>NC_066624.1:9055586-11885674 GCF_025201925.1 Gopherus flavomarginatus | reverse complement strand
TTGGTCAGGCTTTGGCTTCAGCCCAGGGCGGTGGGGCTCAGGGGCCTGGGCTTCAGCCCATGCAGTGGGGCTTCAGCTTTCTGTCCTGGCCCCAGCGAGTCTAATGCTGGTTCCTGAACTCTGCTCGTGGGCTCTCCCTCAAGGGGCCCCAGCAAGGCTGACAGGGGGGTGGGGCAGCCGGTACAAATTACCGTGGCCCAGCGGTCTGGAAGGGGGCCCAGCTTCCGTGGCTTCATCGGCCCTGTTTAGCTGGTCCACTCTTGCTGGGGATCCCAAAAATTTTTTTTCACCAGGGCCCGAACCCACTCTTGGTGGCCCTAGGCCCTAGGCCCCAGACCCCAGTTGAGAACCACCGCACTAGAACATGGTGGGGAAATGGAGTGAAAGAAAAAATCCTTGGCACCGAGGCCCAGCCAAATTGCAGTGGCAAGACCAGCATCACCTCAGGTACAGTGACTGGGCTTACACAAAGGGGGCTATGCTACCTTATACCAGCTGAGGATCTGGACCTCTCTAGATAAAATGCAGGGTAACTATTATCCAATCTCCAATGCCCAACCTTTAGGTCTACAGACTCCTTGTGTACAAGATTAGATACAATCTAGTTAGTGGATTTCTAATTCAATAGCCCACACCTGGCAATAAAAGTGATTTTCAAAGAGCATCACTGCTCCACTACCTCTTTCTTCATGCCAGAAGAAACTCTGACCTCAAAACCTTCAAAGAGTTTCATAACTGGAATTCTTACTTTGCAGGAGGGTATTGTGTTTTCTGAAAGCCGACTCTTGCTCCAGTTCCTTTTGGATGAAAAGAAAGGATCTCTTTCAATCTATTCTGCCATTGCCTGTACTTCAGTCAGCCCACTATCTTCCTGAACTTTCAGATTCTGCTTGTGTGTCTTTTCTCAAGGGATCTATAACAATCCAAACCAAGGAGCTGCATATTATAGAATCTCACAGTTAGAAGGGACCTCAGGAGGCCATCTAGTCCAACCCCCTGCTCAAAGCAGGACCAATCCCCAGACAGATTTTTGCCCCAGATCCCTAAATGGCCCCCTCAAGGATTGAGCTCACAACCCTGGGTTTAGCAGGCCAATGCTCAAACCACTGAGCTATCCCTCCCCTGTCAGTCATATACCACAGATCACACCAGACCATAAGTTTCCATAGAAAGATGTACGTGTGTATCTGATCAACTCCCTGTGTCCATTGGGTGGATGGGATAGGAGCTCTGATCTCAGAGTACAGAAATATCAACAGCCACGGTCTGGAAAAAGTGACTTTTGCTAAGCAGTTAGAGAAACCAGAGGCTTGAGAGAATATTAATAGGATGGGGTAACCAGGAGAAGACAGTTCATATGGTAATGAAAATGTGTAAGTACTTTGGAGCCATAGATTTCTATTTTTAGAGAGATGTGGGTAGTTAAATAACCACTGGCTGCTTGTGCTGGGGAAGTGATAGCAAGTGTCATGCTTATTGGAAACCCCAAGCCACAAAGGAGAAAGTAACATAAGAAATACATTCAAACAGTGCCTTTCAACACAAAGAACCCAAAGGGCAAAGCTAATGTAAACCCAGGCACACAGAGAAGGCTTCATTTGAGAATGAAATGCAGCCAACTCTGGGGTGAAAGGTGTGAGTTCAGTTAAGAGCAGCTTTGCCCCAACAATTCAGGACAGGAAATGAATATGAGATCCAATTAAAATTGAAGGGGGATATTTAGGAAGGCAGTGCAGTGTTACTGAAATTGGGATTTGGCCATGAAACCCTGTTAATGCCTTTAGTCCTGCCAAAAAAAAAAAAAAAAAATCCTGCAAGTGACTCTACATCTCATCTCAGAAGGGAGCACTTCCAGCACCACAGAGTTGCCTTGCACTGCACCATGAAATTGGCTCAGTAATGACTCAGAAGTTGTTCGCAAGCACCATTTTCCAAATCATCTAAGCGTTCCTTGAAAGTTTCCCTATCCAAGAACAGACCTCAGTTCATCCCTGCTTAGCTTGAGAGGGACCCACAAGAAACACTTCTTGCTCTCTTTTCCCTCTAGTACCATAGGATGAAGCCAGTTCTTACCACATCATCATTGTTGCTATGAAACGGCCTGACTCAATGCCCACTCAAGTCCCTGGAAAGACTCTTATTGGACTTCAGGGAGAGCTGGATTGGACTCCTAAATAACTACAGTACATTGCAAGTCTATGGTCTGATAACATTGGTTTATGGCATCCAGTGAAGAGCACAGACCCTGTAAGAAGCTGTGCACGGATGCAGGGCTCTGCGATGGCAGTAGAACTTGGTGACTGCTCCCTGGAGGGATGTTTATGCTGTGTTTGAAAACCCATGGCACAGCCTGGGTCTACACGCACAGGCCCATGCCACAGTGCTATGAAATGCTGCATTGACATGGGGGTTTTGGCAGGAGTTCAGGCTCTGGAAACCCCTGGGCTTCAGAGCTCAAGCTCTGTCCACCTGGGCTCTGAGACTCTGCCACAGGTTTTAAGATGTAGCATACGCACATTCTTCGACCTAGTGGACGTTCTGGAACGGAGATCAAGTGTTTTTATTTCCCCATTTATTCCTTTTGAAAGCAGACATTTCATTGATGTAACAAGCTCTCTTCAGTTCAGAATCCTCCAGCAACTAATTAGCAGAGAGGATAGTCAAATGTTCCAATGCAACCCATCTAGATACACAGCAGTCACACCATCAGAACACTAGAAACAAGTCATCCTCCTCCCATCCGTCTCCAGCAGGGTTAGCTGGTCTAGCCAATTGCTGTTCTAGGAGACATCAGCACTGCAGAAGGACACTCTCAGATCCACTATCTGAATAGGCCCCCCACTCCCATAACCGCAGAAGCATCACCATCTACTCCTTAAGTTCCCCTGTCATTAAGATTGGACCTTATGGTAAAGCTACCATTTGCCAATTATCTTCTAGACCTGGTGCTGCTGAGCTTTTCAGCTGCAGTCACTTCTGAGGTGTCCTCATCATAATAAACCCCTGAATGCCTTGCTCATTGGACTAGGAGAGCACAGCCGTGCAGACCAGTTTGTAAAGATCTGCTGGAAAGCTGGAGAATTGCTGGCCGTTCTATGAAGAGTTGCCTTAGACACAGAGGACTAAACCCCCAAAGCTGACACCTACTCACACCCTAGCGAAAAGGAGGGGAACTCAGACTGTCCTATCTAGTATTTATCTTACAAATCTCAAATTTTTGGCTTAGATTTGATTCATTAGAAAAGAAATTGCTACCTTTAAAAGTCATTATAATCCTGATAAATAACCTGCCAATCCAGTTAGCACATTTCACATGATATACAATGCCATAGTTAAACACATTCTGCAAATGCCATACACTGCTATCAAAGCCTCTTCTAGGCTAAACAGATTTACTGGCATATAAAAATGGTTCTCATGTCTTACTTGTTAGAACCACCACATAGTAAGAATCTCGTATACTGTAGGGATGGACTGTACAATGAAATCAGTAGTGACAAAGCACAATGCCAAGTAACCCTTTCATGGAAGAGGATGCCGAGGTCCATATATTTAGATGGGGGCCTACACAAATGTGTGCATGCCTGACTTCGATATGCAAATCCCCAAATACATGCATATGAGCTGGGTGTGCGAAAACACCTCCCTAGATTCATGTATGCAGTCATTACACATGCATCCCCCCCTCCTGAATATGGGCATGTTGAACGTTCACTCCATGTTCATCAAGCTATTGCACATGTCCCTTGGGACGTACTTGTAGTGAAGGTCCATTGGACTCGATTCCAACTAGAGATCAGCGAACCTCTTTGGACAATGTAAAAAGTGGACTCAAGCCTTCAGATCTCAACCTGAACTTTTATTAAGGTTAGATAAAGGGGAAGGAGTTACCCAAGCATTAAGTATTTTCCACACCCCTCTGCACTTTGGCACCTTGCAGGGTTGGACGCTATGTGGTGCTGTGTGCCTGCCATTGGCGCCTCACCTTGCAAGGTTGGACCCTTGATGATTCCAGTCTAGAGGGAGCATAACGGAGTGCTCAAATATACCCAGAAAGGCTGGCTGGCAAGATTTCCAACTAGCACTGCAGATTTAAAGAAAAATTCAGGTAAGCTTCAGCTGTAGGCATCCGAACACTGGGATTGTCCGATTCGGACTTGGCAGACTGTGCTAATCTGGTAATTAAATGGTTAATGATCCCACAGCATAATCTTAGGGGCTAGTGTGGAATTCATGTGAGTTGCTGTATTCCTGTTGGCTGGAAGACCTAAGGAACAGGCAAATGAGGATACCTCGGTGCAATTAATATGATGCAGCAGCTAACGGTCTAGTCTGAAGACAGAACTGTGCAGAGGGAGTTGGTCAGAGGAGGTCTCTCTGGGTGCTGCCAATATTCTGCTCACTTCCATCGTTATCTTTTGAGAGTCTCTCTAAGAGCAGAGCATTCTATCAAGGCTCTCCAAAGTGAATGCATGCAGCCCTTCAATGGTTTCCTTAACCCTGTGGCATCTCTGCCCATCTGAGTAGCCTAGATTAGTCCATTAAACAAAAAATGAGTTGAAGTGGAGCAACCCGAGGTGCGTCTGAGATGGATGGGCAAGTAGAGCACATGAGAAGAGATAGCAGTATAACAATTTACTCAGAATGTATAGTTCCAGTCTCGTTCCCCTAGCACTTTTCAAAAGGCAAAGTAGATATAATTCAGTCAACAATTCTAATCATGAGCATATTAAAATCGAATTTCCTTGTGAACCTCCTCAAATTGAACCAACATATCCAGCTATTCCATCCATCAACTCATCCCCACTTCAGACAACCGGGGGAAGATATGTTCTGGGCACGTAGCTCACCTATCTGCATTCTGATGACCAAAGAAAGCACATATCACAGTCAAGTAGTCTTCCTGGCTAACACCTGCCAGTAGCATCCTCCTATTTAAATTGGGGTTTAACCAAGAGCTTCAAAACTGTTCACATCAGAGGCCAAAACTATAGGGAAAAAAAAAACTGTCAACTTCAGTTGTGTTACAAACGTGAAGTCTGACCAAGCCCACTGAGAAGCTTGCAAAGGACCTTGAACCTCCAGGATAAACCTGGGCCCAGTCTCATGCTAACCTGGTCAGGATTCTCATCAGACAAAGCCATGTGAAGCTTAGTAGGGGTGGCGGAGCTATTGGTTTCATTCAGATTGAACTCCAAGCAAATCCCAGGATGTGTATTTGACATTGGTGAGCCCAAGGGAATTAGGTTTGTGACAAAACTCAGTGGGATTTGGGTGCCTAAAACTCTCAAGCTCCTTTGAAAAAACCCAGCCCCAGTTACAATGCAGTCCTTTAAAAAACAGGCCCTAACAGAGCTTCTGATCAATAGAACCTGCGAAGAATCAGGTAAGAGCAGTGACGGACTCACATCTATATTAATCCAATTAGTGTGGCTTTGTTGAAGCAGCGACACACAAGCAGCAGAATCGCAGACCCTGTCTCAGGCAGCAGTTTACCAGCACAGTGACACTGTGGGCTTTGATGCGCCTGAGGAGCTGGGGGAAGCCAGGTTTATTCCCATATCTGTAAACAAGTCTGTTTACTTTGAATCTGAACAGGTGCACAGCTCTTCTCTTGTAACTAGGGCTGTTTCCCCGCCCGCCACACGTCTGTGATTTATTAGGAGTGCTGACCTTTCAGTCATACTGCCTCACTTGATCAGGTTTCCCTCAGTCTTGGAATCAGAGGAAATGTACCGGGCCTCAGCTGTGTCATCTTGCTTATTACTAATAAGCATTTACAAAGTGCTGTTAAATGCACCCTGTCAGTTTCAAGAACCCATCTTTCCCCTCTATGGCTGGGCCCCAGTCAGGTCTCCAGTCACCGCCTGTCTCTGGCCAGGAAGCTGGGTCCCCAGTCCCTAACCTGCTACCATAAATGGCGATAGCTCCAGCAAGCCTGTCTGTCCAGAGGCCAGCACCTGGGTGTGCTTTCACGCTGAGCTCACATGAGTGTTTTTACCAGTGACCATACAGATCTCTCTCAGCAGAGTACATTTACTCTTAGGCTATTTTTTTTTAAAGCCACTACAGGGAGGACCCGCCCCCCAGGAGTTCCTACACACATACTCAAAGCTTACCAGAGGTTATCCCCAACTCCACCATGGGTAGGAGTCAGCCCTTTCCAACTCGTCAGCTAGGGTTGGGATCTCCCTCGGACCCAAGGTCCTGTCAGTTTGTTGAATCAAATCATGTATCAGATCAAGCTCATCCTTTTATACCAAGAGCCATTTCTTTGTGCCCTGCTCTCTGGAAAACCCAGCCTGAACCAGTATATGCAAGCCAGCCCCAAGGTGGAACCTCTGAGAGGCGATCACTCCACCACCTTGTTTTTTTAAATAGTTCTTGGAGCAGGGTAAGTTGGTAACCTTCTCCCATGGAGCAGAACAATCATATATAAGCCATTTATAAGTGTAAGACAGGGCTCCCCAAACGTACTGCAGTGGGCTGCCACATCTGGCATAAGCACTGCTCTTTAACCTAACTCGGGAGTAAGACATGACTCCCTGCGACCTCCTGCTGCTTTGCTGTGAATAATTGACAGAGGACTTGTGGCACCAGGGCTGTCATTCATTACTAGCACAACTCCTGTGCGATCTCCACTGATAAATAACTCTACCACACGTTTACTTCTATCCATAGATCGCACACTGCTCTACAGGTACATTAATGAAGCCTCACACACCCTGAGAGTCAAGGAAGACTTGTTATCCCACATACACGGATGGGGCAGTGAGACACGTAGGCACAAAGGAGCTGCAAGTCCTGTCCCCCACCCCGGAAACTATCCCTGGTGCAAGGGACCACCTGCCCCATGACAGCACTGCCCTCCTGGCATAAAGGGCATGCCAGGAGTGTTCCAGTGAGGGGTAGTGGCAGGAGATGACAAGGCTAATAGGGGACATGGCATTTGAAGATAGCCCTCAGGGCTGCAATAACCAATACTAGGATCCAAACGGGCTAACACCTGTGTCTGAAAGGACAGTGGTTCTACACTGGTATACAGAGGAATCCTCCCTAGAGGGTTTAAGCATCTTGCCCAGGATCACACAATGAGTAGCTGACAGAGGGGCTAATCTTGTTCCCACTCAGTTAACAGGAGAATTGTCCATTGGCTTCAGCATGAAAACTCAGAAGCCCTTGCTGATAGTCTCGTTCTAAACAGAGATCGCAGTGCTTGTGAGCACATTCACACACATGCAGAGCCTGAAAGACACAGAAGACCCAAGTCTTTTTCTCTAGGCTTTGCAAGGATGGAGCTCCATGCTCCTAGCCTCCCGGCCTTTGGTGAGTGAGGCTCGTACTGCTAGTATTAAGCAGCCTGCAGCGTTTCCGCTCTAGGGGTTTTAGCCTCTTCGCTTAGCCATTATTCAGAGTGGAGAGAGCTTTCTGGGCCATACAGGAAGCCTCACCTTTCGGTGAGGAATATGAGCTTTAGTCTTCACACGTGTTTGACTTTGCTTCTCAAGGACCTGCAAAAGTGAAGGCTCTAGAGCAGGGCAGAAAAGTTCAGTCAAAAATATTTTGGACAAAACCAGCACATTTTTTGTAACAAAAATGTTCATGGAAGACAGAGGGGAGTCAGTTCTTCAGCTAGCTATCAGAGAGCTCATTGCCACAACTGCCTTCTACCTGGAGCTTCTGTATTACTTACTATGATATTACTTTCTCGTGTTATCATAGGAGAGTCTCCCTCAGAACCACAAAGACAGAAAGAAGCTACTTATCCAGGTTTTTGAATGTCACTGTGTGTTAGAGAGACAAAGTGGGTGAGGTAATATCTTTTGTTGGACCAGCTTTGTGGAGCTCAGAAGCTTGTCTTTCACCAACAGAAATCGGTCCAATAAAAGATATTACCTGCAACACTGGTGCATTAAAACACATGCCAAGGGCCAACTGGTGTAAATCTACATAGCTTTACTGATGTTGGAGCTACAATGATTTACACCAGCTAAGGATCTGGCCCTTTAATTTTATTTCGTATTTCCTCGGCGTTGACTACAGACTTTACTTTGCCCACAGTCCTTCCCCTCACTCGTGTTCACCCCAAAAGTAAAAGCTTCTTTCTCCTCAAGGAACTCCTAGCGCCAAAATGGAGTCAGGACTATTCCAGTGTGCCCTTGGACAACTCAGGCGCTTTATGGGACTATTTAGCACAGCCCAAGAGAACTCCTGCTTATAGCTGTAGGGCCTTCTTTAAAGAAAAAGAACCCAGCAACCTTCCTCCCTCCCCCATTCATCTGGAAGGATGAGACAACCCTCCTCTATTGCAACATTTCCATCAAAAGACAGGGCCCATCATTTATAACTCAGACTCTAGAGCCATATAAAGTGTGTTTTCATTCCGTTTAGATTTAAGCAAAAAATAAATTCAATAGAATAGCCCTTAAGTTCTACTCTGGTTTTCAGGAATTCTGAAACTTGCCCTAAAGGCTTGAGAGATTTTGACAACCTCTCCAGCTTCTCTTTATCCCAGATCCCAAGCTCTTTGCACTCTACGTCCTCTGTTTGGTTTCCAGTTCAAGTAATGATTTTGCTTCCCCCTCATTTAAATGCTTTCAAGAGGAGCCCATGAAGGGGACACCAGTGAGTGTTTCCTCCAATGAGAGATCGTTCGGAAGAGCAGTGCCAAAGAGCAGAGGATATCGGGTAGTCAGTGGTAGGCTATCAGCAGGTGGCTGAGAAGGCAGAAAGGCTAAACACTTGCTATACTAATAGACTAGAGTGACCGGACAGCAAGTGTGAAAATCTGGATAGGGGGTAATAGGAGCCTAATTAAGAAAAAGACCCCAAAATCGGGCCCGTCCCTATAAAATCGGGACATCTGGTCACCTTCTAATAGACATGAATTACCACCCACCCCCCTTTTAGTGGCAGTAGATCTCAGAACTGTGTGAAACTGGCTAGTTTTATTTTATGGCACTTGGTGTTTTCATAGCGCCGAGCAGCATGAATAAGCAAAACAGGTAAAATGAAAACTAGAGATGGCCTCAGACAAGAGCTTGGATCTAAATACTGCTCTACTCCAGGGCAGATTGGCCCTTGGCCCCACGGTGAAGTCCAACACAGTCATTGCCTCTGCTAAACTGTCTTGGACCCAAGCCTCCATGTGGACTAATGGAGGCACCTAAGCCTGGCCTAACCTATAGGGAAAAAAATCCCTTTCCATCCAGGCTTTGAGTGAGTGGATGGTGGATAAGGACTTGGCAGTTATGTCATTGAGGTGGGAGGGATGATTTCATTAAAAGTAAATGGCAAATAAAACATCAAGCATAATTAATTGAGTAAAAACCACAGTAGCCTCTGGATGAGATTATGGCACTAAACGATTTCTTGTCCTCGCCCGTAATTTTTGAAGTTGATGATTTTATATTGTGTGTGTGAGAGAGAGAGAGAGAGAGAGAGAGACGGAGCACCTGTGCACACACCTATGTCATGCATCTAAGAACTACCTAATATTATTAGGAGATGCTGCATTATCAGCCCAGGAGTGCAAAGCCTTCTATTTTGCCCCTAAATAGGTACAACTAAAGTAGCGATGGTGCTGGCATCCCTACCAACTGCCCCACTAATATGCTTCAATCTTGATCTGGAGGGAAGCTTCTGGGGGGAAGACACTCATACAGATTCTACGCACATCTAATTCCTTGCCTGAGCTCTCCAAAGAGACTGCAAAGGAGTGCTGATTATGGGGGTAGGACTTTGGGATATAAACACTTGTCCATTGGTTACTGGACTGAGACTCATTTTGCATAGGCTACTGAAGAGATAGCTACTGGTAACAACTTTTGATTACTAGTGAACTGGTCTGGGTTTCAGTGAGTGACTGAGATAAGACTGTATGCTATTATCAATCCCCCGAGCAACTGTTACATCTTAAGAGTGTAGCTAAATTTTTGGTACAGAATCCTATATACTTTTCCTATATATTTTTTCCTTTGGCTGGAGAAAGAATAAAATAAAGGATGTTTGCATATCATAATATTTTGTGAGTTCCCAGGTAGCATGCTTCTACTGGGGTTTGATATTTTTCCTTTAAAATTGGTATGTTGAGAATCCCTCACTAGAGAGGATTAAGTGTTCTAGGGATGAATAGCAGTGATAATTCTCTGCTCTTGTATGTTGATTTCCATTTAAAAATGCTTTGTGGAAGTGGCTAAATACTATTGCCTCCATTTCACAGATACAAGGTACAGAGCAGGTAGGAACTAACAAGCCAGTGGAGAATCCAATTCTCCTGACACTAAGTCCTTTGCTCTAAACACTGGAGATTATTTCCAGTCCTCACTTCCATTTAAAAACCACTATTCATCAGCAGTGTGATCTAAGTGCGTCGACTTCAGCTATGTTATTCACAGAGCTGAAGTTGCATAACTTACATCGACACCCCCCCCCAGCGTAGACCAAGCCTACGTTGGGCCAGATCCTTTGCTTGTATAAGTCAGTGGAGCTCCGCTGCCTTCAACGGAGCTATGCCAGTTTGCACCAGCTGAGGATGTGGGCCACCATTATAATCAATATAACGAATTGGGGCCCGGTCCTGTGAGTTGCTTGCTTCTTCACTGCCTATTGCAATCCAGTCCTTTGCCCAATATACTCAGCACCTCAGCAGTATGAGGCCCGTAGAGTCAGACTTGACATATTCTCTTTCAGTATCTGTACTGATTGTCAGCAGTGGGGTAACCAAGTCAGTAGGGATAACTAGTACCTGCTGAGCCACGGACAGCAGGGAAACTTTGCTATTGGGACAGCTTGATAGTCTTTCATTAACGACATTGCTTCTGATAGATGATGCAGTTTGATACTCTATTTAGAGAAAAGCGAAAGGGCACAAGCTAGATCAGCCTTTTGAAACAGAGTCATATTTTTCCTAGCAAATTATCTACCCCACCCATCTTTGGGCAAGGCAGGGTACATTATGAAAAAAAAAAACCTAGTTACTGAAAGCAAGACATTTTCAGGTCCAGAGGAGGAAACGTGAAGAGGCATGTAAAGAATGCTGAGATCATATGCCACACAGAGCATTGACACAATGCGGCGCTGATGCATTGTGATTAGATGGCACCGGAGCTCAGCAAAGACCAGTAATTGACACCAGCCTGTCCTCTTTCTGGACATGTCCAGCTTGATCTCAGAAAGCTCTCTGAATGTTTGATTGAAGGGAAAGGTTTCAGGAGAGGGGAAGCTAATAAAGTTTTATTTAGATACGTTTCCTGAAGCACAGAAAATTGTACGACTCATCTGGCCCAATGGTCCACAAGCTTTCCCCTTCATTCATCTTTGGCAGAGTGCCACTGGACCTATTACTAGAAGTGGAGATTAAAGAATATTTTATTGATTGTATTATTCATGCCTATTTATAACAATCCTGCATTTCCTGTGAGCCCCAAACTCTGCATTTAAAGCAGTTGCGGCGTGGGGCTGGGCGCAGAAAGAATGCAGGATCAGGCCCTAAAACCATTCAGGAAAGGCACTGATCAATGCTCGGGGCTGGGTTTGATTTGCTGCCAAGATCTAATTTTGAATTTCATTTTGGGTGAAGTTCTCCTCCCTGCACAGAGTCTGAGTAAATGGCTTCATCTTCCATTGAAATCAGTGGAAAGTCTCCCACTGACAACAACAGGTGTTGGATCGGGTGCTAGAATTCACCCTCCCAACTCACAGACAGCCTGGTTGCATCCCTAGGCAGTAGGGTGACCAGACAGCAAATGTGAAAAATCGGGTTGGGGAGGGGGGAGTGTCATAGGAGCCTATATAAGAAAAAGTCCCAAATATCGGGACTGTCCCTATAAAATCGGGAGAACTGATCACCCTACTAGGCAGGTAGATCTGACTCCAGTCCAAAGGAAGGAAGAATGGCTGCTGTCACGCCATCTCCCCTTTGTTAGGCCTATGGTCCCATTGTTTTTTTCCAGCCTTTCTCAATTATACCCAGCTTGTTTAGTAACAGAATGTTGCTCCCTGTTGCAAGATGTAGGGATAGGAATTTGTCCTTTGGTGCCTGACCGTGGGCTGGTACAAAACCTTCTGCAGCATGACTGAACTTCACCCTTAAAATTGAATAAAGGCATTGCCAAAGTGAGCATTCTCTTTTGCTCAAAAGTTTGTATGATTGCTCCCCTTTGATTTTCCACACCGAACTTGGCTCTCGTTAGGAAATCTGATCCTGTTGGGAGCTGCACGCATGATGGTACAAAGCCAGCAGTCATTGCTGTAGGGATTTTTACATCTCAGTGCACCTATGATAGGGAAAACCCTCTATTCCTTTCTTCCAAATCAGGACTCTGAGCAACATAGGCAACTGATGTTTGTGTCATATAGAAATGGGTTTGACTCAAACCCTCCTTATTCCAAACCCCCACAGTTCTGGAGAAGTTCAAAATCCAGACCAAGGTATGGATCTAAACTTTGTAAAGGTTGGAGGCACTTGCAACGTGCTGAACAAAGGCCTTAGATCCAAAGCACCCCCAGATTTAGGAGTGCTGGAAATCCAGGTTTGAATTCTGATTGAACTCATCTCTCTGAATCAAAAGGATTGATTCAAACACTAGCTCCCCACCTTCTTTCTTTTTTAAAATGGACTTCAAGCTAGTAGTTAAAAAAAAAAAACAGGACCTTTTATGGCAATAGGATTCCACTGAGCTTAACTTTTCCTTTCTAGAAAGGAAGCCAGCATAGCGCAAACATGCTGCAAACGGATAATCTGACACAAGTACAGAAGGACAAGTTCAATCAGACATCTTACCGTTTCCAAGCACTGCCCGCATTCATTTTAGACTCATTTTAGCATGGCAGGTCACAGCAGTATAAACATGGGGGGGGGGAAGAAGCACTAGCTGGCAAACAGTCAGAACTTACTGTTCCTGACCCAGTAACCTACTTTCTGAGCACCACGTAACAGTAAAACCACCCTCAGCTCAGACTGCAACGTCACCTCTTACTTAACCTGTCAGAGCCAAATAGCGGGTCTGGCTAGGAAGAGCTAGATGAGATGTGGTCATCATGCACTCGATTCTGCCCAAAAAATCTTTTTATGCTAGACAGGAACATGAAGGGTGGCTTCTAACCTCAAGTGCTTTCGAGCTCCTGCTGGAAAACGTGAGATCTAATCAGCGATGTTTGAACTTGTCACAAAAACTGAATCACGGATGCAGTTCCCCATGGTGTTCTCTGCAGACTGGCCAGGGGGGGTGTCCTGGAATAAGGGAAGGCAGGCAGAGGTTTGGTTTTTCCTGGAGTAAAGGTGCTTATCAGAAGGCTCGTTCTGGGCCAGTTGCACTCAGACTCTCAGTGAAGTCTGATGGAAGCCGGTTATTCGGCAATAATACTGATCAGTCTTTAAAGTAGTTAAGAATGCAAGGAACTGTTAGCACAAATGTAAGGAAAGCTGCTGCACTGACAACCCTAAGTACCTATGCTGTGCCCCACCAAAGTCCTCCGTTTATGTACATAACAGGTTACCCCTGACCCTACCTGCCTCCCACCCCGACCTTCTTGGAGGATAGAAACACTGCTAGGGAGATGGATTGGAATCGGTGACCTAGATATGAAAACCATCCACACACTGCTTTCAGTTCCTCCTGTAACCCCTCATTCAGGCTAATGAGGAGGTAAAAACAAAGGAAGAATTTATTCCTAAGGATTTCAGGTATCTAATATCTGTGTGACTGCTTTAAAAGTGTTTCCTCAGACACTGGAGGGACAGGAGCTGTAGGGCGAATCCTGTTGTAAAATTAAGAAAGTCTTTCAAAGGAAAAGAACCAGACACTTTAAGCAAAAGTGTACCTGACTATAGTTTTAGCAATTTGCGGACAAGAATACCAGCTGGTTCGTGGGCACTATTCAACCAGCATGAGACAGCAAGTGTCGAACACAAACTATTCACAAATGGTGCAGGCACCTAACATTGGGGAGAGAGTCAATGGTTTGTCTTCTGAATCTCCTATCACAAAAGTTGACCTGTTTTCACATCATCCTCTATTCTAAGTATTTCTTGTGGTATGGAACTAAATGTAAATTTTGGCAGCGGATGGTCCTACAGCAAACACTGGGTGAGAGAGATCAGAAGTTAGATCACAGCATAGATTCTAAACTAAGTATTGCTGGGAAACAGTGACGAGACTAAGACACTGTGTATTATGACAAGACAGAACCTCTTAGGCTCTGATTCAACAAAATACTTAAGCAGGTGAAAAGTCCAGGACTGATTAAAGTTAAGCACGCGCTTAAGTTCTTTAACTGGGGCATGAGGGCCTGACCCATGTCCCACTGATATCACTGGGAGTTCTTCCATTGACTTCAGATGAAATTTGATTGGCACTGTTGGGTCTAACTTGCAAGCAGTTTTGATAGGAAAGTTAAAATTGGAGAATGTGGAAACCCAAGCTTGGTTACAAAATACATCTGCCTCCCTGAATATTCTCAGCAAGCAGCAGTTAATGACAACCATTGTCCCTTGAAAGAAAGGAAGATGAAGACTGAATGGAACTAGGGTAATAGAATCAGTAAGGTAAACTACTGACTAGACCTAATCAGAAATTTGATTAAATATTGTGTTGGAAAATGTTAATTCATCAAAACCAAACTTGTCATGGCAAAGGGTTGGTTTCGACAAATTCTTGACTTTTTTTTTAAAGCTTCAAAGAAGTTGACGTGTCTCATTTCAACTTGTAAATGAAAATATCTAGTTTTCTGATTTCAAGAGACTTTTTGCTTTGAAATTTAAATGAAATTGTGGTTAAAAAAAATGGTCACAGTCAAAATGAAGTGTGTTGATTGACCTACGCCTTTTTTTTTTTAAATATAAAATTCAGTTTGCAAAAGTTTAAGATTTTTGACTTGTCCTCATTGGACAGGACCATTCTTTGAATCTCAAAACTTCTCACAGAATGGGAAAATTCTCTCCCCTCACCAACTCTACAGCTAACAGCCTTAAGCCATCACTAAGATTAAAATCATTTGGAAACATTTCAGCCTTTTTGACCTATATACAGCACAGGATATAGGATTATAAACATTTAAAGTCATCTTTCTTCATTACAGTGAAAAACTTCACTCTCCGAAGTTGTAATATTACAATCCACACTAGATTATCCAAAAATGCACTTACAAATTATAACTACTACTTGTACACAAATCCAGGCAGGATCAGGTTTTAAAATTCACCTAATTTTAGCATCTTGCCAATGATAAAGTCATTGTCATGAAAACACATAGGATACCAGGGATATGTCCCCCTCCCAAAAAGGAATGAACTTTCACTAGGCACAGAACGTCATGAGGCAGACGAAGGGAGATATAGGAACATATCCAGAGAAAGAGGATGCATTGTGAGAGCTGTAAAAAAGAATGTGTGGTTACTGCCAACAAATCAGTTTGGGGTTGCATCAGATGTAGAAAGACTTCTAGCAAGACCCATTAGTCAATGCACAGCAGGAGAAGAGGGTCCTACATAATCAAATGCAACTCGCAAATACTGTGCATATTTTTGCCCACCTTATGAAAAGAGACACTCTTCAGCCATTTGAGAGGTGGCAAAAGCTCTTGCTACACCACATGAAGTAGAGACGATGACATTCTTTAATCACAGATGATATGACAATTAAGGCACCCAGGGCAGAGATGAGCATTTTGGACATTAGAATAGTGCAGATCTACACTGCAGCTGGAAGCAAGCCTCCCAGCTTAGGTAGGCAGCCTTGAGCTAGCGCTGTGTGGACACTGCGGCACCGGCAGGGCTGGGACCCAAGGAATAGGACGAGTTTGAGCTTCCATAGCTAGCCCAAGCCTCCGCCGGTGCAGCAGCCTCCTCATAGCTATTTTTAGTGCCCGAGCATGAGCCTCACCAGCGAAAATCTTGCTCCTGGCTGCAGGGTAGACATACTGATTTCATTGTGTAGGAGCTTTGGGCACAGACATTCACCAGATGAGATGCTTGCCCCATATTATGGCCCAGGTCCTGCAAACACACTCATACTTTGCTTTGGTCACACCAGTAATTCTATTCAAGCCAACAGAATTCCTTACTCATCTGCCTAAAGCAATGCACGTGTTTGCAGGATTGGAATGTGTAACGGGGCCTGGATTTCGGTTTCTAAGTCCAGGCCCAATGCACACTAGTGGGGAGGACAGGGAATCACCATCACTGAGGAGATGTCACAGGATGACATACCAGTGTTTGAATAAGACCCTTTTACTGGGGTGATTAGAATGCAGATGGCATCCAAGGCACAGTAGCCTTCTCATATGGTTGCCATCTGTGCTTCTCTACCGAAGGTTATCTCAGGACTCCTATTATTAAACCCCCCTGCTAGTGGAGATTTACAACTCAGTTGGCAGGAAAGTGCACAGCCTGCAAGGGCTTTAAAAATATATTCAGAATATCTTGTTCATTTGGGGAATTTTGATAAACATTGGTTAAGGTAATAAAACTGAAAAATGGTGTCTGATTGCGCACCTCAAATGCTCTTCAAGCAGGGCTCTGCACTACATTAAAGGGATAGATAGTAAGACAGAAAATATCATATTGCCGCTATATAAATCCATGGTACGCCCACATCTTGAATAGTGTGTGCAGATTTGGTCACCCAATCTCAAAAAAAGATGTCTTAGAAACGGAAAAGGCACAGAAAAAGGCAACAAAAATTATTAGGGGTACGGAACAGCTTCCATGTGAGGAGAGATTAATAAGGCTGGGGCTTTTCAGCTTAGAAAAGAGACAACTAAGGGGGAATATGACAGAGGTCTTTAAAATCATGACTGGTGTGGAGAAAGTAACGAAGGAAGTGTTACTTACTCCTCATAACACAAGAATTAGGGGTCACCCAATGAAATTAATAGGCAACAGGTTTAAAAACAAACAAAAGGAAGTATTTCTTCATATAATGCACAGTCAACCTGTGGAACTCCTTGCTAGAGGATGTTGTGAAAGCCAAGACTATAACAGGGTTAAAAAAAAAAGAACTGGATAAGTTCCATCATGGAGGATAGGTCCATCAATGGCTACTAGCCAGTGGGGGCAGGGATGCAAAACCATTTTCTGAAGTATCTCTAGTCTCTGTTTGCCAAAAGCTGGGAATGGGCAACAGGGGATGGATCATGTGAGGATTACCTGTTCTGGTCATTGCCTCTGAAGCACCTGGCACTGGCCATGGTTGGAGGACAGAATACTGGGCGAGATGGACCATTGGTCTGACCCACTATGGGCATTCTTATGTTGCATTCATAGACTCATAAATTGTAAGGCCAGAAGCAACCATTAGATCCTCCAGTCTGATCTGCTGCCTACCTGTTCATTTGCACTGTAGTGTGAAGTGCTGTAGCTGTGTTGGTTCCAGGATATTAGCTGGTCCAATAAAAGATATTGGCCATCCCACTTGGTTTCTCTCATTTGTACTGTATTCATTTTAGGTTGAAATTCACCCGATGTCTAAAGGCTCAGCAGGAGATCTGTGCACCACTCAGATCTCCCCTCAGCTCTATTTTGAGGACACATCTGGGGGTTAAGTGATGCACAGATCTCGTGCTAGCCCTTGGCACAGTGGTGAATTCCACCCTTTACTGAGTACCCTATAAGGAGTTCAGTGGAACTTCTCTATTCTGCTGAACATATTTATTTTTACTTTATAGGGTGTATATAGTGCACCGATCACGTCCACTAAACGTTTAAACACATCAATCTGTATTGACATAATGTCGACAGAACCATAAGAACTCTCCTCCATCCACTCAGTAAATATTTGCTTGGCAACATGCACTGAAAGCAAAAAATATTCTGACTATCAGATTAAGTGGGAGGAAAGGAGTTTAGGACCTTCAGCTGCTAGACCTCTGCCTCCAGCCCTGAGCTGTCCAAATCTAGGATCTGTCCATGTGAACCCACAGCTGATTTCAGCTACCCAGTAAGAACATTAGGAGGTCTCTAAAGCATCTAATACATGAACTGCATTTTTTTATTCAAACTCCATATTCTGGGCCTGATCTTGGTCCACTGAGAGGTCTCTTTGCTACACCAGAGTGGCACAAAGTGATCTTTATGCTGCCCTGAGGCTTTCTCAGAATGGTAGGAAGCCAGCTATGCCGGGATCATACTGGCAGTAGGAGAGGGGTATCCCAAACAATAACCATCACTAAGGTTGAGCTTTGATACAATTAAGGTTAAACCTTCTCCACTCCTTCCCCCTAAAGCCAACAACTTGCCAGGATGTTGCAGTTTTCAAAACACAACCTTGGAAGCCATAGGAATGCAGTGAAGGTGAAACCTAGAGACATTTAGAAATTCGCTGTAATTTTGACATGCTAGAGAATAAATTGCGAAATACACCTTGCCTCATCACAGAGCTGGTCCTATGCACTGGATCTCACTAAGAGCTTTCAAACAAGCCTTATTTGAAGTTTCTAGGACAAGCTATTTTTCAAATAAGACCAGTATAGAAGAGGAGACTCACTGTTGGTGCACCCTCTTGCGGTAGGGCATCACAGGATCTCCTCTTCTATTGCTTCCCTGCTGACAGCTGCTTCAGCCTGTGGTGGGCTGCCTCTTCTCCTGCCTCAGCCCTCTGGCAAGGTCACTTTAAAGTCTGACCCACTGCAAGGTGGTGAATGTCCCACACAAACAAGGCTCACCCAGTTCTAATCAACCCAGCATAGTCTGTCCACCCCGGGCTCATCTGCAGTCCCCTACACTCAGAGTAGCTTCCTCCAGCATCTCTCAACACAACGCAGAAGACTCCAGAACAAACCAACCTCTGCTCCAAGGGGTGAGCTTTTACTCCTGCTGGGCTCTCCCCAGCTCCCTGTTCCTGTTGTGGAACTAGGGTGACCAGATGTCTCAATTTTATAGGGACAGTCCCAATATTTGGGGCTTTGTCTTATATAGGTGCCTATTATCTCCCATCCTCTGTCCTGATTTTTCACCCTTGCTGTCTGATCACCCTATGTGGAACACTCCTCCCCCGGACAGCTTCCCTGGAACCTTGCTCCTTTCCCAGGGCCTATCTACACAGCTAACACTTCTACAACTTTTCAGTGACTGGCTCCTTTCCCAGAGCAAGGCACTCCATCCCAGGACCTTCTCCTAAAGCTCTCCCTATAGCTTTCCCTTCCTTCCTTTATGAAGATGACCCAGATCCTCCCCAGCTGGGTCTCATAACAAATCAAGCTTGACAAGCACTCCAGGTGCAGCCAGGTGGGCTAACTGAGCTCTCAGACTCTTGCTAACCCTTCATTCCCATGCGGAAGAAGCCTCTTAGCCCCAATGTGGGTTAGATTTGGAATGGCTGAGTTTGCATAGATGAAGGTCTAATAAATAAAATGCAGTTTTAATTATTGTGTAGGGGAGATATTCTCAGACCCCGACACCGTTCTCTGAAAAGGAAGGTTTTATAACACATTATTTCTCATCATGACTTACAAGAACCATACCAATTATATGGACCTTACTGAAAAAGTTGCAGGGTGTCTCTTTGCATTACTTTAGGGAACATTTTTTTTTATTTGTTTGTTTTACACAACACAGATTTTTAAACTTTCCAAACATCGCTCTGGCAAAAGTGCTTTCAGATGGCCAGTTAGATCTTGTGACGTGCAGAAATAAAGAGCACGCACAGCAGTAACTTTTAATGGACATTATATTGCTCCAGGTTTCACTTTTTAAATGATCGCCTTGCCAATTTCCTTATTGCTTAGGAAAGACAGAAACATTCCCATCAATTTACTGGTAAGGAAAGGAGAAATAAACTTGATGGGAAGCATATCTGCTGCACATCATATCTGATTACATTCAACAAAGGTAGAGTTCATTATGCCTTTCTTTCTAGCAGGCACTGTGGTATGTTTCAGTGCTTTGTATCCATCATTACAATAAAGTATGTGTAGCTAGAGCTTCTTCTTTGTTTACAGAAGAGAACAATTTCCAGACACTGATATTATCATCTGTTTCTATAGCACCGTCCTCTGGTACCTCACGACTGATCCCTTCGTAGTGCTGTAGTCAACTATATTTTAATCCTGGTGAATTCATCCATTTGATTTTTCACTTTGAGTGACAACATGGTGTATTTACTAGATTATCAGATGACTGGAGACCGGGATCTGCTAAATTCTAAGGCCAGCTCTGCCACTGGCCATGTGGCCTCAAGCAAGTCATATAGGTCTCAATTCTGCCAAGCACTAAGTCCATCCCTGTCTAGCAAAGCACTTGTGGTGGTTGCGCAAGGTTTGGCTTTTCACAAATTTTATATTATTTATTTGTTCAGCATGGGTGCAAGCTTTGTTTTATTTTAAATGTTATGCAGATTGTTTCTAACTAATTCATGAGTGCAGAAATGCAGAAGCAAAATAAAAAGTTTGAGTATGAGTTTATAGTTAAGGAGGAGAGGAAGGATATCCCCCACTGAATGAAATATTGGAGGATTCTAATATGAGTTTATAATTAAAGGAGAAGGATAAACATTGAGTGTAAAACTGCACATATAAAACCTCTCCTTTGAGTGCCCATCAAAGGGGAGATCAGTACCCAACTACCAGTTAGATCAAGTACAAATACTGCTTTGTGTCAATCATGCTGCACTCGTAGTTGTTAGCACACAAAAAACTAGGCCTAAATGAATAGTGAATTTGAGTGCCCAACATGAAACATCGAAAAAGAGGCCTAATTTTCAGAAAACGTTGACTACTCATTCTCCAAAAAAAATCTTAAATGTCTTTTGTTGGACGCCCAAAGTCACTAGACACTTTTGAATGTCTTGGCTACAGTTTGCTTTTATAGCACTACTATTTCTCCAATAGTGCCACCTTCTTGTGAGATAAGCTATTTTTAGTGGTGTAATGCCGGATTTCCAAGTCAGCTAATTTAATTTACTAATGTTCTTCGATGCTTGCACCTTGTTCTTTTTCACTCTGAAGCACGGCATGCACTTCTTATTACCGTGCAACCAAATGATCTGCACAGTAAACCTCCGGACATTGCTTCTTGAATATTTTTGGTAGAACAACAGGATTTACAAGCATTTGCAAAGGACCAAATAGCAATAGAATAATTCATGAGAGATATGAGAAGAGATGGTCTCAAAATAACCCTTTTTTGGAAGTGCCTGTAGAATTTAATAGAAAATGATAATTTTTCTACTGATTTCTTGGGTCATCCTATAGAATTTAATAGACAATTATCTCTCTGTTCACCAATTCTATTGGTGTCAAGTATCAGAGGGGTAGCCATGTTAGTCTGGATCTGTAAAAGCAGCAGAGAATCCTGTGGCACCTTATAGACTAACAGACGTTTTGGATGGTTCAAACAACCCTGTAGCATTCAGCTCATTCTCTGCTAAGTTCTGCAGGTAATTATTGGAGCTGGTCAAAATGTTTCATTCAAGAAGATTTTTCATGGAAAAATGGCCTGTTTTCAAAAAATGAAACTTTTTGCCCAAAATTTTCAACATTATTGAAAATTATCTATTTTGGCAATGCTTTTGTGATTGATTGGACCACAATGTTTCCCCAAAATCATTTCTGAAATCAAAATGATTAATGTTGTGAAAACCATGTTAAATAAACAAACAAAAAATTGAAAAAAATTTCAGTGAAATTTTGGTAAAAAATATGGCAGAAAATTTAGTGGGAGAAATGGGCCAAATCTGAACCCAGCAAAACAAAAACCAACATGGAAATTTTGAATTTTGCTTGCAAAATTGTTTCCCAGTTTTCCAACGAGCTTTAGGAATGTGTATAGCACGCTAGTATATTTCTATAGAGCCCTGTCAATTTCATCCCTTTTAAAAGTTTCTGTAGAATTGATCAGTAAGGCAAAACAGCAGATCTCCCTCCCTTGATGTTCTGGGGAAGGCTTGTTCTTCTAGGGAACAAGAGGAAAGATTGCTCAGTGGTTGGGGCAGTAGCCTGGGGCTCAGGAGCCTGTGTTCACTTCCCCGTTCTGCTATGGACTTCTTGCATCACTTAGCCTCTCCTTATTCTAGCTGTAATGGGAATGAAAACACATCCCTACCGGACTGAGGTGTTGTGAGTGTAAATACACTGAAGACTGAGATGCTCAGATGGGGGCTATAGACAATTTAGATAGACAAGAGGCCCATTTACAGGAATGAAACCCATGTCGCCTCCATGGCAGTGAATGGGGCACCTGTCTTCTGTGGGAGTTGATCCATGAGGTATTCTTTGGTACCCCTCTTTCTCCCTCTTTCATTCCCTGTCTCAGGGATCCATGGCCCCAGCCCTGCAAACTCTTACACCTGCATTAGAGTCAATGGGTCTATTCATGTGCATATGCTTAAGTGGGTAAGTAAGCATTTTCAGGCTCACGGCCTAAGTCCCTCCTAAGAAGGATTGTTTGTGTCTCTCTTCAAAACCCATCAATGGCATCTTCCAACATCAGCTACAGAAGATCTGCCCATGCAGAAGCCGAACATGCTGCTTTGGGAGCACTCCCAGATTCGGTAGCTTGAGGAATGAAGAACATAGCCCGGAAGCTGAACTCAAATCTTCCAGGTGGCACTGAAATGCGCTGATCCTTGCCCACCCCCCATTCTAATCCTTGGCTCATCCCCAAAATACTCCAAACTGCCTAATTCATCCAAAGAAAATTACTTGGGGGAAAACTACAGAGGACAAAGGAGCCAGGAAACCTTGCTGAGTGTCAAACACGTAAGCACAACAACAAATATATTTCCATATTAAAGAATAAAGTCATATGGAGTCATGTGTGTAATGTCTTATTTTAAAAAGGCTCTTCGTCTTAATGGGGTCTTTAAATCCTCTCATAAAAATTCCATTTCAATTATATTTTCTTTCGAAAGAAAATAAAAATACCTGTCGGCAAACACACTCTTTTTCATTACAACAGCCTCTATCTTAAACCTGGTTTTAAGTTTAACCGATGAACAAATCTTAAATAAAATACACAAATCTCAGGAGTAAATAATTCAAGATTAAAAATAATGGTAATGTGGGATTCAAGTTCTCTCTCTAATGTTCAGCAGTTGAAGGGGGCCCTGTTGCTGCAAACCCCCAAACAATCGGAAATCTCATGGTTCTCTAGAGATACCACCCATTCCCCAAAGCTATCACATTATTGTCCTCATGACAGTGAAGTGTGAACATCTGACACAGTACAAGTCTATTTGCTATTACCTAAAAGCCAGAGCAGCAACCCTTATTCACATTGAGTGGCACTTTCCCTGTTCTTGTGAGTAGCCCCATTAGATCCCTAACATCTGTGCAGAGCAGGCAGGACCTCTGTTTATAAAGTCTCGTAAAACATGATGATGATGGTATATTGCTATCAGAGAAGAATGGTAGTCTTCTAATTATGGCACTGGACTGGACCTCAGGAAGTCTGGGTTCAATTACTAGCTCTGTGTCCCCTTGGGTAAATCATTCAATCTACCTGTGCCTTTGTTCACCATCTTTAAACTGTGGATGATAATACTTCCTTTGGCTAATTAAGCCCTGATTCATAAGTTACTTAAGTGCATGCATAACTTGACTACAGTGGGACTATTCAAGTGTGTAATATCAAGCACTTATGTACCTTGTCAATCGGGGCCCTAAATTGTAAGAATTTTGAGCAAGGACTGTCGCTTACTGTGTGTATAGCCACAGCTAGCAAGTGAGGTCCAATCTCATTTGGGAGCTCAAGTTGGGCTGGAACACAAGCAGCAAACAATAACATCTAAAACCCCACCTAGGCCACTGCACAGACCACAGCAGGACATGAGTTAACGACATCAGAAAATATAAAATATAACCCCAGCCCCCCAACTGTTAAAATTAGCCTGGCCACTCGTCCTGCTTTCCTAGGGTTTGTCCCTGTCTGATACTCAGAGAAAGCCTTTGTCCGGTATCAAATGGGGGATACCATTTTGAAGAGTGTACTGCTCCACTGGCATGACCTTGCACTCTGGTGGGCTTGAAGCCACACAACGTGGTCTTCAAAATGGTGCCTTCCATGTGACTGACCAGGTGGTGGGGATGGAGTCGGCTGGGGCAGGCCCAGGTCATTCCCAGGAGTGCCAGAAAGCCTGGTGTTCCAGGAATGTGTCAGTGGCCACCCTTGTTAAACTGCCACACAGACAGAATGGAAAGAGCTGAGCAAAGGAAGCCATTTGCAATGCATAACCCCAAGTGATAATTGGACTTTCAAACCCAGGAGCTATGCAACATAGTCTTGAGCGCCATCTACTGGCAACCTACCTCTTAGGTAAATATTTCCGTATACACTAAAGCAGGAGTTTCAATCTTTTTCATTTGGGGACCCCTAAAATATTTCAAACGGAGGTGCGGACTCCTTTGGAAATCTTAGACATTGACTGTAGACCCCCAGGGGTCTGTGGATCACAGGCTGAAAACCACTGGATGAGACCACTGCTATAACAGAACGGGGTGGTACACATTAGCCAATAAATATTTAAGATCCTGATTCACCATGATACTAAAGCAGGTGCCTAAATTTAAGCATGAGAGAGGTCTCATTGACATCAGTGTCTCAATCAGTGGAACTAGTCACGTGCTGAACTGAGGTCTAAAAAGAGGGAAATCACTTCTGAAATTCACCAGTGAGACACTCTTTCGGCGAAGGAGGAGGTAATGTTGTGGAGAAAGCAGTAGCTTTATGCGATGTCTTCCAAGGACAAGATCCTCAGATTTCCTCAGCCTTTTGTGAGCGTTCCAAGCACCGAGCAGGGTAAGCTTTTAAAGCTGAACTGGACTCCTTCTCTCTTCTTGTGCATGGGAAGGGAGGTACTCTTTAGCAATGGTGAGATAGTTTGGGACCACTCAGCAGGTTATATTTCAGGAGGAGGGAGGTTGGTCTGGCTTTCACAGCTGTGCAGGGGAGCAGCGGGAAATAAGGCAAACATCCCTGTGAGGGCTACCAAAGCCAAGGTAGCAATGCAGAGGGAGATGTGACCTCCACATAGTAGCTATCTGAACGGGAGTAGACGGGAGTAGGAAGCAGGAGAAGGGGCTCCCTTTCCCCACCCCCTCCAATATACCAGCCAGCATAGCTGTGCTGGAGGAACAAACATCGCATCAGATATAGACTTGGTTCAGGAACTTCTCTGCTGCAGCAAGGGTGAAACGAGAAAGTATATGGTGACTCAGAGTTAGAATAGGCTTCCCAGTTCTAGGACAGTGCAAGAACACACTGCCATTGCTCAGGGCTGGTAGCAAAGTTATGATTTAGCCCTATATTTTAAGGGCTAGGTTTTCAAAAATGGTCTGTCATAAATGCTAGAATGTAGCACTCTGACCAGCTGACCCTGTGGGGTCTAAATTCTCTGGGGCAGATCCTCAGTGGGTGGCAGCTGTCCTAGCTCCAGTGACACCAATGGAACTACGCCCATGGACATCAGCCGCGGTGCTATCGCTCTCCTTTGTGCCACAAAGGCACATCAGCTTGTTTGGAAGCTCTCGGGGCCATATCTTCAAACAATACTTCTTGTGGGTGGTTTGTAATCGGACAGTTTGGCTCTTTAGAAAGAACCCCCCAAAGTGTACGTCAGTGGGAGCTCTAAGCCAGGACCATGAGGTGTTTGGCAGAGTACTTGCCCGTTTCGCATGAGAGCTGCAATCAGCTTCTTTGGACGTGGCAGGTGTAGCAAACTGACAGCTGCTCTGTGTCATTGCAGTCTGAGGGTTGCCACTCAGACAGGGTATTTCACCTACGTAAGGAATCGGCTTTATTCATAAAGTCCAGCTGGGAAATATTGTACAGAAGGCTAATGTGGCACAGCAGGCAGACAGCTGCCTGAATCATTCACCTCTGGAAACTTGAGTTCGGGTTCTAGCTCACCTGAGATCACAAGTGCAAATAAAGTGGGTGAAACAGCATGTTAGGAATGCGGTGGCTATGCTGGCAGACCAGCCTAGGGAAACTTGTCCAGCACTTGCCTTGCATATGCCTTATTCAAGTCCTCGCTTCCACAGGGCCAAATCCTGAAGACAGTGAGGATCTGGTCGAAAGTCCGCTGAAGTCAATGGAAACACTCCCAGTAACTAAACTGGCTTTGGATTAGGCCCTGAAAGTTCCCCTCTGTATGGGTCTAGGGTCCAGTTCTGCAAGCTGCCAAGCACCCTCTGCTTCTCATTGTCTGGTTGAGAGTGCTCAGCACCTGCAACGCGGTGCTCAAGGCTAATAGGAAGACCTTCCTGCACACCTAGCTATCAAAAGATGACACACATTGAGATCTATGCTTGCTGTGTAAACATGTCCTCGGTGTAATGTTAAAACAAGTTTGGTAGTAATTAGATATGTTAATTCCTGTATGTGTATTTTATTGCAGAAAACACTAGCTGAGTCACTGGTATTTAGGCAAATAAAGCCATGTTTGCGAAAGGCTAATTTTGGTTTAAAAAAGTATCCACACGGTTTATTTCAGAAAACAGAGAAGAGTCCGATTTCATTGCTGAGAAAATCAAATTGGTTACATTTCAAAGAGGGTTAAAAAAAAATGAAACAGTCATATGAAGCAGTGATCTATACAAATATCCAGGCAAAACACCACGTTGAACAGTTACCGTCAACACCTGTCTCTTTCTTTAGTGTATAAATAATTGAGTTTGCAGACCTCTGCACAGACACAGCAATGAACACCTTGCTGGAAAATGATTTCACTAAGGCAATGGAGCCCTTTGCAGAGATTCAGTTAAAAAGTTAGAAATCTATCAATTCTGCAGTAATCTCTCAAAGCAAAGAAACACGGTTCTTTTATTTTAACACACATCTGCAAGGAACAGGTTTAAAGAGTTTCTGGGAAATGTTCCAAGACCTACTACACGAAAACAGAACACTCGGTCAGTATTCATGTGATTACGTTTTTATGGGCATTTAAGGAAATCAGCCCCTAAAAAAAGTTTTAGCTCTTAAAATGGATGGTCCGTTAGTGCTGCTGTTGTAATGATGCGAGCCAGGAGCGCACTCTCCTTCTTCAGGAAAGTTGGAATATGGTTGAGTCACAGAGCAAAATTGAGAGTAAACCACTTCACGTACTGCTGCTTCTAGCACAGGGCTTGGCAAACTACGGCCCGTGGGCCAGATGTGGCCCTCTCAGGGCTTTGAATCCGGCCTGCGGGATTGCCCCCCCCCCATGGTGCCGTGGGCCCCGCGCCGCTCTCAGAAGCGGCCGGCACCACATCCCTGCGGCCCCCAGGCAGGGGAGCAGAGGGCTCTGTGCGTTGCCCTTGTCTCCAGGCACGGCCCCCCGCAGCTCCTATTGGCCAGGAACGGGGAATCACGGCCAATGGGAGCTTTGAGGGAGGTATCTGGATGTGCGGCAAAGGCAGCGCATAGAGACCCCTCTGCTCGCCCTCCCCCAGGGGCCACATCACTTCCTAGAGCAGCGTGGGGCCAGGGCCAGGGCAGGCATGCAGGGAGCCTGCCCTGGCCCCGGTGCCTGCCGCTGCCACCCCAGAGCTGCTTTAGGTAAGCGGCGCCGGGCTGGAGCCTGAACCCTGCCTGCCCCTGCACCCTCAACTCCCTGCCCTAAGCCCCCTGCCTGCACCTCAACTCCCTGCCCTGAGCCCCTTCCTGCACCCCAACCCCCTTCCCTGAGCCCCCTCATATACCTCACACCCCTCCTCTGCCCCAATCCCTTGTCCTGAGCCCCTACTGCACACTGCGCCCCCCCCCACAGCCCCTCCCGCACTCCAACCCCCTGCCCTGGCCCTGCATACAATTTCCCCACTCCGATGTAGCCCTCGGCCCAAAAAGTTTGCCCACCCCTGTTCCAGCATGTCACCCTCCATGGCCCAGGTCAACTGAGGCTGCTTGGGGTAGCAGGAAGTGGATAAAGGTTAAGGAAAAATTATGCAGCATTGTCTCACCCCAACGATCTGAAGTTGCAATGTGAGGCCAAGCTGTCAGGCAAAAACCTTGCCAGCTGCTTCTAAATTAAAGCAAACTTTTAAGCCCATTTTAATGCAGTCTGGAAAATGTTATACTTACCTGAGTCTTTTTTTTTTTCTGGTAAGTGAGTAAAGCAGCACTAAATCACTAAATCATCGCAGGGGCGAGAGCCAGTGCGAGATTCTCATGGTTTTGCTGGGCTGCTGTCACAACCTACCACTAGAGGGCAATAGAAGGTGCCCGGCTGAGTTGACAAGGGAGGCCAGGTCAACCGAGGAAGGGGCAGCGGTTGGTGCGAAGCCCCATGAAGCACACAGGTCCCACCCAGGCCTTGTGGAGATGAGCTGTTGACTCTCACTCTGTTGGTATTATTCACTGAGTGCCAGCCAGGTCCTTGGCTCTCTGCCAACAGAGGCGGCCACCGACCCCAGCCCTGGGGAACTCACAGATGAGAGTAAAGAGGCCTTTGGGACATAATGGGAGTTTCAGAAGGTGTCTGTTTAGGGGTCCCTGTCTCAGCACCTGTCTTTGTAACCTACTTTGCTTTGGGTCAAATGATGTCTCGTGCCCCTCCCTGGGTGCACAAGACCCCAAACACAGAAGAAATGGGCTGATCCAGGCTTGGTAGCAAATTCAGTCCACCTCTGTGCCTCTCCTTGGGCCCACAGGGCAGGTATGGATGAGGGCAGAGAAGAGGTGCGCTAAAGGACTGGTGTGTGTGTGGGGGGAGGTGGACCTATTTAATCCCCAAGCAAAATGAATCCAGCAGCCAGAGTCTCCCTGTAAGAGCAGAAGCTGTTACAGCTCATGGCCTGTAATAGCAACTGTGGAGTGCTAGATGACTATCCTGTGCCCTGCCTCCAGCTTGAGAGAGTGGGGCCTCTTCGCAGAGGGAGGTTACTTGAGCTTTGCATGTGGGACTTGCTTGTGACCCGTACTGTAGAGAAACTGTTGCATGCACTCCTCTGCCAGTGCTCGTTTGTGATTTGCTCGGGGAAGGAATGCGCCTGCACGCTGGTGTGGCAGCAGCAGCCCCACAGAGGTCAAGGGCTGATTCTCACAGCAGCTGGGGAATGGTTCTTGCTGACCTCAGCTGCTTTTCGGGACTGGTGCACAGAGCCTGTTCCAAGGACATTAATGACGTGGGGGGTGTAAAACATATGTAATGTCTGAAGGAGCAAACCATACCCCAAGCCTGATGTAAAGAAGTACAAGCTTGAGTGCGTCTGACTCTCCTGGTGCCTGCTCCGGTGTTTATTCGAAGGCAGGCCCCACTGGGCTGTGACAGAGGTGGAACGGAAGAGGAAAGTGACAGCACATCCTTCAGACATGAAAGGGAGGGACAGAGGAGTGCAAAGATTCCCAGCTTCCGAGACCATTCTCCCTTTCAGGTCTCGTCTAGAAACACTACCTCTTCCCCGCCTCCCACCAGCCAACGGGCCTCTTTGCTGCCCCACCATGCCTGTGACCAGGCCCTCTTCCCCAGAAATGGCTCCCAGCCATGGTGTCCTCCACACCCTTCCACTCCTGTTCTATAGCTCCCCAGCTGGCAGCGATCCTGCTGTGGATGTGCATTCTCTGCTCCCTATGATATCCAGGCTGCCCAGCCGTGCTGTCCTTGGTCACGCTCCCCCATCCCTTCCAGGAACACACCTGCTCTGGTAGCTGCACTCTCCAGTAGGATGCCAAGAGTGACAATGGCTGAACAGGAGAGCCACCTCCCTGCACAGGAGCAAAGCACCTCTGAGGAGGCTTTACACTGATCAGGGTGGGTAGGGTGTCTGCACTCCCATACAACTGTCTGAAGCACACACAGCGGGGAAGATCTTTCTGATGCAGGCGCTAGGCGCCAATAGCAAGAAACAGAGAAGGGATGGAAGGGGAGAGAAACAAGATGAAATGAGTAGGAAGGAGGTGGATTAAGAGAATGAAGGAGAGGAAGAAGTCTTGGGAAAAGGAGAGTGGGCAAGAGGATGGAGCCTGAGGGCACAGAGAGATGCTCCAAGGAGAATGGCTAAAGAGGATAAGGGGAAAAGGCTAGAAGTCACACTGATGTTCTTGGCTGCATCCACTTTTCTGTTACATTAGAAAAGCCTAGCAGTTATCTGCAGTGACTCATCACATTTTAAGAGCTTCACAAAAGCAGTAATTTACAGCACAGAAGTTTTATAGGTCCTACAAAAACCCAGGCACTATGCTATATATAATTGAGTGCCATCTACTGGCACTTTATCTAATAGCTATCTCCTTCCCTACAGAGAGAGCACTCTCATAATATCATGGACCACTTGATTTACACGGGATTTTTCTGATTGTGCTAGTTTTCAAATGCTCTAAATCTCTACAGGTTTCCTTTATTGGGGTTTTTACTTTCTTTTCATATTACTTCCTTCTTCAACACCAGCTGAGGCAGACTGCATCTCACTCCCAGCCTGAATCAACATGGCACCCCAGACCTTCCTTATGCTCAAATAAATTTGTTAGTCTCTAAGGTGCCACAAGTACTCCTGTTCTTTTTGCGGATACAGACTAACATGGCTGCTACTCTGAAACTTTCCTCCAACAGTGATCCCTCTGAAGGATCTTGTCTTAATCTGCTCACGTGACAATTAACATGCGGAAATATTTGCAGTGCTAAAATTCAACAAATAGGCAACACAACTGAAGAGAGAGGGATAGAAAACACATCATTAAAATGTCAAGGTTTGAACAGGAAACAAACAAGCATCCCTCATTATCTGAAACACTTGTCTCTGGCCCATTGTTTCCTTACTGCTTTTTTTTTTTTTTAAATCACTGATGCCTTCATTCAAGGTTTTGTGGTTATTTATAACCTTGGATTTGGGTTAATGCTGCCAAAGTTCTTAAAGGTTATTAGAATGTTTGCCATGTATGATATAATGTTCTGCTAATCTGGAGTACTAGCTAGTTCTGATTGTCCTAGAAAAATCCACATAATAACAGCTGCTTATGTTTTCCTGCAAAGCAGAACTGCAGAAATATTTCAGACACACACCAATGTCGTAAAATGGGGCTCTCTTTGTGCCATTTACATGTGACCAGTGGGAAATAAATTCCCTTTTTTGCACAGTCCGATATACATGGGCATTGAGCACCAGTCTTTCTGGCGCAGCTTCATCACTCCAAAGAACTGCCCAGTTTATTGTTTAGAAACGGTTGGAATTTTCCAGTTTGGGGCTGGGGGGAAGAGGGGATTTTACTTTTCTGACATGCCAACAAGGCTCTTAGGCCCCATGTTTCTGGATTAGGCCACTGAACATGGCTAATGCCAACCCCCAAAATATAGACAGACAAGAATTTAGACTTCAAGAATTGACAGCTGGCAGAGATTGCACTTTGTGAGCCAAATGCCCAGCTGGTAGAAATGGCTGATGTCGATGGTGCTGTGTGAATTTACATCAGCTGAGGGTCTGCCCCAGTGCATCTCAGAAGAGATGGGGAGCTGACTGTTGAAGTCTCAGCTCCATTAGTGCCATTTTTAAAAGAAAATAAGGGAAAACTATGAGGAATTGTCAAAAATGATACAATTCAAATACCTTTGGTGAGATGGCATTTAATTAATAAACCTCCATAATAATAGTAGCAAAGCCGTTCAGGATGACATATACCTACCAGTGTCTTCGTGTATCCCTTGAATGGCATGTGGTCATCAAAGCCATCCAGTGCTTAATTTGTCATGAGAGGTGCCGGGGCTCAAGCCATTTTTTTAGTTTTAGAACTGATGCAGCAAGCCAAGAGGGGAGAGGGATAGCTCAGTCGTTTGAGCATTAGCCTGCTAAACCCAGGGTTGTCAGTTCAATCCTTGAGGGGGCTATTTAGGGATTTGGGGCAAAAATCTGTCGGGGGACTGGTCCTGCTTTGAGCAGGGGCTTGGACTAGATGACCTCCTGAGGTCCCTTCCAACCCTGATATTCTATTCTATGATCCTAAGAGGTGCCAGGGCTCAACACTGAGGCCATCACAGATCTAACTGAAGTATCAGAAAGAGAACAAGCCAGCCAAAGCCTTGTCTACAGAGGGATTTGCCCTGATTATGTCCTTAATGGAGAGATGCAAAGCTGCTACTTGCACTGATAGAACTTAACTTTGTTTACATCAAAGCAGCCTTGCCTCAAGTAGGCATTAGCTCTTGGGGCAAATAATAGCTTTGCCTTCCTACTCGAGGGGTTTGCAGCTATGCTGGCATGTGGCTGCTGATGGCTGTAAGTGGCGCACATCTCCAGTGTAGGGAAGGCCTAAGAATGCCCCAGACAGTCATCCACAGGATCTAGTCACCCAGAGAACAGCAATAGTTCACCAAAAGTATCCAGGTAAGTTTACATCAGGTTAGCCAGCAACGGAAGTTAGCACGAGCAATGGAATCACAGCTACTTAGAATTTAAAAAATATTGGTCAAACTCTGTAAATTGGGCCTTGTTCTTACATTTCCAGATTAGAACCTGACTGGATCTTGATGGATGACTGGTTCTAGCATCTTCAGAGTTGAACAGGACAGATTGGCTTTCTTGGCTGTGACTGGAACTCATGCTTTGTGGGCTGCAGCTGGGACAACTGTGAGCTTAGCTGTGTACGGCTCTATTTGCTCCCAAGACTGCAGCTGGCATAATTAACATATAAGCCCAGGGTGGAAGAAGGCCTACAGCATTGGAGCCATATGGCAACTTTGTTAATGAATCCTACACCTTCATCCATATGGCAATTTTGTTATATCTTCACACATATTTTGTGAAGGTACACCAGAGCACCCAAGGCTATTTTGTGTGTGATTTTGGTTCTCATGGAAGGTGCTGTATTGCCATAGATCTGGACTATGAAGTCCTCTGACTAATAGAAGAGAGGAGGCAGAGGCATCACTAGTGGAAGTACTCCTGCCATTTTGCCCGGCCAGCATTCCTGAAGCCAGTGCTGTGGGAACCATCTCTAGAGATACGAGAGGAGCACAGTCTACATGGCCCATTTAGTCCTTGGTCTCTGTGCTGAGGCAACCAACAAGGCTATCAATTAATCTCAATTACAATGATTATTTTTGTGACATAGACATCTGCCTCTGGGATGTGGACTTACACAACCAGACTCATTTCTTGTATTCTACCAAAAATCCTCCAGATATGGGAACATTTTTGTACACAAGTGTACTAGACGGGAACTGTATCTCCACAGATGGAATGCTCTCTGTTCAAATACTAATCTTAGGGCCAATCTCATGAACTACTGAAACTCAAATCATGAGCCTAGATTTGCCAGGACAGAGGTGAATCTGAAGACAGAATTCAAGAGGCCTGTTACAACATGGGACATTTAAGTGGTACTCTGTCTAGACAAGCCCTCCTGATGGGGATAAGGCAGAGTCAAACTCCCACACAAGGTTCAGAAGACAGCTCTTCTTGCCTCTTATTGGTTAGAGATTTTTACTGAGCCTCCCTTATACTAACGATATACAAAGTATTTCCAGAATTCATGCTCCTCTACTATCATCCTATATTGCTGGCACTTCTTCATACACCCTTGAAAACTACCCTTAAGATACCATGGGTGCATAGTTTAAGAGCAACAAAGGGGTTAATTAAATCATGCCACCTCAATATTTTGCTGGTATTACAATTGCTACTTATTTGAACAATGATAGTGCTTAGAGGCCCCAGCCGAGACTGGGGGTCTCATTGCACTAGGCAGAGATGGGTAGCATAGGTGTGCTAGGGCCCCTCCTTGCCCTCTGCCTGTCCTTGATATGAGGGAGCGTGGAGTGGCAGATAGAGGACCCAGTCTAGAACATGCCTCCGACAGGGGAATTCTCTGCATGACTTTTGTGACCCCTTTGTGCTTTTCGAATGGTTCCAAAGGGGCCAGATCTCATTAGAGAATCCAAACAGCATAAGAGACAGTCCCCAGAGACCTTACGGTCCAATCAGACATGACTGAAGGTGAGCAAAAGGTAATTATGAATCCCATTTTATAGATGGGGGACTGAGGTAGAGAGTGAGGAAGTGTCTTACTCAAAGTCACACACATCTATGGCAGGGCCTGCAATGGAATCCATGTCATCTAGGTAGCAGCCTAGTGCCTTGAACAGAGGACCATCTTGGGAGTGCACATTTTTTCTGTGGAGTGGGTAGCCCTGCATGTTACTTGGGGCACTGTCCAATGAGTCACTGCAATTCAGCATAGTAATATTAAATCACAGGTCTGAATGTCTGTTCTCTAAACATCTTCAGCACATACAGATTCTTGCTCTAATCACAACGGCTTTGAAAAATGGACTTGCCAGCCACACACAAGGTCATATCACAAACGGCTGCTGAGTCAGAATTTGATTAGTGGGCTGGAAGCGTGGCTGGGTTGCCATGCTGAAAGTCTAAATCCAGAACTAAAAGTGAGGCAGGCAGGCTATTTGTTTAAAGAGCTATGAAGCCAATAGTGGCAGCCTGCTGAAGGATCTGAGGTGGTCACACAAGGCAGAGATATGTGAGTATCCCAGATTTCTCATTGGACCTTTTTGCTGAGGGAAGCTGAAATATTTCACAAGTTTCCTCCAGATTATTTCAAACTCTCTCAAAGGTGGAATTTTCACCTGCTCTGTCAGTCAATGCAGAGGGGCTTTCCTCAGCAACAAGTGACTGCTGGCCAGAAGCTAATCAGACAACGGATTGAATGTTGCTATTTTCCCAAAGTTTTCAGCCAGTGGAAAGGGACTCTTCACTATGATGACAACAAAAATTATGTGAGATGAAACAGAACTACACATTCATTTTGGGTAAAAGGTTTGCAAATGTCAATTTTTGCCAGCATCATCAGTCACGTGATTTCCCCCCATCAAGAGTGTTATTGGGGTTGCAGTCAACTGAGTCATTTTGCAGTTCACTGAATGCCTATTAAACCACAGATGATAAGGATGCTGCATTTTCTATATTATTGGTGTATTATCATCACGGCTAGGAGGCTGGGTCATGCTCTAGGATCCCTGGTGCTAGGGGCTGTACAAACGCAGAACAAAGACAATCCTTGCCCCCAAAGAGATTACAATCTAAGTTTTAGGCATGAGGCAACAAATGGATACAGACATACAGGGACAGGTGAGGCAATACAAGACAATGTTCGGTAGGCTAGGCAGTGGGCTCTAGCGGTCAAGTTTTCTGTAGGCGTCTGAGCAAATAAGAGCTTTAAGGAGGAATCTGAAGGAAGATAATGAGGTAGCTTTTTAGATGTTTATAGGGATCTCCTCCCAAGCATGAGGGGCAGCAGGGGAGAAAGCACAAAGGTGGTGGTTCGAAAATTTAACAAGCGGAAAGCTTGTTAAAGCTGAAGTTAGCTCATGGGCCAATCGGAGGCAGGAGTCGAAATCTTGATAGTGAATGAGAGATTATAGGTAGGGTAGGGATAGCCTGTGAGGGGCCTTGAAAGTGAAGACAAGTGGCTTATGTTTGATGCAATAGAGAAGGGGGAGTCAGTGGAGGGATGCAAAGAGAAGGGGGACATTTCTATAGTAGCCTGATCTTGCCAGAAGTTACATATCTCTAGGATTTTCTTATGCTGCAAATATTAAAAAGACAAAAATTAAAGTAAATGAAATTGGAAGGCAACGGACCCTTTTCTGTCAATCTTCAAGGGCAAAAGGAGGAGGGATCAAATACATCTTTGGTGATAATGGTGAGCTATCTTAAAAGACATAAGAGCCCAGAACTGTTGCAACTCTGATTTTTGGGAACAGGAGGTTTTGGAAATAGGTCAAAGACAGGGCTCGTTTGTCAGACATCCATCTTCATCAGAAGTTTAACTTTTGATACATATTTGCGTTTCAGATGGTTCCCATTCAATCCAAACATGAATAGGTTGATGACATAAAACACCTGCAGAGATCCCATCCATACCCCTGCAGAGACTTTACACCAGAGGAAGAGATCACACTTTACACTGATCTTGAAAGAACCCTTATCCCCAGCAGGTGTGCATTCTGGGAACAGCAACAGAACTTCTGCCATCTCCCGTGACTGCGTCACTGTTGAGGTGCATTTTGGGTTATGTAAATCTTGCAAGCTGTCCACGCCCAGTAATTCAGAAGTGGGTTAGCTCTGCTAAGTGCCTAAGAGTCTTTTCAAACAGTAAAACTGCTGTTGTCACATTCCCCGCTGTTAATGCAAGTGTCCATTTTGGGTGAGTGGCCAGAAGCATATTCGTTACGGGTGAAACTCATCCCTTCATCGCAGGCCCAGCTCAAGAACTACTCACCAATTAAGTCCTGATAGGGCTTAAATGGGTTTAACGTGATGCAGAGCCATTGGGGCTGGCCATCTATACAGAGGTGAATTTCCACTCAATTGCTGCAGACTGGGACTGATGCTGGGAGTTGGTGGTGTTAGGCTCCTCCCAGGACAATCTCTTCACTCGTCAGGATTGGGCCCCAAATGACAAAAATTCATTTCAGTCCCCAATCTACAGAACCACTAGCATAGAAGGTCACCCAACAAGATCTTGGGTGAAAAGGGAGATTCAAAGTGCTGGTGTGTTGAATTTAAAATAGGGTCAGGCGCGGTGTTATTTTCCTGTTATTCTGTATGAATGATGCCGGGGAATGAAAGCCAAAACAAAAGGAGAAGGGAATTTTCCTTTTGTGGGCAAGAAAGAAATGGCTTTCACAATAAGAAAAAGACGTTAAAAGGTAAGGGTACAGGCGATGCCTAGTCCTGATGAAACACCTGGTTGTGCCTGGTACTTGGAGAATTTCCTGCTGCGCAGTTCATTTTAGGACACATATTGCTCCTGCAATGGCATCCATGTAGCCTGAGGCTGCTCTAAACTCAGGCAGCTGACTGCTCAGTGAAAAATATTTTTGTTTGTGAATAATTCAGATGCCTTTGCTTTTTGCTGCAAATTTCACCTCTATTCCTGACCCTTCTGAGATTGTACCTAACTGGCTATGCACCTGGGCTCACATCCCATTACCCATTAAAAAAAACCCCTGCCTGGATAAATACACATTGATTTTTCCAGTAGCTTACACACACTTTGAGTGTACACAAAGTTTATACAGCAAGCTATTCAGCAACACAAAGATTTGCGAGAGCTCCTTTCATTGCAAGCTTATTTACATCTTGCTACAATAAAGGATTTCTAAGTGCTTATCAAAATGCATGCGTTGTACATAGGGTGACCAGATGTCCCAATTTTATAGGGACAGTCCTGATATTTGGGGCTTTGTCTAATATAAGTGCCTATTAGCCCCCACTCCCTGTCCCAATTTTTCACACTTGCTATCTAGTCACCCTAGTTGAACATTACCTCATTCGCTTCTAACAGTGCAAAAGCCAAGCCTATATAGCACCCTAAAATTGCAACATTTGTAGTTATCCAACACTGCACTCACTAGTCATCATAACACTAACATTTCCTGGGATCAAGCAACAAATTATATTAATTGCATTGCAAAGTTCCTATATTCCACAGATGCAAACTGTGATAGTGAAATGTTGGCAGATTATATTCCAAACACCCTCCCCACCTTGCAATATTTGCCTGTTAATATTTCACCCACTATGCACAAACTGCTTTCTGGAAGTATTATTACCACTGTAACATTTAAGGGATAGCTACTTAAGAAAGATCAAATGCAGCAAACACTCAATTACATGCTCCAGATACATGGTATCATGCAGGAAGCTAGTCTCGTTCTAAAACAGAGGTTATTCAGCTCTTGGATGAAGCATGCATGTCCTAAAATAAGCATGTTTAGAATTAAGTTTGGGGATTAGGGTGACCAGATGTCCTGATTTTATAGGGACAGTCCCGATTTTGGGGTCTTTTTCTTATATAGGCTCCTATTACCCCCCACCCCTTGTCCTGATTTTTCACACTTGCTGTCTGGTCACCCTATTGGGGAGGCATGTATTATGGAAAATAATTTTGATTGCCTGCAGCTCCTAAATGGCTGATTGTACATACATCTAAGCCAGTCTGTGATTTTGAAGTGGCTTTTCAGGACTATAAAGCACGCACACTGGTAACCACCACAAAAGAAAATAAAAATCCCAACTTACCTTGGGATCAGCCAGAAGTGCTCAAGCTTCAGAAATCTCAGGCAGAAGAGTTGACAGAGTTTTGCCTTATTACTCATAGAGATAGTTATATAACCGGCACCATTTCTGTAGGCAATGAGTATGTACCAATTGCACTTCCACTCAGAGATAATTCTCATTTCCCATCCCACACAGGCACATCTGAGAACAACAGTCACTCAGTGATGATGGGGGAGGGTCCAGGTGGGCTTTTTATGCTACTTAGGAGGGAGGTTAATAGTATCAAAGAAAGTTCAAAAGGTCCCTGAAATTTGATGAGAGATATTACCACTATGAGAGTGCACAGTGCAGTAGTTTAATGTTCCTTAGATTGCTGAAAGCAGCTTGGCCTAGATTCCCCTCTACTGTTTGATAAGTGACCATTCATGCAAACAGGAGAAAGAAAGTTTCTCTTTGCTTTTAATTAAGCAGTTCTCTCTGAAATACATGACGCATCCGAAAGACCTTTTCAATGGTGTGGTTTGGGTCTTTTGGACTAGAATCATAGGGGTACAGGAACCTATCTTATTGGTAAAACTATTAACAACAGACAGGAGTGGTTAATGAGCAATGGGTCGGAAAAATCCTGTATTTTTGACTAACCACAAGAAAAAGGATCATGGCCCTGAAGGTGCAGTTGTCACTTTAATATTTCAGGATAGCAAAGAGAAAAGAAGAATTCTTTAGCTTAAGGCTGAGGAGGAAATAATTCTGTACCTTAATTTTGAGTTCATAGAATTTTATTTTTCTACACTGTCCTGTTTCCATTGCAATCAATGGCAAAATCTCCAATGGACTTCAATGAAAGCAAGATCAGGTCCTGTATTTGAAACCACAGATATACCAAAAGATAATTTTCTGTTAAGTTTCTATTTATATATATTGTTATTGCCATACACAGCATCCAGTACACTTACATATAGACCCTGTAGTGCTAACACAGACATAAAACTCTTATGTAAGCCATAATCCTCTCACAGACTCCTTATTCAGTGAGTTTAAGAAGTACGCCACAGAAGCCTGCTGGCTCTGTAATGGGTTTGGGCCAGTTTTGAAATTGTGAGAGTCCAGCTGAAATGTAATCCTCTTCCTGACACCTGTGGTTATCTTCATAAATACGCTGCTATCTCGCAGGGCTTCACACGTACAGGGTGTAAGTGTATGCCAATATTTGGATTCTTCTCATAACTGACCCTCTTGCTTTCTGTACTGATTGAGTCATTAGTATTAGTCTCCTGTGGTGTTCACTGAGGCTAACAATAATCAAGTTAAATTTACACTACAAGATCAGCATTTAATTAGGTACTGTTATACAACTCATATTAATTACAATGTTAATACCTTTATGAAAGGCAGATTTTTTTTTCAAAGGAAACTAAAGTCAGAAATTTCCAGGGAGGGAACAAGTAGCTAAGTTAAAACCCTGAGTGCAGATCTGTTTATTTACTGATTTTCCCCAGCATGTGGTCAAGATAAAAAAAATAATAATAATAAAATGTAAGCCTAAAAGTAAGGATGCTATGAAACAAATCCACATGGTGGTTAATCACTTCCTGGCTATACAGAGAAGTATTGGTAATGCTTCAATCCTGTAGGACCATAATGATGATTACTTAAGGGTATGAAACTGTAGCTAGGTGGGCACATGCTAGTCTGAAGAGGTTGAAATGTTTCAGAAAAGGGAATTGCTTTGTGCTGACATATTAACTCAGAAATGCCAACCCCAAACATTTTGGAAATCAGGGTCAGATCTCAAAAGAAAAAAGGATCAGGTTTATTTAAAAAATAATTAATTTGGGGTTCCTTTTATTTGTCCTCTGGCTCTTGAGCCTTTGACTCAAGGTCATAAGAACATAAGAACGGCCATACCGGGTCAGACCAAAGGTCCATCTAGCCCAGTATCTGTCTACCAACAGTGGCCAATGCCAGGTGCCCCAGAGGGAGTGAACCTAACAGGCAATGATCTCTCTCCTGCCATCCATCTCCATCCTCTGACAAACAGAGGCTAGGAACACCATTCCTTACCCATCCTGGCTAATAGCCATTTATGGACTTAACCACCATGAATTTATCCAGTTCTCTTTGAAACGCTGTTATAGTCCTGGCCTTCACAATCTCCTCAGGCAAGGAGTTCCACAAGTTCATTGTGCGCTGTGTGAAGAACTTCCTTTTATTTGTTTTAAACCTGCTGCCTATTAGTTTCATTTGGTGATGCCTAGTTCTTGTATTATGGGAATAAGTAAATAACTTTTCCTTATCCACTTTCTCCACATCACTCATGATTTTATATACATCATCATATCCCCCCTTAGTCTCCACATTTTCAAACTGTTCTCTGCTGCCATGAGAACTACAAAATTCACTTTTCCCCCTCATGAAAGCCAAGATTCCCATGTAATTATATAACTCTAGGAGCTAGAACTTTGAAAAAAAAGTATCAAATAACCAAGACTTGCTATAAATCACAAGAATTGGCAGTGCCAATCAGTGCTATTTTTGTATTCATGCTAGTTTAAAATATACCTATTAACTCCCTACGTTTTGTGTCAGTTTTGGCATGAATTAAAGTTTTATTTTCATGGACTAAGAAGTCAGAACCTTGTTGTGACCCTAGGAAACCTTCAATGCCAACTGGCAAAAGGTTCACTACTGTGTAACAACAACATCTTACAGGTCTGATGAACTCACTACTCCTAGAACATTACTTTCATGGTATTCGTCCAGAAATGATATCATTTGAGGTCTCTACTGAAAGCTCATGTCATACTTATCCTCATAATCATCACGAGATACATGCACGAATGATTAAGGAGTGGCGTGTATGTACTGACAATTTGTTTCCTTATCTGTCACCAACCAAACAGAAAAACAGGTTTCTTCTAGACAGGAAGTAAAATATGCAACTTTCTGCCAAATATAAGGTAAGTACTGTAAGCTAACACAATGGAAGCAGAATCAACAGGAAAGGAGTCCAGAGGGGGGGAAAAAAGAGTGGCAGGTGATCTCTGGAGACAGAAAATGAAATTTGGGGAAATAAGTAAAAGGCAGGGAGACACCCCTTTATCCTGCACCAAAGTAGTAAATGGACAGTGTGTTCATATTCATGAAAACAGGATCTCAACCAGCCTTGGTTGAAATGCTGCAAGAGACATTTGGGGTGAAATAAACTTCCTTAGATAGAAGCTTAGCCTTCTAAAGTTAAGTTTAGTCTCTAGCAAGCACGATAAGATTTTATTTTATGTATAACAAACACTTCTGTTACCATTATCCTTACTCACTCTCTCTTAAATCTTGAGTTTTGATCATCAACTTATGACTGTTTTGTCTCTCAATATATCTCTGCGCTATGATGTCGTATAGGTGCTGATCCGGAGTTGGGTCCACAAGCTGGCATGTACATTGTTCCTTTGTGGACAGCAAACCTGGTATGTCTGTGAGCGTTCAGTGGATAAGAGGCTGAATGCTACCAGGGGCTGTTTCAAAGGGGTTTGTGGACTGGGACACACCTGTTAATCTACAAGAGACAGAAAGGGCTGGCACAGCCCAGAGGAGATTGTTTGGGTGGCTAACAGGCTGGTGGTGTCAGGGAGCTGACATCCAGTTAAGCACCAGCAAGTGGCTTGCTCATTGGAGGCAGGGGAGGTGATAGTGCTGGGCATCCTGAGAACCAGGGCCAGCTCCAGGCACCAGCAAAGGAAGCAGATGCTTGGGGCAGCCAATAGAAAAGGGTGGCGGGTCCCTCAGTCCCTCTTGGAGTGAAGGACCCACCGCCGAATTGCCACCAAAGAATGAAGCAGCATGGTAGAGCTGCCGCGGAAGTGCCGCTGATCGCAGCTTTTTTTTGTTTGTTTTTTTCCCCCGTTTTGCCACTTGGGGTGGCAAAAAAGCTGGAGCCAGCCCTGCTGAGAACCATTGCACGTCTAGACAGGCTGATGCTTCACGCTTTCCCACATGATCTTTTGCAGGGTTGAGCCCTCATCCCACAAACACTTAGGTGGGTTCAATTGTACTCATGTGAGCAATGCCACTGAAATCATGGATGAAATCCTGGCCACACTGGATGTGTCTACATTGGGGAAAAAGCCACAGTAGCAAGTCTCAGAGCCCTGGTCAGCTGATTTTTGTTGCAGGGCTTGCATATGGGACTAAAAATAGCAGTGGAGATGTTCCCGCTCAGGCTGGAGTCCGGCTTTCTGAGCATCTCTCCCCTGGCTGGGTTTCAGAACCAGAGTTGCAGCCCAAGCAGAAACATCTATGCTACTAGCTTTAGCCCCGTAGCGTGAGCCCAAGTCTGTTGTCCTGACCTCTGAGACTTGCTGGTGCAGCCAGGGCTTTGACTTATTGTTTATTTGTTGTTTTGTTTTTTGTTTGGTTGTTGTTGGCAATATAGACATCCCATTAACTTCAATGGGGCCAGATTATCACCAAAAGCACATATGTAAAATTGTTAAAAGACTAGGCCCCATTCTCCTTAATTCTAATTAAGCTTCTCCACCCCCAAGAGCTATGATCATACTGAATCTGGGTAGGGCTAGGTAAAAAAATTTTAAACGTTTGCTGTTCTGATTCATTTTTAATTAAAATGTCAAGTTTCAGTGACTAAAAAAAGGTCACATGGAGGGGGGAAGTTTTGCAAAAAATGTCAACCTGTTTGTTGTGCAGCTGAGTGAAAAATTTCAACAGGATTTCAAATTTTAGGGAGAAAAAAAATCACTGAAAATTTTTATTAAAATTTTATTCTGTTTTTTGATCAGTTCTAGTCTTTGGATGTAAATGGGGGAAAAAAATAGACTCAGTACCTGGGACTATTAAACAGAGAATACCAAACTCATTTCTGTTGTCGGCCGAACCTACATTTGAATTTGGCTTCCAGAACAAGAAGGTAACTGGTAAGAATAATGCTCCACCAAGACAGATTTTAACAGCATGCTATAACCACCAAGGTTTTGACCCAGCAGCCGTTGAAGTCTGTGGAAACAGGACCATTCACTTCAGTGGGCATTGACTGACTAGGCTCCATATAGAAATGTCAGCTGTACATAACACAGAGTGTAGTTTAACATGAGACCTAGTTTCGCCTAGCAGGGAAATTTCTTAATGAATTATTTTACTAGTGAAGGACATGTAGCATATCTGGATCGTTCCAATGCTGCCGTTTGTATAATCCTGTGTAACTTGAAAGCTTGTCTTTTTGACTGACAGAAGTTGGTCCAATAAAAGATATTACCTCACCCGCCTTGTCTCACTGTTTTTATAAACATGGTAGCAACTCTTACAGTAAACTGCAGCTACAAATATCCATGACTTCGCAAAATAATGATTTCAAACAGTAGTTCTTAACGCTTTTACATTTGCAGACCCCTAAAAAATGTCAGCTGGAGCTGTGGACCCTTTTGGAAATCTATTGTCTGTATGTATAGTTGAATTCTGTTCAGTCAGTTTTCAGTCCAAGTCTTTCACAGACCCCTTAGACTGTAGGCCACCAGTTGAGAAGCACTTACTTAAAACACTATTAAAACAGTCAATACACTGTAGCAACATGTTCTGTGGATTACAGTGTTGATTTTACTTGTTATAACAACATGTTTTGACTATTTTTAATGCCACATTCATCTTTGGATTGGTTTGGTGGCACCACAATGAGCACAAAACATGGTGTAGTAAAAGGCTTGCCCGGCAGTTACCCTTGTAGCAGGGAGATAGTCTAGGCAGAACAATTTAATTTGGTTAATTAATTCGTTGTAAATTAACAAATGGAGGCCAATATAATCCAAGGTGTGGGTTTCTAAGGGATGCCTGCACTTTATTTTTACCTGGTTCATCTTATTGAACGTACACAACATATGACAGGCTTTGTGTTTTAGATTCTGCCCTAATATTCTGAAAAGTTGCTTCCACTGCTCATTGTCCCCTTTGGGTGTTATCCCTGTCCCCCTCACACACCACATACCCCGCTCCTTCCTTTCATGGATTCTCTTCCCCGTCAGCTGCCCTACTCTTCGGTTTTCTCTTCCCTTTTAATGTCTAAATCCTGATACCCTTACACATGCTGAGTAGTGTGTAATTCCAGCAAGGAAACCCACAAATTTCAATGCATCTCCTCATGGACTTAGGTACTTTTGTGACACAAGCAAGGGGAATTGGGCACTAAACTTTGCTTTGTCACAATCCCACCCAAATGCGGAAGAGCTTTTGATGGAAGTTAGAACAAAATATGGCTGACCCTACTTCCGAGCCTGTCCAATCCCATAATGGAAAAGAGGGAGAGAGAAAGTAGCATAGCTGACAGAATCTTTTGGCAGACAAAGCACCCAGAAGCAGGGAAGTGGACGCTGAATAGCTTTTCAGCTCTCTCTTTTCTCCTCTGTGGGGTAGAGGGGTTTCAACACCTTGCAGGATCACATCCAAAGTCCACATGACTGACAGTTGCATCGAGAAAGGAGGGAAGGCATTTCTCCTCAACCTTTGGTCTAGGATCAAGCATACCTTGACTGTGAGCACCTTAAGACAGGGATTGTGTCTTCTTTATTCTCTTTGTAAAGCTCCATGTTTGCCTAAGGTGCTATCTATACATGTTAAATAAATAATACAGCATCCATTTAGTATCTGATGTGCTTTTTCTTGGAAAGGCTATATCCTTACCAGGCAATAGACTTTATGTTCTATTATTATTTACTTAGATTGCACCACAAATCTAGGCCCTGTACAGCCAAAATCTCCTTTCCAATGAGCAATATAAACAAATGACACAGATGACTGAAAGGCTGTTACCAAAAGCAACTACTAAGCAGAAAAAGTAGCATGTGTCTGGGCTTCCACATGTGGGTTTTGATGTCCCCAGAACTGCTTATTACACGGGAGCTAACATTCGGCCATCTCTAACTACATTGGCATGCAATTCTGAATGCTTATTTCAACCCTGCACACCTTGCCAAACCACAGCTCCCCTATCTCTGCCATTTATTTTTCCTGCATTTGTCAGACAGTGGCAATGATGGCTGAGAGGCTGTAATACTATTAGTATATTGCAGCCTCTCAGCTCCAGCCCACTGTGTGTAAAGGGATTACCGCTTTACAAGATATTTTACTAGACACAAATTACAGGCCCACTCCTCACACATTTATAATTATCTTGCTAAGTTTGCAGCTATTATTGACAGTGACAACGATGGCAACGTAATGAGATCAAATGATGTCGGTACATTAGACAACAAACGTTGGGCCGCTTTTACAAGCCCTTCCAATCAGATTCACTGGCACCATTATGCTTCAGATCTACATAAACAGAGACCGCCTTGGCTCACACTGCCCTTCCTCACTCCCACTCTGTCTGTTCCTTAGTTTACCTTCCTCACCTTCTTTTGTTTGTTTCATCAGATGTACTTGTGCCAGCTACCGTCAGACAGGCCCCTGGGTAAATTAAAGGATCCTCAGAAACAGAAGAAAAGTGGGCAAAGCCTCTCCCATCATTTCATCCACTCAGTGGAGAGAGACATACCTGCACACCGTGGCACTGCTCCACAGGGCTGCCTATCTACCATTATCACTACCAGTTTGCAGGAGTAACTGACAAAATAGTTGTGTGCACTGAAGTTTAGTAACCAGGATTGAGAGCAAGGAGGCCTGCCCATGGTCACTTTTCCCCTCCAACACCGTCTTTCTCCTCTTACACACCATGACACAAACATTGTGCTCCTCTCAGGCAGGCAGGCTGCATATGTGACGATCTCGCAGCACCCTCTGGGGCTTGGATGGAGTCCTCCCTCGCCTGCAGGCATCCCCTATCTTTTCCAGAACACGCAGTGGTGGGAACCTCTCACCCCCTTGAGAAGAGTATCATTCATGGGAGCAAGGAGGTGGGAGTTTTGCCTAGGAAGGAGTTCAGAGTTGGGCCTCCGCTCACATGGAAGGCGGGGATAGGGCTTTTGGTTTGTTATTCTATTAAAACACTCGCTTGTGATGCTGGTAACAGTAGGATATAGATATATGAAAACAAAACAAATGACCTCTAGTTAACCCCAGGCTTCCGAGGCATTGAAGATGCATTAACCCACTCAGCCACCTCTCTGCTTCTCAGAAGTTAACTTTGGTCTGGGTTGCTCCCTTCTGTGGAAATTCAGGAGGGGGCTCTGGGAGAAGAGCATGGTGATTCCCAGGCAGAATTTTCCCTAAGAGAAAAGGTCAGCCTCCACCAGGGCCCCTATGTCCCTCCGTGGTGCTGAGATGCCAGGGATGTCCACACAAAGGACTTGTGCTTCTATGGCAACCATGAGGCCTTATAACCAAAGAGGAGGCTGTGGGCCCCCAGGAGCATATTGCCAAGGAGTTCGCATCCGCAGTTACCCCAAGAGCAGCTCCCACCTTTAGAGTGGGTCTCCAAGGGCAGGATAATGCAGCTTTAGTTTGAATTTATTATACATTGGGTTTTCCATGGGGTTTGGTGTACATCCCTCTCTTCTGGCCCACTCCCCAACCCCAAAGAGGGCTATCAAGTGCAGGCCAGAGTAGGACAGTGGTGGGGAAGCAGATGTCTCCCACACCTGAGCACACTTCCTCAAGGACAGGGGCAAGCTGCACAACGGGGAAGCATTGGAGGCTTGCTCAACTGGCTCCTCATGTTATTCCACCACATATTGTGACACGTCTCTCTCCTTTGTCACAGAAACGTATTAGAGTGAATAGAACAATGTTCCTAAATTAAGCTGTAGAAGCAGAAGGCCTCATACGTCTCTGCTCTTGGTGATGTAGTGACCTGTTTCTGTCATGTCTGTTCCACATACACTCCTCCCCGGAAGAAGAGTCAAGAGGTTTTCATGGAGTCATAGACTCCAGGTCTGACTAAAACAAAGCCAAACACATTATCATTACAAATGAAGGCGGGAGTAATTTCCCCTTCGAGGATTACATTACTATTTAGGTTTTTAATATATTTGTGTGGTTCTGTAATCACTTTCACGCTTCTCAAAGTCTTTATTTTCTAAGCCATTTATGTTTTAAGGTTGTAACAAGTAATAAGGATTCCCAGCTTGTAATACAGATGCTCGTCCCTTAGAAGCTTTTAAATATCCTCTGTGCAATGTTAAAAAAATCCCAACCATACAACTACTTATAATGAATGTGTGCTGGGAAAATAACTTAGGGACTTCCATATAGTACAGAGCACCATAGAAACTGGCAAACATGGACTTTAACAGCAACTGTATCTGAAAAGAGAGAGGTTTTATATACACATAACACACTATACTCATCATAGGATACTTTAAAAGACAGCAGTATTAAGAGTTTGCCATCATGGAAAGGGATAACGATAATATTTATGACCTTTTTACTGGTAAACACACACACTGTGCTTTCAACTGTGATAAGTACAGGGCCGGTTCCAGGGGTTTTGCCACCCCAAGCAGCAGAAAAAAATAAAAAAAAGCTGCGATCGCGATCTGCAGCAATTCAGCAGGAGGTCCTTCGTTCCTAGCGGGAGTGAGGGATCCTCCGCTGAATTGCTGCCGAAAACCTCAAAGTGCCGCCGCGCTCCGGAGTTGCCGCCCCAAGCACCTGCTTGATAAGCTGGTGCCTGGAGCCAGCCCTGGATATGTCCAAGACAATATGTGACATTCAATGTGCACATAGGACCCTGTCAAACCAACAGACCACTCCTGCAATTCTAACTCAGGCAAAACTCCTGTTAATGCCAACAAGAGGAGAGATTTGCTTGGGCAAAGCCTGTAGATTCAGACTCTGGATGTTCCTCAGCTAGTGTAAATTGGTATGTGTATATGGAGTTATGCCAATTCACACCAGTGGAAGATCTGGTCCCTGACTCTTAGGAGAGGCAGAAGGCAAGTAAAAGAGGAAAAGCTTTTTTTGGCAATAATAAATCTGACTGAATGGATGAGGTTTCTTTTTACTCAAATTTGCCTTCACGGCAGAAAAGAGGAACTAAAAAATGCATGAAGAATTTTTTAAAGAGTTATTCCTTGATTCAAATTTAGAACATGCTTCCTACAAACAGCAAAACTTTTCAATGGAAACAAATATCTCCTATGTAGCACTCACTGTGCTTTAACTTGTGACTGATCAGAAATTCACCACTCTGATCCAACACGGAACATGAATTGCCCATCACGGCTTCTGGCCTATGAACAGATACTCAGATTTCTTCCTAAGGTTTGGGTGATAGTGGAAACTGTATTGTCAACCTCCTCCCAAGAGAGCAGGCACATTTTTGCATTTGAAAACAAAAGTTTATGACCTAAGTTAGTTTTCAGTTGGTATTCTTGTATGTGGTATTTCATAGGGTGCCTGAACACAAAGCACACATTATTTTACTGTACTACATACTCAACCAATTTGCTTAGAAGGATGTTAAGCTTGATTCTCCACTGCCAGGCACTTGTGCAGTTGTTTACTCCTGTGCAAAGTGGGTATAAATGGCTAGCAAATCAGAAACCCTGCTGACTTAAATACAAAGTCCATACGCATTGTTCAATTAAAAAAAATAGTTCAACATCCAAAATTACTGCACAGTATTCAGTGGATAACCAGGACCTGCTTTTGGACAAGGTCTGGGTACAATCATGCAGGTGCATCACTGCATTTATATCTTGACTTTTCTAGACAAACACATCTAGGTGCTTATGGAGCCAACTGAGAGAAGAGAAGTCGATCACATGCATGCATATTTGGTAGTCCAGACAATTGCACTGAGCCTTTGTCAGCGGGGTGGGGTGAAGTGGGGGGGTGAGGGTGTGGAAGGGGGCTAATCAGCCCCCTCCCCCCCGAAAAAAGAAATACTTCGGCTCAGAGTTTTTACTATTCCTGGCCAGTCCCTAATTTTGACTTTCCTCCTTCAACAAACACAACTTCCCCACTGTATGAAGCCTGGGACAGTTATGCAGGGGTGGGGATGAAGTTTTATCTTGAGAGCTTGCATTTGACCATGACCATTATTTTTCCCTTTCTTAGTTCCTTGACTCTTTTTATCTTGCCTTGAAACCCTGGAGTAACAGGAAAGAATGCAGCGAAGTACTGAACTCACTCCTCTGGCATTAATACCACTGAATAATTAACAGCTGGAAGAGAGAAGGAAAGTCCACGAGCCTGAGACTTCACCTCTAAGTCACTGGTTCCACCGAGGCCCAGTGAGTACCAATCAATCATAGAATCATAGACTATTAGGGTTGGAAGGGACCTCAGGAGGTCATCTAGTCCAACCCCCTGCTCCAAGCAGGACCAATCCCCAGATTTTTAACCCAGTTCCCTTAATGGCCCCCTCAGGGATTGAACTCACAACCCTGGGTTTAGTAGGCCAATGCTCAAACCCCTGAGCTATCCCTCCCCCCAATGAAAGCTTCTGTCACCAGACAGCCATTTGACACCCTTTGCAGAGTGAATTAGTGGTTTAGTTCTGTTCCTAGTTGATGAATGTTTACATTAAAAAAAATTAAAAACAAAAACCTGCCTTTGCAAATGGCAATAATTGATACTTTTGCTGGGGACTGAATAGAGGGTGAAATCCCCTCTTGCTCCTAGAGGTTTGAGGTATAGTGAGTGGAAGACCATAACATACCTCTGCAAATAGACTTTCTGGGGCAGTTCTCTGGTACATCCAGCTTCCTTTGGGTGCAGCAGAGATGAAGGGTTGTCACAGAGCCCACTTCTCTGATTCTCTCTCTGGTCCAAGGTTAGAGCAGCCTCAGGACTGCACTAAGTTGTGCCAGCTGTGGATTGCCAGAACATATTGTCTCTGCCTGACTCTCCCCAGCCCCTCCACTGCAGGCCACAGGTTGGGGGCATAGGTGCTGGCTCTTCTGGGGACTTCCCCACACTGTGGAGAGGGTGGGAGGACATGAGGAAAGTATCCACTCCCCTTGCACCATTGGAGTAGCACAAAAGGACTGGAGCAGGGAATAGCTCACAGCCTTCAGCGATGCTCATCAGCACTTTTTACAATCATCAAATTTACTTTCAAATGAAAAAAATATTATAAAAGAGACAGGTTTATGCACACACAAATATATACAAATCCTTCCAATGTGTAAGAAAGAGACATGGGAAATATTACCCTTGTGCTTTCAGCCAAAGAAACCTCAGGCACTAGTTGACATTAACTAATTAATGTTTGCAAAGCGCTTTGAAAATGTAAAACACTGAATAAGAGCGTATTAATTATTACAGATATCAATAATGCTTAGACTGGAGCAAAGGAAAGAAACAGAAAATAATTGCAAACTCAGGATCCACTTGTTTTCCAGCTCAGCTGACCTAGTGAAATTAGGATATTAAAATAGTTAACAGTTTCTAATGAAGAAAATATCAAGCACAACTCTTAGAGCCAACTGCATAGAAACAATTAGAATTGGATTATTTAACCCTTTCCCATTATGTCAGATATTCTTACCCCATCCAGGCAATTCCAAGTTAGCCCATACTGTGTAGAGAACTGACAAGGTCCCCCACAAGACAGCCTGCTGGCTTCTGAGGAACAAGAACTGCACTGTCTCGAATGGCTCATTCCAGAGGTGGTTACAATGCATTGGCCTGAAGCGGGTGACAGGATGCCAAACCCATTGGAAGATAATGTGGACAGAGGTCTCCATGCAGCTCTCTGGAGCCCTTTTCCTTAGCTGTAAGTGTGACGTCTCGCACCCCCTGTGACCCTTCAGATTTCTCTCTTTTTTGGGGGGGTGGCGGGTAGGATTCAGATTTCAGCACAGATCTGCATTTGTCTCTCTTTTACTAAGCTTAACTTTTTTCATTCATTGCAAGAATTTTAGCAGAACTCTTTTGATCTTCAATGGTCTACACCACTTCCAGTTCATTCCTGATTTTGGTCTCCTTTCACCATGTCTCACAAGATCCAAGGTTACTCCTCTTTCCCAGAGAAGGTAGCGAAACCTCTGTGAGATGAGACTGTTGTTGACATCAATGCTCTCGTGCATCTTTGAGTAAGCTTCAAGAGTGACACACAGTGGCCAGGTTGTTACTAACAGAACATCCAGTTGCAGACTGTGATTGACTGTATTTATGGGGCTCTATCTCCAAATGCTTTTCTGTTTTGCTGGTCGTAGTCCCTCCACCCCTCCTGCCAATATAAGTGACAAGTGTTGTACTCACTAGTTGTTGCATAACTTTGTAATGCTGTTGTAAGACAGAATTGTGGGAATTATCTATTCCTATGCCTATAAATGAAGAGAGATCACCTACATAATATATCACATTTATTAATGACAACATAGCTCAATTACTTTATAGCAACCCCGGAGACTGTTATTTTAAAAGAATAGGTTCAACACTGCAGCTCTTGTGTAAACAGCCCTGGTTTTAATTATAGGTTTATGATATATTATTCAGCCAGTGGACATCTCTATGTTGTTCATGTTGTATTGAGCTTTGGTAGGGTGCGTTCCTTGGTAAACAAAAGGAGATAAAGCTGGAACTCAAGTTGTGCAGAAGCTCATTTGTTTGTAGGTGTAGGTCTTTTGTTTAATAAGCACTTCTCATTTAAAAGCCCTAAGATTTCACATATCATGAGGTCACTGAAGCCAATGGAAACCCTCGTGAAAGTGAAGAGCTAGTAGGAGAATTCATCAAATTCTTCTTAGGCAAACCACAATTGGCTCTTTCATGATCTTCACTCTTCCAGCAAAATGGAATCTCACGGTCTGAAGAAAAGATAGTGATACCTGACCCAAAACTGAGTCATACTCTGCCCAGGGACATCAGAGTCTGCTAGTCACCCCAAACTGTCTTAGCTCTAGGGCAGCAAGAGATAGCAAGTCAGGACGGGTGGAGGATAATAGGCACCTATATAAGACAAAGCTCCGAATATCAGAACTGTCCCTATAAAATTGGGACATGTGGTCACTTTACTCAGCTCCCAATGCATCTTACTCAGAGGACTTCAGAGATGGAAGCAACTTTGAAGCCAATCACAGTGTACAGAAAAGTCAGCATTAAAAGAGGCAACAACAAAATATCAGGGCCAAGGTAGATGGTTTTTATGAGGACTTTCCTTGAGACCGATCCATAGACACAGAGTTGCTCAGGTTTTAAAGGCAAAAATACACCATTAGGTGAGCTTTGGGTTCATGTTATTCCTGCTAGAATAAGAACAGGCTAAACACAACTTACCTTCCCCTGCACACAGTGACGAAGCGAGTTCAGAAAAACCTCTGTAGATTAAAAACAAATAGAAGACCACCGGGTGTCCCTGGGAAGGTCTGATATCTGCACCACCACCACTTCTCACCTCTCACTTCTTTTCTATATGCTTTTTTAAGGAGCAAAATCTCTGCCTGCCCCAATTCATAGAGGCTATGGACCCAAATACAGAACCTCTTCATGGAAGATTCTCCATCTCAAGGCCCCACATAGTAGTGAAGAGAGGACAGGCAAACAGAGGGAATTTGCTTGGGGGGGAGGAGTTCCCACAGAGTGTTTTTTTTTTTGGCCTTTCAGGCTTCTGTGAGCAGTAAATACAACATCTGAAGAGGCTCTTAGAAGGAAGACATTATGGATAATGAGCAATCAGCTGTTGTGACCTGCACAGGATGTGCCATGTTTGTATTTCTCCCAGAGGACAGACGCGACTTCGTTTGTACGAAGTGCAAGCTGGTCTCCATATTGGAAGAGAAGGTTAAAGGACTGGAGAGCCAAGTATCAACCCAGCGTTGCATCAGAGAAAATGAGGATTTCCTGGATAGAAGTCAGTGTTTGGTACTGCAGGCACAGCAGGCTGAAGAATCAGAGAGGGCAGTGCAGAATGGGAAAGAAAATTGGTAGCATGTGACCTCCAGAAGAAAGAGGAGAACCCATGTACTCCCAATGCAGATAGAGGTAAGAAACCATTTTCAGGCTCTCTGCACAGGTACTACAGTGGAGAATGGTTTGGAAAAGCCATCATTGGGGTTTCATGACCACCACTCCCAAGAGGCGGAGACAGGTGGCGATGGTCAGGAACTCCCTCCTAAGCCTAGAGGTAAGTGGGGAAGTGGGATACCGGGAGGAAACACAAGGAGGAGGGTGCAACAGGGGAGGTCTCCTGATTCATACTGAGAAAGTTATCTTAGGTTATCTTAGGTGCCTGTACACGAATGCAAGAAGCCTGGGAAACAAGCAGGAAGAACTGGGAGTCCTGGCACAGTCAAGGAACTATGATGTGATTGGAATAACAGACTTGGTGGGATAACTCACATGACTGGAGCACTGTCATGGATGGGTATAAACTATTCAGGAAGGAGAGGTGGGGGAGAAAAGGTGGAGGAGTTGCACTGTATGTAAGGGAACAATATGATTGCTCAGAACTCCAGTATGAAACTGGAGAAAAGCCTGTTGAGAGTTGGGTTAAGTTTAGAAGTGAGAGCAACAAGGGTGATGTCATGGTGGGCGTCTGCTATAGACTACCAGACCAGGAGGATGAGGTAGACAAGGCTTTCTTCAGACAACTAACCGAAGTTTCCAGATGACAGGCCTTGGTTCTCATGGGGGACTTCAATCACCCTGACGTGCTGGGAGAGCAATACAGCAGTGCACAGACAATCCAGGAAGTTTTTGGAGAGTGTTGGGGACAACTTCCTGGTACAAGTGCTGGAGGAACCAAGTAGGGGCCATGCTCCTCTTGAACTGCTGCTCACAAACAGGGAAGAATTGGTAGGGGAAGTAGAAGTGGGAGGCAACCTAGGTAACAGTGACCATGAGACGGTCGAGTTCAGGAGTCTGACAAAAGGAAGAAAGAAGAGCAGCAGAATACAGATCCTGGACTTCAGAAAAGCAGACTTTGACTCCCTCAGGGAACTGACGGGCAGGATCCCCTAGGAGGCTAATATAAGGGGGAAAGGAGTCCAGGGGACCTGGTTCTATTTTAAAGAAGCCTTACTGAGGGCACAGGTACAAACCATCCTGATGTGCAGAAAGAATAGCAAATATGGCAGGCGACCAGCTTGGCTTAACAGAGCAATATCTGGTGAGCTTAAACACAAAAAGGAAGCTTACAAGAAGTGGAAACTTGGACAGATGACTAGGGAGGAGTATAAAAATATTGCTTGAGCATGCAGGGGTGTAATTAGGAAGGCCAAGGCACAATTGGAGTTGCAGCTAACAAGGGATGTGAAGGGTAACAAGAAGGGTTTCTACAGGTATGCTAGCAACAAGAAGGTCAGGGAAAGTGTGGGACCCTTACTGAAGGGGGAGCCAACCTAGTGACAGAGGATGTGGAAAAAGCTGAAGAACTCAGTGCTTTTTTCCCCTCGCTCTTCACAGACAAGGTCACCTCTCAGACTGCTGCACTAGGCAGCACAGTATGGGGAGGAGGTGAGCAGCCCTCAGTGGTTAAAGAACAGGTTAAGGACTATTTAGAAAAGCTGGACATCCACAAGTCCATGGGTCAGTATCAAATGCATCCGAGGGTGCTGAGGGAGATGGCTGATGTGGTTGCAAAGCCATCAGCCATTATCTTTAAAAACTCGTGGTGACTGGGGGAGGTCCTGGCTGATTGGAAAAAGGCAAATATAGTGCCCATCTTTAAAAAAGAGAAGGAGAATCCAGGGAATTACAGGCCGGTCAGCCTCACCTCAGTCCTTGGAAAAACCATGAAACAGGTCTTCAAGGAATCCATTTTGAAACACTTGGAGGAGAGGAAGATGATCAGGAATAGTCAACATAGATTCACCAAGGGCAAGTCATGCTTGACCAACCTGACTGCCTTCTATGATGAGATAACTGGGTCTGTGGATATAGGGAAAGCAGTGGACATGATATATTCTTGACTTTAGCAAATCTTTTGATACGTCTCCCACAGTATTCTTGCCAGCAAGTTAAAAAAGTATGGATTGGATGAATAGACTATAAGGTGGATAGAAAGCTGGCTAGATTGTCGGACTTAATGGGTTGTGATCAATGGCTCAATGTCTAGTTGGCATCCGGTATCAAGCAGAGTGCCCCAGGAGTCTGTCCTGGGGCCGGTTTTGTCCAACCTTTTTATTAATGTTCTGGATGATGGGATGGATTGCACCCTCAGCAAGTTTGCAGATGGCACTAAGCTGGGTTACTTAGGGAGGTGGTAGAATCTCTATCCTTGGAGGTTTTTAAGGCCCGGCTTGACAAAGCCCTGGCTGGGATGATTTAGTTGGGATTGGTCCTGCTTTGAGCAGGGAGTTGGACTAGATGACCTCCTGAGATCTCTTCCAATCTTAATCTTCTATGATTCTATGATAGCGTCCCTCATGGCGGTGCTGGTGAAAATGGAAGGATCTGCACAGTGATGGATCCCCTGCCCTGCCCACCTATGCTTTGTTACTGCAGGCTGTCATGCCAGAGGTCTGTGCAGAATCAAGTTACGTGCCATGTGGGGGCAGCCCTGCAATCCTGGTCACCTTTTACACAGCAAAAAAACAGACCAGTTCCACCGCTAAGTGAGCTTTCACTGCTGCACAGAAAGGAAGAGGATTTGCTTTTTTTTGGAACAGCAGTAATGCATTTGGGAGACTGCCCTGGTTTAAGAGAACGATTTGGCAAGAAGAACTCTCAGAAACTCTCAAGAGAAGGACTCTCTCTCCTTTCTTTTTAAAATGCCCCAACTGATAGGCCTTCGAACCAACACAACAATGGCGTGTCAGGCGCATTTATTCATTTCACATTTGCACTAAAATAATACTCTACTTGCTTAGCTGAGCCTCAGCAAGCCTTGGACATGAAACTGCACAGGCCTGTTTGCCTGTTACCATCTATTTGTGGAGTCCTAAGTAAGGCTTCCTAAATATCCTGACTATTTACCAGCATACCAGATAGCTGCTCACACTTACCACAATGACCATAAGGAGTTAAACAATCCCGGAGGATATTTTATTCACCTAGGGAAGTTTGCAAGGCTGCATTAGTACTAGAAATGCAGCTTCACTGTGGTGGGGAATTTTTTTTCCTCAAGAACTCGATGTTCAAACAAGCTCCCTGGTGAGGTAAGCACCGGCTGCCTTTTAATATAAACACAAAACTCACATTAAACTTATTAGCTGGGGGAGGAATAGAGATGAGGCCTGTGGAATCTCATGAGTCATTGTTTCTGTAGGATAAAGAGCGTCCTTGTCTCAAAAAATCAATTCATTTGCTTCTATTGTGTGTGGCAGATACGGGCTCTCAGAGGATGAAAACGATTAATAAAAACGGTTCAGCAATTGTTCTGGAAAAAATGAAAATGGAAAGTAGTTTTTAGGTGCATAAAGAATAATATATTTAAATCTGGGGAAAACAGAACACTTAATGTGGCACAATGCTTGAGGGGCACAGAGTGGGAGAACTAATGCAGAGCATTAGCCAAGCATGATTGTATTTCCCCAAAACAACAAACTTCTTAACTGAGAATTAAGATTCAGCACACGCACCCCGCTTCCCCGGGCGTACACTAGAAATCAAGGGAATTAAGCAAATACATACCCTCACCATCAGCGATGTACATTTCTTTTTTCTACCTTCCATCCTGCCAGTACCATCCGCAACACCTGTACCAACCACTACCTATATCTCCTTCACATGCACCAGCCTACACACATTCATGACTCTGGCCTAGTCTACACTACGCGTTTAAACCAATGTTAGCAGTGTTAAACCGATTTAACGCTGAAATCGTTTATATCGATATAAAGGGCTCTTTAAACCGGTTTCTGTACTCCTCCCCGACGAGAGGAGTCACGTTGAAATCGGTATTACTATACCAGATTAGGGTTAGTGTGGCCGCAAATCGACGGTATTGGCCTCCAGGCGGTATCCCACAGTGCATCATTGTGACCACTCTGGACAGCAATCTGAACTCGGATGCAGCGGCCAGGTAGACAGGAAAAGCCCTGCGAACTTTTGAATTTCATTTCCTGTTTGCCCAGCGTGAAGCTCTGATCAGCACAGGTGGCGATGCAGTCCCAAATCCAAAAAGAGCTCCAGCATGGACCGCGTGGGAGATACTGGATATGACCACTGTATGGGGAGACAAATCTGTTCTATCAGAGCTCCATTACAGAAGACGAAATGCCAAAGCATTTAAAAAAAATCTCCAGGCTATGATACAGAGTCCACAGCACAGTGCTGCGTGACAAGCGTAATGGAAAGCCAAAGAATCAAATGGACGCTCATGGAGGGAGGGAGGGGGTACTGAGGACTCCAGCTATCCCACAGTCCCCAGCAGTCTCCGAAGAGTATTTGCATTCTTTGCTGAGCTCCCAATGCCTGTAGGGTCAAACACACTGTCCGGGGTGGCTCAGGGTATAGCTCGTTAATTTACCCCCCTCCTCCCGTGAAAGAAAAGGGAAAAAAATTGTTTCTTGACTTTTTTCAATGTCACCATATGTCTACTGAATGCTGCTGGTAGACTCAATGCTGCAGCAGTGAACAGCAGTATCCTCTCCCCTCCTCTCCCCGGTGGCAGATGGTACAGTGCAGTAGGACTAGTAGCCGTCCTCGTCGTCATCCCGTGAGTGCTCCTGGCTGGCCTCAGGTGAGGTCGGCCAGGGGCGCCTGGGTTAAAATAGGAATGACTCCCGGTCATTCCCAGTAGATGGTACAGAACGGCTGGTAACCATCTTCATCATAGCAACTGGGGGCTGAGTTCCATCAGCCCCCTCCTTTCATGTGTAAAGACAAGATTCTGTACTGCCTGGACTATCATAGCAGCGGGATGCTGGGCTCCTCTCCCCCGCACCGTTTAATGCCCTGCCTGGACTATCATAGCAGCTGGAGGCTGCCTCTCCCTCATTTTATCTCACTAACAAGTCAGTGTTTCTTATTCCTGCATTCCTTATTACTTCACCACACAAATGGGGGGACACTGCAACGGTAGCCCAGGAGGATTGGGGGAGCAGGGAAGCAACGGGTGGGGTTGTTGCAGGGGCACCCCCTAGAATGGCATGTAGCTCATCATTTCTGTGGGATCTGACACGGAGCGGCTGTGCTCTGTGGTACACTGGTTCTGTAGTACACTTGCACCATATTCTAGGCAGGATTGACTCTATTTTTAGAAACCACAAAGGAGGGATTGACTTGGGGAGTCATTCCCATTTTTGTCTTTGCGCACCCGGCCGACCTCAGCCAGGGGCACCCATGACAGCAGCAGACAGTACAGAACGACTGATAACCATCACCTCATTGCCAATTTACAATGGCATGGCAGATGGTACAGAACAACTGATAACCGTCTCTGCTGTCTTGCAAAGGCAAATGAATGCTGCTGTGTAGTGCTGCAGTACCACGTATGTTAGCAACATCCAGTAGACATACGGTGACAGTAAAAAAAAGCTGAACAGGCTCCATGGTTGCCATGTTATGGCATCTCCCAGGGCAATCCAGGGAAAAAGGGCGCAAAATGATTGTCTGCCGTTGCTTTCACGGAGGAAGGAATGAGTGACGACATTTACCCAGAATCACCCGCGACACTGTTTTTGCACCATCATGCATTGGGGTCTCAACCCAGAATTCCAAGGGGCGGGGGAGACTGTGGGAACTATGGGATAGCTATGGGATAGCTACCCACAGTGCAACGCTCCAGAAATTGATGCTAGCCTTGGACCATGGATGCACACGACCGAATTAATGTGCTTAGTGTGGCCGCGTGCACTCGACTTTATACAATCTGTTTTACAAAACCAGTTTATGTAAAATCGGAATAATCCCGTAGTGCAGACATACCCTCTGAATGTGATCAGGTAGGTCATCCCGTGTTTATATGCAGATGGCATGTTTTCGTTGGTTGAAGGATAATATTTCTGAGGTGTAAAATGGGGAGCAGAAGACATCAATGGAGAAGGTAACAGTATTCAAAGAATCAGTGGGAACTGCACTGCTGTTTATTTGTTGAATCGCCCTCAGATGAATGTAGATTTCGATTAGTGCACATTTCTAAGTGGATGTCATGGCCGCATTAGAGAACAGGTGGGAGGGAGATTTGAGGTTAGTCTCAGAGAGAGGAAGAAAGGGGAAATCTAGCAGATGTCCAAGACCACCTGAATAGGGACACAGTTAAAGGTTCAACAAGAGAGGTACCAGAAGCAGCAGGCAGTAAGAGAAGTGACAGAAAAGAAGCTTGCATAGTAGCACAAGGCCCACTTTATCGGAAACACAACCCTATGTCAATATTCATTGACACTTCACAGACCATACCTAATCCCAGACAGACCTGTAAAATGCTGTGTAATTTTGGGCAAATCACGTAACCTCTCTGGATACATCTATGCCAGAAATAAAAGTGGGTTTTTACAACACAAAATTTAATACCTTGTAAAACCGTCTACACTAGGATTTTACAATGTATTAGCAACCATGTTGTGAAAACCCACCTTTTATTCCTCTCAACGTAGAGATACCCCTAAAAGGACAGGAGATACCAAAAAAAGGAGGGAGGGGAAAGTGGCACAGAGGGTACGTCTGCAGAGCCCATGGCAATGAGCCTCTCAGCGTGGGTCCACAGACTATGACTAGCAGTAGTGAGCTAAAAACGGTGGTGTAGACAGCAATATGTAGGTCTGGTGTGGGCTCTGAAGCCTAAGCGTGTGTCCATCTTCAGAGCCCAAGGGTGAGCCTCGGGTTGGGAGGTTCACTGCTGTAGGCTGTGTAGACGCACCTTTGATGGTCAGCTCTCCAGGGCAGATACTGTTTCTCACTACATGCTTGTACAATGGCCTCGATCTCAGATGGGGCTTATAGACGCTCCTGAACCGGCATAAAGATGACATGTAAAGACAAGCACTGCATGTGAGGAAAACTGTACGTTCTGTGCTGTAGGATGGGCTTTCACTTACAGGTCACATACATTAACATTGCCTTACAACTGGTGAGTTTTGTATTGTTTAGTTTCAAATTGTATGCTTGATGTGAGATTTTTGAAAGTCATTGCAATGCATGATGGTTTCCAATCATTGTGTGGTAAGCACAACCTTTTTAAGGTGAATGTGTGTCTTCGGTGTGGGTGGACTTTAAGACACTTTTACTGTCAAAACTGAAGTGGCTGATGAATCTGGAATTGTCAGCAGCTCTTATCAGAATTCAAGGTTCTTACGCTAATTTTCCTTGAGCTGGAGAAATGGCATCAGAGAATGGAACAAGCTGATGATTTGGATGCATATTTGGTGCACTACAAAACTTGTAACTCTTTAAAAAAAGACATTTAAAACTAAGCAAAAAATCTGCTGCAAAATAATGTGATAATATGGAACATTCATTTACTTTTGTAGTTTTAGGACTAGCTCATAATACAAAACCAAAACAAGTGGGACCAAGTGATGCAAATTTTGAAGGTGATTTAAGAATATTTCCTTAACAAAAGTCACTATTGTTATGTGTCACAAAATTCAAAGCTGACGTCAATTATTCTAAAACACGTGGACACTAATCACAATTTCTAGACTGTAGAGCTGAAGGATTTATATCCTACTTCATATGTAAATCTCCATGTAATCTTATCAATGGATCACATCGGAGGCTACAGAAATGCCACACAACCAACATTTTCTGCTGCTGTAAAGTATTTGACAATCACTTTTGAAGGTGGAGTCGAGGGGATAGGCGGCGGTTGCTAAAAATGTGACTGCAACTTTCTGTTGCTTACTTTAATGTCATGATTTAGAAATGAATGCTTTATTATCATACTCTGGAAAATGCAACCTTCTAACTACCATTGTATGATTTGATATATTAAACTGCACAGAAGCAGATTTTCAAGCATACCATTGTACTTCATTGATGACAGCAGCATAAATCCTATATAGCAACCAGATAAAACAGACACATTGCTAACAGAAATGTAGCACTGCTTTCCATCTAAGCCACATATGTGCTAAGTGAATTTATGTAAACAGTGACAGATTTTTTAAATTAAATTTTGAACAGCATATCTATAGCTGTTAATTATAAAGGGACTGGTTTAACTATTAGCAATTATAAAAGTTAACACGGAAGCTACTAGTGAAAAACAGATGCTATTACTGTTTCATTTTCAGTTGAAAACAAGTAAGGCCCCTGTCTTGATGAATTTTGCAAAGGTATAAGCTATGAAGTAATATATCATTTTAAAAGTTTTCCTAGACACTGGATTCATTTCCATGTTCTTGTTTATGCCAATATGTATCAAACACTGTCATGGAAATATCCTATTAAACATATGCTTAGAAATATGAAATCCACAGAGTAAGACTGCTCCTCACAGGAATCCAACTTAGAGATTTAACCTAAATTAAAAAGACTGGTTACATGGCCAACATTTGGAACATTATGCCAACCACGTGTTATCATTTTAACCTTTTCCCAGAGAAAATGGCAGAGGAAATTGGAGAAAATTGTGATAACAACAACTTGCATTCAATTTGTTCTTCTACAGGCAGTTTGCATAACTGTCAGGATGAGTTAATCATGAATCTCCCACCTATAACAAAAGGGGGCTGTGAACCTGCCCAGGAGCTTGGACTGAGTGGGTGGAGGACTTTTGCTAAGTAAACATGGGGTGAGGGAGGCAGAACACATAGAAACTGAGATCAGACAAGAACAGAGAAGCAGAGACAAAAAGCAAGAAAGCCAAGCAGTGGCTGATGAGCACAGTGTGAGAGAGAGAGAGAGATTCTGGACCTGCTCGTTACAGAGGCTTGGGCTATTACCTAAGAAACTGCTTCTTTTGTTTGTGGTTTCTCCTGCATTCAGAGAAACAGGACTTTGTATATTCCTTGAACATAAACTAGAGTGCATTGAACATACTAGACTCCATCAATTTCTATTCCCAGCTGGAGCACCCCCAGCGCCCTAAACTTTGACAAGCCACGTGGGTTAAAAAGGGACAATATCAACTTTGGTTAGTGATCATGTTACTTTTGCCTTCCCGCCTAGCATATTACAGCTTCTTGACACATCATGTCTTAGACCCTGAAAACATTTAAAGTTTACTCCTGTGTTCACAGTGAAACACGTCCACCAGAAGTTCCCGAACTGTGAGGCGTGCCCCATTAAGGGGTACAGAGGACTGTTCAGAGGGGCGTGGCTGCGGCCCAGACCAACCTACAGCAGCAGCAGGGGTGGGGAGGGAGCACCACGCAGCTCCCTCACACTCCTGGCACTCCACCAGGGCTTTGCTCCTGGCCCCAGCCATGGATCCAGCCTTGGCCTCACTCCCAGCCCCAGGGCGGACAGGAGTAAGGGGGGGGGGGGGCGCAAGCCTGAAAAGTTTGGGGACCATTGATGTACATGTTTCTCATTTTGGGGTCTTAGATTGTAAGCTCTTAGGGGTGGATCTTGGATGTCTGCACAGCTCTAAGCACAATGGAGACACTGATTTCAGTTGGGGCTCTGGGCATCTCCATAACTCAGGCAAAGAGAAATCAAATCAGCAGTTCATCACAGTATCTGCATGGAAAGTCAGCTACAATGGACTTTTTAAAAGCAAGGTTAAGTGTATTAACACTACTCTAGGCCAGTGGTTCCCAAACTTGCAGCATCTGCAAGTTCGGCCAATCGTGGCTCCCCCTGGCCCCGGTTCGCTGCTCCAGGCCAATGGGAGCTGCTCGAAGAGGCGGCCAGTATGTCCCTCAGCTTGCGCCACTTCCAGCAGCTCTCACTGGCCTGAAGCAGGGAACTGCAGCCAGTGGGAGCCGCGATTGGCCGAACCTGGGGACGTGGCCGGTAAATAAACCGGCCCAGCCTGCCTGTGGCTTTCCCTGCACAGCAGCAGGACAAGTTTGGGAACCACTGCTGTAGGCATTAGTTGAACGAATAGTATCTACAGGAGACAAACTTCAGGTACAAGCTCAACTCTCAAGAAAAACAGATCAAGACTGTTTACTACGGTCCTTTGGAACTTTTCAGTATCTCTACTTTTTTGTGACTAGCCAGGTATGGTAAGCATTAGAATTCCAAGGAAATGTAATTTTAGGCTTTAGTAACCCCTGATATTTAGTACAAATAAAACACCTGGATATAACATGGTACACACAATCAATGAAGCACCGTGGAGCCCTCATTGTCAGCCCATTATAAATGGAGTAAAGTTAATTTTGTATTGTGCCTTAGCTAATCTGTTCATTAGAAGTCATGTTACGACAGGAGCAGCATTAGAGTGACCATGATGAAGAAATAATTCAGCTACAGTCTTTGCATTGACTAAGCCTCGGTACTGGAACTCAGTAAATGATCATTCTTTATTAAAGGGCTCTTCTATAACATGGGGGTACATATACTGGGGAATAGGGATCTCTCAGAATGGCATCTTACAAAATGAATCTGCATTTCAAATAACTACAGTACTCTTCTCTAGTGTGCCTGCACCCATCGAACCCTGGACTTCCAGATTGGAAAAGTTAATGCTTCAGACATGAGATTGAGAGACTGATTTGTGCTAATCTGCAGCTAACATGCAGTATGCTTCATTTCTAGTACTTGCTCCTGAATATTAGTGCGGGGGGGGGGGGTCAGTCACAGTCTGTCTTAATACACTTCTGTACCTGTTGTGCACATAAGCCTGAGTAGTTGATTCGCCATATTCGTGGTCATGTTCTGCAGACCACAAGTATGGGTACAAACAATTCAATTGCCACATCAACCAACAATCCCTTTAGAACTATATGACCATGATAAGCAAAGTCACAACGTGCCCTTTTTAAAATAAAAATTTAAAAAATGAAAGTATAGGAAATGTTACACATTATTGTGATCTTAGGAAAAATGCTGCTCCACACACATTAAAAAAACAGTTAATACAAAAGCAGAATGAAACTCAGGATAACGATGCTAGATAAATTTCATCCTGATGTGACTTTGCGTAGAGCCCCTTTCTTTCCAAGAGAATAGAAAATTAGAACAAATTCATTTCGTGATTCAACAACTAAATATGCAAAGTGGATACTTGTCATGGAAGAGGTAGTGATGATAAAACATGGTCACCATTATGTTGTGTTTAATAGTGGACAAAAGTTTTTAAGGGTATTGCTTTAGCTGGCTTTCTCCCCTTAAATCTCACTTGTTCCTCCAGCACATCTCCCAAACAGACTCTTCAATATATTTTGTCCACGACTGCAACATAAGAAATATCCAACACACTCAATTAGTGGTGGGAGGTGGATAAAAGTGAGAATTGTTTAGGAGCAACTGCAACTTACTATTGTCACTGGAAAGAAAAATAATAGGCAGTTCTCCTTTGCGGCAAAGCTTCAAGGTGGTAAGAGTGGAAGTATGAGCAGGTCAGGACTACAGAAATCTTCTAGCGATACTGAAAGTGTCAGTGAAACATGCAACAAGCCAAAATTAAAATTTAAAATGATAAATATCTAAAAATGGTTTACTATGAAATAGAAAACACCAACTGAATTTTCTGTCCACCTTGCTACACTGCTACGCCATTATTCCCAGACTTGCCTTTCTAGGAGATTTATTGCATTTCTTGGGAGGTTACTCATATCCATTTGGTCTTAAGCCTTAAGTACACCACCCCAGCTGCAGTATAATCCCTCAAATGTATTTGCCACAGCTTCCTGAAGCAGTAAGACATCACATTACATGGTTCCTTGTATTTTATGAAATAACTTTTCCTGGAAATGATGGTAAGAATCAGAAAATGTTTTGATGCAAGCTAATGATTTTCAGTGAACATGAGATGTGTCTGATAGTGAAATTTTAAGAGTGCATCCTCTATTCTGTTGTTCTGATAGCTTAGTTCCCATAAAACATTAACAAGCCACTCTCCCATATGCAAGATCTTTCACTCTCAAGAGCTGTCTTTTAGGATTATGTAAGAAACATTCTCTCTCTGTTCTTCCATTAAAAATGTAAACTGTACACTCATGGGCTACCATGGCTGAGTAGCACAAAGTGATGGTCAATTTGATCCCATGTTTTTAAAACTGAGCATCCAACAAGAGCAAGCGGGAAGCAAATCTACTGTTTTAGTCCTACTAGGAAGTTACTCAGCCTTGTTAACTGGTAACTTAACACTAGGAATACATAAATATGGGTCAGTTATGAAGCAAAATTTGTCTCAATTTCTTTACATCTTGTTTATAGCAGGTCAGAACTAACTTCTAGTCACTCCACTCCAATTTCAGGTGAAGGCCTCTCCAACATTGCCAGGTTGAGGTTGATTTAAATGAGAAATTGTCACCCTTTGACAAATTACTAGTATTCAGCTGAGATGAGCACAAATCTTGGACTAGTCACACACAGGCTCAGAGGCACACACAGGTCCACACATTCAGAGCCCAGAGGCATTAACTTCTACTTTGTATGTGTATACAGCACAAGAATGTTTTTCACTCCATCCACAAATATCCAGTCATCAGTCTGTGGCTATCAGATGGTGATGCTTGCTTTAATCCTGCTTGCCTTCACGCCACTGTCGAGATCCTTCATTCCAAGCTACATAGACAAAGAGAGCAAGTACCACATGAACAGTAACTACAGCGACGATGGCAGCATAAAAATAGCTGTCTCTGTTGGACATTCCCAAGGTACCTGAGAAGACAGACAAAAAGAGCACACTAATTTACAGGAATTCTGAGTGTTTCTATTAAGGCAGAATGATAACTTGCAATTGTTTAAAAAGGCCTAATTTATTACATGTTTATTACTTCTACATATCAAGAGTAGGACAGACAGACAAAGAGCAACAGGCTAGAATTTGCTAGTATGTTGCAACTGGGATGCAAGATAATGAAACTGCTTTTTACCTTTTTCCTTTGAGGTACCAGTTAACTTTTGGAAATACAACATTTTAGATCTTTAAAAATGTTCTACAAATATTCTTCTGCCATCCTCCAACATCAGACCTCAACCTCCCTGTCAACTGAGTATTGTTCTCTTTTTATCGATGGGGAAAACGGAGGAGCAGAGGTTAAAGATATTTGCCTGTGGTCAGAGTCAGTGGCACAGCTGTGATTAGAACTTGGGAGTTCCTGACTTCCATGCTCAGGCTACTAGACAGATCATGCTTCCTCATCAGAAGTACTGTGTGTACTAGATAATGAGTGGGAACCCATATTAATGTTTCCCATATAGTACAAGATTTAAGATACTAGAGCTATTTCCAATACATCATTCTTTCCAGCCTAAAACAAAGCATCATTGTTGGTAGAGCTTGTTGTAACTGACAAGAATGTCTTCAGAAAAAAGTCAACATATCAAGAAAACAGGAAACTAAACATTTTTTTCTGAATCTTTTATTCCACTTTTAACCTCAACTTCCAGAGGCCTTCACAACCACAAGGATTGAAGGAAACAATCTGGTTTTTTGGAGGCCCTTAAACAGTCACATATTCCTCAGCTGCTCTTGTCTTAAGAGTGAAGTTCTATTTTTGTCTTCAGAAAGACACTTGTGCAGCATCAGGAAGTTCTGCTGGTTTGTCCATTTTTCCTGTTGCAGAATCAGACAGGCTCTTGATTGTTAAATTGCTGACAACCAGAGCCCTGGCTCCACAGCACAAGTTTCATCCTCAACTTTCAGGAAGGTGGAGAGAATGAAATTCTTCAAGCAACAGAATTCAAAATCTGAAGCTTAGTGTTTGAATGAAATGTTTTTGTTTTTTTTTAAATATAGCTGAGTATGTTTATAAAGATAATCAAAGAGATGGAGTTAGAGAAGGACAGAATTATAGCATTCTGAATGTCACTGTTGGCTTATGCTGTTACAAGAAAATCTTCACAGAACAATTTCCATACACATCACCACTGTAGCCTTTCAAGTATACTCTACACAGCTGAAACTCAGGTTTTATACTTGGCATAAGCCACTGAAATAAATTTGTTCTCATTTGCACCCAAAACCTTGAATATCACAACCTTTAATGCTTCCAGCCCCATATTCCAAGAGGGTTCCCTGTCTAATCCAATGCATTCAGTTTGTAAAAAGAAACGGGTTCTAGAGAAAGAAATGATAAAAAAAAACTAATATTTTGGGTATGAGGCTTTGTCTCAAACATGTTCTGTTTAGCAGGAACAGAATTACCTTCAAATACATAAGCCTTTGAAGAGAAGTACAGTCCAACGGGTAGTAAGATCATCAGAGCTGTGAAGAACAGAAGCGTTCTTAGAGTTGATGTTAAGGAACCCTCATTTCTGAAATGAACAAGAACAGCTGTAACAACAGAGAGAGTCACATAACGTATCTGATATAGCGTATCCGCTTTCCTTCAAGGGGAGAAATACAAATGGTTGGTTTTAAGGAACTTTCCTTGCATGTGCTGTTTGGAAGATGCCAGAAATTAAGCTTTGTACTCAAAGCAGGTATTTGAACATATTATTCAGAATTATTTCAGGGCCAAATTCTGCCATCAAACAGTTATGACAAAAAATATCTTAAGTTATTTTAGTATATGTATTTGGTTCCTTTTTTAAAAAAGGAATACCTGCAAAAGCATTAAAGGGACCTTCATCAACTTACAAAAAAATCATTCCTATCAATGTTTTTAGACTTGAAGCATTAGACAAATTAGTTCATATTGAGGACTGTGTATCATTCCCCCCTTTTATAGGGAGATCTCTCCCACAAGCAGAGATGAGAAAAAAATGCTTTTTAAGACAGAAAAATATGATCAAGACTATAAAATTGACTAGGAGATTTAGAGGCAGGTGTAGTACCTAAGAACAATGTTCAACACTTAACTGTCTAGAACTCAAGTTCTCTTTTATTATCCCAATATCACTGCAATTCAACACTATTTTTTTTTTTTAGTTTCCACTGATTTAAATTCCATTCAGCAAATAGGATGGAGCAAAAAAAAAAAAATTATTTTACCTACAAATTCAAGTTACAATATAAAGCCAATATTATAGTTAAACCTCTTTGAATGGGCACCCAAATTATTGACTGTCAGAACATCTCTGGGAATAAAGTTTGGTTGCTACTACAAAGTTAACAGAGCTTGCAAAAAACAACATAGGGTAAAGTACAATTTGGCCAGTAAAAACAAGGAAAAGCATTCCCTTAATTAACTGCATTTGGTCTGTCAGGACAAGGTGTGTCTCTATATACACCAGCTAGAACTTGTTTTTGCATTTGCTTTTGCTAGCTCTTTCTTAGTTTGGTAAAAGTGTTTACTCCAAAATAAAATGATCTAACCAGCCAAGCAATCCGTGGTCTACTTCCAAAAACTACAAGAGCCAATGTCAGTGTTTCTTCACCAGGGGACTCTTCATTTTGAAACAAGGTGGTCTATCAAAAGCAAGTTAAACAAGGGATTCTTCGTATTACTACTTAGCACCTGCCCAGAACTTTTGTATAGATGTATGGAAGTTTACATGTGAAATGTCTCTTTTCACATGGAGAAATTAATAGCTGGTCTACATTTAAAAGTTGTACCAGTTGGTTAGGCATGTGGTCTGGATGGGTTGTTTTTCTTCTTTTTTTTTTTTGCACCAATATACTTATACCAGTAAAAGCCCTAATATAGATGCAATTACTCTGGTATAAAAGGTGCCTTATACCAGCAAAGTTTATTCTGATTAAGGAACAAAAAATAAGCTAAATTACTATAAATACCTCCAAACTAGGGGGGTTTTCCCTGCTTTAACTACCACTGTATATTGAAAGTGGCAAAATACTGTAGGGTAGAGAAGCCCCAGAGCAGAGCTCAAGGTCGAACAGCAGGCACCAAACCCAGCTGTGTGCCGTATATTACACCCGGTCTCTCTAGACGGGAATGTTTGATAACCTTTGTCTGGGTCAGGGGGATGGGCAGGAAAGACGGACTTTCCCCACACTCACCAGAGTCCACAGCTTTCCGCACACACTGCGATCCCCCCCGGGGAAGCGCCGGGTGCCTCAGTCACCTCCTGCCCCTGGTACCACGGGTCACGCAGTAACTAGGGGCTAGAGATTTACCCTCCCTCCGTCCCACCCAGCGCGCGGCCCCGGGCAGCCCGTGCATGAGCCCGGGAGCCACGAGCCACTGCAGGGCCCGGGTGCTGTCAGCGGTGCCCGGCGGGGCGGGGCCGGGCAGGCCCCACAGCGAGGCCCGGTGGCACCCGCGCTGCCGCCCCACGGGACCAGGGCGGGCGGACCCGCCTCCCCGCCAGCGGGCTCGGTGTAGGGTGACCAGCCGGGGGGGGATAGGAGCCTATGCGGTCACCCTGCTCAGAGCGGCCCGAGGGTCTCCCCGCCCCCACCGCCCGGCTCCCCACTTACTGCCCGAGCTCCGGGGGCGCCGCTCTATCGTAGCGCTCCATGGCAGCCACCCGCCGCGCTCCTCCGCTCGCTCCGCACGCGGCACTTCCGGTCAGCTGACCCCCCGCGCTGATCATGTGACCCCCTCGGGGCTGGTTCTCAGGCTCGCACCGCCCCCTGCGGGGTTCGCGGGGACGTTCCAGGGGCTGCTGAGAAACCCAACCTGTGTGTCTCCCTTGCTGCAGCCGCACGGGGGAGACACTGCCGGCTGGGGGTGGGGGAAGCATGCTAGGAATCAGGGAGGGGAGTTCAAGAGAGAGGATGAACTGCTCATGGCCCAGCTGGCCTTCCTGGTCCTTTTACCCAAGCAGAAACCAGAGACAAGCTGTAAAGGCAAGATGGTGAAAGATTTTACCATCAGTGGGGCACGAGTGCTAGTCTTAATAGGTCTCATCACTTCTCTGCTATATTATTCCAGTTTACAGAGCAAGCATGAAAGCCACTGTTTGAGAAACTTAACAAGGCTTCACCTAATATACAACTTTCTCCTGCATCCGACGAAGTGGGTATTCACCCACGAAAGCTCATGGTCCAAAACGTCTGTTAGTCTATAAGGTGCCACAGGGCTCTTTGCTGCTTTAACTTTCTCCTGATTGGTGGAGCCTTTTAGACGGGCAAAAGGACGAGATGCATGAGTCTTGTAAATGTAAAGTAAGTACTAGTTAATACTGAGCGGCCTTTTAAGAATCCTGCTCAGGAAGACTGCGTTAAGAATTAAATTGTGTGGTTAAAATAAATGAACACAAGTAGGTGGCTTTAATGAGTGCCCACTTGATTTCCCCCGCCCCCCAGGATATTTCTTTTGCCTCTGGTCTCACTTTGCTGGTTGATTCTATGGTGAAAACAGCAACTACACAAAACATTTTTGTAACTACACAAAACATTTTTATAACAGCAAAGAATCTTAAAATTGGAACAGTCCCATATCATATATGTATTATGAAGATTTATATCCATTAGTAAAAGGCAACAAATCATTTGAGGTGCACCAGCCCATGCACAGCCAATTTTTTTTAATGCAAAAGTCTTGTTAGCTAGACTTATAAAAGTTTTGCTGAATCATTTTCTTTAACTGATTTTCTTATAGAAATGCTTAACAGATGTGCAAGAACGTGTTAAATTTTTGCAACTGTAAAAGCAGCTGTTCAAAAAACAAAATCCAGTCAAAGATACTGTAACTTGGGAAGCCCTTGTCAAATTATTTCATATTTTACACATGAAACTACCTTTCTGTCTGAGCTGGCTTACCAAACTTCAGGCAGCTCTGCCATTTCTTATGGATTGGAGAGATAATGCAAAATTTGCCCTTACGCAGAAACTCTGCTGCAACTTTAACTATGATACGACTAGTGTTGCTCGCTCCATAACATATACGATACCATTAGCTGAAGCTCTGCTATTGCTATGCCCTTCGCAATCTTGCTTGTATTTTTTTCTTAAAATACCTACTGTCCAACCTCCGGCTCTTATGCACCCAGTAAACTCTTTCTCGTGGATTATTTTTGTGATAAATGCTTTCTAACTCAGAGGTGTTCTCTCTGTTCCATTTAAGGTGCTTATATGGATCCTCTTATTGCGGAATCTAAACATCCTCACAATACCCCATGTGACATAGAAAAGTATGATTACCCTCATTTACAGCTGGGGAACCAAGGCACAGGGAGACTAAGTGACTCTCCACAGTCACACAGGAAATCTGTAGCAGGGCAAGGAATTGAATCTGGGTCTACCAAGTATTAGGGTAGTGCTTTAACCATAGGACCAGTCTGGATGGCTAAGGATATAATAGGTTTCAGAGGGGTAGCCGTTTAGTCTGTATCAGCAAAAACAATGAGGAGTCCTTGTGGCACTTTAGAGTCTAACAAATTTATTTGGGCATAAGCTTTTGTGGGCTAAAACCCACTTCATCAGATGCATGGAGTGAAAAATACAGTAAGCAGTATATATATTACAGCACATGAAAAGATGGGAGTTGCCTGATTCATTTGTTGCAAATATTTGGCTTTGGCTGGATTGGTTCTTGGCTGATTCTTCTTCTGCCCTTGTTTTCTATTGTGGAGATTGGTTGCTTATATGTTAAGAAACATTTATGTAAAGATCTCACATCAGAATAACACCTCCTAGAGCAATGGGAAATTAGCTAGGTATCTTCACCTTCCTCTGAAGCATAAGTACTGCCCCTTGCTAGGAATAGACACCAGACTTGACAGACAAATGGTCTGACTGAGAATGACAAATTCTACAATGTGTGTGTTTTGCTATTGTCCTGCCTATATTTACCCCGGCCAAAAGTTCCTCTTACCAAACCATTTTATCTTACCACTGCTATCACAATGGATATATATTCTGCCTCATCTTCTCCCTAAGAGATACACCAACTTTTATTGCTCTGTATCCCTTTCGTACACCATCTAGCTGAGGCTGGAGAGAGATGCTAGTCTTAAAAGACCAGGAAGGAAAAAGAAAAAGGTGGAGAAGAGGGAAGAAGTGAAATATTCAAAGGCTGATTGTCTTTAAAATCATGTTTATTGAGGTTTTAATTAAAAATATTTTTTTTTAAAATCAAGCTTTGTTTCTGTGGTAATTTACTGAAAAGGGGAAGGAGGCAATGGCTAGAAGGGATGCCAGTGGCAGGAAGAGACTCAAAATTGGGCCTCATACTGCAGAGTTGTCAAGTGCCTCCTGTGAGGTGCTGAATATGCTCAAGGTTGCAACTTCCCAGCAGGTTGCAGAAGGCATGCAGTGCCTTGGAGCAGCGGGGCTGGCAATGTTTGGTTAGAATTTGAAAACACTTTTAAATGATTTTCAAAGGAAAAAAATGTTTTTGATTGGGTGTGATTGTGCCTCAGTGGCTCACAGCTGAGAATACCAGATTCAGGCCAAACTGCTGAGAAATAGGGCAGACTCACCCCCAAACTGGTGGTTATTCTACCATTAGATATACCAAGCCAGTAACAAAAGTAAGCTTCTGTCTCACCATATTGGTTAACAAGAAGTCAAAAATGCTGTCTCCTTAGGCTTCCCCACCCTTATTTCACCACTCGGACACTAGATTTTATGATGTGTGGTTACTGAATACCAATTTAATCAATCAAAGGGCTCTTCTGATTTCAAGAGATCAGACACATAGCCACGTCAAGTATGGACATGGCTACGCTTGCAGATGTAGAGCGCCGTGAGTTAAAACTGCCTTCAGAGAGCACAACAGGGAAAGCGCTGCAGTCTGTCCAGACTGACAGCTGCTTGCGCACTGGCGTAGCCACATTTGCAGCATTTGTAGCGGCATTGGGAGTGGTGCATTATGGGCAGCTATCCCAGCATGGAAGCGACTGTAATGTGCTTTTCAAATGGGGTGGTGGTGGAGTGGAGTGTGTTGTGTGTATGTAGAGGGAGAGAGAGTGAGTTTTTGGCGGGCTGAGAGCATGTCACATGCTGTCTTGTAAGTTCAGACAGCAGCAGACCCCCCCCCCGCCTCTCTCTCTCTCACACACAGCATTCCACACTTATCTGTCTCAGAGCAGATAAGCAGCCGGCTGTCAGAAACGGCGCTTTCAAACAGCATATCTGCATTCCTACAGCAAGTTCAAAACAACGAAATGAGTGGCCACTTGACTTAAGGGGATTATGGGACATTTCCAGAGGCTGATCAGAGTGCAGTAATGCAACACCTCATCCACTCTGGCGCCGTCGCGCTCCAGCGGGGGTGCAGCAAACGTTATTCCTCTCACCGAGGTGGAGTACCAGCAGTGCTGTAGCTGCGGGGTCAGAGCGCTCTCTGTGCCTTGCCAGCATGGATGGGGAGTGAGCTAGGGTGCCAGGCGCTCCTTTATTGCACTGTAACTCGCAAGTGTAGCCAAGCCCTATAACTCAGATGTTACCCAATAATCACGCTGCCACCAATCCTATAGTAACTAAAAGCGAAAGGTTTATTTATAAGAGAAAAAGAAGAGAGTTAAAATGATTAATAGATCATATACATCCAAATTATTACAAAGTTCTTAGATCAGGTTTGCAGCAGTAATGGAGTAAACTGCTGGCTTCTACACAGTCTCTGGTAACTTCCAAAAGACTGGAAGGTTCTCAGTCCATAATATGCTTATTTTAGCTTTAAGTCTGGAGAATCAGAGCAGGAAAGAGACAAAAATGGAGTCATTCCAGAGAGTCTTTTATACATTTTGCCATGCGCCTGGACATTTTCTGTTTCAAACAAAGCTCACAGCCTCAGCTTGTGGAAAGTAACTGGCCTTTAAGATGAAGTCCAGGGTCACACGAGCATGTCATATGTCCTTACATACTTTGATGACTCAAGGAGCAGCTATTACCCATATACTTTCTAAGGTATCCACAGAAAAGGCTCTGTAGACAGGCTTGCTAGGCGAGATGAATTTCTTCGATAGCCCATTGTTAGAATGAAGTGTCCTTAATGGATCATCAAGCTTGATTAGTCCATTCACAATGGGCTGTCTAGACCTTGTGGATGTTACCCCAGGCATACACTCACATGTGTAAGATACAAGTCCATGGCCAATATTCATAACTTTATATGCATGTATCATCTTTGTATGTGAACATGATCGTCACACTTTTCCATTGACACCTTCCATGACATACTTTGTGCAAGATTTGTTGCAATTGTAGAACAGTGGTAGCAACAATGAAACAAATGGTCTATTGCAATCCTATAGCATCACAGTGGGGAAGACTGAGCAGCTGAGGGGAGAAAGTGCTATATATGGGGCAGCTCTTAGAGCATATGACAGAGCCATTGATTTTTTTATTTCAGGTTTGTAGGTTTCACTGGATAAAGGGCAGGATGCTCTGGAGAGGCCAATACTAAGCATGAGCTTCAGAGAGCATTAGCAGAAAGCAAGAAACGGTCATGTTTATTATTGTTCAGTCAAAGGTTTAATATGCATCCTGGGGAATATTAACTAGTTGCTAAAGAAAAATGAGCAACATTTGTAATTGGCTGAATTACAGACTTATATATTCATTAGTTTCCAGAACCTCTACACCACAAGAAAAAAAACCCATCGGTCCATTCTCCTCTATCACCAAAGGATATAGCCAATCTCAGAATGAAATGCAAGGCAAATGGCTTAGGTAATCACCATGTTACAAACAGAATGAGAATCATAGTAATATTAGTGCACAAGGGTTAGGCCACTTCCATGGAAGGCGAAATGTTCCACCAATTTTGTGGCCACTGGTACAGGCCCCAGGATAAGTCACAGTGAGGAACTGCCATTCTCTTCCTGGCTAGTGGATGGCTGTAGTGTGTGGAACTCAGCAGACACAGCTCACTCTCCATATTATTCCTATAGGTTTGCAAAGGAAAGGCCTGAGGGGCACCAGATGGTCAGGCCAATAATGGGTACACACAGCTATCACTTGTTGCACTGCAAAACACACGAGGAAGAAGTAAATACACACTTGAATGGTGAGAAACATTTCATTACTGCAGTTAATAAGTGCAGGTTGTGCTATGTTAAGTTTGCCCGCCAAGCTCTTGGTATCAGAACCCATCCTTTGTGCCTGTCGGTCCTTCACTCCCACCTTCATGCATTCTCACTCTCCTCCTCTTCCATTTCTGCTCTCTATCTTCACCCTCTGTCCTCTCCCCCTCATTATACACGCCTCTCTCTTCCATCTCTGAGTGTGGGCATTCCTTCTGAAGCAATACGGTGTTGCCACATAGGGAAGTAACTGGGGGAATCACAGAGCAGGAGTAAAGTGTGCTTCAGCGAGGGGAGTACTGCTGGAGTACCACAGGGAGTGCCACAAAGAAGGCAAGCATGAAGGAGAGAAAGGGCTCCTTCCATTACATCCAAATAATGGAGTTAAGCAGACAGGCTGGACTCACTTTAAAGCCCCTGGTCTTTTCACATGTTAGATCATTAGCCCAGGTATCTGATTTGCCTGAGCTTGTAGACTACCACCTCTGAGAGAAACTCAACACAAAAGTTAGAATACACTGATGGTTTTTCTGAGTGTTGTGTAGAGCAGAGACCTTGACTTGCAAGCATATACCCAGGCAACCCTTTATAGAGTACTGGATGTGCCAGATATACAAGCCTAAAACTATATTGTATGTTATGAGATTGGTAGAATTGCAAATTTAGGTTCTGATCCTGGGTCAGAGCATCCATGCAAAGCAATCTTGACTTCAACAGGTGCGTGCCACATACAGTCAATTGCAGGATCAGGGCCTCAATTATTACTGCCGTAAAACAACCATGCACTGGCAAAGAACCATTGATTTATACCCTTGGCAACCCAAATCAATATAAGATCTGGCTCACCAACCGTAAGGAAATAAATAGATTTTTACAGAGGTTGGTCAAAGTATGCATGCTTTACTATTTCCACGAATTTCATTCCTACATTAAAGCACTGCATGAAATTACAGTGTTCCACTTTTTAAACAGCTGGAGCAGTGTGTTAATGCAGATCATTGTTTAAAGACATACTTTAGAGACTACAGGATGTCAGGCATTTTTTAAGGTGTTATTTTACTGAGAACAATGACTTTGTTAAAAGGCACATCTTTACACAACAGATGTGATAATCTTGTAAAACAAACAAACTACCCAATAGCATAGTAAGGTTCTGGTCCATGACTAGAGCTCCAAGGTGCTACAGTAATACTAATATTAAATAATAATTTTACCTTTCAGCTCTGTAGAGCCAATGCATCTATGGGATTCAATTCTGCCCTCATGACACACACACACACACATAGAATTACCAGTAAAGTTTCAACCACATCTTTTTTAACAGGGGATCTCACCAAAGGTGAGAAGAACTCAGCTTAACTTTCAGATCCCAGGTAGCGTTTTCAGGCCTGGCTGTTAGAAACATCATCCTTTGACCTGTAAGCTGAGTATGTTTGAGATGAACATCATAGCTAGAGAATAAAACAAGTAACCAGCTTCCCTCCTCCATTCCAGCCCTTTCATGTCTAAGGGGTCATTTCCAGACAGCTAAGAACTCCCTCGGAGTGGGGGGAGAGAGCGCAAGGGGAGGGGAAGAGAGAAGAGAAAGGCAACATAGTCAACTCCTTACACCGTCTCTCCCCCAGCCCAACACAAAGTGTAGCAGTGCTCTAGCTGTGATCTCTCCCTCCGGTCCCCTAACTATCCTCAGCTGGGAAAGATATTTTTGCCAACTAAGATATACTAGAGAAGCTCTCAGCCTTCTCCAGTTTACACAGGGCCAGGGCTAATCCAAGGACCCATAATCAGTCCCGTTATGTCCTCTCCCTTCTGCTGTATCGAGTAGATCTCAGTCACAGCGGCAAATTAGCCACAATTTGCTCTCAGCCCCACACCGCCCATCATATAGTTTAAAACAATAGCAAGGAAGAGTTTACATTGATAGCGCGACTGTTACATTATCTACACAGTGCTGCAGCTGGGCACAGCCCTGAAGAGAGAAAAAACACTCAGTCCTGCACAGTACTGAGTGTCCTCAAGGGAACTGAAGGGCCTCAGCACCTCATAGGATCAGGAAGTAATTATGTTAATTTATCCCATTTTAGAAAATAACTCCAGTGTGTTCAGTAATTTCCAGTTGGAAATGGAAAATTACATCTAACTGCTGTGGGCGGTGGTGGATTGAAAGTGCCAAAGAGACAGATAAATGCTGTTTCTATTATTCAGACACATGGACACTTCCCAAATTATGGCAGCAACTGTGGCAATATACATTCCACCATCATTATAAACTGATGGTACAGCCTGTTGATGAAAGGCTTGTCAACTTGGCTCCCAATCATACAGCTCCTTGTAAATACCGCATACTAGCTTGTAACCACTCAGCGCCCCAGACCTCAGAAAGGCTGCTGTTCTTGGCAGGCTCAGAATGATGTCATTATGCCTGCTATTGCTAATGTACAGTCCTTGCATGGCCAACCCAGAGGTGAAGTACTTCCAAGGCCCGTTCAGCGACGGGAATACAAATCCCACTTGTGCTGAGCATTATCCAGCATCCCAAAGAAAGGCATTGTTGTAGTCAGGAAAAGGCTTCCCAAAGCTCCATTGTTTATTTTCATGCCTTAGCTAAAAGGTTCCAAGGGTCACAGGATCCAGCTAGACCCCAGCAGGGAGAGATGTGTTGCCATCTGTTTGGTCTGGGCCCCACACAGCCGGTGGGTCTATGTTCCAGTTCTGCAGACAACAGTCAACATCACAAACTCACCACAGTGAAGGAAACTTCTTAGCCCCTCAGTGGATGTCGTCACAAGAGAGGGGCCAAGGAACGGATGGGGCAAGGAGATGACTGATTCTATCTGGGCTACTTCTGTGGCCTCACAATCTCTAGTGTATTTATTCTCACAACATCCCTGTGGATGCAAGCCTGGGATAGAGAGAACCTTAACTATACTCAAAATCAGCCCCGGTCACTACCTTTTGCATTTTAAAAACCACCAAAAGCCATGTCATAGGCTGCATAGATGGCAGAACTGGCAAGTAGAGAAGATACAGGCAAACTTATTTGTCAGTCTGAACTGGTGGAGAACCTACTTTTGATAGTTGTCATGTCCAAACAATAGTTTAAATCGAGTGCCTCACCCCCAGAACAAAGGCCAGAAACTCAGAATTCAACTTCTTCCAGATTCCTCAGGCTCTGGTGTTTGTGAGACAAGCTCTCTTCATTTACAAATGAAATCAGACCTCACTCAGGAAAGCACCAAAGCCCAAGAGAAGAGAAACAGCACCCTCAAATCAGCTGTAGTTGCTTAACATTTTCCTCAGTCATATGGTACAGCTTGACCATGAAACTCACAAGTTAAGCAAAAAAAAAAAAAAAAAAAAAAAAAAAAAAAAAGGGTATCTTAAATAATAAAATATGTTGTAAATAAAACTAGAGATAAGAAAGACAGGCAGAGCTTGTAGGTCAGCTGCACTGAACCATAACAATTAATCACATTAACATACGAATATAGTGTGGTCATATCATATTTAAAAATCTTTAGTTTCTTTGCTGAAACAGCTAGAAGTTAAGGATTTCTGATGAGCTTGGAATTATTTTCCTCAGACAGTTACATGAAAAATCTTTCTCCCCAGAACGTTTTATTTTCATTAAAGCTAACACACAGGAAGATTCAAGGATACAAAGATATGAAGGGGAATGTGCTACAGGGGTTTTGCATACTAAGCCAATTCAGTCACAATATGCAAATTTTTGCAAAAATGTCATCTCTCCCCTCTCCTCTTGTGCTAAGCTATTAATCAATATGACAGTTATATTATTTGCACTATCCAATAAAATGAATAACATTTATATAGCAATGGGGGATGACAAGCCATGCTTTCTAAACTTTAGTAATAATTTAGCTTAGTTTTAAGTAGAGGAAATTGTTTTTAATTCTGTCTTTTACATTCTGCACCTGAATCAGCTGAAGGAAATCTTCAAGGTCAGTTTCCTCAGCATAAATCTTTGCTACTGTACAAGCACAAAATGTATCCCAAATCCAGTTAGATGGCCAAATTTGGCATTCAGATGCATGAACCCAATATAGACTAAAGGACGGAAAGAACCATTATGATCTTCTAGTATGACCTCCTGCACAATACAGGCCACAGAATCTCACCCACTCACTCCTGTAACAAACCCCGGACCTATGTCTTAGCTACTGCAGTCCTCAACTTGTGGTTTAAAGATTTAAAGATGCAGAGAATCCTCCAGCAAGTGACTTGTGTCCCACGCTGCAGAGAAAGGCGGAAAACCCCTAGGGCCTCTGCCAATCTGCCCTGGAAGAAAATTCCTTCCTGACCCCAAATATGGCAATCAGCTAAACCCCGAGCATGTGGGCAAGAGTCAACAGCCAGACACCCAGGAAAGAATTCTCTGTAGTAACTCAGATCCCAGAAGCCACGCTAATCTGGCTCACTTCATGGCAATGTTCAGAAGTTCTCCATCATTTTAAATGAGGGTATGGTGTCATGTTTATTCTCAGAGAAATCTTTCTTTACCCTGTTTTCCAACTAGACACAGGGCAATGTCATTTGTCAAAGGCCACCAAGGGAATCTGTGGCTCATTCCAGATTAAATTCTGGGAACCTTGGACTAAATTCTTTGTTTTTAACCAAAGCACAGAACTTTGTTTTGACCCCACAAAAAGCAAAATAGCAACGGTCACTCCCAGCGTGGCGAAGCAGCGTTCAGGAGGACGCTGAGACAAGGTACATAGTTGAATGTCAATGTCAGTGTTTCTCAAACTGGGGTCGCCGCTTGTGTAGGGAAGGCCCAGGATGGGCCGGGCCGGTTTGTTTACCTGCCTCATCGCAGGTCTAGCCAATCACGGCTCCCACTGGCCGCGGTTCACTGCTCCAGGCCAATGGGAGCTGGTGGAAGCGGCATGGGCTGAGGGACGTGCTGGCTGCCGCTTCCAGCGGCTCTCATTGGCCTGGAGAGTGAACCACGGCCAGCGGGAGCCGCAGTCGGCCAGACCTACAGATGCGGCAGGTAAACAAACCGTCCTGCCCCATCAGGGGCTTTCCCTACACAAGCAGGGACCCCAGTTTGAGAAAAAACACAGGTCTATCTGTAAAACGTACTCACTTGAACTGGTTAGAGTTTGTAATATTGTTTAGTGTTTGCATTAGTGCTTGGTTTAGGATAAGATAGGCACTTTATGAAAGTAATGCCTCCTCATCCCACTACTGTCACCAACTTATTTCCAGAATACCCCACAGGTTCTTAGTGCCCGGGTTTAGGGAGTGGTCCAGGGGTGTGGTTGGATAGGCTTGTGCTCTGGAGATCTTGAGCCTGTGCAACATACATAGAAAACTGTTGCATCTAACACAAGTTAGAGCAGCCTTAAGGCTGCTTTCACCTGTGCCCCCAGGATCTATGGGTTAGGAGGAAGGGTGGCAGAAGACCCCTCCCCACCTCCTCAGATGCACCCAACACTTTCCCAATGCAAATCTGGCTCACGTTTTCTTGAGAATGCACTCTAGAAATGTGTGAATCCCCCCCAACTTCCCCACACAGAATGACAGAGACCCCCTGTCTGGTGTTCAGCACTAAAATCTCCTGTCACTGCTAATTTTCTTCACCCACAAGGATTCTGATTCATGAACATATAAAGAGAGGCTAAAAAGGCCCAAGGTCCCTTATTGTCCAAGGTCCTTCTGCAATCACAGGATGCCGAGCACACGGGACATACCCACAGTATCTTCTGATCAGAACTCCAGCAGAAGGCGAAAGCCTCTACTCCAAAGATCCTGCCAGCAGACAGGGACATGTCACGTGCAGTCTAGTCCATAGTTTTTCAGCCTTTCCAGGGTGGTGATGACCCCTTATTCAAAAGTAAAAAAAAGTGTTTGTAATCTCCTTACACTTACTATAAGATTAAAAAAAAAAGTGTCAATGCAACGGCTATGTAGTTTGAGGGAGTTTCAAATGGTTGGCTTAGAATACCTTAAAGGTTACGTAAGGGTGGGCAGGGAAAGGGGAAAACAAGAGTCTCTGATTTAGATTGCAATACATTTTTCAATGCCTTATGACCCCTTCCCGCACTGGGCATCGTGACCCACTGGTTGAGAAATCACTAGTCTAGTCCAACCCTCTGCCATTCTACTCCTTCCCTTGGCCTAGCACCCCTGAAGATATTTAAAACAATGACCTCTCCTCTTTCCCAAGCAGTTTAAGCATTATGACATCTCTGAAACCGGTCTCAAAGTAATTCGCCATCTGATCGCTTTGTTAAAGTATAGTCACATTCCTCTTGAGGTGAGACCTAGTCTGTTTTTCGTGATGATATTTGGGAGTATAAACCCAACACACTAGAATATACAAGGGGAATAGCTCCCCCAAGGATTCCTAAATATGGTGATTACTTTTTTAAGGCTACAAAGGAATCTGTGAATGGTATGTTGCTAAGTTCCCTGTGTACAGAACACAGAAATCAGAGCACTAGCTCACCAGGAGTCTAAGGCCCAATGACGGATGCTTCTGTTCAGCCAACTGCTGCCAGTGACACTGCAGGCGTTTCCTAAGTATACAATATGCACATTTTATTGAACTAGTTTCTTCTGGGGAGAGATTTCACTCTCCATTCCCTTCCTATTGCTCTTGGTGACGTCAGCGGGAGCTTTGCAGAATAGGCCTTTAACAAGAGGAAGATAATTAAATGTGGGACACCCACCTAAAGCTGGAGAAAAGAGCTCTTTCTTGAAAGGATTTCCCTTCCTTACATTTAGGAGCCATGTGCAGTGACAGTAGAACCAGGGCCAGCGCTTCCATGTAGGCGGCCTAGGCAATTGCCTAGGGTGCCAGGATTATTGGGGAGCGGCATTTTGCTGGGGGGGGGGGCGGCAGGCGGCTCCGGTGGACCTGCTGCAGGCATTCCTGCAGACGGTCTGCTGCTCCCGCGGCTCCGGTGGACCTCCTGCAGGAATGCCTGTGGCAGGTCCAGTGGAGCCGTGGGACCAGCGCGCGGGGTGGCAAAATGGCTGTGCGCCTAGGGCGCTAAAAACACTAACGCCGGTCCTGAGTAGAACTACCACTCCACTGTAGCTCTGGATGTCATGACATACCTAGCAATAACGCAGGCAGGACTATGCTTGTCAGCGGAAGCATTCTGGCCTTCTGGTGAAGGGAGGAGGGCTGGGAGCAGAACTGTTAGAAAGGGAACACACCAGGAAAACTTATGAGGGAAATGAAAAGTAGAGACAGCAAAGGCCAGCACTCCAGCAAAGTTTATTAGTTACATGGCAGATTTCAGCATAGCTAGCCAGTAGGTTTATGGTCATGCTATAACACCGATGTCAAGCCCAGCCCAGAGATGTGATTAACTCATAGATTTGGAATCAAGCTATAGGCCATGGCTACACTGGCACTTTACAGCGCTGCAACTTTCGCACTCAGGGGTGTGAAAAAACACCCCCCTGAGCACTGCAAGATACAGTGCTGTAAAGCCTCAGTGTAATCAGTGCCACAGCGCTGGGAGCGCGGCTCCCAGCACTGCAAGCTACACCCCTAAGGGATGTGGTTTATGTGCAGCGCTGGGAGACCTCTCTCCCAGCGCCGGTGCTCCGACTACACTCACACTTCAAAGCGCTGCCGCATTAATTTGGGGAAACACTGCAAACAGGGCTCATAAATATAAACCATGAATCAAAGACCCACCTCCAAGTAAGCTGGGCAGTGTCCTTTTCCCCTCCGGTTCTCAAGTTCAGCAATCCAAAAGTCCCTTTAACATGCCTGTTCCTTCTCTGCACCCCACTCACAGTTGTTATCCAGTGCAGACCAGAGTTCAGGTGTGCATCTGCAGCATTCACTTCCCACCTTGGGGGGGGGGGGCAGGTAAGGAGGCACCTTACTCGCTCTGCTGCTCAGGCACTAACTCACTGCACCTCTCTGCGGGGTTCCGCTCTGGCCCTCTCCGTCAGCCGCCCTGCTGGCCACTCACTCCTCCTCTCCGCCAGCCGTCCTGATGGCTGCTCATCAAGATGTCTTCAGGGCCCACCACTTAATACAGCTGTCAGTGATTTCAGCTATTAGTAGGGAAGCCTCACTGCTGGTGCACACTGGGCAGTCCCTTGCATCAGAGATACTATCCTAAAACAAGTCTAATACTTAGACCTAGGTATCAGTGATTTCAGCTCTGTAGCATGTATGTAACAAGACTCTCAATTGAGTCTAAATTAGCTCTGTTATTACACAGTGGAGAGAGAAATGGTCAGATGGTGTCTGGGGCCCTTAATCAGGGCCCACACCAAGTACAAGTACTTATCCCCACCCTCTCTCCTGTCACTGGGCTTTGGAACCCATGTCCCCTGCCTAGCGAGTACCATTTAGTTGAGAGTGAGTCCCTCAATCGGGAAATGCCAAGTACAGTTCTGCTGCCCTGGATCACACAACAAGGATAACAATCCTTTATTACTCCTGCCCCAATCATCAAGGAACCTGGGAATCCAACACCAGCCAAGAGTGACCATTTGGGCCAGCAATCCCATCAGGCTGAGCACCTAGGCAGCGTGGATGTGCCCATGCAAACGACATCAGCTCCTGAAGTCCTCTTCCACAGCTCATCACTAGGTGTCAGGGGAGAGCTCATTCAAACTCTGCTTACATGTAAATAGTACCCATGCCCAGCTTTCCCACTGCCTAGTGGAGAGGAATACCGAGACGGCGTAGAGCTGGCTGAAGCTAACTCCCGGCAATGTGGACAGGATGCTGGTAAGAAGAAATGGCTTGTTCCTCCTAATATACACTGTTATAAAAAGCAGCTTTTCACTGCTCAGTCAGTTCACAGCCTTGTGAATCTTTTGATTCCTTAGTCCTACTGGATCTCCAGACAGCCATGGCTACCCACTGCCATCGGCAATTGGCCAGTATATGGCATCCCAATCTATCAGACACAGAGATAGGCACGCTTTGTGGCTTCTAGGTTTGACTACAACTCATATCTAGGAATTAAACTAACCCTCCTCCCCCTGGAATCTATCTGCTGCAGAACCCAGCACTCCCTATGCTTAGCAACACAGGTTACTGCAAACACACCTCCTTGGTGCTACATTCTCTGCACTAGCTCCTCATTGAATGCCAAGCCCAGCACAAGGGGTCTGTCCTATTATCAAAACCTTATGAACCTAAATTAGAGCTGGGTGAAGATGTCTGGACAAAATATTTTTTCAAATGAAAAATGCAAAGTTGAGTCAAACATTTAATGACTTTAGTTTAAAAATTTCAGAAAAAATCAAAATGTTTTGTTCAGACATTTTTTAAATTAAATGTTTTGATTTTTCAATTCCAAATGACTATTTTTAAAAAAAGATTAAAATTTTTCCTGATTTTTCAGTTCAGCTACTGAACTGAAAAAATCTGTTATTTGCACAGCTCTAACGTCTTTGGAAACAAACAGTTTATTTGGGACCGTTGGGAAATTCCTAAAAAGTGTGTTTATAGATGGTGTTGGGGTGTGTGACAATGACTTAGGACAATCAATGGGAAGGGGGCTCATAGTATATAGAATTTAGGGGCAATGCTTATTCTGTTCATAACTTTAACCTACAAAGGGTATCCTGCTGCTATTGAAGTCGGTCATCAAATTCCCATTGGCTTTAATAAGGTTTAATCTTACGTAATTTAGGCTGATGGAAGTTTGGCTATTGATTTCAGTGGAGCAGGATTAGGCCCATACGCTGGAGAACAGATCTGTAGATTTTCATATACATTGGCTGTTGCCAAGGGTCAAGCGTTATTAGGAGGTTGACGTGGACAAGAAGGGTATTTTTACTCTAAGGATTAAAAGCTGTTAAATACTCAGTTCAGTTCAGTATAATGGACCCTTTCGGAACTGGACAGGAAGTCCTTACTATCTACGAACAAAAGTCAGGACCAAGGCCCATTTCCATGCACATCCTGTGCAGTAGGCATGGATTTGAATGGCTGTTAAACTGCTGTCTGTGTGTTTTAAGATCAGTTGTGGGCCCTGACCACCTCCTCTGTTTCCATAAAAGCAAGAATGGAGGGGCGATAGAGGAGACACATTCCAGCTCAGAATGGGAAAGCATCATCCCAGCTGTACTGCTCACCTTTCTCCCTTCACCCCACTGCTGGTGCCTTCCATGGAACCGGGATTCACGCGTAGGGGCATGACAGGGAGAAGGCTGCTCACTGTGACATCTTCTGAAAACCAGACACCATGGGACTGGTTAATATTAACTTACCTGCTCCACCCTTGGAGGAAATGCAGGGAGTGCCAACTCCGTTCCAGTCCCTTACTGGGGAGAGGAGAACCCATGCATGGGGTAATATGGCCCTAGAGAGAGTGAAATAAAAGGATTGGACCAAGCCCATATCTTATCAAGACATGAGAGATGTTTAAAAGAGTTTTAAGATACAGAAATCTTTTCTGCTGAGTCCACTGTGGAGGGCACACGTGCTGCCATCCCCTTTCTCTGCTTTATACTGCTGCTTGGTTTACAAAGCCCTCTAGATGGTGCTGCTCAGCAGGAAATGATTGCCACTTGATACAGACACATTCATCTCCCAAAATGTTTCCCTCCCCTATCTCAGGAGAGACCATGGGCCATGTGCTTGTTGGGGCGGTGGCAGGGGGGGTTTGAGTTAAAACGAGAAAGTACTACAAAGGGTGCCCAGGCATTCTCCACATTTCAATTCATTTTGCTGTTGCGATAAATCAGATTTTGTTTGTTTCAAAGGAAGTCTGGTAAGGTAATTCTGCAGGCGATTCATTCTGGCTGCTCTAGAGAAATGCAAGAGGGAATCTGTATTGTGTTTCACTGAAGACAAACTCTTTCTTTAAGAGTGAGATGTGACTGTGAAAGCATGAAGACAGTCTGGTACCCAGCATATTTTCATCGCCGACTGCACTACTGCAAGTCATATTTGAGAATCTTCCCCTCCAAGCAGTAGGTTTTATTTAACTAGATTTGGAATAAGGTTATTTGTTATCCTTGTGAGGAAGCTGGGCTTTGAAGCATGACTTTTGTGATTGGTTAAATTGAACACATATGGTTCAAAATCTTCTCCGTCCTCAAACACTGGGGTTTGTCCTATACAAGGAGTCTGATGGACAATCAGCTCACAGTTCTTAACTAGGAACTTCTAACTGAAATATAAGCCCCAGTAAGCATGCTGGCAGCTAGAGAGTGGATGTTCCCAGCATGAGACTCTTCACCCATAGCACTCTTCTGGGTTTCCAGATAGAGTTCTGCAAAATATTTAAAATGAGTAAAAGGGGGGAAAAATCCACATTGTGTGCGCGCGGGGGTGTTTGTCATAAAAGACCCACACATGTTCTGTTATGCATGTTATCAAAGGTTGCACAAGTTACCCAGGGAACAACTATTTGGAAGTTTCAGATTAAATACAACCTTTTTTGGTAGGAATGCTGCAACTATTTGCAGTTTACATAGTCGAGAAGTTTGGAGTTTTGTAAAGCATCTAGGAATTTTTATTTTAAAGTTTTGAGTCTTGCAAAAGAATGTGCGAAATATTTTGCTCCTTGGTTCTACACAATACAAATCTTTGGAGAGTAATTTTTCTTCTAAGGAGGGTAATTACAGACCTGATTCAGCAAAGTACTTAAACATGCATTTGACTTTAAACATGTAAACAGTCCCCCATTGACTTCAATGAGACTAATCAGCGGTTCTCAAACTGTGGGTGGAGACCCCGAAGTGGGCTGCCACCCCGTTTTAATGGGGTTGCCAAGGCTGGCTTAGACTTGCTGGGGCCTGAGGCTAAAGCCAAAGCCCGAGGGCTTAGCCTGGGGTGGTGGGCTTCAGGTTAGACCCCCTGCCTGGGGCTGAAGCCCTTGCGCTTCAGTTTTGCCTCTACTGCCCATCCTGGGACAGTGGGTTTCAAGCTTTGGCTCCCCCACTCGGGGTGATGGGAACCGAAGCCTGAGCCCCCTGAGCCCCCACTCCTGGGGTCATGTCATAATTTTTGCTGTCAGACGAGGGTCATGGTGTAATGAAGCTTGAGAACCCCTGAATCACTGCTTAAAGCTAGACACCTTCCTGTTCTTAGTCCCACTGAAGTCAAGAGGGGCATGTCTACATTTAGCTGTAGTGATTGATGCACCGGGGTCGATTTAGCAGGTCTAGTGAAGAGACCCACTAAATCGACCTCAGATCACTCTCCCGTCAATTCTCGTGCTCAGGTCTTCTGTTGACACAGAGCAGCATAGACACCACAGTAAGTCGACTTAAGCTACGTCAACTCCAGCTATGTAATTCATGTAGCTGGAGTTGCATCTCTTAGGTTGACTTACTCCCATGATGTAGACAAGACCAGAGATTGCTTACATTTTTAAAGTTAAGTGTAGAGCTGTGCTAATTTTTGACAAACTTTTTTCTAGCATAAAACAGACTGAATAAACACTGAAATGTTTCATGAATTCATGTCAACCTTGCCAAATTGTCTGTTTTGGGGAAAAGTAGTTAAAAAAAGATCTGAAAAAAATCTAAACAAAAATGTTTTGATTTTTCACTGAATATCCTTTGTTTTTTTTAAATTGGCTTTAATTTTATTTATAAAATTCAAAAACATTTTAAACAACTCTTGAAGTTGAAACGAATTCGTTCAAACCGAAATAATTAAGGGGTAGCAAACTGAAAAAACCATTATTCACCCAGCCAAAGTGAAACACGCTTAAGAAACTTGCTGAACTGGAGACGATTTGTTAAAGGCCAGCAGATAAGATACAGGTTCCTCCTCAAGGTGGAGATGATCAAAACACAAAAGCGATCCAATGCACAGATAAACAATCCAGTGCAACACACTAATCCTTGTTCTGCTTGTAGACCCACTGGGGGAATAAAATGCACGTAGTGTCCCAGAACTCTCATCTTGCCAAAGCAAAAGGAACTTTAACTTCAGAAATATACAGTTCTGTCCAAAATCAAACCCCCTAGGTTTGCAAGTAGATTCCTAGGTCTGAATCAAGTCCCACTTCATGACTGAAGTGGCAAAAAATGGAATTCTCCCATCTTAATAGCCAGGCAGCTCTAAGAAAGATTTGGGGAGACCCTTGTACCTTCTGATTTGCCCGCCAGGTTCTTTTCTTTTTACATATGTAACAACAAGCCATGAGGTGGAAAAGACCTCGCTGATGTCCTCATCCAATGCAAATAAGAATTTTAATCTAGTTCAACTGTCCATCAGTTAATTGTTTTCTCCATCTGTTTTTTCTTCTTCCCCTTTTACGTCAAATTGGATTAAAATTCTTATTTGCTATGCATTTGTCTTATAGCCAAGACCTTCTGCTTGATCTTTTGTTATTACCGGGATCAGTTTGTGCAAGCACTCTTGAGCTGGCAACTAAGGAGGAAGTGGTTATTCCTTTCACATCCCAGATGGATCTTTTTCTACCTCTGCTTCTTCTGGTAGCAGGTACTACGGTTCCTGAGGCTTCACTGATTTCAGTGTGCTGGGGTACACAAGCAGATCCAGGGAGAAAAAGTTTAATTTCTGGATCTTAAATAAAAGAGCAGTTAAATTGCGATCAACGTTTTTTATGGCCCCTGGCATTCATTCTTCATTTACAGAATTAGGACACAGTTTTATAGTTCCAGCTTGCTTTGTTTCCAAGTGATCTGCCAGTTAAACATTGGCATAGTCACAAGTCATGCCAATACTTGTTAGCAATTTGCTTGCAAAACTTGGACCATTCAGCACATGAGCGATATCATATGCTACTGAACGATGATTCTCGGCTCAGTCACTTCTTTATAATAGAGCAAAGAGTGCAGAAAGAAGAGCAATGCATCAGCATTGGATAAGGTGCAAAACTAAACGGTCCTGAGCACTGGTGCAGATTAAAAATTTCGTGGCAATGTCACAAGCACATGAATGTTAAGGTAAGTGTCCAGTACAAATTCTAACATGAGTAATTACATTCTAAGTTTCCCCCTGCTGTTTCACTTGGATATAAACAATTTTTTTTTAAGTAACTGAAATTAGATTAGAGAAAGTAGAAAATTGTTAAACATTATGGGACAGATTCTACCACCTTTATGGACACTGAGTGATACCTGATGACTTTGGACTACTCATGGAGCAAGGTAATGCTCAACAGTCCCTAAATGCTTGACATGGATATTGTGAAAAATATCTTCAAACTAGACTAGAACTTCAATCAAGATCTGATCCAAAGCCCAATGGGAGTTTTTCCATTAACTTCAATGGACTTTGAGTCAGGCCTTTACAGAATATTGGCAGATTGCTATAGCATAATACGTGTATTGGAGAAATCTACACACTAGCCAACCATCCAACACTGCTGTAGCCACCAGCCTAACAAGTGACATTCTCCTTATGGAGAAGATCTTGTCTCCACAGAAAAAATTTCTCCTTGGATCCAAAGGTGACAATTACAAAGGATGTTATTTCCCTAGTTTCAACTTTCAATTAAGACTTTTTCCTGTGGAATGCACAAATGTTGCTATTTCCTTCCCTGTGCTCCCACTAGACAGACTGAATGACGATGAGTGTCCTTTAATCATTCCTATCCCACATACTTAATGTATGCCATTTCAAATGACTGGGAGATCAACAGGTTGGTATAGTAGTTGTATCACCGTCAGATGTTTACTCTCAGTAATCTAGACCCTTTGGCATAGTGCAGTTTCCTGTTACCTCTCTTTTTTTTTGTTCAAGACTGGAGGTAGCAACTTCTGTAAGCAGAACTTTATGGAACACTTGATCCAAAATACACTGAAGTCAGTGGGTGTATTTCTATTGACTGAATGGGCTTCGGCTCAGACTAATCTGAACAGAGAGTCTGGGAATGTAATGTAAATCCTCTGGGCCGTGGAAGTCACAGCATCTTAGTTTAAAGATTATTAAAGAACATTTCAAATCCAGGAACTATGACACAGAAACGTTTAGCCAACAGAGAAACTGGCAGTCCTTTCCATGCTCCTCTTTGCCTTCTGGCCTTTATGGGGTTACTCTGTAATAGCTGAGATGTTTGTGGTACGCCTGTGTGCCTATAATAGCGAAATGTGCTATTTACTGAGTTAAACACAAATGTTTTGAGAGCATTGTGCTACAAAACCACAATAGTTTCATTTATAATTGAATAACTGTATTACCCGTCTAGTAACAGCACTTATCTCAAACCAATAGCTTGTTTCATTACTCTAGCACACAGCAGCGGGCAGTCAAATTTCATTGATGCTTTGAAAGCAGGATTCATTAGACATGGATTTTCACTGCAAGCAGGGGCGTCTCCAGGCCCCAGCACACCAAGTGCGTGCTTGGCGGCAAGCTGCGGGGGGCGCTCTGCCAGCACCACGAGGGCGGCAGGCAGGCTGCCTTCTGCGGCTTGCCTGCGGAGGGTCCGCTGGTCCCGCGGCTTTGGTGGAGCTCCCGCAGGTGGGCCTGTGGAGGGTCTGCTGGTCCCGCGGTTTGGGAGGACCTCCTGCAGGCGAGCCTGTGGGAGGTCCGCCGAAGCCACGAGACCAGCGGACCCTCCACAGGCAAACCGCCGGAGGCAGCCTGCCTGCCATGCTTGGGGCAGCGAAATCCCTAGAGCCACCCCTGACAGCAAACATTGTCACCAAAAAGCGACAAAGACTAACAGATGTATTGGAGCATAAGCTTTCCACTACATGCATCTGACAAAGTGGGTATTCACCCACGAAAGCTTATGCGTCTATTAGTCTAGAAGGTGCCACAGGACTTGGTCGCTTTTTACAGATCCACACTAACACGGCTACCCTTCTGATAATAGTCACCAAAGTTATTAATGGATGAAGGTTTTTAAAGAACCAAGCCCTGTTTTCAGAATCAAAGAACACACAGGATGTGCTAACAACTGCATCCCTCTAATTGCAACCCAAACAATCCAAGAGTGACACTTGGTTGCATACAGGAAACAGTTCACCTATCACTAAATTGCACCCACCTCTGGGGATAAAACAGAGCACCTAACAACACCACACAGCAGCAACAATGCACAATAGTTAGGTGAGTGAAAAAGCATAATATACCATAAAAACTGCTATGGGAATTGATGCTAGGCAGAATGTAATGATCTAAAGTGAGACTTGGCCAGAACATTGGGATTCAAATCCCACTTCTGGTGATGTATATTATGAGATTCTCCCTCTCCTCCCCATTTAAATAGTTTCCTCTTTATAGTAGGATCGGGGGGGGTCACTCCTCCCCCACCTCTGAGGGTGGGGGCCCAGCAGCTTGGTCATGGGGGTGCATGCCTGGAATGTCATCTGTCACCAAAAGGAGGGGGGGGGGAGAGGAAGTTGAGACACACACAGCCATGACAGCAGCGGAAGTGGGGGCCCGGACTTTAACAAGCACAAATAATGAATAATGTGGCATTATATCTCATCCAAAAGATAGCCCAGTGTCCTTTAAACATCATGGTGGGTTTCCTCTATTGAAATCGAATGAAACCTCACTTTCTGCAACACCTTGGGCTTCTTCCTTTGATGTCTCCTACCCAAGTACAAACCAAGGCTGCTCCTGCCTAGTTTTAGGAAATCTGATTAGATTGCAGCTCAAGAAGACATGGCTAAAAGGGCTGGAGGTGGTACAGCTCCATTCAAGCACAGGCTGGAACGAAGGGTTATTACTGGCTTTCATCCTTAAAAGAGCTAGTTACATGCTTAATTAATTCTTCCTTACAAGGAACAACATAGCCTTTTGCATAAAGTGAGACAGATGTCTTTAAATGTAAGATACCATCTTACCATTTAATAAGAGTAACTTATCTACACAGACATCTCTTAAGTGTCCCTTTCTAGGGAGCATGTTACTCTAAGTGGAACATTGCTCTCTGAAAATGAGATGCTCATAATAAGGGCTAAGGTAAAGTCATGGTATAGGAAGTAAAATAGCACCAGGTAGGAAACTGACATTAGAGCAGGGGTCAAAAAAGTCAAGGACAATGCATTTGGTTTGTAGGTGGATACTGACAATGGGCCTGATTCTGAGCTCATTTTATGTTGTTTTTATGCTAATGTTTAGTCCTGATTTTTACTGGCACAAGTGAGATTATAAATCAGGCCCAGTGTCCAACTTTACAGATGATAATAAGCTTGGAGGCAGAGCAAACACTGAGAAACAATGCAACCGGATCCAAAAGCATTTGGATGGGTTAGATCACTGAGCAGCAGATGGCAAATGCAATATCTAGTGTAGATACAGAACTGTCGGGGATTGGTTCATGGGATTTTGTATAGACATTTGTATGAGTTTGCACACTCAGTCTTGATTAGAATGAACCCCAGAACTCAAAATGACCCTAAACCAAAACCACCAGTGTCTATTAGTTTCTAAAGCAAAACTCAGTTCTGAGTCATTCAAACCTTTGTGTTGTAGGTTGGCAGAACTCAACTAAAAATCGGTCTAGCCACATTCAGGTTGCACCAGGACTGCAGCTGTGGTGAGCCTCTATGGCTGCAAAGAACGGAGGCTCCTGGGATGCTCTCCCTTGCACACTCTAAGGGGCAAGAGCAATCTGGACTGAAAGGAGAGGGAGAATGTCAACTTCCTGCAGGGAATCTGTCTGACACAGACATGTTTTTCTGAACATCTCAGAAATATGAAACATGTGAAATATCTGCACTGTTGGAAAGTCAACAGTTACCGACAGTTACCACACCACCGGAAAGACGGAAATGGTATCAACAGAGAAGATCTTGGAGAGACAGAGAGCAACACACATCTTACATGCATAGTGTGGCAACCGCTAACACTGACTTTTTAAATGGCAACCACTGCAGGTATCCTACGAGTAAAAAGTAGGAATCCTGACAGAACTATGTTACCCAAAAGGATAATAACCCTATGCAATATGTTCCCAGGGAAGGCTGTCAATAAACAGGGAAGGAGATCAATAGGCTCAGGATTGAAAAGCAGGGAGGTAACAGCAGGCAAGTAGTCCAAGGTGGAAAACATGTTGGCTTGGAGGTCCTCTTCCCAAGCCCTGTGGCTCCAAACCTGCATGTTACTGAGCGCCTTCAACTCCCACTGTTCCAGTCGCTCATCCTCAACTGGAATTGAGGGCCCTCCACTTCCTGGAGGGTCAGTCCATGTGACCAGAGAGAAAGGGGGTTACAGAATCCATATGCATAAGGAGGTTTACATACACTGCTGCGTCTCGTGTTGTTCTTATAAATAAACCTTGAAAGGGAACCCTCCCGCCCATGGTGATATTTCCCCTGCGTTGTATGACAGTTTTGCTTTTTTTTAGCATGGCTGTTTTCACTTTGGAACTGCATTGACAGTGACAACTCGCTCAGTTAGAGCTTGAGGGGCCAATCTCTACAATCGCATCTGTGGGCTGGATCTCTCAAAATAACTCAGCCTCACATCGACACGTTGTGGAGCTGCTCCGGAGATGGCAGAGCTTGTGCTAATCAGCTCCCCACTTGTGAAGCTCCAATAACTCCCAATTCTCAGGGCCATCAGTCCCTGGCTACATAGAGCTATGCAATGGAGGGGAGTATCAACTGCTAATTTCCTTGTACAGCCATTGGTAGAGATACTGGGAGTCTGGCTTATGGGCAGTGATATTTAGTTATCTGGGTGAGTCTCCCCCCGTCTCACACACACACAAATTCTCCCTCTGATCTCCAAGGACCTTGGCAGAGGATCACTTCCCGCATTGGTGCAGGGGACTCCCAGTTCTAATAGTTGTGATATCTGTGAGTTACTGAGCGTCTATTTCCTTCCACTAATTTTTTTCTTCTTTTTCTTTTCTTTTTTTTTTTTTTTTTTTTAAAACGGGCAGTTGTTTTTTGGGCTACATGGCAGTTTTCTTCTTCTCACTTACTGCTGAAGTGCACCTGCCAGTTAAGAAACTACCTGAAAGCCTCTTTGAAATAATTCCATTTGCCTCCAAGGTCCCTCATACTGGGCTCTTACTTGGCTCTGAACGTTTCTTCTTGCACATCACCTATGCCTGCAATGGCGTATCAGGGCTGACAGCTGTGTCCTCACAGAATGGCAGCAACTCTGGGATAGAGAGCCAGGCATGCTGCTGATGAACTTTAGAAGCTCAAATTACACCCACTAGGTTGCAACCTGGGTCACAGATCCAGGACTAGGCTTAGCAGGCTGTGACTGGAACGGCTAGAGTGGCTGGCAGAACGCAGAAATGGGGCTTAACCCCATCTTCACAGCGTGACTGTGGGGCTGTGATGCAGATGGTCAGCCGTGGTGGAGGAGTGCATGATTAGATGACTGGAGGGTGGACTGGAAACCTTGCTACCCTTGATGACGCAGCAGTTAGATGGCTAAACAATCTAGATATTGACTTGTGATGCATATGAAAGAAGGAGAATCTATGCCTGCAAATCTGCCTCTCTGTAACTTTGCCTGTGTACTCCCCTGCCTCAACTCCTCTAACAAACCCAATGCTGTGGTCACTTCTCACCTTGACTGAAGCAACACACACTCTCCTGCTCTGTGCCCCTCACAGTCCCAAGGCTTCAGCACGTGCAGAATTCCACCTTCTCACTAGTTGAGTCCATGCCAAAGTATAGAACCAGGTCTGAAATTCCCCAGAGTCCAGGAGTGTTTGGATCAGCCCAATGGAGAGACAGTGAGCGAAAGCAGAAAATAGTTAGAATGGCTTAAAATATTATGAGGCAGAGATTCCTAAACAGCTGTTCCTTGGCGTTTGCTGTCTGTTGCAGAGAAAGAGCTGAGAGCCAAGGGACAGTTTCTAAGTCACATATATAATGAAAGTTTAATTAGCCAAAGACTTTTCACACTCAGCCAGGCTTAAGATTAAGAAATGTGGCCATGAACATGAATAGGAGCTAAGAGGGAACTGGAACTTGTAAATACCAGGAGAGAAGAAAGCCAGAATCCAGATGTTTATTTATGCTAAATATGTTAAATAAGTTTCATATTTTGAAACAATGAGACAATGCACATGCTGGGTACTTAACGTGTTCGGGAGGACTGTAAAATGGAGTTCCATACATAAGTGGGGCAGACATTGAGAGATTTGAGTTTACAACTAGTTAATAAGCCTGTGCACAAGATTAATGTGTCACGGTGTGTTAGCCTGGCACCTGGCCTTTCTTCAAAATAGAGAGACTTCCAGAGGATGGTGGCTCCGAGCTGGATGGTTATGCAGATTAACCTTAAATCAGGGTAAAAGAGACAAGATTACTGAACAGAATACTAGATGAGCAAAATCCTTTCAAAAGCCTTGTGTACTAAACTCATGCCATCTACCCCAGAAAAAAATCTTTATACTTGCTCTATTTCAGATGAAGAATCTATTCTTTTCTGCACAACCTGGAACAGCTTAATTTTAAATGTGCTCCAGTCCAACTTTACACTGATACCTGGCAGAGATCACAATAAGCAAGGAAAAGATCACAGGAACTGTTGTCTTCCAGCACCTTCACAAAGCAGATGATAGGGGTAAGTGAGGCGCCACTACCCATTCTCCCCACTGGAAGGGGATGGTGCAGCAAATACAGGCAGTTCTGAAGCTACTACAACAGCATGCAGTGGCTCTGCTGTTCCACTCGGTAGGCGAGTCCTTCTCCACACAGGTCTGAAACCATGCTCAGTCTGTCTTGTGAGCATCAGCTCTACAGATGTTATCAAGAGACTGAGGAAACAGTCACTGTGGACTGCATTACAAATTTTTTTTAAATGACTCATGAGGTTTTTAATTCATTTTAGTAGGAGTCGCAGCTGCTCAGATCTCTTTTCATTCTCTTTATAGACCTGATCTGGGAGGTGCTCAGTGCCTCCTGGAGAGTGCTTTCGCTTGTTTAGCATTATCTGCCTTTAACCTATATTACTCTCTGATCAGACAGACAATTGATTTAAACTAGCTCAATGTTACATGAATAATGAGGGGACTACTAACAAATTTGCTGTTTGGCAGCAATACAAATTACACCAGCCACTGACACCGAGGGCCCACTCCCATAAACACACAGGCGTTAACATTGCCAGATGGGCCATGACCCCCCACTTTTTAACATGGGCATAGTTGAGGGGGGGTGCAATACTACTGAAAAGTGCAGTCCCTGCTCATGCTGCTCTTAGTCTGCCTGAGGCTTGCAGTTTGGGGGAGCACACCATCCCCTATCCCCCCAAACTATGCTCATGTTAAAAAGAGGGGGGCATGGCCCCTTATCCCAGCACCAATGCCCCCCACTCCACTTCTACAAAAGTTCCAGTGCTCTTGGTAGGGCTAGATTGTCAGAGCCCTTAGCCAGTCACAGAGGAATAAGAAATTTCAGCCTCCCTTATTGCCTTGCTTGTTTCTGCTCAGAATAAGTCTCTGGCCACAAGGATCCTTCAAGTCCCATTAATTTATAGATTCTAGGACTGGAAGGGACCTTGAGAGGTCATCGAGTCCAGTTTCCTGCCCTCATGGCAGGACCAAATACTGTCAAGACCATCCCTGATAGACATTTATCTAACCTACTCTTAAATATCTCCAGAGATGGAGATTCCACAACCTCCCTAGGCAATTTATTCCAGCGTTTAAGCACCCTGACAGTTAGGAACTTTTTCCTAATGTCCAACCTAAACCTCCCTTGCTGCAGTTTAAGCCCATTGCTTCTTGTTCTAACCTTAGAGGCTAAGGTGAACAAGTTTTCTCCCTCCTCCTGATGACACCCTTTTAGATACCTGAAAACTGCTATCATGTCCCCTCTATCACCTTACCACCTTTCAAGTGTTGTCTCTGACCCAGTCCTCCAGTGCCCACAATGGCAAAACCCCTACTGAAGCTAAGGAGGAAATCTGCATATACCTGACTGAGCATAGAGAAATTATCTGTTCAACAATTCCAGAGCAAAAAAAATGCATTATGTATTAGTTTGCAACTGAGAGTTTCCCCTCTGGCTTTTCTTCTTTACCTTAATATACAATAAAGATTAACATTTGTTTTCAAGAGGGCCTAGGGTATCTTGGATGATGGGAATTCTCTTGAAACGTTAATCTCTGATGTTAGCTTCTCAAACAGCACACCAGAGTTTCTGGAATGGTGGGAAAAGTATCCATATACATTACAGGCAATCTTAAGCTTATCAGAACACTTGTAGCAAGGGGAAAAAAGACCCCTTAATATTTTAAAAGCCATTTACTGTAGTGCCTCAAATTATTCTCAGAAGTAATACTCCAGTAACAACAACAGAATCATCTTATTCTAATATAGTGTCATTCATCCCAAAGTGCTTAAAAACCCAGACATACGAAAAAATCACTTCACCCCTCACTGGAACACAGGCACCCCTGGGGAAATTAAATAGGAAGAATGTAACTATTCTGACTGGCACATGGCCAAGACACTAGGGTTAGCATTAGAACTAGTCATACAACAGAGAACTGATTTGCAAACCTAACAGCTGGACAACAATTCTCTGCTATTCGGGAGGTTCTGTTATTCATTATTCAGTGATTAGTGAGAATTCCAGAAAGTTTGTGAATCCTGAAAAGTTTCATCCATCCTATATGGAAACTGAAACGATCCCTGCACGCAACAAAAATAGTAAGTTGAAGTGAATATTTTTTTTGAATGACCCAGAGTCTGAAAGTTTCTCATCCAAACCATTTGATTTGCTTCTACAAGGTATTTAAGCACAGAACTAGCTTTAAGAACCTGAGTTGTCCCATTCAGCGTGCTTGCAGAATGGTGCAAGTGACATTCAGTGTATTACACCTGTGGTTTGTATGCTGCATTAGCTTGCTGCTGAATTTGTTTCCAAATGTCATTCTGTGAGTAGTGTTCATTACTTGAGTGTCCTTTGTACCATGGCAATAGCTGAGGTAAGCCAAGGCACTTACTTACTGGTCTGTGGAATTGGGGGGATGGCACCTTGGATGGAAGGCCCTTGAATTTGCAATGCACTTTTCTCTTTAGGTCACCAGAGTCTAATTTCAGGGCTCAGTGCAAGAAGCATTTGTTTACTGAGGCTTTTGCCAGAGATGGATTTGGTGTGAGCAGAGTCTTTTATCCAAAGGATTTGGCAGGGCAACTGACTGATGAGCGTGTCTGGGTTTTGTTCTCCTGTCTGGTGGCTGAATTCTAAACTTGGGATTGTCTGTGACTGCTACCAGTTGCAGGAAGTATGCTACAAAATGTTTTATATCTGATTATGTTAGGCACATTCTTCAGAAAACTGAAAAGCAAAATGCTGTAAGTAAATGAATAAATCTGTATTTTGTTGGTATTTAGATATCAAAAGATGCCATGCTGTACTCTGAAAATGAAGCCATATATACATACATATATATATACACACACACACACACACAATCTGCAAACATATAAAAGCACTTATTTTGTACTCACTTATCAACAAAATCCCTTGTTAAAACTAGAGCCATCATCACTCTTAAGTGTTGATCTCTTTGTATTTTACAGTACCTAACTGTATGCATCTCCTGCTGTGATATAAGTAATACTTCAAGTCTGCTTTACTTGTATTTACGGTCTTGAATACATATGGTACAATATGTACTTTGATTTGGAACATGAGATTAATTATTATTTGAAGATTTGCTACACTTGTGTGAATTTGCTAGAGGGTAGTAGTTGTGCTTTTCTTCAGAGTAAAGCATTGGGATCTTTTCAGTTAGTGGTCATTTAAGATACACAGTAAGACACTAACAAAAAAGATGCGTTGGTTACTAAATTATTATTATTAGGAACACATGAGGATAGAATTACCCATTAATATATTTTTCTGGTACAGAATTAACCCTATGGAATTGTAAAAGATCTGGCCTGGGGTTTATTTGTGTACAGCCATGGAATAGACGGTTTAGAAGTTACTATGAAATGGACACAAGGATGCCAGCTACATAAATATCTGAGAATTTTCTGATGTATCTGTTTGAATGACATTTTACGTCATGAACGTGGTTTAAAACCACTTCTATTTTTTCCAGAGTTCCATTGTAATTGACACAAATCCAAGCCATTTTGCTCCCTTCTCTCCCAGAGTTTTAAAATTAGTAATAACAAAAGTACAAGACAAATTGAATCCAGAAGTTAACCCACACATCTCCCTCTACTCTGCCATGTAGAGAAAAAAAAATTACTGCGGGAACAGAAGACTATTAAGAAGATGCAGACACTGAGTTAGGGCTTGAACTGGGCTTTGGATCAAACCCTTAGTATCCCAATTCACTCCCTTTGTGGGGTTTGATTTGTAACTCAGACACAAACAATTGCCCATCTGGAATATATCCACGACGACTGTGTGAACGGTCTAATCCTTGAGAAAAGCTCTTTGATATCTCAATGACCGTGGGTGATTAGGATCTCAGCCTTATGGCTCATCCAAGAGAGGTCACCTCCAGCACCAGCATGCTGTCGTTCCACTGGAGCACTGATCCCATATGGGTACAGAGGGCAGAGTGCCACCTGAGTCCTTGGCGCTCGTCAGGTAGCTTTACTACTTATAGCATTCTCAGAGTATTTGGTTACTCATCCAAATGCTGACCAGGTCCAACACTACTTGGTAGGTTTTTTCAAACTGAGATTGCACAAGGTCTAAATGAACAAGGTCAGATTATCCACATTAGAGATTCCATACTCAGAAAAATCAAAAGAACGTTCTGCAAGGGACAGGTGGACAAGATGGCATGCAACCTTTCTGAAGCCAAGACACAAGAGGTCATGCAGATTGGACAGGTTTCTGAAATCAACAAGCAAGGATCCATTGGTAATGGCTTCCATCTTCACTAATGACACTGCAGTGAAGGATATCTTGCAGACAGTAGATCACTTCAGGGAACTCAAGAAGCATGTCCAAGTGATTTTCCCTGTCCCATGAGCAGAGGAAGACAGAAGGCAGAAGATTCTGGAAGTGAATCGCTGGCTAGCTAAGTGGTATAGGGCAGGGATTCTGATTTTATGGAACACTGGTGCATCTCCGAGGGGGAGAAGTGGCTGTACAGTTTGGATGGCCTACACGTGAGTAGAAGGGGGACCAATCTCCTTGGAGACAGGCTGGCTAAAGTCGTCAGGAGAGGATTAAATGAATAGCAAAATGGAAGAGTAAAAAGAGTGAAAAATATAAGGACCCCAAATTGAGATGTTGAGAACAGAATTAATCAAGGGACCAAAGGACATGAGGAGAAGACGTTTGTGAATTGTCTATACACCAGTGCAAGGAGTTGCGCCTGGGTTACAAGGAACTAGAATTGCTCATTTATGAGCATAAATTCAATTTAGCTGGCATTACTGAAGCCTGGTGAGATATTCACATGGTTGCTTGCCTACAAATAGAGCCATCTACAGTCAATTGTCCTGGTTAATGGGAGCCATTAAGATTCCAAACCACCATTAGTGGCCCACACTTTGCATAATTACAATAAGCCCTCCGTTATATTTCCTATTTCTAGTTTCAGGTACAAGAGTGATACCTTTATACAAATAGGATGACCACACTCAGTAGATGATAAGCTTTGTAATACCTTACAAAAGACCTTTTGCATGAAGCATATTCCAGTTACATTATATTCACCCATTAGCATATTTTTACAAAATCATATAGACTGCAACGTCACACTAGAAACAAAAAATGTAGGCCATACTTACAAAATGGCAGACAATCCTGGGAAGCAGCAACTCTGAAAGAGATTGGGGGTGGAGGGGCATGTTTTTGTAGATAATCAGTTGAACATGACCTCCCGATGCAATGCTGTGTCCAAGAAAGCTAATGTAATCTCAAGCTTGCATAGACTAGGGATTCTGTTTTGCATAGTGTGACCTCCTCTGGAGTACTGTGTCCTGTTCTGGTGCCCACAATTCAAGAAGGATGTTGACAAATTGGAGAGGGTTCAGAGAAGAGCGATTACAGATTAGAAAACATGCCTTGCTATGACTGAGCTCCTTGAGTCAATCTATGTACCTTTGTCATAAACAGATAGCTAAGGGTTAATGTCTCTTTCACCTGAAGCACCTGACCAGAGGACCAATCAGGAAACCGGATTTTTTCAACTTTGGGTGGAGGGAATTGTGTGTCTGAGTCTTTGTTTTTCTGGCTGCCTGCTTTCTCTGAGCTTTGGAGAAGTACTTTCTACCTTCTAGTCTTCTGTTTCTAAGTGTAAGGACAAAGAGATCAGATAGTAAGTTATATGGTTTCTTTTCTTTGGTATTTGCATGAATATAAGTGCTGGAGTGCTTTGATTTGTATTCTTTTTGAATAAGGCTGTTTATTCAATATTCTTTTAAGCAATTGACCCTGTATTGTATCATCTAATACAGAGAGAACATTTGTATGTATTTTTCTTTCTTTTTATATAAAGCTTTCTTTTAAGACCTGTTGGAGTTTTTCTTTACTTCAGGGAAATTGAGTCTGTACTCACCAGGGAATTGGTGGGAGGAAGAAGTCAAGGGGAGATCTGTGTGTTGGATTGCTAGCCTGACTTTGCATTCCCTCTGGGGGAATAGGAAAGTACTTTTTGCTTCCAGGACTGGAAACAGAGAGGGGGAGTCACTCTGTGTAGTTTCACAGAGCTTATGTCTGTGTATCTCTCCAGGAGCATCTGGAGGGGGGAAGGGAAAAAGGATTATTTCCCTTTGTTGTGAGACTCAAGGGATTTGGGTCTTGGGGTCCCCAGGGAAGGTTTTTCAGAGGGACCAGAGTGCCCCAAAACACTCTAATTTTTTGGGTGGTGGCAGCAGGTACCAGGTCCAAGCTGGTAACTAAGCTTGGAGGTTTTCATGCTAACCCCCAGATTTTGGACGCTAAGGTCCAAATCTGGGACTAAGGTTATGACATGGTGTAGCAGTGGTGGGATATAGACAGAATCCAGAAGCCAGTAGGAATATTATATTTTTCTTTTCTCTGCTAAGGGCTTTTTAGCAGAGAGAAACAGTTGGTTTTAAAAGGGAACCAGAGAGAATTTTTTTTTCTGCTCTCTCTGGCAGTTTGTGGCTTGCATGTTAAGCGAGAAGCCATTAAGAGACTGTTGAGGGTCTTTTGTCATGCAATAGCCCTCCCATTAGGAGGCAAGTACCAGCACTTATAGGCATGCAAATAAAGTGGTTTTTCAGGTTTACTTAACATTGAAGATTAGCTAAAGGCACTGTTGCTAGGCAGACTTCAGGAGGCAACAGAGAACCTGCAGTTCAAAAGATAAACACCGGAGGGCACCCCAACACAAGAAAACAGGAACCATGACTTCTAAGGCAAAAATTGAGGCCGAAGAACAAATCAAAGAAGCTGAACACAGGCGACAGATGGAGATGAAAGAAAGAGAAGAACAAATCAAACAGGCAGCACACAAAAGAAAACTAGAAGAAGAAGAGTTCGCCCACCGAAGGAAACAAGAAGAAGAAGAGTTGGCCCACCGCCGAGAAATGGAAAAACAACAAAAAGAGAATGACGAGAAGGAAAAACAGAGAAAACATGAACTGGAGTTGGCAAAAGCTGGGCTGCATGTGCCAGCCAACCCTAACAACCCGGCGCCCATTATTGCTCCACAGCACAGAAAATTTCCCACCTACAAGGCAGGTGATGACACCGAGGCCTTCTTGGAAAATTTTGAAAGAGCCTGTCTTGGGTACAGCATTCCCGAAGACCAGTACATGGTAGAATTAAGGTCACAGCTCAGTGGACCTTTAGCAGAGGTGGCAGCTGAAATGCCTAAGCAGCAAATGAATGACTATAAACTTTTTCAAACCAAGGCCAGATACAGAATGGGGATAACCCCAGATCATGCCCGTCGGCGCTTCAGAACCCAAAAGTGGAAACCAGAGGTGTCATTTCCCAAACACGCCTACTACATTGCAAAAAACTATGAGGCCTGGATAACAGGAAACAACATTCAAACCTTGGAAGAACTGAACCTCCTCATACAAATGGAGCAGTTCTTGGATGGTGTTCCTGAAGACATCACACGGTACATACAAGATGGAAATCCCAAAGATATCGCTGAGGCGGGGGAGATTGGAGCCAAATGGATGGAACTGGCAGAAAGCAAGAAAGCTACTGTCAAGGGGAACGATTACCCCAGGGGGCACACAGACCATAAACCCTACAACCGAGGACAGCCAAAGACCCCACATACCACCCAAGTAAAGCCACAGATACCCTACCCTTCAACCTCACCAGTCTCCAGTAACTCACCTCGGCCCAATGACCCATCAGATGAAAGATGCTTTAAGTGTAATGAACTGGGACATATCAAGGCCAAGTGTCCCAAGAACACCATGCGAGTGCAATTCATTACACCACCATCACCCCAAAGATCCCCAGGCCCGGATGCCTCTCAAATACCCTTGGAGCGAAGGGAAAATTTGAGAGTGGGCGGAAAGAAGGTTACTGCGTGGAGAGACACGGGGGCACAAGTGTCAGCTATCCACCAATCCTTCGTTGACCCCAAATTCATCAACCCAAAGGCCAAAGTTACAATTTACCCCTTCATGTCACAAGCTGTAGATTTGCCTACAGCTCAACTGCCTGTCCAGTACAAAGGCTGGTCAGGAATGTGGACTTTTGCAGTCTATGACAATTATCCTATCCCCATGCTACTGGGGGAAGACTTGGCCAACCAGGTGAGGCGGGACAAGAGAGTGGGAATGGTTACACGTAGCCAAACCAGGCAAGCTTCCAGACCCATTCCTGTTCCTGAACCGTCCACAGAGGCCCCGTCTGTGTTACCAGAGACCCAGACAGAGGTAGTGGACCCGGATTCCATGCCAACCACTGAAACAGCCACAGCACCTCCAGTCCCAGGCCCGGAACTGGAACAGCAACCAGCACCAGCAAGTGCAACCACATCTTCAAACTCAATGCCAGAGGGCGCCAGCGAGCCAGAACTGGCAGAAGCAAAAGACAGCCATACCCAAAAGGCTCAGCCAGAGCCTGAAATACCCTCAGGTGCACCAGCGGAGAGCGGTTCACCAGCAACGGAAACAACCCCATCACCTACATCGCTTCCAGAGGGACCAAGCCCAAGTCCACAGTCTGAGGAAGAACTGGTGACCCCAGACTCAAGGGAACAGTTCCAGACTGAGCAGGAAGCAGATGACCGCCTTCAGAAAGCGTGGGCGGCGGCACGGAGCACCCCACCGCCTCTCAGCTCTTCTAATCGATCCCGGTTTGTTATAGACCAAGGACTTTTATACAAGGAAATTCTTTCTGGTGGACACCGGGAAGAATGGCAGCCGCAAAAAACAGTTGGTGGTTCCAACTAAGTACCGGGGGAAGCTCTTAAGCTTAGCCCATGATCATCCCAGTGGCCATGCTGGGGTGAACAGAACCAAGGACCGGTTGGGGAAGTCCTTCCACTGGGAGGGGATGGGCAAGGACGTTGCCAAGTATGTCCGGTCTTGTGAGGTATGCCAAAGAGTGGGTAAGCCTCAAGACCAGGTCAAGGCCCCTCTCCAGCCACTCCCCATAATTGAGGTCCCATTTCAGCGAGTAGCTGTGGATATTCTGGGCCCTTTCCCAAAAAAGACGCCCAGAGGAAAGCAGTACGTACTGACTTTAGTGGACTTTGCTACCCGATGGCCAGAAGCAGTAGCTCTAGGCAACACCAGGGCTAACACTGTGTGCCTGGCCCTAACAGACATCTTTGCCAGGGTAGGTTGGCCCTCTGACATCCTTACAGATTCAGGGTCTAATTTCCTGGCAGGGACCATGGAAAAACTGTGGGAAACTCATGGGATGAATCACTTGGTTGCCACCCCGTACCACCATCAAACCAATGGCCTGGTTGAAAGGTTCAATGGAACTTTTGGGGCCATGATACGAAAATTCATCAACGAATTCTCCAATAATTGGGACCTAGTGTTGCAGCAGTTGCTGTTTGCCTACAGGGCTGTACCACATCCCAGTTTAGGGTTTTCACCATTTGAACTTGTGTATGGTCACGAGGTTAAGGGGCCGTTACAGTTGGTGAAGCAGCAATGGGAGGGGTTTACGCCTTCTCCAGGAACTAACATTCTGGACTTTGTCAGCAACCTACAAAGCACCCTCCGACACTCTTTAGCCCTTGCTAGAGAGAACCTAAAGGATGCTCAAGAAGAGCAAAAGGCCTGGTATGACAGACATGCCAGAGAACGTTCCTTCAAGGTAGGAGACCAGGTTATGGTCTTGAAGGCGCAACAGGCCCATAAGATGGAAGCATCATGGAAAGGGCCATTCACGGTCCAAGAGCGCCTGGGAGCTGTAAACTACCTCATAGCATTTCCCAATTCCTCACTAAAGCCTAAAGTGTACCATGTTAATTCTCTCAAGCCTTTCTATTTCAGAGACTTACAGGTTTGTCAGTTTACAGTCCAGGGAGATGATGCTGAGTGGCCTGACGGTGTCTACTACGACGGTAAAAAAGACGGTGGCGTGGAAGAGGTCAACCTCTCAACCACCCTGGAACGTCTGCAGCGGCAACAAATCAAGGAGCTGTGCACTAGCTTCGCCCCATTGTTCTCAGCCACCCCAGGACGAACTGAACGGGCATACCACTCCATTGATACAGGTAATGCTCACCCAATCAGAACCCCACCCTACCGAGTGTCTCCTCATGCCCAAGCTGCTATAGAACGGGAGATCCAGAACATGCTACAGATGGGTATAATCCGCTCATCTACCAGTGCATGGGCATCTCCAGTGGTTCTGGTACCCAAACCAGATGGGGAAATACGCTTTTGCGTGGACTACCGTAAGCTAAATGCTGTAACTCGTCCGGACAACTATACAATGCCACGTACCGATGAGCTATTGGAGAAGTTGGGACGTGCCCAGTTCATCTCTACAATAGACTTAACCAAGGGGTACTGGCAAGTACCGCTAGATGAACCTGCCAAGGAGAGGTCAGCATTCGTCACCCATGCGGGGGTGTATGAATTCAATGTCCTTCCTTTCGGCCTTCGAAATGCACCCGCCACCTTCCAGAGGCTGGTAGATGGTCTACTAGCTGGACTGGCAGAATTTGCAGTTGCCTACCTCGATGATGTGGCCATTTTTTCAGACTCCTGGCCCAAACACCTACTACACCTGGAAAAGGTCTTTGAGCGCATCAGGCAGGCAGGACTAACTGTTAAGGCCAAAAAGTGTCAAATAGGCCAAAACACAGTGACTTACCTGGGGCACCAGGTGGGTCGAGGAACCATAAACCCCCTACAGGCCAAGGTGGATGCTATCCAAAAGTGGCCTGTCCCAAAGTCAAAGAAGCAGGTCCAATCCTTCTTAGGCTTGGCCGGATACTACAGGCGATTTGTACCACACTACAGCCAAATCGCTGCCCCATTGTCTGACCTGACCAAAAAGACCCAGCCAAATGCCGTTAAGTGGACTGATAAGTGTCAAAAGGCCTTTACCCAGCTTAAGGCGATGCTCATGTCTGACCCTGTGCTCAGGGCCCCGGACTTTGACAAGCCATTCCTAGTAACCACAGATGCATCTGAGCGTGGTATAGGAGCAGTGCTCATGCAGGAAGCAACAGATCACAACTTCCATCCTGTCGTGTTTCTCAGCAAGAAACTGTCTGAGAGGGAAAGTCACTGGTCAGTCAGTGAAAAGGAATGCTATGCCATTGTGTACGCCCTGGAAAAGCTACGCCCATATGTTTGGGGACGGCGGTTCCAACTACAAACTGACCATGCTGCACTAAAGTGGCTTCATACTGCCAAGGGGAACAACAAGAAACTTCTTCGTTGGAGTTTAGCTCTCCAGGATTTTAATTTTGAAATTCAACACATCACAGGAGCTTCTAACAAAGTAGCTGATGCACTCTCCCGTGAGAGTTTCCCAGAATTCAGTAGTTAAAAAGTGTTCTTAAAATGTACAAGTCTGTTAGTTATATACTTAGTAGTATATGTAAAGGTGCATGTGTTGTAGTAATCTGTTTATTTTAAAGTTCTAGAAGGAAATCGCCGCCAGTGAGCTTCCCCACTGTCTGCAATTTGGGGGGCGTGTCATAAACAGATAGCTAAGGGTTAATGTCTCTTTCACCTGAAGCACCTGACCAGAGGACCAATCAGGAAACCGGATTTTTTCAACTTTGGGTGGAGGGAATTGTGTGTCTGAGTCTTTGTTTTTCTGGCTGCCTGCTTTCTCTGAGCTTTGGAGAAGTACTTTCTACCTTCTAGTCTTCTGTTTCTAAGTGTAAGGACAAAGAGATCAGATAGTAAGTTATATGGTTTCTTTTCTTTGGTATTTGCATGAATATAAGTGCTGGAGTGCTTTGATTTGTATTCTTTTTGAATAAGGCTGTTTATTCAATATTCTTTTAAGCAATTGACCCTGTGTTGTATCATCTAATACAGAGAGAACATTTGTATGTATTTTTCTTTCTTTTTATATAAAGCTTTCTTTTAAGACCTGTTGGAGTTTTTCTTTACTTCAGGGAAATTGAGTCTGTACTCACCAGGGAATTGGTGGGAGGAAGAAGTCAAGGGGAGATCTGTGTGTTGGATTGCTAGCCTGACTTTGCATTCCCTCTGGGGGAATAGGAAAGTACTTTTTGCTTCCAGGACTGGAAACAGAGAGGGGGAGTCACTCTGTGTAGTTTCACAGAGCTTATGTCTGTGTATCTCTCCAGGAGCATCTGGAGGGGGGAAGGGAAAAAGGATTATTTCCCTTTGTTGTGAGACTCAAGGGATTTGGGTCTTGGGGTCCCCAGGGAAGGTTTTTCAGAGGGACCAGAGTGCCCCAAAACACTCTAATTTTTTGGGTGGTGGCAGCAGGTACCAGGTCCAAGCTGGTAACTAAGCTTGGAGGTTTTCATGCTAACCCCCAGATTTTGGACGCTAAGGTCCAAATCTGGGACTAAGGTTATGACAACCTTAACAAAAAGAATGTTAAGGGGTCATGGTTACAGTCTGTAAGAATCTACATGGGGATCAAATATTTAACAATGGGCTCTTCAATCTAGTACAGAAATGTATAATAGATAGAGGATGGATAGATGATAGTATAATGTTGAAGCTAAACTAATTCAGATGGGAAAGAAGGCATACAGTTTTTACAGTGAGGGCAAATAATCAGTGGAACAATTTACTAAGGGTCATGATGGATTCTCCATCACAGACAACTTTTAAAACAAGATTGGATGTTTTCCTAAAAGATCTGCTCTATGGAAGTTCTATGGCCTGTGTCAACAGGAGGTCAGGCTAGATGATCACAATATTCCCTTCTGGCCTTGGAATCTATGAATTTTCTGGATCTCTACAGTTCTGTGTCAGACTAGTGTGCTTCCCTGCCTTTGAGGAGTGGGGGAAGGGGGCACACAGAGTTGATAATCAAACCTACTTTCCAGAATGGAAAACACACGAAAAGGTTACATCCCTGCAAGCTCCCCTCCCCCGTTGGGCAAATTACTGTTGTATCTACACTGTGCTTCACACTCTGACACATCTTACAGACTGGGGGTGGGGATGGGCTTGAGAGTGGGGAAAAAGAGCAATAAATAACTCTGCAGTTTATTTCCCCAGCTAGAGAAAGTGTAGTAAATACACAATTAAAATTTGCCTAGAGCCATACTATCAAGTTCTGTCATACAGAGACATCAGGATGATCACCTGTTGCTGGTCTTTGCTGTCTGGTACTTAAAAATCCTAGTTTAATTAGGCAACATTTCCCACAAATTCCCGGCTAATGGCACATGAAATAATAAAAACAGTCTAAGGATTTTTGCTGTCAAAGCAACTTTAGTCTTTCTTAGGGTAGTGTTGCTGGTGATTGCAAGTAATGCTCTATACATTGGTGTTACATTATTATTTGCTAGCAGCCAGTGTTAAATTTGAAGTACAGAAGGACATAAATGCTGCAGCTTTGGATTTGCAGGCAAATATGATCATTTAAAAAGGTACTTCTCTTGCTTCCCCTCAAGCGTTAAATATTGAAGCAGAGTATTTAGAAAGCTAATGTATTTATATGAGAATTATGATTGCAGAGATTATCTCTTGTTATAGATGCCTCAGAACAATTTAGTGGTAGTCAGGTGGAGAGGTTTAAGTCTGATGCCTGTATGGTATTCAGATCTTCTTGATAACACTAGGATAAATTAAATACATACTTTCCTTGTGAGGCATTCAGCTAAATAGCTATGCTGCTGCATTACAATGGCAAGTGTTTCAAACTTGTCAATACATCAAAGGCACAGTTAAAGTACTTGCTGTAGAAGCGCTATCAAAGATGCTGGGTCAACTATCTGCTTGGAGACAGAGTTCTCCGTCTCCCTAACACAGAGAGTGCAGGACACAGAAATACAAGCTTCACCTTCAACCTGTCGCCATCCTTTCGTGGGAGTCAGAGCAGCTTCTTTCCCTCTGATAAGACTTCCAATAGAAATACCACTTTAGGGTGGGAGTGCTTAATAATGAGACAGAGGCTTTATTCAACAAAAGGGTCTGGTTGTGCTCATCTCTTGTAAAGCTTATTGGATTGGGTATGTAACTGGTACGTGTTCGGCCAAGCCTTAGAAAGGCAATACTGATTCAGCTAATGCTTAATATTCCATATCGGCTACTGTAGAAGAGTAGGCAAGAAAGTCTTATCTCAAAGAAAAGCTCCTTAGGAAGGTGTTTAACTATTGCAGGAGAGACAGTATTTATTCATACTCAGCACTTATGCTGCTTTTCATCCATAGATCCTAAAGCACTCTATGAAGCAAAGTATCATCAGTTCCATCATTTTACAAATGGGAGAGAGAGAGTAATAAAGACAGTTTTGTTGTCATGCCTCCTTGAATATATTTGGCCAGATTCTCATCTCATTTATACTTGCTTATAAGCCAATGACTTCAAACAAGTGTCTTCTGATTTTCCCTGGGGTGAGTGAAGAACTAAGTCCTCCGAGTACTAAAAATACCTGAAATAGGCCAATACATAAAGCCGAAGCCTTTAAAGAACAGAAGGCTTCCTGGTTTCATCTGGAAGTTTCGCATTCATGGACGCATGTGTTACCACCACCAAGCAGTGATGGGAGCCAAGGGCCAGATCTGTGGAGTTCATGGCTGGAGGCAGAGAACACAACATATCAAGTATCAGAGGGGTAGCCGTGTTAGTCTAGAACTGTAAAAGCAGCAAAGAGTCCTGTGGCACCTTCTAGACTAACAGACGTTTTGGAGCATGAGCTTTAGTGGGTGGCAAAGTGGGTATTCACCCATGAAAGCTCATGCTCCAAAACGTCTGTTAGTCTAGAAGGTGCCACAGGACTCTTTGCTGCTTTTACAACATATCTAGGTGTGGTTGGGGATCACGCACAGGAATGGTGATTGCTACCTTTCATCAGAGTGCCGTACTGGGTCTACACCACGGGCTGGCACAGAGGGAGAGGCGAGAGGGAGCATGGTGTCTTGCGATCCTGCTGCATTTAGGGAGCCTACCAGCACCTCAGCAGACTTCTAACACCCATGCTATTCTTGTTCAGGAAAAGCCCCAACGTTCCATATGCCCTGTGCAAGATGCCCCAAGTGCTCTCCTCCAAATCTTGGAACCTGGATTAGCGGCGTCACAATCTGTGGTGCTTTCAAACAAACACTAGCTAGAACATATTTACGTCACTGTTTGGAGTGCAGATGGTGTGTCCTCGTCATGGTACTGCCATTATTAGGAGCAGTGCACGGAAACTAGCTTTGTGCTTTCTTCCATCATACTCCTCAAACATCCACAGAGCTCTCTCATTGTCCTCCTTTGCCATGATGCCCACAAGAGCTTTGAGAACAGAGTTAGGCCATTAGTATGCTGAGCTCACTGTCCAGCATACTAATATCTCATTGTTTCCTTGTCCTCCTCAGTCTGTCTATATGCACCTGTCCCTTGGTTTTTACTTCAATTGTAGGCTCCTTTGGGGGCAGAGACTGTCTTTTTTTGTTCTGTGTTTGCACACCATCTAGCACAATGGGATCCTGGCCCATGATAAGGGTCTAATACAAATAGTTGTATTAGAAAAATATACCCTTGCGCACACAGAGCAAAGGTTTTGGACAACAGAGGGATCAAGCAACTGCAGTCGACTCCATAGCCATTTCCAGATGTTCTAATTTAGAGTCTTTATTACTGAGACACAATGCACTTTTCTAGCACCTTCAATTTCAAAGCACTTTACAACTACTAGTTAAACTTCACAACACCCCCTACTTTGCAGAGGAAAGCTGGAAAAGACAGAAGAGTTAAGGATTTTATTTCAGATCAGATAGCAAGCGACAGAGTCAGGAATAAAACCCAGATCTGTTGGCCCCTCGATCATATTATTTAACCAATAGACCTTACTCTGTAGGAGGTTGAAGAGAGGTGAACAGAATGCAACCTGGAATTCATTTATATTTATGGACTAATTCAGTTAGAAAATCATCTGACAAAACTCTTCACTCCTCACCATCTGCTCATAATTGCCATCTGTTTAAAAGTTTGGAGGAATTTACAAGTGACTGACGTCCACACCACAAAAATAACTGATTGAAGTAGTTCTTTTTACATTCACATGCTTTCCCCAGTGTATGCCATAATGTAAGCCCATGTGATTGAGCTGTCCTCAGTGGCTTCATCCTCCTTGTCGGCTTGGGGGATTAGCACACAGTACTTTTACCCAATGATCTGTTATGCATTGATTTGTATTACCATAGTGCCTAGCTGTCCTGTTCATGGACCACGATCCTCTTGTGTTAGGCTCTGTAAAAACAGAACAAAAAGGCAGGACACCTCTTGGCTCAGTTTCTTTTATAAATTCCTTTCTTTATGAAGAGGCTGCACTAACCAAAGGCAGAAGCAGGCCCATATCAGATCACAGCTCTGCTATTCTATCATCTATGCTTACTGGCTCCAGATTAGGGCCAGCTCCAGGCACCACCAGAGGAAGCACGTGCCTGGGGCAGCACATGCTAAGGGGCGGCATTCTGTCCATTCTTGGGCGGAACAGTCTGGGCGGCTTGTTTTTTGTTTTTTTGCTTTGGCAGTCTGAGCGTTTTTGTTTTGTTTTGCTTGGGGCAGCAAAAATGGTAGAGCCAGTCCTGCTCCAGATGCAAAGAAGCTGTAAGTCCCTGTAATGGGTGGGCTCTGATGCACAGAAGCCTCTGACCCTGCAGTGAGTGGCACCTCCACATTCTTTATTTATAGTCCTGGCACCAACCCCTATGCAATCTTGTGCAGCAAAGTATTTACAGGGCCTGCTTGCCCCACAGGGCCAGAGAGGAACAGAAACCTCCCTCCCTTGGGGTCTCAGAACATACTGAACTCAGCTAACCAATCCTCTCTCTCCTTCCTTTTTATAGCCATCAACTGGTGCCTAATAGGTTCATCAGCTAATATGCCCCAATGAGCCTTCTCCAAGGAAACTAACTGGTGCATAAGTGATCAGAAAGCTGGCTCACTTGTTAGCCTCCAGCCTCTGTCACAGTCCCCTTCCTTAATACACATGGACAACTATTAACAGCATGGTTTCCAGTGGAGGCAAGTTTCTTCCTACCCCTAGACAGTTGGAATGTTGCCTTATGTCCTGAAGCATGAGGGTTGGTATCCCAGATACACTTTTATCCTTTAATGTTTGTGTCTAATCCATTTTGGAATCCTATTGAATTCTTTTCCTCAATACCTTCTAGGGTGAATTACTTTTTTTGTATTTCTCTGTTCTGAGGCAGGGTAAAATAGGAGCAATTACGGCTTCAGCTGTGGGCAGCAGAAGTAGTGAAAGATGAGGAAAAATATTGGTTCAGTTTATTTAAATATTTTTAAATTTCCCATTGGAATGTCCAGTCTGATTCGCTCCTTTTGCTGCATGCCAAGGAGTTGCAATTTACAGAATAATTTTGAACAGCTGTTCAGCACTCAAACAGCACTGGGTGGCTTTCAGGCCCCAGGAAGAAAAAAACCTCTAGAAAGCAAAAAACACGCAAGGGATGGCAGTGGAAGCCCAAAGAAAGTGCCATTGGGTCAGAGCCTGAGCCAACTGAAGTCAAATTCTCGATGGAAAGACTGGTCCTGGAGTAGAACACCCCTCCCGACTTCACCAGGGGTTTTGGAATATTTAGTTTCATGAAAAATTCCAAGATTTCTACTTTTTGTCCTGATATACAGCAAAATGGAATTTCAAACTCTCATCTATCGTGAGAGGGAATTTAAAAAAAAAACACAACACCCTCCCCCAGCTCTAATAGCTATATATTGCCCTGGGTCAACAACCACACAAATAAAAATTGCCAATCCATTAAAAGCATAAAAATAGAAGAGAAATTAAAACCTTAAATGTAGCAATAAGAAACAGTAATCTCAGGCCATTTTCAGTCTTTGGAGTATTATTTTGCTCACTGTAACAATGGATTCACTCATAGGTGCTGAAACTAGTGCTGAGAGTGCTTCCGTATCCCCTGGCTTGAAGTGGTTTTCATTATATCCAGCGTTTACAGTTTGGTTCAATGGCTCTCAGCACCCCCCACTACACAAATTGTCCCAGCACCCTGGATTCACTTCAAACTTTATACAGTCTTCTAATTTATAGATACCTGTCAAATGCTGGAATTACTAAAATAATCAGTAACTTTCTGGAGAGACAGCCGTTTCAGACTGCCACTGGAAGTTTATTGAAATAAATGTCAATGTTTATATAGAAAGAATCCATTTGTTTCTAAGAAAGAGTCAGGACAGTGAAGACATGAGTGGATAAAAATCTGTTCCTCACCACCCCCAGCTTGTTTCTAAACTATTCCTCTAAATAAAATAATTCACATCTTCAGCAAAAGAAAATAGGCTTTTCATAGTCCTGAACCCTGTCTGTTTTCTGTCTCTGACTCCAGCATGAAGAAGAGATGTGAATGACTCTAAAACAGTGATATTTCTCTTAGGGCTATGTATAGGCATCTCATTCATTTGGGAGTTTAGGAAGCCACAATACACATATGAATACTCCTCATGTGACTCACTTGCTAATATTTGGCCCAGCCAAAAAGCAATATGAAGCCAGAGTCTTGTAGGCCTGCTGCTAACCTCTCATTAAACACTTTTGGGGCAAATCACCTGTGCAACCAGAAAGGTCCTATTTGGTGTGTGGAGCACTAATCCCCACCAGGCCTGCCAGCTGAGCCTCCCTCCATGGACAAGAGACAAAGCACCACATGGAGTTTGAGCCCAGCTGCTGGAGAGTGGGAGGAGAGGAAGAGAGCAACCTCTCTCTGGCACTACCTGGTCTTTCTGGCTCAGAAACAGCTCAATCTCCTCAACGGGCAAAACCAGTGTCCAATCAGGAGATTCCAAAGGCACCAATTGTGGTTTCTGCTTCCCCCCAGGCACCTCTAGAAAAAGGCAAGCTCACCTCGTTCCAATTAAGCTGCTGCGCTCCAGAACTCAACATTAACCCAGTAGCTGCTGGATGAAAGTCTCGTCCAAAGCACATGAGGGTGCACCACCCAGTAGCTGCGTCAAGCAAGGAATTGGCCTCAGCTCTCAAGCAGCCCAAGGAATGGTCTCCAAATGCAATCAGCTTTATTTCAGCAAGTGTTGGAACCCATTTAGTGCAGAAAGAATAATCAGAATGAAACTTTGGTTCAAATCCTACTTAGCTCACAACTGATACTGTGTTTTAATGTCTTTTTTTAAAAAGACCTACATATACAAACCCACCACGTGGTATAACACAATGCAGAAACAGATCACTGCATAAGGGCAGAGGAGTCCAGAATTGGAATAGCAGGGGTGTTAGACTCAGATGCCCTGGCAGAGCTGGAATGAGGGAATAGCATGGCCTGCGATTGCTCATGCTGTACCTGGTTTAAAATTAATCCAGTTTGTTGTTGTTCTCTGAGCACCACATTGACTCTGTTTTAAAAACATATGCATGAGGTGTCACAGGTGCAAATGCACCATCTGAGCACTTTTAAAGTGTTTTCACTATTGTTCACACACACACTGTCCTCAGTGCCTGTGAGACAAGCTACTCAGTTGTCACTACAGCTTTTCCACTGGAGAGAATGGCCTCCCACGTGCTTTCGGGTACAGGAGTGCCAGTCTCAGTGCTGCTTTCAAAGTGTCAGGCCAGATTGTTACACCGCTGAACTTGTACAAAGGAGTAAAGGGGTACAGAAAGTCCCCTACGCCCAGGAGGCTGCTACCTGTATGGTGGGTGGGCGTGGGAGCGAAGCAACCCTGGGCTGTTCCCACGCCCATGCTGCTGGTGGGTGGGGAATGGAGCCTGCCTGTATGTATCCTCCTCCAACATGCCAGCACCAGCTGTGGCTGAACCAGTGGAGAGGAGGGAGTAGGCTGCTCCAGAAAGAGGACTGGTGCAGCTTATTTAAAAAAAGCAGGCTCAAAAAAGAAGCCCGGACATCTCGTGACCTGAAACTTACACCCACCTTAACTGTTTTTTTTTTTTCTGTTGTTGTTAAGAAACACACTGTAAGGAAAAGCAAAAAGACAAATTGACATAGATGATTGGGAGGTGAGTCTAACTAAGTACTGACTGCAGCTCATAAACAACACCCCCTGCCAGTGGAAAACGTACAAAAGCATCCAGCAACAATTTAATGTAACACATTCAAAGATTATTTTCCCCCTTCAGGAGCTGATAATTTGGTGTGATATTTACTTCCCTGACAAGCCCTATCCCAGAATCCTCTTATAACACCCTTTGGATTCCACATCTTATCTAATATCAGATATTATTTCAACCACGTTCAAAAGTCTTGCTTGTGCAAGTATGAAGAAAGACTCTGCATTTATATGCACCCCCTTCCTCCAGGCAATGGTCACCAGGAGTGAGTGGGCATTTACCAAAGTTTGCCACAGTGATTTGTGGGATCCCACCCTTACTTTTCTCCAGTGACTAGAAAAAGAAATACTCCTTTTGTGATCATTTGTGATTAGTGGCAACTACTGTAACTAAAATAATTAATTCCTTTAAAAATAGTTAGAGGTAGAAATGCAAGTGCTCTTCATTAGTCTGATCACCAAGGCTCAGAAGAAAAGTATCAGGTCCCCCAGTCTTGCAGTTATTGCCACTTCCTGTTGAACATGAGCTTTTATTGAATTAAAAGCAAGTGAAGTTTCTAGTGGCTTTGATGGAATTCCAAGTGTACTGTTGCTCTTGAAAACTCCTCTTGCAGGAAGTTGCCTCCAGACTGAAAAGTAGCTCCAGCAGCATAAATCTACATCTCTGTTCCCCTGGGGAGCTATTGAGTTAGGTCACCTCCCTGTGACAGGTAAGCCTGACCCATGGATAAGGTCAGGGGGAAATGGTATGTGATTTCTGAGTTCCAGGAAGTGAAGGTAGAAGAGTGTCTCAAGTTCAAGGAAATGAGACACTATCCTTTCAATTCCATCATGACCCTGGTGGATGTGATTTATCAGTCAGCCCAAACCAGAGAGACCTCCTGTGATGGGGACTGTACTCACTGTGAGTATGGTGCCTCCTCCTGGTCATTCTAGGGAATAGCTCACCAGCTCAACACCTCTGTAGATGAGCGGACTCACTCCTGTGGCGCCTCTTGCTGGGAATTAGCTCGATTCAGCTCTGGAGCGCCCTCTGCAGGCTGGTGATCCACCTGTCCTCTGGCCCCCATATCGCTCCATGGACCCAGTGCTCTTTTACATGGGGTGCTGCCCCTTGGCAGTAACCCCTTTCTCTCAGGGTCTCCCTCTTCCCAGGGAACCCCCACCCTCTATCCCCACCTTGCCTCAGTATACAGCTACTGCCAGTCATTGTCTAGCCCCACGCCCTGGGGCAGACTGCTGTATCAGCCATTCAACACTGGCAAGGTTGGGTTTGGACCTGCTGCCTTGACCTACCCCTGGGCTGCCCTCTGCAATCCCCCAGTACCTGTTGACCCAATACTAGGCCACAGCCTAGGGCTTTCCAGGCTAGAGCTCCCCAGCTCCTCTACCTGTCCCCAGCCCTGCTTCACTCAGGTACCCTATCTCCCTCTCTCTAGCTCCCTGCAGCCAGGCCCTTCTCCCTCTACAGGCAGAGGGAGACTGTTTTCTCCAGGCTTCCCTGACCTTCTTATAAGGCCCTGTTGCTCAGTTTGGGGCATGGCCCCAGCTGCAGCCACTTCCCACAAATCAGCCCAGCCTAAAAGCTGTTTTCTCCAGCCACAGCCTCCTCCCAGGGTGGTTTTTAATCCTTCAGGGCAGGAGCAGGGGTCCACCCTGCTACAGCTTCCCCCCACAGTTGCAAGCCATCTGGCACTTTGTCTCCAGCTAGGTGACTATTGTGGTTTCCCTGTCCAGGGGTCAGAGGGTCTCTTCTCGCAAACAGACTCTGGCCGTCTTCCTATGTGCTGTCCTGCCAATGCCATTTCCCTGGTGACTGGTTGGGAAACCTGGGCCCACCCTCTACTTTGGGTGGATTCTGGCTTAGGGACCCTCCAGTCAGCAGTCTAGGTCTGCGTCACCCTGTACCTTGCTGCGTTTCCCTGACCCCTTTCCCTAACCTTTGGCTCTCCCTTCCTTCTCTGGCTCTGCCAGCTATACCACTCCCTCCTCTCAGGGAGCAATTGTAGACTATGCATCTCAACAGCCTCTTAACACTCCCTCTTCTTCCCAGGGAGTGACTGCATTCCCTATAGTCTTCTCTGCTAGAGTCGTAAGGTCAGGTCAGGTCAGCTCATCTATGTTTCCCTTATTGCTGCATCTGCTCAGGAAGAAAACATTCACCCTGTCCCTGCCAGCCACTGGACAACTCCACCTTCAGATGCAGCCATCAATATAATTCACCCAAGTTGTTAACACTGGGAACACACGCAGCCGGAGACAAACAATGGTCTATGTTCAGGTAAGCTAGGTCCTTTCTTGGCTTTGCCATTGGCCTGCTGGGTGACCTTGGCAAGCGTCTTTACCCCTCTGTCTCAGTTTCCCCATCTTACAGATGGGGATAATGATGCTGACCTCCTTTGTAAAGCACCTTGAGAGCTACTGATGACAAGGGCCAGGTATTATTAATCAACTAACAAGTTTATTACATTACTGAAGTCTACATATTCCCTGCTCAGACTTGTCTAGCACGACTCCCCTGCCCACTTGCCTCCTTAGCAGGATATCTTCTAGCAGGACACATCTGCCATGCAATCTGGGTCAAGAAGAGCCTGGAGTTTCCCCTTCACCATTATTTCCAAGGTGTTTTCTTCTATCCTTTAAGTGGATTCTTACATCCAGCTTGGTGGATGGACAAGAGGCTTTGTCATTGAGCTTCTGTTCCAGGCTTGGCAGAGAGTACGGTCTCTTCAGTGCTAAAGCCTCCAACTGACTTTTGGGAGTTCAGTGGAAGCCCTAATGAATATCTTTTGAACGCCTGCAAAGAGGATGCCCAGATCTGCACATTGTCTCTTGCTTTCTACATACTGATGGTCCATTTGAATTATTGCATAAAGACTCATTTCAACTTAAATTTCAAATCTGGTGTTTCTCCTGGATCCATAGATATGACCTGTCTGGCGTCCACATCTATCTTAGATATTTACATAATCCCAATGCCATAGTGTCTGAGCACCTCACAGTCTTGAATGTATTTATCCTCACAACACACCTTTCCTCTGAGGTAAGGCAGTGCTATTGTTCCCATTAGACAGAAGTGGAAGTGAGGCCCAACGAGACTAAGGGACTCGCTCAGGCTCACACAGGAAACTGGTGGTGGATCAGGGAATTAAACCCGGATCTCCTAGCCACTCAAACCTCCTTTTAGGCTCTACCTTGGGGAGGGTGATGGGGAGGCGGGAGAGAAATTGCAAAATAGGTAAAAGTTTCAAATGTTCTGTATAACTCATGACTGTAGATAGAAAATGGCACCCTTTCTTGCAGCTTTCAGTCATGTTTACAGCACTTTTCAGTTAGACCTATCATCAGGATCATCACAAGGGCACGACTCTTTCCAGCTTTGACCCTAAAACATGACTTTGGAGTTTAACACCATCCTTTTTCCCCCTGACAATTGTTCTTACAAACCAATGGGTGGAAACCTCCTCACTGAAATGGTTAGCGCTTTGGAAAACTCCTTTTCTTTAAAGAGTCCAAAGCATCCTCTTTTTGCACATCAGAATAAAAAATAGCTATAAAATGAGTGGACACGCTTTAAGCTCTTTTCTACTTCATAAGGGAGTTCTGATTACTCTTGACTAAAATTAAAAAAAAAAATTGTGCTTCCTAGACAATGAAACTTCAGAAGCCACCTAGGCAATATAAAAGAAATAGTCTAATATAGTGAGAAAGGAAAATTATGTTTTTCTACCCCATACTACTTTGTTCTTAACTGTAATTCAGCTGTATTATGTGGGAACAATGCTCCATCATGCTTTTCACTTTAACTAGCGTTATATTACAGGTGGAAAACTATTTGAAGAAGGGAAGAGGTGGAATGTGAGGGGGGGGTCACAAAAACTGTGCCCACTAGGCTACATTTTGGAAAACTATTTGGCTCATCTTCTTTCTTCTATCCCCTCTTTTTCTAAGTTTTCAGTAGAACAAAGAAAATAATTGTTTGAATAAAATGTTCGCAGGCAAATTTGGCTCTCCATCACCACAGTGCAACCCATTAGCTGGGCCAGCCAAATGGGACTTGAGATGTGATTGGGAGTGTGTTTGTACCTTTGTCTTTAAAAACTCTTCAACTTACTCCATACTATCATATCTCAAGGAAGGACCCACTGGCTTCTTCTTTCTTCATCGGGCAGTAGCCTCCCCTCTTCTTTCCCCTGCCCCTTCTCCCTTGTCTATACCTCTTAGCTGGTCACGCCTTCTGCTATTATTTACTAATTCCTACTACCTAAGTTTATTCTGGTGGCACATGTTGCAAATCAATTGTGTGGCTAGACTATTCACATAACTTCCTCAGGAATTTAGGGTTTCAAACGTGAACATCTGAATCAGAGAATAAGGGAAGAAAAGAACCAGCTGGGAAACAACTGATTTTATTTTTATGTGAGCCAAAGTGGAGAAAGATATATGTTTGGACAGCTGTGGAGGAAGGCTAGCCCAGAACCAAAAAAGGAATTATTTTCACTTTTTCTTGCTGTGTCATTCAAACCTTTGCCTCCTTTAATCCATATCAGGAAACTCTCTCCTTGCAAAGCCATTTTAAGTCCACGTGTTTGTTTATGTAGGACTTTCTGTCTTCTCTCTCCTACAGCTGAGCCTATGCCTTAGTCAGAAAACAAATGGTCCCACCCAGCCCGATACTAATACTTCAGAACTTGTGTCCGGTAGTTTAGTGCCCCGGCTAGCCTGGGTTCCCTTTGGAATTTTTCCCTCTGCCCCCCGACAACAGGAGCTAGAGTGCCTGACTTAATTTTTAAATTCTTTGGGCTCTTGATAGTCTTTCTTTCATGATGTAATCTCCCCAAAGCTAAACACCCTGATGCATCACTACCAGCATGGGACATCCTCCTGCCCACCCCTGCAGTCACGAGGGTGTCAAATCCCTGTGCTATGTGGGTGATGCTGAGGCTGCACACTGCTTACATTATGGCAAGGACTTTGTGCAAGAGAAAAGAGAACTGTTCGTGTTCTGCACACAGTCTACTTCTGCAACCATTCTGAAGTAGACAGAGAGGAGATACAGATGCTACAATTAACACTCACCTCACTACAGCCCCACAATCCTCCCTCAGTAATTACTCTGCCCTGTACCAGGGGCAATGGATGTTTCACCTCAGAAAGCAGTTCATTCCTGATATAGTAAAAAGACCCCAGGGTACTGCATGAAAGTTTCTGGGTTTTAACTCAAGGAATTTCCTGTTCATCATTCTGTTGCGGGGGGAGGAGGGCACTGGCCATTGTCAACCAGCCACTGAAGAGCTGAACTATCTAGTGTCTAAGTGCTAACAACTAAGTTTACTAGAGACACTGCCTCCCCAGGGCAGAAAGTCCACGGGGATGCTCACTGCATTGCAAAGCACTTGCAAGCCCTGTTCTACCAGGGGCCCAGAGCTGGTCAGCTCAGCCCCCAAAGTAGGTGGCACTGGTTGGGAAGAGGGCATGCCTAGTGTTCCTGATACAGCACATCCCTAAGGGAACCAAGGCTCCTCTGGGCAGGGCTGCCCAGAGGATTCAGGGGGCCTGGGGCAAAGCAATTTTGGGGGCCCCTTCCATAAAAAAATTGCAATATTATACAATACTATATTCTCGTGGGGGTCCCTGCGGGGCACGGCACAAATTGCCCCACTTGCCCACCCCTCTACCCAAGCTCCACGGGTGGCCCTGGGAAAAATAAACCTACTGCATCTCGGCACAAACCCAGTTTTGAGAAAACTTCTTTACAAGGTATCACTGGTTCTCAGCATCAGCTAATGCTAAAAGGCACTAAAGCTCATTAAAAGGGTTGGACAAATTTTTCGTCAAAACTTTTTCTGGATTGAAAATTAGGTGTTTTTAAAAAGCAGTAAAAAATCATGAACAATGCCTGCTTTCCTTCAAAATTTGTTGTGGTTTTTTTAATTGAAAAGCTGAAATTAGTCTGCTAAAACCTGAATATGGTTTGGGGTTTCAGAAATGTGGCCAAATATTTGCTGCTTGCTGTGTTTGATTGTTTAAAGAAACAATAAAAAAATTCTGCTTACAAAAAATCCAAAACTTTTGAACCACCTCAGCTTGTGACCAAACGCCTTAGACCATCCAGTCAGAGATTTTTCCAGGTTTCTGATACTCTGCTGGCTTCCTTGACTCATATCTGTCTCCATAACTTTGGGTTCATTTGGGTTAGAACATAAGAACAGCCATACTGGGTCAAACCAAAGGTCCATCCAGACCAGTATCCTGTCTGCTGACAATGGCCAATGCCAAGTGCCCCAGAGGGAGTAAACCTAACAGGTAATGATCAAGTGATCTCTCTCCTGCCATCCATCTCCACCCTCTGACAAACAGAGGCTAGGGACACCATTCCTTACCCATCCTGGCTAATAGCCATTAATGGACTTAACCTCCATGCATGTATCTGTTTCCTAGAGACTGGCTCCATGGGGTCCCTCACAAACTGGAGACGGTTACTGTGGGTTTGTCTTTAGTATAGCTTATGTACATACTCCACGAACTGAGCATTTGAGCTTGTTCCAGAATCTGGGATGAGCCTATGTTATGCTCAAAATAGCACATGCATGTGAATGGACACACGGTGCTAAAATTAAATTAACCCAGGGGTTCTCAAACTGGGGGTCGGGACCCCTCAGGGGGTCACAAGGTTATGACTGGGGGTCGCGAGCTGTCAACCTCCACCTCAAACCCCACTTTGCCTCCAGCATTTATAATAGTGTTAAATATATCAAAAGTGTTTTAAATTTATAAGGGAGGGGGTCGCACTCAGAGGTTTGCTATGTGAAAGGGGTCACCAGTATAAAGTTTGAGAACCACTGAATTAACTCCTCTGAAGCCTCAGGGAATGCAGGGGAGGGGGTCTCCCTTGGTAGGGTTGGGAAGGATATTGCTCTTCTCATGTGATCCCTCCCCCAGTGGCTAATTTTAAATGACGCTACCCTCCCCTGACATGAATCTCCCTGTGGAACTGAAATTAAATGTAGACTATAACTGCTGAATGAGCTTTAGGGTAGGGAAGGTTGTGCCTCCCAAACAGCCTGGCCCTGCCCCCTATCTGACCCCCACCCACTCCCTGTTCCCCAACTGCCTGCCCCCCCTCAGAATCCCCAACACATCCTGCTCCTTGTCCCCTCACCATCCCCCAGAGACCCCACCCCCCACCACCCTGGGACCCCACCCCTCTTCCTGTCCCCTGACTGTCCCAACCCCGATCCACCCCCCTCATTGAGTCCTGACAGCCCCCGGAACACCCACAATCCAACTCCCCCCATTCCTTGTCCCCTAACCACCCCTCCAACCTCTGCCCCCTCCCTGTTCCCTGACTGTCCCTGGGACTCCCTGCCCCTTAGCCAACCCCCCCGGCCCTGTCCCCTTATCCCCGGCTCCCTCCGGCCCCAGAGCCTCAGCACATCCAGCAGTGTCCCTCGACAGAGGCAGCGTGGCTCCAGAGGGGCCTGATCCCCGCCCCGCTCAGAGTCGCGTGGTAAGGGGGGGGGCGCTCCGCTCGGCCCGGAGCTCGCAGCCCCACCCCCCTACCTGAGACTGAGGCTCCAGGTGAGGGGTGGAGACGGGATCGGGTGGGGCCAGGGAGGGAGCCTCAGCCATTCTTGTGGGGGGCCCCTGCTGAGCCCAGGGCCTGGGGCAAATTGCCCCACTTGCCCCCCGCTCTGGGCGGCCCTACCTCTGGGGATGGTGCCCTCCCTTTTGCTTGCCCGCAGTGAGAAATCCCTGGAGCTAGGTCTGACATTTGCACACCCCTCCAGCAGCAGGGCGGAATCAATATGTGGAATTGTTTCTCCTCTCTCTCACTGAATATACAAAGGATTGTCATCAGGTTGATAGATGTTTTCAAATGAGCCTTATTTGAAAAAAAAAAAAATAGCTCCCCTCAGTGTTCTTTCTGCCTTTGGATAACACCAACACATGTGCAGGTACTTATGTTCTGTGGCTTTCCAGCAGTGCCCCAAGCTCTTAAACTATTCGGGGGGGGGGAGTCCAGTAAGTGACAGACTTGCAGCTTTCCCCATCTACCCTCCTATCCCATTTTCTCAGGTTTTTGCTCATGTTAGAGGTCTAAACGAATGGGATTTATTTCTGCCCCCCCTGTGCCTGGATCCTATGGATTTCCAGCCACACTTTGCACAGTAAATTCAAGGGAAGTTTGCAGATCAGATGAGTTTCTGATCTCCTACCCCTCTTTGCTATTCATAGCATGTTCAGTCCTCTGTTCTGCTTGCTTGTCTCCATTCTGGGTCAGCTGTGTTAATTGATTTGTTCCACAGCTGAAGTTGTAGGTATTGGTTTTTGTAAGCTTACCTGATGTTTATTATGCTGCCCCATCAGTATAAACTGCTATGTGCATGCCGTGGTGAGACTTTACAAGTTTGATGGATGAGGACAATGTTCTAATGCCACTAGAAGTTCCAAATGAGGACACGCATCTTTTCCATTGCTGCAGTTCTAAACATTGTGTTCCTTGAGCCGTTTTTGTTCATGGCATAGTTCTTAGCCTTCTAGATGAGCAACGTCTCCACCCACTAGAAATATGAAGAAAGAAGAAATAGCTGAAACGAAAGCACTGAGGTTTGCCTTCTCCAGGGTAGGCAACCTATGGCACGCGTGCTGAAGGTGGCACATGAGCTGATTTTCAGTGGCACTCACACTGCCTGGGTCCTGGCCACCGGTCCAGGGGGCTCTGTATTTTAATTTTAACTGAAGCTTCTTAAACATTTTAAAAACCTTAGTTACTTTACGTACAACAATAGCTTAGTTTTATATTATAGACTTATAGAAAGAGACCTTCTAAAAAGGTTAACATGTATTACCGATACGCGAAACCTTAGATCAGAGTGAATAAATGAAGACTCGGCACACCACTTCTGAAAGGTTGCCGACCCCTGGCCTACTCTATTCTTGGAAGTTTTCACTGTTGCAACATTCCTGGGGGGGCGGGGGGGAGGGAGGAGCAGAGGATTAGGCTTGCGATCTTTTGCTAGGGGACTCCACTGCAGAGGCTTGTGCTTCCCCTTCCTTCGACTTGCCCAGGCATAGTTGAGCCCCTGATCCAGGAGAAAGCAGATCTGAGGCCTAACTTGTGACTCAGCTACAATGCCCTCTCTGGGCCCCTGTACTACCAGATAAATGTCCGGGCGTAGGAATATCCCAATGGTGCCCTCTTACATCTCCAGGGGGGCCACTTATGGGGGGGAGGGACATGGTTCCTGCAGGGGGGGATGTTATGCCTCTCAGAGAGGCTCTATATGTTGAGACTACTCTTGGGAAAAGCGGGGGGGGGGAGGGGCACTTACAGCTGTGTTGTGACCACTTCCACGAATGTAAAGTGGCCACTACATCACCCTCAATAGCACCTTCCTGTTTTCTTTGGCATCTGCTGCTTTACTGACCAGCGGTGGTAACAGAGGTGAAGCCAGTTCGTTCTCCATACCTGAGGGCACTGAAAAAAAGTGAAGAGGGCTGATTTGCATGAGGCCACGTAAGGCATGAGCCTCCCGCCCGAAGTCGTTCCACCATTTTCCCCTTGCATGAGTGTACTCCAAGTGTAATCAACGAAGGAGGGAATGTTACTTATTTTGAAGGTGCGACTAAAAGGAATCATAAGACGATGCGAGATGGATGGAGAGGGAAGGATTGTGATTCATGAAGCCAGGAGGGATGGAAGTGAGGAAGAATGGAACTGGGATTATGAGCTAGCACTGAACAGCTCGTATTTTTTCAGGTGCTGGATAAAGCATGGCGGCTAAGAGGAAGGCCAACAGAGATCCAAAGTAAATGTTAGAGCAGAAAATCATCATGAGAAATAAAGCAGCAGCTGGAAAGAATCATGTGATAAAAAATAGAAAAGCTATAGATACAACAGTCTGTATTCATAACTTTGGACAAGTAGGCCCGATATTCTGTAGGATATTGAAATACCAAGTTCTTCGGAGAAGTCAGCAGTACTTGTCTATAGTAGACAAATGGGTCAAAGTTAGTTCAGCTGTGTGCTTGAACTAACCCTGACCTTTCAGCACGGATACATTGTACCTTGCCTTGACTGAGGTGCACCCATGACTCCCACTCAGCACAAAAGGAAAAAAGTTGAGGTCAGGATGAGTGCAAATCCAACCTAGCTTCTGCCCATATACTCTACTTTAGACGAATCTTGTAGGGACAAGGTTTAGCTTTAAGAAAACATGTATCTTTAAATTAGTTAAAGTGCTGTCACTCATTATGTCTCAATTTGGCAGCAACTGCCTGTTCCCAATGGTGCAGACTTGCTAAACATATCATGCTATTCGCATAGGTAAAAAATTGCTCAAGATGCAGCACATCTGAGTGGCTTAGTCTGAGCTGTTCAAAAAAAGCCAGAGGGGGTTTGGAGTCATTGAGGAGTCAGTCATCTGATATTTACAAATAGAGGGAACAAACATGAAAATAGGAGCACTGGTCAACATAGCCAGACCTGACACAGAAGCCACTCAGATGCTAAGGTAACAGGACAGCATAAGTAAGTACATAGCCATAGACTTCCATGAGACTGTGTGGAGCTTAGGGTCAGAATACATGGATTTGATTGGACCAACAAATTTTGTAGGTGGTTTCCATTCTGACCTGCTAGACGTAGGGTAGATTTCATTAAAGTTTATCAAATGTAGCATGAAGGTCTTTGAAGTCACACATTATGGTAGCTACTAAAGGCAAATTACAAAAAGAACCATGTATGGATTCAGGAACTGGTCAAGAGTTATAGTCTTTAATCTCAAGGACACCATTTCAAATTGAGCCTTGGCTAGATTCATCTGATGGCTGGTCCTGGACCTAATTGAGATGATTTGGTATCCTTTGTATTGAGCAAGAGTGTATGCCACAAAATCCACCTCTTACCATTCGGGTCAAGGACTGAATGCGCTTGGAGCTTGAACTTCGCTTCCATATCTAAAGGCGGCCCCTGGGACATGACAGTCTTGTGAAGTTTTTACTCCATGTTCACACCTGTTCGGTGGCTAAAGGATTTCATAGGTGATGCCTATAGTACACACTATCATTGGAAAAAAAAAAAAAAAAAAAAGGACCCTAACGTAAATGAGGCAACATTGTTCCACAGAGGCAAATTCATCCAAGCACAACTGAAAATCCATGCAGGACCTCTAAGCTTACCAGATTCTAAATAATAGCATGATGCAAACATCATTTTTCATCTTTAAAAAGACCCGAGAAGTCAAACACATCGGAGGTGGCTTTACCTAAAAACGCTACAACTTTTGTAACCATTTCAGCAATAGGATTAGTGGGCCAGATCTTCAGCTCGGATAATCAGAATTGCTCCACTGGAGTAAATGAAGCTACACTGATTTACACCAGTTGAGGATCTAGCCGATTAAATTGAAGACATTGTTCCAAGGAGAACTAGACATTATGGACCTAGTTCTCCCATCACTTAATCTCTTTTATGCCAGTGTAATTCCATGGATTTCTGTGCAGTTATTTACATCAGAGTGTGTGTGTGGAGGGGAGAGGGAATAAGGATTGTCGTTTGTTTCCCTTTTGCTACATGGCTACAATGGCAAGCCAGGTGTATTTTGGCAAGACAGTCTAAATGGATCAGTTCTAGAAGCTAGAAACCTCATTAGGCTGCAAATGATATGTCCTATTAAAAAAAAAAATCAGAGCTGACACTATATGACCTGTTACTTTGGATAGAAACCAGTCATTGGCCTGGTTCATGTCCACCTGCGCATCCATCCCCTACCCATAAAATCATTTTCCTAGTTTGTAACACAGCAAACAAGTCTACCTCATGACTACTTAGCACCCATATCACAGGTGCCAGACTGAATCAGGAATTCACATGCCTCGATCTTGATGCTCACTCATCCCTGCTCACACAGCTGGGATGGTTCTAAGGGCACAAACTATCTTTCCTTCCTTTTTCCTCCTCCCTGCTTTTCTTCCACATATCGAATCCAAAATGCATGAGGGTGAAATCTCCATTCCAGAGCAGACCTAGACGCTATGTTCTTTCGCAGCTACTGGCAGCCTCACCATGCATCTACACTGTCATGGCACTTAGGACTGTTCTGTGTTCTGGAAGAAGAACAAAGCAGGAAGGGGGTGTAGAGGGCTCTTGTTGATTTCTAAGCTGTTTTTTACTTTGTCCCAACATGCAAGCAGATTAGACAGACATGATCTCATCAATCCTCAATTAATCCCCCAAATTAAGCCAGACATCCTGTAGGTGCTCCTGCTGATTTTTACATATTCAGATTAATAGAACCCAAAGGATTCATGAGTGTTTGCTTCAACGGGAGAAAAACCAATGAGCCCCTCCACCTATATGGACCGAAAGGGGTACAAGCACATGGACTGTGGGGGAAAAGCAGCAGCAACATCTCCACTGCATGCTGCCACCAAGGAGCCTCTGGGAGCCTATCCACACCAACCCAGCAGTGTCATCCTGGAAAGATGGGCTGGGGAAAAACCACTTTCTGAGGCAGGCTGCCATCAGAAGCCAGTGGCTATCCAGGCTGATATCCATGTGGAAGTCAATGTGCCATGGCTGTATCACCCCTCAAGGAAGAGGAGCAAATGGTAGAACAGCGTCTATGGGCATCATGGCACTCTGGGGGATGGGCAAGCCACGCAGCATCCCTGAATGGTCAGCACATTATGGGGCAGGATCTTTCATTCCAGGTGCCTGGAATTTGGAGGCTGCATTCCCTGTCTCCTGCACAACCTCCCAAATAAACTCCAGCCCTCCTCCAAGAGAAGCCTTTGTTGAAAACTGAGTATGTGCCCTCTTTTGCACCCAATGCCTGCTTGATTAGCCTGCATGCGTATCACGTATCAGTCCAGATGTATAGGCACACATCGGCTACAAAGACATGCATGCACTCTGGCATGCTCAGTTTAAATGAGTGTCTCTGACTCAGATTCACAGTCCTTTATGACCTATAAAAAAAAATGCTGAAGTGGAAGAAAAATACAATACCACACCAATGTGAAGACAACTAATCAGTCAATAAGTCTGCACTTCTAGTCTCAAAACACAATCAAGAGCCAGCTGTAAGCCTCCTCAACTCAAGAGTCCGCAAATGTTTAGATTATTGGCTTTAAGAAAAAACTACATTACTCTTTAATTTTATGATCATAATTATACAGTCATATGAAAGGAATCCACGCATATTTAATTTGAGATAAAAGTAGGCAATTCTTGTTGTTCTTAATATAAATGGTTCCATCATTTCTTTTAAGATACAGCCGCTCTCAATTTAGTGTGTATTTTTTTTAAATAAAAAGAAATATTTTGAATGTCAAAGATTAATGTGAAAGAGGCTGTGAATTTATTCTGTGCATTTTTTCTCCTTGCTTTATCTTTCACATTTGGATATTGCTGTAAGCTAACATTTAATTGTGGATTTAAAGCGCTGATATGTAGGCCTTTGGACACTAACTCTTCCTGGAGAGTTTTTCTACAGTTATTGCACAAATTGGGCAGTTTATCACTCCTCATTTAATGGTTCTTGAGACTCCTAGATATTGGCTAGATATTCTCTCTCTCCTCCCCTCCCCCAATTTAAATTGTTTAAGCAAATGTGATTCTGAAACATGCCAGATTGAGCCTTATAGACTAAGATGCTCTTTATCTGAACAACAGATTGAGCACAGGCAGCACCAAGCTTCCATGCATCACCCAGTCTCAAAAGAGGCAATAGCAGAAATAGAGGGAGTTCAGACATGGAGGTAGAAATTCAGCTTCTCGATGCACAGAGACTAGAAAAAAAGGGACATGTTTAATTGAGAGAGGAGCCAGATGAGAGAGAATATGACAGAGGTACACAAAATACTGAATGTTATAGAGATGATAATTCAGTAATCCTATTTATCATCTCATAATACAGGGGGGATTCTGAATGAAACTGAGAGGTGAGCAATTTACCTAGGACTCTAAATAGTACTCTGTTTTTCTAAACAATATGTAATTAACTGCCATAATGATTAAAGGCGCCTTTATGTAAATGAGAATTAGGCACTACTGTCTCCCCATAGTATCTAATATACAGGCTTTTCTTTTACAGCATATTTTAAGAATGCTGGTCCGATCACACCAGCTACGCTGCTGCATAATAAGGTGGGTGCTAAGGCAGCATATCAAATGACTTCATCAGCAACCGTTATTAAAATATTTCTTTGATGCAGTTAGACAAGTGTCTAATCACTAGATGGTTTAGCTAAAAAAATATTTATTTATACAACCAAAAACTAGTCCAAATGTGGGCTCCCATAGCAGATGAGTGTGATACTCCAGCCCTAAAGCTGTCTGTTTGGTACTGATTGATCTGCAAAGTAAAGTTCATAATGGCTTTAAAATGTTACTCAGATTAATGCCTAATTCTATGCCCTCCTTTTGGAGGTCACATTGCCTGTTTGTTTAAATCGTCCTTTTCACAAAGCTTTAAAACAGACCAGTGATCTGTCCTCCTGAGGTCAGTGGGAATTTTGCCTGAGAAAAGAACACAGACTGAGACTGGGATGGGATTTGTAGCTGGAGTTAAAGATAGTATGAACCTTTGGGCTGAGTCTTGAATGCTCCTCTATAAAAAGGCAACTAATTTCTCAATACGCCACGCTGGATGTTCATTTGCTAGGACAGGAAGAGCTCTGAGTTGGTCCAACACAAGATATTACACTTCCTACATTGACAGAAGGATTTTTCCTGCCTTTGTAGTAAATCCACCTCTCCAGGAGGTGGCAGCTTGATTGATGGGAATAATCTTTTCATTGAGCTAGCTGCATCTACGTGGGGGATTAGTTCAACCTAACTACAGCACTTAGAACACTACATTTTTCACAGCTTTGAGAGGTCAACCTAAGTTTTAGGTGTAGCCCAGGCCAAATTAAGTACAAAGGTCCAGATCCTCAAAGATATTTAGGCTCCTAACGTCCACTGGTTTCAATGGAAGTTAGAAACCTCAATGCCTTTGTGGTCCTGGGGCAGCATCATGTGGGAATTTTGCCTGAGATAACTACATTTTTAGAGGCTCAGGGACTTATTGTGCATTGAACCCCTCACCATGTATTTTTTGCCCTTTACACTCCTGTTAGATCAACTTCAACAGACTAAACTTAGGACTTACGACTTTGAAATTAAAGCCCATCAAAATTATTTTTACTGCCTCAATGAAAGCTACACTAGGTAATGCATGCCCCTAAGAGAGAGGTTGAAAGAACATATTTCAGTTCCCTAAAGAACGAACACTGCTCAAGCACAGTATTAAGCTGTTTGCGAATAACATCAATTCATATTAGATGTTCTCTAATAGCTCATTACCAAGCTATTCCCTTAATAGCCCTCTCCCACTTTGCTGTAAGAAGAGCAAAACCGTGTTTGGCAGTGCTGGACTATGAAACAGCTTGAAATAATTTGCTTTATCAGAGCCCTGACAAGGGGGATTTGCTTGGTATCTTTTGCAATTGTTCTGAGCACAGATTAAAGTCAAGAGGAGTTTTGTGCAAAATTTAGAGGTGGAGGATACAGACCTTGGGAAAAGTCACTTGATCTCTATGTACCTTAGTTTCCCCTCTGTAAAATAGGGATAATTCCTCTACTTACCTCACAGAGGTGTTGTGATGAGAGATACATTACAGTTTGCAAGATGGTGAGGTGACATGGCTATGGAGGCTATTTAAATAGATGGCGCCTTTTTTGGATGTACTGTGAAATGGAATCCCTGAAATATTCTTTTAAGAAGTGTTCCGGGTTCATTATTAGGCAATTAGTATGGCAGACATTATTGTAACTGGATAGGACCATAATAAACAACAAATGTACTAATGGAGGCAAAAGAACTGTAATTTAATATATTTTACATTCTCCACAACCTTTGTTTCCCTTTATAGTCAGGCTTCTCTAGAAGCCTTAAAACATTAGAATCAACTTTGGAAATCCTTGCCTGATTGTTGTCTAAATCCAGCAATCTGCTAACTTATTTTGTTATTATTGTTGGAGTGGTTGGGGATGGTAGCTCCCTTCCGAGAGAGATGACTGTGGGTGGGGCAGGGCAGACATCATCGTGAGATTCCCCTCATGAAGTTTCCTCTGAACTCTTCTATCGGTTGGTAGTGGTGTGGGTCCTCATTTCCCCCCATTCCCTCCTCTCAGAGAAGCAGAGTTTGGCTACTGACTCGTGGATTCCCCAAGATTTCAGAGACCTGGTAGAGGTAGAGGGCCTTCTTACACACTGGTCTTTTGCTTCCACACCAACTGTGAACCCTGTGCTTCTCCTCTGCACTCACTATCAGCTCCATGTGAGGCCCATACTGATATCAATTTACCCCAACTGCTGCTGCTCCCTGCACTTGAAAAGGCATGCTCCGTGGCCCAGGAGGCGGCAAGGGAAGCTAATGCAGCCATCAGTGGCATTAACTTTTCTACCAAAGAAGTGCTGTCTCCTGGGTAGAACAGTTCACGTGGCATACCCATCCCTGGCCTTTGTCCATGCATGGATCCCTGGACCTACAACAGGCCCTTAAGGGCGGGGGACAGGGAGCAATGGTGTCATGGATGTGGTTGAAACCCATTTTTACACTTCTCTCAAAAGGGGAGAGAAGTCCTAAAGAGCTGGAGAGGAGGAGGAACCTTTCATGTGCTGATCCATGGGAGATGATCCCCCAACACATTTGTGAAGTTTGTCTTCAATTGATTATTCCTTGGAACCAGGGTACAATTTACACTCTTATTTTACATTGTGACTATGTCAGTGTCTAGAAGGTCTTTGTTCTAATTCCAGGGACTGTCCTATACACTGGTTACAGAACATTTACACTACCAATTCCTTAATATAAATCTCAAAAATGTTCAAGATGACCCAGTGGAGGAATCGGCTTGATACATGAGTGTGAACTTTGGACAAAGATTTATTCCAAGTAAATGTAGAAGTAAACTCAGAACAGTATTCTAAAGCATACTTTAGGCTGACTCTCTGTGTTGACTCTCCATGATGAGATGATTAACCAATGTGTTGACAGAGCCAAACATGCGTATTAATCTTTTAACTGGTTCATTAATTTCTCCCAGCATGAATTAATTTATGAACCTCTGGGTGACCTTGACATTTGAAAAATGTGAATTTTGATGATCGCTTGGAAAGCTTCCATTGCTCAGATGTTTCTTATCTTTGTTACAGAATATTTGGAGCAGAGATTCATAAATTGGTTTTCTTAAATTGCAAGGCAGTCCATAAAAAAACTCTTATCCACATAAACTACATGCAGAGTTACAAAATGAAGCAGCTATGAATTAACACAGGACATGTAATTCAAAGTCCCAAATCAATTTTCTTTAGCAGAACTACAAATTATTCTCAAATAATTTTGTTATGAAATGTCACTATGAGATACAACAAAGTAAATAGGCATTTGTATAAAACTGTTAATATTAGAGCTGAGGGAATAAAATGCAAACAATTTATTCTTTGTTCATGAACAGAAAAAAGTGAATTTTCAGTTTGTAAGATGATTGTAAACTTTTTGAATGTGTCCACTATTTAAAACAATTTGTGAATTTTTTTTGTGATTTTTTCCCTGTTTGAATAGCTCATGAAAATTCATTGTGAAAATTCAATATATAAGTTTTGGTGAAATGTTCTGCACTGGCAATTGACACAAGTCACAGGACATTGATTCCATTCCTTGATTGGATGACGTCCATATCTAATCAGTACAAACTTACAACTGAATACACAACTCAAAATTTGCTTTTAGCAATCATTGAAAAATTCAAGCTTAACAAGTATTCAGACTAATGGAGCTTGAAAGTTTGAGTGGCACACACAACTGGACACAGTACTCCACCGGGAGGCCTCACCAAATGCAAGCAAAACAGGACAATGACCTCCCATACTTTACATACAACACTCTTGTGAATATACCTGTAACAGAGCTAGCTGCCTCCTGAGCGCCCCCTCATGGCCAGAGGTCGCTCTGCAGTGCTCTGCTACCAATTTCTCCCCTCTTCAGGGCCCCTTAACTCTCAGTCGCACAAGTAATTACAACATCCAGGGCCAGCTCTAGACACCAGCCGACCAAGCACGTGTTTGGGGCGGCACCTTGGGATGGGGCGGCGCTCGGGGTTTGTTGTTTTTTTTGGTTCGGCCAGGCAGCGCTGGAGGGTTGGGTTTTTTTGGTTCGGCCAGGTGGCACGGGGGGGGCGTGGGCGGCATGGCACAGCGCTGAGGGGGGTGGGGGACTTGGGCGACGCGATGCTTGGGGGGGTCAGCAGCACGGCGCTTGTGGGGGGGGTATTACGGCGGGACAACGCTCTTTTTTTTTGCTTGGGGCAGCAAAAATGTTAGAGCCGGCCCTGACAACATCCCCTCCTGCAATCCCATTTATTAAGTCTTTACATACTGGCCCTTGAGACCCCAACCCCAATTCAGTCACTCATTCCCTTTAGACAGGGATTCACCAGCCCTTCTTCCCGGAGCTACATTCCAATTCAAAGTCTCTCCAGCTTTACCTAGCTGGAGGTACCTAGCCTTCTCACAGGCAGGGTCTCTAGCAAGAACCCACAGCTAATAGTAGCTCCTCTCTATCATAGTTACCTTGATCTCAGGGTCTTCCCTATACGAACCTTTCACATGCTCTGCAGCCTCTCCATTATTTCTTGAGTGTCTGCCCTTCATTGCATCCTTCTGCTGCTCTTTGTAAAGCAGTCACCTTGATCTCTGCAGCACTACTCCCCAGCCAGTTATTCCCCATTTTGTATTTGTGCATTTGATATTTTCCTTCCCAAGGGGAGTTCTTTGTACTTGTCTTTACTGAATTTCATCTTGTTGATTTGAGAACAATTCCCCAATGTATCAAGGTCCTTGTGAATTCTAAGATTCCTCTATTACTGTTACTTCTATCAATAGATCTATATTTACCTTGAAAAACACTAATGACTGTGACATATTCACTTTGCTCAGCAAACTGGAAGCACAGAAAGGCATTTAGGATTTCCAGAATTCCCTATGAGTTAGGCTTGCAACTGCCATTGAAAAATCAGTGGGAATTGGTTGTCCAACTCCCCTACATAGTGAAAAATCTTCCCTTTAGGTCTTACGGTGTTGGGAGCTATGAAATACCAAGGTAAATTAGACAGAACAAGTTCAAAGCAGAATTCTCAGGGTGTACTACTGAGACAGCAAAATGAACTATTTTTTAGAGGCCGTATAAAAACAGTGTAAGCAACTATTTATTATATTATTATTATTATTATTATTATTATTGTTTGTATTCCAGAAGCCTCAACCAAGATCAGGGACCCATTGTGAGAGTGAGAGCTAGTTTCCGCCCACAAGAGCTTAAATGTAATGTTACAGATTCGACACCTAGGGCAGTTGGTCCCAAATATATATTTTTCAATAGCCTTTGAGGATTAACTCCAAGATCAGACAACATTTACTAATTGCAGAAACCGCAAACAAAATAAGCCAACTACTGAACTAGAGCTAGCAGTCCTAATACAGACAAGCCGTTCTACCTGTTGTATTTGTGTATCTGTAACATGCCCATCACCACGGCATCTGAATTTACTGATTCCAGCTGGCTTCTGTTGGAGACAATGAAAGCTTGGTCTGTGGGATCAGTACTATTATCTTTTGACATGCTATTTTCCTGTAAAGAATAAGACAAAGTGCAGAATAAGAGAGCAGAAAGCCTGCTATTAAAACTGTGCACACTGAAAAATGGCCCTCCCACAAGCAACCATCATACATTATGAAAATTCAAGTTCTGTTCTTCCACTGAAGAATGATTTTTTTTTTAATTGAACAGCTTCATTTCAGTGTGACTAATCGTTTCAGTGCAAGTGGGAAAAGAACATCTGCCATATAATCTATACATCTCAAGTGGGTAAATAAATGTTAAATGCATTTCTGATAGTTTTGGACAATAGCCCCTCTCCACTGCCATCTTTTAGTGCGGAGTTTTCTGATCTAATATCAATATCATATTAATATTATTAATATATTAAAAATTTTTATATTGCACCCAAGTACTTAACAGAAGACTGTTTGCTAAAATGATTGACCGACATGTGCATAATTTACCCACCTGGAATTCAAATAATGCACCAAATTCACCTTTCACTTACACCAGTGAAACACTAATGAATTCAAGCAAAGTATATATATAGGCCTCACCCTGCATTGCTTACTCACTCATTACTCAGACAAAACTCCCAGTGACTTCTTTAGAAGGAATAAAGGATTGTGTCTTCAGGAATCCTTTTCATTTACCAGATGAGTCAAGTCATGATTCCTCAGTAGACAACATGCAAACTTATTCCCTGGAGAACTAAACTAAAACAGTTCACTGCATAAGCAGCACAGTTATACCGGCTACCTGCAGTCACATCTTCCTCAGCCAGATTCCTCCTTTGATCATCCTCTTTTTAATATGCCCATTTTATAAGCATATGTAAAAATAAGCAAGTAGCCAAGAGCAGCTTTGACAGTATAAGAGCTTATTAACTATGAGGGACAGGTGACAGTATAAACCACCTTATTTAAAATAACGAGCAGGTCTTTTTCTGTGCCTGTCACTCTTACTGGTTCTTTTGTGCAGCAGAGACATCCTAGCAAAGAGACTGGCCTAGCATACAGACATTCAGCCCCTACTTTAGCAGGATGCTATTAAAAAAACAGAATGGCAAAGAGAAGCTTGATTGATCAGACAAAATGGCAAATCAGTTCGTTACACTCAATTTAATGGAGTTTTATTAATATTCAATTAACAGAATGAATCTCAGAGGAAAATTGCTGCTTAACCCCATGTAACCCACCAAGAGACAAATAGCGCCACGTACAGATGCCATCTTGCATGTGGCACAAATGCAGCCACAGAAAGGGTAGGGGTTGACAGATACCTTCTCCCTCCCTGGCAACACCAGCCTAGACTCCAGCCAAGATCTCATCCCACTGTTTAAATGCATAGCTAGAGCAATATTGAATGTGACTTGTTCAAAATTGTGCAATGAATGCAGATAGAAAAAAAATAGCAAATGGCAAGCAGGCACCAGTTGATAAGCTTGCCTTCTCTGCAGTAGGGTACCACGGATGTTTCTGAAAGTAGATCATGCAGCAAGTCAGCCTTCCCACGTTCAGAAAAGCCTTCAGAGCAGTCTTATATGACAGCACATGGTAAACCAGCCTTAACTTAGAAACCACATATAAAATATCCAAAAGTCTGGGTGCTTAGTCAACATAACCCAAGCTAGGGTGACCTCAAACAATCCCCTTCACCCCAGATGGGCCTGTAACAAAGCAAATGACCTTCTGGTCCCTCCTTTTGGCATCTTATGTGGGAGAGACCGGCCATCCTCTGTAGAGGCTTTGGTGTATGGCAGGCCTCATTCTGGTATGTCTCCTCCTTGCTTCCCCCACATAAGCCAGAGAAAAGTTAGTTAAAACAGATTCTGTTAAGTCCATTCAACAGCACCTGGGGTTGGTGCAGAGTAGACAATCAAGGATCCAGAAGAAATACCATATGACTGTAGCCGTGTGACAAAACACAGTCAGGCCATCCTGAAACTTGAACGGATTCAATGTAAAGCTGTAGTGAAGTTTTCCCTAATGACCAAATAGTGAAAATTAACATCTATTGCCCAACTGCCAGTAAACCAACTGCTGTTGTGAAAATTAGCATGAAAAACAGCATGTTCTCTGAAAACCTCCCAGACTCCTTAATAAAAATAAATAAATAATAATAATAAAAAAAGCAGCCAAATCTGAGCATTTTAAATCTCATAGTGAATGTTTCACACACATTCAATGTGTGCAGGAAATCTTCTGATGTACAGTCAACATTTTCCTTTCCATCTGTTCTATTAGAGAGTACAGTCACCCTTGGATTTCAGTTAACCACAGGTTACATGGGACAGTCAAAGATTGCTTGTTGAGGACTCAATTCTCGATCTCTCTTTTGGTACAGAAATCCTGGGTGCAGTCCGCTTTTTTCATGGGTTTGATCTGTTGCCTTAAGACATACTCAAAGAACATTACTGGTACTGTGAAATACCTGTTCTGTAAACTCACTTAACTGGGGTGATTTCAATGTGCATTTAAGCTGCAGATTCTGACACTTCATTACATCATTTGTCTTCACTTCTGCTCTCCAGGAGCCTGACACTACAGTTCCACACTTACTCACAAAAGCCCACACACTCAGTATGATATTTCAACAGGGCTGTTGCTTACCATAGCTCAGTGGTTTGAGCATTGGCCTGCTAAACTCAGGGTTGTAAGTACAATCCTTAAGGGGGCCACTTAGGAATCTGCTGCAAAATCAGTACTTGGTCCTGCTAGTGAAGGCAGGGGGCTGGACTCAATGACCTTTCAGGGTCCCTTCCAGCTCTATGAGCTAGGTATATCTCCATATATTATTACTTTGATGGCTCAACCTTTTTACGGACTACTTTTTGATAACTTCAGTTTAATCATTTCCCTCTGCGCCTACAATGGATTTTATTATGTCTTTATATTCTCTTAAACTATTGCCTAGCTTAAGGTAGGTCATGTATCATTGCAACTAAAGTTATCAGATATATTAGATACTGCACTTGATCCTCTGAACACCACTTTAATATGTGCCCCCAGTGGATTAATCTCTATCAGATATAATCAATCAGAATTACTAAAATGGTAGGCTGGCTTTCAATCGTTGGTAGCAGTGAAATTCATCCAAGTGCTTTAAAACAGGAATTAAGTCGGTGTGCATCTTACAATCCTCTGAATGGGTGAATTTTACCCTAAAACAAGTTAACAAGGCTGTTTGCCAGCCAAAAAGGTATTAGACAGATATTACTATAAAAAATACTTTAGGAAACAAAGTCATAATCACAATTGATTTAAGCAGAAATTCCCAAGGTAAACAATGGAGAGTTCAGATTGAAAAACCATTGGCATAATGTAACTCCAGCACATTAACTCAAGCTATTGTATTAATCTGAAAGGTCTGTCCTCACTGCCATTATCTCTCAGTAGATGGAGTCAAGCCCCAATCAACCCAAGTTTCTCTCCCTCTCTGCTACTTTAATTTACATCTTTTATTCAAATAAAGCTATAGTACTTGGCGGCTATCAGCCCCTTGTTCCACCAATTTAACAGGCTATTTTCTGCAAAAAGTAATTTTCAATTAAAGTGCATTGGGGCAGTTCCAGAGTCTTTAAAGTAGTGCTAATAAATTAAGGCTAATATTGGAAAAACAAACACCCCTCTTGCCCCAAAGGACAATGGTATTTTAAACTTGAGAGCATAGCTGTCAGATAAGTACAGTGCACTCTAACTGCTGACTTCTGTTTAACATTGTTGCCCCCTTAATACCAAGAGAACACCTAGATACGTCAAAGCAAATGCTCCTCTTCAAGACAGTATGCAGGTTACACCATAACACAAATACATTTGGACACAAGTGTAGTTGCCAAATAACATATAGGACCATGTAACTACTATGGCCATGTTATACAGTTGATCAATTGGTCTAACTCACGCTGGCGCCCATGGGAGCTGCATGTGAAGACTTGGGCCAATTGTATTTACCAAGTAGTTACAATGTCATAGAGAGTACTTGTACTGCAGCTAGACCCTTGAATTCAAAGTCCTGCTTACCCAGACAACTTTTCAACTAATTTCTAACCTTTAAACGCTTCTAAAAAGAATGCAAACTGTTGATTAAAGTGAAAAACCCAAAAATTCCAGCTGGTTTATTCTTAAATGCTATGACTTTGAATAGTGAAGATCTGTCTGTGGTTACTTTATAATACTGTCGCCTTGGGTTAATAGGAGTCTCTGACAATTAATCCTACCATTTTTCTCCAATGCCTCATATACAAAAATCAGGCTTTCTGGCACAGTGTTCTTTTGCGTCACATCTTATTCCACCAGTGTAAGGAGTTAGTTATTTGTTCCATTTGCTTCTTGTTGTCACTGATTGTATTTGAGGTTTCCTACGGTTCAGTTTAAGGCCCACCATTTTTACAGATCTACACGAGAAGTAGTTATGCTTGAGAGGAATTTTGAGAAGACACCATGTTAACATATATTCTCTCTGTTCAGCCTTCTGAAAAGAGCCTCCAGCGTTCATCTTAGTATATTATATTATGTTTCTCAGAGACCTTTGGGTTCAGTTAGAAAAACAGCAGTCCAGATACATACAGGCCAACACAATTCTAATTCAGAATATAAAATCAGGAGGGGCGTCAAAATAGGGGTCTACCATAAACCACCAAATCAGAGGGAGAAGGTGGTTTCTAGAACAACAAATATCTAAAACATAAGACCTGGCAGTAATGGTGGATTTAACAACCCAGACATCTACTGGAAAAAGAAAATACAGCAACACACAAATGTCCAAGTACCTGGAATGAATTAGGGACAACTTTTTGTTTCAGAACGTGGAGGACATACCCCTGGGGACAGCCATTTTAGACTTGATTCTGGCTAACAGGGAGGAATTGGTTGTGAATCTGAAGGTTGAAGGCAATTTAGGTGAATGTGATCACAAAATTATAGCGGTCATTATTCTAGGGAAAAAGTGAGAGCTGCAGAATAAGGAAAATGGAATTTCAAAAACCAGGCTTTAACAACTCAGAGAACTAGTCCCAAGGGAAGAAAATCTAACGGAAAATGGAATTCAAGAACAGCTGGCAGTTTCTAAAAGATACAATATTAAAGGTGCAACAGCAAACTATCCTGAGGCAAAGGAAAGATAGGAAGAGTAATAAGAAGCCAATATGGCTCCATCAGGGGTTCTTTAATGACCTGAAAATCAAAAAAGAACCCTACAAAGAGTGGAAATATGGAAAAATTGCTGAGGAGTACAAAAGAATATCACAAACATGCAGGGATAAAATCAGAAAGGCTGAGACCTGAAATTAGTTACACCCAGAAAGGGACATAAAAGGCAATAAGAAGAGGTTCTATAGATAATTTGGAGCAAGAGAAAGACGAAGAAAAGTACAGGTCCTCTACTTAGCAGGAAGGAGGGCTAATAATAGACTACATCAAACAGACTGACGTGTTTAATGCCTGTTGCTTCGGTTTTCACTAAAAAGGTAAATTAGGACCAGATACTTAATCAATTTATATTAACAAAGGGGAAGAAACATTAGCCAGAATAGGGGAAAAAACAAGTCAAAGAATAGTTAGATAAGTTAGATGTATTCAGGTTGGCAGGATCTGATGAAATTTACCCTAGAGCACTTAAGGAACTAGCTGAAGCAATCTTGGAACCATTAAGAACTCATGGACGACAGGTGAGGTTCCAGAGGACTGCAGAAAGGCTAACACAGTACCTATCTTTTAAAAGGGAAACAAAGAAGGCCCAGGGAATTATAGACTGGAGAGCCTATATCTTTCTTTGATACCTGGAAAGATACTGGAACAAATTATTAAACAAACAGGTTGTAAGCGCCAGAGAATAATGGGGTTATAAGTAATAGCCAAATGGATCTGTCAAGAACAAACTAACCTAATTTCTTTCTTTGGCAAGATTACTGGCTTAGTGGATGGGGGAAAGCTGTAGATGTGACATAATGATTTTAATAAGGTTTTGACACATGACATTCTCATAAGCAAACTAGTAGTCTAGATGAAAATACTATAAGGTGCGTGTCATGTCATCTAATCTAAGTATTTCTAGTGCACCACTCATGGTGCCATGACCCTTTTGTGCATGAATAATGGTTGTGTAGGGGGAAGACTCTGCATGGGCCTGACTAATCCCAAAGACACTGAGTTCAACCTGGAAGATTTCCCAGAGCAGATCCATAGCAGCTCCATTGCCCAGACCTGAAACTGGTGAAAGCAGGAGGGAACTCATGCAAATGAGTTCCTACCTGTACTCCCAGACTGACCATCTACAATTCATACCTCTGTCTGTCGCCTGAGGGACAGACTACTGTAGAAATGACTGGATATAGGGCTGGGTCCTGGAGGGTGCCGCTCCTCCTGCATTCATGTGAACCTACTGCACCAAAGTGCCAGTGCTCACTGGTTCACAGCACAGTTTCACAGGGGTCATCCAGCTCCTCAGATTGGGGACTGCTCAACTCCTTCACTGTCTCTCTGGCTGTCACTCAGCCAGTGAGATAATGCCCTTCCCATCCCCTGATGTCACTTCTAATACCTAGTTTCATGTACGTCGCTGGGGATGGAGTCACTGACTGCCTTTTAGAAACAGTAGGCAGGGTCCAGGAGCTGCATAACAGCCCATCAGCATTTGTTGTATGGGACAAAGGATACTAGGATTCCACTTCTCCGTGTCTGCAATATGGCCAGACCACAGAGTTCGGGGTGGGGGTAGGGGGAGGCTCCTTGCCGCAGGTGAGCTATGAGTCAAGATTGGTACTGAATACCATAACATTTTGAGTTACCCAAGATTTATTTCTAGATTTCATTTTTTCCATACTCTGACTTTGAAACAACCAGAGCCTTGTCACCCATCCACTGGATTATTTGAACACATTATGTATTAAGCCTTTTTCCATTTATCTTACAGCATACACTGGGCAGCTACCAGGGCTGATTAAAAAGCAAGCAAACACAATGTTTGGGTGTACTGAGAAAGACAGAGAAAAAAATAGTACTGGGGGAATGTTAGGATGCCATTATAAACACAAGCAGCTCACCCTCACCTTGAATACAACATCGAGGCAGGCACCAAGGCTTAGCTAACTAAAGCACCTACCTAGTAAACAGGAGATCCTGGGTTCAACTCCCAGTAGTGCATTGTTGTACGGCATTATCCTTCCCATGGTCCTCTGTGACCTTTGGTGGCAAGGGACAGCTCAGTGGTTTGAGCATTAGCCTGCTAAACCCAAGGTTGTGAGCTCAATCCTTGAGGGGACCATGTGGGGATTTAGTTTGGGTTGGTCCTGCTTTGAGCAGGGGGTTGGTCTAGAAGACCTCCTGAGGTCCCTTTCAAGCCTGATATTCTATGATTCAGCTTGGAATTAACTATGCAGATATTATTGATCTTTGTAAATAAGTTTGAACTTGTGCCTAGAGCTCTGGCAATGCATATTCCAAATAATATACAAAGGAATAATTTGCAAGCATATAAAACTGCAGGTTTCTTCAAGCAGCTATCAAAAAAAAAAAAAAGGTACAATGAGTCAATTTCCATGGGGTCTGTAAAAGACTGAGTGTTTTTTAACACTTCATTTCCTTTGCACATTACTCCACGTGTGGAAAATGATTTAATATTGCTATGCCAATATCACACATATCTGAGCAAAGACTTCTTCAGTTAGAATTTATGAACAGGTTTCTAGCTTATAATGTTTAGGTTTTTTCTTTCTTTTTAAATATATTAATATGGTGACTATCGTTTGTTTCATAAGATGCTAAATACAGAATAGACTTCAACTGAATTTTAACAAAATGAGGCTAAGAAAGTGCACAAGGGAGATAGGGAAAATTAGAGTAGATGGCTGTAAAGCATTGAGATGAAAGATGACAAGGAAACTGCTAGTAAATAAACACAACTATGACATAGTCGGCATCACAGAGACTTGGTGGGATAATACACATGACTCGAATATTTGTATAGAAGGGTACAGCTTGCTCAGGAAGGCAGGCAGGAAATAGAGGAAGTGTTGCCTTATATATTGAAAATGTATACACTTGGACTGAGGTTGAGATGGAAATAGGGGACAGACTGGTTGAAAGTCTCTGAGTAAGGATAAACAGTACAAAACAAGGGTGATGTCATGGTAGCACCTACGACAAACCACCAGGAAGAAGAGGTGGATGAAGCTTTTTTTTAAACAAGTAACAAAATCATCCAAAGCACAGGACTTGGTGGTGATGGGGGACTTCAATTACTCAGACATCTGTTGGGAAAATAACACAGCAGGGCACAGATTATCCAACAAGTTCTTGGAATGTACTGGAGACAATTTTTTATTTCAGAAGGTGGAGAAAGCTACTAGGGGAGAGGCTGTTCTAGATTTGATTTGGACAAATAGGGAGGACCTGGTTGAGAATTTGAAAAAGGAAGGTAGCTTGAGTGAAAGTGGTCATGAAATGGCAGAGTTCGTGATTCTAAGGAAGGGTAGGAGGGAGAACAGCAACATAAAAAACAATGGATTTCAACAAGGCAGACTTTAACAAACTCAGGGAGTTTGTAGGTAAGATCCCATGGGAAGCAAGTCAAAGGGGAAAAACAATTGAAGACAACTGGCAGTTTTTCAAAAGAGACATTATTAAGGGCACAAAAGCAAGCTATCCCACTGCGTAGGAAAGGTAGGAAGCATGGCAAGAGACCACCCTGGCTTAACTAGGAGATCTTCAATGATTTTAAAATAAATAAATAAATAATCCTACAAAAAACTAGGTCAAATTACAAAGGATGAATATAAACAAATAACACAGGTATGTAGGGACAAAATTAGAAAGGCCAAGGCACAAAACGAGATCAAACTAGCTAGAGACATAAAGGGTAACAAGAAAATATTCTACAGATACATTAGAAGCAAGAGAAAGACCAAGGACAAGGTAGAAAACCACTCAATGAGGGGGAAAAACCAATAACAGAAAATGTGGAAATGGCAGAGGTGCTTAATTACTTTGTTTCAGTTTTCACCAAGAAGGTTGGTGGTGATTAGACATTGAACATAGTGAATGTCAGTGAAAATGAGGTAAAATTGGAAAAGAACAAGTTAAATGTGGTGCTTATTAATTTCATCAGGTGACCCGTAGTTCTTGTGTCATGTGAAGGGGTAAATAACACTTCCTTATTTACTTTCTCCACCCCAGTCATGATTTTATATACTCAATCATATTCCCCCTTGGTCATCTCTTTTCAAAGCTGAACAGTCTCCGTTTTTTTAAATTTCTCCTTGGATGGAAGCTGGTCTATACCCCTAATCATTTTAATTGTTCTTCTTCTGTCCCTTTTCCAATTCTAATATATCTTCTTTGAAATGAGGCAACCAGAACTGCATGCAGTATTCAAAGTGTGGGCACACCATGGGTTTATATAGCGGCATTATGATATTTTCTGTTGTATTATTTATCCCTTTCCTAATGGCTCCTAACATTCTGTTAGCTTTTTTGGCTGCTGCTTCACACTGAACGGATGTTTTCAGGGAAATATGCAATGTGTTACTCAAGTACGAATCAGCAAGAATCAGGGTGAAAGATGAGACACTTTTGTGATATTTCCTTTCAGCGTTGGTCCCTATCAGAGTCTAAAAATGAATTGGCTCTGATATACTAACCATTTTGGAACAGACTCCCCATCTGCATATTTGGAATTAGTGCAAATACAGAAATGTAGCCCTATATGGACGCTTGTAGTCACTTGCCAGAATTAACATATTTATTGTTACAACATGGGAAAGCAAAACAGGCCTTATGAAATCCACACGTGACTTTTCTGATTAACGATCCACAATATTATTTCTCGTTCTGTGCCTGCTTCATTTGGTTTCTGAATGTACTGTAATTTCAGCAGATTGTAGAGATCACAAGATCATCACACACCTCATGTAGGCTGAGTGTCAGAGGGTTGTTGGCCCTTTGAGGGAGTCTGGGTCTAGCCTATCTCTAGGGGACAGAATGGTCCCTCATGGATTCCTGAAGACCTCAGGAGGGTTGACAATTGAGAGAGCAGGAGGAGGCAAGCTAGCAGGCCCTACAGAAGATTCTGCACTCAGACTAGCAAAGTGCTCAAGAAAGGGGTTGAGACACTGTGGGCACAATTTAAATCCTAGGTGACGCACAAGCAGATGGATATGACAACAAAAAATAAGGGGTGTGTGTGTGTCCTGGGGGAGGGGATAGATGCAAGGATAGAGAATTGTGCAAACTAACATGCTTATCATTGTTTTGTAGAGCTAGCTTAAATTTTATTAATAAATATATTTTTGTCGGAAACTGGGGTTCCGTCAAAAATTAATTGTTTTGTGAAAAAATGGACTAAATGTTTTGTTTGGAAGTTGTGGAACAATAGCCACTTTCTCGTAGCTTTGAACTCAGACCATTCTTTCCCCTACACTTCCATCAAATAACAGATTCCTTCTCTCAACAAATTTTTCTGTTTTCATTTCCCCCCTAACCGGTCCTCTCTTGCTCCCATTTCTCTCTGTTGCAAGTATCTAGGTCTATCACACCTATGCCACACTGATCCCTCTATCTTACCTTTTACAATTAATCTTTTAATAGACACTTTACCTTTTTGATCCTTTTCTGTTTAACCCCTAGTTTTTTATTCCTGAACAATTGTGCCATGTAGTCAGATTCTTGTGCAACCTAATTTCTCAAACAGGCCCTCTTCTCCTCCAACTCGGTCTCTCTTCAACTTCTTGCACATACACCCCTGAAAGTCACTTTTCATTCAAACATGGTGTATTTTTCTCTGAAGCCAGAGAAAAGTTCTTCTGCTGAAATCTCTCTGCTATCAGACTCACTTTCCATGTCCAGCATATACTAAAACCTCTCCCTCCCCGTGGCCCTACACACACTACGTACATATTTTGCTTCCCATTACAGTGGATAGTAACCATCTTCTAAGCTTTTCCTTTGCGGTAAGGAAACAGGAGGGTGGAAAAGGGAAGAAAAATAAATTTACTGTAGTAAGTGCTTTGGGGCAGGGACTCTCTTACGATATGCTTGTACAGCGTCTAGCACAATGTGGCCTTAATCTTGGTTGGGACTTCTGGGCACTTTGCAGATCCACTACCTTCCTGAGCTAGTATTGAGACCATGAAGTTTAACTTTAGAGTCATAAAATGAATGGTTACTTATTTCCTCAAGCACTTGGATGCAGAAGCAGCTAGAAGAGTGTGGAGCAAGCTGAGCCATCTGCTTAGTGTTGGCACCCACACAAATCTATTACCAGGGTGGAATTCTTGTAGACAAGATCTTAAGGCCAGTTGAAGAGTCAGACTGCGGCCCCTGAAACATTTTTCTGGTTATGGGAATATTTCGTGAACGTCAGGCCAGGTACCCATAGTGCAGATGAATTTGAACTGTAGAACTAGTTGAAGTAGCCAATAACATTACAGCATCCTTCTCGAAAGACTGGTTCAGTCCATTATCCCAATGAGTGAGCACACTTGCTTTTGCTTTGCCAACAAAACACGATGCACAACTCCACTTTCCAACAGCATTTCTTACAGCAGTTTAAGTCACATGGGCTTTTAAGTTGATCCTTCTGTATTGTTACTGTGACAGGTATGTCAATTTTCTGCAATATCCTGGACAACCTTACTGAATTAAGTTAAAGCTTATTCAATTAAGTGTAAGTATTTTAGGAGGTCATTGTATTAAAAATGCCAATGTTTGTGTGTTATTGTGGGATTTTATGTAACCTCTCTTTTGTGGAAGACATGACTACTATAAATCCTGAGAAGCGTTATGATCTTCAAAGGAGTCTTTTAAACAACAGAACTCCACCTTCCTGGAATTATACAAAGCCAAGCCTCTTGACTCTTCTCCCTGAAGAGGGGACCATTGTCTGACTGTTTATCTATTAATGGTTTCTGCAGATCAAAGACAGGCTGGATAAAGGAATGACTCAGATTCATGGGGGTTCTGATAAAAAGGTGTTATGCACTTGTAACCATGGAAGACTCCCTGTGTGTGGTATGAAGAATATTTACCTGCCAGAGAGCTTCCTGGAATTGGGGTGATATCTGGTGAACCTATTCACATGCTAATAAGCTTTTCTATTGTTATTAATATGTTTTTTCTATAATGCTTTCACCTTCTGGCCTTGTCTACACTAGCAAGTTTCGACACAGTAAAGCAGCTTTCTCCAGTGTAACTCGCGAGGTGTACACGCTGCCAAGCCACTTAGTGCGCAGAAACCGTGCAGTTGCAGCGCTGTAAATAAACCACCCCAATGAGAGGTATACAGCTTTCTGCGCTGGAGCTACAGCACCACGGTGCCAGTGTAGACACCCTGGTCAATTACAGCGCTGCAATTGGCCCCTGGGGAGGTGTCTCACAATGTCTGTTCTCGCCTCTCTGATCATCGGTTTGAACTTTACTGCCCTGCCCTCAGGTGACCAACCGTGAGGCCCACCCATTAAACTCCATGGGAATTTTGAAAGTCCCCTTCCTGTTTGCTTGGTGACACATGCAATGGTCTCAGCGCAGCTTTCCAGGTGACCATGCCTGCTCCATGCACCAGACGATCTCCTGCTTGGAGCAATGCCGAGCTGCTTGACCTCATCGGCATTTGGGGAGAGGAGGCTCTGCAGTCCCAGCTGTGCTCCAGCCATAGGAATTATGATACCTATGGGCAGATTTCACGATGCATGACAGAAAGGGGCCATGATCAGGACACACTGCAGTGCAGGGTCAAAGTGAAGGAGCTGCGGAATGCCTACCCCAGGGCTCTTTTCTGCCTTGGAGGAAGCAAGCCAGTCACAGCTGTTGGAGCTTGGCGAAGCACAAACAGGAGATGAGGGCCCTAGTAAGTACTTTTTAATAAAAGAACTGTTTTGGTTTGAAAGCAATCTTGATTCGATTAATCAAAAGCAAACAGAGCCCTGCCAAGCAACAGGAAATTTTCTTAAACCTTCATAGTACATTGTCTGCACCAATCACAGTCACTTCCTATTATTGGATTTCAGCTTCAAATTTCTTCCTCAAGACATCCCTGATCCATATGGCTCCGCACTGTGCCCCTCTAATAGCCCTGGTCTCTGGCTGTTCAAATTCAGCCTCCAGACACTGAGTCTCAGCCGTCCAGCCCTGAGTGAAGCTTTCACCCTTCCCTTCACAAATATTACGACGCGTACAGCACATGGCTATAAGCATAGGAATATTGTCATTGGCTAGTTCCAGCCTCCCATACAGGCAGCACCAGCGAGCCTTAAAACGGCCAAAGCACACTCAACAGTTATTCTGCACTTGCTCAGCCTGTTGTTAAACCACTCCTTGCTGCTGTCAAGGTGCCCCGTGTATGGCTTCATCGGCCACAGCATTAAGGGATAGGCAGGGTCTCCCAGGATCACAATGGGCATTTAGACTTCCCCTACAGTGATCTTCTGGTCTGGGAAGAAAGTCCCTGCTTGCAGCTTCCTGAACAGGCCAGTGTTCCAAAAGATGCATGCGCCATGCATCTTTCCAGACCAGCTAGTGTTAATGTCTGTGAAACGTCCACGGTGATCCACAAGTGCCTGGAGAACCATAGAAAAATACTCCTTAATGTGCTCGGTGGCTAGGTGGTCTGGTGCCAGAATTGGAATGTGTGTGCCATATATGGCCCATCCACAGTTAGGGAAGCCCATTTGTACAAAGCCATCCACAATGCCACGCATGTTGCCCAGAGTCACAGTCTTTCAGAGCTGGATATGATTAATGGCCCTGCACACTTCTATCAATATGAGTCCAACGGTCAAGTTTCCCACTCCGAACTGGTTAGTGACCGATCGGTAGCAGTCAGGAGTAGCCAGCTTCCATAGTGCAATTATCACACGCTTCTCCAACGACAGAGCAGATCTCATTCTCATGTCCTTCCGCCACAGGGCTGGGGCAAGCTCATCACACAGTCCCATGAATGTGGCTTTACTCATCTGAAAGTTCTGCAGCCACTGCTTGTCATCCCAGAGGTGCATGATGATGTGATCCCACCACTCAGTGCTTGTTTCCTGAGCCCAAAAGCAGCATTCCACTGTGGTCAGCACCTCCGTGAATGCCACAAGCAATCTCATGTTGCAGCTACTTTGCCTGGCGAGATCAACATAGAATTCCTCTTGCCTTTGTAGTTTAAGGAATAACTCCATTGTCGCTCATGATGTGTTAGTGAGAGCAAGCAGCATATTGGTCATCCAAGAGGCAGAGTGCACAGTACACAAACTATTGAAAGATGGTGCCAAATGCGGACTCAGATCAAGTGCAGTGTTGATATACCCTTAGGCTCTGGCTGGGAGAACATAAGTTACAGGAAGAACAGATATAAGGGGAAAACCTATCTAGTTCAGCTTAGAGTCAAGTGTAAGTTTATATGAGACTGAATATGTGTCAAATGTTTGTTTTAAAATCCCCCTTTCTCTCTTTTGTTCATCTGCTAAATAAAAATACTGTTTTAAGAAGGCTGAGGGTCACTACAGCCTTGGTCACAGGTTCCTGAAGGGAGGAAACACAATTGCAAAACACCCAGATTGTTTTCCTTATTAGAAACCCAGTGGAGTCTCTGGGCCCAGCATCTGCAGGAAAGTATATTTTGTATATTTTCACCCTGAAATGCTCTCTCCCTATTAAGGACAATAGTAACAATACACATTAGAAGTACCATCTGTTCATCTTGACTGACGTCAGCTGTACAATCCAGGACACAGTTTTTGTAGCTTCGAACAAAGCTAAATTCTTGCTATTAAATGTTTCTAGATAACAGATATGCTCCAGGAAACACTTACTATCAGGCATAGCATCGTTGTCTTCTGTAGGACTATTGTTTGTAGTGCAGTGTCATCTAGGACAGAGCCTCATTGGACTATGCCTGGTAGTAAGCGCCACAGCCAGTGGTAACAGTCTGCAATACAGTGTTGAACTAACCTGTTGCATGGCCTTAACCCTCCGCTTTCTGCTTCCTTCTCCACCCACAGTGCCCAGCTTTGACACAGGAGAGCACCGCTTCCAAAGGAAGTGGAACCCACTTCCACATCCTCTTGAAGTGGTACTTCAAGTCTTCACCACAGGGTGCAACCAGAATTTTTGCTAAGGAGGGGGCTTAGGTTACCTGCCTGGCTGCCCCATATGCGAGTCATTGCAACCTGAGTCATTCAAAGTTGGCCCAAGGTTGTGAGTTCAATCCTTAAATTGGCCCAGCCACACCCTCTATTATTATTACTGTTTTTCCTTCTTTAATTAAAAGCTTTTCTTGTTTAAGAACCTGATTGTTTTTTTATTCTGGTGAGACCCCAGGAGCCTGGGTCTGGATCCACCAGGGAATTGGTGGGGAGAAAGGAGGGAAGGGGGAGAGAAAGGTTAATTTCTCTCTGTGTCAGGATTACTTTCTCTCTCAGGGAGAATCTGGGAGGGAGAGAGAGAAGGAGGGGGAAAGGTGCATTTTCCTCTCTGTTTTAAGATTCAAGGAGGTTGAATCATAGTGATCTTCCAGGATAACCCAGGGAGGGGAAGTCTGGGAGAGGTAACGGTGGGGGAAAGGGTTTGCTTTCCTTGTGTTAAGATCCAGAGGGTCTGGGTCTTGGGGGTCCCCAGGCAAGGTTTTGTGGGGACCAGAGTGTACCAGGCACTGAAATTCCTGGTTGGTGGCAGCGCTACAGGTTCTAAGCTGGTAATTGAGCTTAGAGGAATTCATGCTGGTACCCCATCTTTTGGACACTAAGGTTCAGAGTGGGGAATTGTACCATGACAGCTTCTTTATCACTTTCTTTAGTTTCTATTTACTGTATGTTTTTTTGGTTTTATTATCTGTGCAAATGTGAAACAAGCATTATCTGTATAATTCTAGCTGTTATCTAATTGGATTACCCCTCTCCCAGAGTAAGATTAGGGATTGTGACATTTCTCATAACAACAATATTGTTATCTTCATGTGCTTTTCTTATCATATTAAACCCATCCTGCAATCTCATACTGCATTAAGTCACATTAACCTCTTTTTCTTTCTTCAGTGACTCAGTTCTCTGACTGCAGGATACAAGTAATTCCCTTTAAATCAATCAAGAGAATTTCATTGAATCAATGGGAGTTATTCATACTTTGCATTGGAACAAGCAGGCCTCAGTAGCTTGGTCTAAATTGAGTTCATGAGTGTAAAACACTATATAGTATATGTCTGCAGTAGAGAGAGAGTAGACTAATTCACAGCTTGTTTGTTCTTAACATACGAGTTTCTTTTCCCTATGATATTTTGGCTTCATCTAGTCTTGCAAAAATAATTATGCAACAGTAAAGTCCCTGAATTTCCATCCTGCTAATAAAAAAGGATAGAGACTGTGCCATGTGGCAGAAACCAAATAAACCCAAATATCTCGGTAATTGCACTAGTTTCTTTTCTCGGTAACCTCAGAGAGTAAATCAGGCCAACTCATGTAAAATTAGGTCTTCTTGCTTTTTTCCCACCATCCAGGAAATGAAAAAAAAATAGATATGAATAGTACTGGCCTGATTATTGGTTTCCTGAGGCATTAAAAATCCCTTTAAAAGAAAAACAAAAAAAGCACAAATAGATGAAATCCCCACACTAGAACCTCCAGAAACACACCCTAGTAAGAAGTGTTCATATAGTGAAATCTTTTTACCATTAAGAAAGGTGTTGTTATCTACAAAATGAGCTGCCTTTGGGGGAAGCGGGTGCACATTTCTCACAGCAATAATCCTTTGGACCATGTTTCATCTAGATCAATGACAAAGAATGTTCATGAGAGCACCAACAGAATTGAACACAACCTGAGCATGGCAATGTTCAGCAGTGAAAGCTCATTTGACTGGAGCTGTTACGTAGAAGAGACAAGACAACTGATGTTAGTGGTTTTAGGAGTCATCAGAAAAGGTAATGCTAGCAAGTTTTACATAAACTATGACTTGGAAGACAAGAGGAAAGAAAAAGAGAGGGGGAAGGAAGAGAAAGAGAGGGTGGGGAAGGAAGAAAAAGAGAAAGAGAGAGAGAGAAGGAAGGGAGGGAACGGGAAAGAGAGAAAGAGGTGAGGAAAGAAGAGAGAGAAAGAAGAGAAAGATAAAAGTTGAGGGTGGGGGGCAGACTCAGAGCTACTAGGAGGAAAGGGAGAGGAAAACTAAATATTGTGCAGGAGGCAGTGAGAAAGCTGTTGACGGGTGTGAAGTTGATGTCCAAGAGCAGAAAACCATGGTAGCTTCAAGTGGCTGAATCACATCCACTCTAGAGAAAGGAGAAGGTTCTGTGCATCAGTCAGGGTTGAATTTTTTTTTACTAATGAAATGCAAAAGATTCCATAGATTCCAGAGCCAAAAGGGACCATTGTGATCATCTAGTCCAGGGGTTCCCAAACTTGGTTCACGGCTTGGACGGCGAACTGTGGCCACTGGGAGCTGCGAGCGGCCATATTTGCACACATTCAGGTAATCAAAACGTCTCATGGCCTGCCAGAGGCTTACCCTGAACAAGCCACAACCCAAGTTTGGGAACCCCCTGATCTAGTCTGACCTCCTATATAACAGGCCACAGAACTTCCCCAAAATAATTCATAGAACAGATCTTTTAGAAAAACATCCAATCTTCATTTAAAATATATCATGGAGAATCCACTGACAGGTTAATAAATTGCTGTAATGGTTAATTACTCATCATTAAAAAATTACACCTTATTTTTACTCCGAATTTGTCTAGATTCAACTTCCAGTCATTGGTGTAATACATTTCTCTGCTAGCTTGAAGATCCTGTTATTAAATATTTGATCTCCATGTAGATATGTTCAGACTATAGTCAAGTCACTCCTTAACCTTCTCTTTGTTCTGCTAAAAAGTTTGAGCTTCTTTAGTCAATCACTATAAGGCAGGTTTTCTAATCCTTTAGTCTCATGGCTCTTCTCAGAATCCTCTCCAATTTGTTGTGACAAAGTTCCTCCTCTGCCTTGGTGGGTCCTGCACTTATTAGCAGATTTGCTCACCTCAGAGATCCACAGCAGCCCTCAGTTTAGCCACTTTTGCTAATGGCTCAGGCTTGCAGTTCACTCAGCTCAACTCATCACTGGCTAACATGGGGGAAAGGAAGGAGAACAATCCCCGCAGTCTCTGCTGGTCCACCTAGTGGGTATGGGGACAGGTCAGGGACCTTCCCCTCTGGTAGGACCCACAGTCCAGATCAATTCCTCCTGTATCCAATAGGAAGCTGTGGGGGTGAGGGGAACCCAGGCCTGATCTCTACTCCAGGTTCCAGCCCAGGGCCCTGTGGATCACAGCTGTCTACAGTGTTTCATGTAACACCTGTGTGACAGCTACAACTCCCTGGGCTACTTCCCCATGGCCTTCTCCCAACACCTTCTGTATCCTCGCCACAGGGGCTTCCTCCTGATACCAGATAGCATTTGTACTCCTCAGTTCTCCAGCAGCACGCCCTCTCAGTCTCAGCTCTTTGTGCGCCCCTCACTGACTGAAATGAGGTCCTTTTTAAACCAGGTGCCCTGATTAGCCTGGATGTCTTAATGGATTCTAGCAGCTTCTCAATTAGCTCCAGGTGTCCTGATTAGCCTGTCTGCCTTCATTGGTTCCAGCAAGTTCCTGATTGTTCTGGAACTGTCCCTGTTACCTTACCCAGGGAAAAAGGGACCTGCTTAACGTGGGGCTAATATATCTGCCTTCTATCACTCTCCTGTAGCCATCTGGCCTGTCATATAATCAACAACCTTCTTGAACTGTGGACACCAGAACTAGACACAGTATTCCAGCAGTGGTTGCACCAAATATAGAGGTAAAATAATCTCTCTGCTCTTCCTCAACATTCCTCTATTTATTCATCCAAGGATTGCACTAGCCCTTTTGGCCACAGCATTGCGCTGGGAGCTTGTGTTCAGCTAATTAGCCAGCATGACCCCCAAATCTTTTTCAGAGATCTGCTCAGGCTCTTGGTAATGTAACATTTAATAGAAGCAATGCAAGGAAATCTGGATGAGAAACTTCTGAAAAGAAATGTCCACATCCTAACATGTTTAATGCAATGACGTACATCATTTTAAGATGCCCAGTATAGAGAAGGGATCTCATTTACAATAATGGCAGACATAAGGACTACATATAGTGAGCGTATAATTGGCAGTTATTGGAATTATGTGAAACCGCTGGGAAGAAATCTAAACTGCAATGCATAGAACAAAGGATCTTGTCATAATTTCAGTTCATTTTACTTCTGAAAGTCAGGCTATCTTGCAACACAGACAAATATTAATTTATTTTGCTCAGTTGCCTGATCCTACAATGCAGCCCCACTGGTTTCATACATTTGGAGAGTGTGCAGTGATTCTCAGGTTATAGTCACCATCTGTCACAGCAGCATTATTAGGGCATAAGATATGCCTTCAATTCATTGCACACACCTTATTTTGCAGCAGCCCAATAGGGAACATGCTGTTAGTGAAAAGATACAGACAGTTAAAACACCACCACATATAGAGTCTAAAAATTCATTTTATTTTTAAGTTAGTCTCAGAGATCAGAACATGTTGTGAAAGAGAAATGAAAGTATTCGCTTCATTTATTTTTATAAATATTAAAAAGGAGAGTTTCCTTGCTGTAAGATTGCGGGAGGAGGAAATTACCTCTGAAAAAAATGTTATGTCCACCCAGTACAGCTTAATGAAAGGCATCTTAATTTCTAACAAATTGTACCTTTATTTATTACACAAGTATTGAAATAATGACCCTAAATTAACATGAAGGTGAACTGCCTCTGGGGCACCCCCGCAGTGGATGTAAACTGTCCTAGAAAAGCATCTTGGTTCTTAGCCTTGGTCTACACTAGAAACATTTGCTGGCATAGCTATGTTAGGTAGGAATGGGGGGGGCAGGGGGGAAATCACCCTCCTAATCAACATAGCTGTCCATGTTACTGGCTGAGATGCCAGAGGCCTAGCTAACAAAATTCAAATACCAATTGCCTCCCCCTTGTATTGAATTTGCATTATTACTAAAAGTGTGCAAAATATTTCATATGGAATCTCAAACCTCTCAAGCTTAGTCCTACATTCAAGGCTCAATGCATTTGCAAACCTCAGTCCTGGTGTTCAAAAGTTCATGGGATAACGTTATTTCAATAGTCACATGATGCTAATTAACCTATCCCTTTAAATAGCTGCTTCATCCCCTCTTCCCAGCCCTATGCTACCTCCTTCCTCAAGACATCTGAGGTAAGAAGGCATGTCTTGGGTGTGGCTAGGGTGATGGAAGGATCAATCTGGACACTATGGGAGACGAGATACTGAACATGAAACCTCACGGGAGCCTGCAGATGTTGACTCATTGCCATCGCCTGTGACCCAAATGGCAAAGTTCTGTTTGTGAACCCCTCTCTACACGGAATCCTACGGGTTTTTCCCCACTCTACCCTTGAGACTCAATCTCACCTAGGATATCGTCAACTAAAGACTTCACGTTGGCATAGTTACCATGATCAAATTACCAACCATGGCACACTATCTATTCATTCACTCTGTACCATGATGGAAAACTAACAATATTTGATTTGATGATCAAAATTAATCAGCCTGGCTGAGTAGAATTTGTTTAGCACTAAAGCAGACCCTCTCAGCAAGGCACTAAATGTAACATGTCATACAGTCTCCGTTAATTAAATCTCAGCCGTGTTGCTGGCTCCATGACTCCCATACACTCTTCTGTTTTCCTCCCCCTCAATTGTCTAGCTCTGATACTTTACTTCCTTGCAGCTGCATTCTCCAGTCCCTCAAGATTTCCTTCCCTCTCTCCTCCAATGTTTTAGTCTCTTTTGTAGAGTCTCCACCCCCTCTGTATTCCTTGCCCATTTCATTATTTTCCCACTGGCAAAATGCCATCATACAAAATATGCTGGGAACAAGCTGTCTGCAGGGGAGGTCACTGCAAATGCCACAAGCGTGTTCTTCCTTCCCCACCCAAGCCAGGAAGCCTGCACATTTCCCTCGAAAGACGTGGGAGATATTAAGTGGACCAGAACTGAAATAAGAAATAGTTGTGCTTTGGTCCAGGCCAAACTAACTTCCTTGGAATAGAGCATCCTAATTCCAAAAGATAAATACTTTCTCACCCACAAATTAAACTGACAACCTGAGCAGGATGGTGATTGTGAAATGCTCAGGGAGATTAGAGAGGCTATAAATATAGAAAACTCCATAATAATGGAGGATTTTAACTATCCCCATATAGTACACGTCACCTTAGGATGGGATGCAGAGATAAACATTTCTAGACACTGTTAACCACGGCTCCTGGAGCAGCCAATCCTGGAGCCCACAAGGGCAAAGGCAAGTTTTGATTTAGTTCTAAGTGGTCCAAAAGGTGAATATAGCTGAACCACTGAGTAATAGCAATCACAATGTAATTAAATTTAACCTCCTTATGGGCAGGGAAATACCAAAGAAGCTCTCCATAGTAACATTTAACTTCAGAAAGGGGAAGTACAAAAATGAGGAAGCTACTTAAATAGATATTAAAAAGGAAAAGTCACAAGAGTGAAATGCCTGCAAGCTGCAGGGAAACTTAACCTCCCCACACCATTATAGAGGCTAAAATTAAATGAATACCCAAAACAGAAAAAATAATAAAAGGATCAAAAAATGCCACCAGAACTAAACAAAGAAAAAGAAGCAGTTGAGGCAAAAAATTGGAAATCAAATCAAATCCTGCTGAGAAAAATAGAAAGGAGCATGAACTCTGGCAAGTTAAGTGTAAAAGCATAATTTTGTGGACCAAAAAAGAATTTGAAGAGCAACTAGCAAAAGACACAAAAAACTAACAAAAAAAAATTAAGTGCATCAGAAGTAGGAAGCTGGCCAAACAATCAGTGGAGCTACTGGACGATCAAGGGCTAAAGGAGCACTCAGAGACAACATGGCTAATGCAGAGAAGCTAAATGAATTCTTTACATTGGTCTTCACTGCAGAGGATTTGAGGAGACTCCCACATAAGCCATTCTTTTTAGGTGACAGATGGAACTATGCCAGACTGAGGTGTTAATACAGGAGGGTTTGGAACAAATTGATAAACTGAACAATCAGAAGTTACCAGGACCAGATGCATAGGTGGTAGATGAACCCCTGCTTTGGGGATGCTAGTCCACTGGCCATGCCCCTTCTGCCCAAGGCCTCCCCCCCGGTTCTGAGCCGAGCTGCTGGCCCCGCTGCATGCTGGCTCCTGCACATGTCGGGCCAATCTGCTGGCCCCCCTGGAGGGGCCAAGTGCTGCACCAAGCAGCCAGCCCTGGCCATGCTGGGCTCACACAACCCCCTGCACGGGCTGAGCACTGGCCTGAACCACCAGCCCTGCTAAGCACCGGGCCCCACCTCCCCCAGGACAGGATGAGCCCCGGCCCTGCCAAGCACCAGACCATGCTGCTGTCCCGCTCCACCCCCCACCCAGGATGCTGGGGCTGAGCCGCCAGCCACATTGAGCTGCTGGCCATGGCCCTGCTGAGTGCTGGGTTGGACCCAGCCACACTGGGCTGAGCCGCCGCCATCTCTCCGCACCGCCTGGACAGCTGACCCCAGCCAGAACCCCCTCTCTGTGCCCAGCCCCAGCCAGCCCCAGCACATGGCAGAGCGAACCGCCGCACTCCCTCGCCAGACTCTCCTGCCCACCACTGGCTCGCTGCGTTCCCTCCTCACTCCCCCGCCCCGAAGAGGAGGGATGAAGCGAGCAGCGGCAGGTGACAGCAGATTGTGGTGGCCTTGGGGAAGGGACAGGGCCACCACGGCCCAGGTGTCTGCCAGTGGGTTGGCAGCAGCTGTGCCAGTGGGTTGGCCTGCCACCTGTGACCAGATGGTATTCAGCCAAGAATTCTGAAGGAACTCAAATATGAAATTGCAGAACTACTAACCATTGTAAGTAGCCTATTACTCAAATCAGCCTCTGTACCAGATGCCTGGAGGATAGCTAATGTAACACTCATTTTTAAGAAGTACTCCAAAGGCCATCCTGATAATTACAGACCAGTAAGCCTAGCTTCAGTACCAGACAAATTGGTTGAAACTTTCGTAAAGAACAGAATAATCAGACACACAGATGAGCATGATTTTTTGGGGAAGATTCATTATGGCTTTTGTAAAGGTAAATCATGCCTCACCAATCTATTCGAGTTTTTTGAAGGGGTTAACAAATGTGGACAATGGTGATCCAGTGGATATAGTGTACTTGGACTTTCCAAAAGCCTTGGACAAGGTCCCTCACAAAGGGTAGGAATAAATGGTCAGTTTTCACAACGGAGAGAGGTAAATAGTGGGGTCCCACGGTGATCTGTACTAGGAACAGGGCTGTTCAGCATATTCATAAATGATTTGGAAAAGGGGGTAAACAGTGAGATAGCAAAATCTGCAGATGTTAACTATCTTCTACAAATTTAAGTTAGTCCAAAGCAGACTGAGAAGAGCAGGTGTCTGGGCAAGAAAATGGCAGGCAAAATTCAATGTCGATAAATGAAAAGTAATGAACATTGGAAAATAATCTCAGCTATACATACAAAAAATGATGAGGTCTAAATTAGCTGTTACTACTCAAGAAAGATCTTTGAGTCATTGTGGATAGTTCTCTGAAAACCATCCAATCAATGTGCAGCAGCAGTCAAGAAAGCTAATATCCCATTAGAAAAGGGATAGATAAGATGACAGTAAATATTCTGATGACACTGTATCAATTTATGGTACTCCCACACCTTGAATACTGCAAGCCTTATCTTTAAAAAGACGTATTAGAACTGGAAGAGCTACAGAGAAAAGCAACGAAAGTTATTAGAGGCCTGGAACAGCTTCCATACGAGGAACGATTTAAAAGACTGGAATTGTTCAGCATGGAAAAGAGATGAGTGAAGGAGGATATGATAAAGCTCTATAAAATCATGAATGGTGTGGAGAAAGTGATTAAGAAAGTCACATAACACAAGAACCAAGGGTCACCCAATGAAATTAATAGGCAGCAGGTTTAAAACAAACATAAGGAAGTACTTCTTCACACATCACCCTTGTAGAACTTATGGCCAGGAGAAATCGTGAAGGCCAAAAGTGTAATTGGATTCAAACAAGAATTAGATAAAATTCATGGAGAATAGGTCCATCAATGACTATTAGCCAAAATGGTCAGGGATGCAACCTCTATGCTCTGGGTATCCCTAAGCCTCTGTCTGATCTGGACAACAGGGGAAGGATCACTCAATGATTGCCCTGGGTTTTTTTCATTTCCTTTGAAGCATCTGGCACTGGCCACTGTCAGAAGACAGGATACTGTCTAGACGGACCATTAGTCTGACCCAGTATGGCTGTTTTTTTGTTCTTATGTTCAAGTTTGTTCTCTAACTAAGGTTCTCCAATAGAGATAACCTTACAAGGGAATGCACGGGGCTTTTTGCAGCCTAGATGGAGACTTACTATAAGAGAATGAGGTGTCTCTCCCTTACTGCATTAGGGCTATCATTGTGGCAAAGGTTTCACAACTGCTGGCGCCAATTAAGGGGAGGAGTTGCAGCACCTAGTACAAATGGTTTTGACTTGCAGCCATGAAAGAACCTGTCCTTACCTTTTACCATTGACACTATCAAGATGGTAGCCCTATTCGCTTCAGGATTAGCACTACGGAAGGTCTGAATACATGCAGATCCCCCTCTTGTCTCTTTATATTAGCTTCTAACTGGTGAAGCAGCTTTTGACTAGGGCCTAGATCTTCAAAGTTATTTAGGTACCTATGTCTCATTGATTTCAACCTGAGGTCAGTGAGGGTCCTCTGTGGGTATGTCTACACAGCAAAACAGGTCAGCGAGTCTCAGAGCCTGGGTCAAATGACTTGGACTCATGCTGTGGGGCTAAAAACAGCAATGTAGACCAGCTCAGGCTCTGAGGTCTTCCCCTCTTGCTGGGTTTCAGAGTTGTGTTCCAGCCCAAGCATCTACACTGCTGTTCTTAGCCCCATAGCACAAGCCCAAATCAGTTAACCCAGGCCCTGAGTCTTGATGCTCTGGTTCTTTTTTTGCTGCATTGAGTGACCCTGTGAAACCGATATTACAACCTCATGTCGTATCTTTGAGGACCACTATATTAAATTTCTGAGTGGTTAATGCATGTTTGTGTTCTGCTCCATGGGGGAGGGTTACCACAGGGGAAGGTTACCCACAGCTCCTGAAGGAACTAAAAACAGTGGGGGTGATTACCCCTGGGATGGTAAGCAACTCCAGAGAAGCACCAGTCCCTGAGGTCGGTTGCATATACTGAGTCATGCTGGGTTTTCTGGAGACTGGGGGGCAGGTGAGAGAGGAAGATCTTCTGGCATAAAAGGATTGGCATGAACTGACTCATGGTCTAGCAGCGAAGGTACTGGATCTTCTGTCCCAGGGGGACCCCAGCCCTTATGGAAGGGTTGGAAAAGATGTTGGCCTACTAGGCAGGGCCAGCTCTAGCAATTTTGCCACCCCAAGCACGGCGGCACGCCGTGGGGGGCGCTCTGCCGCTCGCCGGTCCCGCGGCTCCGGTAGACCTCCCGCAGGCGTCCCTGCAGAGGGTCCGCTGGTCCCGCAGCTCTGGTGAACCTGCCATAGGCGTGCCTGCGGATGCTCCACCGGAGCCGCGGGACCAGCGGACCCTCCGCAGGGATGCCTGCGGGAGGTCTACCAGAGCCGCCTGCCGCCCTCCTGGCAACCGGCAGAGCGTCCCCCGTGGCGTGCCACCCCAAGCACGCACTTGGCGCGCTGTGGCCTGGAGCCGGCCCTGCTACTAGGGTCCTCACATGGGAGATATTTGTTAGTAAGCATGAAGGAACTGTTTTTTTATGTTGTCTCTATGATGTGTTTGTCCTTAAATAAATGTATGTTGCCAAGGAAGAGCTGTGTGGTAACTTTTAACAGCTGGCAGCACACTGTTCATAACCCTGGCAGAGAAAGCAAAGCCCAGCTGTTAGCCATTAGGCCTGACTGGCTTGCTAGGGATATCATACTATATGGCAGGGGGCCATGCAGCCTTAAAAACTCTGGTCAGAAGGCATTGGGACAAGGGTCCCTGCCGAGACACAGGGGACAGCTGGAGTCCTGAGACCTGACTGGGCACTCCTGGACTGGAGCATGCTGGGGGGAGGAAATACAAGTAGCGTGACCCTGCAACTCTGGCACTGATGTGAACAAGAGCAGAAGACGACAGATTGTCTTTACATTCAAAAATCTATTTTTCCTCTTATTTTGGTGGATTCTGAGGCAGTCGTACATACGGTGCCACTCCTTGTAAACATCACTGGTACTACATAGACTCCACTTTGCTACTGTGGAGTAAATGCAGAGACACTCCACTGCAGTCAGTGCAGTTACTCCAGATGTATGCTGGTGAAACGGTGAGCAGAATGTGGCTCCTGGCCAAACCTCCGGCACTCTGGACTCTACTTCAGCATAGGTTGCTGCGATAAGAGATCACAAGACATGTGACGATGAGCCCATCTAGTGAGATAGCTCATGAGAGACAGGCCAGCTTTCAAGTGACACTCACTAGATTTGTTTCTATAGTCATTGTCCCCAGTCCTTCAAAGATACTCTCACATGCTTAACCTTGTGCATCTGAGTGTCCCGTTGACTTTGGTGGGACTTCTCCTGTGCTGTGACAGGGGTTCTACTCACCACTCGGATGGTGCCTGTTCCTGGACATGCTGGGGAATAGCTCAAGAGGTCGATGTTTCTTCCCACAGTTGCACGCCATTTCTCCGCCTCTCTCTCTGGGTCTCCAGTTCTTCTCTCGTTCTACAAGTCGCTGCTACCGCTTTGTGACTCAACCTGCCAGCCAGGTCACTATATGCATTTTCCCTTTCCAGGGTATCAAAGCCTTTCCTCACCAGCAGTTTTAGGCAGTCTTCCCATTCACTGCCTTGTAGTGTCACTCCCTTAGTGGCTGGCAGGGGAACCCAGGGCCGCCTTCTACTCTGGGTTCCGGCTCAGGGACCCTTTAGCCATCAGTCAGGGTATGTTCCCTTCTAGACTTTACTGCCTTTCCCTGAACCCTGTCCTACCTTCCCCCCACTCTGGGTTTGCCAGCCCAAACGCCCCTCCCTTCTCTCAGGGAGTGACTGCAGACTTTCCCAGCAGCCTCTTCTGCTATCAGCTTCCTGCCTCTATACATCCAGCCCAGCTCGTTCCTCCCCAGCTGGGCTCCTTCCCTCAGTCAGGGAGCTGCTTAGCCACCTGATTCCTCTCAGCTGTGGCCTGTTTGGTTAATTGACTCTCTTCTTAGCCTACATTAACCCTTTCTGGACAAGTGTGGGGTTGAACATCCCCATCCACTGTGCATAAAGTTAAATATGTGCATAAGTCTCTCCAGAATTGCAAATAAAACAAATAAACTGTCAGAAATGGTGGGGGAGGCTTCTGAATTACACTGGATGGAGCTGATTTAGGGCCAGATAGTGGCTGGCCTCTGCATGGGTGCATGAGGTAGAGGACGATTCTAGGACTTATCCCTCTTAACCCATTTTCTCCAGCTGCCAGCTACACTCACTCTCCTGCTCTGTCCTGAGTGCAGGGACTAGTTCCTGCTAGCAAGCCAGGGGTGGGGAAAGGGGCACAAGCTACATCAGAAGTGGCAGAGGGCTGTGGGGGAAGTAGGCCCACAACACCTCCTTTTTGCACCAGTCAGCAGAGCTGCTGCACAAGGGAGCATCAAGCTGTGCCCTGCGATGTCTAGAATAGCAGGCGGCTCCAGCTGTATGTCAGGGAGCTCTGGGAGGCACTGTACCTCCTTGTGTTCCTATAGTGCTACTCCTGTGTACTCCCCACCCCTTACTTAGGGCTGTGGCCAAAAGCCATTGCAGAGCCCATGGGAACGTATGGCCTTCATTTGGAACTTGCTGTTCACATCTCTGTGCCTGAGGGCAAATACCCAGCAAAACAGAGGTTCTGCAAAGTTTCTCTGAATTGAACTATAAAACCTTCAGCATTTGCTCATTGCTATTAAAGCAGATTTGGGGATGAGATCACCTCCCCAAAGGATTCCGTCTAATCACGGCTTTTCAGAGCAAACCTATTATTTCTAGATATGCTCTGCCTGATTCAACCTGCTCTCACTATTCCAGGACAACAGGGTCGGATGGGTGTCGGGGACATGCTGGTGCTGTTTGTTCATTTCAGTACACACAAACCACAGGAGAGCAATGTAATGGCAGAAGACAGAAGTTCTGCTGTGAGACCTGGGTCCAGCTATTGTAAACTGGCTTCCAATGCAGTGTGGACGCTCAAGTATGGGCCTGGAAACACTGAGTCCACAAGCCCGGCTCCCACAAGGCCAAGCTTAGTGTGCTGTATAGACATACCCTGGGATAACACTGAGCCTGTATTGTACAGCTTCCCAAACTGTCTTGAGCCCTGTACATCGCAGCAATTGTTCCTTCACTGTCAGAACGGTTCTATCCATTATAAAGGAAGATTTGTTAGTGAAGGTTCATAAATATCTGAAGATGTAAAGAGCCCTATCATTGCTACATATTTATTAGTAACTGTTTTAGTTGTGCCTTTATGTTGTTACATCAAGGCACCTGCGCATGACAACATCAGTTTGATTTTTAATCATCCTTACTTTCCTTCAAAAACACTTCAGCCTCCTGCAGTTGTTCTTTCTGACCTCTGGACAGTTCTTACATGCCTCAGACTGATTTATTAAATTAGGTCCCAACCCTGCAAGTGCTGGGGCATAGGCAAACTTCTGCCCCCATGCAGAACCCCACTGGCTTCTCTCTGGGTGGGAAGCCATTTCCCATCCAATGAGAATTTTCAAGATTTTGAATTTTTTTCCTGTCCTGAACTGGGACAAAGTCAAAATCTGAAAAATGTTCATGAACCACAAATCTGACTTCACATCCATTGGTTCTCCCACATGGACCCAGGATCGGGGCCTTAGTGATGTCATCAGTTCTGTAAACCCAGGAACCTTGATTGTGCCTACCTCACAGCCTCAGGCCATCTGTTTTTTCTCTGGGGAGAACACCAACACCATGGCACTGCGCTTCTATGGATAGTCATGTTCCCTCATAGAACAATGATAATGTTATTCCCTACAGTGACAAAGTTCCTCCTCTACCTTGGTGGGTCCTGCGCTTATTGGCGGATTTGCTCTCCTCAGAGATCTTCCCCTCTGGTGGAACCAACAGTCTGGGTCAACTCCTCTTGTGTCTGATCAGGAGTTGGGAGATTTGAGGGGAACCCGGGACCGCTCTCTACTGTGGGTTCCAGCCCAGGGCCCTGTGGATTGCAGCTGTCTGGAGTGCCTCCTGGTACAGCTGTGTGACAGCTACAGCTCTCTGGGCTACTTCCCCATGGCCCCCTCCAAACAGCTTCTTTATCCTCACCACAGAACCCTCCTCCTGGTGTCTGATAATACTTGTCCTCCTCAGTCCTCCAGTAGCGCAGCCTCTCACTCTCAGCTCCTTGTGCCTCTTGCTCCCAGCTCTTCACATGCACACCACAAACTGAAGTGAGCTCCTTTTTAAACCCAGGTGCCCTGATAAGCCTGCCTTAATTGATTATATCAGCTTCTTGATTGGCTGCAGGTGTTCTAATCAGCCTGTTTGCCTTAATTGTTTCTAGAAAGTTCCTGATTGTTCTGGAACCTTCCCTGTTACCTTACCCAGGGAAAGGGGACCTATTTAACCTGGGGCTAATATATCTGCCTGCTATCACTCTCCTGTAGCCATCTGGCCTGATCCTGTCACACTACATGCTGCTCAATGAACCATCTAGAATACTCAAGACCTGATCCTGTGATGTGCCACACACCCTCACTCTCCGGTGGCAGGACATGAGTAACTTCTATAGGCTTCTATAGAAGCAAAGGTGCTCAGCACTTCCCAGGATTGGGTCCTTAGCAACCTGAAACCAATTAAAAGTCAAATGTGTCCATCTGAATAACAGAAAATTTAAAAAAACTCTGTATGACAAGTGATCCCTTTAAAAGGAGCATTAGAAGCCTGGCAGACATTCAGTTGGCATACTTGCACAGAGTGGGGGCAAAACACCACATAGCTAGTGATGCATAAAGGGCATAGCTCAACAATTTCCTTCTTGAAAATCCTCTTTTAGAATCATCTAAGTACTGTTTACTAATAAATCCATCAAAATCAGCTGTGTACAACACATAGCTGTTAGTCCCACGTTTAGAATGAAATCAGCATCTGAGCCTCCAGCCAGAGATTTTGTTGGTAAGGTCAGGCTCAGAATAACAACAGTTTGGCACTTCATTGCTTGATATGCTTCCTCTCCCGATCCACACAGGTTGTCGGCTGGCCAAAGTCTTCCTAAACGACTTATGACCCATTTTGTGCTCCAAAATTCTTTTAGTTGTCAGAAGCCTTTTCTACCCAGATCCAAAACTCCATTCACAATTCCCATCCATATCTTCTGAGATAGATAAACCTTCCCTCCACAGGAGTAATATATCTGCCACAACAAATATCCCTCAGTGTGTCAAACCTCAAAGCCTGCCATTCAGTACTGAGAACTAATGACACACCGAGATGGAAGACCACATGGACTTTACTTGCAGGAAGATGTGCTTTGGGCATGTCATATTCACGTCACAGCCCAGTTTGATATTATTTGTAGGCAGATGAGGGGAAAGCAGAGGTGAGAGAGGAGAAAAGAGTTCTGGCATTCCCTCCCACCCCTTAACTTCATGGAGAGACGAGCACAAGCAGAAATGTCCATAACAGAACTCCTTCAGAGTTCTGGGGTGTTCATACTTGGGGTTTTGCCTGAGCCTGACTCTCATTTCATAGGTATCTGAATATTATTAAGCTTCTACTTTTACTGCAGAGAGAACTGATAGCATGAGTAGTCCTGTGTGGAGTTGGCTTGCTTCTTCGGGAGGATTATCACTTCAGGTTTCCTTTTCTTTACTTAGATTTTCAGCCTTATACAAATTCCACACAGAAGAGGCTCCATCCCAGAGCTCTGGGAGCCCTCTGAAACTTAGGGCATAGAAGATACAATGTAAAAACTGACCAAGGCAGTGGCACTCGTCATCCCAGCCAACCACTTGTCATTTAATTACTAGCCAAGTGACTAGTTCAGTTTAAAATGCCTCCAATGGGCTTCCCCGCTGGATAGAAATCTTACCCTGACATGCCATTACTAATGCCTTCATCATGCCTGGAAAGTCAACACATTCAGGGCACTTTTAATCCCAGGGGCTGAGCATTCGAAAGGACAAGGGCAGTAGAAAATGGTTGACATGAGACACCTGGGACTAGAGGCTATATAACTGACACACACTCTGCCTAGAGTGTCAGGGACAAACAGGACAGAAAGGATACATTCCCAACAAGTATAGGATTTCTTATTCCCTGCAGTGACATAGATTGGCAAAACCCAAAGCAAACTGGTACAATTGCAGACTTGATGCATTACACAGCCCATTTCTTTGGTTTCGATCTGATTTTCTCTCTTTATTCTCACGATGCCTCGTTTTGCTTCTTCAACTCCTGTTTTTGCAGACACGTCATTTTACTCCTTCAGAATGTGAATTTCCCAGTTTTCAACTTCTACAAAGAATGACATTTAGAGCCTGCTGCACTCCAACTCTGTCCAAAGGGCACAGACCAGGGTCCTGCAAAGCCTGCAGGAGGGCCATGAGAAATGCCCAATGACTACAGATGAAAATGGAGCCTAAGAAGCCAAACATGACACATTATAAGCCATAGCTTTGCTGTGAGCTGAATTGTGCCACCCTCACAGTCACTGATACTACTATACACCAGAAATGGTCCCATTGAGTTCAACGAGGCTGTTTGCAGAGTAATCTGCTACTGCACGTGGTTAAAGAAATAGAATTTGCCTGTAGCGTTTGTTGTTTGCAGGGATCTGTTTCATTCCTCAGTTAGACTTATCTAATTACTTCTGTTCTGAATCCCCTTATTTTTACTGCTGGCAGGCAGCCATCCTGATTGCAGTCAATTTGCAAGATTCAAAATAAAATGTAAATGAAAAAACAAAACCACTGACACGGATGCAATCTCAACGGAGAAGTGTAATTAAGGAATTGGATGCAAATAAATGGCTTGCTCAGGTATCAGAAGTCGAGAAGAAATAATAAAAGGGAAAACACAGTTAGGAGAAAAGATGCCCCCATCATTAAATTAGGACAATGAAAAACATTTTGTCTGACAAATATTTAATTTTAAAGCCTGTCAGCAGGAGAGATTCTGGAAATCACTGATCAGATGAGGGCCCAATCCTGTTGTCCTTACTTAGGTGTGTAACAAATCCTTAATGATTTGACACTGAACACTGACTCATGTTGTAAATAAAAGGTGTCTCTCATGAGTCTGATAATTAACATAGCCGTCCACGGAAAAGGGGCAGAAGGAACAAACTACAGCTTCAGGATTTTAAACTCAGTTTCTCCTTCCCTGGAGGGGAGAGGGAATTGATGATGTTTGACTTTCATAAAAGAGAAGAAAGGTTTCCAAGAAACCATGGGCCTGATCCTGCAAGGTGCTGAGTGCCTTCGTGGAATCATGCCACTGTATGTCGAACCTGCTCCTGCAAACCCTTCCCCCACATGAGGTTCCCAATGGTTTCAGTGGGACAGTTTGTGTGAATAAGGGTTTGCAGGACAGAGGCCTGAAGTCAACACAGAAGCAAACTAAAATATTAGTTGTATTGCTGTACCATGTAGAGAGAGTTTCCAGGTACATCTATCAACCAGGCTGATGGTGTTCTAGTTAACTTACACGCAAAGCAATGGAATCCTTTAGTTGCAGAATAAAATATTGTACAAAGCTGATCTATAAGATCCTCCACTGTTAGGGTGACTAGATCTCCCGATTTTATAGCGACAGTCCTGATATTTGGGGCTGTGTCTTATATAGACACCTATTAACCTCACCCCCATCTCAATTTTTCACACTTGCTGTCTGGTCACCCTATCCACTCTACAAGCTCCATTTTTATATCTGAATTGGAACAGTACATGCCAGTGCTATTGTGCGTGCTGCATTACTCTTTATTTGTTGTGTTAAAAATAGAAAACCCATATTGAATTTAAGCCAACTCTTTAAGTACCTTATTATGTAGGCCAGGTCCCGTTTAAAGAGCTGGAGGTGAGTTCTGATTAGTGAGACAAGTACATGTTTTTCTCCTAGACATTCAAACACACACATGGAGTTTGATGGAAGAATTGTTCTGGAGTTGGGGTTGGAAGGCAGAGAGAAAGAAGAAGTGATTGGTGGTGGTAAGGATGAGAGGAAGTGCATAAATAGCTCTGGAGTCTCCCAGAGCTTCAAAGCATAAGCCATCCTCATATACTCAGGAGAGCGGTATGTACAGTCAATTGTCTCCTGTGACACCAACTTCTGAGGTTGGATTTTCTCCTCTGTGGATTTTAGCTCATTTAGTTAAGTAGGAAACAGCCCACATCAAAGAAAAAAACAGACACAAGGATCAGAAAAGAAGATAACCCCTATCTTATGGGTGCATTATAAATGCCTAGGAAAACAGTAGCCAACTCATGGAACATTTTCAAAGAATCCAGGCTTTGATGCCTTTAGAGCCCAAGGACTTCGGTTCTTTGCATCATCTCCCACCACTATACTTCATGGTTTCTCAAAGGAAATAAAGAGGCACAAAAAAAAATCCCTCACTTTTAAATGTGCAGCAGTAATTTCCGAGATGAGTCGCTTTTAGAGACTGAAGTAAACAAAAAGTAGTAAGTATGGGAATTAAAATGCTCACAGGCACTTTGCTGAACTCTTTTGAGTCCTGAACCAATTTTATCTAGCACACAAAAGTGGGCTTACAGCTTGGTTTTCCTGCAGTGCAGAAGCGCAAGAGAGGGATTCAATTATTCACGTTCCCTAATCTGACTCAATTGACAAAACAATGCTGATGTGCACTTTTTCAGAGACAGCTTGTCTGCTTTACTACAGGTGTTGTGACGGAAGTGTGGTTAAAATCCTGGCCCCATTGAAGTCAATGGGAGTTTTGATGCTGGATGTGTCCACACTTTGAGCTGGGGGAGCTCAAGGAGACATAGCACGTTAGCTCTCATCAAGCTAGCGTGCTAAAAACAGAACATACCCACAGCAGTGCAAGCAGCAGAAGGGGCTAGCTGCCCCGAGTGCAAACTTAGCATCTCAGGCAAGCACGGATTTGGGGCGGCTAGCCTCTCCCACTGCTCCTTACTGTTGTGGCTACATTTTATTTTTAGCACACTAGCTTGATTAGAACTAGCACAGGTACCTCTGCTCCAGCTGGGAATCACCCCCTCAACTCGAGGTGCAGACATATCCATGGACTTCAGTGGGACCAGAATTTCACCCTGTATTTTTAAGAACTTAGAGAACTAGTGCTCATGTTATCCACACAGTTGATCCATGGCCCCATGATCTCTCAGCCTTTGTGGACGCAGAATCCCCAGAAAATGCCCCTTTCCACTAAAAGTGAAGGATAATGAAAGTTGCTGTAACACTGCAACAAATTATTAATAGCTGTAATAGGATTCAGCCTTATGGATACTCCAGACCATCCACACACACTAGAGGAGATCTGATATGAAAACCAGTAAAGACTACAAATACACTAGTCCGTACACACAGTATCATCAACTCTTCCTGGTCCCACCTGCTAAGTACCAACTAAACAACCAAATGCTCTAGAACAGAGGAAATCACAGGAAACTGCTTGCCAGAGACTATGAAGTAAGTTAGTTCCCTTTCTGCTTGCATAATAATTAGAGCTGGGTGGGAAACAGTTTCCTATCCGATAAGAATTTTCAAGATTTTGAAATTTTTTCCCTGTCTTGAACTGGGACAAAAAGTCAAAATCTCAAACATTTTCATAAACCACAAATCTGAAAACATTTAAGACTAAGTCTGTCTAAATGTTTTGTTAAGATAATTTTGAAATGTTTTGATTTTGTCCTTTTAAAACTATGAATGAACTTAAACTTTGAAGCAAAAAATCATTTCAACCCCCATAATAGAAACTTTTCATTTTCAAAAAGTTGAAAAAGGACATTTGGACAATCTTGAATTTTTTGAACTTTTTTTTGAAATGGGAAATTCATCAAAACCAACCCTTTCCAGCAAACAACTTCAGTTTTCACAAGGCAGCATTTTCAGATGAAAAAATGTTTTGTCAAAAAGTTCCTGGCCAGCACTGATAATGACACTTAGGCCCAATCCATCAAACCCTGACACATGTACATAAATTTACTACTGTGTGTAGTCCCATTGATTTGGCACTGATTACACATTCCACTTCCACAGTGTAAAATAAAGCATGTGCATATGTGTTGGCAGGATGCAACCCTTACATAGCACTTTTCACCTTCAAAGCCTTGTGTACTAATGACTCTCCATAATACTCTCACAAAATGGTAACATATTAAGCTATGGGCCAGGCGGGTGAAATACCAGAGCAATAGTGTGCAAGGGATAACATCCAGCATTTAAAAGCTAGGGTGAAAGGATACATTGGCAATGTTTCATTCATCTGATCAGGGAAAAGACACAGTTTAATGGCAGTCAGATACCAGCAATAGGTATATAAATAGTTTGTGAACAAGCTCATGCAGGTGACAGCCCATTCAAAACAAACACTACACGGGAGAAAACCAAAATCCATTCACATCATTCATGAAAGTGAGAATGTGCCACCAAGACACACAAAAAAGGAAAGGGGAAAATAATAAGGTGCTAAAAATACTCACTAGCTCTCAGGGGGGGAGAGTGAAACCTGCAGAAGTCAGCTACAAAATGGCCACCTAAAGGGAACAGCTGCTCATTTCTCCTGGATTTAAAGGCCCAGCTATGAGAATGGCATGATGGAAATTGGGGAAAGGCTCTTCTAAGAGGGTGAAGCCATTCTGGACAGCTTGGTTGGTATCCAGTCACTCACAGCTCCCAGAAAAGGGGCTGAATTCTCACTTTACTGAGGGCCAGGAAGCCAATGGAAGTTTTTCCCACCTGCAGGCTGTCATGTTTGACACAGTGATGTCCTTTGATATTTTGTTTCTGTAATACAAAATCCAGCTGTTTTCTGCACATCAGCTGCTTCTGGATAAAGTCTCCCCTTCCCCTATCACAACTATGAACAGTTCCCCCAGCACTAGCAGTGTGTTCAGGACAGTGATGTCATTATAAACTGGATATCTATATTTATCCATTTATATCCCATTTGTAATGATACCACTGTCCGACACATTGGCCGTTTACCAGAAATACAGCCAAGTTCAAGGGTGGGGCAAGTTTTTTATTTCTTTCTGCTAAGCAGAGCAGGTTAGGCAACATTTATAATCTCTCTGCCTAGGACAACAGAGAGGGTTGATCTGTTATTGCAATCAGTTAGTGGGAAGAACTGTTTGAAACGGGACAACATTAATGCGCAGTAGGGAATTTTAGTGCATGCCAGCAGGGTACACACAGGCCAGTTAGTGTGTGACATGTTAGTGCCAACTACAGTGTACACCTTTCTAAGCCACTGTGTAGACAAGACTTAAGTGTTATTTTCCTCCTTCAACAGATGGGGGAAGTAAAGCAAATAATGGTTAAGTGAGTTATCCAAGGCCACAAAGGGAGTAAGTGTCAGAGTGAGGATTAGAATTCTGGAGTACTTGTGGCCAAGGCATGGGCCCAGACTTGTTCCCATTGGCTTCAAGACCTTACTGCCTCCCATCTTAATAGCATTGGTCACAGTAATTTAATAGCAGATGAAAAATTTTTCAGTTCAAATTTCACAGAGAAAACAACACAGCCTGCTTCTGAGTAATGTAGGGAGGAAATGAGTTCTCGCCTCTTTCCACATAAGGGAAGATCACACTGGTAAATGCTATTGGTGGCTCAGAAACACTCACTTAAATTTAATAAAACTTAAACTGTTTAAAACTGTGACAAGGGGTAAAAAGCACAACTCAGGAAGGGTTAGGTTCTCTCAGTCCTGGGCTGGCTGAGCACTGGGCCAGGCTCTGGCATGTTAGAGTAGCCCTGAGGTTGCTCTAGTTTACATGACTGTTAATAGCCCCAACAGAAACCTAATTGTGTCTTCTCTTCCCCCTCCCCCCCATGAAGGAAGGAGACACTATGCTGTGTCTACCCCACTAGAAGTCCCCCTGCACTGGGTGATCTTCCTGGAATGCCCACACTATCTTTATAGCCACTTTGTACTAGTGACATTGTGCAAAAGGGCCTTAACACAGAGGAGAATCTGGCCAATGAGTGCAGTTGTCTTTGAAATAACAACCCACCTGTGCTGCCTGTCAAGAAATTACAAATGGAGAAAGACAGACAGACTGGCCTTTAAATACTTTTTAATGAGATTGTTACGAAAATATAGCAACATGCTCCCTAAAGCTTTGTAAAACTGCCTAGCAGAATGATTCATGAAAAGTTAGGAGGGAGAAAGAGGCTTTTAAAACATAAATTGTCTAAGCCTATTGTTCCTTGCTGGTGACAATCAATGCCCCTGAAGTGGTGCTGGAAATGATTTAACTGCTGGTGGAGACAGGGCAAAACTCTGCTCAGCCCCCATTACAGGAAGCATGCTTGAGCCCAGCAGTTAAATGGTTCTCAGCCCCAGTTCCAGGGGGCCTGTTGCTGATTGTAGTTATCAGCAACAGATCAGCTGCCTAGTGCAGTCAGGGTCTTAGAGAACATCCTCTCCCATGATCTAGCAGGCCTTTGTTTTCTTTGTACCACTACCTCCAACGGTGACTTGGGTTCCCAGCTGGTTCACACGTCATCTCATTCTTGCTGTCAACACATTTATCTGAAATTAAAATTAAACCCTTGACTTGGTTTCAAAGTTTCCATACTCTCTTGTTCTTAGTTTCTGAGGCAATGATTTATATGTTGCCATTTCCGGATCCTGGTGGAACGCCCATTTCACCTAGCATTACTCCAGTTAACACCATGCGTTCCATTTCTCCATGGCCAACTCACTTAACTGGGTCCACCTGTGTAGTTCTCACTGCAGGATCTGACTCAACCTCAGAGTGTAACATCCTCAGGACAGTGACCTTTGTCACAGTTTAGGCCTTTGAAGTGCAATGCAAAGTTATTGACATTCATAAATAACCATTCTCTATATTTCAGACACTCTGGGTTTCTAGGTCCCCCAGAAGGTAATCTCTACCTTGAACATTTCTCTCTTATTCTGTCGCTGTCTTATTTTTACCCTGCCCATGTGATTCAGACAAGACGTAACTCAAATAGGATTGAAGAAAATGAGATTCACTCTCTGGAAATAACCCAAGTTTTTACTTCATCTAGATAAATATGTGAGAACGTATTTTATGGACTAGTAGCCTGGCCACAGGACTCCTTAATTCTAATCTTGGCTTTAACAGTGGCTCCCTCTGGGAACGTGATTCTCTGCCTCAGTTTCCCCATTCATTAAATGGCATAATTTTTCACCTCAGTGTTCAGATTATTAACTAGCTAATGATTATAGGACATATGGGAAAACTTATCATTGCTAAAGTAAGGATCAGAGCTCGAAGATGTAAAACTAAATACCCACCATATGAATCCATTAGCAAGAGTCTGGCAACAACAAACAGCATTGTGCAATTAACTTAAATCAGGACGGCAATAAAATTAAAAAAATGTGAAATTGTGCAGCTCGTGCTAAATTTTGTCAAGTCACTAACTGAAGTACAGTCTGTTTAGTTTTTTGATTTTTTTAACTGGAAAATAAAAGTCAAAGTCTATCTCAGTCTGATGTACCTGAAATCTAGACATAAGAAGCAGTGATCTCAGGAAACAATCACTGAAAAGCAACAGACTTTCTAGAAGACCTTACTTCCTTTCATTCAAAGAGAAATCTATATTTTAAGTAGACTTAAGTTTTAATCAAAGCTCTTCTTTAGGTTGTCAAAGGCACGAAAAGTGATAAGAACTTGCTTGTTGGCTATTGATTCTTGATGAGTAATACTATTTGAATATTATTATGACTGATTAAATTTGCATTGCTAATAAGGAACATGCCATATGCCTCACACACCTGTAGAGTGCAGCTCCTAGTTTTGAAAGGTTATTAGTTTTTATGTTCTGGCAAGAAAGAATTTATGAGAAACCCTCTGGCAAATGGGGATGTACAGGAATGCATTAGGTTTTGTGCTGCCTCTCTCGTTTCTAATCTTGCAAAGTGGGCGCTTTGCTTGTTCAGTCACAGAAGACCTGGAATACATAACGTGCTTGCCAAGATAATTGTTGCATCGGTGGAAAGAGGAAATCTTGTGCTGGTGCAAGACAATACGTCTTAACACACAGCTCTGGCATTGGAGTTACTGCTAAATCAGCCCAAAGCCTCATTTGGGATGGCAGGGGAAAGAGATAATTAAGTCTCTGTCTCCACTGAAAGCTTTAAAAAAAAATCGAATTGCTGTTCTCTAAATGGCTTCTTCTGAATTTTAAATGGTTGTGGGGGGGGGGACTTGACAATGGGAAAAATAAACCCCTGATTTAAGAGTTTTGTCATCATTGGGGATTGCTGAAATTACCTGCTTCGCCTTTAGGTTAGTTTCTAAAAAATAAACAGATTCTCTCCCCCCGCCCCCATATAATAGTGTGCAGGGATTTTATCCTGATTAAAAGCATTTAAAAATTAATTCCACAAAGACAAGTCCCTCCTGATTCTTAAGAGTACAGCAGCTGCATGTCTCCTCTGGTATTTAAATCTATGTACCTGTCATTAACAACACACTTCTTACACACTGGCTTTCCTTCAGGGAATTTTAAACAATGGCAGCTGTGGGCTTTCCCAGCCTGTTCTAAAACAAAGCTCATGATCTGGACACACTTAAAAACTCACCTTCTTCCTGGGATGTGGCTTTATTAACAGAGAAACAAACAGTATGTTAAGAAAATTCAGCTCAAGCCTTCTCTCCAGACATGCATCCGACAAAGTGGGTATTCACCCACGAAAGCTCATGCTCCAATATGTCTGTTAGTCTATAAGGTGCCACAGGATTCTTTGCTGCTTTTATAGATCCAGACTAACACGGCTACCCCTCTGATACTCTCCAGACTTGCATCTCATCTCTTGCAAATTCCACTCCTACCTCTCTGATATCCAAAGAAGCTACTGAGCCACATGCAGTAGGTTAACCCATTAACACTTTCCATAGAAGGGTCAATACCTGAAAACAGAGTGGTGGGGTTTCAGGCAAACCCTGCCAGTCTATTACTATATGTGAGACACATTTTGCGGCCATGGAGGATAGTTGGCTGGTAATTGTAAAGATTTCGACCAGGAGAGTCCATGAAGGATAACTTGATGTGACGTGAAAAGAAACCTAGACCAACCAAAGTTGTAAATACTGCCACTACCAAGAACTAATCAAACACTGTGGAAACAGCATATGTGAATAGTCATTCAGCTTCCAAAGTTTTATCTCTTTCAAAATGCTCATAGACCCTGTTGGTTTTAAGAGGAGATAGGCAGCAAAATACCTTTGAGGCTCTGGGCCTAAACCCACATACTCACAGCATTCATTGTAAAATTAGCCATGTGTAGATATTCAAGTATCTGCTACTTGCTTTTACAAGCCTTCCAAGTAACTTGACTCTTAAGCAGGGGGCATCTTCCCACAGAAGGGAAACAAATAGCCAGCACATCTGCAGGATATAATAAGTGTAATGTACAAAAGGTGCCTTTGGCTCATTAATGTAGGAGCCCCACCGTCCAAAGGGAATCTATGGCTGTGAAAACATAACTAATAGAATGAAAAAGAAGAATGACCTTTTGCAGTTTACAAGCAAAAGTGACCATTTTCTATGAGACATCTATGCACCTTGAACATAGTGATGGGCAGGGTCATAAACCACAAGAACATTGTTTCTTCCTATAGGTTTTCTTTACCCGTCCATGACATATATTCCTTCCTAGATAGGAAGCTAGTAACACAGGGACATGAAAATTGCCAAGTAATCAAGAGATTCCCGTGAATAATGAACACCCATGGGTAAAGCAGCATGTTACTAATATAAACCAATCAGACCTATATTAAAACAAACCAGAGGGTAATGAAACACATGCAAGGACTTAAAAATTAATTTCTCACAAAATACTAGAGATGCCTCACTGATTTGGTGTTGACAATGCCACATACTGGGACACCTCATTAGAGAATGTTCCTAGTAACGAGTATGCAATAGAGCTGTAGCCATGTCAGTCCCAAGATATTAGAGAGACAAGGTGGGTGAGGTAATATCTTCTGTTGGACCAACTTCTGTTGGTGTAGGCATAGCCTAATACAAATGAAACACTTTCTCGTCACTGTAGATAATCCACCCAGAGGCAGCAGGTAGGTCAATAGGAGAATTCTTCCATTGACTTAGTGCTGTCTACATCAGGGGTTAGGTTGGATTATTAGTCCCTTGGGCTGTAGATTTTTTCACACTCTTGAGAGACATAGCTATGCTGATGTAACTTTTCAGTGCAGACCGGCCCTTAAAATACCTTCCTCCCTCCCCACAAAAAACACCCATGAGACACTGCCAGGTTGAGATATGTTTGGGTTATTTATTTTTCTGCAGATGACATGTTTTGAATAAAAAAAATCCAAAGATTTCACAATTCAGGGATGGAGAAAGGAGGTAATTGAAAAGATTTAAGGGAGATTTAGCTGTGTGTTTCTGAGCAATTTATGACAGGAGTCTACTGGCTTAAACCAATCTTGAAATTTGTAGAATTAGGGCCTGGTCCACCACTTCTCAGAAATCAACAGCTAGACTCCTCATTGACTTCAACAGGCATAGGGCTGAACCTGTAAAATATTAGGCTGTGGTCTGTCCCTGCTACTTACATTGAGAGGTACCATGGGGCAGGATCCTGCACCAATTTAGGGAGGGATTTTCACAATGCTTATGTGAGTTGGATCAATTGGACTTGTGTTCCTAAGTCACCTAGACACTTCTAAACCCTCCCATAAATGAATGGGAAGATTGCAGTTGACTTAAGTGGACTCAGGACTAAATGCAAGTACTACTCACTGAGTAATAGTGATAATCAGGCTCTGTGTTTTCAGAGTCGCTAAAGACATGATTCTGCCTCTCTAACTCCTGATGAGTGGTTGCAACTTACTCGCTGATTAGTCCCATTGATTTTAGTGGGACTCCATGTGCTACTCTGGGAAACTAATGGTGGCAGAACAGGGCCTACATACTTTTGCACAACCCTGACCTTCATGCTGCAAAAGCCATCTAGCACTTTACATTCATGTAAATATCCTTGTTGCCTTCCCTCCCTCCCCCTCGCACTCCTGCAGTGTGTAACTGACGCAGATTCCCATTCACAAGACAAAAATTAATAAGAAAGGGTTTCTCACGCTAGCAATTAACACACACCATCTGAATCAATGCAGGTTTACACAGTGCTCATTGCATATGGTGCACCACTGCCATGAACAGTAGCAGGAGGAAGGCACAGGAAGCAAATACCAACCTTGTCATGGTACAATTCCCCACTCTGAACCTTAGCATCCAAAAGATGGGGTACCAGCATGAATTCCTCTAAGCTCAATTACCAGCTTAGTACTTGTAGCGCTGCCACCAGCCAGGAATTCCAGTGCCTGGTACACTCTGGTCCCCCCAAAACCTTGCCCGGGGACCCCCAAGACCCAGACCCTCTGGATCTTAACACAAGGAAAGTAAACCCTTTCCCTCGCCATTGCCTCTCCCAGGCTTCCCCTCCCTGGGTTACCCTGGAAGATCACTGTGTGATTCAAACTCCTTGAATCTTAAACAGAGAGGAAAATGCACCTTCCTCCCTCCTTCTCTTTCCCCCTCCCAGACTCTTCCTGAGAGAAAGTAATCCTGGCACAGAGAGAAATCAGCCTCTCTCTCCCTCTTCCCTCCTTTCTCCCCACCAATTCCCTGGTGGATCCAGACCCAGGCCCCTGGGGTCTCACCAGAATAAAAAAAACAATCAGGTTCTTAAACAAGAAAAACTTTTAATTGAAGAAAGAAAAAACAGTAAAAGTTATCCTTGTAAATTTAAAATGGAATAGGTACAGGGTCTTTCAGCTATAGACACTGAGAACACCCTCCCAGCCTAACTATAGAAGTACAAATTAAAATCTTTTCAGCAAAATACCAATTTGAACTCCTTCCAACCAAACACACATTTGCAAATAAAGAAAACAACCATAAGCCTAACTCGCCTTATCTACCTAGTACTCACTATTCTGGATCTATAAGAACCTGTATCAGGGAGATTGGAGAGAAACCTGGTTGCACGTCTGGTCCCTCTCAGCCCCCAGAGTGAACAACCACCAAAAACTAACAGCACACACAAAACTTCCCTCCCTCAAGATTTGACAGTATCCTGTCCTCTGATTGGTCCTCTGGTCAGGTGACAGCCAGGCTTACTGATCTTGTTAACCCTTTATAGTCAAAGAGATATAAAGTACTTCTGTGCTATTAACTTTTCTTATCTGTTTATGACAAACCTACAGAGATTGTTACATGTATGTGTCATTGTCACTGCGTAACTGACACTCCTTGTTGGGTCAGGTGGTAGACTGGGGCATTTATAAATTCTCCTTCAATATAATGCACACGGGAAAGGATATGAGCCAGGATTACTGGTACGGATGAAAGACCAATCTCTGCCTGGATTTATGGGATGCAGAATGCAGGGGGGATGAGAGAAAGTAAACAGCCTTTCTTCCCTCCTTCCCCCATTAGCCCCTGGCAAAATTCTAGTCCCTGAGGAGGGCCAAAGGAGGCAGGGAGAGAGAGGGTGGAGCCATGGCTGTTCCCCTATGTGCTGCCCAGCAGAGCTGGCTGGGCATGCAGGATGATGAGGCGGGTGTGAGACAGTGCAGCACCCCAGGCAGGGACAGAGCAGCGTGCACCTTCCCCCTGTGCACCAGGCCTCCTACCTCCCGGAGACACAGTGCTTCCTGGTGATCCCTCTGTGGTAGTGCAATGCTACACTGTTGCCTTAACATTGCCTCACCCTAGTGAATCCCTCAATGGAGGCCAGCTCACTGCCTTAGGGGGCTTATTGCTGGAGCCCCGCACGTGGGAAAGAGAGTGCCATTTACAACTCTCTGCACTGTCGAGTGAAATTCGGGTTGCTCTTGTGCACCTTCTGTCGCGGTTGCCCTTGTATCTAGCTTTGCAATAAGGCTAAGAGAAGCTAATGAAACCTACTGAAAATCTTAATGACACACTCATCTCTTTCCTCGACCTTAGGAAAGTGTAATGTCAGCCCTTCTCTTCCATACTGTACAGTAAGCTCAAGGGCAGGTAGCGTTTCATCATGTAAATCCTTGTCCCCTCCACGCTAAATTGGGAAAGACCTTGAATGTTCTGCTCAAATTTAATTTATAAACAAGAAACCTGAAGTTTCTTAAAAGAGCACGTCAGTAAATTAGCATCTATTTTTGCAGCCTTGTCAAGGATTAGCAATTTTAATCAATTTCAAGCATGAATTAGGAATTAGAAAATACAGCTGAGATATTAATAACAAGTAGCTCAATACATGCCCATAATTTGCTTACATTTAAGGGGGTGGCAGGAATGTTTATGCACACAGTAGGATGTGCTGAGTAGGTAAAACAAAAATGAGTTTACTGGTATTATAAACCTAATGGGATGTTTGGGATAAAGCCCTGTTTGCCTCTGGGTTTCTGCATCTGTCTTTCATTGCTCCCTGATTGTGCTCTCATTAACTTGGGTGTACAACACAAGTAATTCCACTTACATCTCTGGAGTAACACCGGTGTAAAGCTGTCCCGGTCAGCACAGGAATCAGGCCTCGGGGTTGCCGTAGAACGTGCAGTCTGGTGACAATGTGCAGAGATGCAGGTCACCTTTTAACTTTAAAACAATCTTAGCAATTACTGTGAGCCTGCTTTATATTCCCATCAACTATTTTCACATGATTATGTGGGCTCCTGACCCTCAAGAACAAGGACTCATCTGATACAGTGAAACATAGGTGCCAACTATAAAAAATAGTGGGTGCAGAGCACCCACCAGCCACCTACCCACCTATCAGCTGTTCAGTGGGTCCTGGGAGAAGGGGCGGCATGGGGGCAGGAAGAGGCAGAGCCAGGATGGGGCATGCTCGGGGGCGGAGAGGGGGCAGGAAGTAGAGCTAGGGCCTCAGGGGCAGGGTGGGAAGAGGTAGAGCAAGCATGGGGCCTTAGGGGAAGTGGCAGCATGGGGCGTGGCCTCGGGGCAGAGAGGGGGTGAAGCACCCACCTAGAAAGAATAAAGTCAGTGTCTGTGCAATGAAAGGTTTTAACCTAGGAGGAGACAAAGCACCTTTCTCAAGCAGAGGCTGGATTTCAGTCCTTGTTTTCATCCTGTAGTGAAATAGGGACCTGAGTTCTCCTCCTTTAAGATGAGAAGTCTCTTTTTTCACTACACAGCAGAAAAGCAAGAAGCAGTTTACAAGCATGCACCACAACCTCATTCGGGGGGAAGGTTACATTTAAACCGTTATATATAATATACTAATTGGTACAATTAACTTGTTATCTAGGGGGTTGCATAAACGAACACAATATTATCAATGTTGAAAACAGAACTGCCAAACCAAAAATCCCTCTATGTCATCTTCAGCCTCAGCAATTTGATCACCATGATTATATATAATAGATTGTTACAGAGGAGAGGTTCTCAAACTTTCTCCACTCAGGAACTCTGCACCTGCCCTGGTTTCTCCTTATGATCGACAATCTGGCAAGCCTTTGCAGACATTCACAGTACAAATCATTTTTTGCATTGAAGTCAGTAAGTAAATACTTCCTTCCCTTCTAAATAAACATGCCATTTTTCTGAAAAGGTAATTGATACTTTGGCACCTTCAAAAATGTAAATGCATGTCTAAGTCTAGTGCTGAATAACCTTTATGTGAACTAGGAACTATTATACACATATGCGAACAACTAAGATGCACAGTTAGGAGATACTTCTTGTGACAAACATGGCAATTTCCTACAGTATCCTGGCTTAATGAATTATGTTTAAGGATTTTTGTATCACTGTATTAAAAATGCGAATACAAATGTTATGTATTATGGTGGGATTGTATGTAATGTCTCCAGGGAGCAAACATGACTAATGTAACCGCTGAAAAGGGTTAAGAACTTCAAAGGACTATTTGAAACCATGGGCCAGATGAGAATGAACTTTAAATTTAAGTGAGTTTCCCAAGAAATCTCTAAAGGAAGGTGTACGCAAACATACCCTCTTCCGGTTACGCAAGAACTCAGCCTTTTGAAGGTTCACCCTGTGGCGGAAACTTGATCACCTATTAACTGAGAACAAGATCAGAGACCCAAAGTCATGGGGGCTCTTATTCTGAGCAAAAGGTGTTATGAACTTGTAACTGCAGAAAACCCACTTTGGGTTTGGGGACTGACCATCTGCCAGAGTCCTTGTTGGAGTCGGGGCTGATCTCTGGTAAGCTTATTAGCATCTGTGTAGTTTTTTATTGCTTTGAATGTTTTCACCTTAAGAACAAATGTGCTTGCTTAGAAAGGGCTGTGTGGTAACTTACCTATCGGTAGTTATGCTGTTTGTAGCCTCTGAGGAGAAGGCAAAGCAGACCGGCTGAGACAGTCTGACTTGCAGCGGAATTCACCGTGTATGCAGAGAACGGCGCAGCCTGGAAATAACCCTCGCAGGAGGGAGAGAGATGCATGTATCTGCCCAAGAGAGGTGATGGCTAAGGAGCGGGGATCCTAAAAGTGGGTGCCCTGCGGCACCACAGAGGGGGACTAGAGGTTCAGGTGCCCTGAACTGTGACACTTCTCATTTATGCTCTGCTTCTCATTTGTCCCTATGGACAGTAGAAAGTAAAGATAGCCAGAGAGCAGTGCTCTCTGACCCATCCACTCCCTATTTCTCCCGCCCTCCATGCCATCGTGAGCATGCCCACTCTGCTAGCCTTGCTCCCAGATTACAGCAAAGAGCTCTTATGCTAGTTTCACACCAGTGGGGAGACACCCTGCACGTGGTACTGTCAAGGGGCCATTTCTGTCCACTTTCTGCTGCCAGAGTGGCATTAAAGGGCCGTAGTGTAAATAAGAAGCATGTCGTCACTTTCGTATCTAAAATTGCCTGACTGGAAATTAAATTTGCATACATATGGCTTTGAACTTTTTTTTTTTTGGGTGGGAGGAAGGAATCCTAGATTCATTTTTTAGCTTCACTCTCTGTTTGCAATGTACTCAGTCATGCAACACTACACACGTGGATTAGCAATAGCGACCTATTTCAGGATATATGCCACACTGTATTCCTGGCATGACCCCTGAAACATGCACGGTTTGTCTCTATAGACAGGATGTACCATTTAAATGTTTTGTATGGGCTAGATTGCGACTCAGACTATACCTCTCTGCAAGGGAGTAATGATGCTCCCCAACACTGTGGCCTACTCAGACTTGTGGAGCATGTGCTCTGGAGACAGCAGGGATACCCTCCCCGCCAAAGCACGTGGGCAGAGAGTAGAGAAGGAGGGTCAGAGAATGGATGGAGTTTGGGCTCCGAGCAGCTCCCTTTCATTGGCCTGGGTAACTGAGCCAGCACAGGTAATAATTTAGGACTGGTATAGACCCACAGTTAATGATCACAGCAGCAAGGATGGAATCATGACTCCGAGGTCTTTCTCCAGGCTGCTCCTAGGTGGTCCAGTTTATCCACCAGCCTTTGCCCACAACTGTGACTCAAGACCCACTCTGCCCCAACGTCCATATGCACGTGATTGTCGTTATACCGGGGATCATTCTTCACGATGAAAAAAGAAAATAAAGACACATTTGTGCCGTTGGTTCCTCTACCTCCGGAATAGAATTCTAAAGAACCGATACACTTTAGGGCTTTTAAGCTGATCTTTAATGTGTTAGGGAGAAAAATAACATGGCCTGTTGTCCTAGAGATCACTCAGAAAGAATGCTTCTCCATAATGAGGCACCATATATCACTGATTTAATGAGGTTGACTAGGTTGGCACTTTTCATGCTTTTCTATCAGCACAAAATGTTTCCCCATTGATAAACTACCCTGATTATTTAATCTACTAATTGTTTAACTCTAATTATTTTTAACTCTCAAGATGTTATATGGACTGTCTAAAAGCGGGCCTGGTGATGGAGCATGGTGATATCAATCAGAGTTCTCTAAACGTCTGCCAGGCAACTAGCAAAAGTTTGTCCAGAGCTGTAATAATAAATTATGATCAATATGGATTGAGTTCCTGTTTAAAGTACCCTCCTCCTCCTCCAAGATTATCATAGATGAAATTTAGATAAGTCAGCACAGAGCACTCGACAAGAGAAGAACATCGAGGTTGTAAATCAGAATGTCTTGACATAATGACCTCCTGTCCTATGTCCATGTTCCACTCTTATTACATTCATCATCGCAAAGAAGGTACAGGAAGCAGCAGCAAGTTTAGCAAACCGAGAAAGGATATAAAGGAAAACTTAACCAGGATGTAAAAATATATGAGAAAGAAGATTATATTTTTAGCCATGAGCAAGGAGTATTGCTCTGCACAGCTGGGAACCTGCACTCTTGGGTTTTATTCTGGCTTTGAAAGGAGAGTGGGGGTCATTACCTGCTCTTGCAAAAACCTGAATTTGTTTCCCCAGTATCTGTTGCTTTGGTTTGCATGCCAAATGGATTGTGGGATTGCTAGAGAGGACAGCTCCCTTACTTACCAGGTCAGTAAACAGAAGTCACCAGTGTGGTTAGATGTTCGGCTGCATGTGTGCTGCCCCAGCTCTATGCAGACAGATAGCACAGCAGACCTCAAGCAAACCACTCAATGACCACAAAATGCGTTAAGGTACGAAGGCATCAGGCCAGGTTTATTGTCGACAAAGCACAGTAATAGCACCTGGCATACTCTACAAGGATACTAACACATGTATGCCCATGACAATGGACGCAGCCCAGTGAATGGCAGGATTTTCCATTCCCGGCCCTAGGGTAGACCAAGACACACTCTCAGAGATACCTCTTTATACCCTGATACAAACAAGTTACGTACTGCCCCCTGATGCAGCTAGTTATTTTTACCCATCTTCTTGTACATATTGGTTCAATTAAAACAGTTGTATTTATCACACTGTCATCCTGACCTTATCTTTTAGGAGGGGGGTCAGTGTGTTCCTGTTCTCCTTGGGGAATGTTTTTGTACCATCCTTGATATGGGGATGTTCTGATACCACCTTCTGGAATGCGTTTGCGTGGATGTTCTGTACCTAATACTTCTTAGGAACGTGTGTGTCTGCAATATCAGCCCTGTTCTTGCCAGATTCTGGTGAACTTGCAAGCAGGCAGAGCCTGACATTTACTCACAGCCTGACTTGTGCTAACTTTGCTTTATATCAGCAAAGCTTGCCCACTACTTTAGCTCAGGCCTCATATCAGGCCTCTGATAGAAGGGCTTATATCTCAGGCTCTCTTTCTACTATACATACCTATACAGCACCAAGTTCCACCAAGGATCATCTTTTAAACTGAAACACAATCTGAAACACTCTCTCATAACCCTAATTGAGAACGGGGCACCACAAACTTATTTTAACCCTTGTGCTGGTATCTTTGTACCTTGTTCCTGACATATATATTGCTCATATAGCTCAGAGCTCAGCTTTATGCTGGAAGTGGGGCATGGAGAACACTGGGGCAAGGGATGTAAATTCCTAACATTTGAGGTATTCCAAAAGCCATAAAGTTGCTCTTCAGAAGTATTTCAGGAAGCTCAGGGTTAAGTCACCAGTGGCAATGACGATTTAGCAGTGTTCAGGAAGTGGGGTGAATTCCAGCACAGCAAGACAACCACCCCCATCTCCCTTTCAGTTTGGTGGCAGAATTTTAACAAGGGGCTCCCAGATGAGTCACTTTTCAGCAATAGTGCGGGAGGTGTGAGCTCCATGGGGCTAACTAGAGCCAGGATAGTGCATCATTGCCGAGGGAGAACAATGGAGGGATGCTCCCTGCTTCTCTTTAGAAGAAACAGCTTGAGCCTCTGCCTAGGATGTGTTGTGCACTACACCCTTTAGGGAGCAGAGGTCCTAGCCAAAAGACCATGTCTCCCTGGATTTATGGTGTATCTATGGGACAGGTATCTGGGCCTTGCTTTTAGCACAGAGAGCTGCCTCGAGCCCATCATCCGTTACTTGCCATAGCAAAGTTTAGCGACAGCTCTTGCTTCATGTTAGGCCTCTACAGGAACGCTTTCAACAATTAAAATCGGCCAGATTTCTGCCTACAGTACTCTTTGTCCCCTCTCGATCAGCACTGGTCAGACACTCTTTGGAAGATGGGCACTCAAAGCAGTTCAGCTCCTTCCCTGGGACAAATGGGGCAGCTCATTAGTCCCCTTCATCATGAACAGGCTTTGGAAGGACAACCACTAAAAGTAAGCTGAAGGCTAATAGCAGCCTTCAAATGCCTGACTGGGACGGGAGGGTCCAAAGAGGATGGAACTAGGTTGTTCACAGTGGTGGCAGATGACAGAACAAGAAGCAATGGTCTCAAGTTGCAGTTGGGGAGGTCTAGGTTGGATATTAGGAAACACTTTTTCACTAGGAGGGTGGTGAAGCACTGGAATGGGTTACCTAGGGAGGTGGTGGAATCTCCATACTTAGAGATTTTAAAGGCCCGGTTTGACAAAGCCCTGGCAGGGATGATTTAGTTGGTGTTGCTCCTGCTTTGAGCAGGGGATTGGACTAGATGACCTCCTGAGGCCTCTTCCAACCCTAATATTCTATGAAAGAAAGGAAGTTTTCCCAACCAGTAAAACTATACCATGCATTCCTCTATACCAGAATAGAAATGCTCCCAAAACTTAGCAAAACAAAACAAAATAAAAAAATTTAACTAAAGACAAGATTATCTGAAACTGTATTTATGCTGTTTCAAATTAATCAAACTACACCTAGTTATGCTGGGATAAACCACTAATTCTGGATTGGAATAGACGAAGATGGTGGAATGCAAACCCATATGTAGGAAGGAAATTCTTTTCTATGTTTAAGAAGAGATTCATTTCTTTCCCCTCAGCTTTATCTTGTATTTTGGAGTCGTTGGAGACATTCATAACAGAGTGGAAGCATGTCAACCAAAATAAAGGCATTAGCTTGTGTCATCCCTAACTGAGAAACAGTCATTAAAGCACATTGAGTAGAAATTGTTATTCCGCTTTGCTATATTTCCAGGACACGCTTTAAAAAAAGAACTAGGTATGTTCATGAAGGATAGGTCCATCAATGGCTATTAGCCAGAATGGGCAGGGATGGTGTCTCTAGCCTCTGTTTCCCAGAAGCTGGGAATGAGCAACAGACCGGGGGGTTGGATCACTTGATGATTATTTGTTCTGTTCATTCTCTGTGGGGCACCTGGCATTGGCCAGTGTCGGAAGGCAGGATACTGGGCTAGATGGACTTTTGGTCTGACCCAGTACAGCCGTTCTTATGTTCTCCATTAACTTTATAACAGGCCACATCAGCTTTCAGTTCTTCAGCATTGTTACTACTGTTCCAAAAAGTAATCATGTTTCTGTCTAGAAGAGGCAGATTGATGGGTATCTGTGTTGACGGACATGTGATGCCTCCAATCTCAAGTTTCTAAGGTTATGGTTTGATAGTCATTAAAAAAGTTATTTCTTCCCTGACAAGTTTTTGACCCTCGCAGAAAGAAAATCTTATTTTACAAAACAAATAGTTTTGAGCCACAACACTAGAGTGGTTTTATTAGCAGACTTTTGTAGTAACCTTCTCTTGTGCAGTGGGTTGGATTTGGCAAGGACATGCTGTTCCATAACAGGAGGGAAATTTATGGAATATTTCATAACTCGTGGGGAAAGATTTTTCTTTTCTAATACACTTAGTGCTGAATGATGTGTCGGGCACATCCAGGAAACCTTCTGGAGAGGAGAGTAGTGTGATGCGTGCCAGAACATCAGGTTAGGTGGAGCCATGAGGCTCACTCCCGAGAAAGGGGTGTTGTATACCTCTGCCACCCCAGAAAGACACCTGATGTAGAGTCACAGCTGATCCCTTCTGGCCCTTTGGAGGAAATAAGCTGCCACACTCCTTTACAGGAGGGCAGTTTTCAGCATGTTGCTGAGAAAGGACACTCTGCACTTCTCTGGGTTGGCCTCTAGTTTTCTGAGAGAGGGGAAGGACTTGTCTCAGGACCTGAGCTCCAGGCTGATCAGGAACATCTACACTGGTCTTTTTAGCCCCATAGCGCAAACCTTGAGTCAGCTGATCAGGCTCTGAGACTTACTGTGGCAGGTTGGTTTGCTTTTTTGCGGTGTAGACCTACCCAAAGGCACAAAGGCTATCGAAAAGCCAATGGCAATTGAGTGTCTAACTCACATATGTTGAAGATCCCACTCCTACATAGCCATCTTAGCATGGGTATAGCAGAGCAACTTTAGAGCAAGTTCAGGTTTTTAAAACTCCAGGTTTATTTAACCTAGGATTAATTCCAGAGATCAATGTAAAAAGAACAGGAGTACTTGTGGCATCTTAGAGACTAACAAATTTATTTGGGCATAAGCTTTTGTGGGCTAAAACCCACTTCACCAGATGGATGCAGTGGAAAATACAGTAGGTAGGTATACACACACACACACACACACACACACACACACACACACACACAGAGAGAGAACATGAAAAAATGGGTGTTGCCAAACCAACTATAATGAGACTCATCAATTAAGGTGGCTATTAACAGTAGGAGAAAACAAACAACTTTTGTAGTGATAATCAGGATGACCCATTTCCAATAGCTGACAAGAGGGTGAGAGTAACAGTAGGGGGGGGGATATTAGCATAGTTTTTACTTTGTGTAATGACCCATCCACTCCCAGTCTTTATTCAAGCTTAATTTAATGGTGTCCAGTTTGAAAATTAATTCCAATTCTGCAGTTTCTCATTGGAGTCTGGTTTTGAAGGTTTTCTGTCCCATTGAATTTTACTCAGAGCACTGTACATAAAATTAAGCGTGTGTGAGAGTCTTTGCAGGATCAAGGCCTAAACATAGAGTGGACATTACTTCAATGTGCAATTACCAGGATCACCATTATACAGGGCAGCTTTTGCCAATCGTTTCTACACCGAGACCCTGCAATTTTCCTCTGTACGAACAGTAAATAAGTTTGGATCCCAACTCCCAGGAGCAGTCCTTCCTCATGCAAGTAATCTTGCTGAAGCCAACAGAACTACTCATCTGAGTGGTGACAACTTGCTGATGGTGATAATGGTGCTCAAGTTGTGCTAGTTACTACACAGCACTATCTCAGCCCTGAAGAATTTAAAATATGAACAGAGTTGGCACAACGAACATGCACACAATTCAAAGGAAACAAGCAGGGGACGGAAGGACGTGAGTTGGAACAATCTGACTGTGGGATTTATTAGAAGTGTGGGGGAGGGTTAGTTTCATGACACAGTTTTTGTTAATTTTATACATTTTTAAATTTAGGGGCAGTCACTGAGGTTAAAAAAATGACAGTTTTTCTGTACGCAAAAGATGTCAATGTAATAATGGCCACTGTACTTTAAAATATGACTGAACTATGTAATTACTTTTGATGGTATTCATTTCCCCTCTTGCATTGTGGTTTAAGTCTCTTGGGAGAATGTATTCCACCTGGAGTCATAAAAATTCTGAATGACCCAGGATAAGAATCTCCCCCAGTATAGTTATCTTTAAAAAGAGGTAGATGAAATGAAGTAACTGGAAATTAAATGGGATATTCTCATCTCGGTGCATGAGAATTTATGAGGTGAACTCCCTTTGGTGTGCATAAAAATAACGTGCATTAATTCTTGTGCATCAATAATCTGTTTCGAATTATTTTTTAAACACTAGATCAGGGTAGACAACCTATGGCATGCGTGCCGAAGGCGGCACGCGAGCTGATTTTCAGTGGCACTCACACTGCCCGGGTCCTGGCCACCAGTCCGGGGTGCTCTGCATTTTAATTTAATTTTAAATGAAGCTTCTTAAACATTTTAAAAACCTTATTTACTTAACATACAACAATAGTTTAGTTATATATTATAGACTTATAGAAAGAGACCTTCTAAAAATGTTAAAATGTATTATTGGCATGTGAAGCCTTAAATTAGAGTGAATAAATGAAGACTCAGCACACCACTTCTGAAAGGTTGCCGATCTCTGCACTAGATTGATGGGTTGAAAAATAAATTAGATTTTAGGCCCTGGCACTGCAAAGATTTATGTTTATGTTTAACTTTACACACTGTGAGTAATCCCTTTGAACCCAAGTTGAAAACACATGCATAAGTCTTAACTGGAAGACAGCCTTAATACTTCTGCAAATACTTACAGCGTTCGTGATTTTACCATGTGTGAGTAATTTATAAGCAGACCTGGATGACATTTATTTTTATCCATAAACCTTTTCCATGAAAAATGGCTTTTCAACCAAAGCGTTTTCATGGGAAATGTTTGTGGTGTTTGAAATTTTGCAGGTTTTCATTTAAAAACAAACAAAATCTGAACATTTTGTACTGAAAACCAAACTTTTTTGTTGTTGAAAGGGTTTTCAGTTTGTTTTCTTGTCAAAAAAAACTAAACTAAAATGTGGGAAATAGATTAAAAGTGAATATTTTTCAAAATTTCCAATGAAAAATAATCACAATTTTTGACCAGCTCTGCCAGTAAGGGCTAATTCCATGGAACTAATCAGATGATTCAAGTTACACATGTACATAAGTATTGACAGAATCAGGCCATACTGTAAATAGATTTCTCTTTTTTATTATACTGCCTACTGTTTTATGAGGTGGTTAACATTTATTTTTATTCAGTATTTTGTTACCCAGCACGCAGTAACACAAGACTTTGACTCCTTATATTGGAGAAACAACGATGTACAAATATATACTATTGGCATATTTATTGTATATCTATTATTACTCCCCCTATTTGTATCTCCTCCCTTAATACTTTTTGGGTTAATTAAATTAAAAAGTAGTTAACAGGGAAAAGTCAAAGTACAAATTAAAATAGGCCGTCACTCTGTGGTCTTTAATTTGTAAACTCACTCTATTTTACCCACTTTGGAAGGAATGCCCTCACACTACGGCCCCTGTATGCTGCTCCGCTAGCACGCTGAGGTAAAAACCTCTGCTGGCCTTGGGAGAATTCCTCCAGTGATCCTGTGTAAATCAGTCTATGGATGGCTTGTGCAGAGCACCCCTTACAAACCTTGGCATAGACGGCTTGCTAGGGGCTATGGACACCGGGGCAGCTCTAGGCTGTAATTCATGGATGCTGTTGTAAACTTACATCCCAAATCTCCTGGTTCCAGCAGGCTAAACTACTTAACGACAATGCTTCCTTTCACAATGAATGTTCTCTGGTTAGCGAGTGTGTGATAAGCTTCAGCTTACTGGAGAGAATTGAACACCGAGGTAAAATTTCTGGATGCTCCCCAGATTGTAACATGGCCCAAGATTTTAGCTTTCAGTTCAATGGCAAGTGCATTTGGAGAATTTGAAACTCCCATTCAGCAAGGCACTTAAATGTGTTCTTAATGCTGAATCGGGGCCTGACTTAATAACTTTCAAAGATACTGAACTAATTTTCTTCAGACTTATCTCATTTTGTAGACGTGAATTGAACTTAATCAAGCCAAGCTGGCACTGCCTTGTAACTCACTGTATGAAAGGTTACATAAATATAATATAAGCAGGAACGTTATTATTATTAAATGGCAAATAACTTACGAGACAAAGAGAATCTCTTATTTTAGAGGTCTAAGTGCTGAAGGGAAAGAACTAAAGTAGAGCTTTCAACCATGTCTCTGCATTTTTGAGTGCTTGACTTCTCAACCTCAGCTAAGAGAGCAAATGCAATCCTTAGATGTATAATCAGGAGAATATTAAGTAATAGCAAAGCGGTATTATCTCTGTACATGGCATTATGAGACCAATACTGGAATGCTGTGTCTATTTCTGGTATGCATTCTTCAAAAAGGCTTTTGAAAAACTGGAAAAAAGGTTCAGAAAAGAGTTAGAAGAATGATTACATGACCTCATAATGCCTCTAGAAAACATGCCTTATAGTGAGACTAAAAAAATTCATCCTATTTAGTTTATCCAAAAGACCGTTAACAGGTGATTTGATCACAGTCTACAAATACCTACATAGTAAAGAGATTTCTCATGATTAAAAAGGCATAAGGAGATCTAATGTTGGAAGCTGAAGCTAGACACATGACCAGAAATGATGCACAAATTTATAATTAACTGTTGGAACCTACCCAAGGATGTGGTGGATTCTCTGTATGATAGGACATCATGTGGAAGTTCACATCTTATTGAAAACTTCAGGAATCTTGGAAGGGAGCTGAAGAAGAGGAAAGTCCAATTTATCTTCTCGCAGAGCCTTCTGGTCCATGAGCAAGAGAAGGCAGAAAACACCAGAGGTGAACCTTTGGCTACACAACTGGCATAAAGCTGAAGATTCTAGTTTTGTGAAACACTAGGCTACATTCCAGTGGGAAGGGGAAACTGTACAAATGGGACCGCCTGCGTCTCACAGGTGAGGGGCCATTTTTCTTGGCTGGAGACTAGCTGGAATAACCAGGAGTGCTTTAAACTAAAAACACTAGGGGAAGTAACTAAGGGTGCAATGCAGTACAAACTCAAACTCAGGGTGTCATGAACAAATTGAACGGAGGTGGCAAAGAATGAAGAGAAGACATTTTCCTGTTGATTATGCACAAATGCAAGGAGTTTGGGTAATAAGCAAGAGGAATCAGAAATTCTTATAGATAAGAAATGTGATGTAACTGGAACCTGGCGGGATGAGTCCCACGACTGGAATATTAAAATCACTGGTTACAGCCTGTTTAGGATAGGGTGGGTAAAACAGTGGGAGTGGCATTCTACATCAAAGCACCATTACCCACTCTGTAGTTATTCATTTGTAGTTATAGGATCTCGAATGCATATGGATCAATGTGCTAACTTTCTATTATCAGGTTTTTTTCATTTAATGAAAAATGTTGATAACCATTTGATGATTATTTTGATAGGAGATTTTTTTTCACACTTTCTCAGTCACTGTGGATAACACCATCATCCCGCTGGCCAGTCGGGGCCCATAACCTTGGCATCGTCTTCAACTTGGACCTCTCTCTTGGCCATCACATCTAGATCTAAATTTTGCAGGTTCTTTTTCTGCAGACCATCTCTGATATGGCCTTCCCTATCCATCCACGCAGCTAAAACTCTTGTCCGGGCTCTCAGCATCTTACATCTTGACTGCTGCAATATCCTTCTTTCTGGCCCTGACAGATGCAACCTTACTGTACTCATATCCATTCAGAATGTTTCTGCAAAGATCATTCTCCTAGCCCATCACGTGGATCATTCTACTCCTCTTTCTGCATTTCTTGCACTGGCACCCCTTCTCTCACATCAAAGATAAGCTTATAGTGAAACTAAAGAAACCTCACTTTTAAGGTCCTGTCCCCCACCCTGGTTATCTTTCATTCACTATTGTGATATGGACTCCCACCTCCAATCTGCTCATGACGTCAATTTCCATCTCCCACTTGATACTTTTTCAAACCAGCATCTCTGTGCTTTCTCTCATGCTGTCCCCCACGCTTGGGCGAAGCTCCCTAGAAAAATCCCCAAAACAATACAATATTTTCCTTCAAACCCCTCCTTTGCCATGATGCCTACAAAAAAAAAAAACTTGACAAGGTTAGGCTGCTGGTGTGCTAGGACCACTGCCTGTCATGCTGACCAACATTGTCTCATTGTTTTCTTTGTATTCCTCCATCCGTCTGCATTCATCTGTTGTCTCTGGTCTTATATTGCATTGTAAACTTTTGGGGGCAGAGACCATCTTTTTGTTCTGTGTTTGTACAAGGCCTACCCCAGTGAGATCCTGGTCAATGACTGGGTGTGATCAGTCACTCCTGAGCCTGAGCTGGGGAGTCATCTGAGATAATTACCTGCAAGTCCTATGATAGGCATGTCCCAGTTAACCAGGGCCCAGCCACTCCACAAGCAAGGGCCTGACCAGCTGACCCCAATGCAGGTATATAGGCTCCTAATGTAAGCAGCCACTCCAATCTGCTGAATGTCGCTACTTAGGAGGAAGAATTCCCAGCTGCATAGTAGTTCTAACAGACTGCACCAGCCTGTGCTTGCACCAGCTTCTGCCAGCAACCCCCAGCTATCCTGATGCTGGGGCTCCTACACTAACACAAATAAATAAATACACATACACATCATGAAAAGAGCCTATTTCCTTCCCCTCTGAAATAATTCATATTGTCAAAACATTTTTCTAGGCATAGATTGGAAAGATTAAAGGTAACATCTAATTTTCCAGCTACATCTGGAGGCTTAAACTTAGCATCTATAACAGCATCTTGATCCTTGTGAATTTTAATTCTTATAGACAGAGTGTGAGCCCAGTAACAATCATGTGCCCAACATTATTCAGATGTTGCCCAGATGGACAAGGACTAGTGGGTCTAACGGAAATCCTTATATAAGTAAATATAGCCTCTGGATTGTGAGATCTCCTTAGTATGTTCCCCTTGGAGGTTTCAGAAAATATCTCTAAAAGGATCGTCACAGCTTCCATTTAGCTTGACAAACAAGCCTCCAATCTCTAACATTGAAGTGCAGACTCCCTGAAGCAGGGAAAGCCATGTGTCTTTCTGACCTTCATCTTTATTAACAAGCTTATCTCATAGAGCCCTTAAGCAGATGGTTCTCTTCCTTCTCTCAGCACAACTCCCTTTCCCCCTAACATGCCTATATAGGTTTGCATGTGTCTGTTGTGTTCATTAGATCCACTACCCTGCAAGGAGAATCCTCTGCTAGTCAATAAAATCCTGTTTAAAACTCATCTCATCCTTGTATGGGGCCCCTGGGAAAAATCCTGGGTGGTTAGAATATGCAAAAATGCTAATTGACTCCATTCAGAAACTGCAAAGTGTCAGAGCTTGGGACAGGTCTGCTCAGGCCGTGTCTACACCATAGGGACTAAAGCAGCTGTGGCACCATAGCTACGCTGGCATAACCCTGTAGTATAGGTGCATCCTACAGAGATGGAAAGAGCTTTTCCAGCACTGTAGGAAGACCACCTCCCTAAGTGACAGTAACTAGGTCAATGGAACCATACACTGGGTGGTAAGTTGGCATAGCTACAGCACTCAGGGGTGTGAACTTTTCACATGCCTGAGCAATGTTGACCTACATTTTAAGTGTAGGCCATGACTCACCCAGGGGAACTTAATGTGTTCGAGTAAGGCCAGCAGGATTTGGATGGTGGTGAGTCATCACAAGGCTTTGCCATTGACTCCATTCTACAACCCCTACCCAAGCTGATGCAATGAGACTGCTCACGTGAGTCAGTACTAAATCAGCAAGAGGGAGGATGGTAGAATCAGGCCCATTGAGAGGCAGGCTCAGGCTTCAAAACTCCTACCATTTTACTGGGATGCAGATTTGCTCCAAACACAGCCCTCAGGGACCTCGGTCCTGTCCTTTAAAAACCCTGATCCCCACCACCAGCCCTGCCTCAGAATAACCAGTCTTACTCCCATTAAAATCAACAGGAACTTTGCTCACTAATCCAGTGGGAACAGGATCTGGACTTTAGAAAAGAGAGGGGAAATTAGAGGTTTAGGAAAAGAAAAAAGTCACACACCTTGTTAAAACGTAGCTCAGTTTGGAAGAGAAAACTCATTGACTCCATTTCTGCCTCACGCTGAAGACGTAGGGCCGTGGTCAGGAGACAGGTCTAAAAAAAGAAATAAACGGTTATTCAATAAGTAATGTTGAACCCACATTGAAATTAAACAATTTTGCATTTGCAGGGAGACAGGGGCTCAAAAATCACTCTGTCCTAATACATTTTTCTCTATAAAACACATCAATTTTTATTTACATTAGACACCCACTGACTCTAAAAACTGGTGCTCTGATACCTAGCTTCTCCCATTCCCTCCAAAACCATTCATGCAAAATATTCATTCCTGTTGCAATTGCCCTGATGCCCAGCAAACCTACTAATTCTTCTATTAAATAGCAGCATTCCAGCTGGCTAACTCCAGGCTTAAAAGAGTAGGCCTTTCTTCTGGGCAGCACCTGTATAAACAAGGTCCAGCTCTTTCCCTTACAACAATAACAATCAAATTCAGGTTTATTATTGCAAAGGAATGTGAACTAAAGGGCACAGTTTCAGCAGTGAGTGTGGTGGATGGATTAGCCAGCCAGTTTCAATTAGTGCTAATCGGATTTATGTCTCTATTCCTCTGAGCATTGTGCTGAAAATCTACACCAAAGTGACATCACCTTTGGGTTTCTTTCTTAAATGTAGCTGAGAACACCCTGTTTTATAGGGACACACATTTAAAAGTGTGGTGTGTATAGACCACAGCCTGGGTTTTGGACCAGTAGCAATTGCTCTGCTTCTGCAAAAGGTAAACGTTTGTGTAGGGAGAGGGAGGGATAGCTCAGTGGTTTGAGCATTGGCCTGCTAAACCCAGGCCTGTGAGTTCAATCCTTGAGGGGGCCATTTGGGGATTGGTCCTGCTTTGAGCAGGGGATTGGACTAGATGATCTCTTGAGGTCCCTTCCAACCCTAATAATCTATGATTCTATTAACCCCTACAGTGATGAATGCAAACTGCTGAGTCCTGCCTTCTCACCTAACAGCTTTAGGAGAGGTGCAAATTAGGCCCACTTGTCTCAGCAGGGGGGCTGAGTGTGAGGTCATTTGAAACTTTAACTATTTCCTGGCTGATCATTTTAGCAGAAGTATCCAGCTACCCTGCTTACCTAATTAGGTCAGATTTCCTAAGCGCTAAAGGAGATCAATGGAAAAGGGCCCAGGGCCTGACCTTGGCTTCAGTGGAGGAAGAAAGTAGCAGTGGGAGTTGGGAAGGTGCTCAGGGACTGATAGGCAGGCTGAGCAGCTGGGGAGGGAGGATCATCTCCAGCAGAAGCAGCTAGCTGGTGAAGCTTGTGGAAGGCTCTCTCTGCAATGCTCAGGCTCCTCTGTGATTTGCAGCAGCTGACAAAAGGACATGCAAATATTAGACTCCAGAGGGAGTGGATATCTTTGTTGACAGCTGCAGACAGCAGATACCTTTTCCTGTAGCTGCCAAAGAAGCAGAAGGGCGTGGAGGCCATCGATTGCTTCTGCCAACCAAGTGGTAGCAAGCAGGGGGGTTGAGATCCAAGCTGCAAGGATGGACAAACTTCAGCTGAGTTATCTGTCTCCACTTTCCTGCTCAGCATTCATGAGACTTTCAAAGGGATACAACAAATCATGCAGGTTGTTTGCAGACCAATTTTCAGGTGAGGGCAAAGATAGATCACCTTGAACTGATGGAGTCTTATTCCTGTTTAAGCTGTTGCCGCATCCTTCAATTGATGGAAGGAGTTTTTCCATTGATGTGGGTAATCCACCTCCCCAATTGGTCGATTCTAGGTCAACGAAAGAATTCTTCCATTGACATAGCTGCGGCTACACCCAGGGTTAGGTGTTCAAGGGTGTGAATTTTTCATGCCCTCAACAGCATAACTAGGTGAATCTCAATTTTAAGTGTAGACCACACCTGAGTATCTGTGACTACCAAGTGAGCAACAGGTCTCCAGAGCTACCTCTGGGGTTGTCTATTTGTGAAAACCTCTTTGGAGGTACTTGTACTTTGTAAAGACCCATTTTCTATCATGAATCTGAGCTAACTACCGCATCTGCATTCATATGTCATATGGAAACCTCAGAGATAACCCAGCCCTTATTCTGCACTCCAGTTCAGAGCTGGGAGCATGGATCAGCATTCCCATTGCACTCCCCATCAGTATCCGACCTGGGCCAGGGAAGCTAATGATCCAACCAGTGGAGCAAATTCAGTGATGAATCGTGGTCATAGGGCAGCTGAGGCACGTTGCACACATGCTAAGAAGTAGTTTAGAGTTTCTTGGCTACTCTATTAGGATGCTGTTGTCAAGTGTGAGTAAAGGTAAAATTTTTCAAAAGTGTCTAACAGCCAGATATTTAAAGGTATTTAGTCACATGATTTCAATGGGAGTTAGGCACTGAGGTGCTTTTGAATAAAACACACTGGGCACCTATCTACATCTTTATGTGCTTAAATATGGCCCTACCTGATTTAGGAGCCTGCATCCCATTCTCAAATTGAGACTTAGGCACTAGGAAAGTGACTTGGAAAGTGGTTAGAACAGGTTTGCATGTGTCTGTTGTGTAGACTCCAATGTGACGTAGGCTTTTAAAAATGTATCCTAAGTTTTATCAGTCATCTTCAGGATTCTGGTTTTAGAGCCTTTTCAGACTTTAGATGCAGGTTTAGTCCCAGATAACATTTTCTTGTGATGTAACAATCCCTTTAAGGTATCTGCATACTGGACACTATACAAATACAAGTGACTGATTCATTGATTGAGACCGTCCTTTAAACTCCTGGAGTAGAACCTGTGAAGGGTGATTTTCCAATGTACCCTCTGGTTATATTGTTGCAAAAATAGCCAGAATGATTTGCTCTGAGAGTCTGTGTCTTATATTCGGTTAATTCTTCTTGAAAATGTAGCTTATTTGCCAGAATACACACTGTGGTCAGAGCCCAGAACACTTAATCCACTCTGGCATATTCCAGTGTAATATGCATTCAAAGGGAAGATTCACACAGCTAAAACCAGACTATGTAAAGCTATATTAACGCAGATGGGAAGGAAGAAGCATTCTGTGAAATAGAGAGAGAGAGAGAGAGAGAATATTCTACAGAGGGAAAATAAATGGATGATTTATATTGAGATCCAGGGCAAACGTCTGTTCTGAAGAACCACGAACCCCTTTGAAGCTCAGGCTTATGTGCCTTTCACATTTGAAACTCTGCATCCAATCATTTTTATTCCAGGTTGGATCCAAATCAAGAAGGGGCCTATTTTCCAGTTCAAGATTTAAGCTGTAGCCAAACCTGAGCTGTCAGTCACATCAGAACCCTGGATTCTGGCCTTGATTTGAACCCATAGCCTAAACCTACCCCTGATCCAGCTCTGAGCACAGTAAACTCTTTGAAGCCCATCTCTCTTCTGCCAGGAATGGAATACTGTCTAAGCAGAGTATTTGTCAAGACATGCTTGTGTTCACTATATTGATAAAGCCAGCTGGCAACTTTAGGAAGGCTGATAAGCTAAAATCCATTTTAATCCACCTTTGAACATATGCTGCCTCTTATCCCAGTCTGTTGGGATTGTCAAGAGCAGACAGGAGATCATTCACTATGAAAACTGTACCTCTTATAGCTTTCTTCTCTGGCAAAATATACAGTGCTACCTCATTTGCTTATCCTCAATATTCATGCTGTAATGATACAGTACAGAGATCACACGGTGGTGTGAAGCAGTAAATGTAGAGATGATACCGAAAAGCCATTTGACTGGCAGGTGGAAGAACATTATCAGACAGGTAGGCATTCCAATGTGTCATGAACATTCTGGGGGTGAATACATCTTTTGTAACTACCTTCCTGGCTGTTGGGACTGCTTTTTACTTCCTCTGTTTTTCAAATTTTAGTAACTTACTCCTCACCTATTTGAAAATCTTTTCTCACCTTTTTAAAGCTTTAGCCAGCTGACTTTTCCCAGTCCGCATGCCATTTACTGGATGTGCTAGAAAGGCTCTTGGAATTATTATTAATGCAGGATATTATCACAATACTAATGTAACCATAAATTCCTTTATTAAATCCAAAGGCCAAATGGTATTTACATAATTGCTCCAAACATGCCTAAAAAGCCTAAATAATAAGCAATTTGCTACATCCAAACATTGATAAACATTTGATCAAGATAATTACAAATGGGCTAAACCCAGGGGTGCTTAGACCCATAGTGGTTGGCTCCAGCATGGCCAGGCAGGTATTAGCAATGAATCCTTTAAGAGTTTACTTTTTTTATGCCCTTAAAGTAACAAGTGATGGAATTGCCAAGTACTGACTTCAGCTAAAAACCAATCTGAGACCGTTCACTTTTATTTTTAGTCTTAATCCAGATCTGATTTACAACCCTCTTTCTGCACATGGCCATTCCTCCCTATCTCTTCCTCCTCCTTTCCATAGATCAACAGCTTTTTCTTTGCATCTGGGTTCACCTGAGCCCTAATTTTTGAGTTAACACTGGTATGTCTTTGTCTTATTTAAAACCATCTGGAGTCATCCCCTACCCGTCAGAACCTCCTTTCTAGAAACTTGCCCTTACTTCATTAGTCAATCTTTGAACCAGACATCCTCCTGACTTCATTCCTTCTGGCCACATAACTCACCTTCCAGGCCTTCCTTTTCAGTACATATTTCCTGAATCAAATTTAAGCTAATTTTGATTCTCTAATTTCCCATTTATTCTATAAAGGCTGATCCAGGCTGTGTTTTCTCACACGTGAGAGATGAAAGAGGTTTATGTGGCCTTTCTACAAATCTCAGGACCATTCCAGCCACCATCATAGCTTGGAGCTGATGAAAGATGTGGGGGATGGCCCTGAAATACATACCGAGGTAGCCACGGCCATTGCAGTTCAGCAGCTACACCATCACCCTAGCTGCTAGTGACAACATTGTCTCCCTGGTCCATTACTCAGCCTGGCTCCTCAAGAGCGCCATATCCCCGACATCACAGTGGAGGAGCTATGAAGGTAAAGACCTGGTACAGAGGGGAGGCAGAGGTGAGATGCATGGGTGTCCCAGACCTGTTTAGTCCAAACACTGCCCTCATAGAATTATAGCCAAATGAATGAAACGTAACATTTTTATGCTTTTTGTTCAGAGATCCACTGCTCATTAGCATTAAGGTCCACATGGAATTTTTCGTCAGGCAGGTGAGTCAAAGGTCTGACAAAATAGACCTCTTCCATCCCACGCTGCTAGATCACTTGGTAAACTAGGCATAAGCAAACAATATGCATTTTAATATGGCTACATGTCAATGTATAGAACTAGAAACAGAGTGTAGGCCATACTTCCAGGATGGGGGACTCCCTCCTGGGAAACAGTGTGCAGCTGTCAATCTCTCTCTCCAGATTACTACACAGGTTCTCTTGTCTCAAGTCCTCCCCAGTCCCCCTCCTATTAAAAAACTTATCCAGTATGGAGTATCCATAACAGAAAGACAATGTGTTCATTTCCTCTGGGCCCCATTCTATCATACTTTCCCCTTACTTTGTGAGCAGATCCACTGATTTCAATGGAACTACTTGCAGAGTAGGTTACGTACTACTCAGCATCAGCAAGGGTGGCAGAAATGCTTTGAGCATAGCAAAAAGATTCCTAACTGTCAGAGTGGTTAAACACTGGAATAAATTGCCTAGGAAGGTTGTGGAATCTCTGGAGATATTTAAGAGTAGGTTAGATAAATGTCTATCAGGGATGGTCTAGACAGTATTTGATCCTCCCATGAGGGGACTGGACTCGATGACCTCTCGAGGTCCCTTCCAGTCCTAGAATCTATGATTTATTGGGTGATAAATGCTAGCTCATCACTGAAAGAGAAAGTCTAGCATGTAATGCTCCGTGAAATCCACTGATCTACATTCAGATAGCCCCAGCAAAACAAACCCAGCAGGTTCAGTTCATATCACCTGCTTGGTTCCTTTGCAGGTTTCAGAGTCATGCAACAATACATGCGAATCTCAATGTCAATTCCAGGGACACCAGTGAGTTTAGCAGAAACAAATATGGTTACTCTGGCTACCTGCTGTGCTCCTTGGGCTGCCATTACTTCTTGTGTCCTACAGAAAAAAAAATAGCCTTCCTGAGTGGACTATGGATGAGTAAAGGCAGAAACTTTGCCTTGTTTGAGCTTCTGTCTTACATGACATTTTTACTGACTGAATTGTCTCAACCTTCTTCCATAGCTTTTATGTCCTGTAGATATGTCCTTTGTTCCACAAAGACATTATTCTAGTCCTTACAGAATAATAGCTGGATCTAAGAGCATTTTTAGCTGATTCCAGCATGTGGATCACGTAAGATCATACTGAAAATGTACTTATAACTCAGTCATGCTGCTTTAGCCAGACCCTGCCATCTATATCATTAAGCCCAAACTCTGATTATTCACTGGGAAACAAACATTCAAACCAATCCTCATGGAAAATATTACTAAGTTGACAATTATCAAGTGGCATTTTACCACTGTTGATGGGTTCTGCATCAATTTCTATAATAAATCTTTATAAAGGCAATTTCACCAGGGTTCTTTTTTGAGTATTTTCTCCTCCTCACTTTTTGATGCAATGCTGAAATTTAGCAGTGAACATTTAAATGCAAATATATTATTCTTTCCTACGGCAACCAGACTTCATTTTTTATTCTTTATATTGCAGTAGTGCCTAGAGAGCCCATCCCAAATTGGGACACCCCGGTGCTAGGCATGAGGAAAGACTATGGAGGAACTTACGCCCAGATCTCTAGAATTAGGCACCTATATACTTTGAGGATTTGGGCCCTACGGTTTACCTAGACCAGCTAATTCATGTGAAAACTACAAACTGCTGTGCCTTCACTAGGTGTCACCCCATGGTAGCTAAACTGAGTTAAGAACACAACCTTGCCCCGAGGGAAGACAAGGTCCCTGAGGCTTGTTTGTGGAACAAATGCACTGTTGGCTGAGAGATGCTTTCCCGCCTGACAAAACTTGGAGTGTGAACACGGAGCAGCACTGCCTGCCATGATGAAGACAACACTGAAGAGGAAGGAAGCAGAACTTGCACACTAAGTTAACTCTTTACTTTTATTTTAAATTTTCTCACTGGAATCCCCAGTCATGGGGGAGTTCGGGACCAGTCCTGGTTAAGCGAGCAGCAGCCACCGAGCACATTATCTGAGGTTCTCACATTGTTGGATGCCAACCAAGCTACAGCTGCCAAAGTGATCATTTGTCCAAAGCGCTGGGGCCAGCTGGCCTCTGTAACACTAAATGCCAGATGGGACCTAGTGTGTCTAGTGACCCTCGTTAGCAACAACAGCGCTGCCTGCAAGCTGCAGCTGACTCATTTGGCTGAGGAAAGAAGTGAAAATGGCCGAGTGAAGGAAGAGGGGGATGGGAATTTTTGAGGATTGCTCTGGGCCCGGCAGGGAAGCTCTATCCCCACGTATACTAGGGTGACTAGATGTCCCAGTTTTATAGGGACAGTCCCAATTTTGGGGTCTCTCTCTTATATAGGGTCCTATTACCCCCCTACCCCGGTCCCGATTTTCCACACTTGCTGTCTGGTCACCCTAGCCCAGACCACTGCCAAGTGAATTCCAACCCCAGCAGACCCACAGCCTGTATGGTACAGATGGAATTACAGGCAGCTACTCTGCCATCACAAGCAGCCCAGTCTAGCTTTGACCTCCCAACCCTGCAGGTCTTAGTGGGGAACAGCCTTCAGTTCTGCGGTCATTTACACAGGTGACTGTGGGGAGCAACTCCACTGAAATCAGTTCTCAGAGTTAGGTGAAAGCTACCGACTAAGCAACTGTGACACCTGAGTTTGGCTTTAACTATTTTAAAAGGAGTAGTGCTGACGTGATACTTGTTAACACAAAAATACCGCCTAACTCAGTGGTTCTCAGCCTTTCCGGGATGAAGGCCCTTTTGTAAACCTTGACGGCCTGTCTCAACTCAGAGCTACCCTCACTCCCCCCCCCCCATCCCACACAGGGGTCCATGGGCTAGGGCCTCAGAGCTAAAATTCCAGCCACTACGGTCAGATGTGAATAACTAGAGAACCTCCCCTCTCCCCAACAACAACTACTGGGGAATGGGGCAGTGAGCAAAGACACCACCCAAAAACACAATCCCCCCCACCTCCTTGCCACAGCCCCTGGTGGGGAGAGGGTAAGGGGTGGAGGGACTTAGAGGCCTGGAGGGAAAGTGGAGGAAGTAATGAGGAAGGATATAAGGCCACCAGCATGTGCAGGAGGCATGACGAGCTGATAGTGCTCTGAAAACACACACAGCCCGTTGGAGGCAGAGGGTAAAGGGATGGGGGGGAGAAGAAAATGGAAGAGTGAAGGAAGATCTGGGAGCCTGGATGGGTGGTCTGACAGAGGGGAAGTTGCCCATCTATGAAAGAGAGGTAGATTGGGAGGCCCAGGCTGGGGGGCAGGTCATCCTCCAGTCATCATGATGAAAGGCCAGCTAGGCTAAACCTGGGCAGCACTCCAGAGTAGGGAGCTGAGCCCACCCAGCCCCGTGACCCTGTAATGCATTCTGGCAATCCAATTGCGGGTCATGATCTGTGGGTTGAGAACTTCTACTTCCTTTTTATGTCACATTGCCATTATTGTGGAGACCAGGATCTGGGGCCTGATTCTGTTCTCATTTTATGTGGTCATTAACCAGTTAAGCTCAGATCATGAAAGGTATTTAGGCACTTAAAAACTCTAATGGCCATCAATGGCAGTTAGGTTCCTAAATACCTTTGAGGATCTGGGTCTTAATGCCACAGTCCACGAGAAAGAAGTCTGAAGCTTTAACACCATCATGGGGTGATACACAGGACCAGTCAACAACCACACGACCACCTCTTTACACAGGTTTAGATGATGCCTTCTTGTAACCTTTGTATTTCACTGTTCTTAGACGGTAAACTCTTTGGGGGCAGGGACCATTCCTCCCTTTGTTTTTGTACAGCTCCTAGCACAACGGGGCTCAATCCTAGGGGCACTCTTGTAATAAAAAGATCAAACTCACACTGAGAAAGGATTCAGAGTAGCATCCGTGTTAGTCTGTATCCACAAAAAGAACAGGAGTACTTGTGGCACCTTAGAGACTAAGAAAGGAGTGATCTGTATGTTTAAGTTGAGAATGCATCTATCCAGAAAAGTATTCCTAAAAGTTTTAGCACATGACCATCTATCAACAATGAACTCGATTACAGAGAAATTTCTAGGGATGCTGAACTTCTGAAGCTTGCTCAGTATGGTCGCATTTTAAGCAGAACAAGATACTTTACAACAGATCTCTTTTTATAAATAGATCCTCCAAACTGCTTCAGATGGATGGTGTTGACAACCTGGAAAAAAAGAATTCAGTAAATATAATTGGAGATGAATTTAAGGGAGTGCAGTTATATAACGTCAGCGGTGCTTGTGAAAGTACAGAAGAGATCAACGTGAAACCCAGAACTGCTGGAAGTAGTCTAAATACTTTAAAATTCTCCTGTTCTTTCCCTCTAGCTTGACTTGTGGTACTAATGCCAGACTCCAGGCTTGCCTACACTAAAGAGATGGTCATTCTGAGAACCGCTTGTCCCTTAGATGAGGGGTTCTCAACCTTTTTCATTCTGCAGTCCCCCCAACACGCTATAAAAACTACATGGCCCGTCTGTGCCACAACAACTGCTTCCTACATAAAAAAGCCAGGGCTGGCATTAGGGAGTAGCAAGCAGGGCAATTACCAGGGCCGCACGCCACAGGGTGCCCCACGAAGCTAAGTTGCTCAGGCTTCTGCTTCAGCCCCAGGTGGCAGGCTCAGGGCCCCAGCGAGTCTAATACTGGTCCTGCTTGCAGCCCCCCAGGGGGCCCCAGACCCCTGGTTGAGAACCACCTCCATAGATCTCCTGTAGAACATCTCATCTCCACAGGTGGAACTGCCTCTAATGGTTTACATGCAGATCAAATGCTATCTGGGTTAGACTTACTGTCATCAGGACTTAAATACCATTCCAGTCTGAACTACATTAATGCCAGTGTGGACGGAGGTCACTGGCCTATTAGCACAAATGTCTCAAAGATTCCTCCTATTACTGTCCCACAATGCCTCAGTAGCCATTTGAAATCTCCCCAAATCCACTGCTTCTGAGGCCTATGCGGTAGGTACCCAGACACCATTGCCACTGAGGGCCAAATTCTCAGCTCTGAAACAGTTTAAAAGGGCCCGGTTACGGAAAAGCTGTGCCAGTTCAGAAGAAGACTCAGCAATGGCTAATGTGGAAAAGCCTGAAAGGTTTATGCTTATACCAATTCTATCCTGCCACTTCCATCAGAAACAGTTCAATTCTTAGATTAGACATGGGGGGAAAAAAGTGGATAAATACAATTTCTTGGTGAAATCAGAAAAAAATCAAATAGGCTTCCATCCATCTCTTATACAATACTACTAATGCATTTCAGTTCCTACGGAATCCAGTTCCTAGGGACATTGAATATCATTATTGTACTTTCTTTTTTCATTAAACTTTACCCTATGTTGCAAAATGCCAGGAAGACTGACAAAAATTATTTGTAAAACAGTGTGCAGACAACCTACACAGCCTGACAGGAGCAGAGAGGACAGTTTTAAACCATTTTCTGATAGGCTTTGAGTTGCATGAATACACAATTATTACCGGGTAGTTTAGCTGGTGTGCTGAAACCTCTCTTTTCCTAATAATTTCATGATGGGATGCTAAATGCAAGCAAAACAAGATAATTATGAGCCCTACACTGAAAACCATGCAACCTTGCAATTCTTTTTAGTGAAGGATGCTTGCAATTCTCTATTTGTTTAATAAAACCAGTGGTCTTTAGACAGAGCAAGTGACTCACAGTAGCTTGTAACTTTTATGTGAACAGAAACTGTGATATGAGAGAAAGGTTCTCAAAGAATCCTGTCATCTGTGACACAGTGGGTGTGGCAGCTGGGTATTTTCATAGCGTGACTTGTTTTATTTGCACCACTCCTTTAACAGAGGTGGTCACAAATGGCATGCAAGTAGGCCCCGCTTTCAGAAATCCAAGCAATGCCCAGTTCCCAAGGAAGCACCACTGTCCCAAGAACTGACTCTAGCTAGAGAGCAGAAGAATGATCTGAAGTAAAGATTAAGACAATTAATTACCCTGTGGGTAGTTGGGCTAAGCTATGGCTAAGGAGTGTGTGATAGCAGTCTACAAATAGACTAAGAGAGAGGAATTAGAAGGGAATATACAGAGAAGCATCATGGACTGGTCATGCAGGCAACAGTCCCAGCTCTGCCATTGGCCTTCTGTGTGAGTGTGGGCCAATCATTTCAATACTCTATGCTTCCTTGTGTATCTAGATTGTAAGCTCCTCGGAGCAGGGACAGTGTCTTACTATGTGCCTGCACAAACCCTAGCACAATGAGACCCTGATCGTGACTGGGACCGCCAGGCATGGCAGTAATACAAATCCTAACATAATAAAGGAGGAATGGGATGTAATTATAATTTAACCTACAGCACATGAAATGTCCTCAGAAGGGATACACAGTCACCGGTGGAGCTGTGTTCAGAGAACCACCAATACAGCCATGGCAACAGAAATCCACCCAAACTGAGGAGGGCAGGAGCAAGTTAAGGAGAAATTTCAACTTGGCAGATAAACAGAAGTGAACAGCAGAAACACCATGGAAATAAACACACCAGCTACAATGGAAACAGGTGCATTAGTATGCCATTTTCACAGTCGTGTTTCAGAGAAGAAATACACTTTTAAACCTTCATAACTATTCTTATTCCTACTTCAGGCCAACTCTCAGCCTACTTGAAAAGACAAGAAGATACATTACAAACAAAGTGGCTGGAGCAGTAAAATATTAGGGCCTCACAGTAGCTACTGTACATAATCCTCACCATTCTTCATTGAAGGAGGAACCTCAGGCAGAGTTAGCTGGTGAGCTAGAGTGCCTATTTCATACAAAAAGGGACATCTGGGGCTTTACTGAGTCAGTCACTATAAGTCTGTCACCAGCTGAAATCTTCTTGTTGGCAATTCCTAGTGAGATACCGCTGCAAATTCAAAGGATTGATGGCAACCAGCAGTCTGTCATTCTAAGTGATGAGGGAAGCAATTGCTACTGATCTCTGGAGGATGGAAAGGAAGAAGCCAGTCAACATCCATCGTCCGCTTTTTCTTCAGAAACAAGCAGCATCTGACACAAAAGAGAAACTCATTGATATCCTTATCTCTGGGACAGACAGAGAAGGCACAGTGTGAAGATTCTTACTATTACATAACAAGTGGTTAGAGTATCAGGAATGGCAATATACAAAAACCTGTAGGAGAACACTTCAACCTCCCTGGCCACATATAGCAGACCTTAAGGTGGCCATCCTGCAGCAAAAAAACTTCAGGACCAGACTTCAAAGAGAAACTGCTGAGCTTCAGTTCATCTGCAAATTTGACACCATCAGCTCAGGATTAAACAAAGACTGTGAATGGCTTGCCAATTACAGAACCAGTTTCTCCTCCCTTGGTTTTCACACCTCAAATGCTAGAACAGGGCCTCATCCTCCCTGATTGAACTACCTCATTATCTCTGGCTTGCCTGCATATATATACCTGCCCCTGGAAATTTCCACTACATGCATCTGACAAAGTGGGTATTCACCCACGAAAGCTCATGCTCCAAAACGTCTGTTAGTCTATAAGGTGCCACAGGACTCTTTGCTGCTTTTAAGTGGTTAGAGGTCTCTTCTGATAAGAGGTATAAATTAAAGGAATTAATACCACTTCTGTTTCCCCACTAGTGTCCCTGCTTGACATTGTCAAGCTCCAGTGTTAAAGAATAAAATATGAACTATGTTTCACAGAAGAGGCATTGGAGATCTTAACCTCTGCAGCTCTACTTTAGGGTGGATGAGGCTCATGTCACTAGAGGACAAGCAGGGCTGTGCTGTTGAAGACTAAGTGGCAGAGCACTGAAGGCAGCAGATGATAATGGTGACAGAACAGTCACCATTTAAGTCTTTATAGCTGCCTTGGCAAGTAGTTCATAGTCTCACAGCATTCCCCAGACGTTCCCTGTAGTGAAGTACAAGGACTATGGCAGTTATGGACTTGCAAAGGAAAAGAAGTAAAGATGTTCATGGAAACCACTGGACTGAGGATTCCACTAGCCTATCCTGAAACAATACAGAATGCTGTGGTCTGAAGTCAGCTGGCTACCACAGGCCCCCAGACGTCAGGGTCAGGTTCAGACCTGCGTGTTCTGATCTAGGGTTTGGTTTGAATCTGGGCACAGGTGCTGTTTCCAGCTTGCTCTCAAACAGTCCATACACAGTGTCAAGCAAACACGCTTCTCTCCTTGGATCTGGCTTTACTTGTCATGCAATAAGCAATGATACAAAAAAAGTTCAGCTCGGATCTTTTCCCCAGGCTTGGCTGCTCCCAAGAATCGGGACTATTCAGTCCATACTCTAGATCCTCCCTCTAGAGAGTCACTGCTACCTCTTACCTCCAAGTAGGTTGATAAGTCATCTACCTCTGTGAGTCAATACAGCCCATATAACTTTCCCTAGCACAATCAACAACTGCTAATGTAACCCACACGCCTCTTGGGTGTGGCGCTTGGTTCCCTCTAGTGGCACCAAGACCACTAGAGATTAATGAGTCTGCTACAGCCTTAGCTAACGGCCATGTGGCTTTTAGCTCCTGCAGTAGAAGCTCATGCACTAAGCTCCAGAGGTTCCAGGTTCAATCCTGCCCATCCACAACCGGGGTCTGTCTGCCAGGGTTTGGGTATTTCAGGCTCATTTTGACTCTTTACTGAAGAACAAAATGCAGGTGGGGACTAAACTAGAACAGTGGTTGGCACCCCAAAATGCCCGAGAAAATGTTCTAGGGCCCAAATCCCATTCACAAAGGGTTGTGGATTTTAGGTCGCAGGACAATTTTTCAGCCATTTTGTGGAGTATGGACCAAAGAAGTCTAAGAGTCAATGGTATAAGTACACACCCCACTCTTCTCTTTCTCAGTCCGTGTGGTGAGAGGGGAGCATTTGCAAAACACGATTACTTCCAGAAAATGGCAAAATGTGATGCCCTTTACTGGAAGCCAGTGATAGAATATTGTTCCCATTAATCATAACAGAGTTGTGTTTCCCAGGTTATAGAGGAGACTGAGTCACGCTCTGTCCTCTTACCTGGGGGGACATGCTATTACTGTGAATATTGACTACCGGGCCATGAATCATGTGTGTGCCCACCACACACTCTGCCACACTGCTGCCAAAGGGAATGGAATTGGAGGGAAGCGATTGGGGCAGTGATTATAAATCCCTCTGACTGGCAAATACATTCAGCCTCTGTTCTCTGGGCATGGCATGCTCCAAAATGAGAGCCAGAAAGGCTCTTGCGAGTCAATGTAATATCCTTCCCCTGAGAAAAATAGTCCTTACCTCCTCCACAATCATCCAAATGAGTATTTACTGAATATCTAGGACAAATTGCCAGTATTGAGTTTTTGTTTTGTTTTGTTATTAGCCTTCTGCAGATGTTACAGATTTAGCCCCCAACCCTGCAACTGACTTCAATTCAGGATGACGTCAGTGTGGCTGGATTATGCACATGGAACTCCTTGTGGATGAGGTCTTTCGGTCACAAGAAATCCATTTCAAAAGGAAGACTTTGTCATCTTCTGAACAGTTCAATGGGGCATGCCGAACTGCTGACAGCAAGACTGAAGGCACCCTTCAGCCACAGTGGAATGATAAATCCTATTGTTGGCATGGATTGCAACATGGATTGCTTGCTCATAGGTTAGTGCAATGGCACGGATCCTCTATTCAGTGACTGTAAAGAGGACAAATGGGGTGGAGTTAAAGAAGGGACTTTATTGGCTGAAACACTTGTGATATTTACCCATCAGTCACTGAGGGGGGAAATAAAAGCATGAGCTTAATTCCAAGAATAAATATGGAAACAGAGAGCTGTGAAGCTTTCCAAAATTAAAGAGGGGATTCTAAATATGCATACATGAAAGTGACAGTTTCTCACCATCTGCCTTTCTCAGTACTCCCAGACCCCTAGGAATATGAATATATCGTCTCTGAGGTTTAATTACAGGAGGGTGTTTTCATTTTAACAGGCGGGATTCCAAAGCATAACTCCCTTGAGCATTATCTAGTAATAATGGGAGTAAGTCTCGGGTCTTCGGAGGAGGGTAGAAAAAATGTGCCATGGGGAGCAGACCCATTGTGGATGGAGGGGACCTTTGGGGATTCTTCACATTTGCTTTTTTAATTTACCACCCAAGGTTTTGTACTATGGTCTCCCTTCTCATGGTGGAGGAAGTCAGAAGCAACTCCCTGACCATCCTATCAATACTGACATGAAATAGTAACTAAGAGCTTGCACTCTGATACTGCCTTCAGCCTAACAACCTCAAAATGCTTTACTAACATCCAAGTGCGACAACACCCCTCTATGAACAATCACCATACCAATTGTGCAGGTGGGGAAACTGAAGTACAGAGAAGTTAAGTGATTTGACCAAAGTCAAACTTAGAAAATCTGTAGGGATGTGGAGTCTAGAACCCAGACCTTTCACATCCATTCCTGTGCTTTAACCTCTAAGTAGTACTTTTTCTCTTCAGTTAGCTACACCACACTTCTGAGCCCATTTACAGAGGGTAGTTCTAGATCACCTGTAGATACTCCAACCCATGCGCCCAAAGCTGCCATTTCAGCACTCTCCAACTCTTCTGACCAAAGAACTGAGGTCACGGTTCCAGTTTTGGTCCCACACATGACAGGGGCGTCAGGTCCTGTGTAATTAACAAGTACATTAGAACATCATAACAGGGAATGGCATGATGTGGGAGACCAGTATGTGGGTCCAGTGCCAAACGGCAGTGTTACAAGCTGAATGTAAAGAGCTGCACAAAGGAAGCCATTTGCAGCACACAATACCAAGTTTTACCGGGTCTTCAAAACCCAGGAGCTATGCTATGTATTCTTGAGTTCCATCTACTGGCACCTTAGCTATTGACATATCTATAGTCACCTTATTTCTAGAGCACTCCTGTAACAGGCAGTTAGATGCCCAAACTCCTATTGACACTCGCACAATTGTTCTCAAAGCAATTGCAGAGAGCAAGTACCCGACTGAGGGTGTGTCTACATGGTGTGAGTTCTAAAACATACTAATATGTGCTACATTAATTTGTCTGCATAATTAAAGTGTGCCAGTGAACCTTGAGTGGGCAACACCCAGTCTTGACCTAACTTTAGCTGCAGAAGGCAGGGGTGGCTAAATAGAGTTAGTTAAATCTATTTACCAACCCCTGATTTTGTTAAACCTCCCAGAAATCCTCAGGCCCCTTTGGCAACTAGAGTGTAATCTTAATGAACAGTCATCCATAGCAGTTAACCTAATACAAGACCAACACCTGGGGAAAAGCGACAATACTACATTGTCCTATGGCTCAATACTGAAAGGTGCTAAGCACTCTGGGCCTGATCCAGCAAAGCCCATAAGCACATTATGGGACTGCTCATGTGCTTAAAGTTAAGCATGTGCTTAAGTGCTTTGCAGCATTGTAGGCAGAATGCTCAGCACCTTCTGAGATGGAGCCTCAAATCATTCCACTGGCTGTAATTTTTTGACTGAGTATATTTATTTTTTTACATCCCGCCACACCAATTTTCATTTTTGTTTTCTCTCTCAGTTATCCTCCTTTTATGGACCAACAAACAACGAAGTAAATTCAGCTGGATTTTCATCAAGGCTCATGGACATATGGAGCCAGGTCTTTGCTTCTGCTGAAACCATTTCACTGAAGCTCTGCATATTGACACGATCTTGTCAATGGGAATCTGCAACATTCAAGTGATGCCATGGGCTCCCTCTGGTGGCTAATAGAACAGATCTTCCTTTCAGCCAAAGGCTCTGGGAAGCTGGTTTAACAGGGACATTTGTGAACCTAACTGTTGCTGAGGTCACATTGTCGAAGCATGATCTGTTTTTCTCCCAGCTTGATACTGGTATCTCAGCACTTCTTTTTCTAAAACACATAATAAAAATAAAACAAAAGTTTATGCAATGGGAACAAAAACTTCCAAACCAGCCATTCTGTTAATTTCGGTTGATTATATATGACACCCAGGATGGTACTTTTGCTATGGATGCTTTGCAAACAAAGACACAAAACCAGCCCTATTAGAAACGAATGCCATCATTTATGTAGAGTTGCCAGCTGAAAAGAATAACCTTCCTGAGCAACTTCAAAAGGCTTGAATTCAGCCACCAGGCAGTGATTGAGTTAGATTTCCCTCTAAATAAGAGATTTTTTTCTTTTAAAACACCACCACAACACTGCAAATTTACTAAGTGGTTAAAGTCCATGCAAGTAGATTCCATTCAATATGTGAATATATAACTCAGAGTAGAAAACTTTAAAGGATTAGTTGCAATTTGGCCATTGTTTAGATAAGATAAAAATAATAAAGGAAAACAATCAAATAGGGCTAGTGCAGCACCTGGTATAAATGGACAGCCCAGCATCAATAGCTCTATGCTGATTTGCACCAGCTGAGGATATGTCACATCAGTTTATGAGATGAGCCTCTTACTGAAGTGGAGATTTGGGATAATCAATCCACCTTATGGACTTGTATTGCATGAAAACTTAAAAGGAGGAAGGTTAGCTGGAAAACCTAAAGACAAGAGATTGGGACAGCTAGGAAAAAAAGGAAAAAAATGGAGAATGAGACAGAGCAAGGACGAGAAAGAGAAAGAGGGGAAATTCATTGACCCATGAGATGTGGTTTGACAAAGATATTAAACAGATGCATCTGAATGCCAGTCAGATGACAGGCACTGCTGGAAATGCAACTCTCATGCCTCAATATCACATGTGTTTTGGTCCTGCCCACTGGATAATTATTGCCACTCTAGTCAACCTTCTGCAGCAAACACTAAACTAATCTTTCTGATACTAATATATGGAGATATATACCTATCTCATAGAACTGGAAAGGACCCTGAAAGGTCATCAAGTCCAGCCCCCTGTCTTCACTAGCAGGACCAAGTACTGATTTTGCCCTGGAGCCCTAAGTGGCCTCCTCAAGGATTGAGCTCATAACCCTGGGTTTAGCAGGCCAATGCTCAAACCCCTGAGCTATCCCTCCTACTCCTTCTGATACACCCAGGTTCTTTCACCTTTCTGAGGATGACACTATAATAGCCTATCTTTTAAAGAGTCGCATCTCCTAAAGGCTGCTATAAGTTTGAGATTCCTTCTGGAGATGGGCCTGAAACAGAACCCTCAATCTGAATATCCCATCCTCTGGAACTTGCAAGGTGTTTGAAGTCCAAATCCTAGTGGTGGTAATCCCACTCTCTACTTGGGTGACGTATAGAAAACACCTGAAAAACCTGGAACACCAGCACCAGCCCTTTCTTCAGAAGATCCTCAATATAAAGTGGGAGAATCGTCATGCATTTTAATGTCAGTGTCCTCACAGAGAATGCCTGATGTACGCTTACCAAAACAACTGCTGTACACCCAGCTGACCAGAGGAGAAAGGAAACGGAAAAGCCAAAAGAAATGCTTTAAAGACACCCTCAAGATAAACATCACGAGATGTGGCATCCATACCACACACTGGGAGACAGCAGACCAGGATAGGGATAACTGGCAAAGACTTGCCAGAGAAGGAACGTTCACTTTTGAGGAAAATAACCTTGCCCTGGTTGGAGAAAAACGCCAGAAAAGAAATGAAAGACAATGGTCACGCAGCAACCGCGGCCCAACCTTGTCTTCCAACACAACCTGCAATGTCTCCAACGAGTCTGTGTCTCAAGGATTGGACTCCTCAGTCACCCATGAAAAATAAAACCTGTAAAAGATCATCCTCGACCTCGAGGGATCGCTGACGATCAGACCCAGAGTTTGCAGATGGCCTCTGCCTTCATAATAGTCCAATCAAATCCCTCTATCCATCCATCTACTGGTCTAAGGGAGTCGGAAGCCTATGTCCAGACTCTATAGGTGTATCTATATAACTCACAAAATATCATTGAAGACCATATTCTGTACGTGCAAAGGGGAACATTCAACCTTAACTTTCATATTTCCTGACTTCTGAGTTTCCATCTGGGCAACTTTAATGCTCTGAATTTAATTTTCTACATTTGTTAAGGAAAAAAAGAGAGCATGACAGAAAAGCCAGAAAAAAGTCTCCCATACTGTTTTATAACAAACGTGCTCTAGTGTCTACCAATATCATTAGTAAACAGAGCATTAAGAGACTTAATAAGCAGCAGTGAGCCAAACATTGACTAGAAATCTATTAATAGTGTAGCAAGGTTTGCATTTCCATCATGTGCTCGTCCTAGAATATAACATTAAAAGCACAGCTGTAATTCTCTGGTTCACTATTGTTAAAAAATTTTAAAACCTGAAAGGGTGTCATTTCTTTCCCATTTTTGTCAAATAAAAAAAAATAATGTACAAGAGTTCTCTACAACTTAAAATAAAAATTAACCCAGGCAGGAGGCCAGGCACAGAACATTTCAGCCCAAAAGCTGAACCTGGCAGATACTCATAACTTTCCAAGCATGTTAGTTGATCACTGACATTGTTCTAGAGCTGAGGTTGCAGTAGGCTGTGTAAGAGATTTACTGTTCAACAGAATTCCTCTGAGTTCATTACCCAGTGGGATCCCTATTTCAGTGGCTTGACTTTGAGTATGTCACAGATTGAAGAGGAGTAAATTAAAGGAAGGATTCATCATTTTCTGTAACACCTGTAATATTAAAGCCTGCACGTGGATAGTAGACCAAGCGCTTTGGAATCGAAGCAACCAGACAGCATGTTAAATTGACAGCTTGACCATATCAGCAAGAACCACATGTTTTTCTTGCCAAAGCTCAAACGGCTTAAGGCCTTTTAACATCATGTGGGCTTTATCTGTCTCCTTAGAGAAGACAAAAGTGTTAGCCTAGGCCAGCAACATCATCACAGAGCATAACAACACTTCAGTATTCCAAAGATGATGTTTTGATAGATATCACGTTATCAGTATCGAGCCACCCTGTTGGAATACTGCAGGCAGATGTACTGTGCATTATTAGAATTATGGCACCACACCACTAACACACGGTACCACACTAATTATCATCTATCAAACCCAGAATGGACAAGGAAGAATTATCACAGCCAGGTTATGATACAAGAATACAAAGATGTCCAGTAGCTAACAAACACTCGTGTTTAAAAATGATCTTTTCTGAGGCTCAGTGAACCGGCTGGGGTTGATTAGCCAGGAGGAAGACAAGATGATTTTAAAAAAGCCTTGACAAGCTAAACACCTCTGGGAAGAATAGTTAATCAGGAGAAGGGAATTGTTTGATATCATATGGGATTCTTAGGACCATAACATGAAGATTTTGCACAAAAAAAAGTGGGAGAGAGAACGAAGAGAAATATTTTAATTAAACATTAATAAAAATTTCAGTGAGAACAATTTGGTTTAAAATTTAAAAACATTCCTCTACAATTTTAGAAGCCCTAACACAACAGTATTGTGTCAGGAGCACATAAGAATCAGAAAGTAAAACGGACTATGAACAAAACGTGAAAAAGGCCAGCCTAGTTCTGCTGTCCAGTCTCAGTGAAATGAAGAGCATGTAGCATGAGGACACAAACACAAAAACGAAGAGAGGGAAGGCCCTATCTTGATTAAGCTCCCCCTACAATACATCGTCTCTGGTAACTGTGGAGGACCAGTAACTCTATAACCACTCCACAGAGTGAATTAAAATTTTTAGATGTGTGTATTTCACTTATTTCTGTTAATAATAGAAATAGGTTTTTTGTTTTTTTGTTTTTTTAAAAGATCAATTTTGGCTTGAAAAGTGTTCCTAAAACTAATTGACTTTTTAGGGCCTGTCTAGACTTGGGAAATTTTCTAAACTGATTTTAAAGCCATTTCCATTCCATTCATTTCCAATTGAATTATTTAAGACAGGTTAGAGCTGTAGTATAGATTTTTGGCAGTTTAAGATGATCTGATCCATTTTTACCAAACTAGTTTCACAATCACTTTGAAGACTGTCTTGAGGCCAGTTCAGTGAAATTGCATCGTGCCATTTTAAACCACCCAAAGCAGGGTCTGCCTTATGGCTGTCAATACTTTTAAAATGAGTTTAGCTGACCCAGTTTTAAAACCAGTTAGAAAATTTCTCAAGAATATACAGGCTCCTAGGAACCCATGAAGGCCAGAATTCAAACAAACAGGTGGATTTCTGTAGCAGTGGCAGCTCAACCATGGGTTTAAATGCTTTTATGCACAGTTCCATAGACTTTACATTTTCAAAACACAGCTCAATTAACATCATGTAGTTTCCAATTTGATTTTTTTTTAATTAAAGTTGTAATGAAGTTGAACCTACAAAGGGTCCTATCCATCTTTTACAGTGGGAAAGTTGGGCAAATGAAGCAGCTCATGTCATTGACTTATCAACATGGATCTATTTGTTTGGTTTTACTAAAGAGTGCATGAGTGTCTACTGATCATTTCATTAGAGCTGGCTAGAAAACAGTTTTCCTGACTTGCAAGAATTTGAAATTTCAGAAGATTTTCCCATCCCAAAAATCAGTACAAAAAGCTGAAATCTCAAATTCCCACAAACAAAAAAAAAATTCAGATCAGGTCACCAGAAATACTGTTTCAATAATTTTGAAATGTTTTGTTTCAATTTTGATCTTTAATTTTTTTTCTATAATTTAAATTTCAAAATGAAGTCGTCATTTTGTACTGAAATACAGAACTTTTGTTTCAAAAATGTCAAAATGTCCCAGTCTCAACAAATTTCCAAAAAAGTCAAAGTGTCCCATCTTGACCATTTCAAGGGTTTGGTTTTGTTTTTCAAAAATAAAAATAAAAAGGAGGAGGAGGAAATTTATTGAAACCGACCCTTTCCTGTGAACACTTTCAGTGCAACAAATGAACGTTTTCTGACCAAAAAAAACATTTTGCCAAAAATTCATGACCAGCTCTAGAATTAATCTCACATGTCTTAACCCTGCCTAATTACAATGTGTAACAGCCATTTTACCTGTGAAGGATTCATCTGAGCTTTAGCGTTGACCATGGTATTGTGTTGGGATTGCAGAGGGTCTTCATAGATCTCTTTTGTGTTACTGATTGAGGACTTTTTCTGTTTTCTTTTATTAGACCTTATGGCAACGTTCCATACAGTTGATCCAAGGGCTGCATGCGTTCATCGTACAATTTGATTTATGTCTTTCCATGCACATTGTCTGTTTGGCCTGTAAATGTTCCCCAAATCCCATGCCAGCTAATTAAGAGGTTCTGGTTTTGGGCTAGCTATTTGCTTTCTTTGGCATCTGATTTTCAGTAAAAACATAATTGGCATGTCAATCACACCCAGATCCATTTCAGTGCTCTTCAGTCTCATCCAACACAGCCAAGGCACCCTGCAGAATTCTTCCCCAAACACACACACCCCCAACTCAGTGATCCTAAATCCACCCTCAACTGCAACTTGGCCCCTCAGCCACTCTGAGATGAGGGTCCCATCAGGCCTGCTTTCCCCCAATACATCTCTCTGTACTCTGGGCCTTCTTTATTAGATCCGAACCATGGACCAGATCCAGGGATTCCTCTGAGCTACACTTAACACATCCCACGGCTTAAAGCCAAATGTACGTCCCACTTCCCAGTCAAGGGGGGCATCTGACAACTGATCCACTCCCCAACACAGAGCAGCCTTTAGAGGTGCTCTATTACACACCAGAGACAATGGCTCCCAAGGCCATTCTGATAACCAGAGATCACCAGGGCACAGGAATCCCCCATGGATGCCCCTTTCCCTGAGTTGACACTCCTGCTCCATGTGATTATACAGAAATGTCTTTTAGATACAAATGCAACAACAGGGGGGGAATAACAAAATTTAAACTTCAGATTAAAAATGGTCTATAATTCACATAGCATAAGGAAAGCAAACATTCCATAATGTCGAATTTCCTGGCTTCCATCAAGTTTATTTAAATGTAAAGGGTGGGTCAAATAATTACAGCAACAAAACCTTAAGTAAATATTTAATCATTCTGTATTTTTTCAGGCAATGCTCCCAGACCCTGTGTTGTTTTAGCATTTCTAACTATTAATTCCTGGTTCACAAAGTCAGGGGATAATTTTTATTTGTTTTTCTTTAGCCTTAATGGACGCAGAAGTCATTGAAATAATCAAGACAAAAGAGCTTTCCCCCAAGTAATAAAGGACAGTTTTCTTATTCGTTCCAAAAGGCACTCATAGTAATCCTTCAAATGCTGCTGCCCATAGTTTAGAGAGAAGCCAGAAAAAGAAATCCTCACATAAAGTCATATGTCTGAGGGCGTCTAACTGACGTATGGAAGCTACATGCAATTCAGAAAGCCACAGAAACCCCAAAGTCTGTAAGAAACACTGGAAATTAAACTATAAGGAAAAAGCCAGACTGTACTTTTAACTCATCCATGAGATACCCATAAAACAAACACATAACTAAAACACAACTTGTTATAAATAGGCCCCGATCTTGCAAGCACCTATGTACAGGTTTACATTTTACACACACAAATAGTCCCAATGAGTTAAATGAGGCTTTACTGAACAAAAGGAGATTAAGCACTTGCTTCAATGCTTTGCTGAGTAGGGATGAGATCACTTATATGCTTAAAATTAAGCATGTTCTTAAGTGCTTTGCTGAATCTGAATCTTGAACCCCATATTCTAAGAGGGCAAAGGAAATGCTCTGGATCTATCCTAGTGTAACCGAATACCAAAATTGATTCAATGGGACTATTTGTGAGTTAAATGCTAATCCACATGCATGAGGGTTACCGAATCAGGCCCTGTGTAAGAAGGTAAACTCTTATGGTGTTAGCGAGGACAAGGGGAAGTTTAATAATGGGAGCTTCTAGATCATTGCATGGGCTTTTATAATTACACCATCTCAGCTTTAGTAGATTTTAGGAGGGGATTTCACATAAAATCTGCAGGATTTTTATTGTCAGCTGTAGTGCTCTGGACCATTACTGTAGAATATTGGTAGTATTTTCAGAGTGATAATAGGGGAGATATGTTTGAAATATCCGGTTGTAATAAGTTACACAGTAACTAAGGAAGAGCAAATATTTTTTGCCTAATTCTGAACACACTTGGACACCCAAAAGCTAGACTTTGATGTCACACATTACTGGGAGTATGTTCTCCTTAGGGCTGGACCAATACCTGCAAAAAAGCCAATGAAAAGATTCCCGCTGACTTCAATGGTCAGTGGATCTGATGCTAAAGAAGCAGAGAGAAAAATTCCATTGGGGAAAAAACATGGTGAAGCCAAAAGCTTCAGAGTGAAAAATAAACAGAGAAAGACCAAGAAAAAATGGCAGAGGAGCTGGGGAGGCAGGTAAGTTCTTCTGGAAATATAGCTGCAGTGTGGGCTTTTTGTAGGGCACTCATCTGTACCAAGCTAATTTTTCAAAGGATTTACTATCCCTAGCACCCAGCCAGCCTTTCATTTAAAAAGCATTATTAAAAATAGAATCCCTTTTTAATAAAACATGGATTTGAGATAGCAAAGAAAAGGGTTCAGGAACTCAGACTACATTTGAAAAGTGCCAAAACAACATGAGAAAGCTGGCAAACCACACAGCACAAGAGGTTCATTTCTCTCATATAGAAATTATTTGGGTCACCTTAGTTCTACATGCATATGACACAGTCTTTCATTTCAGGATCAGGTCAGGACGTCTGTACTGACTATCTCCAGTAGAAATAAATGGGGCCATTTGTTTCATAGACACCTGAAACCTTTAAACAGCTCTCATTCAAAAGCTACTCCTTAAATGTATAACAGACACACAAATCCACTATGGCATAAATGCATTATGAACACGGAACTGACATCTCACCTCTGACAACCACATGTTCACCTACCCGTGGGATGTGCATATGTGAAGTATTTTGGTAAAATTTTTCAAAGGCCTTTTAAATGGGCTTTTCTTGCAACCATGGTGACCGACACATAGATCCTCGAAGTCATTTAGGCACCTACCTGCCATTGAAATCAAGGTTTGACTCACCAAAAATATGTCTGACAAACCCTGGCACTCCAATATTCACCACTGTCATGTAATTAGGATACATTTACTACAAAGTACGTCTTGTGAGGCTTCATTTTAAAAGTCTTGATCTGCTAGACATTAATATCTCATTGGATTGTGTGTGTGCTATTGTTGTATGTGAAGTTATGAAGTTTGGCTATGTATGTGTTACTGAAACATGTTGCGAGGTTGAAAACACCCATAAGCAGCCTTTTAGGTACAACAATAAAAAGGCCAAACAATGTTAATGGCTTATTGAGGAAATGCACACAAGTCCAGGAACTGTGTACAACAGAAACCTCTCAGAGATAACACTACACAATGGGAACTGTTTGACTCAGGTCTCAGCAAAAGACCTTTCCAGCAAGTGGGAAGAAGATATAAAAGGGGGGGAAGACATCATGATAGGACCTCACTCTTCCTACAACCCCCCACCTGGAAATACCTGAGGAATAAAGACTGAACAGGTGGGAAATGATGGCCCCAGGTTAAAGGGATTTCCAGCCTCTGTATGAAAACCTGGGAAACCCAAGCTGCAAAGCCTAGGCAGCTTGTGCCTTAAGAATCTGGCAGCCTGTTTATCACTCAGGGTGAGAATCTGCTAATTCATATCCTACCTATCTTGTATATTAAGCTTAGTTTGCATGTTTTGTTTATTTGCTCGGTAATCTGCTTTGATCTGTTCACTACCTCTTATAATCACTTAAAATCTATTTTTTGTAGTTAATAAATTTGTTTTGTCTAAAATCAGTATGTGTGGAAGTCATAACTCAGGACAGAAAGCTGTTGTATATTTCCTCTCCGCATTTGAGGGAGAGGGCGCATTTCATGAGGTTATGCTATACAGTTCTCTGTGCAGTGCAAGATGGTATAAGTTTGGGTTTACACTCCCGAGAGGAGGTGCGTGCCTTAGGAACTGGGAGCTGATCACAGCACAGTATGTAACTGCAGCTGGGTGTGTCCCCACCTGTATGTGTACTGGTAAAGTGCAGGCTGGAGTCTGGGAGTGGGCTTGGCAGGCTGGTCACAGCAGTACAGTGTAAAAGGAGTCCAGTTTGGTGGGTGAGGGAGGCTCAGTGGTACCGCAGTTCCAAGTGGCACTCTGGATGGAACCCGTCACAATGTTATTTCAAAATGCTTACAACAGATTTACCAGAACAGTCTAAAAATAAAAATCATTCTGTTCTTAAATCATAAACGTGCTGCAAGTGCTTGGGTAGGTCAAGAAGCAAGGGATTAAATTGCAGCAATGGCAGTTTAGGTTGGACTTTAGGAAAAAAATCTTAACTGTCAGAATGGTTAAGCACTTGGAATATATTGCCTAGGAAGTTGTGGAATCTTTGTCATTGGAGATTTTTAAGAGCAGATTAGACAAAACAGCTGTCAGGGATGGTTCAGATAATACTTAGCCCTTGCATGAGTGCAGGGGACTGGACTAGAAGACCTCTTGCAGTCCCTTCCAATTCCTATTGTGATGCATGACCAGAAAAGGTTAAGCATCCTACAGGACAAATGACTCAAATTCAACCCTTAAAAACATATGGGTAGATAATGTTTGTGTTTTTGCATATATATTGGTAGTAGTCAACAACGTAATCAACAGTCCATGACTGCTGTATTCTGTTAATTCAGAGATCAAAAGAACATCTTAGCATTCAAATGTACTGTAAAAATAAGATGTGGCTGTATTCATCTCTCTTCGAAATATATAGCCAATCAGCTGTGAATGGTGGAAAAACAGGCAATTGTCTTATGTTAATGTGTGTAGCTAAGTACTGGTGAGGGGCCTACTTCAAAGTCACCCTGATTATCTATTGTAAGACAAGAGACTCCGACCTGTCAAAGAAGGCCTGAAATTGTATAAAAGATCCTTGAGTCCCAATCCTTTTTTATCTCAGATCTGCTTAAGCTTTATCAGGGGAAGCTTGAGTCACCAGATTGAGATCCCAGTTAAGCTAGTACATCCTGAATATAATATTGGACTATGACCTATGGACTAAATTCTAAAAGAACTCTTTGCAACTACAAAGCTCACCATCTCTGCTATGAATCTGAACTTCAAGAATTGAACTCATGTCTATCTGTATATTGATCTTTTAACCATTCTCTCTCTCTCTTTTCTTTTTTAATAAAATTTAGTTAATAAGAACTGGCTGTGAGTGTATATTTGGGTAAGGTTGGGAATATTCATTAACCTGGGAGGTAATGTGTCCAATCCTTTGGGATTGGTACAACTTTTTAATATGATGAAATAAGATTTTAATTAATCCTCATCATATCTGACTTGGGTTACTAGATGGAGGCCTGAGGCTGGGTTACTTTAAGGGAACTGTGTTTTGAGCTTCTGAGTAACCAGTAAGGTATAACAGAAGCTGTTTAGCGCTGGCTTGGTAAATCTAAGTATTGGAATGTTCACCAGATCTGGGGATTGTCTGCCCCATTCTTTGCAGTTCACTCTAATTGAGTGACCTCAGCTGGCTCCCCCAGGACCCGGGTCACACCTATGATTCTATATAAGTTTAGGGAGGACACACCATAACAGAGAAGCATATTCCCTGCTTTAAGTGCAAATCTCATGTATGCACCACTATAGTGCCACTATAATATAGAAATTCTCATCCCTTAGGGGTTAGTCAATTTCTTAAAATAATTAGTTAAGGAAATTTCTGAATGATATTCTTTCACAGGCAGGAGACTTTAAAATGCTGGCAAAGTACTCTTTCCAATGCAAATTTTATAAACTTCCAACTGACGTTGCATTTTAATTGTCATGTCAGAGTACACCAATCATGCTGGGTTACATTACGTCACATAACTCAATGCGCCTCACAAAATGCAACATGATGTTTTCACATTTCACTGTCAGAGCGTGATGCAGGTATTTCTGTGCATTGCCAGAGAGGAGGTGTACAGAAATCTGCACGGGAACACTGGCAGCTGACAAGACACACCAGTAACTGGGACAGCTAGTACATGTAGCTGTAGTGTGCCATTTGGCTGGACTGCAGCAGGCTATACACTACATAGAGAAGGATATCTTTGGAAGCATGATGCAAAACAATCTTGGGTGTTAAACAGAATCATACACTCAACATATTCCAAAAGCAGCCCTGCAACAATGCCAGACTTGGTGTTGCTTATGTTTCATAAAATTTAAGACCAGAAGGGACTATTAGAACATTTTGCCTGACCTCCTGTATACCACCAGCCATTACAGTTCACCCCAATGGCTTTAGTTAGACCAAAGAATATCACTCCTCAAGAGAAGGAACCATTGCGTGCCACAGGCAGAGAGCAGAAGAGACCGAGGTGCACCAGTGCCAGAGGCTCATGCAATGGCAGGGGATTGATTAGGTGAGATACCCAGATGATCCCGGCAAGCAACCCATGCCCCATGCTACACAGGAAAGCAAAACATTCCAAGATCCCTGCCAATCTGACCTGGGGAAAAATACGTTTCAGACCACAAAACTGGACCCTGAGCACATGAGCACCAGCCTAACATCTAGGAGGATTTTCTGTCCCACCTCAGAGCACTGGTCCACCAGTATCCTATCTCCAGCTGTGGCCAATCCCCGATTACATCACAGGAAGAGGAAAAGACCCAGAATACATCTGGCCCATTTGGAATTGAGGGTAAAATTTCCTGCCTGACCCCTACAGGCAACCAGCTGAAGCCCTGGAACACGAGGTTTGTTTATAGTCATTGCCTTAATGCAGAACTCTAAGTGTTATGAACATGCTGAAGTGTAGGCAATCCTTTTTTCCCCCATGGCTTCTGGAGGAAGAAGATGAGAAGGGGGATATATAGATTCATAGATACCAAGGGACCTCTAGAACCATACAGCCTGACTGCCTACGCACACAGGTCCAAGAATTTCTCCCACTAGATGGATTAAAGAATCTTTTTAGAAAAATATCTAGTCTCATGTTAAAGACTCCAAGTGATGGTGAGTCCACTCCTCCCCTGGTAAGCTGTTCCAATTCTTAATTCCCCTCGTTGCTAAAAATTGTATCTTATTCGAATTCAGCCAAACATATAACCACATTGTCTTTTGAGAGGACAATATTTTAGGTGGAGGAGGAGATGTTAACATGCATAAGCAGCTGTTAATAAAGCTCCAAAGAAGCTACAAGTTGTTTAGCTCACGCTGTGGAGAATTAGAATATACAGCTGTACTTTGATCAGCTCTGTAAAAACCAAATAACCTGAGTGTTCCTCTTCTGTATTTACATGATAGCATGACCATAAGCCCTTCAATATTCAGGGTGTCATGGTATCCAGTGAAGATCTGCTGCTCCCCTCATACACTCAATCCATTAACACTCACTCACAATCACAGGGATTTCCTGTTCCTCCTATCCTCTCAAAGTGTCCCTGTGGTGTCACTGAGCACAGCTGACAAAGGAGCAGTTAGTGCTCCCATTGAAAGCAAAGGCAGGAGTCCCATTAGCTTTAGTGGGAGCAGAACTCGGGGCTCAGTGCATATAAGACCGAGGTCAAAATTAGGTGTAGATGGGGCCTTATCCTCTTGTGTGGCCAAAAGCATAATGAGCGAATCTTCTCCTGGAGTGGCTTCCATCCCTGCTCTTGATTCCAGCAGACACTGGCTGCATCAAAGCCATTTTCTCTTCATTCATTCCAAAGTCAATTCTCTACAGCAATGGATTCTTTTGTTCTCTGGCCATTCACAGAGAGAAATAGCTGAAGTGCAAAGTCTCTGGTTTTTCCTCCTTGATGGCTCAATTACACTTGCTTTCAAAAAAAATGCAGTTTCCAGGGTAACACATGTAAAGTTCATTCTTAAAAGAAAAATCCTCAGTGATTTCAGCGATTGCTAAGGTCTTCTTTAGTTTGCAGCCGGAGCCCCAGCATGACAGGATGAGGCTGTTTTCAGAGATGGCATTGATGTTCCTGGGTGGACTGAAAAGCAGTTCCCGAAACTAAGAACACTGGGTCCTTAACCCTGAACTTTTGGTTTAATTCTGTAGTAGTCAGCTCTATAAGAGAGAACGCACCTGTTCTCCTTGGTATGCTGACAAGGACTGATCTGTTTGTTTTTTCTAGTTTATTTTCCTTGGGGATTTTATTGTATGTCTCATACTGGAGTGTGATTATGAACAATTCTCAGTAAACCAACTTTTAAGAAGAGCACGTTGTAGTGCGGACAATGCTTAAGAGAAGAGAGCAGAAAGTACCGAAGACCAAGCTGGGTTTGTACTGTACAAGGATAAAACATGATGATGCAAACTGATCAGGAGAGCCGTGTGTGGAGGTGGGGACAAGGGACAAATTGTGATAAGTAATGAAAAGCATTCTGCATTGTAACCATGCCACTCTAGCTGGCTGCTATAAAGAGGAAAAGGAAAGTAGATAAGAACACTATTAATCTGGGGACTAGTTAATGATGTCGGCCTTAATTAGGCTAAAGCAGCATTCTAAAGTTTCTCACACAGTAAATCATTAGATACTGTACATGTATCGTCCAAAAGTAAACTTCCTCAGTCATAGCTCTGAGCCGTACTTTACTGATAGCTATGATACTCGCTTTACGTCCACACAAACCTGCTTTTCTCTTGCTCTTTATTACCATCAAGTATTGATGTCACACATGCTGAATATTGAAAAAAAAAATCAGTGAAAACTTATTTCAAGGCTCCGACTGCATCAATGTGTGCGTCTTTCATTATGAGATTAAATCACATTGCAGGGTGTTTAAACCAAGATCCTTGGGGCAGGGATTCCCTTTGTTGTGTTAGGCACTGCGTGCACACACATGCACCCACCCCGCATCCTGATCCCTGGCTGGTGAATCTTATTGCTACCACAATACAAAAATAAAATTAGTAAATAATAAATCATAATGAAGTATAATACAATTGAGGCTGATCAGGCAACACATAACTCTGGACCCTTAGTCATTAAGAGATTTGGTATAAGCTTAGACCACAAAATATTTTTTTAAATATGAGAACGTTTGTGTGTGTTATACTTTGCACAGTCCTCAAATAAAACAAACAGAGGCAGAAAACCAGCGTGGCACTCATGCATAAGAAGGGTAACCAGATACTGGTATTTTTTGCTAACGTTTTCACTAACATTTTCAGAAGCGTCTAAGTGAATTAGGAGCTAGAGTCCAATTGATATTCAGAGACTTTTGTTAAGTGGTTTAGGAGCTTTTAAAAGTTGTACCTTTGTTATCGACGTGCCTGATAAATTGCCACTGAAGTCAACAGGACCCTTCCTGTGGACTTCACTGAGCGCTGGATCAGGCCCCACACCCTTATCTTGTAGTAAGGTTCTCTCTGTCATGGATTCACCTTCTGTGATACTGTTGAGGGAGAAGAGAGATGGAGGGTTACTTCAACAACAGCCCATTTCCTGTTTAAGGTTGAAATTTTCAAAGCTGGATAAGGGTTTTGGTCACTCGATTCTCATCAAAATTATTGGGAACAGGGCATCCAAATTCCCTAGGCATTTAGCATCCCACCCTAAATGTTTCTGATGAGGCACATTTTGCTCATTAGATTAAAGGATTATTCCCTGAACTACCAAATAAATTACACTTTCACCGTTTAATTGTCACAAGCTTCTTCAATTGAAGACGAGACTCAGTGCTCGCACGCCCCCTCGTGGCTTGGTGTGGTGTAGCAGGTTCTCTCCTCCTTAGCACCCCTACTGACAGTTATGCGCCGGCTCGTGGTGGTCTGCCTCCTCTCCTGACTCAGCCCTCTGCCAGGTCACGTTTAGTTCCATCCCTTCTGGGGCAACAAAATCCAGCAAAAACAAATGTCAAATCCCTTCATCTGGCCTGCCACCCTCAATTCTGGGCCCTATGAGTCATACATCCCAAGGCCTTTATTAGTCCATATCTTCTTCTCAGGGGCTTCACGCAGCCTTACCAGCGGCTGGTAGAGGAAGCCACGGCTGCCCTTTACACTGGGTTCTAGTCCAGGGACCCTAGGACAAGTGGTCAAGGTTCATTCTGTCAGACTCCTTGCCACTGTCTCCCGGGACAATCTTTCAACCCAGCATTTCTCTGGCTTTCTCCTCGCCCTTTATGAGCCTTCCCGTTCCTTATGGGTCCCTTCATTCCCTACTATCCGGAGGAAGATTGCGGTTCCTCCCTGCAGCCTCCTCCTTTTTGTTTGTTTTTTGGCACAGTGGCTTCATCACAGAATGCTATGAGCGCTATTTTCTTCATTTGTTTTTATCCAGTGTTGGGGAGTTGTGGTTTTTTTTTGGGGGGGGGGGTTTATACCTCCTTTCAATCAGCCTGCTATGCATTTTCACAAGTCCCTTAGGGAAAAAAATCTTGGATTCCAAGCAGACTCAATTTTTCATGAAGGAACTTTCTTACCTTAGAATAGTGCCCACTGTGATGGGTTTCACTCACCATTCTGGCGCCTCTTGCTGGCTGTCATGGGAATTACTTCTGCTTGCCAGAGTGCCCTCCTCTGGTGGTGCCCCGTCAAATCATTTTGTTCCAGGACTGCACCACTCCCAGTGACACTGCCCTGTGGCTGTGTCACACTGTGTTCCTCCCTTCTAGGGGACCTGCAATCTCTATCCAGCCACTCCCTCAGTGGCAACTGCAGTCCATTGTCCCAGGGCCATTTCCTATGTCGCTCCAGGATCCTCTTCTGCCCCTATCTCAGGACTGCAGCCTGCAGGCCCTAGAAGCCACGCAGGAGCTCTGTCTAGCTCCCCTGGTCCTTGCTTGCAGCACTGTTCTGTCCCAAGAGCTAGCTTTCCTTCCTCCTGCTAGGAACCTGGTCTTCTCCCCTCGAGCTCCAGTCAGCTACTGAACTCACGCTCTGCAGGCCTTCTTATACGAGCCTGCTGGGCCATGATTGGCTGCTGCTCTCAGCCCCTTTCTAATTAACTGCCTCCAGTGCAGCCTCCCTAGGGCTGCTTTTAACCCTTTTACTGCCAGTGAGGGGCAGCCGCCCCATCACACCCACAATGCCATAGAGCACAATCAACAGTATCTTTGGTTTTGCACACATTATGAAGCCTATTTGCATATATTTTTAATAAATTTAATTTATCACTTAAGGCTCAATTACCGGTTAACGCTCTAAAAATGACTACTTTACTTTTTCTATTGTGGCTATGGAATATAGCATTAGCTTTGATTTGAGCATACATCATAAAATCTTCATCCTTTTGTTTCCTTAGTCCATAGTTCTTGCCATTTCTCCGCAAGCTCTTTCGGGACCACACTTTTAAATTCTTGACTACATATGGGTATGTTAATATCCACCTCCTCATTTTTTAGAGCTTGCTTGCTGCTTTGTCAGTCTTTTCATTGCCAGGTATTCTGCTATGTGCTGGAATCAGTGCTATTGTTACACATATCTGCTTGCATTATTTCCACCGTTAGGAACGCTATTTCACTTATTATGTCATTTCTGTTTTCCAAAGTCCCTGTTCTGATCATCGGAACGCCTGATAAGAAATCAGATAAAATTACAACTGTAGCCGGTCAAACATCTCTAATCCATGTTAGTGACAACATTATCTCCATTAGCAGAGCCATCAGAATGGCCACATAATTTGATAGCCTTTTAGATCTCTGGATTACAAGACTAGAAACACAGACAGCTGTTCCCACTTTACCCATGCAGTCATCTTTTGATCCATCTGTGTAGACTTATTTTTCATAAATGAATTCAGAAATGTCATTGGTCATAATGTGTAGGCTTTTTTCCTTCCCTTAGATTCTTCATGTAGTTCCAAATCCACAAATGGAGGAATAAATGTCCAGCTGTAATTTGACTTCCCATGACTAAAAAAAAAAGTTTAGTTTTCTCAATTTTTCTTTTTTACATATCTCCTTTACCCATTTCTTGACCTTGATATTATGAAATCTGTAGCAATCCATATAGTTTTATTGACTAAGCTCCCAGCAATCCTCATAAACCTATTGCGTATTTCTATTTTCATGATTCCTTTTTATCTTTGCCCAAAAGGTTAGATCGAATAGTTGCATCTTTAGAACTCCAGTGGCTATTTGCAGCACACACACTGGGGTTATCATTGCACCACATGACAAATCGCAGAGTTTGGGCCTGGAGCAGTTCCAAGTTTGGATGCCACCCTTTTGGGTCAGTCTCAAAAACAACTCTTAGAAACTTGGAACTGCTCCAGGCCCAAGCTCTGTGATTGGCATGTGGTCTTATCAATGCTCTATACATCATCATCCTCAGTACCTTCTTATCTGCACTCCATTTGTTTCCAGCTACACATCTCAAGAAGTTAATCCTACTTTTACACCTTTGTATGATGTTACCTGTGTGACCCTTCCAAGTTAATTAATTATCAAATGCTACTCCTAGGAACACACTTTTGATCTGAATTTTTTCACCATCAAGAAATCAGCCCCCTTCTGTTCCAAACTTCCTGTTTCTTGCACACCCAGTCCCGCCCCAGCTAGGCTTCATCATTAATTAGGCCTGGCCCACTCTCCAAGTGTAACCAGTGGGTTAATTGGCCTCAGGCCCACATTAACCCTTTTACCACCCATTAGGGTAGGCACACAAACAGGGAACTCCATCATGCTAGGCAGACAATGAAAATGTCCTTTTTTTCAGCAGTGCAATACATTTTACTATCCTCTAAATCTCTTGAATACGTTTTTCATTAATGAACAGGCTTTAACCTTCCTTTATTGATTCATCAAGCAATTCACTGCACTGATTCATCAGATCAGATGAACTTAAACTCCTGGTTGCTGTACATGTAGAGCACATAACTTAAATTTGTTATTGGTTCCTTCCACCCATTATAATCACCAGGCTAAAACAACCTGGATGGGGGTCTGGGTAAATTGTGATCATACTTTAAATTGCTGTAGCAAGGCGGGAACACTGGGCTTGAGCATTACAACTCGTGGTGAGACCCAACCAACAGAGGTCCTGGCTGTGGGGACTCTGCTATCATAGCAGCTTTGTCAGAAGTTGAGAGTTGTACAAATCCACCTTAGATGGGCGTCAATATAATAGTCTGGGGAGATGGAAGTAGAGCTGGGAAAGACTAGTAAGATTTCTCTCTTTGTATGTTTTGCCTAAATACTGCTTTTCAAATGTGCACATCCCCTAGGCAAAGCAAAAACATTGCCAAGCTCACCATCCTAGGATGGCTTTAATAATGTCTTTAAGGAAGGCAGCAGGGCATAAGGAATCGGTGCACAAGATTTAAAGGATCATTCCCCTCCATTGTTAATTTGATCGATGTGATCTGAAAACAACCCCTTATGCATCAAATTCCTCTGATCCTCAGGAAATAGCATCCTCCATGGCACGCTCAGAACTATACTCTCCTCCTTCCCCTAGCACTCAGGTCTCAATCTTGCCCCCAATGAATTCTCTAGGATTTTCCCCCTGATTTCAGAGGCAGAAGGAGTAGGCCCTGGCTTGCCTAGATCCTCAATCCTCAAGTTTCTGAGAGGCCCAATCCCTCTGAAATCAGTGGAAATTGTGGGCACTATCAGAGGGTTGTAGAGGTACCACATTCTGCGTGCTAAATTAGAGATGGAACCACATCAAAACCCCACCTCCAAAGTTTTTGTAAAGTGCAAAAAAAAAAAAAAAAAAAAAAAAAAAAAAAAAGAACTTCCTACTCACAGGACTCCAAGCTGAGGAAGTTGCTGCTTTATCCACCCGCAACAAACTGAAGCCTGATCTACAGCGAAAACTTAGGTCAACCTAGCTACATCACTCAGGGGTGTGAAAAACCTCACACCCCTCAGCAACATAGTTAGCCTGACCTAAGCCGTGGTATAGACCGTGCTAGGAAAGAATTCAAGAGGACAAAAATTTCACTGCTAGGGAAAATTCAACAAAAAAATTCTTCCAACAATCTAGCTACTGCCTCTCGCAGGGATAGATTTACTACAGCAGACGAACCATTCCATAGCTGTAGCAAGTGTTTACACTACAGCGGCATAGCTACAGCTGTGCCACGGAAGCATTTGTAGTGTAGACATAGCCTTCTGGGAGGTACGGGGTGAGGCAGGGAGTGACAGGGGGAGGACTCCCACTGAGAAACAGGAAATAGGGAGGAATGAAGCATGGCTCCATCCTCTCATACTCTGGGGTAACCCAGTTAACCCCATGGTGGCCACTTGACTCTATCCTCAACCTTTGGAGGGAGAGAAGTAGGGTGAAGAATCAAAACCTGGACATGGATTTGAATTTGGCAGAAGGTCCCTATCTTTATAATAGTTTTAACCCAAAGCCTGGATACAAACACTGGCACCCCGATCACAGTTCTGCAGCTTCAGTCCATCTCTAACCAACAGACTTGTTTTTCTCTTTAACAATTTTAGACCAAGAAACTTCCATAGAATTATAGCTTCTGAGCGTGAGGGCTTGAAATAAACATCGGTCCAGGGGATCAAGACCATTTCAATCTCTTCTCTTATTATTTTCCCAAGCAATCACTATTTTCCTATATGGCATAAGAATGTAGATCACTCAAACTACAAGCTTGATTGGGGAGATAAGTAATAAGTGTCCAGTTTTGTTGGCAAATTAAAATAAACATTTTATGACAGGGATGGAACATTTTTGCTTCAAATATATTTGGGGGAAGTCCTAATACGCTTGTGCGCACACATACGGCATGCCATGTTTAGGTTCAGATCTAAAGGCCTTTAAAGCATTTCAGATCCAATGAGAACCAACCCAAAGGGCCGTAAAAGCATTTCAGTTCAAATAAGCACAGATTGCGGTGGCTTGTTCCAATGTACAGAGCTACACAGAGCCTCATTTCCTTATTAGCAGATAAGAATGCATTGAGTTTCAGAGTTATTATAGTTATAAATGTTCCCAGTGCAGAAGTATCCAGTGCTTTATAAATAATACATCGGGTCTTCAGAGACAGCTGGGAAAGCCAATTAGCTGAGCTAAATCTGCATAGCAATCATGGAAAGAGCATCCTTTGTTCAGCTACCAGGCAAAAAGCATGTCAGAAATGCAAGGTGTACATTTATAATGTTCTCATCCTCCCCCACCAGATTAATTGTCGGGTGGAATTAATGTCTGGAATAAAATCGAGAAAGAGATGAGCTAACATGTGGCAGATCTACAGTGCGCAGCTCAAGCCAGTGCTACTGGTCCAGCACTTCCAAGCACTAAATTCACTCACAGTTATTTGCAGCTGGCCAGCATGAGAAATTCTGTGCCATGTTAATCTGCAGGGCTCCTGGGCACAGATGGCATGCATAAGGAGTAGAGGTGTCAAGCAATCAAAAAAATTAATCATGATTAATCACTCTGTTAATCAATAATAGAATACCATTTATTTAAATATTTTTGGATCTTTTTCTACATTTTCAAATATTTTTATTTCAGTTGCAACACGGAATACAAAGTGTACAGTGCTCACTTTATATTAATTTTTATTATAAATATTTGCACTGTAAAAAAGGAAATAGTATTTTTCAATTCACCTAATACGAGTACTGTATTGCAATCTCTTCATCATGAAAGTGCAACTTAGAAATGTATAATTATGTACAAAAAAAACTGCATTCAAAAATAAAACAAGGTAAAACTTTAGCGCCTACAAGTCCAATATGTCCTACTGCTTGTTCAGCCAATCGCTCAGACAAACAAGTTTGATTACAATTTGCAATAGATAATGCTGCCTGCTTGTTTACAATGTCACCTGAAAGTGAGAACAGGCGTTCACATGACACTATTGTAGCAGGCGTTGCAAGATATTTATATGCCAAATGCACTAAAGACTCGTATGTACCTTCATGTGTCAACCACCACTCCAGAGGACATGCCTCCATGTTGATGATGGCTTCTGCTCGATAACAATCCAAAGCAGAGCAGATCAACGAATGTTCATTTTCATCATCTGAGTCAGATGCCACCAGCAGAAAGTTGAGATTCTTTTTTGTTAGTTCGGGTTCTGTACTTTCCGCATCTGAGTGTTGCTCTTTTAAGACTTCTGAAAGCATCTCCACACCTCAGCCCTCTCAGATTTTGGAATGCACTTCAGATTCTTAAACCTTGAGTTGAGTGCTGTAGCTATCTTTAGAAATCTCACATTGGTACCTTCTTTGCATTTTGTCAAATCTGCTGTGAAAATGTTCTTAAAACGAAGAGGTGCTGGGTCATCATCTGAGACTGCTATAACATGAAATATATGGCAGAATGTGAGTAAAACAGAACAGGAGACATACAATTGTTCCCCCTAGCAGTTCAGTCACAAATTTAATTAACACATTATTTTTTTAATGAACATCATCAGCATGGAAGCATGTCCTCTGGAATGGTGGCCGGAGCAAGAAGGGGCATATGAATGTTTTGCATATCTGGCATGTAAATACCTTGCACCCTGGCTACAAAAGTGCCATGCGAATGCCTTCTTCTCACTTTCAGGTGACATTGTAAATAAGAAATAGGCAGCATTATCTCTTGTAAATGTAAACAAACATGTTCATGATTGGCTGAACAAGAAGTAGGACTGAGTGGACTTGTAAGCTCTAAAGTTTTACATAGTTTTGTTCCTGAGTGCAGTTATGTAACAAAAAAATCTACATTCTTCACTTTCACGATAAAGAGATTACACTACAGTATTTGTATGAAGTGAATTGAAAAATATTATTTCTTTTGTAATTTTTAAAGTGCAAATATTTGTAATAAAAAATATAAAGTGAGCACTGTGCACTTTGAATTCTGTGTTGTAATAGAAATCAATATATTTGAAAATGTAGAAAAACATCCACATTTTTAATACATTTCTATTGGTATTCTATTGTTTAACAGTGCGATTAATCGCAATTAATTTTTTTTAACCACGATTAATTTTTGAGTTAATCATGGGAGTTAACTGTGATTAATCAACAGCCCTAATAGTGAGGGATCACTCCAGCCCGGAGTGCTCCACATGAGCTCCGTGGCGTGAGCATGTGGAGGGGCAACAATGGATTTACATGAACTCAGCAGCCTGAAAACCCCACCGAAGCAGGGTCCATGATTTTCGTACAAAGACTGGAAGAGCGACTGCAGCATCTGCGGGCTGAGAAGGTGAGTTTAATCCACTCCAGCCCTGTAGAATTCTCCTCACAATGCCTGCTGGTGACTCACAGTTCATGTGGGGAGAGCTGGACATCCCCAAAAGGGGAAAAAACCACCTGAACACCACCATGGATTCAGCAGTATTGCTCCACATTCACAAAGATTCTGATCTCCGTGAGAACAAACACCCTAGTATAACTGTTTCCCATCAGTGTGTATGCTGATTTCTAGCCGCATGGGTCATCTTTACTTAGTATTTAAACTTCTTATGCTTCAAGCTGCTGCTTTCTTCTCCCTAGCCCTGGTATCATCTGGAACCTGTAAATATTCCATGTTAGCCATGCACTTATATACAAGATGCGTCATAGTCGTCATATGCAGGTCTTTTCCTATTCTCATTGACTTCAGGAGAAGCAGGATTGGACCCTGAGCTCTACTGAGTGTGTGCCATTAACATAAATGCAAAGGGAGGATTTTCCATGGCAATATCAGATGTATAACAAATCTATACTGAAAGCACAAAAATCTCCTCTTTTTTTTTTTTAATCTGGCCTTATCTTAGCCAGTTGCAACCTGTTCTTTCTTTAATCCATATTTATCTCCTCTCTGTTTTGCACTTATGGCTTTTGTTCAGATGACCTCATCTTACTGCAATGACAAAAAAACCCCAAAAAGAGCCCATGTGAACGTCTTCCAACGTCCTATGTCTTTGTGGCCTGGTCTACACTATGCTGTTAAACCGATTTTAACAGTGTTAAATCGATTTAACGCTGCACCCGTCCACATTACACTGCTCTTTATATCGATTTAAAGGGCTCTTTAAATCGATTTCTGTACTCCTACAAAACGAGAGGAGTAACGCTAAAATCGATATTACTATATCGGATTAGGGTTAGTGTGGACGCAAATCGACGTTATTGGCCTCATTATTTTACAGTAGCTACCCACAGTGCACCGCTCCAGAAATCGACGCTAGCCTCGGACCATGGATGCACACCACTGAATTAATGTGCCTAGTGTGGACACGCACAATCGACTTTATAATATCTGTTTTATAAAATCGGTTTAAGCTAATTTGAATTTATCCTGTAGTGTAGACGTAGCCTATGACAGGAAATTAAAACCATGTTTTATTTACTAGCTAAGCGATCTAAATATCCTGTGTCCCAACATCTAAGTGTGGTTGGTTACACATGGACTGATGCAATACTATGTTTCGGGCATGACATCCCAATTTTATCTATATTATTACTTCTGACAATCAGCCATAGGAACATTAACAATTCTATAAAAACATAGAAATGGAGCAAGGGGCGTGTTAGGAGACTTGCCAACACCATCTCTGAGAAAGGTTTTAACTGGCACCAGCATTCGTGCTTATATTGATGCAATATCGGCCGGCATATCAACCTATTGCCGACATTTAATGACTTGAATGCTCAGAAATGAGCCTGAACAGATCATGCAAATCATCTGATTATATGAGAGTCACACATGAAAGAGGCAATATTAAAAGGAATAAGGACTTGCCCTAAAGCTTTTGTAGCATCTCTCTGCAGTGTTCTACCTAAGGTTCGCTAAATAATAACATTAGACACCTTTACTTTCCAGGTTTGATGACTCGTTCTCACATATTCACTTGGACAAACAAAAGCCACAGCTGAGATTCACTTTTTTTTTATTTCACTTTGTCTATTTTTAAATTAGGACTGTAAAAAATTTTTTGCCGGGTTGTGATGGCTGATTCTGATTATAAGCTTCCAAAATGTGTCTGATTTGAAAGACAGTTTGCAAGCAAATAGCCCATTTCACGTTGCAATGATTTTTACTCTTTTGGGGAAAAAAAATGAAAACAAGGAACAGAGCTGTTGCAATTTAAAAGTCGGCTGCCCGGTTTAACCAGTAAACAACTCCAATGAAATTATGCAAGTGATTTGATTATGTGCTTAAATACATATTTAAATTTTACAGCTATTCCAATCTGCTGAGTAAATAAGGACTTAAACGTCTTCTAAAATACAGAGTTCATTAGGTACTCTGGAACGTATCTATATATTAAGAGAGAGTGTAGGGCACTGGCCTGGGTCTTAAAAGACCTGGGTTCTATCCTCAGCTTTGCCTCTGACCTGCGGCATGACTTCCTTTCTCTGTGCTTTGGTTTCCCTTTTGGCTTATCTATTAGACTGTAAGCTCTTTAGGGCAGGCACTGTTTATTACTATGAATATATACAGCATCTAGCACAATTGGTGAAGCACATACATAAAGTAAGAGATGCTTCTGTAATACCAGTAATAATCTGCAAGCTATACCATGCACAAAAAGCCCAACCCTGCAAACCCTTACACATGTCCTATTGCACCCAATGGGATTACAAAGGGTTGCAGGATGGGGCTTCTTAAAGGCTGGAAAAAGACACGGACCACAAGTCGAGGACAGCCACAAGGCAGTAGTCAGTGAGCAGGGTACCTAGTAATCACCAGAGCTGGGATCAGCAGGTAAGAGTCAGAGACCAGAGATAGTTACTAGGCTGGAATCAGGAGGCAACAGTCAGGCTGGGGTGAGAGACTGGCGATCAGGAAGTGAGGGGAGGTTTGCAATCACAGCAAGCCAACAGCCTGAATGTGTTGCCCAGACAACTTCCTGGGCCGCTCTCCAGGTTTAAATAGTGAGCACAGGCCAATCAGAATGCCACAGGATGCCATTGCTCCAGTCCCTTTGGGCAGTACTTCCTATGGCACCTGATCTCCACAGTGCTCCTTGGAGATGGCTCTACAAAGCCTCCTAGTGGCTATGGAGGGACATCAGCTATCCCAGGCTCTAGAGATCCTGGTTCTAGTCCCATGGTTCCTTACATATATGCTTTACCTTTACCTAAAAGAGCTAGATCCTTATCTGCTGTAAGCCTACAGAGCTCAATTTGGCCCATTACCTCAAAGATAAATACAATTGCTATAAATCAAGGTCACATTTCAAAATATTCTGATGCTGATTACTGGGTAGATACATCCAGTTACCTAGAAGATTTTATAAACTTTGAGACCTGTAAAATTTGGTGACCAGTGCTACATAAACTAGATTTATTGTTTTTAATGATCTGCAAGAGAAACAAAATTTCTGGAGAAAAAAATATCTTGAATAAAATAATTACAGATTCATGAGAACTACTAACAGATGCTGTACAATTATTATAATTTACAGATTTGATCGGTGACAGGGGGAAACTCAGGTTTGTCATGAATAACTACTTACTGCTGTAGAAACCATTTAAATCTGTCTCAGTGAATGTCCAGGCCTGATGTAGTTCATCCAAAAAAAGGCAAAGGTTAGAACTAGTGATATTGATCCTTCCTTGTAAAAATTGTTAGGGAGATGATCATTTGGTTATGAAGTTCTGATATTTCTAGGCATCCTTTTAAATATCCTTTTTAACCTAACCTGCAGTCAGTGAGTAGCATAATTTTAACTGGTTTTAACTCACCATACCCACCAGGATAAAGCCATGGTAGATAATACTATCAAATCAGTGACATGTGTTGAAAATGTATGTTAATGTGCTCACCTCCTTTGTAAAGTGCTTTGAGATCTATTGATGAAAAGCATTATTTAAGAGTTAAGTATTACAAATACCATTTTTCAATATCACTTCTACAGAAACATAATCAGCTAGTCCGCTCGTAGAATTTCACTGGCATTGGGCTAGATAGGAGATGCACAGCACAACACATTCTTGTTCAATGTCACTAGACTGAGTTGGATCCAACGAAACACCCTTTCATTGAATTATTTCTGTTGCAAATACAAGCAAATTCATTGATGGGACAAAATAAAGAAGGAATTTTGGGGGACAAGGTGGAAATCCAATTAAATTATCCTACTCGCAACTCCTATTTCTGTGATCAAGGACAGACATGGTCAGACCAGGCCGGCGCTTGCTTTCCCCAATAGCGATTTAAACTTTGCTAAGAAGTCCTACACTCAGAAGCTTCGCAAATTTTGGGTTTTGCACCTGAATCTCTTTGAGGAACACTCTGGAAGCCTGATCACAGCTAAAGTAAAATGTATTCCCTTCCCTTTCTCACAGAGTTCACATTCTTCTGTTCCCTCTCCTGTCTCTTCTCCTCTCCCACTGCATCCTGGTGATGGGCAGCAGTACAAAACTCCGTAGTAGGTAGGTAGCTAGATAGATAGATAGGCGGGTGGGGAGCAACGTTTACCTAAGCCAGGGAGGTGAAGGAGAGCTTTTAGCAGAACTGGGGAAGCTGTGTATCTCCCACCCACACCATGGTCCTCCTTACTGTTGATCAATGAAAGCTACACAAGCTCAGTGCTTCGAAAAATCCAGCCCTTAATTCACGTATATTTCAAAGGCTGCAGGCCCGGTTCTTCCCTCAGGCATGCAGAACCATGCCTGTGTCTTCAAGAGCCAGACTGGACCCTGTATACCTACCTTAATCCATATTGAAAAAGTAGATTTAATCTCCCTGGGCACTTTAAACTCCAAAAGTCTTTGGAGACCTAGAGGAATGTTTTGCTCACTCACAACCTATTTGTTCCCCATCAACTTCATCCTGCAATAATAACTGTTATAATTTGTGACATTAGAGCCATTCCCCCAGGAAAAGAGCAATGTCAGCAATCCAAGGCTGAGACTTCACTGCTTACGAAGCAGAGACTTTATCCAAACACAGTAATAATGACAAAGTGAAGAGAAAATTATCAGGAAAGAAATTGCTTTGTAGTTTTGGGCAGATTCTATTAAAGGAATTGTTCTACAGTGACACTCGAATACATTCGGAACAGTTTGTGAATTTTATTTTTAGGTAGAGTTTGCAAGATGAAGTGCTAACACATAGGGACAGATTAATTTATTAATGAGTATTTATAAGCAGTTGGATGGGGCTGTAACTTTTTCATAAATAATAACGATATACTTATGTAAATATGCGACATAGCCAATGTGCATTTAACAGGGCTGTTTTGCAGCTCAGGATCTGCTACTGACAGTTCCCTGGCCAAATTTTGCTCAAATTTTACATCATTGTTAAACTAAGACTTACTCCAGTATTAGACAAGTGCAAGAGACAGCAGAATTTATCCCAAAGTGATCACAAAGGTGACTATCGCTTTGGCTCTATATCCAAGTTTCCCTTTATCTCTGCTGCAACCTTTCCATGCCTTACTCCCCAGCAATCTAGAGTTGGCCTGGTATCCCCACTTGCTCTGCTGTTTTGTTGAGCTGAACAGTTGTCATTAATCCCCACCAGTGCACCATCCCGGCTCATCCTTCCCTTTGCCGGAGCCTTTAACTGAAAGCACAATTATTTGCACTGCAGCAGCACCTGGAAGCTTTAGTCAGGAATCAGGGTTCCACAGTGCTAGGTGCTGTACACACATTAACATAAAGCTAATCCCTGCCCTAAATAATTCATTATCTCGTGCTGAATTTGCAGCATCATGTAGGTAAGGAATACTCGTGTAAATACAAGTTTGCAGGCTCCGGCCATTAGGAAAATAATAGAGAAGCTGACGGGAAGACTACGCAGCCATTCTAAGAGTATGCCCACATTGTAGTCAGAGATGGGAATGGCAGCTGGTGTAGACAAACATGCACTAGCTAGCCTCCAGCTAGCTCACTATACATAGTAGCAAGGATGCTGGGGTGTGGGTAGAGGGATGTCAACATGACATACAGTTGTTATGTATATCTACCCTAAGCATGGCAGGAGCAAACATTTAGTTGTTCCCGACCACAGGCTGTCATAAACAGATAGCTAAGGGTTAATGTTCTTTTACCTGTAAAGGGATAACACCAGTAACCTGAAACACCTGACCAGAGGACCAATCAGGAAACAAGACTTTTTCAACTCTGGGTGGAGGGAAGTTTGTGTGTGAGTTCTTTGTCTTGTGTCTGACCCTCTCGGCTCTGAGAGTGATCTTTCTGTCTCCTGCCTTTCTAATCTTCTGTTTCCCAGTTGTAAGTACAAAGAGATAAGACAGTAGGTTTATATTGTTTGTTTTTTGTATTTACATGTGTGTAGTTGCTGGAGTGTTTTGAATTGTATTCTTTTTGAATAAGGCTGTTTATTCATATTTCTTTTAAGTAATTGACCCTGTATTTGTCACCTTAATACAGAGAGACCATTTTTATGTATTTTTTCTCTCTTTTTATATAAAACTTTCTTTTTAAGAGCTGTTGGAGTTTTTCTTTAGTGGGGACTCCAGGGAATTGAGTCTGCAGCTCACCAGGGAATTGGTGGGAGGAAGAAGTCAGGGGGAAAATCTCTTTGTGTTAGATTTACTAAGCCTGACTTTGCATACCCTCTGGGTGAGGGGGGGGGAAGTACTTGTGTTTTCCAGGACTGGAAACAGGGAGGGTTGAGTCCCTCTGTTTAGATTCACGGAGCTTGCTTCTGTATATCTCTCCAGGAACCCAGGGAGGGAACACCTGGAGGGGGGAAGGGAAATGGTTTATTCCCCTTTGTTGCGAGACTCAAGGAATCTGAGTCTGGGGGTCCCCCAGGGAAGGTTTTGGGGAGACCACAGTGCGCCACGCACTGGATAGATTCCTGGCTGGTGGCAGCTTTACCAGGTCCAAGCTGGTAACTAAGCTTGGAGGTTTTCATGCTAACACCCATATTTTGGACGCTAAGGTCCAAATCTGGGAAAAATGTTATGACACAGGCTCCCAAAGTGTGTGGGCTACCGGTGGTCTGCAGAGCACTTGTTGGTAGTCAGAGGGGGGCTGGGTGGTCAAATGGTGCTGGTGTACTTCTTGGGACAGATCCAACTCATCCCTGATGTTAATCAAACTATACAGATGAACTGCACCTGAGGATCTGGTCCCTTGTTTCCTGCTCTTGAATTGCACTAAAAAAAAAAAAAATTACAAATACATTCAATATTTCCTTAATCTTACTTAGCAAGATCTTATTCAACTAAAAATGGGAGAGGAGGTGATCCATTAAATCACAAGCAAGTTGATGGCAAATGGCACAGGAGATGCCATTAAAGATTTTTTTTTTTGTTGTTAAAATGTGGTCCATGGCATAAAAATGCTTGGAACCCCTTACTCCAGATACACCAGCCAGCAACACATTCTAAGACGTGTAAGAGATCCTGTAGAATCAATACCTGTTGATTGCAAAGCCTTTTTGTTTACAGATAAGAAAACAGCAAATAAATAATCTCTTGTAAATCATGTAACAGATAAATGAAAATTAGCTGACCAATTGCCACTCTGGTGATGGTTACGCAATTGGGATGGGCTGAAATACTGGGGGAAAATTCCCTTTGGTTATGCTTGATTTAATGTTAAAAGGAAATTTCCAAAATAATTTGCCCTCACACACCACAAGGATGAGCATCTAAAATTACTTGGACAAAGAGAAACAATGTGATCAGCTGATACCTGTGGTGTGGAACTGCAACATCGACTTAATGCAGCACACAAGACTCAGAGCCCCATCCCAAGCTGAATGAAGTCAATTAAAATAGACTCCAGTTGCCATTAGCTCTCATTATACAAGCAGCCAGAGTGTTTTCATTGCTGACTGCATCCTTCTCAGACTCAAACAATGAGAAAACTGAGCATCTCCGTACAGAACAAATTTCAAATATCTGAAATGCTCATGAAAATACATGGTGAGGGGTCGATTTTGGCAAATGAAATCACAAAAACAAAATCCTCTTTGAGTAAACCTGATCTCACAACAGAAACAGCTGTCGAGCTGTACGGGGAACAGAATGTCTGTCCCATAGAAAATTTTGCATTTCAAACTGGAAAGTTGGAAATGAAAATTTTCCCCTTAGGATGGGAATTTTCAAAAAAACTTTCATTTTGGAAGATCCAAAATAGATTTTTTTGAAAAAATGTCTCGGCTGGCCATGCCCCAGGTGCCTGCCTGGCTTGTAAGCTGGGTAGTCCACCCACATACCAGGTGGGTTGACAGGGATCCCAGGATGCCAAGCTGTCTGCCTGGTTTCCACTGAAAGTTTTGACTATGTTGACACATTCCCAGAGAATTTTGATTCCATCTGTAGTGAGGAGGCGTGGTCTCCCTCAGAGAGTGACAGGGAGGAACCACAACACGCCCTGACCCGGGTGGGCCGAACCAGGAGAGCCTCATCTGCCCCACCGGAAGCAGAAGGGCGGGACTGGAGGGAAAGTACAAAAGGTGGAACCTGCAGTCAGTTGTGGTGAAACCACCACAGTTAATGGACACATCCCTCCTGCTGCTGGATCCTGCAGAGAAGCTGCTGGGGCTGCTGCCTGAGGATTGGCTGGATCTCCCCAAGATGACAGACACAGGTACACCCAAGGGGTCGGGGCATGGAATAAGAAGCCGCTCAGGGAAACTAGGCAACCATTTGGGCTGGGTTGCAGTGGAGTTGGGTGGGCCCGTGTCCCCCTTGCCACGCCACCCCACCCCAGGAGTGGCAGTCCTCCCCCTCCCTAGGCCAGGAGGCCTGTGCTCCTCAGGCATACCTGCAGGAGCCCCATAGATTGTTATTGGTGCTCAACTCTGCCTGAGCCCCTAGTCTCTCTTGGTGCTCACCCTTACCTAAGCCCCTAGACTTTATGGTGCTCACAGACTGCTTAGCTGCTCTGCCCTGATTGCAGGCCAGAGCCCACCCATTGCTTTGCTGCCCCACCCTGACTGGGCCTGGAGCTCATAGACTGCCATACTGTTCTGCCCGACCAGAGGACCGGAGCACTACGTGAAGCTAATTCCCCCCTTTGAGCTCACCTTTAGAGGTACGCAGCAGTGAGGTGGCATGGCCTCCTTCAGAGACAAAGGGAAGGACAGCCACGCAGCCTACACCATCAAATCAGCTTTGTCAGATGGAAAACTGTTCCATCAGAAGACTTTTGAACCGCTATTCACATTCTTGACCAGAACTACTTGGGTCAAATGTTATTTGCACTTTCCAGTAATGAGAGAGGAGGTTATTCACTCAAACAAGAATTCACAGCAGATTTGATCATGTGTGAACAGAAAATATTTTTGCAGTCTAGTTGTGACAATTGCAGAAAAGAAGAGTAATGCTGGGAACATACCAAGTAGAAGAGCTCAGTCCTGAGGGTGCTATTACTCTTACTGTAAAATTATCCACAATATAAAAGCTGTCAAGCCATGAATGGAAAGTCTATCTGGAATAGCACAGGATCACACCCCTGAAAATGTTGCCAAAGCTGATCACATAGGCACAAAAGTTTGTTCATACTTTCTTAGCTCCATCTCCATCTGGAAATGCCTGGGTCTGGTGGAAGTGCTCAGACAGTACCTGATTTTGCCCCAAAGAGAAACCTATCAATCAGTTCCTAATCTGCCCATTCCTGGGGCATGTAGACACCAGCTCGCTGGAATCTGACATTTTGTTAAAGGCTAACAGGAGAGGATGGGCTACACACTGCACCAGATAGAACTCAGATAGGTGCTGCTATTGGATGAATAAAGTAGCACAATATAATAAATACCCTTCAAAACTATCTTTGGGTCTGAACAGTCAGTCATTCTCCTGCTCCCATGAAGGGAAATAAAGAAACTTTTAAAACATACTGGGGAGTTGTGATTTGGATCTGATCTCAGCAATGGGTGCAAATGGAAACTGCAGGAAGAAACATCATGAGTGCTAGTTTTCATAAGGAAGGCTTAGCTACCTCCATAACAACACACAATTGTTCTCCATGAGAACGCAGTGTCTGTCTATGTGGCCCTCATCTTTAGAATTCACTGCTAACTTTGGTCAGTAGCAGTCTGAATTTGCTCATCTTCAGAGTACACTACAAAGCTATCCTGTCTATTCATTCTGGCCCTAGGGAGAGCCAAGACGTTTGGGGAAGGTAGCATCTTTGGGAAGGTCCTTTTCGGTTGACTGTCCTTTAACAGAATCTGCTATTTATGGGGTTAATTGTGCTTCCAGCAGTTGTTTAGAGACTGAGCACCCAAGATAGATGTTCTTGGTACATAAAAGATCAAAATAAATAAAAGATGCATCAAATAAACTTGGAAAATAACGGTGTAAAAATGTAATACAGGTTTGAAAACAGAATTGGATATTAAGAGGAGTGATACCCAGGTTAGATTCCAGTCTGGAAACTAAACAAAACCTCATAAAGAACCAAGATTGGACCATAGCTCACTTTCATCAGCAAAAACCTCCTGCACTTAAATCCAGTGATTCGCAGCCATATTTTTATAGTGGAACAGACATTCAGTAGTTACCGCCCCAAACGCCTCAGGTGTCCTGCCAAAACAGAAGCAGAATCTGTTGCTATTTGCCAAAATATAATAATTAAAGGCCCACTTCAATGCTCACTGAAGTTTATGGGAATTTTGGGTTGGGTTTTACATAAATATTCCTGTGGAAGCAGCCAGCAGAAGGTCATATTTCTGTATCAGGCTAAAATAATACTTCCTAAGCCAGACAACACCAGACATACTCAACTCTCAGTGACCCCAAAGTGTGCTCAGTACCTCACAAAACTGAGCCCCAGGTGTCTGTAGTAGACTCCTCTCATTGATGATGAGCATAGTCTAGATGAATGCTCCTAACCCTTCAGGCCTTAAATGAGTAGTTCTAGTGATTTCAGTGTGACTTGTACAAGTAAGAGCTGCAGAACCGGGTCCAATATCGATAAAGCATTCAGGCCCTGATTCACAAAAGCATGTTTACTTGCTTAAAGTTACACACTTGCTTACATATCTTGCTGAACGAAGGTCTTAGAGATCCGTGGATGAGGAGAAGACATGTACCTGTATTAATCATACATCAATAAAATCATTAATTTTATTTCTACTATTCATAGATTCATCTGACTGTGCATGTACTATTGAACCCACAGGTAGAAGCGGTGAGTCCATTTACCCATAAAATCCAGAGATTACTGGGGCTGTTGGATGATTAGTTCATTCAGAGGATATTTATAAAGAAAATAGAATAGTTTAGAAAACTGTAAGAAATCTTTTCTAAAGTAAAATGATGGGACAGGCTACAATTTCCAAGCAAATCATTCAGAAAACTCAGCAAACATTTTCACTAAGGCCATGATCCCGCTCTTACACATACGAGTAGTTCCACTGAACTCACATCAGAATGACTCAGTGTGAGCAAGGGTTGCAGAATCGGGTGCATGAAACATGACTACTCTCATGAGTCAAGTTCCGTGCATACGTGTTTGCAGAATTGGGGCCTAAAACATTTTCCAGTTTATCAGTTAATGTCAATAGTTTCAGGCTTTCACAGCAAACTAGCATGAAGCAGAGGAGCACAAACACGTTTGGCCGGCTTTAGCCTGGGATAGTGCAAAACTGCTTTGTTAGTTATAAAGGCAAAACAAAATTCTGGCCTCTGTCCATGTTTGTACTACACACTCATTGCCTGTGGAGTAGCCTTGGAGCCAGATTGTGGCTTAGTCGCGATTAATTCCATTTCCCCCGCTCCCACTGGCAGAGGAAGGGGAAGTGTAGGATTCTGTCTCAATTTCATGCCAATGGCAAATAATTTCCCCTGCCACACTGGTACAGCTGTGCTGGCCAGCACATCAAGGAGAAGAGTGGACAGGCTCCACCAATTCCAAATCCCCGCACACCCATTTCCCCAGAAGGGCAAGACTCTGCCCCATCAAAGTTGTTCTCCCTCGCACTGATGTATAAGTAGGGAGCCACAGGCCCCATTATCCTTAGTCCCCTGTGCAGGTGCTCAGCAGGAGTCACAGTCTGGCACTGCGTCAACTACATTCAAAACTATTTGGTTCATGTACAAAGCTGCTTTATAACTGGGCGCCTGATTCTGCATGACTTGTGCAACCAACACCTCTGTTTGGAGCTGGACATCCCTGAACGAAAGTCGCTATTCAAGCATTGTTATTGTTATCACACGTGATAAACCTCTTGTTGAAATGTTGCCTCCAGGGCATTTTCATTGTAGGTGGAGCTAGGAATGCCACCTATAGTTCAAGTTGCCTGGCACTTCTGATTATAAGGCCCAGTTGCTTATAGCTTTTCCAAATATGAACCATTTGGGCTGAAGTTTTCCATGCTGGTTGTCTGCTTCAGGCTGGATTTTTTTTTTTTTAAACTTTCAACTAAAGTGGTTCTGAAGAAGAAAAGTAAGGGAAACGAAGTTCTTCTGCCTAAGTTAAAACAATTCTTACATGCATTTTGTTGAGAAGTTCCAGTACTCCTATGCTTTGGAGCAGAGACTTGAAATTTGGCAGGTGGGTTGCCCTGGTGTCAGGAATGTGCCTTTTGCTTTCCCTGTGAACGTCACCCAAATTTGGCCAAGATAACAGATGCTGAAAAACCTGCACATGCTCAGTAGAGACATGTTAGATTGGGGCCTCTAAATTCTCTAAAGATTCTGTCTGCATGGGGCATGCTCTGAGCTCTCTCAGCTCCTACATATCGAATGGACTGCCCACGTGCCATCCCCACAGAGTAACCAAGCTTGCTCCATCTTGGGGCTGGGCACAGGAACTGAGGGCAGGGAGACCTTCTCTCTTCAATGATTGCCCCCAGGTAGCACGGAGGAAAAGGAGGAAGCAAACTGACTTGAATGCAGAGGAGTAAGAAATAGAGGGGATTAGGACAGAAGGAGAGGAGGAGACTGCAAAAGCCAGACAGTGGGAGAGAGCTGAGTTGGAGGGGGCTGGGGAAGTCTGTAGATGCAGAGAGGGAGGGAAGCAGGACTCAGACTCAGGGTGGGGGGGGGGGAATGTTGGATAGGAGCGGAGGGGGGGAGTGCACTATAGAAATCCCCATGAGGAAAATTAATAATTTTGCATTCTGTGCAGGACTTGGATGGCGTGCAATGAATAAATCCTGGGACCATACATTGAATGAGAAGAGAAATATTGAAAAATGACTCACTCATTGAATGAAGCAGGAGATCTGTGGAACAAAAGTAGTATGTGATCATATAATTAAAGACTGTATCATAATATATATCCATCAGCACAAGGGGAGCAAATTCATTCTGGCATTGCCTCACTTTGGAGTGCTTGACTTTGCAAATTGTTTGCGTTAACCTTTTGATGCAATATGGTAACCTGAATGGTATTATTCCTAACCACAGAAGCACTATAGCAAGAATCCTAGATAAGATATTTATATCATGTCCCTCAATATAACAGAGGCATCATCAAACCCCCTCCATTATGTTTCTGTTCCTGCACAATCAATACTAATTACATCCATTCTGTCACACCTTGGTGATGAGGAGAATTATGAGGATAACGATAATGGGGTTATAAAATTTATCCCATGCACATTAATAATTTGAGCTAATTCATATGTTTTAGATGCATTAGTGCACATGCTCACCAGAAACTAAAGATTCAAATCCGTATCCAAAATAGATGTGCAGAGATTCTAGTTCTCAACCCTAAAAGTTAATTAAAATATCTAATGCTTCTAAATCAGTATCTCATAAAAAAAATTTCAAGAGCAATCTCTTTGATGAATGCTTAAAAAACTGATGTTGTGCGTCAGTAACAAAACAGCCCCCAGACATTTTTACTAAAAATATTCTGCATAATCCACTATTAAAATATGTATATAAATATATATTAGAATTGCAGGACAATCCCATCCCATTACCTTTCTGCCTTCACTTCCTCTCACTAACTTTTGGTTACTCTGGAGGTGACAGTTTAGAAATTTACCATTTTCTATTCTTTGAAAGTGGAGGGCCAAGAGCTTTTAGTTATTAAGGCTTTGATTTTGGTAGGTGTTAAGCACTTTGCATGATCAGCCCTGCATTTGTTCTTATCACTAGATCTTCCTTATACTACTATGCAGTCTGCCTAGCATCAATCATAAAACTCAAAAAGGACAGATCTTTCATTTAAAAAAAAGAAAGAGTCTTTAACAAGAATGGATTTGCCACAGGTAAGCTTATGTCAAGAGAATTGATGGACTTCCTTAGAATACATTCAATCTTTTACTTTAATGGTATCTTCCAGCCATTTCCAGGAAGGTTACGTATTTCTTCTGAGCAGTGGATTTAATTTAGATTTAGCAAGGCAATAACTAGAATTCTGAAGAGCTATATCAGACTGAACCAGGACCACCTTAAAATTAAAAAAAAAAAGTAGAAAAGTGATAGACAAGAAGTAGTGTGGTCCAATGGAGTGGAAGTTAAGAAACGGGTTCTGTTCCTGGCACCGTCACTGACCAACTGCGTGAGCTTGGGCTAGTCTCTTCCAGCAGCTGTAACTCTGTTTCCCTCTCCCACCTCTCAGCTATTGAAATTGTATGTTCTTTCGGGCAGGGACAGTTACTTTTTATGCGTTTGTGCATTGCCAAGCATAACAGGGCCTCAATCTGAGTTGGATCTGCTAGGTGCTACTATAATACAAACCACAATCTGAACAGAATTCCCTTCCTTGAAACTTGTTTCTTTTGCAAAGACATTTGGATACAGACAATCATATGTACTTTTGGTAAATATAAATATTAAGTAGCTATTATAGTATCTTGGTTGAAATTTGCATTTGTTCTGTACTGGACACACCGTTAATGACATCTATCACCCATTATATTATTTTTGTTCCATCACAGCTTGTGTTTTTAGTTTCTACCCGCTAAATAAAAATGCATGGACATATACTACTACTTTGCACTTATATGGTACCTTCCTTCCAAGCATAGGCACCAACTCCATGGGTGTTCTGTGGCTGGAGCACCCACAGGGAAAAATTAATGGGTGCTCTGCACCCACCGGCAGCCAAGCTCCCCACCCTCGCCCCACCTCACCTCCTCCTCCTCCCCTGAGCACACCATGTCCCACTCCTCCCTCCCTCCCAGCGCTTGTCACCGCAAAACAGCTGTTTCACAGCATAACAAGCTCTGGGAGGGACAGGGGAGGAGTGAGAACGCAGTGTGCTCAGGGGAGGACGCGGGGAAGAGGCAGGGCCAGGAATTTGGGGAAGGGTTTGGGAAAGGGGGCAGAGCGGGGGTGGATTCAGGGCGAGGCCAGGGGCAGAGCAGGGTCAGCACCCACCGGTGCCAGCAAAAGTTGGTGCCTATGCTTCCAAGAATCTTGGCATGCTCTGCAAACATTAACAAACTTAGCCTCGTAGCTAAACGTGGAAGCTGATACACAGAGACATTAAGCAGTTTGCTCAAGGGCACAGAGAACATCTATGGCAGAGGTGAGGATAGTATCAAGAATGAAATCCTAGCTCCGCTGAAGTCAATGGCAAATGGGATTTCACCCCAAAGATGTGTCTCTATTGGCAGACATACACACGCTAGCTTTGATCCATCTGTTTGATAGCGGTGTGGTGGCGGCACTGGCTAGACACCCATGTACAATCCGCCAACGCCACCATGGCTACACTGCTATTTTTAGTGCATTAGCTTGATCAAAGCTAGTGGTCATCTACCTGAGCTGGGGATTTACACCTCCAGTTGCAATGCAGATGCACCCTATATCTTCAAAGAAAGCTCGCTGTAAATTAGGCATGTTTTGCATGCTCATTAAGAGCTGCTCAGGTTAAATTATTCCATGGTTTTAATCACTTAAAAACAGGATGTCTGGTCACCCTATACAGCAGTCTCCCTACAGCCAGGGTACCGGTTGTTCTTTGCACATCTGCTAGGCTGGGGAGCTCTCACTAACCAGCCCTGGAGATGCTTCTGTTTTCTTCCTTTTCCTCACACTGAGTTTGTGTGGACTCTCGGCCACTGCGTGAACTGGTTGCTCATGAGATTAAGACACTAATAAGATTGGCTGAAAGCCAGACATAGGGCAGTTAGGCACTGTACATATCTCAAGCCCCTAGCACTTAAGCCTGATTTGAAATATTCCCTGCTACCCAAGTCCTGGGTCTATGAGCACAGAATGTCAATCTGGCTGAATTACTGGATGGCTTTGTGATGTGAATCACTAGGAGCTGCTGCAAGAGGAACCAGCACACGTATTTTCAGTTGTGATCTCATCAGTATTTGAACACAGCTATCCAGAGAATAAAGGTCGTTGTATTAACCCACTGTGCTGCTTAGCTCACTGCACAAAGTGATTTAGCCAAACTAAAAGCTTCTCTGGGTCTCCAGAGCCAGCCCCAGGGTCACATCTCACAGCCCTTCCCCAATCAGAATTCTCATGAAAGTTAATCATGGTTTGGAGGCCCCAAGCTTGTAAACACCAAAATTAATAGTGCATGTTTGCAAGATAGGGGGCTGAAAGAGGACTGCAGCATTTGGCCCCCTGACTCTGCTGCCCTGACTCACACTGAGTAATACTTTGTAAGCAAGCTGCATTTACACCAGTGTAGGTGAGATCAGAATCTAGCTCTCAGAGATACAATCTTCCTCCCTGCTTTGAAGCTGCCCTTGCAGTTGATCTGAAGAGCTAAGCAGCATTTTCACACAGCTTCTCTGCTTTGGCTTAACACGTGGATTCCGGTGACTGAAGGTAAAGCTGAGGATTGTCTCAGGAAATGTTTCAGCTCATTGCAGACAGACTCAGCAACTCTTACACTGTGGATGGCCCTTACTCACATGAACAGTCCCATTGAAGTCAAGGGGGTTGATCTGCATTTATGCTCAAATAGCTGAGATTGGAATCTAGACCTTGCAGAGAAATATTTCTTTTGGGAGATAGAAATAAATTCCCCAGACACCTGAAGGCAGTCTGTTGGGCGCCGCACTCCTGAACAGATACAGCACACTCCAAACTGAGGTGCAGGTGGAGCACAGAATCCCAGGACACAGCTCTGTTCAAAATGCTCAGCCAGACTCTCTGACTTTGCTACCCCCACATACAACTGGCATTGGCCTTCAGTTACTAAAGTTTCCAGTGCTTCCCCTCCCATTCAGTCATCTGGGCTCCTGCACCGCTGGAGTCAATAGAAGTTGACACCCACCTATGCCTCACTGTAAAATATAAGCCCAAACCGAAGTCCAGGGGAATCTTTCGACTGAAAGGAAGGCTGACCCACTGGTTAGGGTGCTAGCCAGAGTCAGTTCCCTGCTCTGCCACAGATTGTGTGTGAGAGACTTTGGGCAAGTCATTTTGTCTCAGTTCCCTAGGATAATACTGTAGTACTCACCTACTTCACAGGGGTACTGAGAGGATAAACACATTAAACATTGTGAAGTGCTCATGGTTATGGGGTACCTTGGACGGTATAAAAGTACCTTAGAGATGGATTCCATTGAATCCAATGGACTTTGCACAGGCCTGGTGTCTATCACTGCTAAGTTTTGTAGGGAACCTGCTCTCTCTTTCCTGAGGGAAGGGTGGCTATTTTGTCACTAGAGTTAGCCAGATTGCTCTGGAAGTAGAGGCAGATGAGGAGACCTTGAAGCACATTGTGTGCAGATGGCACAGCAGAGGCCACAGAAGCAGCAGAAATGGAATTTCACAGTCTAAAAAGAAGGAGCAGCATGTCCTCTGCTCAACCGAGAAAGTAAACGGGGCCTGAAGAGGAGAAAAATTAGGAACAAAGGGAATTTGCAAAAAAATCCAATCCCAGATGGTTGTAAATCCAAGATATTTGTATTAATTTCTTTTTTTCATTTCACAGGATTTTGGACTAATCTAGCTATTTGGAAAAACATGTCTCACCTGCATTCTGAGACGCTTCCCTTGGAAAAGCATTTGAGTAATAACATTTCACTCATGTTATTAAAAGGACTTTTCTGTGAACATTTTTCATGTCTTGTGAAACCGAATGGTACTCGGGGCTCAGACTAAAAGAAAGAGGAAGAAATACATAATTGTTCTCTATACGGAAAACAGTGTTTGTAAGGCCCTGTTTGTGTGATGGCAGAAAACCTCTGAGAACCATGGTCGCCAAATGGCGCTATGGATTACCCTATCACAAGTTGTATATTATGGTAATAACATGGTTTTTAAGGGAAAAGATCTCTGTCCTCACTGACTGCAGCAACTATGTTTAACACGATTGCTCACAACAAATCTGGTGACTTAGTTTTAACTATAGAATGGAAAGGGTTTAGTCATTCTATATGTTCTCCATTCCAAGGACAGGCCATTGGTATTAGCCATTTACAGAACCATAAAAGAGAGGCACCAGTAACTTTCTCTGTTTCCCCAAATACATGTCCTGGGTGCCTTTTTATCCTCATTGCTACCATACTGTGAATTAAACTGCTTTTCATCTCTTTGATGGACACACTGGCAAAAAAAAATTTTGACTTTGTCTACTAGTGGTATTAAGCTGTGCCAAGCAATTAATTATTATGGGACTCATCCATTGTACACGCATTTATTCCCAGTGCTATGAATCTGAGTGTGTTGTAAGAAGTAATCAGATGCTGTCTGGAGAAGAGTCATTATAAAGGTAATAATAAATGCTATGGTTGAGAGGACAGTTTCATTTTAAGAGGAGCAGTATGTATATAATGATTTATATTCTCTGGAAAATAATGCAAGTCTAAAAGTACCACTACCTTAATTAAATGGTTATATTCACAGTATAGTGCAGCATACTGTAAAGTGATTAGCCTATTCGCTAGTGTGTATATTCAACTATAGTTCAGAGGTTCTGGATACTACTAGAGTTTTAGCAGCTTCTCTTTTAACAGAAGTCAGAAGAGGCAGTGCTTCTGGAGCAGGAAGATCCAAGTTTGATCCCAGCTCTTCCCATAGAGTTCCAGCTGGACTACACAGAATAGTGACCCCCAGGAGATTTCTAAGTGGCCACCGATTACTTCTGACTCAGGGTGGGACTGAGAAAAGTGCACATCTGAAAGTGCATGCTCACCTTTAACCTGTAACATTCATAATACAAGATAGGTAATAGGACGTGGGGCTTTCATGACCAGATCACTGGATTAACTCCTACCAGTTGAACAGAAGTTATCATCCAACAGCTGTTCAATGGTAAACGAAGCAAGCTGTAGCTCTTAATCCAGTAGCTAGTGACTCAGGGTGAAATCTCGTCCCCATTAAAGTAAATGGGAAAACCCTCATTCACATGCATGGGGCCAGAATTTGATGTTAAGTGTTTTTATCACTAAAAATTGCCATCAGAATGGACAGCGTAACCCTGGTTGGGATTCTCAGCCAAAAGTTTAAAGTCCCAGCGGGCCATGGAAACTGAAAATCTCTCACCTTGGGAAGTAGGTCCCTCCAGAACCAGGCTGAGGAATGGCTTGCATTGCCATTGTATGTAGATGAACAGCAGACTTCCACCCTAAAGCTTTCAGACCCACATCTTTCATTTTAGAAAAAGAGGTTTTAAAAAAAAAGGAATCAGAATACAGAATTACTGTGCAATAGATGTACATATATATAAAAAAATGTACATATATTTATTCATATAACTTGGACATATGCTGTCCTTCAGCAAGCAGAATTCTAATATTTGAAAATAAAGCATCCGTTTCCTCACATCTGTGTGGAAAAGTATCCAGGCAAAATGAGTTGCTAAGTTGTTACAGTGAGGTCTAGAAGATGTGGCTTCCGTCCCTGGCCACAAGTTTCTCTGTTCGGATACTGGTTCTCCCATTGACCTGCTGTGTAGCCTCAGGCAAGTCAGTTTCTGTTTCTCAGTTAGATGTTGGGTAAGTGATGTAGCCACTATCACAGCAGCAGCTTCAAGCCCGTCCACCCACCATCAAGGTGGCAAAGAGCAGATGGCTCACTGCATGTTCTGAGCTCCAACGAGGAAGGACAGGAAGCTCAAGAAGTCCCAACAGTAAAGATGCAAATTAAACTGCCCGGGACCACAATGCATCTTCTTCAAAAGAAGAATCTTTCGGTTCACATGGTTGTTCTGAGCAACATCCAAGAGCTGACATGCAGAGACTGATCTTTTGAGCCAAGTAGGACGATCGTTCTTTGCAAGACTTGGAGCTAAATTCTGATGCAGGTTGCAGGCACTCAATGGTTTCCCCAACTTGGATAGCTCCTTGGGGAGAGATTTGGCCTCTTCAGTAGGGGGCTGACAAGAAGGTTCTGTTGGCCAAAGCATAGGCTCAGTCTCAGATGCCTCATTTTTTGAAATTTCATTAACATTCTCTTTTTAATGAGCGCTGCCTATGTTCTGCATTTACCCTTTTCATTTGGTTCTGCTAAGGGGGGAAATATCCAGGAATACATAGGAGTGTGGTAGGTTAGAACGGAGATGCAGCATGGAGAAACATGCATAGTATCTTTCTATATTATGCCTGGCTTTATTCAAGGCTGATAATCTTTCACTTTTGTGAGCACTAAAATTAATCAGATGCAAAGCATAATGGTAAACCAGCATAATATCCTGTTCGATGTGCAGGCACAAGATGCCGGACAAGCCAAACAGCTGAACTTTCAAGAATTACCCATTTTCCTTTGCTGTTGGCAGTGTAGTTGTAGTCAGGTTGGTCCTGGGAGTCCTGAGCAGCAGCAGCTCAAAAGTCGGTACCAACAGAAGTTGGTCCAATAAAAGTTATTATCCCCCCTACCTCATCTTTCATATTTTCCATTTGATGAATTTAAATATTGGGCACCAGCATAATTTTCAGATTGTAGTAGCTGAAGAAAGTAGTGGAAGCGTTATCAGTTGGTCTGTCAGCAGATACGTCTATTTCACCGATATGTAATTATTTATGCGTATGATTCCATTGTCAAAGGCGCCTTTAAATCAGGGATCTCAAACTGAAATGACCACAGGAGCCACATGCAGCTCTTGGGCCAATGTAATAGTCCTCATCACTGACAATCCCCCCCCCCGCCCCACCATGCTGCTCTTGGCCCTGCCCCCACTCCATCCCTTCCATGAGGCCCTGCCCCCATTCCAACCCCTTCCCAAGATCCCTGCCTGCCCCGCCTCTTCTTCGCCCCCTTCCTTGAGCGTCCATCTCCCTGCTCCTGCCCTTCCCTCCTGGAAAGCGCTAAGCGCTGCCAAACAGTTTGGTAGCAGGAAGCGCCTAGAGGTAGGCAGAGGAGTGGGGTCGCAGTGTGTTGGGGGGGAAAGGAGCGTGGCAGCTGCAGGAAATAACTCAGGGAGGCGGGGGGGCGCTTGGCGGGCCGCAGCTAATAACTCCGTGGGCCACGCGTTTGAGACCCCTGCTTTAAACTGATGCACAAATCTAGCAGCACAAAAACTACCTCCAATCATATGTGCTCTATTCCCAAAGGTGTCTCCTCCATAAAGAGCTACAAATAGTGACAGCGTGTGGGATAATATATTCTAGTTCTCCAGTACTGGCAGCTTGTTCAGTGCCTCTCTGTGTTTCCAAAACAGTTTTCCCTAGTGTAGCCACATCGGTATTTTACACTGCTTATGATCATGGTTCCTCGATCCTGCAGTCTGCACACTGCAGTAGTAGGATCTTAAACAGCTACATGCTGATAGCTTTAGTATACCTAGAAGAGAGTCAGTCCTAATTCTGTGCTATCATTACTAAAACACCTACCCATGCGGAAGCAACATGTGTCTCTGTGTGTGCATGTTCCTTGCACTGGCCTGCAGCATAGCACAGCATGTACAAGCAAGCCAGTCCTCCCTGGTGAGTTAGTTATTTTGTGGACACTTTGCTTTATGTTTGTATTGCATCAATCCCGCAGTTTGCTTTGGGTAGGTAACTCACTATCTTGCATGAGTTAACAGCAACTATCCAAGAAGAGCAAAACACAGAAGGGGAAAATTCATACAGCACCTGATTGGATTTAGGGCCTCTGTGCGCTACCGTAATACAAATTAATAGCAGTACAGAGTCAGTTCTCACTTAGGAACATCTCAGACACAAAGACAGGCAAGAATGAATAATATTAACAAGGCTTTGCCCTTCTGGTTCATCACGTCATGGACCTTGGCAAACATTAAGGAATTAAGCTTCACCACAGCCCTTTGAGCACGGTAATATCTGCAGTGGCACAGAGCTATTAAGGAGAAGATTGTAGAAAGCAGGGATGAAGGCACAAGGGACTGCTCTTTCTTGTATCCATATTTGGAAGCCGAACACAGCATGGTCCTTGTGTGCTCCTAGGACTACTGGCCTCTCCAGTGTCAGTGTGGTTTGCCCTCCCCCACCTCCAAACAGGACTCCAGAGAAGAGATTGGATGCTGCGACTTTGGCAAGGGTGGGGCAAACAGTCTCACTCGCCCTGCATACCCACAGACCTCTGGGATGCTTTGTGCTTGGAGTACAATACCCCTGCTTGAAACTAGGGTCAGCATCACCCAGCTCAAAGCACAATGCATCCCAGAACTCCCACAGGGTTGGTGCAAACAGCTGAGACTTAAAGACACAATATAGCCCTAAGGAGCTCACTCTAGCTCACATGAGTCTGAGGCAGAGCTGGGAATCAACCCTAGATCTCCTGTATCAGAGGGTAGCCGTGTTAGTCTGGATCTGTAAAAGCAGCAAAGAATCCTGTGGCACCTTATAGACTAACAGACGTTTTGGAGCATGAGCTTTCGTGGGTGAATACCCACTTCCTCAGATGCATGTCATGCATCTGAGGAAGTGGGTATTCACCCACGAAAGCTCATGCTCCAAAACGTCTGTTAGTCTATAAGGTGCCACAGGATTCTTTGCTGCTTTCCTAGATCTCCTGACTCCCACTCCGATGCGTTAGCTGCAAGACCTCTTGCCATGGGGGGCTATAAAACTCACTTGCAATACGAACAACTGAAAACTTCAAACTAGATTAATGACAATACATTTGACTTCACTGTAGGCATACAGGGCCACCAGCTTACAACGATATGCACAAAATCATCTCCGACTCCATCCATGCTTCCCTCTGCTGAGCCCTGGGAAAGCCCATTTAGAGCCAAAGGCTGACAACTTTTATAGTCAGTCAGCGCTTGGATTATATTTTGTAACTAACCGGTAAAGCGACGACTGTGGGACTCAGACACCCTCTGAGCATCCAGCCCCTCATGATGAGAAGCTGCAGAAAACCAATTTGTCAAAACATTTGGCCAGAGTTTTGGAACAATGGCAAACACAAGACACCGATATGCTCATTAACCAGCCCAGGGGACATTCTTGCTGAGTCACATCTGTTATTTAGTTTCTAGGGAACAAAGGGCTCTGAATCAAATTTAAAAAAAAACAAAAAACAAATACCATCTAAACATTTCAGAAAACAACCCCCCCAGTCAAGGAGAATTTTCTTTACGTCCTTCTGTCTAAATGCTTTGTCCCATCACCACTGTCAAGCTTACACCTCTTAGGAAGGTAGGATTGTGATTCCAGCTTTCAAGACTATCACCACGATCCTACAGTCCTTACCAGAGACCACGGTCTAGAGATATATATGAGGATTTGTCCTTGTCACAGACATTGGCCACCAACCACAGAAGTAGCTGCCCCAGTGCAAACCCCTTGTACAGACAGGCAAAACCACTAGCTGCACCAGTGCAGCGCACCCCTGCTTGAAACTGGGGTAAGTGGCATCAATGTAAATCACTGCTTAGAGTGTGTTTCACAGACATAGCTGACAGCAGAGGGATGGTGAGACTCAGGAATCCTGGCTTCCATCCCCAGCTTAGGAGGAGAGAGTGTGTCAGAGAGGGCACAGTCCATTCCCAAGCTGTATCCCTTCTGTACCGGCCTTTCCAACCTCTTCCTTTCCCCGTCCCATTCTCTTTGCCTACCCAAGTCCCACAATCCACTGCCCAGGCTTCTCACCTCAGTCCCAGACTAGTATTACTCTCTGAGCTTGCTATCAGAATCCGAATCCCCGCCCCCTCCCTCCCCAATCCCCCCCTCCCAGCTCCTTGTCACAAGCTGTTCCCTCCCCCCCACCCACCCCACACTGGTTTCTCATCTTTGTCCACCCAGTCCCGATCTCCCTTCCCACAAGCTCCTCCTCTGATCTCAGTGTCCCCTCCCACCCTTCTCTTTACCAGCTTCCAGGCTCTCCTCTCCCCATGGATCCCAGCCCCAGTCTCCTCCATGTTCTCACTCACAGTTTCCATTGCCCCAGGTATAAAATAGGGATAAGCAGCCTTACAATACACATTTCATGGGTGTGTTCTGCGGCTAAGTTAATTAGAGTATGTGTGTTCCCATTAGATTCTTGGCTAAGGTATTCAAAGGGCACCTTCAAGCTGAAACATTGCTATCGCTACTCTTACTCTTTAAAAGCATTATCACATAACTGCGGTATTTCAGTGTCATTTGAACTTCCCTGTATAGGTTAGTTTGTACACGGACTGACTGTTTTAAGGTGGAACTGAAAGAGAACACAGTATTTCAGTTCCCACTGAAACAAAAACACTGTAAAGAGAATGTATTAAATATTTATAACGTAACACTGATTGCAAACATTCAACAAAAAGTTTTTTAAAAAAAAAAAGTCAAAAAGTTTCAACTTTTCATAGAAAAATACTCTATTTCTTGGCTTTGCATGCAAAAGGTCTGCTATGGTACTAGACACTGCCAATGTTTTCAGTAGCAGCCAAAAAAAATTGCAAAAGAGTTTTTCAGTTTAAAATAATGACTTGGGAATGTTTTGATATAACATCTTCAGAGAAGAGGAAAACCTAGAACTCATAAAAACCACTTCAAAATTTCAAGCTGAACCTATTTTGGTTCTGCGATTGAGCCAATTTAAAAAGAGCTTAAGTTCTGTTTCCATGTTGGGTATGATGAAAATCTCATTACAAAAACAGATTAAAAATCATCTCATGGACTCGCCCAATCTTGCAAGATTTGAGAGAAATTTCAGCCCCTCCAAGCCCCGTTCTAAATCTAGACACGGGTTCAAGTACTAGCTCTAATTTTGAACAATGTTTTGTTACTACCTCAGAAAGGCAAGACCACTGGAAATTTGGTAATTTTCACTCATCGAGTAGAAAGTTGTCCCTCCTCTTATAGAATGAAAGCATAAAACATCTATCTGAAGGAAAACAACACTGTAAACTCACCTCAGTGACAGAGCAGCCAGAGTCACAAGAGTCCCATTGTTCAGGATCCAGATCATTCCTTACTGTGCTTGATGATGTTTTTAGTCTTCTCACCTGAAGGCTACATTCCAGGCAGCAAACTGATAAATGTGGGAATAAAGTCAGGGGTCACTTATGGGGGATTTCGCTCACCCTAGCAGGTGGGGGCTCAGTTGTGATAGAACTCTCTTACTAAAGACAGCCAAGTTTATTTATCCTCTGGGTTCTGCAGTCATTAACTATATTTAAGATAAACACTCTAATTGTCAGTGCCTCTCCTCTCACACTCATAAGAACAGCCATACTGGGTCATATCAAAGGTCCATCAAGCCCAGTATCCTGTCCTCTGACAATGGACAATGGCAGGTGGCCCAAAGGGAATGAAGAGACAGGTTATCATCAAGCAATCCATGCCCTGTCACCCAATCCCAGCTTCTGGCAAACAGAGGCTAGGGACACTCCATCTCTTTATTCCCATTTGTTTCCCTTCCTGAACAAAACGAGATCACTCCCTGCCTCTAAAGAGCCATCCAAATGCTGGCAAACACCTTGGACTTTCCAGTAGGTCAACAGCTTCATGCACCCAAACTTCCCTACAGGAAGTTATTGTGGGCTTTAAGAGATTCCACCTCCCCCATTTGTCTTGGCCGCTTCATGTGACCCATCTCTGATCTTCGTGGATCCTGGCCTGAGGGAGGCATCAGAATCTGGTGGTAACAGAGCATGGTGAGAGGATGAGTAAGGGGCATTGGCAAATGTGAAGCAGGTTGAATTGAGATTCACACCACTCTCAACCAGGTCCAGAATCTCCCAGTAGCCAAGCTGCTCTCTCCTTTGTAGCACAGCATCCCCCAAGAGCTACCCTAATCTCTTGGAAATTAGTCCAGTCACAGATAGCATCCACCTGGGACTAAGCCATCTTCCTAAGGGTTAATGAGATCTACATTTTCAGCTGTTATTTTCCAACTGTTCTTCCTTGTTTTTTCAATTCCCCCGTCTAATCTCCGATTGCTGCTGTAGCAAATTTTCTGGTATGAGCAAGAGACCATGCGGAAGGTGCTTATAAAGCCATTGATATGCTAATGTGTGTTCTAAAACTCAGTCATTTCCTTTCTCTTCCTGTTTCCCTAATGACTCTCACTGAAATCTCTTATCTCAAGGGGGCTCAGGTCTAGCATTCCAGTTATGCTCTATAGGACTTTTACTAAGCACCCATCCTCTTCCATAAATAGCCATAGCTACACCTCGAGGTCTTGGCCAACTTCACTAACATTTCTTTTTAAACCATGGTGTGTTTCTGCTTAGAAAGGTAGCACGGTCCAGTGTCCTGAGTCCAGGACTGGGAGCCAGCTAAATTCGCTCACTAGCTGGGAAACTTTCACTTGTCACTTAACCTCTCCGGCCTTGCCTATGGCGATACAGTTTTCCCCTGAAATGTCCCACTCTTGCTACTACTTGTACATCTTCATTGATAGTAGCAGTGATGGGAGAGTTCGCACAGAGAAGCCACTAGCAGCCTCCAGCATGTTGTTTAGATCTGCTCTGAACATTGAAGCTAAAACACCTGCAGCCAGATTACCCTAATGGCCTACCCTTGCTACCACTGGCAATGGTATGAAATTAAGAGAAAAGCTATAGTACAGTTCCTGTGAGGAAGGTCCCGTGGTTAGGGTGCTAGCCGGGGATTTGAGAGGCTTGGGCTCTGTTCCTTGCTCTCAGGGCCGCCCAGAGGATTCAGGGGGCCTGGGGCAAAGCAGGAGAGCTGTGGCACTTGTACTCAACCAGCGGTGGTCCGGGTCTTCAGCGGCAGGGGGTCCTGCAGTCGCTCTGTCTTCAGCAGCACTGAAGGGCCCTCCACCGCTGAAGACCTGGATCACCGCCAGGCCAGGGCTCACGGGGCCCCTGTGGGGTCCAGGGCCTGGGGCAAATTGCCCCACTTGCCCACCCCCCACCCCCCACCCCCGACAGCCCAGCTTGCTCCGCAACTGAGTCCTTACCTGACTTTAGGTAAGTCTTAGTTTCTGTGTGCCTCAGTTTCCACATGTACAGGGGGGATAATAGCACACCCTATTGGATGGGGCATTGTGAGAATAAACACATTACAGATCATGAGGTGCTCATTCAGTACAGAAGTGGGAGGCCATATAATTGCCTTAGGGTAGCCCTAGCAACAGCCTCTGTATCTCATTCCCATTTGCCGTATGGAGCTAATATCCATCTTCCCCCCAGGAGCATCATTTGTCAGTATTTTTGTGTGGAAGATAAGCACTTCATTTTTGGCCAAAAATCATTAAAAAAAATATTGTTTGGATTTGCTTTTAAGCTTTGAATACAATCCCTGTTTTAGCCAGCTTTGCTTTATTTTTCCATATCAAACTAAAAATAAAAGCTTTAAAACAATGGCGAAATTTGGCCAGCAGATTCTATAACACCAACTAGACTCTTGGGGATGTGTGTTAACACAACTATGGTCAAGTCAAGTCAAGGGCTTTTGCTGTAGCAGACTTCAGTCCCAGTCTCTGTCTTCCCAGGCTATCAGGGGCTGGAAGCCCAGCAAGAAGCAATACATTATGTTTCTGGGGGAGAATGTGTGTTCCATCACCCAAAGAGATTCTGGCAAACATCAAAGAGGACATATTGATGGGTCCCAAAAGGTGGCCAGAAGAGTAATGACCATGGAAGAGAGAGAGTTTGAGGGGGAAATGGAAGAGCCTTTGATAGGGCTTAGAAAAGGAGGAATATAAAAAGAGCACAGATTTTGGTAGTGCCTCAAAGCTCCAGTCAAATAGATGGTGAAGATAACTGTACTGTATTCACCCCATGCCATGTCTTACATGTGTATCTAGTGTACCTACAAGTTTGCCAGTCTGGATGCATGCTCAAAGCATATTCTTCACCTACTCCAAAGTTGCAAAGGAAATCACTTTGTCCTTCTGAAGTTTTATATCCCTCATTCCCAAGCAAGCATGTTTAGGAAATTGTACAGCAATGCATGTACGCTCTAGGCTTATTGCCTCCACTACTGTATATCCCCACCACAAGTACACCGTTAGTACAGTAGCTGAATGCATGGGAAATGATGGAATAATTCCTTTGGTGAAGCTAAAAATCAGTGCCAGACTGAAGAGAGACACTTCAAACTTGCTGGTAACTTAACACTGGAAATGAACTGACAAAAATAAGCATCTGCATCATCTTCTGCTTCTCTAGCTTAAAAAAAACAAAATTTACAGCTGAAACCTCTGTTCTAACCAGAGATCACTAGAGACCAAAGGTCTGCACTGATTCCTTTAAATTTTTCTCTATGAAGCAGAGATGCAGGTTACTGTTCAGCGAGCAATGTTTGTTACTTAATTTGCTTTACAAACGGAAGCTGCAGCAAATAAATGCATGAAAGGTTGCATGGTTTCTCTTTGGTAAGCCCCTCGCCAGCCAGTGCGGAAATGCTGTTTTGTGACTTCTTTAGGTGATACTCCTCCTTGAGCTACACTGCAGAGCCTCTGCAACAATGGGAAGGCAAAGGCAATAGCCTGCTGTAGGAAGCACGCTGTTCTCATAAAATGGCTTTGCTATCTGCCACTGGCTACTGTCATAGCAACAGACTCAGAATACAGACAAATGGCTCTGAGCTAAACAGGAATTCCTCAAACTTGAGACTTCATTTTACAAATGTCCTGTTTAAAATAGTCAGTGGGAGAGGTAGGATCTGCTTTCTGAAACCTTTAGTGCATGACCTGAATACTTCAGGAAAATTACCAATGTGGAAAGCTCAGACACCAATGACCAAACTATCTCTTTGTGGTTAGCTACGTATTGCTAGTGATGATGAATGTTAGTAATCCCTAGTGACAAAGAATTTGGCAGAAAGCCAAACCCTGAAGTCCTCACTCAGTTTTTCCTCAGGTAAATGACGTCAGGGGAGTTTTGACTGAATAAACACTGCTCCAAGACCTCAATGTTATTGTTGATCCACACCAAGGGACAACTCCTGCTCTCATTGAAGTCAATAGGATTGTTGCCTTTGGCTTCAGTGGGAGACACACAGAGCCCAGTCGTGCTCCCATGGAATTGATTAACTAAATTGACTCTAATGTGGGCATATAATGGATGGCGCTCACCTGTGAGCACCCCCTGGCCAGGTGTGGTGACTCTTGTCGTAAGTTTCTCTGGCCAAGTCTCAAACACAGTCTGTGGGCTTTCAACAAAACAAAACCCCTTCCAAGATAAACAGTTCAATGGTAAAGTCTCGGTCTGCAGTCTTTAAAGAGTCCCAGCCCTGGTATCAAGCCACACCCCTAGGGCTTCCTCCCCAGAGGCAATGGTTTTGCCCTCACTGTGCCCTTCTGGCCCCAGTTCCTCAGTCAGATGGGCCACTAAGTAGTTCAGTTCCCCTTCCAGGGGGTGTATCAAAGTCCAATAATGAGGCCACTTCCCCAGTGACTAATGGGGGGGACCCGGGTCCACACACTACTCTGGTCACCAGCCCAGGGACCCCATGAATAGCATTCACATACTGCTGTACTCCCTTTAGCTCTTCATTATGCTGTTACAGCTCCCTGGGCCATTTCTCTGCAGCCCCGGTACTTACATAAATGCTTCACCTTTACTGTAGGGCTAAAGTCTTGTATTCAGTCCCTGCAGCCAGCCAAGAGCACCACCTGGCCCTATCAGCAACTGCTCTGTCTGCAGTTCTATAACTCTGTCCTCCAACCAGCCAGGAACACCATCAATGTACCTCCAGCTCCAGACAGCAACTGACTGACTCTGGCACTGCAGCTCTTTTTATATGGTCTGCAATCTTCTGACTGGCTGCTCCCTGCAGCCTTTCCCTGATTGGCTGCCTCCTGAATAGTCTCTCTAGGCCACTTGGAGAACTTCGCTTCACTGCTCCTTTCTGGGACAGGGTGTGGCAGGACCCTGATGCTTCCAGCAGGGGGCCTCTGAGCCTTGTACACCCCATCACAGGGCAGGATCTGGCTTTTCATGTTTTGTGGTTTTTCTTTCCTCTTATTGAAACTGATGGCATCAGTTTGACTTGTAAGCTTTGATTAATGCTCACATTACTTTCTGCTCTGAAGAGGTTGTTCTTTTTTGACAGGAAAAAAAAAGTTAATTCCTAACTCGCTACATTTGAGGGTTGTCATCACCAAATGCAAAGTTAATCTAAGTAGCTTCACAAGAGATCACGAAGCTTCAGACAGACATTGAGGACATGATATTTTAGACAGGCATTCAAAGCTTTTTTCTAAACAGCTCCAGACAAATTAGAGGATACTTATAAAATGAAAACTGACATTTATTATTATTATTAGCATTAGAACAGCACTTAAGTACCCCAGCAAATCTTGGCAAATCTAAAACGGACGTAGCCTCCTTGCAGATCCAAGCGCCACCCAGATCAGGGCCCCATCATGCTAAGCAGCATCGACACATAATGAGAATCCTTTCTGCCCAAACAAATTTTAAATTTAAGAGACAAGATGGATAAAGAGAGTACTATTACTACCATTTTACAGATGAGGAGTTGAGGCACAGAGATATGAAGGGTCAAATTTTTAGATGTATTTAGGTGCCTAACTCAATTGATTTAAATGGGCATTAGGCATCAAAAGACTTAAAAATCTGTCCCTCAGTGATTTGCCTAAGATCACACACAAAGTCTGTAGCAGAGGCAAATCCAGCTCTCCTTAGTGTCAGTTCAGTATTAAAAGTGCACAGATATCCTCTCAATTGACATTAGCTCCTCTTGACCTCACAGACCCAATCCTATATTCCTCAGCACCCAAAACTTCCCTAATACAAGAGAGTGTCTTTTTAAAAAAATATGTGCGCAATTCAAGAAGCATTGCTTAAAGGGACACCCTAGGATACCCACTAGACTTTTCAAACCCTCCAGTGTTCAGGAGCATTAATTCTGAGATTTTGGCTGGGTCAGTTATAAAAGGCCAAATCCTGGAAGGTGCTGTGCACCTACCATAAGACAATTGTCGCCCTCAGCTCCAAATCAGTGAGCATTGAGGGAAACTGAGCATCTAGCAGCAGCAGACCCAAAGGAAGGGGTTATTTGAATCCAGATCTAAGGTTAGACAGCAAAGTTAAGAGTATTCAGGCTCAGGGCTTAGGTTTGGGTTCATCTCTACTAATCATTACTTATTTAGGTGCCTCTGACTTACTCTGTGCTGTCATTTTCAATGGAAGATGCATGGGATATTTTGGCACAGAACATAAAACATTTGTTTTAGCATGAAGGCAACATTCTCACTACCATCCATTCCTCCAGTCCCTCATACCAAATATGGAAAGAGAAGCTCAACTCCAAGCAGAGCTTTTTCTGCAACTCTGAAAGGAAGAAGAGCTGGAGTCTCCGTAAAATCCACTGGATTGTTGTTGTCAATCTTTTATGGTGATACTGCAGTGATGGGTAGCAGCTCAAAACCTTATGCTAACTAAACAGAGGAAGGCCTGGTTCAAAGCCCATTGCAGTCAATGAGATCCTTTTTATTGATTTCAGTGGGCTTTGGATCAGGCCTTAAGAGCATGCTTCATAAGCATCAAGAAACTACGTACTCTTACTGTGCTCCACTCTTACAACAAATGACAAAGGTTCTTCGTAACAGCCCAGTTTCCACCCCAGGCAAATGTTTTACAGACTAGTTAATAGACTCCTGGGAAGAGAAGTTTATAATGGAAATGCTGACAAGCCTTGATTACAGCGGTGTGAGCAACACAGCTATAATAAATCACTGAAATCAGAGCTGAAGCTGTGCCACGAATAAGATTTGGGAAGGATTGCGGGAAGGGGGTTTTTTTTTTTTTTTTGAAAGATTAGTTGTGGCCAGCTCAGAAGAAGATAAAATAGAAAGAATCTGTTAATGGTCCATTAAATAAAAGTAAAAGAAAGCAAGAAAGACAGCGTTACAGAACATAAAAAGATGGAATGTGCAATAAGATCATGTGGGTGTTAAAGCAGTGTTGGTGCATTATCCTTTCAGCTGTGTTAACAACGTTTAACTCTTTTTTCTATTTGACCCACTGGGGATTTAATTCATCACCTCTTATTCTAGTCTGCTGTAGATATTTGTCCCCACAAAATCAACACATAGTTTGGCAGTCTACGCTGAAGAAAAGCACAGGAGTGAGGCTGAATGGTAGAGCAGAGCAGGGAAACCAAGGCCAGAAGAGGCTCTTTCACTACTCTTGATGAAACCTTGACCCTCTTGAAGTCAATGGGAGTATTGTCATTTACTTCAACCAGGCCAGGATTTCACCCTCCGTTTTTAGTGAGATACAATACGTACTTTTTGTTTCTCTCTAGGTTCTTATATGAAACTCATCACCGGGGTGCCTGAGCACAACCCAAGATTTAAATCTGTTGTTTGTTCTGTCTTCCCCAGGGGCCTAGACTCTTCCCTGGAGCAAGGAGCCTTGCCGCTCCAAGGGACCACGCTCCACCTGGGTTTCGCTGGGGCTGGCAGGTTTAATGCAGCAAAGCAGCCAGCGTAGCAGCCCTGAGAACCTGGGCTCACAGGCTCAATGCTGCAGACCTGTGGCCCCTTGGACATGGTGTTTCAACCAGTTTCGTCAACTCTGTAACAGACGTGGCAAAAACATTTCGCTTCAGCAAATCACCATTTTTTGTTTCCTGATCTGCTCTCTGGCCCGGATCCGTGACCACAGATCTACTATGCTTCAACTTCTTGGCTTCCTTTGCTGTCTCCAGTAACTCTCTGCCTGTGTGAGTATGGGGGTGCATGAGGGTATGAATGCAATGAACGTGTGCACACATGAATAAGCTTCATCCCTTTTCTGTTTGATCGGACAGCGGCATTTAATAAAACCAATAGAAGTGTAACCCTGGGTTGGTTTCTCCTTGCAGTTCCTCTCCACCCAGTCCCACGTACACTCCCTTGTTCACACTCTCTCTGATTGCGTGATGGAATATTGCAAAGCTTGGAGATTTATACAAGTCGTAACTGAAAAGTTTACAAAGCTTGCAAAAGTTACAAAACTTAAAGGGCTGTGCTAGCAGTTAAAGTTACAAAGTTTGCAAAAAGGTTACAGAACTTAATGATTATACTAGCAATGACTGAAAAGTTACAAAATCTTACAATAGCATTCTACTGGATTGAGCGGAGGCTTTACAGTACAGTATAAATTTAAGCAACTCTTCTGAATTCTTTTTTAGGTAAGCACAAAACCCATTCGTTCAGAAACCAAGTATCAGAGGGGTAGCCAGGTTAGTCTGGATCTGTAAAAAGCAACAAACAGTCCTGTGGCACCTTAAAGACTAACATGTATTGGAGCATAAGCTTTTGTGGGTGAATACCCACTTCGTCAGATGCATTCAGGTATTCACCCATGAAAGCTTATGCTCCAATACATGTGTTAGTCTCTAAGGTGCCACAGGACTCTCTGCTGCTTATTACAGTTCAGAAAGTATCCACCTCACCATCTCACATACAGGATAGTTTAAAGGAATATTCATAGATTTTAAGCTCACAATAGACTGGTCTAATCACATAGTCTGACCTTCTGCATAACACAGACCTCAATAATTCCTCCATCACCTTCATAAGCAGGTAGCTGTTTCTACATGCTGTCCCCATCTAAATTCATAATTGTGTGCCAGCTGAATTAGTTATTTTTATTCAGACAAAATTTATTATTGCTGATGATTAATAGTATCGGTGCAGCAACTACCATAGCAATCAATTTAAGATGTGTTGTCTTTAATGTAATTATCTTTGTATAATTACATCACTTCTCTCTTCTATTTTCTGTTGCCATTAATGCAACTTGGAACTCTGTAAGTCAATTTCTAGCCGCTAGAACTACATCTGTATTGGGCCCAATTCTCTTCTTACTAGCACCAGATTTATATTAGTGTAACTATTGATGCCAATGGAGTTATCTTTTACACTGCTGTGAAAAGAGAAGCAGGCCCTCTATCTACCTCTTTTTTTATGCTCATAGTAGGATTTTAATCTATAAATACATGTGCATGCTCACAGTTTCTTATGCACAATTACTAGATGTGTCTGATAAATGTTGAGTTATAGGATTCCTGTTATTACTACTACTAATATTCATCAACATAAAATAAAATAGGCTTGATTCTAAATCAGGTGTAAATCAGCAAGTGCCACTGCACAGACTAGATTTAAGCCAGATCAGAAGAAGGCCCAGTGAGTTCTCTGGAACAACTAATTCCAGCAGATGTAATGGAGGGAATTTATGAACTGGTCAGATTGGACACCTTAACGTGTTACTGATGGTTACACATGGAATGAAATGAAATTTGGCAGACAGTCTGCTAGAATCAAGCTGTCTCTTTCAATACACCCTTTTTCAAACTAGGTCTCCAAACAATACTTTTAACCTCCATAGGCAAAATATCATGCTCAGTCCTGGGCATCTAGCAGAACACAGGCCTCTGTTTAAGGGAACTGAAGTTTCTGGCCTTAGCGTTTAACATTAAATTGTCCTATTAAAATACCCTCTCCATATTCTCTATCATCAAAGAGCAAATTGTCCCTTATGTTACTCCAGATAATGAAATTATATCAAAGCTCTACATGAAATATTGATACTGTACTTCAGGTAGGACACACTTCCATACACCAAGTAATGGGGAATATTTGTGCACAAAGGGGTTGGATTCAGTGGCTGTTCTATGTGCTAGAAAGATTAGGCCCCAAATTCAGCTGACATGTCCTTTGTTCACTGGTTTACATACCTCCACATGTATTCCTGTGTTTTTACACAGAAGCACTTTGGCCTTGAAATTCTTAAATGGGGGTGTTGTGACAAGTTTCATTTTGCAGTGGTTGCACTTTTGTTTTGTGTTTTGTTCCAGATACTGACTCTACAATTGTCTAACAGACTTATGTCACCTGGCTTAATCTAGTGTCAGGATTCCTGGGGTAATGGCTGGGTTTGTTGTGGATTCTAGTTCAAAGGTCTGGCTCAGGTAGGATGTAAGAGAATAGGATTCACCTAGCCTAGAAAGGCACAGCCATAAGTGTAATTCCATTTAATTGCTCCATCCTCAGTGCCGTGTGATGTAAGGAATCATCTCCATTTTACAGATGGGAAAACTGAGGCGGAGCATTAACTGGCTTGTTCAAAGCCACGCATCGGATCAGTTGCAGAGATAGAGACAGAACCCACGTATGCTAACTTAGCCCTGTGTTCTAACCCCTGGACCACGTTCCCCTCCTTTCCATGTTGCTGTAAGGCACACAAAGTCAAAATCAGTTCCAAGGACTGAGTAAAAAGCAAAACAAATTAAGGCTGGGAATGCGAGGGCGTCACCATCGGTCATCCAACAAATTGGAATTTAAACCAGAGCCTTAGATACAAATTAAGTTTGCTTGACAAATGGACTTGGTATATTTCAAAGGAGCTACAGGATAACTTTGAAATGGTTAGAGTAACTCTGGGCTTTAATTTTCAAATAGTGTCTGAGCTCAGTTTTCATTTACTCTTCTTCACTGAGCTATTTATCAACTTAATGTCCCCGTGAAGCCAAATGTAAATTCTACTACTCATTACAATATTTATTAACAGTCAGACTAAGATAGTTATAGATGCACTAAAACTGATGCACTAAAACTGAAATATTCAGAAATGCTAATTGCTGCCATCTCTGTATAATTACTTAAGCAACTTAATGAAATTCCATCTGGCAGTGATATGAGAATATGGACTGATTTGTAGGTTACATAGACACAGTCCATTTAATTAGCAGCTAAAAGGTTTAACAGCTGATATTAATTTCCCTGCAAAACATGGGGCCAAATCTGCCCCGATGTAAAGCCAATGAAGTCTATGGAATTACACTATGGATTAATTTGACCCAAAACAACGTTAAACCTTGAATTCAAATACATAGAAGCAAAGGAATCAGAGTTATGGCTGAAAACATAGGCATCTACTCCAATAGCATTATAGTGATTGCCATAGGCTATTCTTTTCCTGTATCTCCAACCAACCTGTCCCAGTATGCAGCCTTGGACAATATTAGAATGCTGTTCCGTGGGGGGGGGGAATTTCTTTCCAACTCAAGAAACTGGATTACCACTTCTCCTGCAGCATGAAGGCTGAAGTTCTTGTGATTACTGTCCACATTAGGGTATCTGAACATGCTATTCTTGTCCAGCTGAGTGCCTTTTTTAAAAAAAAAAAAGTCACTTGCTTGTAACTGTTCAAAATGATGAAACAAATACTTTTGGGATGAGCATGTGGTGAGCAGTGGCCATTAGATACCACACATGCTTCCTCAGAAGGTAAGCATTTGGAAGAGTGTGTATATAAAGAATAGTAACTAACAATAAACTACCCTTAAGTTTCTCTCTGTATCCTTAAAAGTCGAAGACAGTCAGAAGAAAAGAGAAGAAAGATGGGGAGTTTGGATCTGTGTGGGCCACCATCCTGAAGATCCTGTTACAAGTAAATTCTCTTTCTTCTTCAGGTATCGCCTGCACAGATCCCCACTTTTGCCTCTAAACTTCCTCGCTATCGAAGGGACCAGGAGCAAAAAGACACCATGAAAAAGGCTATTCTTGTGTTACTTTCAAACCAGAGAGAACAAATAAGTTCTAGGTATCATGGAAAGAACAACTTATGAGATTTCTAGTTCACTCTCATAATTAAAGAGTTCTTGATCCACTGGGAGAAGCATCTGCACTTTCCGACTCTTACCCAAACAGCCTACAAAATCTCCAAGGTTGCCCCATCACTATTTAAGAGAATTGTGCTAATAGCGACAAGACTGCAGTACTTGAATCTCCTTGCCAAGCTAAAACAAGCTCTACCTCCTCCGCCCCCTCCCCCCGCCAAGGGTGTTGAGAAGACCAAAGAACAGGAAATATTTCCCCTTTCCTCCTAAATGCTCTTTGTTTATGCAGTTCTGTGAACATGACAAAGAGATAATTGGCTTCCTATCTCTGACTGAAAATGTTAAGCAAAATAAAGTAATTCTACTGTAGCTGAAGCAAAGATCATTTTACACTCTGCATTCACTAGTTCTTGAAGTGCCGTTCCCATCACGTCCCAATTTTGTTACTCAGTGGCCCCTCAATAATCACAAACAGATCAACACTTCTGGACGGACACACACATTTTCCTTTGTGTGCAACATATACTTCAGAGACTGAAAATCAATAAATAAATCTATAAGATATCACCCGTAATTGTTCCATGTGTGCTTTTTAGGTTACAGAGCAATTTAAGTCAGCAAGGTATCAGAACAAACAAGATAACACTCTTCTTCATCCCCAAAGGAAACCTGTTACATTTAGTTTGCTAACAGTTTCTGCGTTTGCCTTTGCACAAAGTCAGAGCTTATACATAGGCTTGTGCTACAAAGATATTGATTGGTACTGATGCCTGGTGGGAAAAATGTGTATGTATCTATATAAAATGGAAAAAAAAATTATACTGAGAGCAGCTGATCCAAAGCCCATTAAAGTCGATGTACTTTAGATCAGACCCACAGTTTTTACTTTTTCCTTCACTATTTTATTATTACTACTTACTTGAAAATGAGGACCATTGCACCAGGACTCCCACTCAGTCCATGCCTTATCAGTCCCATAAGAAGGCAGGTGTGGGAGGCATAGGGGAAGGGCTGGCTAACCATCTAGGACAGTGACTCTCAAACTTTTGTACTGGTGACCCCTTTCACATAGCAAGACTGAGTGTGATCCCCTTATAAATTAAAAACACTTAAATATATATTTAACACCATTGTAAATGCTGGAGGCAAAGTGGGCCTTGGGGTGGAGATTGACAGCTCATGCCCCCCCACCCACATAATAACCTCATCACCCCCTGAGAGGTCCTGACCCCCAGTTTGAGAACCCCTAATCTAGGATGTGTGAAAGGATGGTCTAGTGCAGTGGTTCTCAAAACTAGGGCCACCGCTTGTGCAGGGAAAGCCCCCGGCCGGCTGGGCCAGTTTGTTTACCTGCTACGTCTGCAGGTTTGGCCGATCACAGCTCCCACTGGCCGTGGTTCACTGCTCCAGGCCAATGGGGGCTGCAGGAAGGGCGGCCAGCACATCCCTCGGCCCACGCTGCTTCCCGCAGCCCACATTGGCCTGGAACAGCGAACTGCAGCCAGTGGGAGCTGCGATCAGCCGAACCTGTGGATGCGGCAGGTAAACCAACTGGCCTGGCCTGCCAGAGGCTTTCCCTGAACAAGCAGCGACCCTAGTTTGAGAACCACTGGCCCAGTGCACAGTGACTTAACCTGGGACTTAAAAGATCCCAGCTCAATTCCTAGCTCAGCCAAAAGTTTCCTCTGTGATCTCGGACAAGTCACTTGTTCTATCTTGTGCCCAGAAACTGAGATAAGATTTCTTCTTACCTCAGATAGGTGCATGAAGATAAATATAGTGAAACCCCGCTATCACGCAACCTTTGGGATCCAAAAGATTACATCGCGCTAAATGCAGGGTCGCGGTATAGCGGCGTTTCAAACCAGTCAGGTTTCAAGTGGCCCCAAAGCGGTGCATTGAGGTGCACTGCCTAGTGCCCCTGGTGCCTAGTGCCCAGCAGGGGAGAGAAGCCGTGGCTCCCTGCCTGCCGGGGACAGAGAACTCTGGGGCTGCGGGCACCAGTGCTCTCTGTCCTCCGCAGGCGTGGGGCCGAGGCTCCTCTTGAAGCGGGAGAGAAGCCGTGGCCCTGCACCTGCGGGGGACAGAAAGCACTGGTGCTCACAGCCCCGGAGTTCTCTGTCCCCAGCAGGTGTGGGGCTGCAGCTTCTCTCCCCTGTCATGGTGTTGGGGACCATTTGTACAGTACCTACCTGTATTATACTGTACCTTAAAGAGGAGCCAACCTGTGATCACGTTATATCCGATTTTGTGCTATGGCGGGGCACATTATGGCAGGATTTGACTGTATCTATTAATGACAGAGGTGCTCAAATACTGCGGAATGAGGGCCCTATATGTAATCATGGGTGAAGCAGAGCCTGAGACACAGTGTCAGAATTGAATCAGATGGCAGCTACTAGTATATCTTATGGCTTATCTTGCCATAAATGAAAAAAAAATATGGCAAATTAGGGGAAACATTGTTTTATAAATAATAAGTATTGTGGCACGGTGGTCACACTCACCATTGTCGTGCCTCCTGCTGGTTGTCCGGGAATTAGCTCTCTCAGCCCTGGAGCACGCTCTATTACCTGCCCCTCTGGTCAATCTGCACCCCTGTACTTCAGGCCCTGTGTCCCTCACCGGCCCACGGTGCCCCTTCTCCTGGGTACTGCCCTGCAACAGTGCCCCCACACTCGGGGTCCTTCCCTCCCCAGGAAATCCCACCTCCCTAAGCCCACCTTGCCTCAGTGACCCACTGCCAGTCTTCATCTAGCCCGTTCCCTCAGGGACAAACTGCAGTCTGAAGGGGCCATCATCAGCCAGGGGGTTGGACCTGCTGCCTTTTCCTTCCCTGGCTGCCTCCCCACAGCCCTAATACCTCTTCCTGCCCTGAAAGCAAAGCCTCTGCCTGGGGGGATTGCCAGGCTGGTGCTTCTCCAGCTCCTCCTACCCTTCCCCAGCACTGCGCTGTCCAAGGTACTCTTTTCTCTTTCAAGCAGCCAGGTCCATCTATCTCCAGGACTGGAGAGAGACTGACTACCCCTTCTGGTCTGCTCTCTTTTATACTGGCTTGGCCAGCTCTGATTGGCTACCTCCCATCTCTTCCTCATTGGCTCTCAGCCGCAGCCCGAGGGCTAGCTTTTAACACTTCCTGAGCCAGAGCAGGGTGACTGGCCTGCTACAAGTATATTGTTAAATACCTTTTGCAGGCCAGGCATGTAATTCTTATGATCCATCCCTCAGTGAACTGAGAAGTATCCTTTGTCAGGGCTCTTTGGGGGGGTAGGGGGAGCAAGACCAAATGTAAGGAATGAAGGATCTAAGTATTTCATACTGAAACAATAGACTGACCTTGGGAATTTAAAATTGGGTGATGGAGTTAAATTTGCCAGTGGTGGTGCTGAAATGGGCTATTTAGCTGGGTGAACAGAGGGTTTTAACTCTCACTAAAGAATAAAGCCTCACTGTAGCTATCACTGCCAATAGAGAGGTGTGCGGGAATTTACCATCAAAACCGTTTCATGACAGTTAACTTGGGCTTCGGACTAAAAAAAGGTTTTTCCTGAGAAGTGTCAGCTTTCGGAGGAAAATGTTGACCTAAATAAAAAAAATGCAACACCTGAAAACTGAAGTGTTTTTGAGTTTCATCCAAAAAGTAAAATATCTGTTTTGAAACCTTGCTGGAGCACCTCAGGGAACTGTAGCTTGGGTGCTCATGTCTCTGTTCTCCTATATGAGCCAGGTTCCTATCTAGAGTACATCTCCCATGATGCACCGCAACCAGAAACTTCAAAGCAACCCTGGCACATCATGGAACTGGGAAAACTAAGGCCTGGTCTATGCTAGAAAATTCAGTTGGCTTAACTACCTCACTCAGGAGTGAAACCCACACCCCTGAGCAACATAGTTAAGCTGACCTAAGTGACCATGTAGACAGCACTGGGTTAGTGGAAGAATTCTTCCATCAGCCTAGCTAGCTACCACTTCTCAGGGAGGTAAGTTATCTGCACTGATGAGAGAATGCCTCCCATCAGCATAGGTAGTGTCTACACCAGTGGTTCCCAAACCTGGACTTCCAAGAGCTAAGCAGATCAAAGCAAGCACATCTATCACACTGGGGCAATTTAAACTTCAAGACTCCTTATAAGAAATGGAAAGGGAGGTGGATATTTTTTTTACTATTTTTAAAATTAAATAGGCAGCTAGTATTGTTTTTAAAATTATTACTAAGAACAAGTTTAAGCTTTGTTGTAACGTGCATTGTTTGCCTGGACTGCTCAAGACCTGAATGCTTGTGTAGGAGGAACTGTTTGGGTTGGCTTCTTAAATACCTTCATGCTATTTCACATCTGATACTCCTTGATGAAACATAGGAGCCTTGTCTTACAACAGGCTTATTCAAAGTGATACAAGCTACAAAAGTGAGATCTTGGAAGAGTGTTGCCATTTTCATAATATAATAAAAATACCATAATGATAAATAATAATTAATAATAAATAGTGTGTAATAAGCATGTCATAAAAAACAAATTTTATATTTACAAGATCACAGCTTTTATAACAGATACTCAGATAAAGGAGCACATCCCTGGAAATATTCATTTTTTAGGAGGGCATTCACGAGACTTGACATTTTAGTGAAAGGGGTTCACAGGTTGTTAAAGTTTGGGAACCACTGGTCTACACTGATGTAGTACAGCAGAGCAAGTGTGCCACTGTAGTGTTTGAAATGTAGACAAGCCCTGAGGCAGCATGGGAGATGTAACCCAACTAGGGAGCCTGGCCCATAGAGGAGAATGAAGGCATGAGGCACTGCAGCAACATTTCCGAATCAAAATTTTCAGTTTTAAACCAACAGGTTTCTTCCCAAAAAGTTCTGGGCTGTTTTTTAGCAAAAAACAATACATATAAATTTTAGTTCCATTTTTGTCTAAATGATCTGCAGGCAGGGGGAAAGAAACAAGTATTTTCTGACCAGCTCTAGCTACCAACTAGTAAACCTACAACTTTTCTTTTGAAGTAGTTTTTACTCTTCTCCTGAAGTTCTGTTAAGCTGTAAATACGTCTCAGTAACCTAAGACAAACAACTCCAGCATAAAGTAATTTGCTTCAGGAATCAACTGAGAACGTTTTACTTCAGGGATCAGTGCCAACACAAGTGTGTGAGCATTTGCTCCAGTTCAGGTCTAGCTTTATAACTAATTTGGGGCCTCACTTCATTGGGAGCTTCTCAGACTTCCTTCTCAGTCCCATCACTCCCTCTGGCTAGAGAAGCAGAAAGGAAAGCACTCACCGGCTGACAGCACATCTCCTCGGCAGCAGGGCTGTTGGAATGGCAGCAACTCTAGGCTGATTCCACCCCCAGGCCATCAGACTCTGCTCTTGTTTTGAACCCAGTTTACCATAAGGCTGGCCCTGAACAAAGATGCATCAGGAGAGCTAAGGAGCACAGGGTGAATGTGGGTCTTGAGTCCCCTCCGCTCCTTGGAGGACGGGAGCAACCCTCCATGGGGCTCATGAATCTAGTAACCATTGCCACTCCCACCAGCCATGTTGGGTATACACACCCCAGCATCCCCTGAAAAGGCAGGCTCTACCCCAGGGGGGAGGAAACTCTGCAGGGTAGCAACAGAGCCCAGTTACATGACATCTCAGAGGGCTTCCATGCAATGTACCCAACTCTGATGTAATGTTATTTAAACCTCTGCTGCAGCCACTCTCACCATGAGGAGAGAAACTCCAGCCTTCAAGTGATGTGTGACCCTGTTTAGACTGGCTGCCTTTCCCTCACTTCCCTGCCATTGGGGCAGAGACCAGAGGTGTTTGGGGGGCAGTGGAGGAGAGGTGAAAAGAAGCAGCCACAGCCAATGCCATTTTCACAGGAGGGAAACAGAAGGAGCTCAGCTGCTCGGCTCTGCTCCCCTTCTGCAAATCCCGGGTATATTCCTTCCTCCTCCAGTTCCTCTAATTCTGCAATACTGGGCCTACGAAGATGCAGGTGAAGGCCATTGCTGGTGCCGCCTCCTTCCTAAGGCTTGGGTGGGAAAGGGATTAGAGCCAAGGCAGGAGGAAGGGTTAGTCAGTTTAATAGGGCATGCATCTTTAGGACTGAAAAAACAATGCCACAACACATGCCATTAAAATACTACTCTTAATACCTAGAAGTACAACAAAAGTACAATGAAAACCATTTCTAGTCTTCAGAATGGCTTGACATTGTGGTTTTCCACCATTCCAAAAGGTTTTATAAAGGTCGTAGAAAAACTTCTCTCAAATTCATTTAAGGAAAAGATCTTACTAAACATTTATTTCACCACCAACAGCACTGTGGATCTAATCATTGTTAGTTCTCTGTAATTGTATCTGTAGTATTACTTTTCTCTTCAGAATTCATCAGGGTTACATTTTTTGCTGTATTTTTTTTCATTATTTACATTTCATAAGAGTTTTAAAAATACCTCAATTTCCCAAAATAATCAGTAAGCCATATACTATTTTTGCCAGGGTCAGAAAAATCTTTATGAAATCATATTTTCATAATAAAGGGAAGTGATAGGTTGGAATGTGAAAGGGGCGGTGCAAAAAGTAGCCTTTGATAGACCACCAACGGTTGGAATGTTAAGCATTTCATTTCGTGGAAATATTCAGTCGGTATCCAGATGGGAGCTCCCCATGGGAGTGGTGTTGGTAATAGAAGACACTCTTTCCTTTGAGCCACTACTGAATGAATGACCCCATTTAGGGGTAGGTGACTCTTTGCTAACAGAGAGACAGAGGGCGCCATCTATAAGAAATGCAGTATTTCCAGACACAAGGATTCCAAACAAAAGCCAAAAAAACCACACACCTGTCAGCTGTTTCCGACCCCACCCCCAAATCATGAGGCTGGCATAAAGTCATGAGTTATTAAAAAAAATACATTGTGATTTTATCTGTCTTCATTCTCAAGCTCTTAGAGGGTTACATTTTCAAACTTTCTTCTACAACCACAAGGCCTAGAAGCTTACATTTTATTTTAAAGGAAAGCTGATACAGTCACATAATAACGTGACTCCAGGAGTTAGGGCTTTAAGAAAAACAAATACTGTCAAACTAGTGATAAAACTGCAAGAGTGGCAATACCAGATATAGAACCCTGATGGTTGCTTTTCCATATTCAGAAAGAAACCTTTTTTCCCCCCCAATTTTTAAATACATGAAGAAAACCACAAAACAAGTGAGAATAAAAATTAAGCCTCTAGGAGGCTACGCCTTGTGTATATATCCTCTGTAACAGGATGAATTTAGCTAAAAATAAAAGGGCTGCCTGTCTCCGTAGACATCAGAGGCCAGACATTGGTGAGGCCTCATCTGGAGTACTGTGTCCAGTTTTGGGCCCCACACTACAAGAAGGATGTGGAAAAATTGGAAAGAGTCCAGCGGAGGGCAACAAAAATGATTAGGGGGCTGGAGCACATGACTTATCAGGAGAGGCTGAGGGAACTGGGATTGTTTAGTCTGCAGAAGAGAAGAATGAGGGGGGATTTGATAGCTGCTTTCAACTACCTGAAAGGGGGTTCCAAAGAGGATGGATCTAGACTGTTCTCAGTGGTACCTGATGACAGAACAAAGAGTAATGGTCTCAAGTTGCAGTGGGGGAGGTTTAGGTTGGATATTAGGAAAAACTTTTTCACTCAGAGAGTGGTGAAATACTGGAATGGGTTGCCTAGGGAGGTGGTGGAATCCCCTTCCTTAGAGGTTTTTAAGGTCAGGCTAGACAAAACCCTGGCTGGGATGATTTAGTTGGGGATTGGTCCTGCTTTGAGCAGGGGGTTGGACTAGATGGCCTCCTGAGGTCCCTTCCAACCCTGATATTCTATGATTCAATGATTCTATAACAATATATAGCAAAACACAAACACTGACCACTCTTTGTAGCAAGTAATGCCAGGATTATTGAGGGCCCTGGTTGTAGCAAGACCAGTGCAGTTCTGCTGCACAAACACAGGATTGCAGGAACCTCAAAGGACTTGTGCACTTCCTGAACACTGTATAGAATAGCTTTCCACTAGCTTCTTGCATCTACTCATGGGGTGAAGACATTGGCTACAGGCCAGGGGAGACTGGTGGTTCCACCCCTCCATTGAGCCATGAGCCACAGGGGGTTCTATCACCCTGCGATGCAGCAGCACAAAAGTATGGCCTGGGAGGAAGAAGTCTCCCCATTTACTCAGGCTACCTCCTGGAATGAGGATTTGCCTGGTGTCATTACAAATTCTCCACATGACTTTTCACAAGAGTAGGCTCACTAACCTCCATGTGTTGGCCAGATCCCAGCGTGGGTAATTCTATTCTCGCTAAATTTGCCCCTCTCATTTCAATTGGAGAGGACTCTCTCTAATCCCTTTCCTAAAAAAACTGGTGTGCATTGCTTTGTATTGCAGCACCTCAGGAATGGAGGTTGTTCGTAACTCTAAACAAAATGTTAGGGTGATTCTTTCAAAAGTTTACAACTGAACAGTGACTTAATACAGGTTTAAAACTTTACTGTGCAGAAGAAAAATGCTACTTTTAACCATCTTAGTTTAAATGAAGCAAGCACAGGAACAGTTTTCTGACCTTGTCAAATCTTTTTTTTTTTTAAACTTTCCCTTTATTTTTTTAGTAGTTTACATTTAACACAGCACTACTGTATGTGCTTTTCCTTTTTTTCCTCTGCTGCTGCCTGATTGCATAAATCCAGTTCAAAATGAGGTGTGTGGTTAACTGACCAGTTCATAACTCTGGGGTTCGTAACCCTGAGGTTCTACTGTATTTCTTATTTTAAAAAACAAATGTTAGTTTTTGCTACCTTTTTACTCCTCTTAGCACAGCAGCACTACCACATCTATGGGAGAGAGACTTTGAGTCTATGCTGGCTCCCATGTTAACAACATTGTTAACTAAGTTTCAACTGCAGGACCAAATTTGGCCTGTGTGTGTAACTGAGGTCAACATTTTAATACAATGGGAAAACAATCAGGGTGTAACTCCACTGAAGTCAATGGAATTACACCAGGGATTAATTTATCCTCAGTTGTGCTGCACAGGCATGAAGAGTTGACAGAGGTTAGTCTGCACAATCTTTATTACTGGCAGTCATGCATTTACCAGAGAGTCCAAGCTGGACTCTCAGAGCCCATGTCGAATCTGTAGGGTTGGTAGTTAAACAACAAAACTCTCATATATTTAATCTACAGTCATTGACACCCAGTAAACATGGATTCCCAGACATGCAGCACAGCAAATAATGGTCCACAACTATTAATTTGTTCATTACGCAGGTTGTCTGGTCAGGGAATAAAAACAAGGCACCTGATCCACGTAACAAACATGGTGCACATTTCAAATTGTGTATCCAATCGCAGCAGTCTCTTTTCACTTACTCAAGTCATCCATCCAGTTAGGGAACAGAAACAATACCGAGTGACGTTACCAGCCCAGCACAGACTGATGCTGTGAATATACCGAGTTATCTGCTTGCAAGTGATCTGCAAACCAAGAACCATCGACTGAAGAAATGTATAAGACATTTGAGACTTTCAGGAACTTTTGCAGACAGAAAAGAGTGCAGTTTGCTGAATAAATTATTCATTGTGAATTCTTTGCTCAGCTCAACCGAGAGCGCAGTCCTCAAAGTGCAGCTTATCCTGCCTCTCACATTTCACCTGTTAGCGACTTCCCGACTCCACTTACTCTGACCAGACCCTCCCTAGCTTAACTTCCCTTATAACTCACATGCCACCTAGTGACTCAGCTGTGAACTGCCAATGTTCATTTATTTAAAATGCTCACCGGAAACTATTTCCTAATAGCAGTGCTTTCTATGAATCAAAGACTCAATTTAATCTGAGAGTGTGCACAGAAGTGCACGGCCCACTTGGGAGTCTCAGTACTGCTATATAATTACAACAGTTCAACATTTGGGGCCAAATTTCCAAAGGCAAATGGAGTGGGTGCATCTACACCAATGGTTCCCAAAGTGGGGTTCGCAAACCCCTGGGAGTTCGCAGAATGTTGCAGGGGGTTCACCAGAAAAATTTCACTAATGGCGGCCAGAGGACTCCGGGCATTGGAGGCAACAGGTGGGACCCGGTTGCAGGGCTGACAGCCTGAGCCCAAGGGAGAGTGGGGCCGGGCAGTTTGGGCTAGCAGCCCAAGCCCTGCCCCTGTCAGCGGGGGAGCCAGCAGCCTGCACCCCAGGGAGAGTGGGGCCGGATGCTGAACCAGACCTGAGATTTTATTTTTCTCCAGTGGTTCTGACCTTCCAAGAGCTATGCAGAGCAAAGCAAGTGCATCCATCACACTGAGGAAATTTAAACTTAAATCCCTGGAAATACTGATTTTTAGGAAGGGGTTCACGGGATTTCACAATTTAGTGAAAGGGGTTTTCAAACTGTTAAAGTTTGGGAACCACTGATCTACACAAACATAGTGCCCGACTACCACCCCTTTTCCTCCAATTTCACCTACAAAGCCTTCCCTTAGACACAAAGGGCTGGAGTCACAAAAGATTCTAGGTTTCAGAGTAGCAGCCGTGTTAGTTTGTATCCACAAAAAGAACAGGAGTACTTGTGGCACCTTAGAGACTAACAAATTAATTTCAGCATAAGCTTTCGTGAGCTACAGCTCACTTCTTCGGATGCATAGAATGGAACACACAGACAGGAGATATTTATACATACAGAGAACATGAAAAGGTGGAAGTATGCATACCCACAGGAAGAGTCTAATCAATTGAGATGAGCTATCATCAGCAGGAGAAAAACACTTTTGAAGTGATAACTGAGATGACCCATAGAAGGTGTGAGGAAAACTTAACATTAAGATTCTAGGTGGTTAAATCCCAGAATTAGGCCCTACTCAGGGGTCCAAAAGCCTCCCTCAGCTGCTCCTGAACACTGTAGGCACCTAAAATCACTTTGTGCACCTAAATACTTCCAGTAGAAGATCCCTAGGCAGCCAATGTCTCTGAGCGTATACACTGCAGCTCCACACCATACGGACACCTACCCCCAGCGTGATGTATGAACCGGGGGAAGATAGGCATCCCTCCAGCTACCTCACCTATGGTGCCTGATCTGGTAGCTGTGCTCAGACCTCACCGAGCAGGTCAGGCCACTATAGAATAGCTTACACCAAATGATGGCAGTGCGGGAAGACTCTTAGCCCTGTACTCACCTGGGATCTGGGAGACTTCCCCCCCACCCAGCTCCAGTCCCCCCTCCACTAGAAGAGGAGAAGGCTCTGAACTGGGATATACCTCTCAAGAGAGCACCTATACTGCTGAGCTATGGGATATTTCAATGGAGGGCACTCTCTGTCTCTCCTGTCATACAGCCAGAGTGGAACAGCTTCCATTTAAAAAAATCATAGGAGCAGGGCAGGAGGACTGGATCCTGGGTTCCCCACCGAGGTGCTCTAACCACCAGGCTACGGGAGAGACAGAGCACAGAAAGACAGAGGACCCTACGTGACCATGTCCCATAACTCAGTGGTCAGAGCATGCACCTGAGAGGTGGCAGACTCCAGTTCAAATTCCTTCTCCCTCTCAGGCAGAGGGGGAGCTTGGACTTAAGGTCTCTCAAAGCCCAGGCGAGTACCCCACTGTGCTAAAAGTTATGAGGTAAGTCACCTTCCTCCTCCTTTCTTCCCTGCCCCCATCTTCTTGCAAAAACAGCCTAGACACCTAACACCAAGAGAGGGTGAGAATCCCAAGCAGAGGGAACCACCTCCCTGCCATCTGGACTTAGGTGCCTAACTCTGAAGGAGGGGTGGGGCTTAGCACCCCCCAGCCCCTTGGTATGGCATCCCCCCCTTGGCTAGCTTAGGCAAGGAGCCATCCAGCACACTGGGTTTTGAGAATACTCTCTCCTCCCATTCATTGTATAGAGAGCCTAGAAGCCAAATTAAGGCTTTAAGAATCGCAGTAATTTTCTAGGTGCCTAAAACTTAGGTGCGGTGACACTGAGCGTCGCCATGCCTTAGTTTCTTTGCGACTCTAACCCCTACTTAGCCAACCTGTACGTGCAAGGAGTGAGCATGTATTTTTCTATATAAACTACTATCCTCACATTTGAAAGTTTGCCCCTTTGTGTTCCTCAGATACCTTCTTTAGCATGTTTTTCAAAACCTAACCTATGACAGGTGCAGGTAAGAATGATAAGTCCTCACATACAAATACAATCAAACGTGGTAACTTGCCGCTTGCCATTTTTCTGTGCTCATTTTTAAGCAGGTTTCATTTTACTAGTCCAGATTGCTTCATTTTGCTTGAGGAGATATAGGTAATTATTTAGACCATAATTCATACCTGAAAGTAGGTTAACTGAGTGGTTCTTCAATAAGATGGAAGTATTCCTTGATTTCATTTAGGTTTACATTTGACGCATTTCATGCATATATTTTTAGGATGCACTGAAAGAATGTCCTTTAGTTTGTATTTTACAGAAGAGGAAAACTTAGTTATTCTTAAAGTTCTATTTCCTGAGTTTCAATAATGTCATTCACATTTTAGATTAACCATCAGGAATCCATGTATGCCCAGAGTATGATAGCACAAACACTGATACTCCCATTCATAAAATCTGAATAGTCCGTACATTTCAATTGAATGAACACAGAATCATAAAAACGCAGACTTGGAAGGGACCTTGATAGCTCATCCAGTCCACTCACCTGAACTCAAGCAGAATTAAGTATTATCTAAACCATCCCTGACAGGTGTTTGTCTAACCTGTTCTTAACACACACACCCCATAAGGTAGATTCCACAACTTCCCTAGGTAATTTGTTCCAATGTTTATCTACCCTTACAGTTAGGAAGTTCTTCCAAATGTCTAACCTAAATCTCCCTTGCTGCAACTTAAGCCCATTATTTCTTGTCCTGTCCTCAGTGGATAATGAGAACAATTTATCATCCCATCTTTTATGTACGTGACGACTGTTGTGTCCTTCCTGTCAGTCTTCTCTTCTCCAGACTAAAGAAACCCGTCCCCCGCCAACCCAATCTTTCCTTGCAGGTCATGTTTTCTAGACCTTTAATCATTTGTGTTGCTCTCCTCTGGACTTCCTCCAATTTGTCCACATCTTTACCCAAAGCGTGGTGCACAGAACTGGTCACAGTGGAAGAATTACTTCTCGTGTCTTGCCCACACACATTGCTGCTAATACATCCCATACAGAAACCATGAAATAATTTTAATTCAATAAAAGAAACAGCATTATTTTTAGAGATTTTAAGAGAAGTTAACATGCTTACAGACAGAAAAATCAGTTTACACTGATAATTTAATAATCCTGAAGTCCTTAACTATACAGGACTCCTGTGTAAGACCTTACTGGTGATTTAATAACCTAGTGTATGAATGCCTGTTTTCACATCCAGAAGTATCGTGAATATTCATTTACTGCACGGAGAACGCACTGGTATAAATCCCAACTCTGAAAAAATCTGTAAGTAGCACAATTTATAGTCTGCTTTTGCTATTTTAAAAAAGGGTTCCTCTGCACCATTGCAGCCATGTTGATAATTTTATAGAGCATCTCTCAGGAGAGGACAAGAAATGGGTAATAAAGAGATGTAGATGGTATCCCTCAATTGGATGGCTAAGGGACAAACACACATGGCAAAGGGCCCTGGAGCCATCCCAGTCAATGGTAGTTCTGAGCAAGGGAGTTCTTTTTCCCCCCACTTATCAATGAAGCATTATTGCATAATGACTCCTATTCCCCAACGTCCTCCTGTATTGAAGGTGGACTTGGACCATCATCAGGGATCCGAAGACGCTCGCCAGATTTTTGGGTGTTCCAATTCCAGATTGGAATTTCACAGCCAAGGCTCATGTACGCCCTGGAAGAATTCAGTTCCCACTTTTAACCAGTTGTACCTGCTCATACCAATCTCCTTTCTAGTCATAACCAAAAGCCAAGGAGTCATTTCAGATATTTATTATCAAAAAACGTATTTGCTAAAAAAGAAATACAATAAAACAATCCAATGCTATATTACAGTTTTGATAGATAAAGGGAATAAATAGTTTTCTTAATGAACAGCCAAATGGTGAAATGGAAACACCGTATAGATTTGTATGCAAATACCCCAACTACATTCTTATTAAACAGATTAAACAACATTCATTGGCATCATCAAATAACAAGAGATTCATCTCCCTTCATGGCAATAAATTCTCTCACTCATGGCTACTATGGCGATTTTAAAATTATGGCCCAAATTCAGTATTCAGAGACACCAGGGTTAATCCAGAGTAAATGGTTTATTACTGGTGTAAAGGAGATCCCAATATGACCTTCAAATTCCAAAGGTCAAGGCCAAATCGAACACTGGCATAGCTCCTTTTAAGCTGTGGGATCACTCTCAAAACCCCACTTTGGATTCCAACAGGGAAACAGACTTTTCCTCAGGATCCCCAATTTAAGATCCATTTCCCTTTTTTCCTATAAACAAATGTTAACAAATAAGCTCCTGGTACCCAGTGGGCAATCTCTTCTAGACTGCCACAACCAGAAACTCAAACAAACAAGGAACTCCTTCTTTGGGCACTCTTAAAAAAATTTAATATAAGAGTCAATCTATACTTCCAAGCAGCCTCGGCATCATGGCACCAGGTTTTCCCCTCAGAGCTGAACTCTCCATTTTTAACTTGCTTTATGTTGCAGACATCAACTTCAGGGCAGCTTGGCTCAAGGTCCCAACCATGGCTGCTACCTCACCGTGGTCATTTACAGGCAGCCCTGACTTACACTGAGACACACAAAGTGCTTCTGAAATGATTGTACTACAGCAAAGTTTACATTTTGTAGGATACACTAAGCTCCTTTAAGGAACCCAATCCCACTCTTATGGGGCAGGATCAGGCCCTGTGTTCATAAGGTGCTGCCCAGGCGATTAAAGGACCTGCTTTTGCAGTGCAGAAGATACCTACCACGTCCCCATATGGCTCTGAGTACCTGCAGCTCTCATTGACCTTTCTGAGAGCGGAGGGTGCTCAAGGGCTGCAGCAAGAATATTGCACTGTCACATTGTCTAGTTCACGTCAGCAGTGATTGTCCTCCATGCCACCTCTAATTCCTGCAGCACAGGCTTGAAGTGCTGTTCCACAGAGGCAGTTCAGGCTCCATAACACAGTCCTGTTGCTACAGGACAAGATCAGATACTCCCAAGATTTGGCTGTTTGGGATGTCTTTGGTGTTATAAAGTTCTATTCTGACTCTGACTGGCTGTTACTTCTGATGCGTTTCAAATAAGACACAGTGCAAAATGCAAGCTTCAGAAGAAAAAAAACACATGACCTTCACTGAACAGTCCATTAAAAAGATAAAGAATCCAGGAAATCAAATCTCAGTAGTGGGGCAGGGAGAATAAGAGACATTTGGCAAATTTTAAAGGATTCCATTTGATTGTCTTAGTAAACCACATACGCTCCTTTTTAAGGATATTATTTGCAAATGTGATTCTAAACGAACAACTAATTGCAAACCAGTTGAAACTATAATCGCAGAACTTGCTGTACGAATACAACTTGAAGAATACACCCTGCGGTTACAAATTCCTTAGTGCTTTTTGCATCCAAGTTTGACTCAATGTTTTTTGTTTGCACAGAACAATGTAAATCCATTCAGACGGGTATTGTTTGCCACAAAAAGGACCAATTCCCACATCAGATACCCTTATTTGGCCATACTCTGCAGAACCAAAAGGCCAATTTTTAAAAACATGACTCAATTTAGCTCCTATTTATGAGATAATTGTAGCAAGCATGTAAAACACAATTATCATGTGAAGTTGCTGAGATGTTTGAGTCTGAAAATGTGCAGTAACCAATTGTCATATCCCCCTGTAAACACAATTTGTATTGCAATAAACCATGCCACATTTTTACACTGTATTGCTTATTTAGGAGATGTGCCATGTACATTTTTCGGGCTTAGTCTTTCAATGGACTTCTCCCAGCTCCTCCCTCCCACAGAATTCAGTGGGAGCAACGTTCAGTAACTCTCAGAAAGCATTCAGGGCCAGATATACAGAGGGAGTTAAGCATTTACAGAAGCAGATGGGCAGCTAGTGGGATTTTCAGAAGGGCATAAGCAGGTTAAGCTCCATACTCCCATTAACATCAACGAGAATTAGGTGTTTAACCTGCTAAGCGCTTTGGAAATCCCACTAGGCACCCGTCTCCATCAGGTATCTAAATACCTTTGAAAAATCTCAGCCTTTGTGCCTCAGAGGATCAGCCCTGTGGGCCAAATCCTGCTCCCACTGACATTAATGGCAAAAAATACAGATTTCATTAATGCAGAATTGGGTCCTTTCTTTGACAAGAGACAGGGTCACATCCTTCTGTCTTTATTTATGTGACTAGTCCCATTGGGCTAAACTGTGCCACAAGGGACAGATTCTTCCCCCATCAATATCAACAGCGTAGCTCCCGTTGATTTCAACAGGAGCAGGCTCGGTGTCCCTATTACACCCATGTAAACTCAGCCTAATTCTACTAGCTTGAACTGAAGCTCACCCTATAACTGACAGCAGAGTTTTGCCTCCTGATTTAATGGGACCGCCTAAGAGCAGGAGTAGTTCACTTTTTGTTCTGCTACCAGTTTTTTAAAAGCCCTCTCAAGAAGGAACTCAATTTGGTCTAAGGGTAAAAAAAAAAAAATTCACATTTACAGACAAAGCCCTGCACCAATTAAAGCAGCCTTAACTCTGCACACTGTGCAGATATTTTGCCTGTAACACAGACCTACACGATACTGTACCGCATTGCCAGCAACCACAAAGGGGCAGAGCTCAGGCTTTAACTGAGAATGTTCACACTCTTTTTCGGGGCATGTAAATATTTTGACATAGGTTCCCCATTTACGTATTGTAACTCTGTGCAAGAGTAAAACAAAGAAAAACTCTCCACTTGCCTTTTCAATTGCATTCGTGTAATGCTGCACACGCGATGAAACAGGTTTGGGATGAACATTCCCTTTTCTTTCTGCCTTTGTCTGCAAGTGCAAATATTATTTTCACTGAACTCTCCTTTCTATTTATTTCCTAAAAGTCGGCATCTGAATTAAACGGCTGGGATTCTGCTACACTTTGTTACATTCACATGACAGGACATCGGAGAGATGTTTGGAATGAATGCAGGCCATTAGTGCATATTGTCTAAAATTTGAATTAGACTCGGAACCTCTTTCTGCAATTAGATTAGGTCGCTTGTTGCATTCGTATTTACAGCCTGGAAAAGAAAGTGCAAGTGTACTCAACATCTGTATAGATTCAATCAAAAAGAGTGCTTTTGCCTTGCCTTGCATCTCGTACTAGCTAGTTACTAAACCCTAAAGAGACAGTGGGAGCCATCATGCCCATATTATGTGGCCACTGACTAATCCTACTAACCTAAAAAGGTACAAGTTAGTCATGCAGTTTATAGCTCAGATCTTGTACATTTGGTTCAGTGTTACTTAATGCTAAAAAAAGGATGGAATTAGAAAAAAAAATTCAAAAAAGAGGGCTATTTTGCCCGGTCTCATAGTTTCAACTACAACTGCATCTACAGGTGCTTTGAATGCTTTGCTTCCAACAGATTATTAGTACCTGTTTGGCAAGTGCATCAAAGTCACCTAGGCACCTGGTGAAAAATGGCATAGGAAAAATAAAGTCAGTGCGTTCCATCCTGCAAATCTTTACTCAAAGCCTTACTTCTGTGAGTAAGGCACTCAGACGCCATGTAGAAACAGACCCAGTTCTTGGATGAGTAAATGCTGGCGGTATTGGGCCCCGTGATATCAGCTTTTAAATGTGCAGATAGAAAAGCTTTTGCATACTATAGTATATACACAACTGTACCCCAGAATACATAGCATTGCTCTGATTCATAAGTGTATTTCAGCTTGGTTGTTGTTTGTTACAGCTGGGGAGGGCTTGCTTTTCAGTCCCTCTGTCGCACCTTTCGACACATCGGTGAACAGCAACCTCGGAGTCCACAGAGTCAGTAATATTCTTTTGTACTCCTTTCGGAAATTCTGATTGAGAAGGCCGTATATCATAGCATTGAGACAGCTGTTAAAATAGGCCATGAAGTAACTCAGGACAAAGAGCCATTCTGGAATTTTTGGCGCTACTTCCGAAGGATTAATAGAGACAGCAAGACCAATGAAGTTTAATGGCCCCCAGCACACTGCAAAGAGGACAAAAACCACAAACATGGTCAAAAAATTCCGAACATCAGCTGCTCTGAGCTTCTGCCTGGAGTCTTGTCTTACCCGGTGCTTGACTTGAATCACCAAAATCCAAATCCGTAGGTAACAGAATGACACTATAGACAGGGGGACTATAAAATGAACAACTACCACTGTTACGGTGTACGATGTACTTACAGTCTGAGCAAAGGTGCAGGAATAAATCCGGGGATCATATCGCAGGGATCCAACAAAAAAGTTTGGCACAATTGCCACCACTGTCAGTATCCAGGTCAGGCAAAGATAGCAGCAGGTGTTCTTCAGGTTGAAGAGTTTATCGTACCAGAGGCTATGGCAGATGTAGCAGTATCTGTTGATTGCTATGACCGTGATGTTAAAAATGGACCCAATGACACTTAAGCCCATGAGGAACCCACTGACTTGGCAGTGAACATTTCCCAGTGTCCAGCCATTATGGAAAATGGCACTCAGGATGAGAGGATAAGGGTACACTGCTACTACCAGGTCTGCTACAGACAGACTGACCACAAAGATGTTACCTACAAAAAAGGAAGAGAGATTGTGACAGGTTAGTGTAGGTTTGTATATGTCTATAGCAAAGCTACAAACTCCAGTTTGTTTTGTGAATGCCAGTTTGATTGTAAAATGGTTCTGGGCCTTCACCTTGGCCCTGTACCCTTCCCATCTTGAGCTGAAAACCTCAGGTGGTGTCCGGAGAAGTTTCTGCAGCCAGCGGAGGGCTAACAAAGGAAAGAGATCAAGGGTCATTAATCTGGATGTTCTTCCATTCAAATAGAAGCCCCTTAAGCACACAAGTTAGCCACTTCACAAAAAAACTAATTTTCCCAGGTGGGTTTTTAACCAAGCAACAGATCACTTGATAAGACTCTTGATGCAGATAGGGGTGATCACCTAACAAAGGGGGATTGCAACATTACAAAAAGAAGTCACTCCAGCATAGAAGGTGAGGAGCACACCAGGACCAGAGGCAGACAAGGAGGAATACTGGACCACTTGGAAAAGACATTGGCCAAAGGGCTCGTGGATTAGTGATGAAACAGATGGGGACTTGTGGGCAGGTTTTGTTGTTTTTTCTGGCTCTGTATAGCCCTTGTGCTAAGAGTAAAGTGTGCGTGTGTTTACCAATTCCTGGGCAGAGTCTGTGTGTCCCTTGCTTTCACTGCCACGGAGTCTGCAAAAGGGACAAACTACACCACAGGGTCCACGGTTTCAGTGGAACTCCGGGAGAGTTCAATAGCTACTGGGGAGGCTTGGGAGAGCTGGTGTTTGTTTCACTCCCGGAGCTGGTGCTTGTACTGTGGGGTCCCCACTACCAAGAGGGCTATCAGACATGCCATCTGCACCGGGAGTATGCCTGCTGACCCAGAGCCAGAAACTAAAATCTGCCCAGCCCTAGCAAACCAAGAGTATATGGGACCCAAGGTCTGGGGCCAGTACATTAGCTTGGAGAAAGTTCACCAGGGAGAATTCTTTAGGATCGTAACAGAGACAACAGAGTTAGCATTGCATGCACGTAATGGGTGTCTTCAACAGAGCAGCTACGAATAAAAAAAGTAATAATCATAAATCACTAAACTCCTCCCTTTACAGTCAATAGTGAGAGAGATACGCTTCTGATCCTGAGAATTTTCCCATCAATATTCTCATCAGAAGGTTAATATTTTGTTTGTACAGAACCTAGCATAGTGGGGCCTCAGAGCTACTGTTCTACAAAGAATAATGAAAACAGACAGGCCATTCTCTCAGCTACCCCGGTGTAAATCCAGAGTAACTCCACTGAAGTTAATGGGGCTACACTGGATTTCCACTGAAAATAGAACTAATTAGCCTTACAATACATTGTTATTTGCCATTCATTCTGAACCCTCGGTATGATAAAAGAGCTCACTTTTCTGAGTTACAGGGAAATCTTCAAGCTCCCTCTATTTTCCTCCCCAGACAAAGGTTTCTAAGCCCACACAAGGGCTCTCCAATTCTAATCTCAAAAGATGTAACATACATCCCTGACAGCAGAGAACTTGGGAAGATATTAAATGCTAAGGTTAATGCTGTGTCAATCCCTGTCCCTCGTCTTCTGTGAATCTCTTGCAGCTGTAATGGGAAATGTTGTGAAAACTCACAAGAATCTAATCTTAGAAATTAAAAAAAAAAAGTGAATGCATGTTGGTTTACCTGCATGTTGGTTTTAAGTGACAAGGCGAAACCTACACCTGCTTATAGATTGAATTTTCCTCTTAAGAAGGAATCTTGCTTGGTTAAAAATATTTCCCTTTTTTATGCTTACTCTGAGGTGGAATCCAACAATTGCTTAGATACAGTATTTTCTTATGATCCCGGATTGCCGTTGCAATAACCTCCACTATGGGACATCAGCAGTGTTTGAAACCAGGACCTTCAGAACAGACCTCTGCTGCTTGAGCAAGCATGCCACCAGCTTATGTGAACTAGAAACTACGGGGGGATGTGACCTACATTCTACAGGTCTGTTAGACAGTATTACAAACGGTAAGGTACAAGTGAATTGAGATGAACCCTTCGTGTCATCTTCACATAGCTTCCTTGCCAGTTCAGAGTTCTTCAGGTTCAATTGGACTATTTTACTCAAGCTTCTCTCTGCCACGGTCTGGGTTGTACCTTCCTCCTGACTGAAACGTTATCCCTCTTTCTTCTGAAAATACTATGGTTCCAATTAATTCTTTGTCTTGCCAACATTGCTATCTATGCATTCTGTGAGAGTTGTAGAACCTATTCTGCAGAGCAGCCACTATAATGCAGCAGAGAGGAAGTTACTCTCAGCAACTGGTAGCACCTGTGCTGTGTGAAAGGTCTGCCTGCTGCCTTGACAATGGAAGCATTAACCACAAAGTAAATATACTGGTTTCTGGAAAAGGTTTGAAAAGAAAAGGCAGCAGAGGAGAGGTTGGAAGGCCTGAAGATAGGAACAAGAGCTCCAAAAAAAGGAGCTGCTTTTGGAGACTACCCCCTTTAGGTTTGATATGGGTTTGTCTAGACATGGGATTCTTCTGGAATAGTTATTGCACTTTAAATCTGAATTACCTTTCAGGTGTAGACAATTCCTTAGACTCCAACACTAGTCGTCTTCTTCCTTTCAAAACAGAAGCACCTCCAGTGCCAGACTGGGTAGAGCGCAAAGCAGTGGTTAGTCAAGAACATGACCAAGTACAGGCTGAGTTCAGCAAGGGGACAAGAGGATGAAATGTCACATTAGGGCAAGGAGGAGGAAGAGGTGAGATTCACACTTTATCATGTGCTACAAGTTTAGGGGAAAATTGTAAGATGTAGAAGCAACAAAGGAAAGAAATAATTCCGTGAAGATAGAAAATGAGCAGAGAGTCAAAAATGCCAAACTTTTTGCAAGAAACTTTTCAAAATTATTTTTGACGTTTCCCAAGAAATAAAGTTTCCCACTAAAATTGTTATAAAAACCCTCTGAGAAATTCTACCTTTGCTATTTAGTAAAAAAAATTAAATTCCAAGGAAACAAAATATTTGTAATAATTGAAAAGCCATTTTTCATTTTAAAAGTTGTGAGAATAGAAACAGTGAAAACACATTAAGCCAAAAATAACTGGAAAATTACAGGGGTTCTTCTGTCTCCTCCATCCCCCCCCCCTTTTAAATTCCTCCTTAAAATCCACTTCTCCTACCAAGTCTCCCTGTATGCATCTCTCCTCGCTGACAAGGACCCCATGTTTTCTTAGATTTGAACCGTTTCCTATGTGGTGTATAAGTTGGACTGTAAACTCTTTGGGGCAAGCCCTCCTTTTTTGCTAAAGATGTAAAGCACTGTGTACACTTATCATGAGGAAGAGGAGGAAAATGAAAACCCAGAAAAAAATCCCATCGTTGAGATCCCATCTCAGTCCACGCTGCGGCTCAGACAGCAGCACATATTGTTCACTTTTCCAAATCTGGTACATTTTGAGATAGGGAAACCTCTGCTACCCAGCTTGTCACTCAAACTAGAGCAGTGTATTGCTACTTTGCATAACTTGCAAGAAACTGAGTTCGTGGCATCTGTGGATATTACATCTCAGTTACGCAAGTTTGCTGTATATTCCATAGGGTAGGCTGGTGTTTGGCTTACTTCCCAAAATAGACTGGACTTGGTGTCTTGGACAGACCTGTAGGAAAATGTGGGGCAGAGGAGCTAGGAAACTCTGACTTTCCAAGTGAACATCCCTTTGGTTCAGAGGGGTGAGCTATCTAAGGTTGTAGCCTCCCAACCTGGCAGATTTTGGATTCCAAAGATGACTTCTCAATACTGGTTCTCCTGCCTTTGGCAGCAGGGATATGCTCAATCAGCAGCCAGTGTCACTGATAGAGTTCTACAGAGGAGAAACCACAGAGGTGCCCACGGGGAGAGCCATGAAAAGGAGTTGATAATGTTTAATCCTAGCTACCAATCAATTAGCTACTCATATAGCCAGACTGTGGAGTCAGCTAGGGACAGTGCACTTGGAAAAGCTACCTCCATGCTTCTACCTGTAAAACACAGGGAAGAACGCCAGCAGAGGGCATGCTTAGCTATCATGGTCTGCACTTGCTACAGGTAGCATCTCAACCCATTGATCAGTTTCATAAATTCAAGTCCCACGGTCAATGTGACTATCAGAGTCTCTCAAGAAGTTTCAAGATAACTGAGCAAACTCTACGAAGATCTCTCTGTGCAGTGATCTGACATCCATTACCAGGCTTCCAGAGATCTACATTCAACTACAATCATTGGCTACGGTGTTGCTGCAAATGCTATAGGCTAACCCAAAATCATGCTATAGTTAGATGGCTGGCTTGGCTCATTTCTACTTTTAGTCCTAAGTCACCAGGACTGGCCAACAGTTCATGTCAGGATGAAAGTGCAGCTCGATCCCACCCCACATCCCCATCTGAAAACAAGAATCCAGATTCAAGAATGGCTCATGGTGACTCGTAGTCTGGAGTTTGGCTGTCAATACGAGTAATTTTTAACGAAAAGTTATTAAAGCCCATGTGAAGTGCTAACATCTTTGACCCATTATGCATAGGGCCTGCAAAGCCTCAACCTGTCCCTGCATCAAAATGAATGTTCCTGATAAACCTTTCCCAATTCCTGCTAATAATCACTTCTTGACTTCAAGATGCTGTGGAGTTCCTGGTGATTTAAAGTGACAATATTATTTCTCTGACCCCAAAACACCGAAACCTGGTTGTTGCCCAGAATCCTTATCTTTAAGCTCTCTAATCACAGCACCTGAGTGCAATGCCAAGTGCTTCAATGCTATCTACATTCCCTCTTGCTTGGTCAGTTTTTCTAACATAACGTATGACCCCCTACTACAATGTCCTTTTAAAACCATGTGCGTATTTTAGGTTCATCTAAGGATATTATTTACTCCTGCTTCTGTTGAGCTTCAGTGCAGTTTTTCTGCTGATTTCACACTTCATTCAGAGCCTTCTAAAATGAAGTCACCGATCCTGGCCCTCTGGTAGAATTAATTCTGTCATGTGCAGAAACATTCATGCTCTGGCTAACTCTCCATTGCATGGAAGTGGATGGTAGCCCTTCCCAGGACAGCCCTACTCAGTCTTGCTCTGCACCACCATATTGCCTCTTCTATGCTCTCCTGCATTGAGGAATGCCTCTTATCAGTTTACCATGAAAGTCAAGCTTTCATTTTCAATTGCTTTTCTGGCCTGGATGGCTGTAAATATTGCCTTCCAATTGTGCATTGAAGTAGTGGTGTTTTACTGAGTCTGCAGACAGATGGAAAACACCAGGCACCACCTGGAACCACCAGAACTGCGGGGGTTCTTCTGCATTGTTCAGGAGGGTGCTGGCGGGGAGGATGGCCCCAGACAGGCCCCATCTTACCTCCTCCCCCCAGTACAGAAGTGCCTGGTTTGGCTGCCTCTGCACCTCTACACTAGGTATTGGAGTAGGTCATCAACTCCTTTCACATAGCACACCAAATCACCACCACCAATTAGTACCTTTTGCTCATTATCCAGGCAGTATACTGTACACCAGATAAATACAAAAAAACTTACGTTTATGAAATGTACGACATAAGAGACATGGCCCCTGCCCTGAAGAACTTAAAATATTTACATACAACACACAAGAGGTAACTGACAAGAGGAGTGGAAAAGGAGATCATAATAAAATCATGTGATTGTTGTGCATTCCAAAGCATCAGCTTCACTGCACAATGGGTATGTCACATCCTGTTTCATACCTTTAGCATCACTTAAGTAAACATAGAAGTAACAGAGATATTAGAAGCCAGGGAGAGACAAGTCACACTACCAGTGATCCTGCCAAAGAATTCGTGGCTGGGCTAGTACAGTCTGATCCAGACAGCGTGTCATGGCAGTTGGGATAACCCTCAGTCTAGATATCCCCTACCTGAGATGGCATGTCAGCAGGCTTAACGCAAACCCACCAAAAGTCAAGAGAAAGACTTCCATTGACATCAGTGGGCTTTGAATCAGGCACCAAATCATTTTGCAGCCCCTGGAGAAGTGGTGGTACCAGGTTCTGAATTTTGCTTGTATCTGTTCACAAAATTGGGGTGGTTGAGTAAAAGGGGAATGAAATCAGAGAGAAAATTAGATGAAGATATGAAGTTCTTGGAAAGGGAGAAGGGTGAGTTATTTGATTGTGGTATATATTGGAATATACAAGAATGTTTGTTATTCAGATAGTGTTTTCTTTGTGCGTCACTATGAGCACCTGGGTGAGGAGAAGGAGAGATGGCTTTATTAGAAATAAGGTTTAAAATAATAAAGATATCCCATTTGTACTGAGCTAAAACCAGCCTTTCTCCTGCTTGCTCTTGCTCTCCGAAATCTCTGCTCTCATGCCTGCTGGAAAGCCCAGTGCCAAGAGGATGGATGTCAGAATCCTGAAAACAAGGTCAGACATTTTAACCCAAGCACCATTTCAGAAAAACTAACCCTGAATTTATTTTTGGTGGGAAGTTGACAAGTTTAAATAGTTCTCACTGACTTTATGGAGGGTGTGAACTGGAAGTCCATTTCCAGTAGCAAAAAGGCCTTGAAATTTACTAATTATCAAAGGCAGAGTACTAGAAACTCCAGTAGCGTTACACAGACTTTAGAATCAGACTGACATTGTAGGATGGTTTTCTTAATAAATATAAGCAAAGGTTTTAAACCTGGGGCCTACATTTATGCTTTTTATATAAAAGTGGCTTGATTTTCAGAAGTGGTGAGCACCCACAAATTGAAGTCAGCTAAAAATCAGGACAATTAAGCTTAAAACATGCATTTAAAAATCTAGCTTTAGGCCACAGGCTTTGAAAGTTTGGGTCATCTTTTAAGTCATTAATATTTCTTCCATCAAGTGCAATGTATCTTGTACCTCCCAATGCACTGACAGCTTGGGACTTTTCTACACACAAACTGGTACCAAAAACAACTAAACAGGTTGTTATTTTGGTGTAAGGCTGCATGTGGAACCTTATTTCAAGTTAAGGGTATCTTAGGATTTTTAGGCACTCTGTGGGGGTGAGATTTCTAAAGTGCACTAATGTGCTGCACACTAATTGGTCCATGCAAATCCTCTTGGTGTGTTTTTACAGTACTATGTTAAAATTCACTACGAAACCTTAAGTGCGCACCAGCAGGGTCTACACAGACCAATTAATGTACTACATGTTAGCGCGCCTGAGAAATCCCACCCCCCCCAAGAGTGCATTACCTCACCATATAGACAAACTCTTATTTTGATTTAGTCTAAATATGATTCCTAATTGATTTGTAGTCAAAGATGCTCTTAATCAGAACTAAGTGTTCACACAGATTTGCAATAAAATAACAAAAGTGTGAATTAAACTTGGTGTAGTTATTTCAGTGCCTGTTTGATTATACTGAACAAGTAAGTCTGTACACACAGCACCTCCTCACCCCTACTCCCCATGCATCCTTGATGATTAAATTCCCTATTTTCCAAAAGGGTTCTCACATCTGGATTTTGTTAAGGACCCAGTCCTGCAACCCTTACTCAACCAAGTAGCCCCGGTGAAGTTAAGCCTTCCACCCTAATTTCTAAAGGAGCACTAATGATGTGAGTGTAATTTTGCAGAAGCATAAGGTAGAACCTCAGCTGGTGGAAATGGCTGTTGCTCCATTTGTGTCGACACCGCTACACCAGTTTACACCAGCTGAGGATCTGGGCTTTAAAATGTTTGTCACAAAGAGCTCTACAACACTTATGCAAGCAGCCCTACTGAGTCCAACAGGATTGCTCGCACGAATAAGAACTTTTCATGCAAGAAGAAGGGGCCTTAGCAAGATGGGGCCTCATGTGGTCAGGTACTCACTGAAGTCAGTGGGCAGGATGCTGATTTCTTCCTTTCCCTATAGTAAATGAGATCAGAATCTAGCTCTATGAGGCTGCTCAGGAAAGCACAGGTGTGTAGGATGGGGCTGCCAGTCTGTACCAACTTCTGATTTATAAAGCTCCATTTAATATTAAAGGTAGCCTAGAGCTAACTATCACTCAGTTGTCAGTACAGAATCCTTTTACATTCCCCGCCACCCCCTTAAGCACTTTAGAATCCTGCCTGCAAATAATACATTTATACCTTCCTAGCAGGAACTTCTCACAAGTCACCATTACCCGCTGTTTCCCTCAAATTAGCCTAAGATGTATTTTGATCTCATGTAAGAGAAAGCACATATATGCGTGTGCACAAGCAAACACAATGGGAATGGAAATGCAAGTTTTAGGGTACGGACAGCATACCAGTAATTCATAGTTATATATTGGTTTTGATTGTCATCTAATATAAACAGAAGTTATTGCATTTCTTTATGTTAGAAATCCAAACAGCTATTAAAATTAGGGATAATACGAGGAGGGTATAATACAAGCCACACTTCAGTTCTTTTAAAAGTTGCATGTTCTGCACATTGCAGTTTGGATCCAGAGGCCCAATATGTGAAAGTCTTCTTCAGCAATCTGTCAGAATTCCTAAGGCTGCACCCGACTTCCAGACAAACATGCATCATTATCATCAGAGAATAAATGACCATCAAAATACAAGTGAGCACTGTGTTTTCACGGTTCGTGATGGATTAATAGAAAATACTCGATGTCTGAGTTCTAATTGAGGAGCTCTCTCTTTTCCTTACAGTTACAGAGGCAGAAGTCATTGGCCACAAGTCCACATTTGGCCCTCTGGCTGCGTTTTAGCAATCTCTGATTTAAATGCTGGATGGGAAAAAACCTCACACCCACCCACTTAGGAGGAACTGCCATTCTCTAAACTGGCACTGTTTGGTACACCTGAACAAGTCAGATGAAAGGCAAGTAATACCTTGTCCTTTTTTGTCCATACAAAGCTCTGCTTACACACACACAGACAGACAGAGCCTCCACATTCCTTCATCAAGGAAACTGAAATATAAAATTATATTAGACTGAGTATAAAAAAAAAAGAAAAAAAGATACAGATGTTGCAGAGATTCAAAAGGCAGAAGGGACCATTGTGATCAGTCTGACCTGACAGGCCAGAGAACTTTCTCAAAATAATTCCTAGAGCAGATCTTTTATAAAAACATCCAATCCTGATTTTAAAATGCTACCTGATGGAGAATCCACCACAACCCTTGGTAAATTGTTCCAATGATTAATAACTCTCACCGTTAAATTTGTGCCTTATTTCAAATCCAAATTGATCTAGCTTCAACTTCCAGCCACTGGATCATGCTATACCTTTTCTTGCTAGATTGAAGGCCCATTATTAGATATTTGTTCCCTAATCAAGTCATCCTTTAACCTTCTCTTTGCTAAGCTAAACAGACTGAGCTCCTTGGGTCTGTAGATATAAGGCCTGTTTTCTAATCTAATTTTTTGTGGCTCTTCTTTGAACTCCCTCCAATTTATCAACACCTTTCTTGAATTACGGGCACCAGAACTGGACACAGGATTCCCGCAGCAGCTGCACTGGTAATAACTACAGCGGTATAATAACCTCTCTAGTCCTTGTCCTGATTCCCATTCATGCGTCCCAGGATCACATTAGCTCTTTTGGCCGAAGCAGCACACTGGGAGCTCATGTTTAGCTGATTATCCGCCGCAACCCCCAAAACTTTCACAGTCGCTGCTTCCAATGTATGATCAACATTCTTTGTACTCAAATGTATACATTTAGCCATATTAAAATGCATATTATCTGCAGCTTGAAAGAAATGGTGGTGTTATCTACCAACAATTATATTCTTTCCACACACAGACCTGGCAGCAAACCTTGAAGCGTCCTATCTGATAGCTCTTATCACGGAAGAAAAACACTGATAAACTACTGGCAACTTGTTAGACTGAGATCAAATTCATTTCTTTATTTCATTTTTTATCATAACCAGAACAACTAAAGATATCCCCCAGCAGGCACAAAAGTCTATGCTAGTAAAAACACACCAAGACACACAATGACAAAGCTAAAAGGTTTATGGGGGTGATTGATTTGACACATCTCCTACTAATGTCACATAATCAAAAGCATTTTAAACAATAAGCTTCCACTCTCAGATTTTACAGAAAAATAGAAACATGTTTGGAAGAACTATAAATTAGAGTTAAGGCTAAAAGAAAGAGGGAAATCTAAGGCTCGGCAAACAATTTCACCGGCCATCACTGTGAAGGAGGCTTATTATAACCTAATGCAAGGTTTTTAACCTACCAAAGCATGTATAAGCTGCAAAAAGGAAACAAATTAAATATTTTCCCCAAGCAAACTATAAGGTCATAAAAGTTTTGTGCAGCACATGACAACAATCTCTTCATTAGCTTTGATATTCCCCCTCCTCCAATGTTTTTAACTGCCATTTGATGCATGTTCACTTGTATGTCACTGACCTCCATTCTACTGACATAACAGATCAGTTCTCTAAAGTAAAGGAAAAATCATACAAATAGCTTCCAGAAAGCTACATTAGCTCTCCTCTTCCACGTTCTACAGACACCACAGAGCACTAATACTCGGTGGTAGTAACTGTCAGCTATGATGTGTTGGGCTACTAAATACTAGTAAATACTATAGTATTATTTGGGCTTCACCCTGCAAGCCCTTACTGTAATTAGGGTTGCCTGCTAGCCAGTTTTCAACTGGAATGCCTGGTCGAAAAAAAGGGATCCTGGCAGCTCCGGTCGGCATCACCGACTGGGCTGCTAAAAGTCTGATTGGTGGCGCAGCAGGGGCCTGGGGCTAAGGCAGGCTCCCTGCCTGCCCTAGTTTGCCTGGCTCCCGGAAGCGGCTGCCAGGGCCTGGCAGCCCCTAGGCACATGGGCAGCCAGAGCGGGCTCTGCAGGTCCCATTGGCCAGGAACCACAGCCAAAGGGAGCTGTGGAGGCAGCATCCGCGGGTGCGAGGCAGCACACAGAGCCTCCCTGGCCACCCATGCACCTAGGGATTGCACTGCAGGTACCCGGTGGCTGCTTCCTGGGAGCCCTAATCCCTTCCGACACACCAACCTCCTGACCCCACCACAGATCCTGAACCCCAGACAGAGTCCTCACCTCCTTCCCCATACCCCAACCCCCTGCCCCAGTACGGAGCCCTCTCGTACACCCTGAACCCCTCATTTGTGGCCTGCACCCCCAGCCCAGAGACATATCCCTTACACCCCAATCCCCTGCCCCAGCTCAGAGCCCTCTTCTGCACCCCAAACCCCTCATCCATAGCCCCACCCCAGAGCCTGCACCCCAAGATGGAGTCCTCACCTCCCCCCGAACCCTAGCCCCCTGCCCCAGCCTGGATAAAGTGAGTGAGGGTGGAGGAGAGCGAGCGATGGAGGGAGGGGGGATGGAGTGAGCGGAGCAGGGCCTCGGAGAAGGGGTGGGGCAAGGGGCAGGGCAGAGGTGTTCAGTTTTGTGGCATTAGAAAGTTGGCAACCCTAACTGTAGTATGTAGGGCTTGCATTATTGCCTCAGGGCTGGTCTACACTGAAAACGTCTACTGTCATAGCTATGTTGGTCAGGATGTGAAAACAAAACAAACACACACACACACTCCCTCAGTGACAGAGCTCTAACCACAAAACCCCCAGAAGAGCGCTTCTATGGGCACAACGTCGTTCAGGGACGTTGTGTTCCTACACTGGTAGAAAAACTCTATCAGTATACACTGCATTTACCATAGGGGGCTCCAGGGCCGGCTTTAGGCCGATTTCCCCAAATCTGGCCCTGTGCCTAAGAGGGCCTCATGCCCCAAAGAAGAGCACCTAACTTATTAATGTTTACTCACCCGGCAGCGGTCCAGCTTTTTGGCAGCGGGTCCTTCAGTGCCGCGAAAGACCCGCGGAGCAAGTGAAGGACCTGCCGCCGAAGTGCCATCGAAGACCCGGACTGCCGCCGGGTATTTGAATTACGCCTCGCACTTCCTAAAGCTGCCACATAGCTATGTCGACATAGGCTCCACAGTGTAGCTATTGCCTCAGTGGGGCTAATGATTCATTTGAACAACGATCACATGCTTGAGTAAGGGGATTTTAGGAACAGTCCTTCCATAAAGGGACTAGGATCAATTCCATTATCACATACAAATAGAGTATTTTAAGGACACTGCTATAACATACGTGGTGCAACACCGAGCAAATTAAATAGAAGCAAGTGAAAAGCCTATGTAAGGCAGGTTAATTCCGTATTCCACAAAAGCTCGTTCAGTACTCTAGTTGTGCATTTAAGAACTCAATTTAAAAAAAATCAATTCTCTGAGGTTATTTTTACATCAGGATTTAGGTTAGGATAAAGTGTAGTTTCACGTAGGCAATGTAAATGACCTGCCAAATGTTCCAGAATTCTGACTGTGCAGCGTAAAATGATATAGAGGTAATGAACGGACAGTAAAGAGGAGATCTCATAATGGTGTATGCATCTGTGGGAAGTAAGGTTAAAGGAAATGGAACTATCTGAATTCAAGGACACAGTGAAGGTCCTTCCAAATATGAAAGCTTAATGCTGATATTCCAGATTAATTCAACTTTTTCCTTTCCTGCAGTGAAGGGCCTTTGAGATATGTTGGAATAATTCAAAAGTCATTGAATGGCTGGGGTCAATAGGTGTTCTTCTATGGGTATGCTTTGAGATACCTACTGCTTCAGAGCTTTTCCCTCACTTTAATGACTATTCCTTAAAGACAGAACTATCAATGCTGCTTCCTGCACCAAATGAATGCAGATTTGCTCCCTGTCTAACTGAGCATGCCACTTAAGGAATGAAATTGTACCATCAGAAAGCCTGCTGTGCTAAGTCTGAATTTCTACCTGCGCTTTTGGGATGGCCATACATGGTGTCGCTTTTTCATGGTGACTGTTGTCATTATTAACTGTTCTCTCCAATATGTCAGAAACGGACTGGTTGCCAGACTGTTATTTAATACTAAATGTAATGGTAAGGATTCAAGTACTGAGCAACAGTCTGGGTTTCTTATTTTCATGTTAAGGCCAGAAGGACCATTAGATCATGCAGGTTGACCTCCTGCACGTACACAGAATTACTCCTGTGCTGAGCCCAATGACTCGTGCTGAGATAAAGTGTATCTTGCAGAAAGGCATCCAATCTGGATCTGAACTCTCAAAAGTGAAAAATCCACCACTTTCGGTCAGAACAGTGTTTCTCAAACTGGGGTTCCCACTGGCCACGGTTCGCCGCTGCAGGCCAATGGGGGCTGCTGGAAGTGGCGGACAGTAAGTCCCTCAGCCTGCACCACTTCCAGCAGCTCCCATTGGTCTGGACCAGCGAACCGCGGTAAGTGGGAGCCGCGATTGGCCGGACCTGCGGATGGGGCAAGTAAACAAACCGGCCTGGCCCACCAGGGGTCTTCCCTACACAACTGGAGACATTAATTTGAGAAAAACTGGGTTAGTAGTTCACATTTTTATATTCACCCATCACTGATAATTATCCTTTTTGCATTTAGATTTTTTTTTAATTTAAAATTTGCTAGTTTTCCTTTCAGTTGGCGAATTTTGTTTTACCCTCCATTCCCAGACAAGACTCTGACCAGTGCATTTTCCTTTCACGTGTTTTAGAATTTCTGGGTCTTAGCGTCTTCCATTCTCTGTACCGGGAAGTTCCCAATACTTTTATTTCTCTGGATTTCTGAGCTTACCCCTTGTTGCTGTGAAGTTTTTCCCTGATGCATTTATTGAAGTTGGATCTGCTAATGACTGAGGAAGAAGAAGAGGAGATTCTAATCTGGCTATCAGCATATTGTCCCGATCTGGCTGTTTTCTATACGTAAAGAAGTGCGAAGAGGCAGCTCTAGCCACATATCCTAGACACCTTGATTTAATTTCAAAATACATCAAGGACAACAGTACAGTTTAAGATAAGCCATTACTACTCAGCCAGTCAATTTAACTCCATTCCGCCTACATTGCCATTTTCCAACACCTGTGGGAAAAAGATGAGCTTAGCAACATATCCTGAATCTGATGGACATTTCAGAGCATTTCAGAACAAGGATGGGAAAGAGCAAATTTCTAAGCCAAGAAGCCCTCGTGGCAGCCCTCTAACTTATACCTCGGGAGCTCCAGCCTGAGCACCCTTGCTGATCCCAACTGCAGCAGGACAGAATTTGTAGTGTTCGAAAGCTGAAAAGATTCAACACAGATACTGTGCCTGAGATTGCTAGCTATGTTCTATGGGAATTTATCATGGGAGATCATCATAGAAGCAGGGAAGTTAACCTAGGTGCCCTGGCCAACTCAGATAGTTACGGGACCCGCCTCTACTTCCCTCTGGTTTCAGCTGAATAGAGAGCTGAAAACCATTGTAGAGTGTTGTTGAGCACTTTTTAAACAGATGTCACGTTCCACCCTGCACCTTTCAGGGATGGGAGAGTGAAGCGATCATGCTTATATAGCTATAGACACACACTCAAATCCTACATTCATGCACTCCCATGCAACTCCAGGCACACTGATTACAGTTTGGTTTGTAAAATGCTTTGAAAGCCTTCTCAATGAAAACGTGTGTATATAATAACTTACACTGATATTTGTCCGCATTCATTGTGCCCGCCTGCTGCCACTATTTTCCACCTGTTCGTATTCCGAAGTAATGTCTGAACTCAATTTAAGAGATGTAATAGTGCTTTTCTGCTATTGCTGCTGGTTAAAGTGCGTTTCTAGTCTGAAAAGTGACCGTGTGCTGGTATCAGCTTCCTGCTGAACAGGTCTTTAACCAGTGTGAATTCAGAAACAGAGCTGAATTTCTAGGCAACTTTAGGGACAAAGATAATGCTTAACTGTTCCCGTTAGCTCTGCAGAGCAAACTAAAATAGGAAGCTGAATTCTCTCCCTTCTTGTGCGTCTTTAAGAAACTTGTATCATAAAATTCCAGTGACAAGCCCAATCAACTGCAGTCATAGAAATCCTCTGTAGGCAATGACTGTTGCAGTTGTAACCAAAGGCTTGATTTAACCTGCAGGGCCTATAATATTAGTGATGATTCTCTCCAGTCCAAGTTGTTTGCAGGGCTGGCAGTCGGAGATGGTGGGGTATCATGAAGTTTACAAACCCCACACAGAACCTAAGTAGAAGAGAGCGAGAGAGAGGGAGGGAGAGCACCTTCCCCGCCCATAAGAAGCCAGGCTGATCACACAGCAGCACAGCTGCTAGAACTCCCAGCCACGGACACAAGCCCCCACAGCTGGGACCGATAAGGAAAACAAGCCCAGCTATAAAGGACAGAGAGCAGGAGAGAAGAGAAGGCAGAAGGGCCTGGGACAGCAGAGGCCCTATCCCAGGTTGTTTTCAAGTAACCAAATGGGAGACAAGACAGACTGTAAGCCCAGAGCTTATAGGCAGAATAATTATTTTACGTTACATAGATGGACTGGGCTACTCTGAGTTAAACAGAGGAGAGCCAGTTTGGCAAAAGTAGGCCACCCAAAAGGGACTGTGCACGGAACCCTCAACAAGGGGAAATATCTTTTTGCTTGTAAACTGAGCAGGTTTTATATGGAAATCCTAGATACAAAAAAATAGAACCTCAGATGTCTTTATTACAGAGCTCCTTTGAAGAGCGCAGCCATACTGTCATTGATTCTGCACAGACTTTTATTGGTCCAAGAGAGATCATTGCAGAAAATAAATTTTTTGAGCAGAGCAACTAGTAATTTTGAGTTTGAGGCATTGTTCTGACTCTGATCTTAAAGACAGCTGGCTGGTAGGAGGAGCATTCAAAGTCCATAATTGGTGATCATTCATGGTTCCCAGGCTGAATTATAGACAATGGAAGGTTCAGCTGGATGTGAGAACAGGCAACTCTCTCACGAAGTTAGTATACATTTATCAGAATACTTTGTGTAGCATGCACTTCAAGCACTCATCCAAGCCTGCTTCTTTGCCATCATGTAACACATTAGTTGCTTTTGTCTTCCCATTGATACTATACTAATCAGATTCAACTTTCCTATTAACATACTTCGCAAGACACGAGTTTATTACTCTCACTCTTGATGATACAAAGTAGTATCAGACGAGCAAATCTGTGGGAGGGTTGTGCTTTGGTCATAAGATTTAGAGGCCCCAGTTTAGGACAATACTGAAGAACACGTATTTAAGGGCTGTTCTGAATTGGGGCTTCAGTTATTAATGTGGCCTCAGGAAAGACATTTGCATTTGTCACCTTATAATGTCTGCATAAAATATGTCATGGTTGTATCTGACACTATGTCCAACAAGCACAAAGGGTTTGGTACCAAAACAAGACAGCCACCACATTTAAGCAGAATTTCTCTTTTAGATTAAAAGAAGTTAACATGTGAAATAAATTATCAAGAGCTACAATGGGGGGAGATGGAGAGAAACAACAATTTCAGTGGAATTAGTTGAAAGAGAAAAAAAAGAGAGAGTGAGTTTTGTAGGATACTACTCCTGAGTCCAAGTATAGATGGTCGTGTACATCCCTGTCTGGCCTCTCTCCATGCTAAGAAGTTCCCGTGTTCCTATTATTCATGGCCATTATAAATAGAGCACACTGGACTTCTAGAACTCAGCTCACTGGTACCGGGAACTTCAGGAATTCCAGTTCTTCTAAAGCTAGTCTTAGAAATTGTTGGCTGTGGAGTGGGCATACATGTGCATTTTAGAGAGGATAACGTAACTGTAGTAGTGGTACAGACTGTTAACTATCTACTAGAAAAGGTTTTAGATAGAAGTCTTGCTTTATACATTTTGAATATTGCAAATAAAGTCTATTCCTTGAGAGTTAGATTCTAATCTCATGTATACTACTGTAAATCAGTAATAAACTCACTTCAGGATTTACTCTTCATTGACACTAGAAAAATCAAGGTCTGCCCCATAAAACTGACAGGAAAATAGTGTTCAAGGGCTTGACCCTGCAAACATCCCATTCATGACAGTATTCCTTAATCATGCTTTTAAGCACAATTTACATGAGTGCCAAGTATCAGAGGGGTAGCCGTGTTAGTCTGGATCTGTAAAAGCAGCAAAGAATCCTGTGGCACCTTATAGACTAACAGACGTTTTGGAGCATGAGCTTTCGTGGGTGAAGCGGGTATTCACCCACGAAAGCTCATGCTCCAAAACGTCTGTTAGTCTATAAGGTGCCACAGGATTCTTTGCTGAATTTACATGAGTGACAGTGTCATGATCAGGCCCTGCAGAGAAGAATGTTGGCACAATATACATTGGAAATGAAGAAAGCCATCATGAAGAATGTTACCACACCTATTCACACAGTAACTCCTCTGGAATTGGACTCAATTCACATTCCACAAGCACATGAACATTTACCATTGCATTATATCTGAGTCACACTGCGTTTGTCTTGAATGTTAATCTAATTCAGAAATGTTAACATAAAAAAATCCTTCTTCATTTTAGCCACTTTAACACAACAGCATAATTTATGACTTCAAACACTGCATTGGGTGAGTGTTGTATAAAATAACTGGAAAGGAGGGGCCAGCAAGGGATCCTTGTCCTTCCTAGCCATATACCTCACCCCATCCCTCAGATTTTCTTCAGGGCCACTACTCTGGAGTTGTGCACTCAGGCTTCACGTTTGGCAGAGGAAGTGTGTACCACAGTCTCACGAGGTTTCTGCTCATTCAGATCCTACACCTGCGCCACCATGTCAAGGAAGCTATTCAGATGTCACTCAAACAGTCTGGGTTTTGACTGATCTATTTGGTGGCCACTTGAAGGCAACATTCTTCATGGCTTGGGAGCAGTTAGCGAGGCTGGGGCCAATACATACCACATCCCAGTAAGCAGGTGCCTGAAGGAGAACTGCATAATAATTCCTTGGTGGAAATCTCAGAAGTCCTTGTGCCCCACTATTCTGGCTCCATTTTGGCATCTAACTTCTCTATAGACTGTAAAATATTCTAAACTCTGGAAGCTCATGCTTCTCTCCAGGCAAGGCAGAAACTGAGATACAGCTTCATGACCCTTAGCACTTCAAAAATGTTGAAATACACCTCTACCCTGATATAACGTGACCCGATATAAGGCGGGTCAACATACAAGGTGGTAAAGCTCTGACATGCTGCTCTGAGCAGCGTGTTAAGGGTGCCAGGCCAGGCTAGGGTGCCAAGGGGTTCGATAAGGGGCAGAGGGTCTTGGGGGCAGTCAGGGGTTCACACCCCCCCAGGGTCTGGGGGGCAGGAGCTGCGAGGGGGCACTTTTGGGGGCCCCGCAGTCCCAGAGTGGGCTGGGGGATTAACATAACGCGGTCTCGCCTACAATGCGGTGAGATTTTTTGTCTCCCAAGGACCGCGTTATATCGGGGTAGAGGTATAGTTTTGAAGTTACTGGTTTTTGGACCTCAGTTAGGGTCTCTCTCCCCCATAAATGTGCACATAGCTCCCCATTGACGTGACTGGGGAATAGGTTTATAACAAACAGATCAGTGTGTGTCACAATATTTATTTACTATGTTCTCTGTATCTATATTACACATAATGGACATCATGTCTGGCCAAAAGTGTACAACCTTGTGTGAGAAACAGTTCTGGCCCCAGTCACTAAGCAATGGAAGAGAAGGATGTGGAAGACAGCATTAAAGAGAGAGAAAAGAAACCAAGTACTCATAAGGAAGTGGGGGTGGAGAAAGGATGCTAAGGCCCCATTTGACCACAAAGCCATCCTGAGCATGTAAAGGAGGGTCTGATTCTATGCAGAGCTCAGAAGAGTGGGTCTAAAATCACCCCAGCAACACTGGAGAACCCGAGGTGCTCAAGAGAATAATATTGCAACCCCATCTGCTGATGGTGCGACCCCATTTGGGGTGGCAATTCAGAGCTTGAGAACCATTGCTCTATTGCAGCATTTTTCAACCTTTTCTCATTTGTTGATCCCTAGAAAATTTCGAATTCAGGTGCAGAGCTCTTTGGAAATCTTAGACATAGTCCAGGTCCGCGGACCACAGATTGAAAACAACTGCTCTATTGTCACAGTAATAGGAAAAAAAACCCACACATTCCATCTCAAACAAAACCAAAAACGGACAAAATCTTGAAGGAAAGCCCATTGATGCAGACCAAAGAAATGCAAATAACTTTGGATTGGCAGCCTATATTTGGAACGCTTACCCAACTCTCACTTCTGGGGTTTTTAAGGTTGGGACAGGACTATTTTTTTTTTTTTTAAGTTTTATAATTACCACCAAGCGATGGCACTTTCAAGTGTTTTCTCAAACTTTTTCCACTATTTCCCTTTGTACTGTCATTAAACTTCCATCATCCAGGGAAAAAAAAATCAGAGATTTTTCTCCTCTTTTACACTTAAGCTACTTAACTTCTATACTTAAATACTTCAAAGTGTATTGTGCAGCTTTAGCCATGTGCCTCATCACAGACCATGCAGGCATGGAGCAAGTCTTCGAATACTAACCATTTGTTGATTTTAAGACCCAAATCCAGTTGGTGCTGGGTATGGAGGACTTTGCTTCCTCCTTCAGTGCATCTCAGATAGCACCATTTAGAGCTGGACCAGGAATAAAAGGGAATATTTCTAGATCATGAATTTTTGTTACTTACAACCCTAAATAACCTAACAACCCTTCTGTCCCACACCCCCCAAAAAAGTTTTACAAAGCCATATTAATCGTAAACACGTTGATAGACCAGCTGAGTGAGCTAAAAGGTGAAGGTATGAATCCTCGTGTTATTTGTGTGTGAATTCTCCCCAGCCAGACAGAATGATGGGAGGGATATAAGATGAAATGAGTACTGCATTTTTATATTGTAGTGATTTTAGTGCTGTAAACTTTTGGGGATGTGCCTTCGTTTCCACTTCTCTACAACAATAAGAGACAAGTAATGCTTCGTAAAGTTTTGATAAAAATCTCAGATTCTGCGTGAATGCTGAACGGCTACCTTCTTTTCCATCCTCCGTCCCTCTCCTCTACTCCCCATTTATGGAAAAGATAAACAGTCACACAAATAGTTTTGAGAACGCCTTAAAAGTTTCTGAAAAAAAACTTTGGAATTTGTGTGAAGTTTTCAAATGCCTCTGGGCTGTCCATCTCCAATCCGGTGATTAGTGGGGAAGAAGGGAGAGAATCGGTCTTGAATTTCTGATGCTGTTTCCTCCGTTTTTTGGGGTCCAAATCATAATTTGCATCTGTAGTTATCTGCACCCACAAAAAGAGGTTTCAGTTAGGCCATGCTGAAAATTTAGCCCTTTCTGAACTAAATTTAGTTTCTTTAATTCAGCAATTTCCTGTTTTTAAAAGAGATATTACTCAAGAGGCATCATAAAAATATTTAGTTCCTTATTTCAGCCTCTCCCCAATTTATTCCTCCCTCCAACCCCCGGGTTCCCCCTTCAATTCCTTCTCTCAGATTAAAATTCACTGCAAGAGTGGTTGTTGGTTTATCAAAACTCCATATTTTAGTTTGTCAATGAAGTATTTCTGTTTCAAGGGACTAAAGTAACAGGAGTTTAATAATCTATCTTCCATCGAGATGTTGTGGTGCCCAAGAAAACTGCAAAAACAAACACAAAATGCTATATAGCAACTTCACCCTGAATCCTTAAGGATACTTTACAAATCACATACCATTGAAAAGAGGTGACAAAAGATGAGTTTGTTACTATAGGTTTTGAAAGACATTGGATTTCCAGCCTCAGCAAAGATCAAATCTGCATGCTATCAGTGCAGATAAAAAAAGCTCACACTTTGTAAAAGGCTCCATGAGCAACCCACAAAGTGAGCAGCTAGGATCAGAGTGACAAGACATCTAAGACACAGGCTTAGCCTGCCTTAAAGAGCTTTGCAGAAATAATGTCAGAAAAATCAACTTGGTGCAGTATCAGAAGCCAGTGAGAATGCTGATAAAAGCAGAATAGAGCCCAGCAAACACGCTTGGTGGGACCCTAAAGAAGGGCAATTAAACTAAGGGGTGTGGCCCTGAGTGGCAAGGCAGGCACTGCTTTCCTGCAGAACACAGACATGTCAACAATTGCGCCTGTTTATTCTGCCCAAGAAACAGCCCTGATGAGCTGGAGTACAGAGGGAAGGAACAGCATCTGAGTCAGATAGCGTCACCTACACAAAACCGCATGATGTTTTCCAATGACAACGGAGCATAACCGACCTAAGAACCTGGAAAAAAGTCATTGACTGGTGAAAAAGGTCAACTGGTTGCAGAACAGCTCTCACCCTGCCTCTAATGAGAGCTCCCCAGAGATAATACAATGTGAAACTCAGCAGGCATGGCTACACGATGGGAACTACAACAGCACAGGTGCAGCACTGCCAGGTGCCCCGATGCTCTGGTAGCATCCATAGCACAGACGCTTCCTACATCGACGGAAGGGTTTTTCCTCTCCCATCAGTTTAGGCAATTCCCCTCCCTGAGAGGTGGTAACTAGGTCGGTGAAAGAATCCTTCTGTCGACTTAGCTGCATCTGCACCAGGAATTAGGTTGCCTTAACTACAGCCCTCAGGGGTGTAAATTTTTCACCACCGTGAGGAATGTCACTCAGTCAATTTAAATTTTAAGCGTAGACCAGGGTGCAATCAGTGTGGCACCCAGGAGAAGCATGTTTGGTTGGGTGCATTATTTACTCCACCTTTGACTCTGGCTGATGTCAAAGCCGGGGGTCTGAGTATAACAAGAACAGGGCATGTAACTTAATTGCTAATTAAGACTGCACCACAGAAGCACCTGGAGTAGGGTTGTTGTCCGAACCAAGAAATTCCAAGTCCTTCCTGAATCCAGCAACAAAACATTCTTCCCAATAACAGCAATTACTTCTTCAATGCTAGTGATAAAGTGGAAACTCATGCCAAGCGCTGCCTTCGATACTTAAGGTCCTTATTATGTATTCGGTAACAAACTGTGATGAGGCAGATTTATACTAATGACAAAGATCAGCTGTGAAAAAAAAATGTTGCACTTCATTAAAGCTCTATACGACTGTGACAAATTAAACAGGCCACTAAGACAGCAACACTAGCCAAAAAACCAAAATGCTAAACCAGAGGAAACCCATTAAAATGATGGGCCCGTTTTCCCTCCTTTCATATTTAGTTTCAAAATATCATGCAATCAAATTGTGAAAAGAATCCAATTTCTTGTAAAAACAGACAAAGCTTTTAGTGCTGCAGTAATAAAAGCAACTCAAGAACTTTGTAAAGATTTAGATATAAAAAGGTAACCAGAAATACTCCGGAGTGTTTCCTAAAACTCTACAGATGTTCATCTTGGTATTAACTAGAGCACTCCAATATCAAAGTCGTAAATCTTATCAGATTGGGTTTCCCCTTCATGGGGGGGGAGGGGTAATGATGTGTTTAGAATTTGTACAGTAAGTATTGTCACTCTTGACTCCTCTATAGAGAAGACGAATAAGACTGTTATATATTAATGGAGGGTGAATCACATTTTATCAACATTGGAATTCCTGAAAGAAAAAGAACCATGTTCTTCCACGCTGGTGAAGAATGGCCATTTCCATTGGGGGGGGGGGGTTAAGTGTAGTGTAAAGTAAGAGTATAAGTTACTGGCTATTGTGTCTTCCAGAAGTGCGCAGGATCACACAGTATGTCATTTTGAATTCTGTATCCCTTTGGAAATAAAGCACCGCAAGCCACCTTCATACTCAGCTGATCGGAGGCGGGTTCCACCCCTGCTCTGAGCACAGAGTATAAAGAGGCACATTCAACCTATCTGTTGTGTGTGGGAGGAAGTACAGATGGTCATTAGCGCAAGAGACTAGAGGGAACAGGAGTTCTGGTTTCCAGTGAGGACTTTCACACTGGCTTGCTGCATGTCCTGGACCAAGTCACTTCCTCTCTGTACCGTTTCCCCTCTGGACAGTGTAGATAACACTTCCCTGCAGTTACTGACATTTGAAATCACTAGTATTAGATGAAAGGTGGCACAGAAATACAATACAGCAGGAAATAGTCATTGCAGTCCCCAACCTGCCAATACTTATGCATGTGCTCACCTTTAGGCACACAAGTTGTTCCACTGAACTGAACCCTTGACACTGGAGAGTCAGTGCCAATGTCGAAGAGTTACTATCAACCTTAGGACACCATATAATTTGAGTAAAGGGAGCAATTTAACATAAATTTGCTTAACCATACTGTCCTGTGCTGGGATCCTTTCTAATACCCTGAATTAAGCAGGGTTTCGATGGAAGCCCTCCAAGGAGAGCAGAGATGTTGGTGTTGCAGGACCTAGTGCTGGAGAGTCAGTAGGCAGCGCTCTTCCCTTTTAGGATCGAACCAATATCCCATCCAGGTGTCAGAGGCCATTTGTGCTGTGTTTTAAATGAGATGCAAAACGGAGTTCCTGACCACTTGGGGTCATTAGATACTCTTAGAGTGCTGCGGAGTGTGTCTACACTGCCACCAGGAGGTGTGCTGCAGCATATCTAGGTATACCTCAGCTAGCTTTGATCTAACTCACTCAGGTGCCAATAGCAGTCAAATTGCAGTAGCACAGGCTAGGCACCCAAGTAATTTTCTCAGCGTCCCAAACAGTCTTGTACAGCTCATGCTGCCGCAACTTGACTGCTCTTGGTACTCCTGCTAGCTAGTTCAGGTATGTCTACACATGCTGCAATTACGCACCCTGACTGCAGTACAGACACACCTCAAGAGTAGAATTCTTAACCTTGGCACCATGGCTAAGTCCGAACTTGCATAATTATATTCAGCATGCTTCTGTAGTTTTAAATGGATACAGAATTCTTCACTTCCTGTCCTAAACTCTTGTTCAGCTGTATGCTGTTGAGTAATGCCACATTTTACCCCCGAGGTGTCTGCATTTCTGCACTAGAAGAAAGGGATTCCTGTCTTCAGTTTGCAAAGTGCTTAGAGATCTTGCCATAAGAAACCATGCTATATGCATTTAAAAGTCAATTATTAGTCAAGCTACACAAGTGCATACTATTGCCCTCGGTGAAGCGATAGCAGATATCCAAGGCTTTGAAGGTCAGCTTCTCAGAGGAGGAGGAATCAGTGATGTGGAGTTTGGGTATAGTCTAAGTGTTACTTGTTTAATTTATGCCAATCATGGAACAGAGACGATCACAAGCAGCATGCAGGGGATCCCCTCTTTAGGAATCTAAAATAAATGCCTGGTTCCCAGGGAGCAACTCTGCCTCAAGAACAGACTTTGCTATGTCTTGGTTTCCTGTTAAATTCTCCTGTTGCTCACACAACTCTAAGTGGATCTCACATAAGACCACACACACACAGCTTGTCTTACAATCATAGAACTGGAAGAGACCTCAAGAGGTCATTTAGGCCAGTCCCTGCACTCATGGAAGGACTGAGTACTTTCTAGACCATCCCTGACAGGTGTTTGTCTAACCTGCTCTTAAAAATCTCCAACAATGGAGATTCCACAAACTCCCTAAGCAATTTATTCCAGTACTTAACCACCATGACAGTTAGGAAGTTTTTCCTAATATCCAACCTAAACTGCCTTTCCTGCAATTTAAGCCCATTGCTTCTTTTTCCTATCCTCAGAGGTTAATGAGAACAATTTACCTCCCTCCTCCTTGTACCAACCTTCTATGTACTTGAAAACTGTTACATCCCCCCTCTCTCAGTCTTCTCTTCTCCAGACTAAACAAACCCAATTTTTTCAATCTTCCCTCATAGCTCATGTTTTCTAGAACTTTAATAATTTCTGTTGCTATTTTCTGGACTTTCTCCAGTTCATCCACATCTTTCCTGAAACGTAGTGCCCAGAACTGGACACAATACTCCAGCTGAGGCCTAATCAGTGTCGAGCAGAGCAGAAGAATATACTCCTGCTAATACATCCCAGAATGATGTTTGCTTTTTTTGTAACAATGCCACACTGTGGACTCATATTTAGCTTGTGATCCACTACGACTCCCAGATCCCTTTCTGCAGTACTCCTTCCTAGGCAGTCATTTCCCATTTTGTATGTGTGCAACTGATTGTGTTCCTTCTGAAGTGGAGTACTTTGCATTTGTCCTTATTGAATTTCATCCTATTTACTTAAAATTGATCTGGACAAACTGGAGAACTGGTCTGAATTTTAATCCTATCTTCCAAACCACTCGGAATCGCTCCCATCTCGGAATCATCTGCAAACTTTATAAGTGTGCTATCTATGCCATTATCTGCAGTTTCTGGGACTAAGCCTTTATGCTCTATGGCTGGAGCAACACCAAGGACCTTGAAGTGTTTTCTGACACAAATACTGATTCTGCTTGTTCCACTTATTGGGCCTTTAATCAGTACTTTCCAGGCAATTCCCAGATTGCTTGGTCATCACGGGAGATAAGGTTTGCATGTTGTTACAGTAAATCCTACTTGTTTCACAGCCTCACAGCCTGAAAGGCAACAACGTGGTGTGTATTGGCTGCTTCTGGATATTGGCATCATTTCAAACCATGCTGGTCTCCAAGAGGCCAATTCCAATAGTGTAGCCTCCTGAACCAGACCCCACTTTTGTTGATGCTGCAGCTTTGAAGAAGGATGGCAGTGCCTCCAGTTTCAGCATTGGAGTGTCGCTGCGCTAAATTTTCAGTGACTCTGCACCACTAAAACTGGCCGCTTGAGATTGCAAAGACTGAGCCCTGGGGCTCAGATGAGGTGGCACCTGCCAAAAAACAATGCACTGAGGACATGGCCTAGAAAACTTGCCCGCCAAAGCATTTCCAAAGCAGCACACCTGGGTGCAAGCAGGAATTACTGCACCACAAACTTGCAGGAGAAACTGTGTCCAGCAGTGTCTTTACCAGGAGACCAGCCCACACTAGCTACTCTGCACTGACTCAGACCAGCCACATCACACACAGCACACCCATGGACAGACAGGAATTTGTGTTTGCTTGGAATTGTGGTTACATCATGTGCCCAGTTTACACTGGAGAATGCTGAAGCTCTCAGGGAAGATGGAGTAAGGGAAGGAGGCGCAGACCCACATAGCTTGGGGACCCCAAAGCCCAACCAGATGCCCACATTTGGCTTCCTGGACAGGATTGATTCCTACTCCAGTTGCCAGAGGAGCAAGTCTGGCAATGTTAAAGATGAAATACGGATGTACCCTGAACCCCCACAAGGAGCTGTGAGGTCTCTGAAGAGGTAGATACCCACGGGGGATGCAGACTCTAGGTTACAGCTATTCCCAGCAGATATCAGTCCAGGTGAATTTTGAGATAAAAGGGCATTTCAGAATGAATCCCAGCCCAACAAATCACTGGTACTCATCTGCTGTGTGCCTCCTGTTATAACGTTATTGAGATGGCATTAGAGAACAGGAAAACCAGTGGTAATATATGGCATTGCCGAGAGGTTCCTGTTGGCATCAAAGTCAGAGGTATTTTTCTTCACTAGCTCACTCCATGGTGGGGAATCTAATCCCTTGCCCTGGCGTAGATCCTGCAAACACTTATTATCTAACCAACATAGTGCCTATTCCCCTCAGCAGTCCAGTTGAAGACAATGGGATTACTGAGGGTAGCAAGTACTATCCTTGGCAGTGTTTGCAGGATCCAACCCTAAGTAAGTAACATTAACATAAAATGAGACTGAAAAAAGCAAGAAAGCGAACTGCAAGCCAGCCTGCCATGCAAACTGTAGAATCAGAATTCCTCCTGAATGAGAATTCAAGCTGATGCCAAGAAACAGGGTTCTCTCAATTACACACACAGTAACAGCAGCACTTGGTTACAGGCATGAGATGTGGTAATTGACAATTATGACTGTATTCCCAGAAATACAGTTCCATGTGTTTTCACAGAGGAGACTGTTGCCAAAACAATAATTAAAACATGGCTGGAGCAACACCAAGGACCTTGAAGTGTTTTCTGACACAAATACTGATTCTGCTTGTTCCACTTATTGGGCCTTTAATCAGTACTTTCCAGGCAATTCCCAGATTGCTTGGTCATCACGGGAGATAAGGTTTGCATGTTGTTACAGTAAATCCTACTTGTTTCACAGCCTCACAGCCTGAAAGGCAACAACGTGGTGTGTATTGGCTGCTTCTTTAAGAGCATTTGCGGACAATATAACTAGTTTTAAAAGCAACAACCATTATACAGTTTTCAATTTGAGCAAAGGTGCCATAGAAAGCTGGCTGGATTACGTAAATCACTACCTTTGGGGGGAAAAGAGGCCAACGGCACTTGCTGGCATTCAGGATGAACAAGGCTTTGGCTGATTTGAATGACTGTGCTCGACTTAGTTTTATGAGTTGGCAGTGCCCTGACAAACCCATTCTAACTCCCTCTCTCTAACAGAAATGAAATTCACCGATTCCAGAAGATGAACAGTGGCATGCCGTGACATTTTTAGTCAGGCATGCAATTCTGCACATTCAAAATGGTGCCCTACTTGAGACATGACTATGCACATACAGTGCCTGTGAAGTCACAATGTGTGAAGGGTGCCATTTTGTTCTACAAAATAACATCTTACATGAGGATGTGGGGATCGGATGGAATTGTCCTGTGGGCACAGCCAATTCTGGGGCACACAATGCATGTCTTGTCTATGCAGACAGCATGACGCTAAGACTGAAGGCAAATTGCTCTCTAGATTTGCATTTTTATTAGCTCATCTAGCAAACAAGCAAGACATGAAAAACCAGTGATTTTAAAACTTAAATTGGGATGAATGGCAGAGTCTAGCATCTTGAGTCTTACCACCATCTTTTCATAGCCTCTTTTAAAAAGATGTTGTTTGGTGCATTCCAGAGGCCAGTGTCAAAGATGTACCAAGAAACCAGTTGACGTGGACAAGGTCATTTGACCTGGTATAGCAACATATGCAATTCTTCTAGTCATGGTCTAACATGTGGCCCAAGAGCCTACCAGAATAAGAAGCCATGTTCCCCTGCAGAGCGGGGCCCTCAGTCAGCAGCTGCTGCTCTCCAGCCACCCAGCTCTGAAGGCAGCAGCACAGAAGTAAGGGTGGCAATACCGCGATCCCCCTAAATTAACCTTGTGCCCCCCTGCAACTCCCTTTTGGGTCAGGACCCCCAATTTCAGAAACACTGGTCTCCCCCATGAAATCTGTATAGTATAGGGTAAAAGCACACAAAAGACCAGATTCCACGGAGGGGAGAGACCAGATTTTCCAGTCCGTGATGCTTTTTTCATGGCCGTCTATTTGGTAGGGCCCTATTCATAATACTGCCCTTTAAGAGAGAGCCTATCAATTGTAATCTTTCAAAAAACTCTCTCTAAAACTTCAGGTGGCCAAAGACACCAACACCCTTTCCCTGACTGTGAGGAAAACGGCCCCAGATTAAAACTACTCACCTCCAGCTCCACCCATGCTAGCCAGAGATGGTGCTAGTGAGCAAAAGGAAGCGTTCTGAAGGTAGAGCTCATGCTATGGCCTTAATCTCCATTAGTCAAGATGGTGGGTAATCTTATTATCAGACTCAGCAGATATGCCTTTCCTCCCCTCCCCTCCCCACTCCCGCTCCCATCCCCTCATCCTCAGCTGAAAGGAGACTCTTACCACCTCTCATGTGTGGACCCAGGTGTAGCAGCTGCCTACTTTTCTCCCCTCCAGGTTAGATTTTTGCAACCCACTCAACCTTGGACTGACCATCAAGCCCATCCAGAGACTGCAGCATGTCCAGTATTTACAGTGACCTGAGGCCAGGTAAGACTGACTGGCAAGAGCACGTCACACCAGTGCTGTGTGCACTGGCTGCTGATCCAGCTCTGAATCCATTTGATGGACTCACGCCTTACCTTTAAAGCCCTCAGAGGGTTAGGGCCTAGTTATCTCAGGCACAGTCACTGTACCCATGGTAGCTGGGCTATATGCATTCCCATATATGGGGATGCTCTAGTGGTGGGATACGGGTTTGAATGGGCAGGGAGACAGGGTACTCATTGGAAGGCCCTTGGATGTACAATTCACTACCATGCGAGGCCCAGCCTTGCCACCTTCAAGACCATGTAAGACTCGTGTCCCCATCAGACCGAGGCCCGATCCTGCTGTCACTGAAATGTGTGTCAAAAGTCCTACTGACTTCAGTGGGAGCAGGACTGTGCCCTCTGTAGTTCAGATTACTGATCTGAGCCAGACTTAATGGATATTAGCTACTCAGGTGCGAACTGCTCCCTCATAGGAGGCCCAAAGCTGTTCCCGTTTTAGTCAATGTGCACTCTTCAAGGTGCAGTACATTTAGTTCCACAATGGGCAGCTTTGGGAGTCGGCACACACTGTAGTGTGCTTTGTCCACAAAGCGCTGCCATGAACCCACACAGCAGGAATTTTGGAATAGGCCTTCCAGAATTAACACAGAGGCTGCAGGCTCTTGAAAACATCAGGTTTTGTGTCTTTGGGTACATGATACACAACATTTACCCCACAATAACTAGTTGTAGGAGACCCCGCCAAGCTGCCTCCCTTCACATCACCTTTCCTAGCCCTCGATGCCAGCAGCAATGCCACTGCAAACCGCAGAATCCTCGCCCCTTACACCTGGTTCAGCTGGCTCGCAGAATGAACCATCTACCCCTTCAACCAGGAGCAGCATGCTAGGCCCAGAGCTGACTCGGTGCCAGGTCAATTTCAGTTTTCCCACAGCAGAAATGACAAGCCTGGAACCATTTTAGTACTGGATGTGATCACATCAGTTAATTCAAATTCCCTTTGGAATGGGCTCCCGCTGCAACATGTCGGTGAGGAAGTCAGCTCAACTCCTGACTGACTGGAGCCTACTCAGATGGTTTAAATAATGCTTATCATCAGGGAGCCTTGTCTTGGGTGAATAATCTTCCTATAAAGAATACCCAACTTTGACTGTCTATTCTCACTTGTGTTGTGGCATAATAAAATCCACGGAGCCTGTAATTTATCACGCTCAGGCACTACTGCCAGCAGCTCTATAAAATGGCATTACTCACTATAATTATAGGACTGTCTCTTCAGCTAAAAGGTTATTAAATTATCATTGTTATTGTCAGGATGAACAGGCCCCCCTTCAGTTGAAGAGCATCATATTCCCAATCTCATAGTTTAAGGGTCGCGTTGAGGTTTCCTTACGAACTCAGTAGTTTCAAATTGCATCAGCCTCAGAAATTGGTACGTTTTCATTTCTAGAGATTTATCCTAATTCAATTGCATTATTTCTTCCAATAGGTAAGTGATAAAGAGGAATCACACTGGAATGGTGAAGGATCTTGCTATGAATGCTTTGAAGGCATTTCCTCTTCATTCTGAACTGAAGCCTTCATTTTAAATGGAAAAATTATTTGGAAAACACTGGTTCTGTTGCCATTATTTCAGGTCCAATGAAACATAGCTAAGATTCAGTGTCAGTGGAAGATATTTTTTGTTTTATTTAAATTTTTTTCACTGGATGTGGCTCTTTTGCTTACATCAACTTTGTAACAGCTCCAGCATCCATGTAAATAATGCTAGAATATCAAGTCAAGGCTTTGTTTTTGAACAAAGTTGTTCTTACATAGTTATGATTTATATTGGTCATGAAAGCATCCAACCCATTTGTCAACCCCTGGTCCAGAACTAAGAACTCAACAGCTCTCTGGGGGATACAAAGTAATGTGGCACAACACAAACCACACTCCAGCATCACCCAGATGACATTTAACCTAAAACAAAATATCAAAACAAATCTACTGAACACCAGTTGACCACAGGCCATGAGCCTTGTAGATTCTGCAGTTCACTGGACATACCATTGCTCACATACTCACTAGTATGTATATTTTGCTATTGACACTTGATAACTACGCATGCCCATACCTCAGAGAGGTACGCTATCACCTTGGTCTTGATGGGGGTGATACATCCTGCCTAGGGAAAAGAAACTTATCTTCTATAACAGAGTTTTACTGTGACACAGAAGAGCAGGAAATATGGAACTAGCATCCATGCTTATCATGTAAACCATCATCCCCTCAAAAACTAGACCAATTTTCTCCATTCTGGGGGATGCTGCGGAACATTCATAACATAAGAGCCCTTTCAAGAGCACAATCTAGAAACTCTTCACTGATATCTTCCCTCCCTCTCTTCTTCTTTCTTTCTTGTCCCTTGATCTCTTCTTCTCCCTTTACCTCTTATTCTTCCACCTTCTGCTCAGTTTTTTGTCTCATGCAAATCAATAAGATCTCATTCAACCAATCACTGCCTGATGTTCCAGTGAGCAGATGTTCACATTATTCTACAGTTTACCTAACTACTGCACATTTTGGTCCCCAATGAAACTCATTTGTTCCTTTCTGGCTCCCATCCATTGTTGCATGCACACATACTGAGTGAATTCTTCTTCAGTGGACATTGTCCAAGTGTATCTGTAAGATTACACATTGTTAAAGACTTTCCAAGTACCACTACGTATAATAAAATATTGAAATCTGAGAGCAGCCAAGTTTCATTACCATAAATATTTACCAAATGCCTTCATATAGTTGGGACACCTATTCTGTCCTTAGCTTACCTTATTATTAATTATTATTATTATTATTGTAAGTGTTGTAGCATACATTATAGTCACTCTCCTTTTTCTAGAGTCAACACCAGGAGGAAAAGGTTGGGTGGGAGTTTTAGCCCCAAATTTCTTTGGTAAATGCTATGAGTTTTGCAGATTCTAAACTCCCTCTCCCCATTTTTATTTTGCAAGGTTATTTTATTTCTGTAGCTGACCATAGGACAAGCTGTTGGCAAACAAATTCACGTGAGGCCTGATCTGCACCACTGAGGTCAATGTGAGTCTTGTCATTGACTCAGCAGGTAGACGATCAGGCCCATTACTTTGATGTCTGAAAACCAGCTTCAAAGTATATATTTAATGTACTTCAGTAGTAGAATGTTTTTATGCAAAAAAAGTTTTATAATGAAAAGGGATAAAGAGCCCCAAATGTTAGACGATACTAAGAAACTGGAATCAGGTTACTTGTAGGGTTGCCAAGCGTCCGGTTTTCGACCAAAATGCTGAAGTCCACTAAAAGTCCAGCTGGTGGCACAGTAGAGCTAAGGCAGGCTCCCTGCCTGCCCTACCTCTGCGTGGCTCCCAAAAGTGACCAACACGTTCAGGTCCTAAATGAATGGGTGGCGCGCTATCCCTGCCCCATGCGCTGGCTCTGCAGCACCCATTAGCCAGGAACTGCAGCCAATGGGAGCTGCAGGGACAATGCTTGTGGGCGTGCACAGAGATCCCTGGCCCCTCCGCCTAGGAGCCCAACATGCTGGTTGCTTCCGGGAGTCGCCCAGAGCCAGGGCAGGCAGGGAGCCTGCCTTAGCCCTATGGGACTGGGAGCTGCCTGAGGTAAGCACTGCCCAGAGTCCACATCCTGCACGTCTCCTGCACCCCAACCCCCTACCCCAGCCTCCCCAACCCCCTGCCCCAGCCCAGAGTCCCCTCGCACACCCTGAACCCCTCATCTGTGACCACACTCAGGACCCAGACCCCCAACTGGAGCCCTCACCCCCTCCCACACCCCAAACTGCCCCATCCTGGTGAAAGTGAGGGTACAGGAAAGCGATCGATGGAGGAAGGGAAGATGGAGTGAGTGGGGGGCAGGGCCTTGGAGAAGGGGAGGGCAGGAGGCAGGACAAGGATGTTCAGTTTTGTGCGATTAGAAAGCTGGCAACCCTAGTCACTTGTGATGTAACTTTCAGACGTTTCCACTAGCTCTTAGGTAAGAATTCACTTGTATAACTTCCACAATTTGTGAATTCAAACTGACATTTCTTTGAAAGATGTTACAGTAGGTCACAGCAAAGATCCAGAACCCTAAAGCAAAATTACTGCAACCTGTAACGTCTTGGACTAACTGCAGCAGTTGTACTAACTCCTGTAGTTGTGGGATTTTTTTTGTCAGCAACCGACGGTACATTTCAGGTTCCAGCTGGCTTGGCAAAAGGTCTTTGGAAAAGCAGGTAAACAGCATCAGCATTTACTACGTTTAGAAATAGTTTAAGAGGCTTGTTATATGCAGTACCTTAAAGAGACTATAAGGTGAATATAAATTGGGTCAGCCTGGGAGTAGCCATACCAGATGAGACCACTGGTCATCTAGACCCGTATCTCATCTCTAACTGTAGTCAGTACCACTTGCTTCAAAGGAAGACACAAGAGAACCAATAATGTGCAACAGTGGAATAATCTGCCATACTGGAACATTTCTTCCAAATGTAAGTGGTTGGTTTATGCCCTGAACAAAGGTATATATAAAATACTATACTATACTTACAGTATATCCCTTATATTAAAATAAACACATTTAAAATAGCATCCGAAGGTGCATGAAAGCATATTGCTGATAAAGCAGACATATGTAACATGAATAAAGTATAGATAATATGTAGATAAGTTATTCTAGTAAGTGAAGTCATTTCTGAGCACCATTATATAGTGAACGTCTATAACCAGATAATCTCGTTAGAGGACTGATACAGGAAGCACACCCTTAACAGATGCTTTGTATCTAACTGGAAAGACAGCCTATGTCAAGAAAACAAATTATGGGAGTGCACAGTGGGCAAAATTTGATAAAGAGGAGATACTGCAGCTATTCTGAGCCTATGTTCTTAAAAACCTAGTTTCCAGAGACAACTAGAAAAGAGTCATTAACTCAGAAACCCTAAACTGTTGGTGAAAAATGCAACATTGGAGTATACAGGAATTATAAGCAGGGGCCTATCCCTCTCCAGAGATAAGTGTGCAACAGTAATGCACTATTAACTCAAAGATCCCCACGACAGAGTCCAGAATTATGCTTCACAGACAAGCTCCGCACGGGCTACAAGGCTCAATGGCCAAGAGCAGTAAAAGAGGGTGGAAGAAGCCAACTCATATTTGGAGGACAACAGTGTTAACCAGCCCAGATGCAGCTTTAGTCCTAATTCCATGAAATAATCATTTCCAGGCCATTCCAAATGTCTCTGCTAGAAAGACTTTCTGTATCTTTTATAGGCAGACATGCCATTTGTTCAGTGTTGCCTACTTAATCCCAGTCCTGTAGTCACCTCACCTGTAGGACTTCCAGCCATTTGACACACAACCACCTATGGGCTGGAGAAACTGTGGTCTAGTGGACAACACAAGGTGCCAAGTACCTGGAGACCTAGCTTCCTTCCAACCAGCCCTATGTAATATAGAATAGATTTTGATGGAACAGTTTTCTGCTGAAAAAGGCAGCTTAGTTGAACTAGCAACATTTCACAGGAACATGTTGATTTCAACAACATTTTTGAAGGGTCTAAATGAATGGTTTTGACAAGGTAAAAATTTTGGATTTTTTTTTCAACTTTGTATTATACTATTAATTTTCACATTTAATAATTAACCTACAGTCATAATTAACCTACAGTCATTCAATGTTAACAAAAAGATTTGACAGAACCTTTTGATCATTACAAATCACACACTTTTTTAAATTTTCATTTTGTGAGAAATGTCAGCATTTTGTTCGGATTCAGAATAAAAACTAATTCTGAAGCATTTGAATTTCCTATGGAATGGTTCTCACCCACCTTTCCTCCTGACACCTAGGGCAAACTGTTTAACGTTTCTTTGCCTAAGGCTATGTCTAGACTGTGATAAAAAGCTCCAAGCACTGAGTGTAAGAGCCCAGGGCAGCTGTGGGATGGTCCAAAATATAGATGTTCGGGCTTTGGCTGGAGCCCAGCTCTGAGACCTCCCACTGCCCTTTGCAGGATGTCAGAGCCCAGGGTCCAGCCCAAGCCCAAACATCTGCACTGCAATCTTATAGCCTCTGAGTCTGAGTCAGCTGACGCAGGCCAGCCATGGCCATCCCACGAGTCCTTTACTGCAGTGTAGACAGTTTCCCCCTTTTACAGATGGAGAAGTACTAGAGTGATCCGACCTGTGTGACCTGTTTGGTCACTATGAAGAGATGAGGAGCCAAATGCCGCTTTCATTAGCAGGGTTCTGAATCCTGAGTGACTATGGATTTACACCCGTGTAAATGGAAGCAGCATTTGCCTCCTGGTGATTAACAGAGTAATTACTATTATTAGTTCTGAAACAGACTGAATTATAGGGCCTTAACAAAAAGAACACGATCGTGGCTGCAGGCTGATTTGAACTGATGGATTTCTTCATGGCTTGACAGTTCCTTGCTTGTTTGGTATGCCCATCTCATTCATGTAGTATTGTATTGCTGGCTGATAGCTAAAACACTCAGTTTCATTGTAGACTGAAGCTTTTTGAAACATTTGTATGCAGAATGTGCACATGAATTATGCTAACTATCAATCAGTGCTTATTGATTTCTTTCTAAACGCTTAAGATAGATATTTGTGCATTATGGTGTTTGAAGAGTGTCTTTTTTTTTCTTTTTTACACAAGGTGCTGATTTAGACTCAGTAAGCGTGCCAAGCATTAGTAGCATGACTTTAGATGAACTTGTCAATAAAGTATCCAGCCACATTATTTTAAACTACAGTACATTTATTGGTCCAAATCCTACTGTCTTCTCAGTTTTTACTCAGCCAAAAACTCCCATTAGGCCCAATTCAGATCTCACTTGTATCACTGTAAAACTTCACTAAAGCTAATGCAATTATTCCAGTGTAAGACCCTTGAAAGGGGGATCAGGGTCAGAATCAGAACCAGGGCCTTTTTCCCTTCCCCTCCTCCACCCCAATAGTGGCACCTGAAAAAGGACCTCCACATTGCCCCACTGTCTTTTGCCTATTTCATGACAACACTGTCTTTGTTTTCTTGGTCTATGAAAAGTGAAATTCTCTCACTTTATTAGGTTTACTGCAAATTGAGTCTTAAAGAACCATGCAAGGTCGGGGGAGGAGGGGTCTTGAAAAATTTCCTGGGTACATCTCTGTCTAGAAGTGACTGCATCTAGTTTAACTACTGGCAAATCCAATAGTTTTCGCCATGGGACTCCCCATTGAAACCAATGAAAGTTTTGCTTACAGATGGGTAGAAGGATTGGGATGTGAGAAATGCACCACAACATTTATGTTCTGTATGTAGCTATGAAACAGACTGCATTTGATTTACCGGAGCTGCACATTTCTAAGAATTCCCCCAGCACACACACGCAGAGAATGCAGTTCTCAGTATTTGCTGCAGTCCTATACAGGTAGGCTTGGCCGAATTAAGTTGATGAGATCGACATATATTTTTAAGCATTTTTTTTCAATTTTATATCAATTTAAATGTTCACACAGTTGCCAGAAAAAAAGGACAATTATTTCATGACAGTAGATGTTGAGATTCAAAAAAATTTAAGCTTTATAACTAGTGCCCTACCAATTTCACAGCTGCAAAAAACATGTCACAGACCATGAAAGAAGCCCTTCCCCGTGAAATCTGACCTCTCCAAAATCAGCTGGGCTGGGGAGGGATAGGCCCCTTCCCCTGCACAGATGTTATGGGGGGATATCAGACCCTCCTCCACAGGCAGCACAGAAGGGAGGGTGGTACTCTGGGCTGCTCCCCCCTCCACCCCCAGCAGCCCTTGCCGGGGCTCAGGGCGCCCGAGGTTGGGGCTGCAGCTCCCTGCAGCTCCTGCACAGGCTTGGGGCACCCTAGTGACAGGGCTTTCACTTGCTTGCTCTGGGAGCCCAGGCTCCGGCTGCTATCCCACCTCCCATGGCTCCTGCCAGGGCTGGGGGCATCAAGGCTCCAGGGTTTCCCCCCACCCACAGCTCTTGCCTGAGCCCCACCGCCACCCCCCATGGCTCCTGCCAGGGCTGGGAGCACCCAGGCTCCAGGGCTTCCCTTCCCCCCACAGCTCCTGCCTGAGCCCCACAGCCACCCCCCATGGCTCCTGCCGAGGCTCAGGACTGCTGCCCCAATGGCTCCTTGCCGGGCTCTGGGCTGCCTGGGCTCAGGGCTTCAGCACCCAAATTGGGGCACCCATTTTTCAAATTGTCCAGGGCCCTGGGGCACGGGCCCTATGGGCCCATGAGTTAATCCACCACTGGCCCTGACTAGCAGCTAAGAGCCCCCAGCTGGGGCGCTCCCAGCAGCACTGGGGAGATTGGATCTATCTCCAACTGCAGGAAGCTCCGCAGCTGCTGCTGCCTGGGCTCTGAATACAGGAATCCTGCAACCCCCCTACAACAGCTTTGGGACGGACACACACACACACACACCCACCCCCCGATCCCCTTCTGGAGTAGGACCCCCACGGTTACAACACCATGAAATTTCAAATGTAAACATCTGAAATTGTGAAATTGACCTATTTTGAGATCCTGTGGCCATGAAATTGATCAAAGTGAACCATGAATTTGGTAGGGCCCTTTTTATAACCATTAAAAACACAAATTCTCAACATCACATATCAGAAATATACAACGTAAATATCCTTAAATCAAACTCTAAGACGTTCTCAAGCAGCATTTTTCTTACTTCTCTTATCTGTACATTTCAGTTATTAGCTGATGGAAATATTTTTTCAATGGGTTTGTGTGCTTATGGTGAAATCGACTTTTCCTATATTTACTAACAGAAATGTAATCCTTCTGAGCCTATTTACTATGCTCTTTCTGGGAGATTTATGTTTTCACAATGGTGTTGGTTTTCTTAATGTATTTTACAGTGACAGTCTGTATTTGGCTTTTTGTATAGAGACATTTCTAAAAGAAAGGTCATATTGATAACGTTTACATTACTTCCCTCACTACATGTCTGTCACCACACGCCACTGAAACCAAATGATTAACATGCATCTAAGTGAGAGCAGATGTTCTCTCAAATCGGGTCCTATTCTGTACACAAAAGTCTGCAAGGCAACAGAGTTGCTTCTGAGCCAACGGCCTGCAAAATACTGATCTCTTAGCTTTTTACTTTGTACAGGAGGAAGCAACAGCACAAGACAATAGAGAATCAGGCCACTAGAGTTCAAATAGAGATTTATGGTTTTTCATTATTTTTCCTGTCCAAGGAAACTTTCTAAATTATAACCTGGTTCAATAAATTACATAACTACATAAGAAATCATGGTGTGGATATAGTCCTACAGAGAGCAACAAAGTGTTACCCCCTATTTGTCAACATTATATGACTGATTAGCATCAAGGTATTAAACAGTGTGCAAGAGATACTGAAATCAGGCATCCTAGCAGACAGACACCATCCTTATGATCCAGGTCACTGGCACATTTCCACTCCCTCAGAACAGCTGCATTCTGAGTGATACCTTTAACTTTTATGGAAACAGTCAGTACAACTCACTGGGCATCCAGACACTGTCCACCTGATTTTTAGTGAAGTTGCAGCTTTTGGAAGGATTTTAAAGATTCTGATTCACAGTTTTTTTTTTCAATCTATCATGTTTATTATGATAGCGCTTGGAGGCCAGCCAAGAATGGTGCCACCTCGTGCTAGGCGCTGTACAAACATATGAGACAGTCCCTGCCTTGAAGAGCTTAGAATCTAAATAGACAAGACAGAGACAGGACTGGGATACATTCTGCTTGTATCCCGCTGTACATCCCTAGTCTGTTCACCGATGCTTTCCAACTCAAGTTTTGTAGAACACAATGCTAAGCCCTTAGCTGGACACCATGGGCATGTCTACACTTCTCGCTAAGCCCAAACCCTGCTTCCATCCATACACAAATAAGTCTGACTTGGATCAGCAAACCCTCGGGACCTGGGTCCTAGGACTCTGCTGGGGTAAGGGAGGATCAGAGCCCAAGTCCTGTGGCAACTCATGTCCAAGCCCTGTCATTTTGCAGTGTAGGGGCAGGTCAAGCCACTGTCCTAAATCAGAAGTTCTGCATAGTGCAGTATGGACTCGTTAGCACAGGCGTGAGACCCAGGTCCAGCAATTGTAAGCTCAGGTTTACAATGTAGTATGGACATTCAAGCACACACTTGGAAACACCAAGCCCATGAGCCCAGGTCCTGCAGACCCGAGCTGAGAGAACAGTGTAGACATACTCCCAGGTTAGATTTGGTTTTCATGTCTCTTCTCAAGGCTAACTGAAGTGGAGTTCCAGAGAACATTATAAAACATTGAAGTCAATTTTTAGCATTTGCTTGAGGGATTTAAAGAAAAAAAAAGTAGTTTCAATTTTTTTTGAACCCCTTTAAAGGAATTCTTGAGTGCAACCACTGCTAACATACCTGACGGATAAAGAAGATCATGTAAATTAACCAGTAACAGATACGAACGTAACAGAGAAAGCCATTACATATCCACCAGTTATTACAATTATGGTGTGGGTTACTTAAATGGATACCTAAAGTTTACAGAAAAGAAATAGAAAGGAGAAGACTAGAAGAGGAACAAATTAAAAAAAAGAAGAGTGGATTTTACATGCTGTTTAACCCTGACCATTGGCTTCACATTGCTCTCCAGACTGGAGTCACCTTGGTCCACATGCCCCAGAGAGTGTCAGAGGAACTGGCGGTGGATTGGAAGGGTGACAATGGAGGTCATTCACAAGAGAATAATTAAGTGCAAGAACTCCTCGCTTAGGAGATGCCAATCTTACTTCTAGGAGAAGCCAAGAGCAGGACATCTGCTTGAGATGTATTAAAAAACAGCCAAGCTTTTTAGGTAGAGATTGAATTAACCAATCCTTCCCTTAAATTATGACTGGAAGATTTACCAGTGAACAGATGTGAAAGCCAAAATCCACTCCCCACATGCTTAGAGAACACTGAAAATAGTGTACAGTCTTGTTAAAGAGATGGATCCTTGTTCCATTACCCAGCCTTTCTGAAGAGCCACTGGTCATCCCAAAACACCCACAAGTCCCCCACGCAATCCAGTCCACCAGGTACCTGTAAAGGATGAGCTGGGTTGTTAGATTGCCATTTTCTGGGATATTTTATAATGGCCACTTGAGATGAAGGGGGGAGGGGAAATCAGATTTAGCTTAAGCTGGTGCAAGTCCAATGATTTAAGTTGCACCACCTCACACCAGCACTGAATACGCATTAGAGCCACTACTGAAACTGGTCACCAGCACAGTTTCACTGTACTTTATCCAGGTGCAATCCTGACCCTGTTGAAATCGACAGAGGGATCCTAAATGCATAATAAAAATTTCACTCTCTGCTCACACTCTTCACACTTTAAATCAAGTAGCTGGCATCAGTGCATTGCAAGGTTTGGTTAGTACATGTGGTCACATACTCACTTCTGGCAATACAGGTTATACAGGTTGTAAGATGACCTCCTTGAAGAAGATGCACAATCAATATGTTGGATTAATCAGCAAAGTCCGTATATAAATAACTACATGCCAAGAGTTGTCTGTCTTTTTAAAATTTTATTCTTCTCAAAGTGACATTAATAATCAGTTTTCCTACATAATTACTCTGACAGAACCTGGATTTTCACTCGTAATGCCAAAAGTTATTTTAAAATTCATTTTAGCTAGGTACATTTTTGTTTTCTATTCTATAACTTTTTGCTATTTAACATAGATATATTTTAATGAAGGGCTCAGCTGCTTTAAAGTAGGTCATTTACTATTCAAGGACAGAACAGATGACAGAAGAGCTTTTGAAACCAAAAACTTTTATGTCTTTGTTAAGTACATTTTACAACACCTTTAAGTTCTTTGCCAGGGATGCCTCACAGGTACTTTGAGCTTCAGGTTGTTTCTTACTTCTCAAGACACCGCCAACAGAGCCTTGTAGAGATATTATCAAATCAATGAAGTAGTTAAAGCATCACAGGCATTAGGAAGACACAGAATAAACGCAGAGTCTAAAAGACTTGACCTAAAGAATTGAAATAGGCTCTTCCTCGGAGGGTGCCCATTACTGAAATCAGAGAGTTAATATTTAGGCTGCCCTACCATATTTAAGTGACCCTTCGGTATTTCAGAAGTGGGAAGTTACTGGAATGATGTCTGATGAATTGTAAAATACTTGGTGTTACAGACAACGTAGGGAGACTTAAGAAAGCCTATGCTGAACTAAGATGAGTTCTGTAATTCAGCCAGACCTCCAAAGCTTGGGGAATCATTTAATAAACAATTCTAACAGAGAGGACAATTTTTAAGAAATTAATACCATTTGAAATGGAAGTTACAGCAGCATGGATTGCCAACCTATCCCGTTCATACATCCTGCCACCAAAAATACACCAACGTCAGAGTATTAATACCCTCGTTATTAAAACAGTTCTGCACTACAGTACATTTGTGGCATGTGGACAGCAAACAAATACCTTGGCTGGCCTTTCTCTAGATGGTTGAGGTATTTGAATCACTCAGACCTCTTTTACAACTGGCTATTTTTTCTTTACACCACCAATTAATTTAATACTCATGAAAGATGCCACCTGCATATTGCTGGAGAATGACGTCCTGTTTTATCAGCAAATCCGGGGTAGCATAGTCAACAGCAGAGCAAATTTCTGCACATTGCCTTGCAACAGTGTGCCTGTATTATCCACAGAGACCATTGCTAGAAGTTCAGGATACCAGGCCTACTCAGTCCTTCTGCTGGGACTGCCAACAGTGCCAGTTAGTGCCCACCATCATGGTGTTTTCCTTTGGCATGGACACCACATATTGAGGCTAGGGGTAATACCTGCTGTATTATTTGCCTGTATGTGAATGGCCAGACAAGTTCTGGTCTCAGCTATTATTAATATTGAGAGCCCATGGTCAGCGTCACCCCTGTGCAGAGAGCCAACACAAGGCACAATACAGACTGCCCCTAAAACATTCATGGCTTAGGTAGCGAGTAAGCCGCAGTGTAAGCATTGCGCTAGCCCTCTCTCCCAATACTATGCTTAACAGAAAGGACACCACAAAGTCTGACTGGCAGAGCTTCCTACTTATCTTTCTATCTGCCTGACACCCAGCATGTCCCGCAGTAGGGGAGAAGGAGAGGTTGACCCAGCATGCACACAGTCAAAGAACCCAAGTGATCTCCAGAGAGCCATACAGATTGCAGGATTGCTGGGGAAAGCTCTATGATCACCTGCTTCTCACCCTCCCCTGGCAGAGACAAATCAGTGGGGTTGCTGGGGACCATACTGAAGAGGTGAAAACTTCCATCCTCTGGTTATTCTTTTACCCCAGCCAAAAGTCACTTGCACCACCAGAGGGGAGAACATTACCCAGAATTTGGCCTTTGGTCTTCAGGAATCACTGTAGCAAAACAAGTTGTTCTACTGGAGCATAAGTAACATGGTGCTGTAGAATCTGTACCTCTTCTTTCTGTTTGATGGATATTCCTCCCTCCCAACTACCCATATCAGAACCATAATGAAGATTATAAATTAACCATTACAGAACACAGCCACCCTGTAAGAACCGTATCAGAAAAATTAGTCACCTTCACAACAAGCCTTCTACAAATCATAAAGGTGAGGTATTGAATTTCTAATATAGGTGTGTTCTGGCTGGAAGATGTATTCCTGGCCTGTATTTCAGGATTATCCAGGCTCCCACATCATTGGCGCTGAAGATACAGACATCACATAACTAGACAGAGCAACTTGGCTCTCCTTCCAAGATACCCAGCACAGAATTTCAGAACAGTCATTTCACTGATTTATTATCACAAGTATGACTACCTACACAACTAAAGACATCAGCAATTTAAGAATCACTTTTGTCCAACAAAGTTTCACCTACTATTGTTACTTGCAAGACCATAATTTAGAGAGAAAAATATATATGTTTGTTTGGTGCATAGTCTGTGTTACACTTTTTTCTCCCAAAGAGCAAGTTTCTAAATTCTTTCTATGCAGCAACAGAGCAATGAAGAACATTATGGCAGATAGACGTACACATTCAAAAGCACAAAATTGTTTGGGGCTTCAAGGGCTAGGTTTTGGGCCTGAAACTACTTTAAACGTGTATAATTTACCTAGATTTCAACTTCCTGGCATCGACTTGCACTGAATTTTCACTCCGATTGTTAACCTGTTGTTCTTCTTTTGCCATCTTAAATACCTCTCAGAAGACAGCTAGATGGCTGTGAAGTGGGTCATTTACCACTCCGAGGAAGGACAAAAAGCTTTGAATCAGATGTGTTTTGTGCTGCCTCTTTTCAAGACTAGCATGAGGCACCTATGATTCCATTAGAGCAGAGGCTCTCAAGTACTTTGAGCTCTTGGGGATATCTATGAGAGACAGTCATGCTGGCTCATTCCATTACATTTTCTTCCCTATTCCTTTCAGTTTTCATCATTCTCCAAGGACCCATGTACAGCTTCTCTCATGGGAGACATACAAACCCATACGTACGCTAGACACCTAGCATTCACGTTACTCAGCCTTTTGTTTCATATGGGTATTTGCCAATCAGTGTGGCAGCTCGGTACTCCCATCGCACATTAAAATACGAAACTAGGAGATAATCCAGTTCTGCGTAGAATAAGGGAGCTGCGCACCATGCCTGAGTGGTCACTAGACCCTGCATATGTCAGGCTGCTATAGAAAATAATTTCCAAAGATGGGGATCATAGAATCATAGGATTGGAAGAGACCTGAGGAGGTCATCTAGTCCAATCACTTGCTCAGAGCAGGACCAACACCAACTAAATCATCCCAGCCAGGACTTTGTCAAGAGGGGCCTTAACAACCTCTAAGGATGGAGATTCCACCACCTCTCTAGGTAACCCATTCTAGTGCTTCACCGCCCTCCTAGTGAAAAAGTGTTTCCTAATAGCCAACCTAGACCTCCCCCACTGCAACTTGAGAACGTTGCTTCTTTCTCTGTCATCTGCCACCATTGAAAGCAGCCCAGCTCCATCCTCTTTGGAACCCCTCTTCAGGTAGTTGAAGGCTGCTATCAAATCCCTCCTTGCTCTTCTCTCCTGCAGACTAAATAACCCCAGTTCCCTCAGCCTCTCTCGTAAGTCATGCTCCCTCGTAAGGGATGCTCATCCAAGACCCTGGTATAAGTCCTGGAATGTTAAAATTGGGAGGTTCTTGAATCCTGGAATTTAAGTGTCATGACAGGATATCAGGTGCCCTAATCAGCCGATTCCAGAACGTGCTGATTAGGGCACTGTGACCTACAGGAAATCTTCTTTTCCTCTGCTGTAAATGGGAGCAGATTAACGTTCTTGCTGCAGGGTTGTATCCAGACTGCCAGAACAGGAGCAGCTCTGCCACTGAATTACTTAATGTTTAGCATCCTGCCAATTCAGATCACACCCAATTACTTTAAAAGGAGTCAGCACATGATTAAAACCTTCCTTTGGGAAGCAAAGAGGCCAGGAGTTGGAACAAGCTGATCAGAAACCCATAAAACAAAAAAAGGCGGCTCAGGGCTTCCAAATATAGAACTGCAAGATACTGCCAACTGTCTCCCCTCACTGGCACCTTTTCTTGGATCTGCTGAATCAACTGCTGTCCAGCTACATTTAGCAGCTCTGGAAATGGCACTTATCCGCCATCCTATCCTGCCTCGTTTCACTAGCCCAGTATCCTGTCTTCCAACAGTGGCCAGTGCCAGGTGCCCCAGAGGGAATGAACAGAACAGGCAATCATCCAGTGATCCAATCCCTGTTGCCCATTCCTAGCTTCTGGCAAATTATGACATTCAAATCATCACAATCCAGGTACCATCAAAGTACACCAATATTTGGAAATATTTGCTGGATGGTCTCTGAAATGGGAGGGAACTCTTCACCGCAGAGTTAACTCGAGTGTTTCTCCTAACTACTCTTCCCATGCAATCCATACAGAAAACCGTCTCACTCAATTTTTGTGGTGCATGCAAACTGGGCTACCTGGGTGAGTGAGTTAGAGCCCAGGTTCTGCTTCAGTGGCAAAGTGGGCTGGTTACTATCTTTAGTGAAGATACAGACTAAGTCACTTGAGTGCTGCAAATCACTTTATCTTTGTGCCTCAGTTTCCTCATATGTAAAACTGAGACAATGATACTGACCTCCTTTGTAAAGTGCTTAGAGAACTACTGATGGAAAGTGCTATTTAAAGAACTAGATATTATATTATTATTATTATTATTATTATGAAGAACATTATTGAAATAGCCTGGGGAGAGATGTCAAACCACCACCGAAGCCAGTTCTATTTGCTGCCCAGTTTTGTTGGTTCCTGGGACTCCAAACTCTTCACAAAAAGAAAAAGCTGCAATTGCCCTTGGTTATGTTAACAGATTGAGCCTTCGAAGGGAGGAAACACTCCCAGTTTCAAGAGACAGGTAAGGCTGAAGAGGTAGAAATGGCTACACACAAACAATCCATAAGATTAATGGTCTACCCTAAGAATTCCATGTGCTTTGGGAGGAATGTGTCTCTTGGTATATTAAGGAAGGCAGATATGTACAAGGGACAAGAGACTGCTTGGGAGGTGGGAATCTGTACAAGGGAGGGTGGAGAGGACCGGAACTTTGTAAAGGGCTTGTTCGTTGCTTGTCTATTCCGGTTGGTTTTATGTATCAGTTTCAAACTTTTTAGAGATTATGTCCTCCAGGATCTCCTCTGCTTCACTCCCTTTACTTACAACCCCCACACTACTCTCAAAGGCCTTGTTCAGCCTAGGATTCAGGCTGATCTAGGTAGCCCCATATAATATCATCTGTGTTCCCTCTAAACTGTGTGGTCAGGCGGCCGCCCAAGAGTGATTCAAGTGCTGCACACTGAATTAGCAGAGCCACACACATCTGGCAGCATGTGTTCAGGTGCACCTCCCCACTGCTGTTTTGCAGCCATGTTGCTCCTGCTGCAGCTGTTCCCGGGAGCCTCGTGCTGGCTGTGCAGAGTGGGGGGGTGGGAGAAAGTGCTGATGTCATAGTGCACCGGGACCTCATCTTCACAGAGCAGGGGAGAGGGGACAGGGCTCAGGACTCAGACCAAGAGAGAACCACTGAGGTCTGAACCAGCCTCCGGGAGGTGAGTGAGTGCTTTAAAGTGACAGCACACAGTCTCTCAGAAACTTCCCCAGTAGCCAGCACTCACACACAGTCTCTGTGCGTCACACACACTCAGTCTTTCACACACACCTCCCAACACATACTTGTGTTATTTTTGTTACTTCTTGGTACTTTCTGTAATGCACATTTATTCTCTGTAATTTCATTCTTTCAAAGTGTGTTATTTTAGTTTGTTGACTGGTCTGTGCATTTTATCAAATTTATTTCTCACTTACACTTAAATTTAATTCTTTGAGTAGTGAGTTCTAAAATGCCCAACCTGTCCTGGCTTGGAGTAATTATCCTGATAGGAACTTTTAAAAACTATATATTCTATCCAGGTTTTTTGTTTCTACTGGTGGCACACAGCCGCACATTACCTTGGTGCACATAACAAAATTTATTCTGTACATGGATGGAAAAAATTAGAGGGAACACTGAACATCACATCTCTAATTAAGGCCCATATCTCCTCCACTAGGAAAAACAAGATATTTTACAACATGTGAACTCCCAGTGTACACAAGGCAAACTGTAGTGTGACCACCATGTAGCTGGCAAAGATGCATCTAGGCTCTTAATTCAGTTTAGCACAATTGCTTTGTCTTGACTAGGCTGTGATTGTGTTACCACATAAATCCTAGTTTAGACGAGGCCAGAGGGCGTTGTTCCCAGCAACCCTCCATCTGAGAGCACAACTCTCTCAGCAGCCTATCTGAGCTGCTTCAGACACTGCCTTCTGGATCTCAGTGAGGAAAAGCGGATGGTGTTCTACCCCCTCCTGCACCAGGGGTTACTTGCATGCTCTTTTCTCTTGGGGACTTCCCCTGCAGCCAATGGAGAGAGAGAGGAGCTAAGAAATCAGGCTCAGACCCCTTCATGGCAGAGGGATGCGCAGACATTAAGGGACAGTGTATCAGTTCTCCCCCAAACTCAGCAGGCCATGCCTCACTTTCCTTAATCCCCCCACCTCACCAGACTGGGCATCCATCCACCCGTGACAGTATTTCCTTCCCTTTTCCAACAGATGCATTTATTGTTCAGACACAATATGCAGGTTAGCCAGATCCTGGACAGCAGGTATCCCCCAGCAGATCTTTCACCTAGTTGGCGCAGCAAGCCCCACTTCTGTCAAGTCCTTTTCCCAACCCAGGGTCTACTGCAGGAGCCTCCCTACAGCTCTGACTTTTAAGTGAGCTGTTTGTTGGCCTTGTACGTCAAAAGCCAGGAGACATCCCAGTAGTCACGGCTGGGGCTAAAACCAATTTCTTTCAAGGATATCCCAGCCTATGAAGCACATGTTCCTGTAATCACTGTAACAGGCACATGGGCAAGTGACCACTTACCAATGGCCAGTAACAAGCCAGCTATGTATAACAGCAGCAAAGTGCGCAAGTCACAGTAACTGCATCCCCAATTTGCAGGCATTCAAGTTGGCTAACATGGGATTTCAGAAATCTGGTTCTGTACCTCCACGCATGCATCAAGTTGTGAGAAACGTCACTGCCTCCTGCTTTAAAGCAGGCGACAATAGCTCAAGACAACCATTGTCACTTTATTTTCAAACAGAGATCACTGTTACTACCATCTCTCCAAAATGAAGAGAGTCCTTCCGCCCCGAATCACTTGTCTATACATTCTCCTTTACAGCTATTCAATTCCCTTATAATCTACTTCCACCCTCACAATGTAAACTCCATTAATCCAAACTGAGAAGGGCACAGCTTGGAATTAGTCATTTTAATAGTACTCAAAAAAGGATTCCGGGTTCATTCATTTCAATAACCATCAGCTATATTATATATATATATATACACACACACACACACACACACACACACACACACATATATAAAATAGAGCTTGGATAGTAATGTCTTTAGCCCAGATGATTCAACCTTGATTAGCCAAGACACTTAATTATTGAGAAGATATAAACATGTCTACCTAGGGATATATTTGCTAGACTTGCAGCTGGTCTATTCTCACATTAGAAGTTAGAGGGGAAGGTTTCTCATCATTCAATCTCTCTCTTGCTAGGCCAGATCATAACCCCTGGTTACAAGATGTAGGTATAGTCACATATATGGATGCAGTATACTTTATATTAGTTTATATGCTCATTGTACAACACAGCACTGAGCAGCTTAGAGGTTACCATGAAGGGAGATCTGAACCATGAATGAATGAACCAAGAACTGTTAGCTTCCCCCGCTCCCATCTACCCTTCTTGAGTTTTCCTGATGATGTTCACCTCGAGATCACCCTGCTCATTTATTTAAGTTAAGATGTATTCATTCTCAAAGGCTTGTGTTCATTTGTGTTTAGCTCAACAATAATGGATTCTGTTAACATGAGAATCATCTGCCCTCTAGCAAAAGGCAGAGCAGGAGATGTGGAAGGGGAGGGAATGCAATGAGGAAGACAGAGCCCAGACTTTCCAGCCACACCTGCCTAGGCTAGACACTATTGAATGCATTTTGTTTTCATGTTTCCCTTAAGCCACTGTAGCAGATCCCAGGAACTGGGCTCTGAAAAAGGAAACTGACTTAATTTGAAGTAAAACAATTAAATTTAGATATTAGCCACTGAGAAATTCAGTTGGAAAATTGAAGATTGGCTGACGGGTCTCAAGGTCCTGCCCACCCTCAACTTGTAACGTAGGCAGTGGAAGTAGAGGGCTCTGTGCAGCTTGGAGGCTGAGCCCTGACCACTGCATGTTGGCTTTAGGATACATGCTTGGCAATACCAGCAGATAAATAACTGGTATTTTCATGAAACATCGGCGGGTTCTCAAAAAAATTGTATTTACATTATTGCAACAACATTATTCAAATCCAAGAATGAATATTTTGAATGTTGTCTAATCTATTTTCCTTTAGACTAGCCAAGATCAACACCAGACTTTACTTGGAAAGTATTTCACCAGCCAGGGTGAAGTGCCACTGCTCCACAATCCCAGCCTCTCTCAACCCATGGGACCCTGAGAAGGAACCTTTCTGCTTTCTGCATTCTGCAGCGCCCCTTCCCCCTCACCAGGCCCTGCCATCTGGAGCCCCCCCACTCCTACCCCTTCCATCATTTTTCCTCCAGAGACTCACTGGCCACCTTGGCAGTTCCTCCTTACCAGCGCATAGTGGGCAGAGAGCCTCATACTCCATGGCCTCATCCTTCTGCCATTGCCTGGCCTTGCTTATGGAACCACCCCCATCTCAAGGCCAGCAACCCTCCATCCCAGGGCTCTGGTGCTAACTGATGCTACCAGCTTCACTGCTGCTTCTTGGCCTGAGAGAGCCCAGAAGTGAAAGGTTGAGGGCCAGGTTGGGAGGTTAAACTCCTGGCAGAAAAGAAGTGAGGCCAGGACTGGTTCCGCGACTTGGGGGAAAGCTCAGATCCTCAGGGTGGGGACTGGAAGCTTTCAATAGCTCCCTAGCAGAGCTGCTGGAAGAATATGATGGAACAATTTTCCCATCAGAAAATGCTGCTTAGTCAAACCTGAAGTGTTTTGCTGGAACATGTCAATTTTGATGAAATGTAATGGAAAAGTTCCAAAACAATTTGAGATGGAGAATTTCATTTTCCTTACTCATTTTGTTCTGACATATTCCGTCTAGATATTTAATATTTTAGAGCATCATGAAAACAAAATGGTTCAATAAGGCCATTTCAACGTTTTCCAAAATAGAAACATTGGGTTTTCCAATTCGGACCCCACAGCCTGAGTGTAAAGGTTATGTTCTACAGAACTAGGAAGAGATTTTTAAAGGATAGGAATTACCATACTAGCTCAGACCTGAAGCCTAACAGTGTCCAGAAGATGCTTCAGAAGAACGTGCAAGAATGGCACAGTAAGCAGACGTGTGATGATCTGATTTCCCCCCTACACATTCCCACAACTCTAATCTTTATCTCCAATAGTTAGAGATAGGCTTAAACTCTGAAAAAGAAGCTTTAGAGTAATGCAATTTGCCTTTCTCTTCCCCTTTCTGCATAGCTCCCTATGCTTTCCCCCAGAGTGCATCTCCCTCAGGCAGCAACAAAAACTCTTCAAAATGCCATTTGTGCAATAGACTCAAGCAACATGCCCAAGCAGGGTGAATAATGCCAACATCCAGGTGACCCTGCAACAGAGGCCCCTTACATTTAGAAGCAGAGTTGCTTTCATTCTTGGAGGTTGTTCTGTAACCTCTCTTGGATCTATACTTAAATAATATTTCCCACAGCAAATGTCACTCCCACCATTTTCCCTCCCACTCTGTGAAATACATTGAAAAAAAAACCTCAAATAACATAGAACTGAAAGTCAATATAGCAGGAGAAATAGCTTCACTTTATGGTTTGTTTCCTCCTAATTACTTTACCCAAGGATTACTCGGCTTGGATTCGCTAGAGTTAATTGGACTGAATGCACTACAAACCAGATACTAGATAACTCTGAGGTCAGAATTACTTAATCTGACTAACCCAGAGAAGCACATCTGCATGACAGATCTGAACGTATGTCATTCGGTTAAGACTCTGAAACTGAGCAGGCACTAGCCAATGCGTCCTTGTTATACACGCTTCTGGCCTTTTTCAGAGCCATTTAACACAGCTTGTTGGAAACCAGATTTGCCTGATTATGTTGTATCCAAGAGCAGGTATTGGCCCTGTTTTAGTAAACAAATCAAGAGCTCAAATAAAGATTTAAAGTGACAACTGTCTCAGTCTTCCTTCCCATGGCCCTTTTTGTGTCTGCGCACTGTCTCGGGCAAGGCGCAAATCGGCAAGGAACTCAGTACATCCTCTCAATGACTTCATTGGGAGCGGAGGGCAGCCAGCCACCACCTATTGTGAGGTATCTTTGTAGGATCAGGGCCATAGACTGCAAGGTCTTGGGAAGAGAGGCTGTTCCTTCTTAGGTATCCATCAAGTATCCTGTCCATTGTGTAAGCACTTAATGTAACTCTAGCTAAGATTTTAAACTTACCCCATTAAGATTAAATTTGTCATTCTTTCCATGACAATATCTTCAGAAATAAAATCCTCAAGGAAGCATTCAGGGACAAATACAGAGGCAATGAGCAAGGTGATATAAATTAGACTCCAAGAGTCTCCTATACAGTCTCCTACTAACGTTGGACAGCACCTAACACAAAGGTCTAGAACTCAGAGTTGCCAACTTTCATCATTGGATTGTGAGTCTTGCAATATTTGGCATTTTTCTTAAAGCTCCAGCTGGTGGAATCATGTGATTCACAAGACTCCCAGCTCCCATAATAAAAGGGTTCCTAGTCATCATGGTTACAAAGAAAAACTTGAAAACATGAACCCTACAGGCTCAGAAACCAAAAGGCAACCTAAAAAAACCTCAATATTTCATGATTGTTAGACAATCTCTTGATATTTGAGCATTTGGGGTCAGCGATACTACTTATCAAGTGATTCAATGAGCTGGAAAAGGAGCAGCCCCATCCTACTTTGATATATCCCTTCTTTCAGGTCCCACTCTGTGTGGTAGTTACATCCTCTGAGGCTCCTTTATAATTGATAGCAGGGCTGTAAGAAGGTCTCAAGGAGAATAAGTAAAACTAAACTAACCCAAGTTCAGGATCTATTTGAACTTTATCCTCCCCGCACCATTATATGGCTGTGAAACATGGACACTACACCTTTCAGAGTGGGCAAAGCTGGAGGCTTTCCACACAAAATGCCAACATCATATATTGGGCAGAAAGTGGAATGACTTCATCTATAACGCAGATGTTTATGGTCACTCCGGTCTACAGACAGCTGGGGCCATTGTCCACAGATGGCGCCTTATGCTTTTCAGACATGTCGTGAGAATGCCACAAGACGTTCTGGCGAATGCTGTTCTCCGGGTGGCTTGTAACATCTGGGATAAAATTCCACCAAGGGGTGGAGGTGGCCCAGAGGCAGAACCCCTATTACGTGGGTTTCTCAAGTCTGTTCCAATGTTGGACTCTCAGGCCGTCAAGCCCTTGCAGCCACACAGGAATGAATCAAATGGCGAATGACTGCTACGGCTGACTGTTCGGCTAAGCTTTGAAGAAGAGAAACTCATCCTTACGCATCACCCCTAAGCCCAAGCTCTCCTTTCACATGTGGAACTTCATAATAAAACCCCAGCAGGCTAAGAGGAGAGATCATTTGCCAAAAAGGCTCTGCCTTCCTTAGGGGGACCATAAATGAAGTTGACACAGCGGAGACGTGGATCTGGGATTCAGCACAAAGTTCATTCATGCGACAAACAGGATTTCAATTTGAAATGTTCAGTCCAAGCCCCTCAGAAGACAGCGCCTCAGTCATTCAAAACCAGATCAGCAGCTTTAAGGAGCTTTACTCTTGTATTTATACAAGACGAATTTATGTTCAGCCCATTGGACTCACTTTGCACCCTCCACAGAGAAACATGTGCATCACTAACAGGCCAGTTAATGGAATGGAACAGTTCATGGCTTTGCCGGGGCAGCCACCAAGTACTCATTCCCTCTCCAACAAGCCTAAGCGTAGCCCAGCCCTCAGTAGTAGCCCTTCATTGCCACAGCCCTGGGAAGGGACTAGCCATCACTGCTAGAATACAGAGAGACTAGGTTTGTTAAGAGAGGGTTTGCAGAGTAAGGGCTCTTGAGTGGGAAGGCCATCAGAATCCCTGGGGAGGAATCCAGAGAACAAAACTTTCCCAAGAGGTGTGAGTGGCCGGGTCATGGAAACAACAGCAGCACCTGGATTATGTTAGGGTGAAAAGAGCATGAAGTAATGACAAGTGGGAAGGAAAGGTCCATCAGTGGCCATTAGCCAACATGCTCAGGGATGCAATCCTATGCTCCGGGCATCCCTAAGCCTCTGAGTGCTGGAAACTGGGACTGGACGACAGAGGATGGATTACTCAGTTATTGCCTTGTTCTGTTCATTCCCTCTGACACACGTGGAAGTGGCCATTGTCGGAGGACAGGACACTGAGCTAGATGGACCGCTGGTCTGACTCAGCATGGACAGTCTTGGGGAGAACAGTTCAGACAACAGGCACTTTTATAAATCAGGGACTCACTAACAGCACCCCATTTTATTGGCCCAGCCCCACAATTAGGAGGGAACACATTTCGAAAGACCCAAAACAAAAATGCCTTCAATTAGGTGTCACTGCAAGTCTGCAAGCTCAGGGGCCCTGTTTCAACACATGGGACATTCCCATGAAGAATTCTGGGATTTAACATATTAAAGGAAACTCTCTAGACACTGGAAGTAAATATCCAGACTGGGCAGCACCTGATGTCTGTTCAGAGGCCAACACGGGGACTCTCAAATCCCTTTTGTGGCTCGGAGGACTGGAGCAGTAATGCTCTACATAGGTTAGGTGGAAAGATGGGAAGCCCTGTTGCATTGCTGCAGGCAGGAAGGAAGAGGGAAACAAGATACGCTGGAAGGTTATGAAGTGTGACAAAGGTGAACAAGTCACGTGGAGGAAGAGGAGTCAAATCCAGAGTGAGAGAGAGGCAAGTTCCTTTATTCCACAAGGATCTGAACCCAGCGCAACACTGGAAATCATTTCAGCTTGGGAACAGACAGAGGACTAGGCTGGTTTGGCTATCCCTAGGGCATGATGTTTCACTCCTACGCACAATTTAGCAGCTGGCAAAGGGCAGCATTGTGGAGACAGGCAACCCTCTCAGACACACATTTTGTGTTGCTTTACTTGTTTAAAGAAACGTCTATTGTGATTTGCATTATGAATATTAGCCTCAAAAATTGAGAAGAATGCTTTGAGGAAAGGCATGTCCAAGCACCAAAGACAGCTAGGCATTGCTGAGTGCCTGGGATGAATACTTGGCATCTAACAGAAAACCAGAGCTCTCAGAAGGTGGGCTCAGCATACTAGGTCCTGTCTGCACACAAGTTGCACCACTTTATGCTGGCATAGTAACGCTCAGCTATATTGGAAAAAAAGCACTCTAGACCAGTATATATGAGGAGGAACAAGCTACATCAGTATAAAGCTGCCTTATACCAGTATTACTGCATATATAGTAAGGTTTGTTCCAGTGTAACTATCTAAAAATAGAACTCACACAATCCCATCCAAAATAATTATACTGATCCAAAAGTTGAGTGCAGGCCAGGCCTTGGTAGGGCTGGGCTCAAGCCACAAAGGTCAACAGGAACGGCCTCAGTGCTCCTGTTCAGACCTCGCTCTAGCAAAGGAAAGAGGACAAAGCAAAACAAGAATGATGGTGACCAACTTCTGGAAAGGATACGGAATCCAATTCTGCGTCTGCCCCTGGTAACCCAGGAAACGATCGGCTCACGGATCACACACAAAGTCATGGAAAGGCTGATATGGGATGCAGTTATTAATGAAGAAAAAGGTTTTATGGAAAATGGGTCTTGTCAAACAATTTTTTTTTAAAATGAGGTTATAAGTTTGGTTGATTAAAAGGCAACTGTACTGACAAATATTTTTAGATTTCGGTAAAGCATTTGACTTAATCTTGCATGACATTCTGATAGTGAAAAACTAGCACTACACAAAAGTCACCATGGCCCATATTAAATGGATTAAAAACTGGTTGAACTAGTTCACTTAACATCAATGATAATTTGACCCAATGAGGTTTTATTGACATTAAGACAGGCAGCCTCTTTTCATTCGGATGATGGTATGTGAGCCAGAATGAACAGCTTCACTCTCAGAGCACGGTGAGTTAGAAAAAATTAACCCTTAAGCACCTTTTTACCAGGAAACTAAGAGAATGCGATCTAGCATCACTGAGACACAGTAAAATGGAATCTCGTCGCCACTGTTACGGTCAATTTTCGTGCCAATGGATTTTTGTGCCATTCCCTTTTCTGGTAGGACAGAGAGGAATTATTGTGCCCAGATTAGAAAGTGAAAGTTCAAATACACATTTAGCCAAACATCATTCAGATGTCAGTGGGAGGGCATGTACTTTTGAGGAGGGTGGGGTTTTTTGTGCCAGATACTGCATAACTAAGGCATTCAGCTTCCCACCACACAAGGGGAAGATAACTAAGTGCAGAGAGAATGAAAGCCAGGGTGAAATGGACCAGTGCTTGACATTTCTTCTTACACCTTCATTTCAAACAAACATTCTGTAGTAAAGCATGAGAGATACATGTGAGGGGAAAAATCACATTTGCAATGGCCTGTAGCATTAGTGAGAGCTACAAACATAAATCATGGGGTGACGGCAGACGGCAATAGCACTAGACACAGAGTCCAACAAAGTTTCCCAAGAGTCTTCAGCTCCCTTCTAAAAATTTGCCTGCTGCCTCAGCAGATGCAAAGGGCGAGTGAGAATTACTCAGTAACCATGAAATTAAGCAAATTAAGATGCTGAATTAAAAAGAAATCCACCTACCAAAAAAGAAAAAACAGATTAATTGCTGTGTATAATAGCGATTTTTGTAACTATAAATACAGAAGAGGGGAGGGAGAATAAAACATGAATTTTCTAAAAAAGAGTCATAGGATAAACTATATTGATCAGCTCTTTGATCAGGTCACTAGTGTGTCAGGGGTCATGGTGAGCAGTTACAACGCTTACAGTCAGCTCCTTTCGTTGTCACACATATATCTTTCAAACACCACTGGAAGAGGGCTCGATTGTCAGACTTCACTCCCCTGCATAGCGAAGCAGGTCCCTCTTTACTGCACAGACTGGGCAACCGCTGTTGGTACAAAAGCGGGAACTTCTCATCCACTGCACCTCACTGTGAGTGAGAACATAAGAACGGCCATATTGGGCCAGACCAGAAGTCCATCTAGCCCAGCATCCTGTCTTCCGACGGTGGCCAATGCCAGGTGCCCCAGAGGGAATGAACAGAACAGTAATCATCAAGTGATCCATCCCCCGTCGCCCATTCCCAGCTTCTGGCAAACAGAGGCTAGGGACACCATCCCTGCCCGTCCTGGCTACTAGCCATTGATGGACCTATCCTCCATGAACTTACCTAGTTAGTGGGCGGGCTGGAGCAGAGAGGGGCAGGCAGTGGGAAGCTGCCTCCCTAACTTGCTGTCCAGAGGAGCTGGCCAGGTGAAAAGGCAGGGAGTAAGCAGCTTCAGGAAATGGATGGAATATTTAACTAGGGGGAGGAATTGGGAATGAGTGACAGTTTGCCTCTGGTCTGCTCCTGGGGTGGTGCAGCTACACACTAGAACAAACTCAGAGCGGAGTGTAAATTATAATCTAGCTCATAGTGTGTTGGACCAGTATAGGCTGGGTGTCAGCAACCTGAATATGAGTGGTTAGAGCCAGGGCCAGGAATCAGGAGACAGAGCCGGAATCAGAAGTCAGACAAGGGAACAAAGCTGGGAGTAAGTCAGTCACAGAAGCAATTGCTGCAAGAGGCATAAGCATTGGTCAGCAAGCAACAACCTGCTGCTGCTGTGCTTACGGGTACGCCTGCTGGTTCCCCTCAGCCAATCAGGCAGTTCTGCTGGAGCTCACCTGTGTTCATTGGTCTGGCTGGAGTCTGAGCTAGCTAGTCCCAGGTTCAGTTGCTCGTTCTCATTCCTGACACTGGGTTATACGCTAGGATATCCCTAGGAGCTCCCCGATTGAGCGGTACTTCTTAGACCCAGTGCTCCCATCACCACATACAAGCAACTTCAGTGGAGACCTTGCTACTGAACTTACACCTACCAGCGCTTTTCAACATATTCATAAATGTTCTGAGCAAAGGGGTCATCAGTGAGGTGGCAAAAGTTGGAACACAATACAAAACTACTCAAAATAGTTAAGTCCAAAGTAAACTGCGAACAGTTACAAAGGGATTTCATAAAACTGGGCAACAAAATAGCAGCAGAAATTCAATGTTGCTAAATGTAAAGTAATGCACGTTGGAAAACCTAATCCCAGCTACGCACACAAAATGATGGATCTAAATTAGCTGTTACCACTCAAGGAAGATCTTGGAGTCATCATGATAATTCCAACATCTACTCAAAGTGCAGCAGCAGACTCATAGACTTTAAGGTCAGAAGGGACCATTATGATCATCTAGTCTGACCTCCTGCACAATGCAGGCCACAGAATCTCACCCATCCACTTCAATAACAAACCCCTAACCTATGTCTGAGTTTCTGAAGTCCTCAAATTGTGGAAAGGGATAGATAATAAAACAGTAAATATCATAATGCCTCTATATAAACCCATAGCACACCCACACCTTGAATACTGCATGCAGATCTGGTCACCCCATCTCAAAAAAATATATTAGAACAGTACGGAGAAGGGCAAAAGTACACAGAAGGGCAACAAAAATGATTAGGGCAAGGGAACAGCTTCCATATGAGGAGAGATTAAAAAGACTAGGACTGTTCGTCTTGGAAAAGATGATTAAGGGGAGATACGATAGAGGTCTATAAAATCAAGAATGGTCTGGAGAAAGTGAATTAGGATAGTGTGATTTACCCCTTCACATAACACACAAACCAAGGTCACCCAATGAAATTAATGGGCAGCAGGTTTGAAACAAACAGAAGGAAGTATTTCTTGACACAACACACAGTCAAGTGTGGTACTCCGTTGCCAAGGGATGTTGCGAAGGCCAAAAGTACAACTAGGGTTCAAAAAAGAATTAGATAAGTTCATGGAGGATAGGTCCATCCACAGCGGTTAGCCAAGATGGTCAGGGATGCAACCTCATGCTGGGTGTCCCTAAATCTCTGACTGCTAGAAGCTGGACTGGATGACATCTGATGAATCACTCGAGAAATTGCCCTGGTCTATTCACTCCCTCTGAAGCATCTGGATGTTGGCCACTGTTGGAAGACGGGACATTGGGCTAGTGGGACCATTGGTCTGACCCATTAGGGCCACTCTTATGTTCTAATAATATATCTGGCATCCACCAAATTCAGTTCATAAGCCCTCTACCCTTAAGCCTAGCTCATTTGAACCCTACTCTTTCAATTAAACCCCAACTTTGAACATAAGTGAATACATTTGGGGGGTGGATCAGAGACCTGATCTTCCAGCCCCTAGTTAGGGCCAGATCCTACAAAACCCTAAATAAGTAAGGCTTATCCATACAAGTCTTTGCAGGATCAGGTTCTCAGTCCTTGCCAGGAACAACGGCTATTTAAATTGATGGGGAGGCTGTAAGAGTAAGGACTAAGTTAGGACTGCAGGACAGTGTCCCTGGTAACAAAGAAAATTGCTTATTGGCAATAAAATAGGAAAACATGCTCAGAAACTAAGACAGTGTGAATCCTGCATTAACAAAGATTCTGGCAGGGCAACAGTTAACAGGCTAACCACATTTTTGAGAACGCCTGGGAGATAAAGCAAGAAAAACAGATCTACAGTGCCTACCAGAAACTCATACCTTGTTCCTAGACAGCCAGAACTGTGTTTTCAAACCCACACCACTCTTTTCGGCCCTCTCGCCATGTCGCAGTACTAAAGTGACATGCATTATTATATTTCTTCCTGCTTCTCGTTGCTAATAGAAACAATGGTTCAGCTATTTACAGTCTTGGGCCTGATTCTGCATTCTTATACATGCAAAGCTCCTAGGGATGCCACTGGGAGGTTTGGGTTTTCAAGGAACCCAGAATTAGGTCTATGCCCTGTTATTTTTTAGCAGTTCAAGAAAGGTGGAGATGTGTATTGCTAGAGCTTCAGCCTGGAGAACATGCTCCAATCGCAAAAGTTTTCGTCCACATTCAGCTCCAATGTTATTAAGCCAACATGATGTGCAAGAGAAATGTTTACAGAAACATGCCAGAGGCTGGTGTAACCATTTGTCACATTCTAAATATTCAGTTCATAATGATTAGAGGTCTCTGTTGTAGCTACAATGGGATCATCACCATGGAAATGACCACCCCGCACCTTAATGGGGCAGGGACGCTGACGTTGTCTGGATTTGCTGGAGGAAGGTAGCAGTGCTTTTGGGGCGTGGGGTGAGAAGGGAAGGTTGTCACAAGCTCCTGCAGAAAAGTGGGCGGGGGGTCAGCATGATGATGCTGACTCATCCCCTGGGAATGTAAGTGCAGAAGGCCGTAAGAGGGGCAAGCCCAAGCATTAGAAGGCTTTCTCCATGCAGCAGGCAAAGCAGCACCCACCCTCCCTCCCCTTAAGGTTTGCTTAGGACCTGCTGTGGGCACCTGCTCCTTTCTAGGGGGGCTGGGAAGTAATTTTTCCCTCATCACCAGATTGGCCTAGGCGGAGTGGGGGGTTTTCACCTTCCCCACGAGTTTTCCGGGAGGACTTATTATGGTGAGGAGGGTAGGTTGCGTCACAACTTATTTTAAGTGTGGGGCAGATGTCCAGTGCAGGTACTTCATAGGTAAAGCATCCAGCAGCTGGATAAATGGCTTGGAAAAGGACTTAAAAAGGTGTGGGTTAAAGAAACAGAACCGGGTGGGGTGGTTCAGGGTCCTACGATTGGCACAGCAGGGAGCCAAGCCCCCTTCCTTATAGCCACTTTAACCCTCCAACGAGGCGGAGTGGATGGTAAGGTCCCAGCAATGGGACCTGGATGGGAAATGAAGGGGGGCTGGTGGAAGCCCCCATGTAATCACTGAATGAATATGGAGTTGCCTGCGCTGTACACTTATCTGTTGGGTACCCCCAGACATCTAATAATAAAGTTGTGGCCTGATTAAACCCATACGAAGTATCTCTTGTCCTTCTTACGAAATAGCCAGACAAAGTAGGGGCCAGGTTCTCCACTTATTCATACTGTGCTTATACCTGTTTGACTTCAAAGTTACTCCAGATTTATGTCATTCATTGCAAATGGGAGGAAGATCAGGCCCACTGACTACAACGGCAATAGTACCCATGAGGGAGTGCAGAACTTGTCCCCTGCAATCAGCTGCTGCTCCAAAGTTACATCCGTTGAGTCTATACTAGCCATATTCTGATTTCAGTTTATAAAAACAATGCAATAAAAACTTGAGAAGTTTAATGAAGATGTCATTTTCTTGGGATTTATTAAAGGTAGATCCCTCTGTCTTATTTTTAAGGCAGAGAATGAGCTACTGGGAATCATTAAGGTTTGGAAATATTCCCCATTATCATTTAGAATGTAAATATGAACAAATAGGAGTTTTTTCACTGTTTTACCTCCATTTTCCTGAAAAGCACCACTTAAAATCTGAAATGCAATCAAGCAATTGAATTTCACATCATTCTAGTCAGAACACACAAGTTACTGATTATCAGGTTTTTATAAAAAGCATTCTCTATTGCTCCTTCCATGAACACGAATCAGAAGACCTAATTTTGAGATTTTGAAACCAAACTTAAGTCAACTGAATATTTAAACTCACATAAGCCTGGTGCAATGTTTTCATATAGAGTGGATATCATTGGCCAGATGTTGTTTGCCGTTAAACTATTTTAATTCCAGAGTAACTTCACTGATTTGCATTCAGTTTCTACATATTTACACAGAGATCATGAGGGTAAAAAGTGTCCCCATGTTATGAATGACTTTGTTGAATACATTGCAAGTAGTGGAGACTTGATATCTAAAATATTTTACTAGCTGCAGATGGAGAGGTTGTTTCACTCCCTCTACAGAAACAGACCCAATGGCGCACTCCATATCAAGATGTAGCTCAACAAATTTTATCATTTTTAAGAGCCCACTTCTACCCCAATATAACGCTGTCCTCGGAAGCCAAAATATCTTACCGAGTTATAGGGTGAAACCATATTATATCAAATTTGCTTTGATCCGCTGGAGTGCGCAGCCCCACCCTCCCGGAGCACTGCTTTACCATGTTATATCTGAATTCATGTTATATTGGATCGCGTTATATCAGGGTAGAGGTGTACCATGCTTAGAAATTACTAGATTGATAGTTTTCTTGTCATTTAAAAAAAGATAAAAAATCGTTTCAGTCACATAGCCTGAAAGCAGACGTGTGTCAAGGAAGAAACATTTTAAAACCACTAGTACAGCTTTCAAATTATACATGGACAAGCAACTGAAAAAATCTTTACTCCCCATTTATCTGGTTATTACCAAATGCAGCAAAGATCATGTTTGCTAAATGCACGTAAAGCAGGATCCGACCAGCAAGTGTTTACAATTGTCATGGGATCTCTTTCTTTTTCCTGATCCCTCTTGATTCTTTTGCACCCCAGCCTCCCGGATTGCATATGTTCATGCTCATGTGGAGACCAATCTTGCAGTTCTCTCTCAGGCAAGACTCCCATCCAAGTTAACGAGTGTTTTACCAAAATTACGGCTGCAGGACTGGGTCCTTTATTTGCAGCTATCCCTGGGAAACAGAAGGAAAAAACAGTTCCCAGACGTTTGAAGACAAAAAGCAACATGAGAAAGAAAAGCAAGTTTGTAACTCAGATGCAGCACCGTTTCTTGCAAAGGGCACAGAACGGAGTCAGGCCTCCTGATTTTTCATTTCCCTCTCTGTCACAGACTAGCTGGGTTATATTGATCCCCCTGTCTCCTTTTCATCAGCTAGAAGCCTGAGATAGTTACAGGCAAACTCTTTGCAAGGCATCTTACAGAATACAGGTGAAAAATACTACCAGTGGCAAGTATTAGTTAATATTTTAATCACACCGAACCAAGGGCTCAATCCTGCTTCTTTTCCTCCATCTGACTTTACTAGAAACAGGGTCAGGTCCTCATGTTAAAGACTAGAAACTTCAAGCTTGGCACATCAGAAGTCAGGGAAAGTAACCCATTGAGCTATGCCAACTTGGGAAATGCCCTGAAAGTTTGGTGAGATTGTATCTTAGTGAAATAATGTGGTTCTCAGGGACCTTAAGAGACTGCAGATGCAGAGTATTAATTAGAATAAGGGATCTGGACTAGTTTCGCTCCCCAATTAAAACCATAATCCCAAGGAAGAAGTTGATTATACCCTTCATTGTCAAATTTTAGTTCTGCGGTTCCTCTAATTGCAGATAATCACCCTGCGGCTGGATGACAATGGGGCACAATTGCTGCTTTGTTTTGCTTTCCATTTTATTTTTAAATCCTAAGTGCCCCTCGCTGTGCAGCGCCGAGGAATCCCGGAGCTGGTGGAGGGCTCTGGAGCCGAAGCCCGGTGGCGGTAACAGCTGGGAGCCGTCAGCCCCACGAATACAGCCCCAGTAAAAGCAAAGGGGAAAGAACTTGCAGCGCGAAGGGGCCTCTGGTAGCCAAACTCCTACCAGCTGCAAAGCGGAGCAGCCTCGGGCTTGGCGTGTGACGATTTCTCTTGCCCTTGGGACTCTCCTGCTGCCTGGGGGACGCAGGGTGGATCTGCAAGACGGGCAGCTCCCTTCGGCCAAGTGACCCCCTGGCCGAGTCCCGGCTCTGTCTGTACAGGGGCGCAAATCACACCCCGGGCTCGGCACGGCTGAAGAGTTTGCAAAGTTGCAGGGCGCGTCTCCCGGGCTCCCCGCAGCTCCAGACTCTAAGCCGCCCGGCCGATGGCCAAGGGGCTCCGGCAGTATGCTTCCGACGCTTAGCCGGGGGAGAGGGGCCCGAGTGCCTTCTCCTGAGGCCCCGTGACTGGAGGGGCAGCCCCGGGCGGAGATCGGAGTTGCCCCGGTCCCAGGCTAGCCTGGCACCCAAAGTCGCAGCGCCGTGCGCCCCCAGCCCAGCCCCCGAGGAGGGAACGACGCGGAACTCACCGGCGTTGCGGAGCTTTTTGTTCCTCAGCACGGACAGGATCACCAGCGCGTTGCCTACCAGGTCCCCCACGATGGTGAAGATGATCACCGCGGCCAGGGCGGTCGTGGCCCCGGCGGACGGGCGAGCCCCCGGGCTGCAGTCCGGGCAGCTCCCGTTGCCGTCCTGCAGCTCCATGCGCAGCGCTCCCAGGGGCGCCTGCCTCCTTCCCTAGCCCCCCAACTCAGGCTCCTCTCCCGGGAGCGGCGCTGCCTCTGACACCGCTCTCCATGCTGCCGGAGCCTCTCTGGCTGCCAGCCCCAGTCCCACCCCATCAGCCAGGAGCCATCACTCCCCGACACACACCCCCTGGCCCGCTCCCTGCGTGTCAGCCCCCCCCCCCCCCCGGACAGAGACCCGGCGGCAGAGCGCTCAGCCAAATAAGGCGCCCCCCCCCCCCCCCCCACCTCTCCAGAGCGCAGGGCGCGCCCCGCCTCGGGCACCTGTTCCGCTCCGGGACAGCGCTGAACGGCCAGACCCCGCTCCCTGCTGGCCCCACGCCGCCCGGGGCGCTCGCACACCCACCTTTGTCAAGCCAAGCCAAGCCCGGCCCGTCTCCAGCCCAGCCCCGCCGCTCGGGGATCCTCCTGCGCCGTGTCCGCGCCCCTAGGGGAGTCACCACTCTCCCCGTGCGCAACGGCGGGGCTCCCTGGCCATGCCCGGGGCTGACACCTGCCCCAGTGCCCGGGAGGGGGAGCGCTCACCGGCCACTCCCCCGTGCGCCTCCTCGGGGAATGGTGCGCTCCCAGCGGTGCGCGCTGGCCCTGCCCCGGGGCCCTACCCGGCCTGGGAAGGTGGGACACCCGGCTGGCCTCAAGCGGATCCAGAGCGCCCCGATTCTCCGCCCCCCAAACAAGCCGGGGGGGGGAATCCTAACAAATCGGAACCGGAAGAGCACCCATCCGCCTGGGACCGCTCACACGTGGGCCAGCCCGCAAAGAGCCGGAGAGACCTCAGCCGCGGGCCAGACGCTCCCAGGGCTGACGCCGCGGTGGGAGGAAAGAGCTGGACTTTAAAACACCCACAGCCTTCGGGATCGGCTTGGACACAGAGGGAGCTCGCTTGTGCGTTCCCAGGCCTGGGGGGAGGACCTCGCCGTCACCCCCGGCCGGAAATGAATTCGCAGCAAACCAGAGAAGTGAATGGAGCCACTTTAGCTCCAAGCTGAGAAGAGCTCAGCTTCCAAGCACTGTACAACCGAGATCCCCAAACCGTGCCACGCCAAACTATTCCCGATCACCTGCCCCTGGCTTTTCTCCTGGCTTCCAGCTGATAATTCTCATTAAAAGGCAGCGGGAAATATCTCTCTTCCAGGCAGGGACTCGGTGAGAGGCGAGCTCGCTTGTGCTCAGGCTTGGCTCTAGGGCGACCTTATCTTAACATGAGCGTAACTTAATATGAAATCAATTACCATTGCTGGGGAGTGCCCCTAGGGACGTTGTGGGCTTGTGAACAGATGGGGAGGTAACCCCGGGTAAGTGCGAATGGGAGGAGAGGCCGCCAAGACACGTGGTCTGCGAGGAAGTTGGAGGTCTCGGGTGTAGGACGCGCTGCTGGAACTTGGGAGTCGCAGAAAACTCCGCTATTCCGTGGGAACCGCCGCTGGGAAAAGGAAGTGTTGGCAGTCGCAGGGTGTGGGAAAGCTGTCAGATGGCGCCACCATGCGGTCTCCTTTCGCAAGCGCAGTTCCGTAAGGGCATCCTCTCGAGGACTCTGCGAAAGGGCATTTCCCTTTTCTCTCAACTTTTTAACGCTGGTTCCAGACCTGCCTTGTGCCTTCTTTTGTTAGGCCCCGATCCTGAAATGAGCTGCACGTGGGCAGACCCTTGTGCTCGCAGGGCACAACTGTGAAGTCAGCAGCAGCTCATTGTAGAACTGAGGCCCCTTCCATGTGTTTACTTTGTCTTTCTAGTATAGGGCCACAGAATAAACTATAACTCCTAAGGAAGTACCTCTCCATCATTTAAAGGAAATCATGGGTGATTTTTCAGAATCTCAGGTTCCTACAATGACTTAATTTAAATTAACAGTGTAATTAACAAAAGAAGGTAAAATGTGCTCATTCCACAAAGGTTCCCCATTTCTCCACCCAGACTATATGTTTGATTCACCAAGATGGAAAAGATTATATCCCATTGAGTCCACATCCAGGGGCTGGGGGGAGGCACTTGACTCTGCAGACTGTTTGGGGATGAGATTTTAAAACAAGAGGGCAATGGAGAGTAGTGCTTTTGTTTGCTATACAGACTGTAGCATTTCTACCTGAAATGCTAGTTGAAGATATTCCCCCACCCGTACCTAAGCACTGACCCAGCATCCAGGAGGCCTTTATTGGAATCTCCTGCTTCTTGCTGGAGCAGAGGTGCAGCAGCACTGCAGGTTCCAGATGTTGAGGAAGCTTTAGCATACAGCAGCTACCATTATTTTCTGCGCAGTCTTGCGTAACCCAGCAGGTCCAGATGTCTTACTGGCAGCCAGTTTACCCGGGTGCTCCAACTGGCTAGAATCAGTTCAGTGGCACTCTCCCAGAATCCACAGTGCAAACAAAGCCCCAGTGTAATTTACCCACCTGCTTGTTCTCTCGCCAGGGACTGGGGGAGGAAAGCTGCCAGCTAGCTCCTCTCTCTTTAGCCATGTCTGCATCAGGAGATTCAGGCCCAGGGCTAGATTAAGGCATAGGCTCCATCAGTAGGTTTGTGCCTAGGGCCCCAGTTTCTGGAGTCCTCTGAGGCCATCAGTCTCTCAGTTTTCACTTTTAAAAATAGATCTCCAGGCTTTAGAGTTGTGGCGATAATCTCAAAAAGGGGACCTGAGTGTACACATCTGCCTGAGACTGCAGAGGGCCTGAAACAATTGCCCTGGGGAGGGTTAACTCTCCCATTCATCTCAATGGACTGCCAACACTGAATTCTGCTTACTTGGGTGCACCTCACACAGCACTTTTCATGGCTTTGCTGGGATGGTGTCAGAAGGAGCCCACCTGACAAAAGAGGCATTTGAGGACTGAGTCTTCCCTCCTGGGGGAGGGACCCCAACCTCCCTGAAGACAGGAGATGATGGCATGGGGCTGGATTTACTCTCACCCCATAGGAATGAGGATGAGGCCCCCCACCAGTCCAGCAGAGACTGCTCAGACAAGAACTACCACTGCTTCCCATCCCCCAAGAGTCATTGAGTCATAGTGCATGACCACAGCATGGAGTAGTGAGAATAGAGCTAACAAGAGCTCTCATTTGGGGGTAGGGCTAGGTCCTAGATTACCTTAATCCAGACCTGCTCTAACTCCCTCTTTTTAACATAAGAACTGCCATACCGGGTCAGACCAAAGGTCCATCTAGCCCAGTATCCGTCTACCGACAATGGCCAATGCCAGGTGCCCCAGAGGGAGTGAAGCTAACAGGCAATGATCAAGTGATCTCTCTCCTGCCATCCATCTCCATCCTCTGACAAACAGAGGCTAGGAACACCATTCCTTACCTATCCTGGCTAATAGCCATTTATGGACTTAGCCACCATGAATTTATCCAGTTCCCTTTTAAACATTGTTATAGTCCCAGCCTTCACAACCTCCTCAGATAAGGAGTTCTACAAGTTGACTGTGCACTGTGTGAAGAAAACCCTTTCAAACAGTTTTTGGCTCTAATTAACTCATGAATTTATAGGAATTCAGCCCTTCCCTTGGTTTAGTCCTCAGTAAGATCAAGCATCTTGGACATGGTGGTAGGAAGGTGGTTTAAAAATAACGGTGTTGGTGTTTGATTGGCAGGGGAGGGAGAGAAAGACACTTCACTGAACAGGGGAGAGGAGCTTGGAGTCTTTCCAAACACCACCACCTCTCTCTTACAGAGCACTTTCATCCCTACATCTCACAGCACTTTACAGAGGAGGCCAGTATGATTACCTCACTTTACAGGCAGGGAAAATGAAGCAGAGGGAAATAGTGACTTGCCTGAGGTCACCCAGCTAGGGGAGTTGGGGCTTGAAACCAGCCCTTCTGAATGCCAGACTAGTGGCTTATCCATTAGGCCACAGCACCTGGGGAAGAGCTCTTGTTTTTAAACCTATTTTACATGCTGATGTATGAAGAACTGGCACCAACAAGGGGAGGGGGAGAAACTTATCCTACATGCCATTGGGGAGACGTGTACATGAGCCCCACCTTACTTTCTATGCTGGGTTTCTTTCCACAGCACAAGTATAACTAAATGCACCTCCCCTGGAAGGTTCGGCCCCTGCTGGCATGGATCACTGCTTAGAGAGGGAGATACAATGGACAGCTGCGCAGAAAGCCAGCCAGCTTTTGCACACTATCAAACCTTGAATACGGGGTAATCTGCTCTGAGTGCAAATCTGCAATTTCCATTTGTTACCGAAATATCGGGCTGCCTAGCTGAGAGCCAATAACAGCCTGACAGGGATAAGGAAAAATGCTTTATTCTGCAGAAGAAAGGAGAGCCTTGTACCTTGGTACAAAAAACTCTGTTCCATACAAATTTCACAAGCCTTTTATGCACTTTTAGACAAAGACCCTTGCGTGTTAACACTTGATTGGTAGGTGTCAAACCCCGCACTCTGTTTGAAGCAAGTTTTCTCTGCTTTGAGGCAGAAGAGAAAAGATAGTTCAAAAGTTCAGGGTACTGTGTACGTGAGGCTTCTGCTTCCCCCGAATGGCCAAACAGTTAGTTGTTAGGAGGGTTACCAGTAACTTTCACACATTGAGATCCTGATTTCCACTGGTTAGTGTGCAGATGGCCTGTGATATACAGTAGATCAGACTAGATGATCGGGGTTCCTTCTGACCCTAAATGCCATGAGTCAGAGAAGAGGCACGTTTAGGTCTATTTACACTCATCTACATACATACCAAGCATATGAAAGCGCTCTGACTCTCCACTGCCTCGGACAGTCATTTACATCTGCGCAAGCCCCTGCTCCCACAGCTTCAACATAGCTGAAGAGTCAATTGGATTGGCTGCTTGGGAATTCTCCCTCATCAGCGGGATTCCCTGGATGGCAGAAGGCCAGCAGAGCATCTCTGAACTCCAACTGTTCCTGCTTGCTGGATTGGTCCCTAGGGGTGTGGGCCTCTATCAGAACAGCCCAGGCCCCAGCCAATGTGAGTCACAAAGGTAGAATGCAGACAGACACTTTTGCTCACAGCATGGACTCAGCTCAGATATTGGGCCTTGAGTGCTGCAGACATGCAACACAGCACCAGAATGGAAAGGTGGCATTTTACAGCCCTATTGCGCACAAGTTTGTACCCACACAAGCTGCAAGGCAGGAGAGAATCAGGCCCAAGGTCACTCCCCACATTCCTGGGGCTGGTTCAGCACCTAGTCTTTATTCAGGTGAGTGATCCCTTTAAGTCAATGGGACTAGCAGTGTGAGTACAGCAAGCAAGATGTCAAAATCATAGCAGTGAGCCTTTCTAGTCCTTGAAACTGGTCCAGACCCCTGTCTGGAAGCTGCAGCTCCTTTACCCTACCTTGTGTTTAAACATGTCTTTCAAGTTAATGAACAACTGAACTGTCATAAACGGATAGTTAAGAGTTAATGGAACAGAAGTACTTCATGTCTCTTTTGCCTGTAAAGGGTTAACAAGATCAGTGAGCCAGGCTGTCACCTGACCAGAGGACCAATCAGGGCACAGGATACTTTCAAATCTTGAGGGAGGGAAGTTTTGTGCCATGCTGTTAGTTTTTGGTTGTTGTTCACTCTGGGGGTCAGAGGGATCAGAGGTGCAACCAGGTTTCTCTCCAATCTCTCCGATACAGGCTCTTATAAGTTCGGAATAGTGAGTACTAGGTAGATAAGGCGAGTTAGGCCTATGTTTGTTTTCTTTATTTGCAAATGTGTATTTGGCTGGGAGGAGTTCAAATGTGTATTTTGCTGAAAGGATTTTAATTTGTACTTGTATACTTAGGCTAGGAGGGTGTTCCCAGTGTCTATAACTGAAAGACCCTGTACCTATTCCATTTTAAATTTACAAAGATAATTTTTACTGTTTCTCTCTCTTTAATTAAAAAAAGTTTCTTGTTTAAGAACCTGATTGTTTTTTTATTCTGGTGAGACCCCAGGGGATGGGGTCTGGATTCACCAGGGAATCGGTGGGGAGAAAGTAGGGAAGGGGGAGAGAGAGAGGCTAGTTTCTCTCTGTGTTAGAATTACTGTCTCTCTCAGGGAGAGTCTGGGAGGGGGAGAGAGAAGGAGCAGGGGGGAAGGTGCATTCTCCTCTCTGTTTAAGATTCAAGGAGTTTGAATCACAGTGATCTTCCAGGGTAACCCAGGGATGGGAAGCCTGGGAGAGGCAACGGTGGGGGAAAGGGTTTAACTTTCCTTGTGGTAAGATCCAGAGGGTCGGGGTCTTGGGGGTCCCTGGGCAAGGTTTGGGGGGGGACCAGAGTGTACCAGGCACTGGAATTCCTGGTTGGTGGCAGCGCTACAAGTACTAAGCTGGTAATTGAGCTTAGAGGAATTCATGCTAGTACCCCATCTTTTGGATGCTAAGGTTCAGAGTGGGGAATTTTACCATGACATGAACAAAGCAAGATCGCTTCATAATTTAGGTCAGGCCTGTCTAAGTATCATCAGGGGATGGGAGGAAATGCAAGCAATGTTAGACAGCTTCTGTAATCATCAGCAGTTCATGCAGTCAGGCACAGAGCATGGGCTAGCGTATCAGAGCCTGAGAAGGAAAAAAGGATTCTATTCTGTTAGTGAAAGAGAGGACTGTTGGCTAGGGAGCTGGGGGCAAGAGAAGCTAAGGAAAGATAAAGATAATCAGATAAGTTTGCAAGAAGGGCACGCAGAGAACCAAATATGAAATGAAGCAAGGACAATCATCTTAACCAGGGCTACAAAAGAGCTGTTTTCATTAGCACTGAAATGAGCATTTTGCCGCCTTCTGCCACACAGGTTCAGATCCTGGATTGATGTGTATGGTCTATTACACTGGAACACTTTGAATTAAGGAATCTGGACAGGGCTTGCCTACATGAGGAAACTGACCAGCATAGAAAGGAATAATTTATTCTGAAATAAAGCCATTTTCATTCTACATGCTGTTGGAGAGATGGGTACACAAGCCATCCAGGAGAATCTGAAGAAATGAGGTTTTTTCCCCCCACAAAAGTTTATGCCCAAATAAATGTTAGTCTTTAAAGGTGCCACCGGACTCCTTGTTTTTGTGGATACAGACTAACACGGCTACCTCCTGATACTGGACACCCAGGAGAGTTACACCAGCATAACCAGGGCAGAATAATTATGCCACTATAGCTATGCTGGTGAATTTCCCCAGGGAGACAAACCCTTAATTAAGATGTTTCCCATGGAACCAGTTTGTCCTAAGAATAACAAATGTCAGTTGATTGCTGCTTAATTAGGAGAGTATTAGTATGAATTCTACTTAACGAGACCGAGCTTCACCAGTTCCAAAGTAGCAACGAGCGTTATACAGGTGTGAAGTTCTGGTCTGCTAAGTACAGAAGTTGCCATATAAAATATAAAGAAGAAATTCTGATAAAGTACAACGGACAGCATTTTTCTTCAGTAGACTTTCATATAATTTTCAGACTCTTTTCTCCATTTCTTCACTGGACTAGTTAAGACAAGACAACTCTACTATACCAGGAAACAAAGGTGAAAAAAGAATTAGAGAGAGGCTTCAATCACTCTATTTAACATATGCTTTAGTGCAGAGGGAGAGTCACCGTGCATTTTAATTTATGTCACAGAATTTAGCCTTTCTGGTTACGGAAAACAAACATGGGAAACGTGTCAAGCTGCAGAGCTGCGTTGTGAGTCAATATGGACTGATATTGGCTTAATCTCCTCAGGCAGCTTCACGGAAACTTTCCATTTCCCTCACTCATCCTAGGGCTAACGCAGGGGCTGCTCTAAATTATACCAGCTGTGGGAACAACCTGCTCTAGGTTGTTACTCGTATTCTGGATCCCCAGAATACAAGGCACTCCAGTCACACCCCTGCCTGCCCTGGGATGCACCCTTCTGCTGAGAGGGGATGCTTGCAGGCAGGACCAGCTCTGGCTTTTTTGCCGCCCCAAGCAAAAAAAAGGGAGGGGGGCACCAGAGCAGCAAAGCAGGGGGTGGGGGAAAATGGTACAGCTGGAGCGGCAAAGCTGGGGGGCGGTGCAGCGGGCAAAGCAGGGGAACAAAACAAAACAAAAAACCTGAAGGGCAGCCAAAGCCAGGGGACTCCCTGTGCTGCAGGATGTGCGCCCAGTCTAATGGGGGAGGGAAAGAGAGAGAAGGGGGGTTGCCAGCGCTTCAGTGGAGCGCTCACCTCATGGCCCCGACCGTTGCGCCGCCTGCCGGGAGGGCTCCGCTCTGCTCCGGTCGGCTGGGAGGGAAGGATGCAGGCTGCCCTGCCGAGTTTTCTGCAGGGTGCTCCTCTCCTCTGTGCCGCCGCCCCCTACAGGGTGGCCGGAGCAGCAAACAAAAAAAAAAAAAAAAAAAAAAGCATCCCTGCCGCCCTAGGATTGGCCAGAATGCCGCCCAGCAGAATCTGCCACCCCAGGCATGAGCTTGCTCAGCTAGTGCCTGGAGCCGGCCCTGCTTGCAGGGGTGGTATAGACTCCACAGTTTGGAACCACCTCAAGACAGCTCTAGGGAGGATGCGCTAAATTAGAGCTTCCCTGAAACTGCTCTAATTTAATCAACAGGGTATTTTGACCCCCAGAGCAGCCAGGAACCCCAAGACATAAAGAGAGTGTCCTCTGCCTCCGGGACCACACGTGTCCATGACAACATCTAAGCTAGGATCAGAATTCAGGAGCTCCTGCATACATAGACCAGGATGAGACAATGCTTCTCAGAAGTAACAAGCCAATTTGACTCTTGGAAGGGTAAATCAGTCCAATCTGAACTGTTAAAATTCTTGGCAAGAATTAACAAAAAAGTGTATATTAAAAAGAAAAAAACAATGAATATAATTCATTTAAACATCCAGACAGCTCTTGGAACAGTCCTTCAGAAGAGGCTGCTTAGGAAACTTCGGTTAAAAAAGGGTGAAGGAGAGACTGTTTCCACATAAAGGGACCAATGGGAGATTTCTAACATAGCCACTAGCATGCAGCCAGTGAAGTTTTTAAACCATAGTGGCCATAATTTTCAAAAGTGACTTGTGATTTTGAACTCTTGACTCGGGGTGCCTTAAAGGGGCCCAATTTTCAGAGGGGGGTTGTTCAACACTTTCTGAAAGATCAGAACCTTTTATAGGTTGTCAGGTTGGTCCGGCTAGTGAAGACAGGGGGCTGGACTCGATGACCTTTCGAGGTTCCTTCCAGTTCTAGGAGATAGGTATAATTATTTAAGTTGCGCTCCTAAGAATAGAGGCCCTCAAAAATCACTTCTGAGAACTAGGGTTAAGAGCAGGTCTAAACAACATGGAGTTCAAACGCCTGATGACTGTCCATTCCTGAGTGGTAAGTGCAGAATTGTTTAATCACATCCGTACAGGACATAAAACTTAGCTGTCATTACTGACAAGTTTACTGTTCTGAGAGCTGCTTCTTTTTAGCCTGGTGGATAAATTCAAGGCTAGTGTCAGTTGAATATCTAACATCAGGGTCTTTATCGGAACTGTAGTCTGGCATTACAGAGAAAAAGGTGAAGGATTTGGTCCCTCGTATTCATTGCTTTCCATCATGTGTCATCACCCTGTGCAAAGGTAAGCAGAGTGGGTGTAAGATGCTTCCATTCTGATCTGGAGGGGTTTTCCCAATCCCTTTGCACAAGTGCTCCCCCAGGAGCAAAGCAGAGGGCAGTCAAGCTTTATCAGTGTTGGATTTAACGTCTGGGAAAGATGCTGCTGGAATTATGCAGTTTGCACTGATGGCTAGACTGTGCAGGTCAGAAGTGAGTTAACCCTTTCCCTGCTGCTGCGTGGCGCACGTGCATCTCAGCAACAATGTGCCACTAATTTCTCAGGCACTGGCTGGCAAGGCTGGAAGTGTCCCCATTTCCCATCCATGCCCAGCACATCACTTAACTCAGCAAGGGTTAAGCCAGGTACATTGTAACAACTGAAATCCCTCATAAGTGAAAAATAGCTGAGGCGTTAATCAGCTGTCTCTCTGCCCGAGTCCTCCTTAAATAGATTATTTTGTCTTTAGAGAGGCTTTAATACTTCTTAATGAATCATTTATAAAATGATGGATTTTTCTTCTTTATACAGACAGGCTGATTACATTGACTCAGTTGAGGTAGACAAGACAATTAATTTTTGTCAAATATACAAAGATAATGATTGCTCTCCACAAACACCACCACACTTAATTCATCAGCTTTCAGGCCAATTTATTTTTTCCCTATAGCCAAGCCAGTTCAGTGAAAAATGACATCTATTTCCTTTAGTCTAATCTGGGAAGTTATTGGTGCTTGCCAAAATAATTAACGCTCTCTTAAAGGCAAGAGGAGCAGGTATTTCAGCACCTGATGATTGCGCTGGGGGCAGGGGCTAGGGGGGACAAATCAGTCTAAATTGGAGTCTAAGGCCATGGCTACACTTACAGCTGTACAGTGCTGGGAGTTACAGCTGCCTTCGTACAGCTGTGTAGGGAAAGCGCTGCAGCGTAGCCACATTTGCAGCGCTGTTGGGAGTGGTGCATTATGGGCAGCTATCTCAGCATTCAGGTGGCTGCAACGTGCTTTTCAAAAGAGGCGGGGTGGGGTGGAGTGTGATAGGGAGCGTAGGGGAGACAGAGAGAGTGGATTTTTTGGAGCTGACACTGTCAGCTCCCTGCCTTGCAAGTTCTAAGGACTGGAAGATACATAGCACCAACCTGCAATCATTTTAAAAGTTTCAACCCCTTCGCCTCGCCCCTCTCTTATTCACTAAATGCAAATTATGAATTCCTAAATAGCCTTCAGACCACATAAGCAGCTGCTCCAAAACGGACCCTCCCCTCCCACCCCACCGTGTTGCTTCTCTCCTCAAGCAAACAGCTGTGAACATTCCAAAGCAATTCCCTTGCCTGCCTCTGCTCGAGCAAACAGGAGTTGTGTTTGTTTTTTAGATAAGCAGCTACGGGAGCCCGGACTTCACAACAAACCGGAAGAGTGGCTGAACAGGCATTCTGGGATACCTCTGAATACCTCGGAGGCCAATTACAGCGCTTTTGGTGGCCACACTTGCGGAGCAGCGCTGCATCACCAGCGCTGTATCACCAGCGCTGCAATCCTCATACCTGAGGCAGAGCAGGAGTACAACCAGCGCTGCAGCCAGGGAGATGCAGCGCTGTATGTGTCCTGCAAGTATGGATGGTGAGTAAGTTGCAGCGCTGGTGGTGGATTTACAGCGCTGCAACTCTCCAGTGTAGCCAAGCCCTAAAAAAAGCATTCATTGGGGTGACTGATTTCAGAGGCAGGGCAGTCAGCCCCTGAGACAATTCATAACCTGGAGCATCAGGTGAGACTTCCCCATCTCCTGTTCAAAAAAAAAAGTCAGCTTTTTGGTTACAGCTGAGGTCCTGCCCAGGTCTCTCTGGCATTGTCGTTCATACACTGGAGAATGGGCCTGAGCAAGAAACCTGTAGCTAGATTGGCTGCTCGTCAGATACTACTAACTCCCACTGAATTGCAGCAGGGCTCCTGCTATGTTAAGTTGCAATAAGAGTTAGTCCTATCCTGCAACTGCATGCTCAGATCCCCAGATCTAAACAGGGTTATAGCTGGGTCCAAACTGCCCATCAAAGCCATCGCTCCATAAAGCGCCCAATCAAAATCTTGGATTCAGACACAATATGTGGGTGTTCAACAAATAGAATTCCAGGTCTCCCATTGCCATGGGGTTGCTAGGTACCAATATGGCAAATTTCACTTCTGGTGAGCACAGAAGGGAAACAAATTTGAGACAGGCAGGAATTTTGAGAAATCAGTGGACACAAACAGGGTTAATATCACTGTAATCTACTTTATTTACAAAAATGTAGAACCTGAAGCATATAATTTTGAATGGGGAGGGAAATGGGATTGCAAAACAGCAGTTACACCCATCTATTCCCACAGTTATGCCTCAGTTAGGTGGATTTGCACTGGTTTTAACCCCCTGAGAGGAGGTCCTTCTCACTTTGTACAAAAACGCTTTTCCTGAGCTTTGAGGTTTTAGGGCTTCTGCCATTGCAGCCGTGTCTAAAGCAGGTGTAAAGTCTGTATAGGACAACCAGCAGGTAGGAATACACAGATCAATGTGGTTAGTTCTTATTCCTTATCCAAAAAAAATGCTAAATTCCCGTTACCATTCTATTAGTGATCTCTGTACTGTCTTTTTGTGCTCTGGGTGCTCAAAGGTCATATATACTCAAGCCCCTATTCTTGCAGGAGGGATTAGCCCCTCAAGAGTTATGAGGGAAGCTAGCTTCTCATGTTAGGATCTACATGCTGCTTCATTCCCTTTCTCCTAGTCCTGCATTTCCCAGGGAAGGAGACATTTGAAAACAATGCATGCACACGCACTGGGGACATGGTTGAGTTCACAAACACAGGATGTGAATGGGGCTAACTCCTAGTCTAACGAGCTGCTTGGCACTGGAATTTCTGCTAAGCCTATAAACAGCCCCTTCCTGGCAGGATTGTTAGCAGTGCTCCCGCGACGGCACTGCCATTGAGAAAAGCTGAGTGAGCTGGGACGCACTCTGCACTGTCAGCGCCTTCCAAGCGGCTGGCAGTGAGAAAAGCCTCATCATGCAGCAAATTGTCTGCTTCCAAAACAAGATGCTCCCTGATCGGAGGGGAATTGGTTCTCTCAGCGGCTCTCTGGTCACTGAATCGTGACTTTGCAAGGAAGGACGAGCTAATGCTGCTCAGGGGTGGCAGATGAGTGTAAACCAAAACAAGGGGATGAAGCTGGCAATCACATCTCTGTAGGCCTGCAGCTGACTCCTAGCCTGGGGAATGCCAGGTCACAATGAGGACAGGCAGGGCAATACAACAAGCCCCTCTTCTGCATCCATAGCTATTCATGCCCTGTTCTGGCACACTGAGTACTTAATAGTATTGCCCCTGAGCAAACCCTGGGTGGAACAGTTAGGCCTCCTTATGGCAGAGCTACAAGGCAGAAGGGGCGGGAGAGAAAAGGAGTGACTGCACCCAGGCAGCTTTGGGTTATATGTGGTGCCTTTTCAAGCCTATTATGCAGTTGACAAGAGGTGTACAACATGGGGCTGGAGAGCGAGCCTATCCTGTACCCAGCCGCAACGGTGGTTCCTGTCCGATGGGATCTTGCCCAGCTCTCCACTGTGTCTGGTGACCTAGCACACAGGGTCATGGAGCCCTGCAATGAGCCATGCTGCAATGCCACTCACTCAAATTTGGCCCAACTGCCCTACTGCCAGGTTGCAACACTGAACGGGGGAGGTGGGCCCAGCCTAGCAGAACAGGAGCCTCCGCTGCCAGTTGAGTGCAGGGCAGGCTCGCTCTCCAGCCCACCACCAAGGATCCATTGTCTCCTCCACCGTGGCACTGTCTCCCTTTCCCCAGGGTCCCGCAGTAGTCTCTGCTCTAACTTTGCATAGGAGCTCCCCAGGGCTTCAGGGATGGAACAGGGAGGGTGGGACTCTACTGATGACATGATGTCACAAGGGAGCTAAGAACCCAGAACCAGCACAGAGGCTAAAGGCCTCACATGGATGGTGCAGGACTTCCTGTGGACATGAGGGGGAATCTGTCTATGGCTTCTGGGGACTGAAGAGCTACCCCACTCCACGAGTGGGCAACTCTTCCATGGTGAGGAGAAAGGAGGAGTTGGGGGGGACCTCCAGAAAGGGGTGCTCACAAGCTATCCTGCCCCAAAAAACCCTTCCCTTAGGGGCTTTCATGGGAGGTGCAAGAAGGTCCATCTTTGCCAGGTGCCTGTGAGATAAACACCCTGTTGGAGACATGGGTGCCACCATAGTATTGACTAGCCACAGTTCTGGGGTAAGGTGACTCTAGGGAGTATAGAACTCTTGCTGATGGCCCAAAATACTAGGGCCAACATCCCTGTATATGCAGCAATTCCTAGGCATCACCATGGGACTTTGCTGCCGCTTTATCTACATTTATTAGTGTTTGCCTTGATCAAACAGCAAAAGGAGATTCACCACCACCACCCGCCCAAATTTAAACTTCTCGGAATACAAGTAACCCACACAAAAACACCACACTAAATGTTTTATGAGACCGCAGCAAAGCAAACCTGCTCTTTGTCACACAGTACCACTGTTACAGCCCTGGCTGAGCTCCCCAGCTGGCCAGACTCCAGTCTGCTGTACTGGGCCCAAAAGGGCACTGTAATGGGGTCACACTTGCCTTTTACGAGTGCCTACTGTCCGAGTGCCTGCACACACACACTCTGTTTGCGGTGGGTCTTCAGTGACTCAGCCCTCTGGCCTAGTCACACAGTCTGTATGTAAAATAGAAACACCTTCCAAGGAAACAGTCCAACAGGAGCCTATCTCAGTACCCCTCAGTTGGCCTTTCTTTCCCTGTAGCCCTCCCTGGGCTCAGCCCCTTAATTAGTCCAGCAGTCTTTAAAACAGCCTCAGCCCTGGCATTGAGCCATAATCCAGGACTCCCTCCCTGGAGGCAATGTCCTCACCCTCTCTAGGCCTTTCAGGCCCCAGCTCTTCTCCTGGGCCACTCAAAGAGTTCAGTTCCCCTTTTGGGTGCATTAAAGTCCAGGCCAATTTTCCAGTTGGGGGAGGGGCGACGGGACACTCAGGCCCTCTAATCCAGCTCGCAGCACAGAGACCCTAAAAATAGCAGCCATCTGCCGTATCCCTTTAACCAAAATTCATTGCTGCTATGATTCCCTGCAGCACAAACATGTTCTTCAACCTTACCTCAGGGCCTTGTCCTGGTTGAGCAAGAGCCACCAGCCCAGAGCTCCTTCTCACTGCCACTGCTCTGTCCAAGGCCCTGTATCTCAGCCAGCCACACTCCACCAATTCCTGCAAGGAACTGATCTCACACTAGCCCTGGGGCTCTTCTTATAATAGCCAGCTGGGACCTGATTGGCTGCTCCCTGCAGCCCCTTTCTGATTGGCTGTGCCACTCTAGGCAGCTTGGAAGACCCTCTCCATGCCCATTTCTGGGGCAGGGTGTGACAAGGCCATGAGGCCTCCAGCGGGGGGCCTCAGGGCCTGGTCCACCTGCCAAAGGCATTCAGAAAACAGAGTAGAGTTTGCAGATCAATCTAGACATATCCAGCCTATCACAGGCACACTGTGGAGATTTCCATACCTGTTTAGGTGGTGTTTATTTCACTGAGAATACCCAGTTCCTTGCCATTATTCCAATGGCCTCAGTCAGAGCAGATTGGAGCCAATCTCAATAGCCATTTCTACAAGACCCCAATCCATTCGCAAAAATGAAAGGGTTAATTAGTTTGTTCATTTTTAACCTGGCCTGTTGCTGACTTCCCTTGCCCGGTGTCAGGGCAGGTCCACTTGTCTCCACAGTCTGGAATTAGAAAGTGACAGAGAGCTCATCTAAAAACATGTCCGTTCTTGCATGGCAAAACCAACCAACCCACAGTCAGGGAGGGGAAGGCTAGAGGTGTCGTTCTGTTTCATTTCTATCCCCCATTAAACATTGTGAAGGGCAGAATAGGTCTCACCTGGCCCTGGATAAGAGGGAGGGTCAGGATGTGGAGATGTCTCATCTATTTGGATTGGATGCTGGGACTGTCTCTCACTAGGTGTTTCACAGGACCAAGCGCAATGCAGCCTCCCATCTGAGGGATGGCCACTAGTTGCTACTGTAAGACAAATCATTTTAAAAATGCACACCGAGATGAATGGCCCAGCACTAAAGCCCTCGAAGAGAGCTCAGCAAGAAACAAGCAAAACCCACTGAACGCTTTCATACCCAGAAGAGCAGTACCATCAGACCAACCAGAGTCCTCATGTCTTGCCACCTCCCTTTTTCTATTTTCAGAGCATCAGCCTCATGTAGGGCTTTCAGTGACTGTCCAGAGAACAAATAACCAGAGGTGACTAGACACCAGCCAGTTCATTCAACTCAACATATTAATGCAGAAATCTTAAAAACAACACCCACTTTGTGTTTCTCATACTTTGAATATTAAATGACTGTAAACGTTGCCTAAAGAAGAAACATCAAACCACTTCCTTTGCTCAGAAGCTCCGAGATGTGTATGATTTTAAAAGATTTACTTTGATGCTGATTTACTGCCTTGAATCTGGGATTTTCTCATCTCAAGCTTGGGCAAATAACATGAATGAGATCTGAATTAGCCATCTTAAAAACAAATACACAGGATGACCTAGATTTACTTCACATCTTAAAAAGGAAGTGACAGCAGCTCTAATCCAAAAGTTACAAACTGACACTTGGGAATCTCAGCTCTGGCACATTTAGGGCAAAGTTGATTGCGATCAAATTTTTCTTTCCAAAAAAGCTTTTACTAATTGAAGGGTTTGTAAGATGACTGAATTATGCATATTATTTCTATGGGCCCATCTCAAAAAAGACTCAACTCTTTTAGTACATGGAGAGAGAGGGCCAAATTTTCTCCTGACATAGCTCCACTGACTTCATAGGCACTGTATTCACCCCTCCCTGGTCATCATGGTGTCTGGTCCATTGTTTGCAACTCAGAGTGCACACTACAAGCTGTACATACAAATCACACTATGAGCACAGAAGCAATGTAACAAAAATTCAAATAGAATCTTAAACATCAGGCCAAATCCTGATCCTATAAAAGTCAAAAGCAAAAATTCATCAACTTCGGTGGTTCCAAAGTCTGCTCCACTGTCCTCACACTTAATTAGTGCCTGATTCTGCTCTCCAAGTAGTTCCACTGAATTCAAGCAGAAGATGGAAACTTATATACACAGACCACCAAAGCTACTATACATATCAACATGCAAGGGAATCCTGTGAAGTTAAAATGCTGGCACCTTCACTCCAGGGAATAGGACATATGTATTTTTTCTATTGCCCCTCTGACAGGGTATGTCAAGTAGATGATTTTAGAGATCTGATTTTAGTGTGCTCATTTTGGAGCCCAAAATCCTTTTGGGGAGAGGGAGAGAGAACGCGCACACATGCACGCACATAAGCCAGTCACATCAAGAGTGACCTGCATTGTGACAATTAAAAATAAGTGAAATTGTAAATCTCTTCCAAGGTCATGAAATACTTTAAAAATGGCCTTCTGTGACAAGTTCTCTGTCACACCCCTCTTCCAGAGCCCGCTGGCTGTCCCAATAAAGTGCAGAGAGGCTTTCAGTAATGCAGCACCCATGGCTTTATTTACACATACACAGTTCTCCCACCAACAGTGCTGCGCTATATACAAGGCTTACAGGGTTCATTCCTTCTTTTTCCTGCAATCAGCCCACAGCTCAGAATCTGACCTTTCCCTGGCTGACTTGTCCTCTGGCTCCCAGCCCTTATAACTGCTGGCTTGCCAGGCCCACAGGTGGAGCCAATCCCCAGGCCAGGCAACAGGTCTGTTTCACCAGCCCCAATCTATTTCCCTTGACTGGAACTGGCTGAACAGGGGTAATTAGGTGCTTTTGCATCAGCACCCTGCTACACCTTCCAATAAATCCCAAATGAGAGACCCTCCCCTTCCCTGAATGAGACTTGAAATCTCAGTACAATTGCCTAGACTATTTCTTGTATAGATTATCAATATAAGCAAGCCAGGCTCACACTGAAGGAAAAAGACACAAATAATCAAGCTGGTGGGTTTTGTTGCTGAGTGCTTGGAATTCTCAGCTGCACAGGCAGCGCTCACTGAGGAAATGTTGCCATGTGTCAAGGCCTTTGAAACAGCCTGTTTACGTGTAGAAGAGGAGGGGGTAGCGGAAGGCACTTTAAACCAACTTCTGTAATCACTTAACCCAGTATGATTGCTGACAACAGAATAAAGTAGCTGTGTTTGCATGGAAGGTCTTCTGTTCACTTTGAAATGCTTGACACATCTGGTGACTAGTCTGAATCCTAGAAAAGTTTTAAGTGGTTTAATTATTTAGCAAAGAGGAACTTTCCCCTTACATTTCCTAATAACAGAGGAGTTACTTACAGCTCTGCTTGTTCAGCAGATGTTAACGGTACAATTCAGAGGCCTACTAAATAAAATAGTTGCTCACATGACAGGCCGCCTCCTTGGGGAGGAAGGCCCTCTTTGGCTTCAAGCTCTGCTTTTAATTAAAGCAAAAGAGGAAACTTTCTCAGCTGCATCACGAGACATCACCAGAGAATGTGCTGAAAAGCAGAATGTGAATTAAAGGGGCCACACACGAAACGTAAGAGTGTGATGACTGAGGGTACAGTCAATGCCTGTCCCTTTAAGGCTGAAACCTCCTAGGGGACATTTCTCTGTTACAAAAAGAAGAGCACTTAGGGCTTGTCTACCCTTCAAATGTGACAGTGGCATAGGTGCGCTGCTGTAGCACTTCAGTGTATATACTGCTTATGCGAACGGAAGGGATTCGCCCCATTGGTATAGGTAATCCACCTCCCCAATACTAGGGATTAGCTCAGTTTAACTATGTTGCAGTTATGCCGACTTAATTTTCTAGTCTAACCCAGGCCTTAATAGCTTTTCCAGTGGGATTTCTAATGTAGCTCCTTAGCCTCCAAACAATGCTTTCCACTCCTTTTCTTCAACTCTACTGTTCACTTCACTCGTTCACTCTGTTCCTTGTGCCTTTCAACACATCATCTCCGAAGGAGACCCTAGGCCCAGTGTCAGCACTAACGTCACTTTCTAGCGAGTCAGTGCAAATTAGGCTGTGCTATTTTTCCAGATGCACTTTCCTCCTCCTTTTCGCTTGGTCCCATCATCCACTCACAACAGATCCAATCCTGCTTGAAGCCAGTGGGAGTTTTGCCACTGGAGTAGGATCTGAGCTATTGTTTCTGAGGTGACGGAATTGAAGGTGACATGCTGAGGCCCTAACTCTATTTCCGCTGTCTGTGCATATGGTAGGGTTGCCAGTTTTCTAATCTCACAAAACTGAACACCCCTGCCCCATACCCTGCCCTCCCCCTTCTCTGAGGCCCCGCCCCTGCCCCACCCCTTCTGAGGCGACACTCGCTGCATCCCCCCTCCCTCTGTCGCTCACTCACTTTCACCAGGCTAGGGCAGGGGTTGGGTTGTGGGAAGGGGGTGAGGGCTCCGGCTGGGGGTGTGGGCTCTGCGGTAGAGCCTGGCATGAGGGGTTTGGGATGCAGCAAGGGGCTCAGAGCTGGGGCAGGGAGTTGAGGTGTGGGGAGGTGTAGGGCGCAGGCTCCAGGAGGAAGTTTGGGTGTGAGAGGGGACTCCGGCTGGGGCAGAGGGTTGGAGTGGGGGGTGGGCAAGGGCTCTGGGTGGGGGTGCGGGCTCTGGGGGGGAGCCTGGCATGAGGGGCTTGGGGTGCAGGAGGGTGCTCAGAGCTGGGGCAGGGGATTGGGGTGTGGGTGGGGTGCAGGCTATTGGAGGGAGTTTGGGTACAGGACGGAACTCTGGGCTGGGGCCAGGGTGCGGGGGGGGTTCAGGGTGTGGGGTTCCAGTGGCGCTTACTGCGGCTCCCAGGAAGCATCTGCCAGGATCCTGCAGCCCCTAGGCGCATGATCAGCCAGGAGGCTCTGCATGCTGCCCTCACGCCTGCAAGTGCCACCTCCATAGCTCCCATTGGTCATGGTTCCCGGTCAATGGGAGCTACGGAGCCACGGAGCCAACCGGGCTTCCCTGGCTGGCCATGTGCGTAGGGGCCACAGGGACCTGGTGGTCACTTCCAGGAGCTGCCCAGAGCCAGGGCAAGTAGGAAGCCTGCCTTAACCCCGGGGCCCCACTGTGCCGCCCACCAGACTTTTAGTGGCCCAGTTGGCAGTGCCGACTGAAGCAATCAGGGTCCCTTTTTGACTGAGCATTCCGGTCGAAAACCAGACACTTGGCAACTCTAGCTCATGGAAGTCTCCTGACCCAGTGAGTGGGAGTACAGATTGAGGCCTACATTGCCCCAAGAGACCCTCCTTGGGGATACACCTCCACTGGGCAAGACAGAGAACCGCTCTGTGGACTTTCTGAGGCAGAGAAAGGGCAGTAGAGAGAAGCAGGGTGAAGAGGGGTTTGCCTGTGGAAACGGGGGCAGGAAGGGATAACACTCAGAGGTGTATACTATATTTCTGGGTCCCCTTAGAGCCTAGCCCATGACAATGCAGGAACTATGTTGCCACGCTTGTAACAAGGTTTGGGTGTGATGAGGTTTGCCTGAGGAGTGGCTCTAAATCCACTGATTTTGGGTGAGGGGTATGCGGGCCCCAAAACGTGCAGGCTTATAACTCCTCCCACCAGAGGAGCCCCTGTCTCTCCACAAACCTCTTCCATGAGGTGGGAAGTTCTAGGCCTGAGTTTGGCTCTCATAATTTGGCCCTAAATACTCTTACAGGGTTTGATCCTGAAGTCCAAACTCAGGTAAAACTCTTCCTGGAGTCAAGGGGAGTTTTGCCTAAAGACTGCAGGATCGGGCCCAAAGCCTCTTGCGTTCCACAAGAGTTTCACCTTCTGCAGCCATAAAATCTGTCTTCTGTTCAGGATCTTTAAGCAATTTAGAGGGGGCTCATAGAATACATTACTACCATCTAACAGCTTAATTAATCCCCCAGAAGTTTTCCATCTGGATTTTATCTCTGACTGCCACAGCAGCACCAACAGGACTTGCCAGACAAAGATTTACATTCAGGATGTCCTTTATGCCCAATGTAATCACTCATTTGTGTGCCAGTGAGGGATTTAGAGTTTCAGGTGGAAACGTTGGGGTTTCACATGGTTCTGAGCCAAAACTGGTGGATCCTGTCCCATCCAGCCTTGAGAGTTTGCGTTTCTTCAAAGTGAAATGTACATGGTGTAAATTTATGAGATGCAGAATTAAGGGTTTCATATGAATCCCCCATGACTCAAACCCACCCAGATTTGCACGGCTCTAATTAAATCTCCCTGTTGGGGACTCTCTACCTATGCCTTTTAAAAGCTCAGATCCTAATCCCTCCCTTTTTTCCTTCTGTCCCTTGGTCTTTCTGATGGTGAAGGTTAAAACATTGCTCCAGATAGCGCTCTATAGGGGGACCCTCCTCCTATTTCTGCTTTCCCTTGCCTCCCCTCTCTTCCTTTCCTCACAGAACAAAAATAAAACCACCAAAAAACAAAACAAAAACCCATGACTCTAGAATGAGCTCGTGACACCCAAGAGGTGGACTCTAACTCACTAGGAAATTTTTTGGCAGCCCAGGGGCTGATTTGTGACTCTTTATTGCAAACTTTACAAGCGCTTGGCAGTAAACATCTTGTTGCGAGTCCCCCATGGCTCAGACAACACTGAAAGGACAGAGGGATTACACATGTCTATTCAGAACATTGATCTCTTAATTAAGTAGCCCAGCTCAAGCAACGCCACTGCACTTGCATTAATGGAATCCCACTAGCTAGATTACATTTTATTTTCTTCTTATTATTGGAAATAGCACGAGAGTAGCCGGCAACTATTGGAGATGTTTCATCGTATAAAATGTATTGCTTTTGCCTGTCAATTATGAGAGGAGAGCTTTACAACCCTGAGCTCAGTAGGACTGAAAGCGTAATAGGTGTACATGAGAAGCGATTATGTTCCTAGTAGCAGACTTGCTTAAAAACCACTGATGGAAATGGGTAGGTCAAGAGAGATAAATGATGACAAGGATGAGGATCATCATGAATGGTACAGTCCTTCTAAACGCCGGAGATGCTGAGTACCTCCCGCGGTGGCCTTCCTTAACAAAATACAGCTCTCTGTAGCAACATTCAAAAGCTTTGTGCGGCACTTAAAGGAATGTAAGAATGTTAACAAAGGGGATCCAGCAAGTTTGCTCTTAAGCTGGGACTCTCTCCCTCCCCTCCCTCTGAACAATAGGACTGAAAAGGCTATGATATTATTAACCAGCAGTAACCCATGAAGTACTCACACTGGCGTTGTAATGTTAGCACTGCTTTCCTCTGGAAGCTACATATGCTAGAGGGCCACTAGAAACCAGCAGCTCGTCTGTTCGCCGACCAAGAACGCATCACCCCAATTTGGTGCTCCCTGCGCTGACTCTAATACACTAAGTCCAAATCAAGGTCGAGGTACAGATTTTCCCAGCCCTGCATGATTTTGGGCCCAGCCTCTCTCTTCGTCATGATGACTTCACACAACAGCTTCACTCATCTGGAAAAATAAAGCTGTGGAGAGTGAGGGGAAGATTCACAGCTGCAGGAGACAGGACTTTCATAAGCACCAGAGCAAGCCTATGGCCAGATGAAATAAAAATGACCTCCATTCTCAGTGCATTCATAATTAAGACCCTGATTCAGCAAGGTACTTGAGCATATGCCCAGCTTTAAGCATGGGAGGGTCAGTGGGTAACATTTTCCAAAATGCTTAAGTGATTTGGGAGCCTAAGTCTCAGTTTCAAAAGCACCTAAAGCCCACTGAAAACCAAGGTGATTTAGGCTCCTTTATTACTTAGGTGCTTTTGAAAATTCTCCCTGATGTGCTTAAAGTTAGGCACATGTTCCAATAACTTGCTGATCCAGAGGCTAAATGCAAAACCCACCTCTTCCACTTAGAGGTCCTGCTATGAACCTCTCCTATCTCACAGAGCTGGAAGGGACCCTGAAAGGTCATTGAGTCCAGCCACCTGCCTTCACCAGTGGGACCATGTGCTGATATTTGCCCCAGATCTCTAAAGCCCCCTCAAGGATTGAACTCATAACCCTGGGCTTAGTAGGCCAATGCTCAAACCACTGAGCTATCCCTCCCCTTCAAACAGGTCAGCTTCACAACACACACTATATATACACATACACATATAATCTCAACTGGAATTTTAAACTTGTTCATGCTCTCAAAGCTGGAAAAGAGTTTACTTTTCACTGAAGATGCTCCAATACCATGGTGATGAGTGATCTTACAAAAATCTAAATAGATTATACAGATAATTATTAGTAGTGATATGAGTATTTAACATTAGTATTACGGAAGTGCCCTGTCAGGTTTACGGCTGCACTAGGGGTTGTGCTGGGAGCTGTCCAAAGAGAAAGAGGAACCCTAGGAGTTTAGTGACTTTCCCAGTAGAATCTTGGTAAGTAGAATGGTAAGTTGCGAACCATTCATAAGTGCACCATAAAAGCAAGTCCCTATGATGAGGCTGAGAGAAGAGAGAAGCTCTTGCAATACACTTGGTTTGGCTGGGATCCCCTCTGTGCCCAGCCCAGGGATTTATCTCCCAGGTTTTATCAAATATAATTTTATGTCTCCAGAATTTCTATCTGGCAGAAACTGAACCAGTGGCTCACTCCTCCTGGCCTTAATCAGATTCATCAGAACCCCCTTGAGTAATTATTCCCCAGAGGAAAGGCTTTTCTCCTCTGTTTTGAAATGTCTGGAAGAGACTGGATAGCAGAGGAAATTCACTATATGAGATAGACACCCAGAAGTGGTGTTTCACATGAAGCAATTCTGGTATCTCTGTTCATTATCCAAATGAGACAGAAAGTCAATGTCCACTTTTTCAAGTCTTCTGAGAACAATACAATCTTTTGTCTCACAAAAGGTGATTTTCATTTCTACTTTACCAGAATCAAGGAACGGATCTCAGGGATCGTTACAAGAGCGCCCTTTTCTCTAGCTGATTGTTTTGTTGTTTTAAAGGTGCTTAGATGAAATATTCAAGCAGAAAGTATTTTTACTCCATGGCTCTTACTTTAAAGAAGCGGAGGACAATTAGAGCATCTGAACAGTTCTCTCGGGGCTTGTCTACACTACCGCTTAAGTTGATGTAACTTACGTCTTTCAAGGGTGTGAAAAAGCCACCCTCCTGAGACACAAGTTACATTGACCTAAGTGCTGTCCACACCACTGCTAAGTTGGCAGGAGACACACTCCTGCTGACTTAGCTTCTGCCTCTCGTTGAGGTGGAGTACTTATGCTGATGGGAGTGTGTCTCTTCACCAGACGCACTTCAGCTGCAGTGATGTTCACAATAGTGTAGACTAACCCTCAGGGTCCATTTTCCTAAAAGCCAACTAAGAAAGTAAATTTGGAGCTTTTAGGCCAGTTGATGTGACAAGTCAAGTTAAGAACATTTTTTAAAGGGAACAGGTAAATTTTAAAATCACCATGCAATTAAAAATCCTTTTGTGATTTTGACCAGCTTTCTCAGGAAAACTCTACTCTGGCATGAGATGTGAAATTTCAGGAGGATCATTTTTTGAGGGAGGAAGATAGCGGGAAAGTTAAAAATCAGGCTTACAATAGGAAGTTAGGTTCAAGTCTTAATTATGGAGCTGTGCGTTAATCCATAGAGAGAGATACAGTGAACGTTAAATTAAATGTAAATTCAACAGTATGAGAATGAGAGAGTTGCTGACCATATCTTGGTATATATTTTATATAACAACTAGCAATCTATGAGCAATATGGGCGAGATGAGGTCACTATGAGAACCTTAACTTTGTATCCTTCAATATTTAACCTATATTAACTAGCAGACTGTAAGTTCTTTGGCGTAGGGGCTGTCTCTTTGTTATATGCATGTGCTGTGCTTAGCACAGGGAGGCACTGATTGGTGCCTGCAGGAGCTACTGAAATAGAAAAAACTAAGAATACTGATAACATCACCATTGTTGTAGGCCTTGAATTCAATTTCCTTTTTAAAAACTAGAGACTGAAAAAGAAACGGTTACACTGACATTGGCTTTGATGTTGGCACATCACTGAGATGAATAAGGTTCTGGATAGTAGAGTTCACATGCAGTGAAATAAATGGAGTGAATGAGGAGTGAACTCATGCCCTTGGACTTGTTTTTCTCTGGCTGGAGGCCTTTTCTGTAAGGGTGGATTAACAATTCTGCAGCACATCAACAGATGTGAGCACCAGCCATAGAAAAAGGAGCCAGGCCTGATTGTTATCTCACCTGTCACAGGTGTAAAAATCATGAGTAACTCCACTGATGTCAATGGAGTTACACTGGTGTAAAACTGGAGTGCAGCAGATGAGAATCAGGCCTGGCACTTTATTTTCATTTTCTGGAGGCTTTTGCTGCCTGTGTTTCAGTGAGGCCTTGCTCCAAAGAGTCTACAATCCAAACAGACTGGATGTGAGAGGAAGGAAGGATTATTATCCCCATTTTACAGATGAGGAATCGAGGCATAGAAAGAGTATGTCATTTCCCAGTGACACACAGGAAATCTGCAGCAGAGCTAGGAAGTGAACTTAAATCCCCTAAGTCCCAGTCCAGTGTTTTATCCACCAACCCATCCTCCCTCTGGTACATGTATAGCGTGACTTACTGCATAGGGTGCTGGGACTTTTACTGACCACTGTTGGGAAACACTCTGAGATCTATGTATAAGTGGTGCTACATTGGAGGGAAGTATTATTACGATTAGAATGAACTGGGAACTGTTGTATTTGAAAGCATGAATTTTTCAAAGAATACAGAGTTTAGGGAGACATCTCTGACCTGGCATTTTAATCAGCAGGACAAGGGCCTTGCCACTTTAGAGATAGTGATGCATCAATTAACACACAAAGGCTAATATGCCAGATAGCAAAGCTCCAAGCTTTAAAGTGGCATGCAAAAACAGTGACAACAAAGAGCCCTTTCTGACTGCAGAGGAGGAGTGGAATATATGTGCAGACTCAAAACAAGGATCAATGAACACATTCAAACAAGACATCTGAAAACAGCTCCTTCTCCTGTAACTGACTCGTCAGAGTTCAGAGTTCCATGTTTCCCCTACAATAGTGGATGGTGTCACAAAGATATAGAAAATTCCAGCAGAAAAAATCCTTAAGTTAATAAATTTCAATAGCACAGAACACACAGCTCCAGAAAGGAACATTTTAAAGATCAAGTGTCTCTTGATTCTTGTACAGCCAGGAAAGCAAAGACAGACATTGTGCTCCCTGGAGCTCTTCCAATCACTACAGCATAACATATACCTGTTATTATCTCTGCCACGAGATAGGGCCTAAGGGGTGCTCACCATGGTGTATCAAACCCCAGAATGGGGCATTTTTGTTTCAAGACAAAGACTATTAGAACGCTGAGCTCCATCACCGACGTTGTGTGACCATATTTTGTTTTCAGAGCCTTCAAAAAACAGGGCTGCACCTATGCCAGCACACTTCTAGCCTGTCTTTGAGCCCTTGATAGAGCTGAGATTTGTCTAAAGCATTAGGTCTATGAGATTAGTGAGCATTTAATAAACTCTACAGAGGGACTTTATCCCTTTATTCCTCCGCTCACATTACTTACTTGACATTCGATTTTATTTTGTTTGTTTGATTTTCTGCAGATTGGTGGCGCTGACTACTCAAGGCTTCTCTTTGTTCATTTATGATCTCTGACCAGGAGTGGGTCTCCTTGGGCTGTTCCTTGACAAGCGCGGTTATGGTGCCAGGGAGAAGGCACTTTTGTGCTTCTCTTGTGGCAGGCAAATCACTGTGCAAATTTTAAACAGCGAAATTATGAGTCATCTGGAGCTAAATTACGTTATATTTCCTCTTTCTGGGCTGTACTGGAGGTGATTGTCAGGGGTTGTGTTGTATGTCTGACTTCAAAATGCAAAAATGGGGCTGTTTACCAATGATAAAAGCAACTGGATAGAGATTAGGCAGCTGTCCCAAGTGTAAACTCCAAGTGAAAGCTCCAGGTTATGACTCAGTTGAGATATGAAGTTGACAAATTACATAGAGCATAAGCTGAGTTTGCTCTATTTTGACTTACACAATAGTTTGGGGAATCATGGGAGAAAACAGGTGAGTTATTGTCTTCTCCAGTCTTAAACAAATGGAAACTTCAAACAAAATTGCATTGCTTAGAGATTCAGCGGGGAAAATATTTACCTCTCACACAGAGATAAATGTTATATTTTACAAGTCCTATAAAACCTTTTATGCTGAAAATCCCTCTCTGAATGATGAGGAGTTTTTCCCCTTGTGATCTTGAGCTATCCAATTAATTTATGGGGCAATGTGATCAGTTAGTGCCCCATTCTCTATAAAGGCAGGCGATGAAAAAAATCTTAAATGGGCAAAGCTTCTAGGACTGATGGATGGATTCCTATGAGTATTTGCCCATGTCAGGCACCCTCACCTTCATTACCACTGTACGTTCTTAGATCTCAGTCAAGGGCACTCACCCTTTGGAAAAGTCTACGTGACATCTATTCAAAAGCAAAGGCAATGTCCAGATGGCCGTAGTAGCCATTCTACCATGTCATTAATTAATGGGGACTGTAAACTCCTTGCTGAGCTACCAGCTAACTTTGTTGGAGGAGGGTCCCTTTCCTCCACCCTGCTTTTTCACATCAAGGTTATTTTGATGCGCAGCATACAGAGGTGTAGTAACGATGTTTTGTAAGGTATCCCCCTGCATGATGGCAGGAAAGTGTCCTGGAAAAAGTAGATTGAAGGTACTGGTTTGGTCCTTTAGAGAAATGGCTGGTCCTCTGGGTTATTCAGGGATGTAAGTGGCACATAATGCTGAAGCATCAGAAATGGTTTCACCCCAAAAGCATTTCATTTAGAGCCTGATTCCACCACCCTTACCTATATTGAGTAGTGCCTTCCAGCCTAAGGAATAGCTAGCTCCTACACAGAGTTTTCCTTCCAGAGATCTCAAAGCGATTTACAAAGGAGATCATTATTGCGGCTTTCTGTAGATCTTTATACCCTCTTGAGTTACATGAAGGTGTTGCAAAGGGTATATTGGACAAAGGACGAGTGATTATTACTGGCATGTGAAATAATTTGCAGGAAAGGATGGTCTGTAGTTAAGGCGCTGGGCTGGGACTCAGGTGATCGGGGGTTCACTTTCCACCTCTGTCACAGACTCTGCATGGCCTTGGGCAAGTGTCTCTCTATGCTTCAGTTCCCTTGTCTGTAAAATGGGCCTACTGATGCTCGGCCTGTAGTGCGGATAAAGTCACTAGTGTTCCCGAGGTACAGAGATACCACTGTGATGGGCCCACAGAAGTACCTAGATTGAGAGGCTCAGCTGTATAAAACAAGAAAGATTCCATCCTTTGGAAAATAAGTTATTGCATCAGCCTCACTCTGGACAGAAGAACAGCAATCCCAGCCATTCCTTAAAGAGTTAGTCTGCAAGAGGCTTTATTTAGAGCCAGTCAAATCAGAAGCCTAGGATAAATTATTGTATGGAGTAACCTTGAAGAGTAAGAAATTCAGTGAGTGCAAATGGAAGTCTTCTCTGGCTCCTTCTATAGAGGATTAAGCTGGGGAGGGATATGCAATGGCAGCGATGAATAGAGTGGTTCTTACAAAATGAATTGCTCCCTCCCATGAAACACACTCATGTCTACATTTTTAACCAACAAATAATAGCATCTCTTTATTCTACTTTTTCCTACTGAGTGCAGCTTATGCTGCTGTTCTCCACAGCCTCTTCATTTTCTTACGGTGCCAGTTGTCTTCCAGTTAAGCAGTGGCTACACAACTGAAAGATGGCAGGCTAACAACATTCAGTCCCAGAGTCCTCTGCTGCAGTCTGTTAGAGTCACAGAGTTTAAGGCCAGAAGGGACCACTGGATGTACCATAAGATCCCTCCTGCCTGTAATTCCACCACCATCACCCAGTGCCTGCCGACTCATCCCAACGACAGGAATGAGACTGAAGTCAATGAAACCCTCGGGAGATTAGAGGATTATGGGCCCCGGGCAGAGAAAAGGAAGGACAGAGGTGCACCAGCGCTCAGCGCCCCTGCAGTGGTATGGAAAGGATTAAATGAGATGTACTAAGATGATGAAAGAGGCCCCGCCATCCTTTCATGCTAGGTGTAGGGCTATACTCCCCTCTCTGCTCACAGGAAGACAAGGGGCTGTCAGACCCCGCCAGAGGAGCACTGAGCCAGGAAGTGCCAGCTTCACAGCATGGTTCCCTGGATCCTTGATGAAGCCCTTCAGTGTGAGCTCTGCAGGGCCTGGGCTCTGTGGTTAAAGGGGAGAGAGCATGGAGACAGGATCAGAGGGAAGCAGCAAGCAGCCACTTTCCACAGCGTCATCCCCTCCAAACTCTAAGCAGCATTAACTATCCCTTGGTCCCCCTTGGCTGTGCACAGCAGATGTGGGAGGCAGACAATGGCTGCATGGCATGTGGGGTCTGAAGTCAGGCAAAACAGTGGGGCGCACAGCTCTGCCTCCTCTTCCCATCGAAGAGGGGGAATTCCTCCTGCTCGCCCTGGCTTGGCGCTCACCCTCAGCTCTCCCTTCTTCTTGGCTGGAGCAGGGAGAGCTCTCCTCTTGTTGGAGTCTACTTTAGCTATTGGGGATTGCCCTGGAGGAAGGCAGCCCAGAGACATGAAGCCTCCATGGGTGTCCCAAGAGCCTCTAGTTCAGGGAGAAAATCCTCTGCCTGTTCCGCAAGGGAATCTCCCCCCTAAGCTGGAATGATGAGAAGGAAACTCTCCAAGAACTCCTGTACCGATTTTAAATCAAGCATTCATCTCAACGGGGGAACCCAGTGTGTGCAGTTCCAGGGGCCAGGTTTACTCTAATGCCATTTGCAAGAGCCGCAATGTAAACTCCCTGAAAGGAAAGACAACCAGCAGAGACAGAGGAGGAGGCTGACAGCAACTAACGGAAACCCACACCATTTAGTTTATGTATTCCCCAGGAGAGAGGTTAAAACAGAAGTGACACTAATGCATCATGCTGCACTGTAACAGAACAGATCTGTGGCCCCCAATGTTGTTAAAGAATCAGCGATGACCTGCAGTACACACCAGCTACCTGAAGATGGCAAGAGAACACTGTGATTTATAATGCATGCAACTAACCATGTCTGAAAAATAAGGTACTCCCTACAAATAAGAGCAAGACTATATTTTCTTTGCAGCCTGTGTAATGCCAGAGCAGAATTTAAATTGCAGTGTTTATGAAACGGGTCTGGGATTTTTTAGAATGCTGTCTGTCTCAAAGATTTTTTTTTTTTGGTCATATTACTGTACTGCAGCAGCCTTTGAACCCAAATGCAAAGACGGAGGAAGAAATTGCACTGCATCCAATGGCACCAGGGAGCCGTATAGCTAGTGTGTGCCTGTAATAATTTATCCTAAGCCTTCTAGTGGCATTTTATGTCTTTTTGCTGTAGAGCTATTACAGCTTTGATTACTCCATTTTTATATTTGTCAGCACAGCATATGGGCAAGATAATTTGTATTCAAAGTATTAAACTGGTAATGTAAATTATTAAAGACTCAATTCATAAAAGCATTACACACCATATGCAGATTCCTCCTCCAGAACCCTTCCATTTTTTGCAGATGTGGCTTTGTGTACTTTTTAAAGCAAAATTGGGACTTTCTGCAGTCCAACCATCCTCCACTTTATTCTCTATACCTAAATACCCACCCCGCTGCTACGCACAGTCACCTATATAGGTACCCAAGAATGAAAGACAGTTGTGTCAGATGATGATCTAGTGTGTCCCTCTCCCAACTCACTCCACGTACCACAGCGTTTTAACTACCATCTGTCCAAAACATTTATCCAAAATACCAGTACACCTGTAATCTGTCAGCTCAGCTCATGTTTAAGATTCTTAACAGATCAAAACCAAACATTTTCCACTTCTCCTGCACCTTGCTTGTTCATCTGTTTATCAATCTCTGAAGTCTAAATCTTTAACCACATCTGTAAAAGAAGGTATTAACACCAGAGTGGGGAGGAGTAGGAAGGAGGAATGCCAGGAGTTGCTGGGGGGTAGTGTATCCATTGTGGTATTTCTTTCTTGTCTTGCATTTTACACTTTGCACACACACAAAGATGGCAGCTAGTTGTTAGTTTAGTGATTAAGGCTGCATGTAAATTTGAGCTGTAAGTACTAGGCCAAAGCCTCTACTGACAAAGGACTGTGTGTATATTAGAATTTGCAGCAACTCTGAAAAAAACAATGTGGCGTCTGCTACTTACGTAGGGAAATTTGGCTTTTCGGATGTACTCCATGTAATAACAGGCAGATAATTCCAGTTGCTGTTTACCATATACACTATTGTTGTGTTGAGCAGATGCTGTCTTCTGTTTTTCTCATTACCAAGATTTACTGTCTTCTAAGCTTATTATTGACAGAGGCTTTAGCCTTTCTTTTGAGGGTGAAGGCTAAGGAGAGCATGCAAGCTTCAACAGCTCATTTTCAAAGGTAACCCACAAAAGGCCTTTGGACTAACTAGATGCTCTGCGCTGTCATCTCCAAACCTGCATCTCATCTTCCTCAGACTAAAGGCTGCTCTGTCCTGAGCCTGAGCACACAGCACAACTCAGGGAGAGGGACAAAGTTGGCTGGCACATGCCACATCGGTCCTCCAGTGTGACCTGGAGCCGCCAAAGGGATGCTCGAGCTTGGGCCAAGAGTGGCCGTGGCCGAGGTTGCAGCCAGGGATCAGCTGTCTGTAGGGATCCTGGAACTACACCCCTTTCCCTAGCCAGGCCTTGGTGCTTGTGGTGTAGGAGGTATTAATGCCAGCTCTACACCACAGGGGCTTGCTGGCTATGCTACTTTCTCTGCCAGAGGTGTGTCTTAAAGTGGCCTCAGCACAGATGAGGATCAGGGCCCTAATGTTTAACATTACTGAGTCTGCTTAAAATTGTTTGAGTCCAGTAATCTTGACTCTTTTCATCATGTACAATAGCTTTGCTAGCTCCCATTGCAGCTCTCTGATAGGAGCGGTTATTAAAAGTATTGTCCTTTCACATCCTTACAACAGGCATTGTAAATAGGGGCCTGTGGTCCTGCCATGCACCTTTCCAGCATCTATAGTCTCAGGGATTTTTAAAAATCCATTACCAGGGCATTTATTATGCGTTTTTAATACTCTTCCACTGCACGTGACAATCAGAGCAGGAGAGATCTGGAACAGCTTCAGAAAAGATCTCCTTTCATAACCCATGCTTGGGTCCTTTGCCTCTTAGTAATACTAAGGTGGTCAGCTTTGCTGGAGTCCATTTCACAGAGGGGCAGGGATGGGGTGAGAAAAGACCTCAGCCTGTCTCCAACCTGAAGCAGGTAAAGTGAAGCAAGTGATGTATTCCCTCACCTGTGTGCAGAGGCTGAGGCAGTTCACCTCTCTGAATCCACAGTAATGAACTCAGGCCTCTGCAACTGCAGATGGTATCCACTCTCCCAAAGCCTAGCCCAAGATACGCACATCTGAACCTGGAGCCAGAACTGCCTTCCCCATTCCCCATCCATGGAGCTGTCTAACTCAATCTCATGGGAGGAGACTGGCAAAATGAGTTCCCCCTGTTTCCCTTCTCCCACTGAAATGCTATTGGTCAGCCCCACCTCGTGACCTCCCCATGGCACCTCACACAAATAAAAGGGCTGAGGTTGCCTCTTTGTGTCAGGAGAGCTGGGAAGGGTGCATTGGATAAACAGAGATTGGGGAGAAAGAGTGACAGGCAGGAGGGAGTGGGTAGTTACTGTGTTATCTTGCATGGGACCCCAGTTAACTAAGAGCAGCATTGGTCTACCGTAAATCCTAGACTGCATATTTGGGGCCCCACCTATGGCCATCTTATCAAAAGCTCAGCTACTTCACCTTCGCTCACTTCTGTTTGTTGATAGCACCACTGTCTTCAGAGCCCAACATCTGAGCAACTACACGTGAGGTCTTTGGAGTTTAGTATCTACCTTCCTCGGTGCACATGTACATTTGGAGGAACAATATAGCACTCGAGGAAAAGCAAAGTGCAGAAAAACTGCAACATTTCCGTTCAGCTTTCTATTATTTTATTGTTGCAGTATGCTTTTAACTCTGCATTTCTGAATAAAATGTCCCAGCCTTTAGACCTTAATAGTGTAAGTCTGCAGACAGGAAAAGTACCAATTTTGTAATCCTGGAATATAGGCAGGATTTTACACTACCTACAAGGTTTCCCAAGTGTTATTTATTAACTGATTTACATTCCTCTGCATAAAATGTGTCCATCACTATATCCAACCCCTTGTATAGGCAATACAATGACCTCTAGATTAACCCTAGCATTGGGGTAGAAGATCAGCCCTGCCCTGCCCCTTCAGGTGGTGAACAGATTCCATTGCACCAATAAGGAAAACAAAATGTCAGCATCCACTGAGAATGCCCCGTCTCCAGCCCCAACGTGTAGGGACAGCTGCGGACATCCCAGCCGATCACAACTACCAGGCAGGAGTATGAAGACAGAAGTCATCTCCTTCAGATAGTAAGACCCCAGACCATATGGGGCTTAATAGATTAAAACCAACACCTTGAATGCACTCTAAGCCAGTGCAAGCAAGCTAAGGAGCACCGATGTAACACACTGTCTCTGAGAGCAACCACAAGGCAAGCACTCAGCCACAGAACATTATGCGCTGAATTTCTGAATGGCCTTCGAGCGCAGCCCCCAAGCAGAGCATGTTGCACTAATCCACTGTGGAGGTGACAGAGGCATGGAGACCTGATGAGATACACACCTGAATAGAATAAGTTCACAACCTTCTTGCCAAGCCAAGATTTAAGCAAAACTTACTGCTGCTGCCCGGAACTCCAAAAGGAGCTGATGATCCAACAGAAACCTCCGACTGTGCTTGTTATTAACAAAAGGCAGTCAAATAAGCAGCTATCACTTTTTTTTCCCTTTCTTTCTTTTTTTGTGGCTTCAAACTTACTCCAGTTCTTTTCCTTTTAACGTAAAGTGATTTTAATTTTCTCTTGCTCTGACGTCAGACTAGCTCCTGATTTCCTGACCCAATCAGCTGACAGCAGCTGTGTCAGGAAGCATGAAGAATACAATCAACTTTTGAAAAAAAAATTATGCAAAATATTTTTTTAAAAATACATTTGGCTAAACTTTGTTAAGAATCCGGTATGATTTCTTACACTCCTTCAGACTTTAATAACTTGAAGATAATATTTCCATGCAAAAAAATATATCCTGAGGGGAAAATGTGCATCTCCATCTGTATTACAGCAACTTCCCTGAGAAAACGAGCAGCACAGTTTGAAAACAAATGACAAAATAAAGCAATACAACAGCAACTGCTACTTTTGAAGACAGGATACTAGACTAGATGGACCACTGATCTTGTCCAGGATGGCCATATTTACATTTCTAATGGCAACTAATGGGTAGAACAGCAGCAACGAGGAATATTCAGACAAGTCAGGGTAACAAGGGCGTCTTAGGAAGACATACTGATGGCATAATTAAGTCACCCCCAAAGTAAACCATGTGGCGTGAATGGGTGGTCAACACCTCTCAAGTTTGGGTCCTGGGACTGCAGCTTCCACCTCAACTACTTATGGTCCTTCTACCCCAGTTACATCAATACCAGGCCACCAGGAAAGCACACAAACAAAACAATTTAAATCAAGGAAGCCAAAGATAAAACTAAGCCATCCACAAACAAAACTATTGAAGTTTGATAATACTTATTTTGCTATAATGATAAAGGTTGGGGGGTGAAAATCATGCTGCTTTATCTTCGGGTGTACCTGACTTCATCCTAAATCAGTCATACTCAGACCTCAGTGGTTCAGGGGCCAAATTAGCAATCAACATTACCCAAAAGAGAGACAGCAGTGTGAATACATTGTTTCATTTCCACTCTCTCTATATATTATTCCCACAGCAAAATGACTGACCCAGTATTTGTTGATAACATGGTCAAAGCAGCCTGACTGGTTAATAATTAAATCACACAGTGTTTTAATATAATGTGCTGCAAAGAGCCGCAGGAGACACAGTAAAGAGGCACTTGCAGCTCGCAAGCCTCAGTCTTTGTATAACTGTCCTAAGTCATATTGGAAATCATTCCACTTTCTACTGGAGCTGATTCCGGGGCAGCATACATATGTACTCCTGTATGGACTAGGTTGATTCAGAGACAGGAAACACACACACAGCCCTACCTTTCTCTCTCAATGCTTGTAAGAGCCAGTTCTTTTACTCTTTACTCTGCCATAGCTCCCAGAGAGTCACTGAGAGGTTTGCGTAAGCAATGCCTGCCGGGTTTGGGCTGCAGCCACACATCTCCATTGCTACCTACAAACACCGGAGGGTAGGGAGCAAACACCCAGATGTACAAGATGCTTCTGCTCTAGCAATTCCTGAAAAAATGACCACACACGGTTCAATGGTGCCGGCTGCAAGGACCTTTTTGGCCCACAGATTTCTATCGACTATCTGCTTCAAACAATGTAGTGTGTTGCCGCTTGGAACATAGTGCAGGTACCTCACAAAGTCCTGTGCCAAGAGGACACCGCCGAGTGAGACTGGAAATTAGGAACGGGAATCAGCAGCGCATGAAGCAAGTGAAAGTGCATGTGGCTGTGATGCGATGGGGAAGTTTTACTGCCGAAGGAGCAAAGATCTGAATGGGCTCTGGCAGGTGTGCATCATGTAACTGGTATGGAAGGCCCACAAATAGCTGAGGAAAGAGCTTCTGTCTCAGGATCCAAACCTGAAAGGTGCTGAGCACTCTGAACACCCAGCACCAGTGGGAATATAAACTGTGGTGGTGGGGTAGACGCTCGGCCTAGTGAGAGAGGGGGCTGGGAACTGGAAAATGCCTGGATTCAACTCCATGGACTCAGTGGTTGAACAGCCCTGGGACCCAGCAAGTGAGGTGGAACATCAGATTGCAAGTGGCAACTGCAAGATGTTTTGCTGTAACATTTAGGAAGTGGTGTGAGTGGGTCATCCATGTGAGCAATGGCTCGTAGAAGTTCCGGCAATGAAATCTGCATATGTGAGCACTGCTGTATGATGTTAATGGCGAGATAGAAGGCTCCACATTGGTTATCCAGGCAGATGTTGGAGCTATGTGAGTGGTGTAAAGGAGACAGAGATGCCTCAGAAGGATAACTGATGAATGGAGCATAAACAGGGTGTGACATTAAGTCAATCAAAAATTTTCATTCCTTACCCTTTTTTTTTTAATTATTTTTTGCAGCAAAATAACCTCAGCCCTGCCCAAAAAAAATGAAAAATGTTTCTTTCTAAATTTTCTGGGTTTTCCAGTGAAAAAACAAAAACCTGATTTTTGTTTGTTTGTTTGTTTGTTTTCAAAAACTGACAATAACAGAAACATTTTCAGTTTTCATTCTTGACTTGTTTTAATCAAAAAAAGTGGGGGAAATGAAACACTTCTTTCCAGTTTTTTCACAAAAAATAATATTGACCATTTTACTTCTACTGCTTATTTCCTCACATCTGACGGCTTGTGGAGGAGAGCTACACAGTCTAGCACTCTTAATTCAGTGGTAACAGGTTTTCTGAGGGGAAATTTCCCATAGTGTGTGATAAGGTGGGTGAGGTAATATCTTTTATTGGGTCAACTTCTGTTGGTGAGAGAGTGAAGCTTTCGAGCCTCCCCAAGCTCTTCATTGGCAGGGTTGTTTATTCACACAGAAGGTTCTCAGTATCAATTGTATTATCCCCGTATGCTCCCCTACAGGCACCTGTAACCTCCTTTGACCCCACCCCAGCCCCAGTCCTCCTCTAGTGCCCTACACTGCTCCATTGGTCCCAGGGTGCCTCTGTTCTGAAGCAAGGGTGCATTGTGGGCTCCCTACAGCACTGCTGATTTAGCACAAACAGTCTTAGCTCCCACACTCAGCTCACCCCAATTCCCCTCCCCACTGCCCAGCCACATACATCTCCGCCTAGGCCCCTCTGTGCAACAAGCCTCTTTCCCATCAGGCCACCTGCAGATGCCGTTCACCTCCTCCTATTTCCCCCGCCCCACTGTCGCACAGCTCCACTCAGCTGTGTCAGTTCATGTTTCATTAAAAAAAATTACATCAGAAGTTCAGTTCTTTTTCTGACAGACCATTGTGCCGCAGTTCCGCCTCTGTAAAATGACAGTAATTGCACTAACTTTCTCCCACTCTTTCTCTGTATGGTCTATTTAGACTGTCAACTACTTGGGGTCCGGATTGCCTATTACGTGTACGCACAGCACCTAGCACAACAGGGCCCTACTGTTAGCTGGAGCCTCTAGGCATTACTGTAATATACATAAATAATGATAATTAAAGCATAACAAAGGGACTTTAATCCTGCTTTAAGAGAAAATCTCAACACAACCTTAATTATAGGGTCACCACCACGCTACAGTATAAATACCAGAGCACAGCAGGCAGGGTGAGGTGCTTTTGAAAATGTTACCCTAAGGGTACATCTGCACAGCAACAAAACAACAACAACAAAAAGCTGCAAGTCCCAGAGCTCAGGGCAACTGACTTGGGCTCATGCTACAGGGCTAAAAATAGCAGCGTATACGTTCCTGCTCAGGCTCTGAAACCTGGCGGCAGCGGCTGAGTCTCAGAGCCCAAGCGGGAACATCTACACTGCTATTTTTAGCCCCAAAGCATGAGCCCGTCAATTGACCCAGGCTCCGAGACTTGCTGCTGTGGCTTTTTGTGTTTTAGGTGTTTTTTTTCCAGTGCCTAAGTCCCATTTCCAAGAGACGTGGGCACTTAGGAGCTTAAGCATCAATGAAAGTCAGTGGAACTTAGATTCCTAAGATGAAGTGGCTAAGTCAAGGGACTTAGGCTGCTAAGTCACTTTTAGGTGCTTTTGAAAGTTTGATCCCTAGTTTACACTACAAACTCAACATTGCAAGGGGAATTAGTTGCAACAGGTCTGATTGCAATTAAAACATGTTAGATAGTTTAGACAAAACCTTAATCACACTGCAGTGGCATAGGCCCTCAACGGTATATTAGTTAGACTAATAAATACAATCCAGGAGTTTAACACATTAGTGTCATTGGTAAAGGCCAGCCTACAAAGCAAAGTGGAATTATGTTTTATAACAGCGCTGGGGGAGGAACATGTTGTAGCTGCATTCTCCAACATGCTTGTTTTGTACAGTAGGTGGGCCTGTGAGTCATTAGCTAGCGATGGCCAGTCTCAAAACTGTTGCATCTCCAGTTAACTCACAAGGTGCTGAGCAAGGCTAACAAACGTATATTACAGCACACAGATGCTTATCTTCCCTCTATAGCCCCTTCCCCGTTACAGCCACACATTTGAACGTGTTACAGAGAAACACTGATAGAAAACAGAAACTGACAACATTTCCGCTTCTGCCTCCATGATAAACAACAGGCTGATGGACAGATACAATGGTGAAGAACCTGGACAAGAAGCTACACATCATGCCATCACCCAGGAGAACATAACTCAGGAGTGGCCTTCAGATTGTACATCCCCATAATAGTGGATCTTGGTGGATCATCATTTCACAGATGGGCTCGTAGGACCATATTCCTACCCGATGTAAGCAAGTGCCATTCCACTTAAGGCCTGCGTTCGTTTACACCAGGTCTGAATTTGGTCCCTCAATCTCCAGAGTCTAGTCAGCAATCCAAATCCAACTGTCAATGGCAAATATGCAAGCCCAGCTCTATAAGATCCTTATGCTGTCTCCAAGCCTAAATTAGAAAGAACTAGGGGCCTAAATAGGACATGTTCATGGACCAAGAAGATAGAGTGCATTAATAATTTTTTCTAAATTGTGCTCCCTGGGACCAGTTTTTTAAACAGCAAATGAAGGTGAGATGCTGGAGGGAGGTACATGCTTAACTATCTGGGGTCCATCTCACCAGAAAAGCAGCCTAGGTGAGGGACTGTGAATTGATTGCATGCTTAAAATTGTGAAAAGTGACAACTCCTATTTGCATAATGCCTAGCATGAATGTGTAACATTTTCCCATGAAGCCTCAAATCAAGGACTGCAGTCAGCAGTGCTCTGTGAAACTCAGTGTCATAAAACCTGGGTTTATTTCTTAAGCTTTTAGAGGGTGGTCTTTTAATGTTTTGATTGTATTTTAATTGGGTTTTTATTACAATACAGAGAGCTTTGGCTGTGTGGGTGAGGGAGAGGTGTTTCATAAAAAAATATTAATTAATCGTTACATAAGACATCCACAGAAAGCAATTCCCATCCCATTGTACTGTAATTTTTTGGTGAGCATAACCCATATAATGAATACAACGACGACAACAAAACCCAACAGACAAGCTAGCTAAACAGCAGGCTTCCAGATGTCCACCCAGCTCTCCCATCTCAGACTCTTAATCCTCTACTTAGTCTGAGCTCTAGCTGATTTCTGATGCATTCAGATTATCCAGCTAGCATAACTGCTAGCGAACATCCAAAAATTTTCACCCTTCCATCTCACATTTCACCTTGAAGGAGCGGCACTCTATTGGGCTCAGAGCCTTCTTTATCAAGCCAATTAGCTTAACACAAAAGCAGTGAATAAGGCTCATTCACACAACGCTCAATGGCCTGTAAAATCCCCAATATTTCAAAATGGTCTCAGGCCAAATGCTGCTGTAAAAACTGTAACCGAGGCCTTAAGGAACCAAAGCGTTAGATTTTCTGACAGCATTAAAAATAAACTTAACATACCTACATTTGATGTGGAGATCTGGTCACGTAATGTAAAGAAAAAGTTCATGAACAGATCAGATATAATTTCTTTTCTAACATTTGAGGACCCAAGTTTGCAAGGAACAAAAGGAAATGATTAACGGGAAATATGCATAGTACAAAAGAGACTTTATAGTCCAAAAAGGGATGTCCATATTTAGAAACACTTGATTCCTGCCATCAGGGTTCTTTGCTTCTTCCTGAATGTGTGTCTCGGCCATGAGAGAAAGAGAAAGCCTGTGCATGTTCGTGTCACACACACAAAAACACAAATTACCTATCACCAGTTGATTTGCTTACTGATTAAAAGCAAAATGTTAAGATTTTAGGAGGCAAGCACGATTTTTATTTTTAAGAGCCCCGTTCTGCCAAATGCTTGCCCCTCCCCCACGATGTCTCATCGACACCACTGTAAGCTCAACTAAACCCTTGTTTGTGGGGGACGGGGGGGGGGAGAACCCTGTTACAAAACATTAACTAACCCGTTTGAATTTGCATGATGTGAAAGTTCTGCCCTTAGTGTGGACAAGGACAATCACATTTAAAAACACATTCGTTGGTCGTGGTTATCTCAAGAAGGGATCTGAGTATGAATCACAACTGATACATTTTTAAGCACCACCTTTCCTGGTCTAGATGCCAGGTTCTATTTACAAGGTGCTTCTTAAGGCATTTTCTAACACAACGCTTTTTTCCAGTCTAAACAGGACCCCAAAGAGATCTTGTATGATAGGGCTCTTATGTTGTAAGCACTGCATTTGGGATTTTGTGGCTAAAGCAGACCTCATCCTAAACTAGAATGTTTTCCCTAGAGTTTCTCATCTTTGCTACCAACAGTTCAAGTCCACATGCTCTAGACTAGCATGTGCAAGAGGCTAGCAGCTGCCAACATTTTAAGCAATTGGCCCCAATCCCTGACCCTGCTCCAAGCCCTGTTAGGCATGACAACATGGTGTTTAAAATGCAGATAACCACTTATGACTGTCTACACTAATGCTCCCACCATTGCTACGACCAGAGGAAACAGTGGGACATTTTAAGAGGAAAAATGCTAGTTCATACACAGCTGCTGTCACAAGGTTTCATGAAATAAGCTTTTCTTCCACATCTTCTAAACCAGTGGTTTTCAACCTCTTTTCATTTGCGGAGACCTAAAAAGTTTAAAATGGAGGTGCAAACCCCTTTGGAAATCTTAGACAGTGTGCGGACCCTCAGGAGTCTGCAGACCACAGGTTGAAAATTACTGCCCTAAACCCATAAAAAAATAATTTCCTCTGGGTTAGGACTTCTTACACCGGGGGCAGATTCTCAGCTGGTGTCGATTGTCATAGCCCAGCAATTTACATCAGCTGAGGATCTGTCCCCATGCTTCTAACCAAGGGACAGCTGCTACCAAAAGTCACCAACTTTCCCCAAAATTTGAAAGAGTGCAAGTTAGTGGTTTCTGATAAGGTTTGCTCACCTATAGCCAGAATCTGTATCGTACTGGGTTTCTGAAGCCAACACAGTGCCATACAATGCAAAACTGGCAGCAGTGCTAATTGCGTCTCATCTCCATGCCCTTCCCGCCCCCCTATCACCTGTTCCCTGATAGGGTCATTAGGGCTCCTTAACAATCTCTTGCAAAGAAATAAAGATTGGAGAGCAAAAGAATGTAGTGGGAGATGGAGAGGAGGAAAGGAAGAGAAACTTTGGGTAACTGGATTTAAAAGTGATCTACAAAGTGGGGGGAGTTGGTTTATGCCTTTGTTTGTTTCTTTAGGGCAATGTTTCCCAAACTTGTTCCGCCGCTTGTGCAGGCAAAGCCCCTGGCGGGCGGAGACGGTTTGTTTACCTGCCGCATCTGCAGGTCCAGCCGATCGCGGCTCCCACTGGCCATAGTTCACTGCTCCAGGCCAATGGGAGCTGCTGGAAGTGGCGGCCAGTACGTCCCTCGGCCCGTGCCACTTCCAGTAGCTCCCGTTGGCCTGGAGCAGTGAACTGCGGCCACTGGGAGCCACGATCGGCCGAACCTGCAGACACGGCAGGTAAACAAATCAGCCCGGCCCACCAGGGGCTTTCCCTGCGCAAGCGGCATTCCAAGTTTGGGAAACACTGCTTTAGGGCATACAAAAGACTGAATAGTGGCTGTTGAAGGGTTTGGGGTTTTTTAACCTGCTTGTTTCACCTCCTTCAATTTATTAGGAATGTCAAGTTTGGTCTTCCCTGGCTTTGCTGGAGAACTTTCTGGTGGTCTCAGGTGAGCACTCACACTTAAATTGAAAGCGGTGTGTATTCATCAGGTATTGTAGTTAGAGGGGTGTTAACAAAACCCAGAGCTTTTAACAGGGCACTGACCACTTGACTGGGAAACTGCAGACCTGGGTTCTATTCCCTACTCTGCCAGGAATAAATCAAAATCTCTTTCTCTGAGATACCCTGTCCAGTCTCTTAATTCTTATATTGGCGTACTTCGATTAGTTCTCTAGTGACCATAAATTCTTGCAGGGTAGAGAAGGTTGCCTTTTTCCAATTTAAAAAAAAAGTTTGTTTGTTTGTTTTTAAATATAAAGTTATATGTATTACACTTAAAAAAAAATCGGACCTTCGTAAATTCTAAAGAAGCAAGGTAGAGCCCAAGCATTTCTGCAGATCACCTCTAAGGCTTTTTAGATTAGAAATACTAGGTCTGGTCTATCTTCTTTTGTTGGAAGACTATGGACTACCGGTGAGTTATCTAGATTGTGGCATTGCAATGGAGCAAAACACTTGAATAACAGTAAGAAGCAAGGGATATTTAGAAACTGCTTGATGATGTTTTGTGGGGGTTTGTGAATATATATTTTACACAAATTCCTGACAAACCTTTTGAGAGAAAAAGTTCTTTGTGAAAGACTTAAACACCCTTTGACCGAGAGCTGAGAAAGCTTCCACCAGTCACTGATACCTGTAACAAAATAAGCAGGAAGACAAAACTCTATATGCCTAAGATAAAAAGGAAATAAAATGCACCACACACACCTTTTTCCTTTAAAACTTTCTGGCTTCAAATCAAAAATCACAAATCTGGTCACAATTCAAAAAAGGATGCAAATAATTTTTTTCTCTAGCTTTTGCAAAGCAGTCAGTCTTTCATAAATCATCCTCAAGAAATGTATGGTAGACAGGCAAAAGCAATCAAATATCTTTCCTTTTGTCAGTTACCTTTCATCACAAATGATCCCAAAGTACTTTACAACATTTCAGCTGTTCGTTTTTGTTAATTTTCTAAATTAACAGGAAGTAAATATTACATTTTGCAAGTAAAAAATACTTATAAACAACACACTCTTAAAACCTGAAAGCCAAATCAAATTTGATTAAAAATAGAAGTGGGCTTACTATGATTAATTTCAATTCACACCCCTGAACTATTTGTGTTTTGGTGGAGGGATCCCTGTATATTATACATCATGTACCTTCTTATACAGGATCTTGGAAATTCTTCAGTCAATGCAGGTTTAGATAGGAATACAGCACTACCACAACAGTGCTTCCAAATCTATGAAGGATCCACACCAGAATTCAGAAGTGAATACTAAGCCTAAAATATGGTCAGAAAACCTTGATACGTAATGAGGAATGAGCGTTAGTTCAAAGCAATGGCCCTGCACACTGTTGAATATCCTAAAAATGTCAGTGCCTGTGTTAAAGTTTCCCAGGCCCATCGCAAGGCTTAATTACTATTGTTCTGGCAATTCATGTTAGATTTGGTCAACCACATGAAATCACCCGTGTCAGGGACACACTTACAAGAGGGTAGTCCCCACAATGTGGTTCAAACATTTCCACCTTGCAGTGCAGACGGGATGGGTATTTGCTTTGATTGCTCCCACGTGCACTGTGCTGTAGCCTCTAAAGAACTAAACCTTGCTGTAGGACTGGGATTCTCAATCTCCTGAGTTCTTATCCTACTCCAAACAATGCACTCTGTGGCCTTGGCCAAGTCAATTACCTGCCTCTCTGCCTCAGCCTCAGCAGCCCATCTAAGCCTCAGCAGCTCATCTAAGAAAGAGGATAAGCCCTATTCAGCTATCTTGTAGGGCTGGTGAGGATATGCCATTCTCCTCAGGAATAAGAGAGGGACACCAGGGTGGAAACAAAACAGGAGAGAATACTTACTACCTGGAAGACTGGGAGATGCAGCAAGCACCAGGTAGTTGCAAAATGGCCCCTCTACAGTTGCAGCTACTTGGCTCTGCCAAACGTAAAGGGCCAGCCACTGAAAGGCATGCTGGGAAAAAAGTTCTTACAGGAGGACAACAGTGTCAAACAGAGTTCTTAGGACCAAGAAGCACCAGCATATTTCATACATTATGAGGAATAGATGTTTGCAAAGCACTTTGAGCATACAGCTTAATCCTCACACATTAGTATGCAGAATGCCAAATTACAAACTTACTCTGAAAAAGAGGGACAAGGGTACTTCATACAGCCTAAAAACTTCAGGTGAGGATGTTCATGACTTGGTCCCCTTTGCACTGCATGCTGGGATATGTTCAAGGAATAACTGTATTGGAACCAGGTCCCTGGAACAGTTTATTTTACAGTACAGTTGTAATTTACTGTTTGGTGTGCTGCCCTAATAAAGAGAGAAACATGTGACTTGCTAATTACTAGTGCCCATTCAATTACTTCCTCAGGGAGTTGGGTTTGGTTTCTGTCACTATGTCTACACTGGATCCCATCCAGGTATGCACTACAGTGCCTAGCTCCTCCTGCTCCCAAGGACCTATACCAGACCCTCACTAGAACTCGCATCTATATAGCACGAATTCGCATATAACAGTCATGGCCCTGGAGCCCAAATTTAATTACTTTAAACTGCAAATTAATTTTAACATGGTCCCTGCATTAACGCAGTACCGCGCATGGATCCCAAATCCTGTGTTCTAGTGAGGATCTGGTATACTTCTATTGTTAGCATGCTAGCTCAGAGCTAGTGTGGGACATCTCCACAAGTTGGAATTTCCACCTTCAGTGCAGACATACCCTATGACTAATTAAAGGATCAGAGGGTAATTAAAAGGGGGCTTTGACAGAAGTGCAATACCAGAAGCCCAGCTCCACAACGATCCCAAGTCAACAGACAAGAAAGGCTGACCTATCATGCCCCAGAATCCCAAGGGTGATCCTATAGCCAAAAAAATCTTCCTGTGATAAGAGACAACTTGCCTCACGAAGTGCTTAATCCAAACTAGTGTCCATCTACAATTTTAGATTTTGTTTGTTTTAAATACTACCAAGAAATTAACTGTTCAAATGTAGCAGTTAGAGAAAACACATTGTTTTAAATATGCTGATATGTATGATAGGATTCCCAAAGCAGGGTCCCATTTTATCATGGAGCTGCAGTAGGGTCTACATTGATTGCTCTTACATTGATTCAACACGTATTTGGGCTACAATTGTTAAGTAACTGAATTTTTAGGCCATTGATGAAAGTAGCAGCCCCATAGATGCATTGATACAAATACAACAGAGAGACTTTTTTTTTTTTTGTAAATACGGGTTTTTGTGGAGACTGGCACTTCAAAGAATCACATGGTCTACTCTGTAGGCTATAAAACTACCACTTTTTTTTTTTAATAGAAATTAAAAATATATATATATCAGTTCATACAAAAATAATCAGGTTTTCATCAAAAAACTTAAGTAAACCTTTCTGTCTTCAACTATATTGTGACATCAGCTTAACATGCCTCATTGGGCCTTTATAATACAGATCTGGGTCTGATTTTCAGAGGTGCTGAGTACATGCCATTCCCAGTGTAATGAAATGGAGTAGTGGGTGCTCAGTATTTTAAAAATCAGAGCTACATTTGTGTGATTCTTCCACATCAGTGGGGCCTGTCTGGTTAGTTCAGAGTACAACCTTGCCGTTAGTGTGTGGTTTCTGGAGGAGGATGTGTATTTTGCTAACAAGCTAGATTCAAGTCCTTAAAGGCAGCTATCCTAAAATTCAAATAGAAACAAAAACAAATGTTCTTAGACCACCACTAAATAGTGGCACAGGACACTAATATGTACAGTTCTCCCAATGGCAAGGAACTCCTCTGTAATTTTTTGCCTAAAGCATTCAAGTGCTAGTGGTCACATCCCACTCTGAACACTTGTCTGTAAACGTCTTTCTCCATCTGTGCCTTTAGATTGTAGGTCCTCTGAGGAAGGGACTTGATATGTCTGGCAACGATCTTCTACTATGTACTACTAGATAAACTAGTCCCCTCACTGGTTGAGCATTGTGCTCCTAAGTCTGCCCCTCTACAGTGGAGTGGCATGGATGTAACTGGAGGTCAGAATTTAATTCCATTTGATTCAGAAAATAATCTTCCCCCTCACCTAAGGTGCATTTGACCTTGATTTAAGGCTCTAACCACAGGGCAGATTAGAGGGATATCAACTTGAAAGTCACAATTTTCTGTCTATTTTACAGTTACTATTATCTACTTTTAACACTCAAGTACTATAACAGAGAAGTTAATGGAAAATGTCCCATCTCTCTCCCCTGACCTTGTTCAGTCTGGTTTTGAAATCAATTTAAACAGTTGTAAGTTTTGAATGAAAAGTCACCCTAGTAACCAGGAAAGCAAAAGCACCTGTTTTACTTTAAAAAAAAAAACAAAACAAAACAAAACAACCAAGCATTTCAAAAGGTTTAGAACATACTATTTAAAAGAGAACTGGATAAATTCATGGAGGTTAAGTCCATTAATGGCTATTAGCCAGGATGGGTAAGGAATGGTTGCCCTAGCTTCTGTTTGTCAGAGGGAGGAGATGGATGGCAGGAGAAAGATCACTTGATCATTGCCTGTTAGGTTCACTCCTTCTGGGGCACCTGGCATTGGCCACTGTCAGTAGACAGATACTGGACTAGATGGACCTTTGGTCTGACCCAGTACGGCTGTTTTCATGTAAAAGTGTGCTCTACCAGCCATTAGAGCTTCCTGCAGTTTCAAAAAAATTCAAGGTGATGCACCTAAATGTAACAAAAGCCAATGGGGAAAAAACATGTTATGTTCATTCACTCCATGCTATTTATCTGTACAGAAACTGTAAGAAGTATCATTACGACTGTAAAAAACACACTTGAAGCATAGAAGTCTGAGTTGCAAGACCCTTATATAAGCAGTTCAGTTTTATATCATCTCAAAGCACACTATATCCTAGGACTTTGCAGGATGGTATTACGATTTGGAGTAGTTAGTAATGCATACGGCAAGATTGTAACCAACTGTGGCAACTCAGTAGACTGAGCGTAGCTCGAAACCATGTCTTATCTGGGCACTGCTTGGTAGTGTCAGCACTCAACTATTTTGGTTGCTCAGATGACTAAGCTGTTTGATTTACAATGAATTAATATGCAGACTTCCACAGGCAGTGACAGATACATTTCTACACTTAGTATGCCAAGTAAACAGCAAAAGGTATTACAGTTCCTGAAGGATACCCACCAGCACAATGTACATGTACCATCAATTGTGGATTTCCACTAGGAACTGTAATTTCCTTCCATCAAAAGGATCTTGGAATAGGAAAGGGGGTAGGGGAAGTGTACCTACTTTTTTGGTGATGCTCACATACTTAACTTTTAGTTCTAAGTTGCTTCCATGAGACTGAAGCCAGTTTAACCCCTCTTCTTCTGCATTAAATGTTTGCCTGCGCTTGAAATGCTAGTGGTACAGGTGCAGTGCTTCAATATAGACATTACCTCTGCCCGGGAGGGTTTCCCCACCAGGGTAGGTAATGCCTCTCAGCAAGACCTTGTAGCTACCTCAACGGAATTCCTCCATTAACCTAGCACCATCTACAGGACATGTCAGGTCAAAACTAACTACATTGCTCAGGTGGTGTGGATCTTCCCCCCCCCCCCCACACACACACACACACCCCCACCCACCCCCCCTTGAGCAAAGTACCTGGTTCAACCTAGCTTTTAGCATAGCCCAGGTCTCAGGTCACAATTCAGTCACTACAAGAGATTAAGTGATCCAATTGCAACTGAGGCTATTTAAAAAAAAAAGTGGTGTTTATGAGACACGGCCACTTGCACTGTTCTATGAAGCATTTACTAGAATATTTACATTAACACAGCATTTTCTCGGTCAACCTGAGTGACATTTTATTCACATCACAAGCATTACACACTGTCTGAACTGTACATCTGCAATTTGGTTTGCATAAGCAATGCAAACAGGCTATAGCTGGGTATTTACCATAACTCATTATACTCTTGTAAACTTGCCACCTATGGTGATTTATGTTTCACCTCAATTAATGCAAAGATATTCCACTTCCATCTCTATAGTTGTGAAGTACATTCTCTGCTCTCCTCTGCGGACAGAGCAAAAAGGAACACAAATAGCAGGCAGCAAAAGGATGCTAGTTTTATTCTTTCAAAAATCATGCATTTTTGGTGCTCAGAAGAGTACCTCTAACTAATTTAAAGTAGTTACTTTCCTCTTTTATAAAAAGGACATCAAAATATCCCATGTGGAATCGTTCAGAGTCATGTGTCAGTGGACACAATATGTCTAAATATTCACAGGGGGTAGTTACAGAACCTCAACCCACCTCCCCAGATCCAATTCACATATGTAGTTAAAGAAAGGCAAGTGTATTAGGTGCCTGTGCCACCACTTCTAGTTCAGCAGAGAAGCCAAGCGATTGTCTAGTATTTCTCCTGCCAACGAGCAGAACACTAGGAAAAAACCACAAGTCTGAAACAGTTTAACACAGGACAAAAAAGGCACATTTTAATATGTACAGCAATGCATTTGGGCTATAAAGTGTACCCAACACAACTGAAAAAAAAAGAATCCAATGTAACGTATGCTTTTATAATTGTTCAGTTGAATCAGCCTCATTCCTAGCCACCTACCTTTCTGCATCTCTGAATGCTGCTATATATACACACACACACAATTAGTCATGAATGTTCATTTAGGCTCCCATGTTCAAGTAATAAAATTCAAACTTGCATAGCATCTTACGCCACTCAGCCATAAACAGGTAAGATTGCATATTAGCTTGAGCAGCCATCTCTTTCAATTCAGCCAGTTTTAGCTAGCCACCATTTTTATCCTTGAGACAGAATGTTTCCTAAGTTACCCACCCTGAGGGATGCCACAAACTTCGAGATGAACTTTTTGCTGTTAAGATACTTTTCAACCAGAAATTTAGAATGTTGTCAAGAACAGTTTTAAAAACGTAATACTGTTTATTTTGCTTCAAAAAACATTTCAGCATTCTAAACATACAAAAAAAACCAACATAACGTAGCAAATTTGTTTAAGTACAGAGTGTTTTTGAACTTCAATTGCTGCACTTGCTCTTCACTCCGGTGACAATGAAGAGAGGTCTACAGTTTCAGTTTAAAAAACTACCGCACTTAACTAAAAAAACCCATACACTTCTCATGCCAGCTGAACCCCCTTCCACAACTAAGAATGGCAGCAGAATGCTAATTTCACTATATACAGAAAGACAACTTTAAGCTAAATGGACGCCCACTGTAGTGTAAATAGATCTACCCTCACAGTGCATGCTTTGGGCCATGGCACCCTATGGAAGGTACAGCCGTCCAAAGTAATCACCCCTCCCTCAAGGCATCACAACTCTAAGCATGTACCACAAGAATTTGTCTAGTTTTTACAAACTATAGATATGTACAGTTTATAACCCAGGATTTTCTAGCCAATAACCATATAGTAACACCACCTTACAAATTAAAAAAAAATGCTTGAAACATTTTTAAATGCTTTGTTACACCAACAGCAAAGTGCACAGAGTGAGGAGAACACTAGAGCGCCTTTCCATTTTAAAAATGTTTGGAAATATGTACAACTTTGATACAGTTTCAGGGTGCTCACTACACCCATGGCCACTTCATGTAAACCAGTTACAATTTCTAGAGCACTTTTAGAAACTACAATGTGATCAGAATCCGAATTTTGTAATTAAGCCTAATGAGGGCAACAGCACCATCTCAAATAAGAGGTGCTTCATTTATGGTGTTTCCCCTACTCTATGGTATTCACATCAGACAAATATCGTACAGTTTTATTCATCATCCTCATCTTCTTCATCCTCCTCTTCATCATCCTCATCCTCTTCATCTTCTTCCTCTACCTTTTTCCGAGCAGCTTTGGCTGCTGCACCCTTTGCACCATCAAACTTTCCTTTCGACTTGTAGTCTGCAACATCCTGCAAAGTCAAGAGGATGTCTTAATTTGCTGTATGTTTATTGCTTAGATGTAAGTGTACAGAGATACTAGCTTTCAGCAGCCTTCTCCCCAAGGGAAAGGCTGCTAGACCTCGTCTACGGGCTTGTGGCTACCAAAGCGTACCTGAGTAGTCTAAGCATTAAGTTTGAATCCTGGGTTCATAAATTTAAAAAAAAAAAAGAAAACAAATTGTAAGAAACATTCACTTCCAGAAGTTAGAGATGTTTACGTAAATCTTATAGTGCTATTAAAAAAAGAAAAAGACTGGTTTCTTCAGCAAAGCCAAAACTTCACTTCATAAGAGGTGGTGACAGGGATCTACCGTGTATCCCAAGGAACAAGAAACTTGCCTGAAGTTTCCCAAAGGGTAAATTCAGCCATTATATGGAAGTTTAAGTGTACTATATATGTATCCAGCATACTATGTCTTGCTGCTAACCAGTCTCTAGATGTTACAGAAGCCTTATAAACATGCCCCCTGGGTAATATGGATCTCTTCATTAAAACTAAGTGTTTATGCCCACATCAGCTCTAATGTTACTAAGACGCTCAAGCTACAACCTAGCCTTACCTTTTCATATTTCTCCTTCAGTTTAGCTGCCTTATTATTGTAAGGCTGCTTTTCACCATCACTGAGGTTGTTCCACATTTCACCAAGTTTCTTTGCTACATCCCCAATAGATATGCCAGGATTTGTGGATTTGATCTTGGGACGGAATTCTGAACAGAACAGGAAGAAGCCAGACCTTGGAGAAAAGTTTCATATTAAAATGAGCATCTCAGAATCTGAAACTGAATATCAGAACTGGGAAAGCCTTCCAGCTCTTTCAATCGTCAAGTCACCCAAATGATTCACAAGACTGGAGACTATCAACAGCTAGAGTCTCCGAGGAAGGGGAAGAAGCGTTTAAAAACAAAAAAGATATTTGTGTTTGCTAATGGACCCGGCTTGCAAAGCGTAAGTGTTGGAAAAATATGCAAGATTTTAAATTTGCATTATTTGAAGCAGAGTGTTTTGGATGCCAATTTATCACTTCCTTCCTCTTACTGTTTTAGATTTAGTTGATAGAAGATATCAATTTTGCAACTGTCCAGCTATTTTAGTCACGTTACTTAATGCTCCACAAATTGTGGATTTCAGCTGTCAGAAAGTTTATAAACGGGTACTAATAAACCTATTTCATGTTATCATGATTCTAGCAGTGATTGGGTGTTCAATTTTCACCTAGAGAAAGCTGCAACTGCAACAGCTAACTTTGAGTTGAGCTATTCATATGTAACAGCATTGTGAGAAAGTTACTTACGGTGGCCGTTTTGGGGCATTAGGATCCTTCTTCTTCTTGCCACCCTTAGCTGGGCCATAATCCTTCATTTCCCGATCATACCGTACCTTGTCGGCTTTTGCCATTTCATCAAATTTGGACTTCTCTTTGCCTGACATGGTCTGAAAGAAGATACACAGTAGATGAGCACTCAAGTTAGTGAGTTTCCCTTTTCAGTTGGAGGTACGTACTTTGTCTTCACTGGACTGAGGCCACCTTGGAGGACAAGGGTTCGCATCAAAGCACAGTCCCAAATGGCAGTCTCAGCAAGGGCCAATAATTGAATTGACCTAAGGCCTCCTCCTTCTACAGTTAGGCTATTAAAATAGCAGGAGGTGGCCTCTTGGTAGAGGTGTGCAGGAAAAGAAAGGACGCGTGTACGGTGGAGAGAGAAGTTTCCAATGCAGTCTAAACTTTTCCGATCCCTAGAAATCACGAACAAAATTAAGAATGGGATAGGGATTGAAAAGAAAGTCAATCTCCAATTTAAACAAGTGTCACAAGAAGTTACAATTCTAGAAAGACAGCTGTCACTTCAAGACAATAGTGAATTAAAGTACCTTCCACCTTTCTGAGCACTTCTTGGAAAACTCTGCAAAGTTGACTGGAACCTCTGGGTTCTTCTTCTTATGTTCCTCACGGCATGTCTGCACAAAGAAGGCATAAGCAGACATCTTGCCCTTAGGCTTCTTCGGGTCACCTTTAGCCATCCTGTCTCTGTAAGGAGGAGAAAAGGATAAATCACAGATATAAACTGTTCTACCAAGTAAACACTCAGGTTGAGTATGGACAGAAGTGATGCTGCCTCAAGTAGTGTGTCATTATAGAGAGATTAAAATGTTTAATAATTTGTCTTAATTTTTTATAATTTTATTTATAAATATACATTTAAAATATTTGTTTGAGTTGGCTGCCACATTAGAGCTTGAACAGACTGCATAATGCCAGCCCAAGAGTTATTCCTTCAGGAGAGCTAGAGTTCACATGTAAGTAGCTGTCACCCAACAGGAAAGGTTCCACTGATTTCCCCCTGGTATAAATGCAATAATTGTGGTTACAAAAGGTGTGCAAATAAGGGCCCGTTTCAAACACATCATCACCTGCCAACCTCTGCAAGACTAGAAGGATTTGCTTTTGCTCCACCAAGTGACCTGGTTTAGAGGTGTCATGGTCAGAGCGCAAGGATGTGATTAGCAAGTTACCAATGCTAACTTTTGGGTGGTGTTTAAAAAAAAAAATTAATTTTTCTAGCCTCCTGCAGTAATATTTTTCATGTGCAGCCTTAAGAGAGTTTGAAATTTTAATTTTTATTGGACTAATATTAATATTTAATTGTGCACCCTAATGCCACATGGGCAATAAAAGTGGATTTCCAGAATCATTTCCACCTCTGCCCCCCCAATTTGTAAAGCGCTACAAACAGACATTTTCATCTCCTCCAAACACCTTAAAAAAAAATTCGGAGGGGGCAGGGGAGAGAGAAATCCCGTTTCGGTCACATATTAAGAGGCAGCAAATCTGTTTGCAAAGTTTCAGATTAAAAGGCAGGGTTGTTTTATGTTTTTACTCCCCCTTCTTTGCTTCCCGCCATCTTCCACTCCCCCCTTTGCCAAGGTCACAGCAAAAATAGAGACACCCCCCCCTTTTCGCATATTGCCCAGGGCAAGGGGCATTTGCGCTGCTGCGAATGGGGCCAGTGCAGCCTGGATGTGCCCAGCTCAGCAGCGCGCTCCTTTGCCTGGGACTCCAGTGGAAGGAGGGGAGAGAGGGAAAAAAAAAAAAAAAAAAAAAAACGACAGGTCACCAAGACACCAATAATTCATCTTCCATTTTGTGAAATGCTTCTTCATGAAAGAAAGTGCCCCTGAAATGAGCCCCTGTGCTGGCCTGGGGGGTGGCCCCGGGCGGGGGGCACAGCCTGGCAGGGCTGGGGCAGAGTATGGGGCTCTCGCCCGTGCCATAGGAGTATCTATAGCCTTGGTGCTAGGCAGGGATATAGAGAAGTGGTTGCTGTTCTCCTCGCCCATAGCCGGCTCCATTCGCTAAAATGGCTTCTCTAAGGCAGTGAGGCTGCTATGCCTAACAAAGCCGCACAGCCCCTTCTGCCCAACTAACGCCTCTCCGCGGGGGCTCCCGGGCCCCCAGCCCCCCCCAAACCACCCCGCGCCCTAGAAAAACCTCTGCTCTGTCCTGCCTGGGGGGCTGGGGGGCGTGGGGGCCGGGGCAAGGGCAGGAGAGGGGAGTTAAAGCGCCACCCCCCCCTCCTCCCATGTCCCTGCCTAGCGCAATACTCTGTATAACAAAGACTCCCGTGCAGCCATTACAGCCCAGGCTGCGCTCAGCCGCGCCGAGGGGGAAAAGTGCAAAAAGCCCCCAAACGACCCCCGGCCACCCCGCCAAGCACAAGGGGCGATAGGGAAAAAGGAACCGGGGCGAAAGCGAAAGGTCTGGGCGCTCTGCGGGGCTCCTGAGCGGAGATTTCCCCCGCCTAGATCCCCCCTCCCGATCGCTGTGCTGCTTACACGTCTTTCTTCCTTAGCCGGAGCTCTCAAGCGCCAGCCATGTTAATGCCCACAGCAGAGGGAAAGCGGCGCAAGAAAGAGGTGGCTTGGGGCTTCAGCCAGGGCACCGGGGCACGAAACCCACCTCGCCGGGCAGGGGAAGAGAAGCTAGAAGGGAAGCGAATAAATCGGGGGAGCGGGGCTAGCGGGATCGCGAGTAAAAAACTGTTTCGCCGGGGCACACGGGCGCAGCGCGCAGGGTTTATCCCTGTCAGATGCTAAAGCGACAGCCATATTAATGCAGAGTAGACAGCGGGCACAGCACTGCGCACGGCCGGCAACTTCCACCGCCGGCAGCCCCGCGGATCCCACCCGGGGCAGCGGCAGAGACGCGCCGCGCCGCGCATTTTCCCAGTCACTTTAAGAGTGAAAAAATCCCTGCCCGGGCGGGGGAGCCCAGAGTTAGCCCCGGTGCAGTCCCTGCACCAGCCCCATCGCTCCGGGCAGCGCGACACGCGGAAACGCTCCACACTTCGCGCGCCTAGCGGGATACTCCGCGGAGTATGGGCACCCCTGCGGGAGGGGGGACCCGGGAGAGAAGAGGGGATTTGGGGAGGGTGCTGCACCCCTCTCCCCGGTAGCTCCCCAGCACAGCTGGAGCGGCACCCAGCAGCTGGACCCAGGAGCATTTCTTGCCGTGGGAACCGCGGAGCGGAGAGACGGGGGAAGGGGGAAAAGTTTTTTAATAAAGCAGGGGAGTGGGAAAGCCCGCGGAAAAGGAAGGGAGAGAGAAAAGGGAGCGGAGGAGGAAGAGAAAAGGGGGATCGGGCGCGGGGGGGAGGGGCGAGGGCAGCCGCCCCCCGAAAAGTTGCCCGTCGGAGCCGCGGCGGAGCCGAACCTACCTGTATTGTTCGCTAGTCTGGGCAGTAGCTGGAGCGCAGGGCACGACGCTGGGCTCAGCACTGCTCAGCTCAGCCTCGCGTTGGCTGCCTCCGAGAGCGGCCTGATTGGCTGCTGGGCTCCGCCGTTTAAAAGAACCTCCTCGCCCCGCCATTGGAAGGGACGCTCATGAATATGAATCACGGCCGGGCACCGATTGGCCGGCGCCGGCCCAGGTCATTCATTCAAAAGAACACCCGCCTGGGGAAGAGTTGCCAGCCGCTGGGGAAAAGTTTGCAGCAAGAGCGAGGGGGTACTACCGCGGCTGGCCGGGCCAGCCCAGTCTCCGGGCCCACGCTTCTGCCTCGGCCACATCCGCGGGACCATGGGCTCTGCTCCGCTCTCCTGTGCGCCTGGCCCCGCTCCGCTTACCCGGCATCTGTCCACAAGTCCAGGGGCTGTTTAAAGCGTGCTCCCACCGCCCGGGCAGTCCTGCTTTCTGCAGGTGTCAAATCCAGCCGCAGGGTCAGCACAGTGCTAGGCAGCGAAAAAGCCGGAGCTGGCGGGCCTGGGGGTTAATCCGATCCTCAGTTAACTAAGGGGAAACCCAGCGTGGTTTCAGATAAATAATACTCACGTTGTGCGCTAAGGATCAATGACTCCATTCACTTCCCAGAAGACGTGCCTTAATGAGTCTGCTCCCCTCCCTGCACAAAGCTTGAGATTGCTGCGTTCTAGGGGAATCGATACGGAGCGGATCAAAAGGGAGGTCTGGAAAGACAAGATTGCAGAGGCAAAACTCCATGCCAAAGGCAAAGGGGCTTTTCGTTGCAGTGAGATCTTTACCCGCCACCGGGATGAGTGAAATACGGCAACTGGTGGGTTTAACAGCTGGGAGGAGCTCATTCTTTATTTGGACACATACATTTTATACACGGAGCACACACTTGAAAATGAGATTGGACAGGAGAGAATAGCAAATTACTAAATGTGCTAAGAAAAAGAATTCAAAGGAGGAGAAAGATTCAAAAGGGAAGATGAGAGAAATGAAGAGAAGAGGAAATAGAGACCAGAGGTAGGAACTGACAAATAAAAGAATAGGATAGTGGAGAGAAGAGAACAGAAAAGGCATTTCAGGGGACAGGATGGAAACAACTGGCCTATAGTAGTCATTTATTGGTAATTTCTGCCCCAAACCAGTAAAGGCCTGATTCTGATTTCAGTGAGTCTATGTGCAGAAGAATTAGTTACTACCCACTGTAAACAGTAACAGAACTGGGGGTCCAGAATAAACTCTGATCGCACTCATTATAAATAATAGAGAAAGGAACTAAACAAAAAAAAAGCCTATGAGTTTCATCTAAATTTTTCATATTACTTAGAAAAATAAACAAACAAAAAACAAAGAATCCAAAAACTAGAACTAGACCTGCTTCCACAGTTTGTTCTGTATAAAATATTCTGGGATTTAACTTTTATTATTGGAGCATGTTGTATTTTATGAAACATGTAGACAGCAACTTCCAGCTGAGCAATCTTAACACAGCTCTGTGACTCAGACAGGAAAAGTACCTCTTTTTTGGCTCACCTGAAAGAGAGTTTTCCTACAGAGCATCTGCCAAATGGTTAAACTGGGTACTAGTGGCCTACCGCAGGTTGGCTGGGTGAGAAAACAGATCTGTTATTTTAAGGCTGGAGTGGTATGACTCAGAAACCACTACATACAATACACTTAGAGTGGTTTTATGTGAGTGTCAAAATAAAAATAATTGATGGGATAGATGGATGGTCTTTGGGAATGGCCCTGTTTCCCCACTCTTTCCCCAACATCCCCTTTTAAAGATACAATAGAACCTCAGAGTTACGAACACCGGACTTATGAACGGACCAGTCAACCACACACCTCATTTGGAACTAGAAGTATGCAAATACACAGCAGCAGAGACAAAAAAAGCAAATACAGTACAGTACTGTGTTAAACATAAACTACTAAAAAAAATTAAGGGAAATTTTTTTTTAAAAAAAAGATTTGACAAGCTAAGGAAACTTCCTGTGTTTCATTTAAAGATAGTTAAAAGTAGCATTTTTCATCTGCATAGTAAAGCTTCAATTCTGTCAATGTTCAATTGTAAACTTTTGAAAGAATAACTGTAACGTTTTGTTCAGCATTATGAACATTTCAGAGTTACGAACAACCTCCGTTCTTGAGATGATCCTAACTCTGAGGTTCTGCTGTAGTTTAACTGGTGTTATAAACAAGGACAATAGAAATCAGAGAATTTTAGCAAAATCTACACAGAATTTCTCTCAAAACCTGCTAAATTCCATTAAAGATTTTGGCCAAAATTCTGCTTTGATTTCTCATTCAATTTTGGCTTTAATTGGCCCATGCCCTATTTCTGGTTTTAAAACCAAAGAGCATAAGTCAAGGGAAAAGAATCCATTCATAAATGTTAATGAGGCTACTCGTGACCATATTTTGGAGAAACCTCACAATATAAGGCAAACAGCACTACCACAGCAGAATCCCTGTCTAGCTGACAACGCTATAAGCAGCACTTTCACCTATTGTTAAGGATAGTTACCAGCATCTCAAAACATTTTAATAATTAAAGTCTTGGTTATGACAACATGAAGCTGTGGGATTTGTGTTTTGAATTTTTATGCCACGCTTTATTCCCTTCCTCACTGCCACGGCCAGAACAGGCTGGGAGTAATACAGAAGCAGCATGAGGAGGCCTTGCTGGGAGGGCACAACTAACTTCTCTGACATGACCTCTATAGCCAACCAAGGAGCAGCACTGATAATCTCCAAAAAGCCCATCCCATACCAAGGAAAGTCACCACCAGGGAAGAATCAGAGGCAAGCAAGTTTGTCCTAAAGACCCTGGGAAAACTTTAACAGCAGGTGTTTGGTGAGTTTGGGATTCCGGGGGGTGGGGGGGAGTCTTGGCAGCAGAGAGTCGATGGGTTTTAGGGCTTTGTCCTAGGGCTTGCATCAGGGTTTTGAAAATAGCAGGCTTGTCTCCAACAGTAGAAGGATTAGGCAGGATTAGAGGGGAATTGGGTTGAGTGATCCTGGATGCAGATCACTGAGGCTGCAGATTACAGAGTACAGAAGGGTTACTCGCTGATCTCCTGCCCTTCCTCCGATACTGTATAGACATCCTGAGGCCTCTTCTCAACTAAATGAAAAGGTTAGGATCCAGTTGTCTGCCAACCTATTGAGCCAACAGGAATTGGGAACTGCCAGGTCCCAGACTTGGTTAGATCACGCAACTCCAGGACTTGGGATGCCCAACTCATTTGGCATGTAATTGTAGATGCCAGCAAGTGGTTCACAGTAAAGTATAAATATCTGTAAAGGTAAGGAGAGAGGCATATGATTATACTGAAAATATGGCAAACCCAGGACTTTTCTAATAAACAGAGGCATCTGCTTGCCCTATGAAGGGGTGAGGAAATCCTTGGAGGTGAAAAGCTCAACTACCTGATAAAACATTAGCAGACGCGACTCTATTAAGAGTATTGACAACAAAAAAGAGTTGGCATTTAGAGGTCTGTCTTCACTGCACAGGTAACCACAGTGACTGGTATCTGGATCTCATCACCTGGGATAGGCTAACCCAGGCGAGACTGTTCTGTATCCTCACTTTCTGCATTCGCACACGTAGTCTCTGGGTGCATATCCCATGGTTCTTTGTGGTGAAACACTATACGATTCTTTCCCAGCCAGTTATGTCAACTTCAGGTGACTTGGAGGGAATTGTGGGCAGGCCCTCCAACCCATACCCGCCCTGGTTTGGTAAGCTAGCCAAGGGTTAAAGGCTTATCTTAAAGCACCCACAAACTCAAGTAAAAGGCTTTTCTGTGGTGGTGGACAGTGGGCAGTGAACACATATTTAAGAGTAGGAGGTTCAAAGACTCGGCTTTGTGCAACTCTGGTCCTGTCGAGCAGAATTAGGCCAAAGCAGAGCACTTTTGAAACTCCCATCCTGAACTGTTAACTTTTTGATTCCTTCAGAGTGCAGAGTGATGCAGAAGTACTTGGAAACAGCTTTTAACAATAGCAGCAAATGAAGTGTTCATTGACTCTATTCATTTCAATAGCATGTTAACTCAAAAATTCAGTTACGGCAGTTTAGGGTGGGATTTTTCAAAAGCACTCAGCTCTGGCCTAACTGGGATCCCATGGAAGTCAATGGACTCCTGAGTTAACATGCTAGTGCAATGAATTGAAACAATTAACACACCTCTTGCTGCTGCTGTTTAAGGCTGATTATAGGCAACCCAGTATCACCTCCCACTCTGAAGGCTTTCTTTGCAACTTCAATGCCTTAAAACATGTTTTTTAATTTGAAAGCTCTAATTCTGTAGAAAACAGAATTCCAAAGATCCATGTACAGGCTTTAATTTCTTGCAATATGTGGAAATTCCATACACACTGATTTGATGTCTGTGGTTTTGAGGCTGAATTCCAACCCAAGTAACTATAGTATCTCTGCCAGTGAGACTATTTCCACTTTAACCTATAAAACAAAAGAGTTATCTTAAATACATGCTGAAAACAGACAATGCAATTTGCAATGGTATTTAAAGAGCATGCCTGTCCCTGCAAGTTCAGAGAGCCAGAGGTTACTATGATCCTAATTTAACTCTATGCGAAACTTAATGTTGCACCAATTAAATATTAGTCCAACTGAATATATGACTCTGAGTCCCCTATTCTGATAGTTTTTGCAGTGACTGCAGGTCCCAATATATAAACACCTCTGCATTAGCCCCCTTTGCACTTAGAAGTAATTATTGTCAAATGTATTTAATGGGGGGGTGGAAAGGAATATATATACACACTTAATCAACAGGCAAATTAGGCAGCAGCTCAAACCCTTCCTCCAGCATAAATGCAGAGGTGGTGGTGGGATAAGGGTAAACAGAAGCTGACACTTGTATTTATATATAGGTATAGGTTGATTTCACCATTTGTTTTTCTCTGCCACTTTCTCCCCAGTTATGTCTGATTTTTCTTTTGTTCTTTATTTAGTTCAGTTTCACATCCCCAGCATGGTTCTTTATCCATATACATTGTCCTGCTCCTGTTCTCCCCTCCCTCTTGGTTCCCCATCTCCCTCTTTCTCAAGCAGGCCCTTCTCCTGTGACTCTACAGCTTTCAGGTTTCTTATGTCCCGCTATCCAGTTCCGCCTAGCGCTTCCAGGAGTCATTGGAAGCTTCTGGTTCCAATATTCTATCCCTTCTTTTTATGGGACATTATCTAAAACATTCTGGATCAAAATCCTATGCTGGTGGAAATGGACGAAACTCCATTGAAGTCAGTAGAGCTCTGACCATTGACACTAGCAGAGAACTTGTCTCTCTGTTTGCTGTATGATCAAAAATTGAGAAAAGTACCATGTAACACACATTAAATAAATTTTAAATATCCATGCCATTTTTTACTTCTTTAAATAATATGTAGACCCTTTAAGGAAAAGGGAGGATACAACCAGCAGAAATAATCTTTGCAATTTCCCATAGATTTATATTATGCTAGGATCTAGTCCTAATGCAAGTCTAAAAGAGAAAACTAAAATATCAAGGTTTCCATGCATTTTAATTAGTATGGTAATCTAGACCATATTCAGTTCTAATAATAGTTCTTATGATCTAGCTACTATATCAGATCAAGGTTCATAATATTACAAGGAAATACATTGGTATCATCTGTCTGTACCCTATAGTATATTTCTTCTCTGTAAATTGTCTCAACGGTTCCTGTGTACTCTGTGGCATAACCTGAGTGTATATCTTTTGCACCACAACCAGCAACCCACAATGGGGCCATCTCAAAAGCTTTGTATAGATTAGCATCCAGAAATTCAGGTGTTTATAGGAAGGTTATCCAGACATTTAAACTAACAGATTAAGGTTCGTATTAGAAGCAGACTCAAAGAACAGATCCAAACCTAATGTAACTCTACTAGACATCCAATAATACAATACCCGTACAGTAGTCCAGACCCTATGAGCAAATTGAAAATAATCCATAAATTAAATGTAAATTGTAGTCTACAAGTGATCTACAAAGCAGTAGTTCTCATCACGTCAGGGCCTGCCTAACCAGTAATTAATCACGATGGGAGTTGTGTAGACTGAGCTAAAGGTCAGCTATCACAGATCAATGTCATTCAGAAGTAAATTCTCCAATGAAAATAAATGATAAAGGGACTTTTGCAATTTAAAAAAGACTTGCAGATAAGATCACGTTTTTCCAAGTTATTGTATGAAACAATCCATACTATAAATACAACTGTGTTGAAGACTCCATGACAATACAGTTGACAATTTATTTGGTTACAAGACAGCTGTAGTTTGTAATGTAGACAAAACCTGATGTGTGCTCCCTAGCCATGCTAACGTCTGGGGCCCCTAGTCTCTCCCTGTCAAATTAGAAACATTACATATGACAACAAATAACCAGTCATCAGTAGACCCACCATAGCATCCATGAACACTTCCCCCAAACACATAGCATATACTAATACTCTGCAGCATCAAGTTATCAGCCTTAAAGGATAAATAGGGAGAAGCCAGTCAGTAGGATAAATTACAGGAGATTTCAAAGTTAGTGGAAAGCCTGGACAAAGACAATTGGGTTCTAAGAGCTGGCTCCTGCAGCCAGCCATGTCAATGGAACTTTCTCATTGGGATTTCATTGTTTGATGGATCAATCCCCCTAAAAGTAACCAGGTTTAGACACGTTTGAGAGAATTCCAGAAGAAAGGCACTGGCTACGAAGAATGGCCAGTCTCCACTGGCTTTCAGTGGAAGTGTTTGGTAGGACTACTTAAATCATTAGGAACCACTTATAACTATGATAATGGACTAAACACCCTCTTTGCTGGTTTTGCTCCCACAGTTCACCATGGTTTACAGATGACTAGTGCTGAATACTGTATACAGGGAAATGACGAGAGTGCTCATGGCAGAAGTCTAGACCAGTAGTTCTCAGACTTGGGCCACCACTTGTTCAGGGAAAGTCCCTGGTGGGCCAGCCTGGTTTGTTTACTTGCCACGTCTGCAGGTTCAGTTGATAGCAGCTCCCACTGGCAGCAGTTCACCGCTCCAGGCCAACGGGGGCGGCAGAAAGGGTGGCCAGCACGTCCCTCAGCCCATGCCGCTTCCCGCAGCCCCCATTGGCCTGGAGCAGTGAACCACGGCCAGTGGGAGCCACGATTGGCCAAACCTGCGGATGCAGCAGGTAAACAAACGAGCTTGGCCCGCCAGGGGCTTTCCCTGGAACAAGTGATGGCCCTAGTTTGAGAACTACTGGTCTAGAGGAGGATCTGATTAGCTGCAGTGTGTAACCTCAGCTACCTTTGATATCTCTAACCATGAAGTTTTGTTGGAATTTCCTCAGTAACTAACAAGAACGAACAGGATTGCTCTTGAAAGGTTGCATTGGGAGCGATCTTGGGAGATCCCAAAGGGTGGTTTGGGACAATTATTCTGTCCCCAAAGCTCTCTTCTATAGGATTTGGTATAATCACCTTTTCTGTTCAGCATTGATAACAGGCTGTTAGGAGAGTTAGTGAGGAACCATGGGCTGCAGTATGTTCAGTATGCCGAGGATACTCCACCACACTGGATCTGACTGGTGCAGAGGAACCAATAACCCAGAATCAGAGTGTGGATGGTGCTGAGTTGGCTCAGACTTAATTCAGATAAGACTGAAGTGGTATTAGGGGAAGCAATCAGAAGGGACAAAAGAAATAGCCACAGCTTTAATTGGGGCAGTGCACCTGCCATTCACAGATCAGGTTTGATTCCTGGAGTTTCAATATAGGATCAGATGTTATTAGATGATCAAACAACAGTTGTACCCAGAAAGGTTCTTTTTCCCCCCTCCTTGAACATCTGGCCAGAAGAATGTGGCATTTTTCCTTTGTTGTAGACCTGGCTACCATCATCCACACCTTTGTCACTTCAAAACTGGACTGCAGTAATGCACTGCACATGGGGATTGCGCATTGGGATCACTTGGAGGTGCAAGCTAGTGCAGAAAGTGCATCATACAAGAAGCTGTAACACTGATGCCTCTGGGTGCTGCACTCTCTCATGAAAGGTTTCTGGATGGAGTTCAAGGATCTATTCTTATCCCTGAAAGTTTGGAACCCATCACCTGAAGCACTGCCTCTCTCGCTGGGCCATACTGACATAGCTGAGATCTCTGGAGGCCCTACAAGCTAGAGCAGGGGTTCTTCATGAGGAGACTTAACTCTGGAACTCTGTTCCTTTCTTGATTTGTTAACTTTCTGAGCACACTGAAAGACTTATCTTTCCTAGCAGGCATTTTAGGGCAGTTGCATGTCCGTCAGTGAGGGGACTGGAGCCTGTACGATGATTTAGCTGGGACCTCATGACATGTTTGAGTACAGTAGCTCTAGTTATTGTGGGAGACTTCATTAGAAACTTTGCAACTGGAAAAAATTGATGAGTTGGAGAACTGTAGATTTTTAATTGTGTGTTTTAAATATTGGGAGGGGCTTAGAGTTCTGCATAGAAAATAAGACAAAATATCCTTAATTAAATAATAAATGCTACCAATAAACTTTGCACATTTCTAAGGAATAAAGCATGGCCATTAGTATATTTTGCCCAGTGGTGCTGCTTCCCCCTACTTGATCATGGGTATGAGACAGCACTTTTGCCTAAATGTGAAAATAAATTGTTAGATCAAATCACTCATTTCTTCTCCAAACTGTTATGTGTCCCCCTGGTGCTGAGATTATATCACAAACTAAATGGGGAGGGGACCCTTGTTAAAACACTGGCAGCACATTGCAGGGTGGGGCAGAGCTTCAGCTGGGTTGGAAAGGAAGAGGAGAAAGGGAGCAAGGGGAATAGGAAGTACTGAGAATAGGAATCACCAACTGTAGAGATTTGGAGTGGGGGGTTAATCCAGATTAGAGTATGATGTGTAATCCAGAGGAAACAAGCAGAGCTGGGATCAGGTTAGGGTCCTGGTCAACAGTTAGAATTCTATTCCTTTTCTTTAAATGGTGTCACTCATTCACCACAGGCTACAATTCTTCAGAATTTGCATAAAATTGTTAGTAGTTTTCCAAGTCTTGTACATTCCATGATAGGCCTGTGTATAGGAACAGCACCTGGCTAAGAATGAGTGCTGCATCCTGGTCTACCACCAGATAACTGGGGCAAAAATGAATCAGTAGAATGGTCAAGAAGAGGGTAAGTCATAATGAATGCAGGATTGGGGCCTACACATACAGATGTATTTTTGGATATCATATTTTCATTATTTCTTTTCACAAAAACAACATTAGATACAACTGTGTACAATGACAATGTATTTAACATGAATGGCTGTCAAATATTTCCAATGTATTTTAAAAAAAAAGACAATGGGGTATTTAGAAATGTGGTCATTTAGCATACTAAGAGGAGGGCTCACAAGCCAAAATCTTTAGCCAGGTTCTTTGAATATTAATCTGATGGATCCTGAATAAGCAAAAAGTTATGTACTTTGTAGTATGTTAACATTTTATTGTAACTTTGCCTTTAAAAAGATTTTTTTAAAAACCTAGCGATTTTTCCCCACAGCTATGCACAATTATCACAGACAAAAATTCAGCAAGGAGGAATGTTTTTCAACATTTTGCTTCCCTGGGAAATATATGTGATGTTATATGGAAATGACAAAATTATTTGGTCTCACTGTGAACATGGCAGACTTGGGCTGTAGCTCATCTCTTTCTCTTTTTCTGCCTCTCCATCAGCTCTTTTGTTTTCCACTGGGTTACATATACAACTGTCCCTGGTTGTCATATGCTGGACATTATTGTTATACCCTGGGATTTACTGCCAGCCACAAAATCAGCTGGCAAGGGGTTAAGAGGAGGGAGAGACCCAAAACTATCCATTTAATAGAATATCAGGGTTGGAAGGGACCTCAGGAGGTCTCTAGTCCAACCCCCTGCTCAAAGCAGGGCCAATCCCCAGACAGGAACTCTCACAGTGGAACATCAACAGCTTCCCTTTTGGATACACTTTCATTGCCAAAAAACAAAAGGTGTTCTTTTACAGCGAGATAACCAATGCACGCTATCTATCTCCTTGTAAAGTCCTTGAGAAGACAAGGGCCTGTAGTTTTTACCACAAGATGGCTAGGCAATCTCAAGCCCGGGTGGGAAGTATAGTGTTGACTTCACCTAGCTACATTGCAGCAAAAACTGCCTGTGCCTTTTCTTTTACAGCGAGATAGCTAGCACAATGAAACCCACCCATCACCACCTTTTTTGGGAAGGCAGACATAGCCTCTGGCTTTGTCTAAACTGGGAAAAGTGGTCAAGTTTAGGTCAACCATAGCTAGCTCATGTGACCTATCCTAAATTCAGCCTTTTTTTCCTTCTAAAGGCCTTGAGCTCTTATCCTTTAAGCCCAGGGTTGTCAAATTTCCAACCTATAGGTCAGATGCAGTTCAAGAAATTAAGCTTCCAGCTCCTCTTTTTGTTACGACAATGTACTGTCTGTGATCCTTTCAGTGCTGCCCTCAGGGGTCTTTGGCAACAACCTGATCACTTTAAAAAAGTGGGTGATAACTTTGAAGCCCAATGATATATACAGGGCAGCAGACTGAGAACCTTTGTAGGATCACTCTGGATGCTAAAACCCAGGGTAAGATTTGGTGCAATTACTGCCCTGAATCAACATATTAAGAGGAAAATAGAGAGCTAGGACAAAGGAGATCCTACAGGTGAGGCCTAAGAATGGTGACTTTTGGAGCAGAAGTTTAGGCTGAGGTTTACGTTATGTTATGTTATGTTATGTTATTGTTTCTGGGTTAACGAGGGGTTATGGGTGATGAGTTTTGACAGAGAACACAAACTCTGGTGTCCAAAGACTCAACTCGCTCACAATGACAACACTATTAACTAAATCACTAAATCACTGCAGAGCCAGGCCAAAAATACAAAACAGACCACACTGCACTTTTGTCAATAAAACTTTTGTCAGTCAGGGATGTGAAAAAAACACCCCCCTGACAAACAAAAATTTTACTGACAAAAAGCACCAGCGTGGACAGTGCTTTGTCTGCCACTCATTGGGGGTGGTTTTATTTTGCGGGCAGGAGAGCTCTCTTCTGCCAGCAAAGAGCATCTAAATGGAAGATCTTATAGCAGCAGTAAGGTACACAGTGTAGACATAGTCTTTAACTATAATTCACTACTGCTATATTCCTAGCTAGAAGATAACCCTTCCCAGCTTCACCTATTCAGAACTACTGAGCATTACGCACGTGCATAGTACCCTGCACTATTCTATTTCTGCTTTGCTTTGTCTGTTAGGAGCCAGATCTTTTTCTCATTGACTTGCCATTGATTTCAATGAGAGCAGGATCAGGCACCTAGTGTGTGTGTGTCATATACATACTTTATCATGTACATACAACTCAGTTACTCACACTGTTACTGAATGTCAAAGCACACGTGCACAAACAAATACAAGCCTGATGTTCCAAAAGTCTAAATGCAGAGTAATGCAGTGGCCTTTAATCTCTGGCGATGTTTTAACAACCTGTTCAAGGTCTGTGCTCCTTGTGAAAAAATAATTCATACAAGCCTCACCACATCTGATGCAGTTGGCAGTCTTTGTTCAAAACAGTTACAGTGCTAAGTACAAAATTAATCACGTAGACACAGGTGTATGCTGACTTTTATCTGGAAAACGATGGCTTTGTCAAACACAGGATAAAGAAGATGGAGACGCATTCGTAGAGAAGACTAGAGGTGAGCTTGCATGGTTTCTGTCTCAGCCTGAATTTGAACAGAGGGCTTCATTTACCCCAGTATTATAATGCCCAGTCTCCTAACAGTTGTACTGTATCCCACCCAGTATTTTGTGTGCAGCTGGGAATGGCAAGCTAAAGTCTCATTCCTCTCTGGTGAGATGACAGGTTTGGGGGCCCCACCTGTGAGCCTTGACCCTTTTTTATTTACTAGAAACGTCTCAAAGGAAGGCTGTGGGTTTTTTTAGTTTGCCGTGTGGAACCAATCACCATACATTTAAATGGAGAGCTGGTAGGCACACATTTCCCTTTTATACAATATTTGTGTGGGAGTGCCACTGCCTACTGCTATTAGGGTTATTCATACCTTCTAACATTTCACTGTAAAACATGAGGCTGCAAGAGCTATTATAAAGGGTGTGATTATTCTAAAAGGGTAAGTAGTGGTAAGCATTGCACGCCAGTGGGCCAACAAATGCGTAATGCTCAGTAGTTCTGAATAGGTGAAGCTGGGAAGGAATCTCCACCAGCTAGGAATATAGCAGTAGTGGATTAGCGTTAGTTTGTGGAGTAGTCTGTTCTGTATTTTTGGCCTGGCTCTGCATGATTTAGTTAACAGTGTTGTCACTGTGAGCAAGTTGAGTCTTTGACAGAGAATGCAGACTCTGGTGTCCAGACTCATCACCCCTGCAGGGAATTAGCCCTTGATAATTCAGAAACAGTAACACAACATAAGCCTCAGCCTAAACCTCTTCCCCAAACACCCCCATTTTATTGTTCTTGGGTGGAAATGTTAGAAGGTACAGCAGCAACCAGCCCTGTGACCTACCCCATGCTGAGCCCCAACTGCAGATGTCACTGAAATCCCACAAGCCCATTGTTCACAATTCCAACTACTGCCTCTTACATCAACGCTCCCACACGGCAGCCTCCTTGGGAAGAGGAGCCTACCCACTCCTGTTCTCCCAGCTCCAACTTCAACCCAGTGCCAGTCTCACCCGGTGCAAGAACCACTGAGGAAGTGCCATGTAATCAGCTGCCCCTTCCATGACTGCATCGTCCAAGCCAAAACATAAGGGGACCGTGCATGGCCATATGAGGCATCCCGTGCTGCGTCGGGCTAGAGAGCCTAGAGGACTACAATGTGCTGCTTGTGTCCAGCAGCCTCAGCAAATAATCACCTCTGTATTCATTCTGAGTCCTGTCTTTTTCTTCACATGAGGAACAGGTGGATGCTTCAGTCCCCTTCTTCCTTTTATCCAACCAGGAGGATCCACTCCTCCTTTTTCCCCCACTGCTCAAACGCCTCGTCTGCCTGCTAACTTCCTCCCCGCCACCAATAATTATTTTATTGATGCTGCACCCAGGCCCAGAGCTGTGGCCACTGAGGAGGCACCACACAACATCTATGTCCCAAGCATTAGCTATGCTGCTGCTTCTGACACAGCTATTCTCCTAGCAAAGGTCCCAGCTGCCATTGCCAGCCAGGAGCCTATAACACCTAGGTCCCCCTACTCCAGCCACAGCCCCATCTACTTCACTAGGAGCAGGATTTGGCCTATTTATAGGGGAAAGTTTAATAGTCTACTCTAGAGGAAGTCTATTAAAATAAACCTAGAGAAGATTAACGCTGCTCCCTTGTTATTCCTCCTCTGGTATGTTTTAGGTAAGGGTATTTTCATAGGCTCTTATGGACCCTTTCCTCAGTTGGCTGCTGTTTACACACACTTTTGCTGAGGTTGTTGTAGGCAGGGAGAGAGGTGTAGAGGCGGCACACCATTCATCTGAAAAGCCCCCTGAAACCTGCAGTCAGGCACTGGCTGGCATCAAGTGAATCCTATGATCAACCAGTTGCTTGAAGAGTCCGAGACTTGAGGAATTCTCCTCCTGTTTAAAAATCTCCTAAAGGAACAGCTAAGTGCCTAACATAGCATACAGTCTAGGAGCCAATTCCTGCAGGAGCCTTGAAAGTGAATGATTTTGCACAATAGCAACTACGGGAAAGATCTGCCTGCGGAGGCGTGTTGAGTAAGAGCTAGAGGACGTTTTCAGGCATTAAGTCACTGAAACGTTATCGCTACTGGCCAGGTTTCACACAGGGCAGGTGCTGAAGTAAGAGAGGAGAGAGAAAACCAACCATATATGCAACCCTCTGAGAGGCCAGTTTTCACAGGAAAAATTAGCAAAATGCAGTTCAGCTTGTATGGTACTCTTTAAAATGAGAGACGTCAACAGAAACTACTTAGAAAGCTGCTTTACAAACTTCTCTTTAGCCTCAGTTATTTTCAGTGCATCAATACCTGTTGCTTGTTTCACTTGGATGGGATTTGCAAAAGCACCAAAGTGATTTAGGAGCACAAGTCCCACTGAAAGTCAATAAATCTCTCCACTACTTTTTAACACCACCCCACCCCCAATTACTCCTAAATAAACTGCCACATCCCATTGTCACTCCCACCACCTCTCCTACTCCGCAGTCTTCTAGTGACAACATTACATGCCTCCTCCTATTAAACAGACATCACTATTTGAACAGCAGCGGAAGAGAAAGTGTATCACTCCACATGCCTGCATTAGGGATTTTTGCGCCAATGCAGTAGCACAGATGCGAAACCCCATAGCAGATGTGCTGCACAAGTGTAAAGTGGGGATTGCAGTCGGGGGGACTTGCATCCCAGGTTTTAGACAAGCCCTTAGGTAACGTAATAGGGACCTCTCCCACTTGCAGGGGAAACTTTCTATTTCTAGACTATGTTTATATTGTCCATCTCTTTTCCTTAATATAAGCACAAGTTTTCAAACAAAACAGCAGATGATAATAAAATTGCAACCACTCCCCTTTCCTTGTAGTTTTGAAATTCCAAGGTAAGGACCACAACACTGAGCAGTGCTGCCAACAGATCAGAAGGCACAGTTGACCCAAAGTTGCCTAATTCTGCTAGTCATGTGGCCCCCAGAGAGTTTAGTACTGCTAGTACCACACATGGGCCCCTTTACCCTTCACAAGAACGGACTGCCTGGTCAATGGAGAAGAAGAATTAACTCATTGGAGGAGAAAGAATACACAATTGTATTTGCACATTTAAGCAGGTCAGGCTGCAGGTCACATCTATGTTTTCAGACAGACCCCAAAGCTGGTCTTCTCTCTCCCTTTTCCTTTCTTCTTTTCCTCACTGACACTTCCGTGACAGTGTTGCTGTTTGCTCAGCTCTCTATTAACACTCCGTCAGACCCTCTTTTGTCACGAGAGTCCTGCTGCTGTCAACACACTCCCTGCAAATGCCCAGTTCCAACTGTTTCTCCAAATTGTCACAGATGCTTCTGGTTCCAACATTTGCCCCTCTCCCTGACCCCAAAACTTTCTGCCTGACTATAAGGGGAGCTTAAAGAGGTTCTGTGCATGGCACTTTGCAGCCATCAATACTGTGGGTGAAGGACCTGATCCTCAAATTTTTATACCAGCAAAATTCCCCAGGACTGTTCTTGTTTTACCAGAGGTATCAGATGTAAAGGAAACCTCCTACATTTGACAGTCTGGCTGGATACGTGGATTAGACAATCAGTCTCTTCAGTGGAGGAAAGTGAAGCAGGATTTTCCATTGCCATAGCAAAGGAGTTGGACAATTGCTCCCTCTACTTCAACCAAGGGAGTGACACAAAAGAAATGCCAATGTTCTATATTTGTAGATGCAAGAAGTTCTATTGCAACAGGGCAAATGGATCGATCCAGGCCAGCCGACAGCAATTCCAGGCCCCAGGGCAGAACAGTCAATGGGCCCCCTAGAAAGGGATGGCTGAGGTTTATGGCACTACTGCTGCACCTGCGCTGGCTGGTGCCCAACGAGCTGCCAGTTGCGCTGCTGGGCACACTCTTCCAGCACAGCCAGGGCTTCCACATGCCCACCCAGCCGCCTTCACCGCCGCCAGTTCCACCCTGCACATGCCTACGAGCTCTGCGGTCTGCCCAGGCAATTTGAAAGGGCCCGAGGCTCCTGGCCATCGCTACCATGACGGCGGAAGCCGGGGCCCCCCAGGCCTTTTAAAATCACCCGGACCCCATGGCAATTGCCCCCTTTGCCCCCCCCCGCTTCCCCATTGGTGGCCTGGATTAATCTGTGAAGAATGACTTAACTAGAATACATTGGGGCCAAGAATTTAGCAAGGTTCAAAAAGAATGGAACATTTCTATAGATAACTTATAACTGTATATTCTTGTTAATGCCAACAAAAAAATTACACACAAGAATGGTCTTACGTGGTCAAACCAATGACCGATCTAGCCCAGTTTCCGGTCTTCTGACAGTGACCAGTGTCAGATGTTTCAGAGAGAACGAACAGAACAGGGCAATAATTGAGTGATACATCCCTTGTCATCCAGTACCCGCTTCTGGCAATCAGAACTTTAGGGACACCCAGAGCATAGGGTTGCATCCTCGACCACCTTGGCTAATGGCCATTGATGGACCTGCCCTCCATTCTGGAAGGGATATTAAACCTCATACTACAGAGTTAAATAAATCTCTAATCATTGGAGATTAAGATGAAATCTAATGTAGGGGGCAGATTACCTCACACCTGCCTACTACTGGGTTCGTTCTATGGTGCCAGTCACTGTCAGACATGGTACTGGGCTAGAAGGCTCTCAGGTCTGAGCCAGTCTGGCAATGTTTATAGCTGAAGAGCATTGTGAAAGCCTGAACCATATATCCACCAAAGCAACTAGGTCCATGGGTTTCCTTTGGTACTGCAGGTGCTGTCATCATGACTGGTTACACGATAAATGTCCACGACATTGAACATTAAACAGGAGTATATAGTGTGATTACACAGGGCTGTTGTATCAAGGGCAGGCATCTGAGCAAACAACACAGCTGACTATGAACTGCATATATGATGTAGGTGAAGTTTCATGCCCCTGCTTTGTCAGGGTCACTGAATAATTGCTCCTTTCATACCAAACACTGTTTTCACAGGCTTTGATCGCATCATCAAATCAAGCATCAGAATGTAGCAAGGAAGTTACAGAGGTTCTCTTTGCTATTAGTGATTATAACAAGGGTCACCAATAGCAGATGCCATAATTAAGACTGAAATGCAGTTTCTCTTCTCCCTTTTCAGCTGCTCAGAATTTCCTTTTAGGCTGAAATGTTCAATGTTGCTCTTAGCTCAAAGGTGATTTATTCTCCCCTGCACAAAGTTTGAGCAAATTTGAAAGTTTGAGAAAAATATTTAAGGTCAGCTGGTTTTTGAGTTTTGGGAGCATAAACATTCAGGTATTTCCCCCTTACCCTCTCTGATCCCACGTGTTCCAGGCAGAAATTTTACACTTGCATACTAATAACTCAAATGGCTGCAATTATAAACTTCAAATCTTCTCACTGTGACTTACAAAACAAGCCCAGTTTAAAAAAAAGATTCAGTATATTTAAAGATGAGTTTTGTTAAAAGGATTTCAAATAATGGTTCCTCCCCCCATCACTATGTCTTTTGGGACATATTTTTAAAGATAGCTGAAATCAGGTGGCCGCAGTTAAAGATGTATTTGTTTGCTTCAAAAGAAAATAAGTCTGATGCTCAGAGATTACAAGGAACTGCAGCTGGGCTGTAATTAAAAGGAACTTTTGAGCTCTTCTAAACAAAATCATCAGAAGCCTGTCAGCTGAACAGCTCCATTAGAAGGCATTTTGGAACTGGCTTGTATGCTCTGAAAATGGGATAGCTCTGAGCTTTATATTTTCCCTCTTATGTTACTTAAAATTAAAATTAACGTAAATGCAGTGATAAGTCTAAGAAACAGCACCCAGAAGTGGTAGAGAATGTTCTCTCCCACAAGGTTAACTCAGACAACTTGCACAAGTGCCGTAGTTTTTATTCCTTTTTTCCTTGTCAAATGCCGAACTGGCCCTGCAGATTAGCTGCAAAACTGGGATCGATAAATCACATTTTCTCAAAGTTCAGGGGTTCTCTCTTCTGAGGCTTTGGTTTGGCTCATTATTATAGACAAGTTTGGATCCACATATTCCAAAGTTTGAGGCCATTCAGATCTTGTATTTTTGTTTGCGACCATCTCTAGTAAACCTAGATGTATTAGGTTTATAATGAATGGTTGCTATAAAACACATCGTGTGCACAACTTGGCCCAGCTAACATTGTGAATAAATTTTAAGCATTGGACTTTCCAGATTTCAAATGCTCAGTGTTAGTAAACTAAGAAATTAATTTTTGCAATTTACTCACACACACAATATTACGTCTGTTGCGGATTCCAGCTTATGGAACTCCAACTGGCATCTTACATATATATATTTCCAACATTTATCCTTTGACAACTAGGGACCACGAAACAAAAATAGCACAACAGAACTGACACAAAACATCAAATAAGAAAGTGATCTAATCAAGAAGTACCCAAAATTGCCTTGAGTTAAACACCATTCAGTTAAAACCTTACTGCATCAGAAAGCTCTTACCTGAGTGTGCACTCAAGCTCACCAAAGTTTGCCACTGGGGAAGCAGGTGAGAGCCTTCAACTGAGAATGCTCCAACAATCAATATCAAAAGTACCTGAGCAGATGTCAACAGTCCCAATGGGACATCCTTAAGAGACTACATGAAAGACCATTCGCTGCTTTAATGATCATAACTATTACCTTGAATTACACCTGGAAGCAAAGAGGTAGCCAATATAGAGCACTAATGTTATATGTTATGGTTACACTATTACTTGTACCTCTTAGTTACACAAGTTACACAGAAGAGTAATTCCACTGATTTCAAAGGAGTTATTCCTGATTTATACCAGCGTGAGAGAATCAGGCCCTGTATCTTTACTTCATGAACCACTGGTCCTGCTCTCATCTTCCTCATACTGCATATAGCTTTGTTCCAAACAGAATTACATCGCTTCTTCATCCTAAAACTGGTCAGTTATTTGCTGTTGTAATTCCCTACTTTCCCGTCCAGAATAAATGGGATTTTCTCACTTTAAATATATTGCCAATGTGTTACAGGTCCTGCAGCATTTGCAATTATATCAGGAGTGTTTGTTTATGGTACCATAATTAAGTGCTATCTGGATTGTAGGAGAGATCCATAACTCACCACTGCTCGAGAGAATATTATTTTCCTTTCCCATCAATATAAAATGTTGATTTTGTTAGTAAATATGCTGTAAGAGAAGGGAAGAAATGCAGTTGGTTCCCTAGCAACCAACTACCTTGTAAGTGATAGGCTATTAGGATAGTTGGGCGTTAATTGTTCTAAGTGCTGCTTGTGTTCCTGGGTGGGAGTCAAGAGGAAGATTATGAGGAACAACTGGGTGGATAAAGACAGCTGGTCCCCAATGGCTGAGTGTGAAAGACAAGGCCAGAGGGAACCTCCAAATCAGCACTATGGGAGAAAAATAAGTGAAATGCTGTTCCTGTGCTTGCAAACCTTCCTGTGTGGACTCTGACAGAGCTCAGAAATGTTTCTCCAGGTCTGACAGGTTTTATGAGGGACTTTGAGAATTCAGCACCTGCAGCATGTTTAGGAGCTTTCCTACAACTTCTCATTCCCTGCTTGATTTCTTTCTGACTCACACCCAGTGCTGGTGGCTACCTACACTGTGCAGTTCCCCTTCTGCTCTTGGCTCTGAGGTCCCACTGTGCTGCCTCCAGTAGATCCTGTTTGAAAACCTTTATTCAATAGGTGGGTCAAGAATGCCTGCACTTCAGAAGTTACCCCTGCATCACTGAACAAGTCTTCCTTCTCCAGAAGGGGCTTGGACCACTAGTGGAGCCTTTAGTGCCCATTTCTTTAACATTCACCTTCTCTCATACATTTGTGTCTTTAGATATTAGCATATGTTATAAAACAGTTCTGTTGCCGTGCTTAGCTTCTGCAGCTTTTTGGATTATTTGCACGGCAGAGCAGACATCTCACCCACTACTCTCCTGCTTGCATGTGAATATTACATGCAGAGCTGTCTGCTGAGAAGTTTGTGAAATTAATTACCCTAAAAGGCAGCATGAATTCCACAAAGCATCTGTGTGCCGCTACACAAACCCCAGAGGAGCCCATAAACACCTGCAAACTGCACTTTGGCACTGTGAAAGCCGAGCCTGAAGTGCCCCTCTCCTGGAGGCCTTCAAGGATGAAGATTTTGGTTGGTTTTCTTCCATTTCTTTATTTTCTCCTTCTATTTTCCTCTACTAAATTGAGTCAGAGTACTGGCAAGATAGATGACTGGTATTCTAACAGCACTCACCATCTTCAGCCACAAAAAGCAACTACAAAAGCCCCCAGACCTGGAGGGAAGTTCCTTGTTTCAATCCCTTTTTTCCCATTCTTTCCCTTGTTTAAGTTTACGTGGTTCTGGAGGCTGATAGCATCCATCTAGGTGTCTGTCTGTGTGTAGAAAAAGGAAGCTGAAACTGAAGAGCAGTGCTTTTAAAGAGTAAGCCTCTCCCAGGGGTGGGATTATGCCAATTAGGGATTTCTGTATGAAGGTATATATAGCTCTTGGCCTGAAAGTGAGTAGTCTATGGATAGAAAAGCTAGAGAGGCTCAGGCCAGGGGTTCTTAATCTGGAGTCTCTAGATCTTTAGTGGTTTGCGAAGTCTTTCCTGGTGGTCTGTGGAATGAAATAATTTATGAACCATGTATTGGGGATGGGAAGTTATCAGGGAAGGGCAAAGAATCATTGCCTTATGAAGTGGTCTGCAGAATGAAAGAGCTGGACCTTCACTAATCTAGGCTCTTCCTGGGGCTGGTTAAAGCCACTTTCCTTCGGCTATAGCTTCTATTTATGCATTTTTCATGTTTCATTAAGTTGTCTATTTTTCCATTGCTTTTTGTTTAGTCACACTCGATATTCAAACTTAGTAATAAAGCCATATATCACCAGATGTTGCACTATAAAACCCTGCAAGCAGTTTAATGACACTCCATGAAGCTGGCAATCTTAATATAAACATGTGATTTGGCTGGTTTTATGTCTGTTCTTCCTACTTGTGTAGAGCCATGTGATAATGCTGCCATTTCAGCCAGCACCAAGGAATGGGCCTTTGACGTTGAACAGGAGAATGCTCTGTGTCCATTAGAGTAATGATATTGTCTGGAGAAATAAAGGTAAGAAATGAAGTTTTTCCAGGCAGGGACTGTGTCCAGCTCTGATAGCGTACAGTGCTCAGCACAACAGGGGTCCAGTCCTGACTGGTGCCTCTGTGTAGAACCAAGATATAAATATTACTGATTAATAATAAAATTGCAGTCTTTGCGGCTGTAACCAGGAATATAAACCAGCTATCTGAAATCCATATACATTGGCCAGCCCACTGTCCTCCCCTACCACTGCAGCATATACTTAACCTATCAAGGCAAACCCCATTACATAATATGATCATTACCCTTGTGTGAGTGGCAAAGTGGGGCTTCAGACTGGGCATGACTGTATGACATAGGAGCTGTAGGTTCTATTCCCTGCTCTGCCATACACTTCCTGTGTGACCTTGGCCAAGTCCCTTCATTTGTTTGTGTCCTTTTTGAATCTTCTCTCCCTCCCCCAAAAAACTCAGGGGTGTCATGAAATTAAACTCATTAAAGATGGTGAGGTGGCCCATTACCATAGAACTTAAATAGGGGTGCCATATAAGTATATAATCTAATTTGATCAAGTCTTGTCTGTTTGATGGCTAGATAGAAGAGCTGTCCATGCACCCACAGTCCTGTCCATTTGCTGGATCAGTAAACAGGTCCTAAGTCAGTTTAAACACAAGTTATGTATCCCAATGTCCTTTCTTTATCAGCTGGTCTCTACATTCGAGGGCTAGCTCTAGAGACCCTGCAAAAGATTTGTCTTCAGTGTGGGTTTTGGGATATGGCAGGGTAGATTCATCTGCAGCATCTAACGCTCATATGTACTGAGCTACATAAGTGAATTCAGACTGGCTCCTAAAAACACGACTAAACCAATGCAGTTCACCCTGTGATTAGAAGGATAATATACTTGTTTTTCGTTTTCTGAGTGACTGCTTTACTACTTGAATTATTTAAAAAAACCTCAAAATAAATTACCAAGAATTTTTTAAAAGTTTAGTAAAGAATTATTTGACTTGATAAATAAATCAAAAATAGATACACTCTTTTTAAGAAGAAGAATGGGACAGTTGCCCTATTTTAGGATCAAATCCCGCAGTCCTTACTCTGGCACCGGGACTGTTGCTTGAGCGATGATTAAGGAAGGCAGGATATGGGCTCTTAATAAAGTAATTGTGTAATTAAATATAACTGGGTCACTAGTGTTAGTATTTTTTCCCTTTTTTATGTAGATCAAATAAAGCATTTCTTTCTTTTTGGTTTAGTGTTTGCTTGGATCCTGCAGGGCCTCAATGACGCAATCAGAAGTGGTGGGTTTAAAAGGTCTCTTAGTTGCTCAGAGAAGCCACAGAAAAGGGCTATTAACTGGCCACATTAGGCTATTTATTTTTGTGAGCTTTGTAAGTCTGGAAAAAAGAGAGGCACATTTTCATTTGAAAGAGGTATTTCAAATAGGTCACAGGAAGCTCTGGCAGGCTCAAAGCAAGGGAGAGAGTCAAACATTAACCAGAAACATTTTGCAAGTGCAAATCCACATTTAGGTTCCTAAGGGCTTCTGAAGTCCACTTAAACATCGTTTATGTTATATAAAATTGCGGTTTTGCAGTTGAGGCCCTGTTCACACACAGGTCTCACGTGCAGAACTCCAATGGGAATTTTGGCCCAGATCCCCACACGGAATTAGGCACCTAACTCTCACTGAAATCAATAAGAGTTGAGTGCCTAAATGCCTCGGCCTGCATACCTGGAGGGCTTGTATGAGTGACTGGGCACCTAGGGCTCCATCTTGCAAACTTATAGCTGTGAGTAGTCCTGATGTTTTCATGGTAGTTAACATTATGGTTGGTAAGCATTGGAAGGATAGGGCCCTTACTAGTAGGTGCAAATGGCTTGTTTGGTCCCTTCACTTGCACTGTCCATTGACCAGTTCTGAAAGTTTGATCCATCTTCCCTTGCGCTGGGTTTGGTTTTCTCACTTTAGAGACTCACTGGTCCCAATTTTCCTCTCCCATAATCTCATCCTAGAGTAAATCAGGAGTGACTCCACTGAAGTGCCTGGAGACACCAGTGGAAAGAAGGAGAATCAGGCCCAAACTTTTTATACACATAAGGTTGGTTTGAAGAGTGTCTCTTCTCTACATAAGTTCAATAGAAATGGCAAATATTCTTTTTATTCCCTTGGGAAAAGGAAAAAAATAAAGAACTTCATCCCACAGATGGAGTGATCTGATCCTGCGTGGGAGTGACTTAAGTGACACGACTCATTGGGCTGAGCTAAGCTCTTTGGAGCAGGGGAGGATTGTCATTTTGATCTGGGCTTGTACAGAGCCTAACACAATAGAGCCCTAGTCCATGACTGGGGCTCCTAAGAGCTGTCGCAATACAAATAATAAATAACAGCAATAATGTAAGTACTTTTGAATAGGTAAGTCTTTGCAGGACCAAGGACAAAGTTCAAATATAGAAAATCAATGAAGTTTTCCTATAAAATACTATCTTATTGATTTCAATTGCTAAATAATGAATTCACTTTAATAAGTGGTTCCAACTGTAAGACTATATATAGATAATACCAAAAAAAAACAAAACAAGATATATTACAGCACTGTTGTCTTCCTAAAATTCCTCTGTCAAACATACCACACCCTTTAACACTTTGGGTTAAATTTTTTAGCATTCTATTTGCTGGGATGTTTCAATATTTGATCCTATAAGTTCCCTACTATATGTCACAGTATGCTTTGGATAAAGAATGATAAACCTCTGTCAACCAGCCTTTCAGTGACTCGATAGTGTTAGCAATATCCAATGCCAAAGGTCATAAATTAAATAACATCTTTATGAGACATTAACTGTTATATATAGAATATAAGACGAGAACAACAAGGAGCATCATAAACCATTCAAACTTCTTTTATTCAAACTCTGAGAATGAAATAACTCCATGCAACTCACAGCAAGCTAGCTAATTTGTAAAACATATACAATGCTATCAGTTAAAACAATTAAATATGGGCCTGACTCCGCCAAAAACAAAATTCATCTAGCTCCCAAGACAAGTCCGCACAAGGTAATCTATTTTAGGGAAATATGATGATTTTTTAAATATTTATTTTAGCTACAGTATCCTTATAATATATATATGAACAGACACTGATTACTTTCATGATTTCAAAGTGATTTTACACCTCCTTTAAAATTAGTGAAGTCATTTGGAGTACAATTCCCAGAATGCTCCTGTAAGTGACATGGCATAATCCATCACATTGATATCAGACTGATGAACTATTTTTTGGATGTCAGGTAAATGGTTACTAAACGGCAACTTTGTTGTACCAGAATGATTGTGTATGCTTCTGAACTGGCTTATTACGTAAATGTTGCTTCATCCCTAAGGTTGGTGAAATATCCGTCCCATATATTGAAATATGATGTTCAAAAAAGGCCCAATATGAATTTTGTAACTATGCTTTTTCTTTAAAAATGTAATGTGGCTAGAGATATCTAATGTAAGGCAAAGCCTGCTTACTGTGGACTGTGAAACTGTGCTCAGAGGGCCTTGGGAGTCTTTCCATTCACTCTAATGGGCTTCAGGATCAAGGTCTACATGGAATGTAAGTCCTATAAATCCTGCAACTCCTTCAGTGCAGTGCAAAGGACTTTGATTGTCCTTATAATGAAGCTTCCCTCTACCTATAGGAGATATTTAAATTTACTATAAGTGGGCTCAACTTTTAAGAATAATAAACGCTTCAAGAGTCTTAGTACCTAGCCCCCAATATAATAGCATAATTCATACTCAACACATAGATCTATTTCTTTGTTCTGCAAGACACCAGAAAGATATCTAGCCACAGAGGGTAAGATAACATTCTAGCAGTCTAATTGCTCTATCAGTACTATTCTATTAGTCAAGCTCTTTATCTGTCTTCGTCTATCACTTGGATTCTAGAAGGAACCAGCAAGATTCAAACCCTATGTGCTCAGAATTACAAAGTGAAATTGTTTCTTCTACAATGTATTAAAGACCTGCACTTGTCCTCCTTACAATCACAACATTACATCCTCCTCTCGTCTTCAGCCACAGCAACAGGATTCCAAGAAGGAGAAGAGATAGGAGATTCCCCGTTATCCCATGTGCCATTGCCGAGGCTAAAGAAATGTCCTTATTAGTTAGCCGATGACAGAGGTGCCATTCTACAGTCATCGCTGCAGGTAAACTGGCAACTCCAGTTCTGGTAAACATCTGTTTACTGGGAAGCTGTTTTGGTTTCCAATCTAGTTCCACCAAGTCACTTTAAGAAACAAACAAGAGTTCACATATCACCTTTAGCCTCATATGAGGGCATTTTGTTGCATGTCAGGTTTGTTCTGTATAAGGAAACCTATATGCACTTTGCCTAGTGCAGTGTCTTGGTAGTTAACAGAGCCAGGCTAATTTGTCACCACATGCACATATCAGGTACATTTGAAACTTTAACATGAAACTTTAAATTTAAAACTAAAAATCTGTGACTCGCTGTTAATTCTGATTTAATACAATTAAACAACAAGAGGAGAAAGGCCAAACCAACTCCTAATCGATCAAGACACTTCTGAACTTTGGGGAAGACCAAATTCATCGCCAGCCTGTCACCCTCATGTGCCAATTGCTGTTGCTGGTCAGGTTGGTGTCCCAAGGTGGAGAAAGGGACACAGCACAAGTAAGGACACTCTGGGGGATTTGGGAAAATACGTTTGGCTGGTTGTTTTTTTGCTAACAAACATTTAAACGAGGCATAAAGTAGTGCTATAAATGCAGCAGCACTCACTTAGATGACAGTTGGATAAGGGCATTGCTCTCAGCTTCTACTGGTGTTAGTATCTTTCTTTTCTGTATGCCATCTATTCAAGCAGTTCTGCAAAGTGTATCTAGTCACAAAGGCTCGACAAAGTACCTAAGCATATGCCTAACAGCTTAAAAGTTAGATGTGTGCTTAAGTACCTTGGCAAATCACAGCCCAAGTGCTTACTGACTAAGAGCCCATAAAGTCCTGAATGCCACTGATTCCTGTGGACTTCAATGGGAGTTGACACCTCTCAGACTTCCAGGCCTGAGCCCAAAGCTAGAGATTTTCAAAATAATTCATGCCTGGGGTTTATCTCTGGTCAGCTCAAGAGCTCACCGAGGGGGTTATAACTGGCTGTTTCCCCTAGGCACAACTTCAAGGGAGTCCTTAACCAATTAATTGGTAGGCCAGATGGCTTCTGGTTTCCACCAGAGGATAATTCTGTCTTGCAAGCAACACAATATGAATGAATGACTCTGAAACAGATCAGCTTTACTTTTGCAACATAAGTGCAAGTTGCACATTGGAGGTTGTGCGGGGTAGGTTTACCAGTGACACAGTATCTAAAGATCCTCCTCTTCTCTTGCCTGTTTTCTTTTTCTCTTCTCGTTCTTCATTCAGAAGAAGCTTTTGCCACAACAGATGCTGATTCAGTTTCTGACTTGATGGTGAAAGTGCCAGACATAACACGTGTTTGTTGCCAAACTGGTAAAAATGATGACTTACCAGCTTGTTTTCCTTCAGTTGGATTATATTTTTTTTTTGGAAGAGAAAGTAATTTTAATTAAAGCTGGATAAGGAGGAGAATAAATACAGCAAGATGCAAAAAGTAACACTCTGTAAGGGCTGAGAGGGGCGGGAGAACCATATTCAACAAAGTAATGCCTAGGAGAGCTCTGTGTTTCATTAGTCCCCATGGGGACTAGCTTCTCACTAGCAGCTCCCCTCGCATCCCATCCTTCACATGGGTCATGATGCATTAATATGACTGGCATACTCAGCATGTGCTAGGTGTCTTCCAAACACAGAGGGAAACCCAGGCCCTGCCCCAGGACTGCATACTCTAAAGAGAGAAGGACACAGGAAGGGTGGGAGATGGGATAATGCATACTGGACAAGCAGACCGATCAGGTCTTCTGCCCCTTCATTTTTTCCTGCCCGTAAACAGATGCATTCAGGATGGGGGGTTTGGGTTTTTTTTTAAATATGCATTGACAATGGGTTCAATATGCAAAGCTGACATCAGCATGCGACCTAGATTTTGAAGCCAGAAACTTCAGCTGTATTCTGAACTTGAGTTTGGACTTTTATACAGAGATAGGAGCCAGAGGCAAAGGACCAGATTCAGAGATGATGGATGAAGTGGCACAAGTTGGATCTCTTAGACTCCCTTTAATCTCTTTCTTACCTGTGAGTAAGGTTCAGTATGATTATGACTTACAATCTAAGGGACTGATCTTTGTTCCCTGGCTTCAGTCGCATGACATGGACCAGGCTAACAAAAGGTTATACCCTTGTCTGATGTCAGGGCTCAGTATCCATCAGCTCCAATGACTAATGTCACATAAGAGAGACAAGATGGGTGAGGTAATATCTTTTATTGGACCAACTTCTGTTGTGAGAGAGATGAGACTGACCTGGCTACAACACCACTGAATTCAGTAATGGCACATGGGGCAGTCAGCATAAGTTAAAACACCAACAAACCAGTAGGAGGTGTAAGCTGAAGTAATGAGTGTCTGGCTTTAATCATTTTCAGTTACTGGTCGATTTCCTAATATAGATCAGGCTATTAAGACCCATTCAAGCTGCAACTGCTATTCAAACTTAATGCTAGCAACATTCTACCATGGTTTGTTGACCAGGACGGACATGGAATTTTTTGCTTACTTAGTTTATAAGCTCTTCAGCCAGGGATCATCTTTTTGTTGTGTTTGTACAGCACCTAGCACACTGGGGCCCTGATTGGGGAACACTTTTGCAATACTAATAATATACAATAATATATAGCCAAACTAGGCTATTGTCTACCCCATAAGTGGTCCACAGCCAGGTTTTTAAACACTGCTCTCTACATGGCGATTGGGTGAAAATCAATATCCCTCCTGATAAGGGAAATTGTGTTTGGTATGACCTATTGCAGTCAGGGTCTAGATGTGAAGACTGATTTTGGAGGAGTTATCCAAGGTGATTTTGAAGTTGTCATCCGAATAGCAGAATTATTATAGAGTCAGCAGATAAGGACGAAGTCAAATAATTCAAAACTCTAAAGGTGGTGGCAGGGATTTGTTAAGACAACTGAAGAATAATGATTGCTACAGGCCTCTGGCTAAATATGCAGCTAGATTACATGATTAAAGTATGAGGACTCATGAGTTCTGTCTCCTCGTTTAACACCAAGTAACGAATCCAATTCTATGAGATCTTTTGCTTTAATACTCAGTGGGAGGCTCTCCTGCTCCATGAGTTGGATACTTGCTTGGACTAAAATCGCTTACTAGGTATTGCATAATGAAGGGGCATGGAAAGTAAGGATATTAGTGACTGGGAAACTTAACAGCAAGGAGAGCAAGTGAAATGGGAACCTGTTAGAGATTATCCACAGTTGTAGGATTTTCAAAAGCACCTAGTTCTCACAGAAAGTCAACTGGAGTTGGCTACCTAAGTGCTTTTGAAAATCCAACCCATCATGTCTACTTACTTGTATTCAGAACTTGAATAACCCAGCCTCTCATGCAAGGAAAGGGAAAAAGAGGAGCACTATCTCTCTCTCTCCTACAAAGTTCACCATTTTTTACTTGACTCATCCCTTGCCTAAACCATCTCACTGCCTCTTTTGTACATAGCCTCTTTCGTGTCATTTTTTCCTTATTTAAACATCACAAACTATTAGTATTTTGTAGAAAAACTAAATATACTGTGGGAGAATTACTTTAACACACAAGAGTTCTTGCACCCTCTACAACCACATTTTCACCTACACTTGTAGCGTGCAGCGCTAGGCTGCACGGAATAGCAGTATTACCACTATGTATTCATGAGCCAATTATCAAACATGCTGAGTACCTTCACGTCCCATTGAATTCATTTGGAGGCCTAGTTTCCCCAGCACCTGTGAAAAATCAGGCCTAGTAACAAACAAACTAAACATATTTACATCCATTCCTAGGTCTGTCCCAGAAATAGGACATCTTTATTCCCAAGGCTTTTGTCTAAAGGAATAGTATTGCTAATAGCTATACAAGGAACATTTTTGTAATGCTATGGTTCATCACTGTATTTTATGTTAATATTGTATCAGAAGTAATATGCATGTGATTAATAATATCTTAACCTAATGGCTGCATTCTTACTGTAAGATCTAACTAGAAAGAACCTCATTAAAGAAATAGGGGCTATTATTATCCTACTGAGTATGTTGTTTTCTGTGAAATTACATTGAGAGGTTTCTTTATTCAGTAATTTGATACTATGAAATAATGTAATTCCCAAAACACACACTCCCAATATATAGAACAGATTTGAATGGAAATATGGTGAATATGGAAATATGGTGAATAGCTTCTGAAGAAGTGAAGTTTTTTACCCACAAAAGCTTATGCCCAAATAAATCTGTTAGTCTTTAAGGTGACACTGGACTCCTTGTTGTTTTTGTGGATAAAGACTAAAACAGCTACCCCCTGATACTTGAGATAATCTTTGGTTTTTCATGTTTCTTTCTCTCAGACATAGCTTGTCAATTAAGTCTTCTGCTCCTGTAGATCTTACACAGTGTTGCTGTTATCTGTGGAATTAATTTTTTTAATTGTTTAAAAAGTAAGCTGATATCAACAGAGCTTATTTTGACAGTAGTAAAATAAACTGTGCTTTTTTTAGAAACACAAATACTTACCATAAATTTCTTCTTCTTGGAGGTGCCTGACCCCAACTGTATCCCAGTGAATGACTCACTCGTGCAGGAGTATAGCTCATGGAACGTTTTATCTTCACTGATTCTCTGCCAAATAAAGTTTGTAGCAATGTTTTTCTCTTTGCTGCATTTGTTTCTTGATATGCTTTAAGGGCACAAGCTCCAAGTGTGAGAAAACACCATAGCTTAAGGTCCTGATCTGGCAAAGAGCGCCATGTAGGCAGACTCTTGGGCCTACCTTAAGCCCCAGTAAGTTCAAACAGTCTCTACCCGCTCAGGTTTCCATGCCCCGCTGAAGTCAGTGGCGGCTTTGTGAAGGTGCAGGAGCTACAAGCAGGATCAGGGCCCAGTTTTCAAAAGTGAATTAATTGCTCGTGAACGGTATCAGGCTGACAGCCCTGGACATAGAAGGCCTCCTTATCTACCGGCCAGGCACAGCACGGGAACAGCATGCCCAAATCCTGACCCACAGGGATGACCTCTACGGACAAAGGAAAATTCCATCACTATCTCTGCACAGTCCTTGACTTCCTTCATAAAGCTTCCAAGAAAAATGGCCCTTAGTGCTAATGGTGAGGTGGTTTGGGGAGATTTACTTCTGCCCTATAGAGCAGGGCCCAAGACTTATTTCACCTAAACCACTGAGCAATTATCATATGGCAAGAACTTTCAGTCACTATCACCCTGGGCTTGATTGGAAGTGGCAAGTTAAAAGGTTAAAAATTCTCAGCTCCAATCTCCTGAGTGAAAAGAGATAAGATGGAACATTAAGATTTGCATGCTGTTGTATCAGGACATGAGGTCTGGATGGTCACGTTCTTCTATAAGCCATTCCTCTAAACATTTTTTATACTCTGCCTCAGAAGACCCTTAAATACAAGCATCCACACTGATTCAGATAGTTGATAGTTCCCACAACAGCTTCACAGCAGATCTCCTCAGACCAAGTTTTATCTCAGTTGCACTCCTTTCATCACTGAAAAGGACTGTTTGATTGTCCTTTAACTGTATAACTCGTCAATAGCCAAATCCAACAGCTGAGGCAGGGCAAGTAGCTGAAACAAGAACACTCCCTTATTTTCAAGTTTACAAAATGCACTCAGAATGGTGTGTGATGGAAAGGCTGTGAGGAATAGCTCAGCAGATAATTACTCTACACAAGTCCATTTGGTCCAGGTAGGTCCTCAGCATTGTATGCAACTAGATGTTCTCTCTGTTAACACACAACTTTTTTCTGTGAGAGGTGACCTGATACGCTGGAAAATTAAATGCTGGATGCTCATGAAGGACTTGCCTAGACCAAGACACTGCGGAAAAACTAAAATCCCAGAAGACATGCACATTAACACAATGAAAACCTGTATTCTGTCATCAACCCCTGCTGTACCGCTTTCTCATACCTGAGCTACTCTTCTCCAGAGTAGGCTGTGATTGCACTAGACCCCATTCACCTACACTGCACATAAATGCAATAGTCTGGCTGAATCTAAACCTAGGTAAATATTATAAATCTGAGACAAGACATTGCTTTGTAAGTCACAAATCAGAGTTTAAAGAGCCAATTATTTTTGTTGCCAAGTATTTCCTCAGATCAATGAATTTGGCCCATGAGTTTAAACAGCTTCTCAGTAGGGACCAACATGCCTTCTTCTGGTAGAATGAATAGTCATTTACATTGACAAGCATGCCTACATTATAGGTGGAGCTGGTAGCACCACTTACAATTAAGGTCATCTGACAGTTTCTGTTATAAGACCCTGTTTTTAGTTGCATATAGCTTTGTCTATTTTTAACCATTTAGGCTGAAGTTGTCCATAGCAGGTGTCTGCCTCAGGCCAGTGTTTTTGTTTGGCAGGGGAGAGGGGAGAGAGAAAGAATTCAACTAAAATGGTTCAGCTGCTTCTGAGAATATGATTAGGGAAAAACAAGTTTTTTGGCCCATGTTAAAAAATTTCTTACAGCCATTTTGTTGAGAAGCTCTAGCACCTCCAAAGCATGGAGGAGAGACTTCACATTTGGCAGGAGGGTCACCTTAGTGTCAGGGACATACCTTTTGATGTCCCTGTGACATCCAAACTATCCAAATGTGGCCAAGTTATAAACCTCTGAATAACTGCAGTTTGCACATGCTCAGTGGACTTGTTAGAATTTGGCAGCTATTATCTCTCAGGATTCAGTCAGTGCTATGTGTGCTCCAGCTGCTCACAGCTCCTACATGGCCACGAGACTGCACATGCACCAGCCCCACAGAGCCACTGAGTATGCTCCCAAGCTGCTGAAGTTTAGCAGGACTTGCCCTCCAGTTGCTCCTCCTGGCTACCAGGGCCTGCTGTGGTACCAGTTAGAGGAACAGAACAAGAAGACTGTCTCTCCTGGGCTTTCATTCCCCCCCTTGCTCGTGCCAAAGCAGCACGGAGAAGGAGGAGGAGGAGGAGCCTGACTTGAATGCAGAGGAGATAAGAGCTGGATCTTGGGTGTGTAGTGAATGAGACAGTTGTCCCTAGGACAGACGTTGGAAGATGTGTAGTGAATGAGGCAGGGGATTACAGGAAGATATAGGAGAGTCTCATGGTTAAGGCCGCTGAATGTTGCCCTGGATAACTGGATTCTATCCCTGTCTCTGCCAAAAAGAGTTCCTATGTGATGCTGGGGAAAATCACTTGAACCAACCTTTTCACAGGTGATCATTAATTGGGTATTCCTCATTCTCTGGGTGCCTGACTTGAGACTCTGGGCCTGAGCTGCAGCACTCAGCAGCAACTGAAGTCAATGGGGGCTTTGAACATTTGAAGCACTACATAATGCTAAGTACTGTGAAAAGTCAGATCGTAGGCATCTGAAACGTGACACCCTCTATTAGTGGGCAATTTGACCTTAATCTCTTGGTGGCTCCATTCTCCATGTATATAACTGGGATAATAACCACCTCCCTTTTCATAGGGGTGCTGTGAAAATAAATCAAATAATGGTTGTCAAGTTCTCCAATACCCGAGTGATAAGCAGCATAGAAAAACCCACGAGGAAATGCATCAACTCTGTCTTTGGACCAGGGTTTGGATATTGTACAGTAAATAAAACCTAGGGCCACAAAGCAAACAGATAGCATTTAAAAATGGAATAACTGTTCACTCTGTGCATTGAATGAGGCAGGAACCCTGTGGGGAAGTAGCATGTGATCATGTAATTCAAGACAGTATCATCATGCATATGCACAAGGCGAGTGAATTAAGGTTGCACAGGCAACCTGAATTCTGGCATTTCCTAACTTTTGAGTACTTGACTTTGCAACATTAACATTCGTTTAGTGTAGTTTTTTGTGTGTAATTTTAATTAAAATTTTTGTGCTGAAAAAAATTAGAATCACCTAGAATATGTGTGAGTTCAACACCACCTTGCCAGAGAGAGCAGTTTGGAACAAACTCCAGCTGAAGGATGAAGATATTAAAAAAAAAAAATGAACAAAAAAAATAGAAGGGAATCTATTAAACTCTCACACCGATGCCAGTGGGATTCAGTGACAAAAATCACTCTGCACTCCAGAAAATCAGAACTGGTTTAGAAAATTGTGACCAGTCTAAAAGGACACATCAATTAGAACTTAAAGCCAGTTCCCACTACTCTGTAAACATCCCTATGAAAATGGCATACAAACAGGTTAGCACATCTATTAACAGAAGCGTCATATTGTTTAAAAGGAGAAAAATCTTTCCTTGCATGTCCACTTAAACTGTTTAAATCAACTGTATGCCATACAAACCATGGGTTTGATCTTGCAAACACTTGCTATCGGGTGTAGAGCTGGCTTCTCTAGGTGAATTACTCACTGTCCACATTGCATCTGGTAGGAGGGAGTTTGTAGGAACAAGCCCCATACATCCACAAGCCTGTCTAAGGCAAAAGCAATTTACATGTGTAAACACTCAATGCACAATAATGTCATTTTATAGACGCTGTGTAGTAATCAGCAACAGCACAGGAATCCAGCCTGATTTAGCATAAGAGAAATCTAGGTCTGTGGGCCCCTACTGCACCTCTCAGTGCAACATGGGCCCGATCCTCTTCCATTGACTTGAGTGGCACTGAATTAAGCTGTGTGACCCTAAGCAGTCACAGTCTGCAGGCCTTCCTGCATGTATGCTACAGTTGGACTTCCACAATGGAGAAGGTGAGTTCCTGCCAATCCCTTTTCAGCAGCAATAAAGGACATGACAAGTTGGGGAGAAGGCATAAAATGGCCTAAACCATCTGACCTATGCAAGCAATTTGGCTCATGTACCTACGACAAGGCTGGCATCTCTGAACCCTCCTCTGTAAAATAGGGATGAGTATACTTACCCTGGTGCTAGGGTTTTGACACCTATGGATAAAAAGCACTATGTAAGAGTTAAGTATTATCACTATTCTGCAAGGAACACCTGCAGGCCCAACCCTCAGGGACAGGGGAAAACCAGCCTAGTAAAGTCTGAACACATGAAACTGAATCTACACAGTAGAGCTGTGAGGGGAGGTGGGGACACCCTCCTTAACTTTATGGGAAATGTCCTATAGAATAGAGAAGTTAGCTTTTTCCATTCAAATCTCTTATGAACCAGCCTGATTTTTATAGTGAATTATCATGGGATTCTATAGGATGGTTCAAAGAACCTATACAAAGGAGATAATTTGCTATGGCATTCCACGGGCTTGATTCTCCAGTGTTCCATATGTTTGTGACATTATATAAATTATTTTTCAGAACAACAGTAGTTAAAAGTGATACTGTTACCACTGAAGTCCACCTACTCCCACATCCCTCTGCCAATTTTTGTGGGTTTAAAGTCATTTTCCTGTTTTCTAAAATGTCTTCTTCTCACAAACAAGCCCACACAAATAGCAGAAGAAACAGATTGATTGGACAGGGGCTCTGACACAGTGCCATCAAATGCACAAAGTAAATAAACTAGAGACAGAAACATTCCCTCCCACCTGATCTTACAATTATAATAACCCTAGGTATTCCATGTAATAATAGCAGATAATAAAACAAGCAGACAGAGGTGTGACTTTGTGTGTTAATGTAGATAATGGTTCAAAATCTGCAGTCTTTACTCTTTTCTCAGGAAAAATCCCTAGACATTAATGGGAATTTTGTCTAGGCAGGGACTTCTGTAGCAACACTATCACAGAGTAATAGAGTATTACAATCTAACTAGATTGCTATCTTTAGGGCACTATGTACAGTAACTAGCAAAGTGGGGCTCTGATCTTATTTGGGGCCTGTAGGTGCAAGCAGAATATAAATAATAAAACTAAGGTCAAATCTCTGTAATCCCAGTAGATCTCTGGGTGTGCACCCGAATGCATGCGTGTATTCATCATCAGTGCTTATGCCAGGTTAGAGATTATGCTTATTTTATCCTCATAGTTTCTGTATGGTTTATACACTGCATCTAAATTATGGATTTCTGGGGTGTGTCCAATGTTTTACATTTATCTGTTTAATATATGTACTATTCCAGTGTAGACCAGGATTGCATATAACCAGTTTGTTGAATTTCATTTCTGCTCAATAAAATTTAGATTAAAACACAAAATGGAATAAGTGAAATCACTGCAACAATAGAGTGGTAAAGTTAATGAAAGTAGCTAAAAAGTTTGCGTAAAATTAAGTAAAAATCAAATAAGTGTAAAACTAAAATCACTTGAGGCATACAACAAAATACAGTGTCATTGTGTCAGACCTCAATCTGTTACACAAGTGAACATTTAAACACCCACAAATCTCTGGCTTTGCTGGCATATCCCTCAAGAGCTGGAGCTCCTGCCTACCGTTCAACCCTAGGGAGCAAGTGGATTTTTATCACCTTGGGTAACAGTTATTTTGAACCTAGAAATACCTACTGGTGGTGTTACTCCATCCCACCAGTAGGGGTCAGATGATATATTACACATTACAGATTTCATGGCAATTGCCAGAACAACAACAGAACAAATATGAACCTTATCTGAATTTTAGTTTTTCTATATTGCATTTTTAGTCATACTTAATAGCACTTTACACACATGCACTTGATGCTTAATAATAAATGAAGCCCCATAACATTTAAATAGGAAAATTAAATTCATAACTATTCAGTTCATTAAATATTTACAAACAGGCTGGTCCAAGCATTGAGGATATAGTTTAGGGGAAAACTGCGAATAGGCCCCTGATGAATTTGTCCATCTCTAATTTCTAATACTTTTTTATCTCTTTCACCATTATGGAACAGTTCTACAAAATTTAATATAAAATTATCACTTTTCTATTGGTCTTTTGAACCACTCTATAGAATTTAACATAAAATTATACCCCAATTCCAGAATATCATAGGACATTAAAACATTAGGGAAAATCTCATTCTCCATTTAACTATGTGTGTATTATATATATTTGAATAAATGTCTATACAATCCTAATAGCTTAATTTCTATTTATCTATTACCTTTTACAGGATTTTGCCTTAAAGATAGATTGACTAATACAGTGAAAAATTAGTTATGAAAATGAAGAAAGAAGGATTAAGTTGTGAAATACAGGCCACATATTATTTAACGCAATTTCCTAGGGCTGTATTTAGATCAAATTGTGGTTTTTGCAGTTTTGGCCTCAAAAGCTCCCATGAGGCATCCACAATTTAGCTGCTTTAGAACACAGATTCAAGAGCCAAAAAATGTAATTAATCTCTGCTCTCCTGGGCTCAGAATCCAGATTTTGGCAATAGAATCTCCATCCCTGATTAGCGCAGCATGTGAATCCTCTGCAGTCCTTGCCAGTACCCACCTTGACTCAGCTAAGTATGTTCAATGAGAACATTAACATATGTGCCGGGGGTGAGCTCAAACATCAACAGCCCTTCAAAGAAAAACACACGTTGATGGCTTGACACTGCCCATTCGCCACTCATTTCTACATGTCCCAGCTCTGGATAAAGATGTTATGGGCTGTGCGTTATTACTGTATGAAATCCCTGACACTCACAGCTAGAGCAAAGATTTTGTTGAAAGCAAGTTTTGGGGGAGATTTTTTTAAAGATAAATTCTCCATTAGTAACTCTGACCTCTCTCCTCTAATCCCCAGCCAACCAAAAACCACACCAGGCCTTGTTTAAATAAAGTTCTGTGGAAGTAAGTCTATTAACTGCTGAGACATACAGACAAGTTCCTTTTCAGCAGTTCATTGAAGCACTCAGTGCCACCATACATTCATAACCACTTATGGATGTTATGAGTTTCTAGAGCAGGCTGACGTGAGACGGAATAGCAACCATATCACAAGTGGTTTTACTGGCTTTTTAGAAACATTTTCTTTGGGCTCAGGCCTCACATTCTCAGCCACCTATTTCCCTCTCTACTGAAAAATGCAACATGAAAACACCAGATTTTCTGCTTTTCAGGAATCCGCAGAGAAATACAACTTTCCACTGTATTTGCAAACAGTGCGAGTTCTCCCACGCAGCTCCATTGCCTTTGCTTGTTTCCACTGGAAATCACAGATATTTTGAGAAGAAAAGATCCTGGCTACCTGAGATGATACCTTCTCTGCCCTCAAGTTCTACCATGGGAGAAGCAATCAGGCAATGTGTACAAAATGAACAAGACTTCCTCCTCCCCCTCCTGAAAAGTAAAATGTTCAGAGGCTGGAAATAAAGGGGCTTGACTCCCACTATCACTCCCCACATTGATCCAACAGAACTGGAGCTCATTGACCTTCAGGGCATATACTGCAAGTCTTGTCTAGGTTCTTATTGAGGTGATGTTGTAGGGGAAGGTGGAGTCCTGTTTTTGAGGAGATTGTCCAGGCCCCTAGTGGACACTGGGCTTTTCTATGCTGGGATTTTAGTCACTAGTCCAGGGGCAGGCAACCTATGGCACGCGTGCTGAAGGGCAGTACATGAGCTGATTTTCAGTGGCACTCACACTGCCTGGGTCCTGGCCACTGGTCCGGGGGGCTTTGCATTTTAATTGAATTTTAAATGAAGCTTCTTAAACATTTTAAAAACCTTATTTACTTTACATACAACAATAGTTTAGTTATATATTCTAGACTTATAGAAAGAGACCATCTAAAAATGTTAAAATGTATGACTGGCACGCGAAACCTTAAATTAGAGTGAATAAATGAAGACTCGGCACACCACTTCTGAAAGTTTGCCAACCCCTGCACTAGTCCATGCCTCTCGTTTAGACATTAGTGCTGTTTACTCTGGGTTTCGCATAGGTGCACATCGCGTCTGTGCTAGGGGCTCAAACAGCTGTCTAAAGTCCCAGGGTAGACAAGGCCAGAGTCAGTTTGTTTTATTTATTTTAACTGCATGCAAGTGCCTAGAGACTGACAGATACATTTTAAAAGTACATTGCTACTTCTGCTCCTTCTCATTCCTGTTGTCTTCTCCATGCAAATGCACTGCTCTTCTCCCCAAAGCAGCTGTTTAGCTTTCCTTCTCCCATCCCCATTTACATGCAGACAGCTGACAAAGACTCAGGCACCCACCTGGATCCAGACTTGAACCTTCACTGGACTTACCCAGCAGAACAGTTAGGCTTGAACTGGGAAGTAATGCTTGGTAGATACAGCCAGGATATTGACTAAAATAATAAATAAATACACCCCTCCAGTTAAGTTCAGTCCTAGTACTGCTAACATTTCTCCTTTACAAATGCAGCTGAATCATCTGAATAATGCAGAATGCCAAAGATCTAATTTTATTTTAAATAGACAGAGAGCGTAGAGGTTCTCGAAAGCTTGTCTCTCTCCCCAGCAGAGGTTAGTTCAAGAAAAGATATTAACGCACCCAGCTTCTCTCTCTAATACACACCATGTACCAGTTCAGAAATTGACTAGATTGGTGGGAGCTGGGAGATCTCCAAGGAACATTTAGATGCTACAGGAGGCTGTACTGGCGATTCAGCACTTTGAACTTTTCCCTCTGAGTCACTGCAGAACCAATGCCCCTGCATAGTGCTGAGGAGCACTGGGCTGCTGGAGATCCCATCATTTGGATAAGACCCAACAAAATGGTACTGACTACCTACAGTCTTACAGAGTCCATGCAGAGAGTAAGGGGAAGGATTAAGTCTGGTGTCCTGTCCAAATGGCTTAATATAACAATAATACTTTGCATTGCTATGTTCCTTCCATAGGAATAGCTGAGTGTGTTTTATAAGCATTAAGCATCATACCCCCTCCCAAGGTAGTGAAATATTATTACCCCCATTTTGCAGATAGAGAAACTGAGGCACGGAGATTAATTGAACTGTCAAAGGTGCATCAGTGAGCTAGTGACAGGGCCAGCAATTGAAATCAGAGTTCTCAAGGCTTGGTCTACTGCACGACAAACTTATGTCCGTAAAACTATGTCACTCGGGCGTGGAAAATCCATACCCCTCAGTGACGCAGCTATAGCGACTGAACTCCTGGGGGAGCCAGCGCTATGTCAACACAAGGCCTCTCGGGGAAGTGATGTACCTACGCTGATGGGAGAAGCTCTAAGTGCTCTAAGTCAGGGGTTCTCAAACTTCATTGCACTACAACTCCCTTCTGACAACAAAAATTACTACATGACCCAAGGAGGGGGACCAAAGCCTGAGCCCCCCTGAACCCCACTGCCCTTGGTGGAAGGGGGGGCCTAAAGCTGAAGGCTAAGGGCTTCAGACTCAGACAGGTGGCTTGCAACCTGAGCCCTGCCACATAGGGATGAAGCCAAAGCCTGAGCCCTGGTGACCCCCATTAAAACAGGGTCCCGGTCCCAACCCATAGTTTGAGAACCACTGCTCTAGGTGCTACAGCGGCACAGCTGAATCAATGCAGCTGTGCCACTGCAGCACTGCATGTGTAGACAAGCCCCAAGTCTCCTTCCTTAGCTCTAGCCACTGAATGTGCACCACAGGAGAAGATTAAGGTAGGATCTTTGCTATCCTGAGTCCTGTTTAGCAATGAATCAGTGCACAGCAGGCAGCACAGCTGCATCCTGCTGACTGGCCACTGCTGCCAGAGGACCCAGGGAAGTTTACTACTTTCTTCTCTATTGTCCCATGATCACAGGAGAAGCAGGCAATATCTGAGTCACATGATTCCAATGCAGCCCTTGGATGTGGCATACCTTGATGGCTATCTTAACAATGCTGCCACTGCTTGCAATTTTATTGTGAGTCTGACAATAAAGGGTGCTTTCTCCAAAGCCTCGGCTCCTGTAGTCATAATAATCCAAAAATCTCTGTTTTTCTGAGGGGGATTTACAGTAATTTCCTAGCCCTCACAGCTATAGAGAAAAATCTTCAAAATGTGCTTCCCCCATCCCCCCACCCGCCCCAGTGTTCCAACATCAGAATGGAAATTTTAAAAAAGAACAAAAACAATACAAAACTAGTCTTGTTTAAATATGAATCAGGCTCCAAAATATCATGAGATTTGGAAATTTGGGGTTGGGTATATTGTGTCTTGGGTAGGAAAGAATTTCTGGGGAGGAGGAAAATATCAAGTGATCACAGGCTGCGTGTGATCCTATCCTACCCCTTCTTCTAAAAATCACTCAGCATTTTCTACAAATATACTTCACTTCCTGTTCTAACCAGCTGCATAGTGATGCCGTGCACAGTCACACAGCAGCCCATTCTCCTGTCTTTCAGGGGTGCCTCCAGTAATGCTTACACATGTCAATCATTTGACATGCTCTGGAATCCAGGGATGAAAGATTCTAAAAGTGCAACTGATTTTATTATTATTATATTAATGAGCCCAGGGAGAAAATGGAAATAGCCTGTTTGGTCTAATAAGGATGCCAAACATATCCTAAGAGATCATGTTCCTGATTATTTTCCAAGAGGCCAAAAATGTGCTAGGCTCTAAGGGGAAGATTCTCAAAAGCACAAGGGCAATTGGACTCCTATCTGTGCCTTTGAAAATTTGCCCCTCGTCGCTGCTCAGCTCACTCCACAATTATATTTTTAAATGTCTTCGCAGAGAGAAATAAAGAAAGAAACACTGCTGTCTCCACCTCTTCAACAGTTATTGGATTATACTTGGAAAATTGCAAACAAAAATATCACAGAATGGAAACACTGAATGAGCCCAGATCCACTACACACATAAATCATACTCTTGTGATGTGGGCACATCCTAAGATAGTTTCAGCCTGTGAGTATCCATTACTCATGCTAATGAAGTCATGTGTTACTGCTCTACTCTTCATGTCACATAAGCTCTGATTCAAAGCTCACTGAAAACTCCAATTGACTTTGATGAGCTTTGGGGTGGGCATTTACATTCCATCTTCAGGAGTTAGCATTGTGTCCATCAGAACACAGCACCAGGAGAGAAAAATCTACTCTTACAATTCTGTAACTTTTAGTTCACAGTAACGACATTTCTCAGGGAAGGAGTTCCTCTGATCCATAAAAGATAGTCTGTGGGTCTCTACTGAAGTGGTTATTCAAGCAATGCACCATCTGATTTCATAGTGTTCTTTAGGTAGCTCAGTAGACCTGATTGCATTGCTCTGTTCCATTCTGGCCCCACAACTGCTTCTGTGTTTCCCATCAATTAAACTGCTAAATTAATTTATTTTGTCATAATTATGAATCAAATCACAAACAGTGGTGCAAACCCCAGACTCATACAGAACTGCAAACAATATGCTGTCATGACTCACATCAGCTGCTATCAATGTCACTGTTATCTTCTCAGACTTGCAAAAGCTGATGTAACTCTAATATAATAGCCTTTTTACCATCCACAACAATTACTGGAAGCTTGGAGGTCTATTGAAATGCAAATAGTATATGGAGAGGTTATTGGGGAACCAGACTGTGGCAATACAAATGTTGCTCTATTAGTTTCAGTTAGCGTCAAGCGAAGTGGGATTGTTGTCTTGAGAAAAAAAAATTATCTTCTTTTTTCCATAAAGGGGAGAGATGAAAGAAAATGAGGCAGAGATTCAGAGCATATGCGGCTCTATGCAGCAGCTGAATTGTATTTTCTTTACAGTGGCTACTCTGTATTCTGTGGTTTCCTCCCTGCTTCCTTCTCTCTCCACATTAGCATCACTGTGATTCTTTCCACCTCTGCTACAGCAGTAGAGAAGAGTCTGCAACTGTAACAGAATGCATGTTCCACTGCATAGCATTTACTTAAAGAAACATACACTTGGGTACAGCTGCCTAGGCAGCATTTCTTTATAATGTTTTTTCATGTGAATTTAGCGCTCATAAAAGGTGCTGCTTTGACAGCCACAGAACCTGCAAGCCTCTCTAGACTGAGGGCAGTGGTAGAGCAAGATTTCCCATGCTGCCCCAGCAACACCTCTCAACCCACTTTTACAGGGGAGTGGAGAGCTCCTTTTCATTCAAACCAGTTTCATTCATTCAGCTCTCAATAAGTTATGCTACAACACCAGTAAAGAGGACACTCGTTGTAGGAGTGAATCTACAACAAAGCTTGTGAACATTATCCACCTTTAAATCCTTCCTCAAAACTCTCCTTTGCCGTGATGCCTACCAAAAACTTGCCAATGGGTTAGGCTGTTGGTGCGCTGATTCCACGGCCTATCATGCAGACCTGTACTGTTTCATTTTTTCCTGTTGGCTCATATTGTATTTAGATTGTAAGCTTCTTGGGAAAAGGACTGGGCTTTTTGTTCTATATTTGTACAGCTCTAACACAGTGGGTCCTGATCCATGACTAGGCCTCCCCCAGAGCTCGTGTAGTACAACTGCACCCCAAAGCCAAGGAACTCAGAATAAAGGTTGAACTTCCAACACAACTGAAATCGCCCCTTTGTGGCTGCACTGTGCCACATACTAAAAGTACATCAGAATTTTTGTTTACAGGCTTGCTCATTAACATCCCACTCAAATTCCAGCTGCAGCCATGTGACTGGCCTTTAAATAAAAGAGAGATTCTGTGCTCAGAACAATTATTTAAATATGTTCCTGGGCTGCACACTCAAGTAAACCCAAAAGCTGCAGAAAACACAACACAGAGTCCCTGACAGACAGTATGAATGCACAGACTGCTGTGCAAAGAACAGCAAACCAGCAAGACAGCTTTGGCTTCTCAAAGAGCTGATCTCTGCATTGAGGGATCATAACAGTTATTTTTAATCTTTTTACCATAATTAAACAAATTCCACTAAAGAGCACAGAATCATGATAGACTTTCATGATCAGTTTTCATTTCTTGTTTTCCATTTTCATGTTGCGTTTATTTTGACAGTGCCAATACACAGGGCAAGTGTGGAGGAAGAGGCAGTAGTTACCCTGCTCAACTGGTCACAGCACCCTGCAAGAGAAGTATTGACATGTATCCACATTCCAATCCTCCAGGAATAGGTCATATGTAGAGGGGCTGCATGGAGCAGGAAGAGGGGGTCAGAAAGCATACATGTGTTAACATGCAAACCATGCACACTGATTTTTAGGCTACTCCTTGTACTTCTAAACAGTTTCTTTATGAGGGTTGCAAGAGGACAAGATTTTTGTAACATACTCCTACTGCTGGTTTTTGTTTTGTTTTAAAATTAGAATGAGACCAAACTTCCTGTTCTACCATTGCTACTGATATAAGTACAGCAGCCCATTCTACCATTGTTCTTATTCTAAATAGTGAACGGAGAGTGGGCTCTTTAGTTTCTTTGGCCTGGTTATGGTATGGATCTGCTTCGATGAGGTCAGCAGCTTTCAATAACAAGTTTCATTGGATGGGCAGTGGTGATTTTTGGACCTACCCTTGAAAATCCTGGGCCTCATCCTGTAGGTTCATATTTTGGGATTGATGAACAATATGTTCTGCATCCTGCCCCCTCCACCATTGAAACAAAACAAAGCTGGGTCCTATTTGTGTTTGGATTCAAAAACCAAATCTGGGCATGTACCAGGAGAAAGTGTGTGGGGAGGCTGGGCAGATTTTTTGGGCAGGAGTTTGTTCCCCACTTTCATTTCCTTGAACACTTCTATCCGAAACCTACATGAGATGAGGAGCCTGCTTATCGGATGTGGGTACCTAATTAGAGTACAAACTGACAGGTGCAAAAGTACACCTTGTATGCATCTGCTCTAAGGAGAGGAAGGGATCACAGAAGCTGCCTTCCTTTGTGTCATCCTGCATCTTCAGTATTTTTCCATGTTGTGGCCATTAGGGATAAAGGATGCATGCCCTTGTCTTTTAGACATTTCAGGGGCATGCAGTGCAATCTATAAGAAGAGCAGGAGCAATCTAGGATCAGGCTAAAGAGAAATGTCATTGTGCGCCTGGTAGCCGGACGCTGCTCCGACCCTGCTGAGGCGGCCTGGCTAGATTCATCAGCGGGCGCATCGCGCTCATTCCGAGCGAGCTAAGGCCAAGCGCTATAACTCCGGGGTCCAGTCCTCCCCCAGGGGATCTGCGGGCCCCGCCTGGGAGTGCTGCACCCCCGTAGCGAGCGAGCGAAGGGCGGGCGGAGCGCTGCTCACCCCCGGGGACCGGCCGGACAGACGCCTCCTCTGCCCCCTCCGGATGCATCCCCGCCCCACCGATCCGCATCGGCTCCGGCGCCTCGCACAGGGACCCTTCTCCTGGACTCCCAGTCCGGTCCCCTGTGCAGACCCCCCCACTCACCTCGCCCCTCCCCCCACCCTGGATTCACCCTTATAAACCCAGATGCGGCCCCTCCCCCAATCCTCCCTTCTCCCCCCCCCCAAGGGGGCTGGCCCCGCTCCTCGCGCGCCGCCTCCCTTCCCGCCCTCCCCGGCGGAGGCTCCTCGCGCCCCCGCCCGCCCCTCGCCTTGACGGCAGACGCCTGGCCGGGTGGCTGAGAGGAGCCCCGCCGCCGCCGCTCGCGCCAGGGCCCGTCCGGCCCGCTCGCCCGCCTCAGCCTGGCCATGGCCGGCCGCTCGCTCCTGCTGCTGCTGGCCGCCGCCCTCGCCGCCCTGCTCGGGAGAGGTAAGCGCCAGGCGCCGCTGCGGGGTCCCTTTGTGGGCCGCGCAGGGCTCGGGGCCGCCGCACGAGCACAATAGGGGCTGCGAAAGCCGGCCGGGCCCAGCTCGTGACAGGATGAAAAGGGCGGGGGGGGGCACAAAACCGCCCCCCCCATGCGGGCAGCTGCCGCCCCGCGAGAACAATGCGGGTCCCGGCTCCGGGCGGGCAAGCGGCGTTGGTTACGGCTCGCACAATGGAGCCTGCGCCGGACCGCATCCCCCCCCGGCAGCCTGCAACAATGCTGCGAGCCGGCGCGTCTCCTCGGCCGCTGGGTCTGGGGCAGAGCCGGGGGATTAGACAAATACACCCCTGTCCTAGGGCAAGCCTGCAGCGGGATGTAACCGAGACAGGCTGCAGCTCTAGATTGATCGAGAGATGAAGGCTAGTGTCTCCTTTTTATTTATCAAAGCGGGGGGCAGCCCTGCCAAACTCCAATCATGCAATTCTAGCACTTACTCAGCAATAACACATGTAAGGAGCCCTACCAACAAAATCACCTCTAGTGGATTCTCCCTTCCCTTGCCCCAGTGCCCCTTCTTTTGTTTAGAAAGCTCTGTTTTAAACCAAAAAAGAACAGAGGCAAGTAGCCATGCATTTAATATTTTTTTAACCTTCCCTTAAACAATACTGCTGCTTTACAACCTTTTAACAGATAGTTTTATTCAACGGCTAGAGATGAAAATTGGATTGGAACCGCTTCTGGGCAGGTACTGAAGTATCATTTTAAGGCAACTATGCAGTAATCAACAGGGCTTTACACACTTCAGAGGTATTCATAGTTGAAAAGTAGGATTATAAAAACAAATCCATGGTTTAAATTTAAATAAAAATGTTCTCATTGAGAGGTTGTTGTAAATAGAAGTGTGATGCTAAATGTATTAAACTTCATAGGAGCAAATGCCTCTAAATATGTACCAGAACAAAGAGGATCTGGACAGTAAGAAAATGACAAACTTTTGTCCAGAGGCTAGCATACTGTGTTCTTGGGGATTTAGGAACATCTACAAACATGACCCAGATTTGAGACAAATGAAAGAAGAAAAAAAAAATTTATTCTCTGCTGTTTTTACATGTCAGTTGCCTGACCTCAGAGCAGATCTGCCATTGTTCATTGAGGCAGAGGTGGATGGGGACTGGGAAAACAAAACCTTTTCTTTAAGAGGGATCTAAGTCAATGTACCCATTTGCAGCTTCTGTTGTCAAATCAAAATAGGACAATATAATTAACGTGTAAATGAACATGCAAAAAATCAGTTAAAACCACCATTGTTACTGATAGTATGCACCTGCCAAACACAGACAGGACTGATAGAATATTTAACATCACAACTCAGTAAACCAAGTTAAAAAGCATTTCTTTTAATAGAGCACAATGCTGCCATGTATCAGTCTGGGCTTTAATTTCCATTTGCCTTAGGTAGTCAGCTGCCTGCTACAGCTGGCTTCAAATCATTTAAAAAGTGAAATATATTATATGAAGTTGCATCTACTTCACTTCCTTCCCCTCTCCCCAATCTCTACTTTTTAAACTGGACAGTATTAATTTAATTTGGCAGACAGCTAACATACTATATGTAAAAATCAAGGCTGTAGGGCAAATGTAGAGAGAAATTAATAGTGGTAAGTACCATTTTAAAAAGGGTCTCAATTCCTTGGAACTTTAGGTTCAAAACCCAACACAGCTGATTTGGTTCTTGATCTTTCTAAGGTAGATAAATTGTACAACATCCAGTTATTTTTGGAGGAGGGCTGAGATTAAAATTTGAGATGCTTTCTGCTCTACGTTGAATAGGTTTCCCCTGTTTGGCCAGTGTCATTGGGCAAAATTTCCTCTCATTGCACAGCTGTGCAGTTTTCCAGGCATCTGGCTTGAGCCCTGTTACAGAGGCAGCTGCTTTTTAATGGTGCTCTGTACATAAAGGATGATATTTTTCCAAGAGTGCTCAGTGACTTAGGAGCCTAAGATTCATGAAAATTCAATGTTTATGTACTTTTGAGAATTTTCTGATAGTATGTCAGAGCATTTTGGCATCCTCAAGGATGTGATGCAGGGGCACTATGTACATTACAATTTTGTATTGCTGAAGTACCTAGGAGCTCTAGTCAGTATTCTGTTTACCTTTCTTCTGGGGTTGTCCATTTTGGTTTCGAGCCTTCCTCCTAAGTCCATCACACCTAACAGAGTCATTGAGGAGAACACAAGAATATAACAAAACTCAAAATTAAATCAGGCTTGAAAACCAAGTGACTTTACTTCAGCTATTTACCTAGTTCCACAGTAGTCCTTTGTGCTGAGTATTTGTCTTTTGTAGTTCTGTTTTCAGCATTATTAGGTATTTGTCCTGGAAATAATGCCACAGTCTTATAGCTTTCTGTGAATAAGGTGATGCGTTTATTTACTCTGAGCATATGGATAATTCAAATATCTAACCTTACTTTCACAATCCTTCTTAGCCACATAAACACCATAAACAAAGTGTCCCTCTTAAAGAGATGCTGACAGGTTAACAGTTTTTAAAAGCTACATATCCTTACCTATGCTATTAAAAACCATCTTACTATTCACATGGGAAGAACGCTAATGATTTCCTTGACTTATTTTATCAGTACTTATGTAGTTTGTTTGCGCTCTGTGCTTTTTTCCTGTATGGACAGAGAAATTAGACCAGCCTGTTTCATTTCTTGGCTCTCATGCCCGAGCACAATGCTGCAGTAGTTGGATTACAAGTGTGGCGAGAGAATATTTATATCATAACACCTTTTACTGAAATTTTCATATATAATGGTGTTGGAACAGATGTTAACACGTGACTTGGGTTCTAATTCACCCGATATCTTCTTGAATTTCAGAAGTGAACACGTAAAAAAGTAAGTACAATTATAAGTAGTCTTGGCAGATTCTTCAATTTAAGCATATAATAAAAGCTTAACTAATCAATATCCATGTATATTTTCATAGTTGTGGGAAATTATGGGGTGGGAAAAATAATAAAGGGGGCCACAATTATTTAATGGCAGATGTTGACTCAAAATTAAAGCTCTGTAACTCAAATTGTCAACATCCCATGTCAAAAATCTATAAAGTAAATATTCTTAAATCAAACTAAGTTCTCAAGCAGCATTTCTTTCTTTGCTTTTTCTGTAAATTTCAATAATCATCAATGGAAGTATTTTTGGGGTTTGTGTTGAAAAGCAACATTTACCAATAAAAATCTGATCTTTTCAAACACAATTATAAGCCCTGACCGTGCACATTTCTCCACACAAAGTCCCACTGACTTCAGACCCCTGCAGAGCTAGTTGCGGGGTCATGGTCAGAGTTTTTCCCCATATAGTCTCATTCCTTCTGATGCAACACTTAAAAGGCAAGACCTTTGACACCAATAAAGAGTGTCCTTATGCAGCACAGTTGGGTTTTTTTTTTTTTTATAAAGAGATTAGGTCTCTTACCCTTCTTTCTCAAGTGTTAGGAATATGCCTTCTAGGAGATGCATGTCATCTTGATCTATACCTTTCAAGTGTGGAGAAAGCCTTTGTGGGATAAGTTACTGAGAATACCTTCCCCAGCCAAAGCTACAACAGACTCAGGATGAGACCCCTTCTCTCCCACTCATGCTTACATTATTTGTATTTCATAAACACTAGAATGTATTGGGGGAAAAAATGTTTTGGGGGAAAAAATCTGTCACGTATTATACAGGAGGTCAGATTAGGTGATCACTATGGTCCCTTCTGGTCTTGGAATCTGTGGAGCATTTTTTAAAACAACAAATGATAAAGTCTTTCCTGATAGTTCTCTCTCTTCATCCACTCATGTATCTTTATCACTTTCCCTTCTTCCCACATTTTTTTCCCCTTCCCACATCATCTCACTTTCCCTTGGTTTGTCCTCCCTGGTCTCTCTTCCAGGCTTCTGCAGCATCAGCCCCACAATGCGATTGCTGTTAGACCTTGCTTTGACAGAGTGTCCTTGTAACATTTCTAAATCCATCATTAGAATCCATTCTTAAAAATAACAGCCAGAGAAACTGTTCCACTTCTCCTTGGCCATGTGCACAGTTCAATTTGTGTTCCTGCCCCCACACAAAGTTGTTAATGTACTAAATGAAGAAAATAAAACTAAAGCCACAATTCAAAACAGTGAGAGTAGGCACTTCATGGAGAAACACTGTAGTTCACTTAGGTCTGATACATGCTTGCCATTGGGATGTTTGTCTCTTGTGTTGATAGGGCACTTATTATAGTATCCTAGCACATTGAACATTTTGGCTCATCTCCTAGGATACAACAACAATAAACACTCTATAAATACAGCACCTCAAGCTTCCCTTGGGTCCACAGCAGCATGGAAAAAGTCAGGTCCATGAGTCTCAAGTTGGGCACCCAAAAAATCATTGACCACTTCGTTAAAAAGAGTAGTTTGTGGGAGGATGAGGTCTGAGCCTCCTCCTTTTCATAGGGAAATTCATCTATTCTGTAAAAGCAGCAAAGAATCCTGTGGCACCTTATAGACTAACAGACGTTTTGGAGCATGAGCTTTCGTGGGTGAATACCCACTTCGTCAGATGCATGTAGTGGAAATTTCCAGGGGCAGGTATATATATGCAGGCAAGCCAGAGATAATGAGGTTAGTTCAATCAGGGAGGATGAGGCCCTGTTCTAGCAGTTGAGGTGTGAAAACCAAGGTGTGAAAATGACAAAAATATGTAGCTTTATCCTACAGAGCCCATGCTCAGGAGTTATGCTGCAGCTGCCATGGATGATAGCAAGTGATGGCACTAAGGACCTTAGGATTAGGTCCACAGTCATTTGTTGTAGCTCATGGATCTCAGTATTGGCAACCCCAAGTATTCAAAAATCATGTACGCCGCTGCCCCCCGGTCAATTATGATATTTTTTTAAATCATAATAAGTCAAAGTTTTTTTTATTATTTCCCTTCTGAAGTCACATTTTCAAGCTTTTCTCTGCGACCACGAGGATGAGACACTTTCCTTAAAAAAATGAATGTGGAGATTCTCACAATCACATGACTCTAGGAGCTGGGGCTTTAAGAAAAGACACCACATATCATGAGACTTTAGCTAAAGTGGCAACACTGTCTACCATTATCTGTAATGTGTATTGCAATTAACATAAGGAAAATAAACTCAGTTCAAAAGTATATACACATCTTAACCATGGGATTACAAGTGAAGCAGTATCCATAGTTTCTGCCCAGAGAGAGCCAGATTTGGGTGCCTTTCCTACATGTCTGCAGTTTGTAATTGCAGCTTTGGCTGTGTATTACTCAGAGGACACACTCCTGCAAGCTTCACTAGGCTGCTTTGTCCCAGCAGGGCTACTTGCATGTACAACAGCTGCAGAGTCAGACTTGTGGCTTTTTCATTTTGTTTTGATTTTCCAGAAATTGTAAGTCTGTATAGGAAACATTATTGATGTCTATTTGAGGGGCATCACATAATGATGATGGCTTATGTGACATGGACATGTGTTACTGGGAACTGAAGAAAGCTCAGTTATTTTATGTAGGCCATTTTAAAGCTGTCAGACTAATTCTGTCACTACTCACTTGCTGGATTTGAACAGGTCACCTGGAGGTGAAAGAGTCCATCCCTATGAGTGAGCTGAGTTCCAGCTTGTCCTCATCAGACCACACAGACCCTGAACTAGTGTCCAAACTAACTCCCTTCCTGAGGTTTGGCCTTTTGGTAGCTTGCAGCAGCATCACATAAACCTCATTCTAAGCTGCCTCCCTGAATTTAGCTGTCCCTAGGATCTCTCTCCAGCACCTAATCCAGCCCAGGCCCCTCTCACTAGTGCTCCTCCATCCTATCTCCTGCACCTGCCTTAGTGAGCCATCAGAATAGCAACAGCTTTACACAGTCATCTAACACCTGCTGAAGCTGGGTGCGCACCAGGCCTTGCCAGCCTCTTAAAATCCAGGGAGTCCACTGATTTTCAGAAGCCAAAAAGAGAACCACCCAGGCTACAAAAGTGATTTAAGGTGACTTGTTGAAGGTCAATCTGGATCTCAGACATGGCAGCCCATAATGTATCAATATATAACAACTAAAAATGTTTAGTTTGTTTTAAATCAGATTGTGCTCTAAGTTCCTTCATGCAAGAAGAATCTGCTCATCTGCTCTGCACTCCAAAATGCTGGGTAAGCTGACTCACCAAAATATCAGCATGAGGCTGAAAATCAAAGACAGACTTTCCTCCCCAGTTTCTTGGTAGACACGCATGGTACTGCCATGGGAGAAGGCCGAGCAGCACTGAACAGGGCAGGATATTTTTGTGATGACGTGGCTGGGAGATCAGGGTTCTGTTCCTGATTTTGCCATGGCCTTTCCCTGTGCCCAGTCATGTAAAACTGCATGTGTCTTTTGAGCATTTCCAAGTTGAGGATGCTTGTGCATAGAGATCTGAGCATGCATGCATTCAAAACTGGCCTTTAAAGCCACTGCGTCTCAGATTACTCTTCTGTAATGTTGGGCTAATACTTCTCTGCTGGGTTGTTGGAAGGCTTAACAGAGTGCCAGGAGTTTTTTTTTCCCTTTTGTTTGGTTTTTTAAGTTAAGAGTGCCATGTAAATACTAAGTATTCCCAAAGTGCAGTATGGGGCACAACTGGCAGAGTATCAGGCCAGAAAAGTGCTAGGCAGGGAAACCATATGTTTCTTCTACCCCTCAATAGCTTGTTTAAGGACACTGCAGGCAGTGTAAAAATCAGCTCAGTGGTATTTACTGCCTCACATTGTAAAAATATAAACTCCAAACCACAGGATTACAAATGAAGCAGCATGCCATAGTTACCATCCCAAGGAAGCCACATTTTAATAGTACTCCCCCACATCTGCAGTCTAACTGCAGCCTTGGCTGTGCATTATATAATTTTCAGTCTGTGGTCAGTTACATTGGCCAGTCAGCACACCCAAGATTTTAAAGTGTCTGAAAAGCAGCAAATTATATTTCATTCACCTGGGCTAAGCATAGAGTTTGTCCTGGGTTGCTGTATAATAAGGAATTCTCAACATTCACATAGGTAGAGTGAGGCATTCCTCACCCTGACTCTCTCCCCTGCTTTAAACTGCACTAGTATAGATGTATATAAACAGGCCCATGTGTATTAATCAGGGGTATTTGGACACCCAGCAATTCTGAATCATGAGTGTCTTAGTGAACTGCAAGTTTGTTTTTAAAGAAACCCTGTTAAGCAGGTCAGGCCTATGTTTTGGGTTTTGTAGCAAAATATTTCCCTAGAGCATCAGTCTCAGCCCATGCTGGGCTATATTCCTCACATCCTTCTCTGCTCCAGTATAGAGCTCTTCACCTCTCCTGGGCTGCTTCATCTGGAATACCCGGCCTCCTGACTCAGGACCTTCTCCCTCACTGTGGTTGCATTGACAGACTGAGCCCACTCAGCACTTTTATAATGCTCAAGTGTCCATGATGCTATCACCTGACCATCCTTATTCATATCCCCTCTGGCTGGGAAGCAGCTAATTAATTATGGCACAGGTGAGGCAGGTCCCATCTCCACTAAAGATGCCAGTCACTCTGTGATAGTTGCCTATGCCTTACTGGGTGATGTCTCCTAGACCACCTCTCTTCCCAAGTGTGAACATAATATCCTGGTAGCAATTACTATAATTACTACCATAGGAAAGTAATATTAAGGAAGTAATTAGCTAGTTGTAACTGTTGCACAGATGGCTCCCATCACCCCAGGCAGCAACTCTTTATGTCTCTTATATAGCCTTGGCTTCTCAGGAAGGCAGATGGAAAGGAGCTAGCCTGTTTTCAGATGCTTTTATGGGTGTCCAGGCTCCCCTTTGCCATGGAGAGAAGTAGAAGCAGCTGCAAGCAAGGGTGGAGCCAGCACTACATGACCTGCCAGAACTGCACAGATTACCTTCAAGATTCAGAGATTCCAAGACCAGAAGGGACCATTGATCACCTAGTCTGACCCTCCTGTATGATACAGGCCATAGAACTTTCCTAAAGTAATTCCTAGAACAGATCTTCTAGAAAAACAGAGTCTTGCTTTCAGAAATGGTCAGTGATGGAGACTCCACCACAATCCTTGATAAATTGTTCCAGTGGGTATTCACTGCAGTCTGATACCCACTATGCTACAACATCTGAACCAAAAAGTGAAATAGACTACAAGTGCAAAGCAAAACTATCCATTCTAGTTTCCTTGTCAAAGCTGAGTGGCGTGCAACAAGTAGATTAATTATCACAATGCAGCTTAATCACTAATGACACTAACCAATTACACAGTTAATTTAATGTTAACATTTATTAAAACTGAAAGACTTTAATCAAATGTTAGAGGTCTTACTTTTAGATGTTTTTTTACCTTGACAGTGTCTGATGATAGAGAGAGAAACAAAAGCAAATTCTCTCTCTTTCAGCTGCCTCATCTGTGGCCAAATGTACACTAGTCAGTGCACTGCAGCAAAATAAATCACAAAATGCTGGAAATAGAAGTGGAAGGACTGAAATTGACAATTTTGAACATCATTTCTTTTGCTCCTCTCGTTAATATTGACACTAGGAAATGGCATTGAAACTGATTGTGGCAAATATGGTGCTAAGGGTGTTGCAACAGATTTTGCCCCTAAAGCATGTTAGCAACAAGCAAGCCACTGATCTCCAACGCTGCCTAGAATAAAGTTTTAGCATTGCTGGGTTTAAAATAGAAATATGTTTCTCCTTAGAAAAATAAAATCCTGAACGTATGATTTACCAGAAAGAAATTGGTTTGATTATACTGCTTCTGAAGCCACTTTAATAACAAAATATGTTTGATAAACTAGCTAATAACTTTGTAGGTTCTCTTTTGTCATCCATTTTGTTGACTGGTGTAATTCACAAGCCAGTGAAAGAACTTGATTAGAACAAAATTAGAGAAGATGAATGTTGCATATTAAAAAGCAAACATGTCAAGACTTCTCTCCAAAGAGAATTTCGAAGTTGGCGAGCCAGACATTTGATCTGCTAGCAGTGACTTAGGTTGTGGGTGAAAGAATGTGTGTATACTGAGTGCTTGTCTGTGCCACTCTTGGAAGCAAATGGTGTGTTGACCAAAAGGTAGCCAAATTCATCTTTGATGTATCTGCATTGAATTCACAGGAGTTAAACCAAGGTCACATTTGATCCAGACATCCTTTCACTGTGCAGGCTACAGCTGCCTATTGGATAAACCTTGTGATAGTGCACTCTTACTTCCAAGAATTTCCATTGCACATCCTGAAGTCTCCTGGGGAAGTGACCATATTGTAAAATGGACAGGCTCTGTCTGGCCTAGAGACAGGGTTGAATGCGGCTATGCAGGTTATTGAGTCTCATCCCACTTTACTTCCAGAGCTGCAGGATCAAATACTGTAGTTCAGTAAATGCAGTGTTTTCTTCTTTTGGGAGATAGCTGGTGAGTGATGCAATTCCCTACCTCCTCCACCTTGCTCTGAGTGGATTCCTTGGTCTCTAGATCATGGCAAGAGGTCTCAGGTTTAGATGACAGGGAACTAGAGGAATCTGCAAGATTTCTGAAAGAAACTCTGAGGACCCAGACAAGGGCAGAAAATTAGTGCACTGTTCTCAAACCTCAGCACAAGGTGGTTGTGCAGCTGAGAATAAATTGAGAATAAGCTTAGAGAATTAACGCCCCCCCCCCCCAAAAAAAAACAAACCGCTCAGCATTTTTCAAGCTGAAAGGCATTTCAAAGAACTTATGCTCAAAGAAATCTGCTGAATGGCAAAATGATGCTTTTTCAAAAATGAATCTTAGAAGATTTTAGGTATTTCTGTCCCACAAGTTGCTAAATGAACAGGGCTTGAACAGATACTCTGATTTGACATCCTTAATTAAAAAGATTTCCCCCCCCTTCAGTTATTTTTGATGAAACTTTTTCAAAACTAAAATCTTTTGACACTGTTGCTTTGGAGTGGTGAGGGGAGAGATTTTAAAGAATTGTAAAGAAGTGGGAGATTTCAGCTCCTTTAGAACAGAACAAAACTAACTCAAACAATAAACCTGTGAGTACTATCTTCAGCAACTCAGACTATCCCCGTTTCTCTCAATGACCAAAAACAAAAGAAACCCCTCTGTCCTTTTAGTACTTATTTATTTACCCCATATTTCTTTTACAGCATCTTTGTGTTGTCCTAGTATTCTGGAGTTGCTTTCTTACACTCCTTCCCGTCCCCCCCATTTCTTTTTGTCATGGGGCTAGGTGAGCAGGACTGCAATTATTATTTTTAGAGTATCCTGCATATGAACTTGGTATCTGTTTAAGAATATACAGTGCAACTTCAGCTGTCAAGATGGCAGCTCCTATATACTTTTTTAGTAAATGAAGTTTTTTTTAAAAAATTACTTTACATCCTAGGGGGGAACACAGCGCTTTCCCAACTTTAATTCATACCCCATTGAGTAGGCTGGTACTGTCACCATAGCCATTGTAGCAGTGGGTCAGCTGAGGTACAGAAAAGATTAAATGACTTGGCCTAAGTCACAGCACGAGTGAGTAGCAGAACCAGAACGTAACCCAGTTCTGCAGAAGGTCAGATGAGATGATCGTAGTGGTCCCTTAAGATCTACGTCCTGGTGAATAGAAGTCAGGAGTCTTGGTTCCCAGTCCCCTGCTCTAGCCATTACTGCTTCTCCCATTCCTTGGGCTGCACTGTAATAGGATTCATTTTGCTGTTGATAACATGTGCAAAACATGCTCTTATTACTGTTGCAGTGATACCCTGGCCTCTACCTCCCTCCCCTGTACTTCCATCTATTTCTCAACCCCACCAGTTGTAACTTGTCTTAACAGTGGACTCTTTGGGGCAGGGACTGCTTAGGTACACAGTATGCCATCTAGCAGAATGGGGATAGAAATCATAATCAACACCATAGAGCTGCTTTGAGGAATGCCTCTTAGAAGCTATTGGTTCTTACTGTACTAACCGATTTTTGGGAAGAGTAGCCCCTTCCTTGAAGTGCTTGGGTTGCTCTGAGATGGGATTTATCAGTTTCCTGTGTTGTGCCAGCTGCTGAAGACCAGATTAGACATGGATTCTACCTGTCATGAGATATGATCAGATCTCTGCCCCTGTCAGAAGCAACTCCCAAGTAAAGCAGGTCCAACCCTTTTGCAGAAGCAGGGCTTTCACACCTCCGTAGTCCCACATGTTTGCAAGGAAGTCATTGTCAGTAGAAATCTCAACTCAAGCTGCTTCTGAGTGCTTTGGTTAAGTGTTGATCTCCTGAGTGACCAGCCACCTTCTCTTTGTGTTTAGGCATCCCAATTAGCTCTGAATTTACATATTCTATTCAGAGAATGCAAGGTATTGTGAGGGAAGCTATGTCTGACCCACTCTCCCCCCTTTGGAACAGAAAACCCTTTTAGGGTCTCATTAGTTACACACAGTGTTTATCACGGAGGTTTGTATAATTTGCACTGCTGAGACGCATTATACAGCTGTTGGGCAATTCATGTGAAAATGGCACTTGGTCCTTCACAAAATACTGTGCAGCTTGGAGGCCTGGCAGCCTTGTGGAACATGCATTATGCAAGGCAGGTGACAAATGGACCAAAAGGGGTTGCATCTGGCTAATTGGAGACATATACAGGTATTCTCCCAAAAGGATTTGCGGGAGGAGGAAAAAGAATAAAAATAAAAATCAAGAATGCAAGGTGATGCCTCTTCTTGCAGGCAGATCATTCATTGGAACAGCCATTATGGGAAACAAATCACTATTGTGCAGTGCCCATCATTGGATGTTTTTAAAAACAGGTTGGACAAATGCCTGTCAGGGATGGTCTAGGTTTACTTGGTCCTGCCACAGCACAGGGGGCTGGACTTTATGATTTCATGGGGGCCCCTCCCAGCCCTACATTTCTGTGATTTGTAGCTTTGCAGGACGATCCCTTATTTCAAGTGACAGGGTGGTTTTATTCCCTTTTCAGCCCTGACAGCCAAAATCTTCAGGATGGCACGTGGCATGCATAGTACTTTGAAAAAATAATCTGTGTAGCATCACATACAGTAGAGTGATACTGTACTCTGAGCTGGAAAACCAAGCAGGATGTATAAATGCTGGTGACATATAGGCAAGAATACATTTCTGTCCGCTGTAAAGCAGACCCAAAAAAATGGAAATCTCCCAGAAAAAATTTGCATTTTTGGAAAAAAGTTTCATCCCAAATTCCAAAATGGAATTTTTTGGCTTCATGAGGCTCTCTGCCTCTCCATTCCTGAGTTGGGGAAAATAGGGGCAGAGAGCAGAAATTGAAATTCACAAGAACTTTCCAGGCTGGCAGGCAGCCAAGAAACCATCACTTGTGATTTTCCCCACCAGAACATGGGCTTTTTTCAGCAAAACTGAAGTTCTCTCATAAAAAGTTTTGGTTTTGTGAAAAGGGCATTCTTTTGTCAAAACAAACAAAAAAACACTTTTGACTAGCTCTAGTCCCCTGTACCATCTGTCTTATATTATTCCTGCCATAAATAAATTCCATACACCAGTCCAAGGCGTGAATGAGCACAGTGCCTCTGAACCATTGTATGGCATCAGCACATACAAAACCGCTAAGTGAGAGAACTTTGGGATGTAGACTCAGGTAGCATGAAGGAAGGGGGAGAGAGCGAGAGAGAGACAGACACACACACACTCAGGAGCAGTAAGAATATAGGAAAAAACATACAATGTTGGAATGTTAAGTCCCATAGGAATTGAAATGATTTAGGTTAGAAAGATTCTGTTACAGCTTGATGGCAGTCTACCTCCTGGCTGAAATAAAAGCCCCCACCTTCAGAACAAGCCTTTATCTATGCTGAATAAAAATCTTTCTGGGGTGGTGTAGGCCTGTGCTAGGCTTCTAGGCTAAGCTCAGTCTTCCAAAGCATGAGCAGATCTGTCTGACCAAATCACCCAGGCCAAACTAACTTTTTCAAAAAGTTAGGGCCAGCTTTATACTCCCCCCTAAGTTCCAACCAATTGGCAGTCACTCCCACTTATGGGCCACTCCATCACACCCACTGTCAAGAGATACAAACAAAAGGTGTGCTATCATTTGGATAATTATTTTTATTTAGATTGACCAGTATTAGCCAGCCCAAAATTCATGAGAAGGACAGTTCCAAACTTTGTATTGAGCCTACCTGCACTTTTAACCATTTATTGGTCTTAGAAAAATAATGTACTTGGAGATTGGTTTAAACTGTACACATTTTAAAGAGAAGATTTTTATGGTAAATCTGAAGTTAATTGAGAGAAGAAGTTGTGTTATTTCACAAGGGGAAAGCACAGAGCAGTGTTCACTTGTTGTTTGTTTGGGTTTTCACTTAAAGATTTTGTAAGGTAGATGGTAGTTGGCTTTGTGCCTATTGCCCTCTAGTGGCTGGCTGGGAAAGCAGATAACGGACCTACTACTAATAGCAACTAGTGGAGTTCCCCTTTAGTTCAAATGGCAGAGGGCTGTGTTCCAGCATTCTACAGCTGCTTGTGTGTGCTTAATTTGTGCGCTGGGAATTGTCTCTGTCAGAACACCACAAATATTGTGCTGACCAAGTTTGTAAAGACTACTATAGGAAAGTCAGTGAACATACTGGTAGATAAACAGTGTTCCCTCAAACTATGAAGAACTGGAGGAATTCTGGATTCTGAAGCCTTAACAGCCCTAGCTAACAACATTGCTAGAAGCATTTGACCCAAATATGAGAAGTGTTTAAAAGCAAAATTTTGTCCTGCTATTCAAAATCTGCATCAGGAAAGTCAGCAGGACATGTGGTGGCTTTGAGGCTGTGGAATTTCCCCCTGAATCATGCGGTTGGCAGAGTGGTTAGCCTTCCAAATCAGCAGATATCCATGATCCAAGGGGAGGGCACACATGGATTCTGTCAATGTCTCATATTTCAGAAGCCTGGTACATTTGCACAGTAACTTAAACTTCCCAGCAGTTCCCTTTGACTTCCCTAGGAGCTGGTATGAACCCAGACCTTGTGAAAATCTGCTCATTTATACAGGAGCCTAAATCAAGATTTAGAAGCCCAACTTCAGGCTTCTGGTCTTTTTGAAAGTGTTGACATTAAACTGAACAACTTGAGTAGCTTTTACAAATAACTGGTAAAAATCTAGCCACTGCAGTTTGCTTGCAACATGTTCACAATCTGTGGTACTGTTAGTTGAAAAGAAGGTTTGATGTTGTAATTTATGCAGCATTTTATATCACAGTCAGGAGAAATAGTAGCTTTAGAAATATCATTTCACCTGTGTCGTTTAAAATTAACCAAAGAGGTTAAGGGATAAAATGCCCCACTTCTCAGCAATACCAGCCTTCTCTCAGACTTAAGTCCCAGCCAATAGAGAAATTTTGCAGCATGCCCTGGAGGCCAGTAGATCTGGGCTATTTCAGACCAAAGAGGAGAGAGAAATCTAAAGTTCACAGAGATCATGCTGCCATCAGCCTCTTCCCCTCTAAATGGAGAAATCCAACATGAAGTCCTCCCTCCGCAGCTTCAGCAGTATCACATGGGGAAAGAGAGGTGCTATCAGTTAGGTGTTTAGTGCTTTATATTTCAAAGCCAGAAGCTTTACCACCACTTGTAACCATCAGACGTCCAGGGCAGATCATGGCACATTAGTGATATGTACTCACAAGTATGGAATACTCTGCCCGACAAGTAGGAGGATGCACTGTGCACTAGTTTCAGTCTTAAAATGGCTTTATGGTGATGCTGTGTGTAGTTTCCATTGCACTAGTCTGTTCCCAAAACAATAAGGGCACATACAATGGCAGCAGAGTCTGACTTCAGAGAATCAGTCACAACCTCTTGGCTGGACACAGATGTAGGGAGGGGGAAAAGTGGAGAAGCCCTTCTGGATGCTGCATCTGACAGCATCCAGGGAATCACAGCAGACTCCTGCATAGTAAACTTGAATGACATCACAGAAACATACCTTCAACTTTAAATGTAGATATAACCCCTTCTGTGCTTCCTGAGATCTCCCCCTCCCCATCCATCAACTTCACCTAAGTCTTAACTGGATTGAGCCTCAATACTGACTTACTGCCTAGCTGAAATAAACAGGAAGATAGGAACACTGCATTCCAAAGATGAGCCAGCATTTTCACTGTGTAACTTCCTATTTGTCTAGTTTTAGTTCTCGGCCTTGTGGCTGAGGAGTGAAAACATTATCTAAAGTTGTATCTTCTCTTTATCTGTGGAGTAAAACCTCTTTGTTAGGAATCTGCTGATAAGCATTTAATTACAGAGTCCACTCACCGCTAGGGCGCCTCCTCCCGGCTATTCAGGGGATTAGCTCCTCCTCAGTCCAACACACCCTTCTGTTGCTCCTTCATGCACCTCTCTCTCTCAGAGTGATCTCTTTGTGGCTTGGCCCTCCAGCCTGGTCACTGTGCATTTTCTCCTTCCAGGGGTTATCAAAGTATCCTCATCCAAAAACATCAGTCTTCTCTCTCACTGCCCTGACTGTACCACTTTCTCAGTGGTTGGGAGGGGAACCAGGCCACCCTCTGGGTTGCAGCTCAGGAACCTTCTAATCAGCAGCCAAAATCTTAAACATTGCTGCCATTTCCCTGAGCCTTTTCCTTCACCTCCATTTAGGCAGGCATCCATCCATCCATCCATCCTCCCTCCTCTAGTGTCCAGACAGTGGATACAGGCTCCCTCACTGCAGCCCCTATTCTCCTGCCAGCTTCCTGGCTTTATACTAGCCGCACCTGTTCCTTCTCAGCTGGTCTCCATCCCCATCTAATTCCCCTCAGATGGGGCCTATCCAGTTAATTGGCCTTTTCTCAGCCTCTGGGGAAGTGTGGGGGTAAACACCCCATCACACGCCTGGGCTCTCCTGCATTGTGTAATACCTCGGGCTCTGTCCTCGGCTGTTCTGTGCTGGCTGAAAGAAGTGTATTTGTGTCACAACTTGTCATCTGGTTTATAAACTGTCCTCCGTGGTTGAAGGGTGTAAGCGTGTGACTCACCAGGCAGCGAAGTCCAGACCTCCTAGTGGTGGGGTGAGATTTTGCAGGCCTCCTGTAGCACCCCCTGCTGACAGCCCTTCCAGCCATACTGTGGTCTGCCTTTTGCTATTCTGCTTGGGTCATGTATAATCCCACCCCTTTTGGGGCAAGTCTAACAAATAATAGTCCATCAACTTCCTGGTAACTCACAATCAGAGTCTGGACTCACTAGTCCTTACCCATAGCATCAGGGAGGTTTCATTAGTCCTAACTCCTTGCTGAGGGCATTTCCCCACCGTCCTCAGTCAGCTGAGAGGGAAACCCAGGCCTTCCCTCTCCACTGGTTTCCAGTCTAGGCACCCTTGAATAGGTAGTCAGGGCCAGTTTACACAAACCTCTGGCTGTCTTAGGCCACTTCCTACCTCTCCCTGTCTTGGGCCTTTGCCACACTTCCCATCTGTCAACTCTGCTCTCTATAAGCCTCTCCCATTGGCTCACAACAGAGTTTGTTAGCACTTTCTAGTATCCAGCTGGTTCTGCTGCAGGAGAGTTTTCTCCACTCCTGGGCTGAGCAGTCCCTGACTCAGCAGGAGTTTTCCTGCTCCCTGCAGGCCCCTCCACCAATTCACGCTACCCTAGCTGGACTCACTTCCCACTGCTTTCCTTCCCAGCTTCCTTGGGCTCCCAGGTGTAGATGTACCTTCTGTCAGAGACACTGCATCTGCCATCAGGCAACTCAGCTCCCTGGCTCCTGCCTGGTCTCTCACTGAGTGACAACTAGCCATCCACACTCCTTCCTGCTCAGCCCTGACAGAGCCAGGGTCAGCCCTTTTATCTCCTCCCTCCAGGCTTGACACTGACTGCAGCAGTACGAGGAGTGAAGCTGATTGCACCCACAGGCTCTCATTGACCCCTTCAGGACCAGTGTGGGGTTGATACACCCCGATCATATAGGGAAATTCACAGTTGTTACTTATTGCACACCCTGTACTGATTATAAGTCATTTTATAAGCCTGGACAGTATATGCAACATGTGTTTAAATGCCCACATTTTCAGTATGGTCAGTGGAGTCATGGTAAAAATCTCTGTCCTTTTTTAGCACTCTCCATCCAGAGATCTCAAACTGTCTCTTTAATGAATTAAACCCCAGGCCTTCCCTGTGACGCAAGTATTGCCATCTCCATTTTAAAGATGGGTAAATTACTGCTGCTATTATTTGTATGTTGCCAACAGTGCTTTACAAACAGATACTAGGACAAGGTCCCTGCCTCTGAGTTTACAGTCTGAAGGTTACACACCAGTTTGTGGCAGCAACATAAATAAAACCTAGAACTCCAGTTTCCTACTTCACTGCTTTAGCCAACAGACTCTGTTTCGTAAAAGAAAAACCCAGGGCCTCATGAGACCATCAGAATTCCTCTATGAGCTAGAGGAAGCATGGTCTGGTGAATAGGGGCCATGGCTGGGCATATGCACGTGTCTTCAGTTGATTTGAGCAAGTTGCTTACCTTCCCTACACTTGTTCTGATCTATCAAAATGGGATGATGTTAATTACCCACCTTTGTAGAGTGATTTGAAAGCTATGGATGAAAAGTAATTTAAGTTGTTACAAATTGTAATTTTTTTTTTCTCTTAAAAAAAAAAAAGGGCAGGAAGCCCAAAATAGGAGGACTTTCTTTCCCATCTGTGCCACATTAGCATTAGTGGCACTTGTGTCAATTTCACAAGCCCTCTAGGTGTGTCTTCAATTCCACATCCCTCTAAAAATGAGGAACCTTAAAAATTGTGCTGAGAATCTTTGATCTTTCTCTCTTAATGTGCCTGATCTAGTCACTTTAATTGGAAGCAGTTTTCAGAGTAGATGAAACACTGGGGGCAGAGATGTCTTTTTGACATTAATAACTTAAATCTGAAAGAACCATTATCTTGCTTAGAAATTTGTCACCCACTTTTAGTCTGGAGACATAAGAGAGTCTGAGAAATCCTGAAAGATTTGAATGTTGATACAGAAGAAAATCATTTTGACTGGGATTTTGTTTTATTTGAACAGCACAGGGTAATTTTGGATAAGTGCAAACAAAGACACAAGGGGTCTGATTCTCCTCTCAGATCAGTGTGAATCAGGACTCACTCCACTTTATGTAGTGGAGTCATGCCAGCATGAGTGGGGAGAACCAGACCCCAGCGGTTTATTTTCAGAGCATAGTATGGGAAATCCTCTCATATCCCTGTTGTTTATTAGTATTCCAACTGATACATTCTGCCTCCTTACATTTCCCAGTAATAATTCTTTGCTTTCTGTACTGAACTGTTTGTGCAGTTACGAACTTCCACACCAGAGATGGCTCTTTTCAATGATGGGCAAAGCAGGCGCACCAGTTGGTAACATTTGTCTAGAATTTAAGATTATCACATGAAATGTGCTCTGCTAGCAGTTACAAATAGTTATAGATTCATAGATTTTTGTGTAATAATAAAAAAAAGCCATACAGGACCAATATGGTCCTCCAATCTGATCTTCTGCATAACACAGGCCACAGATTTTCACCCAGTAATTCCTGTATCAAGCTCGTATCTTCTGGTTAAGCTGGATCATATCCTTGTGAATAGCATTCAGTGTCAGGGCATCCATATTCACTCCTTGGTCCTCCCACATACTCCAAGCTAGTATTTGCATTGGTGGTGGTCAACAGGGTTTCTTGCAAGTTCCTAAGTACCAGGGCTATTGTACAAATTTCTGCCTGCCTGCAGGGGGAATGCTGTCCTTCTTAGTCTCTGATGCATTAGGATGCTTCCATTGCATCACTGCTTTTTACAAAGAGTTCTGTCACATCAAGTGACCTAAGCCAATGTGAAGTGACATATGAAGCTAGCTTTTCTCCTCCTTCTACCTTGTGAGTGGCACTGGGTTGGGTACCCACAAGAAACAGGTGTTCTGTGCCTGCCCAAGAGCACTGAGGAGGTCATCTCTTGCATTAGACCATATTTATTAGAGGAGCACATCACTGTATTTAAGGGCCATGTGGCATTTTCATTCTAAACCAAGGGCTGGCAATCTACGGCACGCGTACCATTTTTGGCATGCGAACCGATTTTTGCCGGGCACGCAGTTGCTATCCGGGTTCCCGGCCGCCGGCCCCGCTCAGCTTGCTGCCGGCCTGGGGTTCCAATCACTCAGCTGGCAGGAGGCAGAGCGGGGCTGGTGGCCGGGACCCCAGACCAGCGGCAGGCATGCCCCCCCGCTTCCCGCTCACCGCACTCGGGTTCTGTGGCTCCCAGGAGTGTGAGCCACTGGGGTGTGGAGCCCTTAGCCTGCTGCGGGAGGGGAGGTGGCTCACACTCCCAGGAGCCACAGAGCCCGAGCGCGGCGAGTGGGGAGCCGGGGGCTGCACTGGGACCACCGCCCACGTACGTCCGCTGCAGGAGCCCCCTGGGAGCGGGCACCGGGCTGCAGCCCGGGCAGGCGCTTCCCGGCTCCCTCCTCACTGCACTCGGGTTCTGTGACTCCCGGAAGTGTGAGCCGCCGCTGCCCATCCCGCAGCTCCCCCCTCCTGCTGCCTCAGCACTCCACGTGGAGTTTTGCCTCCACGTGGAGCCAGCGTCTGACCAGCTTGGGCATGGTAAGGGGAGTCCCAGGGGGCAGTCAGGGAGTAGGGGGAGGGTTGGATGGGTCGGGAGTTCTGGGAGTCCTGTCGGGGCGGGGAGTGGTTGGATGGGGTGTGGAAATCCTGAGGGTGTCTGGGGGTGAGGGTGTAGATAAGGGTTGGGGCAGTCAGGGGACAGGTAGGGGGGGTTCTAGGGGTGCAGTTAGGGTTGGGGGGGTCGCAGGAGGGAACAGTCGGGGGACAAGGAGCAGGGAGCATTGGGAGTTCTCATGGGGGCAGTAGGGGTGGGAAGTGGGAGGGAGTGGATGGGGGCAGGGCTGTCCCCTCTTTTTGATTGTTGAAATATGGTAACCCTAGGCAAGGGGGATCCAGGGGGCACATGAGGGCTGGCACCTGCATACATCCACTGCAGCCTGCAGGAGGCCCCTGGGGAGTGATGGGCTGCAGCCTGGGCAGAAGGGCGAGGGGGTGATGGCTACTCTCTGCTAGCGGCACCGCTGCCTTTGCAGGTCTGCTTTCCCCCTGCACCGCACCGGCTCCTCCATGGCTGGGGCTCGCTGCTGCCACAAGTGGGATGCTCTGGCTCTCCAGTGCCTCCGGAAGGCAGCTTCTCCCTGCTGAGCTGCTGCAGTGGCCCAAACCTGGCAAAGCCAGTGAGTGGACTCGGGGCAGGGGCCACTGAGGTGGGGTGGGGAGGGCTTGCAGGGGGGCTGGGCACCCTCCAGGGGAGTTCAGGGGGCAGGGAGAGGGGAACCTGGTCTGGGGAGCAGCCCCTGGGCACGGCTAGCCCCTGGGGTCTATAAAGGCTCGTTGGGATTTGCCCCTCAATGAAACGATGTGCAGGGGGGACGCAAGATGGAAGTTTTGCCTAGGGTGCAAAATATCCTTGCACCGGCCCTGCCCTAGGGAGTGCATGCACCCCAGGTTAAGAACCACTGCACTAAACTGATAAGATCTGCATTTTAATTTAATTTTAAATGAAGCTTCTTAAGCATTACTTGTTTACATACAACAGTAGCTTATAGACTTGTAGAGAGACCTTCTAAAAACATTAAAATGTATTACCGGCACACAAAACCTTAAATTAGAGTGAATAAATGAAAACTTGACACACCACTTCTGAAAGGTTGCCAACCCTTGTTCTAAACCCTCCCGTTTCTGAGGTTTAATATACTGACATGCTGAAATTGACACTGTGAGGGATACAAACTCTGTCTAAATACATGCTCTGAACCAAATTTTCTGTTTCGAGGAGATGATGCAAGTCCTGAAGCTTACAAAAAATTGTTCGCTAAGATTGGAAATGGTTTTAGTCAAGTTTTGGGTGAGAAACAAGCACGTTAGCTTAAAAGAAAAAAGAATTTGGCATGTAGTCAATTGCTAAAGTTATTCCCTGGAGCAAACAAGCCATTCACTTAACTCTCTCATTGTTCTAGTTGTTTTTAAACATAAAAATATAGTAAACTGAATAACTGTTGTTTCCAAGCAGAAATATTTCACATTTTTTGTGTCTTAAAGTAGATAGAACAGAGACACAGGAGAGAGGTGGTGGAGAAAAGAGTGTTTATGCTGAACAAAGTTCCTCTGTTGGTTTCTAGGCAGGCTTTTGTCTTAAGCTGTCTCTACACTAGGAGTCCTTTACCAGTATAGGAATACTGGAAACCTGTACTGGCAAAGTGCTCCTAATATGGATGCAGCTATATTGACAAAGCTGTGCTTGTGTTGGTATAGTTTATTCCACCACCTTTTGAGCGAAACAAACTATATTGGTAAAAACCCAGTTTTGCTGGTTTGGCTGAGTGTGCAATAGAGGCTTTTGCCAGCACAGCTGTGTCAGTCAGGCATCACACTTCTTCACACCCCTGACTGGCAGAAGTCTGCAATGTAGATGTAGCTTTAAGCTGTTCATTAGCAATAGGTTGGCTCCTTCATTTTCCTGGTGGGTGGTAGATGCTGGGTTTTCCTATTTCCCCACTGTCTGGCCAGGTTTCCTTTGACTCTTGTGAGGGCAGAAAGGGAACTGTAGTTTTAAATTGTTCCTTTCAAGGCAGAGTTTAGGGGAAAGACAGAATGGTAAAATTGACCTTAATATAGACCGTGGTTCAGAGCAAGAGATCTTTTTGTGGGCACATGTTACAAGGCAAAGTTCAGGAGGGGAGTGCTGGCATCTCCACCATTCACCTGAATCCTGTACATTTTGCCTTGTGAAGTCTGTGCGAACCCCAGTAAAAACCTGTGGACTGCACTGCAGACTATTTGGTGGATGCAAATGTTGTGCTCAGTGAGATGTGAGCCTTTACCCTCAAGGAGCTTAGCACTTCTGTGAACAAGGCACAGCGTGAGAGAGGGAGATGGCAGCATAGTGAGTAGTATATGAAACTCCCTGCACTGTTTTTGTCTGGACTTTGGGCAGGTTTATAGAGGAGCCTGATTAGCCATTGACCTGCAGACAGCATCTACTCTCTATACGTGGCTTTTGTATGTGAGCAGGAAGAGGCACTTGGGTCTGGATGTAAACTAGGGCTTTGAAATTAGATTTTGGCTTTGTAGCTGTCAAAACCCATGATATGATTGGGTACATCACACCACGTTATTGTAGAATGCCTTGGGTGATGGAGGACGAGCCATCTGAATATTCCCATTTCGGAGGGTGGACTCATTCCGCAGATGGATAGTTTATGTAGTGAGGGAATCTGAGAGGGACAGTATCTGTTCCAGATTGCCTGGAAGGAACTGAAGATATTTTCAGAAGGGTGGAGGAGTGACTTTGCTGGGAAGCAGAGGACCATCTGCTGATTTCTCACAAAATTTAAGGCAGATAATAGTACAAGTTGGTGTCTGGAAGGCCTCATCTGCCAGTTTACCTGGAATATTTAAACACTTCCTGGGGAAATTCCTAGGGATGATTTGCCTCCATCTGTTCTCTCATTGGATGATGGTTTATGTGGATAGTTTCCCATTAATGCTCCTGGGCTCTGCTGGGAGAGGAACTCAAATTAACTGACAAGCAGATTCATGTATAGTATTGTCTGTTGACATAGCCTCGTTCTGGTTTTCCCCTTTTCAGTGTGTCACTGGCCACCTTCTGAAATCATACATCAGCCAGTCGTTCAGTCCATCAGACTGTGCCAAGTGCTGCCTTAGCCTAGCCCTTATGTGAATGGCAGCTTGGGTTACTTGATCAAACACTCGGTTGCAAAGAAAGTCCCGCACAACGGCCTCCAGCTATGATAATGGCAGGTGTATTTCTGAATCATGGCTAGGGCTGAGCCAGCCTGGCAAGGTTCTGTCACAGGGACAGCCCCTGAGGCTCACTGGAGGTTTGGGCTTTATAAAATCCAAACACTCCATTTCTGGCTCTCCCCACAGCTTTGTTGCCTTTGCTGTCTTGTGAGGGGGGACAGACAGTGGCCTGACCCCCCGCACCATCCTGTTCCTAGCCAAAGTCCAGCACCTTCTTCTTGAGGTGGTCTTGGGGATCATGCTTCTTCACAGGCTGTAGGGTGTATGTGTGTCCCCTGACCTTCCCAGATCCACAGGGGTTAGAAAGCAGCTTGTTGCCCTTTGCAGATAGTCCAGTGCCAGCCACTGATAGATACAGAGAGCCCATGAGCCCCAGTGTTGCACCCTATTGGCTCTGCCTGTCGCTCTAGCTGTGGCTAGCAACAGGGAAGAAACTCCCCGTTCTTAATGTCTAATGGCTCCTTTAGGCTGCTTTGGTAGCATAAAGAGACCATAAAGAAGGAATATCACTAGCACAGATGATTCACGGGGGCTGCATCTACACTGTGAGCTAAGGGGATGAGTCCCCTCTTCAGACCTAGTGTCTCTCCCCTCTCTTGTTGCCTACAAAACCAGTGAATTTGGCAGGAGTCAGTCGGGCTCTCCAGTTCCCCCACCCTCATAGGTAGGAAGATGGGGAACAGCCACTTACTTCCCCAGAAAATCCCTAACGGGGGGGGGGGGGGGGGGGTCCCAGCAATAATAAGCATGATAGGATCAGATCACCAGCCACCCTTGTCTAGGAGGCAGCAAAGGTAAAATTGTGTTGTGGTCCTTGTCCTTCAGGGCAAGTGAATGGAGCCAAACCTTAGTGGGCCTGTGCTAGTATTCAGATGCTTGGCTAGAACCAGCCCTTGGTCCGACTGGGTTCCAACCAGATATTTTGCAGCAGCCTAACTATGGCTTTCAATGCACAAAGCATTATGTTGCTGTTGGGTCTATAAGTAAAGGCCCTTAATGTAAATACTCCGCATGAAACATTGTTGTAACTACACAAAGACCCATCATGCTTATCAGGGATAGGGATGAAGCCCTGTTTAAAAATTTACTCCTGGAAAGCATTGAATGAATTGTAGCAAAGATCTGCATTCAGTCCAGTTACCCACGTTTACAAAATCTACAAGGGCCCTGTGAATTGAACACAAAGGAAATGTGTGCATGATTGTAAAATAACACAGAAAAGATCACTTGCATATGGGGGCTTTCCGGCTTGCCCTCTGTTGTTACCAGAGTTTTTCTGTAGATGTGTGCAGTAGTTTGGGTTTGTCTGTGTAATCATGTCTCCCTCTAGTGGCTAGCCCCAGCGAATGTAAGCGCCCGTAACATAGGGCTGAAGGAGGTTTTCGGTATCTCACGTAGGCGAGGTTTTTGATGCTGAAAGTCCTGTAGTTCAGTCGCTGATGATGATCACAGCATCTGTATTTTCACAGCCACGATTCATTAAACATGTCTTAGCAATTCAAACCCAGGCTGTGCTCTTTAGCTGGTAGATTGGAGGTGAATCCAAAGGTCATGGAGACTGTCTCGGTCACAGTCTCCCATTGTCAGTTTGCTGACTTTAGCACAGGCTTTTAAGCATTGCTGTTAATAGGCTTGAAACAGAACCACCATTAGCCTATCCACGAAGAAAAAGTCTTCATTATGCAAATTTTGATCTTAAAGCTTTATTCATGTGTTTCCTGGCAGGCTTTTCCGTTAATCTCAAGAGCAAGATTGCTTGGAATTATCATACACCCTTGTTAATTGCATAAAAAAAATTATAGCAAAGGTTGTTTTTGCCATAATCAAGAGTGATTTTGATTAATACTTCTGAAGTCAAATGTTCCGCTGGCAGTGGGAAGGAGTACAGCCCCCCCAAAAGGCAAAGAGTTGGATTAACCTTCCTGATGGGGTTGGGGGAGCTGTCCAGGAGCCAACAGTGATGCCCTGACCACACACCTCCCAGCCTAACTGCAGATCTGAGCAGTACTAACTTACACCATTGGTGTCAGATCTTTCTGTAACCGTATGCCAGTGGAGAATTGGAGAAGTATTTTCTCTCCAGTATGCGGGAAGCTTTGCAACCTTCTCCAGCTTTCCACCAACAGATCTCCCTCGCACAGGGGGAATTTTCTGCTGTCCCTTTCTGGCCAGTCTGAAAATCTGCTTTGCTTTACTTGAGCAGCACAGGGTAAGTTTAGTGGATTGGAATATTTGGCTCTAAATATTCAGAGGCTCTTAAACCACATTAATCTGCCACTAAAGTTTTTAAAATTAATCTCTTTCTGGAGAAGAAGCAAATTCTTCTGGAAACTGCTCAAGCCAGAGTCTCCTTTGTCTTACATGGGTGTAAATCTGGAGTAACGGCCTTGATTAGTCTGGATTTACATGAGTGTAGGTAAGAGACATATTTGACCCTTGTCTTCTCTAGAGTCCTAAGAGTTCTGCCCCAAATAGTTAGAAGAGGAAGGTGCAAAGAGGGGTGTGTCTGAGGGCCTTCAGGTGATAACTTCTCATAGTAATATCCTCACAATATGGTAAATGATTTTCAGGGTGGGGGAAAATGTTGGTTCTCACTGAAGCCACCTTTAAGGACACATCCAGCAGGCATCACCTCCTCACCACCGCCCTTTTAAGTGACTGCCTCAAAAGCATCCCAAGGTTTCCAGTACAATTGTGCTATTCCTCCAGTTAAAGACCCAGCCACACTAGACAACCATTTCTTTCTGGTTCCCTGGACACAGTGAAACCTGGCTTAAAGCGACTACTCAGCTCTATTTTGTGGCAGTTCTACTCATCCCAGTTTGCCACGTGAATCTGAGAAGATTTAGCTCACAGACATTCTACCTAGCACGTACCATTCCATAGACTATAGGCCCCTCTTGCTCCTTATTTACATCAGCAACTTTATTGGGAGCAGAATCAGGCCCATATATAACTCATTGGATACATCTCTCTCCACCAGGTCAATATATTCATAAGGGGCTAAGGGCAAAAATTAATTCCTCTGCCAACTATTGATTTATATTTGAATGAAAAATGCTGATGACTAAGACTGCAGTGCTAGAAAAGGTTACAAGAGCTTGTATCTGATATCTAAGGGGCTGCATTTCCTTGGCAGCCCTTTGAGATTAGGCTGTTCCACCAGAATTCAAAAGGAAAATTTATTTCTGGCTTTTAAAGTGGAGACACATTTCAAATATCTGTTTGGAAAACTTCAAGTGAAGTGAAGACCATAAAAATGTTTTGAAAAGTTTGATTCCTTCAACGCTTTCCTGGATATAGGTGTCCCCCATGCACACTTTCCATGTTACTGTGTTGAAAGATCATCCCTAAATACAATACTGATGACCAGAGAGGTGAGAATAGGCATTGTGGGACACCCCCCTGGGGTCCAGTTGCAGCGCAGTAATTGACCAAGGTGTCTACACTGGCACCGTGATGCCATAGCCCCGGTGCAAAAAGCTGTATGTATGCCTCTCGTCGGGATGGTTCATTTACAGCGCTATATTATTATAGGACTGAGCTCACCTGTGTGTATGTGTCTGTCCTCTAGCTCTGGTATATGGGAGGAGAATCCATAGGCTAAAGACCCAGATAGAACCTGTTAAAGGTTACCATGCTCCTCTGCGTCCCATCCCACGATCAGCTTGTCAGTGCTAAGCTACATGGAGAAGCTGGCTGGGATAACTATTTGGAATAAGGTTTTCTAGAACAATTATTCCACTTTATTGCAGAACAAAGTGATTTTTACTCTGGAATAAAGTTTCCCAGCATAGATGACCCCTCAGCTTCGCCACATCTTTGCACTGAAAGCTCTGCTCTGGCCTACACTTGGGAACATTTGGGCAGCGTGATGACGTAAACACCTCCCCCTGGAGGGGGTCAGGAGTGAGTTAACAAGCTGCAGTGCCCCCCTCCCATTGTCCTTGTCGTAGGTGTCAGGTGTGGAGGGAGAGGTTAACGAGGAGAGGGCAGCTCAGGTTAGGGGTTGACCAGGAAGGAGAGCAGACCACTAGCTCTCTGCAAGAGGTCTGGCTGAGGCCAGGAACTGCTTGAGAGACTGCTGCCAGTTAGCAGCTCCCTGAGGCAGGAGTGATGTCTACATCCTTGAGAGCCTGCTGCCTGCCAGACCCTCCCTGAAGGAGGATAGGCCTGATGCAAGACAATTGTTTGCTACCAGTGCCTTACTTGCTGCTGTAGGGTAGGAATGTCCCCACCAGAAGAGGCCAACAGCCAAATAAACTCCCTCTTGGTTGGGTCTGACAAAACCAAAGATGGGTCTGACAAAACCAAAGTTTTGATGGTGTTTGTCCTGAGCCATGGGGGTGACTGCTGGCAGCCAGTGTACCAGGGCTGGTAGTGCCAGGGGAAGAGAGTGGCCAGTCAGGGTTGCTGTCCTGCACAGAGATGTCCTGCAAGGCATGAGACTAGCTATCCCACCAGCAGTTTCTTAGACAGGTAAGCGTTACCTTCTGTACAGCAGAGCCATGTGCTGGACTCAGCTATAGCCTGTCACGGTTCAGCCTTGCGCACGATCAGAGTTCATACACAGCGCAGGCACACAGTTAGAAACTATGCGTTCAGTTGTTATTTCACCTGCAACATGGGTGTGTCAGCAGCCCTGCAATCAGATCTGCATGGGCTGTCCTGTGTGCGCATGCAGAGGCCGATTGAAGTCAAAGGGGCTCTATGCTGGTGCAGGAATTCATCTAAACATATCAGATTGCAGGACTGAGACCCATGTGGGAACTCAGCCATGTTACAAACTGTAAAACTAGATGGGCCTAGGGAATGTGAGACATGATCTGAGGCTAAACGTATTTCTGAGACGTGGTAGAACAAAGAGCGGAGATCCCGTCGAAGGAACATCCCCACAGGTTAAAGGCCAAAAAAAGAGATCCTCACTAAGTCAGAGAGGCAGTACAGAACACATGATTTTGAAAATTTGCAACTAAGTAAGCAAACTCCAAACAACAGTAAAAAGGAAGGGGAATGTCACAAAATTGCATGTATTTGACAGTTGTAGTCCAGGTTTTTTATTTATTATAACTCATGTTGCAACAGCACGTAGAGGTCCAGGGATCAGGGCCCCATAGTGGTAGGTGTTCTATACACTTATCCTAAATGGATGCCTCCTGCCATCAAACGCTTACAATCTGCTTCATAACTGTGATGCTGTCTGGAACGGCAGACATCCCCAAACTATTCTATAATTAGGTTTCAGAGTAGCAGCCGTGTTAGTCTGCATCCGCAAAAAGAACAGGAGTACTTGTGGCACCTTAGAGACTAACAAATTTATTTGAGCATAAGCTTTCGTGGGCTACACGAAAAGCCCACAAGTACTCCTGTTCTTTATTCTATAATTAGATTTCACCAACCCAGTAACAAAATGTGAACTCCTGGGTCACAGTCTTACCATGGAGTCACAGAGAGTCCCTCTGGACTCTCCAGGCTGTCATGCCACCCATATGAATGTGACTTAGTGATAAATTATCACTTACACCAAAAAAACCACAAACTATTCCACTAATAAGAGATCAGTCACTTATCCCAGATCAGTTGGTACCCTAGATCTTATACCAAAGACAATGTCTGTAGCCAGTACTCCAATAAACTATCTAAAGGGTATTAACGAGGGGGGAAAAAGAGTTATTTACAGGTGAAAGCAAGCAAACATACAAATGAGTTAACATCCATGGTTTCTAAAGGTGACAGAGATGGAGTAATCTGTCAATTCAAAATGACTTCCAGGGCGGACCCAGGTTGACCTTGTGGATTTCTGCATTAATTTAGTGCCTGTGGCCCTATGAGAGTTCAAACAGCAAAGAGATGAAAAACATTTCTTGTGACTCTGTTTTATCTTTTATCAGTCCATGAGAGAGCTCCCTTGCCAGTAACATTTCCAAGGTGTGATTGGTGAATGGCCCTATCCTTTGTATTGTGATGGTCTTTAATGGCCTGTTTTATCTTGATAGGCCTTCTTAATGGGGTGGGGGTGAGGAGACAATTCTTGTGCCTGGGTTCACAAGTTCAGAGCAAACATTTTCAAAGTTATAAAGGAAAACTTACATATTTCCTTATAGCACTGAATACAAGTGAGATTAATGCAGGCAGCACTTTACAAGCATTCCATAGAGTCTAAACTGGGGTGGGCAAACTACAGCCCGCAGGCCACATCCAGCCCACCAGCCGACTTAATCTGGCCCTCGAGCTGGGGCTTTGCCTGCTCCCACGCTCCAGCCAGGGAGTGAGGCCGGGGGCTGCTCGGTGCATGCATGCCGCCCTACCGCGTGGCTCCTGGAAGCAGCGGCATGTCTCCCCTCTGCCTCCAATGTTTAGGGGCAGCCAGATGGCTCCGCACACTGCCCCCACCCCAAGTACTACCCCCGCAGCTCCCATTGGCTGGGAACTGTGGCCAGTGGGAGCCGCAGGGGCAGCACCTGCAGACAGGGAAATGTGCAGATGTGCCTGGCCACGCCTCCGCATAGGAGCAGGAGGGGGCACATGCCGCTGCTTCCAGGAGCTGCTTGAGGTAAGTGCTGCACGGAGCTTGCACCCCTAAACCCCTCCCATGCCCCAACCCTCTGCCCCAGCCCTGATCCCACTCCCACCCTCTGAACCCCAAGATTTCCGCCTGGAGCACCCTCCTGCACCCCAAACCCCTCATCCCCAGCCCCACCCCAAAGCCCACACCTCCAGCCGGAGCCCTCACCGTAACCCCCTGCCCCAGCCCGGAGCCCACTCCTGCACCCTGAATTCCTTTTTTCTGGCCCCATCCCAGAGCCCGCACTCCCAGCCAGAGCTCTCACCCCCTCGTGCACCCCAACCCAATTTTGTGAGCATTCATGGCCTGCTCTATAATTTCCATACCCAGATGTGGCCCTTGGGCCAAAAAGTTTGCCCACCACTGGTCTAAACACTGAATACATTCTTATGACACTAACACCTATTTTGAACAAAAATAAAACAACATACAGGTGAGCTGGTTCGGTTTCCAGCTCTGTTTGTCAATTCTTAGCTTAATGCCTATGGCCTTAGCCAGAGGTGGTACTTGTTTTACCAGTGTCCCAATAATATCTTAGTAAATATTTTGAACCCCACTCTGTGAAGAGAGTGATGTTTTTGTAATGGGTGGCCCTTGCAGAATGCTGCAGTTTTACCTTCACAGAGAAAGTGGGAGAACCTAGAGTGTCTCAGAGAGATACAGGTGGAGTTTAGTACAGTTTTGCTGTAAACAGTGGCTTGGAAGTCTCCTAAAGGGGTGGTAATACAATACAGAATCTTTCATGTTAAGATCATCCGTTCAAATCTGTGCAAGGTCTGGAGGTTGTTACGTTCTCAGATGACTGTTGAATAGCCAGGTCTTTTTGCTTGGGTCTTCCAAGTCCATTTTCTACTGGACAAGGGACCAAATTGTTTAAGCCCCCATTGCCAGTTTGCTCCCTGGTGTGCAGGGTCAGCAGAGACGCTAACAGTGCAGAAAGATGTAGGCCATCCTGGAAACGGATAAGGTAGCTGGCCCTCTATATCTGTGCCTACATGTAGCACAGAGGTCTGCACTGATGCATTTATTCGCAGGAGCAGCACCATATAGAGAACACTGAACTACTTTCATCCTATCTCTTAAAGGACTGACGTGGGTAAGGCAAGGAAACTTGCACTTTTGCTGCATTTTCTGTACCTGTTCTGCAGACACCTCAGTCTCTGGGTCCGTCAATTTAGTACTTTCACAAGCATTAAATTCCAAGGTCCTTGAAAAGAAGCTGAACATATATATATATTGCACTCAGAAACATGAGGGCTTGGGCTATAGTAGAATACAGTTCACACCTAGTAGCATAGATCACATAACTATGCTAGGTGTGAATTACAATGCTATAATTCAAGCCTTGTCAAATAGTAGTGCTTAATTAGAATATATATAATTGTGGGGGGGAAAAGCTGACTAGGACAATTGGTTGTTTGAGGCCTCCTGCTACTGGAAATAATGAGAACAGAATGCATTAGCTACAAAATAGCTTCCACCTTTAAAGAGCATTGAGGTCTGATTAAAAATATCGTAGAAAAGCAAGGGAGATCAGAGACCACACTGAAAGCCAAAAGCAGTGGTTCTCAACCTTTCCAGACTGCTGTACCCCTTTCAGGAGCCTGATTTGTCTTGTGTACCCCAAGTTTCACCTCACTTAAAAATACTTGCTTACAAAATCAGACATAAAAATACCAGTGTCACAGCACACTAGTACTGAAAACTTGCTGACTCTTTCATTTTTACCATATAATTAAAAAAAATTGATTACAATATAAATATTGTACTTAAATTTCAGTGTGTAGTACACCAGACCCTCACTAGAACGCAGGATTTGGGATCCATGAGTGGTACTGTGTTAACGCAGGGACCGCGTTAAGATGAATTGCAATTAAAGTAATTAAATTTGGGATCTATGGCTGCGACCGTGTTATATGCGAATTCGCGCTATATAGACGCGTTCTAGGAAGGGTCTGCTATATATAGAGCAGTATAAACAAGACATTGTCTGTATGAAATTTCAGTTTGTATTGACTCTGCTAGTGCTTTTCATATAGCCTGTTGTAAAACTAGGCAAATGTCTAGATGAGTTGATGTACCCTCTAGAAGACCTCTGCGTATCCCCAGGGGTACGTGTACCCCTGGTAGCGAACACTGTGTGACAAATCAGCCTTAACTCACGTCTTTCGGTTTTATTTTTTAAAACTGTAAGTTGCAACTGCAGGGTTGGCTTTGATTTGCTACCTTAATTCTAAATGTCCTTTGCAGTGTTATGGTAGATGTGTTGGTCCCAGAACTTTTGGTGAACCAACTTCTGTTGGTGAAAAGTAAACTTTCGAGCTACACGGAATTAATTAGTAACCAAGCCACACTCCAGAACTAGGATGGTGCGGGAAGGGAAGGAGGAGGACAAAAAAACAAACAAAAGATCAGTAGAGACCAGATTGTGTAAAAATTATCCCAAAATCCCAATCGATTGTACCCCTTTCTACTAGCTCTTGAACATCCAAGGAGGATATAGCTGTGGCTGTCTCCAAGCCTTGCTCTGCCACTCTGCAAAGCAGTGCCTATCTGTCTTGTTCCATTCCAGTACTGCAGGCTACAAAGTGTCTGCAAAAACTAACAAGCCCACGTTTGCTTCCCTTAGCTTCAGTTGGAGTATTCCCATTGACTGAGATGGGGACAGGATGAGGCACAGCGGCCAACCTTCTTTTACTGGAGCGCGGCAAATTATAAAACTGTGCCTGAAGGGGAAAGGCTTTGGGCACGACTTCAATCTGCTGTGAGCAGGAACAAATTGGCAGTGAAAATCACTCAAGTGCAGCTTCTAAGGCCTAGATTTGGTGGTAGAATGATGGCCTAAATAACTAGCATCAGGAATCCTGCACAGAGCTCTATTAATGGCAAGGAAGAAGGGAGCTGGAAGAGAAACCAGATTTTAGACCAACAAGATTCAGGCAATGTGGGTATGTTTAAAGGCAAAACAGCTTAAATGTATTTAGTGTATTCTCAAGGCCTTGTCTGCACTAAAGGGAAAAGTTAATTTAAGCTACGTAATTTGAGTTACATGAAATGTAGCTTAGATCTACTTATTGTGGGGTCAAAATAATATGCAGTGTCAAAATAATAAATAATAATAATATATGGAGATATATCTATCTCAGAACTGGAAGGGACCCCAAAAGGTCATTGAGTCCAGCCCCTGCCTTTGCTAGCAGGACCAAGTACTGATTTTGCCCCAGATCCCTAAGTGGCCCCCTCAAGGATTGAACTCACAACTCTGTGTTTAGCAGGCTAATGCTCAAACCACTGAACTATCCCTCCCACCATCAATGCCCCTTACTCTTCTTGATCAGGTGGAGTACAGGACTCAACGGGAGAGCGACCGGCAGTCGATTTAGCGGGTCTTCACTAGACCCGCTAAATCAACTGCCGATGCATTGATCGTTGCAGCTTCGATCCTCCAGTAAGTGTAGACAAGCCACAACAGAAGCATTTGTAAGACTTCGGAATAGAACTGTGTACCATAAACTTCCTTGAAGAGTAGAAACAAACTCTAATATAATGGTACTTTATGCTTATATAGCACCTTTCATCTGAACTTATAGTTTACAGACTTGTGGAAGTTGGATTATATGGATGGAGAAACTGAGGCAGCCAGCAGAGAGTCTGATAATCAGGAATAGAACAAATTCTCGTGAATACAAATTCCCTGCTGTAAATACCAGGCAAAGATAAAAAAATATGCATGTGTGTGTGTTAGCTGGATTTTGAGCATCTGGCTGGGAAGTGCCAAGTTAATTACTGTTTAATAACAGAATAAGGAGAGTAGTGTTTATCTATTAGGGTGAGCACACAGGTGTGTGTAGTGTATTGACAAGGTGCTTGGGTATTGATCCATAAGGTTATAATATGTCTCTGATCCTCCTTGGGTGAAACAAAGATGTTGTCAGCTTTAATTAATTGGCAATGTATTACACACACTCCAATCTGGATCTATGTTGGTTACTTTATATATATATATATATATATATATGTACTTCGTGAACATTGTAACCTATACTTGCAATCTCCCATAACCCTAGCCCAACCCCAGATGTACAGTACCTTCCCTCTTAACTTGTGTAAATTTGATTTTAAACATAAATTTTAATACAAATTTTAATCTAGCCAACACCCAGGGAATTCCTCTGCTTAACTTGCCCTGGAAAGTGATTTTTGTTGACTTGTATTGGGTAACAGTAGGAAACCATTATGAAATGGATAGTGCCAAATATAGTAATTCATAGGTAAGATTTCAATGAATAAAGACATTCCGTATATTGGCTTTTCCCAAATCCTCATGGAAACCTGGGGAAAAAATAGCCCGACCCCAAAAAGTGTCCTGATTTCATATTCTTTATGTCACTTCAGTGCTGGGTCTGATGCAGGGTTCGTGTACCACTTATGCTCATAACACAGCCCTCTCCCTTGGGTGAATTTCACCCAACATGGAGATATCCTCTTTTCACTAGGCTCTGGAGCTCTGAAATTGACAAGGCTGCCCAGCTCCTGGTAGGGAGTGGGCAGTGAGGGAAGCCTCTCATGGCTTCCTCCACTCCTGGTGGGGAATGGGGAGGCGAGGGAGAGAGGGTGCAGTCTGCCAGAAGCTTGTGGGGCAGCCAGGCTCCAATCAGGGAGCTGCCTGCGGAGCTGAGAGACAGGGCACTCAGCTCCACAGATTGCCTCTCTAAGGGCGGTGGAAGCGTTCCCGGTGGATGCACCACCGACCCAAGGAAGGTAGTGTGGACATTAGCCACTACAGTAATGAATGCGATGGCTGTAAGTAGACCTAACATAGGTCAACCTATCTTTGTAGTGTAGACATAGCCTAACACAGCCCAATGTTACCAGGTACCACGGATCTTCCAAATAATGGGGCACTTAGCCCTCCAGACTTTGGAGATTGCAGCACTAGCTCACAGCTCCCCTGCTGTTTACACAAACTCCCACCTCTGAAAGGATTAATGGCATGTTTAAAGTGCTGGAGCATCTTCCTGAATTGAAGCGTATTTGTAATAGTGGTGGAGCATTTTTGGAAAGGCTGTTTCTTCCCTATCCAGGTCACCCCTTCTCTATTTGCTGTATGTTTTGCATCTGGGTGTTCAGTGTTTGCATTTTCTGAAGGCGGAATTGTTCATTGCCTGTTACTACTGCTTGGGACTCAGTGGTGGGTATAATACCAGGTTATGTTACTACTAGAATATTAGTGCTTTAGGGCAGGGCTGCCCAGCGGATTCAGGGGGCCTGGGGCAAAGCGGGGGAGCAAACATAACAAAAAAAGGTGCCACCCGCTGTGGTGCTTGTACTCACCGGGCGGCGCACCGAGTCTTCGGCAGCAGCTGTGGGTCCTTCACTCACTCCGCATCTTCAGCAGCGCTGAAGGACCCGCAGCCTAAGTGCCACCGAAGACCCGGAGCGAGTGAAGGGCCCACCACCGAAGTGCCACTGAAGACCCGGACCACCACTGGGTGAGTAGCCAGGGAAGGGATTCTCGGCCAGGGCTAGCAGGACCCGTGCAAGGCCTTGGGCAAATTGCCCCACTTTCTCCCCCCTCCACCCCAGTGGCCCTGCTTTTGGGCAGCTGCCAAGAAGAGTGCAGCAGCAGATCTTTAGTTAAACTTGAGTAGGTGTATGAACATTGTTCAGCTGGTGGTTCTTGCCAGTCAGAGTTTAAATCCACATTCCCATCTCAAGTCAATTGCACTCTGTTCTTTGATCTCCTGATAGATCAGTGGAGGTGAGGAGGCTGACCCAACCCTCCTGAAGCAGCATGTTAAACTTTCACAGTTTAAATGCTTGCCATGGACATCACTGATTCTATTGCTCCTTTCATTCCACAGTCTGCAATGACGAATAACCTGGCTGTGAGAATGGAGTGTGTGGCATGTGTCCAAACAGTTACAATATCCAGAACGTTTGGTCACTTAACTGGAAACTGATACTTGAGCAGTGAGGATGCTAATAAAACTCTCATGGCAAGAACACATGGAGCTGCAACTGGGCTGCCACGGACACTTAACTTCCTTAGGCCTCTTTGAAAGTCCCAGCTGAAATGAACAAGACGAAGAGGAAAATATAAAGGTGTTATTTTTAAAAAGACATTGTCCAGGTGCTTTGTGCAGGGTCAGGGAACTCTTACTCAGACACGGCTTGGATTTAAACTCAGTTAACCATTTTCAGCTATGGAACAGCTTCCTAAAGAAATCTCCCCCTGCCCCGACATTTCAGAGACTAGGAAATTCTTCATAGTTATTACCAGTTATGTGCAGTTTCTCTCTGCCTCTGCAGCTCTGAGCTTTGTGAATGCAGGGTGGGGGAATACTCAGTACAGCCAGATGCTGAGGCCTTATCTACACTGGCAAGTTTCTGCACAATAAAGCAGCTTTCTGTGGTGCAACTCTCGAGGTGTACAGACTGCCAAGCCACATAGTGCACAGTTGCAGCGCTGTAAATAAACCACTCTGATGAGAAGCATACAGCTTTCTGCACTGGAGCTACAGCACCGCGGTGCCAGTGTAGACTCCCTGGTCAGTTACAGTGCTGCAGTTGACCTCCAAGAGGTGTCCCACAATGTCTGTTCTCACCTCTCTGGTCATCGCTTTGAACTTTACTGCCCTTCCCTCAGGTGACCAACCGTGAGCCCCAACCCTTAAATTCCTTGAGAATTTTGAAATTCCCCTTCCTATTTGGTGATGCATGCAATGGTGTCAGCGCATCTTTCCAGGTGACCATGCCTGCTTCGTGCACTAGATGATCCCCTGCTTGGAGCAGTGCTGAGCTACTGGACCTCATGAGCATTTGGGAAGAGGCAGCTGTCCAGTCCTAGCTGCACTGCAGCCATAGGAATTTATGCTATCTATGGACAGATTTTCGCAGTGCATGATAGAAAGTGGCCATGACCAGGACACACTGCAATGCAGGGTCAAAGTGAAGGAGTTGTGGAACACCTACCACAAGGCGTAGGAGGCAAACCACTGCTCCGGTGCTGTGCCCATGAGCTGCCAGTTCTACAAAGAGCTGGACGTGATACTCGGTGGCAGCCCCACCTCCACTGTGAAGGCCACTGAATACTTCAGTGGCTCGCGTGCCAGTCAAGATTGGACCAAGCCAGGAGGAGGAAATCTTGGACGAGGATGGGGAGGGGGACCCAGAGGCAGAGGATGACTTGGAGGTCAGAGATGCATGCAGCCAAGAGCTCTTCTCTATCCCAGAGGAGGCTAGCCAGTTGTAGCTGTTGGAGCTTGGCGAAGCAGAAACAGGTGAGGAGGCCCCTGGTAAGTGGATTTTTTTGGGGGGGAGCACGGGGAAATCGCTGAAACAAATTGTTGGGGGCAGGAAGGTTGCAGAATGCAGGCTTGTATTGTGTGATGCGTGTACTACCACATGCTTAGTCTAAGTGGCGTAACGGTGTTGATTAACTCCCTCACTTCATGGGAATCTGCCTCAGAGATCTCCATGAGACTCTCATGGAGATACTGGGCAATCTGCTGCCGCAGGTTCTTTGGCAGAGCTACTTTTTTTCTTGCCCCTTTAAGGGTAACTTTCCTGCACCACTCTGCTGTCACTGGGGGGGCCAGGGACCATTGCTGCACAGAGGTGAGCCACATAAAGGCCCAGGTGGAAGCCGCAGTCTTGGAGAAGACCCTGCCTTGATTCCCAGCTCACTCTCAGCAGAGAGATATCTTCCATAATTAACACTGTCTGTGGAAAATTTGGGGACAGTAATGATTATAAAGTCCCCCCCTACAGTGCTGGCTCTTCCCAAGAGCCACGGGCCCAGCGTACAGTACAGGAACACTGATTTCCCCTGCCACTGTTGTTACCGTTTTGGGGGTCTTGTGGCTCGTGTGCTTGCCAGGGGTCAGCCAGTTAGTGACAGGTATGTGAATAGTGGCTGCGTTTTAAATCACTGAATCAGTGGTCTGTGTGTTGCAAACAATACTGCTTCTGTAAAATGTTGCATTTTGGCTTCACAGATATGACCTTGGGAGCCCAGCCTTCCTCTTTGTTACCGCTGGCTGAACAGCTATGCAGAATTAGGAAGCAGCCACGAAAAATAAAGAGGACTTTCTGCGTGATGTCATGATGCACTCCGTGGCCGAAAAACAAGGATTGAAGGAACAGCAGGACAGTGAGAAAAGGGACCGAATGCGAGGCGCCAGAACGAAGCCACGGAGCGACTCTTAAATGTTATGGAATGCCAAGCAGACACGCTCCAGGCACTAACGCTGCAAACTGAGTAGCTCTGCGCCCACCCTCTCCTGCAGCCACTGTTGTAAAACTTTCCCATGCGCCCCCCAGACACTGCCAACCTCCTGGCTCCTGTCTGTACCCGCTACATTCCACTCCTCTCCATCACAGTTCAGCATTGTAGACTCCCACTATCCACTGCACTGTTTAGCCCTGCTGAAGTACAGTATCGGCTGCATTGTACTTCAAAGGACAAGGCTGCATATGATATCTGGACATACAGAAATCTTTAACCATCCCGGGACCCTCCCTTTCCCCATCGCCCACAGTTCTGAGGGTTTTTTTTGTTTGTCTCTCTCCTCCAGTTGTTTTTGAATAAAATAATTGTTTTGATTTGAAAGCAATCTTTATTCCATTAATTGAAAGCCAACAAAGCCCTGCAAAGCAACAGGCAATTTTCTTAAACCTTCGCAGTGCATCGTCTGCACCAATCACAATCAATTCCTATCATTACAAGCACTGCACTCCCAAGAATAGCAACAAATTAGTGACTCGCAGCTTCAGATTGCTGCCTTAAGGCATCTCTGATCCTTGTGGCCCCACGCTGCGCCCCTCTAATAGCCCTGGTGTCTGGCTGTTCAAATTCAGCCTCAGCAGTCCAGCCCTGAGTGAAGCTTTCACCCTTCTCTTCACAAACATGGAGCCTACAGCATGCGGCTATAAGCATAGGAATATTGTCATTGGCCAGGTCCAGCCTCCCATGTAGGCAGCACCAGCAGGCCTTTAATTGGCCAAACCCACACTCAGCAGTCATTTTGCACTTGCTCAGCCTGTTGTTGAACCGCTTCTTGCTGCTGTCAAGGTGCCCTGTGTACGGCTTCATAAGCCAAGTCATTAAGGGGTAGGCAAGGTCTCCCAGGATCACAATGGGCATTTCGACTTCCCCTATGGTGATCTTCTGGTCCGGGAAGAAAGTCCCTGCTTGCAGCTTCCTGAACAGGCCTGTGTTCCAAAAGATGCATGTCTTGCACCTTTCTGAACCAGCCTGTGTTAATGTCTGTGAAACACCCATGGTGATCCACAAGCACCTGGAGAACCATAGAGAAATACCCCTTCCAATTAATGTACTTGGTGGCTAGGTGGTCTGGTGCCAGAATTGGAAAATACGTGCCATCTATTGCCCCTCCACAGTTACAGAAACAATTTGTGCAAAGCCATCCAGAAGGTCATGCACGTTGCCCAGAGTCGCGGTCTTTCAGAGCAGGATGTGATTAATGGCCCTGCACATTTCTGTCAACACGAGTCCAATGGTAGACATTCCCACTCTGAACTGGTGAGCGACTGATCGGTAGCAGTCTGGAGTTGCCAGCTCCCACAGTGAAATCGCCATGTGCTTCTCCAGCGACAGAGCAGCTCTCATTCTTGTGTCCTTATGCCGCAGGACTGGAGTGAGCTTATCCCACAGTCTCACGAATGTGGCTTTCCTCATCTGAAAGTTCTGCAGCCACTGCTTGTCATCCTAGAGGTGCATGATGATGTGATCCCACCACTCAGTGCTTGGTTGCCGAGCCCAAAAGCAGCATTCCACTGTGGTCAGCACCTCTGTGAATGCCACAAGCAATCTCGTGTCGTAGCTACTACGCGTAGTGAGATCAATGTCAAACTCCTCTTGCCTTTGTAGTTTAAGGAATAACTCCACTGCCACACAGGATGCATTAGTGAGAGCAAGCAGCATATTGGTCAACAGCGCAGGATCCATTTCTGCAGACTGACGAGGCAGAGCATGCAGTACACAAATCGTTGAAAGATGGTCTCAAATGCAGACGGAAGCACAGGAATTGCTGGGATATGAAGCAATGCATCATGGGGCATTGGGACAGGACCCAGAATGCCCCGCGACCCCCTCTGCCTTCCCATAACTGTTAGCAACAGAAGAGGAAGAGATACTCTGTGGGATAGCTGCCCAGAGTGCACCGCTCTGAATACTGCTGCAAGTGTGAACACGCTATTGCGCAGGCAGCTGACAGTGTGAATGCACAGCATCGGTTTCCCTTCAGCGCTCTGTGTGGCGATGTAACTGCCGGCACTGTAACTCTGCCAGGGTAGACATACCCTGAGACAGTCCCCAGTGCTACCAGCACCCAGGAATGTGGATTGGTGTCTATCACAATCACTTTGCTACAATACTGTGGTAAAATAAAGGGTGGTAAAGGAAGAGGCAGAGATTAAACTGCCCTTGAATAGACTAAAATTTGGACATTTGAAAAGCTGAGCTGAAACTGTAAGCCCTCCTGGCCATCGACCTATTTGTGTTTGTAAAAGGCCCTCAGAAATAATTAACCAAGGATTCACAAGCTAAACTGCATCAAGGATAAGACAGCCACAAGATTTGTGGGGACGTGTCACCTTTCTCTTCTACTGCGAACTCCAAATGTTCAAAATTATGAGTCAGGCTCACCAAAAATCTTGAGATTTACTTTAAAATCATGAGATTAAATAATAGAATTGGTGTTTTTTGCCTTCTGCTTTTTGAACTTTTAGGGTGCACTGAAGTCACATTTTAAAGCTTTCTTCACAACCACGAGGGCTAGACACTTACTTACTTTTTCTTTAAAAATGAAGGCTGAAATCACATAGCCACTTGACTCCAGGAGCTGGGGCTTTAAAGAAAACAGTAATTATCATGAGACTCATGACAAAATCGTGGGAGTTGACAACACTGCAAAGGGAAAGCTTTGAAATAGACTCAGCGGAAATATGCTGTGGTGCATGGAACAAGAGGCATTTTTACTGCCATGTGCAGGAGCGGAGATATACATTTCTCATCTAGTTTTCAGCGCCCCAGGGTGAATCATGCCTCCTTAGCTTTAGCTGTTTTTCTTCCAATAGGAGTTTGGCTATTCTTGGCATTCCTGGGGTAGCTGAACATATTGCAAGGAAGTAAGGCCCCTTTATGTTCTTTAAAAGAAAAGGAAACTGTAACTGGACACATCTGGCATTGTGTTTCCACATGTTTCCAACCGTTTGATAGAAGAGCTGCAATCCGCCTCTGACGGCGCATTTCACCAGCTGCATTATCATATGTAAAAAGCAGAAGATCCTGTTGGGACCTGTTAATTACACAGCCTTGGTGTACAGTGAATCGGTGCCCTTAATATTTATTTAATCACTGAGAATGGCGGGGAGGGGGGGAGGAAGGAGGGGCAGGGGAAGGATTTTAGAATACTAATGTGAATGTTAGTATTGCTACCAGCCTTCAATTGGTGTTGCACCTATTACAAACTGTTGCGTTAAAAGGGAATTCAAATAGAGTTTAAGGGCTAGTCTACACTGGCAACGTTAAAGCGCTGTCGCGCTCTCAGCGCTCTAAAAAAACCACCACAAGGGGTGTAGCTCCTGGCACTGATGCACTGTCTACACTGGCGCTTGACAGCACTGAAACTTGCTGCGCTCGGAGCGTATGTGTATGTGTGTTTGTTTTTTCACACCCCTGAGCGAGAAAGTTGCAGCGCTGTAAAGTGCCAGTGTAGACAAGCCCTAAGATGGTGCAGACCCATTGGGTGAGGTTTGTAGCATTTCTCTCTTTTGTCCCTCGTCACTCTGGAGATTTTTATGGACTTTTCTTTACTCTTTGTTTTATGTTTCATTTAAAACACAGACATCAAGGATAATGTAGCAACATTGGGAAGAAGTGAACCCCTGCAGACAGAATGAAGGCTAGAGAGAAGGATACAATATGAGGAAGGCAAATCCATACAGTACTCAAAGATATAGAGGCAATGTTCTCTGCATTAAGCTACAGTGCAAGCTTTCTGGAGCAGGTACAGCACCTGGCACATTGGAGCCTTGATCCTTGATGAGGGCCCTTACATGCTACTATAATAAGTCTATAAAAATAAGGTGGGTGAGGTAATATCGTTTATTGGACCGACTTCTGTTGATGAAATAGACAAGCTTTCAAGCTATACAGAGCTCTTACTGAGGTCTGGGAAAGGTATGCAGAGTCGTAGCTAAATACAAGGTAGAATAGATTGTTTATCATATGTGGGTAACACATATTCTAAGGAACCATTCAAGGTGAAATGGCCCATTAACACCCCTGCAGTCATGGAACAAAAAAGAGTGGGGTGACAGAGTTAGTGGGTTACAGATTGTTGTAATATGCCATAAATCCAGTATCTTTAAGACCATGAGTTTTAGTGTCTAGCAAAGTTGTTTATTGAAGCTTCCAGGCTCGTCCTTTGAAGGTGTTGTGCAGGTTTCCTTTGAGGATGAGGATTGAGAGTTTTATGAAAAGTGTTTGCTCATGGATGATAAACTTTGCTAGACACTAAAAATCAGTCTTAGTGCTTGTTGACACTTGAAACACTGCTGCAGCTCGTCGCTGTGGCACTTCAGCATAGACACTAGCTACGCTGATGAGAGGAATTCTTCCGTTGATCTAATACTGTCTACACCAGGGGTTAGGTCGGCTTAACTGCATTGCTCAGGGGTGTGGATTTTTCACACCCCTGAGCAATGTAGCTGGGTTGATTTAACTTTTGAGTGTAGAAACCCACGGCTGGCCTGTGTCAGCTGCCTCAGGCTCAAGGGACTTAAGGGGCCATTTAATAGAGATGTAGGCAGTAGGGATTCGGGCTGCAGCCCAGGCTCTGGGTCCTTCCCATCTCACAGCGTCCTAGAGCCTGGGCTCCAAACCGAGTGTCTACACTGCAATTAAAACAGCCCCTTAGCCTGAGCCCGAGTCAGTGGGCATATGCCAGCTGTGGGTTTTTAATTGCAGTGTATAGTACCTTTCCCAGACCTGAGGAAGAGCTCGATAGGGCTCGAAAGCTTGTCTGTCTCACCAACAGAAGTTGGTCCAATAAAAGATATTACCTCACCCACCTTCTCTCTCTGATGTTCTGGGAACAATATGGTTACAACACTGCCACCTGTAATAATATTGTCAGTTGTAACACATTCTGTGTCCCAGGACGGCAGATCAGTTCTGAAGGCTAGTTATTCTTCCTTAACATTCTGGAATTAAAGGTCACATCTCAAAGTTCTTCAGTTTGCTTCATCTTTATACACCACTCCTGGGACTTCAGTGGAACTGTTCACCTGCTTGAAGTTAGACGTTTGCCTATATACCTTGATGAATTAGGGCCTCAGTCTCCAGCTGCTGATATGCACAGTTCCTTGCTCAGTTCTTCTATGTGTTCAGCAATGGATGCTTTCTACTGCTGAAGTATCATTTCCTTTGCCATGAGCGTGAGAGCATTTCCTGTCTCACACTGCAGAGACTTTACTGGTAGCAGGGCATGGGAGGCACAGTTTCGAGTGGGGGGCAGGGGAGGAGAAATGTGCTGTATCCAGTGGAAGGCACGGTACAAACAGGAGAACAATAGGCTGGTGTGCAAGGATGTAGATTGGAGTTTTGAAGTTGTATTCCATTTCCCCAGACCCAGGGACCCTGGTATCAGTTTTCTAAACAAAAGGATTTGTTAAGATTCCACTTCATCTGTGGTGTCGTACCATGCCTGTCTCGCATGGCTTGCTTTCCACCATAAACATCTCCATTCTCATACAGCAAAGGAGGATGTAAACTGTTCTAATGACAAATTCATCTATGGACCTATCTAAGAAAAAATAAATCGCCCAAGCAGCAGCATAATGCTCTTGAGTGCTTCCATGGAAGATGCAGAAATACATAGCAACTTAAAAACCATAGACCCTACATTTAAATCGTTCCCTTGTTTGCCAAGTTTACATTTAAATAGATGGTAAGTAAAACGAGATGTGATGTGTGAATAACTGAAATCAGAGCTGAATGGGTTGTAATACTTTGTGACCACCATGTGTAAAAGTTTTTCACTGAAATGCTGATATCTGCTTTCTGATGGACTAGTGCCTTTTCATTGTTATTGTCCTTGTCAGTAAAGCTTTAAATTTATTCATGAAGCAAGCTGGAGCTCAGGTGGCAACAGCTAAATCCATTTAGCAGTAGGAATAAGAGGAAAGCCATTTTAATGTTCTCTTGCAGTGCTGCAGTACTTAGCAAACCCAAAGGATATTAATTACTCAGCATGGTCTGAGATGTAAAAGCATGAATTTATCAAGACAAATGCATCTAGAACTAGGCTAAGTCAACAGTAATTAATGTGATGCAAAAAGAGAAAGGAAGGATTAGTGGACCTACCACATTAGAATAGCATATAGTTCAGGGGCATCGTTGGGATATTAAATGATAGCAAATAGCTAAGATGTTGTGAGGCATCTTTTATAAATATACCTTCTGTTTGCCAGGTATACTCTTTGAATATGGATATGTCCAGAATTTATATTTCCTGGACAGACTGAATGTTGAGTTGTGTGTTTAGCAGACAACAGCAAATTTTATTTTTTTAATACACCTCTACCTCGATATAAAGCGTCACAATATAACACAAATTCGGATATACCGCGGTGAAGCAGGGAGAGGCGGAGGCTGGGCTGCGCACTCCGGTGGATCAAGGCAAGTTCAGTATAACGCAGTTTCACCTAAAACATGGTAAGATTTTTTTTGGCTCCCGCGGACAGTGTTATATCGAGGTAGAGGTGTATAAAAATCTTTGCTATTTGAGTATACCTTTAGGAGCAGAGTGGAGAGAGCGTGTGTGTTTTTCACAAACATTATCTAAGCCACTCCAATATTTTTATGGTGTTTAGCAAACATATAATCGTGACTACATCCACAGATGAGTGGCAGCTAGAGAGATGAATTGGTAGGCTCCACTTGACAAATTTAAGTGTAGCATGTGTATTTATACCAAATCCATTAGAGCAGACAAATGGAAAATCCAGAGATGACTGCTCTGCAATTTAACAGTCACAGAATTCTGAGAAGGCTGATGCCTTCTTCAATGTTGGTAATGGGTCAGATTTAAAAATCTCTAAAACTAAAGCAGTTTAAGTGTACAAGTCCAGCCATGCTGTATTGAAAGTTGTTTTACATTCAGTGAGTAATGAGTAAAGCCAATGCCAATTCTTTATCTCTAGGATATGGTGATGATTCTGACGACTTCAATTTAGCAGATGCACTTGATGACCATCCAACCAAGCGACGTAAGTACAGTAAGCAAATAGCGATTTTGTGTGTAACTACATATGTGGATTAATCACAGGTTAAAGGTGAGGGGTTTACATGACCCAGTCGTCTTTTCCTGGTCAGATCCAGTTTACTTAATTGTCGACAGCTAAAATAAATATTCCTTCTGCAAAATTTGTTTCTAATCTAGTGTTCCTTTGTGTTGCGATGCTGGTTAGCCAGTCACATTGATTTAGCATTTTGACAGCCTGTTAGTATTGAACACATGCTTTTGTGTACCTAATTACTTGAGTTGTCATTCATTCATTCCCATGTTTTCCTGGCATGCATTGTGTAATGCTTTTCTCTTCCAGCAGGTGTGAGCACTATTTCTGAGATTGTGATGTTCTGACTCTGACCTTTCTCCATTCTCTGCTTGCCCTCTATGGGTATGTGTACACTGCAATTAGACACCTGCAGCTGGCCCAGGCCAGCTGACTTGGGCTCATGATCACAGGCCTGTTTAACTGCAGTGTAGATGTTCAAGCCCTGGCTGCCTCCTGAGCCTGAATGTCTTCACTGCAATTAGACAGTCCCACGAGCCAGAGCCCCCATGGGCCAGCTGCAGATTTTTAATTGGTGTGAGGACATACCCTATGGCTCAGACTTTCACAAGACTCTCCCTCTTGCCTGTATTGTTTTGCTTCCACAAATGATTCCAGGAGCATTTCAATGGCTAAATACCCCATTTGCAACCACAAATCAAGCTCCTTCCCAAAACAACTGGGGATTAGGAGATCCTCCCATTTATCTCCAAAGCACTACAGAGACCCCTCCCCACACCTCTCCCCTCCATGAGTGCCACATGGGTTCCTGCAGCCCCATTAAATGTACACAGCTGTCCTGGGACCTGGAGCAGAAGACTGTTTAGGGGGCCCAGCCAAGCATTTTGGAGAGGGCAGATAGCCAATCAGTTCTGCACCACCCAGATGTGCAGCAGGTGCAGATGCCCTCTTCCTTCTTTGCACACCTGGTTTGCCCTGAGGATTGGCCAGTCCCCTCCTGTAGCTGGCATATGCAGTGAGAAGCTGCTACCCTGCCCTCTTTCTGCCATGGCCCCATGATTTTTCCTTTAACAGTAAGTGGCCACATGTATAATAAAGAATTTATAAATGATGTAATGGTTTAATATTTATCATGGCTAGGTGACATTGCAGGAGCCCAACTGTTTGATACAGCAGTCCTCATGTACTCTCTTACAAAGAATAGGCCTGGGGACAAATTCTGGTCAATTTTTCACCCATGAACATTACGTGGCTGCAATTCTTGTAGAGAATTTATGAATGGCTGGAAGAAGTGTTTTGCACACACATGATATGCTGTTCTCCTTTTCGATTGTGCCTGTGCACAGAATAGAGGTGTTCAGACATATTCATACCACCTTCAGCCTCACACTTTCCTCTGCACCTGGCTGATTATTCCTAGCCCCCCATCCAACCTCCTGAATTCTACTCAGATAATTCAAATAGACTTATGTCACAATGAATTGCATAAAGCACAAATATTTTCCGGTGTAAGGATTCCAGATAAAAATATGACTTCTTCCTGCAAAGTCAGTTGGGATGAAACAATCTGACATGACTGGCTTAGTAGCATTGGCATGTCCTATATCATGAGGCATGGTGTAAAGGAGTCTCCTGCCAACAGAGTCATTTAATTGCACCACTGTTCACCAGGCAATCTCTAGAGCTGTGGTCCCCAAACTTTTCAGAGTCACGCCCTCCCACCCCCACCTCAATTATACTGTCCACAAGCCAGGGATGCCGGGGGGGATGCAGTGGTAAGGGGGCTGAGGCTGGGGCCAGGGTCAGGAATGGAACCATGGCCAGGGGCCGAGGCTGGGGGTGGGAGCGGAGCTGTGGGGGCTGACAGGGCTGGAGCAAGGCTGGATGGTGCTCCCTCTCCACCCCCTGTGGGGACTGGCCTGGGCCCACCATACCCCCACCCAACATTCCTCTGTGCCCCCCTAGGGCGGCGCACCCTGCAGTTTGGGGACCTCTGCTGTAGATGAGGGTAGTGCTCATTGGGTATAATGAAAATTAACTCTTTTTCTACAGCATTGTCACAGGATCCAGGTTTCATTATTTGAAATAGATAATCAACTGCATGATATTACAAAAATGGAAGAGTAGAGATACTCAGAATAGAGCAGTGATGTTCAGACTTATCTTAATTAGCAGCCAAAGAAAGAATAGCTGATTGCTGTTGACATAACCTTAGTCCCAGATTTGGACCTTAGCGTCCAAAATATGGGGGTTAGCATGAAAACCTCCAAGCTTAGTTACCAGCTTGGACCTGGTACTTGCTGCCACCACCCAAAAAATTAGAGTGTTTTGGGGCACTCTGGTCCCCCTGAAAAACCTTCCCTGGGGACCCCAAGACCCAAATCCCTTGAGTCTCACAACAAAGGGAAATACTCCTTTTTCCCTTCCCCCCTCCAGGTGCTCCTGGAGAGATACACAGACACAAGCTCTGTGAAACTACACAGAGGGACTCCCCCTCTCTGTTTCCAATCCTGGAAACAAATAGTACTTTCCTATTCCCCCAGAGGGAATGCAAAATCAGGCTAGCAAATCCAACACACAGATCTCCCCGATTTCTTCCTCCCACCAATTCCCTGGTGAGTACAGACTCAATTTCCCTGAAGTAAAGAAAAACTCCAACAGGTCTTAAAAGAAAGCTTTATATAAAAAGAAAGAAAAATACAAATGGTCTCTCTGTATTAAGATGATACAATACAGGGTCGATTGCTTAAAAGAATATTGAATAAACAGCCTTATTCAAAAAGAATACAAATCAAAGCACTCCAGCACTTATATTCATGCAAATACCAAAGAAAAGAAACCATATAACTTACTATCTGATCTCTTTGTCCTTACACTTAGAAACAGAAGATTAGAAAGTAGAACTACTTCTCCAAAGCTCAGAGAAAGCAGGCAGGTGACAAAAGACTCAGACACACAATTCCCTCCACCCAAAGTTGAAAAAATCCGGTTTCCTGATTGGTCCTCTGGTCAGGTGCTTCAGGTGAAAGAGACATTAACCCTTAGCTATCTGTTTATGACAGCTGTATAGAGCAATGATATGAAGTCAAAGAAATTTGGACCCCATTTCTAGATACATGTGGGTTTAAAAAAAAGTGTTGAGATGGCTCAAAGCATGAGAGGCCTTCATTCCACTTAACTCCTCTGCTTCTTCCCCCCATCTCTTTCCCTCCTGGCTATTCATCCATGTCTTCTCCTACTCTGTTACTGTGACCTCACCCTAACATGTTATGTCTGTGTGATATTGTCTGGTTTTGTGTTATTTAGTCTTTGACAAGTTGTAAAATTGCATAATTGCCTAATTCTGTTGGGTATCCAAATACTGCATGTGCCACAGGAAACATATAATCTGTAAGTTATTTACTTTTTTGTACTTTTCATTGTATTTTTTTTTATTAAAATCAATACAAAATTAGTCACCAAAAAAGCACCACTTTCACTCAAGCTTATGCAGCATTGGGATAGCACTATCCAATGACATGGTTTTACCCTATTGATACCAACTCTACAGAGCACTCCAATTGAGCTGCATTCAAAATACTTTTACTAGTTTAGCAGTATAATATTCTTGATGTAGTTTCATGCCATAGATCTTTTCTACACTGAAAAAAAAAAGTTTGAACAGGCAAAACTTACTTCTCCTGTAGATTATGTTTTTCGTGGGATTCCAAATCCCCTTTAAAAAGCCAGTGAGCCATTAGTACCGTTGCTAAACAGCATGTAGGGAAAATACCCTATTTTAGTTATTTTGTTGTAGCTCATCATTTAGAGCAGATCACTTCTAAGAGGGGGATCTTATCTGGTACTTGAGAAGGCAAAGAAAACTCTTATTATTTTTATGTTAAGGTATGGCTTAATAATATCTTTCATGGCTAGGTGACACTGTTATTGCAGGAGCACAGCTGTTTGGCAATGCTAGTCCTTAGATACTATTTTACAGTTACACAGATTCTGGTCAGTTTTGCCCCAATACAACTCTGTGGTATTCAGTAGAAGGACTTTTGATTTACCCAGACCAGACTCTGGACCATAGTCTTTCCCCTGATAAATAAATGCAAGGAATCAATCACAGTGTGAAAGGCTGTTGTGTCCATAAATGCACAGAGAAGAAATGTGAAGTCCTAGTAGCAGACAGGATCAGGAACACATCAAGAAAATAAGTCCCTATCTAATACCTTAACCAGCATAGATTATTGTACAGCCCTATGAACACAACCAGTGATGAGCCACATTCTATCCTGGAATGGATTTGTGTGGCTTCCACTGACCTCAGTAGAAACTGCCTGAATATACAAGAATGTGCCCCATGGTGTGCAGAAACTGTAGACCAAGTCCTCAACTGGTGTGAGTAGTTTGCTTCTCTGAAGTAAATGGAGCTACACAGATACACACCAGCAGAGGATCTGGCCTACAGAGGAAAAGACTGCTCTACTTTTATCAGAGGGCTCTTTGAAACCCATCAAGATATCCAGAATTATGGAGTCAATTTTTCCCCCTTTCTGATCAGTGTTCCGGATGGAGCACTTGAAGAAATCCTCAAGTCCTGAAAACATCTGTACTAGGCCAAGCCAGGCAAGTTGTCAGATACAAGACTACTACAAATCCATGGCATTCCTATTAATATGTTGCTTCCCATCACACACACACAGGCTTTAAAGCAGTGGTTCCCCACACTATGGTCCTTAGACCACTGCTGATCCACAGACCACACATTGATGATTCAGAGACAGCTCACTGCTCACATGGTGCTGCTTCTGCTCGTTTCCCGTAGCAATGTCATGTTGAAGTCAGCTGAAAATACATCAAATATCTCCCTATTATCACTGTGCCACCTGAACAATCGCTCAAGTTGTCATTGTGACTGAGCCTGGTCTGGGTTAACTATGTTCTCAGGGATGTCAAAAATCCACATCCCTGAGAAGCACAGGAAACCGACCTAAGTCCCCTTGTAGATCAACGGAAGAATTCTTATATTGACCTAGCTACTGCCTTTTGTGGGGGTGGATTACCTACTCTAACAAGAGAGCCCATCCTGTTGGCATAGGTAGGGTCTACCCTGAAGCACTCCAGCAGCACAGATGTGCACTGTAGTGTTTCGAGTGTAGACAAGCCTTGAGAAGAGCAGGGCAGGTGTTACACTCTGAGAATTGAAAGGGAGGTGGGTCCATGGGTTGTGAATGGGATGTGATGTTCCCTGGTGACAGCTCCTTAAAGATGTGATGCAAGCTATGAAAAGATTTGAAATCCCTTGCTTTACAGCATAAGCACAGATTTCAGGCTCTAGCAGGCCTTAATTTAGCTTCTGCTTTCTTGTACTGGAATTCACATGGGGAAGAAAAAATGCTCATAATTTGAATGGGGCGATTTTCAGATCAGATACCTTGTAATCGGCCAGGGCTAGAAATTAATACTTCATTCCACTAGAAAGATGATGGATAATGAGGTATTAGACCAGTGACCACTGCAAAGTCTTAGCACATACTGAATGTAGCAAGCCCTGGAGCTCTAGCCTGCGTGATTTTTCTATCCCTGTAGAATTACAATGACCCATACACACCTGCTGTGGGAGAACACTACTCCAGACTACAGACTAAACGCTGTGACCTGGAGTGCTGTGGTTCTGGCACAAGGGAGCAAGCCTCCCAAAGTCCCAGAGCAATCAGATCAAGACATATCTTAAACTGGATCCTTGGACTTGAACAAATCAAGCAGCAGAAAGCAAGCACCTGAAGGAGGCTAGCTGACTTAAATCATGACACACCATTGGAAATATTGCCAGATGAGAGGCATTCTTATATTTAGAGAGACAGGCAGAAATTAATAGGAATAGGGTCGCCACACCTTTTGTTCATATTGTATTTATGCTGACGGTAACATGGCCCATTACTTCTAATAGATATCATCAGTGGCTTGCATTATAAACCACCCCCCTTTCACTTTCTTGGTACAATAGCATCAGGAGTTGTGATATTTTTATTGACCAGAAATCAACGAAGATAAATTCTTATCTTAAAACAAACCCATTTGTTACTTGATGCGGTGTGGCGCGCTGTAGATCTTCTAATGTTGTTGATTTGAGAGACCCAAGCAGGTGAGAATAAAACGTATGGCCCCTCCATGTTCTCAGGATGATTTGCTTTATGTGCTGGACGGGTCCTGTTGTGTTAACAGTTGGTTTGCTGAATCTGTTTGAAGTACATAGTTTGACAGGGAGTAAAATTCTGCTCCCTGCTACTCTGGACAGCAGCATGCATTAGGATAAGTGAGGGCAGAATTTGAGTCTGTGTGTGCAATGCCATCATTGGTGTGAGCAGCACGTAGGCCCTGATCTTTCACAGGTGCTTAACTGTACATAGTCCAGTTGATTTCAGTGGGATTATGCACACGCTGAAAGTTAAGCACCTGCATGAACTTTTGCAGGATCAGGGCCTGCGTGAGGTCTGCAAATAAAGTATAAAAAAGGGCTAATACAATGGTTTTCAATTCATACCATGATTTAATTGATGTTGAAAAGCATGTGGTTTAAGTATCCTGTAATCTTCTACGTCACATATGGGGTGTAAGCATTCGGTGATGAGTAAGCCCTTGTAGTTTATTTCTAAGTCATAGTTGACAAATTTCCAGGTGACACTAGTAACTAAGGTTTTTTTGCTCTTTCTTTTAAATCACAGCTACTCCCAAGTTGCCCAAAAAGCCAGCAGGTGGAACAGGTAAAGATCCTTATTGGTTTATCATTCAGAGTAATGAGTTGTTTCTCTTGAAAACGTTTATGGTGAGTAATGAGTTATTCTCTTACTGTGAAGAACTGCGAAACTTCTGGCTTATTGTTATAAAAGAATGTGACTCGGTTTCCCCATAGCCTGTACTGGTACATGCACATCCACCAACCCATCCCAGGAATGATGGCATTGAATTTCTTTCTTGAAACAAGGCAATCAATGGAGTTAAGGTGGGAAAGTCACCTAAAGCATGAATGATCAAACACTAAAATTACTATAAAGAAAGTAATGCAAATCTGTGGACAGTTAAACAGGTGTGCAGAAGTACTGCTCTCTGGGGGAAATTGCATATACTGGTTTTGCCTGGGATCAAGAGGCCCTGAAAGCCAAGAATTGAGAGTGGTATGAAGTGACCTGTCTGATACAGAGCAGGGTCACTCTTACCTGAACCAGGAGCTGACATGACACAGCAACCAAGAGGGATGGACCCTCTGGAGAGGGTTTGAAGGACTTTGAAACCTACCAGGAGCTCCATGTGGAAGATGGGGATACCTGGTAAGATAGGCACATGTATAAGATGTTCACGGTTTCCAAGACAGAGAAAACCTATAATGACTAAATCCTTTGCCTGTGAAGGCTGGCAGGTCACTGAGTGAGCCATATCATAGCTTCTGGGAATGGAAGGTGCTGAGCTCATTTCAGACTGGCTAAGGTGTGCACAGCTTCCGGAGGAAATTGCAGCGTAAATCCAGTGTCTGAAGAGAGGGGAATGCCTGTTCCCACCCAAAGAAAGGTGATGGCTAAAGGCCTGAGACTTGAGTGGGGCTCCCACAAGGGGGCCATGAAAGCATCAGCGGTACATTTACTTCGGGATCTGTGACACATATGGTGCCAGGAGTGGGATCTAGGACAATGGTGAGTTTCCAGTAAGTGCCAACAGCCCTGACAGCAAGCACTGTTGAAGGAAAAAAGCACAGAGTGTCCCATAGCCTATTTAGGATAGGAATAGGGAGAGACAAATAGAAAAGATTAGGTGTGAACAGTTGAAGAAAGGTCAGCTGGTTGAGCCACTACTAAACTCTCAGGAGCAGGTCAACTAGCTGTGCCCTAGAGGACCAGAAAAGGAGTTATGATCCAGGACTGTGAAGGACACCCAGATCACAGACTGAGTCCAGCAGGCCCAGGAAATCGTGGAGACACCTCCGTAGCTGGAATGAGGCAAGACAACAAAAGGGAAGCAATGCTAGTATAAGGAGAAACAGGGCTAGCACGAGCAAGAAGAGAAGTACAAGCAGCATCGGAGAGAAAAAGTGGAGAAGAATGTGTCAGGAAACCCCTGATCCAGTGAGTGGAACCAGACCCCATGTGATTGGTCCTATGGGAGGCAGACTTTGAGCGAACGTCGAAACCTCAATTTTTAGCCCTGTGGCACAGAGTCTCAGAGCCCAGGCCAGGTGACTCAGGTGCATGGGGCTCAGCCTGCAGAGCTGAAAAATCACAGCATACACATGCAAGATAGGGCTGGAGCCCAATTTTTGAGACCCACTCCACTCGCGTGGTTTCAGAACCGGGGCCGCAGCCTGAGCACAGACATCTACACTGCAATTTTCATCCTCACAGCCGAAGCCAGAGGCACCTGAGCTGGACCAGCTGCAGCCGTGCCCCAGGTTTTTTTATTGCAGTAGAGACATACTCCAGCGTATTATTTTATTTTAGAGAAGAGGTTGACATGGGTTTATTTTTAAATGCTCTTGAAACTGGGTGTAAATTGAACATGGTGCTGAAGGAAGTTTTGGGGAATTCAGAAAAAGGGGATATGAACTGTGCTGATATTGCAACCCAAATTAGGCTGTATATAAGAAAATGGGGAACTAGTTGGGGAATTAGTACAGATGGTGAAGCTTATGAGTTAATAAGTTTGGAACAGTTCTATAAACTCTGCTCACCTGACCTGAAATTATGGTTAATAGACAAAAATCTGAGGGAAGTATGTGTAGGTGAAAAACTGGCTGATCATGTGATTAGATGGCCTGGGTTTTGTTAAAAAAAATTTAACAGGGAGGGAATGGGACCAGGGAAAAGGAGTCAGGGTCAAGCAGCAATCCACCCCTCTAGTGGGAAGAAGGCCACCTCAGAAGGACCCCAAAGTGAGTGGGGAAAAGCATTGAGTCACCTTCTCCAGGATTGCCGAGTGCACCCAATGAGGCCCAGTGTTTGTCCTGGAAAAGCCACTGGTAGCTAAACCTTGCAGATAACTGTGTGGGAGAGGGCTTGTCTACATGGCTCTGCAACACAGCCTACGGGGGTGTGAATTGTAGCATGCACTGAAGCCTTGTGCTGTAGCTGCGCTGCATAGACCCTGAGAGTGCGAGTTCATGTTAACATAGTCCTGTTTCAGACAAGCCCCTGGAGGGAGGGAGTCACACAGAGTCTTATTCTCCTGGGTGCAGATCCATTGGATTTCCAGTGGCAGCGGAACTTGGTGGGAGTTAATGGAGAGACATTGACTGGATGAAGAGATTCTGGAACAGACAGCACAGCAGTAAACCCTGTGTAATGAAACTACATCACTGGCTGAAAGGGTAACTCTTCCTAGTGTGAAGCCCTTTGCACTGCCCACAGCTCAGATTTTGATGCAGACACAGGGAAGGGTTGTTTGGGATCCTGAATGAAACACCTTTCAACATGCTTCTTAGAAGTTAAGTTATGGCTTTAGAACCCATCCAGCTTTCTCCTGGGATGACAGTGTCTGAATCTGACCTGTACAATTCATTTTAAGAATGTGTATGAAATGGTCAGCCAGAGTGCAGCTGGAGTGGCTGACAGAGAGAAGGGTGGACGTGGTGGGGGTGGGTGTTAGTCACCTTCCTCCTGCCTATAACAAAGGGAAAGCAGAGTTAAGCTCAGGTTCCCAATGTATGAAAACAGGTACCTGGGGGAGACGAGGCCACCACCCACTCCCACAAAGAGATGAGTCTTTTAGGGCTCAGATTTTCCTACACGCGATAGCTGATGGATTCCTTCACAGAGTAGTTGCTGAACCAGCAAGAGGGGATGCCATTTTAGATTTGGTTTTGGTGAGTAGTGAGGACCTCATAGAAGAAATGGTTGTAGGGGGCAACCTTGGTTTGAGCGATCATGAGCTGATTCAGTTTAAACTAAATGGAAGGATAAACAAAAATAGATCTGGGACTAGGGGTTTTGTTTCCTTAAAGAATTAAGGAAATTAGTTAGGGATATGGATTGTACTGAAGAACTTGGGGATCTAAAGGTGGAGTAAGCCTGGAATTACTTCAAGTCAAAGTTGCAGAAACTATCAGAAGCCTGCATCCCAAGAAAGGGGAAAAAATTCTTAGGCAGGAATTGTAGACCAATCTGGATGAGAAAGCATCTCAGAGAGGTGATTAAGAAAAAGCAGAAAGCCTACAAGGAGTGGAAGATGGGAGTGATCAGCAAGGAAAGCTACCTTATTGAGGTCAGATCATGTAGGGATAAAGTTAGAAAGGCCAAAAGCCATGCAGAGTTGGACCTTGCAAAGGGAATTAAAACCAATAGTAAAAGGTTCTATAGTCATATATATAAGAAGAAAACAAAGAAAGAAGTGGGACCACTAAACACTGAGGATGGAATGGAGGTTAAGAATAATCTAGGCATGGCCCAATATCTAAACAAATACTTTGCCTCAGTCTTTAATGAGGCTAATGATGAGCTTAGGGATAATGGTAGGATGACAAATAGGAATGTCATCCGAAGTAGAAGCCAAACTCGAATGCTTAACGGGACAAAATCAGGGGGCCCAGATAATCTTCATCCAAGATTATTAAAGGAACTGGCACATGAAATTGCAAGCCCATTAGCAAGAATTTTTAATCTGTAAACTCAGGGCTTGTACTGTATGACTGGAGAATTGCTAACATAGTTCCTATCTTTAAGAAAGGAGAAAAAAAGTGATCTGGGCAACTACAGGCCTGTCAGTTTGACGTCTGTAGTATGCAAGGTCTTGGAAAAAATTTTGAAGGAAAAAATAGTCAAGAACATTGAGGTCAGTGGTAATTGGGACAAAATACAACATAGTTTTATAAAAGGTAGATTGTGCGAAACCAACATGATCTCCTTCTTTGAGAAGGTAACCGATTTTTTAGACAAAGGAAATGCAATGGATCTAATGTACCTCGATTTCAGTAAGGAATTTGATACAGTTCCACATGGAGAATTATTAGCTAAATTGGAAAAGATAGGGATCAATATCAGAATTGAAAGGTGGATAAGGAACTGGTTAAAGGGGAGACTACAACCGGTCGTACTGAAAGGTGAATTGTCAGGCTGGAGGGAAGTTACTAGTGAAGTTCCTCACGGATCGGTTTTGGGACCAATCTTATTTAATTTTTTTATTACTGACCTTGGCACAAAAAGTGGGAATGTGTTAATAAAGTTTGCAGATGACAAAAAGCTGGGAGGTATTGCCAATACAGAGAAGGACCGGGATATCATACAGGAAGATCTGGATGACCTTGTAAACTGGAGTAATAGTAATAGGATGAAATTTAATAGTGAAAAGTGCAAAGTCATGCATTTAGGGATTAATAACAAGAATTATTGTTATAAGCTGAGGAGGCATCAGTTGGAAGTAACAGAGGAGGAGGATGGACCTCGGAGTATTGGTTGATCACAGGATGACTATAAGCTGCCAATGTGATATGGCTGTGAGAAAAGCTAATGTGGTATTGGGATGCATCAGGCGAAGTATTTCAAGTAGAGATAAGGAAGTGTTAGTACCGTTATATGAGGCAAGACCTCATCTGGAATACTGTGTGCAGTTCTGGTCTCCCATGTTTAAGAAGGATGAATTCAAACTGGAACAGGTTCAGAGAAGGGCTACTAGGATGATCCGAGGAATGGAAAACCTGTCTTATGAAAAGAGACTCAGAGAGCTTGGCTTGTTTAGCCTAACCAAAAGAAGACTGAGGGGAAATATGATTGCTCTCTATAAATATATCAGAGGAATAAATACCAGGGAGAGAGAGGAATTATTTAAGCTCAGTACCAATGTGGACACAAGAACAAATGGATATAAACTGGCTATCAGGAAGTTTAGACTTGAAATTAGACGAAGGTTTCTAACCATCAGAGGAGTGAAATTCTGGAACCGCTTTCCAAGGGGAGTAGTGGGGGCAAAAGACATATCTGGCTTCAAGACTAAGCTTGATAAGTTTATGGAGGGGATGGTATAATGGGATAGCCTAATTTTGGCAATTAATTCATCTTTGATGACTAGCGATAAATATGCCCAATGGCTTGTGATGGGATGTTAGATAGGGTGGGATCTGAGCTACTACAGAGAATTCTTTCCTGTGTGGCTGGTGAGTCTTGCCCACATGCTCAGAGTTTAGCTGATCACCATATTTGGGGTTGGGAAGGAATTTTCCTCCAGGGCAGATTGGCAGAAGCCATAGGTTTTTTCGCCTTCCTCTGCAGTGAGGGGCACAGGTCACTTGCTGAAAGACTCTCTGCACCTTGAAGTCTTTAAACCATGATTTGAGGACTTCAGTGGCTCAGACACAGGTTTGATACAGGAGTGGGTGGGTGAGATTCTGTGGCCTGTATTGTGCAGGAGGTCAGACTAGATGATCATAATGGTCCCTTGTAACCTTAAAGTCTATGATTCTAGACTGCCTGACACCTGTCCCCCAGGCTAGGGAGAGAGGCTAGCCCTTTTCCCGCCCACACCAAGGAAGTTGAGGCAGCGCAGAGCATGGTTGTGACTGAATCCCCAGCTGCAAGAAGGGAAACTGAGGCAGTTAAGGAGCACTGTCAAAGCGATGATACCAACTCCAGGATGGGAAGAACACAAGTAAAGCGCACAACTGGTGCTTGAGAGATCGCAGAGGTGACTACAGTCACGAAGGGGGGAGGCGAGTTATTCTCTCCGGTCTATAACCCCCTGACGGGCTGTGAGAATGTGAATGGCTGAACAGGGTGGGAGAGGAATCACCACTCACCTAGTCTCTGCATTTTGGAAACTAAAGGCAAACCCAGTGGGGTATGGGGTCAGGTTCTGCCTTCTCCCCTGCAGAGAGCTGGAGGTGATGCCATGGGGTCTGGAGTCCCTGACCTACAGGGAGGTAGGGCATAGAAAGGAATTTGGCTCTGGGGAGGGTTGAAGATTCTCGCTTGCCAAAAGTTTGGGGTCCCTCAGTGGCTAAAAGCACTGCATGGTTAAAAAGCAGCTTTGCGAGGAGCCAGGCGTATCTGACCAGGGGGTTACTTCCTATAATTCCCCAGTGGGGGAACCTCCAAGGCACCACCAGGGCAGCCAACCCCTTGAGGAACAAAGGGTCGCCATCCTTAGTCCATAGATGCCAGATGAGAGGTGGGAATGGAAGTTCTGTGATGACAGAAATAAGTAGGGGCAGATGAGAGCTCTCATTGGAAATGCACCTAGGAGATTCTGAAGGGGAAAAATAGATAGGTCGGATGTCAAATGGCTCTGTACTGCTTGATGACCAGTACATCAGGTGTAATGAGTAAAACCAGTACCATTTCTTTGTCTGTAGGATATGGGGATGGTTTGGATGATTTCGATTTGTCAGATGCACTGGATGACCATCCCACCAAGCAACGTAAGTAACATTTTGACAGGAAAATCACAATGAGCAGGCGGTGGTCAAAATGTCAGATACTATGATTCTTCTTTTTGTCCAAGACTGGTGTGTCCATGATTTAATAAACCCAGCTGCAGCTCCTGCACTACAGGGCTGGCCAGCTTCCCGGTCTGGGCACAGTGACCTGGCACATGGGGTCACAGCACCACTCAAGTTTGGCCCAGCTGCCCTTTGGTAATTAGGGTGGAGGGGTGGCCAGGCCAAATTTGAGTGAGTGTTGCTGAGAGCCCATATACCAGGTCACACCACCACTCACTCAAATATGGCCTGGCGGCTGGCTCCTCCTTCATACCCCGCATACCATGACAGAGGGGTGGCCAGTCCAAACTTGAGTGACACTACAGCCTCACGATTCCTGGAGCAGAGAGCCAGGCTTAGCCCTGTGGGACAGGAGCCGGCTTTGCAGGATGCACATGAGGTGGGCTTGCTGGGCAACCCATCCCTTGGGCGGGACCTAGTTTCCCATCCCCCTCCTCTAAGACCATCCCATCCCCAGGAACAGGAGCTAACACCCCCACCCTGCATGCCTGCCCCACTTTAAATGGCACTCCCATTACTTTACACACCATTTCGCCCATAACCCTTGACCTTTACTAAATTTATTGTGGCTGCTCCTTGATAAAAATGCCATGGCAATCTTCAGCCCTAACCACAATGCACCACTGGAAAAATCACCAGCTTAAAAGTGTCCCGATATTCAGAGACACAGGCAGAACTAATAGGAAAAGGGCAGCCACACCTTTTGTTCATATTTTATTCATACTCACATGGTAATACAGCCCATTACTAGCAAACATCAGTCGTTTACAGTATTTAAAGCAAAACAGACTTTGGCTTCGTACAATATTGACAGTATCAGGAGTTGCAGTGTTTTCCCGTTACTAGAAAGCTCTCATTGACCAGAAATCAATGCAAGATAAATTCTTGCTGTAAAACATCACTCTCTGTTAGCTGGCGGGGCATGGGGTGCTTAGATCTTTTATTGTCACTGATCTTGGAGACTAAGCAGGTGGGAAAAAAGGTTTATGGTATCTCCACATCCACAGATGTCTTATTTGCTTTATGCACTGGACAGGTCCTGTTGTATTAGCAGTTGATTTGCCTAGTCTCTGTTTGAAGTACATAATTTGACAGGGGATCAAATTCTGCTCTCTGCTACACTGGACAGCAGCATGCGTTAGGGTAATTGAGGGCAGAATTTGACTCTGGGTGTGCAGTGCCGTCATTGGTGTGAGCAGCAGTTTTGTGCCTGATTTTGCACAGGTGCTTAACTGTACATGGTCCAGTTGATTTCAGTGGGAGTACTGACATGCTTAGAGTTAAGCACCTGCATGAATTTTTTCAGGATCAGGGCTTGAGAGAGGTCTGAAAATGAAGTATAAAAGAGAGGTAATACACTGGTTTTCAGTTCATACCATGATTTAATTAGTGTTGAAAAGCATGTAGTCTAAGCATCCTGTAATCTTCTACGTCACATATGGGGTGTAAGGATCCTGTGATGAATAAACCCTTGTAGTTAATTTCTAAATCACAGTTGATAAATTTCCAGGTGACACTAATAACTAAGTTTTTTTTCCCCCCTTTCTTTTAAATCACAGCTACTCCCAAACTACCCAGAAAGCCATCGGGCGGAACAGGTAAGGTGTCCTTATTCATTTATCATTCAAACAAAATAATGGGTTATTCGTCTTGAAAACATTCATTTTAAGCAATGGGTTAATTCGCCTCTGTGGAGAACTGGGAGACATCAGATTTATTTTTTACGAAAGAATGTGACTCAGTTTCCCTTTATCTTGTACTGCTCTCTGGGTGAAATTGCATATACTTGAGTGGGTTCAAGGGGCCTAGCAAGCAAACAACAGAGTGTGGGAGGTGGTCAGTCTTACATAGAAGAGGTCAAACTAGGATCTGACAGGGGCCCAGGTGGAAGATGGGGGTCATCTGGTAAGCCATATGAATAAGCTGTTTGTTTTTAAGGTATGTTTTCTCTGTATTGCTGTTGGTTCTGAATAAGTTCTTTGCTTTATGAAGGCTGGGTGGTTGCTGGGCACCTGCTTCTAGCCTCTGCGGGAGAACAGGACTGTAGGTGCTGCACTAAGTTCAGACTTGCTAAGATGAGAGGGAGCAGCAGGAGAAAATTGCAGCAGAAATCCTCAGTCTGGAGGGAGAGAGACAGACCTGTTCCTGTCTCAGGCTGAAGCCTGAGATCTGAGTCCCCCTCAAGCAAGCCAGGAAGGCTCAGAAGTGTAGTTACCACAGGAACTGTACACCTACAAGAGAGGTGCCCCAGGCCTTGTGCACATGACAAGAACTGCCACATTCGGCGGCTTCAGTGACTTGTTACATTAACACACAAGCATCAAGACTAGAATTACAAAGGGTTCAGAAGAGCTGTGCTAGCAGGACACTGTTATATAATCATTTAGCACCGGCAAGCCCTAGTCCTGGCACAGGACCCCACAGTGCATGGTGCTGCACAAACACAGAACATACACAGTCCCTGCCCAAAGAGCTTGCAATATACAGGTCAATAGATGCCATTTTTCAAAACTGTTCTAAATTTTTTTGAAATCTGCTTCTGTAGTGCAGGATGTACGTGTGGGCAAGGCCCAGGGTCGGGACTCAGGAAATCTAGGTTCAGTTCCCAGCCCTTCTGCTGATTCCTTTGTGACCTAGGGAAAGTGTCTTAAAGGTTTTGTGCCTTAGTTTCCCCAGTAATGATGCCCTACTGCCTCACATGTTCCCTGCTCAAAGAATGGCAGCCCCTTGCTTTCCTTCCGTGTGTAAACACAACAAACTATTCTCGGTTTCATTTTTCTCTCACGTGTTTATCATCCCTGACACAGGAAATCTCTGTTGAAACAGTGCAGTTCTCACTAGCTGTGGGAAGACACTTCCCCCACTCTGTGCTTTTCAAATGCCCTTGCTGATTAGATACAGGCACATTTGAGTGTCTGCTCAGGACCCATTTGAGGAAACTTGCTTGGTAAAAGTTTTACCATCTGCAATGTCTCCAGCTCAATTCCAGCCAAATGTCAGCTGAAATGTAAACGGGTCAGCTGAGTAACAGCTCAGCCCTTCAGCTTGAAATAAACTGCAGCAAGCGAGGGAGATCCAGAAACCAACACACTCACTAGCCAAAGCAAACCCAACCTAACCCTTTGGTCAATATGGCTTTCATTTGGGATGTCAGGAAGACCCAGGTGGAAACAGCGTCACGTAACATCTGCTGAGTGTTAACTATATTTCTGAGCTTCAAGAACAACTCTAGGAGAATAAAGAGATTAAACTTTGTAACAGAGGACACCAAAACTATCAGAATGAAAAATTGTGAGCCACATTCTTCCCTCTATTGTGGTGGTGCAAAGGAGTGGGAAAGCTAGCGTAACTGGCCATCTAGGGGTTCCTCCAGGAATCCCGGGAAAGTGCAGGAACTAGCATAGCTGGCTCCTGTGTCCCCCACTGGAGAGGGTATGTTGGGGTGTGGCTTGAGCTCTGGCAACTCTTGGAAGCCTATACAAACTTCCTGCAGCCATAGCCCCCGAGGCTGCTCTAAGATATATCGGGGTCAAGGCTAGCACAGAACCTGTGGAGGCTCGAAAAGCCAGAAGAGCTCATTGTTCCTGCTCAATTTCATTCTCCTGTATTCAAAATAAAGGAGAAACAAAAAGCCAGAAGAGAACTACACCATAAGCTAGCTGTTAAGCTAGTACCCAGCAAAAGTACCCAGCAAAAGCCAACCACTCCGCAGAGGGGAACAATTCAGCTGCATTTAACTGTTAGTGAGCAAACAGATATAGGCAGGGAGAACAAGGCGAGTATTAATGGGGAGTGGGAGGAGAAGGTTCAGAAGCTCACCATATCCAGATCAGATACCACAGTGATAAGCACCTTACAAGAAGCTAGGTAGATATTTATCACTGGTCCCTGCCTATGAACCAGCACCAGTACTTGTATTCATAATACATACATGCATGATCCAGAATTGTCACACTATGTTCCATTTTTCAAAGTCAACAAGTTTTCCACATTAGAAAAAGACACAATGGTGTGAAATCCTGGCCCCATTAAAGTCAATGACAAAGCTCCCATTAATTTCAATGTGGCTAGGAATTGACCCCATAAATTCATGTGATTTTGGTCAGTGGATGCAGATGCAGGGTTGATAGTAAGGAGCAGTCTGGTAGCTTTATTTCCATATGTGGCAGGGAACTGCTAGTTGCATGGTAGGATTTGCGCTTAGCAGACTGGCTGTAGCATTCAGCTGACAGTTCACATCTGTCTTTCCCATACAGTGCACTTCTGTAAATAGCAATTGTTCTGTAGATAAGAACTATGAACACTGGGATTTAGCCAGCTGTATATCTCAACATGCCTTTAACATGTGGACATGGGGTGTCTGCCCTGGATTCAGTCCCTGGTGAGAGAAGTCATTTTATTCAAGGTGCCTCCTTGAGAACTTGAGCTCATCTCCCTTGCCCCAGAACATTTTTTGTTCTGACCTGATTCTCTCCAGTTTCCATGTCTAGCTTCCACATGCTTTTCCTGCTGCGAAATCACTCACACAGCCAAGGTTCGTAGCACTGTTCCAGAAGCTGGATGGGCATTTACAACTAATTCCCTTTAGTGAGTTCTGTCCTTCAGAGGTTCCCTCAGAACACAGCCTGGCAGATGTGCCAAGGCACTGCGTGTTCTTGGGCAGCCCTCCCTTCAAAGTGCCATTTCCATTCTCTGGCTTGTCCTGTGCTCTGAGCTTTCTCTAGTTGATTAGATTCTGAAATCCCTTTCTGTCCTCACTCCAATTTGATAACATGTAACTTGCTCAACCCTGTGTGTAGAGGACACCTCTGTGATCAGAGGCGGGGAGAACACACACCACATTTCTAGCTCTAATGAGAAAGATGCTCTGTTCTAAAGAAAACCTTTTTCTGGGAAAGCATGCAATTAAGTTATTCTTTCTATTGCATTTCCAGTATTGCCTTGACAACTGCAAGCATTTTCCTTAACACTTCTCACAGCATTTTGTGTCCATTATAAGAGACCATCAGTGGGAGGAAGTTGAGAACCCTCCCCCCATTGCAGTACAATGGGTCTAGGACACAATAGATCCAGATCTAGGAGATTAGGTTGTAGTCAGCTTAATCTGAAAGCTTTGCAATGGGATTGTATTCTGACAAGAGAGCTCTGGTGTATATAGACACCTTTTCTCAGCTGACCTATTGTGAATCGTTGTATCTTACTGATTAAGTCACACTGATCTCTATGTACAGTTTCTCTGTGTGAGAAATGACAAGGCAGCCATGAGCCCATGTTTCCCAGCAGGCACAACAGGTAAATGTTCTGATGCTGCCTTTAAGAAAGAGAATTAAGGCTGCAGAGCTCCTGGGAGGTTGGCCACAGGAGTGGGCCACATATGGGCTCAGGGCCAATGATAAGGTTCTGCAGATAATAAACCTGTACAGTACAGGCTATTCACATTGACGTTGAATGATATGCATCGCCTGCCTAGTGCAGTCACAGAAAGCTTTTCAACAGCGGAGTCATGCTGATAGAATCATGCTGTTGACACAGTGCTGAGATTTGTTTTTTTCCTTTAAAAATAGGGGACTTTGATTTATCTGACTACTTTGACACCCCACTAGAGACTACAACAAAACCAGGAAAGGCAACCACTAAACCCTATCCAAAGAAGCCAGATAATACCACATTTCCTGAGGCACTGTGTAGGAATGCATACATACCATCCCACTGCCCAAGATTCCTCTCTGGGGTGTGAATGAAGGAAACTGCTTGTCAGTGTAACCATGAGAAGCATTGCCTAGTGTTTTAAGCACAGGACTCAGAGCCAGGAGACCTGGCTCACACAAACACTTATTGTGTTATCACTTAATCTGTAAAACGCTGGCATTAGAGCCCTACCCAGAAGGGAGATGGAGACTTAGTTTTAGTGTCCATGTAGCGCTTTGGAGCCATAACTGAGTCCTTCTCAGCTATTAAAACACCCTTACAACAGAGACTTAGTAATGCCCAGTAGTAACCATTGGGTAATCTTTTTAACAAAGTGTGGTATTTCTTCCTCACTGGACAGAAGATAATGGATATTCCAGCACTGAATGCAACTCACATTGGAATCTAATCTCTACTGATGGAGCACCCAGCACTTGGGCAGTTGCTCATGTACTATAATCATCATCATACTCTGGGTGACAAAAGTGCACAGTATTGCTAAAGAGCCAAACTAGAACTGGAGTTTAAAAGAAGCCTCCCTTACCCCTTCCTAGAATTCATGGAAGGAGCAATGTATGCAACAACAACAGTCCTGTGATACTCAGCGGTGTCCTCAGGCCTTAGCAATTACAGCCATGGTGTTCTAATAGAGAGATATGTACCAGTGTGTTCTGCGCATGTGGGTATTTGAACGTAGCTCCGCAGAACAGATAGCAGGGAGGAGCGTTTGGTAATCTCAGATGAGCAAACGCCAGAGCCCTAGTGCTTTGGGAGGGTTCTGGCTTTGTAGCACAGGCCCTTGGCTTGTACTCCACCCACCACCCCCAGTCTGATGTGCTGGAGCTACAAGGCCTGGTAGGGTGTCGTCTTACTGCCTGGTGAGCTTTCGTAATGTAACTTTGTTGTGGTCTTGTTCCTTCAGATATTAGCTTATGGGATGTGATCCACACCACCACAACCAAGAAGCCAAAAACCACCAAGGCTCCACCCAAAAAGAATCCAGGTAAGTGCTAGTTCTTGAGTGGTACCTGGAGCATCAAGAGCTAGTGTCAAATGAGGGGAAGCCACAACCTCTCCAAGCACTCACCTTCTGCCTCACCTATCCCCAGCCCCTTTTATTTTCATCCTATTTTTATTTTGTTCACTCAGTAGTCCTGGAAAGTAGGGGGTCTGGTGTATCCATCTTTACCCCATGGACACACTGAGCTGGTCCTGGCTGGTAGCTCAAGCAACACTTCTCTGGTAGTACCAGCTAATTTGGATGAGTTTTACTTCGCATTTAAAAACAAAGCCAACAAATTGTGTATAGCTCTGACTGCTGTGAAGAAAATATTCTAGACGTAAAGTGATGAAGCACTGTTTCAGGCACCCCACTGAAGTCAATGGATACGTCAGTGGAGTTGTACCTGGTTATGCCAGCAGTGAATTTACCTCCAAGATTTTAGACAGATAATCTGAAACATTATTGTCGCTAAAACTTTCTCCCACATGTTTCAGTGGGATGTTGAGTCTGAAACCTGATGACACCAAGCACTATTTAACAGCCAATCATTTTGCCAGGTATTGTGGGCAGAATTTTGGTGATTTTAAATCTTGCTTTGCTTTGAGAGAGCAATCTTACTTTCCCGCCAGTGAAAGAGTAAAAAAATTCAATTGGCTTGGTTACATTTCTGCAGTAGTTATTTAATAAACATAGTAGGAAACTGTTCTCTGTTTAAACTTAAATTCTCAGGATACAGAGCAATCTGTTTTCCTTTATCCTTTTGTTTTTCCCCCACTACTGACTATTTCAGTCAGTAAAGGCGCATTTCAGAAAATGCTTCCTTGTCCTTTAAGATTCCCCCCCCCCCGCCTTATTTCCACAATCTGAACACATAGAATTGTCTATTTCATTCTGCCCTTTTCCCTCTTGCTTGATTTATATGATTTCCTGGCATTTGATCCACTATGCAAGACAATTTCTGCAAGAAGAACGTGACATTTATCACAACACCAGTATGAGAGCACAAAACTAAACGAATTGCAAATATCTCCCATGATATTATCTATTTAAACTGGAGAAGGAAAAAAAAAAAGTCAGTTACTTCATCTTTCCCATTGACACTGTCTGACAGGGTTGAGAATTTTCTTTCTTAAGAACCTTTGTCAGAACTAAGGGATTAGATCAAGGAGCGTTGAATGAAATACCTTGGAACGCTTGGTCCAAGATAGTAACCAGTATGGTATTTTATAGCAAAAGATCCTGCGGACTTTGACTTATCGGATGCACTAGATGATCAGAATGATGGGAAAGGTGGTGGGAAACCAAACGTAAAACCTGGTGGAGGTATGTAAATTAACTTTCTTACTCTGCGCTAGATCCTGCAGCGTAAAGCTGTCGATCCTTTTTCTTATGACTTCGGGGAATGCAAAACACAGTGGGAACGAACAGAATGACCCCCTGGGACAGTGCCTCTCTTTCAGATTACAGTGGAGCTTGTGCTGATTTACATCAGATGAAGGGCCCTTCCCATTCCTCCATCAAGTCGATACATAGTTTTCATTGTTCAGTGCATCCTTTCATTTAAGCAAAGAATTGCTGCAAATGACAAAGGTGGAGGAAGTGGAGAGATTTAAAACTGCAAGAGCTGGAGATTGGCTTTTTCAGAGCATTAGCTCTTCCTCTAGCCTCTCATGTAAATTTATGGCATTTCCCTGTCTCTCTCTTAAACATGAAAGGCCAAGTTCTTCCTTTGGATAGAGCGTACAAACTCCCCCTCTCCCTCTTTAGAGTGGCACACACATACATACCTGAAGGCCAAATAGGACTCTGCAAATTCAGGGCTTTCTCCACTGAAATCAATGGATCAAGCCCATAAAGAGGGATGAGGAGGGAACATCTGTTATTGCAGAATTAATTAAAGAGAGATAATATATTTTGTATTAAAGGCCTTGTCTGGCGTCTCATTGGCTATTTACACATTTACGTATTAGTCCCCTTGTTTTATTTCTTATTGTCACTGTGACTCATGAACTACTGCAGGTCTGCTATGTTGTCCCTACCTGATAACTCATTGACTGACTGGTACGTGCTCTTGTGACTCTTCATCGTTACCAAGACACAGAAATCCAGAGCAGTCCTAATTCCCAGCCCAAAATAGAATATGGGCTGGACTTAACTGGGTTGGGAGGCCTCTTTCCATTACCAAAATATTACAGGTAGAGACTCATTTGTCTGCAGTTATTGTTCCTTGAGCACCAATCTAGAAAAGACTTGCACAACCTTTGCATAGAATAAACTACTATACCGCTTGTGTAATTAATAAATAGATATTACATTAGATTTTATTAGCTAGGTGATTTGCAAGTACTTTGATTTCAAGGTTTGTTTAAATATATTAGACTTGTTGAGGAAAATCTAAAGAGTCAGTGTGTCAGTACCAAGTATCAAAAAATAGCCTCTCTCATGGAAATTTATACCCCAACTTAATCAGCATTGGTACAACTTACATTTTGGCCTCCATTCAATTTGTTAGTTTTGTTTTTAATCTTATTGCGAATCCTAAATCCATAAATGCTGTTTTCTGTGATCAGTTAATGAATAGAGAATCCTGTTCCAGGCTCGAAAGGTAAAGATAACCCTTCAAGAGGTGGAAAACAGGGTAAGGAGTCTTGTACTGGCTCCCAGCCGTACCTCTTTCCTTATACGAATCTCAGCTTTCTGGCACCCACTTTACTAAGCACTGAAAACTTCTGTTACTCCTCTTTTATCTGCAAAATAAATTGGGCATGTAATGGTTTGACTATCAACACTATTTTTCCTATTAATTCAGGGTTGTTTTGTATTTCTCCATTTCAATTTTGCATGCATTAAACTTATTTTCTCAGTAATTTTATCTCAGCTACTTGTGTTAGAAATGTGTTCATGCACAATCCTTCTGCTGGAGATACTCCAGTAACCCTTTAAAAAAAAAAAAAAGCCAAACGCAGTAACATCCCACGATGAGAGGCCAGATACCCTTTTCTGTCAAGATCTGCTCAGTGCAAGAGAGTGGTGGGGCTCTCAGTGAGCCATTATGCTCTGCCCTGCACAGCCACATTGGTTAGAGCAGCCTAGGGGTTGTTCTAATCTCTCAGTTGACAATCATTCCTAAGTCTGCTGAGTGCATGTTGTGCAATACAGACCTTGTGACCCTTAAAATAGTCCCTATATTTATTTTAATTAAACACTGTCTGAGCTACTTTTAAGCAGGAGACGGTTAATACAAATAAAGAACATCAGCTCAAACAAGCAAGCAAGTTACATCCTGTTTGAGGGAGAAAAAGGCCTTTGGGATTGAATTTGGATGCTCAGTATGTGATTGTAGCCTGACTTTTTCTAGGAGCTGAGCATTGGCCTTGCCCACAAACAGCAGGTGCTCAAAACTTCTGCAAGGGCCTGAATCTGAAGTCATTGAAGTCAGTGCCATTGACTTCAATGGGTTTTGGATCAACCCAAAAATAAGGCCCTAGTGCTTAAGTTGGATAAAGCCAATGAAAGGCATCTGGGAGTAGATAGAGAAATTGCTGAACTAATTCTTTTGGCAAACCCGCCTCCCTCCCCTTGCATGCTTTCCCACCACCCCCCAATGTCTTGTGGTTTCATACTAACCAGTATTAATATTTTCAATTACTAGTTAAATGAGAAAATCAGCCCCTGTATGAATACAGTTATGTACAAGACCCAAGCAAGTACTGCATGAGCACCAACAGAAAGTATTAACAGACAATATATCAATGGGACTCCCTTAATCTCTGCCATTCCTGAACCTGGAGTACAGTGAAACGGTGAGATGTCCACACAGATGGGAGCTCCTCTTGAATTCAAAGTTGGGCTACTTATGAAGTTCAGTTCAGAAGACAGACTGCACTTGAATTGTATTGTCTACATAGAGGTGATGCAGCTCAAATGTGGCATTAAGTGAATATTTGTGTAATAGATGGTAGATTTGTAAGCAAGAGATACTGTCCCTTTTGCATGTCCCAGCAGATCTGTCATTCCCAAAGCACAGTGTGGGCACTGTCAGGGAAGTAACATTTCAGTGAGATACCTAATTGCTGATGCTTATCAGCTTCTCACCCTCTCCTGCTCTCTACAAATCCAACACAGTGCCACCTGCAACCCTTCTGGATGGTTTAGCAGAGAGCTTTGTGGTTACCAGGGTTAGTAGATGTAGCTGAACAACTCGGTAAAAGGCCTTGAACATGTAACATATTGCAATGTCTAAGTTACAGGAAGTCAGCACATCTTGTTTGTTTTTTTAGCATTTTCAGATGATGATCTGGCCAGTGTTCTGGACGATGGGGAGTACCATCCTGATAAGAAGAAAGGTAGGTCTTTACACTCTGCTGACCAAGTCCATTATAGTTGGTTTATATCCCAGGTCAGTTAATACACAGTATGGCCCTTCCATCTGGAGACTAGAAATGGTGATAGAACTGAGATAGAGGGTGTAGTTAGTGGACAATCTGTGATATTTCATCATTATTTACAGTGTGGTAGCGCTTACATGCGCCAACGAGGATCAGAGTCCCATTGTGCTAGGTGTGGTAATAGCTCTTTTTAATGTTGCTACATCTTGCTACAGCACTCATTTTCACTTGTTTGTGAGAGAAACAAAGTGAAGTCAATCTAAATCCAGAATAAGTAGTCTCAAAGACATAAACTGGATTCATTTAACTGTTGTTCTTTCATTGTTGTTGTTATGTTAAGCAACACGATGGCCTAGGTATTAATGTTGTGCTCAGGTACCATGATGTATTCATGCCTGATATAATTACCTGCACTGTGCACTATAGTCACTTATAACCACACATCCGCAGTGTCTGGCTGTAGTCCCCAAATCATCTGTTTTCCATGATATGGCTGCTATCTGTCATTCAGCAGCTGGCAGCCAATCCCGGTGCAAGATTTTCACACTCACTTCCACCCCTTCCTCCTGGCAGGCGGGCAGCCAGCCTTCCCTAGTTCCCTAGCCTCACTGAAAGCATCTGTAATATAATCTGAGCAGCTAATCTAGTAGAGCACCCTGTGCAAAAGGCAGTGGAGAAACTGGAGTGTAAGATGAGACTGATAAGGAGTCACATACATGTGTGAAGTTGTACTTAAATCACTGTAGTAGAGCCTTGCATCACTAACAGACAACATGAGCGAGTCCTGGTCCTTGAGCTAAGAGATGTTGGTGGAAACAGAGACTAGGGTCAAGCGCCATGCTAAGGCCTTTCATGGAGCGGAGATAAAAAAGCATTATTGCCAGCAAGCCCCATATAAAGTTGATGGGGAGGTAATTTCAGAAGCTGAAAACTTCTGCATTGAGACTTTCCAGAGAAAGCATGTGATTCCTTTTTGGATCTCCTGCTTGAAGCTAGGAAATGTGCCAAAGGGGAAGCGTATTATGGCCCTGGGGGAAAGACCATGGCTAGCTCTGGCAAAGAGGCACGTTAGTTTTATCCCAGCAAAGCAAAAGAGAGAAGAACGCAAGGTGTCGGAGGCCATGAAGGCTGCAAAGTCCAGGGGAAGTTTTAGGAATGCAAGGAGGAGAAACCTATGCAGATGAATTTGTTCCTTTATTAGCACTGTGACCTGTATGGGTGCCATGGATTGCAATACAGGAGGAAGAGCAGCTCCTAAACCACCCTAAGCTTGTTCACAGGTCACTTCAACCACCTCTCCTTTGTGGCATGATTCCAGAGTAGCCTTTTTAACATGAATCTCTGAATTACCCATTGAGACATTGGAGGAGCAGAATGGCAAGGAACAAACTTGTAGCCCACTGGCGGGAAGGGGAAGACCTTTGTACCATTGATTTCTTTAACTCCAAAAACAGTTACAATTTATGACTCAGCCCCCTTCCTTTGCCCCCAACTAATTAGTTTCCTTAATTAGCTTTAAGTTATTTGAGGAGTGATTTTTAATGGATATCAACTAAACTTCTAAAAGTTGCATTTTACAAGAAAGCATCTGCCTTCTAGGATGAACCCCAAGCAATGACGTACTGTCAGGATGTGCTCTTGTTCCTGTTGAAGTCAGCATTCCTTAATGTCAGCAGGCGCTGGGTGAGGCTTTGCTTCATTAATTAGGAAGTAGTGGTTTCACCTATGGATTGGAAAGTGCTCTGAGGAATGATCCAACTCCAAGTGTAGTTAAGGACAGGAGTCCCACAGCACTGGGAATTGGCTTGGGGAATTGGCTTTCATGACTAATACTTTGAATATACAGAAAATGGTAGAAAAGATAAAAGCTTTCCCTCAACTTTCAACCACTCACTACTGCTTACTGAGCGTTAAGGTGAAGACATCAGGCCACATGTTTGTGAAGATCCACAATATTAAATATTAAAATAGGAAAATTCAAAGGATGAATACCACCAGCCAAGTCAACAAACTGCACTAAAGATAAACTGCATTGGAATAATTAATACTATGCTGACCCGCTTCCATAAATTCAAGATTTATTTACAGTGATTTGTTAACTATAGGTTCGGAGAGAACTTTTCCTCCTAACCCTGTTTCTCCAGGGAAAGCAGTTTTTAAATAGGTTTCAGGCTAAGTAAAGATTCCTTTGCATTATGGAGCTTAGCTGCACATTTTTCTATTGACAATGCAGGTATGTTGTGTGATTCTATATAGCATGTCACTTATCATCCGTTTATAGTCAATGTACAAAACTTTGCTTAGCACGGGAATAGGATATAGAGAGCTCATCTGTCATACAGAAAGAACTACCCACTTAAGGCGGCTTCTCTGATAAATGTGTGTGATGTCTTAAGTCTTCACAACAAAAGCAAAGAGAAAAGAGAGGAAGAGTCATCAAATCCCTGGAACTGATCTCACCTTATGGTGAAAGAATGAATAAGTCTGTCAAGCCAGGTTCTGATTCTGAGCTACGGTCCGTAGCACGGGTCCCATTCTACCGAAGTGCATCATGAATAAAGGTCACTGCTTCACCGTTTGTAGAAGATGCAATAAAATAATAAGAAACATCACAGGTGGGATTTCTGCTGGAATGGGAGAATTCTCATCGGGATTCCTTCCTGGGCACTGAATCCTGTCACTGCTTTGGTTCCAGTTGGAATAAATGAATGTGAGAGTTGACTCATTTTGATATAAATGCCTGCTAAACACAGCCTGTTAACTCTCTGAGCAGCTGTTACGGGCCCAGTTCTGCAAGGTGCTGAACACTCTGAGCTCCCATTGAAGGCAATGGGGCTTTAGAGTACTCAGACCTTTGTAGGACGAGGTTCTGCTGCATGTGCCTGTGTCAGTGTGGGGACCTAATTAATCCTTAGAAAAAGGAGGAAGCCACTTGGCTCTTCATACCTCCAGCCAGATCTTCTTCTTTGACTAGAGATTTACAGCCCCAGTGTGGTGTCAGGCTTTGGCCTCAGTGAGCCAGTAGTTATTACACTCATGTGCATCACACACACACACTGCCCCCTCGACTACCACATTGCACACGTGGCATAACTTCATAGCGCCTTAGTTCTCAGAACATAAGAAAATGGAGGCACCATGAAAGAGAAGTGCGAGGCTGATTAATGTGCTGAACTGTTTTAAGTCAGCCTGTCTCCAGAGGGATCGAGTAGACTAGAGGGTGGTCAGTTCCCACATGCCCCTTCCCCTGTATATACAGTTTCAAGCTGCGTGTGTTGCAAGCATCTCTCATTATGCAGGTCCTCTTTCATTGCCTGCCCACAGCCTGACACCAAAAAACCTTTGTTGGAGTCACCCTGGCATTGTCTCAGAGGAAGCTGAGATTTCTAGACTCGAGTGCAGATACGTGTAAATGAAGCCACAAGCAACTGTAAAGCCTGCCTTTGACTGCACAGCACTAAATTTATAATCAGTTCCACTTATAGCCTAACACAATGTTACTGAGCCAGCAACTGTTTAATTATATATGAGGGTTACCTTAGCGTGCAGGTCTGCAGTCACACAACAGCATGTTCCATACTGCCGCTTTCCTGCAAGTCTTACCTCCCCACCACCACCACCAACACTGAGAAAATCACTAAAGTCACAGTAGGATCATGAAGGTGGCTGTCAGCTTAAGGCTCCTGGGCCAGGTTGGCAGCCCCTTACCCTGCTGTGCTAGGAGATGGTAGTTAGAAAGCATGACCCCGCTCTTCTCTCCTCTGCGACTGTCTTCACTGCCAAGACAAGTGTGTTTTCAGCCAGGGCAACTCATGCACATAAAACCCTAGTGGAGACATGACACCTGTGGCTTTACGGTGAAGTCAACCTCACCTAGCTGCCGCTCAGTAAACACTACAGAGCCATGTCTCCACTAGGATTGTACAGCAGAGTTGCTACTGTGTGTTACTTATCCCACTGTTTGTCCGAGTGAAGACAGCCTACATGCTCTGCCAGCCATAGCACAGTAAGGTAGCTGTGTCCGCAGGTGGCCTGTGCTTTCACACGGACGTCCCTGGTCCTAGCTGCTGGTTTTCTCTGTGTGTGTGTGTGTGGGTGGGTGGGTGGGGAGGGGGGGGTCTCCTCCATGCATGCTACACAGGTTCAGCAGAGGAGCCATCGCAAGCAGTTGTGGGGGAGGGGAGCTGCTTATGCTGGGGAGCGAGCACTAGGTGTTCTGCCCCCCAGTGCGGCTGCAGGGAGCACTGAGGTTCCTGGTACCTGCCCTTCCACCAGAGCCAGTGCAGAAGGGTTGTGGTGAGAGCAGAGCACCCTGCTGCCAGCTCTGCGCCCATTGCCCTGGCACGCCAGGGGTTGGTGCTGCAGGGTGAAGACTAAGTACGTGACAGGCTGGCCACTGGGCCTGGCCTTGTGGCTACACAGCTGCTGCCATCTGTTCTCAGCCTAGTTTCTCTCTCATTCTTAGTCTCCTCTCCACTTCTCCCTCACCCCACCTGCCTGTTCCATTTTGTCTTTCTGTCCCAGTTTCTATTGCCCACATGTCTCGGGGTGGGGGATAGGATCCGCAGGGGCAGGGACACAGAAGAGCAAAGTGGTCTGGTCCTGGTCTCTAAGGGCACATGTACGCTATAAAATTAAGTTGCCCTAACTTACATCGGCATGCAGCTGCGCAATAACTACATCGCTTGTGCGTGTCTACACCTGGCTCTGTGTGTCGGTGGTGCGGGTCCTCACCAGGAGCGCTTGCACTGACGGCACTGTTAGTGTGAGGCGTTGTGGGATGGCTTCTGAAAGCCAGCCACAGTCGATTGTAACCAAGGCAGTGTCATTAACCTAACGACATAGACAATGACTCTACGCCGCTCATGGAGGTGAAGTCAGGTTGGCGTAGCGGGTGAGTTACATCTGCGGGAGCGAAATTCTAGTGTGACACTTACAGAGTTAGGTTGACGTAAGCTGTTTCTAGCTCTGTAGTGTAGACCAGGGCATAGTCTATATTCAAGAGCCCAGCTGGCTGGCCGGCCACCCCAGGAACAGGAGAGCTTTCAGAGAGCCCAGCAACTGTTTTACACCAGCTCTAGGGTGCGTTTGCAGTAGGGGGTGGGGTGAGTCCACCTTCCTCCCACCCTGGCTGGGACAGGCTGCAGGGCATGGTGTGGGTTACTGAAAGCAGTGGATTCAGTCAGGTGATGGGGGGCAGGAACAACACTGCTGTTGGCTTTGATCCCCAACAGGCACCAATGAATGCGAAGCCCGTGCTGGCAGCATCAGCCCTAACGCCTCTTGTCTTTCTTCCAGGTGGCAGCGACTACGATGCAGGTAAGTAGCGATGCACAGAAGCTCAGCTCCGTTCAGCCCCAGACCAACCCTGCTACCATGGCAACTCCGAGCGACAGACACATGCAAACACTCGGCCCCCCGGCCCCTGCCCACCACATTTCCCAGACTAGTTTGCTTAAGAGGCTATGGGTGAGAAATCCTGGCCAGCCCTAGTGTCTGCAGAATAGCCCAGATGGCCTGGGGGAAGGGAGAGAACAGCTAGATCCCTGGAATAATCATTTTGGATCCTAATACGTATTTAAGCACAACATCCGCTCCTCTGCTTTGTAGGCACCACTGCCGAGACTGGGACAATAGCAGGAATAGCCAGTGCTCTTGTCATGGCATTGATCGGCGCCGTCTCCAGTTACATTTCCTATCAGCAAAAGAAGTTTTGCTTCAGCATACAACGTAAGTGGTTCAAACGCTCTGAGCAGAGCACAGAGCTTGCTGGGGAAAAGAGGAGGAAAACCACCCTTGCCTGAGGGTCCACATGAGGGGCAGCAACCCTCCCCCTTTCTGTGCAAGAAGAGGAGGCTGCGGCCCCTGGGGAGAGCCCTCCAGGGACTTGCCGGGGGAAAACCCCACCCAGAATCCTCAGAGAAGTTAACACACCCTGAGGCTGAAGTAACCTTGGGGCTATGGTACCCACCATGCACGGGAGCGCCAGCGGCATCGGTTCATGGGAACGGTGCTGCTTGGCTGTGTTCCTAGCCAGGAGGCCCAAATTGTTTATCAGCCCCCTGCTGCTTCTCTCAATTGTAACTAGCTAAAAGACCCAGTTTGTGAGAAGGAGCTCCCCTCATTACACTGGGGATGGGTGAGGGAAAGGCAGGGAGAGGAGCAGAGGCAACATGAGACAGTCTGGGCGGGAAGCAAACCTGTGTGTATAATTGGTGGGATACACTTAAGGCCTCCACCACAATCTCTCTTTGGCATGGCATCAGGAGCCAAGCTGTACCTTGGGACATTCAGGAACAAGAAGAGTGATGGAGGAGACTGGAGTGGTATTTATTATTATTGACTGAAATTATCCCTGTGGTGGGGGAGAAGAAACATCCCCACCCCACAAACCTGGCTCACTAGCAGGCAGAGAAATTTTGTAGGATAAAGCATTCATTTGAAATTGAAACAACATGTGTCAGCTCCAGCTCTTGCAAGGGGGTGGCTTTGTTCCACCCCACTCAGGAACTCTGGATCTGAAAGGTTTTTTTCTTATAACATTAACTATTTAATCAACCAAACTATTCAAACCCACCATTTGATAAGGGTGGGAACTCCTCCAGCAGCTACACCCTTCACCAGTGTCAGTGAGGGGACTCAGCTACCCCCTGCCTCTGCACACAGAATTGTTGACTGAACATGCACACACATTAGTGCTGGCTCAAATGCAGGACACCACCTTAAGCCAAACAGCCAGCATATTGTTCCAGCTTAAAGTGATGGCTCTACAGCATTTCATTACAGTCTAAGACTATTCTGGGGTAGGATCTGTCCAGACTGCAGCACCCAATGAATGACGTAGGAACATACCATAGACTGAGGAATAAGAAAGAGGAAATATAACCAGAGTTGAAAACTTACCAGTAGGCAGAGAGAGGAGATACAGCAAGCAGTGGCTGATTCCAAAATGGCCTCTCTAGAGTCTGTCAAATTTAAAGGACTAACCCCAGAAAGGCATGCTGGGAAAAAGAAGTTCCTAAAAAGGAAAAAGCCTGCAGTGGGAGTCATAAAGGAAGTGGCTAGAGCAGTATTGCATCCACATAATTGTATTTAATAGCTTCAAGTTCTTCCCCCTCCCCAGGTAGCTGTTCGTATAGTTCAGTTGTAAAGATTGCCTTTCAAAATAAATGTTTCCATGCTTTTCCCATTGGGAAAATAATGAATGCAGCAGGCCAGCATTCATGAATAACCCTACAAAAAGAAAGCAAAGTGGAAGGAGATGATTTCAGGGAGGAAATGGATTACACTTCATCACCTTCTGTTTCTGTAAAGCATCATTAATTGTGAACACTTCACAGCATTAGGCCCTGATCCTGTAAGTTCCTTCCCCTGGACAGACTTTTCAGGATCTGCCCCTTAGCTAATCCAGTTGTAGAGTTAAGTAATAACAGCAGAGAGGGACACACCAAGATGTAGCTACTGGGGTGGGGGGTTATCGTTAACTCTGAGATGAGGTTTGGAAAGAAGCTATTGCAATCCAGATGGCAGGTACACCAAGCACAGCTAGGTTGTGGGAAGGGGCTCACACTGCACAGGTGGAGGGAGGAGAGGAGATAAGGCCCTTGAGAAGATGGGAAGGACATTGAAACACATGGGGGAGTCTGAAAGGGCTGCGGCTGTCTCTGAGGCTGGGCAGGCGAGTTCCTTTGTGTGTGAGAGGGAGGGTGAGCAGCAGCATTCTGCAGCTGCTGGAGACCTAGGAATGGGAGATGGTAAAGGAGGGAGTTGCAGAATCCCAGGCAAGCGGTGGCCAGAGCCTGGCCTTGGCAACCATTCTCAAACCCTTTCATAGTATGAGTCACAAGAGTGGGTATTTGTGGACACCTCTCTGGCCCCTGACCCGCCTCCCTCTCCCACTACCTGGCATGTAACACCCACAGGGCAGCCACAGCCATTGTGTACATAGAGAAGAGCACTGGGGAAAGTGCTTGGTGTAGTTAAAGTAGCTGTCTTTAATATGATGTAGCAACTGGGCAGACCCTAGTCACCTCTGGGCTCACCTCTGAATACTGGTGGTCTGGAGCCCATGGGGTGGGACTCACTGTCCCAGGGTTTCCAAGCAGTTGTTATGAACAGCCAAAAAAGCTAATTTAAAATTAATCAGCTAAAATTCCTTGAGTGTCTCCTTCACTATCGGGGCCGAAACTTACCCTGAAACACTGCTATTTTCCTGGCTGGGGCTGTGACAAACAGGTGAGAGTTTTGGAAAATCAGATCAGCAGGAAAAGTGGAATTAATGTGATAGAATAAAATGCCCTTGTTTGTTCCCCCTATTTAAATGATATTTTGAAAAGAATAAATAAAAAATAAAGCCTTTGATAAAAGGGAAGCCGAAAGAAGCAAAGCCCAGAAAGGCAGCAGGAAATTAAAGTTAATTATAAAGGAGGATTAATTTAAGTCATCAGACATGGCATGCTGGGATAATGTCAGGCCTTAGATGCATTGCAGTGCATGACAGAAATCTGAGAGCAGTCAGCAGTGGCAGAACTGGCTTTTTATTGAAAAACATAAATTGTGTTTGGTGTTATTCCAGCAAAACACATGTCTTGGGGGAGGCTGCTGTGTTATGGAATGACTGTGCTCTGGTAGCACAAAGGAACACTAGGGGTGTGTGGGTGTGCGTGCGTCCGTCCGTCCAATGGTGAGGATGTGGGCTCAGTTTGCATTTTTTATCTCATTTGGACTGGAACATTCATGCACTCTTCATGTTTTTATCCATGACTGATGCAAAGTTTTCCCCATATCCTTTACCCCTCTCTGTACTTTAACACCCATCACCTTGGTACCTAGGAGCATCAAGATGACTTAGGGGAGTTCTGACAGGCCATAGTCAAACAGAGCAACGTTGGTATTTCTATGCTACTGAGCAATTATGTGGGAAAACGCCACACCTACTGGTCACACTTACTGAGAGGAAACTTAGAGTAAGGCTGGCAATTTCAAAGAAGCCTAAGGGAATTATGTGCCATGCAGCCAATGGGAGCTGGGCACCTGGTTCCATTAAAAAGCATCATCTGCATTATTCACACTCCTCTTTCACCATTTGGAGCAAGGCCTTTCTTTCGCCAGCACGCTGCACTTACACAGCTCCCTTGCTGCACTGGGCCTGACGTGTTGAGAGCCCGCAATTCCCACTAAAATAAATAGGAGAAAAGGAGGCTTCTCTGCACTGACAGGCTCAGACTCTGTTTCCCTGTCCCCCTTCCCAGCCCCCTTGGTCATTGGTTTTCTAGTGATTTGCACTAATAGCAGGAATAACATTACACCTTCCGTGGGAGGGGCTCAAAACGTGTCATATGTTTTGAGCCTCCCAAGCCACCCTGTCAGCCAGTGACTGTTACCTGCCATGTACACCGTGGCATACGACTGGCTTACGATCACACTGCAAGGCTAGGGTAGAGCAAGGACCAGAAGGATCCCAAGAGTCTTGTTTCCCAGGCCTCTGTGCTGACCAGCGAATGAATGCCCACTGCTGCTTGGGCTAGTACTGGCCTTGGCTGTGCCTCACCTCCCATTAAACACTTTGCTGTGTTATTCTGTAGCCCTCCTGCAGCGTCAGAGAAGAAAATGTTTGCTTTGTTGGCAACATTTGTGCCCCTTTCCTACAGCTTGTGACCTGCTTTTCCCCAAACAGCATTAAAAAACACCCCCCACCCCCCTGCTGAATTAACTGCTCCCATAGAATGTAGAACCAAACCCACCCATCGTGGTAAGAGTGCCTTTGTCGTTTGCCATTGAGTGATAGGGAACTCACATAAGTGACCAGCCGTTTGGTTTGGCAACTTCTTCTGTCTTCCTTAGTACCAGCCCAGGTGTAAAGGTCCCATCCTATCTGCCAAGGTAGTGCATTTGGCTTCCCCACGCCTGCAGTGTATGTGCCTTCACCTTTTTAGTCATATTTCTTTTCACATCCATGTAATAGGCTATAGTTTCTTTAGTGCTGGGTATAATACTAGGTCTCATGGCATATTAGTCCTTGCTACCTCCTCTGTGAGCAGTAATATCCCCATTTTATAGATGGAAAATTGAGACAGAGGGAGATTTAGGCACAAGAATTCAATGACTGTTAGGTGCCTAAATGCCTTAGAAGTTCTGGGCTTAAGTCCTTTGCCTCCCACCCCCCACCCCACATAGCGAGTCTGTGCAAAAGCTCAGCCTCAAATCCAGCTCTACATGGCCCAGGCCTGTGCCTTAACCATAAAACCATCCAGCCCTCAGTTGTAACTAAAGACTTTACCTTAGAGGCATTGGCCAGGCAGCCGCTGTATGTCTGACCTGGCACTGGGGCAGAACAGAGCTATGTGGTCTTTAAATGTTAGCCCTGCTCTGCCCTTGCTGCCATGAGCATGTAGCAGAGACTGAAATGTTTCTGTGTGTCCTGTTCCCTGCAGCCATCGCTTTCTGCCAGTTGCAGTAAGAGGCTAAATTCCATTCTCCTGCCCCCCACAAGTAGTCTTGTTGATTTTATTGTGAGGCAAGGGAATAGAACTAGGCCAATAAAGCAGCTAGTTCCTCGCAGTGTCCGACCCTCCCCCCCAGAATTTACTTTGCCCAAAACTCTGAAGCCTCTGGGGTCTGCTGTCCTTGGTTGTCAGGGTGACTAACCCTGATGTGGATTCAAACCACTGTTAAACAGTAGCCCAGGCATGTGTTTCACATTCAACAGCGCGACTCCTGCGCTGTGACCTCACTGTTGTTTTGAAATGACTCAGCCATGCCTAGCAGGCCCTGTTGAATTATTTTTCTACTCTGAATCCCAGCGGCACGTGTCATGCTGTTAGTTGCTGTAGTACACAGTGTGACAGGCGTAGATCCAATTACAATGAACAGGATGGAGTTGTAGCCACGCGCAAGCTTTTTTTCATAACACACCCATGTGTCCAGCCGTGACTGTGCATCCACCCCACCACTGCACTCCGGGACCAGATGGCGAGCTGGCCCGGGTTGCCTAGCGGAGGTGCAGAAGAAGCAATGCTCTGGGATGTCGTGCCATAGAGCGCTGGGAGGAAGGAAGGCTGGCCAAGCTGGTGACATAAGTATGGTTAGAGGGGTCTGCCTACTGTTAAAATCAGCATTACAGCCTGATCCCAGCCTACATCATGTAATGACCATGTTGTGCGTGAACACAAACAACAGCAGCGCCTGGTTACAAATGGTGAAAGTTTATAATGCAGCCAGAGCTGTAGGGTGTAGCTTTGCTTGTTGTGTGAGTTCTGTGCTAAGACTTGTATGTTATTGGTCAAAGCTGCAGAAGGGCAAGGTAAAGCTGCCTTGCATCTCTGCCCAGTTTGCTCGTCTGCTTAAGCCTTGAAATCCTCATTTTACCCTGTTCCCCCCAAAATTGAGCATGTTTGGCACAGTTTCCTCCCTTGCAACTCTGTTCCCAGTGCAGTCTGCTTAGTTTGCCCATCACCATTCAGCTGCAGGGGGTGGCGGGGGCTTGTTGCAGCGCCCTTATGGAATGCACCTTAACTGAGCTTGTGTATAGCAGAAAAGCAAATAAACTGTCTGAATGTGAAGTGGGGGGTAAGTAACACCTTCACTGCTGGACTTCCTGGGGTATTTCTGCCTGGTATTTGAAGGGGATGCACCATTGAAATCTACGGAGCCCTAAGATATTGCAGGTAGGTGCTGCAGCGCTGTCATGCCTCTGACCTGTTCCCACAAGCACTGTGAATAAAAGGGCAGAAAGGCAGCAAGGGTTGTGAAGTGCCAGATGGGGGTGGCTGGCTCCTCTCTGCCCTACACTGTACCTCTAGCCTGTTGAAAACTAGAGTCTAGGCCAGATTGGTGGAAGTGAGCCCAGTGCCACTGAAGTCAAGGCCATTTCAATGGCTTATTGCCAATGATGATTTTGGCCCCCTCAGTTATTCACAATAGTGCTTAGCTTTCCCACCCTACCTCAGTGCCCAGCCCGGCATGATGTGCTACTGAAACGAAGAGCCTTACTAATTGCGTCCAACGTTGAAAACTTTTTTGCATTTAAAGCCCAAACGCCCACAAGTTTGGGAACCTCAGTGCGATTTTGCTTCATAAACAATACAGGCTTGCTCTAAACCGCTTCCTTTACCCATGCGTTGGTAAGATTCCTTTGCATCATTTAGCATTTGGTGAGAAATATACCTTACTCTCTCCTTCCCCATCTGACTCTCTTTATCATCACTTCATAGAGGGTCTTAATGCGGAGTACGTGAAAGGAGAAAACACGGAAGCTGTTGTAACTGAAGAACCTCAAGGTGAGAGCTTTTTTGGCACTGCTCTTAATCTTTCTGAACCGTGGCTTTCACAGCTCTTGCCAAACATTAATACATGTTCCCATTGTAAGTGTCTCCCACGTCAGCCAGGCCTTCTTCTCTCTGTTAAGCAAGTCATAGCAAATATAACAGAAGACACTGCCACTTGCCCTAAAACATCCACAGCAGCCCTTGCACACATGAAAGAGAGAGATAAATCCAGGGGACTCAGAGCCTGATTCTGCAAACAATGGGCCTTAATACTTTGCCACAGTGCTTGTCAGCTTGAAGTGCTTTACAAAAGGAAGGCATCATCCCCGTTTTAAAGATGGGAAAACATAGGCACACAGCTGAAAGGATTTTCCCAAGGCCACAGAGCACTCCCACCGTTGACTCCTTGTATTTAAATACTTTAATATGTTGTTGTATTCATGGTGATTCTTTTTCCCCCTCCAGTTAAATATTCAGTCCTAGAAACACAGTCAGCAGAGCCGCCACCACCACAAGACAATGCGAAGGTCTAAAGCATGGCCTTGGGCTGGAAGAGAATCAGCGGCAAACACACACACAAAACCATCTCACATGCTTGTAATTCAGCTTTTTATTTAATTTGGATCCAAGCTGTTCAATGTGTATTTAGACTAGAAGTGGCTTCTTGTTGATATAGGTGGTAGGGTTAGAATGTCAGTGTCTTTTTATTTTTTTTGTAAAGAGTTATATGTTTACATGGAATTTAATAATGTAGGATTGATGTCACGTGTACAAAACAACAAAAGGTGCTTCAGTAGCCTTCCAAGCAACGTTTAGGATTTTCACGTTTGGGACAAGCAGCTGGGATAATGTCTTTTTCAAAGAATGCCAGAGCGTACAGGTGTGAGGATGATAAAGTGCCTGTAAAATAACGATCCAAAGCAAACCATGCAAGAACTTTTGTAAATCACTTCCAGCCAATTTCTGTCATCAGCTATGTGCATGCAGTGTCAGCAGTGAAAATTGTGTGTGCAGCTGAGGGTACATTTTGCTCCTTAGAGTAGCTACACCTAAAAATAAAGTGCCTATGGGTAGATCCTCATTTAGGGGCCCTGTCTGGGGGGGTAACAAAGGCCTTTACTCATTGGAGTCACAGAGTTGAGGTTGCACATCATCTCATGCTACTAGGCTTCTACCCACCTTTAAGGACCTGATTTTGATACCAGATAATGATACAGATCATTGCAATATGGGATTTTGGCAGGTAACACTGCCATACATGGTTGTGTCTGAGATTGGCATTGAGCCTCGAGTGCCAGGGTTTGGCTATGATAACACTGACACTTCTGCATTGTCATTGAGATTAACTGAAAACTGTGTGTGGATTTAGGGACAGGTTCAGATCTCATTTACGCCAGAGTCACTTGAATTCAGAGAGCTGAGTTAAAACTAATCAAATGTTTTTAAAAAGATCAGAGCATAAGGTAACCTCTGAGAATGGTTAGAAGAAACTGCCACTGATGGGGTAATTGTGCAGCATTATCCTCTATGGCGTCAAGTATCAGAGGGGTAGCCGTGTTAGTCTGGATCTGTTAGTCTATAAGGTGCTACAGGATTCTTTGCATCCTCTATGGGGTTTCTTACACCTTCCTCTGAAGCATTTGATGCTGGCTACTGACAGGATACTATACTCACGTTGAAGCAGCGCTCTGATCTGTGTTCCTGTTTAACTGAAGTGTAACAGATTAATTCTGGCCTCTGGTAGCTTGACTATCACTTGTTACAACTTTTTTTTTTCCTTTATGCCCCTTTTATTGCTGCTACAATGTGGACACTGCCACAATGTGGACACTGCCATGTTTCAATACATTTTTCAAAATTAGCCGAATTGGGAAAAGGAGGCTTTGAAATATAGGAAAAGTCTTCACTTTCTCACGTGGAAAAGGTACAAAGTGTTTATAGAATCAGGATGTGCATACATTTTGTAACGTTTTTGCAAAAATCCCCATTATGTGAATGTCTAGTTTTCAGTTTGATGTATATGCTCAGTTTTCATGAAGGGACTTACATGGGGCCTTGCCTGTAGGTATTTGTATAAGCCTAGGAACATTTTTTGTAACAATCTGATTTAAAGGAAAGTACCTAGTAGCATTGTAAATGTTTGCAGCAGCTGTACAATTCCTTATGCTCTGGTTTTTGATACATGCATTTCAAAAGCCTTATAATAGCTTTGCAGGCAGAAATACATTGTTATATGAACGTGTTGGTATTACAAAACAAAATGTAACAAGCTGTTTCCAAAGTTCTCATTTAACTATTGGCTTCTATGGAACTGGAGCAGGAAAAATAGACAAGGAATACAGCATTTGTGCGTGCTTAGATACTCTAGAGTCGGGTTATCAAGGAGGAAATGTGGTTTGTAGAATTTTGAAGAGCACATAAAGAAACCCAGATGCTAACGAAGCCACAAAGCTGAATTCATATGATTGTATATTTCCAAATAGTGTAGTTTGTTTCTTTCATAGCCAAACATGTTTGAAAGCTGTAGTATAAAAGCATTTTAAGATAAATATTAGCGCTAAAGGTTAGTATATGGCACTGGTACAATACCAGGAGCCATTTTCTTGGGTAGATCAAGTGAACTTAATTCCATATTTCGTTTTTGCTGACGAAAGGAAGTGTTTTGATGAGTATAGATAGTCAAATTTTGTTGCATTTCTATTATTGCTCTGTACAATCACTGTGTGTGTCTACTGTACAGTGGATTGGCGTGTTCAAGATTGCTTACTTTAGGAAAGACCACTTAACCCTTGCAGGGAAAGTGTTAAAAGACTAAAACATTTGAGACCTCTTAATTCACAAATATTGCAATTTTCTATTTTAAAGTAGTTTCTCTGAAAAGAATACGAGATTTTAGAACTCAGAAGTAGATTGCACAGAAGCTGCTTTTTTTCCCCACAGCCTTTTCTATGATTCTGGTAAGCAGTTATGCCTTAATGCAATTTATAATTACAATATAAGAAAAAGTACATATATACACAGCAGAACTCCTGTTCCAAGTTTACAATAGCATAATTTGGCATCTAGGAGAAGGAGGACTTTAAAGAGGAGACTACTGACTGATGTTACATTGAAAGAAAAAAAGTTGTTGCATTCTTTCTCCCATCCTTCATCTCTAGATTGTCTGTTCAATCTGTACAACACCTCGAATAATTCTTACTTGTAACTTCTCAGTAGCTGTGCAAGTTATGTTTTACTTTATGCTTCAGGGGAATTTGATAGGGCTGTTACTTCCCTACTAAAGACCTTCATATTTAGAAACAGGTGACAACTTAAACAAAAAAACAAAACTCTATATTGAAACTCTGCATACATGATCTCAGCCACATTCCCTTTCGAAGTAGCCAGAGAAAAAATATTTGCAAGTCGAAAGTGGTAGGATACAGGAAAAATGTGACATAGCTCAACGCTAAGTGAAATGATTTAATTTTCCTTTAGTCCAAAATATAGCCGAGGACCTGCTGGAAGGTTATATACTGCCTGTGCTGTAGCCATGCACTCACCACACCCTGCTTTTTGGCGGTTAACTGAGACCAATTCTAATTTAAAATCCATTAGTTTTCTGTACATACATGAAACAGATCCTTGACAAGAAACCCTCTCTAGTCACATAAAGCTTTGGTTTGTTACTATATTAGTGAAGTGCATTTTCTTTTGGTAAAGTTGTAATTGTCCTTTCAAGCCAGAGAATTGTGACATTCGGTTTTGACTTGACACTTTTTACTACACCCTCAGAAGCTCTTATTAAAATCTCCCATTTTCATGTAATCCAATAGTACATATTCTTAATGACTTATTTTGTTGTGGTAAAAGTGGAATTAGTCCATGAGAACCATTTAAAATTAAGAAAACATTAATATTTAAAGTGGAAAGACAGACTTGGCTGTTAAAATTGCTTCTGTGACAAGTGATGTTCAGAAACCATACGGATGAAATTAGATAAAGAGTAAATTATTTCTTTGAATGAATTATTTCTTTGAATAAAAGTAAGGCATACAGTTTACTAAGGCAGAACTGACCTGTACCAAATGAAATTTGTGTATTATGCTGTGAAAAGGCAGACTCATTTTGCTAAAGTGCATATAAGGCTTATAGGGAAAAATCAGAATTTGACTGCTGAACTACCACTGGAAAATTATGAATAAAACAGACACTCATACACAGTGACATTTTGGTACGGTGTGTTTTCTTTGTGTGTTTGACAAAAATAGGAAAAAGGTGGAAGAGTATTTTTATACACACACACACACACACACACACACACTCCTGCATAAAAGCCCTACTAAAGCGACTTCAACTATTTTTTCACATTAAGAGAAGTGTTGGTTTTCTGAGAAAATAAACATTAGCTTGAAAATCTGCAATTAAGGATAAAATTGACGAGTATGGAAAACACTGGTAAAGTCACCCTAACGAGCTTAACTCTGCCCCACCACTGGTCAACTCAATGTAGCCAGTCTGGAATCCAGAGTTTTCCTGTAGAACCAAGGACTTCTGGCATACCTGACTTTGGATTTGTACCTCCATGTCTAATATGTGAAATTCCTCTGCAATGGTGATTTCTAAACTTAAATATTTGGCCCAGATACGGTGACTCAGCATGTCACCGTTTTTACATTTGATACTATTTGCTGCTGAGTAATTTTTGATGTAGAACAGTAGAAGCCCTTTCTCTCTAACAAATGCCGGTGATTAGAGGGGCAGGAGAATTCTGGTGCAGTGATAATACCTTTAAGCCAAAGTAAGTGACACGTACAAAAGTGGGGGTGCACCCTTTTCTCCTTTTTACAATTTGTATATAAAAGTGTGTGTGCACAAATATTATGAATTTCACATCTTGCCTTACCTGTTCTCCTGTTTGTCTCCCTTAAAGGACTCAGCTGTAGCTGTAGACTGGGAAAGTTCTAAGCCCTTATTTTCACCTGGTAGTGCCAGTCATTCTGGCTTTATTAAATCCATGTGAAAGACTGAATAGCTTGTTTATAATTAATAGATAGATAGGGAGTAAATATAAACTACAGTATAACTATGGGGTGGGAGGGCTGTGGAAACAGTTGGATAAGACTATATTTACCAGTTTAGTAAAAACGAAAGGGTGTTTTGTTTTTTAAACAGAATTAAACTTAACTAATGAGGGGGAAAGGGGTTTCACAAAGTATCATTCAGCTCTGAAATGTGACTTCTGTATTGCTCTGACACCTTAAAAAAATTGGAGAGTTTAGGTTTAACTACCTACCAGTGCTTCAGACTCATTCTGGGATTCCTGAGACATGGTTCCCCACTCGTAGGTTCTGCTGGCTGAGGTTGATTCTGCTGGTCAAATTTACCTATGTCGGTACACACTTGCTTTGTCTTCCATAGATTTGTCCTGGTGTAACAGATGACAGATTTTGAACCAGCTACTGGAACACAGTTAACAATTCCATTGAAGATGCACCAGTCAGATCTGAACCTTGCTCCCTCTTACAGAATGCATTGGCTCTGCTGTGTTAACAAGAGTAAACAGTAATCATTAATTTTGTCACTTAGTAGAATAAGATGCTGAATGCTCACGCAGGGAGCAGAGCAGAGAGATCATTTCACTTAAATCACTTTCCAGAGTAAAACCACACTTGGACCAACAGAAATATGAAAAAGCATCAGTTTGAAAACGAGCGACAGGGGATGGATCACTTGATCATTACCTGTTCTGTTCATTCCCTCTGGGGCACCTGGCACTGGCCACTGTTGGAAGACAGGATACTGGGCTAGCTGGACCTTTGGTCTGACCCAGTAGGGCTATTATGTTCGTATATACTGAGTTAAGGCAAGTCAATTTTGCTTATTACTCCCATTATTTCAGGAGGATCCCTCATGTTGTTATTGCGATAACAGATCACTTGGGTAGGTTGAAACCTGTGGCACATATAGACTATTTGCAGGAATGAGTGACACTTTTCTATATAAAAATGAATCCATACATTGTAGCTGTGAGCATATAATGTTTAATATCTGAAAGTGCTACAGTTATTCCAACTATCCCTTTTACAATTATTATGGAGCACAGTCTTCCATGATCACTAGCTCCAATAAAGAGAAAATTTCAAATTACTTTCTTTAGGTTTCATTTTAGAAACAGCCTGCTCTATTTCAGTAGACAGTTAAAATGCCATGCTATATTTGAAGTACTAAGGAGTTTAATTAACAACTCAACATACTCTGCCTGTATAAAATTCACTGATGGTATACTGTTTTATAGTATTGTTTTTATATAAAAACCGTCTTTCGTCTTAATGATCTCTTGTGAAAGGCCTGATTTAGATTAACAGATGTGGCATCTTGGTCCCTTCTTAAACTATTCTGCTTCAGGTGTATAAACTACTATAAAAATACATTTTACTATCACAAATAAACAGGACACATTGCAATATCATGCACTGTGCATACTAAACTTAGAAGACTGGATACAGAACTTCTATCAACAGTTCACACTTGCAAAAGAAGCACTCATCGGTTTGTGTTATACACGACAGCTTTATGTACGTAAGTGCATAGAACTGGGGAAACGCAGTGTGACACACTGGCATATTTAGTACAATGACCTCACTGCACAGCCACACTAACTGGTAGGGCCTCCTTGAGGCGGATATTCAGTGAAGATACTCCGTAGGGAAGGGCTACCACCATCAGATAAAATGGACTGGTAAAGGCTTTAGAGTGGAAACGGTGAGAGTAGGGAGGAGGTTAGAGCTCCGATGATTAGAATAGCAGGGTGTTAACCCCCTGCTCCTCTATAGCCCCACCCCCAAAACTTAACCCCATACCCTGCGGTGCTTATGTCCCAGGGTATAGGCAGGGTGCCTTAAATTGAGCAGGTAGCAGGCTGGCTAGGGACCTGGATGGATAATGCAGGAGGGCTGACAGCAGCCCTTCTCCCCCCCCCCCCCCCCCCCCCGGCTATATGTAAACAATTATGGAATTATGAGCCGGGTACTACCAGACATTTAGGAATAAAGTTGCAGCCTAAGCCACATCCAGAGTCTCATGGCCTCTTTCCAGCATAGCTGGACAATGGTTATCCATGTACAGTAAGAACTACAACTAGTGCATAGAACCAACTGATGCTCAAGAAACAGGGTTAATTCCTCCAGGCAGCATTTGAATCGTACAAGTCAAGGCCAGCAAGTGGAGTTACATTATCTTGACTACTCAAAGGAGGAGCTTGGGATTCTTGTGAAATGCTGGTCAAGTAGGAAAGAAAAAGGGAAATTTCAAGCACGTTTTACTTTCACGCCTGCTGAGAAAGCAGCTGCAGAATTATTTTTTAAAAGGCTGCATGTCACTAATGGCATCGATTAAACAGTTCTGCAATAAACATGGTTTGGGAGAGGACTGGAATAAAATGAGAAACAAAGATTTTATATAAAAATATGGATAAATGATTGAAAACAGAGAAAACATTGGCAGCATTTAAAAAAACCCAACCCAACAGGCTTTATTATTAAAGGAAACCAATTAAGCGCCTATTATTTAAAAACATCAAAGTTGTAACAGTTTATATCTTCCAAAACATTTGGAGAGGCAGAATCAATTTTCTGAACCCATAACATGCAAATAGAGTGTGTGCATGTTTAACATCACATATGCATGTACATAAATACACAGAATTGGATTGTGTGTGTATGTGTTTAACAGGACACACTTAAAATACGTGGAACTATACAGACTATACAGTTTACACAGTTCAATGTTCTTCTAATCCAAATTGCTAGAAAACAAGTTACTGAGTACAAGATAGACCTAATTAAGCTTACCCCTTATTCATGAGGGTAAAACAGGACAATAAATGGTCCAAAGGTTTATTTAAACTTGTAAAAAAAAGGCATTAAAAAAATTAAAATCCATGCTTCACCAAATATATTACATCATACAAGTACCAGTAGGTGTGTAATAATTGGCAAATCCTGTTTACCTTCATTACCATCCATTCTTAATGGCATATTTACTCAAAATGTAAAATTGGCTGCATTGGAAAATACTTAATTTCAAATCTGTTTCAAAGTGCATTACTTAAATATGTCCCCAAGAATAATAGCAGTTGCTCTAGATAAAAATAATGTACTGCATTAAATAAAGAGCTCCCATTCAGAAAATTTCTCTCAATGTTCTGATTAAGCACAAACATTACATGGCATTTCATTTGGGTTTCTCAACCAGCCTCTGTACCCAAGGCAGCAAAATGCCTCTCACATTATCTGTCTGACAGATGGATTCCTTTTTAAGATGGTTAAATTGTTGGTTGCTCAAAATAAAGTTAATTTTACAATTGATGATTTAGTGAGAAATGTCAAAACACATACAGGAACTGCCAACTTCAGAAAATACCATCACAACTACTGAAGCTCTTTTTGGCCTCATCATAACAGAAACAGACACAAAGAGTAAGGCATGTAGATTGATAGCAATTGTAAGTCACTCACAATCCTTGGGAGACAGGGAAAATATTCCACCTGCCTCTAAGCATATATACGCAGATCACCTGACATGAATGGTTTTACATGGCTTTTGCTGCACATCAGACAGAAGTGCGCATTGGTGTGGCTGAGTGAGAAGGAGATGACCCTCTATCTGATGATGAAGAAATGGATCGGGTAGCAGCTTCTCGCTGTAAGTCTTCCACCTTCTTCTGAAGCTCGGCTCTGATGGCAAGTAGCTCTTTAAGATTCTGATGAATTGGCATCTAGTGGTTTAACAGAAGAGAGCTATTTTTGTTATAATAATTAGTTAACTTCTCAGTTATTAATACATCTGCTATTTTCTTCTGTTGTGACATGAGAAACCCCAAGCTTCTTGTGAATTTCATTACATCTCAATATTTGGAGTGACTATTTCTTTATTTAACATTTCAAATGATAAATATTCTAGTCAACTTCCTCTCTCTCCCCAGTTGATCATGACTCAGTTGGTAGGGCCCCTATTCAGAAGGCGGTACACATTTATTGAAGGGATACCCAAAGACAAGGGCGGGGGGAAGTAAAGGATGATTAAGGAAAAGCAAGTTACTTTAATAATATACTTTTAATTAATTTTACCAACGTTACTGTCAGTGAATGTATGAAACGCCTTCACCAGGAGTCTCTCGTCTCCCGTGAGATGAATTTGTTAAAAAATAAATAAAAAGTAAATTAATAATAATGAAAAGCATTTTGCACCAGAATACAAACACTGGTCCACAATTCAATACCAAAGATGGAATTTAGAAAAGGAGAGGCCATATCCCTCCAAGTTGCCCCATAGTGCTTTGCACAGAAGAGTGACTGGATGCAATTTAGTCCAACTGGCTGTAGTCTGAGAAGGTCCTGTCCTTCTCAGGACCTCCACATTTCAGGGAAGTTGATCACACAAGGCCTTTTCTTACTCTGTTGCTTCAGAGAACAGCCAACTTAGTGTTTTCCTTGGCTCCATTCAAAGAAATTGGATCATTTGCCAATGGAACATATTTCCATGGTTTTGTACAGGGCAGCTTTACAAGCATTCAGCCCCTCTCAGCCTGGGATTAAGCATCAGTCATTGTCACAGAGGTAGAAAAATGGCTTTTGCCTGTACAAGCCTCCCAGATTCATGCACTGATAAGCCTTTTGCAGAAGCAAGTTCAGGAGTGGTGTCTTCTGCCCTTTCTGTGGCCTCTGAAGGGAGCCTTGAAGACATCACTGTCTTTGGCTGAGTGCCTTTCCTAGAGTTATGAAAGGATTTGTTTCATGTCTATGTGAAGCAGTGGAACACGGCTGGGCAAGAGGAACACCTTTAACCCCATTTTTCTCACTAGATCTGCTGCTCTGGACAAAGCCCAGCGTGATCCTCCAAAGTGCAACAACGACCATGAAACGGCCAGAAAACTGCCACACTTCAGACTGAGTCTTCACCGTACTTTACCAAACTATTTCCAACTATCTAGAGTAAGGAAGACAGATATTCTGTAAGTGCTGTCAGAAGAGTAGAGGGGAACTCTAGGGCTCTTAGAAGCGATAAGGTAGCCTAGAACCATGGAACATTTGGCTCAAGGGAACTGCATTCATCCCTGACTGCTAGTTACTGCTCAGAACGGATTTCAGGGCTACAGGGTTAAGCTTGAAACTCCTAGAGCTGGGCTGTGTCGAGGAAAGAGGAAGTTTGCTTATGCCACTTCTGATACCCTGGAAGTCACTGGGTCAGCATCCTCCGCTCACATGTGGTGATATCAACTGCACCATAAAGAGGGCGTCTTTGTCTGCCTTGCTGAAGGTTTGTAGTCACTGCACACTACCAGGTTCTTGACAGGGCATATTAGAAACACATTTATAACAATTACCTTCCACAGCCAAGTAATACTGAGATGATGTACCACAGCATGTATATGGGAATTCAATTTAATGGACAGCAAGAATTTTCTTGTAGTGGCCACTAAATTTTTCAATAAGAAAAAACTGCTGCTCTACTAAAGTTCATTCTTGTGAATCCTCTTCCTACACTAGTGCTCAGGTCCACAAGAGAATGATTTAGCTGTTGTGTTGCACTGGGCCATACGGGCTTTGCACACCTGATTTCTGCCCAGCATCATCATGGACCATGTAATGTGACATCTTTCTTTTATGGACCTGAACAGCTTGTCACATATATCACCTACACGTCCCACTGAGCAAGCCAGACTCATGAAAAACAGTTTCAGATAACAGACTTAGTAGAACCCTGCTATAGATCTGTGCAGGACACACTGCGTGAACACTGCTGAATACAGACATTATGTATAGCGTTTAAAAGGGAGGATGCTGGCTGTGTTACTTTTCTGTCCTCCCTAACACCTAAACTAGCAAAGAACACATTACAGTCTCACGCAGTCTGCTATCCCTCCCACGCTTCAATCTGAAAGGACGATACATCCATAAATTATGTAAAAGTCACAGTAATGAAGTCTACAAAATTTAAAACACATAACTTCAGGCACCATATATTCGCATTATACACAAAAAAATATGGTCAAAGAACATTAAGGTTGCAAAGTCAAGCATTCAAAAGTTAGGTAATGCCACAATTAAAGTCATCTGTGTGACTTTAATGTGGCCCCCCTCGCATATGCATTATGATACAGTCTTTAATTACATTACCACGTACCATTTTCCCCCATATTTTCCTGCCTCATTCACTGCACAGAATGGATGGTGCTCCAGTAATGGGCAGAAGAGGTTACTCACTTTGTGCAGTAACTGCAGGTCTTCGAAATGTGTCTCCCTATGTGCGTTCCACTTCAGGTGCACATGTGCCTCTCAAGCCTTTGATTGGAGATTTTCAGTAGCAGTGTCCATTCAGCCCATGCATGCATCCCAGGCCTCCTCATGCCAGAAACTAAGACTTTATAGGGGTGTGCGGGTGAACTGCCCTCAGTTCCTTCTCCCGCCAAATGTCCCCTAGCAGAAAGGAAGAAGGGCGGGTCATGGAGCACCCATAGAGGGACACATCTCGAAGAACAGTAGTTACTGCACAAGGTGACTACCACTTCTTTGAGACGTGTCCCTATGGATGCTCCACTTCAGGTTACTTCTGAGCAGAATCCACAGATGGAGGAGGGAGTTTCAAAATTGAGACCAGAACTGAAGATCCACTGCAGAAACAAGTGTTGCATTGGATCTGGCAGCATGGATCAGGACGTGATGTTTTGAAAATGTACGTATTGAAGCCCAAAGAGCAGCCCTACACAGCTCACAAACTGGCACATTCTTAAGCAATGCTGTAGATGTTGTCTATGATTTGGTCGAATGTGCTATCACCCTTCGGGGGTAGGGAGGATGAATGCTTGCATCCACATACCAAGCAATACATCCAGATATCCATCTCAATAGTCTCTGAGCAGAGATCGAGGACACCTTGGATCTATCCATGAAGGAAATGAAGAGCTTAGGTGACTTTCTAAATGCTTGGTTCTATCTAAGCAGAAATCCAGTGTTCTTCTAACATACAGGGCATGAAAACAGGATTCCTGCAGAGAGAGATGGAGCTTCGGAAAAACAACTGGTAAATGAATACATGGAGGTGGGAAAAAATGAAGGCGGAACTCCAACAGAACCTTAGGTAGGGATTCATTGTGTGAAGATAAAGACATGAAGAATAACAAAGCGGGAGATCTGCCATCAAGGCATCCATTTCCTCAACCCTATGAGCCAACGTTATGGCTATTACAAAGAATGTCTTCATACATAAATGGAGCAGAAGACAGGCTGCCACTAGTTCAAATGGAGGTCACATAAAGAAACTGAACACCAAGCTGAGGTGCCAGATTGGGGTGGGTTCCCTAACCTGGAGGGTAGAGATTCTCCAAACCCTTAATAAACCCAAACGATACGAGGTGAGGACAAATGGAGGATCCTTCTACAAGAGGATGAAAGGCTGATATTACGGCCAAAAGGACCGAACTAATTAACTGAACTAATTGAGAACCCTGATGTCTTCAGAACCAACAGATAATCCAAGATAACTGAAAGTAGCACCGAATCAGGCAGAAGGTGGCAACAACATCACCCGAATGGAAGAATCTCTTCCATTTCTGCAGGTAAGCAGGACCAGCTGACGTCTTTCTACTATTCAGTAACACCCGCTGCTCTTCCATAGAGCAGGGGGATTCTAACCCCATGAACAATCAAGGAGCCACATCCTGAGGCAGAGTAGCACTAGAGTGGGAGGAGGCACACGACACACATTCTATGACAGGGATAAGGAATGTTCAGGAGACTGAGCGATTATCAGTAGAACTTTGGCCAGGCCTGTCTGATTTTGTTCATCACCCTCAGTATCAGCGACATTGAACAGACCCTTCTTCGAAGGTCGAAGAAAGGTACTTCCCGTAGACTGATGTCCCAGACCTCTTCTTGAGCAGAAAAGAGGGCACTTCCTGTTTCTGTAGGCTGATAAAGCTATAAATATATTAATGCCATTAGTCCCAATAAATACCAAGTGATGAAGCAAATGATAAATCGCTCTTAATTTCACTTCCACGATTTATCAAAATATTTTACTAGAGTGAAATTAACAGATACCATAGTTACCTTATTACACATTAACATATTTCAAAGTGTGAAGCTGATCAAAGAACTTACTGATCATTTGACCATTTGAGAAAAAAAAGCAGATTTTCTAATTATTCTAAACTCTTAGGAAAAGAACATTAGAAATTGATAAACTATCAAAAAATCATCAATTAAACCTTTAGTATCTAGAAAGACAAGCAGAGTAGGGCAATGTGAAGGAGTTGGCCAGCAGCACTAAGCAGTGGAGATTAAGGGCCAGGTCCTCGCCTGGTGTTTGTTGACACAGCCCTATTGACTACTGGCCCTTACGCCTAATTGAGCTGATTGCCTCCATAAAGGTTGGCCCAGGGAACTTCCTGAAGCTTCACTACAGCCACAGAAGTTAGTCAGGAGGGTTTTTCTACCTGCAATGTGGCAGCCCCTTCATCATAAATCTGTATGTTGTCCCCTCCCTAACTCCCACTCCTCCTCTTCCACCCACTCAAAGCCCTCAGAGGTTGCCTATATCCCTTATCTGTCCTGACTGACTTACTCTATCCTTCTCTGTCTCCAGGATGCTGGTTTTTCTCCTGTAGTATTCTGTAGCCTCTGCCCACTCCATTTCCTTCTTACATGTTCCATTATCTCCCTCTTGCTGTCCTGCCCGGGGGAGATGGGGGGTCAATTTTCTCTTGCAACCGTGCAGTGGCTTTGTAACATGTCTGTACTAAATGCTTTGTTACCAATGAGATCTAAAAGCACTATGCAAACTGAGGGCTTGGCTACACTGGAGAGTTGCAGCGCTGGTGGTGGCTTTACAGCGCTGCAACTCACTCACCGTCCACACTTGCAAGGCACATCCAGCGCTGTATCTCCCTGGCTACAGCGCTGTCTGTACTCCACCTCGGCCTGGGGAATAACGACTGCAGCACTGGTGATGCAGCGCTGCTCCGCCAGTGTGGCCACCAAAAGTGCTGTTATTGGCCTCCAGAGGTATTCGGAGGTATCCCAGAATGCCTGTTCAGCCACTCTGTTCATCAGTTCGAACTCTACTGCCCTGGTCTCAGGTGACCCACCCTTTAAATGCCCCAGGAATTTTAAAAATCCCCTTCCTGTTTGCTCAGCCAGGTGTGGAGTGCAATCAGAATCTTTCCAGGTGACCATGCCTCCACGCGCCAAACGAGCCCCAGCATGGAGCAATGGCGAGTTGCTGGAGCTCATCAGTGTTTGGGGGGAGGAAGCTATGCAATCCCAGCTGCGCTCCAGCCGTAGTAATTACGATACCTTGGGGCAGGTATCAAAGGCTATACTGGAAAGGGGCCATGACCGGGACACGCTGCAGTGCAGGGTTAAAGTGAAGAAGCTGCGCAATGCCTATTGCAAAGTCTGCAAGGGAAACCGCCGCTCTGGCGCTGCCCCCACGACCTGTCGTTTTTACAAAGAGCTGGACACGATACTTGGTGGTGACCCCACCGCCAAATCGAGGACGATGGACACTTCATAGCGGGGGGGGGGGGGGGAGGAGGAAACCAAGAGTGAGGGTACTGGGGTAGGGGGAGACACCCCGGAGTCCCTGGAGGCATGCAGCCAGGAGCTCTTCTCAAGCCAGGAGGAAGGCAGCCAGTCGCAGCAGCTGGTACTTGGTGGAGGACAAACAGAGGAGCGGGTTCCCGGTAAGCGGCTTTTATTTTCAGGATGGAAATTTTTCTGGAGAGGAGGGAGAGTTCTGCATGCATGCATGCCTAGATGTGGAATAGTGCATTGATGTGGTCTATCACGTCGCAGTAATCGGCCTTGGTAATCTCTTAAAAGTTTCAGCCAGAGCGTTGGCAATGCGCTTGCGCAAGTTTATTGGGAGAGCCACCGTGGTCCTTGTCCCAGTCAGGCTAACGCGTCCGCGCCACTGTGCTGCGAGGGATGGGGGGACCATTGCTGCACACAGGCAAGCTGCATAGCGGCCAGGGCGGAATCTGCATTGCTGGAGAAGACCCTCCCATTCTTCCCAGGTGACCCGCAGCAGTGAGATATCTTCCAGGATCAACTCCTGTGGAAAATGTTGGGAGAGTGTTCAGCGTAGGTGCCCCCTGCAGCTGTTTGCTTTCCCCAATGCACAGAAACCCCAGTACAGCTGCAGAGACTGTCGGAAGCCTGCATCCCGAGAAAGGGGAAAAAAACCATGGGCAGGAGTTGTAGGCCAAACTGGATGAGCAAGCAACTCAGAGACGGGATTAGACAAAAGCAGAAAGCTTACAGGGAGTGGAAGAAAGGCAGGATCAGTAAGGAAAGCTACCTTGGTGAGGTCAGAACATGTAGGGATAAAGTGAGGAAGGCTAAAAGCCGCATTGAACTGGAACTTGCAAAGGGAATCAAAACCAATAGTAAAAGGTTCTACAGCCACATAAATAAGAAGAAAACAAAGAAAGAAGAAGTGGGGCCGCTATACACTGAGGATGGAATGGAGGTTAAGGATAACCTAGGCATGGCCCAACATCTAAACAAGTACTTTGCCTCAGTTTTTAATAAGACTGGTGAGGAACCTTGCGATGATGGAGGGATGATAAACGGGAATGTGGATATGGAAGTGGATATTACCGCAACTGAGGTAGAGGCCGTACTTGAACAGCTCGATGGGACAAAGTCGGAGGGCCCGGACAATCTCCATCCGAGGATATTAAAGGAACTGGCGCGTGAAATTGCGAGCCCGTTAGCGAGAATTTTTAAGCAATCGACGAACTCGGGGGTTGTGCCATATGACTGGAGGATTGCTAATGTAGTTCCTATTTTTAAGAAAGGGAATAAGAGTGATCCGGGTAATTATAGGCCTGTTAGCTTGACGTCTGTAGTATGTAAGGTCTTGGAAAAAATTTTAAGGGAGAAAGTAGTTAAGGACATAGAGGTCAATGGTAATTGGGACGAATTGCAACACGGATTTACTAAAGGTAGATCGTGTCAAACCAATCTGATCTCCTTCTTTGAGAAGGTGACAGATTACTTAGATAAAGGAAATGCGGTAGATATAATTTACCTAGATTTCAGTAAGGCGTTCGACACGGTTCCGCACGGGGAGCTGTTAGTTAAATTGGAAAAGATGGGAATGAATATGAAAGTTGTAAGGTGGATAAGGAACTGGTTAAAGGGGAGACTCCAGAGAGTCGTATTGAAAGGTGAACTGTCAGGCTGGAAGGAGGTCACTAGTGGAGTCCCTCAAGGATCGGTTTTGGGACCGATCTTATTTAACCTTTTTATTACTGACCTTGGCACAAAGAGCGGGAATGTGCTAATAAAGTTTGCGGATGACACAAAGCTGGGGGGTATTGCTAACACGGAGAAGGACAGGGATATTATTCAGGAAGATCTGAACCACCTTGTAAACTGGAGTAATAGAAATAGGATGAAATACAATAGTGAAAAGTGCAAGGTCATGCATTTAGGAATTAATAATAAGAATTTTGGATATACGTTGGGGGAGCATCAGTTGGAAGCGACGGAGGAGGAGAAGGACCTTGGGGTACTGGTTGATAGCAGGATGACTATGAGTCGCCAATGTGATACGGCTGTTAAAAAAGCAAATGCGATTTTGGGATGCATCAGGCGGGGTATTTCCTGCAAGGATAAGGATGTGTTAGTACCGTTATATAAGGCGTTGGTGAGACCCCATCTGGAATACTGTGTGCAGTTCTGGTGTCCCATGCTCAAGAAGGATGAATTCAAACTGGAACAGGTTCAGAGACGGGCTACAAGGATGATCCGAGGAATGGAAAAACTGCCTTATGAAAGGAGACTCAAAGAGCTTGGCTTGTTTAGCCTGGCCAAAAGAAGGCTGAGGGGGGATATGCTCGCTCTATATAAATATATCAAGGGGGTTAACGTTAGGGAGGGAGAGGAATTATTTAAGTTTAGTACTAATGTAGGCACGAGGACGAATGGGTATAAACTGGATATTAGGAAGTTTAGACTTGAAATTAGACGAAGGTTTCTGACCATTAGGGGAGTGAAGTTCTGGAACAGCCTTCCGAGGGAAGTAGTGGGGGCAAAAGACTTTCCTGGCTTTAAGACAAAGCTTGATAAGTATATGGAGGGGATGTTATGATAGGATCGTTAATTTGGGCAATTGATCTTGAATTACCACCAGACAGGTTTGCTCAATGGTCTGCGGGGAGATGTTGGATGGGATGGGTACTGAGTTGCTGCAGAGAATTCCTTCTTGGGTGCTGGCTGGTGACTCTTGCCCACATGCTCAGGGTTTAGCTGATCGCCATATTTGGGGTCGGGAAGGAATTTTCCTCCAGGGCGGATTGGCAGGTGCCCTGGAGGTTTTTCGCCTTCCCCTGCAGCGTGGGGCACGGGTTGCTTGCTGGTGGTTTCTCTGCAGCTTGAGGTCTTCAAACCATTTTTCAGGATTTCAGTAACTCGGTCCTGGGATAGGGGTTGTTATAAAATTGGATGGGTGGGGTTCTGTGGCCTGCCTTGTGCAGGAGGTCAGACTAGATGATCAGATTGGTCCCTTCTGACCTATGAGTCTATGAGTCAATCAGTCCCCCTTACTCACCATTTCGGGGCTCCTGTGGGTTATGTGCGCTCTCTTGGTATGGGAAAATTATGCTATTGTGAAGAATGTTACTCCTTCACTGTGTGGGAATAAATGTCTGAGATATAAACAATGCTGCCTCTGTTAAGTGTTGCCGTTTTTGCCTTTCCACAAGCAACCTTGAGTTCTCGGCTGCCCGTGTTATCAACAGCTCAAAGACTCCAAAACCTCCGGAAGAAGCCGCGAAAAAGCAAAGAAGACCTGCTGCAAGCAGTTATGGATCACTCTGCCACAGAGAATCAAAAAGTGCAGGACTAGAGGGAAAGGGAAAGCAGGATTCGCCAGAAAAACGCAGCGGCCAGGAAAAAAAGCACAAAGCAGCTGATAAGCATCCTGGCGCGCCAAGCAGACTCTATCCAGGCGCTCGTAGCCATGCAGGCAGAGCACTACTGCGCCAGCCCCCCCCCCCCAGTCCCAAAGCTCTTTCCCTTGTGCCCCAATGTCAGCTCAAAACCCCCTTCCCTGGCATCCAGGTTCTTACCTCCACCAGCTGCCTCCAACACCTGTACATTCACCAACCAGCCCTAAGAACTACGACCCTCACCCTCTGCACTCAACCCCCATCACCATGCAGTATTTTCATCCTGAAGTGCAGCAGTCATTGCCCAGCACTCCAGACAGGACATATTCAAACCTGTGACTGTAGAGTTCCCCACCACACCCCCCTACCCTTTTAGGTTCCCAAAATGTTGTGTGTCTGTCAATAAAGTTATTTTCTTTTCAATAAATGAATTCTTGGCTTTGAAAACAGTCTTTATTATTGCAGAAAGTCAAAGATACCTTAGCCCAGGAAAGAAACAGGCACTGCAAATCAGCTTAGGCAAAACAGATTCCTACTAACATTGTAACCACTGCACTTCACTCCCATGCAAGGCACCAAACATTACTGTTGGTTTTCAGCCTCAAATTCCTCCCTCAAGGCATCCCTAATCCTTGAAGCCCTGTGCTGGGCCTCTCTAGTAGCCCTGCTCTCTGGCTGTGCAAATTCGGCCTCCAGGCGTCGAACCTCGGAGGTCCATGCCTGACTGAATCTTTCACCCTTCCCTTCACAAATATTATGGAGGGTACCAGCACGCGGATATAACCGCGGGGATGCTGCTTTCCCCCAAGTCTAGCTTCCCATATAGAGACCGCCAGCACCCCTTTAAACGGCCAAAAGCACACTCCACAGTCATTCGGCACCAGCTCAGCCTGTAGTTGAACCGGTCCTTGCTCCTGTCAAGCTTCCCTGTATACGGTTTCATGAGCCAAGGCATTAATGGGTAAGCGGGGTCTCCAAAGATCACAATGGGCATTTCAACGTCCCCTACTGTAATCTTCCGGTCTGGGAAAAAAGTCCCTGCCTGCAGCTTCCTGAACAGGCCAGTGTTCTGAAAGATGCCTGCATCATGCACCTTTCCAGGCCAGCCTGTGTTAATGTCAATGAAACACCCACGGTGCCACAAGCGCCTGGAGAAACATAGAGAAATACCCCTTCCGATTAAGTACTCGGATGCTAGGTGGGGTGGTGCCAGAATAGGAATATGCGTCCCATCTATCGCCCCTCCACGGTTAGGGAATCCCATTTGTGCAAAGTCATCCACAATGTCCTGCACGTTCCCCAGAGTCACGGTTCTTCTTAGCAGGATGCGATTAATGGCCCTGCAAACTTGCATCAACACGATTCCAACGGTCGACTTTCCCACTCCAAACTGGTTCCTGACCGATCGGTAGCTGTCTGGAGTTGCCAGCTTCCAGACTGCAATAGCCACCTGCTTCTCCACCGTCAGGGCCGCTCTTAATCTTGTGTCCTTGCGCCGCAGGGTCGGGGCGAGCTCAGCACACAGTCCCATGAAAGTGGCTTTTCTCATCCGAAAGTTCTGAAGCCACTGCTCGTCATCCCAGACTTCCATGACGATGTGATCCCACCACTCAGTGCTTGTTTCCTGAGCCCAAAAGCGGCGTTCCACGGTGCTCAGCATTTCCGTGAATGCCAGAAGCAATTTAGTGTCATATGCGTCAGGCGACTCGCTATCATCGTCAGACTCCTCATCACTTTGTATCTTAAGGAATAGCTCAACTGCCAAACGTGATGTGCTGGCGAGACTCGTCAGCATACTCCTCAGCAGTTCAGGCTCCATTTTCCACAGAAATCACGCTGCACAGAAATCGTTGAGAGAGTCAAGATGGCGCCAAACATGGACGGAAAAACAGGGATTGCTGGGATGTGAAGTGATGCATCACGGGGCGTTGGGACAGGAAGCAGAATGACCTGCACCCTCTGCCCCCTTCCCACAACCCATGGAGCCAAAATGGTGCCAAAATGGGACGAGGTGCTCTGTGGGATAACTGCTCATAATGCACCACTCCCAACACCGCTGCAAATGTTGCAAATGTGGCCACACTGCAGTGCTGGTAGCTGTCAGTGTGGTCACACTCCAACGCTTTCCCTACACAGCTGTACGAAGACAGCTGTAACTCCCAGCGCCGCACACCTGCAAATGTAGCCAAACCCTGACAGTTCGAAGGGGAAGGCAAAGGATGTACTTGCAACGCTGAAGGTGTAGGAGGGGAAAAGAAAAGCTTGACTTATGACATAAAGGAGAGGCTTGCTTAACCCAGGGGTTTTCAACTATTTAATAGCATGAATTAGCTCTTAAGAGAGAGACTGTCTTGTGGTCCACCTCTGTTCCCAACTTCCTAATCACAATCCCACTTACAACTGTGCGCACTTCTACTGCGGTTTCTTACATTGAAAAATATTAGTGACGTATTTAGGTATTTACAGTAACTGTCTTTTAAGTAATGTGTGTCCTTTAAAAAAAACAAAACATTCTCCAGAAGAGTATACTGTCCTGAAGACAAAATAACTCAAATGAACAGCCACTTCATAGTTAAACTGCCCCCTCGCCCTCGAAGTATATATGTCAAAGAGAACTTTGTTTCTTAAACATGTCAAATCTTGGTCTCCTGAAGTTATTGCGTCCATTTTCTTCACAGACTTTCATTTTTTCACTCCAATGAAATCCTTCAGTATTTTGAAGTACTGTTGGATAACAATATTTGTAAGCACAAGGCTTCATTTAAACGAAGTCATAATAGCTATTCGCTTACAGTACCACCAGTTCTTAACTGGATAGATATCTAGTTCGTATTGTGGTACTCGCTCAAGGACAGTCATTCACTTGAAAATTGTTCAGCTGTGAATGCATTTCTTCTTGTTCCATGAGCATACTTTATCTATTTTAGCGACAGAGATGAAAGGCTACAGAGGAAAATGACTATTTTAAATTCATTGCTTGATTCAGACTATATCAGTCAGTTTTTCAAAAACATGCTCTTTGTGCTGCAAGACGACAATGTTTTTCAGTTCAGTTTTTTGTCCTTCACAAAAGAACAGGAAGTCTGGTCTGCTTTTAAAATCCTAGCTAATGACATACTTACATGTAAAGTCCATCTACCATGATGACAGCAGTATTTTTCAATAGAAATCAACACTACAAACTTTTTATAAAGTTGTGTCAACTACACCAAGCCATCATTAAAAGTAGTCACTAGTGAATCTGAAACTTATTGTGTGTAAACTGACATACGGTTCTTGGAAACTAGTGTATAGGTTTAAAAGCTGTGGCTGAGAGTTTGAGGAGTGGTTGGAAAGAAAAGAAGAAATGGAAAGGAAGGTAAGATCAGGTGATGAAAGGTGTTAATGCATTAGTCTTTTACCTCTGGAGCTACAGATGGGTGCAAATGCACTTAGCAGTAGGTCACAGTTTTATGGGCACTGTAACAGGGTGCTGGCCAGGAGACCTGGCCAAGCCCCCGTTAGCCCAAGCTCCCATTAAGGGGAATTAATTGGAGCCGGCAGAGTGTGGCTCGTTGCCGGGCTAAAGAGAAACACCTGTGGGTTTTATGGGCTGGGGGCTGTATAAAGCTCACAGGAAGGAAGCAGAAAGGGGTGGAACAGGAAAAGGAGGAGCCTTAGGCTGGAGTTCCCAGCTAGCTCCAGAAGCCAGCTGTCCCCCAAGGAGCTACCTGGACTGAATTGAACTGTATCTAAAAGGTGATGGGAACAAACACTGAAAATAAAAGGGCCCTGGTGTTTGCACAGAGAGGTCTCCGGTTGGTTTTTGAGAGGAGAGGTGAAGCGCACTGCTACAGGCACATATTAACTCCCAATTACAAAGCTACCCAGAACTGACAGTGCCTGCTCAAGTGAGGCCTGCAACTAAAACTGCAGAAGGGCTGCAGATCAGTGCGTGCCTATACTAATTGGCAGCACTGGGTGAAGAAGATGGGACAGTGCTATGTCTGGCATGAGCAGGCATTAGTGCAAGTATTACTCTAAAAGTTAACTCCATTGATAAAATCCATAGCCTGTTTAGAATGACATCTAACAAATTATGATAAAATAACACTAGGATTGCGAAGTTAAGTATCCAGAAGTTGAGATGGCTGTTCGGCTCCCTTGTGCATATGCATTTTGACAGTAATTATATGACCACATACTATTTTTTCCAACAGGACCCAGGCCTTATTCAGCGCACAAAATAAGCAGCTATTCAATATTTTGTTTGCTCGCCACTGTTCAATTTTAGGTCTTATTTACTGTACACTATCCAAACTCTACTCAGGAGGCAGAATTATTTGTTTCCTCATGGACTTTTCTGTAGCACTCATCACTACAGTATCTAAGGGCTTTACAAATATTAATGAATTTATTTTCACAGAACTCCTGTGAGGCGAGGTGGTATAACTGTCCCCCTTTTACAGATCGGGAACTCAGGCACAGAGTGATTAAGGCTGAATGTGTCCACTGATTTTGGATGCCCATTTTGAGATGCTTAGGACCTGATTTTCCACAGTAAAATCAGCATTCCATAGCATTTTCTCTTCGCAGTGCTCCCACTGACTTCAGTTGCAGCTATGAATGCTTAACGCTTCTGCAAATTGGACCCCGGGGTATCAAGCCAGGCACCCACAAAATGACAAACACATAATTAGCGGCCACCTATGAAAAGTTTGATTTTAAGTGATTTGCCCAAGGTTACATGGGAAGTCTGTGTCAGAGGGAAGGACAGATTCAGATTCTCCAGGGCAACAAAATTCTACCGCTTCAACCATGAGACCGTCCTTTCTCCTTCTCTTTTCAACTTCTGCAAGAAATGAGGCAGCCATCCTACAAACAAACAGCCTCTCACTATACAATCCAGAGCATTCCCAGAGCAGGTCCATCCTATGCACTCAATGAGGTACGGTGCTGTGGAAAAAACAGTATTTAATAATATGATCACACTGTGATAATAGGGCCAAATGAAGGCTGCACAGACACAAAGCTTGCATTGGGAAAAAGTCAGTGATAGTTACAGAATATCAGAAATTTCAGCCCAAATGTTTAAATTTTAACAAAGCTTTAAGCAGCTAAATACAAGCTCCCACAGTGGGAAGTGTCGGGCAATCCTAACTTTAGGTAGCACCACCAGCTTTGCCTATAACACAAGCTCTCTCTGAGAGAGTGTCATCTTTTGTGTTTTGTACAAAATCAAGCACATCGATGGCACTCAATAAAAACATATTGATAGGAACAAATGAGTTCTCATACTGGATTAGTTCCGTCTCCTAAGCTTCTTGTAGATGCAACTATGAAGTGCTAGGGGATAGATTTGTTATAACAAACACACAATACACATTTCACCACCTAATTTGAATGCCTACATTTACAAACATTGTCATGTTTGTATTTGGACCAAGGGCTTAAACAAATAAAAAGATGAACAAATGTGCAAAACTACTTATTTGATCAAATTAATAGCTTAGGGCTCTTAAAATGTCTGCTTTATTCATAACAGCCTCACTTCCAGAAGAACACAGCCTGCAGAAAAGTCATCAGGAAAAGTAAAGTTGACAAACATTAACAATTAAAAAAGTTAAGGTTCCCAGACAGAGGGATAAGGTATCTATAGTAGAAGGCATAAAAGGAAGCTGGCCTTAGAGGAAAAACCTGCTTTTGGAAGAGGAGAAGATACGGTCACAACCTACATACAAATGGATGATACTAGCTAGTTACAAAATGAAACTTTAAAGTACGTCCTAATAGAAAATTTCATGACCAAAATAAATCCTTTTTCATACAGCAATGGGGGGTTGCAGTTCAAAGGTTTCAAGGCTTTAATCATGACCTGCAGACGTGACTGCAAAGGTTCATGCCTTGAAATACTACATCTACAGAAGCCGTGTTCTGGGAAGAATGGTCTTTTTGATGGATTTGCCCTGTCTTCTGAAATAGAAAAATCTAGCCAAGAGGGGTCCAAGAAAGGAATACTTACAGATGCTAGATAGCTGAAAGCCTCTTTGTTACATTTCTGGTTAAGCTGAAAAGTACTATAAAAATAAGAAGAAAAAAGGAGGGACCTCACCTCAATTGGAGAATTTTGAGAGCATTTTCCAAGGGGTTGCATTATCCTACCTATTGTGGATTGGTATGGAGGCATTTGGAAGTGAAAGGCAGTAGGTAAGCCTAGAAAGAATATAGTACCTAAAATGTAAGAGCAGGTCTCCCATAAGTGGAGTACAAATGTCAATCTTTCCAATTCAAAGAGGAAAGAATAATTCTGAAATGATCTTCTTTATCAACAGATATAATGTTCTCGGATCAAATAGTATGGGCCACCTGATTTTGTTGGGATAAGGAAGTAACAACTGTATTTAGTATTAGCAGCAGCCCAATTTCAATTTAGAGCAACAGGTTTTTGCTCAAGAACAAAGAAGTGTCTCTCTCACTGCAACACAATTTAGTGAGAAGGTTCCCAGCAAAAGATGTCCCCATTTGTCCATTCCATCCACCCATTGCATTATCATACATGTAGACTGTGAACTCTCTGTGGCTGGCACTGTGTCACCCAACTGCACAGAGCCTGGCACAATGGGGCCATAATCCTACTATTGAAGTTGTTGGTACTACTATAACATTAAATTAGTGTTGCCAACGCTTGGTGCACTCAGCCACCTCTTGCTACAATAAATTATAAAATAGCCCCTTGTTCACAGAACATAATCGCTATAAACTCTAAATACCCTGCCTGGTTGAGATTTTTAAACACGCACTGTCTTCCAGTATGTTCAGGCTTTAGTTGGAATCCTATAGCTCCAAAGCAGAGAATAGCTTAAAATTAACAAATATTCAGAGATGGTCAAGAATGGAGTAAGAAGAAAATGGTTACAGAAAGTTACTATTTTACAACAGATTGGAATGGTCAAATAAGAGCCCAAGGGAATTGTATACACAATTCCCAGTGAAAGTCAATGGAAGTTAGGTGCCTAACACCCATGCGCCCTTTTGAAAACCCAAAGTCTCCGTAATTCAGAAAAACTAAAGATGCATTAACTGACATATCAACTGATTAAATACTGCCCTTTAATTCTTGTGAGTTTCTCTTCTTACCAAAAAGATTAAATTAATGTATAGGTTCAAACACCTCTTCTTACAGATGCTAAAGGGCTGGCCTTAATCCTCAGTTACACCCAGGTAGTGGATCATTTCTCTTTTCAGTGGACTTCCAAAACACTACAAACATTTCGTGCTTAAAGAAGTTTTTTTTTGCAGTTTGATAAAGGAACTTATGAAGTTGCCCTTACACTACCCTTCAGTGGGCTCCCTGTTAATGTTAAATACTTTATTTTCCCTTATTCTAGCATAAAACAGGACAAAAGAAAGAATCATATGAAGAGTCATTAAACAAAACCAACATATCAGTAGTTGGAAAGGTCCATTCTTTTAATGTCTTCAGTGATCCCCCAAGGACTTCACATTTTATTTTTTTTATCTCTGAAGAAGACAGAAGGTCCATTAAATAAAAATGGGGATGATCTTTTCTACTGACAGGCTAACAGGATCTGAAACTAGACTGATCAAATATAGAAAAGGTGAACTTGGTAAATTGTGATTACACAGTCCATTGTATTTATCAGCATGAGAAGCTGTTGCACGTGTTTGGACTTTGAAGATTATACTGGAAACCATAACCCAAAGTTTTGTGTGTGCGTATTTTATTGCAATAAGCTTCTGAGCATCATCATAACAAGTAAAGTGGAACACTAAGATATTTGTCATGCCATGGAAAACAGGCCAGGAGCAACAGAAGAATCAGTAAACTTCAGTAAAAGAATACTGCAACTCTCCTCTTCCATAGTACACAGTACACTTATGATTTTGATGAAAACCGGGAGACAGTAAGGTTTTATAACGTCATCACCTCATGTTTTAGAGCACTCTACCATTCAGACAGGAGAACATTCAAAATTAAAAACTTTAATTAATTAATTAAAATGTTTCAAAGTCTGTTTGCTCAGTTCACTTTTCACTGCAAGGCACAAGTAGGTAACTGAAAAAACCCATACCTGTGGCCTCATTCTTGGATTCCATCTGACGTAGTAATTTACCCACAGTTCCAAATGGTTCAGACTGGCAACAGGATACAGGACGTGGTTCTCATAGTTTACATAGAAAGGATTAGTAAATTCATCTAGTTGACTGTTAATGTAGGACCATAAAGATACAGTCTTTGTATTTATCTCCTGAATAAATAAAAAGAATGGTATTTTAGTATACAGTAGAACCTCAGAGTTACAAACACCTTGGGAATGGAGGTTGTTCGTAACTCTGAAATGTTCATAATCCTGAATAAAATGTTATGATTATTTTTTCAAAAGTTTACAACCAAACATTGACTTAATAAAGTTTTGAAACTTTGCTACGCAGAAGAAAAATGCTGCTTTCCGTTCATTTTTTAGTAGTTTATGTTGAACATTGTAACTGTACTATATGTGCTTCTCCCCCCTCCCCCGCTGCTGTCTGCTTGTGTACTTCTGGTTCTAAATGAGGTGTCTGGTTGACTGGTAAGTTCGTAACTCTGAGGTTCCAGTGCAGGGGTAGGCAACCTATGGCATGTGTGCCGAGGGCGGCATGTGAGCCGATTTTCAGTGGCACTCACACTGCCTGGGTCCTGGCCACCAGTCCAGGGGGGGCTCTGCATTTTAATTTAATTTTAAATGAAGCTTCTTAAACATTTTTAAAACCTTATTTACTTTACATACAACAATAGTGTAGTTATATATTATAGACTTATAGAAAGAGACCTTCTAAAACCGTTAAAATGTATGACTGGCACGCGAAACCTTAAATTAGAGTGAATAAATGACGACTCAGCACACCACTTCTGAAAGGCTGCCAACCCGTTATAATGCATGTCATTCAAAATCTTTACATTTTAGCATAGTAATGTTCTTTTGCTCCAAGAACTACTTGATATACAATATTTATTTAAAGACACATTAATTTAATTTGCTGAGATTTAGCAGCCCAGAAATACCATTTCCTTCTGTTATCTTTGGGGGAAATTTCTTCCAAGAAGCCAGACCAGTTACTGCACTAACTGGGCAGGGAAGCTAGTGGCAACTTTATTTTCTACAATACAGGAAGCACCCAGAACATTCCCAATATCCACTGTCACTGAACAGCTGTAAGACTTAAACATAGTTGCAAGATTGTCATTTTCCCACAAAACAGTTCAGGAGCATAATAGAGATTCCAGTATATTTGGGGGCTATTTTGCTTTTTGAGCAGATTAGTGTTACACTGCTTATAACCCTGCAGTAGTAACCATAGCTGGCCATATCCATAACAACACACTGGCCAACCCAAAATGTGACAAAATTAAATTAGCTAGAAATCCGTGAAGAGAATGCATCCTTTGGAATAACCAGAACCGTATTTGAGGAAAATGAGTGTCATCTATTTTTTCCATTGTCTGCTTACAGCCATCTAAATATTCCACTTCTAATTAAGTGTCCAGTTGTAGCTTTATCTGCACTTTTAAAAAACTATATAATAAAAAAAACTCACAATAAAACCATAAAATCAAGAATTCAGATTCTGAAACCTTATCAGTTTATCTTGCAATTTTATACTCCTTCAGTACTATAAAGCATCTGTTTCTACTACAGCTGTGTGTTAAATTGCTCTTTTCTTTTCTTTTTTTTTTAAAAGGGAGCTGCATCCAATTATCCATTTGTGAAAGAAAGTTGTCTGGGGATCACGTACTGTACTTATGAGAGTGTATTATTTAGCTCCATCTTGTGGTGTACGCATGCCATTTGTTGTACTAGATAAGCCAGCCAGGCCAGAAAAATACCAAGCTAAACTGGTGTACGCATGCAATTTGTTGTACTGTATAAGTCAGCCAAGCCTGAAAAATACCAAGCTAAACTGGTGTACGCATGCAATTTGTTGTACTGTATAAGTCAGCCAAGCCTGAAAAATACCAAAGCTAAACAAAAACACTAAGGGACGGTTAATTATTTTACTGAAAGCATGAAGTGTGATGGAGAGGAGAAGGGCAACCACAAATGTACATTTTAAGCATAAGCAGCAGAGAATCCTGTATAGTATAGTAATAATACTCTGAGACTGGACGAAGCACGCTGTAGAAGGTACAAAGTACTTCAGAGTGCTAGTGCTAACTTCACGAACACTAAAATATTTTAAGTTCTCTCCCATCCTTCAGCCTCATGTTCCATCATCAGTAATCAAATCCTGCTTCAAATGATGCCCCAGTCTGCAGTGTACTGGTAATGCCACATCAATCATGGAATTCCTTACCAAAATTCTCTTGGCTATCCGTAGAGAAGTGTTTTAGAGGTTTGTGCGCAGGCTGGGACATCATCTGGAACGGCAGTTCATGATCTACAATGAGGTGGAAGGTGTAGGGGTGGAAGGTGTAGAGCGGCTCTAGGCATTTTGACCCCAAGCACGGAGGGTCCACTGGTCCTGCGGCTTCAGTGGACCTCCCACAGGCGTGCCTCCGAAGCCGCGGGACCAGCGGACCCTCTGCAGGCAAGCCGCTGAAGGCAGCCTGCCTGCCGCCCTCGCGGTGCGGGTAGAGCGCCCCCCGCAGCTTGCCGCCCCAAGCACACGCTTGATGTGCTGGGGCCTGGAGCCGCCCCTGAGCCTAACATAATTAGAAAAATGTTTTAATTCAACAATATTGTGGCCCTTCATCTGGTTATGGGGATGTTTGGAACATACTTCTCATATAGCTATAACATTAAATTCATTTCCAGGCCAGCTCTAGAGGCTTAGATGACAATAAATTCCACTAAAACACAGGCTCAAATGTTCTTCTGTTTCACACTCTAAGCACCTCTGAATGAAATCAACATGTCAAACAGAAGTAACTGTAGAACTTACCTCTTTCAATCGCTCTTGTTCACAGTTGTATAAAAAAGTCCCAAAAAGACAACTATAAAGGTGATCCAAAATGGTGATCAGAAACAGTTCATTGAATTCAAAGGCTGCAGGAAACTTAAAAAAAATATAGATTTTTATGTATTAAAGTTATTTTAAACTTTTATTATCCACAGTAAGGAGAAGCAGCCTTATAAATAAGGTAACAACCAAGAAATTCACAAGAAAAGGAGGATTTTTTGGAAAAAGTGGATTTTACAACTATTGACAAATTTTAGAAATGATAAGCAATTTTGATAATCTCTACTGTACTTGTATAGTGCTTTTCACTGCAAATCTAATGACACTTTACTAATATTCCTAAGTAAGCAAGTATTACATCCATTCTTCTAACAGGTAAATTGAAACAGAAATATGGAGTGATCTGCTAACGCTAGCAGTGACACCTAGCAACAGGACCGAGAAGCCCTGACTGGCAGTGTCCTGCAAACATTGCATCAAGTTACTGGCTTTGTTATAGAATGTCATCTTAAAAAAAACCCACTTTTGGCATTTAAGAGCTTTATTTACTAAACTAATGTACAATAAATTGAATAGTGAAGATTATTGCATGTACAATGTGTTTAATAGTAAATATGTATTTAAAAACACTTCCTTCTCATTCCACCCAGTTTACATTGTCCCCTAACTCTCCCCTTGAGTTTATTATCCACTATGTAGAATAATCCTCTAATCCATCTTCCTTTTCATATTAAAATGCAAATCCCTCACATCTGGAATGAAAGAAATATTATGCCAATACTCACCATTACATACTTTCTTCATAACTAACTAGTTGGTTTAAAGTACCTACAACCATATATATATAGTAAAATTACAAAAAGTTTAACAATTATCAAGTAAAAATCCAAGACACCGGCAATTTTAGGAGCCCTACAAATTGAAAGAATTAATAAATAAAACTATAAAGGCTGGTGCTCATTCAAATGAGAGAGGAGTCTCTCAATAATCAGATTAAGTATTCTGTGACTGTCCACATCTGCCCCGTCCATAGGACAAAGTAATTCTGTCCCTAGATAGTATGGAGAGGGGCTCAAATAGTTATAGAGAAAGGAAAATACTTTTTAAACAAGAGAAGAAACAATTTTAAAAGAGTGGAGTATTCTTCTATGAAAAAAGCAGCACGTCAATAATGAGAAGTCATTGCAGAGTCTCAAATGGTAGCTTTCTAGATTCATATTGTGCAGGACGCTGACGTGAGTATTTAAGACATGGAGCAAGCAACATTCAAAGTTGCTTTTTCTTTTTGTTTCAAAGACAAACATTTTAAAGGCACAACTATAAACTATCCCGATACAAAGAAAAGACAGGAAGAATAGCAAGAGGCCAAAATATGGCTCCGTCAGGAGCTCTGAAATGACCTGAAAATCAAAAAGGAATCCTACAAAAAGTGGAAACCTGGACAAATTGCTAAGGAGTATAAAAGAGCAGCATGAGCATGTAGGGACAAAATCAGAAAGGCTAGGGCACAACATGAGTTACACCTAGCAAGGGCTCTCAAAGGCAATAAGTAGTAGTTCTATAAGTACATTAGGAGCAGGAGAAAGACAAAAAGAAGTGTAGGTCCTCTACTTAGCAGGGAAGGAATGCCAATAAAATCAAGAAGACTGAGTGTTTAATGCCCATTTTGCTTCAGTCTTTACTACTAAGGTGGTGACCAGATACTCAACACAATTAATATTAACAACTAGGGTGAAGGAACACAAACCAAAATAGGGCAAGTTAAAGAATATTTAGATAAGTTAGATATATTCAGGTCAGCAGGGCCTGATGGAATTCATCCTAAAGTACCTAACGAACTAACCGAACCAATCTTGGAACCGTTAGCAAATACCTTCAAGAATTTATTAAGGATGGATGAGTTCCCAAAGGACTAAAGAGGGCAAATGTAGTACCTATCTTTAAAAAGGAGAACGGGGACCTGGGTAATTATAGACCAGTCAGCCTAACATTGGTACCCCGAAAGATATTGGAACAAATTATTAAACAATCAGTTTGTAAGCATTTAGAGAATAATAGGGTTATAAGGAATAGCCAAAATAGATTTGTCAAGAACAAATCATGCCATACTAACCTAATTTGCTTCTTCGACAGGGTTGGTGGCCTAGTGGATCGGGGGAAGCAGTAGAGGTGATATATCTTGATTTTAGTAAGGCTTTCAACAGAGTCCCTCAATATTCTCTTAAGTAAACCAGGGAAACGGGGCCCAGATTAAATTACCAGAAGGTGGGTGCAAAACTGATCGAAAGACCATACTCAAAGAGTAATTGTCAATGGTTCAGTATCAAACAGGAAGGACAAATCTAGTGGGGTATCGCAGGGTCAGCCCTGGGTTTCGTACTATTCAGTATTTTTATTAGTGACTTAGATCAGGGAGTAGTAAATGCCCTCAATAAGGCTTTAAAATACAGCCAGCTCTCCTGGACTCCTTGCCCCCTCATATTAGCCTCCCAGTGCATCCTGCCCATCAGTTCCCTAAGGGAGTCTAAGTATGCTTTTCTGAAGTCCAGGGTCCTATGATTTAGATTAGATATTAGGAAAAGCTTTCTAACTAGAAAGGTAATTAAGCTTTGGAATCAGCTTCCAAGAGAGGCTGTGGAATCATCATCATTGCAGGTTTTAAGAGCAGGTTGGACAGACACCTGTCAGGGAGGTCTCGGTTTCCTTATCCTGCCCCAGTGCATGGGGCTGGACTTGATGGCCTCTTGAGGTCCCTTCCAGCTCTACATTACTATGATCCTATGATTTAACACCTCTGCACCGGGTGACTCAAGAGTTAGTTCAATTACGAAGTGTGTTACTCACTTATGGATTTAGCTCAGAGGACTGACCCAGCAATTGTGACTGGGCATTAACCAAATGATCCAAAGAGACACTCTCAGCCTTATCGATGATTTATAAAGGAATTTTTTTTTATTTTGAAAGTGAGGAGTTGGATGACATGGATCATTTAGGTTTATAAATAACAGAAGTCCCTGGATTTTAAGACATGCTTTGCCTTTAAACAAATGGAATTAAGATCCTAGCTCCATTTAACCATGTTAGTGATAGGGCTGTGTTGTGTAAAAAGTATTGATATAAACTTAAAAAAGTTCAAGTAAACTGGTCTGGAAAAACTGAGGTATGAATAAAATCCACATGTTCCTTGAACTCAGTCTCCACTTTCCCATAGCAGCAGCAAGACACAGATGAATAAAGATAGCATGCAAAGGTTCAAAGTGAAATATTAGAAACAGCTTTCAAGACAAAGCGTCCCCTGAAGGGATACTCTTTAACTGAAAGCATTTAATGAGCCCTGTCACATAAGGGTTCTAAGCCGTGATGGGTCCATACTAATCAGATGAATACTGACATGGCAGCTAGGACAATCCAGTGAAGCATATTCAAAATTCCATATGCCAGTGATGGCACTGTGACTATTTATAAAGTGATAGTACTATTGAAACCCCATCTCTGGATAGAACCCCATCTCTGTTGGAAAGCTGATGTACCTAGACTGTAAAGCTTCTATTACTGTTGCTGAAAAATCACTGACCTACAAATTCTTTCCTCTCAATTTCCAAGCTCATTAGTGTCTGCTTGAGGATTCAGATGGAAAAATTCCCCAAGTGAAAATTTCATTTCCCACCAATCCACTAATTCTGGGAAAATATCCAGTCCATTAGAATCTGTCATCTGGTGCTGTTGGACTTCATTATTTATTTCAGTAAGTGAGCTATGTGAAGAAAGCTAAAGAACAATTCTCAATTTAAGGTGACTGATGATGCTGAATCGGAGTTGATTCTGAAGCCCACAAAAGCAGCTTGCTGTTAAATGTTGTGATTAATAGGCCTGCCCTGCACTGCAGTAATATTTTAAGCTGGAACACTGATTTAGGTCTCACTCTCCTGGAAGTGGATTGAGACAATCTGCTTGAGCACTGTACATCCCAAGAGAGTACATTGTTAAGATTAATGAAAAGTGCATCTCTGGCTAGAGACAAGTCCTGGTTGTTACCACATAAGGGTAACATTATCTTCACACCCACTTGAATGTATTTTGCTTATATTTGGGCTGCTGAATATTAGACTTGGCATAATATTACTGGAACTGCAGTGATTCCAAGCAGATTTATAGGCTACTTCATAGTATTAGTTGTTTCATCTCCCTTGAACTACTACCAGGGCCAGCTCCAGCTTTTCTGCCACCCCAAGTGGCAAAAAAAAGACGAGCTGTGGCACTTTGGCGCAAGCTAAATCACGCGGCTTCTTCGGCGGCAGTTCGGCAGCAGGTCCTCCCTCTCTTCCTCTTCGGTGGCAGTTCAGCGGCGGGTCCTCCTTCTCTTCCTCTTCAGTGGCAATTCGGCGGCAGCTCAAAGAGGAAGAGAGGGAATGAGGGACTTGCTGCCGAAGACACAGATGTACTGCCCCGATACTGGACGGAGTGCTGCCCCTTTGAATTGGCCGCCCCAAGCACCTGCTTCCTACACTGGTGCCTGGAGCCAGCCCTGACTACTACAGATTACAGGAGGACTTTACGATTTAAAGTTTGTGTCAGTCATGATTATTAGAATCACTTAAAGCAGCAGTTCTTAACTGGGGGCTGTGAATTGGTTTCAGGGGTTCCGCCAAGCAGGGATGGTGTCAGACTTGCTAGGACCCAGGGCTAAAGCCCTCGAGCCCCGTGGGGGCTGGAGTCCAGGAGCTCCACTGACCCATAGAGGCTGAAGCCTCACCTCCTTGCCACTTGGGACTGAAGCCAAAGCCTGAGCAACTGAGTTTTGCAGGGTCCTCTGTAGTGCGGACACTCCTGTGACATCAGGCCCCGGGCAACTGCCCTGCTTGCTACAGCCTAGCACTGGCCCTGGCTTTTGTATGCAGAAAAACAGTTTTTGTAGCACAGGCAGGCCGTGGAGTTTTTATAGCATGTTGTGGGGGGGGGGGGGCCTCGGAAAGAAAAAGGTTGAGAACCCCTCACTTATTGCATATGTCCTTTATTAAGAGCCAGCATCATTTATCTCAAGTTCTACATTACTCTATGTGTGTGTCATCAAGGCTAGGAGAAAACAGAAAAATGTATAGCTGCTAAGGATTGAGGTTCATTGGTAAGATTCTGGAGCTACTCAGGAATTAATATCTTATTGGAAAATTAGGAATTCTCTCATCTCACCAAAAGTGCATGTTTCAAAAATGTACATGTGCTGCAGTCTGCTAGAATGGAAAAATATGGGAATAAGACCATTTTATGTTCATTTTTGCCTGTTCTAACCTTATTTTTTCAGTGCCGTGGCTGTTCAAGAACTTCAGAATTCAGTCTGGATTCAGATTTTGCATAGATGTAAATTTGAAAACTGTTGCACAGTCTTTTTACTAGAGGAGAACTAAACAGTTTATAGCAAAAAACAGAAGACAGCAAGGGAGATCACAAAAAGAGAGAAGTTTGTTCTAAATTAACTGTCTCTCTGAAGGATTTTTGTTCCTTCCAGATGTTTAGAACTGAGTTTTTTTCTGCTGGGTACTTGCTCTTGGCTTTCCTCAGAGCAGAGACAAAGTTTTAAATGTATTTCCAACCATACTGCAATAGCATATTGTGGCAGAGCTTTGACCTTGCTCTCGTGAGTCCTGCGCTTCTAGGCGGACTATGCCAGCCTCAGTGGCTCACTGTGGCTCTCCACGTAGCCCTTCTCTCTCGAGGGCCAGGGTCACAGTCTACTGAGCCCTTTTCATCAGAGGCCTGCAAGGAGGTTGGTGAGAGAACTCCCACAGTCTCTGTTGTCCCTGGGAGTTTATTTCAGAACAGTTTAGCTTCCTGTCCTGACAGAGGCCTGACTTCCCCTCCCAGGAGATGTTCCTGTAGCGGTGGGTTGGGGGGAACCCAGGCACACCTTCTACTCCGGGTTCCGGCCCAGGGACCCTAATGGTAGCAGCTGTTGGTAGCCAACCTTTCTATGCCAGAGTTGCTACATTTCCCTGGGCCATTTCCCCACAGCTCTCCTGCTTCTCCCTTCTTCACCCTTACCTTTGGGCTCCCTAAACGATGGTTTGGGGGTGTCTTCATTAACTAGCCCTTCAGTCGCACTTCTTCTCCTCTGGCTCCCTGGCTCTCCCCTGCCTGACTGGAGTGAGCCCTTTTTATAGTATCAGCAGGGCCTTAATTAGAGTCAGGTGTTCATATTAACTTAATAGCCTCACTTGACTCTTTGCAGGTTAATTAGAGTCAGGTGTTCTCATTAGCCTGGAGCAGCCCCTGCTCTGGTCAGTCAGGGAACAGAACACTCTTAATCCAGTGGCCAGTATATCTGCCTTCTGCTATTCTGCTGTACCCAACTGGCCTGGGTCTATCACAATATAAATACCAAAATATACGTGTATACAAAGAGTGGGAAATTCTCTAGCAGGAAGTCTTAAAATATTTTATGAAACTTTGACATCAATGAATTTACAAGAAGCCTTTTCAAAAAGATAAGCAGGATTGGAATGGAGCATTTGGGGGACAAGGGATGGGGAGGAGGGCTCCTGTGATAGAAAGCTCTTTATTCCACCTTATTCTCCTGCTACACCCTCCATCATATGTTGCAGAAGGTGGTCCTGCAGGAACAGTTTCTTTGTTGAGTATTATTACAGGAGGAAAGAGAGGCAGATGTCTACTATGCTTCAGGGGTCAAACATTTTACATTTACTTGGAAGCAAGGCCTTAGTTTGGACAACTTGATTTAGCAGCTCCAGTCAAACTCAGTAGTATAGAAGAATGGAAGATCCTACAAGAAATTCTAATCTATAATGAAGTTTATTTCCCGCGGAAGTGTAAGTAAGAGGAAAACTAGGCCTGTGATGGGCCTTCAAGATAATGCACCTGTAACATTTTGTGAGGACCGTAACATTTTGATATTATAAGTACTACCCCCTTCAAAAAGGATCTTCTCCCAGTTGTGATGTAAAGCTAGTGGTGGAAGGAGGAAAGCATATTTCAGCAGGTAAATATTGGAGTATATGTAAATTAGGAAATATTATTACACACATTTTAAGTATGCAAGCATGTTTTTGAGACAATTAGAAAAGTAGGTCCTCTCTGATCCACAATCAGATTGTATTTGTGCCATTTTTAAAATACAGATAATCTCCTGTGAACATACACTGACTGCACTGCTGAAACAGAAACAAAGGTACTTTGCCCTCTTACTTCTCACTCATTTAATCAAAGAATTCTGAGAAAGAAAGATTCTAGAAGAAAACCTACTTTCACTGAACTGTCAGGGTAGGCCACTGTGCATATTTATTTATTTAAAGAAAATCTAACTTTTGAATTTGCCATCACTGCTTATTTCAGTCAGGTTAAAGACAGCTAGGTAAAAAGCCATTTGACTCTATATTAGTTTTCACTTTAACCACAATTCACAGAATTGCATCTCTGCTTACTAGCAAACTGAATGCTCAGCTTGCAAGACCTCACATAATACACGGTGGTCTAGTCACATCTGTTTCTAACCACTGGGAAAACTAAACTTTAAGCAGGATGGGTTCAAAAAAGCAAGAGCCATTAATCTTACTCATTTTTCAATTTAAAATGCTTTGAGATAACTCAGTGCTTCAGTCTGCAGAAATGCACATTAAACAGTCTATTCAGAACACAAAAAAATGCCTGGCCATTGGCTTCACATCAGTATTTCTACACTAGCCCATCTCACATCTCTTCTAGATGAAAAAGTAGTACTAACGGTGCATGAAATAATGGGTTTGTTCTTCCTATAGTGTATGCAGTAGACTACCCACAGTTAAAATTCTTTAACCAACATTTAAGATTATGCACATTTAAGGAAAATATGGCCACTTGTCTGGATCAGCATTTCAATAAAAAGGCTGAACAGCCCATGAACAGCCTATTAAATTTTCTTACCTGCTTCGTCATTTGCCAAACACAATCAAGGAACTGTAGGAAAATGGGAGACCTGTCTGCATCAGCATGGTCATCGTCTCCATGGCCTACTCGCTGAAAAACAGACGCTTTCATTTCAGTCAAGTCCATTTAAAGCAGCAACCAATAACGCAAGTTCTGCAAATATCTTAGGCAGGTTCTTAAAGGATTGTGATCAGCACACCTTTCTTCAAGCTAAACTCCACCCTTCCTATAACTAAAACCCCCCACCAGAATTGATTCACAAATATAGTCCTATAGTCTGGCAGAATAGAAAGAGCACCCAGTCCACAAAATCCACCCATTTTCCAATGGTCTGAGCGACATTAAACTTATTTTTAAAGTGGACATCCCACTAAACCCCCAAATGCACTTGTTGATTCAAAGACTCAGCATAAGGACATCTGCTTCTTCCTGCATAAGAGGAAAGAATAAATAGTTCAGAACTGCAGGAGATATATCCTCTACTTCATTTCCACGGGGGAATGGATTTAGGAAATCTGGCGTATTATGATGCTGAATCAACTAACTTTAACTGAAAGGTAGTTACTAGGACTGTGTGGAAACTATGACTATTCCATACCCACTCGCCATAACCAAATGCCACTACTGCTACAGCTCCAGTTCAGAAGGCCACATACAGCACCACAATCTTTTAATATTCCAGCTCAAGCTATTTTTTTATCTTTCTTTAAACACTGTGGCTGTGAAGTGGGATGATGACTTCTGTGATTTTTACCTACATGATAGCCATAGCTTTCTCATTTTCATTTTCCCCAAGCAAGATCTGTTCATGTAAGTTTTCACCATGCTCTGCAATCCTCCCCTCCTCCAGAAAAGTCTCGATATTTGTCTTGTGCTACTTGCTTAAAACTCTGTCCCTCTTGTAAACTTTATATTAGACAATTGTGTATTAATATTTCACACACAGCATTCTCACATCAACAGAACACTCACTCAATTATATTTCTCTTTCTTCACATACTGCCGGAACATTATTCTAAATGCTGCAAAACACAGGGACAAGCCACCTGACCAAAAAAAAAAAAAAAAAAAAAGAGAGAGATTTGAAGGAGATAATTTTTTTATTAATAATTCTTTCAACTTACCATTGCAAACCTATGTCCAAAACTTATCCACTCTTTTTCTATAAGAGCTTCAAATCCTTTGATAGTCCTGTAATAGCTGTCCAACATGAGCATGGCTAAAGAGGTGAGCTGGGCTGTACGATCCCAGCCGTCACTGCAGTGTACAACAACTGATGTTTTACCAGATTCAATTTTATCAGCAATTCTTACGGCTCCAGCAAGAAGCATCTTTTAAAAAACAAGAAAGCAGTATGTTAAAATGTCACTTTGTAGTAAAGACTTGTTATTCCATTCAGTCCTAGAATGTTATATTTTAAAATTAGAATTCAAACCCGATTATGTGTCCAAATATACTCTAAATTAACATTAGAATCTCCTGAAAATCTGTTCATAAAGAAAACATTTAGATATACTTTATATTATTCAGTAGAAACATTACTCAAGACTACAGAATAAGATCAATCCTTTTAATAAATTCAGTTATCCCGCAAACTATTATAATCTTTCTTCCTCAGCATTCAGTTTTCAACCAGTAAGTACAAGGCGGAGTGAAGCTAATCAAACCTATAGCAAGGTTACTGGGCAGCTCAGACAAGAAAAGGGATGTGCTGCTTGCTGATCATTTGCCCTGATTTGTTGGTGCACGGAGTACACATGATGTTCATATAGGGAATAGGTCTTTATTTCTACTAGTAATAACTTGGTTCAGAAGTCAGAGTGGCACAAGACGGTAGCAACTCATGTGAGCATTACACTTATTTTTTTTCCAATGAAAGTCCTTCTATGGATTTCCTCAGTCATGTTTGGCGGCTCTTCAATTGTTTAACTTGGAGTATTCTCTCCGGCACATATTTGTGTTCACCACGTGATTCCTGAAAGCACTGACAACTATGTGAGAAACATCAAGAAGCAGAGCCATTGGAAGGGCTCCAGACTTTGGATTCGGACATCAGCAAAGCCAACTCTGACACCAGTAAAGGCCATCTAATGAGACATTTGACATCTTTCTCTTCCAAGTCATGCAAAGACAGTTCCAGAGCTGGAAAGCCTGCATCCACTGGAGCAACTGTGCATGCACAGGACACAGTCTTGAAAGCCATTCAGGCTTCTGATACAAAGCTACATAGATTTTGTTCTTTTATGGGTAAACTGAAGTACGCAAGGATGCAATTACTACAGATCAATGTTAAAGCTTGTGTTAGTAAATTAAAGGGCTTGCAATTTGAGCTGGTTAGTCATACAACTCTCACATGTTTATTAAGTCACAGCCAATGCGTTACTGCACTGAAAAATTATAAATATTACAAAAATATTATGTTGTTGAATCTTTGAAAAGGAATGGAAAAAAGACAATTCATGTGACACAAGTATAGCAGCACTCTATGTCCTAGAAAGATCACTGAGAATGGTACTCATGTCAGGCAAGCATTACTGCAGAAAACACAGCTGGGGAAAGAGTAGATGCAGGCAGTGAATAGAAACTGGGAGAAGGAACAAAAGCTAGATATTAGTTTAGCAACCCCTTGTGGAATGAGGTGGGGCATTTTGTTCCACTTTGGACAAATGGTTTATTGGTAAAAAATTTAAAGAAACTAAAAATTATTTTTTCCATAAAATACTTTTCATGTTAACTTCTCTTTCAGTATTTTTAACTTACCTATCACTGTGGTAGCTGAAAACCACAAAGGGCTAGTCTACATTGAAAACTTACATTGGCATAGCTAGGTCTCTCAGGGGTATGAAAAAACCACATCCCTAAGAGAGAGAGTTGTGCCGATCTAACCCCCAGTGTAGAGAGTGCTAGGTCGACTGAAGAATTCTTCCACTGACCTAGCTACTGTCTCTCAGGAAGGTGGATTAACTACAGAGATGGGAGAACCCCTTTGCTTGCTATAATGAGGCCAATACAAACTTACATTGGTATAGCTACATCACTCAAGGGTGTGAAAAATCCACACCCCAGAGCAAGGAAGCTATACCGACCGAACTCACGGTGTAGACAACACTATGTTGAAGGGGGAGCCTTTCCTGTTGACATAGCTACCACCTCTCCTATCAGCATAGTAGCATCTTCACTAAAGGGCTACAGCGGCACAGCAGCACTGATACAGCTTCACTACTATATGTACAGATGAGCTCTTAGTGTCTACACTGAACTGCTGCAGCTGTGCCACTGTAGCATTTCAAGTGTAGACATAACCAAAGTCTCTTACAATTACGCTGCAGTTTGAGAGCTGCAGTCTGAGTCAGCACCAAATAAGTTGAAAAATTGTGATCATCATCCACAGGCTGTATTCAGACAGAATTTTTTTTAAATAGAGCTAAACATATGTCAACTGCTACCATCTTCTTCAGTCTGAAAATTCTCAGGGTACTAATCTAAACTTAACTATGAAATCGAGATTTCAGGGTCCAATCCTGTCATCTTATTCAAGCAGAGAGCTCCCACTGCCGTTAATGGGAGTGAGATGGGATTATCTAGTCCACAGAAAGTTCTTTTTTTAAATGGACAGTCAAACTTAAGCACCAAATTGATCAATTTGGATGGAAAAAGGCTTTGGGATAGTGAATATTTAATAGTTTGATAGGAATGGAAGATTTTAAACTAAATAAGAAAGTTAAGTTCTTCCCAAAATAGCAAATATTTATTTTACATTTTTGCTCCCTCTGCTGGCTTCTCTGTAGCAGTTAGGCTGAATTACCAGTGCTAAGATTATATGATTAATTTTGTTCACAACCCAAAGATGCTTTGCATAAGTCACATTTGATTTGAAGTTGTATAAGGAAAATTCCACATTAAATTCCATTCCATCAATGTTTACCACCAAAAAGAAGGGAAAATAGTAGAGAAATCCATTCTAAAGCTTCTTTGAGGTTAATAAAACACTTAGTAAAATTAAACATGATATAGACTGACTTATTTTAATACAGTGTTAAATAATAAAAGGAGACTGTAATCCACACGGTAACAGGGACCAATCCATCTTCCATTGAAGTCAGGCCCACTGAAATATGCATGTCCACAAATGCTTAATTAATGGCATAGAAGGATGAGAAGGGCTGCTGTGTTTAAAAACGAGGTCCCTCTGGTAAGTTGTCCAAGTTGAATTTGAATTTCCCATGGCAGCGTTCCAAAAAGCCAGGATAATCCTGGCATCCTGGCCAACATTCACACACTTAAGAAAACTAAGTGCTGCCCAGAACCGAATGTGATCCTACACTATCAGGATTTAACTGATTACTTCCTAATACCTACAGTATGAAATACACAATACATAATATGGCATAAATTTATATTCTATCTAATCTGAAATATTGTGTTCTAAATAAAACTTGTAAAAAGGGTTACTTTTCAGGATTATCCTGACCAAAGACACGATAAACACAGAGAAAGGATTTCTAGAGCGGTTCATTGAAATTCAAGCAAATACATTGCTTTAAAAAGCAAAAAGCATGCAATGTCTTTAACATCTGTAGTCTCTTACCCTTATGTATTCCAACCAGTGTGTTGAATCCACATTGGACAACCACCGGGCCTCATCAATCGCAGGATAAACTATTTCTTTCAGCTTCCGCAATGATTCTCTCATCACATGTATGTTATGTATTTCCAGAAAGACCAGCTCAGCATTTGGGTAGGCACTTTCACTTTCATATCCTCCACCTTTTGCCTGTCATTTAAAATTTTAGAGGGAGTTTCTGATAAGGTCCTGAGGGGTATTTTTGCTTTCTACAGAGTTTTAGAGGCAGTTATTTTAGAACAAATGAAAAAACATTTTAAGAAAAATAAAAACTGAGGTTTAACTACTCCCAGAAGCTGGAAGTGGACGATAGGGGATGGATCACTTGATGACTGCCTGTTCTGTTCATTCCCTCTGAAGCGCCTGGTTAAGGTTAATTTGGACTAATGCGTTCCTACTCCTACCCCTATTTATTTGTAAGTACACTATTTCAGTGCACAGTTACTTCAGTAATTGGTGCCATACACATAAGAAATAGATCTGGGGATTCCATGTAGGCTTTTTCCTACTCCTCCCACCACAATCATTACCAGCACATCTCTACTTCCTACAGCTTTCTTCTAGTTACAAAACTGACTCAAACTGTAACAAACTCAATTGGTCCATGTCCAGGCCATTGCAGTACGTCTTCAATAAGTTACTATCTCAACAGAGGGATTTTCTTACAGTACAGGACAAGAAGCTAGGAACCGATAAGTCCAAATCTTGGCTCTGACAACACTTGTGACTACAATCAAGTCAATCTCTCTGCCTCAGTCTCCACACAACTTTAAACTGGAGATAGCAATAATTCACAGAGCTCTTGCAAGCATCAGTTAACACTGATAGAATGCTTTGACACTATCAAAGTGCTTACACATGTATTACCTTATTACGAGAAGTGAACTTTTATGGAAAATATAAGAATAACGTTTATTTCTCAGTACATGGGCAAAGTGATCTCCGTTTTAACAATGACAACCTACCTTGTTTGTATCAGCCACACTGTTTTGTCTGGCATCAAAGATGATAAGCTTGTGCGACTGAGCATTGGCATCCATTATTGTTTGTAAGTATTTTTCATCTTCTTTGCAACGTTTGTCATTCGGGCCTACCAGTGGCTGGCTGCAGCGCGTTATAGTTGCCTGGCTCTCGGGGTGAATCCAAGATAACACCTGCGTGTAAAAAAAAGTTAGTTTCGGGATAGTGCACCAGCATCAAATTAACATTCCTTAGAGCAATTGGTCAGTCATAATAACTCATGGTACAACTTCCCAGTTGGAGAGAGAATGTAAATTTCAGTTAGAATAATTCATACCCCATATATTCAAAAGTGAGATGATGAGAAAGTGGCAGATTAATACCATGCCCTAAAAGACATGGCATCACTGTTTCCAAATTTAGTTAGGTTGAAATGTGAAGTAGTTCTAAACAACTATGACTTTATTCTCCATAGCATTCAGAAATAGCCTTAAATTTTACTTTCAATATACTGTATTTAAGCCTAAAGAAAGTAAGAGGGTTTTCTGGTGGGACAACGGGAAGCTACTTCCATATGGAGGTCTATGCAGTGAAGCATGAACGTATCTCGTTCCTTCCTGCCCCAGGCAGGAACTACTGCAAGATGACTCATATCTTATGGACATCATGTTAAAATTCCTCTCTTTCTTTCTCCCTCCTGGGGTTGTCATTTCTTCTCTAAGTTTACCTTCCCCGTGCATAATATGGCTGCATTTACCACCCTCTATATGAGCATCTGAGCAGGATAATCTCTACTCAGAACACATTGCCATTCTCAGGAAGCCCACGACGTGGTGTCAGAGTGATACAGCACACATTCCACCTCACCCTCAAACCTCATTCGCCATGGGTGCAAGGGGGAGCACTTCAGTTCCCCACTAGTGTCGGACGCTATCTTTGAACTAAAGTTCATTACAGAGCAGTAAGCCACTTGGAAATTACACTAACCCTGCAATAACTATCTTCATTAATTTTTAAAAAATTTCCTCCAGCTCCAAAACCAGTAACTGTATTTCTATACATTTTATACTCTCTCTCTTGAAGAAGGGAGCAAGATAGCTGTCTCAGAAGCCTTTAAAAACTCTAAAGGCATTTCAGATCATCTCTTATAAGATGCATTACAAATACATTTCTTCTTCTTCAGGAAGCTACAGTACAAATACAGAGAGAATTCATAATGAATTCTAGAAGCCTCACTTACCGGAATTCTGCCTTTTGCTCTAAATGCTGCCACTTTTGAGAGGTCATCATCCTTCACGCTGGTTGGCACAACGAAGACAGTAGGATATGTATCACAAAGTTCATAAGTGCTGTTAATTTTGGATATTTTCCAACTCTCATTGGGCAAACCCTGTGCAGAGGCAAAACATTTATCCAATATTTTAAAAAAGTTAGAACTTTACATGTGTGTGTTGTATAGTGACTCCAAAAAAGAATGATCCATTACGTTTTTTAAAAAAAAATACCCACATTGTTCTGCCCAGTGTTTCAAAGGTTATGTGAGCAGAAGTATTTCTCAATATTTTGGTTAAAGATATGGGGTAGTATGAAGCCCCAAAGCCTATAGATAATTTAAAAAGCAACAGTCATTTGAATGGGTTTGCACGAAAGTAAAAAATGGGCCTATAATGAAATAGAAAGAAATTATTTTACACCACGAAACTGCTGGATTAAGGAGACCAAACTAAAATTATTCCTCTGTGTAACTGCTGTTCATATTTGTTTTTAAATGAGAAGACTACTTTTTCAGAACTGATGCTTAAAATTAAGTCTCCAAATATGAATTTAGGTCCCTATGTAAACACAAAGAGACTTCCTCCAGTATTGAGCACCTATAATCCCAACTGATTTCAATGGGATTTGTGGGGGCCTAACACTACTGAAAATCAAGTGACTTGCATTTAGATGTCTAAATATAGATTTAAAAGAGTAAGTTTAGGTACTCAGGTTTGCAAACTGTCTGTGAACATTTCTAAAAAAAGGTAAATTAGGTTCAGAAGACTATCAAAATAAAATAAAAAGGTGATTACTTGTATAACCTACCTGCCGCTTATATTCTGCCACTGGATCATAAACTTTCCAGCCATTAACAGGAAATTTTTCTTTATAGCTGAATGCAAAAAGTGGCTGAAAGCAACAACGTAAAACCACAAATTACTATGTAGTATTTAGCCATTTAGTAAACTAGAATTCCTGTAAACATGGTGAGCTCTGGAAACGAAAGCCAGAAAAGCTGATTCAAGTAGCTTCCAGAAGACAAAATCTTGTATCCAACATTTGATTTACAGTAGTGCCTAGAGACCCCAGTCAAGAGTGGCCTTCACAAAAGAAGAGACAGTTCCATCCCCAAGGACACTGTGTCTCTTGCCAATTCAGATAGCAAAGGAAACAGACATGTAAAACAACTAGCCCATGGTTACATTTGTCAGCAGTAAGGCCAGGAATATTATTCAAGCCCCATTACCCTCAGACCAGTACCCTACCCATTGGATGATACTGAAATTGTACGCTATTGAATGCTAATGTGCTACTGAAATTGTACAGCTAAAGCTAACAAGGCAACTTGTGCCTAGCTATTGTTGAATTATCTGGATAGGGTATTCAGGAAAGCACTTTGGCCTGGATGCACAAGAGGAGTTAAGCATTGTGACACTGAGCATCACAGCGCCAAACTTTTAGGCCCCTAGAAAATTGCTGCAATTCATAAAGCCTGAGTTAGGTACCTAGGCTCCCTATACAATGAATGAGGAGAGAGATGCTCCTGAAAACACGTCTGCAATAAAAGACCCAGAACATGAGCATGGCTGGCCCGCGTCTGCTGACTTGGGCTCATGGGGCTTGGGCTGTGGGGATAAAAGTTGCAGTGTCAACATTCAGGCTTGGCCTGGAGCCCAGATTCCAAAACCCTGCGAGGGGAGTGGGCTTCAGAGCCTGGGCTCCAGCCCGAGTGTCTACATTGACATTTTTATCCCTACAGCCCAAATCAATTGTACCAGGCTCTGAAACTTGTGCATGGGTTGTTTTTTCACTGCTGTGTAAATGTACTTTTAGGATGCAATTCACAAAAGCCAGCCCAGTAGGCAAGTAGCTACCTAAGCTATCCAATGGGAGATGCCAAGCAGAGGTTGTGTGTCCCTCTCACAGTGATACGCGCCTAAGTCCAGACAGTAGGGAAGCACTTAGCTCTGCTAGCAAGTCACAGCCAGGAATTCTCTTCAAAGTTTGCAAGAAGCCCTGGGGGTGGGAGGATAGGGACAATTGGGCTATGGGATATTCTGATGTGGGGCTCCTTCAGTCTCTCCTGTTGAAGCTGTTCCACTCTGGATAAATAATTGAAAAGTCACTAAAGCAGTAGGACTGGGTCTTGGATCTCCCACCCAGCTAGGGAGTCACTCATCTCGTACACACTCTCTTTCTCTGGCTGAAATGATTATTTATCCAGAGTTAAACAGGAGACTGAGAACAATCCATAGCTCAATGGTTAGAGCACTGCCCTGAGAAGGTGGCAGATCTCTGTTCAAATCCCTTTTCCCATTCAGACAGAGTGGGGACTTGAACTGCATCTCTCCCACATCCCAGGTAATCACTAGGCTAAAAGTTATGAGGGAGTTCCCATAACTCCCCATCCCCTAGTTGTTTTGTCTGAACTCACCTAAAGAGCCCAATCAGGTAGATATGCTCAGAGGGTACCTACTGGTTCAGATCTCACACAAGACCTAGGTGGCTGAACAACCAGTTTGTAAATGTCTGAGGTTCAGGCAAGAGATAAGCCACCAGCTGTCCAGAGGGAGGCAGCAGTGTGCATGCCCACAAGCAGAAACCAAGGTGCTTAGGGACTGAGTGAGGCTATGTCTACACTACAGGATAATTTCGAATTAACATATCTGTTTTATAAAACCGGTTTATTATAAAGTCGATTGCACGCGGTCACACTAGGCACATTAATTCGGCGGTGTGCGTCCATGGTCCGAGGCTAGCATCGATTTCCGGAGCGTTGCACTGTGGGTAGCTATTCCGTAGCTATCGCATAGTTCCCGCAGTCTCCCCTGCCCCTTGGAATTCTGGGTTGAGATCCCAGTGCCTGATGGGGCAAAAATCATTGTCGCGGGTGGTTCTGGGTACAGCCTCACCCCTCCCTTCCTGAAAGCAGCAGACAACCATTTCGCGCCTTTTTTCCTGGGTGAACTGAGCAAACGCCATAGCACAGCAAGCATGGACCCTGCTCAGATCAATAGCGCCATCGTGGACGCTGTAAACAACTCGCGCATTCTCGTGCAGTCTATGGTGAACCATGAACTGCAAAGGCAGGAGAGGAGGCGGCAGCTACGGCAGCGCGGCGACGAGAGTGATGAGGACATGGACACTGATTTCTCCCTAACCGCGGGCCCCTGCCCTTTGGAGCTCCAACTGGTAATGGGGGAGGTTCTACCCATTGAACGCCGATTTTGGGCCCGGGAAACAAGCACAGACTGGTGGGACCACATAGTTTTGCAGGTGTGGGACGATTTGCAGTGGCTGCGAAACTTTCGCATGCGTAAGAGCACTTTCTTTGAACTTTGTGACTTGCTTTCCCCTGCTCTGAAACGCCGTAATACCAAGATGAGAGCAGCCCTCACAGTGGAGAAGCGAGTGGCAATAGCCCTCTGGAAGCTTGCAATGCCAGACAGCTACCGGTCAGTCGGGAATCAATTTGGAGTGGGAAAATCTACTGTGGGGGCTGCTGTGATGCAAGTAGCCAAAGCAATCATTAAGCTGCTGCTACGAAAGGTTGTGACTCTGGGAAACGTGCAGGTCATAGTGGATGGCTTTGCTGCAATGGGACTCCCTAACTGTGGGGGGGGCGACAGATGGAACCCATATCCCTATCTTGGCACCAGAGCACTAGGGCACCCAGTACATAAACCGCAAGGGGTACTTTTCAATCGTGCTGCAAGCACTGGTGGATCACAAGGGACGTTTCACCAACATCCACGTGCGATGGCCAGGAGGGGTTCATGATGCTCGCGTCTTCAGAAGCACTACTCTGTTTAAACGGCTGCAGCAAGGGACTTACTTCCTGGACCAGAAAATAACAGTTGGGGATGTTGAAATGCCTGTCGTTATCCTGGGTGACCCAGCCTGCCCCTTGATGCCATGGCTCCTGAAGCCATACACAGGCAGCCTGGACAGTGGTCAGGAGCTGTTCAACTACAGGCTGAGCAAGTGCAGGATGGTGGTAGAATGTGCATTTGGCCGTTTAAAGGCTCGCTGGCGCACATTACTCACTCGCTCAGACCTCAGCCAAACCAATGTCCCCTTTGTTATTGCTGCTTGCTGTGTGCTCCACAATCTCTGTGAAAGTAAAGGGGAGACCTTTAAGCGGGGTGGGAGGCTGAGGCAAATCACCTGGCCGCTGATTATGCGCAGCCAGACACCAGGGTGATTAGAAGAGCTCACCAGGAAGCAGTGCACATCAGAGAAGCCTTGAAAACAAGTTTCATCATGGGCCAGGGTACGGTGTGATTGCTGTGTTTGTTTCCCCTTCATGAACCTCCTCCCCTTTATTGACTCCTTCCCTGTAAGCAACTCACCCTCCCCCTTCGATTACAGCTTGCTTAAGGAAATAAAATCACTATCGTTTAAAAAGCATGTATTCTTTATTAAAAGTCATGTAATTATAAAAAGAGGAAGAGAATTAACAAGGTATCCCGGGTGTGGTTTGGGAGGAGGATAGGAGGGAAGGAAAAGACCATTAAGCACATTTCAATGTAATGACAGCCTTTTGGTTGGACTGTCCACAGGGGTGGAGTGGGCGGGTGCACAAAGCCTTCCCCCACGCGTTCTTACATGTCTGGGTGAGGAAGATATGGAACATGGTGAGTACTGAGGGTGGTTAAACATGGGCTGCAGTGGCACTCTGTGACCCCGCTGCTCTTCCTGAAGATCCACCAGATGTCGGAGGATGTCAGTTTGATCACGCAGCAGCTCCAGCGCTGCATCCCGCCACCGCTGATCTTCCTGCCTACACCTCTGATCTTCCTGCCGCCACCTCTCATCTCGAGCGTCTCTCCTATCCTCACATTCACTGGCATCTTTCCTGTACTTTGCTACCACATTCTTCAGATGAGCTCTTTCATTGCGGGTTACTTCCATGATTTCAGAGAACATTTCATCTCGCGTCCTCTTCTTCCTCCGCCTTATCTGAGCTAGCCTTCGGGATGGAGTAGGGAGGCTTGAAAAATGTGCAGCTGCATGAGGGAGGGAAAATAGGGAGAGAAGGATTTAAAAAGATACATTTCACAGTGAACAACACTATTCACCTTACATAGCACATGTGATTTCACTACAAGGTCGCATTTGGAAACTTTTAATATTGAGTGCCTGTGGCTCTGGTGTTACAGATCTCACAGACGCAGGTCCGGGCATCACAATTCAGCTTGCATGCGGTCATGGTAAGCCACAGCTTCTCCAGCCTTCATATACACAGTGCCCTCTGATGCTTCTTTCCTGTTAACAAGCAGCAGCAGACGCCAACCCAACCCCTCCCCTCCCCAATCCAATTCTCTAGGATTGCTTTACCCCTCCACCCACCGCATGGCTGGTATCATGGAAGATCACGGCTAATCACCCCCCTTTCTCCCCTCCCCCACCACGTGGCTGGTAGCTGGGAAGATTCCTGCTGGCCAAACGCTAAAAAGCTCAGTGCCATTACCCCACCCCTCCCCCCCGCTTTGCTACATGCAAGGAAGGCTCTCTTTTAAGCAACAGCCCAGTAGGAAAATGGCCATCTCTGTCCCCTTAATTAAATTCCTTAATTTCATCCAGGTTACCATGAACGATATCACTCTGCTGAGGATAACAGAGCGAGATAAAGAACGGATGTTTCTTGAATGCCAGCAATCACCGGGACCATAGGCAGCTATGCTTTGTCATGCAATGATACCCGATTACTTGCTACATGCATGGCGTAGTAAAGTGTCCTACCATGGTGGACGGAACAAGGCTGCCTTGCCCAGAAGCCTTCTGCAAAGGCTTTTGGAGTCCCTCCAGGAGTGCTTCATGGAGATGTCCCTGGAGGATTTCCACTCCATCCCCAGACATGTTAACAAACTTTTGCAGTAACTTTACTGGCTGTGAATGCATCCCAAGCCCTCATGGCAAATCAATCATTAAAAAACGCTTGCTTTTAAACCATGTTTTATATTTACAAAGGTACACTCACCAGAGGTCGCTTCCATGGCTTCACTGTCTGGGCTAGTGGCTTGGGAGGGTTGGGAGGGTAATTCCGTCTGGGTCACAAAAAGCTCCTGGCTTTTGGGGCTAACGGAGTGCTGTGTGCTCGCAGCAAGGTCGTCCTCCTCTTCCTCATTCTCCTCCTCATCTTCCCCCTCCGCTGAATCCTCAGCCATGGTTGAGATTATAACCCCCACCTCGGAATCCACGGACAAGGGGGGGGTAGTGGTGGCGCAGCCCTCTAAAATTGCATGCAGCTCAGCGTAGAAGCGGCATGTTTTTGGCCCTGACCCGGATCTTCCGTTTGCTGCTTTGGTTTTCTGGTATGCTTGTCTGAGCTCCTTAACTTTCACTCTGCACTGCACTGAGTCCCTGGTGTGGCCTTTTCCCATCATAGCCTTGGAAATTTTTTCAAATATTTTTTCATTTCGTCTTTTGGAACGGAGTTCTGTTAGCACTGAATCCCCTCCCCATATAGCGATAAGATCCAGTACCTCTCATGCAGTCCATGCTGGTGCTCTTTTTCTATTCTCAGGAGACTGCATTGTTACCTGTGCTGATGAGCTCTGCGTGGTCACCTGTGCTGATGAGAGCTCCACGCTGGCCAAACAGGAAATGCAATTCAAAAGTTCGCGGGGCTTTTCCTGTATACCTGGCCAGTGCATCAAAGTTCAGACACCTGTCCAGAGTGGTCAGTGGTGCACTGTGGAATACCGCCCGGAGGCCAAAAACTTCGATTTGCAACCACACTAACCCTAAACCGATATGTTAATATTGATTTTAGCGTTACTCCTCTCGTTGGGGAGGAGTATAGAAATCGATTTAAAGAGCCTTTAAATCAACATAAAGTGCATTGTAGTGTGGACGGGTACAGCGTTAAATCGATTTAACGCTGTTAAAATCGGTTTAACTGCGTAGTGTGGACCAGGCCTGAGATTAGGCAACTACAGGGTTCAGTGGGAGTTTTGTACATCATAGTGGTCCCCAAACTGGTCTGAGGCACCTAACTCCTTTATCCTTCATTCTGAAATTCCCCAAATATCTGTCACAGACAAACGCTTATAAACGTCAACAAACTCTGACCTCCACAAGCACTAACAGGCACAACTAACAATGTCAGGGCTATGTATGTGCAAAAAAAAGGTGCCTTCTTCCATACAAAATGGAGGGCCTTACCCTGCAACCAATAAAGTCATTGTTTTCATTAGCAGCACCTGGCTCTCAGTTCTGTAAATTATTGAAATAAAGAAGTCACGCCCGAGTAATCTGAATGTTCCGTGATATCTAGAATCAACAATTTAATATACTTGTTATGCAGTATTTTCTTATTTCTCTACACTTCCAAAAAGAAGACAGAGGCAGGCAGACCTCTCCTCATTTTAGTACTTACCAGCCCATTAGAAAGAGGAAATGCTTGCGTTACGAGGTTTTCAAATATTTCCAGTCTGCTCTGTTCTTCCTGTTTATAGGCAAGCCTCAAGTTTCTCATATCCTGTCAGAAAATAAGTCAAACTCTCTCACACTTTGATAAATTAAAAAAAAAAATAGAAGCAGTTACAAAGCTGACTGAAACCAAGCACTGGCTACTGACATTAAGACAAATCATATTTTCTAACCCTCATAGTAATTAAAAAAATTCTGTTCTAAAATGAGACTATTGGGAGCATCAGGAAGGTCTCAATATGCTACTGAAGTAGGCATTATGCCCTAGAATTCACCAATGGGGTGAAATATTTCTTGTAAGTTTCCCATCCAAATTCCAACCAAACCCAGCATGCTTAGGGGATCAGATAAGACAACAGCACAAGGTGTTGTGGTTGCAGGTTCCCCTCAAGACAAAAATTAAATTAATGCAATTAAACAGTAATAGATAGGCATCCACTATATTTCCTAGGAATTCATTCTGTACCTTGCAAACAATTTCTATACCACAGGAGTTGTCTCCATGGCTCTGCACTCCAATCTTTTCAACTCTACTTATTACTCCAAGGGGAACATCAAGAACAAAATGTGGATCCTGAAATTTAGATTAAAAAAAAAAGATGAAAACATTTTTAATTGCAGTGGGAAGTATATGTAATCTGGTACAATTCATGTCAAATTGTGTGTTCTACTAGTTTTTTATAGTTCCTTTTGAATTGATTGCAGTGGAACTTGACATTTAATTTAAACTAAGTTTGTCACCTTCTGAAAATCTACTTCAGCAAAGAAGAGCTTCTAGCTGGAAGAAATATGCAAATAGATCTTAAAGTCTCACCCTCTCCACATTTTTGAAATACATTTTGAAGTCCGTCACTGTCAGTGTACCACTGACTGCTCCCATAAATGGACAGATATACATAACATCTTTAGCTGGAAAAAGACACAAATAAAAGTTCCATTTTATTATTGTAGATATTTGTGGTATAAGAAACTCTTTATAGAAAAATAAAAATGTTATACAAGAAACCTCCTACAGTTCCAACTCACTAGAGATCTTTGAGACCTCTATATGAAATTATTTCAAAGCCACTATAACTGACCTGCTACTCTCAATTTTGATTTGAAAGAAAAACTCCGCTGCATTTTTAAAAAAGGTACTTTACAAAGAGAATGATCATATTCTTCGGTTCTAGGCAATATGTGCTAAATCCCCACTATAAGCCAGCCTAAGAGAATGGTAATGTGACATCAAGCATTGCTCCTTACGATACAGAATGGAGCTATACTATACAGAATGTTTCTGTGGGGAGTCCATGAAATGGCATACAGATATTTTACGTAACAAGAGAAACAGCCTTTTGTCTTTCTCCAAAGTTGCCGGTTTGTTGTGTCCTATATTTAAGAAAACCAGAGTGGCTTGGAATAGTAGCTATTTGTCCTGTAACCATCCATATGGGAGTTCTGTCCACATTTCATCTACTTCAAATCAGAATTTGAGGAGCCCCAAAGTCTTCATACTATAGAAATACCAGGCTGCCCCATATTTACCTCCCTTTTTCTGATAATTACAACAGTGAAGAGCATTCTCTGCTCTTGCCGCACCTTACATTAGTCAGATGGGAAGACTCATGTGGCAAGCAACAGTTATCTTGAAACTAAAACTCAAGTGAGCTGCTCAAGTAATATGTCTGAGCAAAGATTATGTCCAAATCTGGGTTTTGCATACCTTTTAAAAGATAATTTCTACATTTCAGAAGAACAAACAGTGACCATTTGGTAACCTGGTTTCACATACCTGTCCTACTTGTATCAAACAAAACACCCCAAGATCAGACTATATCACTTCACAAAAACTAAACCTAAGGCCTTCTATTTTGCACATACTTAAACAGAGTGGGTTTATACACAGTTATCAGATTTCCACAGATAATTTCAGGTTTGGGGAGCAGTTTGAAAAAGCCGTCATTAAGACTGTATTCAATTAGAGATCTTGAGAGTAGAATGAGCGACTGTGTGCCTTTTGCCTCTACAGACTAGGTTACAATCTCCATTCTGGTAGTCAGTGATCTTTTTGTGGTCCCTACAAAACATTTACTCACATACTAATTCCACCACACAACTTTCCACAGCAAGTCAGTTGACTGAAAAAGATCTAATTAAAGTGGGACAGTCAGCACCACATTTTCATTTTCTTTTTCTTTCCTGACTAAATCCTGAATCGCTTGAAACTAGGGAACGAATTTATGACCTATGGGGACATTTTGAGCACCAATGCACCCCCCTTGCACACCTTACTAATTTGTCTATGTCGATCAGCTGCTTGTCGAAATAAAATACCACACAGATCTGGCTGCACTATGTTGAACTGATTTACTTGCAGCATAGCATGAGGGTTTGAATAACTAAGAAAATCCACAGCAAATTTGATCATTCAAGGTAGAATTATAAAATATAAGAAGTAAGAACCAAACCAACATGGAAACCATTTGATTTTATCTTTATTCATAAAATAATGATCTAATACTATAAACTCAAAACTACACATACCAATCGCTTTGATTGATTCTCCAGGAAAAAGTGGGGCCTCTTCCATCTGTGCCAGCTTGTTCCCATCCCTCAGTGCCTGGCAGAAATCCAAAACCATGAGTAAATCTCACATTCCATCTGCACACCATCGAGACATTTTGCTGCAAAGTGCTTTTGCTAAGAGGTTATGGGAGCATGAGAATGTGCATCCTTTTTCCAAAGCACAACTGTGTTAACCAATGCTGCATTAGAAAACAGGGCTTGATGTTGTAGGTAACAAAGTATTTATTATGCAGACATTTAAATATTAGTAACAAGCCACTTACACAATGATTAGTTTAACGTGCTAGCTACATATATATAGCGCACAAATACGTGAGCAATATCATCAGCCCCAAATTAGGCCAAAAAATTTAGGCTAATTTTTGTGGTGTTAGGTTATCATCTACTCATGAATGTTTTAAAGTGTTGATTTAAAAGCATTTATATTCTTTATTTCTTAACACCTTAATTAAATGTCAGCTATTTTAATATCAAGGAGAATTGTATGAGAGAAGTTTAATTTATTTAACATTAAAAAAAAATCAAATTATATGTAAAAAAATATTTATCAGACAGACAAACATTCTGCTACACCCTACTTGACAAGGTACCATTGTTGTATTTACTATAATATCAGAAACAATGCACCACACCCTACTTGACCAGGTATCATTGTCGTAAGTACCACTTGGTCTGACAGAGATATATTATAGAGATGACAGAACTAAAAATTCAGATTATAGCTTGATGCCACATTGTTTTCTAGAGAGTCTCAAAAGCTGGTTAATATAAATTCAGGGCTTGATTTTAAAGCTAATGCTCCGGTGAATGTCTTCCTCCTTAAATACTGCAACAAGGGGCCTTTAGTTTTCTGCTGATGTTTGCAATATTCTGAAGAAGATTTTAGTGGAGAACCTAAGGGTTTACAAAAAATGCTATGACCATATAAAGGATGTTTTGGTGAGAGTTTAAGATTTCCATTTTAAGTGGTTAGTGTAAAAGTAAAAATATTTTACATTAGAATAGTATAAACAGTGAGCTAGTTTCACAGTACGTAGAAACATATACAGATACTCATCCCTTGTAACATATTTCTGACTTGTAAGCAAGGAAATAAGATTATTAGGGGGTTTCTTTATATTTTTAAACACAGAATTTTAACATTATATTGTTTTCTTAGCATGAATTTATATGAGTTTTTTGTTTTTAATCTTCTCTGAAACTAGCAGAATTTGCTATCTAAAGTTCTATCACGGAACAAGGTGTAGCACAGTAGTCAATGGAACTACTCGGGTGCTTGAAGGTAAGCACGTGCTTACGTGCTCTGCTAGACTGAGGTCCAAGTACAGTGCTATAATTTATATTTCATGACCTCTTATACAGTCAAAAAGTGCTACCGAGGCAAATGGTGTTTCCTTCCTGCACTAGACTTAATATAACTCCTCCTTCATTGTCAGAAATGTAACTTTTAATTTGAAAAATGACATCAAAATAAAACATTTTTGAAAATCATTATGGTATGTGTAATTTAAAGATGTATTAATTTCATTAGGAAATGTCAGTCCTGACTGATATGTTATCGAATTATATTTCACAAATTCTTGACACATTTGTCTCTGAGAAAGAGCACTACATCTCAACCAAATGTAACATAATGGTTAAGTTGAGTTCAGAAGCAAATAAAAGTTGCACAAATTGGAAGTACATAATTCACCTCAGCCCGAGATAAATAATAATTTAGGTACTCTTTATTAAATAATTTGTTATACAATGAATGTGTCCTATAAAAATAAAGAGTAGGAACAACATTTATATTTCCCAATATAACCAAACATTTTTAGACATACCAATATGTACAATGTTTTCTGTATAGTGCACAGAAGACCCATAAACATCTTTTGAATGAAAGTGAAAATATTCTTATAATTTACTATAAAGACACTTCACCGACTCAGTCCCACACAGGGACACTTTTCTCTTGAAGTGCAGAAAAGCTTAATGAATTAGGGAAGAGTTTTACACTATAAATGGCATGCAGGTAAGTCTAGGAATTTTTAACCAAATCTTTATAAGAACTTCAACACATTATTTCATACACAATCTGGTATGCCAAAAACTAAATTTTATTGTTTTAGCAATTAAGCATTGTATTTTGCTTTTCATTTATCAGAAGTTCTACATTTTAAGAAGGGGCTTTCCTTTAAATTCTATTTAAAGTCAGAGTTCAACTATGTTACTGTCTAAGCTGTTTTCTCACAGCTGATTTTCTAGAAACATTTAGAATCAGTTTATTTTCAGCAGAAGCTTTTTTTTTAAAGAATCTATTCATAGCTAAGCTTTTGAGAGGTAATGTTGCCATCATTTTAGATTCTTATGCATGTTATTTGTTCAGTGCCTTAAAAATGTAATATTAGAAAACAGGGGTTTTTATAGCTACCCATTAATATTATTAAATTAAGGTGTAATAAACTTTTAATAAACCCTGAATCCAAAGAAAAGAACTTCAGAAGTAACGCATATTGCAAACTCCACAAAGGTCTTCATGCTGTCTCTGGCACTTCTCCCTTTTGGGCTTAAAAACTCAGCTTGGGGAAGAGGGTTGTTTTCAGTTTTTTTGGGGGTAGTTTGTTTGTTTTTAATGATAGGAGTTTAGAGGTAATATTCTGAAATTCTGTACTGCTCCCCAGAATCTGACAATGGATGATTTCTACCTATTGTAGATGGGCTATTATACAGTAATTTACTACACAGTTAATGAACAAAAGATGAGTAAAACTTGCCACCTGATCAGCTTCTGCTTCAGAATGATAGCCATTGTGTCCATCCTGAACCTCCTGCATTGCATGAGACAGCAGTAGGGCAAAAGAGGGGTAATAGGAAAAAAACATGCAGACAACAGGTGAAAGGACAGAATCATACTTTTTAAAGAGACAGTAGATACTTGAACATCAACCTATTTATTCAACACTTTCCACTCTTTGCTTAAACTATGCACAGCTATTAGGCCCAGCTATGGCACAATATGAAATGGAATATTTATTTGCAGTCTCACAAAAAGACTCAGTGTAGATATCAAAGAACACAAAGTACGTACTGTCTTTTTAAAACAATCAACCGTATAGCAGAGAAAATGCAGAATATAAATTATGTATGCCACATGCTTAAAAATAGAAGAAATTGAGTATTGCTTGTTGTGGTAGCATAAAGAGAAAATTCATACATTTTTCATTGAAGAAAAAAATTAAATATTTCCATATCTATTAGTATTCAGGTAATTTAAGGAATTGTTATATTGTATAGATCACATTTAAATGCTTGTTTTTATGGTTTGATACATTTTTCCAGTAACTCCAATGTTACTGTCAAAAACATCTGTTAAAAATGTACCCAAATTACACCTAATAGCCAAAAGGTTCACATCTTTATGTACTTACACTTGTTGTATCATATTGGGATCTCTCTTACTATACCATAAAAAGATCCCTATGTGTTACAGGCAAGAACACAAAATGTCATTGGGTCATATGAAGGGGGTTTTTTTTTGTTTTATTTTTTATTACTTTCAGCCAAAATTATTTTTCAATCTGCTTCCAAAATTAACTGGAATGAAGCCACCATCATCTTTCACAGAGTTGGGTTACATTCCAGATCAGTCCCAATTCACAAATGCAAAAACTTATCGTTTAACAGATAACACTTCTTGTCCTAAGTCTGAAAGAAAGGCAGTTTATATCTGCTTTGATAATCTAATTTTAATCACTTTTATGAAACCCCCAAAGAAAACAAATTAACAAAAGGGGTTACATTTGTAGAAAACATAGGTTCCGTTGATTTTACATGCTTCTAAAAAATTTACATTGCAACAGCCACCACTTTCAAATAACACAGGATTCCCAACATTTAGACTTTAGTGAATATAGTAGTTAGTTAAAGCTTAGGCCACAGAAATAGCTGAAGACTGTTCCTATATTTAAAGTCCAAAGAAAGGTGGATGCTAGAATCCCAGGAAAAGGAAAAACTGGAAGAAAGGCAATTGAGTTCTAAACCGACAGATTACGGATGACAGAAAGTATGCACAGGCACTGAAGATGGTTTCTCATCCTTGAATATTTACTGATAAAGGTGTAAAACCAAAGAAAATAATCAAGTTTTATTATTTTAATGTATTTTCGTGCATTATTTCATTCCAATTACTACTAGATTTGCCCTTGAAAATACTGACCTTTGTGTATGACAATTATTATACAAATCCAAGTAGCTTTCAGATGTGAAAATAATTGATTAGTCTCAAATCAGGGGATCAGACTTAACTGATTCTCTTTAACAAATGCAAACCTTTGTCTGAATGACAGGGTTAAAATATTTAGAGAATAAAATCAAACTATTAACCCTCTCTTTTCTCAATTAATTAATGTTCCAAAGTGAGACGGAAGAGAAAGCTATGAATTTTTATATCATTAATGAACAGTGGATAAGACCCAGCCTCTAAAATGATTATCAAAAAGATGTAAGTCATTGCATTAGTATCTAACTTCAATCCCAACTTTCTATTTTGCTCAAGGGCTGTAGCAATTAAGGTAAAACACGTATAAATGCAAGCATGAATTGAAAGATTATTTAAATAGAATAAACAAAGACTTACCGTTTTTTCATAAACTACTATTGAAATTCTTTAGCAAGATAACACATTAAACTCACTAAACAGTGCTCTGCAGTCCAAACTATGTAAGCATCCATCGTGAGCATCCATTTTGTCAGAATTAATGTAATAAAACTGAAGTTTGTACTGCACATTTGTAACATAACTTAAAAATACGGCTCTTTCACACATTGGCTTTTACTGCTCACGAAAAGATTGCAATGTATATAAAGCATTTCTATGGCAAACAAGCTGTTGAGCTGCATAGCAAAATGGTCTGATTGGTTCATAAAAAACATTAATGACGTAAAAAAAGAACAGTAGGCACACTAAGCTCTCAACACAGCACGAAAGACAAACAGGTAGGAGGCCGTTTTGCCAATAGCCAAATGTATTCTTACCCGTATATCAGGCCTCTTGTATACCTGTTAGTTAAAATACAAAATGTTATCCAACAAAATGTGCACTCAAATGCTGCTTTGTGACAGAGACGACATCAGGTAGCAGATCAGATTTTCACAGGAACGCAGCTGCCACTATGGTACTTAAATTAGTAGCAAGATTTTCAAAACTGCACAATACACAGCTGCTCCCACCACATTCAACAGTGTGATGAGCACTTTTAAAAATCTGGCCACTTCATTTTAGCGTCTAAATGGGAGCCACGCTCTTGAAATCAGGTCCTAAGCATCTTTTCAATTCAGTGACAACATACTAGTGAAAAATTGAAGAGTTTAGCAAACCTTTAGGATAGTATATAGTAAGTCCACAATAATAGCTATGAGAAACGATGGCCCTATACCTCAGAGTATGTTTAATTCTAACTTTTCCCTAACTTACTTCCACAACTTTCTAGGCAGCCATTATTATCTAAGTGCTTTCCACTGATACCACCTCATTATCACTAAGTTTTCAGTCAGGTGAGATTTACATAAGACACTATGAATTCAGACTGCCCCCAAAACCAAGTATGCTGCTCGTGTATGGCACGAGTACAAGTCTAAAAAGAAAAAGCAAGCTCAACATGCTTCAAATTCCACGTTCCCCTTTGCAACCCAATATGTTCCCTCCTGATCTTTGTATTTTTGCAAAAGCTTTGTGGAGGAGTGAAACTCCCACCATGGAACACAGAGGAGAGGGAGCCATGATACTTAGAATATTTTAACAACTGTGTGTGTTGCTTTTGTGTATATGGTATCAGGGACATAGCAACAGATATTTTAAGAAACAAAACATTGATAATCATTCAATCTGAAGTGCACAAGCTGATGGGGAGCCATCCAAAAGCCAAGAAAACTGATGTTATGTATTCAAATCTGTCGGTCAAACTGAAGAGGTAGGCAGACACATTCCACCCTGGCTGAAACTTCTGAGTAGTTTCCAAGGGCATAGCACTTTAAAACAGCCCAGATCAGAGTGACCAAGTCACAGATACTGTGGTGAGTTCTGCATCAGAGTGACTCAGAAGTTTTAGCTAGAACAGAATGCATTTTGCAGCATCCTGTTACCTATGAATTCAACAACAGCGATGAGCAAAGTGACTCCTGAGTGTGCATATTGATGAGACCAAGGGTGGAACAGTCCCTCAGGGAAGGATACAATAATAACCCCTGTCATAAACAGATAGCTAAGGGTTAATGTTCTTTTACCTGTAAAGGGGTAACACCAGTAACCTGAAACACCTGACCAGAGGACCAATCAGGAAACAAGACTTTTTCAAATCTGGGTGGAGGGAAGTTTGTGTGTGAGTTCTTTGTTCTTTGTCTTGGGTCTGACCCTCTCGGCTATGAGAGTGATTTTTCTATCTCCAGCTTTCTAATCTTCTGTTTCCAAGTTGTAAGTACAAAAATAGTAAGGCAATAAGGTTTATATTCTTTTTTTCTGTATTTACATGTGTGTAGTTGCTGGAATGTTTAAATTTTATTCTTTTTGGATAAGGCTGGTTATTCATGTTTTTCTTTTAAGCAAATGACCCTGTATTTGTCACCTTAATACAGAGAGACCATTTTTATGTATTTTTTCTTTCTTTTTATATAAAGCTTTCTTTTTAAGACCTGTTGGAGTTTTTCTTTAGTGGGGACTCCAGGGAATTGAGTCTGCAGCTCACCAGGGAATTGGTGGGAGGAAGAAGTCAGGGGGAAAATCTCTTGTGTTAGATTTACTAAGCCTGACTTTGCATACCCTCTGGGTAAGAGGGAAGAGAGATTAGCTCTCTCATGTGTTTCCAGGACTGGAAACAGGGAGGGTGGAGTCCCTCTGTTTAGATTCACGGAGCTTGCTTCTGTGTATCTCTCCAGGAACCTAGGGAGGGAACACCTGGAGCGAGGAGGGGGAAGGGAAATGGTTTATTCCCCTTTGTTGTGAGACTCAAGGAATCTGAGTCTGGGGGTCCCCCAGGGAAGGTTTTGGGGAAACCACAGTGAGCCAGGCACTGTATAGATTCCTGGCTGGTGGCAGCTTTACCAGGTCCAAGCTGGTAATTAAGCTTGGAGGTTTTCATGCTAACACCCATATTTTGGACGCTAAGGTCCAGATCTGGGAAAAATGTTATGACAACCCCCCACACACACATACCCCCAATTACACTTATTCCTAGAGATGCTTTCCCAACAGCTCTGCTTCTGATTTTTTTGGGCTAGTTAGTTTTCGCCCCTGGCTAAGTAGACCAGACACTGGGAAAGTTAGCAGACTAAAAAGATCTAGAGTCAATCAAAAGGGGGAATTGTTGTCCCTAGCGATCTCACACACACGTTCAGCAGAAGGAATGACAGAAGAGAGCCTTCGTATTGAGATCCTTGACGCAAGAGCCATCAGGAAGAGAGAGAATTATAAGCCACTAGACTCTACCCGTAAGGCCTGAACATAAACAGCATAAGCTATCGCATTCATTCCCACAGGTTTCTCAACAGCACCTCATGATCAACTAGGTCTAGCAATCGCTTGCTTTTGGAATGAAAGCAAGTTGTATTCTGAACAATCCATACTGACAATGGCCCCAAACTGTATATTTTTTAACTAATCATGAAGAACAAGTATCTGAACTTTAATTAGCAAGGCTGAATGAAATTCAGAAAGGAGTATATTTGCTCTCTCTTGCTCACAGTTTTATTCAGCCTTGAAGACAGAAGTTCTGTCCATAGTGCACTGCAATTCAGGACTATATTCCTGCTTTAAGTCTCAATTTTTGTACTAGCCATTAAACAAAAAACTTAGGGGCACATTTTCAAAAACTGCCTTTAAATTTGTCTGATCATAAACCTGCTCACAAATTGGGAAAACAGACTAACTACCCAATTTGCGCAAGCAAACAACTCTGAACACAAATTCAGAAGTCGGCTACCTATATTGTTTCCTTGATGTGTTATTTTTCTTAAATGCTAATCAAGATTTTAAAAGGCACTGAATGCAGCGTGGTCCAGTGGAGAGAGTACTGGTCTGCAAATCAAGAAACTGGCTTTCCTTTGCTGACTGGGTGACCTTGTGAGAATCATTTAGCCATTCTACACCTCAGCTTCCTCATCTGTAAGAGGAGGATAATGAGGCTCAACCACCTTCAGAAAGCACTGTGAGATCTACAGATGGAAAGCTTTATAGGCACTATTATATTATAATCATATGGATTCTCTTTTGTCTGCCATTTACTCATCTATAACAACTTTTTCATTTAATATGTTGGCCAGTTTTACATGGACATTCTAGCTGATCAACTTGAATGATTACTTCACAACCATTACAACCTACTGTGTAAATACGATAAATTAAATGTATTGGATAAATGCACAACAGTAAATATATATTCTATTGCCTAAACTTAATTAACTTTGCATTAGTTATAAGGTACTGTGTCCATTTTCAAAATGAGAAATGCTAATGTAGATCCATATCAAAATTTTGACAAAAAGTGCTAGGTATCTCTGGATACTTTACTTGGATCACAGGAGAAAGCAAGCATGGTGGCCTCATCCTCAAAGAAAGCCATACAAAAATTAGTACTATTTGGCATGATTTACCCAAGACCAGAATAGGAAGGTTGCAATTAAAGACTTAGATGCTTTGACAACTGTGTGGAGAAGTTTGCACAGCATCTTCCCATGTTGCTCTTGATTTTAGTTGCTGCTATACAAAGTTTCTCACTTACACATACATTAAGTTCACCCACTTTAAAAAAACTGTGACATTTAAAATATTGTGTATGCAGTAGCCAACTGATTTTCTGGAAATATGTAAAACCTTACTTATTCCATGGCAATCAGGAGGTAATAAGACAGTAGAATTAATCATCTGAAGGAGAGGTTATAATGCAAAGGAGGCCCTTTTCCAAAGCAGCACTTTGAAAATACCATATAATAGCTTCTTAGCTTAAAAAAAAACCAAAAAAAAAACCTATGCATTATTATTCAGGGTAGGTAAATAAAATTTTATTATTAGAAACTCTGCAATGCGATTTGCCAATGTGGGAGTTTAGCTCATTCTATCATTTCATAGACATGAAATGTTAAATACAATTTATTAACAACCAGGATTTTGAGCACAGAAAGGTTTAACTTATTTTTATTTGTCAGAGACAGAGAATGAGCTAGAGTTAAATGCTGCTCATTAAGCCTCAAAATATTTCTCCCTTCTAAGTAATGTGCAAGACCAGACTGGAATAGAGAACCAGACTATTTAGATTAAAAAAATTGGTTCTCCTCTGGAGGAATGCATAATAACTCAACTGGTGAATTGAACACTAAACTCGCAGACTTGGATTCTGCTAAAATGAAGTCCTTGATCTACAGGGCAAATACAACATAGACAGCTGTAATGCAAGGTTTCCCACAATGCTTTATCAAAGACATCAGCCTTGACCCAGAGCGAGCATTTGCAATTCAGCTGCCAGACTATAGAAGAGCTAAGCTTTTTCTGAGTACAAGTTGCTGACTGTACCAATATAGTGACAAACTGCGAGGTGAAGTTTTAAATAGACTAAGATCAAATACAGTTAGTGGCTTCATCTTCAAGCTCACGCTGAATTTGACCCGCAGTCACAGAAGTTAAGGAAATATGCTGTTGGTAAAGAGCACTCAAGGCCTTTTAAATCCAGAAAGCATTGGTAGATTATTTAACTACAGTTTAAAGCAAACAAGATAAAATCTTTATTTGGACACTTTGCATCCAGACCCACGATTTTGTTTTAATTCCAGGGAAGAAAGAGAATATAAAGCACATGGAAGACCTGAGCTTAACAGCACCTTTTGGACTTTTATGGGGACTGGAAACAGAGGTAACACTTGTGTCAATTTGCAGTGCAAGAGAGATTTAATACACACTACTCTTGATAATACTGAGCCCCGCCATGAGTGCAGGAGACTGGACTAGATAACCTCTCGAGGTCTCTTCCAGTCCTATGATTCTATGTAGGGAAACAGAAGAGAGCGTGAAAGGAGAGGGAGGGAAAAACCCAAAGATTCTAATCAGAGCTAAGACATTACACACTCATTGTCTCAATGACATCTATGTTGTTGGATAAGAAAACAAACAAGAGAGAGTCTGTTCTGATTTATAAGGGACGTTGTACCATAGACAGTGAAACTGTCACACCAAAACAAAGGAAGAAAAGTAAAAATAGGTAAATGTTCTTTTCATGCTGGAGAAGATATGCTCATTTAATATTCACCAAGGCAAATTATATTTAATTTTTGTGAAATCCACATAGCTGAATTCTTTCTCGTGAGTGCCTGGTGAATAGACAAGATTTCAAACCAAGAAACAAATGTTTCATTCCTTACCGTTAAAAAAAAAAATCCGATTTCCAGAAAATTTCTAGATCAAAATCAAAAGAAAGAAGAAAATCACCCCATGACTGTAAAATGCCACTTCGAAGTTTCCTTTCTTTTCTCTATCTACCTTTTGTTCTGTAGAACTGAGTGACATTACTCTAAATGAGAGAGAAAATACAAAGAAAACCTTTGCACCTCTCGATTCGCTATTAACTGACATTTGACTCTCAAATGGTCAAGGATCCACTCGTGGGTAAATCAAAGTAGCAAATTTCCTGCCCAGCCATTTCAACAGACTGAACAATTATTTTTGTATTCCTCAAATGATAAATGTCACTTACCTTGTAATCTCTGGATACACTGTCTGATGGCACAGAACCTGAAATCTGACTAGAAATGGTAGCAGCTATGAGCTGTTTACACCATTCAACATGGGATCCTGTAGGGCTACAAGAACAAAATAAATATTTCAGAATGTTTAGCAATGATTACTACTTTACACTGAGGAAGCGATGAGAACATTTAATTACACCCCACACGAATACAACCAACAAACAATTACACAAACACTAATGACATTATACTCTTTAAAAGAACAGACTACATACCACTTTTCTGTCCATCAGATTACAAAGAAGAATTCAATTTTATTGGAATTTGCCATTAATTTTGATTCAGATGTGCAACTGTTAATCTACAAAAATGTTCAGGGCCCTGGGGACATGAAACTCTTGATTCCCTTATCAGATATTGTTAAAACTATTCATATATTTCTGTTTAAGGCCATCAAAAATAATTTATTTTAAGCAAGTGCTTCCAGGACTTAAGTGCTTTCAAGAATTTCATATACGTGACATTATTATTCAAATAAAGCCTAAGGGCATGGCTATACTGGAGAGTTGCAGCGCTGGTGATGGGGTTACAGCGCTGCAACTCACTCTGTGTCCACACTTGCAAAGCACGGCCAGCGCTGCAACTCCCTGGTTGCAGCGCTGGCTGTATACTTGGTTTGCTTGGGGTGTAACGATTCGCGCTGGTCATCAAGTGTAGCCACCAACAGCGTTGTTATTGGCCTCCAGGGTATTAGGAGGTATCCCAGAATTCCTGTCCACAACAAACCGGAATGGCTGAACTCCGATCTCCTCGTAGCTACTTCGCTACAAAACAAACACAGCTGCTCTTTGCTCCAGCGAGCGAGCCAGCAGAGGCAGGGGAATTGCTTTGGAATGTTCACAGCTGTTTGCTTGAGGAGAGAGGGGAGGGGTAGTGTTGAGCAGCTGCTTATATGGTCTAAAGACTATTTAGGAGTGCATAATTTGCATTTAGTGAATAAGAGACAGGTGGGAGAAAGGTAAAAATGATTGAAGGTAGGCACTGTGTATCTTCCAGTCCTTAGAACTTGCAAGGCAGGGAGCTGAGAACAGTGTCAGCTCCAAAAATCCACTCTCTCTGTCTCCCCCACGCTCCCTGTCACACACCACCCCACCCTCCTCTTTTGAAAAGCACGTTGCAGCCACTTGAACGCTGGGATAACTGCCCACAATGCACCACTCCCAACAGCGCTGCAAATGTGGCCACACTGCAGCGCTGGTAGCTGTCAGTGTGGCCACACTGCAGTGCTTTCCCTACACAGCTGTACAAACACAGCTGTAACTCCCAGTGCTGCACATCTCCAAGTGTAGCCATACCCTAAGAGATAGAAACTGCCATTTAAAAGGAAATATTTTTAAGGGAACACCTCTAAAACAATAGGAAAAATATATAACTCTTCTTCAAGGGAATTTTCTACCTAGCTGTATCTCCTTTTTTGCATTTGCTAATGACAGGGACACCCATTTCACATTACTGAATTTTGTAATTTAGCAAGCACACAAGATAACCCTCCCCTCCCCCACCATCCCCCAAGATACTGGATCAGGTAAGTCTACAGCAGAATTTCACTAAGCTGGACTAATGCAATGTGTGAATGGGACAGGGCAGTGCAGACTGGTGAAGTTCAGAGACTACTAAATATTGAGACTGGAGGAACGACTGTAATTTAACACCAGAGAATTTTAAGTGCCCTACGTCTACTTCAGTATATTTCGGAGTGCCAGATGAGAGGATGGGGGAGTAATAGGATGGTCCCTATTGCCCTATTGTCCCTGCTCCAAGCACAGCAGTATAACGTGAGATAGTGTTTCAACAATTTAATGCATTTTAGTGAGGTGAGGTTCTTCTGTATACACAGTGTTTCAATTCAAGTTAGGAACAGAAAGTACAATACATTTTAAAAATAGTATATAATGAACAAACATATAAGCTAATTTTGAATTCTGGGATACTCCCAGAATGTTAAAGTGAATGACTAATAAATCACAAATGAACACAGCACAAACAGGTAAAACTGGGATTTGAGGGGGTGTGATAGATTGTTCACCAGGAGCACAAGATACCTCTTAAGAGGCCTTAAACACACTAATTGCACTGTGTCATAGCGAGAAGTAGCACATGGGTTTCAAGAGGTGCTGGCTGAAGATAAGCGTGGTGAGCGCTGCAGCAGCTACCTATCTGAAGTGGAAGACCATCAAGTAATTTTTAGTCATGGATTTTATTAGTTCTCTCCCTTGCTGCATAAACTTTACACAGCACCACTTCATAATGTATGGTTTCATTATTAAAAATCAATTACATTCTTCTTTCAGAGAAGTCTCTTTTACCTTGACCGGATTTTAGTTTCATTTGCGTCTTTTGCAGACACTTCTACCCACATTTTGCAGAACAAAGTGTATGAATTTTTAGCTACAAATCCAGCTAATGATAGTATTTCTCTCTCTTTTGCTCACCTGTCTCTTTGATCTCACTTACTGGCCCTCTCCTTATTCCATGAAATTTCTGGTGTGTTTCTCCTCACGATAAACAGTGTCTGGTTTTCAGGCATCTTTTACTTTTGCCCTAACTCCCACATTTCTAAGCATTTCTCTGTGCACACACGTCAGTTTGTATTTCCCCATTTTGTTAATTATGAAAATAATTTGGGTTTTTATTAGGGACTGTCCACACTAGAAAGTTTTGCCACTTTAACTATACAAGTACAGTTGAAGCAGCAAAAGAAAAATTTAGTATCTATGGATGCAGTTATGCCAGCATAAAAGTGCTTACAACAGTATAAATTATTCAGTTCAGGAAGTGAAATAAGCTACACCAGTATAAAGCATCTTTATATTGGTATAACTGTATTGCTTAAAAAAACAAAAATCCACACACCCCTAACCAGCACTGATATACTTAGTGCAACTTTTCCAGTGTAGGCTAAGGTGGTCAGCTTAAACTGTATGCAACTATACCACATATAACTTAATGGTTGACACATCTGAAAAGGAAAAGTAGAATGGAAAACACATATTCGTGAAAATTAAAACTCAGTGGTTTCACTTCCACAGTGGTTCATGTAACATTACAAAGGCGCTCTGTTAGGAACGTCATAGTCAGAGTTGTGCTCTTAAAATGGGGCATAAACTCATTTTTTCTCCTAAAAGTGGGTGGCCTTTTGGTTTGAAATTTCAGAGTCAGAAAACTCAAAGGGCCTAAAAACTATGTAATTTGGCTGACATCTCTTTTTTGTTTTGTTTTTACAGGAAGCGTCTGAAATTTGACTCTTGCTGGATTTTTTTAGCAGTCTATTTAACAATCAGTTGCTATCTAAACATTCTGGGGAAAAACTTGGCAAAACTACTACTGATTTTAATAGACGCAGGAGTCATGTTTATTTTCACAAAATTTGGTAGAAAGGTGTATTCTGAGTAGATCAGGTGAGAAGTGTGGGAGGATTGTGTTAAAAATGGATTGTAGGTAATTATTTGCGCACAAGCAGCTGCCATTGCATAATCTACGTGCAGCTCCTGACACATAAGACAAAAGACTTTAATATGGAACGGTTGGCATAAGGGTTTATGTGCAGCTTCTGTTCACAACAGAGAAGGCTTTTACATACAGTTTCTAAAACATTATGATTCACGTGCACCAGCTGCTGGTGTACCTCATCTTCTCTATCAGCAGGTGCATGTATACCCACTGCCCAGGTCCCAGTCTCCAACTCTGCACAGAAACAAAACCACACTTAATCATAAAAAAAAAAGGAAATTAATCTATAAAAATGTGAAGTAATTAATGTTAATCACTTCATCACATACCTGACTCAAATCCACAAAACCAAGGAAGTGAAAAGTTATGCCACCTAAGAGCACATACTATCTTCTCCTTCACCAACAGGAGGACGCACCCTACCATTACAGCTACTGTGGAACACAAACCACAACCATAACCCTGCCCTTCCCGATCCCCTAGAGAATCCCAACCTTCCATCATCCCTGCTACTTAATTTAATGAGCCTCTGACAGTCAATCGTGAGCTCTGGATGCTAAAAGTCCGGCAGTGCAGAGGGTCTAAAGCAGGCTCCCTGTCTGCCCTCGCCACGTGCTGCTCCTAGAACTGACCAGCATGCCCCTGTGGCCCCCAGGGGGTGGGACAGAGGGTCTCCACGCACTGCTCCTGCCTGCAAGCACCACCCACACAGCTCCCATTGGCCAGGAGCAGGGAACTGCGGCCAATGGTAACTGCAAGGGTGGTGCCTGCAGGGAGGGGCAACGTGCAGAGCCACGTTCTCCCCCCTCCAGGGGCCGCAGGGGCATGCTGGCCACTTCCAGGAGTGGTGCAGGGCTAGGAGAGGCAGAGAACCTGACTTAGCCTCGCTGCACCGCTGCCCGTGGGCCACCCCAGGTAAGTGCCACTTCCAGCGGGAGCCCACATACCTCCTGCACCCCAGCCCCCTCCAGGAGCCAGAGCCCCATACTCCCTCCTGCACCCTGAACCCTCTACCCCACCCCCTCCTGCAGTCAGCCCCCATCCTGCATCCCAACACTTTGCCCCAGCCCAGAGCCTCCTCCTGCACCCAAACTCCCTTCCAGAGCTTGCACCCCAACCCCCTGCCCCAGGCTCTGCCCAGAGCCCCCTCCCACACTCCAATCCCCTAGGCCCCAGCCCAGAGCCTGCACCCCAACCCCATCCCGGTGAAAGTGAGTGAGTGTGGAGAAGAGCAAGTGGTGCAGGGCAGATCCTGGTTTGAACTTAAATTCAAAAAGTGATCTTGTGTGTAAAGAGGTTGGAGACCACTAATCTGAGGGGAGAGGGATAGTTCAGTGGTTTGGGCATTGGCCTATTAAACCCAGGGTTGTGAGCTCAATCCCTGAGGGGGCCATTTAGGAATCTGGAGTAAAAAATTAGTTGGGGATTGGTCCTACTTTGAACAGGTGGTTGGACTAGATGACCTCTGAGATCCCTTCCAACCCTGATATTCTATGATCTACTCCCCACTACACCCAATATCTGCAACTAATGATGTTAGCAGATATGGTAGTTCAGCAAAGGGGAGTGGGGACATTGTTATTGTTGCATGGTCTGTGGTGTGCAGTAGCTATGGTAATAAGTAATGTGTCAGTGACTTCCCCAAAAGCACTGCTCTTAAGAAACTCCTACACACATTCTTCTGCCTCAGAAAAAAGAAGTAAGGGATTTTTTGTTTTTCTGAGTTTTTGTACTCCCTAAGACTCTGATCCTGCAATAAAGTTTGCCAGCACAGCACCCATTACAGAATCAAGGCCTAATTTTGTAGAGCACTTAGATACCATGCAATAGGTGCTATATTAAAAACAAATCCTGTAAATGTCAGCAGGTTGCAGACACTGAGCGTTCATCAGGATCTGCAAAGATCTATTGGGATTGGAAAAGGTACAGAAAAGGGCAACAAAAATGATTTGGAGTATAGAACAGCTTCCATCTGAGGAGAGATTTATGAAACTGGGACTTTTCAGCTTGGCAAAGAGACAACTAAGGGGGGATATGATAGAGGTCTATAAAATCATGACTGGTGTGGAAAAAGTAAATAAGGAAGTGTTATTTACTCCTTCTCATAACACAAGAACTAGGGGTCACCAAATGAAATTAATAGGCAGCACCTTTAAAACAACAAAACGAAGTATTTCTTCATACAGTGCACAGTCAACCCGTGGAACTCTTTGCCAGAGGATGTTGTGAAGGCAAAGACTATAACAGGGTTGAAAAAAGAATCAGATAAGGTCCATCAATGGCTATCAGCCAGGATGGGCAGGGATGCAAAACCATACTCTGAAGCGCCCCTAGCTTCTACTTGCCAAAAGCTGGGAATGGGCAGCAAGGGATGGATCACTTGATGATACCTGTTCTGTTCATTCCCTCTGAAGTACCTGGCATTGGACACTTTTGGAGGACAGGATACTGGGCTAGACAGACCACTGGTCTGACCCAGTATGGCCGTTCTCATGAATCACAGCAATGATGAATATCAGTGTCACAGGAAGGAGGAGATCCACTACATGCACAAGCTAGGCTTGCTTTGATGTTGCAGCAGCTGCACATAAAAGCCTTTCCTCAGTGCCAGGAACTGCAAGGTTCACTATTGGTACCATGGTACTGTTCCTCACATATGCACAGCATGCCTTCTCCCCAGCCCTAGCACTGATATCAAAGGAATACTATTCTCTTCCCATTTCTAAACAGAATTATTTTGAACACTATAGGTAAAATATTTTTTAAATAATGAACTCTTGAATGATCTAAATTCCAAATTTCCATCTTAACCACTGAAAAGATACTCTCCTCACATGCTCTGATAATTCTAACAGCTAAAGGAATTGTTACTGAACTTGCAAGAAAATTCTCTTTCGGAACGGTACAAGCAGGAAAGGTACAAAAAAGTATTGGGCAGAAATGTACAAGTCTCTGAAAACAAGACTGAAAGTGGCTGCTCACTTCCTCTATATAAATAAATATTGCTAGTTTCTCACTAACAACAACATGCTCTTCACAGAGAAGTTTGATATCAAGCAACATCACTACAGTATATCATTCAGAGATCAATCTTACCTATAATTCCAAGCCTCATTAAGTGTGTGTCAGGCTGGACGGAGACTACCCTGACACTATAGTCTAATGCTATTACTGTTTTGGTGCACTTTTTGCTTGATTCCAGCTGTGCCCATTCCCCCCATAATATTACCCACCAGTTTGTGCATATTAGATTTGTTTTAGTTGATGTAACATACATAGGTATTAGAAGTTTTTAAAAGCTCTCTCAGATACCCCTTATCTAATGTAAATTAGATAATAATTTCCCCCTATTTTTAAGATATCAAGTACATCCCTGGAGCTGGATTGTTTTCCATTTGTTTGTGAGGTTACAATGCCAAGCTCCAGACTGATGTCAGCATCCTGCTGTGCTGCTGTTGCACCTTAAGCCACAAGGGCACCGCTGGTGTAAAACAGTCTCAACCCTGTTTGCAATAACTCAGGGGGAAGTTAATTTTCTTTCAACTACCCCCCCGCCCGCGGCTATCCACACAGCGAGAGAGGGCGGCCCTTGCTGTTCAGCCCAGGACGGGGAACAGGCTGAGAACCGGAGCTGGCATCAGCCTGGGACGAGCGGCCCTGGCCGGAGACACAGAGCAGGGGGCTGCAGCCGAAGGCGGGGGCCCGGCGGGTGAATGGGGCGCGGGCCGTTTCACGAGCCTGTCCGGACAGTTCGCGCCGCCGCCTGCGGGCCCCCCCGGACCGATGGCGGCCCCGCCGGCGGTGGGGCTCCCCCAGTAGTGCCCGGGGCACACGTAGTGCCCGTGCCCCGCAGCGCCAGCCAGGGCGAGCGGGACGCGGAGCGACCCCGGCGGCGGATGGGCGCAGGCGCCTGTCAGGGCCCGGCGGGCAGGGGGCTGCTCACCTGTCTAAGGTCTCCACGCTGGGCTGCCGGGAGCCCGCAGCGGGGGCGGCGACCCCCAACCCCGCCGGCCGCACGGATCTGCGGGCCACCCCGCCGCCCTCCAGAGCCGCCCCCAGCACCCGCTCCATCTTTCCGGCCGGGCCACACTCAGCCAGGCCGGCCCGGCCCAGGCGGCGGCAGGAACTGTCACCTGGCGGCGGCGCTTACCCACAGGCCTCCGCGGCGCCGAGAGGGCGGGGAGCGGGCGGCCGGGCCGGGCCGGGCCCCGGCAGGGAGGGACCCCCCCGAGAGCGGGGTGCCAGGGGGCCCGCAGCTCGCCGCCCTCACACCCCGCGAGAGACGTTCCTGGGTGTGTCCTAGCGCGGGGCCGGGGCAGAGCTCCCGCCACCCCAGGGCAGAGGGGGCTGGAAAGGGGACCAGGGCGTGAGCCGCCCACAGCGCCCTCGGCCCCTGCTCTCCAAGGCCCCCAGCGCCTCCCCCCGGGGTTGCCGTGTAAATCTGAGGGCGCTGGGGCTCACAGCTGTTTTAAGGGTGACCAGATGTTCCGTTTTATAGGGTCAGTCCCAACGTCAGGGTCTTTTTCTTATACAGATTCATATTTCACCGCATCTCAATTTTTCATCTTTGCTGTCAGGTCTCTCTAGTGTTAATGCCTCCCTGCTCCCTATGCAGCCCCAGGGAGTCAGCTTTGCAGTCACATACTGCAACAGGAGAGGGCTGGTCACAATGGCACTGGGGTGCTGACCCACACCCCCTTCCAGGGTCCTGGCATCCTGCTTGAAGTCAGTTGATTTCTGTATAGAGAGAAAGGGGGTTACGCTCAACTCTGAATTAGTGCCCAGGGTTAGCATGCAGGGTAGACTAGCACATCAGAAGTAAAAGGGTTGGGGCGGGGGGAGTTACAGAGACCACACCTAGTGGGGGAGGGAAGCTCCAGGCAGTGTTGCTATCCCTCCTTCACCCAAATAAAGCAGAACAGAATGAGCAGGCCCAGCACAGGGGCACTTCCCTTGTGCAGTGACAGGCATACCCAACTAGGGATTCGGAAGTGGTTTAGAGTTTCCTTTATTAATGCAGAGATTACATAAAGAAGGAAATACAGCTTAGAAGAGCTCGTTTATCTCACTTTAATAAAAGGGTTGTTTAGTTATGGTACTAATCTACTAATTAAAGTGATTCAACAGGTTTAGCATCAGAGGGGTAGCCTGGATCTGTAAAGAGCCACAAAGAGTTCTGGGGCACTTTATAGACTAACAGACATATTGAAGCATAAGCATTCATGGGTGAATACCCACTTCATCAGATGCCTGATGAAATGGGTATTATTCACCCATGAAAGCTTATGTTCCAATACGTCCGTTAGTCTACAAGGTGCCATAGGACTCTGTTGCTTTCAACAGGTTAAATTTTTTTTTAAAAATGTCAAATGTAGCCTATGCCCAAAATTTCTGTGAGGTTTAGCTATGGGAAGTTTGAAGAATGTGTTACTGCTGGAAGACAATCTAAATATGACAGATTTTTAATTTTGATCCTTTTGATAACATGGCCAGTTTTGAAAGGGGGGAGAGTATACTGAGCTAAGTATATTGACCTCCTATTCTGTAACTAGTGGCACAGCTTTCATTATCAATCAGATTACAAGATACTGGAGCAGCAAGCTCTTCCTGTAAAGAGGAGGTAGGGCTGATAGCACAGATTTTCACTAATGGTAGTGGTAGATTTCATTTAGCAAGAACTCTAAGGAATCTGGTTTAAAAGTCTGATTGCATAATATTTGTTCCAAGTAGCCTGCCAAATGCAGATAAAGAACAAGGCTTATAAACTTCAACTAGAGTTTGAGATGCTCTTATACCTTTTACATAGATTTTTAAGGAGCACACTTGTTTAAACAATCGCATCTTTAGTAATTAGCAAATATGCTAGTTCTATGATGCCAATCATGTGAAATAAATTGATTTGAACACCAAACTGATTGAAAAGCAGTCTAGTATTTGAGTAAAGTATTAAAAAAAACCTCTAACAAGATAGGTTTAATCAGATGTTGAGGTCTGGGTTTTTATATTGACATCTCTTTCTTTACTCATATACATGCAGCTGGATTTTATACTCTTTCGCAAGTCACAATTATGAAGAATTACAGTGTTATCCCTTCTGATAAGTCTGAACTGTAACAATTTTTTGCCATTTACAAAGCAGCTAAAAACTCTACATTTTCAGAATTCTAGTCATTTATAAATATCAATGTTTTGCTGAGCAATGCCAATGTCTGCAGTGCTGTACAAACAAAAGCAAGACTCTGTCTTGAAGAGTTAATAAACTAAAAGAGAGGTTCTGAGAAGACAGCAATGAGGGAGTTAGTTTATAATCAGTGTACCTGTATTGTGATGTTGGGGTGGAGAGAATGTGCAACAAGGGTAAAAAGTGAATTTTCAGAAGAGTTTTGAATAAGGAGAAGGTGGTGCTTGATGTAACACAACTGAGTGGTCATTCCAAGCCTTTGAGATAGTATGCAGGTAGGAATGGAAGAAGGAAACCAACATTTTGAAGCTGGCAGCGGTAATCACAGTAGTGATGCATGGTATGTATGTGCAGCTTGTTCATCTTTTACATCTAAGCCCTGTTGGATATAAAAGAAAAAGCAGAAGAATTTTTTCTAGGGGGAGAAGTTTTGGGGGATTTGTCACAATGAAGATTTACTCCAGTCATTTTAGCACCATGGTATAGTGCAGAAACATAGCACAATAAAAGGCTGCCCAACAGTGCTTTTAAAAATGCCTAAAAATTCTTTTCTCATTCACCCTCCCTAAATTAAGAGTTTGGCAATTTTCATATAACTACCTTGGTCAAACAATTGAGCTAACCGCTGTGTAAGGCCCAATTCTACAAGTCCACTGCTGTGTCCATATGGAGCCTCAGTGTTCACCAGCATGCAGTGAACTGCAGGATCGGGACCTAAATAAGCAGCTTAAAACAAATAGAAAAAGCTGTATATTAATAAAGATCAGAGTTTTCACACCTATATCCATAGCCACGTTAAGATTAAAAGGTTAGCATCCTAGAACAAATAGAAGCTTAAAGAATTAGAAAGGTGTGTTTTTTTGTATTTAAAATTGCTATTTTAATAGAATTAAAAACAAGGATTTTATTCTAAATCATTGTCTTGACAAAGAATCCAAGTGAACACAAAGCTAAGTTAGAGGTTTTCAAAGAATGAATTTCAGCTCTAGCTACATAACAAATGCAGTATCAACTGTATTGGCAATATAAATGAATTGTATATATGTAATGAAACAAGTGCATTTAATCCTTTTCATTGTATTAAACTTTCCCAAACGATAGGTTTATCATTTAGTGTTTACAAAGTAAAAACTAGATTTTCTAAACTCCTCCTGCACACTGCTGAAAGATTCTACAGGGGTGTTTGATCCAACTACTACAATTCTCAAAAACTAATAAACTAGTTTTTTATAGACTATATACAAATAGAAGGTAATTACATCAGAATCTGCATAGTTTTAAAGTTGTTAAATTATACTCTGCCATAGGGATAAGTAGCCAAGATGAATTTGAGCTTCCTTGTTCATTAGATGTACTGTGCCCAATTTATTTTAAACGTGCCAAGATTTTGGGGGGAGGGGAACTCAAAGCTGCTGCTCCAGATACATATGCTGAATTATATAAGACAGATTCAGGAGAGAGTAAAATTGAGAGGATGAATATAAGTGGAGGTAAGCCATATGTCCTTAGAACACACACAATACAAGCAGTATTCTGAATTTCCCTGAAAAAATAGTGCAATTTTCTTAGCATAATATTGACTGTATCAAATTAAGAGGTGTTTTATTTCTATGCAAAATACTATTTCTGAAATATTCCAATGTTCTCTAAACTATCTGATTTTTATGGAATTCTATGCTTTAAATTTAGCTTTTGTACCCAAGTATTTACACTTTACAAAAACTGGAGAATTTCTAATAAACTATATTTTATATACTTACACAAACTTAATTTGTACATATCCTATTGTATTTTGCTGTTACATTTTGTAGATCAAAACTTACATATACAATAATTTACAAAGGTAGAAGCCTCAAGTGTCAAACATTCCCTTTAAAATAACTATATTATCTATGAACAGTCCTTTACAAATCCTATATTGCAAAATGTACTCAATTGCCTGAAAATCATTAAAACTTCCAAGTATATGCAAATATGAATTAAAATATCAAGTAGCAAAGTTTGTGCTGCTTTAAGTGCTTGTAACTCTAATGAAAAAATACCTGAAAGGAGCAAATTATAAATGTAACAATAGAAGCCTCTGAAATGAACGTCAAACCAAGTTCGTTGAAAGATTCAGTCAATGCACAATCTATTATCTGCAAATTTTATATACTGAAATCCCTTTAAATACTTGATAAAGAATAAATTTGTTAAAGGAATAGATTAAAATGCTCTAGCTACACATTTAAGAGGTTCCCAACTCATTACTCATAATCTGAAGAATTTTAAACTATTTTGGTATAAAAGCTGCTCTGAATAGGCAAGTTTCATTTTAGAAAACATATAAAAGCTAAGCTTATTGCTACTATTTGACATTTAAGCAATGTCTTTGTGGATCCTATTTTTTAGATTTATATACGTCTTCTTGAGAACCGTTCTTTATTTTTGGCAAATTAATGAAAGCAATATTTTCTGGATTTTTACTGACGGAACCAAGAATCAAAAATATATGTAGTGTTCCACAGCTAACTTTAAAAAAAAAGGAGTTTGCAACTTATTTTCCCCAAAGCCACCACAATCCTCATCCATTTATTCTAAAATCTTCATCTGCAATATAAAAGTTAGCCTGTCTATACAGTTATCTTGTTTTCAGATACGTACTGAGCAAGTTGAATTGTTAATTACAAGTTTCTTGTCACCTAAAGTCCTCAGATTTTGAATTATTTTGAATAAAAACTGGAGTAGTTTTCAGTTTACTAGAAAAAAATCTATTTCTGAGCACTTTGCTTTTGAAAGCTCAAGAAGATAATACAACTCTCAAAGACTTACACACATCCTTACATTTATACGCTGTGAAAAGCCCCACTGAAGTCAATGGCTCTATTCACAGTGCATAAAATTAAGCACATGGTTATGTCTTTGCAGGATCAGGACCTAATGATGCAATAAATTAATGCATACTAAAAAAAAAAATCAAATCATATTTCTAATTGTATCAAACTTTTACAAAATACACTTCTAAAGCATCCCATATAAGCTTCCCATGTTGGATAATGTTTCCTGTCCACAGATTCTGAAAGGCACAAATGAATTGAAGAGACTGTTCTTTCAAGTCTTCCAACTATGGAGACAATCTAAAAAATTTCATGTTAGGAAGAGGTCCAATATAAGGCATTCAGATATTCCTTTTTGTATTATAGATCTACATTAAGCACCACTTATGGTTACAATGTTCAAAGAAAGAAACATTTTTTCCTTCAAAAATGAGTTTGCACATGGGACATCATTTGTGAGGGAGATGCTGATGAGGCTGATGAATTGGAAATCTTAGAATTATTTGTGATCTGTAGTTCTTCAAGTCTTCTCATGTAGTCATCACGCAGTGCTAGGAGCTCCATGTAACGCTGCTCCACGGGATTTGGCTGCTGGAAAAAAACAAAACAAAACAACAAAGGTGACTTTTACAATGTTATTTTGATCAGGTTTTCTCAGCATGAGATTGTTCCAACTCTACCTAACAATCTGGCAGCACCCAACATTTGGGCTCTCCAGCGTCACAAACAGTAAAATCTTCTCAAAAGGGTTTCCTCATATCTATCCTCCTTTCCTCACAACAAGAGATTTATATCCAGCTTTATCCAAAGCCAGTTTATGCTACTTCAATATCAGTCAGAAAAGCTTGCTTCTGAATGATGAGAGGGTTGTTTGTTCCCTTTTTCCCATTCTCAGGCCTTGTTTATACTACCGCAGTAAGTCGACCTAAGTTACGCCATTCCAGTTATGTGAATAACATACTTGGAGTTGATGTAGCTTAGGTCGATGTACTGCGGGGTCTACACTGCGCTGCATTGACAGGAGATGCTCTCCCATCAAGTTCCCGTACTCTTCTTGGAGTGGTGGATTACCGGAGTCAACCAGAGAGGGCTCCCCCATCAATTCTGCAGGTCGATTGTAGCAGCGCTGATCTACTGGTAAGTGTAGACAAGCCCTTAGATTGGCGCTGCCACAATCGATGCAGTCAGCGTCTGTCAAATATAAAGGAAAGAGTAGCATAAAATTCCTCCTTGGCAGCTGTACTGAATCGCTTTACCTGTAAGGAGTCAAGATGCTCAAATAACCTGGTTGGCACCTGACCAGAACCAATAAGGAAAGAAGATACTTTCAAATCTTGGGGGTGGGGGGAGGGGGCAGGAGTAAGGCGAGGTTTTCTTCGTGCTCTCTTTGTTTGTTCCCTCTCTGGACGGAGAGAGAGACCAGACATGTACAACATCTCCTAAAAAACATTCCTGAAATGATCCATCTAAAATTACAAAAATTGTAAGTAAGGCAAGGAAATGCATTCTCTTTTGTTTTAGCCTGTGAATTTTCCCTATCTTAAGAGGAGTTTTATTCCGGTTTTTGTAACTGTGAAGCTGAGTCCTGAGGGGAGTCCTCTGTGTTTTAAATCTTTTTATTACCTGTAAAGTTACCTTGCATCCTGATTTTGCAGGTGTGATTCTTTTACTTTTTTCTTTACACTAAATTTATTCTTTTAAGAACCTGATTATCTTTAGGACACTAAAATCAAAGGGTCTGGTTTGTACTTACATTAAAGGCAAATGGTTGGAATATTATTCTCAAGCCTCCCCAGGAAAAGGAGTGAAGGGGCTTGAGGGGATATTTTGGGGAAATAGAGATTCCAAGTGACCCATTCCTGAATTTTTGTTTAAATCACTTGGTGGTGGCAGCAATACCATCCAAGGACTAGTATCAGAGGGTAGCCGTGTTAGTCTGGATCTGTAAAAGCAGCAAAGAATCCTGTGGCACCTTATAGACTAACAAAACGTCTGTTAGTCTATAAGGTGCCACAGGATTCTTTGCTGCTTATCCAAGGACAAGGAAAGGAATTTGTGCTTTGGGAAAGTTTTTAACCTACACTGATAGAATATAAGCTATGGGGATCTTTCATATGGGTCCCTACATCTGTACCCCAGAGTTCAGAGCGTGGAGGGAATCGTGATAGTGTAAAGACTAGTAAAGACCCACTAAATTGATGGGAGAGCATCCTGCAGCTGACTCCGGTAATCCACCACTCCGAGAAAAGTAAGAGAAGTAAACGGGAAAGCATATCCCGTCAATACAACGTGATGTAGTCACCGCAGTTAAGTCGACCTAAACTACATCGACTCCAGTTATTTTTTAGAGAGAGAGAGAGAGAGAGAGAGAGAGAGAGAGAGAGTCACATAAGCGTAGTAGCGTAACTTAGGTCGAGTTATTGTGGTATTATAGACAAGGCCTCACAGACGTCATGAGCACATCTACCTCTTCACAACCCAAGAATTGAAAATCTAAGTCCAGATTTAAAGTCACAGTGTCTTGCTTGGAAGTGCTGGTAAATCATAAAGCTGGACCAATAATATATTAGCATCCTTATAATTAAAAATAATTATTGGTTTGTTTGGATTTTTTAGGGAGGGGAGTGGGTGTTAAATAAAACCTTTGTACCTAAGTTTTACGAGTTCCTCCAAAAAATGCTAGTGCATTTTCTATTAGTAAATTCTCTAATGAAACTCTGGACATCTGTTTTATGAAATTTCTTGAGCTTCAGGAAAAAAAAACTATTCATATAAATAGCAGTTCTTTAACAGGGGGTGGGGTGATAAGCATTTCCCTTCTGACATAATTCCATAAAACTTCAAATAATTTCTGTCTGTAGGGAGGACATGATAAATTAAGTAGAAAAGAGATACTGCACGTGGCAAACTTAGAGACACAGCCTTCAATTATGCCAGGTTCAACAAGTGTCAAGGGGTTGCTGCTGCTTTTCAGATATCTCCCTATAATTTTAGAAGTGATCCATCAGAGGAACAGTTTCAGCAACAAATTCCAGGTCCCTGCAGGACCAAATAAAATGCCACATACCTTTAGGGATAAATAAATTAATTTCTTTACTCCCCTCACATGTAGTCTATTTCTCTAACATTAAGCAGCAGGTGAGGTACTGGTACAACGGGTAGAGAGTATGACCCAACCATAGAAGCTATTGGATTCAGTTATTACCTAGAGAATTAGCAGGAAAATAGCAAAGCTGTCAAACAATATGCCTAACTCTAAAGGAATATTGCACTAGGAAACTGATCCATTGCTTGCACAGAAGCCTCAACTGTGTTTTTTGTAATGATGTTGAAAAGTGTCTTGTCCCATTTACAATAGCAGTTAAAATTCAGTACTGGTTCAGGGGAACACATCAACAGAGAGTCAATTTCCTGATGAAGATGGGGCTTAAACATACAACAGGAAAAAAAAAACCAGCAACTTCAGTCTCTCTTTCCTCAAAAAAGGTCACTCTTCCTGACAGACATTAGTTGAAATGACTAAACAGAGAACATAAATTACATTCTGTATAGCGTAAAAAAAACCAACAGTACAAGCCATAATTAAAGTTATTGTAGCTTTACGTTGAGAAGTATTTCATATAAGTTGGAGAAGGTGACTTACTTGCTGCCGAATCCGTGGATTCCATCTAATGTAATAATTGACCCAAAGTTCCAAGTGACGCATACTAGCTACTGGATAGAGTGCTCGATTCAGTTCTTTAGTATAAAAAGGATTGGTGTGCTTTGCTTTTTCACTATTTATCAGTGACCACAATGACAATGTTCTCTCAGTCACTTTCTGCAAAGAAAATGAAATGGTAAGGGTTTTGAGTATTTGTACAGTATAAGAGTGCACGCACTATGGTAACTCCAGTTACACTTTTCATATAGCATGGTTCTGTTCCAACTAGAAGTATCACATGTATAATCACTATAGGAAGAAATTCCACAAGCAGTGACAAACTTACAAAGTACCCTGAAGTCTGAATATTGTCATTTAGATACATGAAAACAAGCTTGCTGTCTTGCAACTGTTCCAATAACACTGCCATTTTTGCTACCTTGGCTATACACAACTTACTTCTTTTTTTTTAAATTAAGATCATATATTCTTCCTGTCACAGCCAAACAATCATCAGTTTTACCTACCTCTTTTTCTCTAACAGATTCACAGTTGTACAAGAAAGTACCAAATCGGCAGCTATACAAATGGTCCAGAATTGTAATCAAGAATTGTTCATTGAATTCAAAAGCTGTTGGAAACTAGGCACAAAAAAGTTATTGTTAGAGATTTGTTTCTGTGTGAGTGCACACACACATAGAAACAGTCTGATTGAATAGTTAGCTTAAAAGACATCATTCAGGAAACCTGTTATTAAGTTTACCTAAAAATTAGGTTTCCTGCCACAAAACAAGTACAAACATGATGGATTAAATGCTCAAACAGGTAAGATGTCAACACTCCTACATTCTTATCAATGAATATATTAGCACATGTCCTGTCAGACCAGCAATGTTGCTTTACAGTTTTTAAGGTCAAAGATATAAAGCTGGTTCTGCCACTCCAAAGATGGATAAAATCTCATCTTGCCTAACAAGAGGCTGGTTTCCTTGTTGATCAGGAACTTTTTCACTTTTGTCTCAAAACGATTAAGACTAAACTACATGCAGGAATTAGGATCTGATAAAGGTATGGGGCCACTGCAATTAAGCAGAAAGCTGCTGACCTCTCTGTGACAGATTTAACTTGATATAGGAAAAGGATTTGTTTATCCAAACAAAATGCAAGGAGGGGCTTATAGTGGGCAAAAGGAAACTGCAGTACTTAGTTGGTTGCACAGTATTATTACACTAAGTGAACTTGTACATTTCTTGAGGTATCTCAAGTGGAGACAATAAGTTTCTATAAACAGAATAAGCTGTGAAAGGGTATAGCTGGAAGACTGCAATCCACAAGATAAGATTCAACAGAAATTCAAGGCAAACGTTTTGTCTCCACAATGTTAGCTAAACTTTTATGAATAATAAGCTCTCAGGCAGAAACACAATTAATCAAAATCAGTGAAATACAGTTCTTCAGTAACGATACCATGAAAGACTGCTAACTCAACTACATCAAGATTAGACAACCAAAATGATTATATTTAAACTAGTAATATAACAGTCATAGGCCTAGTAAACTAGTGACCCTGCTTTGCACTGACACATAGGGGAACCAATATTTGATTTTCAGTTCTTGACTCATTTTTTTTGGACCCACATGGGCTAGGTATGCTATAAAGACAATATGCACAGTTTTGTTACTTAATACAAAGAGTTTGTTAGCTCATGAGGTAAAACTGAGTAGCCCCAAGCATTCTTTTCAAGCTTCCAATAGGAAGGACAGGAGCAATGTCACAGTATATTCAGGGCAAGGTTTTAGAATAAGATTAAAAAAGAGGGAAGGAGAAAATCTCAATGCTCTGAAAACGCGGGAAGGGACTGTGAAATAACCTACAGCAGTTTGGTAGACCTAGTTTGATACTCAAAGACTTAAAGTTGTTTTGTCCTTGCATGAGGGAATTTTGTTTCCAGGAACAGTTTTTGGAATGATGAAATAAAACAAAATTAGCCATAATACAGGAATTCTAGTTCCTGTAATTATATGCAACAGTATTACGCTATTATAAACATTCATAACATAATCTGTTTAAGTTATGTCATAGTACAGTCCTTTAAGCATGAAATATTGGTTAATGAGCAGAAGGACTGGACATAAAGCCAGCATATTTTCTACTCAGAAATAGTGAGACTTCCGGCTTGGGAGGGAGGAGAGGGTTAACATACAAAAAAGGTAAGTAAATATGCTACTTTCTACCACTTCGTCAGAGTAGCAAACTTATGCATACAGTGGTGGTTGGTTTGTTTTTGTTGTGGGTTGGGGGGGGGGTTTGGGGAGGGGAAGTGGCAGCTTTTTGTTTGTTTGTGGTTTGTTGCTTTGGGGATTCAGACTCTTAATTCAAGGATAATTTTAAAATATTGTTATTTGCTGGATAACATCATCTTGGATATGGCTAGAGCTTACCTGCTTAGACATTTGCCACACGCAATCAATGAACTGGAGAAAGATAGGTGATCTATCAGCATCAGCATGGTTTTTATCACCATGGCCTATTCTCTGAAGTGAAAGAAAGCAAGTTGGACATTACTCACAACTGGTTTTGGTATATATCTGATGTCTATTTTGGTGTGAGACATGCTTCATAAATGCCAAGAGACGCATGAAAAACACATTTGATCTACAATATTACAATGAGAGGGTAAATACTCTATTGTCCACCCTCCTGACTTTAGCTATATAATTTTACATATTAACATTATTTTAAAACACAAAGATTTGAAAGATTCTGAAGTGCAAATAACTTCTGCTGGAATCAAGGGGAGTTTCTTGATTAAGGGTTGCAACATTCAGCATTCAAATCAACCCTCCAAAGCACAGGCATTTTCAGCATCCTTAATCCTGTACATAAAGCACTATGCAAAACATGACTGAGGTGGCAAGAACTCCACCTACTTGCACTAGTTTATCTTATCTTCATTTAAGTTTGAAACAATATGACATCTTTTCTCCCTAATACTTACCCAGCTCAATCATTTACACTAAATTCATGCTACTGTTGCCTTCCAAGTCCTGAGTTTCTTTTGAACATGCTGTAAACGTATGGAATCAATTTCTACCAACACTTCCTCAGAGATGGAAATCAAGTTTATGCTCCTTTATCCTACCCCTTCATGTTCTCTCAGAGATAAGTAGTAGCTGTTGTATAGCTTTTCATATTCAAGAATCTTCCTTTCCCAAAATGTAGCAGTATATTTTTTTTTTACTTTCTAAAGATCTAAGCTGAAGCAATGTTGATCCACTGTCAGATGATCCCTCAAAAAAAACAATTCACTTGTGCTACTGTTTTACTACAACTGATGAACTAAAACATCTACTGCATACCTTTAGCCTTGCTGATAAGAGATTCTAAAGAATGTAACTTCATGCACAGAGTAACTTTCGTAACAGAGTTTGTGCTGCCAGCAGGATGTGAAAACAGCTAGCAGAAGCCAGCAGTATCCCCAGTAAGAGCATGGGTTTACCTGAAAGTCTGCCTTTGTGGGGAAGTTAGGTCCACTTTGTAGGGACTGATGAAGGTGTGATGTGAAGTGAAGAGTAGGTAGTGGCCCTGCAGATATCAGAGGAAGTGGCCTCCTCTCTCTCTCTCTGCTTAAGTAGCAGAAAGACAGACTCTGGCAGAGCATCTTTTCGCTGTGAGAGAAGGGGGTTTACTCCGCTGTCAATACAGGATTTCGGCCAGTCACTAATGTTGGCCTTAGAGCAGGGGTCGGCAACCTTTCAGAAGTGGTGTGCCGAGTCTTCATTTATTCACTCTAATTTAAGGTTTCGCGTGCCAGTCATACATTTTAATGTTTTTAGAAGGTCTCTTTCTATAAGTCTATAATATAACTAAACTATTGTTGTATGTAAAGTAAATAAAGTTTTTAAAATGTTTAAGAAGCTTCATTTAAAATTAATTAAAAATGCAGAGCCCCCCGGACGGTGGCCAGGACCCGGGCAGTGTGAGTACCACTGAAAATCAACTCGAGCGCCGCCTTTGGCAATCCTTGCACTGGACCATGAAAACAGTTTGACTTTTTGAATATCAGTCCTGTGCAACTAAAGCTGGATAGCTCATCCCTTTACAGCCTGAGAGTAGTATGTCTGTTTGAAAGGAGAGGAAGAGTTTAGGTAAAAGTTGGAAAAAACCATGTGGAGGTATATGATTACTCTGGAAAAGTACTCCTGAGGCAAATGAAAAACTATCAATTTGTTTGAAAAGAAATGGAAGGTATTGGTAGCAAAGATTAATAACTAAGGAGCTTAGCTCTTCAAAACTACAAGCCGGGGAAAGGACAACTAAAAGCCCAATTCTGATTAAATCATGAGATGCAACACATAAGGACTTAAAGAGACAATGACACAAACTTGGGAAGATAAAAGACAGGTCTTACTGAGAGAGAATGGATCTGAAGATGAGCCTCATGTAGGAAAAGCCCTTGAAAAGTTTTTAAGTATAGAGGTGGAGCCTTAAGGATTCTCTCTCACTCAAAAGACTGTAGAAGGAGAGAGCTGGACTTGGTGTTATGACATGGCAGTGCTTAAGTCCTATGTTTAAACCTGTTATGACAAATTATAGGACATGCTGGAAGAAGGTGGAACACTCTCTCTCAGCACATCACCTAGAAAAGGTTGTCCAGATTCTTCCATCTGTGTGTCTCATTACGATCAGTCAGAGAAAAGCCAAGAAAAACTGCTGGAGTCAGAAAGCTGAATTTATGTTCCACGTTTCCAGTATTCTTTGCTCCGTCCTGGAGGCATATGGAAAGCTTTCACTATCCTCCTTACTGATGCCTGCTAAATGGCACCATAACATGAGCTGTTCTGCATTTCTAGCAGGATGCAAAAAGGGGAGACAAAGAAAATGAATTTTACAAAAATGAAATAAATGCTATGGACTAGCTTCAAGTCTAGGCAAGACTGATCATTCTGCTCAAATTTATTTTTCTTCATCACTTTAGACAGACTGAGTAAAGAGCAGATCAAAACTTGACATGCTGATCAACTGAAAAGTTGAACACATTTATAGAACCTTCATAGCATGCAAGTTTCAATACAAGCATCTAAAAATCGTCCTTGCTTTAGAATTTACAATGTACATAGAAAACATTAAAAAACAGTTCCTTTCAATAATTTTCTTTAATTCTTACCGATGCAAATTTGTGTCCAAAGCTTATCCACTCCTTTTGTACCAGAACTTCAAAACCCACAATTGTTCTGTAGTAGCTGTCTAACATCAACATGGCTAGAGAAGTTAATTGTGCTGTTCGGTCCCAACCATCACTACAGTGTACCAACACTGAGCTCTTCCCTGAAGACACCTTGTCTGCCACTTGAATAGCTCCTGTCAAGACAAGCTAACAACGAGGTACAGATACCAGACAATTCAGAAGGTTAGTGTTATCATTCCAGCAAAAATGATTGATTTTTTACAATTTTAATTAAAAGACTTGGCGAAGAACACCTGTGTGTATCTTAAATTAATCAGATTTTTCTGGGAGTTCAGCAATTTGCAATTTCTACTGTAAAAAAAACGAAGACCCAAACTATACAAGATAGGGTTTACTAAGAAAAAGAGAACCAAACTCATTTCACAGCAACTTCTCCAAAATGGGATAGAAAATAGTGTCTTTACCATACTGAACAAAATAAAAGCTTTTTAAAAATAGGATTATCACAAGAAGTACCTGTGTTAAAAATTACACATTCCATTTAGTTCCTTTTGAGTTAAAGATTTGAGACAGATGCTATTGCTAAAATTAAAGCCTGTTTTATCCTTTTCTCGTGTTTATTTTTGCAACCATTCACTTAAAATGAAAATCCTAAGTAAACAGTAGTTATTACAGCAGGGAATACATTATAAAAATGCAGAAATGTTAGGGTACAAGCCAAAAAGCCAGCTGACAAAATATACTGCTAAAAACATTTTTATGACAATTAATGCATACTTTAAAATATTTTATTTCAATTACAAAGTGGAGCGCACACAGCCTGTTTGCAAAGAAAATGAAGTTCAAAAATTCATGTAATAAATAAATATTGCTAGACTAAAACTTGTACGTTTTGTAAATTGCAGTTTACTTAAACATGCTGTAAAATAGTTTAATTTTCTGTGTTCATTTGCTCTTGCAACTCAAGAATCTTTATTTTACAGCACTCGTTTATTAATTTAATCTTAATCTTACACTGTCTTGTATTTACTCAATTATTAACTACCTTCATCTGTTCCCCCCAAAAGCAAGGTACATCTCTACCCCGAAATAACGTGACCCGATACAACACGAATTTGGATATAATGCGGTAAAACAGTGCAGGGGGCTGCGGGGCTGCGCACTCCGGTGGATCAAAGCAAGTTCGATATAACGCAGTTTCACCTATAACGCGGTAGAGATTTTTTGGCTCCTGAGGACAGCGTTATATCGAGGTAGCAGTGTATGTCAATATTTAAAATTATAAATGTCTCTTACTGTTGATAAATAGGGATATTAAAACGATATATTCTTAAGACTAGTACAATCTAGACAGAGCTATTGGATATTAACACCTTTATACCTGAATAATTTTACAGCCTGACTAATCAAAAGGTAACCCACTTTGTGTAGAATAGATAAATGCTGCCTCTTATTTAAAAGAATTCTTTTGGAAAATAGCATCTGTAATAAAGAGAGCAAGTCTGATATTTGCAGAAGTCCTACCCTACCAGCCAACTCTTTATACAGTTTCCAACAAGCAAAACAGTAAGACATTTTCAAGGTCACTCAATTCCAGAAAAGCAATAATTAAGATTCTTCAGTAATCACACAAATTACAAAGCAAATTAATGTAGTTTTTCTTTTACCAAAAAAAAAAAAAAAAAAAAAAAAAAAAAAAAAGTCATGTAAGGTAAGTGAAAATCTGATCCCTACAGAATATTATTTTGTGCTAGAAACTCACCTTGATATGTTCTAACCAGTGAGTTGACTCCAAACTAGATAGCCAGTGAGATTCTTCTACATTAGGATAAACAATGTCCTTCAACTTTTTTAAAGATTCCCTCATGACATGAATATTATGAATATCTAGGAAGAAGAGTTCTGCATTGGGATATGCATCATCGCCTTCATATCCTCCCCCAGTGGCCTAAAAAACAAAAATAGATTTTAAATCTACTTTTAGTTGTCATTTAAACTCTGCTGAAATACTTTAATAAAGATGGAAGGGATTAAACTTTCTTTAGGACACCCTGCCACATTACCAAGTCAATTATTTATGAGGAAGTCCACCTATATAGCCCAACTATATTAGGCTAGCCCTGTTTTTATATTATATTTAGTAATTATTAAATATATTTTTAGAAAGCTTTATTTCACCTCAATACAAATTTCATCATGAAGAAAATAATAGAAAATGCAAATCCAAGGTAGCTTGCTTTGTGCATGGGTATGCCCAATAAATGTTTTTTTCGTAAAAGTTCCAACAAAGTTCAAATGTGTCCATCAATCTAGTTTTCTTTCTGGAACCCACATGAGTTGCTGCTGTTGCTGTTGCCTTGTCTTAGATAAACATATCAGGCCATGAAGTTAGAGAATGATTTTGGCAACTCTTACAGGACCCTTTGTAAGAGTTTGATCCAGGTGTCAAATCTGAAGAGCATCACTTTTCTTGCATACATTCAGAAGTCTGGGCCTCTCCCAACAGAACTTGCAGAGTGGATATATCTTGTTTCTATCTCTGTTGATTTTTATTCTTGCAACATGCCCTGTCCTCCAGCTCATGATAGTGGATGTTACTTTCTAAGACGGTCTGATATTGATCAAAAGATCTTTTAACTTTCAACTATTTATTTCAGCTAATATTTTCCTTAATAGAGCGCCAATATACCTGAATTTCCCATCTTCCAACTTTGGCAAGATTAGCAGCTATCTCATTCCTGCGCATACAAACATGATTAAATCCATGGAAAAATCAATTTATTGCTTTGCTTTTTGATTCTTTTTATGAACTGGATTGATGAAAATGTTCTGGTTTCTTTGAAAGAAACGGAGGAGTGCTGCTTGCAAGTCAACAAACATCACAACATCCGCCTCTGTTTCTGCTCTGCACTTGCAGTGCAATGAGAATAGCTTTCATTTCATTTCATATCATTTGAACAGATATACCCCAAACAAATGCTCTTTCTTGCACTCGCTATTAGGCCTCTAGATACAAATCACCACACCACAATCACCATTATTGAAAAATGTGTCTGACAAATCATCAGCATACAGATGAATCTGTTTTGCCTTGTGGCTAATGCTGTTGGATGGTCTATTCTACAATCTTCCAAGCCTGTGTGCTCCTTTGATCAAGGTTCCAAAAGGAGAGGTATTTACTGAAGCAGATAGGTTCATGTGGAGGAGTTATTGGCTATACAAGCTTCCTCACACATTTCACCCTTCCACCATCATCACATGCTTCCATGTCCTCCATAGCCTTTATGCATCTTTCAAAACAAGACAATCATTTCAGTCTTGATTTGGTTTTCCAGTTCCTGAACAGTGATGATATTCAGGTTCCCTATTTTCATAAGTGCCAAAATTAAGAACTGAAACAAAACAGTTATAATAATGTTGTCTAAAAGAGATAAATTTTGTGGAGGTGGGTCCCAGAATCCATGGACTGGATTAAACTACCCAGACAAGCAAAAATGGAACATGCACTCTCTCAGATAAGATCCAGGCTGCTTTGAGGACAAACAGGTATGCCCCTGGACTTTATATATATATACACATGCATAAGTAATGGTGGTAAATAGCCTTCCCTTGACCAGACACAAAACTACCTTAATAAAAATTACCTTTTTTTTGTTTTTTTAAAATAGACATTCTGCTGTCTAACCATGTTGTTTGGTTTGTTTTAATTCCTGCTTTATTTCTACTAGCTAAACAAATTTGTGATTTAAGTATGGAGGAAACTGATTAAAAATAAGTGGCGCTCAGATGGACTAGAAGATAAAAATTAAAATGTAAGTACATGCCACAAAGCAGCAATATCTCAATCTTCTGATTATTCTTAGTACACTGGATCATCAATGGCAGAAATGAAAAGAGCAAATATTTATTCACTGCATTTCTATATTAACTAGACAGGAGTTTAATCAAGAGGAACTGACAGTTTTTTCCTTTCTCCATATTACAAACTTTAATTAATGCAAGCACAAGGTCTCAAAGCTTGCTATATTTCAGTGTCCTGTTTATTTGCTCCTAGAATGAATAAAGCTTAAATAATAAAATTATCTATAGCAGGGTGGCCAAACTTACTGGCCCTCTGAGCTGCATACGACAATCTTCAGAAGTTTGAGAGTCAGGGCACACCTGTCGGGAGCTGGGGCTCAGGACTTCAGCCCCACTCCTGCTGAAGCCCTGAGCCCCAGCAGGTGAGTCCCACAGAGCTGAAGCTCCTAGAGCCCCCTCCCCACTGTAAAGAAGCCCTTACCCCACCATCCCACTGCAAGGCAGAGATCCTGAGCTCCCAGTCTGGTAGGCGGAGAGGGGGGCAGCGTGGGGGGCTTGCAAGCCCCAGTAAAATAGCGACATGTGGCTCACGAGCCACAGTTTGGCCACCCCTGCCCTATAGCTTGACCAATAATTGATGGAATTCAAGAATGATCACCATCAGCTTTACTTTAATTGAGTTTTCTATACGCAAAGTTTTTGTTTCCACAGATTTTATGTGCCTTGCGGAACACATTTTAAGATTCTTACTAAAAAGTCACTGCTATGGCTGCTCTCTCAGAAGGTCCAACAGTTCCACGGCAATGCAGCTGCAAAGGCTGATTCCTGCTTGGTATTTGAGGTTATGAGGAAAGACAAAAATACACTCCCCCTACAAGTCATGCTTTCCAAGCTGTCTGAAATCACATTTCCCACGGACAGTAAAAATTCAACTTAACCCTCTAAACTATAGTGAGGAACGAGTACATGGATAGTCCACTACCACTGCCATGGGATGGTGCTTTCTCAATGAGTCAGAGCTGCCATCCTGCCCCTAAAATGAGAGGTGTTTACATATTTTCATATATAAGTCTCTTTTATTAGGCTTTATCCATCCTGGCGTAAGGAACGATTGTTACTTTAGCTCTAGGGCTTCAGTAACTCGTACTGGCTCTGTGGTCTTTGGGTGTGGATGAAAAACGACATACAAAGCCCAGGGAGTAAGCCCAAAATCTTGTACATAAAAGTTATCCAAGGCAAATCAAAAAGTCTCCATTTTGCAGCTTCTTTTACTCTACAGGCCAATCCTTTGCACTGTATAGGTCAATGTTTCTCAAACCCAGCAAATGCACCCTTCCACTGCTTCTACAGCTTAGAAAATTGAAAATACTTTTACTCAAGGGGGAATTCTGCACCACTGCGTACGCACAGAATTCATGTCTCCGTCGATTTTTTTCTTCCACAGCAGAAAATACATTCTGCCAGAGAGGCACGGCAGTTATGCCCACCAGGGGCTGCTGTGGTACCAAAACAAAGGGCAGCCAGCTCACTAGGCATAGCAGTCAGCAGCCAATAGGGAGGAGAGGCTGCGTTCCTCACACTGCCCCGCCCACGGTGCCAGGTGAGGGGGCATGGGTTATGGGGAGTTGGGGGGACACAGACAGAGGGTGACAAATGGAGATGCTGGGGGATTATACAGACTGGGATTCACAGAATCAAAGGACTGCAAGGGAGCTTGAGAGGTCAAGTCCAGTTCCCTGCACTCAACGCAGGACTTAGTATTATCTTAGACCATCCCCTGCTGTGTTTGTCTAACCTGCTCTTAAAAATCCCCAATGATGGAGATTCCACAACCTCCTTAGGTAATTTGTTCTAGCGCTTAAACACTCTGACTGGAAATTTTTCCTAATGTCCAACCTAAACCGCCCTTGTTGCAATTTAAGCTCATTGCTTCTTGTCTTATCCTCAGATGTTAAAGAGAACAATTTTTCTCCCTCCTCCTTGTAACAACCTTTTATGCACTCGAAAACTGTTGTGTCCCCCCTGCCCCCTAGTCTTCTCTTCTTCAGACTAAACAAGCCCAATTTTTTTCAATCTTCCCTCATAGGTCATGTTTTCTAGACCATTAATCATTTTTGTTGCTCTTCTCCAATTTGTCCACATCTTTCCTGAAATGTGGCACCCAGAACCAGACACAATACTCTAGTTAAGGCCTAATCAGCATGGAGTAGAGCAGAATAATTACTTTTTATCTTGCTTATAACATTCTGGCTATAACACTCCCAGAATCATGCTTTTTTTTTTTTTTGCGCAACATTTTTACACGGTTGACTCATATTTAGCTTGTGATCCACTATGAGACCCAGGTCCCTTTACGCATTACTCCTTCGTAGGCAGTCTTTTCCCAGTTTGTATGTGTACAACTGATTGTTCTTTCCTAAGTGGAGTAATTTGCATGTGTCCTTATTGAATTTCATCCTATTTACCCCCTCAGACCATTTCTATAGTTTGTCCAGATAATTTTGAATTTTAATCCTATCCTCCAAAGCAACCTCTCCCAGCTTGGTATCATCCACAAACTTTGTGTGTACTCTCTATGCCAGTGGTTCCCAAACTTGTTCCGCCACTTGTGCGGGGAAAGCCCCTGGCGGGCCAGGCCGGTTTCTTTACCTCCAGGCCAATGGGGGCTGCTGGAAGCAGCGGCTAGTAAGTCCTTCAGCCCATGCCATTTCCAGCAGCTCCCATTGGCCTGGAGCAGCAAACCACGGCCACTGGGAGCCGCGATCAGCCAAACCTCCAGACACAGCAGGTAAACAAACCAGCCCGGCCCACCAGGGGCTTTCCCTGCACAAGCTGTGGAACAAGTCTGGGAACCACTGCTCTATCTCATTATCTAAATAATTGATGAAGATATTGAACAGAACTGGACCCAGAACTGATCCCTGCGAGACCCTACTTGATATGCCCTTCCAGCTTGACTGTGAACCACTGAAAACTACTTTCGGGGAATGGTTTTCCAACCAGTTGTGCACCCACCTTGTAGCAGCTCCATCTAGGTTGTATTATATTCAGAAGGGCTGTGGAGGTGTGGGGGAGGAGAAGACAGACTGGGGCAGGGGTTAAATGGGAGTGGGGGGTGCAAGGCCACATGGGGTTGGGGGTGTGAGGATGCAGGGAAATAAGGTGAGGGGTTGCAGGGATATATGGAGGAGGGGTGGTTGAGTGGGGTGTAGGGACACATGAGACAGGGAAAAATGTGCCTGACTGAATGGGAAAGGCTATGAGTCTGCTAGAGTCTGTATGGGTAAGGCTTCCCAACACCCTGAAACTCACTCCCCAACCCCCCTGAAACTCCCCAAAAATTGTTCCATTTTTCTCCCACCCACACCCCACAACACTGCAGGTTCACTCCCAGGCTCCTTCCCTGCAATTACTTCCCTCTCCCGCAGTGCCTCCATTATCCTGACTCCCACAAGCCTTTGCACGGCTTCTGAGGTGTGCTCGAAATATGCTTCTGTACTGTAGTTTTAATTAATTAATTTATTATTACTCAAAGTTATGTATCAATATGCCTAGTAAGTAATCTATTTGTCAAAAAACACTTCCTGAATGATTTTTCTTGTCTGTATTGTTACAGACATACTTGTTGATGGAGATTTTGAAATAAATTACCAAAATAATTGAAACTGGCATGACTATATAGTGTTATTTTGACAAATAAAATAAGCAGAATTTTACAGAACTTTAAAATATTGTGCATGGAATTTTAATTTTTTGGTGCAGAATTCCCCCAGGAGCAATAAGTGGGACTGATCATTCCTACCTAACAAAAAATGTTTTAAAAGAACAATCAGATGACAAAATATTTAGAACATTTTGCTAAAAAGTTGAAAAGATGTACAGGAAAATTACAATAAAAGAAATGTGTGTGTTTAAGATTCAGCCATAATCCATCTTTGAATTAAGTCCAAAAAATTTTAAATCACTTTTGTAAGAAATGGCTTTCCTTCCACAATGCAAACCACAAGAGGATTACATGGCTGTAACAGAGAGATAATGTTTTGGTCACCCACTAAAATTAAGTGTGCTGCATAAAATGTTATTTGTGGACTAAAATGTAGCCATATGAACCAAAGCCTTAAAACACAACCAATCAGATTAAAATCTATCTAAACTGTCTGTGATAAAGTACATTCCATACACTTCAGAGAAAAAATGAAAGCCATATTTCTTTTTTTTTTAATAAGCTATTCCATGTTACCAGCAAGTAGCCTACAAACATTTGTTTTTTATGTTTGAGTTATAGCAGTGCAAGAACATTTTGCAGAGATCATTTTTTATCCCACTTTCAGAACTCTGAAGCAGCCCAACAAATATATTATACGTATTTGCTACATGCTTCCAAGTTCCTCCACTTATGTGAGGACTGTAGTGTAGTGCGTCATCGTATTTTGATGACATTTTATTTTAAACTACCAACAGTTAAAAAAATTTTAAAAAAGAAACTGTTTCTAAAAACCTCTTTACAGTTAGGAACAGCAAACTTATGACACAATTGCTTTTAGTTTCAGAAACAGGATTGTTAAAACATCTACTTACCTTGTTAGCTACTGCATTTACACTGGGTCTTGCATCATAGATAGTCAGTTTTGAGATCTGTCCATTAGCATCCCTGATAATATCAAGATACCTTTCATCATCTTTATTTCTTTTCCCACTCATACCAACAAGAGGTTGACTGGAGCGCATAACAGCAGCTTGGTTCTCTGGATGAATCCACGACAGCACCTAGTCACATGCCATAAAATGTTAGCAAGCAGTATACTCTTTGAGAATCACAAGTTAAGGCATCAAAGTTATGTTCTTTACAAACAGTTAATGGAAAGGTTAAAATATTTAGACCTTGCTAAATTGGAAGAAATAAAAAAGTTGTGTATGTTTTGTCCTAAGTTAGGAGTTACCAAGCTACTATTTCTAGTAAAAGATCATTGCACAAAACTACTGGCATGTAAAGAGGTTATTCTCCTCTTGTGTATGTAACTCCTATTTAGGTATCCTGAAATTATAGGCACAAATACAAGGCCAAGTGTATTGTGTAACTTCAGAATTCATCTCTTTAATCTCATCTTTTTTTAAATTCTTATGATTGGGTAAATGATTTTGAAAATGCAAACTGAGCATAAACTAATGCAGAAATGCCTGCCTGAATTAGTGAAGAGGCTGAAACAATATTTCAAAGGTGTGAACACATCCCATACATTTCAGTTAGAGGCCCCACAATTCTGCAACTGCATAGTATGGCATTTTTCCATCAGGTCACATACTTCAGCATTTTTGCTCCATCTAGGTGCCTGAAATTTTGTTTTGTCTCCCTGCCGCTGCCTTTTGCTTTCCAGATCGCCCAGCAATGGGGAGTTAATTTGAGTAGAGTTTGTTTTCTCTCTCTTCATTGTTTCACTAAGTCAGAGAATGGAAGGAGAAAAAACGAAGCAGCCTAGTCTATGAGAACAAAGTCTGAGGAACCAGGGAGATGAGCCTCTGCAACTGGCTACAATTTATTCATTGTCCCTGGCACACAGAACAAGAATATTCTGAGTACCTTGACAATACTATGAGAACCTGGGGGGGGGGGGGCAAGGCCACTTCGTGAGCATCCTTAAAAAAAAAATCACTGTTGAAAATAATGCTCAATGAAGATTACATCAATGAGCCATAGCTGTCAATTTTTGGGGGGGATGGGAATTAACGGTTATTTCACGGTAATAGAATAAGTTCATGATGCAGAAGAATTTGATCCCATTGTGCAGGCGTATATAGGACCTAGCAAGATTTAGATGAGATTAGCCTGGTTACAAAAAGAACTAACAGTAAATCCATTAGGTAACCTTAAACATGTCACTAGATTTGATTTAGCACTTTTTTTTTGTACATGATCATATGAGAGCGCCTTTAAACAAACAGTGAAAATAAAAACAAAAACAAACAAATCAGTCAAAATTATTTATACTGAATTAGAATTTTTTGTGTGTTTCTATTTGGCTGCAATTTGTTACTCTGTAGTTTCTATTCTAAAGTTAAAGAAGTTCTTCCAGGACTATCTAAAATTTATTTTAGTTGTCTAAGTTAAAAATATTTCTTCCAAGCTATCAAGAAAAAAAAAAGCTGGCAACTCGGAAAAAGGATACTATGTCGGAGGTCTGGCTCTATGAATGACCTTCAGATTTGTGTTCAACTGCCAGGTGGTTTGCATGCATATGAGAAGGATAACATTTGTTATCAATTCTTAAGTGCATCCAACAATAGTCAGCCCACAAAGTAGCACAGATGGTGGCCTGAGGCTCAGGCTCTGTCAACAAAAGGGAATGTGCAACAGTGGCAGTTATTACTAGGAAAGGGAAATGAGAACAGCAAAATGGGGATGGGAGATATTTTTGCAGGGGAACCAGGAACAGGGCTTGGCAGTCACAGTAGTTTAAAGCAGTAAAATCGATTTAAGTTACTTGGCTGCAACATAAAAAAGCCCCCTCATTTCTCAGGCCACAAGAACAATATATCTGCATGTAAACTTCACACTAATTACTCTATAAGGCACATTCTATCACGTATAGTACTTACTGGAATTCTATTTCGGGACCTAAAAGCAGCAACTTTCTTAAGATCATCATCTGTGGCATTATATGGGACTACCAAAAGTGATGGATATGTATCACATAGTCCATAATGTTCATTGATAAAAGTTACTCTCCACTGTTCATTGGGCAGTCCCTTAAAAACGAAACAGAAATAAGATATGTTTTACTTGGTATTTTATAACTTTGCAAATTCTTCTTTATACTTATTCTTTTACATGCTATTATGGCCACATGGTGGCAACAACCTACCAATTTACCATGAGTAACTATAGTAATGATGATACAGAACAAATGGTAGCTTAGAAGATTACAGGACCACACAAGACAGGACATTGCTGATGGGTTCACAGTCTTTAACAACTACAGTAGTTAAAACACGCTTGCCTGTATATGCAGTCCTTTTCACAAATTGTATTTTAACTAGACCTTCATGTAAAAAACACTGAAATTATGAGAAAAATAGTTAACAAAAAGTGGAAAAAAACCTCCTCCCAATTTAGGAGTAGAGGAGGGAAAGAAAAGCTTTTTCCTCTCACAGAGAAAACTGTCTTTCCAGCCTGCCTATGAAAAAAAGGTTCTAAAAAGGCACAACTCTGAGGAGAGAATTAGAGGAAAGCCCTTCCTCTCAAATTTTCTCCTTCTCATACCCTAACAAAGCTTGAGTCTCATATTTGTTTGAAGTTTGTTGAGGTTGAAGGCAGACTCCTGATTAGATAGGAAACATAATTGCCTTTTAGCTAAACAGACTACTGATATAACAGGATGTTACTCAGGAGACTATTCCCCCAACAGCCCATCAGGGAATTCAAAGGGGCTAACAAGCTCCCCATACACTCACACACACTGAGTGGGGTTTGTGTGGGTGTTTGAATTTTTACCTTTTCTTTTCTGGGCCTCTAAACCTCGGACCAAACAGATGCTGCGTGAATCTGGATACTCCTTAGCCCATCAGAAAATTACAAGGAAAAAATCCAAGAGAGTTGTTATGGCTTGTTGTGTAAACATGAATTTAAAACTTTTTAATGAACTCAGTATTTATGCAATATGTCATGAAAATAGTTTTGGTGCTATTCTCAGATGCATTCACCTAATTAATAAACATACCTTTTTAAATTAAGTATACCATGCCCCTTTCCTTTGTTGCCGTTACTTTTTTTCATATCAATTCAAAGTGTGAACTAATGTTCGTATAAATAACCACTGTAAAAGAATGTGCAGTTTCCATAATAAGCAATTTTCTAAACTTTTGGAAGTACCAGACTGGATGGAATTTGCATACTTAGTATCCTAACTGCCTCTGTTATATTCTCACTCTCTCAACTTTTGAAGCAGGGCTCAAAATATCCAAAATTAGCAAGACAGACTTCCAGAGTGAAAACTTCTAGATTTTTTAATATTATATACTGACCAGTGCATGCAGAAAATTTCAGCTAAAAAAAACCCCCAACAGCTTTTAGAGCTGATTTATAAACTTCTGAAATGCAGGGTTTACAATGTAAAAATCAAACTCTGTGTTGTCCTACAATTCATTTTACATGCAATATAGACATTGAGAACTGTCTAATAATAATAATAATAATAATAGCGTGCTATAATGGTATTTATCAAGTGTCTAAAAAGAAATACAGAGGCACTTTGCTAAGTTTCTTTTTTAAACAGTCTTTGAGGTTCCACCATATTTTGTTTTTAATCTTACTTTTTTTTTTTTGTCAGATCTGTCAACCTTTCTCTACTTCACTTTTTCACTTTTTTTTCCCCCAGCCCACACACCAAAAATGGTGACAAATGACCTTGCTACTTTTTGAAATTCACATACAAAAAAATAGGTCTCTGTACATTTTCAGATAATGTTATTATTAACTCACTTGTCTCCTATATTCAGGCATCGGATTATAAACCATCCAACCATTTTCAGCAAACTTTTCTTCATTTACAAAGGCAAAAAAAGGCTGTAAGAGGTAAGACAAAGGAATTAATCATAGAATTCCAGCTGAAAGTAGCTACACAAGAAAGACCCTCTCTCATTATGTCCCAAATGACTAGATCAATTTTCTGGTGTTGCTACCTCCACTGTATGTTCTAGTAAAAGTTGAAATGTGACAGATGAATGTAAAACAGAACTTTCTGTATTGTAGTCTAGGTATTCACAAAAATCTCAAATGAAACAATGTAAATTTGACAAATAGAGTTTTAAAATAAATTTTTAAACAAAGTTTGAAAAAAAGTAATACAAAACCAGAAAATTAGGAGGGTGAAAACGGTAAGAGTTTTTTTGTTTTTTTAATACTTTAATTCAAGCAGATGACTCCTTGAGCTATTTTAAAATTTTGTACAGTCCAGGTAGTTTCATATTCCACCCAAAGTCAACAACTTCTTTTCTAGTAAGCGTCAATGCTATTATTACTCAAGACATTAGACACAAACATGAAGGCGGAACAACAGACTGGGTTGTTGCTGATGTTCCTAAGGTCATATAGCAACCTCAGGACAAAGGAAGCAGTTTACCTTTCAGTATCTTTAATACTGAGTTGGAAAAGACTTCCTAATTTTTATAAAAGCTGGCTTTCTATAGGTTGTACAGCTCAATAATTCAATAGAGCTAGGTTCACCAGTTTTGAGAAACATTCATACTTGTTTAGAATTTTCACTGGAAAATTAAAACATTCCCCAATTCAATCACTGAAAAATAAAATAAGAATGAGCTGTCTCTGGTACTCTATGCCAGCAATTAAATATTCCTAACAATGATAAATTTCCTGTTAAAATAAATCAAGAAGCTGGTGACCCAATCTAGAAGTAGCCATATTGTATGTTTCACCATCAAAACAAAAAAATTTTTTTCAGATGTAGAATGACATAGGGAAACCCTTATTTTAATTTCAAGTTTCAAAACTGAAATGAGAAAACTGTCCGTAGAGGGGATGAATGCTTACAATGGGAAAAAAGATTTATTTAAAGCAGGACTCTGTGCTCCCATGCGTATAGTGTGTCATTCAGGTCTTATTTTGAAACATCTAGATATACAAATTCTAGTCTCTTTTTGTTAGAACAACACGATGATCTAAAACTTTAAGAGCACAACCACAGAAATTTAAGAACATGGTATTGAGAAATAAGTTCCCTTTAGTAGTCAAGTGAACAACTATTAACTCAGAGTTGACAAACTGAGAAGAAAGCTAATTAACAATAGATAATGCTCACCTTTCAGGACTTGTAGACTTTATTAGGTAACCTTAGAAAAGCTAGAATATAAGCAGTCAATTGAATTGTGCCAAAATCTGCTGTCTCTCATTAAAATATATAACAGCACAACACAATTATGAAATGCAAAGACGACATGAAGCTTTATAAGAGTATGGAATGAAGGAAGCATGTGGAGCTTTTCAATATATTTATCTGAACTATCCTCTAGGATAGGGGTCGGCAACCTTTGGCACACAGCTCACCACAGTAAGGACCCTTGCAGGCCGGGTCAGTTTGTTTACCTGCCGTGTCCGCAGGTTCAGCCGATCGTGGCTCCCACCGGCCACAGTTCGCCATGCCAGGCCAATGAGCGTGGCAGGAAGCGTTGGTCAGTGCATCCCTCAGCCCACGCTGCTTCCCGCCGCCCCCATTGGCCTGGGATGGCAAACCATGGCCAGTGGGAGCCATGATCAGCCAAATTTGCGGACGCGGCAAGTAAACAAACTGGCCCGGCCCACCAGGGTGCTTACCCTGGCGAGCTGTGTGCCAAAGGTTGCCAACCCCTGATCTAGGAGGAGAATCCCAGCATGCTACATGCTTTCAAAATAAATTTTAGGTTTGCTATAATATTTCTGGTAAAAGATGAAAGGATTTAAAAAGTGGAGGCCTACTGTGCTTCTGTATCTTTATACAGGAGCTGAATAAGCTATTAATAAAAAGCATATATTGTACATATACCATCCAAATTATAGGTCTGGTAACTATCAATGATCTTACTCATTAGAGAAGAAAAATGTGGTAGAGATTGCTTTAATAAGCTAAACATTCCCCCTCTGCCTTCCACTTAAGTTTTTTCTTTTTAAAAGACTAGACACTGTAAGAAGACAAAACAAGTCAAATGCTAATGTTTAAGACCGAATATAGTTCATTTCTCCACTGTCACCTCCACTCTCATCTTAGGCTTTTCTTTCAGAGCAAAATACTTAAATATCCAAAGCAGAACAGTTTCTAGAGAGTGAATTTGCTTCCTTTTTCAGTCTCTAATAAACATAGGCATGACTGTTTCACAAGCAGTAAACATTTTTGAAGTCTTTTCTCAGTTAACTATCTAAATTTTTATTCATCCCCCTAACAAGGACCTTCATTATAGGGATGATTTAGTTGGGGTTGGTCCTGTTTTGAGCAGGGGTTTGGAGTAGATGACCTTCTGAGGTCTCTTCCAACCCTAATCTTCTATGATTCTATGATTAACTGAGCTAAAGATTCTTGACTGCATATTCCACCGATGCATACCATTAAAGGCAAGGCAATAAGCATTTAAGTCATTGTCTCCCACTGACACTTCTCATCAGACCTCTTTCAGCTAGAGCTGGGCAAAAATTTTCATTTAATAGTTTATTTAATGAAAAATACAGTTTCAGCCAACCTGAAACTATTTGTGAATTGATAACACTACTGAAACCTTTTGATTTTGGGGGACTGGAATCAAAGTGGGCAGAGGTGTCAGAGAAGGAGGTGTCAGTAGCATCATCCTTATAACTTTTAACTCAGTGGTTAGGAAACTCACCAGGAATGTGGGAAACCTAGGTTCAATTCACCCCTTTGCCTGACGTGGAGCAGGGATCTGAACTTGAGTCTCCCACACTGCAGTACAGAGCCTGGATCAGGGAAGCCTGGTGATCAGGGCACTCACCTAGGATGGGGAGGACTCAAGTTCAAAGCCCCTGATCCAATGGACTGTTTACTTATGCAAAGTGAAGCAAGTAAACCACAGAGACTCTGAAACCACCTCAACATTTTTTAAAAGTCCAAGATTTTTTGCAGTCTGACTCATGATTTTTCAATGCTTGGCTTTGGCAATACAAATAAGACAGTTCCTTCCCTAAAAAGCTTAAAACCTAAACAAATAAATCCACTAAAGATACCAATTAGGCAGATGAAAATATTTTCACTGATTACAGATAAAGCACTAACGGTGTATCCATCACCAAAGAATTTGTGGGCAAGGGAAGGAGTAGGAGAAACCTAGCATTTTATGAAAAAAGCTTTCAACCAACTTTTGACATTGGTAAAATTTTTACATTTACTACATGAATAATTCTGTTCACTTCTGTGGAAAGCCAACTCAAATTCTCAATATACATGTTAGCCTCTTCCTCTGCAAAGCCCTCCTAGGCTTACATTCAACTTTAACATCTAACTTTACCATCACCACTTCATATATGAAAATAAACTATTTATATACTGTGACATCAGCAAGAGATTTTTGGAACACTACAGGAGAAGAAAATTTTGACTGTGGAGATTGTCACATGACAGCCTGGTTTAGCCATTTTTAGTAACTGTTTTACTGGTCTTTTTACAGTGAATGTAGGATAACAGCTACTATGGAAAACAAAAAGAGGAGCATTGAAAAAAACACCACTTGCAAACAATGCCAATCCTGGCACACAGGTTTTTCTGTTTTTAACTCATTGGATTCACCCCTTCTATATACTATAACTCACTACTGTACTCTGTTATTCAATGAAAAGCTGCTACCTTCACAGCAAAAACATTTAAAACAAAGTTGTCATTACCCTTAGCTTTAGGATGCTATTACTACAATTCAGCTAATCATGCAACCCTTACTTGATTTTGCCTACAAATGAAAATCAAACATCTTGTATTTGCATAGTAATTAAAACCTGATTATTTCTGAAATGTAATAACCTCACACTGTCGTACTTAAATTGCTGAGAAGTATTTCAGGGTGAAGCTTCAAGTCAAAATGTTTTGCAAAACCATGTCATGAAGACCCATTGCCACTCCTATCAATCTTATATAAACTAATTTTTAAAATTATCTTCCTTTACACCAATGTTAACTAACAATTTTTACTCTAGACCACTGACATGCTAAGAATAGAAGTGCTTTAGCTATAGACTTTTCAGTTCCACCAAAAGTGCAGCCCTACTGTAATGTTCTAAAAGCGTAACTGATTTTTTTATTGCTAGAGATGCAAAGTGGCAGGGAAATTCTTCATTCTTAGCTCTCAACGTCAGAAATATAATAGTCCCTCATCCCCCAGCTGATGTTTCTCAACAATTAAAGGTTTGTAGTTTATATAAGAATTGACAACTGAGGGTGAAAATGAGGTGGACTGAAAACAAAAGTGTTCTCCATGAGGTACAGAACTCTTGACAGGTATTATTAGAAAGAAATATCCACCTGTTACTGTTTTGGAGCACACTGAATGGTTAAAAATATTACTGAACTCAAGTAACTTGACACCTTTATATATCAGATGAATTCTAACCACTGTCAAGTGCTCAGAGTATTAGCTGGGCTGTGGGAGCCTAACACTTACAATGTGAAGTTAAGAAACACATACTGCAGCAGGCTGTACTCTATATCAAAAAGCAGAATTTGTAGTTTACTTCATTAAGTGTATATGCAAAATAACAGTAACTCAATATTCAATAATGGCAACAATAAAATATTATTCCAGGGACTACTGATTATATTGTGCATTACCTTTCATTGTTACTTTGTGAGTTTACCTACCAAGAGGCATACGTGCCAAAAAAACAAAAAATGTTGCTGTACATATAGCAATGTCTGCTAATGTGAGTTTCCCCCATCAGCTTTTTTCACTGCAGATGTATGGCCAGCTGCCCACAGCAGCAGTAACTGAGAAATCTAAGCATTTATGCCACTCTTATTTGGTTCTTAAAACAATTGACCTCAGTACTTTGAGTATTTTTTTAAATCTAAATAAAATTACTTAAGTTGTCCCTCCTTACTGAACAGCACAAAGTCAACATGTGAACCAGCCCCGCTAACTTGTACAGCCTCAAATATCACCCACAATTCAAGACTACTTACTATTCTATACAGAAGTCTCCAGCTTTTAAAATATTGACATATACTAACCATTTTTTTCATTGCTACAATTCAACAACCTTCTGAGCATTAGAGTGCACTACTTGACAGAGGATGTATTAATATCCGTGACAATTTTGTTACTTTAGCAGGTACGCATAGGACAATGTATTTTTGTGCTTTACAGCATGACAGGGTGAATTAAGGACATAATACCCTAAGCTCCATATCTTATTTTTGGATTTTCTAGTTTAAATCAGGTTTGTTCAAACAATATATATGCCTTTATATAACAGGAATTAGCTTTTCCATGCACTGATTCATAAAAGACAACGTCACAAGGGAAATTTTGGAACAATTTTTTTGACAAGTGACATTACAGTTCACATCTATACGTGCATATACACATGTGCAAATAAAAATAATACGGTCATAGAATGTTTCCCTAACAATCTGTTTTTTAAAAAATTCCCTGGAAATTTTTTTTAAAAATAAGCATTTCTGTGCCAAGATCCTAACAGTGAAACTAACTTAATTGATTTTCAGTGTCTCAGCACACAGGGAAATGGAGAAAAAAAATAACCCAAACACATGAATTGGATATTAGAATCTGGGATGAATAAACTAAACTAATGTGTTGCTCTTATACATAAAGACACATTTTAACACATTAGTTTTAGGTCAGTGTGCTTTCCACTACAGGAGACAGGGTTCTAGGAGTTTGGTATTGTGTCAATTTAGGATTTTAAAATTACGTAAATTTTGTATGCATGCCAAGAGTACCTAATAGATACATTTTATAAACTGAAAAGTAAATGAAATTCTCTAGCATGCAGTGTATTTTCCCAATAGAAATTCCCCCAGATTCCTGGAGGTTCTAAGGTTTAGAAAGACTTGTGTTAGTTGGCCATATGGATACCACTTAGCATAAGACAGATATTTAATGTTAATCTTTATATTTCACTTGACTGATCAAGCTGGTATTTTTCACCCATCATTCAATTTAAAAAAAAAGAAGAAAAGAAAAAAAGAGCCACTGCATCTAAATGTCACCAGACAAAACTTACGTGATTACGGCGTTAAAATGCAGCTCCTCTAAATCCAAAAAGTGTACTGTAAATGCTGCTTTTAATTACTCGGTTTACAGTTTAGCTCACTCTCCTACTCTCAAAAAGGAAAAAGTGATATTAGCTGCAAAACGCAGCTTTAATACAAGTTATAAAAAATAGTAAGCCTACAAAGCCACCTAAAAAGACAATTTATACCTAATTTAAGGTGTCATGAATTTCATATACAATTTTAAAAAATAATTCCATAAGTACAACTAAAATTGACAACACTAGGGCATGGAGTGGCTTATATTATGGTAACTCCTTTAAAGTTTACTTTCAAAGTTACTGCTCTACTTTAAAAAAAAAAAAAAAGCAAAGTAGCTTAGTAGTTTTGAATCCTGTTCAGTTGATAGCTTGTCCATCATGCATACAGATTTAACTGTTGCAGTATTAACAGTAGGGCCCCAGGCTTGCAAAGTCCTGTGCATGACTTTACTCACATAAATAGTTGCACTGAGGTCAAAATGAGTGCTCACACATATAAAAGTTACGCAAGTGTTTTGCTGGATTGAAACCTAAATCTGCTTCCATATGTTGAAAATATGGTAACCTTAGGAGTGTTTCGCCAGCCTGATCTCACCCTTATATTTAAGGAGTACAAAAATATCCTCAGAGTGCGGTAATCTGGAGTGTTTTCTGAAACCTGATCATGCAGCCTTACTGCACAATAGTCAGGACCCAAGCTGACTAAATGCTCTGGAACCTCTTAAAAACCTTGCCTTTGGGCTTTTTGGTACTGACAAGGCTTAATGCACCATGCAAGGGAATATGCCACTTCCTTGAAGTCAGTCATCCACACGAAAGCTGGCTTGCAAAGCACAGCCCTTCCTTTCTTTACTTTAAAAGAGCGACCCAAGATGCTTAACATAGGGATTGTAGGCACAGGAGACTGCAATATGACTTTTTGTCTCCTTCACCCTCTGTAAAATTATCTTTACCAGCTCTTCAGATAAGTTATTTTCTGTGCAAGGCAGCTACTTGGAGTTTCCTTTTTAGGTCTCTTCACCAAATCGGACACCTAATGCTAAGCAGACTTAGGTCCTGAAGGAAAACATTGAGAGCATATGGAGCAGCATTTATACTCAGCATAAAGCGGTGCCTGATGGTCAGGATCAACTTTTACTCTGCTTCTGTAACAGTCAAAAATCAAAACACCCTGAGGCATAGAGAAATTTCAACAGCCTCACGTTGAGGACCTAAGACCCAAAGGTGTCAATGATAAACAAATAGTAACTTTATATAATCACAAATTTAAGATAATTTTACTATTTATAGTAAATACATAAAAAGCCACAGACACAAATAGACTTGTAACTGTTAAATTATTAGAATAAAAATGTGTTCACAACATAATGCAGGGAGCTAGTAGATGGGCGGTGCCTTTAACAAGCAGAGCTCAGCATCAGGGATGGATCTGTTAACCTAGCCTTTTTCTTCATCAGACTTTCTGCCTCACTGCTGTTTCCTTTTTGGCTTGATGAGTGCTGAGGTCAGTACTACCCACTGGTTGGTACAGGAGTCGGTAGGCCTCCCTATACGAAGTAAATTTGCTTTCTTCAAACCCCTTGCTCCAGCAGAAAACAGTGGTTAAATGAATATCGTCAGCCCACAGTGCATACAGTGAGCTCTAATACCACGGTGATGGACAACCATATAAGAATCTAAATATATAGTTCCAAGAACAGGAAATGAAGCAGCTGCTAGGCAGAAATTAAACATCTGAAACACACAGATTATTTCAGATTTAAAAAATATGATCTGAGTATATAACACTGTTCAGATGATGGGCAATTTAAGTTTGTTCTTTAGAAGCTGCATTCATTTAAGGATTTCTCTCAGGCAAATTAGTTCTATATAGCCTAGCAAGGAAGCATTTTGTTAAGAAGCACGGCAAACAATTTAAGAGAAACACCAGAGCAAGAAAATCATGCTTTCACATGGGGAGATACCAAGTGAGGTTGGAAGGTAGGTGACAACCTTAGATGCACCACAGTGCATCCACTTACTGATCACCCATCACACCTAACTTCATAGCTCTCAGGGTCCCATAGGAGAGCTCAAAATTTAGTTAGAGTCACGGGTCAGAGTCATGTTTTGAGCTTTTTAAAAAACAAAACAAAACAAAAAGACCTGAAGCCCTCTCCGTACCTCCCTAGATAATGATTTTTTTTTTTAATTGCAAAGCCATGTTCAGTCTGTCATAAATCTGTTCATGTGAGAGCCTAAAGAGGTCCAAAACATGAGACAGGGCAGAAGGCACAGTGTCCCCACTCATCACTCTCTGTGATCACTGGGCTGAAACTCCCTAAAATCAGTTCCCTAAGGAAGAAATCTAGCCTCCACATCAGAGTATCTCAACTATGATTCTGATCATAAGGCCTGTCTACACGCCAGCTCTCAACCCATCCCTTAGTCACCTTACTCCCACCCTGTGCTTGGACTAGACGTGGTACCAACCAAAAACCATAAGGGACTCTTCCATATGCATCACAATGTAATAGGTCTTAAATGAATAGCTTCGTTTCACATGGGCCTACTCACTCTTCCTCTGCCAGGAACCTCCCTGGCTCAGTAATGAAGTCTATATTAAGTGATCTCTGACAGACACTTTAGACAAGATAATAAAATATTTAAGGAACAGCCAATTTGCCATGGGAGAAAACTCCTTGCAGACCCAAAAGCCGATAGTCAACAAAACGCTGATCTTGTCAGCAAAGACCATCGAAACATGGCACTAATTACTTATTCAGCCAGAAGAAACAGGCCATTTGCCCATAATTTAAGTCTATTCTGACTATTAATGTACCACGAGACTGCCATGGAGTAGGGTAGGAGTTATCACAAGAGAAAGTCTTCCCCGCTACCACAGTGCAGGCTGGAAGTGATACAGTTTTCCACTTAACAGTCTTTTATCCCAAGGGAAGCATACAAGCCCGGTGGGCAGACTGAGGAGGAGCTAGGATCATAAAAATCACACATCTCCTCCTGGTGCACTCTACCTAGGCAATGGCTGGCCCAAACAGGCAATTTGAAACCCACACCAATCATGTCAGGACCTGACAAAGCAGGAAAGTAGAATCTTCTCCAAGGAAGGCATCCTCTGATTTTTTTTTTAAAGATATGCAGAAGAGCATTTAGAAGTTATGAAACTTAAGCAATACATTTTAAAATTTTTCTTAAAAACAAAGTTTTTTCTGATAAGTTGGCTATAAAAGCTATTTAGCAATAGCTCTTAAAGTACATCTATGAAGAGATTATGCTTAGTGGAGTTTAACCAAACATACTCTTTATTATTCAGGTTCAACAGCTTGCTTTAACTGCCACCTATAAAACTGTATCGCATGACAAATAAAAGTGAAAACAGCTAGTTTGCTAACATTATTACAGTACTTCAAAAATATCCATGGCAACAGACTGATGACAAATGTAAGGCACTTGCTTAAAGAACAGCAGCTCAAAAACATCTGCAATGGATGGCTATGCCTATGGCTAACCTTGGAGCATTAAACTAAAACTGAGCTGCAAAACACAACTATGTACACAACAAACCCCCTAAAAGTTCCAAATGACCAAAATAGTAATAAGCGAAATATTTAGTTCTAAAAGTTGCTAATACATTTAATGATAATTTTCATTTTTATTTTCAAAGTAAAAATTGAGTCACTTGCTATAGTTGAGCACATTATTTAAACCAAAGAAACAAAGGGATGCATTTCCTGCTCTGTTTTGCAAGTTATTGAAGTCGACAACCACAACTGTGGAAGCACAGAATCCATGGTATAAAACTTTTCACTTTTAAAAAAATGTATCACATTTTAAAACTCTTTAAATACAGTATTCCAAGAAAACAAGTAGTAAACAATTACTGATCACATTCCGATTCATATTTGATTCAGTGACTTTTCCATATAATTCTCTTAAATTTGTTTTTGTTTTTTTTCCTAAGAGAATTAAAGCAGATGATATTTATTTGGATTTGATAGCTAAAAGGGTGATTTTCTAGTTAACCATCTCAGAAGACAGACATGTTGGGAAACAAGTGGTTCAGAAGGCTGAAATAGTTTCAATAACCCCATGCACGCTGACTTTTACAAAGCACCATACCAGGAAGCAGTGCACAAGGTCCTAAATTAGCTAATGATGATTCTTTTCTGAACACTGTGTGCAAAAAAAAGCACACAGATAGAGGGCAAGGGGTTCTTTAAAGACTGGTCACTACCGTGAGATTGGACTGTAGACGCCCTGGATTCAGTAGGAAAGACTTTTAATGTCTTATCAGTCACATGAAGAGGGGTTCTTTAAATTATGGGCTTGTGTATGTGTGGTGAATTTTTACTACACTCATCAAACAGGCTAGTCAGGAGTGTATAGAGTGGACGAGACTTTGGAGACTACGGAGGACTGAACCTGAACTTAGAAGATAACAAATGGGCACAGGATGCAGCAATTCATTCTACATCATTCACTTGTAGTCACTCTCACAATCCAGCCTACCTTGAGAGCCAATGTTAGGCTCTGACCACAAATATGTATTAAATGTAATCCTTTATCATTCTTTGCAACAAGGTTTATTAAGGGCATTAACAATATTGTTTGTACTATTATATTTCCTTTTTAGTTTGTGTTTATGCTGCATGTTTTATTCCTTGCAAATAAGCAGTGCTAATGTTTGCTATAGTTACTGTGATCACATTGTATTTGAAGGTTGCCTGGATACACTAATAAAAATGAATCCATGCTACTCTGACCCAATTATGGGACCTGCATGAAAGGGGTCCTTAGAATCTCTTAAAATATCAAGCTGTGTCACCAGGGACAGCATCAAGCATACATAGTACCAAGGCACCCTAGAAGGAACATAAGTAAAATATTTGAAAGTTGGAAATATTTTTACAAGGAGATTAGATGTAAGTATATGACAGACTGGTGTGCCACTTCTAAACAGCAACTAGCAGCTGCAAATATTCTGAACATTTGTTTTTGAAACTGGAAAATTCTCTCTAACTATAGCATAATTTACATCATTAAATTCCTACTTCTTACCAACTGAGTAATTAAGCACTGTGGAGAAAGTCTCTGGGGCAGAATTAATCACACAACACTGAGTGTCAACTCTGATTTATGGCCCCGTGTACAATATAAAAATAACCAGGTTTAAAGATGCTTGTGGACAAACCATGTTGTATGTTTAACCATGGTTATTTTTGAAGTTTAGACATGGCCTAAGTAGGATGGTAACTAAGCAACTGATTCAGAATACAGGCCAGGGCAATAAGGCTTTACATGTAAAGCACTTAGAATTATCATTTGTCTCAGAAATTTTATTTTCTTGCAAAAATGTGCAATCATTTACCTGTAACTTGTAAGTTTCAAAGGCTGGTTGTGCTTTACATTTTATTAGAGCACTAAAGATTGTTAACCAGGGAGGAAACAGAGCAGGGGAGCTGAATTTTAAGCAAAAAGTTGGTATAATTATACCAATTGATGCAACATACATATTTTTTATATATATATATATATATATATTCACTTATGAAATATGAAAGCAATTTTTCTAAGCTTAAACCTGCAATGGCATTTATTTTATTTCCCAAGCAGAAGTTATATATTTCTTGTCCCTCATAGGGTTTGTTTCTGTTTTTTGCACAATACAAAATTTCATTCACTCAAATATTTTATTCCAAAATGCCTAAGAGGAGTCTACATTATGGAGTACTTGCCCATAAATGTCAGTTTTATTCTATGAAATCATATTTTCAGCAACACCAAGGAACTCTGATTGCTTTGGAGACTGCCAAACAATTCAGTGTTTGGGGGGAGGAGGGGAGAAATCAAACAGCTTAAATAGTATTTTATTAACATGACCAAGAAAGATGTAACTTCTCATGTTTTCTGACCGGCAATGACGATAACTGTATGGGTCACAGGGGACTGGAAAGATACAAGTCTATGTATTTAATAATAGTAGAGATACTTGGATGTTTTTAAATGGCAAAGATCTTAATATAAACGAATTTCAAGAAATACAGCTCTTCTGTATAGATTAGGCATGGGATAGTGACTCTTTTTTTAAGTAGTCATGCAGGGGACTGGACTAGACCACCTCTCGAGGTCCCTTCCAGTCCTATAATTCTATGCATCTACAGTGCTTGTCACCAGATACAGAGATTAATTGAGAATGGTGAGGAAATAATTCTGCATTTAAAAAAGGGATTAAACGGTACAATAGTGCTAACTTACCAAATTATGTGACTGGGGAAAAGCATATTTTGTAAGGATTTCAAATATATCTCTTCTGCTGTGACCTTCTTGTTTCAGTGCAAACCGTAGATTTCTCATATCCTAAAATGAGGACAATTACCTTTTTAAAAAAGAAGCAAAGTAATACAGTATCTTTACTTTGTTTATAAATACTGTATTATATGATTAACATGATTTAGAATGTACTCAATGTATCAAAAACAAATATGAATGTTCATTTTAAAGACATCTCCTACTTTTTGGCGTTAAAAAAAAAGGTACTTTATTTTAGGGCATAAAGAATTTTATAACTTCACATGCAACATATGATTGGAATAGAGAGTTTTACCTTACCGTGCAATACTGGTGCTCCTCCCCTTTGGCTTAAAACTGTCAGAAGCAATATTATTTGATTCTCTAGCAAGTCTCATGGGCTATTGAATGTTTGAGGATTATGAGTTATTCTATGTTTACAACGTTAGTACTTTGCCAACAAGCAGTCTAGACTACACTGTCCTCAGACGTTTCCTCTTGATTAACTTTAAAATTAAGAAATTTGCATGTTACTGTGGAGAACAGACTCTGTGGCTTACATATTCTATTCAAGAGTTATATAAAGGACTCCTGGATTATCAAAAAGGAACTCCACTCATGACCATATTTTCTGTGGCAATATACATAGCCACAAATCTTGTGACACTTAAGAAAATGGATGTATTGTTTTACAAGTATGCCTGCACCTTTGGGTTAAGATCCTTTTTCTGGCAATGAAACCCAGTACAACTATTTGACCCTTCCTATAAGACAATGGGTGGGTCTTTTAAGAAATACATAAAATAATATATTAATGACCTTTAGGGTCCATAAAATAAGGAACTATAGGTGCATGAATTATGGCCTTCTTTTATGAAAGTGATTAAAATCCCATTGATTGTTGGATGAACAAAATGCTTTGTTTTCTAATTTCTGCAAAAGACATCCATGAATTCTCTCTTTTTAATGAATTGTTGCAAATCTTACTTTACAAGTAATATCTAGTCCATAGGAATTTTCTCCTCTACTTGAAGCTCCACCCATTTTCTCAATCCTTGCAATTACACCCAGAGGAACATCTAATATCACAACTGGATCCTGGAAGGAAAAGATAAAATATAAAAGTAAATACAGTATTACTGCCATTAAGCTTCAGACAAAACTTCTTTAAAATCACAAGATATGTAGTCTATTATAGTCATAAAATATAGATAGCAGGTGTCATGTATTCTGTAAATGAGTTTGTTTCTTGCTTTAACTTTACAATGCAGACCCAAAACCGACTTGGTGATAAGTCCTCCTCCCTAATGTATGCTGAAAAATTGTGAAGTCACTATATCCCTGCCTATCTGATTTTTTCAGGAATTGCCAATTTGTGTCTCGTTTCACTCAAGATACTGATGAAGCAGGAAAAGAGGGAAAAGCACAGAAGACACCTTGTAGTGACATTACATTAGCTCTGACTGTCTAATTGCAGATAGAATAGAAATCAGTGAACTGAGAAGAATATAGCTAGTTATCCAGAGGTGCTAAAGTTCTAGTAAGACTATTGGCTTGGATCTGTCTGACAAATAGATTCATTCTCAAAAGTGTTAACAATATTCATATAATTAAGAAAAATATAGCTTTAAAATAAGTTGAGCTAGTTCGTAATTTTCTGTTAATGTTTGAAATTATAAATGACTGCATAGATATCTGAGAAAATTGTTTTCATCTTTCGAAGGCAACACCACAATCTTGCCTGCATTCATTTGTAAGAGTACAAACTAAGCTAAGACAACGAAACCTGAAAAATGATATACTAACTTTTTTAAAATAAAGATTTCTGCAGTAAAATTAATACCATATTGATTATTACAAGTTAATATTTCTGCTACTATCTTAACTGAATATCAGCTTCCTTTTGCTAACAACACAAATCTTTTTTGTGACAGCTCTATTTTTCTTCACATGAACTCTGCTGCAGGAATAAATAACTCTTGTATTGGCAATGTAAAACTATTGTCACAGCAATGAACTTTAGCACTGAAGAGGAAAATTGCCCACTTTTTTTGCATCTAAATATTGCCAACTTTTTGCATCCAAGTAATAAAAGCTGTCTGAGATCGCAATGATCTCAGTTCAAGGGTTCTAAGACCTTGAGTCTGATTACAACAGAGCAGCCCGTGATTTAGTTTTATTCTGTTTTGAACTCATAATTTCTTGAACAGCCATTGCTATTCCCCCACCAGTGCAGTTCCACGGGCAGAAATTCATAGATTTCAAGGCCAGAAGGGACCAAAACAACAACAAACTACTGCATCTTATTACTGGTCTTCAGTTATGCAGATTTGCATTGTGAAAATGTTTACAAGCACTACTCACTAGTTCCACACTTCTTAAGTATAGTCTGTAGTTTGTAACATACAGTCTTCCTTTAACAGCACCATTAAATGGACATACGTAGATAACTTCCTTGTCTGTAAATGAGAAACAGCATTTACCTTTAAAAAATTATGAAAAAAGCATAATTTAGGAGTTAAGGACAACACTAATAAGAAGCAGTAAAAAGGATCAAAGAGTCCTGTGGCACCTTATAGACTAACAGACGTATTGGAGCACGAGCTTTCGTGGGTGAATACCCACTTCGTCGGATGACTGTACTTATAATACATACTTAAAAAGGATGACTGTACTCATAATACAAATTTTATTAAGAGAAGGATCTGCATGAGGGGAAAACTTTTACATGTGAATTAATAGACCTTTAGAAAAAAAGCTGAATGTTTCAGATTCTACACACGCCCCGAGTCTGTTGATTTCTAACTACATTGGTATTTTCCTCTTCCTCACTCCCGTGTGAAAGAACTACACAAACATGAGGAAGTGAGTGAGATTTAAAATCTCTCTCTTTTATAGCTGTTGGACTGTACCTTTAAGATTCCAAAGTGAACATATTCTTAATGTTGATATTGTTTCATCTTTTGATGCTCTGCAACAAGTTCTCGTGTCAAGGTACACAGTTCTATTTGTAGAGGTGTGATGGGGCTCATCATTAACAGTTCATCCTGGAGAGAACTACTCAATTTCACTTTGACCAGAGCCAAAGAACAGTTCACAGGGTAGCCTATACTGCAAATACTGGAGCCCTGGAGGCATTCTAAATACATCAGTACCGCTACTACCAATTAGTGAGGGCATCTGCAATGCAGCAAATACTACTACATATACAAATAACTGCTCTTAAAATCTATCATAAGCTTTGTGAAGAAATCTTATAGTAGTTATTACTGCTCTCATTAAAAACAGAGATATCATTGTGCAGTACATCCATTTTTCTCCCCACTTATTCCCCTGGCCCATTCTCCCCACCCACCCCCCACATCAAGAATTCCCACTCATTCTGTTGTACACTAACAATATAGGGAAAATCCAGGAAGCCACTCCTCCTCCCCCAATCTACTCTGCCCCAATTCCCTCCTTCACTTGCTCTATTAAAAATCTAGAAAATTCACATTAAAAAAATATTTAAAACCAGTTAAGGTTTTCATCAGTGTGATATCTTTCCAAAACAAACCATTAGACCAGGGTATGTCTACACAGCAACTAGACACCCACGGCTGGCCCATGCTAGCCAACTCGGGCTTGCGGGACTCTGGCTATGGGCCTGTTTAATTGCTACGTAGACTTCCAGGCTCAGGCTCCAGCACAAGCTCAGGGACCCGGAGAAGTGGAAGGGTCCCAGAGCCTGGGCTCCAGCCTGAGCCCAGAAGTCTACATGGCAATTATACAGCCCCACAGCCCGAGTCCCACAAGCCCAAGTCGGCTAGCATGGGCCAGCCATGGGTGTCTAGTTGCTGTGCAGACATACCCAAAGAAATGTCAAGCTAAAGGACTCCTTTTAATGGGACCCGAACACCCACACAGCACTTTTCCACTGAGGGGGATACACTACACACCTTCACAAGGACCAGCCTTCGGTCTCCAACACATAAGGAAACACTACATACAGTCTTCCTTATGCTGTAATGCAAAAACCTTCACTACAATATCATACTTCCCTAACACAACAGGGCAACACCTGGCAGGTGGGCACAAGTCAACCCTGACACATGCTAATGTTGCTGAAGTTGTAGTTAAAGTTGCACATTATTGTGTGAGGGAGACTGATGTGTTATGCGCAGCATATAAAAAGGGAGTGTGGGAGTCCTGTCATTGCAAACATGCTGTATGGGCAGTAAGTTACAACTAAGAGGTTACCCTTATCCTGGCATTTCCTTGCATTTAAGGGTTTGCACTCCGTGGACGTCAGACTTCAACAATGTTCTTTAAAATAAAATGTTTGTTTACGGGAGTTCACTAAAAGTTACTCCACTACAAATTCACAACAGTGCAGAGATGAAACTACATATATATGGCCTACTAATCCTTCAATATGCACTAGGTTAGATTGTTCAATGATAATTTTTTACCTGTGATGCTAGTTTCTCCTGGTAGACGAGGTATTTCCTCATTTTGCTCCCATTTAGTTCCATCTTTTGGGATCTAAAGAGAAAGGTTGGTATAAAAACAAATTCATACTTAGTGCAACTCTTTCAAATCTTATAGCTATAAATTGTTTTAAAACACGAAATATCTAGTACATAAAGGAATAGGAACTTCAGTACAGGAACTGACATAGCAAAGCAAAATAATAAGGAACCCCTAAAATAATAATTCAGCTCTGTGCTTAATGTTATTTGCTAAAGAAATATTCAAAAATAATTTTTGCATTTAACTGGAATAAAATGTCTACATCTCAATGTCTCGAAAGGTTTTGTAGCTTCCAATTGTCTAGAATAAGAGTTATTCATCAGAGTTGCTTAGTTCAAGAGTTTAAAAATCTGTCCCACTTTTCAAATAGTTATATAAGCAAAATGTTCATCTCACTATTAGATACACTTTGCACATTTGGCACTTATATTTTTTAATAAAGATTTTAAGAGAAAGAACAGTGACAAGGCTGTAGTTCAACAAAAGTATTTCTGTAGAAGGTAGTGAGAAATACTTTTAAATAGCAAGTAAACCAACTTCCGTTATGCTACTTAAGTGCAAGGATACACAGTCCACCAAGTAATGAAGAAGCAGCATCTATTTGCCTCAGAATAAATCAAGCTAAAATAAATAAAATAAAAATACTTCCTCTCCCAATACTTGTGATGAAAGAGTGCAGTTTAGTAGAGAGTACTTATCTTTAGGTAACTATGTTTAATCTCAAAGTGGGCCAGCTACTACATGTAGTAAGATACAACTTGTTTATTAATTGTGTTACGGAATTTTTCTAAAGACAAAAAGAGCTGAATAGTAACAAAATTACAACATTCAACAATACTAGAAAAAGTGCAAAGCAATGTGCAAATTGAAACAGGATTGACTTTCGGGGGCTACAGAAACCTGGGATAAGAAATTTCTTTGTTTTCACAGGTTGATGCTTCAATCTTACAGTTTATTGTTGTTTCAAGTTGCATTTCAATTTTGGAAATAGAAATAATTTATACAGTTAAGAATAATAAAAGTTACTCAATAAATATTCATTTTGTGCTCAAGAACCTGAAAGCTAATGACCCCTGGGATACCTGAGTTAAAAAGTGGGAAAAAAAATACATAGCCACAATAATAGAGAAGAAGTTACACTCACCCTTTTAATTGACGAGCTCTCCAAGGAGTTTGAATTATATTTAGGTGATGAGGAGGCCATATTGGGGATCTGACGAGAAAGCAGATATTGGAAGACTTCAGCTAGACTGCATATATTATACAGAAGTTAGATGTAAGAACAGGAGAGAACAGGCTTTGAACGTTTGCAAAAAGAAGTTATTAAAATTTCAGATATATAGATTTATTGTAAAATGCTTTGCAATCTAATGTTTTACTCATTTAATTAATCACAATATTTTAAAGCCTCCAAAAATAATAAAAATAATAATATACTAGTTTTTTTTTAATTCCTTCCCACAGCCCCAAACAAAAGTCCCTGGAGTCCATATTATATATTTTGGGTATTTTTAAAATGTGATTAATGGAGTAAATTACTCTGCATACTTAGCTATTGTGTTCTGCTACACAACAGAAACATATACCCTTGTAATCTGTCACCTGAAGGTTTATATTAAACTTTCATTTAGGAATACAGGGAACAAAATTAAATTAACTGGCATTTTATCGCACAGACCTTAAAATTTAAGCTTATAAGTTTACTCAGAAGTGTTTCAGAAAGATTGAGAGACCAGAATGGGAAAAACAGAAGGAATTCCCCAGTATTTTTATAGTCAGAAAACACAATCCCAACTTCCTCAAATTGAAGCGTCCATGAAGCCACCAGCAGGGGGAGTTTGCTGTATTTTTCTTGATCAGAGTAGCCTTGATATATTTAAATGAAGAGGCTGCCTTTTTCTTTTCTTTTTTTTCCCTTTTAATTCAAGTTTAAAAAGCTGGTTTTGATTAAAGACAAAAGTGCGCCATTTCAGGATTTACTGTATAAAGCAAGCTTCAGTTTATTTTTTCTGATTTTTGCAGAAGGGGAACCTGTCTGCTTTAATCTCAGATGGGCAGAGGTGCAAGACTATTTTCCAGGAACGTATTTTTCTTCTACCAGTGACACTTTTCCTTAAGATTAACTATTAACTGAAAGCAGTCTTTTGAAAGGTTGTGGCTTTTAGATAATAAAACCAAAAGATTGCTCTTATTACAGCCTTAATCAACAATGTTGTGTCCAGGAATACACACACCAGGGCTTTTTTCCTGCAGACTTTTGAAAAGATCCTTTTTGTCACTTGGTTTAATCTACCACTGCTTCTGCACAATAGCATGATACCAATGATGCTGCAGCAGTGTGAAACAGGCAGAAGCGATACCAGCAGTTTAAAATTGTAACCCTACTTGTTTTGAAATTGCTGTGACTGTACAGGAAAAATACTCTGGGCAGGAGGAGCACAAGGGTAAAATAGAACTTCACTGGCTTGTCTTTTGAATAAGAGCAGGTAAATATAGGAATCCTAATATTCAATTTATTTACAAGTCTGTTTAAATTATTTCATGCTGCCATGATTTATGGCTTAGCAAAAAAATAGGGGAAAGTATAAAAACACACCTTCAGAAAACAAATAGAAACCCATTAATATTCCAAATGAAAACATGAGGAAAAAAGAATCTTTTGATTCAGCTTGTTTAACACTGTCATATCAAAGCATCACTTCCTTCCTAGATCTCCGTTTCAACTTTCTCCAAAACTTGTTTTGGTTGTGACCCAGAAGTGATTTTGGATTTTTATTCAATTTAAACATTTAGCCAGTTGAGCTCAAGAACAACCTTATCTTTGAATTCATGAAACTGAGAAATTGTTTTGTTTTAAAACTTACAGTTTGGAACATACCAAGTGCTGAGGCAATTCTAATGCCTTTGCCATGTTTCATAGGAAGATAAATTGAGTGTGCTGTTCTAACACTAAGTGTGGTGTATCTATTTGTGCCACCTTCAGGACGAACTGTTCCTAGTATTCAGCAGACAATGCCTCAGAAACCACAGTTGTATTGATTTAATAATAGAAAAGGCAACTAGGTGTGAGAGAAGGTGGTTTGGAACTAGCAAATTTTCAGACAAATTTTCATAGTATAAAAAATATTGAACACAAGTTTGCAACCTTTTCTAAATCATAATGCTGTCATTTGTGTATATTTCAATACTCAACCGTCAAATGGCTGAAACTATTTTCTTTAAACTAAAACTGGCTTTTAACTGATATTTTTTGTACTTATTCTTGGTTCAAATTTATTTTTATTAAAAGAAGAAGAAAGACTGTCCATTAAGCCATTTCACATACAGATGTTCACAAAGATACCTGAGCATTTACTGAAATCCCCCTTAAAGATATTCAGTTACAAGTTTAAAAATAAACGGTGAGGGAAGATAAATACAACATTAAGACTGAGAATTTAGTTACAAAAATCATGTAATTCAGAGCTCAGAGTCCTTATTTCTTCTCGAACAACAATAAGATGTATTTATCTTTCATCTTATATTAGAAACTATACAAATGTAAGTTAAGTCTTATACCACCCATATGAGTGAGGTAGGTAGGCAGGCAGGCATCTAGCATAGAAAATGAGCGCACGAAGGCACAGAAAGGGCAAGTGACTCGTTCAAGATCACAGCAAATTAGTAGTGGAACTGCAACAGACTGAAGGAATCCTAAACCCCTCAATTCCCTTGCCTGGCCACTGGACAACATTTCCTCCTATATTACAGGCACACAGAGTTGATTGGGGCTGTATGTAGCTGTACAAGTTGAATTGCATAGCTAAAACCCAGTCATCAAATTCACAGGACAGGCCTTATAATTTTAGTCCCATTACTTTCTTTGTATTTATGCAGAGTTTCACTGAATGGAGAAAAAAGTCTACTAGATACTTGCTAATTTATGGTTATAAAACCTTGATACACAGCAGTACAAAAACCCCCAAATTGCTTTCATCCCATCAGCCCACTGAAAAACTCAAGTTTTCTAGTACACGTTGCAATGGAGCAAAAAAGTATGTTTGCTACACAAAGTAGAACATACGGCATAAATACTTTTAGGAAATCTATTTGTCAATACTTCATAAGCCTTGTTTTTCTAGATATTTCAGTGATGATCTCAGTAATGATAGGAACAAAATCATTTGCTGACATCTATCTATTTCAAAAGATACAAAGAAGTGAAACATGTTCATATATAGTCACAGAACAATAGTCAAATAATTTAGTTTTCATTTCCAATCGCCAGAAATGGCAAAAACTGAATTTCTTCAAAGCTATTAATATCAGATAAGATCTTACCACCAAACTAAAGAGTTCTTCATTACCCTTACTTTGTATGCAAACTATAGCCAAGTAAATTAAACTTTGCGTAAGACTTTATGAAGAAATAAGATAATGAACAAAATTCTAAATGAAGATCTACTTGAACAGATCAAGTTCTCATTGACAGTACCTGCCAATTCAAGAAGTACCCGATATTGTTTTTTTTCCTTCAGACTAGAATAACTAATTGATTTTCAGAAAAGGTTTTTAAATCTCACATTAAACATTTCCCTTTAAAACACTGATTTCGTTTCTTCTGTGGAACAGATTAGAAGAGTTGTTTCTGGCAAACTGCCAAAGTGATATCGCTGCAGAGTCCAAAGGCATACTCCATCATAGTTCTAAAATAGTTTCAACTTTCTAATTATTATGCAGCAACAGCACTAGCTCCATAGTAAGAAATTTTCAAGTGAATCAGTTCTGATCGTCCCCCTTGTCCTCACAAATCCCTCACAAATACACTGCACAACACAAACCCATGTAAAAATACAAGCCTCAAAGCTGGTAGGTTAGCTCCTGGACAGACACACAACTTTTCTGCGAAAAATTTTAAATGAATCATACGAAGACCTGCTGTATTAGGACATCCTAAATACATACTGTGTTAAATAGTTGGTACAGTCTCCCCTCAGCCACTGTGCAGGAGAGAAAAAAGAAGATACAAAGTGTTCTTTTACTTAATGTACTTGAGTTCTAGCAACCAGATTTAAAATATAGTTGTTCAAAGTCTTATTACAAGTTTATTAAAACATGATATAGTAACATTGAGAGAGAATGATGGTTCATATGACCTAAAAAATAATTTGGACCTAAGTTTTCATTAAAAAACAAAAAACTATACCTACAATAGCTCTGCCTAAGGTTCATAAGGTTGGGGCCTCACCAAGCTTCCTCAGAGCTTGAAAGAGCAGGCACCAAAGGCCCGATTTTTACAAGATATTCAGGCACCTAAAGATGCAGGCTAGGCACCCAGTGGAATTTTCAAAAGCACGGAGGCACCGAACCCCTGGTGATTTCAATAGGAGTTTGGTGGTATGGGATTTTCAAAAGTGGCTACAGGTACCTAACTGCATCTTTAGGACTTAAATACTTCTAAAAATCTGGTCCTAAGCCTTGAGAGTAGCTTGTCAAACCCACTCAAAGATCATGGTTTGGGAGTGACTACTGAGGTTCCTTGTGGGGTTTCTTTCCTCCCGCAAATTGCAGGAGGTCCAGAAGAGGGTAAAACCTCAACTTCCCTTCAATCCTCTCGTTTTGTCACCCTTCCTAAAGAACTTGGGAGATCTGCAGGAGTGAAGAAGAGAGCAAGAGGCATTCACTCTTTTCTTGAACATCTCATAACCCCCTTATAAAGTCTGGCAGCTCCCCTCAAGAATTTGCAAAGTTCACTAGGACAGTGGTTCTCAAACTTTTGCACTGGTGACCCCTTTCACATAGCAAGCCATTGAGTACAACCCTCCCACTTATAAAATATATAAGGAAGTGTTTTTAATTAAAACTATAATAAACCTACTGGTGGAGGTGAAGCAGGGTTTGGGGTGGAGGCTGACCCCCCATGTGATAACCTCGTGACCCCCTCAGAGGTCCCAACCCCCAGTTTGAAAACCGCTGCACTAGGACTCTTAAAAGGTTTGGAAACCACCACCAACTCCGTTATTAGGATCTAATGTCCAGTGAGCCAAATTTGGATCACTGGAGTCCTAACAAGAGTGATTTGGCTCATTTGGGGTCCAGGATCCAATTAAGGATCCTTTGACATTGATGAGTCTTCTAAAGCCTTATCTATATACGAGAATTACTGTTTAACTAAAATCAGTATTTAAATCGATATTATTATAGTTGTGCAAACCCTTATGTGGACACATTTAAAGTCACTTTGTACCCAACATATCAATTTAACTTTATTCAAATTACATTTGAGTATTACATTGAGGCATGCATACTTACAACTAATGTTGTGTAATTAGTGTAAGTTATTGATAACATAGCATTTGCTTCTTTACAGATACTTATTCTTAAGCCACTATCATTGATTAGAACAGAAAAACAATGGCTTTTAAAAAGTCACAGCACCTTAATGGCAGTTATATTACCATGAAGCACTTCATATAAGATGTTTCTTTGCTATTAATTGCTACTGATTCCTCATTCATTTATAGTAATTCCTTACTACATTTAGTTTCAGAATATGCAAATAGGATAAATGAATGAAATCTTATTCAGTAAAATATATACTTAATACATCTCTATAGTCTTTGGGATGAAGAAAAAGTAGGAATACACCAATATGACAGTTAGAAGATGAAACAATAATTTGGTGTGGAGAGAGACATTTTCTTTTTGAATACTAAAAGGAAAAGTATTGGATTTTTGAAGATTTTTTTCAGCAGTGATTACGTTCACTGCCGACAAATAGCGTCATCCAAAGAGGCGGCCCTTGCCAAATTTCGGCGGCATTTCCGCTGATGCTCATCTGCCGTCATGGTCCTCCGTGGCTTGTCGTCTGGCACTTGCCAGACAAAAAAGGTTGGGGACCACTGGCTTAGAGAAACAAGTTTATTTATGGGAGCTAATGCTGCCCGCTTCTTAATTACAATGTCACCTGAAAGTGAGAATAGGCATTCACATGGCACTTTTGTAGCCGGCATTACAAGGTATTTACGTGTCAGATAGGCTAAACATTCATATGCCCCTTCATGCTTTGGCCACCATTCCAGAGGACATATTTTAATGCTAAAGATGCTCATTAAAAAAATAATGTGTTAATTAAATTTGTGACTGAACTCCTTGGGGGAGAATTGTATGTGCCCTGCTCTGTTTTACCCGTTTTCTGCCATATATTTTATGTTATAGCAGTCTCGGCTGATGACCCACTTTCACTGCAGATTTGACAAAGCACAAAGAAGGTACCAATGTTAGATTTCTGGTAGAGTGGTAACATGAGGAAAGGATGACATTATGGCTCATCACAAGTGACATAGGCAACTATAGTGAAGTTAATTATATGCACAAATACTAGAAGTGACTAAACAGGATGGGGGACATTTACTTAAACCAGGATCACCTTTAGTAATTATAAGGTGAAAAAAGAGAGAAAGTCTGATAGTTTATCTTATCACAATGTCTACAATATGAATCCATCAGTGACAATACATGATGATACCAAATATTTGCACTCTGTGCTGCCCAAAATCATGCTTTGTGTAAAAAAAAAAAGTTAATATCTGAAGACCTGTCAAATTTCTGGTATGAAAAACATATGAATTGTCTGCTTATATTTTCAGACAACAACTGAAAGTGTTGCATCAGAGATGAAGGCAAGTAACATCAGACTCACACAATACTCAAAAAAGAGATCTTTCCCATGTTATTAAGTTACTTATTTAAGATTTGCAATGGATCTGCAGTTTTGTCATATAAATAAAGATGATGGTACCGAAATCAATATTTGCATGTTTGAACATGATTTTAAATGAAAAAGTATAGCAAGCAATGAGGAACAATGAAGCCAGATAGATTAAAATAATTTGTTACCTTAAATATAAGTGGCAAATACAGAGCAGTGCAGATATATATAAGTATGGAAACAAAGAATATAAAAAGAAAAATATAAGTGGAAAAACAATTGCACGTAAGAAGATTTTAGAGTTACTATAACACATAAAAGTCTGTACAACCTATATAACAACTTGCAGATGCAATGAGAAAAAGATGCTGTCCTGTCTCCAATAATAAAATATAAAGGACAAAAAACAAAGTCAGTGTCATTTGGCAGAGTTGGATTTTTTGTATACAATACTAGCCTCCACAACTGTGCAAAAGACATACACACATATAAACATGTAGGGAAGAGCAGAAATCTAGGGAGATCGCTCTCACATGGAAGAATTCCGTTAAAATTAAGCTAAGAGAGTGAGTGCTTATTAACAAAAGATAAAAGCAAAAAATCTGAAGTCAGGACTAGAAAGCAGAATACAAAACTGAATAAATAAATCAGGACAAGCAGAAACAATTTTATCCATGATCTTAAAATGATCAATGAAATCCACAACTTTCCCTTAACACAGAGGGGATATGGTCAACCATACCAGACGAAGACAGCAATAAGGTAGATGAATTTCAAATGTCACAAAAAGTTTAAAGGAAGCTGCAGAAAAATAAGCAGAGTATGAAAACATGTAGAAGAGTTCCAACATCCTTGTAATATAATATAGGATGAAGTATCAAAATATTTTAAAAGTGCCAATAGAAGGTTTAAGTCATTCTGTTTATGCATATTTAAAAAGAAAATAATGATTCTCATATAAAAGGTTGAACTGTCAAGGCAGATTGTACCTGCAAATTAAACACTGAAAGAATTAAAGAATGATGTTAAAACGATACACTCGAAGTTGTGATATTCAGCTTCAAGAAATTTCAAGATTTTCAAATTTAAATGCCAATGATACAACTAATACACACCAAGAATTATAGAAAAAATGAAGGCAATTTAAGTATCACTGGTATACACACTCACTGCTGCAGGCGACCAGCCCTTACTTGTTAGTTAGCAAGAAAATGCCAGATGAAAAAGAAAAATTCCTAAAATCATAAGCAGAATGAGCAAACCTGAAAGCACAGTGCTTCAACAATAGGTTTTATACAGGAGAGGAAATATTAAGACAATTTCCAAAAGTGCACAATAAATCTAAGATTCCCTTCTGTCACAATTCAGTGGGAAGTTAGAACTGTGACCTCTACCCAGTCTCTCTGTGGGCACCCTTTCTAAGGCCTTGTCTACACTACAGGGAAAAGTTGGTCTAAGCTACACAATTTGAGTTATGTGAACAGTGTAACTCAAGTCAATGTAGCTTAGATCTACTTACCACAGGGTCCACACTACACAATGTTGATGGGAGATGCTCTCCCGTCAACTTCCCCGACTCTTCTCGACCCAGTGAAGTACAGAAGTCGATGGGAGAGCAATCCGCAGTCGATTTACTAGGTCTTTACTAGACCCGCTAAATCGACCACCGATGCATCGATCGCTGCATGTGGATCCTCCAGTGAATGTACACAAGCCCTAAGTGTCAGACCTCTGCCCACACTTTAGACTGGATCACCAGGTTAGCCCACCCCCATTCCAACGGTACTGCCACTGTTAGGAGTGCCTTAGACTCACATTACAGCCCCTCTCTAGTGCACTCAAGTGACAAATTTTGTTACCTTCACCTCTCTCCATGTGGAGGCCCTCAGTTCTACCACTCAGACTAGCTCGTGCAGTGGCAGCTCCCCCCATTTCCAATTGTGTTAACACAACAGACCCAATTGTATTTGGCATCTGTAAGAAATGAGTCTCTGGAAGCCTGAGACCAGTGATTGAGTAAAGTGACTATAAAACAACTTATTCAAAACAAACGTATCATCTATTTATGCAAAGGTACATACCAAGCCGGGAGAAAGATTAAAACAACAGTCTATACACATCTGGTCCCAACTAATCTCGATCCTTTCCTTGCAAGTTTTGCACTTTCTTGCACTTAGCCAAGATACCACCATTTCTGTGCTTCTCCCTCTTACGTCTAGGATTGCCAACCCTAACGGATTGGCTGGGAGTATACCGAAATTGGCTTCAATCTCCCGGTGACCTTTCAAAGCAATCCGGGACATTTTAATATGACAAAAGTCCAGTCAGCGGCGCAAAGGCAGGCTCCCTACCTGTCCTGGCTCCATGTGGCTCCCAGAATGGGATGGCCTGTTTGGCTCCTAGATGCAGGGGTGGCCAGGTCTCCACGCGCTGTCCCTGCACCCTGCCCTGAGCACCAACTCCACAACTCTTATTGGCCAGGAACTGTGGCCAACGGGTGCTGTGGGGGTGGTGCCAGCAGGCAGGGGCGGTGCACAGAGCCACCTGGCCACGCCTCCACCTAGGAACTGGACATGCCAGTCGCTTCCAGGAACTGCCCAAGGTAAGCGTTGTCCAGAGCTTGCACTCCTGCCTCACTCCCTCCTACATCCCAACCTCCTGCCCCAGCTCTAAGCCCCTTCCTGAACCCAAACTCCCACCTAGAGCCAGCACCATACATATCCTCTGCACCAACTCCCTGCCCCAGGCTCAGTCTGGAGCCCCCTCCCACACTCTGAACTCCTCAGCCCCACCCCCTAGCCTGCATCCCCTCCCACACCCCAACACTCTGCTCCAGCCCGGTGAAAGTGAGTGTGGGTGAGGGAGAGCAAGTGACAGCGGGAGGGAGGATGGGGGGGGCACCTCGGGGCAGGGGTGGGAAAATGGTGTTTGCATTTGTACAATTAGACAGTTGGCAACCCTACATTATGTTCCTAGCTATGGCTCCCGGTCACACCAGTTCCTCTCCAGGCCAGGATCTAACAGTTTAGTGCCCTTTTGACCCCAGGCACAGGCCTGAGAAAATTAATCTGCTAGCCTGATTGTAGCCAGGCATTTCCCTATTAGTAGCTCCCCCATTGTTTCCTTGAGGATACTAGGTATTCTCTCTGGCAGTACCTTATCTTTGTCATTATTTCCTGTTTGTTTCCCCCAACAGCCTCCTTTGACTCAAATTCCATTAAATCAGACAAGATATCAAACAACTAAACTGAAGTGAAGATTATATTCATAAAAGAAATACGGATAAATCCCCCTTTCTCCACATCTTCAGATCCAAAATCAATAGCATCCAAATGTTTTCAGCCTAAGAGTCATATGTCCTATTTCAAAATGTGAAGGAGACAATCAGGTGAGATAGCACAGTTTAAACCTACAATATTTTTCCCCTCTCTAACCCCTTCCTGTCTTCTCTCAAGAAACTGCACTGAAAGCAAAAAGCAGCTCCCGATTTGGGTGCCTACAACTAAATTTTACTTTCTAAGTTACTCAGATGCTTCTTCAGCTTCCCAGCTGGGCTTAGAGAGGAAACTGATGGCTTCCCTTTTTTCCCTTTTTCTTTTTTTAACAGTCCTTTTCACAGTACATCTGCTGCTCCTCTTGCTAGTTCTCTCTCCTATGGGCCCCATCCCTGCACCAACTGCTATGCAACTTGCTTGCTTCCCTGCTCTTTCCACTCCTGTAAAGACAACATGGCTCCAACCTTCTGCCCTCTCTTCCCCCATCCCTCCCCTCAAAGGAGCCCCTCCTCAGATGCTTACTCTTTACTCCCCGCCTGAAAAAAAAAAAAGCTGTCAGAGAGCACATTATAAGTTTGTAATTAAATACAAACATTTTCTTCATAACAAAGTCACTCTCAAGATATACAGTTAAGAACCTTAAGACAACAGGCTAGAAATCAGTTCCTTAAAATCCAGCAACTCCACTAAGCTTTCATTTTCTTTGCTTGCACATTCAGATATATCTATCTCACTCATCAAATTTATTTCAGTTGCTACGTCACGTTTAAAGTTTCTGGCTTTGGATGCCAAATAGGACCTGAAAATAATAGTCTATATAGTAGGATAAGCTGCATAACAACAATTCCATTAGGTCAGAAGACCATAGCATTCTAAGCTCATCTTGGTTTACATATGTCATTGATGGTGTCTCTACCCTTACTGTCTGAATGGTCCTGCTGACTGTGGTCTGAATAAAATCATGACAGCATGCCTAACCAATATGGGAATAGAGTAGCCATTGCCATTGCCAGACTGGACATTCCATTTGCACCAAGAGCAATTCACAAATTCAGTCAAGTGCATCTACCTGTGGAGCTCCAAGTCTCTTGGAGTTTTGAAGGCAGACAAAAATCCATGCAGCAATCAGTATGCGTAAATTGCCTGATAAGTCAAACCACCTTCATGTGGAAAGCTCTTTATATACGTGGCTTGACTGAATAGTATATGCTCTATCTGCAGAATTTCCTAATATTATTTAGACCTTCCTGTAGGTTTACACAAGTGAAGTCAGTCAATTTCATCGCTAATGTACGCAGATTCTTGAGCGTGACTCATAAGGAGGACTGTCATCAGTGGTATCACTTCTAGCTCCAGAAGACTTTTCTATCTGCTCTGTGCTGATACTGAGCTCTTTTCCAGGCTGGCCTGTCCTTTTAGGACTATGCAGTAATGCCTCTGACATAACCAGTTCTCTGTGAGACTACGAATGAGAAGTTGGATCATGAGAGGTACACTATTAAGGAGTTGGAACCACTCCCAACAGTTTCCTCATATGCACCAAACATATACATAACAAGACAATGACCCCTGCCACAAAGAGCTTACAACAGAATTGTATGAAATGAGAACAGGGAGGATACAATACAGTGCACAAGATAACAGTGAGATAATAATGATTAATATAATAAGCAGCATCCATAGTACTCCAGCTGCCTAAGGAATGTCAAGCATATTATAGACATCATGGCACTGTTAGGTTTTAAAGAGATTTAAAGGAAGAGAATGTGGTGGCCTTGTAGATTTTTTACAAGGAGTCTCCCCATGCTGCCTCTTACGCAAACGAGAAGTGTGAAAATACTCAACGGAAAATTTGACAAGATACTCTTCCAATGCCTCCCAGAACCAGGAGACAAGTTGTTATTGTACCAATGGCTTTAAATAAATAAAAATTAACATTACATTAAAAACACCCTGCTGTTCTAGAGCAGGTATTGAATGAAAAAATTTTCTAGGAAATCCAACTCTTATTTGGAGAGGATTTTTACCCGCTCCTAGGCTTTCCTCCTCAAATTCTGTTTCAGCATTTTCCTTTGTAGTCTGAACTCTAACTTCTACCCAAATTTCAAAAAGACTGCATTTGAAGAGTTAATTAGACCTCCTGTAAGGTCACTTAAGGTGCAGACTACATATTCCTGTCATTGGCCTCAACAACAGTACTTTCTCTAACTGTTCTCCTCCTTTAAATTATGTTGAAAAAATTGCTTGGAGAGGTTGCCATGGAGGAGCCAACAATGTCTTTTAGCAATAGCATTAGAAGCCATATCTCACAAGACAGATTCAATAGAAGTGTGTACCAATAGATGTAGCTGAAGTAAGCTTTTTGCAGATTGACTTGTATTTACTGTCTTGCTATATCCTCTGTCTTCATATCACCAAGAAAGAGCAGCATGCACTTCAGTGGTTCCCAATATTTTTTTTTTGTTAGTGCCTGACCCCAGTGCCACATCGTGAAAGTGCCATCTCTTTTTTTCTCTCTCTCCCTTCCCTCCCCACCCCTTGTCATCCTCATGTTCTTCCTTTGCCACTCTTGCATTTTCCTGACTTGTCCCTTACTTACCTCCTACTTTAATTTACTCTCTGGTAGCTCCGATTCCCCTACTCATTATCCCACTCAATTCAAAGCCATACACTGCCAGAGTGGGGGAACATCCACTGTTGCCCTCCAAAGCTGATGTGAGTGCCACGCGAGCACAGCAAACAAGGTTCAGGTGTGGCAGGTTGCTCAGTCTGAAGTCCTGTACAGTGAGCTTCTGCTGCAGCAAGCTACAGAAAGACGCACAACAGGAGCAAAGGAAAAAAGAGAAACAGACTGAGCAGCACATTTGCAGTATGTGCACATATAGTTAGGAATGATCTGCAGCTTTCCAAGCCAGACAGACCCTTTTTTCTACTTTGCATCCCATTGAAGTAGTCTGTATCTCCCACACCGCCACTCATGTTGCGAAAAACTGATGTAGCTGATGAAAATGTTTGAGGAGCAACAGATGCTGCTTCAAAGTTTCTTTTAAGAAAGTCTTCAGTCTCTCTTTCTGCTTGTTCTTTTTGAAAGATATCCCCTCAGGCCACAATAGCTCTATTGCTAAAGATTAAACTGACGTTTCCACCTATGAAATGGAAGTTATTTCTCCTTTACATTGCTATACCTTATAAAAACTTAATTATGATGATTGAAATGACATCCTGTGTCCAGGTTTTCCCTGATTCCCCATTGATAATGTTCTCAAACAATGGATATATTAATGTGCCATTCTCTTTCATCGATACTTTTCGTTCCCTTTAGTCCATTTTTCAGTGCTGTGTTGGATTTATCCCCAGTGCCTATAAAAACTAGCTAAAGGATGGGGAGAGGCAGGGGTGAGGAGGACATGTATCTTGCTTTCTATCAAATGTGTGGTCATCTGGAAGACCCATTTCTTCAGGGGAATTAGGTTTTTAAACATGCTGTTAGCAATGTTATACCTCTCCAGAATGCCCACCCTCTAAGTGGGCAACTGATCATTTAGATAACCTGGCTAAAACATCAATCCTACTGGGTGGCGCCATCACTTTCAGGGAGATCCTAACTTCACCTGCTGATCCCCCTTAGACTCTGTCAAGTCATTTCAGTTGCAAAAGCATGAACCAATCCATTTCAGTGCAAGGCTGAATGACTACTGTAAACTAAGCACTTCCACTACAAATGGTGTTTACTTGGCTTGTGTGTTATAACTGGGCCTCTGGCAGGAATCCAACAGGTAGGGAGAGGCATCCCATAGTTGCCAACAATGTTCTAGCAGGTATTAATTTTAAAATGCCAAAATAAGAAGCAAAAAATAAGGAACTCTCACTGCTGATGTAAAAGGAAAAACTGAACTAACTCCACCTAAGTGAACTAACTGGAGGCAAAATTTCAGCTGGGGAGGTAAAGGGCTTTCTCCTCAGGAACCCTAAGAATGACAGTTCCAAACTGGCCTTTAGCATTTATTTTCTTCTCTATTCTCTTCTACATGGGTTCTTATAAAGCACTCATCACTGTAGTGTCTGTGCAGTTTCCAGCAGCATATTAAGCAATGTGACTAACATCTGTCACGTGTTTGCTCTCTGATCCTCTCCCCAGGGGAGAGGTGTGCAGTAGTGTTTTGTTTTGATGTATTATTTTAACACACACAGCTATACATTTATGTTGAAAAGACAGTACCTAGGCAGAGGAAGTGGGAAACAACTGGGTCTGAAAAAGAAGTTGTAATTTATACAATTTCAATTCAATAACAATAAGCAATTTATGCCCTCTCTCACATATTTTAAAAATACTGTTACACAGTGTGCAAGATTCATTTTGTCAAAGATTTTAAGGGAATGTCATAACGTATTGTGTAGCTATGACACACACCAGAAATGTATTCTACTAGACAAAAAAAAAGTTATAGAATTAGTTTGATCAAACTAGATGATGCAGAACCTAACTCTCTCTTCAGGAAATGTCTCTATTACCAGTTTCCTTCTGAGCAAACAAAGTATGATACATAGTATGGAAAATAATTCAACATTTCATATGGGTCTGTTTTTTTTATCTGAACTCTCTACTTTTGTCACTTGCAGGACATATATTGACAACACTAATTACATTTCAGCTTTCTGCACCTATCAGCTTTGATATCTTTAACTGGAAACCTAGTTTGTTTTTACCACCAAATGATGGATGAAAACCAAATATTGTAGCAGTGTGTAATAAGTATGCTTTGTTTTTGTCCACCGATACAGTCTTCTGCCAGGAAAATTTTGTCCTTTAGACCTGGCTAATGACAATTAAGTCTGACCATAACAACACTATTTCCCTATGGATAAGTAAAGGGTTCTGGACGGTAGACAATTATACCACAGCTACAGTCGAGCCAAACCATAAGAAGCTATATAGACATTATCTGTCAGTCTGTTTTTTAACATAATATAACCTTGTTTATTAACTACACCACCAAAAGGGCAGCAATCTTCATACCAGATACAAATAAATACAAAATCCATTCAGTTGTTTAATATTAAGCAACACACAACTAATTTAGACCTAAAATGTATTCTAGTCTTTCAGCATCTCTAGAGGTATTTTTTGAGAGCTACCAAGAACAAGTGTGAGCTTCCCTCTTTCTCCTTAAAGGAAGCCCTACTCCCAGCACCATTAAAATTAACAAAAAAGATCTTATAAGATCTTGCAGTATGGCAATTCGAAAAACAATGATGCAGATGTTAAAATTTATTTACTTTTCTGATTTTATTCTAGCACTAACTCAGCCAAATGAACAAACTGCAAACATCACTCCCGTGTTTCCTACATCACATAGAAAAGACTGAAAACAAGGAGGACTAACAGCAAATTACTAGCAAGAACTAGTCTCATTAGGAATCAAATAAAAATATTTGCCCTAAAATTAAAAAACCTGCCCCACATTTTAATGTCATTGGGAAGGGAAACTTTTCTGGAGAAGGAAGAAATAATCTATGTAAGCACCTCCACTCCCCTGAAGAATGTGTCATGTATTTCAATTAAACATTTAACATCTCATTTTAAGTTACCAACGCTGAGGCCATCAGAGCAGCTAGAAACAGAAGAAGAATCCAGAGGGAATGAACAGTAACAGACTCCTAAAGAGCCCCATGAAGCAGCATCTCCGTTTGAAGCCAAAGGTAATTTACACAGCACCCAAACCGAGAGCAACACAAACACTGGGGGAAGGGAAATCTCTCCACGGCCCGATATCCTTCTCCAACACAACTTCCAGCTTTTAAAAGGGTTTAAGATGGCAGGAGCCTAGAAAGTGGCTTGGGAGACAAGGTGAGCTGTGACTTGAGAGAAGGGAGAGGAAATGGCCTGAGAGTTAATCATCACACCAAGCTCTAGGGAAGTGAAGTGATGTTCCGTGGGATGGGGCTGATCTGGAGGGAGGGGCGCTGGAAAGGGGTGGCATGGCTGGAAGAAGGGGTGTTTTGTAGGATGGGGGCAGCCTCGGAAGGGAAAAGGGAAGGAGGGTGCCACGAGTGGAGGGGCGTGACTGGATGGCAGCGACCTAGGGGGTAAAGACCCCGCGGTGTGGGGGCAACCCGAGGGGAGGGACCTATGGGTCAAGCGGTCTGGGGAGGGCATGGCAGGTGGGGGTGACCTAGGAGGCGGGGCGGGAGAGGTGCGGTGGGGGAGGGGTATGGCGGGGGTTCGTGTGAGGGAGGAGAATGGGGTGGGGGTGCATGGCGCTGGGGGGGGGGGCTGGGGCGTGCCAGGGTGGAGCTGCAGGGGCGCGGGTGGGTGTGGGGGAGGGGTATGGCGGGGGCTCTGAGGTGGGGGCGGGAGGCAGGAGTACATCGCGCGGAGGGGGGGCAGGAGGGTCAGCAGGAGCCGCCTGCTGCCCGGTGGGAGGCCAGGACACTCACCGCGCTCTAGTCGCCGTTTTCCCCCTGCCGTGGGTCCGAGTCCCGCTTCCGCGCCGAGCGCAGCCCTCACGGCACGGGCCAACTTGGGCCTGTCACGTGACCGGGCCGGAGCGGAGCCCCTCGTCTAAGGGTTTGGCTGAAGGGGCTCGGCCGAGCTGGGCCGCGGGGCCTGCCGGGAGCTGTAGTTTGCTTGGGCAGCGACGGGCCGCGGGGCCTGCCGGGAGCTGTAGTTTGCTTGGGCAGCGACGGGCCGCGGGGCCTGCCGGGAGCTGTAGTTTGCTTGGGCAGGGACGGGCCGCGGGGCCTGCTGGGAGCTGTAGTTTGCTTGGGCTGAAAGCGCCTGTCCATATCACAACGACCGACTCTAGAAAGAGCCAGGATGAGAAAGTGGCCGGGTGGGGGCAGAGTGGCAAAGGAGACCCATGAACCCCTGCAGGACAACAGCACCCCTCTCAACCCATGGAACAAACTGCCTCACCAGCATAAAACTGGGACATCTGGTCAGGGCCGGCTCTAGCCATTTCGCCGCCCCAAGCACGGCGGCTCGCCGCCGGGGGGGCGCTCTGCTGCTCGCCAGTCCTGCGGCTCCGGTGGACCTCCCACAGACATGCCTGCAGATGCTACTCTGAAGCCGCGGGACCAGCGGACCCTCCGCAGGCACGCCTGCGGGAAGTCCACCGGAGCCGCCTGCCGGCAACCGGCAGAGCGCCCCCCGCGGCATGCCGCCCCAAGCACGCGCTTGGCGCGCTGGGGCCTGGAGCCGGCCCTGCATCTGGTCATCCTATTCACCGCAGCCCTTAGGAGGCTAAGGCCTAACCCTGGGGAGAACAGTGCATGGACTGCTAGCAGCGCCACACACGGACTCCACTAGGGTTTCTGTCCTCAGTCTGTTCCATTCTGTAACCTCCCATTACAACTGGGAAAAGTTCTGGGTGGGGAGGCGGGCATGTTGCTACCTATTTAGCCCTAAATAGAGGTGGGTGGATCCCTGTGAAATCTGGTCAGTAGCCCCACGCTGAGAACCCATGAACTAAGGCTGGCAACACACAGCACAGTGAAAAGTTGGAGGACAGCGACCAGCATGAGAGAAGAGTGTTTGAAATGGTCACACCTACAGGGAGTATCTTAATCACCATTGCGTGACCACTGCATGAAGTCATTTCCACTGGTGTGAAGCTCACAACGCAAATGACTCCGGAAAATGCAGGGAACTGGTGAATTGCTACAAGAGAGTTATTGCCTCAGATTATCAGAAATTATAACAGACTGCCAATCAAAAAGCTGTGTGGGACAACTGTGCATTACCCTGGCCTAGAGTGACCAGATGTCCTGATTTTATAGGGACAGTCCTGATTTTGGGGTCTTTTTCTTATGTAGGCTCCTATTACTCCCCACCCCTGGCCTAGGAGATGGAGACAGATAGCAGAGGCAGTATTGCTATGTAGCAATCTACCATTAAATCAAGAATGGATAATAATGACAAATAGACACTGGATTAAAACCTAGACACATACCGGAACTCTGTCTTGGATAGATGCCTGATGTGTTGTATCTGCCTCTGACAAACACCCAAGTTCCTGTCTTTTTTTACACTTTGGCAGCACTTGTTAATGCCACTACTATATTTTTAAAAGGTATTTTAAATGGGAGCAAAGAAGGAGAGAGATTGGGAGGAGACAGAACAAGGCAGGAGAGGAGAAAACCGGGAAAGGAAAGAGGGGAGGGATCAGGAAAAGAACAGGAAATAGTGAAGGAGAGGGAGCAAGTGTGAAATGGAAGCTTTTCTGCCTGGCTGGTTAGTTTTGCTGGTGGCAGCAAGTTGTACTAATTGCTATTTTGGGATTCCAGAGGCATTGTTGTGAGGAGTGAATTACTATGCTGTAGAGAAGAAAGGTTTGTTGTTTAGACAAGTGAAACTGAAGGCTATGTTTAGCTGACATAGAAATTAAGTCCCTTCCAGGGCAGCTTGGTTTAGAGAAGAGGCTCTTAGGAGCCTTTTAATGTCCCCTCTCTTGGTGAGGACAGGCTAACTACCTCTCTCCATAGCTTCCTCCTTTTTATTTTTTGCATATGTATGATGGTGTTTTATGCCACAAGATCCCAAGTAACTACACACTTAAGATAGTGACACACTTCATCCACCTCTGTGTCCACTCCTTTGTGAGACTTTGGTGTTTGCTGTGCAATTCCTCTCCTGCTCCCTTCAGTCTGTTTAAAATCTACTTCTCTGACCTCTCCTTTTTAAAGCAAGGGCTGCTGACTGAAGTCAAATCAGCAGGGCTAGATAAGGCATTGATTGTGGTAAAATGTGCTACTCTCAAACCTGGCGAGGATAAATAAGATAAAGCAGTATACATGCACGTGTGCTTTACTTCTTTATTGAATTGTTCCATTTTGTACTGTTTGACAAAGCCGTTTCAGAGACCATCCAACAAATATTTTAAAAAATTGCTGTACTTTGATAGTACCAGGACTCTGACAATTTAAACACTATAACAGCGTAGTACCAGGACTCTGACAATTTAAATACTATAACAGGGGTCGGCAACCTTTGGCACGCGGCTTGCTAGGGTAAGCACCTTGGGGGGCCGGGCCGGTTTGTTTACCTGCCACGTCCGCAGGTTCAGCCAATCGCGTCTCCCACTGGCTGCGGTTTGCCACTCCAGGCCAATGGGGATGGCAGGAAGTGCAATGGGCCCAGGAATGTGCTGGGCACCGCTTCCTGCCACCCCCATTGGCCTGAGACAGCGAACCACGGCCAGTCGGACCTGCGATCGGCCGAACCTGCAGACGCGGCAGGTAAACCAGACCAGCCCACCAGGGTGCTTACCCTGGCAAGCCGCCTGCCAAAGGTTGCCGACCCCTGCACTACAATTTGCCAGAAACTGGAAATGGGGGATATGGGATGGATCACTAGATATAGCTATTTTGTTCATTCCCTCTGAAGCACCTGGCATTGGCCACTGTTTTGAACAGAATTGCCACGAGTTTCAGAGGTGTAAGCTGTTACATGATGCAAAAACCGATTTCGAAAGACAACAGCAGCAGCTCAAAGATTTTTTTAATACAGGGGATCAAATTCAAGGGGCGACTTTTAAAGTTGCACTACTTATGAGGGAAGCAAGGAAACCATTCCACGATGGAGAACACCTAAAGAAAATGGTTCTGGCCATAGAACCAGAAAGTGAGCTTTTCAGAAAGCTGCCACGGGGCAATGGCACGGTACAGAGGAGAACAAGAGATCTGGTGACTGTTCTGCAAAATGAAAGAGCGGGAAAGGTCACGGCGAGTCCTTTCGACCGTCGGTGCTTGAACATAAGAACATTGGCCACTGTTGGAAGACAGGATACTGAGTAAATGGACCTTTGGTCTGACCTGGTATGGCCTTTCTTATGTTAATGAGGAAGATTTAAAAACATAGCAGTGAGAGTCTAAATGTGTCACCTGAAACACCTACAGTGATTTCTTCATCAGCAAAATTAATCCAAAATGAGGAAATCTCCCTCAAATAAGCAAGTAAAAAAATTATTTAATGCTCAAGACCTATGCATTACTCATGCAAGAGGCAATATGATCTTTACCTCATCTGTATTCCCTCTCAAATTTTCTTCCTACACTTCTTGTTCTCTTTGTCTTAATTAAGGCCTAATTCTGCAAACCTGCAGGCACGCAAGTAACTTTACTCACATGGTCATATGTGCAGTCCTGTGACTAACATTACTCACATACCTAGGGATTGCAGGATTCAGTCTTTAGACCAGGGGTGGGAAAACTTTTTGGCCCGAGGGCCACATTGGGGTTGCAAAACTGTATGGAGGGCCAGGTAGGGAAGGCTGTGCCTCCCCAAACTCCTGACCTCTACCCCCTCTTGGCCCCCTCCCACTTCCCGTCCCCTGACTACCCCCTTCAGAACCCCAAACCCATCCAACCCCTCCTGTTCCTAGTCCCCTGACTGCCCCCTCTCGGGACCCCCTGCCACTAACTGCCCCCTGGGACCCCACCCCTATCCAACGCCCCTACTCCCAGTCCCCTGACTGCCCCAACTCCTATCCATAGTCCTGCCCCTGACAGGCCCTCCCAGTCCCCTATCCACACCCCTGCCCACTGACAGGCCCCCCCGGGACTCCCACACTTATCCAACCTCTCCTGTTCCCCATCCCCACCCCAGAACCCCAGCTCCCTGTCCCCTCAGTGGCTCCTGAGACCCTCCACCCCTTATCCAAACCCCTGGTCCCAGCCCCCTTACCATGCCGCTCGGAGCAGTATGTCTGGCAGCTGCGCCGCCCAGGAGGGGGAACAGCAGGGGTGAGGCCCGGTGCTAGCCTCCCTGGCCAGGAGCTCTAGGGCCGAGCAGGATGGTCCTGCGGGCTGCCATAGTTTGCCCACTTCTGCTACAGACTGTGTTCAGAAATTCTCCTGTGATGGGCCCAGTGCTGATGCAGCTCCACCAGTACTGGCAACAGTAGGAGAAGCAGCATAGACTAGTCTCAGGTATATTTAACAACATGTCTCCCAACCTGTTCACGTGGTGCTAAAAGCTGTACTTGTGTGTCCAATGTATACTAGTGCCTGTTCAGAGTAGATTAAAAACAAAACTTATTTCAGGCTGCCTTTATATATCAAAATAGAAAAAAATACATGCAGATTGCAGAAAACCCATTTTTTTAAAGATCCTTTGCTGGTCTTTCACTTGCCTGTATTATGTACTAGTAACTTTGCATTTAAATAGCATTAGAATCAGTTATTATTAAAGAACTCAGTGGGATGGTTAATTCTGCCTTTCCGCAACATTTTAAATAGGAAAGTTGTCAGAATAAAGTAATATCCATGGCCTAACCAGCTAGCAATGTAATACAAATCTGTCTTGAGATTTGCAAGCTATACAAATCTAATAATGCATCTCAGAAATAATTGGAAAAAGACAACCAGCTTTTTTATTAAATATGGTTTTAAAGAACTTGTTCCTGGGATGAGACTGTGTCAGATTTCAGCCCAAAGCAAATTTCAACAGCTCATATATGATGTCTTGATGCTACCTCAAGATATAACTTCTTAAATATTATTTTAATAAAAACTAGGTATAGCATGCTATTAATGTATACAGCACATAACAAATACTACATCTCAATCCAGTAAAAGCATATACCCTCTCACATAAGTCAACAGGCTTCCACAGTTGTAAGGGTCTGCACTTAGATAGGGACCCTAAATAAAACATATTTCCTATCCATAAACAACATAATGAAAAATAAGAGAAGACACAAGGCAAGGCATGGGTTAGTAAGCAGACAAAGATTAATCATAAAGTAAAAGTAGTACTGCTAATTAGGCAATGAGTTAATAAAAAGCAGTGTTGCCCTCTCTCACAATTTTATCACAAGTCTCATGATATTTGGTGTTTTTCTTAAGGCCCTAGCTCCTGGAGTCAAATGGTTCGGTAAGAATCTTGGCTTTCATTTAAAACGAAAGTAGTGTTCTAGCTCCCATGTTGCTGAGAAAAGCTGGAAAACATGACCTGACTGAACCAAAGGCTCAGGAACCATTTTGAAATCTCATTTTTTTAGGCCTACGACATGATTTTTGAATGTTTGAGGTTGGCAATAGTGAAAAAGGCACCAACAAGACATGTAGCTATGACTACCCCTTGTTCAGGGGTGAAAGTAACTTAAAGGACTTGCTGGTACTCCAGAGTCCTGCAGAGGGGGAGGGGCCTCAACCAGAAGAGGCGTGGCCTCTATCAGAAGAGGTGGGGCCTTTAAATCCCAGGGCTTTTAAATCAGGATTTAAAGGGCTCAGGGATTCAGCTGAAGCTAGGGGCTGGGCCCTTTAAATCACCCCCAGAGTTACCAGCTGCAGAGGCGGATGGGAGCCCTGGGGTTTGGGCAGGGGTGAAAGTAAATTACATTTCTTACCCATATGGTCCAATCACAAGCAACCCACCTCTCCTATGTACTTCATGGATCCCTCCCAATGCATGACATAGATAGAGAAAATAGAGCTACTATTACTACTACCAGTACTGTCTGTAATAAAACTTTACTATTGGAATAAGCCTGAAAAAGTGAAAACTCACTGTCACATTTTTCTCCGTGTCTTCCCTCCTCCTCCAGCCAGGCTGTGGACACTAGGCTCTGTGCTTTCTTCCTGCCTGGCACTGAGCAGCAGCTGCAGGGGCTTCCCTCTAGCTTGCAGCAGGGAGACTGGCTGAGGGAGGGAGAAGCCTGCCTCCTGCATAAGAACAGTTTAAACTCAGCTGTTCCCTGCATGGTTCAGTAACATTTCAAAGAGGATCTGCAAGCAGTTTGGACATCAAAACCATTATCTGCTGGGGAGAGAATGGGATAGATTTGAACTTGGAAATGGTTCCTGATTTTGATTGTGTTTTTTGTGTTTAGGAGATCCCCTCATCCCAGGGGCAGAAAAGAACTGCCCCTGCCATGGTCAAACCCCCCCGCAAACAACAACTGGGAGTGAAATTAACAAGGATGCCAGAAACGGCTTCTAACCCTGGGGGCTGAACTGCGCAGGGAACAGCTGAGTTTAAACTGTTCTTATGCAGGCAGCAGCAGCAGGCATCTCAGCCAGTGTCCCTACTGCAAGCTAGAGCCTAGAGGAGAACCCTTGCTGAAGGGGGCGGGGTAGGGAGGAATGCAGAGCCTTGTCTGCAGCCTGGCTGGAGGAGGGGGAGGGAGGAGACGAGAAACCAATGTGACAGTGAGTTTTCCCCTTCTACCTGCTTTTATTAGCTCTGGATTTAAGCGGTGGAGCCAAATGCTTGTATTTGTTGTGTATATTAGTATTGGAGAGAGATCCCCTCATCCCCAGGGGCAGACAAGGACTGCCCCTGCCATGGTCAAACACACCCTGCCCACTCCTCCCAGCTACTGTGAGTGAACTTAACAAGGATGCCAGAAAACGCTCCTAACCCTAAGGGCTGAACCACTCAGGGAACAGCTGAGTTTAAACTATTCTTATGCAGGGGACAGGTTTCTCCCCCCTTCAACCAGTCTCCTTTTCTTACCGGTCCTTTGTACCAGCTTGTACCGGCTTACTTTCACATCTGCCCTTGTTTTTGTTTATTATTGTATGTCTGTCTGTCACGTCCTTTTTAGATTGTAAGTCCTTTGGAGCAAAGGTTATGTCTTTGGTGTTTATAGAGCACCTACCTTGGGGGGTTCTGAGCTTCACTGGGACTTTTGAATACTACCTCAGTACAAATAAAATACAAAAATAATTAATAAAACAGTTTGAGGGGGGATGACATGGGAATGATTAATATGAGATAAAAATGGAAGGACTCATAGACCACCAAGATGTTTTGCTATATTAAGACACAGTGTAAAGTAACTAATATAAAACTTGACAGTGTAAAGTTATAACGTGGAGACCTATCACTCATGTAGAACTAGCTTTCTAACAGAGAAAGGAATTAATGACATTGGATGGTATAGAATACCCTGTCTTATAGTAAAGGTAAGCAAAACGTAATTATCCAAACTGGGATCAGGACAACGGGCTTACCAACCTGATTCTTGTGAAAAGTGACATGAGATCTTTCATGAGCATCAGTGGTCACAAGCCTGGTTTTATATCTAATCCAAGATATGGCACCTCCAACAGTCGGGACGCCACACTAACACTATGCTGGGCCATTGGCTCAGTATTAGCTCAGAGGGAAGAGGGTCACCTCCCAAATCACAGACATCACACTTGCAACTAATGTGTGCATTCTTTCATGGGTTTTCCTTCAACGTTGCAAAGTAATTTTTTAATTTAGCTGTTGTCAGTGGAGCCAGCTGAGGATCTGGTCAATAGTCTAACAACTGCATTTTGAAGCTAGACATGCATTCCTTCCAGATGTGATGCACTTTTACTTGTCATGATCACGAGAGAAATTGTTTTTAAAATAATTTTAATCCATTATTTTTAGGGTCTCCTTTACTGTCAACAATTTACAGCTGGAATTCCCAAAAACCAAATTCATTTTGTCCAAACAATTTTTTTTAAACACAAGGGAACTGAATTAATGCCTGTTATGATACAGAAATTGTTTCTGAAGTATAGACAAGCTATTCCTATAGCATATTTTATATTAACAATAGCAACACTAAGCATTGAGCCAGAGGGAGACGAAACAACGATATTCTTCCTTTTTCTTCCCCCAGATAATCTCATCTGTGTTGAGATGCTGTTCTCTTTTCCTTCTGACATCTCCTTTTCAACAAAAGGCTTGTTAGGAAATTCACTGGTGCAGTTTCCATTTCATTGTTTTGAGCCACTGTTCTAGCAACATTTGGCTTGATTCATCAGCCATCATTTACATGACGTAATCATTCAGCTGCAGGAAAATATAGTGAAAGTGTAATATACACACTGCTGGTGCAATTCACTGCTAGTGTAACTGGTCTAAATCCCTTTAACCGTGGTTGAGGTGCTGGAATGGAAAACCAGAGAAACCGAGACCTAAAGATACAAACCAGAAGGAAAATGGGACCACCCTAGGTAAAGACGGTGTGGAAACACAGCCTAACACAAGGGGCAGGGGAAAACAGTGCTCCTAGCTTGCAGGCAGAAAGCAGATCATTCTAGGGAACCTCACCACCAGCACAGCAGGAGGATGGATCCCGGGACCAGTGTGTGGGGTGGGGGAAACAGAGCCCCCAGTGGAGAAGAAAAGGGAGGCAAAGCACCAGGCCCCATCCCACACTGAAGGAGAAGGCAAAGGAATTGGGGAAACAGGCTGTCCATAGTGTGAGGGCCTGTGGGTGGAAACAGAGTTATCTGGGCAAACCTCACCACAAAGTGTGACTTCTGCAGGTTGCTGTTGTGACACAGACAAAATAAAACAAGGAAATGCCCAGGTAAATAGAACCTCTCCCCCCCCCCCCCACAAAGCACATGTGTGCATTCTTGGCTCAACAGCGTCTTTATTGTTGGTAGGTATAGAAAGCATAGGGTGATGCATTACCAATTTAACTGTGTTTCCTTGCCCATATCATATTGTGCCACTCACCTCTGTAAGGTTCTATTATAGTTGTTTCTGTCTGTTAACTCAGCTTATTTTTGACTCCAGTAAATACAGGCTGCCCAGATTTAAGTCCTTTCAGCCATTACTTTAATACCTCTGTAGCCTATTTATATTTAGCCTTTTCCATGATTAGTATAATAATTTCATTTTCAAGTAACATGTTACAAAAAGAGAAAAATCCCTACCACACCTTTAAAAAAAATCTTCCTTCTGCTGCTTAGCTCAATGTAGTAATCAGGCAGTTGTATAATGAGTTTGCTGTATGTTGGCAGTCTCAGAATGATATTGATTGGAAATAACAATTGCCTTTTGGGACACATTTTCAGAAATGCCTTCTGAATGGGCACACCTGTAATTATGCATCTAGTTGCGTGCTTTCTTTCTGATGTCAAGTTTTTCTATGCACAATAATGTGAGTACCCAAAAAGCAAACATGTGACAACCTAGGCATGCATACTTGGAGGCTAGTGGAGGGATCTTAGAAAAATGTGACCTATTAGGCTGCTGATGCTTTCTCCGACAAGGATAAGACATAGTCCTCTAGCAGAGAACATATCAGATATTAAGGGACACTACAGCTGATTAAGGGAAACATACAAATATAAGATTCAGTGCTGTGTTCCATCCCACTGGTGGCTCATTTCAGAGGTGTGGAATGTGATTCATGTTCACGTATTGTACAAATTATATAGGAAAGGACTAAAGTGATTTTGGACCCATTTGCATGAGAGGAACTAAATAAATGCAAGATCATTAATGTTAGCAGTTGAATTAACAGAACTGCTAGTAGAATACATTTTAGATACATCAACACAGCCGCCCAAAATAACAGAAATAGAAGAAAATCCCCTTAACTTCAATGCCAGATAAAGGGATAAACTCCCAGGGCACTGAAAGGTAAAATACAATAAAAAGTGACCTGTTAAATGTTCAACTCTAGCTCATAAAACACCAGAAACCTCTTAGACTAATACCTGTTAAGTGCTTTGCTGCTGGTCTCTGCTGCACTGGAGTTCTTTGAAGTGCTGACATTTCATTCAAATCACAATAGAACCACCCTGCTATAACTAGTATGTGGGGCTGCAAAGGAGGCAGCAGTGAGACGGTGAAAGGAACAGACCTAGTAAAATAATAGGGTTTTGGTTTCAGATCGTTATCCATGTAAAAGGCTTCTGCTGTCCTGGAAAATATCCTCCTTCTGCCTTCTCTTGTTAAAGTTACACTCACACACAACTGAAATTATAGTTCAGTTTAATCAAATTTAAAAATCATTGTGTAACATGTGTTAAGCAAGGTGCTCAAATATGTAGTGATGGGCATAGTGTAGACAGCTCGACAGAACAGACCTAGTAGATAATGCCCTCTGCAGTATTCTGTATTCACCAGCACAAAGTGACACTGTTTGCCAGTTTAGGGCCAGGAATGAAGAATGCCATTTCCAAACAACACTAACAGTGAGACCTTTGGTATTTTGAAAGCAAAATCTACCATCTACCAACTGTCATGCACCAAAGATGAAAGTTGCCTTTAAAATATGAATAAGCAAAGATCCAGGCATTGAATTACTGTAGCTGCAACACTCAAGAGCTCTGGATCACTGGAATAGGGTGAGAGGTTTGCAGAAGGGATAGCAGCGGGGAATAGAAATGCCAGGGAAGCTATCCCTCCACCACTCTTTCCACTTGAGGAACATAATTCCATTAAGTTAGAATATACTTTGCATAATTTCAGTGATAAAATACATTGTCACACCATCAACTCAGTTTGAAAAGGAGGGTTTCTGCAGGATTAGTGGAGCAGCTGCTGCTTATCAGGGAGGGAAATCAATGACTTGGCACTCAGCAGAGGCAAGCTGCTCTGGTCACCACTGCCCACTGCAATGTCATTGATTTCTCTCTCTCATAGGCACCAGCTGTTCCATTCATTCTGCAGAAAGCTCCTAGTGCTGGCGAGAGCAGGGACTTAATTCCCAGTAGAACTAGGTTCAGTGCTATTCTAGGAGGGAACCCACAATGAGCACAGCTAAGAACCTCAAAAGGGGTTACTCTCGACTTCCCACAAGCCATGGTTGGTTGACTTTGGTTTAATCTGTGCTTTCCCTAAACTATTTTCTAAATCTGATTTACAGGAAAAACAGGTGTAGTCTCGCAGGCCTTATCCTTCACTATGGCAAAACTCCGCACCTCCCCCCTTCTATTAAATGAGACCTTTTTTTTTTTAAATACATGTCACAGGAGAGAAAGAAGAATCTGGGTTTCAGATGGACAGTTTCCTTTCCCACAGTTAGAGGAAATGACATATGATGTCAGGATACAAAAACTGACAATACAGAAAGCAATCTGCACTCCTGTGATGTCAGCAGCGTCCCTCAAGGAACGGTTTACACTGTGATCTACCAGTCTAAGCTATTGCATTTCTGTGCACACACATCCGTGCATGGAGGCGAGAAGTAAGCAGAAAACAGAGTTCAGTCAGCTGGAAAAGGAGGCAGCTATTTTAGTGGATGTCCATTTTGTAACTTGTATGAAAAAAACGGGCTCAGGTGACCCGTGACAGGGAGGTGAATATGTTTAGTTAAAGCCTGATCTCTTACAGAGAAAGCATTGCTAGTGCCCTCCCATGGGATGCATCATAATAAATCACGTGAACAAGAGCATGATGTAGAATTAGCCACACAACTCCAGAAAGACCCTTACCATTTGCTGAAATCTGGGGAAACAGACTTTGGCTCTTAAAGGGTTGGTTTCCATATCTCAGGATAGGATTTGCCAATGTTCCAGAGGACGTCACTGAGGAATATTAAACAGTACTCTTTATTCAAGAACCATTCAGAGTTATTGCTGTGTCTAGGTGCCACTCTGACCTCTGCTACATGAAGAGCTGATCAGGGGAATGGACTTTGTGTTGCTATCACTAGGATAGAGTTGGCACTCATGCTTTTGATAAGTATGTTTACTAGGTAGAAGTACGTGCCAAAGCACAGTGTAATGAGTACTCTTCAAGCTATATCTGGTGTCCAAGAAGAGAGAACTACATAAACTAACCAAGCAGCATAGAAGTGAACAGTACTTTTGACTGTAAAGGTTCTTTCACTTGCTGTCATCTAAGGGATCACTAAGGCCTTGATCCTGCTTCTGTTCAAGGTTGCAAAGTCAAGCACGCAAAGGGTGGAAATGTCAGAATTAAGGCTGTCTTTGCAACCTTAATTTACCCTCTTTGTGTGTATGAATTATAATGCAGTCTTTAATCAGTGATCACATACTAATTTTTCCACAGGATTTCTGCCTCATTCAGTACAAGATGGACTGTGCTCATTTAATGAGCACCTGTTCAATATTTTGTTTTCTCCTCATTCAAGGTGCAGCAATAGGCCTTATTTGCTACATGCTATTCAAACCCTGCTCTGAGGATAGAATTAATTAAATTTTCCTCGTGGGCTTTTCTGTGGTGCTCATCACTGTAATATCTGAGTGTTTCATAAAAAAAATATTTTCACAAGCCCACTGTGAGATGTATCACTATTCCCAATGTACAGATGGGGAACAGAGGCACAGACACATTAAGGTCAAAAGTATTCACTAGTCTGGGGTGCCCAACCTGAGACAACTAGAACATAATTTTTCAGAGTACTTAGCTTTATATAGCACTTGATGTGTTCACTGCCCAGCTTCCTTTGACTTCAGTTTTAGCTGTGAGTGCTCAGCCCTTCTTCAAATCAGGCCATTCATCTATTTGCCGAGTGAAACAAAAACCTTTCATAGCTCAACTAAACCACTGAAACCAGCAATCCTCTTAGGAACTCTGGGTATCACCTAGGATTGAGAAACAGGATGCTCCCGGCAATTAACAATGCTCCAAGCAGACACCTAAAAGAAATATTGGCTTTTACTGGAGTTACGCCATCATTTCTTCCATGAAGCTTCTTGTGACTAATTCCTGCTGGAAAAAAGCCTACATGCTTTCTTTTCATTTATATTATAATACAATTTATTACACAAAAGTGACCTCCATTCAGAGTTGAAAAGATCAGAGTACTCACAGTAATCGTCACAGCACTGCGTATCTCCAGCTAGGGCTTACACGCAGCATGAAAAGAATGGGAAGTTAATGTATCAAATCAGAAAGCCTCTGTGTGGTAGTGTTAACCTCGGCATTGAGTTATTTATTAGTAGTAATATGGTAGTGCATAAGGCCAGAGCCCCACTGTGCAAGGATATAACAGAGACAATAGCTATCTTGAATTTCTTACAGATTACAGGTGGCTACAACAGGTTCCCATCACTGCAGTCACGGCAGCATCAAAACTCTCCTCACGGTTAGTGTGGATTGTTTTAGGAGTAAAATTTTCTACACCATAAACATTTAATATAACATCAAATGGTGCCTGGTTCTCTGGTGAATGTCCATGGTGGAGAGGCAAAAAGGGCCTCTCCTCCTGACCCCCCGCAAGGCCAACCATGATTACAGACTGCTGCCTGCTAGCACCCTTGGCATGGTGGCTAGGAAGAGGGGGCAGGAATCTGGCCCTCTGTAGGAGCCAGTCGTGGAGGAGGCTTCATGTTGATCCTTCATAAGGAGTGGTTAAGTGGACATTCCCTCCCTTCCCCCCAAATTCTGTCCCTACCATGAGCTGGGATGCTCCGGTAGGCATCTTGCCTGATTGGTGGGGCACAGTATTTCTGCACTTGAATTTCCAGTCATGTTTGACCATGGGTTAACTAACATAATTGTACATTCTAGTGCAGATGCTGCAACAAATATTTGTTTCAGGACACAAACAGCCCTTTATTCCTAGTAATTTAACCCAACACAACTAGCAACAAACTTTTGGCTCCTGCTCATGCTAGATGCTGCGCTTGTGTTAGTTAACATGTTTTTGGTTTTCATGTGTTAAAACATGTCTAAAATTCAAGTGTTATTCACACCCACAGAGAATTTGGGTGCATGAATGGCACAAATTCCATTTCTCAGTCAAAGCAAATCGTTGAACATACACAACTGTGCACAGAAATTGTGAGACACGAACACAAATTTACTGAGTGGATTGGGAAGCTGGCCCAAAACCTTTAATGTAAAAATTCATCTCTCTTTTCTGAAGTGGACGAGGTTCTTTGTAACTCAAGCCGTCAGACATTTACTAGTGCTCAGCCTGGATTTTTCTTTACATACACCACTGTCCAGTGCAAGCTGTGCTGCCTATGGCCTGTAAAGGTCTGTGTGAGAAGAGTATGCGGCAAGAGTGCTACTGTGCCATGAGGTTCTTTGATCTGATTAACACAGTAAAGCAAAGATGTGAAAATAAAAAATAATAGTTGGCGCTGGTACTACTTTATGTAATCAAAGCACTTTACCAACAGTATCCAATTAATCCTCCAAATATCCCTGTGAGATTGAAATTATTCCCATTTTATGGGCAGATAAACTGAGGCACACATGGAGAGGATAGCTTTGTTGTCTAAGCTTCAGGTTTACAACAGGCTGGAATCCCATAAGAGCTGATCCAGTTCTTTATACACCTCTACCTCGATATAACACTGTCCTTGGGAGCCAAAAAATCTTACCGTGTTATATTGAACTTGCTTTGATCTACCAGAGTGCGCAGTCCTGCCTCCCAGGAGCACTGCTTTACCGCGTTATATCCGAATTCGTGTTATATCGGGTGGCGTTATATCGAGGTAGTGGTGTACTTACAAAGCAGAGAAAAATCTCTGCACACCAGCCATGTGGGGAGTCTGTGGGATGAAACCATGAAAAATGAGCCTTTAGCTGCTCTGCAGCTGGTTACACAGGAAACTTTGCCACAAGGTAGGAATTAGCTCCAGTCTCCTTGTCCAAAATTGCCACCAATACACTTACGTTGTGTGTTGATCACACCTCTCCTGGCTGTCACACTTCACCCCAGAGATGAAAGCTTATTGGTGGGGCTGGCTGTACAATTTGTGAAGTGGTTTGGGACTAAATGATGCACAATTAAGAGGCATTATGGTCCAGTGGGTAGAGTGCTAATCTGGAATTTAGGTGACCTGCATTCAGTTCCCAGCTCCACCCCAGGCTCTCTGTGAAATCAACGCGAGCTGGGCATCTAACCTGCTTAGGAATTTTTGAAAATCCCACTAGACATGCATCTGCATCTTTAGGTGCCTAAACAGCTATGAGAGTCTGGTCCTTAGGGGTGTTGGGAAGCTTGTGAGGTACTCAGATACTACTGTAATGGAGGCCAAGTATGTACCATAGATAGCTACAGGTAATAAAAATCCCTATTGCGAGGAAGGGAGAACACAGTGCCTGATCCCAGAAGAACCAATTCAGCTTCCCCCCACGTTCCAGAGGCAATATAGAACATTTCCTTCCATAGAAATCTGTAGGACAGTAATACAAAAACCTGCAACCGAGTGTTTGGATACAGATCATGGTCTCAACCACATCATTACATCAGCAAAGGAAAAACAGAGTGTTAACAATTGTATGTCTTAGAGATGCCGGAGAGCTGGTCTCCCGCAGGGAGTGAAAAGAAAAAATCAGCTCCTTATCCTTTTCTCTCATTGCGCCAGCTGGCCTATGCCCCAGGGGCATCCCATCCACACACTGAACGCAGCACAGCACTATACTATGGAAACCAAACAGGGCCAAAACTCAGGTCTCCATCTGTCCTTGAAAAAGGGTCAAGACTTAAAAACTGGAACATTCAAAATGTAACATGATTTTCAAGAGACAGCCAATTGAAAATGCCATTTTGATGGAGTATTTTTTTTAATCCTGGTCATTAAATTGCAACACCAGTCTTAATAAGGGCGAAGTCTACGTGATGCAGAACAATCAGGGAGATCTGATTGGTATCTGGCTCTCTCACCTGTAAAACCAGCAGAGCAGAGCTCAGCTGCACAGTGACGGTCCCACTGGACTTCCAGGACAAATCCTCAGTGTGGTTGTGCATTGTTTTAATTGCCACACAGATGTGCCATAGAACAGGCTAATGAAATGCTGAAAACACCATTTCCAACCTTCCAAACTTCCCTGCTTTTCAAGAGTAGAAAAACACAGAAACTGGCCTCTGCACTGTGACTCTTTGAACAAAGATGCACCGAGGTCGCATGTGTTTGGCTGCAAAGAAAGAACCTGGCATGACAGAGCGAGTCCTTGTTAAGCTAATGCATGCCTTGGGCAAAGCGGGGAGGGAAGCCATCTCTGGCTGGACCTACCCACCATGTAATGGGAAATGGAGAATGACGTATAAAATGGCATATTAATTTTGAGCAGTGTTACAAAAGCAGTTAAATGAGGGGGGAAGGGAACAAAGAAAACTGCTTTTATTAAAAGTCTCTTTTGTTTCACACTAAGGAACCTTTGCAGGGTTTTATTCAGTATTATACCTTGTGGCCCTATTGACCAGAAGGAGCCTTAAGTTTTCAATAGCTGCAGCAGCTGCCGATCAGTACTTATGTTCTAGCTTTCCCAGGAGAAAGGCTTATTGGTACTTAAAATGCATAACACTCCCCCCACCCTCCTTTTTTATTTGCTATGTATAACAGGGAACGGGAGATGAATCAGGCTGTAAATTGATATTAAGCACCAAAGCCTGGCTGTGCCGATGTACTTATGAGAAATTTTCCCATATGATACAGAATCACCCACACCCCGTAAGTGGAGGAGGAGGAGGAGAGGAAGACTGATGTGGCCACAGATCCTCTGACCTCAGCCCTTCTCCACCTCCTTGCACGTGTCCAGCTGCACAGGGTGCTAATGCAGACCAGGGCCAGGGCTACTCAGCTGTGGCATGGTCCCCGAAGCCTTATGCAGCAGAATCACACCAGGGCGGCAAGTGCAGGATTTGTCCTGAGTGCTCAGTCCTGCTCTCAGGAATTGGGCGTAAGGCAGGAGTAACTGCTGGAGTCAGCAAAGTTATTCCTGCTTTACGACATCCTACACGAGAGCAGAACTTGACCTGAAATTTCAACATCACATGCCTTTGTTGAGAGCGTCTTCAGCAAGAGATGCAACAAATCTCAGCGAGAGCACAAAAGCATTCTGTGTTTATGCTGGAGTGCCTGACAGCTGAATTTGGCTGCTGGTATAAGCCTGCATGTATTTTGTGGTGGAATCTGTTGATCCAGTACATGAAATTTGCTAATGGTGCAAGTGCAAATAGCTAGCCAGAGGGCTGGACTACATTACAAAGCCAGGCAGCTTAACTCCATCGCCCAGGGCTGCGAAAAATGTCATGCCCTGGACGATGTAATTAAGCCAACATAAGCCCCAGCATAGAGACCACTAGGGCAATGGAAGAATTCCATTGACTAAGCAACTGCCTCGCAGAGAGGTGGGTTTACTAGCGCAATGGAAGAACCCCTGCCATCGCTGTAGTGTGTTTACACAGCCGCAGCTGTGCCGCTGCAGCATTTCTAGTGTAGACGTGCCCTCCTAGTCTCACACTGGTTTGAACTCTGTATGACTCTATTGCAGCTCTCCCTGATTTACAGCCATGTGAGGGCAGGATCAGGCCCCACGCATCTGAACACTGTTTTCTGTAATCAAAGTAAGATGAACTGCAGAGAAAGGCGTTTGGTAGAACAAAACAGTTTATTGACAGAGGCATTGTCAGTTACAGTCTGATCCCAACTCGAAATGTAAAGCTAATGCTCCAGTCGGTGAGCCATTACACAATATTCACCCTGCTTTCATCTTTGTGGGCCACGTACTGCATGCTCCATTCACAGGCAGTCTGCGGGCTGGGATGGCAACATGTAGGACAAGAGAAAGCCCGCCTATCCCAAATGGAGAAGTTCCCATTACTGTTTACATGTGGAATCGCCAAAGGGACATATTTGAAAGTGAGTGTTCATGACTATACTCCATAGACACCAGGTAATAATACTTTTCATCTTCCAAGCACTTTACAAGCTTTAGTCCTCACAACACCCCTGTGAGGTAGGAAGTATTAACAACTCTATTTTACATATGGGGAAACTGAGGTACAGAGAGGTGAAAAGGGCACGGTCAGCTCAAACCTGGCCTAACAATTAGAGTGTGAAAACAAGTGTTTAACACAGCCTGAGACCAAGAGAATGATTTTTCTTACATGCTAGTAGAAATGTTTGCTTTTCCATCCCGCCCCCTGCAGTGTTTGAAAAATTGGAAGGCAAATTGACTTCAGTGATTTTAATGGTCCCAGATGAGAAAGTAAAAAAAAATAGAAAATAAAAAAAGAGAGAGAAAATAATCTGATTTTAACAATTGTTTCACGTAAAATCATCTAAGTAGTTAGTAACGTACTGGAGGTAAAGACGTTTGCAGCACAGGATTTTGCAGTTGACATTGTCTCTAAGTGACACGCTGCGAATCTGAGATTGAGTCAGAATTGGGACTTTGAGCTCACCTCTCCTTAAAGAGACAAACTGCATTGACTTCCAGTTGGAGCCAATGCCCCTTCACTGGCAGAGCGGATTTCAGAACAGAAAAGCAGCAGAAGCCTCAACAATTCTCATAGCCAAACTCACTCACCCATGTCCTCATTGTGGTTTTATTGAGAAGAGTTTACCATACTCTGCTTTGTACGGAGGTGTCTGCGTTTATGCATAAAGACTTTATTTGGAGAAGTGCAGAGTACCCACAGCTCCCACTGATTTACATCTTGGCTTCCTTCCCTCCCCTCTTTAGTGGGAGTTGCAGGTGCTTATCACTTCCCAGGACCAGGCTCGTCAGGGATCTTCCCATCTCCGCACATAGCAAGGGGTTTTCATCACCCTACTGTCCCCTCTTGCCCTCTCAGGGCCTGCTGTAGGCCCAAGGATTCATGCCTGGGGAGAGACGTGTGCATCATCCCCAGCGGCACCGTCAGGAAATCCATCCAGAACAAAGCCGCAGAGGCTGCATTCACCTTCCTTGCCCCCCACTCCATATACGATGGCTGGGAGCAGTGGCCAGAGAGGAAGCCATGGCAGCGGGGCTCCCTGGCGCTGTCCTTGTCAGGGAATGGGGAAAAGGCCAGAGAGTCTGTGTGGGGCAGTGCTCCATGCAGATGCTCATGTGCCTCTGGCAGCTCTAGGGAATCTGGAGGGGAGGAACCCCTACTCATGCCACAGCAGGGCAAACCCTGCCTCCCCCCAATAGAATCATCTGGGGAAGATTCCACAAAGGGGATCTCCCGGAGGTTTACTCACCCAGAATGATTTCTTATCGGCTTTTTGGTAGGCATGGGTAGGGATGACCCTCCACCTCCACACTGAGAGGTTGCAAAATTTTTCCCTAACTGCATGATTTTATTTTCCCAGAAGGTTTGCAGCCTTTTTTGGATTCAGTTTATTTGGAGCTGATTTAACTATAGCTTCACTTGTATATTTTTAAGACCCATTTGGGATGGCAATTTTTTTTTTTAATATCCTGCCCCCCAGAGCCAGTAGCTCTTTATATCTAGAGCTCTCCTGTAAGGGCTTATGTCTCTATCTAAAATGAATGGAGTGGCTCAGCTTTGTCCCCCCCACACATATATAATATTTACCATATCTATTACGAGATGATATGGCCTGGCTCTACCAAGACAGCCTCTGCACAATTGCCCTGAACCGCTTTACACTGGGCATGGCTTTTCCTTGAAGTGGAACAGCTGCATTTTCCTGATAGGCCAACAGATATTTACCAGTAAAAATAAAGAGTTGTCAAAGCAATAGTTCCAAAATCTAGATTCATTTATATTTCTGGATAATAAGAAGTGTCGCCTAAATAACTATGGTGATAGGTGCTATATAAAAACCAGCTAGAGCTGTCTGGATTCCTTTATAATAGCATTTGAAAGGATGGGTAAAGCTGGCATAGGAAATCCCATCCAAAATTGAAATTCTAGCCTGCTTAATTCAATTCTTCCTCTACTCATTTCTTCTAGTAATAGCACATATACATTTATACAAGGTATTCAAATGATGTTCTAACATCCTGGAAAACAGTGAAATAATTCAAATCAAATGTTTGCAGATACAAAAAGTTGCTTCTATGAAATGAAAACATAAAATATATGCAATTTTCCCCTGGCAGTTTATTATGGTATGAAGAAAAAACATTCTGTGCTTGAAGCTGACGTTATATTACAAATGTATTGCAAAGTATGACGTGACTATTAAAATATGATTACACAAATTATGAACATTTTAAGAAGTTTACAGTACAGTGGATCTTTTATAAACAGACTTAAATATACATATGACAATAGTAGCTGACAAAAAACATCAAAAATTAACTATTTATGTTGATAGACTTTTCCCCTGTGGAAAAAAAAAAGTCTCACATTAAAAACAGAAAATTATGAAAAGCCTTGAAACCAGGAACAAATCACCTGTACACTACAAATATACATGGCAGAGGTGTGCAAACCAGAACTATTGTGTCATTGGATGATACCTCCATACAGGGGCTTTATAATGTTTGGCTGATGTTTGCTCTTCAGGTGTCCTCATTTCACACCATAATTCCTCAATTGGCTGCAATCTGTAGTCACATAATCTGTTAACGGTTGTACTATTATGAGTATATACTCAGTACTAGACAGTTAATGCGTTCAACGCTCTCATCAACATATGGGGGAGTGTATCCTAACTCAAAACTTTGCTGCAATAGGATATCTGTGGGTGGATCCCTCCACCTGCATGAAGCTCTGATGGGATCCACTCACGAGGATCAGTTTGCAGGATGGGTGCTCTGAATAGGTTGACAGTTTAAAAAAAATGCAACTCCTCAATCTTCTTTCTTCACAAGGGAGATAAATTACCATATTTGCTTCCTGTTAAGCCAGTTTGCACAGACACCTCTAGCCCATGTGTTAAGTTATGTCAAAAACATAAGTATTTTATGCTGTAATACACAGTATTACTGAAACTAACAATATTATTTGCATATTTATAACAAGGTATAATGAATTTCCTATAATAAAACAAAAAATGTATGCTGTAGATTTATTTACAAACAGTCCAGCAAAGAAGTATAAATACTTCTATATTTAATGTTTAGGAAAACATAATTTATAAAATATTCAAATATATACAGTCATCTGAAAAACTGCCAATATTAAACTTTGATGCAGGCAAAGAATTGGCCGCGTCCATTCATTCGGTATTGAAAGAGGAGGCAATTTTTGTTGGTTTGTTTTCACTTTTAAAAGTCACACTTAAGTTATTTACAAGTCAGTCTGCTTCCCTATTTGCTAAACGTGTCCAGAGTTTTGAGCGTGCTGTCCCAAAATGTCATCTATCATTGTCAAATTGTTCAACCAGTCTTCATCGTTGTTGCTACTGTTCTTCATCAGGGAGTCAATGAAGTCAGTCTCGCTGCAGTTTCCAGGCAAGATCGAATTGCTCTGTTGTGGCACAAAGTCGTACTGCGGCAGCTCAGAAGCAGTACTCATTCTGTTGAATGTTCCTGACAGCTGGCCTGCGGAGGGGTAACTTGGCGGGCAGAGTCCTTGAGCAGGATTGAGCTGGTTAAAACTGGACATGCCTTGTGGCATGGATTTCATAACATTCATAGCCGGCAATGGTCCTCTGGTTAAATTGTGTCTCAAGTTCTGATTATTCAGTGTGCTCAGGCTCTGGCCAGACTGTCCCAGGTTTAGTTTTTGCATCTGTCTGACCTGGACTCCAGGCACAATCTGATTAGGCGGCGCTACAGCCTGGTGGGAAAACTGCTGACCTGATATATTTGGTCTCACATTCTGTTTGGAGACGAGAGGGTTACTGGAGAATTGCTGCATGCTGGTATCCATTTGGCTTTGATTTGGCATTCTTGAAACCCCAGTTGGTGTCCACATCTGAGCAGATGCGCTGGGGTAGACAGTAGAAATTCTTGGCATACTAGGCTGTCTTAAGTGTTGCTGAGTTGCTGAGTGATTTGTTAAGGAACTGGAGTTAAAGCTAGACAATGTCATTCCTGGCCGGACAGTAGCATGGCTGTGAACCGTTTGGCATCCTGAGTGCATGCCCAGAGAGGTTTGGTTTGGTCGCAGAGGGATGTTAAAATCGGAATTAGGTGGAAAAATCCCTTGCTGTTTGCCAGGATTATGCGGAATCATAACCATTGTCCCACTGTTCTGGTTAACAGTGGTTGGAGTAAGTCCGGAGCCCAAGGTGTTCTGAAGTATTCCCGGGTTGGATGCCATCATGCGGTGATTCAGTGGAGGAGCTGGCATGGACTGACCGCAGTCAGTAGGAATAGGTTGTGGTACTGCTGTATATAAAAAGAGGTATATGTTAAACATTAAGGCTGCATTTATCCCTGAAACATGGCAGATTTTTAATAGGATGCTTTGCTTTAATTCTTCTCTTTCATTAAACAGGCCTCGCCACAGCATTCCTTGTCACAGAGTTACTACTTGAGTGATAAGAAAATAGGAGAATCCTATCTTATGTGACAAAATGTAGAATGGTTTTCTTTCAATGCAAAGTATCATTAAGAGCGCTGCATTTAATGAGCACCCGGCTCGTCAAAGCTTTTAGTAGCACACACTTTCACTCCTTACCCTGAAACTGATTTATCTGCTGGGGCGCAAATGAACTCCTCTGCTCAGATGCTACTCCCAGCATGTTTTGTTTCTGCTTCTCCTGAAAAACAAGAGAAAGAGTTGTCACGTTGCAGCCTCTCAAGGAACAAAAATAACAGCAGACATCTGAAGTATGGCTAGTTGGGCACTAACAACCTACCCAGCTACACACACAAGCTCTTCAGACGTGCAGCCCAGACAGTTCATTTCAGTCAGGAACCTAATTGTTCACGTGCCCCTTCTTACAAAGGTGTCTTCTATATAGCACAGTCTAAGCAGGGGCTGCCTCAGGCAAAAATTGTGTAAGCGGGTCCACCTCTATAGGGGAGCTGGAATGACACTGGGACCACTTTGTTCACCCACCTGGGGTCGGGGGTTCTACCCCCAGCTCTCCTTGTTTCTGCTCAACCAGGGCCCGATTCAAAGCCCACTGGAGTCACTGGGAGTCCTTCCAATGTCCTCAGAAGATCAGGCTCTGTGTGCTGCAGGAATCTTTGGGTCTCCCCAGAATCCACCGGGACAACTGTCTGGGCACATCCTTTGAAGCCCCAGATTCTTGGGGGTGGAAATGAAAGGTGCTCCCAGCATGTGAACACACAGAAATGGGGCAGCCTTCAGGGGGCAGATTGACGGAGGACAGTGCTCGTGGCTGTGAGTGTGTTGAGAAGATGGCTCTACTCTCATGTGTATAGGCCAGATCCCTGTTTTAAACCAAAATCTACTGTGGACCCACAGGGAGAACCCATGGGAAGCTCCCTCCTTACCAGGATATTGGGGGCTCTGCCTAAAGTGAGCTGACTTGTATGCCGTGCACTTTTCCTTCCGTTTCAGAGGGATCTTCTCCAGCACAACCTGCCTATGCTACTCAGAGTTCTGGCCACGTCCTTCCAAATGGTGCCATGCTGTCCGCTCTGTGACAGCCCATACAGTGCAGAGAGCACAGTGTGGATTGGAATGAGTGCCCCACAACCGCAGCACAGATAGGCGTGGGAGCAGGTCAAGAGGGGGGCCATTTAGGTAGTGAGAAGGAGGCAAAACCGGAGAGAGGAGGCAGATAGCCAGTAACTCCAGCTACCACATACAGGATAGGCCTGGGGAGCAAATCTCAGCAAGGTTCCCTCATGGAGCACTGGCCTCCTGCGGGGAGGGGTCTGATCACCCCAAACCTGGCAGTTTCCTCAGGATCCATGGGAAGCCAAGGCCATCCATGCAGAGGTTCTGTGCCTCCTCACCGCCTCTGATCCCTGGCAGCCCCTCTCACCCCAGCTCCCCGACAGCAAAGTTCCAATACAGCTTCTGCTGCAATGGTCTCCCTGGCTCCTGGGAGGAGTGGCAAGCTCAGTGCAAAGGGGACTACAACCTGGGGCTGGACCATCTACTGAGAGGAATTCCCATGAAGAGCATCCCCTCAACCCTGCCTCACTCACTCCTTGAGTCAGACCCCTCAGCATCTGCCCTCTCTCCTAGCACAGACCCTGGACTGCAGGGGATGGAAACTGCAGCATAGAGGTGGCCATGTTCCTCTTCCACAAGGAGTGAGTGGAATGTACACACACACACACACACACACCATTCCCCCGCTGAACTGGTGCTGGCCTTTCTGAGAGACAGAAGGCTGGACTCTATGGACCGATAGTCAGACCCAGCCTGGTGATTTCCCACACTCCAGAAATACTCTGCAACAGCCATTTCTTACGCAGCACTTCTCACTTTAACCCTGGCCACGCGTACATTACAGGAGCCACGTAAGCACAGCAAGCCGAACCTGCATTAGCTGCCGTCTCATGATTTGCTGCTTCAGCAAATGGTTCCTCATCGTATATCCATTCACCGTAGCTGGCGCAGGCACCGAGCCTCCGCTTGGGATGGTGCCTGGCTCCTGAAGTCTGGTAACAATTCCAGGATTTTGATCCTGCCAAGATAGATAAAAAAGAGGGGAAAAAATCAATCGCACCAGGGAGATCACAATAGAAGCCATTGTCCCATCCACTGGTGGCCCCCTCCAACCCAGTTGCTGTTCCATCCTGAACTGCGTCTTCTGGATTTTTACAAACATTGAATGGTGCACACTGTGGCTGTTGTAATGAGTAGCAGTGGACTGCTCTGACTTCAGAGTATCAACACAGGAAGAAACTGAAGGATCAAAGGTTAATCCAAAGTTCTTTGTTCCTGGCCCACAGCTAGGGGACTGATTCACTGGGATCAATGGAGTCACATGGGTGTGTAACTGGCAGAAGGGATGTGAATCAAGCCCTATATTCTCCACTAATTCCCCAACGTGAAACTAACACGCAAAGGAAGAAGAGCTGGAGTAAAGCAGGAGCTAGATATTGGATAGAAAGGAGAAGCACACTGCGGAAACGTAGGAAAAGGAGAGCCAAGGTCATGCAGAGAGCTGGGAGTGGAGGAGACCAGCATCAGAGGGGAAAGCTCCTGATTAGGATGATCTGGAAACAAGGCAAGAACCTGAATATGCAGAAGAGAGAAGAGCCAGATTCCCAACTGGTGTCAATCAGTGTTACTCCACTGGAATCCCCAGCTGGTGGGAACTGGCATTGCTCCATTGTGGTCAATAACGGATCGGCGTCAATTTACGCCACCTGAGAATCTGACCCAAAATGAACAGAGGGGAAAATTCTAAAGCCCATCACAACAGCACTCCAAAGATTCTGGGAGCAGAACCTGAAAGGAAGAGAAAGTCAGAAACATTTAAGCCAAAGCATTTTACAGAGGTAGCATGTAATTAGGGAAAGAAAAATAAGTGACAAAGCCACGTCTTCAGTGAAGAAGAGGAAGAGCAGGGAAATGCTCCGGCAAACTCTATACCCAGGCACAGTAGCTACTAGTATAGTTCCCATTTTAACATCCAGCTTTTACATTACTTATGATGCTTTGTTATTATTGGCAGAGAGAATTATGTACATTATATCCAGCATTCTTAACCAGGCCATGTTTCCTTTGTTTTCAGAATGGAAGCCCACATCCTTTGTCTGAGAATCAATGTTATCAGAAGATAAGCAAGAAGAAAATGGTTGTTGCCTTTTGACATCTGACAATGAGAATCATGCTAAAATGGAGCCAACAGGATACGAGCAATGGTTCGGAGTGACCAGAAGGAGACGTTGGAGGGTGTTTGTCAAAAGCCAGGCTGTCAGAGCAGGAATGCCTTTCGCAATGGTTTCACTATAAGGGATTGCCCTGGTCATTCGGAGATGTATACTTTTTTTAAAATAGGAGCGATTACCAAGAAGGTCACTGAAATTACTCACTTTTATGGTGCCTCCTTTTGTTGCAGCACTTAGGTCTATTATGCAAAACCACAATCGATGAAATGTAAATGCCTGTGAGATAATTCACCAAAAGACACAAACCTGCAACTCATCACTGGACTCATTATCATTTCTATTCATGGGCAGTCTTACAAGACCAGACATTCTTACCGCTGCTTTGCTTACAATCCTGCAGGACACTCTTCCTTTTCTCTCCTCCCTCCCACGGAAGGAGAAGGAGGGAAGAGAAGTAAATATGATTTACTCCTGATGTAAATACAAAAGTTCATGTAAAGCTAGGGTTCTGCTTTCATGTCAAATATTATTTTGCAGCCATAGTTAAGCTTTGAATAATATGGATTGCCTCTAGGGTAATATTTGAAAGAGCAGGGATTCAGTTTGTGTACTCTACACATGAAAGACACTGAAATGTTCATATCACTAAATTCCCTGCCATCTCACCAATTTCCTCCCAACTTGTCTTGTTGCGTGCAGAGGGTCTGTGCTTACTGAAGCAAAGGAGTTTAGTGCAAGGACAATCATTCTGTTTCGCTCAGGGCTATTGCATTAACAAGTCATAACATTAAAGTCGTCTTTTTTTTTTTTTTTTCTAAACTAATCGTGTCCACCTCATTCTAATTTCTCCGAAACCTAATTAGGAAAATAATGTTGGTTTTTCCATATTATTAATGGTAAAGAAGGGAAAATCACATTACTAATTGCAGCTCTTGGGCTGCAGCAGAATGGCCTAACGATATGGGATTTTGCTGGAAGAAGGACAATCAGCCAGGTTCATTTGCAAATACCCAGAATAGGTTGCTACATTTGGGATAAGTGTTGCACAACATTTAATTAGGCTCTAAAGAGAAACATATACACACACATTTTTGCTTGGGGGAAAATTAGGCAAAAAAAGGAGTGGGGAACAAGTAAGGAATTCAAAGTCTTTCATTTTACAGTTCATGTTTAGGATGAGCAAACAAACAAAAGAAAATCTCTTATTTTCACCACTAGTGGGAACTACTGCATTCCCTTACAGTAGAAAATAACCATGTAAGTGTCATGACTAAGAATAGCTCTTGCATGTGGTCTAAAGGATGCTGCTATCTGTACCAAAGGTTAATGAACTTCAAACATTTTTCCTTTTCATCACTTCCCAAGGAAAATCACTTCCCATGCTAAGGCCAAGCCAAACAAGCCACTATCTGAACTGGCCCATGCTTCGGGCTATCCCATTTTAAATTTCAGGAAGATAGCATCTTGGGTAGGATCTGAATTTCAAAGCCAGAGACCACAGCCCTGGGTGTTCACACATCTGGGGGTGCGTTTAGTTACTTGTGGGCTACATCCAAAGAGATGAATGCCTGGTGTGCAGTCATTGAATTCCACTTGTGTTTTTCATAATACATCACAGCTTCTCTCACTCCAAAACTCACATTAAAACATCAAATCAACAGAATCTTTAACCAAACAGCACGTTGTAAGGAGCCTGGACATGTTGAAAGCGTGTGGTTCTGTTGCTAGGCAAACTGTCACATGGCAATTTCAGAGCTCTACCGTACTCAGTGGGCTTTCCAATTTGGCCGTTTCTGTTGGAGATGGGATTGGTGCTGTGAGTCGGTGGACAGGGACCCAGCATCGGGTGCTTGTGTTGGGAGTTAGGCAGCAAGAGTTAGAGTCAGTTGTCAGGAATGTGTATGCTTAGTATCCGTGCTCAGGTACAACCATTACACCTGTGGGAGAAAACCCTGGTCTTTGTGTACACCCATGGTGGGTCAGACGCATCACTGGCCATTCACAAGCATAAACAGCGTATGCAGTGACTCAGTGTTAGAACTGTTCATATGCACAAACAGCACGGGTGATTCCTGTGGCTGAGTATGCAGTCACAGCACTTATGGCTCTGATCCAGCAAAGCATTTACGCGTGTGCTTAACTCAAAGGCCATGAATAGTCCCACTTGAGACTACGTGCCTGCTGAAAGTTAAGCACGTGCTTAAGTGCTTGGATAGAGCTGGGCCCACGTTTACCAGGCATGCACATACTTACTTCTAAAAACCTGGCTTCCAATTGCGGTAAGTGCACAGGCAAATTAGTTGTGTTAACAATGTGATCAGATTTCAGAAACTCTAGCTCTCTACTGTTCATCCAGTAATCACACGCATGTTCACTTAGGTGAGAATCTGGAAAGTTACAGTCCTTAATACTTCATGGGTCTTCATTAACCAACAGAAGTCTAAAAACAGGACTTCCTCAATCTCATTTTGAGGGGTTCAATCACCCTGCATAGGCAGGCAAGAATCCCATTAACCTTAATCTAAAGTAGTCACTGTTTTTGAAAAAAATGTTGGAAAACACCAATCTCATTCATCATTCCTATATTTTCCCATCTGCTCTTAAGGTGGCACTCTAAGGAACAGAGCGTAAAGCAACTTCAATTTTAAAATGCACTAAGTTAAGACCAGAGCTATTGAAGATTTACAATATATTTCAATGAGGACATAAAGGGGACTGTAACTGCTGGACAAAAAGTCATTGAAAACATCAAGAAGACAGTGACCTGCAGAAGAGTGGCTCTCGGAAAGGCACATTTACTTCACAAGACATAAGCGGCCAGTGGAGGCCTCTGAGCATTATATTACAGACCGTCGCAATAAAGCCAAGTTATGTGAATTTGAACGGTTAACAGATGGACTAATCAGAACAGAATTCTTTGTGGTTAACAGATAACCAGGTCAAAGCAGGGTTATTGTGAGAAATAGACTCAGCTTTGCAAAGAATATGAGTATTTGCTAGTGAAAACTGTGCATCTCAAACGAAAGTAACAAGCAGTGGAAGAACTGAAGTGCATCTGATTAAAAATGCATACAGTGACTGAGCTTTACAAGTATCTTCCTTTTTGAAAGATGCTGCCAGTTTGAGAAACAGTCCCTTTTCTTTCAGTGGGGCTCACAGTTGAATCCAGTAATTACAGCTCTCAAAACAGAAGTAAATGTTTAAGCGCAACCACTGTACCAAAGAATAAAGACAAAATGCAAAGATAAACAGGCAGCAAAGATCAGACTTCTTCGCTATTAATATGGGGGGAGGGGGGCGAGACACAAAAATGTTAATGCCGATGTTTAACAAGCTTTTTGAGCGGAGACAATTAACCCTGAAGTAGTTACAAACAAGCTATATTCTAGTAACCTAGGATAGAAGAGATACTGCAACAAAACTCCTCAACAGCTCTATTTCTGGCTCTGCTACTGACTTACTGCAAAGCCTGGGCTAATCAGACAACCTCTACGAGTATGTCTACGTTGCAATTAGACACCCACGGCTGGCCCATGGCAGCTGACTTGGGCGCCTGGGTCTTAGGCTAACGGGCCGTTTAACTGCAGGGTCCTAGAGCCTGGGCTCCAGGCTAAGCCAGAATGTCTACACTGCAATTAAATTGCCCCCAAGCCAGAGTCCTGTGAGCCTGAGTCAGCCAGCACAGACCAGCAGTGGGTTTTTACCTGCACTGTAGACATACCCTATGTGCCTAGTTCATGTCTGTAAAATGGGAAGAATGAGGCTTTCCTACCTTGCAGGGTGTCGTGAAGTTTCATTAACTCATTTTTGGACAGTGTTTGGAGGCGTGACCTCACAGACTCATAGACTTTAAGATCAGAAGGGACCATCATGATCATCTAGTCTGACCTCCACAAGTAAGAGTTTTCTTCTGTACAGAGGACATGTAGATGTGTGTTGGCCTCAGACAGATAGATGTGGCCTTGTGCTCCCACATCTGTCTGTCTGTCTTGTAAGCTCTCTGAGGCACTGACTGTCTTTTTGTTCTGTGTCTGTACAGCTCCTAGCACAAAGATCCCATTGTTCCATGCATCAAACTACACTGCAATGAGAGTTGTCCGTTCGGCTCAATTGCAGGATCCATAAGGAATCCACATATGGTGTTCCCTCTGCCTGGTATTCTGGAGAGGCTGCATAATAGGAGGAGGGTGAAGACATGCATTTGTTTAAAAAAGGAAAATCCTGGTGCAAGCCTTTACTAAGCAGCTGCTATCAATGCTTCCATAAGTTTTAATCTAAATGGACATTAAAAGATGAAAATATTTGGGTTGAGATGTGGCTACCTTAGTACAAACAACCTCCTTTCCCTCACCTCCAAAGTCTCCCATGCATTGGCAGAATTTTCATGTTATATGACTTAAAACTGATGTTATAACCGGTCATGACTATTTACATTAAATCAGCATGCACGGATTATAGACCAGTGGCTCTCAAACTTTTGTACTCGTGACCCCTTTCACATAGCAAACCTCTGAGTGCGACCTCCCTTATAAATTAAAAACACTTTTTTATAAATTTAACACCGTTATAAATGCTGGAGGCAAAGCGGGGTTTGGGGTGGAGGCTGACAGCTCGCGCCCCCTTGTGTCATAACCTCACGACCCCCTGAGGCGTCCCAACCCCCCAGTTTGAGAACCCCTGCTATAAATCCTATTTATTGTCTTTAATATCACTTTACATTTGCTCTTTGGGGAAAGATTTCTTCCTTCCCTTCCCCCTCTTCTTCTCCACCCCCCACTCCCACCCCACTTCTAAGATGCACTTCAAGATAAAACTGACCCTTTTAGTTCAGATATCTGCTGAAGCTCCCCACCCTCCTCCTTTCCGCTTTGTTTGTTTTAACACAATATACAAGCATTGATCAAACAAACTGTGTAACTCAGTGGGTCTTTTCTTTTTTCATCTTCCACCCGTTTACTTGACACACAACCATGTGAAATACTATCAGACTCAAATTTCCAGGCTTATCTCAGGGGTTGTCAGTCAGGAACAAGCTTTGTTTGAAGACTGTAAGTGATCCATGGGTATACAGTTTTGTAAAAAAAAAAAAAAAAAAAAAAAAAGAGGAAAAAAGTTCTTTTAAGGTCTTTCCTCTGTTCTTATGGCATGGGCATGCTTAGCATCACACAAAGTTAACTCCTCTTCTCTGATGGAAGCAATGACAAGATCACTAAACCAGGTTGGCAACTACACCTGGGACTGTTTTGGCCACATAAAATAAAAAAAATACACTCATCTCCTTACAGCTGCTCTTATGTTGCACGCTGCTCAAAAGAGAAATATCCATAGGGCTGTTTCTAAACGCATCCAGGCTTTTAACAGGATGGACATTCAGCCCAACTCTCCCTTCCAAAAACAATTAATCAAATTAGTGAAAACTTTTATGCAAGGATTTTGCCACATTTTTTTCCCCCAGCTGGTTTTATTCAGCAGAACAAAGGAAAAGTATCTAAAAAATACTGCAAGTTACTGCATTCGTTGTTTTACTTCATAGAGAGGAAAATGCATGCTTTATCAGGCCTATCTGAGATCATGCTAATACGGGGTTTTAATGAACATCATATTGGTAGCAAGAAGGAGCACGTGCGACTGGTTCAGGAGTATGATCAGTGTTCCACTTAGACCGGTGGGACACTCAATGTAACATAGGGATGCATATACCCTAAGGCACTGAATGCATTGCAGTGCAAGCCTTAGAGTAGGAGTGGCCATGGTACCATCAAAAATGACTCCCCGCCTTCCAGGAGAGGCTGGAGTAGATTGCAAATCACACACTTGGTACAGGCATCCCCTACCGGCAGATTGCCAGAGCATCATTAATAGCAACCTTGGAAGAGGACCTTCTGCACTCCACCCCCTCAAGTGAAGGGCAGCAGCAGGATCGGAGATGCACTCTTATGGAAGCACCGAAAAATCAGAATGGTAGGAAAGGTTCTGCCACAGTCCTGATCGCAGGGCATTCTCAGCACACATACATTGTTCCACGCTGGCTGCTCCATTCAAGGCCAGAATTCTAGGAGTCTTACTCATTTTGAGCAGGGTCTTTTGGTCACTACCCCTTCTAATAAATTTGCCTGCCTTACTTATACATATAAACTTCCTGCATGTCTATATTCCATACAGTCCAAAATGGAATTCTCTGCAAAGAATAAAATATTTATATTTGGCTTGTTTCAGCTGTCATGATTCTCCAACCCTTGACAATGCACTCTCCTTCCCACTGAGGGCAGCTCACCTATCAATTTCAGTGAGATAATCTAAAACTGTATTTATCTCACCCAGTTTTGGCTAATAGTTCCTTTCTGACTGCCTCTGCAAGGTTGTGCTAGCCCCAATGACAAACGCAATATCTCGCGTCTATAAAGTACAGTTTGAGTCAAGTTATCTGTGTGTTATGTCATGGTGCTCTCTCTAACAGAGGTGTTGATGAGGTTCACAGGAGTCAGTGTAGCTGAATGCACAACAGGAGCAGCCACAGAAGAAAGCACCAGCTAGATGCGGAATGTATATATTAAATAGCTGGGGGTGGCGGGGGAAGGATCACATGAAATAACCATGCAAGGTTTGGCTCAAACATGGCAAAATTCAGGAAATTTAGTGTTCAGTGGGCAATTAGGCCAATTCTGGAGATCTCTGCCATTTTTAATTACTTGGACCAAATCAAGATGGAGTGGGTTAAAACGGGTTCTTTTTCTTTCTGAGCCCCCCCCGCAACATGCTATAAAAACTCCACGCCCCACCTGTGTCACGAAAACTGTTTTTCTGCATATAAAATCCAGGGCTAGCATTAGGGGGTAGCAAGCAGGGCAATTGCCCGGGGCCCCACAGAAGCTACAGGGGCCCCCAGGAAGCTACATTACTGAGGCTTCAGCCCCGAATGGCTTTCTGCCTTGGGCCCCAGTGAATCTAATGTTGGCCCTGCTTCGCAGACCCCCTGAAACCCGCTTGTGGCCACTCAAGGAGCCCCAGACCCCTGGCTGAGAAACACTGGGTTAAAAGAAGGAGTTTTTGAATTGCTCCCTTTCTGTAAGTTAATTTTTTAAAATATATAATATAGATTATGCACATAAGCAGCAATCACTTTTTCACTGTTAAATCTCTTACCCGCTTTCATCCCTTCCTGCCAAGCCAGAGTACCTAAAACTTCCAGATCAAGTAATCAGTCCAATCAGGTTCCAAATGCTCCTCAACTTAAAAAACAACAAACACACCAATAAATGTTGGGCTGAAACAACTGATAATAAATAAAAATAACATGAGTACTTGTGGCACCTTAAATCTGTTAGTCTCTAAGGTGCCACAAGTACTCCTGTTCTTTCTGTGGATACAGACTAACACGGCTGCCGCTCTGAAACCTGATAATAAATGGGCTGTGACCTGCAATGCAAAGTCATAGCCCAGGTGCTAACATCTAAAAATAGAAAAAAAATATTAAGGCACCCTTGACTATTAATGTACATGGTGCCACTAATTAAAAAAAATCATGAGAAATATTTATTAAGACACCCAGAGCTGAAATGCTATAACCAAGTCAACTCAATCGCCCCTTCAAAATTCCTTTCCCCTTTCCGTTCAGATTGTATTTACAAACTGGAGAGGGCTCATTTTTTTCTTCTGTCATTTCATTATTACCGAGTTGAGATCACTAGCCATCTGCAGCTTCATTTCATCAAGCTCTGATTTGTCCTTGGAGCAAGGTCATCTGAGACAAGAACATAAAATGCCGCTTTCTACTACTGACAGTTCTTTATGCCTTCCTGTAAATATCCCCACTAATTTTAAATAATTTCACCACTTCAGACTTTTCCCCCCACCTCCAAACAGGCTGATGTACAAATACGGGAACAAAGATCTCATTATTTAACCACTGCATGACACACACTAAAAGCAATTAATGGTGTTTATTTGTAGATAACTGAAGCATTTCAAGCTATAGCCCAGGAATCCTTGGTAGCTTCACCTGACTTGTAGGATATTAGCTACGGGTCAGGAATTGGGATCCCCCCCATTCAGTATTAACATGTGCTTGGAGTACCTCCATATTCCATCAAGTAGACTCTCCCCACCCCCAGAAATGCACAACTCTCCTGCCCCCCTAGTCAATGCACAAAAATTACCAGATGCATAAAACAGCCCTATGGTGGGTGTGGTGCTAATAAAGTGAATATGGGTTAGCTTATGGAAATAAAGAGACTGGGAAGGAAGGATTTTCAGATGTATAACAGAAAATTCCAAGCTAAAAATTAATAGGAAATTAACATGGATTTTTTTTTCTCAAATCAGGTCTGATTTGCCATCAGTTCTGGGGCACCTTCTCCTGAACAGAAACCACAGCTCTAGACTGCAAAACCACACAAGGCAAATTAATGTAAGAGTCCTGATCAGTACAAATAATAAAGCAAAAGGGAGTAATTAAATAACAGGGGAATCAGCACCAGCTCTTGGGAGTCTTAATTCCTAGCTCCCGCCAGCATACACTGGCATCAGCACACTGATGAGTGCAGATTCTGATCTCACGCTCACAGTGAGTATCGCTGTGTGCCTGGAAAATTCAGCTACCGGGCTTGTGTACTGGATTCTGAGATATGCTCTGATGTGCATGGCAATCTGGCTCACAAAGACTGTTTTGATGCCTTACCTTTCTGGCTTTCTGTAACCAATAAATCTGCCTGTAAATACAGGCATACTATGCGGGACTGGTTTGAAACTTTGGCTTGCAATTGCTCATGTGTGCAAGTACCACAGTTATGTGCACAAGTGTCTAACAGCTTTATCTGCATATGCAAATACCCTTCTGGATCCACAAGTGGGGGATCTGCTCATGCAAATATATGCATGCATAAGGTCAGAGGCAAGGTTTGAAAATTTGTTAAACTACACACTGGCGGCAATTTTTCAATGATACCTAAGGGAATTAGGCACTCAGTTGCCATCGTAATTCAATGATTGTCAGACCCTTGACTCCTTTACCTAACTTTGAAAATTCTATCCCAAACCATTTTTTCCTGTATTTTACAAGTCCAAACACAGCTTCTCCTTATGCAAAGCCCCCCTTCACACTGCCTCTGTGGTGGAGTCCTGAGTTGTTGTAGCTGGCACACAGAGAGCATGGCAGTGGGCATACTAGGTGGGTGGCCTGGACACGTTGCGTTGGAAGACAATTATCCCCTATTTGGGGACACTGAAGAATGGAGAGATTAAGTGATTTGTCCAAGGTCACACAAGGAATATGAGAACTCCCAAGTCCTAGTCCAGTTACTTAGCCACAAGGCCACATGGCTACAGAAAAGAATGTGCCATGGACCGGACACTGAGCAAACCAGCCTTTAAAGATCTTTATGGCGGAGCAAGCCTGCCTAACTTGAGGCATTTGGCCTGAAACCTCAAGCTTCTGTTTGTCTATGCCCCTTCCTGCTCAACTCCCAAAGTCTCAGGTCTTCATCCACTGCAGCTTCATCCAAGACACTTGTCTTTGAAAATTTTACTCTTTGGGTTTTTTAAATATACCAAGTGACACAGAAAAATCAAGGGTCTTGGGAAGGCTGGTGAGATTTCCATCTTCCATTTGAGGCATGGACATTGCAGAGCCATTACAAGTGCTTCTTTCACAAAAGGACATCGCACGTCAACAGTTAACTTCCCTTTGTTCGCATACAAATGATTAAGGTTAAACGCTTGCCTGGTGACATCACCATAGTTTAAATATGCTGGATATGGTCCAGGGAACCAAAGTTATTGCTGACCCCATGGTTACTGATCCGCTTTGCAAGGAGCTGATGTCTGCTCTCACTTTATGAATTATTTAATGGGTTAAAGATTGATCAGATCTTCTTTATGTAACGTACGGCTATGCACTGGGCAGAAGGACGTAAACATGCATTAACAAGGTTAAAGTCATATACTGTAACTACCCTGTCTGTTTTCAGCTTGCAGCTTTATTGACTTAATCACACTGGCACTGCAGCCAACAAATCATTAAATCCATTCCATTCTTCTGCTGGTTACCAGCCACAAAAACAGAGGCAGGCAAACGCTAAGCAAATCTCGAGAGGCAGTGGAAGGGAGAGGTGGGTGGAGGCCGAGGGGGAAAGAGAGAGAGAGAACAGTGGGATCACTATGGAATTCTGGCCTGTCCCTGGAAGCACAAAGACGCCCAATCTGTCTTTATGGACTAAGTGGTCTCATGGTTTAAAGTGACACACTCATTTGTTCCTGTTTTGCAACGATTTAAAAAAAAAAAAAAAAAGCAAACTGAGCTTCCACGCCTCTGTAAGGTTTTGGCTGTGCATGTGCGTGTGACAGAGAGCGAGCGAGCATGCACATCCAGTATACACTTCTGCAAACAAATGTGAGGGGCAGAAAAGATAATATCTGTGCACACGAGGTCTCAGAGTCCTGCATCACACATATTGCTAATCTGCAGTGAAATGCAGGCCTGACTAAGAGTGCAAGAAAAATACCATGTGCATTTAAATAAGTCCCAATCTCCCCCTGCCCCCCAGCTGCCTAGTGTGAGTAACGATGACCAATGCAGGGGGAAGGAAGAAATATCTTGATTTCAGACTTTAGTAAGAACTGTAACTCTTAAATCAGCAGTCAAAAGCCTGAATGTTCAAATCAGTGTTCCTAATAGTAAGCTAGATAAGCCAAAACCCATGTTTAGGTGCCTAATTATAAGTGCCTTGATTTTCAGGAGTGCTGAACACCCAAGTGTGCCACTGAAGCCAATGGGAGGGGCAGGTGCTCAGCCCTGTGCAAAATCAGGCCACCTTTTAGGAACTTAATGGTAGGTACCCAGAAGTAGAAATATAGGCCTTACACTCTAACTTGTTTTTTTAAGTCCCAAGACATTTATTTGCTATTACTGCCTTCCCAGTTCGCCTCTGGGTGATGGCAGCTGTTTTCTCCATTACCCCACAGGACAGGTGTCTGTTCTGAACAACAGGAAGTTTGTGCCTATTGTAGATGATAGATTCTCCCCTATGTCTTCCAAACAATACAGGGAGGCTATGTCTGATGCAGTCCAGTGTGAAACTCCTGTAGGCCTCAGGACAGCAGGATGTATCTTGCCTCTTTTAGAGAAGGCCACTTCTCTTTTTTTGTGGGCTTTCCCCTCACTGAAGGGGCCTACGAAGGAGATTCCCTTAGAGTAGAATGACTCACCCACGAGATTATATCCAAATAGATTCTGACCGTCCCTGTTCAGCTGCATGAGGAGGGAGAGGCCAACGAGTTCCCCTCTCTTACGCCCTGCATACAGGCTGGCCATCATCTCCCTGGGAGAATAAACCTGTTCCTAAGTGCCATCCCCTCCCCCACCTCACTCATGCATACTGCACTGTTCTGACATGTGCACCCTGTCATGAGCTATAGAATCACAGAACTTTTTAAAGATCAGTCATCAATGGTAGTTACAGTTATTTTCTTCAGACACAAACGGGCTTCATCACAGTTTGAGTTCCAGCTTCGTCTCTGTGTTTACCAGGCTCCACAGCATGTGTGGAATCCTATAATGTGCGTAGAGACATCTAGTGGCTAAATACTATACTGCAAACAAACAGATTATTACACTACCCATGAGTCAGCCAGCATTCCTTCTGGGAACACCAGCTATACGATGGTCCCAACCTGTGCCCCAGTAACTAGTCTGTGGGTATCCAGAGCAGAATTTTGCCCTGAGAAGCAGAATATGACAGGATACTCCTTTGATTCTTGACTGTGGCACCTAGACACTACAATGATGCATGCACTAGAAATAAGGAGATAATCTCCTTATTCCTCTCAACAACACTATGTGATGGATACTGTCTCTATGTTGCTGAGGGAGAGAGGTGAAGTGACTTTCCAAAGGCTATGGAGGATGGCAGGAGAGTCACAGCTATCTATCTAAGACACTTACATGCCCCCCCACCAAGTATATGAACACCTCACTATCTTTAATGTGTTTGACCTCACATCACTCCTGTGAGGTAGGAAAGTGCTATCCATCCCCATTTTACAGATGGGGAACTGAGGCACAGAGAAGTTAAATGACTCACCCAAGGTCACACAGGAAGTCAGTGGCAAAACAGGGAATTGAACCCAGGTTGCCAAAGTCCTAGTCTAGTGCTCTAACCACAGGACCATCCTGCTTCTGAAATGGGACTCAGCAGTCCCTGGCTCCCAGTCCTATAATCAGTGCTGCAGATCACTATACTCCCTACAATTTACTTTGGGTTTATCTCGCATGCCAGAGTCCAGTTTCATGGCTACAAACTCCACAGCTTCAGCATGACTGTTTTTGCTAGCTGACAGTGGGATTTCAGCTCTCTTGGTCCAGCATGTACTGTTATCAAACAGTGGACTCTTGTGGGTCTGAGCGCTTGAAGTAAGTGCATCTGTGCTGAATGCTTGTGTCTTCGGGCACTTTTTCACTCAACTGCAAACGTCATCACAAGATACAAATGCAGGCAAGGCTTCTGTTTGCCACGTTCATTAAGCAGACAGACTGTTCCAAAGGTAAATGATGAACGCAGCGATGTCTTAGGAACTACACACACAGCCAGGAGTAACACACCAAGAGGACTACTTATAATCCCCAATTCCAAAGCACTAAAATAGCACTGCTTTTATTTTTAAATTTTAGACAGACTTGTGTTTGCAGATTTAAGCAACTCAGCTGGTGGGTTTAACCTGGTGCAGGCTTTTCATTCTACTGGATTGGTCATTGGTGTGGGCTGAGAAGTTCATAGAAAGGGCTCAGCACACAGGGTTTTTATCCAGCATGTTCCTGTGACCACAATTACACTTCTTAGGCCTGATCTACACTGGGGGGGGGGGGGGCGTGGGTGGGAATCGATCTACGATACGCAACTTCAGCTATGACAATAGCGTAGCTGAAGTCGACATATCTTAGATTGAATTAAAATTACTTACTTCGTGTCCTCGCGGCGCTCGATCGATGGCCGCGGCTCCCCCAGATCAACGGCCGTGGCTCCCCCGTCGACTTTGCTTCCGCCTCTTGCCGAGCTGGAGTTCAGCAGTCGATGGGAGAGTGATCGGGGATCGATTTATCGTGTCTACACTACATGCGAGAAATCGATCCCCGATAGATCAATCACTACCCACCAATCCGGCGGGTAGTGTAGATGTACTCTTAGTCAAGCTCCTGGGATGAGTTGAGGATGGGGTTGGAGGACACACTGATCTCTCTCTTCTCTGCAATAAGCAGAGAGGAGATCCCCCTTCTTCCCCCCGGTTCCTCCCAGACTGCTGCGGTCAGTGCTCCCATATCTGTTTCCACCCACTTTAACCAATGGTCAATCTATTCCAAGGAATGCTCGTTGCCCTGAAATTGAATACAAGGGACGAACTCTGCCTGCGGATGCACACATGCTGAAATGCAGTGGAAGACATGGGTGGAGGGTGGGGGTGAGAGAAAGACGTGGCAGAGTTCCTGAATTCCTTAAAATTACTCTGTGTGCGTGCACACGGGCGAGAGTGAGTGAGAGACTAAGAACGTCCATCTACCCCAGTATCAGACAGTGGACAATGCCAGGTGCCCCAGAGGGAATGAACAGAACAGGTAATCATCAAGTGATTCATTCCTTGTCGTGCATTCCCAGCTTCTGGCAAACAGAGGCTAGGGACACTGGAGAGAAGGGGAGAGAGAGAGAGAGAGAGAGAGAGATGGCACAGGCATCAGAAGGAGTTAATGGGCCCTACAATAAAGTGATCCTTTTTGTTTGTATATCTTTAAGCAATGCACAGAAGTAGTCATTATACAGAAGGAGCCAAACTAGTTTAGAACACCTGAAGTAAGAGCTTTTCCCAGCCTCAAAGGGCTAACTCTTTGCACAACTCTGTCACTGCCTGCATTTCATTCGGCTGCTCCCATCAGTTATACCTCTTGTAAAGCAATTATGAAATATTCAGTGCAGGACTGAATCTTCATGTTCAGCCAACGCTAAGGACGACTGGTTGTGCTGCAGTGTCACATCCTAAATCGTCAGGCATTTTGTTTTAATTGCAGGGTTATTTTTAAACGAGGAACTGGTTATTAACTCAGGACAAAACAGAACCTACCACTCCCCATCATCAAAAGGGCTATGATAGCTGGCCAAATTCAGGCTCTCTTCATTCTGGTTGTTCAGCCTGGCATGCAAAGGCAGCATTGATGTGGTGCCCCATGCTAACTTCACACACCTAAGGGCTGGAGGAATCTGCACAAGATGCAGCAGGTCAGGTCTGGGAGTATCTATGCTAGATTGTCCTGAGCCCAAACACTGCCCTGGATTCCTGCCTCCTCTCACAGAGGATATGGGAGAGCAGGAACTCAGTGGTTTTGGGAGATACCATTGTGGGGTGCAGTGATTGCTCTCTATGTCACCAACCTCCTTTCTCACAAAGAGGCAACAAGTCCTGGATCTGGCCTGCAGTATGTAACCCACTCTCATTAAAATTCAGGTTATACTTTCATTCACAAGATTTTTATCTGTACTGAAAAAGGTTTCTGATTTCACCAGCACTAATCAGGACACCACAACAGATTTCCCCTCTTAGAGATGAGGCTCAACATCTTTGTAGGGCTCACGTGCAGCAGGTTTTCATTCCCCTCTCTCCCTGCCAGAGCCATTACAAAGCTGCATGTTGAACAGATTTAAAAAAAAAAAAAAATCACGGATCCACCTTACTTCTTAATAAACGTTCCCACAGACACAAATCCTCCCGCCCATCATAGTACTTACTCCCAGACCCGCCCGACCCCACGAAGGCCTCCCTTGCCCCACTACGCTCTTGTGGAGTAAGAGAAATGTGTCAAAACACAGAACTGGTGCCCACTTCAAGCTCTGGTTTATACTAATGCAGACATCATAAAAATAAACTCTCAGCAAGTATTTCCTATATAAACAGATTAGCATACCTTAAACTCTTGATTGCTCACTCACCACATGGCCATAGATTCACTGCATGCTGGGTCAATTCACCAGGGTGTTCTCACTCCCTTACGCTGTCACTGGGGCACTGAAGATCCAGTGACCTGAAGGAAGATATCTAGGAGACCTTAGGGAACAGTCACGAGCAAACTGGTGGATACCATAGTAGTAAGTTGAGAGGCCCAATATGCTACTGGGACAAAAGATCTGGGCTGAGCAGGGAAAAAGCACATCCACAACTGGCTTTACCAGAAGAATGAACCAGCCCTGGGTTATATCTTCCTTTCTCTCCTACCACTTCCACCCCCAAGGACCATGTGAATTATTGGAATGGAGGAAAAATATATACTAATTTCTATGAGCACAAGAGACATCCAGAAAAGTAGCCTCTGGCACTTGACACCAGCTGCAAAACTGGATTAGCTTGACATTGCTGCTGGAAGTGAACGGACCCAAAAAAGCAGACTGCCACTTGGATACCAGTAGAGCTAAAACCCTGTCTGCAAGGCAGGATCCATCCACCTGGGTGAACTGACGTCTCACCAACAAAGCAGAGTGGCAGGTCCTTAAACCAGAAGCACCAAGGAAGTAAGGAAACAAAAAAGTGGCTCCTCACCAAAACAAGAGGTTTTGGCACCTTATTGTGATGAGGTAAATGCTACTTCAAAGGCTTTGTCCGAGCAGATCATGATGGCTTGGTCCTACAAGAATTCTCTAATAGATCAGACAGTTTTTCTGATGATCCTCAGCTCAAGAATAGTGAAGTGATAAGCACTTTTCAGGAACAAGAACTTTTGGACTGTGTATCCTCAACCCCAATCCTGGAGACACTGCACACCATGCTGGTTCTGGAAGAGGAATCCCTCAAGGTCTCTCCAAGGTACTAATTCAGCGAGCACTTCACTGCACTGGAAATAATTTATAGAGTGTCTATACTACAGCATCCAGCACATGAGCTCTTGAGTAAAAAACAGTCAGAGATGCCAAGATCCAGAGTAGAACTGGGCCGCTTCACAGGACGAAGTCATAGGACCCGGGGGATGGATTCGCTCTTGGATGCAGTACTGATAATTACGCTGGAGTTGACAAATGCTCTGTTGCATCTTCCAGAGTCTTTCCTCTGGCATGTGTCAATTTGTTATTTTTTCCAATGAGCCAACTTCTGTGACATGAGCAATTTTGGCTTGGTCACCTCTAACCCTGACTCAGAGGATACTGTTAGAAGCCATGCGGCTTCTAGATGGATTTACAGAAGTGAAGGTGCCTGGATCAAAAAGAAAGGGGGGTTGCTACTCATCTCCTCTTTCTGAAGAAGCCACCATGACTGTCATAATTCTAAAGAAGAGTTGGTATCCAGCATCCAAGATCATTATAGAAGAACATCATATTAAAGTGAAGTTTTCCCTAAGGTGAATCTCAGTCCCAGTTTGTAAAGGTAGATCCCAGGAAGTCAGAGAAAGCAATGGGATAGAGAGAATGTGAGGCAAGCGGTGCCTGTCATTTCTGCCTGGGAAAGATCACAATCCCATCATCTTCAATGCAGCTTGGAGAATGTAAACGGTGCAAAAGTTAAACTAAATCATGGATATGTGAAATTTCCATTGCAGGCTCCCACCTCGAACATACACAATTCTGAGGATTAGGATTGAAGGCCAAGATTTTCAAAACTGACCAGTGATTTTAGGGGCCCAACTTGAGACCCTCTAACTGGGCCTATTTTCCAGAGGCCCATTGTTCAGGACTTTCTGAAAGCGAAACCCCGTTAAAAGGTCTTTGTCAATGGCACCCAAAAATCACTGGTCACTTGGCCGTTTGTAACAGCTAAAGGACAGTGAGGAAAGACTGGTCTTCAGCCACTCAGCAACAACAAAACACTGCAAAAACACCTCCTGCACCAAACAGACACCAAAAAAAAAAATAGAGTGCAACTAAAATTACTGGGTTTTACTGAAGAGTTTGTTGTTTGTTTGTTGTTTAAAAGGCTTTACTTTCCTTCCCCTTTGCTGCTGCTCTTTAGGGAATGGTATAAAAGTTGCTAAAAATTAGTCAGACAATTCAGATACTCCTTCCCAACTTGGCGAGGTTTCCGTTCTGCTAGCTAGAGTGATGGTGGGTGTGGGGGGTCAGATAGGAGGAGGGGGAAAAGGACACAGGGGAGGGGGGAAGGGAAAAAATGAACAGCTGCAAACCAATTAAGCCTGACTCTCTGACTGCCTGCTTTGGATAGTGAGGCAATCTAATTCAGCCTGGTGCCTCTCTTCCTTCAGCCGTCTGGTGCCTGCCTGCCTGGGATTCAGGAAAGGGGATGTCTGCCTGCCCACTTCGTCTCACAAGCCAAAGGGGCCCTTCCCAGCCACAGTTTCCAAAGGAAAGAGCTCTTGGCTGGCGGTGCCTCTTCTTTTCTGAGAAAAACATGCACTGGATGTAGTGGCAGCAGCTTTCTAGCCCTCTCCTGCTCTTCCTCAACAACTAAACCAAAGTGGAGTTTGAGTAAGAAGACAACCCGCCCGGCTCCTCTGCTCAGCACTTGCCTCACAGCACAATGAATCAATTAGCATCTGATCATTATGGTGGTAACCGTATCTTTCACCAGCAAGATTTCAGAGAGAGATAGAATATGATGTTTTCTGCTCATTTCCTTCCCGTCATCCCAATCATGAACTGCTCTTAAAAATATGCGTTCGAGCCTGTAATGTATGGGAAACTGGTACACAGGTTTGCAAAGATGAGTATCTGTTGGTTTTCTGAGCAGTAAACGTGTGGAAGAACAGTGTTACAGGAGGGGATATAGTGTAATTGGGGTAGAAATGCACACAGAATTTACAGAAGGTCACTTAAGTTTTCATGCCTCTACTACTCTGAATTACTTTAATTCCGTCTTTTTTTGCTAAAGCTCTTAGGTTACACCATGGGCATGGAAAGGCTCCCTATATTTCCCTCAGAATCCAGATTTTCAGACCCAAAAGTCTGGTTTGGAAAGGGTTATTGTAGTGGTCATGATTTTAAAAATAGCTGCTCCCAGTTAGAAGGCAAAAAAACAGCTTTGTGAGCAGGGTACAAAACAACTTTACCATTTCGTTACACTTTACAGTACTCTAGAAAGCAATTATGTAACTGTCCTTAAAATGTTTAATTAAGAGAGAGATAGGGGCAAGATTTGTACTCGAGAGACAAGATCTTCTTTACAGTGGCATGTGGACATCATCATTCTTTCAGAAGCCCCTCGGTAACCCTGAGTATTGTTCACACTTGTACGTAAACAAAACAAGAAGTCATGGAGAGAGTTAAATTACTGCCCATAGTGTAACAACGTTTCTTGCTTAAAGAGAGTCTGTGCAGATTCTGGGAAGACTCCAACATGTTAAAACTGACACAGATTTACACGCTGTGGAAAGCTAGAATGGGTAAAGCAGGTACAATGTGGACTGCCCCTCTGACTTCATTTCACACAGGAACTCTAATTCAGGACACTTGCTCATTTTTAAATTAAAACCCCAGCCTGTCAGCGTGTACATCAGAAAAAAAAAAAAGCTCACATGCAGAGCTGGCTGTCTAAAGGATTTTCCCTGTTCCACCCTTCTGCAAACAATTTTGATGAAAACAAAATTCCAGTTTTTCTTTCAATAGTTGGGATTTTCCAGAAAAAAAACAAAAGTGGAAAATTTTCAGTTTAAAATAGATTTTTCCAGTTTTGGGGAAAAAATGACAACTTTCAATGAAAGCAGAAATTTCCCTTTAAAAAAAAAACCAACAAAAAAACCACATGTACAGCAAATTGTTGACTGGCTCTACTGACGTTTTTTCAGAATGCCAGTCAGTACATAATGATAACATCACTCTCTCTCTGCTCAGGCTAATCTTAAGTACTCTTAAACCATTAAATACACAATATTCTCCGATAACCGAGTGCCATTCACATTTCAGCAACAAAAGGTCAGTTCAATGATATGTGAATCTCTGTTGAGGGCAGGGAATGTATCTATCTCTGTTGTCTGTGAAGCATCTAGCACACTTTTGGGAACGGTTTAATCATAAAACAATTATCACATCAAGGGCCATACACCGCATTCCTTGTGCGCGCAGAACTCCCAGTGACATCAGTGGAAATTTGGGGTGCATGAGGAAGACAAGATCAGGCACCAAATTGCCAAGGACACTATGTATTTCACATATATACACACAAACACACTCTCTCTCTCTCTCTCTCCAGAAATCCAAAAGCACTTCATGGTACCAAGACCTGACCTCAAAATAAAGGAGACATTAAAGTCAACTGCATCCTTTAACTAAGCCGTTATATGGTAAAGTAAGACTTTCACCAGAGACTTCAAGAGGTTTAAATTTTTTTTCCTTACGTATTTTAAAATGATTTCTTCTGCATTTGTAGCATAGGTAATAATCCAGGTTTAGCTGAAGAAGATGGAAACATGGTGCTTACATAACACACACAAACTTAATTATTGCTTCAGTTTCTCCTGAGCTTCTGGTCAGTTAGCAGGTTCTATACTGGAATAAATAATGAGATCTAAAGACAGACATAGATAGTCAAACCGACACTGAAAATTCACAAGCGGATTGTGTAGTCTCACTAGTACCATGGCAGGACTTTGGTTCTACAGATCCTAGAGAAATTCTGTTCTGAATCTCAGTCAAAGTAATCTGAATGGTTGGTCAGCCCATGGTTATTGCTTTGCCTTCAGCGCTGCTGCCCCCCCATGAGGACAGGGCTGGAAAGAGTACTATTGTCAACAAACTGAGGAGGAAAAATACAGCAGGAACAGCTTAATTCCAGATGTAAATGAGCTCAGTAGGGAATCTAAACAAGTCAAGTCAATTGCCAGAATCTGCCCTTTTCAACCTCATTCTGCTCCTTTGATCAGAACGAATTCTGAGCTATAGCGATTAATGGAGTAATAGAGGAAGTCACGGGACATCTCTTGGGAAAAGGGAGCAAAAAAAGTAACATCCTTGTTATGCAATTTTTCTGTTAAACACCACATTTCCCTACAGAAAACTGAACAAAGCTATTTCAAAAAGGAACACATGCTGATTTAACAATGAAAGGATCACCAAAAACAGACGTGTGAAATAAAACGAATAGATTTAAGATCATTCGCTATTTAAAACAATCCTCACTATAGTCATGGTAGGGGAAAATAACCTATCCAAATGTAAGTGCCTTGTAAATTAGAGAGCAAGAGCATATACTTAATATTGTGCTTGTCAATAGGAAATATTAGAATTCAACACACTCAGTATTTAAGGCAAGGCTTCAAAAAGTCCTCAGTCTTTAAGTACCAACTACAATGGATTTGTTTATGTTGGCGATATTAATGCTGTCCCCGATAGTATGTCCTTTCCAGAAATGGAAGAAAAGTATTAACATTAGGGGGCTGCAATTCCAAAAAGAGGCTTTTAAGAATTTCTTCTCATTTGCTGTTGTCACTGTTGTGGATGAAATGGCAGATGAGGGTCAGTTCCCCTCCCCCTGCACCTTGCAAGGGGCAGGTTTTCCCTCCTTTATGCCTGATTTTCCCTAAAACCCAACCCCCTATGGAATAAAAATGATCAGTGAAACAAATTACACTGTGAATGTGCTCAAAGTCACAGAAATGTAAAGAATAATTATTAAACTTGCATAAAAAAGGCTATTAAAAGCCAAGTCTGAACTGATGTGAAACACGACATTGAAGTTCTTACCATTAAAAAAAATCATTGGACGAATATGACATTTGCCAATCATCACTCTGCTGCTATGCCGCATCCCTTTTCTCTACAGGATCAAGGTCTAAAGCAGGGTTCGGCAACCTCTCAGAAGTGGTGTGGCGAGTCTTCATTTATTCACTCTGATTTCAGGTTTTGTGTGCCCGTAACACATTTTAACGTTTTTAGAAGGTCTCTTTTTATAAGTCTGTAATATATAACTAAACTATTGTTATATGTAAAGTAAATAAGGTTTTTAAAATGTTTAAGAAACTTAACTTAAAATTAAATTAAAATGCAGAGTCCCCCGGATCGGTAGCCAGGACCTGGGCAGTGTGAGTGCCACTGAAAATCAGCTCGCGTGCCGCTTTCAGCACTCGTGCCATAGGTTGCCTACCCGTGGTCGAAACTGACAAAAGGGCAAAGACTTACACATGTGATTCACTTTACACATCTGCATAGCCCTGTAGAAGCCATGGGACTACTTCCAGTGTGTGAAGTTAAGCATATTCTTAAGTCTCTGCAGGATCACGACCTTCAATAGTGAAGTCTTCAGGCAGGGACCATCTCGTATACATTTGTACAAGTGAGGGGCTTCTGATCCTGACTCAGGCCTCTTAGGGAATACTACAATATAAACAATAAAAATAAATACCTACCATCTATTCATCAGGCTTTTCTCTGTCTTTAGTGTCTCATTTTCATTCCTGGTATTCATTGGCATCAGAAATGTTAAAGTATGGCACTGGATTTTATAACTAATACTATCTATGCTAAAGAAATTCAACCCTCTTGGACCTCAAACAGTTAAATGGTAGGACAAGCCTAACTTTTTTTAAATGGCCAAGACAGATTCTTAGAATGACACAGCAATATGGAAATATGTTCCCCCTGAATACAGCATAAAAAATTAAACTTCAGCATGTACATGTCCTAGAGTGATTAGCCTTCAAAGTCCTAAGAGGCTGCTACATTTTGATTGTGAATTTCTATCAATGATTAGTGTATCATACTTGAAATAGACCTAAGTACTTGAAGCAGAAATATTGCAAAGCCAAAAAGAACAGGCTGATTTGCTTCCTAAATGGGCAGAATTTTTGAAGACAGCTCATAATAGAGTTTCGCTTTCTCACATTAATGTTAACAGCTTTGAAGCAACTGCTCCTAATTTGTATTTAAGACCTTTTACCTTTTTCTCTAAGCCATTTTCATAGACCAGCATTTGTTCCAGGGGCGTATTTGCCACACAGAGCAGATCTGTAATGGCAGTTAATTTGCACCATTTTGCTTGCTCCTGTATTAATCAGAAAACTCTGAATCATCCCAGTGTTTCCAGATACACAGATGTACGAGAGAAACCAATGAAGCCCGTTCAGTTCTCTCCCCATTCAGAAGCAGAGACAATATCAGTTCCTGTTTACAGCCACTTGTCTGTTTTCCCCCACCCACACACTGAAATTTCTCCAAAATGCCCAGAGAAAAAGAGAAAGAAAGAAACTGACTTCATTTTACCAGGAAAGTTATTTCTAGGTATTGCATCTGAAACAGAACAGGTTTGCACTTTTGTTGTTGTTGTTGTTGTTGAGCACTTATTTCACCAAGGCTGAAAACTACCGAAGTGGCATAACGAGAAAGGACCAAGTAGTTGACTGTATTTCCCCCACCCTCCAAACCTGCCTTCATATTTTAGTTACAGTACACAGTTTACCAACCCTCAAAATGATTTTTTTTCCTGTTTACGTGACATCAGCTTTTGATTCTTTCTTTAAATATTTTTGCCTTGTAAAATAGACACATAGCAGAGGGTGGGGTCTGAATAATCAATATGACCACAGAAATCATGTTTTCAAAATACTTTGGCAAAGGATTTTCAAAAGTGACTTATGATTTTGGGTGCCCAATGTGAGACACATTGCAGTTTTCTGATAGTCAGGCCCCTTTAGGGTGCCCCAAAAATCACTAGTCACTTTTGGAAATCCTTTGCCTGGGTTTTTTTTTTTTTAATCTTCCTCAAATGTGGCAAAAATTGGAGGTTAGAGGTAGTGAAGTCAATGAGAGTTTTCAGTACAGGAGGAAAATAGGATCAGGCCCACATTAGGGTAATGGAAAATACTTCTTGGCATTCATGAGTACAACCCACACACACCTTTTTAATATGGGACTTATGGTTGTATGAACTTACAAGTGAAAACACAAGTAGCAGCCCTCGACCATCGGCTAAATCACTATTCGCGGTCTTCTTTTTATAAATGAGACACAGGCAGACTGTGCATTCAGATAACTTCACTGTGATTCCCTCGAGGCACCAACTAATGAGAAAGGATCCCTCTGTATTGCCATTTGAAACTCAAATGTTCAGAGTGTTTAAGTTTCTTCAAAGATAAGGGCCCAGTCAAGAAAAAGTTACAAACCTTTGTTAAGTTGTTTACAAATTAACTGGCTAACCAATAGGTCTCAAAATGGAATTGTAAAATGAGAAATCATTATCGAGCGGGCATGTTTCTAGTGAGAGCCAATACAGATCTGTTTCTGGCTCTACGCTAGTTAACATTTTTATCAATGACCCAGAAGAATAAAGTGTAAAAAAAAAAAAAAAAAGTTTGCAGATGACCAAAATTGTGAGAGAGTGGTAAATAATGAAGAGGACAGGTCATTGATACAGAATGGCCTGGATTACTTGGTACGCTGGATGCAAGTGAAAAATATGTGTTTTAATACAGCTAAATGTAAATGTATACATCTAGGAACAATTCAGGTCATACTTAACTCTGGGAAGCTGGGACTTTGAAAAAGATTCGGGGGTCATGGTGGAAAAATCAGCTGAACATGAGTTCCCTGTGCGATTCCGCAGCCAAAAGAGCTAACGTGATCCTAGGATGCATAAACAGGGGAATCTTTCTTGAGTACAAGCAGAGATGTTATTTTACTTCTGTATTTGGCATTGGTGCAACTGCTGAAGGAATACTGTGTCAAGTTCTGCTGTCCACAATTCAAAAAGGGTGTTGAAAAATTGGAGAGGGTTCAGGGAAGAGCCTTAAGTATGACTAAAGGATTAGAAAACCTGCCTTGTAGTAATAGACTCACTCTATTTAAGTTAACAAGGAGAAGATTTAAGGGGTGACTAGATAGCAGTTTCTAAGTACCTACATTGGGAACAAATATTCAAAAATGGGCTCTTCAATTTAGCAGAGAAAGGTATAAAAGATAATCCAATGGCTGGAAGTAGAAGCTATACAAATTCATACCGGAAATAAGATGTACATTTTTATCAGCAAGGGCAATTAACCATTGGAACAATGTGCAAGGTCACGGTACATACTACATCACGGGCAATTTTAAAATGAAGATTGGATGTTTTTCTTAAAGATCTGCTCTAGGAATAATGTTGGGGAAGTTCTGCAGAGCACAGGCCATAGGTCAGACTAGACCACCACAATGGTCTCTTCTGGCCTGGGAATCTATGAACCTATGAAAGGTTTCTATGGTCAGACGCTTTTTGTGCCAAAAAAAATCAAAAAGGCTTAAAAATGTTTTAAATGAAAATCTGTAGCTCCGGACCAATCCTGTAATTGTACCTGCAAGTACTGCCGTTTTACTTAATAGAGATCATGGAAGAGAAAGTTACTCATCAAGGTTTACAGGATGGGCTCTTAGTCCAAGAGTCCTTTTGGCAAGAAATTAAAAAACCAACCAACCAAAACAAAAAAAAACCAACCCACCCATATGCACAGTCCATGGGCAAGATTCTCATACTGTTACTTGAGGTGCATCCCCACTGAATCCCCACTGGGGCTTCCTGGAGAGTAGGGTATTACTATGTGTGAGAAAGGGTGGCAGAATCTGGCTCCACTTAAAGCTAATGAGACACTCTTTAACATGATCATGTCACTTTCCTTATACATTTGAGAGAGGGTTCCCCCCTCTCCCCTTCTACTTCTGTTAAACAAAGAGAAACAACAGTGCATTTGTTGTTTAAATCAACATGAAGGGACTGACTTAAAACCACAAAAGCAAGATTTATTTCAGAGCTAAGGCAGAGAGCTTTGCGTTATGTGCAGTGTCCTCCGCTCACTATGCAAGTACTGTGGTATTGCTGAGGTCTATGAACATTTGTGGTACAAAGCTGTAGTACATTCCATGTGCTGCAATTTCTAGGTACAAGGCAGTTAATTAAAGACAGAGTGTTAGGGTAAAATTCCAGGCTTGTTTCTGAATTTCTTTCAATTACTGGCTTACGCTGCCCTCCTGAATATATGAAGCCCACAAGCATGCTTTCTCTCTCCCCCCATCTCCAACAGCAATTTTAAAATACTATGTGTCTGAATGTGCACACATTTTACACATCATCATCTTGTCATGTGGGGAATGGCAAGAAAGATATTTTGCATAATATCCCCCTGACACCCCTCACTGTTCTTTACTATAAACCCTAGGATTCTTTTCTATTTCTACAGCTTGAGTGAACACACTCATTTATTTTTGTAGGGTTGCTCATTCCATAAGTGCCGAACGAACTGCGCTGCTGGCATGGACTTTTTCTGTATTGTTAAGGGGAACATAAATTTAAGAAGGTGAGAGCGTGATGGATCAAGGAAAGAGTTTCAGCTTTGACAGAGTTTCCTAGCAATTTTCAGAAAAAAATAATGGGGTGATAATTGGATGGGGATGTAAAGTTAGTTTAGTTACTGGTCTTCCATGTATAGCAGGAGATGGTTTATTGGTAACTACTTTCCTGCATGGATTGTTCCTTTGAGTCTGATGCACTATGAAGAGTTTTTAAGATATCGTCAGATCCACAAACTGAAGACGTTTAAAGATTTGACTACAAAGGCTCATTTTACAATCCAGAAAACTCTGGTACAAGAGGAGGGTGCCCACAATTTAAACACATAAAGGAAAATAATGATATAAAAAGAAATCAGTTTTGAATGAAAACTAGTCTTTGTAATTTAATTCCTAACTCTCGCATTTTGAATTCTTGCATTAACTGCAGGACCCCCTCAATGGACGTTAAGTGGCCAAGTCCACTACAGCTCTTCAAGAGTTTATCTCTGAGTTTCTAAAAAGTATTTAACATTTGCTTGGGGGATGGAGGGGGGAGACCAATCTATAACCATTTCATGAAGGCTCCTTTGAGACTGCTGAAAGGAGGGAGGAAAAAAACACCCTACAAGTTTGAGAAAAAACAGTTTCAATTGCACAAATAAATGTAAAAGCAGAAATGACCATTCAAGAAGATATTTTCACATCTGTGAGGAAAGTATGTGGCGAGGTCAAACTCCAGGCTTAGACTTATTGCTTTCTGTAATCCTGATTCATCACCAGCATCCTTTATTCACCATTCAAAAGCACTTAATTAGCTGAAGGGCTTGTTGCTTTGCCTTTAGAAGCTCTCCACACCCTCAGAGGCCTGGGCTCCGGCATTGTACTATCACTAGCAATACCCTTTGAAATCAAATCTGTTTTTCTTCTCCACGGTACTAGGAAAGAAGTAATTAAAAAAAAAAAAACTTTTCTAAACCATCAAAACCAAACCAACCAACCAACCACCCTCCTACCCCAAACAAAACCCAACTGGAACTTCTTTCAGAGTGGCACTGAAGAAACTAAATCTGACACTTTTTAAAAAATGTTCACAGAAGACACAGATGAAATCTGGCCAGCCGTTTTTGGTCTGATCAACTAAAGGTTTATTCATGCATGACCGGTTGGAGCTCTCTCTGCCAGAAATGTCTCCATGAAACATCTAAGCATTTAAAACAATGGGCATTTTCCCCTGAAGTCACAACAAGATTTGGACGTACTTAGGTTCAAGGAGCCTGATTCTCCATTGCTTTTCAGAATGCTTATCCATTTACACCAGAGCAGCTACCCAGCCAAAATAGTAGCATTTTGCACCAACTATAGGCTGACTTTCCACTTGTGTAAATGACCACACATGGTGCAGGGCACCAGGAGACTCAGGCCCAGGGTATTCAAATGTTTATGCCTATATAGATAAAAGGTAAATGAATAGAACGTGATGGAGAATATAACAGGGCACCTTTAACACCAAAGCACTGGGTCAGTGTACTCTCAGGACTTCGAATTTTTCTTCAGGTTTGTTTCTAAATGCAATAGCTTATGCTCAGAAATAAAACTTTAGCTCAAATGCACAAAGAAAAAATATCTTAAATAATCTAGCTGAGGGGTTTCCATTCTTCTGTGCTACCTATAATTTACGCTGCCAACTCAGACACCCTATTACTAGCTCTTCCCACAGCTAAATAAACACTGTCAAGCCCCTTTAGTGTTTTCTCACTCTTCATTTCAATCTGCTCTTCACGGTCTTACTCTTCTCCATGCACCACTCAATAGCAAGATGCAAGTCTGACCATTCATCCTATAAATAGAATTGTCTTCCCGCTGATTTTTGCTCCTCTCCATTCTTCCCTCCCATGGCTTTGGCAACAGAGCTGAAGCCAACATACCTTTTGTTGACTCCTCTCTGTACAGCTATTCCACGTCAGCAGGAATGCACAGAGCTCTAGGAATAGCATGTTTGGCTGCTGCAGAGCTCAGGAATGTGCAATGTGTCACACCCAAATGGTGGTGATTTATTATTTATATCCTCTGCAAAACAATCAGCAAAAGTCTATTTTGTTTTTGAGGTATTTACACAATCCAGATGCCATTCTCTTACCAGGTTCTACACAGTTTTACTATATGTCAAATTTGGGGCCTAGAGGACTGAAAGTGTCCCAACCTGCTCCTTGCAAAGCAACCTGAACATAGCCACTAACATTGCAGGCTCATTTGCCCTTCTGGGGACCTTCGTTTCCTCATTCAAGGACCTAGTTCTGTTCTCACACTAATAGGAATCAAGAGTAATTCCACTGAAGGCCATATTACATCAGAGGAGAATCATGCACTACATTTTTGACATGCAAGAACACAGATCTGCAAGTGCAAACTGCACTGCATGCAAATCAGAGCGATGCACAGCTATTTAGTCTATCTGGGCAAATGCAGTTTGGACTCTGCTTTCCAACCTGCCGCGTGTCCAAAACCTGACACACCTTTTGGACCACTAAATCTCCTAAGTGTGGAAAAGCGTGCATGATATTTTTGGAGACCACTTTTGACAATTTGGCCTTTCATATTCTTCCCTGTAGTGTGAATTTATGAATCCAAATCTATGTGCGTAATTTCACTCTGCACGGACCTATACTACATGAGCAAAATGAAAACTTGAATATAATCTACATGAGCAATGCTAGCAGTACCAGGCTTTCCAATGTCATACAATGCAAACTGTCAGTGACTAAATCAATATCTCTCAATGCTCAACAATGAAGACACAGCACTTCAGATGAGAGAAGATTAGACATTATCAGATTTACCAATTGTCCAGGCACTATGTGATTTTGAAAACAGTCTGACTAAGCCACATGATATATTTTATCTCTGAAGTACAAAAACACATATAGCTGCGAGACACCAGTAGGTTGCTCCAGCTTGTGGAATGCAGAGTCTTCTCTTTAATGTGTTACGACAACAACAACGCAGCTCACACTTGGGAGTCTGTGTCACAGCAGCTGCTCCGTTTCCCATGCTGCTCTGCCTGCTGCAAAGATCAAGTTTCATGCTTTATTGTTCTTCCTCCAACTGGCCACCATCCATTCTCTCCTCCTCCTTCTGTACAAAGCCGGACCTCTTGCTCAAAAGAAGAAAGCTCTATGTCTTCTCTTTACAAGTTTTAGTCACATATACAAACACACGCATGCACAGAGTATGGGGATGATTTCAAACCACCAAACAACATTCCAGGGCACTATGATAATTTCCTCTTAATATATTTCTCCATATTTTTCTCCATCAACAGTTACTACTTTTAAAAATGGAGAAGCTATTCGCCTCCCCCCACCCCAATCTTTTACTTGTTGTCCTTTAATGCCACGGTCGATCTCTGTTTGAATAGTTCTATTCGTTACTGGCTGTGATGGAGAAGTGGTGGTAATAAAATATAAAGGGCCCAGTTCTGCTCTCAGCTACATCGGTGTACTGGAATAACTCCAATGAAATCCACTGAGTTACACAGGCATAAACCTGGTGTGAAATCGGGATCACACATAAAATCTCAACATTAATGCTTTTGACCCAACTGAAAAAATAATTGTATACAAAACTGCAAAAGTTAAGTACTAATATTCAAAGAAATGTAAGTATACCGGAATTTTGATGCTTCATGTGCCTAGAATATTCTCTCTCTATGGTATTTTTTTTCTTTTTATAATTTTGCATACCGAGGCCACTTTTTTCATTAAAAATTGTCAAAGTTATTAAAACTCAGGGCAAATATCCCATCTTCAGCACTCACCATTGATCACAGGCAGCTTAACAAGCTGTTAAACATGGAGAACCAGTGTAGTTTAGATTATAATTAATGTAATAAGTCTTACCTTATAAAATCAGTGAGGCACTGTGAGCTTCCCTACCTGACGTGGACATGTGAAACAATCGTCACCTGTAATCACTGTCCTTGAACTTTACTGATAGCCCCCAAATTATACACTCTCGCTCGCTTGCTGTAGGCAGGCAGAGGCTAGAAATGCGGCACGGGCCGAGCATGAAGAATGATGCATGAAGGGGAGCCACTGACCAATTAAACAGAATCTCCAAAGGGAATCTTTTCCAGTTTTTCTTAGCTAAAGGGATAAATCAGTGATGTCAGAGCTCAAAAGGTGTGTGACAGAATGCAAAGCAGGGAAAATTGGGGCACCGGGGTCCTCAGGTGCAGGGGAAAAAACACTCTTAGCCCATGATACAGCAAATAACATCACTGTATGCTTAACTTTAAGAGGACAACTAGTCCCACTGAAGACAATGGGATTTAGACGTGGGGTGAGCAGACAGCAAATGTGAAAAACTGGGATGGGGGTTGGGGGGTAATAGGCGCCTACATAAAACAAAGCCCCAAATAATGTGACTGTCCCTATAAAACTGGGACATCTGGTCACCCTACTCACATGCTTAAATTATGCATGTGCCTAAGTGCTTTGCTGGATCAGGGCCTTACATCTGTAGCCTGTTTTTTTCTGTTTTAACACCTAATCAACCATGAAGTGCCCAGTGGTATATGATATATATGTTTGGATAAGCAGCATCAGTGAGTTTCAGCCCTTCCGACCAGCCTGTTTGAAGCAGATGCATCATAATAAGGGGCTATCAAGAGCACACTTATTTGGAAAAGGGTGAGTCAGTCCTGAAATGGCCGCTGTAGAAAGAAGCTACGTTTAGTTACCATTAAGAAGCTGACATTTACCAACAGCTACCTTATTTCTTATTCTTAGTACAGGAAAAGGCTGTGGTATCTAAGATACTATAGCGTGGGAACTGCTGGCACACACTGGACGTTTGAAAGCTGACCGTGGTACAGTGAAAAACAAAGAAACCCTCAATTTCATCTGTCATTCCTCAGCTAAATTCAACAGCACCTCAGAGACCATCCTCCGCTCCTCTGAGTGCAGGCCAGTGATAAGTGATTAGACTCTATGCCAGTTGGTGTCTGGTCAGAGTCCACTGTGCTCAATAAACGCAGCTCGGCAGATTCTACTGCCAAAGTTTTGCTTCTGGTTAGCAACATAGTTAATTGTGGCTGTGAAGTTGCATTTTTATTTTAACCACTTTGTTTCCCTTGTTCCTGTGCCCACAGAACAAACCCCATTCCTTTAGCTCTCCCTTTGTCAAAGGTCCTTGGTCACAACGAACATCTCTCAGGTCAGCTAGGATATGGACAGACATCACTCAGTGCCTCTCCCAGCAAGGGTTACTCGAGAGAAATAAATGGCGTTTCTAGCCCCTGACAGCTGCGGTTCTTTGTCCACTCAACACATAGTCCAGATCTACTTAGGGAAGGGTAGGCACTCACCAAACGGTGGTCATTTTTTGGTGAGTTTTGTAACAGGTATTTCAAATCTGTCTCCTGGCTACTCAAGTGCTGCATTGTTAAAAATACAGGGGCTACATTCTGGCGTCACTTTCCATCCAACCTGAGCCTACCTGGCTTCAGAAGTGTAATTTGGGGTGTAATTTGGTTCAGAGTATGAAAAATTATTTTAACAGAAAGCGACAGATGTTGGTAAATCCATCATGTGAATATCGTCACGGCTACCAAAATAAGCTAACTAGAAGAGCAAAATTATTCCCTTAAAAAGTAATGTAAATGGTTTGAGATATTTGTTGTACAATAGTGTGAAACTATCCACTCAGCTAGGGGAAACAGCTAGGATGTGTATGATGGAACGACATAGTGAAGAAATAAATACAATTACTCCCAAGCACCCCAGAATGTTGTTACCATGTCTATGCACATATCCAAAGGGCTCAGTGATGCTATATTTGAAGCAGAGAGGTAGGGGGGAAGAACCCCAACAAAAACATCAGTGTTTAATACAGAATAAAATACAGAATACAGTGTTTAATACAGAATAAAATGTTCTAACCTGTCTGGGTTGAGATGGCAAAGCAGCAGGTTGCATGTGTCTCTGCATCCGAGGTGGTTGCATCAGTTGTCGAAGATGTTGCTCGATGAACGGAGTATTATTAGCCTGTGGAGACTGTTGTGTGGCTGGAGCTTGCTGCTGTTGCTGGAGATAGTGAATGAGGGATTGCTGCCCTGGATTGGCAGTCATGGGTGACATCTTTGGAGTAGCTGACTCCGATGCAAAATGAGACAGTGGTTTGGTGTTATTGAAAGAAAACTGGTCTTGGGTAACAGGATTCTCATTCTGCAAGCCATTAGATGGCGGTTGCATAATTATGTTCATGTTTTTGGACTGGTTTGTAGTCATCAATTTAAAAAGAGAGCTTTGCATACTGGTGGGATTGCTGGTGGGAGTGATGTTAGGAATTAATGTATTTTGAGGACTAAATGGCTGCTGGTGCAGAGCTGGGCTTGACAGTTTTTCTGGCCTGTACGTTGGGGAGGGTCCAGTATTTGTGGAGGCCATGCTGGGAACCAGATTGTTCTGTGGACTTTTAATATTATTGGCCGGGAGGCTGGTTGAAGTCATATTGGATAGCATGGAATTCTGGGGGCTGAAAGGCTGCTGGTTAAGCGCTGGACTGGAAAGTTTCTCTGACCCATATGGTGGAGAGGGCCCGCTGGACGGGTTGTTACTGGAAGCCATGCTTGAAAGCAGAGTGTTTTGAGGACTTTGAATATTGTTTCCTGGTAAACTATTAGAAGTCATGCCAGACACCATGACATTTTGAGGGCTGAAAGGTTGATGGAGGGGGGATGATCCCGGCCTATAAGGCGGAGAAAGACCTGGAGTGGACATGGTTGGCCAGTTGGGAGCCTGTACTTGCTTATTAGTAGTAGACACTTGTTTGCTTGCTGCTAGCTGTTTTAGTTGCTGTGCATGCCAGTTAGATGTAGGCATGTTGGGCAAGGGTACTGGCAGAATAGACTGTGCCTGATTCTTATTCTGTGCTCCCGAAGAGATGGGTGATGCAACAGCTTTGTTTGGGGGAGGAACTGGATAGTTAGCCCCAACAGATGGAGGCCTCATTTGGGGTGATCCTCCACTTGTAGGATTGCAACCTGGAGAAAAATCTTTGTTCGCAATGTGGTTCTCCAAGTGAGATGTCTGCGGAGAGGACTTTGGCGTGGTGCTTATGCTTGACTGTGGGTGACTCAGACCAAGCGGCTCTTCAGCCTTGCTTCCCAAGATCTTCTCAAGATCCAGCTCATTAGGAGAAGGATCAGGCATTTTTGTCAGCTCTTCTAACAGATCTTGCAGCTCCTGGTCCACAGACTGCATATTGTTTCCTTTCTCGTCATAATGAACAACATTATTCTGTCCACCTATCGTCCCTTTCTGTCCTATTTCTGTGTTGGGTGGTACCGAAAATGGAGAACCAATGCCACTGCCATTCATGTGATTGTTTTCAAGTAGCGCTGAATGGCCAGCTACTCCCATGGAAGAAGTGCTGTGATTGGTGGAGAATGGAGAGTTCTGCATATCTGGACAAGACACACTGGGATTGGTCTCTTGGCCCATAGATAGAGTTACATCATCAAGACAAAGTCTCTTATTGTCACTTGGGAAAATGACATCAGGCATGCCACTGGAAGCAGGGGAGCTGTCATCTTCCAGTTTTCTCTTAATGGATCCCTGTAACTGCAAGAAAAGGACATGTTATTGGCCTTAGACCACATTCTAAAGCTGCAAGGTGAAATACTGAGACAGACCTATTGGGACAAAGTCCGCCAGGATGTAAGTGGACATAGCTGTATGGAAGTTAACAGACAAATGCTAAATTTGACATGTTAGTCTTAAACCGGATGTTAAAACTGTAATACATTGTCTGTTTTGTGAATAGCACAATTTAAAAAAATACTTTCTGGTATCATTTCAATGAAGACATTATGCTCCCTGCATAACACAGATGCCAACATTTTTATGGAAACTATTTTTTTTTGTCTAAACAATGGTAGAGTTGAATAGAATCCTGGATTAAAGTTGGTGCCCCACTGCCAACAATGGGTATTAAGTTCAGACCTGAGACAGCTAAATTATTTTACAGTCTTTAAAGACGGGGTATATGAAATAATCAGCATACTTTCTAAAGAAAGCAAAACAACCCTCAAATATCTAAACAAATTTTAATCTTTCAAGCTCCCCAGCCACAGATGTTTCAGACTTCAAACACCAAACAGCAGCAAAAATCTTCATTTCTGTTTCTTCTAAATGCACACTAGCCTCAGCTTTGCTTATATGAAGGACTGCCGCTCCTTCACAAAACCTACAGGGTTTGTAAAGCACAAAAAGACACATGAAAAACTCGATGCTCACTAAATGCTGAATTAAAAATCCAGTAATCTTGACAAATATGATCACACTTCCTACTTTATGTAAAGAAAATGAAGCTGAAAACAATGGCTCTTTAATGCTCCATTGACATGACATGTCAGTCTTTTCTAAATGTAATTATCTGCGGTCCTCACTTTAATAACCAGGGCCTGTGGGTCATAAGATTAAGCAGTCATTAACACTGCTACTTCAATTTAAAGGCGTTACAGTTATGTTATTTATCAAGAGAGAGAGACTGCAGGCAAATAATAAAAATCCATCGTTTCCTCTGAAACCATTTTAGGATGATACAAAAATTGCAAGCCTCTCCCAGGCCTGGTCTACACATTAATGTATGTTGACACTGTGCTGCAGTGTGGACTACAGGATTGGGCACTGCAAAGCACACCAAAGTGTTGCAATCTAACTGCCCCGCATGGCTGCTGCTTGTACAAGCTAAAAGGCAGCTAGTTGGCATCAGTCTCGATCACACAGGGCAGTGAGATCGCAACACTCTGTGCGGGTGGGAACTGCAGAGTGCATCATTCCACAATGCAGCACGCTTTGTGGCCTAGCTATGCCGGGGGGGGGGGAAATAAATAAATACATAAATAAAATAAAAATCAAATCACTAACCAATGTAGCTATGCCAGCAAAAGCCCTACGGTAGACACAGTTATACCAGGCAAAGAATCCTCTTGCCTCGATAGTTTATTTTTTGGGGGGAACTGGTATAAGCTACGCTGGCAAAAGAACGTCCATGTATCAGCTATGTCGCTGCTAGGAAGGTTTGCTAGTAGAGCGATTTGCAGGCCCTTTCTGGTGCAGACAAGGCCATAGAAGCATGCAGTGGTGTTATAAATTTAACTATACGGTTTCTACAGATCTATTATTCAGTTGGTAACGCATGTGGAGGGCACTCAGACAGAAATAAAACAAACCTTTCAAAACAGGCATCTCTTCTTCTGAGGGGGATCTAAAACAATCAGGTCCTCTCAATCATTCATGGTTATTAAAGCAACCTCATAGCACTTTTGCAAGAATATAAAGCATTAACCCCAGTGTCATGACCAAACTGCACCCAGGTTTATCAACAAAAACTCCCACTCTAGTTTACTTTACTGTAAGGTCTTATTTGTATTATGGTGGCACCTAAAGGCCCCAGCCAAAATCGAACCCCATTATGGTGGGCACTGAACCTCCATCTAGTAAAACACAATCACTCTCCAAAGAGCTTAAAATCTGAAAGGACAAACAAAAGTGAATATTCTCTTCCCCACTGGTGAACATGCCTGCATGGCAGCAGGAGATAAATATTCCCCATTATGTAATATTAATAGACAATTGTAGATAGTCATCCACTGCAGCATTCCATGGCCCCTTTCAGAAGCATGGCCCCAACTAAACAGTTGGTCCTGCTTCCTGAGAATTATATTTTCTCTCCTTAGTAGCCAAGGAGAGGCTACTTTGAAATGACTCTTGTAAGCATATCCCCAGTTTTAACCTCAGCATTGAGCCCTAACATAGAGAAGCAACAGATAACGGTCAGGTGTCCCTGAAGAATCTCTTAGGCCTGGTCTATACTGGGGTGAGGTGGGGTGGAGATCGACCTAAGATATGCAATTTCAGCTACGAGAATAGCGTCACTGAAGTCGACGTATCTTAGGTCGACTTACCTTGCGTTCTCACGGTGTGGGGTTGACTGCCGCCGCTCCCCCATCGACTCTGCTTCCGCCTCTTGCCGCAATGGAGTACAGAAGTCAATGGCAGAGCGATCGGGGATTGAACACTACCCGCCGAATCGGCGGGTAGTGTAGACGTATCCTTAGATCCGTCACCAGCTTTTGCTAACTCTGACCATAATTCATGTTAACATGCATTGAGTCCCAGGTTAAGTGAATAGCTTTGCATTGGCTGCCTTTTTCTGTCAGGGAGGACCTAGAGGATAGGTTTTGTGCAACTCCACATCTGCTCCCAGGGATTGCTCATGCTGGGTTCCACAGATTTTATTTTGTCAACTCTCCATTTCAATGGATGGGGAGGACGGTGCTTGTTAATGGGACCTGTAGTATCATTCATCTGTGAACAAGGCTTATGATTATCATCAAATCTAGATGGTGCAATACCTCCACTTTCTCAGTGTGCAGCTCAGAGAGATTTGGAGGAATGTGAGATGGCAGAGGGTCAATCTGGTGGTGATGCTCCAGGGTTTGAGGGTAGAGGGGAATATCAGCGAGTATGGTAGGGGTAGTTCTTGTCCATGTTTTGGATGGAGTTGGTCTACTCGTTGCTTACAAAAGCAACATTTGGGGCCTAGGGCCAAGAAAGCCTTTTTCATTCTCTCAGATATGGGCCTTATTACAGTGATCCATGACTTTGTGACCTCCCAACTGCATTACTTCAATGGGCTCTACATTGGCTGCACCTGAAAACCACGTGGAAGTTAGAGTTGGTGCAGAATGCGGGTGACTGCTTGTTGAATGTGTTAATTAAAAGGAACATACACCAGTTCTTTGACAACTGTACTAGATTCCTGTTGTCTTCTGGCTTTGGTCTCTAGAAACCTATGAAGTTTGATTCCTGACTGTGAGAAAGACAATTGCTCTCCTTGCCACACCCAGTGATAGCTAAAGCACTTTAAAGTGTGTAGATGTAAGCATCTGGGGGTTTCTGGCAGAGCAAGCTCAGTGAAGGATTATAGATTGTCATTTGCTTATTCCACTAACCTGACACAGCCTAAGTTTGGTGATCACTAGAAAACAGCACAAGTCCTCGGTCTGATGATGGATGGGCTGCCGGGTGGGAGATTGACCGTTTGTTTTTGTTTATCTGAAGTGCCCCTTTTCTTACTCTGATAAAAATGGGCTGACGTGGTATGTTTGAATCGATGTTGCCATGCTCTCTGAGACATGCCAGTAAGGCACAGCTGTGTAAATCTAAACATACACATTTAGAGAACTTTCCATTGGTTCCTTCCCATTTCCAAAATAAACACATTGTGATCCCAAGCAGCACCCCCGGAAACCTTGGGTAGGAAAACTGAGGGGGTGCCTCCCATACATGGCCAACTGCATGTCTGTCCTGACTCTTGAGTTTACTGCTTTCAGAACACTTAGAAAAGCTGCTTAACTGTTGCACTGGGGAGCAAGCGTGAAGAGAACAGGAAAACCCCATTACCACCTTGAATTACTAGAAACAGGCCTCCACAGACTAAGGCCAGAATTTTCGGAAGGGCTCAGCATCCACAGGGGATTTTTAAAACCTTCCAGCACGCTGGGTGCTGAACTCTTGTGGCAAATCCAGCCATAAGTGTCCAAATGGGATTTGCTGGGTGCAGAGTTCGGTTGACAAGCAAGACCTTGTATAGATTCCTAAATCAGAGCTAAGGTCATTTGAAAATCCACCCCTAACTGAGTATTGACCCCTTGCAAATCTGCCTCTAAGTCTCAAGGTACCCAGTAGCACTTGAGCTTTTAAAATTGCTTTTTAGTATAATAAAATGTCTACAAGGTTTTTTTTAATATGTAAAAGATATTGCCATTTCACTTTCATGGTGAGTATTTGCAGCTAGTGCCCATAAAACTCACAGGGCCAAATTCACCACTGGTGGAAGTGGGTGTAAATCCAATGAATTCAGTAGGGTTGTATTTGCTTCTGACAAGTCTGAATACTGCCCCATATCTGCAAGGTTAAAATACCACCTTTGAAACATCCCAAGCAAATAAAAGATGGCAATAATATACTGGAGACTTCTTTATTCGTTATCAGCTAGGGGTGGAAATCACTCATTGGATTTGATATTATATTATATAAAGGTGTGCTTAAGTATTCCATGCTCAAGCACACGATTCATTACTCATTTACAGTACACGCTATGCCACCTTGGTATCTCTGCTATGAGCCTGCTAGATTTTTCTCCCCAACTCCCTAAATCCCATTTGAATGCTTTCACTGGGAAATACAGTGCATTAACATGCCACTGTGGCAGTTCTGATAAGTACAGGGGAGAGAAATTCAGCTTCACATTACAGAGACACTTGCTAGTTTAGCTAATCTGATTGCAGTGGCAGCAGATCATCATGGCGTGCTAGGACGTCCATATCCAGGAGCCCCTGGGTGAACCAATTCAATCAGCTGCTCATTGCAGGCCCTTATCAATCAAGTTATTATGGGGCATCTCCAGACCAAGACTTGGCGGTGGTGCATACATGTCCTCCTCAGACAATTTCTTCACTAGCTTTCCTGCCAGCTTCCCTTGCCTGGCACTGGCTCCTCCTAGGGGAAAGGGTTGCTTTACTACAGCTCTCTCCCCGTTTCCTTTGGGATAGTTCTGAGATCACTTTTCGTGATCTGGCAACAAATAAATGAGAATAGCAATCAAAAGGTGTTCTGCCCCATTCTGTGCTGGCTATTATGCAGGAAAGCTCTATTTGGCAATGAATGCATGTGTATACGTAACTGTGCTGACTGACTACTGTACACGGCTAATTCTGTAAAAGCTTCATTCATACACACAAACAAGGACTAAACAGACAAGCAACCAATGTGCTCTCATGTGATCTTGTGAAAATTCATTAAAATGCATTCGAGCGCACATGATAGCCTCTTAAGAAATATTTGGGAGACAAAGGCAGCCCTTCTGATTTTTGCCACATTAAACTATGAAGTCTCCATTATCTCTGGTCTGCTTTTAAAAACGAGACTATGACATTGTCCCAGTTTTACTTTTATCTCAGAATGAGAAGGCTGCATTTCTGGGAAAGGCCGAAGCTACAAACACGTAGCACTGCTAGCTCATAACGGTAGCATAACGAGAATAAATAATAATTGTTTACACTACTCCTTCCAAGTAAGTTTTACAGCTGCGGTTATAAATATCTAATCTGTCACATACAACCTGTGAGTAGAGAAACAGTTCTCTGCCTATGCTTGTGCAGTCTCAATGGGGCAAGGAATGAAGGGCAGATTCAGTGAGACACAGCCAGACTTCCCCTGCACCAGCCCAAGATCAGGCCACCTATGTTATACCAACTGAGGGCTACACTGGCCTGTTATCAGGAGCCCAGTGGGCTACACCCAGTTTAAATCAATATGTGGCAGATTGAAGCTGTGGATACAGAGGCCACTCACACCAAGGTGGAGCATCACTATAGTGGGATCCACAGTCTCTTTACACCGCACTCACATATATCTAGGGTTGCCAACCCTCCAGGTTTGTCCTGAAGTCTCCAAGAATGAAAGAGTAATCTTTAATTAAGTATTAGGTCATGTGAGGAAACCTCCAGGAATATGTCCGACCAGAGTTGGCAACCTTACATAGATCATTAGTATTTTGATTATGGCAATTCCCACCCTGTGCCAGGCGCTTTCCAAACACTCAGGGCTTGTCTACATCACAAAGTTGCAGCGCTGGTGAGGGGGTTACAGCGTTGCAACTTAGGAGGTGTACATATCTGCAGGGCATCACCAGCGCTGCAACTCCCTGTTTGCAGCGCTGGCCGTACTCCCGTTTTGTCTCGGGTGTAGAGGATCCAGCGCTGGTGATCCAGCGCTGGTAATCAAGTGTAGACACTTACCAGCGCTTTTCTGGACCTCCGTGGAATAAGCAGGTATCCCAGCATACCTGAGGAAGCCTCTGGTAATCAAGCTGGTCTCCTTCCCCGGTTTGCTCTCGCGTTCCCCGAACCCCCGAGCAAGCAGGTCTCCTTCCCTGCGGTTTGCAGGGGGGTTCGGGGAACGCGAGAGCAAACCGCGGCGAAGCTGGTCTCCTTCCCCGGTTTGCTCTCGCGTTCCCTGAACCCCCAAGCAAGCAGGTCTTCCCTGCGGTTTGCAGGGGGGTTCGGGGAACGCGAGAGCAAACCGCGGCGAAGCTGGTCTCCTTCCCCGGTTTGCTCTCGCGTTCCCCGAACCCCCGTGCAAGCAGGTCTCCTTCCCTGCGGTTTGCAGGGGGGTTCGGGGAACGCGAGAGCAAACCGCGGTGAAGCTGGTCTCCTTCCCCGGTTTGCTCTCGCGTTCCCCGAACCCCCCTTGAAGCCGCCCAACAGCGCTGCAGTGTGGCCACATCTAACACCACTTGCAGCGCTGGTTGCTGTAAGTGTGGCCACTCTGCAGCGCTGGCCCTATACAGCTGTACTAATACAGCTGTAACAACCAGCGCTGCAAAATTGTAGATGTAGACATACCCTCAGAAGAAGACAGGGTCCCTGCCTGAGGAGCTTAGTCTAAAGCAGAGAGAGCTGCAGGGTGCAAGTGGTAAAGGCTGAAGCAGAGCAATCAGATTGAGAAGCGAGATAGATAGCATGATTCCATTTGTTAAAACACCTAATTGAATAAGCCTCCTTGCCTGTCTGCCTAGTCACTCAGCTTCATTTCTTTCTTAAAAACAGGAGCTATCCATGTAAGCCAACCTTCCCCTCCCATACTGCCAGCCTACATTAACTCCCTACCACTTGTTCCTCGGCCCACCCAGACTCTGAAAGGAACGTGCTGCCATGGGCTGAAATGCAGGACTCAGTGAGGCTTCATTTCTTCCAACTTGCCTGCCATCAGACCCCTCCTTCCATTAGAAACACACTGAAGCTATAGCAACGGCGAGACATTCTTAATTTAGGTCAACACTATGCAGAGATAATCATTAGGGAGAAAAAAATGTAACTACTAAACCTACTGTTGAGTAAGACGGTTCTGCTGAGCTTTTACCCAGCACATTGCAGATTCAGGCCCTGATCTATGGCAACCATAGGACACGGATTGCGGATCCCTGATCCTTGGCTCCAGTGGGGCCTTCTCCAACTTCCACATTGGTATTCACCTCTTCCCCTGATGCCCCCGCCAAAAAATTTGGTTACTATTTAAAAACCACTACCTCCCTTCCCCCAAACAGACAGGCATAAAGACACAAAGGAAAGGTGTGAAATGTCAATACTATTGCATTTTTACAGGAGGGACTATGGAAAGAGCAGAGGCCTGGAGCGTAAGGAAGTGGCCCTGTGGATGTAAGGAAATAGTAAACCCATTTCTACTGAGATCACTCAGGACACATTAGAAAAGTCCTATCCAATGCACTGCCATTTGTCACCTTTTGCTAGTGAACGATTCACACGCAGTCAGCTTTGTATTTGACTCCGGGCAGGTCTATGCTTAAAAAGCTGCTGCAGCACAGATGCACTGCTGTAGCGCTTTAGTGAAGGTGCTATTTTGCTGACGGGAGGGCTTCTCCCATCAGCGTAGTTAATCCACCTCCCTGAGAGGCGGTAGCTATGTCAACGGGAGAAACTCTACCATCAATATAACACTGTCTACGCCAGGGGTTAGGTCGGTATAACTGCGTCGCTCAGGGAGGTGGATTTTTCACACCCCTGAACGACGTCATTACACCAATGTAAGTTTGTAGTGTAGGCCTGGCCTCAATCCTTACAAAAGTCTCTGCTGGGATAAGCCAGAAGAGCTGCTTCTTAGCCCAGCTAGTGCAGCTCTCAGCTTCGAATGCTGGAGATCTCCTAGCTAGGCATTTAAAAAGCATGTTAGAGGCTCTCCAAAATATCAAGGACATTCTTTCTCCAAATTTTTTACAAACATATTGTCTTTTGCTTTCTTCCTCTCGGGCACCTGACCGAGGCAAGGAATTTAATTATGCAACAGACTGTGCATGTATACCATTACCCCTACTGGATGGAATCAGAACTGCTCGTGTGTATGTCATAGTCCTGACACTGCTAACAGCTCCAGGTAATTTTCCGTTAGCCGAAAACGGTAAGAAACTTGTGCTTTGGAAGGAAAATCTGGGTTCTGCGAGGAAGCTGGGCAGTCATGGCTTGCAGCACAAGGACAAAACGTGAACTCCTAGCCGGCCACAGAGTTGGTACTTTCTGCAAATAAACACAACTCAGCAGAAACAAAAGCTTCCACTGGGTGCAATACAACCTACACTAGCAGTTCAACATCCACACAGCCTGCTTTGAGGGGGAGACCATTTTGAACTGTAGCCTCAGCACAGCCCACACTGGACTCCTCTTTTGCAACCATTTCACCTTCTTTCATCTTCACTCCCTCTCTCTCTCTGAATGGTAGTGCAGTGAGATTCCTTCCTCTCTCGGTCTGATAGCACCAACTAAACACACCCGTTGGGTCTTTCAAAGGGGCTGAAGAGAGTCAGTCACCCAGCTCTCACTGAAAGTCCATGAGAGTTGGGTCCCTCTTTGAAAATCCCAGTTTCTATAACATTTATTTTCCTTTGGTTAAAGTCAGGAGACAGCCCAGCTGTTAAAATACAGCCAACCACCAGGAAGGAAGTTAAACTCTCTAAGTATCCATCAGCATTCTCCACCATTTTGAGAGCTTTACACAAAAAGCTCTCTAGACAGCACAAGGGTGCTTCAGAAAACTAGGGAATTCAGGTCACCAACTAGCTGTGAAGACATATGAATAATGGTGAGAGGGAGCATGCTTATCTTTTGAGAAGAAGGGATAGGCAATGTAACCTCCACTCAGGCTAAGTAGAATGGAACAGCTACACTCTGACACACTGAATTGTGAATTTTAAGCTGGAAGCAGAGTTTTTCTTTCAAGAATCCCTGCAAACTGTGAATGTGGGATTGGATGGTTTGGTTTTGAATATAAAATCAGAATCTATGATTTGCTTAACTGAACTGACTGGAGTTCATCTCTCTCTCTCTTTTTCTTTAAAAATGCTAGACACTGTCAAAACTAGAAGTGGTATATATATATAAGTGGTTTGCAGCACTCAGACACCGAAACTTCAGTCTCTGGTTTCAACAAACTTCTGCACATCAGCCCAAAATGTTTCTATCTGTTCAGACAAAAGCAGCAGTGTAATCTGAAAATGAGGCTGGCAATTTTCCATTTAAACAGATAAACTTCACTGAATTCTTTACTGTGTTGTAAATGTACAGATTGGAAGGATTTTCACCTCTGCAATGACTCACAATTCCACGATCCAGATGTAGTTTAATGATCTACTAATCCATGAAAACTCTCTATAAAAAATAAAGATAAGAATTCCACTGGGCATTTTATGACAAAGTACAGTTACCATGAAGTGGTTAAGATATACATTCACTTTTTTTTTAAAATGGCAGTGGTTACTTAGTGCTCTGCCCAAACAAAAAGATGCACAGCCTGCAGGTGGAAGGTTGGCTGCCTTATGGCACATGGACAATGAAAAAAACAGACTAGATGCTCAGTTGCAGATATGTTCAGGGACTAGGGGCCCCATGACAGTCATCTAGGGAAGAACCTGTCACCACGTTAAGAGGTATGAAGGCTTAGCATATCCCCGAATATCATTCCTGGCAGCCCAACTGCATTCTGGTGGCCAAAGTGGACATTACAGGGCTGCATCCAAGAAGAAATACCAACTCCTGAATAGAGAATAATCTGAGAAGCCACAGGGGCCATATCTACACTAAAAGAAAAGGTTTGTTTTTACTGTGTGCTAGAATCATATTATAGACAAGGTTAGTTGTAGGTTTTCTGTTTTGTTTTCATTAAGACAGAGTTACAAGAAAACATTAACATATTCTTGTGATGCTGTATAAAAGATGGGTGACCATTTATTATTGATACCATTATTATATAATTGCTACAAATCTTGTACAAGGTATATATCATGTAAGGTATCAAGGGAGAAGTTAGATTGTCAAGTATGATTATCCAGGTTAAATCCAGGTATCAGCTTTGTATCTAAAGTTATGAATATTGGCTATGTATTTGTATCTCAAATGTGTTTGTTCTTGGGGTAACATCCACAAGGTAGTTTACATTCAGTCTCGACAGCCCATTGGACGATTCAAAGCGTGATGGATCATTCAGAAGAATGAACTCTTCCGATAGCTCTTCCTGAGGATGCCTCAGACAACAAGGAGCCAAAGGCCACCCTTGTGATTCAGCAAGATCTATAAGGGCATGTGATGTGGACATGTGACCTTGGACTACATCTTTTTTAGTAACTTTCCATACACAGGGGCTTTGTTTGGGACAGTAAATTTCAACGCACATGGCAAAAGATATAAAAGACACTCGAGATACCTCCGTTTTACCTCATTCTTGCTCCAGTCCTCTGGACTGTAGATTTACAACAAAACGGAGTATTTTGAACAATGGACTGAGGATTATTCAATCATTTGGAAGTTACCAGAGATTTTTGCAAGCCAGCATGATCACTGCTACCAGCCTGATCTATGAACACTGAAAATCACTTGTATGTATAGAATTCTTTAACCATTCAATACATCTCTTCTTTTCTTTTACTAATAAAATCTTTAGTTAGTTTACTAAGGATTGTCTGACAGCATGATATTTGAGTAAGATCTGAAATACATATTGACCTGGGAGGCATAAGTGTCTGATCCTTTGGGACTGGAAGAACCTTAAGTATGGTGAATAGGGTTTTCAGTAACTTCTCACTATATTAGACCTGTGTGTCTGGATGAGAGCCAAGGGGCTGGAATGCCTAAAGGAGACTGTCTTTGGCTTTTGGTTAGGAAGTGTGGTGCTACAGAAGCTCCTTTGTTATTGGTTTGGTGAATCTAAGTATAGAATAAACCACCAGTTTTGGGGGATTGTCTGCCTGTTTCTTACAGTCTGCCTTGAGTGTGGCATTCTCAGTGTGGTCCATCCCAGGCACCCAGTCAAAACTACATTGTACATTACTTATTCAGGATCAGGCTAAAGATTCTGGCTTGCTGGCTATGGAGCCCTGTTTCTCTGAATGCACTAGAAAGGGTGACCAAATTGCTAAATACCTATCTTCTTGTTGGCACTTCTCTTGTGTATGTACTTGGTGTGAAAGCTTTTCAATTACAAGGACAGTCCATATTTTACTATACCACAATTCCATAGAAGGAGGGGCTCATATGTTTCTAATAATGTGCAATACACAAAGTCCAGCTGCTAACATGAAAGAAATTAATTTGTTCTGCTTATAAAGGTGATCTTTTACTGAAGCAATAGCTTAGCAGGATCAGGGGATTTCTAGGAAGCTGGCATTTTGTCATCGGACGACTCTCTCTAGTAAACTTAAGGGGAGGGTTTACCCTGCCTACCTAGCATGTGTTAAAAACTACAACTTGCCTTGTCTATACTAGGATTATAACAAATGTTAAAAACACGCCATTTCTCCTAGCATAGGCAAGCCACAGAGACAACTTTCGGATAGAGAAAGCCTTGAACTTCTTCAAGAAAAGTCAGTCTGGACCAACCTACTCTTCATGTTTTCATCAACCTACTCTTGATCATGAACATGGAAATACCCACGTGGAAGGGAGAGGAGCTGAGGATGTAACTATAATTTTTACAGTGAAAGAATTAGTTATTAACTAGTGAGTGTACATTGCATGGAGTTTTGCTTATTTGGACACACAATGTGTTCCCACTTGTTAGTTTACAATGGAAATGTGAACTCTATCCTTTTCTGAACAAAAATATATAGGGATCATCTATTAAAAGTTATAGACACACAAAATAATTCCTCAATGCAGTTTTTATATTCTCAGAGTCCAACCTTGCACCCACTGAAGTCAACGGCAAAGATCCCATTGACTTCAGAGGCACTTCTCTCCCCACTTTTAGCATCAGTCATTCTATCTGGATTACTCACTCTGTAAATCAATCTTTGTCTGATCATGTGTCAAATCAGAGGGACCTATAACTGTATTAAAAAAAAATCTGTTCTCTCTAAACTATTTTATTAGCCACTAGCATGTTGTCATTTTTATTGTTTTAAGTTTGTATTACAAAAACACAGTATCTATTAACACACACTAAAAAAAGGGCCTAATCAGATTTACCTTTCCAGTTCACAATCTGCTGTTACCGCATAGCTTCAGTCTGTGCTGATGTGACAGACAGATGAAAGTTACATTGTAAAATCCTACAACAGGAGAGCTGCCTGTACGAAACACCTGGGATGATCACAGCCTCCCTTCCTAACTCGAGTTGTAACAATTCAGAACACACCGCCTCTTTTCCAGTTAATGATAGATGCTTTCTTAAATTTCGACTCCTTCTGTCACTTCCTGTACTCTAATTAATCTTCTGCCTTGAGTAACCCTACAACACAACATGTAATCCCAACTGAAAGTACTTAGAACTACAGGGTTCAGCCGGTAAATGAAAAAATCCAGCACATCCTGGTTGCTGGAAACAAAGATGTCATCTCAGAGCATGCCCACCTATCCCAACTGGAAATTCAGAACGGACTAAATTGCCAAGAAGTATCTTCTTTAGTAAAATTAGCTTTACATTTTACCTTTAATAAGCTTCTGTATATAAAGCTTTAAATCTTTACTAAAAATTAAAGGAAGTAAATACTAAAACTCCTAGGGAAGTGACTTGATTTTTTCACGTTGACATTTGGATTCAGCTAAGTCTCAGGAAGATGGATGTATAGTTATGCTACACTCTGTTTTCATTCTAGAGTTCTAATACGGGCCATTTGGAAAAGAGTCAATGGCTAGATTCTCTTCTCATTCACACCAGTGTGATATTAAGAACATTACCACTGAGATCAGTGCAGTCTATGCCAGTGTACAATCAATGCAAGGGAGAAGACAATCTCAGCCAGTACATATCTACTTCTCCAGCATACTCTCTGCGATACTAACAACTCTTATGTTTCTTTCCATGTGTGACGTGACATTAAACTGGAGGAAAGAAAAAAGGGAGTTGGCTCTGCTATTATTTAGTGGGCTAGTCTGAATTATCAGGCTCATGTTAAAGGGCACAGCCGCTCCCACATAGTGGTACAACTCTGCTCCATCAAGACTGATGCACAGGTCGTACTAGTGCACCCTTCTCTATCAGTTCAGCTACTGTCTGTGCTAATTGCATTAGCTGTTAAACCGAATTTTCAGCGGAAAAATTTGCATTTGACAAATGTATCTGGAAGAGCAGGACACTGCCACTTACTCCTGTGTTGTTCTGCTAGCAGGAGATTTCTGTACAGATGCCTCTTAATTAGTCATCTGAAGACTTAAGCAATCACATCATGCATATTGTTTAGCTGTAACTTTTACGTTCCATTTAATGACAAGTGTTATTATCTAGACAGCTGAAGAAAGAAGTAGTTCTTCGCTCTTTTGTTTTTTAAGTTGGAGTACAAGAGCATTTCTTTCATATCTGCCTGTAAATCAAATCAATCTCAGATTCAATACTGTTCCATCACTGTTACCTCATAGGGTCCCGCTTTTAATACCTATAGTATCATTTTTATGTATTTTTATAGTCCATTAATTTCAAAGTCCTGTGGTGCCTTTTGCAGTAATTTCTTAGCCTACATTCATTTCTTGTGGCGATAGCCAGGATGGTGAAGTGTAGATATTCTCCACTGAACAAAAACAGATGAATTCGCTATTTAGGCCAAACAAGATTTTAAATACACTCTTAATTTCCTTTCTTCTAGCTTCCAATGCTGGCATGGTGGTACAATGATCATAAGCTAACAAGAACTAGTGATGAAATGCACAAGTCCTTGAATCACAATCTAAGTAGATCCTTCACCATACAACCAACTGTGCCCCCCCATAGTTTTGCACTGGTTTCTGCTTTAGGTTATTTCTCTCTTTTTAAATCCTGATGGTCAGACAGACAGACTCCTGTTGTTTCATCAGGGTTGCATTTTGTCAAGGAGATATGGCTAGGGATTAAGCAGCCTGGAGTCAAAGCCTTTGATTGTGTCAAACTGGTAACTTGACTCTCCCCAAATGCTCAGCACCCATCAGATTGCAGTGCTAGGAAATCAAGAGAATGAGGCATTTTTGGTTCAATGTCCAAAATATTTACACTTCCCTACAGAAAAGAATAATGGCTCTAACCTTATCTACTTGGTTGCTCTTGAACGTTAATGTTATATGGCCTGATACTGAATCAATCAGTGGTCTTATACCCACTCGCTATATTGAGAAACTAATGCAGTAATAACAATGAGTCGTCCTCTGGCACCTTAGAGACTGATAAATTTATTTGGGCATAAGCTTTCACGGACAGTAATGCAGCAATGTAACGTAATGTGAAAGCCTTGCTAGGGTTAGCAAGGAGCAAAAGGTTCAGAGGTGCAGTTAGAAGGTCTCTCCCCATTTCAAGACTGCAGGTTTTCTAAAGAGAATCCCAATTCTCTGAACCCCAACTCGAGACATCAAACCCACAATACAATCTCTTAGGGGGTCTGTATTGCTACTTCTAGCCTGACCAAAAGTGAAGTACAGAAGCCTGAAGAAAATGGAGTGAATGGGAGAATTAAGAAATTTGTGAAACTTCCTCCTCTCCCACACACTCCATCACCATCTAATATTTCTTCTGTGGGTTGGTGCCCTGACAGTCACTTGGAATTTCAAAGTAGAAACAACCCCAGAAACTTGAAATGAAACTATGAATTCTGTCCAGTTTAACATACAACTATAAAACCAGTTCAGGTTAGAGCAAAAGGCTCATGAGTCTTCGTGGATTCCTCGCTGACCCTGAGCTGAGTGGAGAATTTATAACAAGACAGGAAAAAGTCATATTTTATGTGGTTTCGGGTCTGGCTGTTAACATGTCACTCAGTTCTAACTACCTCTTTTCATCCTACCAGTTTCATCCTTCCCCACACAGCAGAGCTACTGGTCTCCCAGCATATTAACTAGAATTGAAACAAAGATTGGTTGATTGTCTTTATTTGTATCCTTCCATCTTTAACATCTGACCCTGGACCAATAGACACTTGCACATGCTCTCTCTCTCATGCGCACACACACACCTCTCCTTGAGCAGTGGCTGTTACTCACAGCTCGTGTAGGCTAGCAGGAAACTCAAGGTACATTTTATTTCAGGGCTCCCAAAATACAGTGTCATTAAAAAAAACCCAGACTCCCCACTGTGATTGAAATCCTGGCCCCAGCTAAATCAATAGGGGTTCTTAATATGGAATTCAGTGGGGACAGGATTTCATCTGATATTTTATTACTATGGACTAATGGAGTAAAACAAAAAAGTCTGGGATCTGGAAAATTATCCCCACCAAATCATAAAAATGTTAGAGTAATTCCGTGGAGAGAGGTGCTGTGGTTAAAATCTCTTTACAGACAGATTCCTCTCTGTCCTATAGGCTCGGTGTTAATCACACATTCATCACTGTAAATTGACAACATAAATGCTGATTTGTGCAAATGATGTTAGAGAAAATGGTGTTCTAGCTACAGAAATGAATTTAACATCCTTTCAAGCTTTCTACACTTCTCGGTTTTTTGTAAACCCTCATTTTTTAAGCCTTTGTTCTTCATTTAAAAGGCCACCCAGTGAAAGCTGTGAAGTGGAGCATGTGTTTCCACTGATATTAAAATACTCTTTACTAAATCTCACATATACATGTATACAAGAAGCTGTTTGCAACCTACTGTGTTAAAAGATGATTTATCAGATAACACAGCAAAAGTTTCAATATGTGGAATTAAAAAAAAAAGATGACTTTAATCCACTCAAAAATATTTTTATCTTTTAAAGCAAAATCTCTATACCCCTGAGATAATACCAACCTTCAAACACACACTGTGGTACCTGTTTGAACAATTAAGCCCATGAACTTGCAAACACTTAACTTTAAGCATGAGTGGTCTCTTCGGATTTAAGCCTGGGTTCAAGCCCTTGCAGGATCAGAGTTTAATTTATATGTCCAGATTGCAAGTCTCGTTGTCTGCATAGTACCAAATATAGCACTAAAAATGCTCAATAACTGCATAGTTAAGATAATTTTTTTAGCATCACTGGTGCACTTTTATCCTTAGATGTTCATGTTAAAAAAAATTCTCCCACACAATACAGCATAGCTAGAGTAGCTCAGTCTTATCCCCATGTTTTTGCCCCCCTTTCCAAACACAGCAAAAGGGAAAGCAGACTAAATAACGGACCGTTTTAGGGGTAACTGCGGTGTGCTTTGAATATTACAGATTCCAGCTTTGTCTTGAGCACAGCAGAAGGCTACCAAAGGATTGAGATGGAGCTCCACAGCCACATGTCTGTATTACAGATGGCAGCAGCAGAACTTCACCCAGATTCAAGTCAAAACAGACTCCAGTGGAAGAGTTCTTCACAGAGGACCTGTAGCGGGGCAGTCACCTGCTCCTGCCCTGAAGGGCTTGAAGTCAGCCCTGGGAGAGGGCCGAGGCTGCGTGAGGGCTGCGGCTAGGAAGAGCTGCCAGCCTCGGCTGATTGGGGAAGGCAGCCATAGCTGGGGTCACATCCCAATCAGACCATAGCTGGCCTTATAAAGGCCAGGGAAGCCAGGAGCTAAGTGAGTCTCTCTCTAGCTTGCGGAGGGAGAAGGGCCTGGCTTCTGGGGAGCTGAACAGAGTACCTACAGTGCAGCAGGGCTGGGGGAAGGCTAGAGGAGCTGGGGAGCTCCAGCTTGGAAACCCCCCAGGCTGCGGGCCTTGTTAAAGGCTGGAAAGGGTACTGTGGCTGCAGAGGGGCAGTCCAAGGGTAGGCAGCAGAGCCAGCCCCCCCTTGCTGGTGATGAGTGGCATTTACACTGCAGTCTGCCCCAGTGAACGGGGCCTAGATCGAGGGTGGCAGTAGCCATAGTCTGAGGCGAGGTGGGGATAGCGGGTAGGGGTTCCCTGGGGAGGGGAGACCCAGATTTGTGGGGATACTGCTAGGGGGCAGAACCCTGGCCTGAAAGGGACACCGGGGTCTAGGAGGGACTTGGGCCCAGCGGGACACCGGCCTGCAGAGGGTGCTTCAGAGGCTGAAAACACTAATTCCTGAGACAGCCAGCAGGAGGCGCTGCAGCAGTGAGTCCTGCCCCGTGACATCGTTGCAGGACCATAGTAGGATGTGACCCTTGGGTTCATGATAAGCTCTGAACAGCGACTTACCAATTTCCTCACTTACACTTGTCAACTTATTATTCTTAAATCCAGCTACATCTTAACCAGTGAGCTATTTAACTGCTCTTATGCTCACGTAACAAAAACGTGTGTTAGCTCTCGAGTGCCAAGCATCAGGTGGGAGAGACAGCCATCCAGTTACTGGTTTTGCAGCCAGACTGGAGTTATCAGTCATAATAGAAAAAGTAGTTTAGAATACCCAGAATAAAGCATGTGGCTCTGTTCAGGATTACGCCAGATGGTCCAGTTCCTCTTCTGAAATCCCCATAAAAGGAGCTGGACAGGGAGGAGAAAGGAGGGCTTGAAACTTAAAGCTGACTTTGTGCACAGCAACGTAAATCAAATCAAACAGCGTCAAGGGAACTCTCTGAATGTTCTGTGCGTGGCTGCCCACTTGTTTCCATTCCTTCCTCGCACGGGGGTGGCTTTGAAAATGACTCCAGCATTACTAACCTCAGTACACAGCAATAGCAGCCAGTGCAAGTCTCCGTGTGTAAGAAGCATCTCAGCATCTGGTGTCTCAAGTGTTTCAAAACTACAGGTTTACCACAAAAGGAAAATGAATTAGCCACGTGAGTGGCTGTGTTAATCAGACACCTGATCTCTGCACCTTCGAAACCAAGATGCTCTCCTCTCAGGACTGGACTGCATATGGAGACAATAGTCTGATGCCTTGATTTACTGACGAAGTACTCCTGGAATCCATACATCATATTAATGGGTCAGGGGAAAAGAAATTATGGAAAGGAAAGATTTTTATTCATTAAGATTCTTGGCTCGGATTTTCAAAAGAGCCTATGGGAATTAGGTGCTCAATTATTGAATTTCAGTGGGATTTGGAACCTAATGCCCTTAGAAAATCCCAACCCATGTGAATTTTACAAATGGAATTCTAGTCTCCCCATTGATAGGAGTTAAAAAGTTGAGCTAAGAATTCCCCTATCTTTGATCCAATAACTAAATACTATTAATTACTCTGTTTAATTTTGAAAGGTTAATACTTTGGAGATGATCTTTCCAAATAAATTAACTTCTGTTCACCAGGTTTCTCTTCCCTGACAACTTCCAGCTGCACAGTGATGTAATCTGACTGCCGCATAACGTGGAAAATCCGAATATTTGCAACTTGTAGGTGGGGCACAGGGACAGGGAAAGATGAAAGCTTCTACAGTGAGATTACCAATTTTTTGGGGGGGGAGGGAAGGTGTCAGAACTGCGTCGAGATGCATGTCAGTACAATGCATAAGTAGTTACACCTACTGTGGATTAGGTGTACAATGTGTTTGAGGTTTTCTTGTTTACTGCCAGAGTTATTTTCCCTTTTAAATATGGCACAGGATTTTACGATTATTAATTTGGTGTATTCAGAGTACAAAACAGCATTGCCAGGGCTAGGGTAGGGGGAAGAGAAAAATGATACGTGGTTTGGGCTTTCCAAAGCCCTTCTTTCTACGAGACTTCGGTTTAACATGAGAGGTTTCTTCCAAACCTAAAATAGAATATGGTGAAATATCAGGACAAGGCTGTGGTCCTCACTTCATGCAAGGGCTCCTCCAGTGGGTCTCAGGATTGAGCCCTTGTTTAGAAGCACTAAAAAGACACAGGTACTACAGAAACATGTGGACTTCTTTTTGAGTATCACTAGCAAATTACCCTTCCGTTTCCTAATACTGTACAGAGATTATGCCGAGACCTGAGAATACAGACTGCTGAAATGACAGAACATTTAAGCCATACATACTTCATTTAGGATGAAAAAACAAAAACAAAACTGCTGTTGTCTCTTAGTTATGACATTTCCGTTTACCTACTGGAATTGCGCCACTCTCCATGAAAGCTTTCCAGTCCAAGAACACATTTCGCTCCCAATGATGGAAAGCCACAAAGGTAAAATACTAAAACATTTTTTCTACATTAACTTATCTCAGCTGTCAACAGATCTGCCAATTCATCACAAATGCAGTCATTTCTTCATAAGGGTCTTAACCTGCCGCCAGATATACATGTTGGGAACTGCCCTGTATCTTATGGGGGGCGGGAAAATCAAACAAGTCTGTGTAGTAGCTGACTTTCAGAGATTCACAGCCCATGCATGCCACATGTTGGAGGACAGGACTGAACCTGAAGGCATGGAAGAAATGTAATACCATATAACAGAGAGCTGAAGCATGTATGAGGGAAAGTTCCCCTGTATGGTTATGATTAGGTGGCTGGGCGAAAATATTATAAAAATCTGTAGCAAGATTGTTGAATTCTGATTGCGCAGCTACAAGATCTTAGAAAATTTCAGGCAAAAGTTTGAATCTGACATTTATTCAGAATGCTTTAATCTAGAAAGTAGGCCAGGCATAGTAAGTTTCCAAGTGAATCTAGAAAAGGTAGGGGAGTGACAGTCATTTAACAGTCCCCCAACTCAGCTGAATAGCATGCGACTCCACTTCTAGATGAATGTTTGAGCTGGTTACTTCACCTGGTACTCTCATCATTAGTTCAGACAAGATACTTGGCCTCCCACCTGCAATGTGAGGCACTTCTACCTCCTTAGCTCAGGTCCCTGGCCAAGTTTCCCTGCTGGGCTAGTGGGCCTCACAAATTCCAAAAAGTCTCCTGGGCTCCCAAGTTCCTAACTTGGGACCATGGTCTGCTCTCAGGGGCACCAATGTCACCCAGAAGTAAGTATTTAACAGAGTTACTCCAGATTCTCATGAGCATCACCGAGATCAGAATCTGGCCCTTGGTGCATCCAAGCCAACAGCGTTTCATCTGGCTGGCGTGGTTGCCTGGGAAGGGAATGTTCAGCAACTCTTTTAAAAACAAAGCTGGTTGCAGTTAAACATCTCACAGTTGCCGGACATAAACTGTAGCTGACTCCCTCTGGTTCAGGCCTGGATTACCCAGACATGATGTAGCGTGACAGGAAGAGGGAGGAAAATGCCACCCTGGCTAAAACTGAAATTTCCTCCCTCCCCATACGCTAGGTCAGAGAAATTTATTAGGCATGAGCCTTGTACTTTTTGTAGCGAGGGATGTTTAGGACAGATTGTCCGATTGATATTTGATGGGTCTAAGTAAGAGCCATACACCAAGTTTATTTCCTAATCATTTGGAATGGACTATGGTGAAAACCAATTTTTGGGCCGATTCATACATAAAACAAAGCTTTCAATATTCCATTCCCTTTTTAAAAAATACATAATTTTGCAGGACCGATCAAAAAAACCAAACCAAAACAAACAAAAAACCCAATACATTTTGTGCTCCTTATATTGCCTGTGCAGAAATACATAAAGATCTACTATTCCCAGAGCGCTGTACAAATATCAAAGGTACTGATGCACAAAGCTATTCTGGCATGATTAAGCAGGAGTGAAGAGGTTTCAAGTGTTCTGCTTTTTTCCATTTTTAAAAGCCATCGTAATTGTGCCTCTATTCAAAGCCCATTGTTTTTCTCCCCTGCAGGCCTGATTCTTCACTTCCTTGTACCCTGCACCATCATTTGGACCTGTGTAAAGTGAGAGTAGGAAGAGGGGGCAAAATGCGGCTTTTCTGATCTGGGAGCATTTTAGAGCCACTTTGCACAGGTGTAAATGACAACAATAGGAGCAAGGCTGTAGAATCCAGTCACTACATGTTGTTCTCTAATGGAACTACCCTTCTCCATTCCCCCTCCTTCCATGTTGGGATTAAAAAAAATTATTTCCATTTAAAACAAGTGAAGAAAAAAAATGAAAAGCAAACAAAAGAGACGTATCAATCAGTCCTTTGCATTTAAAACTCACCAACATTTGATTTAAAGGGGCAAGGGAATAAAAACTGGATTAAGAAGTGTTGCTGGATTAAGAAGTGTACAGTTTATTACCAGACAAACATATCCAGTAGTATTACTGTATTTAACTTGTGTTTAAGAATGTATTAGTTCATAATATTGAACCGATCTGGAAATATTTTGTAGTTACACATTTAGATAGATGTAAAAAGGAATGCATGGGAAAAATGTGATGACATCATGGATGGACCATTCCATTTCAGAAGTTCAATCTTTTGGCATCTCATTTTGTATTCCTTTATAGGGCATTTCCTTATTTTTGCATAGCTGCAACTATATAACCATTACGCAATAGGAAAGAGACTATGTTTGAAGTGTCAGTATGAGTAAACCCCCAAAAATAACCTCCTTGCTCATTTACAATAAAATATTATTTTTAGTCCGGATAAGCAAAACTGAACTACTGGGAAAAGAGAGGAGATTTCAAATAAACGCATTTAGCATTCGCCCAAAGTGGCGCCAACCCCACATAACGCGGTGTCATACAATGTAGCTGTACCAACAGCAAAGCACAGAGGCTCATTTCCAAGAGTAATCCAAAACCCATTGGAATCTTTGTGTGGATTTCAGGGGTATCACATCAGGCCCCAAGTGCCTGGGCCATTATGTAGTTCGATAAGGAAGTGGTTAGGTGGGGTCTGATCCTTTCACTTCCATTGGAGCTGAGGGCACTCAGCACTTTGAAGGACCGAGTTTCTGGTTTGTGCAGAACAATGTACAGGCATGCTCAAGATTCACACTCCGGTGTTACAGGTTCTTTTATGAATTTTTGACAAAGTTCATTATTCCAGGTATAGCACTAAAAAAACCCCAAACAATCTGGATTGTTTATTAATTATGCCGAAGTGGAATAGTAAAAGAGGGCAGCATCTGTTCTAACACTGCCTGTGAGTGCAATGTGCAATTGTGTCTCTCTGAAAAAAAGATTTAACTCTTTCCTGAACTCTCTGAGCTCTTTAGCTGAGGGGAAAAAAAAATTAACCCCCCTGCAGCTATACATTTCTTTTAATATAGGATTGCCTACAGCTAAATCTGTGGATACTAATCAATGAACACATAGGGATTTTTACTACCTCTTAAAAAAGAAAAATTAACCTCATCTCCACATGAGAAAGTGACAGCAACCATAACCAGCGTGCAGTGCAATCAAGGCCACAGCAGAACACCACTAGCACACAACTAAATGCTGAACAGAAATGCGCAAGCCATCAGCAGTGTTAACCATAAAAGCAATTTTTCCTGTGACAATGGTGACCACAGGCGTGTCACTTTCTTCCAGTGGTGAATAAAACTCTAGTGGGAGTTTTGCTATAGATGTCAATTGGAGCCCTAAAAGGTGTGACTTGCATCCATCACTTCTGCTTTTAACTAATGCCATAGGTCAGAAGGTAAGTAACTGATCAGAAAGGAATAGGATGAGACTGAAGCAATGGTCCAGACCTCCTGCCTTACCTCTGAAGTGCCATGCTTGTATGACTACATGTTTTCTCCTGTATTGAGTTCCTGTTGGTATTTTTAGAAAATCTTCTTGAGAGATGAAAAAATGAATACCAATTTTAGAAATTCACTAATTAACATAGCTAAAAGTAAATTCTGGAAAGAAATCTTTCAGTTCTGTGCCTTTCTACACATGGGACAGTTAGCACTAGGCTTAAAATAAAAATAAAGATAGATTTCCCTCTGATTTACAATTAAAGTGTTTTTAAGTAAGCGATCTAATTGTTGACTTGATAGTCCATAACATCAACATTGTCAGCAGGATTTCCAAAATGCAAAATATTGACAGGATCAGATAAACATATAAATGAGGGAGTTATTAAAATGCAAATTACCCGCCTTGCAGAACTGCTCTGTGCTGCTACACAGGACGCCAGAGTCGGAATCCGGGCCTTAGCCTCCTGCTCACTGTATCAGTTGGGAGTGGGGGGGAGAGCAGGAGGGATGGAGTGCAACAGAGGACAGTAATTGGGAACAGCACAGACTGGCTGTAGAGAGAGCCCCTGTCTAACCATCTGAGCCAGAGGACACTTGCATTAACATGGGCCCACACAGGGATAAGGAAGGAGTGGAATTTTTTTGGTTTTGTATTTTTTTTTGTGGGGGAATTAAGTGGGTATAAAACAGGCCTTCAAAAGGTGCATACACAGGCATTAGACTCTCCCTGGATTTCAGGTCCTACCAGAAAGGCTCCTCCTGTGGAGACAAGCCACAATTAATAAGCCAGACAACAGCTGCGCATGGCCTGGGGGTGGTGGGGGCTTGCTCTACAGAAGAATGGCCAAAAATTGAAATTTTTTAGGAATTGCTGACTTCTGACGTGGAGACTCACAGTAAGTGCTAGAGAGCCACTGAATTAAAATGTACTCAAAATGGAGCTCTGAAGAAGAGGGGGGGAATCCTCCACATCCCTAGAGGAGATCTCAGCGTCCTCATTGTCTTCTCTCACCATTCAGCAAAGATACCGTTCTTCCAAAGGACAGGACAGGAGTCCAGCAAGATCTTGTTAATGGTATTTGGGTTAGAAGAGTCCTGGTTGTGAGATATAATGAGGCACATTTCCCTCCCCCCAACACCCAAAACAATTTAATTTTTTCCCCTTCTCTTTTGGAATTCCATGTAATAAGCTAAAATTTGGGAACAAATGTGTTATTATTTTACCTTTAAACACATTCTTATCATGCAAATATGTTGGCTGTGGTGGGGTGTATGTCTGTCTGTGTATGCATGTACAAGACAAGGAGCAAAATAAATCCCACCCCTAGTTTGTGTTGCATAACATAAGCGTCAGCTAGAAGAAAATGTTTACAGTCAAATTATAATTTTCATTTTAACTCCAAGTCTTCAGGAAATGCTGACAAGTCTATGAGTGCATTTCAGTCCTGTGAATGCTGCTGCTACAATATCGAAAAATTACACCAATTTAGAGGTAACATCCACTCAACAGGGAAATTCTAACAGGGAGGTTTGTCTAATGGTATAATTAGGCTAAACAATGCAAAATTATAACTGTACGTTGTGCCATCTTACATCTTAAACTGCAGCAATTCCACCTTTTGCTGCCACTGCTCATGATCACCATTTATTATTTCTGTTATCAGAGCGCTACGAACCCTAAACACGGGCCAGGACCTCTTGTGCTAGGACCCATACAAACACAGAACAAAAAGATGGTCCCTGCCCCAAAGAGTTCACAATATCTCAGAGGCTGAGATGGATCAGTACTTCTATGGGAGATCTTTGAGGAACACCAAGGTAGTGCAAGATGTGGACCTGGTGATTTAGAGGGGCACTCTTTCCTCTGAGTATGTCATGCCATGCCATGCTGTTAGAGGGCACTAGGCTGACAGAGATACATCTCATCTGAAAGACAGTAGGTGGTCATGGAATCATAGAAGTGTAAGACTGGAAGGGACCTTGAGAGGTCTTCTAGTCCAGTCCTCTGCACTCAAGGTAGGACTAAGTATTATCACCGACACCTATGATTATGATCACCTATAGCAGTGGTTCCCAAACTTGTTCCACTGCTTGTGCAGGGAAAGCTCCTGGTGGGCCGGGCCAGTTTGTTTACCTGCTGCGTCCGCTGGTTTGGCTGATTGCAGCTCCCACTGGCCGCAGTTTGTTGCTTCAGGCCAATGGGGGCTGCAGGAAGCGGCATGGGCTGAGGGATGTACTGGCTGCTTCCAGCAGCTCCCATTGGCCTGAAGCAGGGAACCGCGGCCAGTGGGAGCCGCGATCGGCCAAACCAGCGGACGCAGCAGGTAAACAAACCGGCCCGGCCCACCAGGAGCTTTCCCTGCACAAGCAGCGGAACAGGTTTGGAAACCACTGACCTATAGCTATTAGGGATCTCACAGTGTGCAGGAGTGTAATTAGCTGTTCTGTTCATTCCCTCTGAAGCAATTGGCATTGGCCACCTGGATTAGATGGCCCTTTGGTCTGACCCAGTATGGCCATTCTTATGTTCTTAAACCTGGTGTTCTGGCCAAATTTCATTAGAGGTAATTAAAAATCCCTTTGACATTTCAACTGCATCCATAGTTTTCCCTCTTTCACTTCCCATCCTAAATCATTGGGTAGTGTTGTTGCATGCGGCTGCTCCATTTCACCTCAAAGGCAGCTGCATTTTAGTAGTACGTGATGTAACCCATACACATCGCTTACCCGCCTTGCCAGGAATGGGACATAATTAGTCGTACTGTCTAAAATGCTTTAAAGTTTCCATTGAGTAGTGACCTGTATTAAATATCTGTTTTGTAACATGCATGGTCAGTCAATGTAGAATTAGGCAGGCAAAAGGTTGCCAAACCTCACTGATTGTCATTGAGCCATACTGACACAAAGCCAAAGACAGTTCTTCATACTGTCTTAAAAAAAAAATCTGAAATAGATTGAGCTTCACACACATAGATAACAGCAGAGATATGGAAACAAATTGAAAAATACTAAAGTGTACTTGAATCTGCCAGGCAGGAACCAGCAGTAATGCTGTACTGAATTTGCACAGAAATTAGATGCCTCGTTAACTGTGGATAGATGCACAACTGCTAGAAATTTAAACTTCCTCTTTTCCCGAGATCACAACAGTCATTACAAATCATGCAGATGAATGAATGCTGAAAAGACACTCGCAGTTCTGCAATTTTGGTACGATGAATCCGATAATAAAGGAGGGAGGAGGGGCAGCGGCAGTAGTAATCTTTATAATCAAAAAACATTTTCTGCAAAGCATTTCGCTATTGTTCATATGTAAAGTACATCATGCTGCTGTTCGGTAACAAACTGTCCTGCATTTTGTAGATAGAGAGTTGTTTTATTACACATTCCCTGATTTGTGACTCAGAAAAAAAAACAAAAAAGGATCTACTTTTTCCTTCTGAATGACTGCTCAAGAGATACTGCATGGCTGGATAAAGTACGTTGCCCTGGTAGTTCAAGATGTAGCATTTGCAGTAGTACATTTCTACCGCCTAGTATTACCCATGGAAATTACTAACAAGAAGTTAGAGGAACTGAAAGCTACACTACCTGTGTCAAAAGCACAACCAGAGTGTGATCTTGAAACAGGTTGAGCATCTTGAGTTTGTCAATGGGAGTTGATGGAGTAAAGCACAGGCCCCTTTAGCTGCATCAGGGATATAAAATTCTACTGTACCTCCTCCCAGATCTCTCCTTCTTCCTCCCCAAGATAATTTCACAAAACTGAAGGTTTCTTGGCAAGACAGGCTTTTCTATTCTCTCACTCAATTTGTCTTTCTGACCAACAATGGTTAGGTGTGGTGCAAATCTTTGCTTTACTGTTTTGAGCAAAAGGTCTTCTTCCTAACGCTAAAAAGGGTTACCAATGGATACTAGTAGCCTTGACCACGTGCAGGAAAACCGAGCCTGTTGCTTATCAGTTGGTTTGGCACAATTCCATGAGTAACGCTGTTATAAAGGGCCATCACAGTGTGAAAAAGGAGCTGGTCTATTAGAATACACTCAGTTAATTCTGGTTGAACTAACTTTTCCTAGGATAATAGTTCACACTGAATTTATACCATTGTATTAAGTGTAGTATGAAGCAGAACTGCAGACCTGTTTCTAGCTCATGGTGCAACATTCAGGAAAAAAAATAAACTAAAATCTCTCAAATATAAAACCGGTGACAATCTCTGACTGGTCACAATAATGTTTACCAAAACAATGTGTGAGATTTCAAATAAAATTCCCCACCACCATAGCAGGAAAAAATATTTAAAAGTCAAAAATTCCAGGCTCGCTACATTTACTGTAATTGTTCTTTATAAGAAGAGCCCTCTAGTTATGTGAAATGACATTACCTCACAGCCCCAGGCTCCCAATTCTATGAACAGGAAGGAAGCAGACACACATCTCTTTAAGAGCTGTTTCCTCTCTGCTCTATTAATTTCAGAGATTAAGCAAGCCACTCCTTTGTGGCATAATAGAGCAAGATAGAGCCATTGTGTTTGCAGATCCTCTTGCTAACTGTTTTTTTTTTCTGAATTTAGGGGGTGTGGGGAATGCCACAGCATTTTATTCTCAGATGAAAAATGACATAAAAAGTCTGGCAGCTTTAATTCCCCCCTCCTTTTAGTTACAATTACAGCATTTTTTGGGGAAAAAAACAACCATATCCAACCTCCACCCCACACACACACACCCCATGAGAATTTCAGTGCCTCACTGATACAGTTCAGGAAAAAGAAAGTGCCGTCAAAATGTCAAAAATGAGGGCTGGGTTGTTTTTTGTTTTTTTTTAAAGGGGTCCCTGGATGGACTGAACTTTTTTCAACCTGGAAACCTTTCTGGACATACACATCTTGCCATCCCATCTTCAGTCACATTGATAGAGTGGAGACATTCAATTTACTGCTAGCAATTCTGACTGTCATATCCTCATTTTAAAAGAAAAATAGTATATTGCTCTGTCTCCTTCATGGCACAAAATTCCTCCAGCTTGTAACAGACGCCGGATAACCTTTGATAATACGGAAGCCACTGCTTCTCCTTTTCAAAAGCCACAACACATTTATGTTCTAGCCAGGATTATAAGCACTACAGTAACCCACCACTCCAGCAGGGTCTGACTGATTCCTGAAGTTTTTCTGGGGGTGCTTGGGGGAGTGGAGGACAGGTCACACAACACGAATACATGTAGGGATCCCCGTTCTGAGTTTGGGTTTTCAGTCAAGCAGATGATTGATCCTTATTCTTAAATGTTCCCGTGTTCTTTCCAAACTGTTAGGCAAACGAGTGTGGAAACACAAGAGTTTTTGAAGTCAACTGACAGAGGAAATACCACTTCGTGGGGGAGCGCAAAGCGGCAAAATACTTTAGACCCGTTCACATTTTTCAGCAGTCTATAAACATGGCTGCTCCTAAACAGAAATGTCATCAGCAGTGAATGGATTTCTTTACAGAAGGGAGGAATAAAAGATAAATACATGCACGTGGTTTTGAATGTTTTCTAAAAAATATATTTTAAGCATTACAATTAAATAGAGATCTTCTGTCTGGGACAGAAATATATGAGCCAGAACACTGTTTTTAGTGTACCTTTCTTGGAATACAGACGATGAAATACAAAACCCATCAGGATAAAACAATTTGCCTATTCAACAGCTTTCTTTTCATGAGCTGTTTCATCTTTTTACAGGTTGCCCCCCACCCCATTATCCTCCACCTTTCCAAGCCTCCAGTAGAAAACCTGAGAAAAAAAGAAATGGGTTCTTTAAACAAAGACCTGATTCTCTGGAACAGGAGTACACACATAGTAGTAAACATAAGCGTGGTATTTTGGGCATGGCGGTGATGAGTTACTCTGCCACTAGCTTTAAGAATTTACTGCACAGGCTTGGCTCAAGGCTTCCAGTCCTTGTAATAACCCAAAGGAAAGAATTCTAGACCGTGAGTCTTCAAAGACAGTGTCCCTCTTTCACCAACTATTTTTTTCCCTTTAACTTTCAAGCACGGTTCCTGCTGCTGAAAGATGCCAGCTGGACATCAGTGGTTACATAGAGGACTCAGAACAGGTACAGCAGATCTCAGACTGATTCACCAGTATGCCTTAACTCTGTTCTAATGCATTTAATTTGTGATCTCTGCTGAGGATGCCAGTTGTGAGAGTGAGAAATGTGGTTACTTGTCTACAAGACAACGGACTGAGATCACAGTTAATTTCACATAGGCCACTGAATAGCAACAACTTTTGGTTACCATTCATCTAGGCAGGATTTGAATCAGCAACCTAGAGCCAAACGGCTCTGTATTCCACTTCCAGTCCGCTAGTTCTCGAACTACATTCAAACTCAAATCTGTTGTTTTTTTCTTGTAGTCTGTCCTAACTTAGCACACTACCCTTCCCCTCTGCTGCAATGTCTTAACAAGCCTTGCATCTTTTAAATGTATATCTGAATCAGAAAGCATGTCTCAGGGGTCTTGATAGTTCCATGAGTGAACAGTACTCATGCACACCTGGCATTCTGCATCACATCTTGACCCTATCTTTGAACTAGCTCTCTCCCCCGCATCCCGAGAATTTCACTTGATTATAGAGCTCATGATGTTTCTTTTATACTAACACCTGACTGATGCCCCCCTCACTTTCTTTGGTTTGGGAAGACATCCACAGAATCTACTGCAAGGGGCATCTTGAGTTTATTTTGTTGGCAAGAGTACCACCAGTCTAACTGCTGGGAATATGAAACGGATTACTAAGTGTAAGTGGAACTATGAAGAAAGACAGCTGGGCTTATTCAGTATTGCATATCTGCTGTGGTGCACCGAAAGTAATAATTGTGTGCACCCGAAAATATGAACCTTTGAAGCTGGGAAAGCCAGTTGGCCAGTATTGGGGCAGTGAGGTCTGAATTTGAGATAAGAGCTCAGTCCTATGAACCTTGTTATATTTGCTGTGAGGCACTGATGTATCACCCTCACTGGAGCAGTATGGAGAGGCGCTAAAGGAGGTGTGTTCAGACCTCCTTGGTCAGTGGGATGTTTATCTTTACATGAGGCTTTATGCGGAGGATGGAAACAATAAAGAAAGCCACCTGCACAGTCTTGGGAAAAAGACTATCCAGTGAACAGGAAGGATTTATTATTTTTAATATCAAAAAAGATGTCCATATCTACTCTGCTCATAAACTCAGAGCAAACTGGCCTCAAGTCAATGAAGAAAGAGACATAGGGGTTTAAAAAAATAGTGTAATTTGGGGGCTCAGAAAATCTGAGTAAGTGACAATATTAAAATGATCAGTCAAAACAACCCATTCCCAGCACACAAACCTTTGTTTCTTTCCTCTAGTAGGGCACATTTCTGCTCTCAGATCCACCCTTCAGAACACTGGCAAAGGGAACCAGTGTGCCCTCAATGTCTGACACAGGCGGGCAATGTCAGCTTAAGTTTTCTTCTCCTCACAACACACACTCAATATTGTGGGTTCTTTTCACCCCAGTGAAAAGAACCTGCATGAGGCTCTATTCATCACTTAAGTACAGCCTCATAATATGAGCTTAAGCAGAGTGGAGCAGACCCTGTGCACTGGGAGAAGTTTCATACTCCTGAATTTGGGAGCCTTTATGCAGAACGAAAGCTCAAAATATGTGCTTAAAGCCTTGTCTATATGAGAAAGTTGACCCAGTTTAATGAAAGATGTAAATTTAAGCTTTTTGCATTAACCCCCCGTAGGTGATGTTCTTATTTGGGTTTAAGGGTGCCTTATTATGATTTAGCTTAAACTGTTTCCTAGCTGACTTTAACTAAACCATATAAACATGTCCACACAGCCTTGCACTGGTTTAACTAAACTGTTTAAAAAAAAAAATCACACATTTAGCTAAACCAGTATAACTTTCTCATTTAGACAAGTGCTTCAATAGGACTGAAAATGGTGTTTGGGATAACGATTCTTTCCTTACTTGAGGTTAAATGCAGGATCAGATACCTTGAGAGTCTATTTCAGATGCTTCGTACAGGTTAAAAACAATTCCAGTAAAGATGAAATTTCTGAACATTTGTACATATCCTTATACGCTGTACAGTCCTTTTAAACAAAAATTGCAAAATAAATGCAGACAAATTGAGTAGATCACAGCACGTTCAGGGTTCAGTAATTCATAATAAATTGCCAAATCCTGTCATGCACTGTTTTGCCAGACACAGAAACATAGATAAATAATTACAGCAAAGGGCTAATAAATATTTCAGCTTTAAAAACAGCTTATTAAATTGAAGGGGGAGCGGGAAGAAAAATAGCGAAAGCATTAGCTATAAATGAAGTTTCTTAACCTAACTGTCAAGGGTTGAAAACATGTAGGCTGAAAGCTGTACAATCTTTTTTTGAGAAAATAAAGGTTTGAAATGTTCCTCCTTTAGCGTGACTGAATTCCTTTAGAATGTGACCTCAACATGCCTTTCCTCTGTCTTTATCTGCTGACACAGCAGAGCTGTTGCTCTTTCACCAATGACCTGCGCAATCAATAAACAACCTACAAACTGTCTCAACAGAAATGGTCCAAGCAATGATTTGTCTTACATCTCTGTGGCACCAACCACTGCTATTACTGAACCTTTCCCCTGGATCCATGGTTGTATCTCAGTGTGAATCCATTGACAATACTGGAGTCAGGCATTGATTTCTTGTGCACCCCAGACAAGTTTAAGTCAGTTGGGTATCTGATTTTGCTGTTGGATGCCGTCACAAAAACTGCTTTGCGTGTTATAAGCAGTATATACAAATTCTCATCATCTTACTGATTATTTAAAGTCATTTCGCAAAGGGAGAATCCAGGTTCATGTAAATAAAACCTGAACAAACCGGTCAAGTCAATGTTAAATAAATAAATAAAAAATCTGAGCTCTATGAAATTGGCAAGATTTACCAAAATACTGTCTGAGCATCACCGGACTTCACTAAATAATAAATGAAAAGTAACACTCCCAGTCACTCACAACTGCCCGCAATGAAAATGAAATGACAATAGGATCCAAAAGAAAATGGTGACCTCATGACCATTCAGCTGGCATGGATATTACCCTGTAAATACCACCCCATATTAAAATACTTGAAAAACAATTAATATAAAGTTTGTCTGTTGCATAACATAAGAAAAAAATTACTTGGATTTTCAAGGCTATTTATAAAAAAACAGGGGGCTATTTCGACTCATATTTGACCCATATTAAAAAAACCCAAAAAACGGTTTTACAACACTCAAGACTAATGAAAAGGTTTCCATGTATTATAAAAAGCCACAGAAATAGAAAGAAGCATTCTTTGTCATGTTTACAGCACAAATATTGCAGCATTGAACTAGTGTATAAGAAACTAAACCAGCGAAAATTATTAGAGACCAACTATAAAAAGAAGTGAAACACGTTAGTCCATATCCATTGCCAAACTCAGTCAATACAAAAGAGAAACCACCAGCATAAGCAGTGAAAAGTAACAGATTATCAAAGACGAAAGAATGTTATTCATGTAAGGTGCCTATTCTCATGACAAATAACACATCAGATGCAACAGAGGTGAGGAGGATTTTTTTAAAATACATTTTTAAACGGATAGTGTCACTTAAAAATGTTAAGAGATTTTCAATGCAAAGTGTCCCTCATCTCTAGCCCACAAAAAAGCACTCTCCAAACCCTGCTGAAATCTGTCCCAAATACCACTTCTTACATGCTACCTATATTTCATGGACCTAGGATACCAATTTATCATTTAATATCTTCCCCCCTTCTCCAATAATTTATAGCACTGTGCTGAGTTTTTCCAACTGCATGCAGAGTAGCTCTAGAAAGCTCCAAAACAAACTCAAACATGGGTATAATCTGAAGTTATAAATATTTTCAATCACTACAATTTACATACATGATTAAACATACACGTAGTGATCAAGCTCCTTCAAAGAACAGCTAATAATAGCAGTTACTGTTTGGAAAGAAAGTAAGCAAAAATGGTCAGTGACCAACAATGCTTATTAAAAAGTAAAAATAATTGTATTACTATCACTTCATCAGTACAGAACTGAACCATTTGGAAGTATTTAAAAAAAAACAAGCCAAGAAGAGAGGTTCAAGTCACAGTATCTTTGAGATAATATCAGGGGATTAATACAATATTCCACTCAAGCTAAACTTGGAGTAGAGAGACAGACAAGGATGTGAATCAAGATCCCAGTCACTGCCATTTTAGGACCAGATCCTGCTGGGCAGACCTCTGAACCCAGGAGCTCCATTGATTTCAACAGTTCTATGCAGGCACAAATGTCTACCAGTATAGAGCATCCTGAAGTCAATGGGGCTCCAGGTGGGCACGAAGGTTAAATCCACATGGATCAGCATACCGGATCCGAGTCTTGCGCTCGTCTTACTTAGGGGCTGCCTGATACACCAAGTGCTGGTATTTCTGAGGCATCTGTTAATGATTTAGGAGAACAGAAAGATTACATAGTCCTCCTACACATTACAGTTATTTCTCAGAGTAAGACTAGAAGCCAGTTTCCTGTTTGGGATTGTTTAAGTAAATATAAACTGGTACAAACTTCCAGTCATGGGCCTGTGCAGCTTGAGGACAAAAATACATTTTAAAGACATCTTGAACACTACCACTTCTCTGATCTTGAGTATAGCACTAACCACTAGGATACTGGTGCCCAGAGAGAGTTGGGAATGGGTATGGCTTGGCCTTGGTTGGAAATGAGTGAGAAGCTCTTGAGTTCTTGAATTCTTATCCACCTCCTCTGCTGTTTCATAGGCTCTCAAACTGACTTGTGAAGGAGACATCATAACCAGCACAAAAACCAGGTAACAAACTTGCATCTTTCTCCTATCCCCTGGAACTTACTGAAGCCCCTTTGTGGTTCTGAAGGTCCACAAGAGTACAGGAGTGATGTTTGTCCCACTCTGGGTAAGGAAATCCATCAGACTAGAGAGATTTAAAAAAAAAAAAAAAAGGCAGCAGCAGCTTGTCTAGATAGAAAATCTTAAGTGCTGTTTAAAAAGAGAATAAGAACAAATGTAAAGCTGAGAAGCTCCAGAAAGAGGAGAATTTATAGATGTGACTGAAACACCAAATTTCCCTTTTCTGATCTTATTTAATACTTAAAAAAAAAAACACAACCACTCTCAAAAGAACCAGAAGTGTTTAGAAGACCATATATTAAAAAAACCTTGATGAAGCCACTTACTGATAAATTGCATCTGAAGCCAAGTAAGTGCATCTCTCAGGACATTGTTTTTATGGCTAGAATAAATTCTACCCTACCTGGGAACACAATGCTTTTTTCAGATATTTTACCTATTATTCCTAAACTAAAGAGAGTTGGTTTAGCGGCTTCTAGCAGCTTAGCAGGAAACAATTAAAATTTCCAAGCTATTTGTATATCGACAGTTGGCAACGACAGTCCCAGTGTATAAAGAGAATGGAAAAATAGCTCTGCAGTTCTGAAATGCTTCCAGAAAATTTCCTTTGAGAATGCATACAGTGAAAAGTATACAAACAGGCAGTAAACGTGAATGTAATTTAACAAACATCCAGTAAGCTATATGGTGTGATAAATAGGTAATAAGGTTGCAATATGGGTATTTAGCAATCAGCTTCCAGAGGATCTGGAAGCTAAAACTAACAATAATACTTTCATTAGACTCTCCCGCCTAGCATCAAGAGCCAATTTCCACCTATTAATATGGATTTCTATTACCTGCCTTGTGAATACTGTTAACCCATTTATCAAGCAACAAGCCAGACTTTTGTGACTTATTACAAGCAGAGAGGAAGCAGAAGGGTTCCTAAACCCGTAACATTAGAGCATCAGATTAAATTATTTGACCTAGAAGCTAAGAACACTCCACTTAAATTTAAAATGATAAAATTGCTCACATTAAGGCTAATAAGACCTCTTGCAGGATCAAATCTTTCCTTGCTGCATCAAACGAAAAAAACCTGTCGCTGGCTGCAGACTAATTGTAAACTTAGTGCATGCGTAATTAAACATGCCTCATTGGTTCTCTTGATATGTCAATAGCAGTAGGAGGAGGTTGATTTAAGCTAAATGACTGAAGTCTCAGTGAACATTGTCCCTTTCTGTGTCCTCTAAGCAAAGCTTCACTTAATGAAATAGCCCCGGCCAAATATGAGAAGCCCACAATTAACTACTTATTATTCTGATTGCAGCAGTGCCCAACGTATTCCTGGCACTTTCCAAGAGCAAAGGAGATGCAGGGCCAGATGATGAGGTCGATGGAATTACATTGAGAGCAAAGATTGTCCCAGAGAGCGTACCAAAAAGAAACACCCATAACATTTCAGGGGAAGGGATGTAGTATATAAATCGAGTAACCAGGGTGATGACCACTTTTTTTTCCTTTTGACTCACCAAGGAAATATCTGATCCTCCAATAAGTCTTATCAACCTTAATGTGCGGCTGGCAATTTAAATAAAAAAAAAGTCATCTGTTGCAGTACGTCTCGTTTTGTTTGACTGACATACGATTGCCAACATTAACATACTTTGGCAGTTTCCCTGTATCGTGCGTGCACAGCTCAGTGGGGCCAAAAAGGCTCCAAAACATAAATACCCAAGTAACAGCATCTCTCCTTCCCATCTCATTTTAGACCATGCCGTCTAATGTGTGAGTGAACTGTATAAAATGTCATAAAGCAAATAAGCTTTCATTGTGTTCCTCCGTGAAGTTAAGGTACCATAAATACATCTCAGTAGGGTAGATGGTTGAATCTCACTTGGCTGAACAACGTTTCACTCTTTTCAGAGACGAAGGGAGTCCTGCTGTTTTGTGAAACAGATTTAACACAGAGAGAGACAAGGTGGGTGAGGTAATATCTTTTATTGGACTAACTTTTGCTGGTGAAAGAGACAAGCTTTTGAGCTACACAGAACTCCTCTTCAGGTGGTCTTCTATTGCCAACAACAATGGAAGATATTGAATTAATACAAAGTAATTTATCTGTTGTGTTTTAACTTTTGGTGCACGGCGGCAAGTTTTATGCTTTTGAATGCGCTCTTTTTTTATGGATAATTTGTCTCAGCCCTTAGTCCATTTCTGTTAATGTTTTGGTTCAGTGCAACGATGGGATCTGTGTAACAGGTGTAGTCTTAGAAAGCATTTGTTTATTTGGGTATGTCTGTACATTCACAATGTAAAGTGGGGGAAAAAACCTTAAGAATGTGAAAACAGTGTTTATGACAAGGCAAGAAGAAGGGTCTTTATTTGGAAGATTTACATTATAGGCCACTGAAATCACAGGACTTGCGTCAATAATTTCAACAGAAGAGGGTTGAGATCCTACGTTGATAGAGCCCTAGCGTATCAATTCTCAAAATTAATACAGTCTGGTATCTGAAAAACTGGATCCCAACATGAAACTCTGATAAAAGCACTACAGGTCTTTGTCTTGCATTAAAATTAGCCCACTGAAGCCTTGTCAACCTAGTTCTGTATTTGTCTAGCATAGCCCAATTACAAAATGACTTCAGTGGCCAACACTCAAAAGGACACGCCCCGCAGAATGGAGGCATAGTTTAAATTATGTCCTGTTAAAGCAGTGGGTATTCAACCTACACATGCTGTATTGATGCTTAGCTCATAGGAGAGAGAGAAAAGAAGCAGCAGCTCTAAAACTTTACCCTGTGAACTTGCACTGTTTGATATAAAGATCCAAGTCTCAATTATCAAATTAAAGGAAAAGTCCAAAGACGTTAATCTTGCAGTAATAAACTGCTCATATCCTTAATTCTTCTTCAAAAAAAACTGTAGGCACGCTGCATACGTCGTAACTTAAAACGCTTTTTCTGCTGGACTTCTAAACCCCTTGACTTAAATGAGGTCGTGCACCATTTGATTTTAATTACAGATATTTTTACACCCTAAATTTGACTAAAAATGATGCGATTTACAAAGCAAACAAGCCAGTTAAACAAAGCTAATTATATTCACTGGAGACAGACTTGCTTTTCCCCTCAGTGAGTGTTTATTTCAGCTCCCAATGCTCTGATAGCTCCTGACAGCTTGCTGGGACACAAGAAAGAAGTAGGTCAGGGTAAGCCGGAATCAGCAACAGAGGCTCCCATTAGACAGGCTTGTAGAGTAATACCGAGATTGAGGAAGTGTGTGATGTAGTGACAGTGTTAGAGACACATAACAAACAGCCTGAGGACAGCCTCCAGCAGAACCGGTACATTTATCTTCTCTGTGTTATAATGACCCCTCATGTAGCTTATCCAGTTTGTGATTCCTAATACAGGGCATGCTGCAGAAACCTCATGACAAAGATGGACTTGCAGTTTGCAATATTATGCAAAGCCAGAGGCAACACTAGCACAGCTTCTCTTCCCACAGAGCCCTTACTTCCCCTTCAGGGTACAAGGCACGCCAGTTTCTATAGGCATTCATCTATTAACATAAGCAGAATATGTCCACCCTCACTCCAACTTGCAATGCAGCTAGGTATCCTCCTCCGTACACAGATCAAACAATAATAGACACATTTCTCTTAACCAGCTTTTAAAATACTGTATATATGATTATGCCTGAAGTGACTATACTGTACCAGAAACTATCAAACAGTCAGTAGCAAGAAAAGCTGTTATGGCAGCCAGTCGGTGTGATGAAATTGTGCTATGATGTATAAAATGATGCCACTTCCTTCTGAAGTAGGGATAAAAAGGACTATTGATTGCCTGGCTTCTAAATAAAAAATTTCTAAATGGGATCTACATTGGGCAATACAGATCACAGCACATACAACGGCTTGGAAAGTGCATTCTTTCACCACAGCACTGCTGGATTTGGGAGCAGTTATTGGCAGATAGGACAAGCAAAGAAGCCTGTGGTTTTTACTCAGTTTCTCAACAGGGATTGCTACGTTATGAAGAAACAGCAGCAGGACTGGGGAAGAGACCAATTTTTGTTTAAAATCTAAAACTTCAAATATCTCCCTTAAGTCTCTCATGATGTTAGACTTCATTATGGAAGGAGATTTTTTTTTTATTAGATACTCCCATATATCTGGACATTTGTTTATACAACTCCCCCCTCCTCCAAAGAGTGACCTGGCAATGAGAGCAGAAAAAACAGTATCATAAAATCTGCAGTGTAATATTAAAGTTGGAGGTAAGTGGAATAGCAGAGTCCTAACTCCTCTGGTTCTCATTACTCCTGCTCACACTATTAAAAGTTCAAAGTCTATCATACGGTATCTGACAGCCCTCCGCACAGACCAGACCACTTCAATTATATGAGTCAATTTCTCTGGCTTACTTATAAAGGATATATATTTTCTTGAACTCAAAGCTGTGTACTTTCCTTTAAAAAAAAAGAAAGAAAGAGTGATATCTTGGAAAATAGGGAAGTTTGACAGAAACAATTTAAACTGCCATGGGCATAAACAAACGCAAATGGAGAATGTTGTTTTATTTTGTTCTGAGCTCCATACATTTCCTGTGCTTAGAGAGGTCTCAGACAACTACTTTGTTGTAAGGGCATGAGCTACTCAACGTCCAGAAATGGAGGTGTACGTCCATCCCAAACAGCTTTCGTTATTTTAAAAGTTTAATTTTTACCACCCCGACTTCATATTCATATCAATTTATTAATAATATATTTGAGTCAGTATTATTCTATCCTTAGTCTTTATTTATCTGAACTTGAGTACAGCACAATTAATGTACCTGCCCTTTGGTGTCTGGGATGGGGTCACGGTATATGGACTTTTCTATCCATCCTGTATTATATTGTTAGTCAGCTGGAGGGCCCATCCCTACAGTTTTTACTCAAGTAAACAGTCCCACTAAGATCAGGGAGCTCTCGCTTGAGTGAGGTCTGTTTGATCAGGCCCTAAACATCTACATATAATCCCTAACCAATTAAAGGTCTAAACAAACAGTTATCTAAAGAAAATATGCAGCAAAATCAGAGCACTAAAAATGAGACAATTAAAATGATCAGGGCACTAATGCCTATAAGGAAGGAAGGATGCTTTTAACAGCACTAAAATACAAAATTGATTTGTACACATATTTGATTAAAAAAAGCAATACAATTAGCAGTAACTGAATACTAGAAAGGGAAATTGATTGGTCAAAGACCCAGAGGAATATCAGTCCATTCTTCTAGATCCTCCACTCTTTATAAAAACATTTCTTTTTCATAATCCTGCCTAAATTCTTTCCCCATTGATAACACCATTAAATAGCTATTCTTTTATTCCTATTATCTGCAGTTCTGCTTGAATCACATTTAAAAGTCGTTTTAGAGTGGCATATTCTGGTCATTTTGCTCTCTGACGTACAATCCTCCAAGCGGTAGCACAGAAGAATACTGGCTAATGAGCAGAAACAAAAAAACGCAAGAGAAGTGCTTATCAAATTGAATATCAAAGTTTAAATAAATAGATTGCCAGATAACTGATTTGCTTCATCAGTTTAGTCCATTTCTGCTGATTCCTCTTTTCTTTCTCAAAAGGAGAATAAAAAGCTTGTCCAAACAAATAAACATTTTGAAGCAAGACCTAACAATGAGGGAGCAAGGCTGCACATCTCAACTCTCCTGTCCTGTTTCTGTCTCTTGAATGATCTCTCACCATAGAATGTTAAGGCTAGAAGTAGTGATTCCAAGAACAGCAGAATATTGAATTTATAGTCAATGTGGTTTCTGACAGTTTCTCTCCAAAAGCTCAAGCCTGCAAGAGAGGAGAGGATTCTCAGCAAGTTATAGCAGATACTCTCTGCCCTGCCGGATTAGGCCTCCAGCAGAAGGTGCAGGCAGATAGAAGGCTCAGGGTTGAATCAGTGGAAAGCATTTCTTCCTTATTCTAGATCTTGCATAGCAATAACGGGCACAAGTAAAACAGAAACTAACTTGAAAAACAAATAATATTTTCTTTCAGTTATAGATTAATGCTCCAGCCACTGTCCCGGGACCAAAGCAAAGTGCCTAACTAGTGCAGGTTTCAGGCTAGCACAAATTTCCCTTTCTGCACTAATGTAGGTCTGGCGGCACTGAGAACCAAATGCAGTGAGACACTTCAGGCTTCACCTTGGAAGATTCTTCTTCTCAAAGAGAGGTTTCATGTTACATCCAACCAGGCTGGATAGTCTGACAAAAGATGGACATCACATTGTTACTTTACACAGGTTTGCAAAGGAGGTTTCTCCCTTGAGATTTCTCCTTGGATACGAATTGCCTCAGCTGTTAAGCTTTCTGAATTGACTCCTATTGATATAAATTCTGAAAAACCAAAAACTGCTGACAGGCTTTAACTGTTCATGAAAGGTCCTGATTGAGCAATTTACTTTAAGCACACGCTTAACTTCAAGCACGTCAGTAGTCTCAATGAAGTCAGTGGGTACTGAATGAATAGTCAATGAGATTACTCACATGCTTAAAGTTCAGGCAAAGTGCTTAAACATATGCTAATCAGGGACCAAAGGATAACATCAAGAAATCATAGGCCAAAATAAAAAGGTAACCCTACTTCAGGATCACCATGTTTGCTTCTGAGGGAATTCCCAAATCAGACCTCTCTCCATACTCTCACACCTCAAGTCCTGTCATTCCTTGAGATAGTACATCTGCCTGAGAAGAGGCCTACAGAGAGAGTGTTCAACACCCAAGCAAAATAAATCCTGAGAAGGGAAGCTCCATATGGTTGAGTCAGTGATTGCAATGTCAATGAAGGAGAACACAGAATCTCAATCTGAAAAGATGAAATTGAACTCAAGGTACTTGGAGAAACACCAGCGGAACAGTTTGAACCTTCTATCAATAACCTCAACTAAGTTCTCTAGGACTTCCTCAAGACTTTACTCCAAAGCCTCTCTCAGTTTTCTTCTCTCAAGGAAGAAATATTACCTTGCTACAGAAGTAGAAACCAGGAACTCTTGAATTCTAAGGGCTCGTCTTCACATACAGCGCTGCAGCTGTGCCGCTGTAGCACTTTAGTGAAGACACTACTATGCCAACAGCAGAGTTTCTCCCATCAGCATAGTTAATCCATCGTGCGAAGAGGTGGTAGCTGTGTCGACAGGAGAAGCTCTCGGGGGTCAGGTTGCTATAACTACGTTGTTCAAGGGCATGGATTTTGCACACCAAGTGACATCGTTATACTGGTACATTTGTAGCATAGACCTGGTCTAATTCTAGCTTTCTTTCCAGCCTTGGACAAATCTCTTCAGTCTCTTTACCTTACTTTCCCCTTCATCATCTGTAAAATGGGAATACCAATACTTAATTTTACCTCACTCACAAGCAGCATGTGAGGATTAACTGGTGGATATCTGTAAAGTGTTCTGGAGATAAAAAGTGTCATAGGAGCATTAAATATAGTCACCACGTCCCTACAAAGAAGATCCCTTAGTATGTCAATTGGACCAATAAATGAGGACTCCAGAAGGAACTGCAAGTCCCTCTAGCCAGCCAATTTACGAACCGTTCCTTCCTGGACCAGTTACAGCTAAATGAATACTAATCAAGAACGTTCAAGCTTCCTGAACATAGGAAAGAGAATATTCCCATTCCAGAAACCACCATAGTCTCAGATTGAATGCCACCTAAAGTTGGTATTCTTGGTCACGTAGGAAACCAGAGTTCATCCACACATTCATTTTGGAGCATTTATACTTACAGATCAGCCCTTATTCTCTAGTGAAATCAAAGGAGATTCACGTTCTTCTACATAGGGAGAAAGTTTTTAGGGAGAACCATAGAAGTCTCTCTTACATTCCCTTCTGATTTTTTACACTTACATTAATTACAGTTCCTTCTTTTGAGGAGTGACACAAGTCTCCAGTCCCCTGATATCAGGACGTACTGCTACCTAGGCAATCTACAGTTAATGGAGGAGAAGAACACTTCTCTGATGCCCAGGATGATGGAGCCTCAAGACAGCCTGTAACTCCCAAACCATGGGCAGGAGAAGGACTGGCATCTATTCTTCCACAAAATTAGTGCATCAAACTTCTCATAAACCTCTTCAGGAGAAGGCGTTTTAGGCAGCAGTCTCATCGGCGGCTCACATAATCTTCAAAGCCATCTCAGTGGGCCTGATTCCTAGTGAGACTTATAGTCCACAACGAGCACCGGCTCAAAGCCAAAACACTACATATTGCAGCTCTGCATGCACTAATGTCTAAATCTAAATTCATAGATGCCTGCTTTGGTCAGTCATCTGATAGATGGGCTTTAGATCAGTGGAAGAGCCGACTTTGTTTGCAGAAAAATCTTCCTAACAAATAAAGTTAAGATGGTTACAGGGCAATTTAAGACTGTTTTGCCAGCTGAGACAGGTGGAAAAAAAGGTGCAAGCCACCCTGCACTTTATCCTCCAGTTTAATACCTGTTTCCATCTGCTGGCAGGGGAAAAAAAGTCACTGCACATGGATAGACAGAGGGTGCACTTCGTATCTTCTGCTGAAGAAAGAGTCTAATTTCTCTTGCAGAACAAAAATAAAATAAAAGGAAGAAAAGAATAATTGTAAACTGAAGAAACACAGTGAAGGACAAAGAAAACCTTTATCTGTGGGTCCACCTGGAGAAACAGAATAGCAAATTTCCAAACAAAAAGTGTTTACAAGTTAATTAGAAACCCCCGGGAATAAAGTTTACAATGGAAATCATAGCAGAAGCTTAAGCCCAGCTGACATACTGGGCATGGAAGTTATATACGAACTATACCTGCAGACGCTCATCAGGCTTCTTAAAAAAAATAAAGAGTAATGTTTTCAGACCATACTAGCTAGTCTTGGTTAGCTGCATTTTCTTAATAATGCACATGCACACTGAGAACACATTTCCTTTATAATCGTGTGAACGTTATAAACTCATGTTACACTAGGGTAATTTAACTTAACTGAGCTCTCGGTTTCATAAAAAGTGTAACAGTTTGCTCCACTGTACTCTGCGTGGCAAGCCATTCAATGGTACAATTTTCCATAATCCCAGTGTAAAGGTCTATAACTATTTCTATTCACAGCGTGAATACTAACAAAGGGACTTTCTGTGGATTAGTCTGAAGCTGTAAGTGGGTGCTGGGCTACTGTGGAGACCATTTTAAATGATGAAATATTAGAAATGCAGTTACAGATATAAGACACTTGGAAGGACTGGCCAGCCACCAGTATCAGTCATTTACCCTGCAGTTTGCCATTGCTGCCATCCTTAGATATGATAAAATTAAAGCTACTGGCTTACGTAAGACTTCCGATAATTAATTCATGCCTTATCTTCACAAAGTAACAACATTCAAAAAATCAGTGCCATACAGGCGAGTGATATGGGTTTCCTCACACAACAACACTTGACATTCTACATTACCGCAACTCGCAAGATTTCTGTGCATGCTGACTGTATGTGGTTTGGGCATGTGAGAAACAATTTAGAGTGGCTAATTTTGACTTCAAACTCTTTCTATGGAGAGTCATTCAAAAGCTGTGTCTCTCGTCAGCTTTAGGGGGGAGAGAAGAAAAAGTGTTGGTAGGAGATGTTCAGAGCCAGAAGGACTTAGGGCAAACAAGACTGCCTGAGTCAAACTCTTTCCAGACGTAAAGCACATATGTAGAAGAGATTGAAAAGCAAAGTGGGGTGCTTTCTACTTGTCTGTGACCCTGAAAAACTTAATAAATCTATTGCTAATAGAAGCAAAGCATTCTCCCTTCAAAACACAGAGCAGTCACAGCATCCAATCAATGGCACGATGCATAACTAACATAATTATACTAATAGACTGTCCCAAAGTCATAGCTGTATCTGCAATCTTCTAGAAGTAGCATTTCTCCAGTAACTTCACATTTATTAACTTGTTTGCGCTCTGATTGTTGGATCTGTTTCCCACTCCCAAGGCATGTATATTTATCCTTTTAGTTTAACACTATAAAGTAATCAAATCACTCCATTACAGCTGACAGACTTTAGGGGCCCTGAGGGGGTAAGGAAAAGCATCCCAATTTTCACTTATATCCTTCACACTTGCCCTAAACTTTACATTTCACTCATCTACACTCATGGCATTTGAGAATACTGAATTTTAACTGACGTAAGAAGTTATCTGAGGACATAGGACTTTCACTTGAAATTAAGGCTGATCTACCTTCTGGGATCTGTGACCACGATTCACTTCTGATAAAGACTGAAAGCCATTAATGCACTCACTTCTGCTTCAAGTCAAAGGCAAGTGTTGTTGCAACCACAAAAACATCCCTCCACAGCTATGTACATTTCAAGCCAACCAAGCCCATGAATAAGAAGACTAGGAGATGAGACAGGGAGGCTTTCAAACTTTACCTATTCTACAGATTTGATGGGGGAGCATAAGGGGAGAAGAGAGAAAAAGACAAGGTTCAGAGAGCCAAGAACAATATGGATATTGAGCAAAAGACACTTCTTCGGGGGGATTTTGGCTGTCACTCTTGAGTACAGCTCACTGACAATTCTATGTGATGAAATATTAGAAAAAATGAAGAGTATATCATCCTTGGCGGGGAAAGGCAGAAAGAATCTTTCACATCACACAAATGCCAATGTCCCGCTGTTACCCAATGCAAATTTTTTTTGTTTAAAATTAACCAGAAATAGTCCTATGTGTTTAAAAATAGCTTAAACGATCCACAGTTAAAATACTTGGAGGACCTCCATCATTATTAAGACGTAATATAGTTGATTTGAATTAGATTTTATTATTTAGACTCCAACCAAGGTGCTAAAAAGGTAGTCAGTTTTTTTAACAAATCTGAATGCAGCCTGCAATCAAATAATCTTAAAGAATTATGTTTTAGTGCATCAGCAATGTCAGGCATTTCAGAGCAGTAGCATCAAAACTAGATATTTGCTGCTTGTAGTGAGTAACTCTCTTTGAAAAGGGAGGAACAAACATTCTTTTCTAATGAGTCACCATTTGGCAGCCACAGATCAAAACCTTCTGCCTGGGTTACTGACTGCAGTACTGTACATAATTGTTTTTGCAGCCTGTGTGATTTTTTTTTAAATCAACAGAGTTAATTAAGAAAATAAGTATCCTTAGAAAAACAGGCAAAACCCAAGTCCTTAAACATGATCTACTAGGTTACTGAAATACCATAAAAGTTCTGAGATTATTTCCATACATAAATTCTGCTTTCTGAAAACTCTAGTAAAAGCAGAAGCAGCTGGTCATAGCAAAATGAAATTACCTTCGGTATCTATTCTGTATCTTTCTGTTAACCATACCAGATGGATATTTGATAGTTATTTTGAAACTATTATCTGACTGTATTGGGAAAAGGCTTCTAGGGTTTGAGTGGAACAGTACAAACTACAATATCCATTTAGCATGTTCACATAATCAATTGTGGCAAATAGAACCTTGTGAAAACCTCAGCTGGTGAACAAACTATTCTAATGTATTCCTAAAAGCATGTCTCATTTCCCCACCCTTACAGAGCTATTTCTTCATTCCTGCCTCTACCAAAGAGGAAGACACCAGTGTGCAATGTCCATTTAAAAAGAGTTCAACTTAGTTTATTTGGATCACTGGAGCCAAAGCATGGGTGTAACTGGAACATTCTGTTTGAAGCTTCAGCTGTCAAACTTTCTCTGAATGTTAAGTTTGCAACAAAGAGGTGATTTTAAATAAAGTAGGGCCACAATAATATGCTAGCAGACTTTATTTTTAAATATAAGTTTCAGACATGTGGAAGGTGCCAGACTTAAGGCACTGGAAAATGAAGATTTCCATGAATCATAAGCACTTTAATTAGTTAACCGTCACGTCACATCACACCCTTAAGAATATCATTAGCCCCATTTCACGGATGGGAAAGTGAATATATGTCTGCACAGCATTTTAGAGCAATCCTACAGCCTGGGTTAACAGACTCCGGCCAGTGGGACTTGCGCTAGCCGTCTAAAAATAGTTGTGTAGACCAGTGGTTCTCAAACTTGCTCCAGGCCAATGGGAGCTGCTAGAAGCGGTGCGGGCCGAGAGACATACTTCCCACAGCTCCCATTGGCCTGGAGCGGTGAACCGCAGCCACTGGGAGCTGCAATTGGCCGAACCTGCGGATGTGGCAGGTAAACAAACCGGCCTGGCCTGCCAGGGGCTTTCTCTGAACAAGCGGTGGCCCTAGTTTGAGAACCACTGGTGAAGACACCGCTTTGAAGATGCGGCTCAGGCAGGAGTTCAGACTATGAAGCCTAGTGAGGGGGTGGGTTTCAGAGCCCAAGCCGCTGCTTCAATGTGTTGTCTATACAGCTAATTTTTAGAGCACTAGCGCCAGCCCAGGTACAGCGACTGTGCTTTGTAGACATACCTTGAGAGGCTAATGCCTACTCTCCCCAGTTGCGTCCATTCATTTTAGTTGCCTCCATTTTTGGTGATGTGACTTGAGACACCTAGCACTAGATTTTCAGTGGTAGAGTGCATGTGCAGCTCCCACTGAAATTTGTGGAGCTGTAGATGTTAAACACCTCTGAAAAATCAGGTCCTAGGGATCTCAAAGCTGAGAGCGCAGAACCTGAGGCAACCAAAATTAGTGGACACTTGAAAAGGGTAGCGAGAGCATTAGTCAGTCTCCTTGCTCATTCAGTCCTTGCCTCTTTGTCAAGACTGCAAACAAAGGTACCAAATGTCACAGAGACATCTGTGGCCACTAAGAACTGGAGTGGGACCTACAACTTGTTTCACATTAGCTATCAAAAAGCCGTGAAATATAACTTTTGGTTACTAGAAGGCTCCATATCTCATTACCAGTCTATTGAACCCTCCAGTCCTTTACACTTATTGATTTTAATTTAGGTTCAATTTACTCTCAAATTAGGGGTTATTGGAGTAAATGTTTACAGTAACTGGTTACACTTCGGCCTGGGGATGGAGAATATAGAAGGAAGGGATTCCTGGAAATAATCCGATTTCTCTTCAGGACAACCAGAATGTTCCATCTTTCTATTGCTTCTTTTGGCAATCCAGTGACTCCTGCCCCAACCCCATGTGATAACACCATGTTCCTTCACATCTTCAGTAAGGCCAGTTTCAGAGTCAAACCCTGCTGTCTTTATTCTGTCCTTATGTAGGGAAAGCATCCTATCAAATTCAATGAGAGGGTTTTGCCTGAGCAAGGACTGCAGGATTGGGCCGTCACTGCACAACTCACATGCATGACCCCAAAGCAAACAGTAACCTTTTGTTTCTGCTAGAAATAAAACAGCAATATGTGACCAATTATTTTCCAGCCATATGTAATAAATTACATTTTCAAAGTAACTTCAGTAGGCCTGGTCAGAGGCGGTCAAGTTAGGACGAGGAGATGCATGAAAAAGATCCAGCAGACAATACAGTTCTTTTCACATCACACTGCCAAGGCTAGAGAAAGGCTATGTTTCTGCTAAGATAGCACAACCTTCCCAAACTAAATGAAAAAAACAACAACAACAAAAAAACCAACCTTCACCGTAAACATTACAGAACACAATACATGAAAAGAAGAGATTCATAAATGGGATTCATCACAAAACCAGACTCATTGCCTTCCTTCAGGACCATACCCTGTTCTCAAAGCACCTTTTCTGATGGCAGTGTGAGTCCCACATACAGACTATACGGCCTTGTGTGTTGTTCCTAAGATTTTTACCTTTTAATAGAGAATCTCCAGTCTGGAAGAAATCCAAGCCATATTCAATGCTTGTTTGTTGCAATTAAGAAGACCTTTAAAAGTTACCCTTATAAAAGCCTGAAATTCACCCAAAATTATTGAATGGATTAAAGCAGTACTTCTGGGGAAATATTTGCCGAAATTATAATTTTTCCCTAGCTATAAATCATTTCTATATCTCTGGCTACAATGAGTTAACACCACCATTTACACTAGTGCTGTTGTATCATTAGAAGCAACAAGATTATGTACTATAATTCTAATGCCAGCACAATTATTTTGACACCGAGTGTGTCAGGTTTGACTCTATACCCCCTAAATTAATTTCAGAGAAGTGGCTAAATAAAATGGCATCCTTCTTTGTGCTTTTGTTATAACATGCTCATGTGCAGCAAACTGTGAAGAAAACGTAGTAATTAGAGGTTAAATTAATCCCTGACAGACAAGCAGCTTAGTAAAACCGGGCCCTCTTCACAAAACATAGCATAAAGCTGGCCAGTCTTTCAGAATATGCACAAAAAACATGTGAGATTGGCAAGTACATTACAACTGCAGTCCAACCAAAAGGAGTAACATTCAAAAGTCAGAGTAAGTCTTCAAATAGCCAGTATTAACACCTAAATCTTATTTAAGAAATGTGATTTAGAAATCAATGCTATTGTTGTTGTAGACACCCTGATCAAGATCAACAACTCGAAACTGAAGAGCCTTACATAGCAGTACAGGCTTTATAATCACAGTATGATCAACCTCCGATATTAACAACTAGAAAGCTACCTTTTTGGTTCTGATTTTAACGTAAATCTTGAATAGCAAAGCTCTATCTACTCTCTGCAAAAATAAAATGTGTTGCATAATTCTGACAAATTAAATGGGTGTGGTTTGGGAGAGTTTAATTTTAAAAAAATTCATAGGTATTTGATTCAAAGATGAGAAGAAACTTTGCTGGAACAGAGTAAGGAAAAACCAATGCAAAATATAAAGACACCTGGCCATACAATGTTGATACTCTCCACTAATTTGTGTGTGCATGTCAAGTTCAAGTAAATATTTCTCTGACCCTAATGACTGATATAAAACTGTCTTATGAACAGGTCCCTCAAAATAAGGTTTCTAATTAGAGAGGGAAAAGGCTGAGAAGCATTTATATTGAAAAAAAATCCACTGCTTTTACACAGCTATTCACCTCTTCCCCACACCTTCCATCCCACTTGGTTTACACATTACCTATGAAGGTGGAAGGTGCAAAAAACAAAACAAAACAAAAAAAAACCTGGCTTCCCCCAGGGCTATTACACTGATGCCACTCAATAGATTGCCTGACATGGGGTGAAACAATAAGACAGTTAACACCCTCCCCTGCAGAGGTAATCCATATCATGTCTGCAGCAGACTGAACCTCCAGCGGTCTGTTCCTGAACTGGAGAGCACAATGGGCTGCTGTGGCTAGATCACTAGGTAGATTCAAAAGAAACATCTTACAATCAAAGTGAAGGAGAATTGGTGTCTATGAGGTTCTAGGATCTACTTGGGAGTGCATTCGTAACACTGGACAGACCTGAAATATCAGCTCATCAATGATTAATGAACTAGGACATGCTCCAGGAGGTACTTGTACAGCACGGCCTTGTTGATAAAACTGCCAAGTTCTTTGCCTGGGACAGGCAGACAAAGAAAGAAGCGAGAGCTTGAAATGGTCCACCAGAAGGACCAGGTGTGTCATTACCAGTGACACAATTTCACTAGTTCATAACAATATTTTTAGAGCTTGGACAGCTTGCAAAATAAATACATGATTTTTCACTCACTGGCCTCCTGTCAGTAGCAGCCCTTTAATGGGTCAATACTCGTCACTGGCTCATTGCACTGATTAGGCAGAGCCTAGACTAAGAGGTAGTAGGAAGTCTCACTGCCCCAAGAGGAGCAACGGGAGATGCAGAGGCTGCATCATGCCCTCTGCCACATCCCTTTGTAAGCATAGGCCTAGGGACACCCCCATTGCCCCATGAGAGCATTGTGAGGTTCACAGGCATTCAGAAGATGATTGCAAGTCCTTTGGAGTAGGGACAGTGCCGAGCACGATGGGCTCCTGGTCCATGACAGGGCTCCTAGATGCTACAGTCATACAAATAATCGTAAGAAGAAGTAATCCCTGCTATACCCAGAGCTAACCACTCCTACTCAGAGCACAGAGGGTGCAATTCAGTCTGGCCTTACGCAAGCTCACACCTCCCTCACAACTGCTCTCCCATACAAGGGCCAGCCAAAAATTTGACCCAAACGATGGTCTCTTCCTGATTTCTCAGACTTTTTCCCTTTCCTTTCCTCCAACAAGCAGCCATGAGAAGTGGGAGTATGGCATTTCGCACTCCCCTTCCTCGAGGACACAGGACCTGATCCGTGAACCTTTACTCATGGGAGAAAAATCACGGTCCCTCACAGGCCTAACTGTTTCCAAAATAGGCCCACCAAAGAGAGAAAAGAACATTACTCTCTCTGACAAAATATGTTACTGAGCGCAACTCATTTCATCCAAGATGCACAATAATGTCACACGCTTTTTAGAAGAGTTGATGTGACTGGAAAATTCCAAGCAAAACAAACCATCTTTTCCTCTGCTTTGTTTCCTTTCCCTCCATTTTTAATTTATTATTATTATTGAGGAGATTTACATGGGGAATAAAGAACCTTCATTTTTTAAGAGCTCATTTACACTTTCTAGTTACCCCCATCTGAATGCATTACTCTTTGTGACAAAGCAATTGGTTGCTTTGAAAATGATGAGGTCATACATAGAGAACTATGGTCCCAATTCTGCTACTCTTACTCACATGGAGAGATACTTTCATCCTGAATTAAGGTGCACAATCTGGCTCTCAGGAAACTGCAGGTGACAAATATCTCCCTTTTTCCTGCTGGATAAGGTGAAACCTTTAAGTACCAAAGCATTTGGTTTTCCACAAAAAGTGCTCCCAATAATAAAAAGCAAGAGAAATACAGAAAGGGATGTCAATGCTGATTGTTTTGCAAAGTTTTCCTGAAGCTGTCAGTAGCCTGAAGTGGGGCAAAGAAAGGCAGATGTAATCAATAAAATATGACGTACATTTGCTACCTCCACTCAAAATAAAGAAATATTTCAGTTTAACATACCAGGAATTCAGATACCACAGTGATAAGTGCAGTACAAGTTGCCTAGTTAATTTGAAGCAATGGCCTTTTTGACTGGCCACACCTTATGTGTTTAAACAAGATAAAACTCTTAATGACCATACCAAAGTATCTTCTACATTTGGCATTCTAAGGCAATTTTCTGAAGTTCCCTCTCCAAAGTTTCTGGCAAGAAATGAAGTGCTGCATAATTTTAGGGTTCAACATCTGAAAAAAATCAGAACAGTCTCAACTATTCTTTGAGATGTATAAAAGAACAGTTGAAAAACGTACAGTTGACTGGTGCTACCTAGGTTACCCGTCAATAGCACTGAAACTGGTATATTATTAAGAGAGGTGTATGATGGGAATTGGTTTATTGTGCTGATCCATAGTAACCAGCTCCTGTTCGTCCATCATTTATCTCTCTCACCAGCGACATATGGGTTTGTCTATTCACACTCTCAGCATTCTATCTGCTCCAATAAACAGTCAGCCTTTTTTGCTTGGATGAAGAGATTTTTTTTTTAGTTACATCCATTCTGTGCGTATCAACATTTATGGCAGCCAGATAATTGCCAAAGAGCTCAAGGGGATAAAAGCTACTTCTTTATAACAAACACCCCCTTAAAGAAATCAATATTGATATAAAACATTTTAACGCAAAGCTTTGGTGTATCTTCTGCTTCCTTCAGTGTGAAAGCCATTTTTCTAAATGGTAAGTCAGAGAACATTGGACAGAAAGCCTTACTAATGAGTTAAAATACTGCTCTCCCCATAGAGGCTGAAAATTAGCAGCGTACAATATTAATCATTCCTTAAAAAAGTGAGTGGCAAATCTGTCAGATATAAAGAGGTTTCTTTGGAAATGTGCCATTGTTAATTCAATTGATTTAACTATCTTTATCTGAAAATCATACCAATTACTAATGAATCGTAACTTACCAGCACCTTCATCTAAAGGTTTCATGTTGCTGACAACTCACAAATGGCCAGCAGATAGGAACAATGCAAACTTTGGGATTTTCCATTTCCTTTCAATTTAAAAGCCTCAGCCAGCTTCCTACTTCTCCATGGCTCTGCCCCCCAAGTCTGCATAAATCTAATTACCCCACTCTTTGCAAGATTTAAATGATCCTTCTACAGCTATTTTTCAAGGAACGTGGGACATTTATCGATCAAATGATTGGGAACGCTCAAACTGTACACTATTTAGCCTTCTTAATTTACTGTGTCCATTGTCCTTCACCTCTCCCTCCAATTGTTTGTTACGCTCATTGCAGCTAGTTTCCAGTTAGGTCCCAATCCTGCAATTAATATCCCCACGGGTTGACCCTTGTTCCTGCAGAGCTCTGATTGCAAGATTGGGATCTTTGATTATAAACTCTCTAAGGCAGTAACTGCTTCTTCATGTGTGTTCAGACAATGCTTAGCACAATGGGTCTCTAACCCTGAGTGGGTTCTCTGGACGCTACCAATATAAATATTAAGTACAGTAGTCACAATGGAATATTAAGAACAATTCACTGCAAGATACCCAATACAATGTATTTATAAGGTACCTCTTACATCTGTGCACTGAGAAGCCATAAGAGGCGTGATATTTTAACTGCTGCCAGTAGTAACTCTTCCAAGAAACATTAATAGCTACCTTCACTCTTCAAAGTCTAAAGAATTACTCAGTTTCAAGGATTTAAAAGTGGAAACCTATAAATATTTGCCCTTCTGAGTTTGAATTATTAGTTGCAAGGGTTTTTAAATTCTATTTTTTGTAATCAGAAACCCAGTAAGAAAAGAACAAGATTTGCTTTGGGCTGCTCAGCGATAACCATTAAATAGCTTTTCACTCACTGGAGAGAGGAGCTGTTAACTGCATATCAGCTGCTTTAGGATACATAGTATTTGTTTTTCATCCCTCAGCAACAGACTATTTCCTGGTTGAGTTTAAAAACTCAGTGACGTTCCTGTTTCAACCCACACATCTGTGTCACTGTCAACGTCAGTGGCAGGAAAACATTAGAAGTCACCCTCTGCTAATGGTTTCCTAACATGGAATTTCCTTCTATCTGTCTCCCTCAACCCACCTCCTCCCTCCAGCCAGACACATCTTTCCCAAATTGCGTTCTTGTGCCCTTCCAAACATATGGCACAGAAAGACAACTGAAAATGGTCACTGCCAGAACAGGGAGATTATGGTTATTTAAGACCATAGAGTAACTTATTCAAACTACTCTTGCCTGCCTTTGACTTAGAAGCCTGTATGTATATGTGTTCAACCAGCCTTTCATCTGAGCGTCTCTTATACAAAACACATATGTTTGTCTTGCAAGCATCTGGCATCTCCCATCGCAGTATTAGTGCCTCCCACCCCTAATATTATACTTGTAATCAGCTTTCTTACATAAATGTATAAGAAAATATATTCTCCTGCTCAGTGTGTGGGCGTGTTGGGCTGGGGAGCATGCCAATAACTAGTAAAGCAATATGTGAGACCATTACTTTTCCCCCTGTTGAGAATATGCTATTTAGTATGCAAACTATGAGCACCTAGAGAAAAGAGAGATGTTTCTTTAAGGGGAAGAGCTGATTAGCTGCTCTTGCTGGCAGCAAACAGCTGGTCAGTCGGGCAGGTTCAAGGCCATTTCAGCTCCCTCTCTTATGGAGGCACCATATGTTCCATCTCTCACATCAGCAGCTTTATTTTCCAATAATCTTGCTCCAGAAGGGAAGCAACAAAGGAGGGGAAGGCGGGGAGAGCCGGCGTTCTACACTTGGCTTATTATTTCCCAGTGTCAGCTTTGTGTGTGGACACGCTAGCCTTCCTCTCAGCCTGGGCTAAAACCAGGGAAGGGGAAAGGCACCTGGGAATGGTTTTTGCCTCCATTTCCTCCTAGCAAGCTAACGGGGGAGGGGCGGGAGGGGAGGAAGAATTCCCATATTGAGATAAATTGATTTTTGTGGGGTGGAGGGGTCTCACTTCTGGCTGCAATAGGTAATACACTCATTCAGGTCCCCCCCAGGCAATAGGGGTCAGTTTCTCTCCTTTCTCCAAGCAATCGACCTCTGAGATAGACAGGCCTCAGGAATTAACCAGGGATTAGGGGCTAAACACAAACATTATATAATAGGTGAAATATTTCCTCCAGTTGCTCAATTTAACCCCCAGCTTTCCCCAGAGTGCTGGAAAGCTCAGGGGCGTTTCAGCTTACAGCTGGGAGGTGGCTGCCCAAAAGAAATGCCACCTCCTGGAAGGGGGACAGAATCATAGACTATCAGGGTTGGAAGGGACCTCAGGAGATCATCTAGTCCAACCCCCTGCTCAAAGCAGGACCAATTCCCAACTAAATCATCCCAGGCCCTGGTGTCGCAATCCGCAGCAGGAAGGAAGGAGACCAGGAGTCCACACTAGGGGGGTGACACGAAGCTCTGGAGTCGCCGCTGCTGCTCTGCACGGGTCCTTAGCTGCTCCACATGCCAGGAAGGCGCCCCCTGCACCACGCACGCTCTGGCATGCACGCCGGGGATTTCTCCAGGCACCGGGGAAGGGACCAGACACACTTAATCTCCACATTTGCAGCTCGCAGGCTGGGGAAGCACGACAGGGAGAGGGAGGAGGGGGTCATTTTAGAGGTCACCCCCGCCCGCCACCACTGTGGGAGAGAGGGCGGCTCCTTGTCCAGCAGCGATGCAGAGACTCCCCGCGGAGCCACCCGGGTGCCTGGAGGGCTAATCTGTTTGAGACGGGAAGATGCAAAGTGGTGACGGGAGCCTGCAAATTGCAAAGAGGGAATTAGAGCCCTGATCATGTTAGACAGCGATTGGGCGTCCCAGGCTTTCCTGCAACCTATAAATCTCCAGTTACAAACGCTCGGCTCGCTGCAGAAGCGGCTCGCTGCACTAGTCCCTCCCTTTGCTCGGCTGCTAGCCTCGTGGAAAACAAAAGCCGCTTTTTAATTTATTGTTCCAGGAACAGGGGAAAACGGCCTGAAAGGAAACTAAAGCCCGATTTCTTCCAGGGAAACTACCGTTCCCCACCCCCCGGGAAATCTTCAAGTCCCCTGGTTACAAACTCCCGCCACCCCCCTAACAAAAAGAGGCTGCAATGCCCCCAGCCCTACCCCACTGCACCCCGGGGTCAGGAGACCTGGCAAGGAGCAGAAGCCAAACAGCACCCAAACCAACACGCCCCCCTCAGCAACTGCCAAAGGGGTCCGAGCCGCAGGACGCGGGGAGATAATTTAGGGTGGGGGGTCAAAGGAAAGCGAAGGGAGGAAGGATACCACATCACAGGGCTGCAGGTTACAGGAGAGACAGGGAAGCGAGACAGCGAGCTGGTTGTTTACCCTGCGACTGCCTTCAACGTGGCTCTTAATCACAGGATGAGAAACCAAAACAGTTTAAAAACGTGAGTCAGCAGGCATTTTATTTTAAAAACAGCCCCCGTCTCCGATCCAGTCTCACACACTCAATTTGCACCTTCTCGCCTCACTCCGGGGTCACTCCTGTTTACACACACACACCGCTCAGTATTGAAGGGGGTTCGAATTTGTGCTGCAAACTCTCGGAAGGAATAACTAAAGGGCTCCTGATGCTTTCAGTTGGGTCTTTTGTTCAAATCCTGCCTGCAAAGTGTGCACTTTACACTCCAAAAATAAGCACAGACTTTTCTGCCAACAGAATACAAACACACCCCTAGCACCCCTCATCCTGTGTGTGACACCTTGCTGGAGAGTCCCCTTAAATGGGTGGGTTTTATTCGTCCATGTCTGTTTGATCTAAGTTTAAATCAAAAGCCCCCAGTAATTAGACTAAAGCAAGCCTTCCTGTACTGCTCTGTTTACACAGGGATACTACAGCTCCAAGGGCTGAGTGTATTGGCAGGTTTCTAATCCTATTAGTCTCTGTGCAGTCAGCATTTAATCTAGAATAAAAAAACAGGCAGCAGCTACTTCCTTTCCGGACGGATTTCGAGACACATTTCATGATGAAATATAATAATTAATAATAAAGTACCTTTTGCATTAATCATCTCAGCCCCGTGCCAGGGTGCAGGCAGCAGCCAGAGACATTCCTATCTGCATTTGTACTCTGCCTCTTTGCTGGTGCTAGCAGGGAGCAGGAGGATCGTGTGTGTTTCTCAGATCATGAACAAACCAACACGGTGAGTTTTTCTAAGAAATAAAACTATCCCGCGACCTAGGAGACGTTCTCTGACTGAACCGACCGATCCGAGACAGAAAGGGGAGGAAAGTGTTGCAGGCTTCTCGCCCTTTGCCAGGCAGCTGCTTCCCACCCAGACACAGAGGCTGCACTTTGTCTAATTCCTTGAAGCAAAGCTCCCGGAGTTTCAAATCTCTCCTGCCACACACCAGCCTGTCCCACTTTCTTTTCTTTCTTTTTTTTAAAGCAGACAATCGAAGGGATCCCCTTGATTCAGCACCATTTTAGACCCCCTTCCAGACTGACACCAGTTTATCAGAATGGAGGGGTCAGTCTTCTCACCAACTTACCCGGTTTCTTTATAAATTGTTAAAGCCCCAGCCGTGGTTTGACAAATATAAACTAGCAGAATAAAACAAGCACAAGGTGGGTACTTCCAGGGACCACGCCTGAGAACTTTACAATCCCAGGCTCCCAGGCGCTCACATTATAAACTGCACTAAACCTGGGCAGGCAAGTATTCGGATACGAATTAAGCCCCTTTAAATCAACTACAACTTTTCCGGTTCATATCAATTCCACATGCTACTTACTGGAATATGTGGCTCCATGACCCGCTGGGAAACCAGAAGCATCTTGGACTGGTGATCAACCAGCTGTTAGATCCACTTTGGCTGTATTGAACAAAACCACGCAAAGCAAAATACTCTAAGATTGTTTTCTCCTTTTAGGTTCCAGACAAGTTCATCCTGGCATTGCAGTTTGCTAATGATTCAGTGTCTGTCTCAATCTGCTCACTACATTTCCATCAACCCACAGCTTCCTCACTTAGAAGGTGGAGTTTGTGGGGTTTAAGTTACTGATAGGCATATCTAACTGCTGTGTCACTCAAAGAGGAGGAGACACACACACTCTCTCTCTCTCACACAACACACAAACCCCTCTAGCCTTAAAGGGGAAGTGTCACTTTCTTTTCCCCTCTAGAAACTGCATCCAAGGAATTATTTGTTCAGTGCATGGAGGCAAATAATTATACAGTCTATATGCACCCTACTTGAACATGCAAAGAGCTGCTTAGCATTTTTATAGCCTTCTCCTGGATGTGTAATTTCATTCCGGGTAAAAAAGTAGGGTCATTTACAAATATACAGGGAGTTACTGGAGCTTTACCTTTTTTCTTCAAAGGATACAAATCAGTTAAAGGCTCGTGTAAGGCATGATTTGTAAAGATTTGTAATCCTAAAACAGGTGATTTCCTGGCTCTTTCTGTTATTCCAGCTAAGATATTTAATAGGATAATGTTCAAATAAGGGTTAAACTCACCTCCCATAGGTGAACCCAGGTTCGGAGTAAAGGAGTGGTACAGCTGCCTCCTGTACTGCCAGCTGCGTATACATGTAGCTAGATACAGATACAGAGCTGCCCAAAATCAGGATGCTTCTCTTATGGTTGTAAACATGCTTGTCACAAAGTGAGATTTCTGAATATTAACTTTGACAAAATAGCCACTGCAGCTGAGGGGCTGAGATTTTCTTCTGATCTCCTCCTGGAATGTGCATAAATTACTCAGCATAGCATAGGACAGCATACCGAGTTCACAAATAATTGTGAGTATAATCTCATTCCATTACCTTCCTAAATCACCATAATGTTCACTCCTGTACTGATACCTCAGAGACTCTAAAAAAACCCTTTTCTTGATTCATTGACCTAATGGGTGAGATGTGGAAATACAGTAGCACCATGTGAGAAGCACCCAGAGGTATTCTAGTTAGTTACTTTACAGAGAGCTTTCCCCAGATTGTGAATTGATTAAACATTAAAAAAAATATTGAGGGCCATCACTCGATGACTGTCCTTTTTCTTCATGCCTTTTCAATGTGAATATTAAGATTTTATTCTACATTTTTTACATACCATCTTAATTTTTAATTTCTAATAAAATATCTTTTTTGTGAAGAGTGAGACAAGAAGAAGAGCTCTGTGTAAATCGAAGCTTGGCTCCCTCACCACCAGAAGTTGGTCCAATAAAAGATATTACTTCACTCACTTTGTCTCTCTAATATCCTGGGACCAACACAGCTACAACACTGCAAACAACAATGGAGGATATCTTTTTTTTTTTTAATCACTTCTACTGGAAATAGGAATAGTAGTAAATTCTACCCATCAGGAGAGGTCTGCTCTTAAAATTAAGAAGAAAACCAAGAAAGTTTTATGAATAAAACCCAAGAACTACTTTGGCCAAATAAATATAAGGAGCCAGACTCTGGCCTCGATCCTATGATAGTTCTATAACTGAGCATCCTCAGCTCTCATTTACCCCATGTCCCAGTGAAATTATCCTGGCTTCACTGAAGACAGAAGTGCCCTGATTTTTTTACATTTATAGTTGGAAGTTTATAAAACAAATAATAATAATAATGATGAATGCTCTCAAAGGTTTGATTGTGGCATCTGAATGAAGCAGGCTCTCACACTCCTTAGGTGAAACCCCCCGTTTTCTGGGCTGGATGCATCAACAGACTTCATGATGATCCCACATTCCTGAGCATTATTTGTATTATTTTAATTGCTTTTTGTTTGGCAATGTCCTACTAGTTTGGTAGACTTTTTGTTGTCTTGTCTTGTGTACCTTTGAGAGTTATGGTAGCATTATGTAGTATTTTGTATATTGTACCAGAAGTAAAATAATGTAATAACAAATTGTAGTACTGTGAAAGGTTGTAGATCAGGGTTATCAAGCATACTGACCCCCCAAGCCACATATGATAATCTTCAGAAGTTTGAGAGCCTGGCACACCTTACAGGGGTCAGGGCTTCTGCCTTGCCAGAGGCGCCTGCCCCACTTCTGCTGAAACCTCCCCCATAGACGGCGGCTTCCTCCAGGTCTGGGGGGTGCTCAACCCCCACTCCGCCCCAGGCCCCAACCCCTTCACTAAACCCCCACCCCCTCCCACCTGTTCCTGCCCTTACCCTGCATCTTCCCCACCCCTCCCCTGAGCGTGCCCCGTCCCCATTCCTCCTCCTTCCTCCCCGAGCCTTCTACTGGCACAAAACAGCTGACTGCGGCAGGTGGGAGGCACTGGGTGGGAGCGAAGGAGTTGATCAGCAGGGCTGCTGGCGGGGGGGGGGAGGGGGAGCTGACTGCCAGTGGGTGCTAAGCACATGCTCATTTTTTTCCGTGGGTGCTCCAGCTCTTAGCCCCACCACCCACTGCAGGGCAGAAGCTCCGAGCTTCACCCCCACCCCCAGTCTGGTAGGTGGAAAATGCAGGAGGGAGAGGGGCAGAGGGGCTCTGCAAGCTACACTTTAACTGTAAAAGAGCCACATGTGGCTCGCAAGCCACGGTTTGGCCACCCCTGTCCTAGATCCATTACTGTGACAACTAAAGACTCTGGTGAAAACCTGGCCATGCTGAAATCTACAGCAAAACTTTCTCTCTTGGTGTGTCTGCACTGCAAGAAAAAACCTGTGGCACCAAGTCTCAGAGCCCAGGTCCAGGGCTGCCCGGGGGGGGGAAGGCGGGGAAGTGAGGCAATTTGCCCCAGGCCCCGGGCCCCACAGGGGCTCCCACGAGAGTTTTCAGGGACCCGCACGAGAGTTTTCGGCGGGTCCTTCAGTGCCACCAAACACACCCGGAGCAAGTGAAGGACCCATTGCCAAAGACCTGGAACTTCTTCTGCTGCGGGTCTTTGGCTGCAATTCAGCGGCAAGGGCTTCCTCCGCTCCAGGTCTTTGGCGGCAGTTCGGTGGCAGGTCCTTCACTCACTCCGGGACCTGCCGCCGATGTGCCCAAAGACCCACAGTGGACAGACCTCCTGCATCGAAGACCCCAGGCCTCCTGAATCCTCCGGGAGGCTCTGCCCAGGTCATTGGACTCAGTCTAAAAATTGCAGTATAGACATTTGGGGGAGGGTCTCAGAGCCCTGGCTCCAATCCAAGCCCTAACGTCTACACTACAATTTTTAGCCCTGCAGCCTGAACCTCATAAGTCTGAGTCAGCTGACCCAGCCCAGCTGTTCCTATGCCATGGGTCTTCTATTGCCTTGTAGACATACTTGCGCTGGGGCAGGATTCCACACTCTGATTATGCACTGATTGGGTCCATCGTAGGCAAACTGCTGACAGTTCCTACCAAGGTGCCTCAATCTTGTTCTGGAAAACGGTGGTGGTTTTGTTTCTGATAGGAAATTCTAGAGGCATCAAGATTGTTGCTATGGCCCATTAAGTCTTTGGTCTTTTTACTGAGATTGCCAACAAATGTGCCAATTGCACAGATGGTTTTCCTGAGGTAGGCACCAAACACACTTCTGATCAGCAGGGATTCTCTCTTTCTTACACAGTTTTACAATTATTTGTCATATTTCCTTTAGCATATTTATCCCAGATATTCTGGAGAACGTGGGACTTATTCAGTCTGTTTTACAAAACCAAAGTCCTTTCTGTAGTGACAGACTGAGATGTCAGACTCAAAACCTGGAGTCTGGGAAATGTGCAATTAGGATAAATATATTTTTTAAAAAATAATAGTAATCAACTAGAAGAAAGAGGAAGTGCACTGAAATGTGCTACATATTTCTCATCATTTTGAAATAACTGAACCCAGCCATCTTTATCCTGTAGATTTTGAAAAGCTGATATCCTCTCACGTAGTCTTAAAGGAAAACTGTTCATAAACATACATTACAATATTGTGCTAACTAAGTGCCTGGCTTATTCAACTGAGGACAGGTCTAGAGATTGTATAGCGTAGTTGTGTGAGTATCAGGCATTGTCAAATGAGGGATCCAAGCGCTGTAGTAGACCAAAAACACGAACATCTCAAGTAGGTGCAAACTGAGCATATTAAAGAAGGTGAAAGCCAGGTCAGCACTACTGATAGTGCTGTGCGCTGCCACTGGGGAGAATCATATTCAGTTCCCAGCCTAGTTCTGCTGTTCCTGAGGTCAGTAAGGGCAGCGGAGGTCCCAGCAGGTGGGGATCCCTCCACAGCAGGGTGTGGGGAAGTGTCTTGAAAAGCAATTGCAAGTGCTCTCAGCAGCATGGATGGACTGAAGGGAACTCTTGCCAGTCCGTGGCTGGAAGGTTGTTTGTCATAGCTAGAGCAATATGAAGCTTTTACTAGCAAAATATACCTGGCTTATTTACACACTGGAAACTTAGGTGAGGTTTGCTGACAGACTCACAGACTTCTGTGCTCCGAAATCAAACAGGAGGAAAACATGAAGTTTGATGGTTCTGCATGTTTTTGACCTTAAATCAGGTGAAACTCAGTGGTTTCAGCTGAATTTCACTTTGAGGTTGTGTGTTTGTTGGAACCTGAAACTCAAAGCTAAATTCAAGGGGAGTGAAACCACAAGAACTGAAAAAAAATTTGCATGAGTCCTTGCAAACCAAGCCTCCTGAGTTTCCCCCAACACTAGCTACAAAGCAGTGCCTTATTGGGTAGTAGTGTGAGGAATAAAGTGTGGGGAGGAGGGGATATTAGGCAGGATGCCTTGGTGCTCACTCAAGGACGCAGATATCTCCACCCCATAGCAAAGATAGACGAGACTCATGGTTACAAGGTCTGGCATGAACAGAAGCTTAAAGGAAGAAGAATGGGGTTGTGGAAGAAAAATTGTTCCTATGATGAAAGATGAAAGGAGAACACAAAAGAACAGAACTAGGATTGGTTTTGAAGCAACAAAGATGGTTTGGTTTTACAGGAACATAGGAATTGCCATATACTAGGTCTGACCACCAGTGGCCCATCTAATCTGAGATCTTGTTCCTGACAGTCAGCAGTAGCAGATGCTTCAGAAGAAGGTGCAAGGAGCACTGAAATGAACAACTATGGAATAACCTGCCCTTAGAGGAGGCTTAGGAAGCTTCTTTCCTAAATCAAGGCAGTTAGTAACTGGTTTATGTCCTGAAATATGAGGGCTAATATCCCATGTCCATCTTTTTACCTTAACATAACTGGATGGGTTTTCTTATGCATACAAAATTTTAATCCCTGTCTGGAACCTGCTAAGATCTTAGCCTCAACAATATTTTGTGGCAGTGAGTTCCACACGCTAATGAGGCGTTGAATTGTATTTGCTTAGCTCAGATTTAATTGTATTTAGTTAGGTGTCCCTTTCCCTAGTTAAATCACATAGAAGGTATTTGAAAATTAGCTGAATTATTTTTCTGAACTGCATCCATAAACAGTTTTAATTTTCTCAGTAATGCTTGTTGCAGTCAGAAATTTTTTAAAAGTACTCTGGAAAAGAATGTGACATTGTTAATATATTGATTCAAATCTTCCTGAGAATCACTAAATTTGGAAAAATAGAAGGCTTTAATTAACTGCTCAGTAACAAAGGCTTTTTTTCCTTAAAGGGCTTCAGAATGGTCTTCATTGATTTGGACACGAAACAAGACCACAGTTGATGCAAGCAATTTTTCCTCAGTAGATCATTATTTAACATGAATGTCAGCACAACAGTGGCACAGGTAAAGTCATCAAAGAATGGATTGACGTATTATGTATTTAAACGGATATGCAAACTGGTTTAGAGAATTACATAAATCAAAGTGAATGCCATTTTGTCTTCACAGAATTAGTCATCAAAGGTCTAACCAGAGCTTCTGTGCTTTTGAGTAAAAGGAGACGCTGATGCAACTGACCATTAGTACTTTTCTTACAAAAAGCATATTTTCAGTGAAATGATGCATGATATATAGTGTGCTACTTAAAATGTGTATAGATTTAATTCAAGTTAATTACTGGGCGATTGCCAAATACTTGTTCCAAATGGAGCTATTTTAATCTTAATTCTTTTTAAAAAGATCAGTCTATTGTTTTTCATAGTTAGGGATCTGATCCTGCAGATACTTAAGCACGTGCTTAATATCAAGTACATGAATATTCCCACGGAAGTTAGCAGGACTAGTCAAGTGCTTAAAGTTAAGTACGTGCATATGCGTTTGCAGGGTCAGCATCTTCGTGATCCAAGGCTTGCTTACATAGAGTGAAATCCTGGCTCCATTTAAATCAATGGAAGTTTTACCCATGTGAAGCAACAATCAAAACTTGAGAAATCTGCCCGAAACTATTCATCACAAGCAAAATCGTGCTGCCTTCACACAGGCAAAAGCTCTTTTTCATGTCCATGGAATTTTGCCTGAGTAAAGGCTGACAGGTTTGGCCCTGCATTATTTTCTCCCTTCTTACCTGCAATAATGTCACATCCAGGACTCTGACTGAAGTCATTGGAGTTTTGGGTTCAGATCAATGGCATGACCGAGGTTAGGTAGCAGGGCTGTAAAGAACAGTAAATCCTTTACATGCCTTCTTCAAAGGCAAAATATTCAATGGAAAGATGGAATTATGACTGACAGATGATTTAAATGTCTTTGTAGAGGAGATATTGCCATCCCAATTAGAATGCTCTTGCAGCTCGTAAGATTTTCCATTAAAAAATAAAATGTTACAAATGAATGGCGGCATCATGTTTCATGGCTGAGTTGTTAGCAACAAAAATACATTGAAAACATTGACTAATGAATGGCCTTTCTCCAGTTTTGACTTGTGCACATACACCTTCTCTCTTCACTTGTGATACATGCGTCAGGCTCGGCTGGTGCATAGTGCACACTGGATCTTGGACTTTGTCATGCAGGATGTGCAGGCATAGGCCAGCATGTCGGAAGGGTTTCACACTATTATTGTTTATTATATGTTTTACTGTAGGACCTAGCAGTTCCAGTCATGGACCAGGCCCCCATTGTGCTAGGGGCTGTACAAACACAGACCGAAAAGTCCCTGCATTTTCCCATTGGCCTCATTTAGAGGCCTTGAATAAAACCTTCTTTTCCCTGAAACACACAAGTGGCAATGTACACACAGGCACAATTTCGACAAGCCTGTATTTGCGACGTCTGTCCACATGAGACACCTCTTCTACAAGCATTACATTCTGCAGAAGTCCTGCATTTGTCAGTAGCTGTAGCTTCCGGGAACCAAATGGGCAGAAATGCAGCTTCCAGCCCAAGAAAATGGGCCTCAGGACACCAGGTGACGTTGTAACAGTTGACAGCGGCCAGCTTTCCATGTTAATGATGTATCCCGTGTAATGTGATGCCTTGATTGAATCATATCCCTACATATCATTCAGATCAGGGCATCACACACACAGATGCCACACTGCGAAAGGATTTAGTGGAAAAAGTAACATGCCATATTCACTGCTATACAGTGCAGTCTGTATATATGTGCAATGATCATGGATTGTGAGGCCAGCCGAAGTCAGTGTAAAGATACCTATTTTCTTGGATGAGTTTTGGACCAGGCTCTACCTGAGGCATTTGGGGATAACTGCATCAGTTAAAACATTAGATCAGCTTTAATTTCATACTGACTATTTTTGGAAGAAAGGAATATGTATGGTTTCCTCCTTTTGGGGAAAGGGCAGCCTTTTCTGGGCATTTCAATTCTACGTCTAGTATGTTCATCTACTTAGTGTAGCTGGCACCACCTTTAGAGTATGCCTTGTTTCTTTAGTGCAAATTACTATTTTCACACAAGTTACAAGGCAAAGTTGCATTCTGCATCCCAGAGTAAATGACATGAACATCCATAAACTACCTGATGGTAGAATTGTCCCTAAGCTTTAAAGTCATAAAACAAACATGACATTTATTTCCATTTGCGGGAGATTCTTTGAATTAAATGCAGAAATTACACTTTACACACTTATCAAGAAAATCCAAAATTGTGCACAAAACCTCAACTTTTCTGTTTATTAAAGGAGAGCACCTTTTGGGTTGATCTCTAATATCACAGATATTTTGCCAACATGAGTTAGTGATTTACTAGCAATTATTGATTTCAAATCTTAGTTTCCCAGGGCTGCTAAACATATCCTGTCATATGGGATATGCATCCATCTGCTAGCGGCTGCAGCCAGTCTAATATGAAAAGTGTGTGTTTTCTCCACTACCATCAGATCTGTGGCAATAAAAGTAAAGCTCTACTTGCTTTCAGTACATGACTTTCGAGTCATGGTCACATGCCAGCACAGTATCAGTATGGTTTTATTGTGGCATACTGACAGAATAGCCACATTTCTGTTGTGAAACAAAATTAATAGGTCATCACTGTTATGAGAAATGGTATCATCTCCAAATAAAGAAAACAACACTAAAATATTTCACAGAGCATCTCAAGTTTTCTTTTAAAAGTTTTTGCTTCTTTATACCTCAAACTCCTTCAGATTCTTCCATCCTTAGAATAAGTTTAGTGTATGGTGCAGCCATCTATAATCCTGTCAGGAGCCAGGTATTTCAATACCTGGTACAGATGAGATGCTTAAACAGGATTCTTTGTGCTCAATAGGTGGAATTTAAGCACCTCTGTCATATGGATCAATTATTTTTAAGTTATGCATTGTAAAAAATAAAATATATGTCAGGAATACGAACTTTTTGTTCCTGAGAGCCAAGAAGTAATATTTGATTGGGCACGCCTTGGCTGCGGTCTTAAATATCGCCTACATTCTCCTCTTGCCCTGCTCTCACTCCTTACTCTTGGTCTACTGTGTCCATTCAGCCAGTGTCCACCTCTGTCACTGCCCTTCCCTCACTTACCCCTTGCTCTGCCCCTCTAAACATTCATTCACATGATCTTCCTTTTGTCCACCTAGCTCCCCTCCCTGACCTATCCCCCCATCCATCTTTCTGTCATCTTTACACTTCCAGATCCAGGCTGCCCACTTTTCTGACCTCAACTCCAAAACAGGAACTTGAGTGAAGATATGTCACATCAGGAGCTGTGTCTCTCTCCTCACTGCCCCCTTCTCCAAGACAGCTGATTGTCCAATGCGTCACTTGACCTCACTGCTACCTACCCATCTCTTCTAGTGTCTGATCATGGGCTCTGGGCACAAACCAACAGAATAAGTCTTCTGTGCCATTCTGGGCATTCATGCCTAAGGTGTCCCATCACTGGTCAGTTATGACCAAGACTCTTAGACTTCTATAGCAGTTAAGGTCTAAATTCAATGGCAAGGTTCCTGGGATTGTATGGTACCATCTAATGATTCTGCTGTACATCTTCTTTTTGGTGTATTCCTCGTCTCAGTATTGGGCAGCCTCGAAAGGAATATACACTTTATACTCACTTTTCCTAAGTCACTTACACATCATAATAAGTTCTGCATTTACCAGACTGCAGACCCTTCGGGGCTGGCAGTAGCAGGAAATGACAGAACTAAGAGGGTTGCGTTTTCTTTTCCTTGTATTTTGTCATTCCCCCCCCCACACTTTTCTTGTACAGTACTTAGTGCAAAATAAGGTTAATTTAGGGATCCTGGAAGAGGACACAGTTTGGGGGAGAGGATGCAAAGAATCTCCCCCCTTTACATGGCTTTGAAGGGACTGCCAGATTTCTAGTGTTTGTGGGTAGCATCTCTGGCTGTGCTAGATTCCTGCAAGGGGCTGGGTGAAGGCACTGCTGGCCCTGTCCCCCTTCCACAATGAGCAGTAGAGATGAGAACAATACAAGTAACATGCTTCACTCAGGCTGAGAGAGTTCTTGGGTGTGCACCATTAGGATACCAGATGGCCCTGGGGACTCCTGTTGCAGTGCAGAGTCTCCTGGCCCTGTCTCCGCACAGGCTGCGGCTTAAAGCCACAATGTAGTGTTTTCCTACACATTTGAATTGAGAAAAGCTATTTATATGCATTGAAGCTATGGATCACTGGTAAAGAAAAAGTGACTTCCAAGCACCGGAGATGTTGGACCAGGTCCTCAGCTGGTATAAAACAGCATAGCTACCATGACTTCAAGGGAGCTATGCCAATTAGGGGAGCTGGTTTGGAAATGAATCTGTAAGCTTCCAGTGATGGCTTTTGCTCTTTCGAGGGGTTGGGAGCAAATTGTTCCCCAACCTCCAACAAGATCTTCTTGCTCTCACAGGACGGTTGAGGGACTGCAGCTTCCCAAACCACTTCAACGCTAATAGCTGTATGATCCTGAATCAATACAGAGGCGTCTGCCAGCCACAATAATGGTTAACTGCTACAGTGAAAGGGGCTATTTAAGCTGGCTACTAAAAGTTATGTCTGCCACCGCTATTTCAACAAAACATTTTGGCCATTAAATTAATTCAGGCATATCCTCTCTTTCTATGGGGAAAATACTGGGAGCATCCAAGCAATGAGAATGGTAGCAAGACTCATGGAGTATGACACAAAAGGAGAAAAATAACCATTTTCTAAAATATATTAGTGAGTGTATTTTGCAGTAACATCATAGGCAAATTTCCTAAATGTAGAAGTGCTGGTAATGGCTGAAAAGAGAATAAGATGCCCCTGATGCGCTCTTTGTAAAAGCAAGAGTTTTAGCCGTAACGTCCTGGCTTAATACCAATGGGGGAGTTGCAGGAGGCTAAATTCTGCTTACATAGATACAGGGAATGGAATTTCTGTTACATTCAGTGGGTGTTGCAAACCCAGATCTAAGAGCAGATTTTGGCCCTTTTGACTGCTTAACGTTACTCCTGTAGTTTCAGTTTATAACAAAGCTTGCTTTTAAATAGCAATACTGATACTTAAAAGCAATGATGTCCCTGGTCCGGCCATATGCAGTGACAGAACCTAGGAGCTCTAGATCTAAAAGCATGAGCCTCGACTGCTTGAACTAAAGGACTAGGGCCATTAGCTTAGAGGCAATAGCAGCCTACAAATCTCTTATATGTGCCACCCAGCAGAGGGGGACAAAGAACCACAGTGTGTTTGTGTAGGTTCTATTAGCATTTATGTAGCACTTTATCTCTACATTGTACAAATATTAACTAATTAGTCCTTGCAATTCCCTGGTGAGGCAGGTATTGTTTCCATTTGGCAAAACAGAGATAAAAGCTATGTCTGCACTAGAGAAAGGACCCACAGTTAGCTCGAATCAGTGGGGCTGCACTAGGGTAAATTTCAATAGCACAGGTGTCCTGCTAGCAAGGTTGTCTCATCCACATTTATGCTGCACTACACGATTGCAATGTGTACTATCAGTTATTCCCCTGAAGCAGTTTTGAAATTTTGAAAGGCCTTTTGGGAGATAGTAAAATTGTGGTGGGAGAAATCTGATTTTCATAAGTCCCCTGGAATTTGCACTTTTTCTCAAGATGGAGTCAAAGATGATTGTCCAGCTCTCATTCCTTGTGCAGCAAGGAAGGTTTCTGCTGGAGCTCTGGAAAGGGGGTTGCAAGGTCGCTGAAGTAAGGGCAATCACAATGGAATGTGATTGCAGGTCGAGAAGAGCAACATTCTAATTAGCTGCTTGGCTTCTGTGTATGGTCTGACAAATATAATGTGGTGTAAATGCTGTGGCTGTAAGACCCAAATACGTTATTTCTTGAAATAAATTTCTCCGATTTTTAGAGATGATAAATTGCATTTTCTGTGTTACTTAAAAACATAAATCTCTGCTTATCTGCTCACCACATGACATGGCTCAGCCAACCGCTGTGCATTCTGAGCAGGGCACGTCCATTTCTAATTGGTATAGTAGCCCATGCAATCTAAAAAGGGAGCCAAGCAGCATGCTGAGATTTGGGAACTAACGCATCCTGTGTTACTGGCATGCTAGCAGAACCAAACAGTGAATTGCGTACATTTCTCTAGTGTAGAGCGGTTACATGATTTTCCTAAGTCTAACAGGTGACTCAGTAGCAGAGTTGGGATCAGAACTCAAGAGTTCCTGTCTGTCTGTCTAGCTGTTTGTACTGTGCTCATCAGTATGGGATCTGGTTCCTTGTCCTCTAGACCACACTGCCTCTCGGTGCAGCCTTGCAATGACAGCTGGGGATAGGATTGGCGACGTCCCAATGTTACTCTAGAAACCAGGAATACGAGTTCTGGAGGCAATGGCATCTTTTACAATTGGCAGAGGTGAACTGGAGATCGGCCTCAGGCAGAGAGTGAGCTCAATCTCAATGGGGGTGGGGAAAGGATTTTGTGTGAGAAGAACTTGGACTGCCTAGGAAGCCTCTAGCAAAGGGGGGAGGTGTTATCTCAGGTTGCACAGAACCCCCTGTGAGAGCATCAGAAAGATTTTCTTCCTAGCAATAGAAACCTGCCTGAGGGATGATCACTGGGGTGCCCAGGTCCCCTTTGAAATCAAACTAGCGAAGCACATCAGGAAGGACAGACAGTTTGGGAGAGTCTTTTTGGACTTCTATGTGCAGGGGCGCTGGAACAATTTGTATAGTGCTGAGAGCCATTGAACCAAACTGCAAACCCAGGATATAATGAAAATCACTTCAGACCAGAGGATGCGGCAGCACCCCAGCATGCCTAGTTCCAGCACCTATGTCTGTGTGCAGCTTTAGATAAGGATCAATGCAACAACTGTAGAACACTTTCAAGATGTGTTCAGAGGTAGAAATAATAAAACTTAGCTTGTTATCCCTCCTCATCCTGTGACTGATTTTTTCATCATAAAGGGATTCAAAAACTATTCAGTTACATCCAGTGAAGGTGGATCAGGGAGATGACTCTTTGCCCTGAACACCTTAAACAGAAAAAAGACACGTGCCAAGGTTTGGTCTTGCCTAGGAGCCGACTGGCTGTACCGACGCAGAAGACACTGAATGGTTGTGAAGTGTTGCTCTTCAGAGCTTACTGTCTTCCAGTCCAGAGGTGGCTGCTGTTGAGTGATGAGTGAAGTGATCCATATATATGAGAGATTTTGAGCCCCTGCAACTCCCATGGATGTCAGTGGGAATTTAGAGTGCTTAGTACCTGTCAGGATTGGGTCATTAAGACCTGATCCTGCCTGGTGCTAAGGGCTTCCTGTGCCAACCACCCTCATCTCCCACTGGGCTCGTAGTCTGTAATCAGCCAGTGGAGCTCTTTGCGTGGCAGATTCTATAAATGCCAGTTATTTCACACTTTCACGTGACAAGAGAAGACTCGTGACCCAGGTGTCCATGACAATAGTGAAGCTCAGTGCATATGTTTTGGGAGGAATTCCATTTGTAGGGGAACAAAAGGTAGCAATCCTAGTGAAAAAAAGATGCAGCAAGGCATCAGATCCTGCTTCTGAGTTAGCTTCAAGGACCTGGTTCTCCTCTCTATTATGCCAATGTAATGCTGTACAAATGGCTGGCTTGTTATTGCATCTCAGAGCAATGAATGAGCCCAAAAGAGTGTGAAGAGGAGAGAGAAAAAGTTACAACCTCTCTGGGAAGAGCTGCTCCTCTTCTTTAATGTTAAGGCTTGGTTAACATTCTACTGGAGTCCTTGAGAAAAGTCTCAACAGAGCAAGTCTCCGTCCCATGCTTAAAACATGGACAATAATTTGAAGCATAAGCTCTGCACCTGCCCGTAGCTGTCTAGAGGCGTTTTGTGCGCCTGCATTTTTGAAAGTATCTCACGGTTTTGTTTCCTGTGAATGTGCATTCAGCCCTGCACACTCATGAAATGCTTAGCTGAGTTTGGGAGCCTGTACATAGCGGGCTGGGGAGGGGGGGAAGGGGGAAGAGGAAAGAAAGAGGGGGTTGTAAAGCAGCTTGAGAACTGACACAATTCTGCTGTGAAACCTTGTGTCAGAGAACAACATTCTCAGGCTTCTGGAGCTTGTTTAATGAACCTCCAGCACCATAATAGCTTTAAAAACTCAAACACATTTTGTAATCTCAGCATCTCCACAAGGAATCACTGAACTGAGGGCCTGATCCTGAGAAGTAATGAGTGCTCCCCACTCCATGGGAGCTTCAGGATTGGACTGTAAAAGAAACACATCACCAGTTGGCCCAACAAAGCCAGCAGATGTCAATATGATCAGAGATTGTCCATACAGCATAGTTCCAAACTTGCGTTCCTAAACTGCAAAAACATTAAATATTTAGGTGGCCATATGCAAATCATTGAAAATCTGTTTATAAGAAGCATACCACATCATGCAGACATTCTTTGTACTGAGATCTTGTTTCCAAGCCTTCTTCAACTCTTTATTTTTAAAGGACTTGATTAATAGTTAGCTAATTTTTTCGAGTGTGTGTGTGTTTGTGAGTGTGTGTGTGTGAGTGAGTGAGTGAGAGAGAGAGAGAGAGAGAGAGAGAGAGAGAGAGAGAGAGATGTGGACATACCTGGAATATTGTCAAATCATGCAGCTAACATAGGAGAAAACAAATTTATTCATGTACCAAAGAAAATCCCAGGATTTTACACATAATTTCAACCCTCTCAGTGAGTATCAGTTTGATAACTCAACAAATAAACACCTGTTTACTTAGGAATTTTCTTGTGGACATTCTGAACCCTTTGGAGACGAGGGCCCCATATCTTCTTTTCTTAATGTCACTGTGAATTTGCTTGTGGAAGTATATGACACCACGCATGGAGCCTGAACAGCTGAGCTCATGCTTTAGGCATTCTCCCAGGACTGGATGGGGGAGGGGGACTCCTGGCCTGTATCCGTCCGCCTCTCTCATTGCATTTACACACACACAAATCATGTTTTCATAGTGAAAAAATGTAAGAATTCCAGGAAACAGAGGAAGTTTGTGTGTTGACCTTAATACATTTTTTTCAGAGGGAGATCAGTCCAAACGTTAGAGGATGATAGACACTAGCTTAACTCATTTACAAATACTTTAATTCTCATTCCAATAATTACCTCTTTTTTTTCCCCTTTCAGCAATAATGTTGTTTGTATTCTATACTGCATAGTTACTTTGGCTGAGAAAGAGAGCTTGAAAGCATCTGGTAAAAAGCTCTGTGGGACCCATTTTGACATTAAATGGATTCTTATAGAAGGGCCAAATGCATTTAGTTCTTATTTTCATTAAAATTGGGTGAGGAGGGAGAGGGAAGGAAAGGGTGGGTAATGGACAAGGTTAATTATTAAGCTCCTTCACTTGGAGGCCTGGGGTTAAGTCTGCCTTGAAATTCTGGTCTCGATCCTGTGAGGTGCTGAAGTGAGCACTCTTCCCCAAATCCAGCGTAGCGTTTAGCCACGTGCTTAATTTTAACCAGGTGAGCAGTCTCCTTGAAGTCCATGGGACTTTACACTTAAGCAAGTGCTTTGCTGGATCAGGGCTAGAGTGCTCAGCACCTTTCAAGATCAAACCATAACTTGCCTAGCATAGAGCCTTGATATACACTACACCTAGCAGTGGCCTTCCCTTTTCTTCAGTGCTTATGTTTACAAGATTCTACACACAAAAAGCCAGGAAAAATGTAGCTGAATCCTTAATTCAGACTGTCTCCTAATCCTGTGTATGGTGAACAACATGGTCACACATAGACTTATACTTGTAAAATGGCAAGTAAAAAAACATGCCTCTCGACTGGCTGGTGAGAATTCCAATCAGTGAAAATATTTCAGTTTAATTGCACGGGTCCGACCTCCCTTAGCCTCGTAACCTCAGTTACGAGCACAGCTGACACCTTGTGCCTCACAACACACCTGTACCTGGTCCTTATTTCACCCTGGTGTGTGCTGTGGCTTACATAACAAATCACAGGCTCTTTTGACTTTTATAAAACATGTTATGGCTCCGAGCCTGTGCATTTAGTGAGCGAGATGGCTGAGTATTAGGCCTATGTAAACCTCACAGAGTTCGAGAGTTCTATGAATCAGTTAGATTGGGTTCACAAAATCATTTCAATCTTTGAATTCCTTCTGTCTTGACATTCAACCCCCCGGGCTTGTCCAATGACTCAATGAAAAACAAACAAGCCTGTTTTTCTCGCTAAAGTACTGTATGTTAGGGACAGACATCCTCCCCCCTAGAAAGCCAGGTTGACACAAGTGAGGCCCTTAATACAGTATATACAATGGGGTAGATCCTCATCTGGTGCCAGAACTCCTCTGACGTCATTTGCCAAGGATCCACCCCACTGAATTTATTTCTCCAAATTTTTCTCTGCTCCCTTCTTCAGTGTCTCTGTATTGGGTTGGGTTTATTTTATCCTTCTGCTGTCTGCTCCATTTATTTTCAGGTTTTTTTTTAATGTGTCTTTCCTCTCTCTGCCCCCTATCTGACCCATCTGTCAGGCTCATCTAAGTGGACTGCAGACCCAATAATCTTTGAATTAGGGTTGAACTTTCAGACTGTTCAAATGGATTTGGCATTAAGTAACATAAGCTCACCCTTCCCTACTGTTTACGGATTTGAATGTTGCAGTGTTAATGAGACTCTGTTAAGTTTATAGCATTTTACAAGTCAAATTCTGCCTAGATTTACCGCATGCGGGTGAACCCAATGAGCAAACCTCATGGGGTATAAATCAAAACAGATTCTGGCCCTAAGGTTCAAGTATCCTGGAGTTTTAAAAGTGAGGGGCTTTGATCTGGTAGCAAATGTTGGAACAAAACCCTATAGCTTTCCCAAAGATCCAACAGAAAGACAATTGACATATATTAAAGAGTTCTGGTAACTCCAGGCCATTGTGCTGAGTCCACAGATATAAGCTATAAAATGGGTGCTTCTGATTCTTTTCCAGAAGCTGCTTACAGCTGCAGAATACTGGGAGTGTTTCTAGCCTGCACATCTCAGCTGCATTGGCAGGGTTCTATCTTTCCTGGCTCCCGCATACATTACAAGTGTGTATGGAAGGTCTGCGGTGTCTCCTTTTCAAGCCGAAGCTGATTATAGAACCGTATTTGCCTACCTTCCCTACCAGGTCAATTTTCCAGAGGGTTTGATGTCACATAACCACACTACTCAGGGGAGAGCCACAAAACACCTGGAATCTTTTCTACATAAAAATCCTTTCTATCCATCCATTTCCCATTCTAAATTATACAGCATGTGAATTAAAAAATAATACATATAAATATAATAACGATAAATTATAAATAATCCTGAAATGTAGAATAAGGGAGCTGGAGGAAGGGAAAGGCTCAGAGTGAATATGTAATGCATATTTACGGGCTAGCAACTGGTAAAGGACATAGGGGTGTCTAAGTAATAGAGAGAGTTTTCAGTAAGGAAATCTAGTGTTCATAACACTTAAATAAACTCCTTGGGGCAAACCATCCTCAGTGTACCTCCAGTGAAATCAACAGTGATATGCTCATTACATCAGTTGAGGACCTGGCCCCTTATGTCTAATGAGAAAAGATCATTGCCATCAATATTTTGGGAAAGATTTTCTCAACAGGTAACAATCTACACTATTTTACTGCCACGTGAGAATTAAGAAGAGACTATAACCAGGGAAAAGTAATTTATTTCTAGTGCAATTCTGTGCTCCTAGCTTTGCCTGTCCATATTAGATATTAAAAGGATGAGCAACATATTTAAAAAAAAAGCATTGGGCATTAGAGAAAGACATGGGAGAATTGAATGGTGTATGAAATTGTGGCATATTTTACAGAGCGAGGCCCTGATTCAGCAGAACAACTTAAGCACTTGCTTTATTTATGGACCCGAATAGTCCCACTGAAGTCAATGACATTTAAGTGCTTTGCTGAATCAGCACCTAAATTATTTGCGGCAGGAAGACTTTACTATCTCCCAAGGAATTACACTTTTTAATATCTCCCAAGGAATTATACTTATTAAAGGGGACAGCCTATAAATTAGTGTTCAAGGTAAAATCAATTTCTAGATAATACATATCCCTAAAAGACAGATTGTTGGTTTGTATGAGCATTGTATCAAAACTTTAATTAAACCCTTTTTAAATAAAACCTGTCATACATTATACTGCTAATTGACTTGACCTGGTACAAAGAGGACTCTGCCAGCCAGAGGAGACGAAAGGAGATTATTCTGTCTGGTGCTGCAGCGGTTGTGTGTTAATAAAATTTATTTCTGCAGTCTTGCCCAACTCCCTATTGTGTATTCAAGAAATGTGTGGGCTAGAAGCCAGTCATCACAAAGCAAAAAGTAATAAAACCTCAAAAGACGACTTTTTGTACCTCACATTCTGCTGGCTTGCTGTGGCACAAAATGCACGGCCCATTCTGCTCAGACGCATGCCCCGGCCAGGTTTAGATTTCACTGCAGAACATTTTTATTTTATTCTATTTTGCAGCAGGAATTTAAAAAACCTGTATCTAATTAAACCTGTCAATAGTAACGGGGGATGTACAGTGAAGGAGTCCAAAATGCTCAGAGATGAACTGTTCTACGCCAGGAGACCGTATTTTATTGCCACAGTATTAGCTATCCCAGACATCAGCCACCAAAGCAACAAAATCCTGATTTTCCTCTCACTTGCACCTGTTCTGCACAAAGATAACTTCTGCTCTCATCTGTATGGGTGTAAATCGGGAGTAACTCCATGGAAGTGAGTGGAATTACTCTGGATTGACACTCGGGCAAATGAGAAAAGACTCAGGACATGACTGGAATTACTCCTCATTTCTATTGGTGTAGAAGAGAGGAGAATTGGGCCCAGGAAGTTTTAACCATCCCCTTGATGGCGGTTGTCTGCCTGCTTCTTGATAAAGGATTTTGCAATGTAAAGGTCTAACAGAGTCATCCCTGCTTATACACTCTACAGGCTCACATTTAGTTTCTGATTCAGCAGTGCATTTATGTATGTGCTTAACTTTAAGCATATGAATAGTTTCACTGACTTCTGTGGAACTACTCATATTTAAAGTTTAGTATGTGTTTAAGGGCTTTGCTGAATTCGAGAATAAACCAGCAGCCTTTTTCTCTATCACAGGTGCACATCTCAGGACAACTGTCCACCTTTTTATTATCTCTAGGGTTGACGTTTGCAATTTGCTCAATTGGGGACTGATTTTGAAACTGACTGGAAGCTTCGTTTGCTGCAGAATGTCGCTGCCCCCGCTTTGGAGTAGGTCTAACTGGTGGCACCATATTTTGCCTGTACTCCACACGCTGCATTGGCTGCCAGTTCATTCCGCAGTAAAACTGAAGGTGCTGGTGGTCTCTGCTGATGAAGTCTTAAGTGATCTAGATCCAAGGTAGCTCAAAGATTGTCATGTCCCTCTCTAACCCTCCACACTGCCTGTGCTTATGGAGAATGTTTAAATTATCTGTGGGGAAAGCTCTTAGAAAGTAGGGGTAGGGCATTATCAGTAGCCAGCCAGGAATTCATTTCTGCCCAAATACATTTAAACCCAAATCTGGCCATATTAGAACACATTGCAAGACACATCTCTGTGTCCAAGTTTTCAGCTGAGATTGGACCCTGGAATCCTGAACACTTAGCTCATGGACCAAGTTGGCTCCACCTTGAATCCTCTGAAGCGGCATGGCTTCAGAATATCCATATACCTAGGAAAGTTAGTGGTTCCCGCTTTATACAAAGTAACTGGACACCACTGTAATAATAATAATAATAAATAATCTGCTGGGCTCATACTCAGGCTTAGTCTGTCTGGAGTAGCTGCAAGACAAATGTCCAGCATCCCTAGCATGCCCCCACTGCTACTCTTCATTTGGAAGGAAACCTTCAGAAGAGATGGGCATTTTGTCAGAGCCCTTTTCCCTTCCCCTGCAATAGACATGCACTCCAAGTGGGTCTGGAAAGCATTTAAGAGGTGGAGAGGATTCAGGCAATATTTTGTAGTGGGAGTAAAGGATTTGCTGGCATATCTGGCCCAGTCTCTCAAATTCACCGCAGTAAAATAAATAAAAATAAAATTAAAAACGCCGGATCCAGCATGGAAGAATGAGCTGACAAAGCCCCTGGTAGGATGTGTCTGCTCTTGATTTCACAGTGCCACCCATCCCATTGCTGTGTTCCAGTGCTCCCCCCTACTCTCCGCCCCACTGTTATTTTGTGTCCCAAGCCAGCACTGATTGTGGTGATTGATTGACTTAGCTGGTGCTGCAGGATTCAAAACCAACAGCAACAGAGTAGCAGCGGCTGCTCATGGAGATAGCTGCCCAGGTTAATCCAAGGAGAGGTGAAGCAGTACCTATGAGTTGCCGGCTCCAAGGACCTTACCATAAATTAAAAAACACCTATATTATTTTTAAAAAATGAAAGATGGGAGTGAAATCCTGCAGGCGTTCTGAATGATCTGCAGCAACTTCAGCTTTCTGGGCCACATAAAAAGCCCCCCTTTCTCTCACTGCTGAGCAATTCCTCACACAAGTAGTCCCACTGACTTCAATGAAACTATTCATGCCAGTCACTGCTCACCAGGAGAAAGAGGTTCACAGTTTGGTTCCTCCTAGTTAATTATGGCACTGCCAGAAACACAGAGGAAAGTATTTTAAAATAAAATACCAGTACCCCACTGCAATGCGTCCCCTCCACTCTGGCAGCCACGTCCATTGTACTAGAGCAGTGGTTCTCAGCCAGGGGTACATGTACCCCAGGGGCTATACGGAGGTCTTCCAGGGGGTACCATCAACTCATCTAAATATTTGCCTAATTTTACAACAGGCTATGAGAAAAGTACTAGCAAAGTCAGTACTAACTAAAATTTCATATGGACAATGACTTGTTTATATTGCTGTATATACTATACACTGAAAGCTGAGTACCATATTTATATTCCAATTGATTTATTTTATAATTATATGATAAGAAAGAGAAAGTCAGCAATTTTTCAGTACTAGTGTGCTATTTTTTCATAGAATCATAGATTATTAAGGTTGGAAGGGACCTCAGGAGATCATCTAGTCCAACTCCCTGCTCAAAGCAGGACCAGTCCCCAAATGGCCCCCTCAGGGATTGAACTCACAACTGTGGGTTTAGCAGGTTAATACTCAAACCACTGAGCTATCCCTCATAAATCAGAGGGATAAATTAGAGACCTCAGGAAGTCCAACCCCCTGCTCAATGCAGGACTGACCCCCATTTTTATGTCTGATTTTTTGGCAGGCAGTTTTTAAGTGAGGTGTAACTTGGGGTACGCAAGACAAATCAGACTCCTGAAAGGGGTACAGTAGTCTGGAAAGGTTGAGAGCCACTGAACCATAGCAGGGCCCACTCTTCCAGAGAGAGATCCTCTCATGGAAACGCCCTCTAACAGCTCCTTTCCTGTCAGAGAGGCAGGCATTCCATAATGGCCGAATAATGGCCATTAGAACATTGCACTCACCTTTGTCAACCTGTCTTTGTTTAAAAACAATGATTCCCCTACTTTCTCTCTGCTTCTGCTTCTGCTTCTGCTCCCTCTCCCGGCCACTTGCTCTCTTTCCCCCTCTTATCTGCTCCTGCTGCCTCTTCCCTAGGGAACCCATTTTTGGTAGTCCAGATGCCCCCTCACTCATAAACTATGAGGCCAGAGGACCCACTCCCCTTTCTCTTGCTTATCCCACTCAGCTCATGGTATCAGCTGCTAGGCTTCCTGTTGGCTGCTTTATGAAGCTAAGTTCCTCCCACTATTGGGAACGGAGAAGTGGAGGCTTGTTTCTGATCCTGGTGGCAGCAGTTGCTTTTCTATCAGCAGCTCTTCTCCAAGCCCACGTGACTCACCAGCACTCCATAAAAAATACATCGCATTTATGATGGAGGGCATGCTTACAAGGTTACTAGGTAGCGTCTGAGAAAACTAACTAAATAGCCTCCATTAAAGTAAGCTCCCTCCAGTTAAAGTCAATGAGAGATTTGTCATTGGACTTATTGGCACCAGGATTGGTCCAGTGTGTGCATGTGGGAATAAAACAGAGAGAGAAAATAATTATTTGTGTGCCAATACAGAGAAGTACAAAGTTAAATTCATCTGGAGCTCAGCAGATGTTGATGTATGAATGGCCTGATTGATTTCAGTGTTATTTGGGTGCTAATAAAGATTTAATATGGCCTCTTGGAAGGACCATGAGATAATCTTGAGTTTGGAACAAAAATGATTCAACATGATCTCATTCCTTGTTACAATTTCTTTTAAACGCTGACTCTGTTTTGTGCATTTGGTTGTTTTTGCAACAGTATCAGAATGAAGCGACTGGTCATCTTAGTATTTGAATGTCTGTGGTTGAATATACATAAGTATTTTAGACTTAGGTATTCCAGATTCGAATTTGTGTGGCATTCCTCCTCTTTTTCCAAATATATATTGAGAAAGCTGTGAATGAGGACAAATTACTGGGTAGCCAATCAAGTCAAAGAATATTGCAGAGATCAATATTTTAATATTAAATATGATTACATGTTTTAAATCTTGAAGCTTAAAAAATCTTGCTACATTTTTCACAAGAAAAATGTAGCAACATCAAGAGAAGAAATAAATCAAGACGTGAGTGAATTTTTCTGATTAAGAAATATTGTAAACAAATCCAATTTTCATTTCAGTGTTATGCTTATAATCTGATGGCCTCCTTGGAAGGCATGTTAGAGGATTTATACTTCCTGGGATGTTTAATTTCAGTCAGTGGTTTTTCAGAAATTGTGGTTTACTAAAAAAGTAAAAATGAGACAGTTGCAATACAGAAAGGAGGAAACCAAGACACTGGGAACTAAGGCCCACCACCTACTTAGGTCGCTGCAGCTTGCATCAAGTTTCCTGAAAATGCAGAAATGAATCACTATTCAGCATTAGCTGAAGTGTCAGATGACTCTCCCACTGTGTCAATGAGAAAACTCCCTGCTTCTCTGATTTCATGAATTCCCAAGGTTTAAAGAAAGTGGAAGCCCAGCAGACATGACTTTCTACTTTTATGTTTTAAGCTGCAATACTTATAGGACTGCCAGGAGCTTACCTTTGCCCATTGACTAACTCACCAAGCTTAATGTCTCTTCTTGTTTCAGAATACTAGAAGTTCGCTCAGGGCATGATCTAAGGCCCACTGAAATCAATGGAAAGACATCCGTTGGCTTTAGACCTGGCCCTAAGGCTCTTGATCCTTCAAGCACTTATACACACACTTAACTTTACTCACATGAGCCGTTCCATTGAAGCCAATGGGTTTGTCTTGACCAGGAAAAGTGGCTGAGTTTATATTGGGTTTAGCTAATATATACTAGCTAAGCCTGATCTAAAGTACACCTATTTTCTATTCAGGACAAACCCAACAGGACTAATAATACATGAAAATGACTCATGTTTGCAGGATCAGGGCCTAAGATCATTACAGTGCAGACCTGGTACCATTCAGAATGAGCTGTTTATCTACCCACAAGGATTTAGTACTATGGCTGTTTCAAACTGCACTGGGTTGCAATGCAATACAGGATATTCCATCCCACCCCTCCACCCCCCAAAAAATATTTTTAAGACGTGTGTGTTGTCTTTAATTATGGAGAGTCAAACAAGCATCATTTGGAACCAGTTCTGAATGGTTCTGCCAACCGCTGATTAACACATAATTTACCTTCTAAGTGAAATTTTTCCTGGCAGTTTCATACAAATTAAACATTTGGTCCGTTTCGAGCAAAAATGTGAAAAATCTGAAATGTTTAAGTTGAAAAAATAGCTCCTTGGTATACTCCAGCAGGATCCTTCCTGGTTTGTTAGGGACCCCTCTGCACACCTGTTAGGACTGAACATCACTTCTGTCTCACTAATTTCAGTGCAAGTTTATGAAAACGATACATCGAGGCAAGACACTAGGTAATGCCAGAGCATGGGGACCAAAGCGCTCTAATGGCTTATATTGAAATGATGGCAAAATAATGTCACTGCAGTCACGAGAGACTACATTACTATGTCAAGATGATGGCAAAATGATTTTGATGCAAGTCTATTGAAACTATGTTAAGATATCAAGATGATTGCAATCTGATATTAGGGTAAGACTCTGGAGACAATGCCTGGTAAGTTTATGGCAAAGTATTTCAATACAGTGCAATGGAAACATGATACATTGCCAAGGTGCTGGCATATTGATATCAATCCATCAGTTAGGGGTGCCCATTCTTCAGCTATTGGAGACCCTGGCCTTTTATGTGCAAAGTCTTGATTTTATAGTCCAGGCCACTGGGCATTCAGTTGGGTTGCACTGAACTGGTTTCCCGCACATCCAGTGCAGGGCTGCATTTGAGAGCCCAGAGGCAAAGCCAGGTATCCCAGCACATGCAAGGATACAGCCTCATCTCAGTGTGCCTGGGTTTAAGCATTTGTCTCATGAAGAGCCAGACTGTGCCCTGTTGCTCAAAGGGTGTGATGTTGAGAAGGAGCCACTGCTGTCTCCAGATACTCCTGCAGCCTCTGTTCTCTCTGGAGCACAAGGGCTAGTCCCTCCGCGAGTCCTCTGCAGTGTAAGGAGAGCAGAAAGGTAACGGATACATAGTTCTGGTGTCTGAGGGAGAGCTAATGGGTTACAAAAAGGCAAACACTGAAACCCTTGAAAGCACAGAACAGCAGATATGCTTCCCTTGCACACATGGGAGCCCCTGGGGGCAGTGGGAAAGGTTGTTCCTCAAAGTCACAGCTCAGCTCATGAACGTTAATGGGAGCTCGGTGTATAAATCCCCACGGGGGTGCTCACAGGTCTGCCTATGGATCAAAACTGTAGCAGATCACAAATGGCAATGAGTTAGGTGGCCTCATCCTAGTCCCTAGTGAACACTGGGAAAGAGAGGGAACCTTGCAGAACATCTGCCAGCACTGCGCCCAGTTGTAGCCAGTGCTCTTAGTCCCTTCCTGTTACAGACAGCATGCTCAGTGGGAATTGTTATACACACAACAACTGCAGGCCTAGGCCTAAGAAGACTGTTAGAGTAATTAGTGCAGAAGTAGTAACATCCTTGTTATCAGAACTAACAAGAAGCTGCAAGAACTGTTTCAACAGAAGTAGTCTTGGCTGGTCTAATTATATGTTCTACACACTGCAACGAGGATGGTGATTTTTGGAATCTGGATTTTCAGACTTCAGAGGTTACAGATGCCACTGTACCAGCTCCACCCAGTAAGTAAAAGGTTGTGTGCTGCTCTCAGCCAGGCCCGGCTCTGGCTTTTTTGTCACCCCAAGTGCAAAAAAAAAAAAAGAAAAACCCTGCGCGGGGGCTGGAGCAGCAAAGGGGGGGTGGGAAACCTGCTAAGGAGCAGCAACAAGGGGGTGGGGGGGAACCTGCTGGCCAGAGCAGTGAAGGGTGTGTGTGTGTGAGATCTGCCAGCCGGTCGGAGCAACGAGGGTGGGGGGGAGGCGTGAAACCTGCCGGCTGCTGCGGCGAAGGGGGCGCGAAACAAACCGCCCAGCCGGCCAGAGCGGCAAAGGGAAGAAAAAATAAAAAACCAAAAAAAAAAAAATACCTGCGGGACGGTGGGTGCAGGGGGACTCCCAGCCCTGCAGACCCCCGGCAGCGGAGTGCACACCCCAGCTAGCGGGGGGGGGGGAAGAGAAGGGGGGCGGCCAGGGCTTCCTTAAGCGGGGCACTCACCATGCGGCCCCTCTCACCGTGCCGCCTGCTGGGAGGGCTCCGCACCACTCTGGTGGGCGGGCAGGGAAGGATGCAGGCTGCTGTGCCAGGCTTGCTGCAGACCTGGCACTGCTCCCAGCAGCTCCCCTCCTCTGCGCTGCTGCCCCCTACAGGGTGGCAGGAGCAGCAAACCAAAAGAAAAAACCTGCAGGGGCTGCAGAAGCAGCAAAGCGCAAAAAAAAAAAAAGATTGGGCGGAGTGCCGCCCCTTGGAATCTGCCGCCCCAAGCACCAGCTTGCTCAGCTGGTGCCTGGAGTCGGCCCTGCTCTCAGCTAAGTTGGCTTGTACAACCTAGCCACTACCGTCAGCACATTTAACTTAGAGGGTGAAAAAAGAAGGCCTTTGAGAGGACACAACAGTCACATTTAGGTCAGGGGCATGCTGGACTCTTCGCTGCTCTGGACACATTGCAACTGCAATGAGGAGCACTTCCTGTCATCTCCTGCTGGCCAGGAGACCACACCCCTTTCTCTCAGACAAAGATCTTGCCACTGATCCAAGCGTTTCTCATCTCCAAATTACACTACTACAACTAACTCACCCTGGATTAACCATCACTTTATATAGAAGATACAACTCCTGCGGCACACTTACTGATCCACAGAGACTAATGGAAACACATTGCATCACTCATCAGTGCTCTGCAACCTCAGTTGGTTCCTGGATCCTTTTTGGATCAGATTTAAAATCCTAATCCCAATCTATAGGTCCTTTAATGGGCCAGGATTGGATTATCTCAGAGACTTCCTACCCATGAATGACATAACACGACAACTGCATGCCACAGAAATGCTCCTGTTAAACAAGACTAATTCTGTTCACTCTCCCAGGTAAGGGGTCAGAGCATTCTCTGATGCAGCCAGCTCTGCAGAACACCATCCCAGAGGGGACCAAACTGAACTGGAGCCTGACAATATGCAGATTTACATATCAAACCTCCCTCTTCTGTAAGGTTTTGCACCAGTTAGGCATCTTCTCCCATGGAATTACAGAAGAAGAGTTAAAAAAGACAGGGGTGAAAACCCTGTCAGGAACATAGAGAGAGTGGAGTCCACTTTGTGCTCAGTTCTGCTAACTTTAATTGTTGTTCGATGTTTAGATATCGCAGATGACTTACAAATACCTAAAACAGAAGGCCATATTCTCATTTCTGCTCAGGTGCGGCAAAGGGGCCAGAGTTTAGATGTAGGTCGCCAGCAGCGAATTCTCCTGGTGGGGGAAAATTCACTGCTGGCTCTGTGCTAGCTGCAACACCCTGATGTAGGGGATGGTTGGGAAAGGAATGGGAATTTTGGGGTGCAGCAGATCAGGACTCTGCTATATAAATTTTCTATCCTAGTAGCACAACCTAGAGCGGTCTCATGACTGTTTTAACTTAGCCTAGGGCTAGGGCCAGTGTAGACAGACCCAAAGTATTACAGACCAGTAACTGGCTCATCTTCTCCATTCAGTTGCCCTGAGCAGTGCTCAGATAAAGGGGAGAATCTGGCCAGAATATAGGTGAAATTCTGCCCTCAGTTACACAGTGGTGTGAATACAAGAAACAAGTAACTCCACTGAATTCCACAGAGTTACTCCAGCTTTTATAACAACTAAACTGAAAGCAGAATCTGGCCCTCCATGTCCAAGGATGCAGGTCACTGATCAAAATGTAGGAGTCACTTAATACAACTCACTCAGAAACCTACGAGGCGAAAGTAGTGATAGCGATATGGACACCATTTCTTAGCATGAAACTAGCTGAAGCAGCCCAGATCTTTCTTTTATTTTTCTGCATTCACTAGTATAAATCTATAGTTTTTCAGCAGCTGCCATTTCTAGATTTTAGTCATGAATTTGAACTGTGTATGGCCTTTCCAACAATTACGCAACCTCTTGACAAAAACCCACTATAAATTTCCAATTTATTCTGCAGCAGGCTCTGTTAGTAATATTTGCATCTATGCATAAACATCTAGTGTTCTTTTCTTTCCTGAAACCTACTCTATTGCATCATAGCTTCACACTGTACTCACTTTAGCCTCTAGCCAAGGAAAATAAGGACAAAAGTCCACTTCTTGAACATAGTTCTATTTTAACTGCAGACTTCGATATTTCCAGTGTGAGGCTCAGAAAGATCTGTCAACAGAAAAGGGAGCAGATTTTAAGTTTTAATGCCATCATTATGCAGAAGTCTTGTTATGGATCATGTTACTGCTCTGGATGTTGATCTGTTTAAGTCAGAGTTTATTACAGCAGCTCGTTAGATGTATAAAATGTATACCCCCATGCTCAGTGTTTATCACAAACTCCTTGCTCTTTCCAGGGACTCCATCATTTATCCACAATGTTTCTGTGCATTGGCCTAGTGGCATAGAGGAAGCAGTCCTGTTACACTAAAGCAGTGGTTCTCAAACTTTTGTACTGGTGACCCCTTTCACACAGCAAGCCTCTGAGTGCGACCCCTCTCCCCTTTCACATTAAAAACATTTTTTTATATATATTTAGCACTGTTATGAATGCTGAAGGCAAAGCGTGGTTTTGGGTGGAAGCTGACAGCTCGTGACCTCCCAGTTTGAGAACCACTGCGCTAAAGAATGACAGAGGATTTCTCTCCCTCTTTGGGCTAACTCATATGGCTCAAGGTGCCACGTTTCATCTCCGACCTCACTGGAATCTACTAATTTCTACTATTAATTTCACACTTGCACTGCTGGTAGCCCCACCTGCAATCTCTTGCTTGTTTTCTAAAATCTTGGCAAGAGGTTACAGTGGAGGCAGATGATAAAGGCCCTGTGTGTCACAGACCACGAACCCCACTAACTACAACCATTTCCCATCACAGCTGAGACACTGTTTCTCTGGCCAGTGAGGAACACCCCTTGAAGTCATGCAATTGACAGCACCATCCTGTTGCGTATGTTGTCTATTGCATGCTATCTAATTAATCTGGCTGTAACCTGGTACCTGACCCTACAACCATAATGCAAATGAATAATCCGTACTACCATGAGTCAGCAGGGCTGGCACCCTTGTGTGTAACCATGATAGATACCAACACAAACCATGTAATACCACGCTGGACTGTAACTCTGAGGAGATTTTCCAACATGGTTACATAGCATCACAACATGTCTGAGGGAATAAAGTTTATATAAGATTGCTCTGGCTCTACAGGAACATGGAAACTGCCATTCTGGGCCAGACCAGCTCTCCATCTAGTCTGGCATCCTGGCTCTGATCCTGGACCACATGTGTCAAAGGAAGTGACCCTGTAATGGTCAATCATGGAAAAGCCTGCCCTTAGGGGAAGTGTTTTCCTCACTCCCGCCCCCCTCAGTTTGTGGTTGCTTATGCCCTGAAGCAGGAGGCTTTAAATCTCTTACAATTTTTAGCCTATCTAATATCATGGTGGATAATCTCATTGCCTGTCTTGCAGTATCCCCTAATCCTATTTTGAATGCTACCCAATCCTCAATAGTAATGTGTGGCAAGGAGTTCCACAGGTTAATAAGGTTAAATTCCATAGGTTAACTCCATAGGAGTTGCACAGGTAAATAGGCTAGAGAGTACCTCCGCTCGACACGAGCACACTGTGTGTTGGGGGAAGGAAAAAGCTTCCCCCGGCCCTGTGCTTGACCTGTGCAAGGGGGCCCAGAGTTGCACTTAGGAGGGCAGATGCTACTCCTGACACTGGGAACACCTTGCCACAAATGGGGCAATGTGGGGCAGGGAGTAGGTGCTAGGAGAAGTATTCTGTGCCCGTTACGGTTTGTCACAGGTCATGGTCTCTGATGTAGAATGAAATGCTCCCCTGGGCTGGTCATCTCTCCTCTCCCCTATGGGACAGGTTCTGCAATATTAGGATGAGATAATCCTATGTGTTATGGAGAGAAAAATTCCTTTGATCGGCTTGAAATTTGTTGCTTTTCAGCATCATTGGATGGCTCTTTGGTTTTGTATTATGAAGAAGGGGGAATGGGTGCTCCTGACGTGCCTTCTCTATGCCAGCTATTACTTTATATGTCTCTATCCGGCTTGTCTGATCTGCCCATTCTCTAAACCACTCTACTCACATCAATCTCTCCTCACATCTTTCTAGGTGTTTTTAAAGCACTAGGGAGTTCTGCTTAAAAATGGAATGCACAGGATACCTCATGGCAGCCCCTGTTCCTTAGTGGTTCAACAACAGTTACATCTTCAACCAACTTCTGTGCATTACAAAGGATCTACCCCAGATTAGCCTCTCCTCTTGGGCACTCCATAGCTAGTTTCAACAATAATCGATTGTCAGAGGGCTTGAGAAATTGCTTCTCTATGTCCCTGTGTGACGTATGACCAGATTATATGCAGGTAATTGAATTCACCCATTGCTACAGTTTTTTTTTAAATTTTTTGCAGCTTTGATCACCCACCATATTGTGCTCTCAATAATCTTTTCCTTATTCACAGGTCGGTAGTATAACCTTGTTAGGATAGTGGTATTCTTATGACCTGAGACTTGTATCGATATAGATTCTACTGCACAGTTCTGTCCATAAAGACATGTTATCTTACTGGAACACAGAGAATCTTTACGCTATAGTCAGCGGTGGCTCCAGGCACCAGCACTCCAAGTGCGTGCCTGGGGCGGCAAGCCGTGGGAGGCACCCTGCCAGTCCCTGTGAGGGAGGCAGTCAGGTAGCCTTCAGTGGCTTGCCTGTGGGAGGTCTGCTGGTCCCACAGATTCGGCGGCAATTCGGTGGCTGGTATGCTGAAGCCGCGGGACTGGTGGACCTCCCGCAGGCATGCCGCCAAATCCGTGGGACTGGGGACCTCCCGCAGGCAAGCCACTGAAGGCTGCCTGACTGCCTGCTTGAGGCGGCAAAAAAGTTAGAGCTGCCCCGGCTATAGTGCTACTTCTCATCCCAATGACAGCTTATGAACTGTGTTACAATATCGCAGCGATTCTGGTCATTCCACCATGTTTCAGAACTATGTGCAAAAAGGGGTAAGACTGTATAACTCACGTGCTAGCATTTGTGAGGATAAGGTATCCAGTTACAAGCTAGGGCGTGATTAGTAAAGGAGATGATATAATTTTACTATGGGGATGACTATGTTAAGCCTCTGAGCCTGTGCAGGGTGAAATAGCAAAACTCTCATTGACTTCAAAGGGGCTAGGATTTCTCCAGATGTTTCCATATGCCTCAGTAAACTCAGGCTGAGCCAATTGCTGTTCATGAAAGATCTTGTGCCTTCTCTCCCGACAGACCTGCCTTCTGAATACTCATGTAACAGAAGTTGTATGGAGCAAATGGAGCAATTACTCCTTCCAAGTCCACTGGATTTATGAGGGAACTCTGAAGAAAAATGGTGGCAGTGTAGCAACATTTTGAAATATTCCCCATCGCCATGGGGCAGCAAAGAAATCATCTGAAGGACAGGCTCTGACATTCTTCCTTTTGAGGGAGTTGAGCAGCATTGAAAGTACATACTGTGTCTGCAAGGGAGGAGGGAGAAGATAAAAAGGATTTCGCACAGCAATAGGCGCTAAGTACAAGCCTTCAGCTATGTCTACACGTGGATAAAAAACCCACGGCTGGCCTGGGTCAGCTGCAGGGGCAGCTCCAGGCACCAGCACACCAAGCGTGTGCCTAGGGTGGCAGGCCACAGGGGGTGGCCTGCAGGTCGCTGTGAAGGTGGCAGTCAGGCTGCCTTTGGCGGCGTTTCTGCGGGAGGTCTGCCAGTTCCGCAGTTTTGGTGGCAATTCGTCGTTGGGTACGCTGAAGGCATGGGACCGGCGAACCTCCCGCAGAAACACTGCCAAATCCTCGTTACCAGCGGACCTCCCGCGGGTGCGCCACCTGCCTGCTGTGCTTGAGGCAGTGAAATACATAGAGCTGCCCCTGGTCAGCTGGCTTGGTCTTGTGGGGCTTGGGCTACGGGGTAGAAAAATCAGCGTGTAGACACTCGGATTCATGCTGGAGCCTGGGACCCTGTGAGGGTGGAGGGCCCTTGAATGTCTACACAGAGATTTTCAGCCCTGCAGCCCAAGCCCGAATCAGCTGACCCGGGCCAGCCACAGCCATGCCAGGTGTTTTTTTACCCTGCGCAGATGCACCCCGAGAGATTAGATGGAGCAGCCAATTGTATTTGCATAGAAAACCCAAAGCAGAAAGAAAGCAGGCTGAGACTGAACAGGAGATATCGGTAAATTCCACCAGTACCTATACACATGGGAGAGAAAGGACACCTGGAGAAACTGATCACAACCACATGAAAGTTCATTAAAATAATCCTGATCTTGAATAGCAGATGTAAGTTAAAATGTGGTGCTAAGATTGTACAGCTACAAGGCCAGATCTTCCACCCTGCTCCTCGCTCTTTGTGCCAGTGCACTGGGACAAAGATGCAGAAGAGTTAGTATAACCAAGCAGTCACAGATTCCATCAAACCCTGCCCTGGGGAGAACTGGTGTATCTGGGTCTGTGCTTCAAACTTCCCTGGTGTAGGAGGCATTGTCAAAGCATACTGTGTTTCAGCAATCCCTGATAGCAAATTGGCCCTTCTTCAAAATCAGCTGAATTTCAAAATGACACAAACAGTGATACCCTGATTTGCATAGACTAAAATTAACAGCTATACAAAGATAGCCCAAAGAAAGACTAGTTAGAATCATCTTTTAGGGCAATGGTTCTCAACCAGGGATACGTGTACCCCTGGGGGTAAGCAGAGGTCTTCCGGGAGGGGGTACATCAACTTATTTAGATATTTGCCTAGTTTTACAACAGGCTACATACAAAGCACTAGCAAAGTCAGTACAAATTTTATAGAGACAATGACTTGTTTATACTGTTCTATATACTATACCAGGGATTGGCAACCTTTGGCATGCGGCCCATCAGGGAAATCCGCTGGCGGGCCAAGACAGTTTGTATACCTGCAGCGTCCACAGATCCGGCGGATCGCAGCTCCCACTGGCCATGGTTCGCCGTTCCAGGCCAATGGGGGCTGTGGGAAGCGGCACGGGCTGAGGGATGTGCTGGCTGCTGCTTCCTGCAGCCCCCATTGGCCTGGAGCGACGAACCACGGCCAGTGGGAGCTGCGATCCGCCGAACCTGCAGACGCTGCAGGTAAACAAACTGTCCCAGCCCGCCAGCGGATTTCCCTGATGGTCTGTGTGCCAAAGGTTGCCAATCCCTATGCTATACACTAAAATGTAAGTACTATATGTATGTGCCAATTGATGTATTTTATAATTACATGGTAAAATGAGAATGTCAGCAATTTTTCAACAACAGTGGGCTGTGACACTTTTGTATTTTTATGTCTGATTTTATAAGCAGGTAGTTTTTAAGTGAAGTGAAACTTGAGGGGTTCACAAGACAAATCAGACTCCTGAAAGGGGTAAAGAGTCTGCAATGGTTGAGAGCCATTGTTTTAGGGAAGCAATTACCGAGGAAGAGAATGTTTTTACTAGAAGAATGACTGACTGTTTTCTGCAGCACTGAAGAAAGAAATGCTCCCTTAGGTCTCAATTCAGCGAGGAACCTAAGTACGGGGATAACTTTAAGCACGAGTAGTCCCCTTGTCTTCAAGTACTCTGCTGAATTGGGGCCTCACACACTTAGCAATCTAGTGACTGAAAATGTAAGCAAGAGGCAGGAGATCTGAGAGTTGCGGCCGGGGATGAATACTCAGATAACATGCATGATTGCTCATTAAGATACATGTGATCACTTCTGTGGAACAAATTACAATATTTGCAATAGTACAGTTCTGCCTTTACGTTCTTATTATATATTTAGCATAGTATTGTCTGTTCAGGCAATTGTAGATTTCAACTATTTCCCAATACAAATTTCTAAGCATGCAAAACCTGAAGAGGGAAAAATTAAAAGCATGTTCTATGACTGATTGAATATTCTGGTTTATATTCAAGAAAGCGTGCAGCCAAAAATAAAGTGAGAGAGCTTGCATTTACAAGTACTTCTAGGCACTTTAAAAAATATGGCACATAGTTTTCTACCAAGTAGTTCAAACCATGATGTTATATAATTGCTACATTTCAAATGATTATGCATATGAAACTGAAAACTTGATAAAAAAATAGGAAGTGGAGTGTTCAGCTTTTAAGAGACACAAAATAAAACCTCACTTTCCAATTCTGCTCCACCTTGCTAGTCTGCAATTAAATGACTAGTTGCAAACATAAATATATGACTTATTATTAGTCAGAAGCTAGGAAAAAAGCAAGCACACACTTTAGTTTAAGAGACCATCCCATTTGTAAAATTACCAAGCCTTCCTGTTAACATATGCAGCTTCAAGAAGTTTAAACCATTAAGGAAAACAGGACAATTAATGAAAACTAAGCCTGCATGAAGAGAGGTCAGACAGTGGGCCACAACAGTGTTAGACTGATTACATCAACTGAGGATTTGGCCCATTGATCCAGATAAAGCCTTGTGTTTTGGTCACATTTTTATAATGCAAACCTAGTAAGTGAAAGCAAAACTCAAAATAGAGACACATGATAACAAGGTGAAAACACCATGGATTCAGATATGCAGGAAGTAATGCTACAGGGCAAGACTGTGGCTTGTTCCAGTCACTCATGTTTAAGGTGACCCCTCATTCCCCTGCGAGGGCTACTGCCCTCACAGGTTACCGTGTGGAGGACAGTAGCCTACATGTGTCTACTGCTCTCAGTTCCATGCAGGTAAGTATAGAATGGACAGACAGTAGTGGTGAGTGGGAGGAGCTTTGACATCACTTCCTCCCCCACAAACACCAACCAGTGCAGCTGGGCTAACACAATTCCCTGCAGCCAACAGAGTGAACTGTGACTCAGAGAATCTCTGGGCTGGTCCTTGGACAGTGGAACTATGCATTGCCCCTTACTCAGGGCTGATGGCAACTGCACATGCATAGGAAGTACTTAGCAAATGAAATATTATTAATTTCATTTATTATTAATGCAAGGAGCACCAGCACAAGTTCAGAAAGACAAATAGGCTTGGCAGTGCAGTGATTGTGTAGAACGTTCCTTGTAAAAGGATTTTCACCATTTAAATTGGCTCCTGTTCCGAGGCTATGGAAAGACACAGTTGACAGTGTGTTGAACACTTCATTTAACTTACCGTGTTCAACCTAACAGATTATAATACCTGTAGTTTCAGACTCAGCGAGAATGATAGTATTAATAATGCGGTAAAGATCGCTATCTGTTTCACTCTCCGATTATTAAAAAACATAGCAAAACCCCTCTATTTTTTCAGCTGCACTGCACTGGTCCCTACTACAACTCTGTTGATAGCTGATATTTCATGGCATGTGTTGAGTGCTTCACACGCAGTCCATGTAAACTAAGTCATGTTCAAATCCCAGATCACAAACAGAAACTGGGAATTCACTGAAGCACTGATAAACCTGATGTGTTTCCTTCCTTTTACAAGAGTTGGGATATTTGGTGGCATTCTGAAAGCCTCAGATTGTGGAGGTCAGTTGTTATGGGAGGATCTCAGCTTTTATTTTGTTAAAAAGGTAAGTTTTTTGCCCTTATGGCTGCATGAAAAGCCTGACACTGTGAACCAAGTGCCTAAAAGCTCAGAAATGAAGACTCATCAAAAGAAACCAGCACATCATGGCTTTTAAAATATCATGATTTTTAAGCCACTCTCATGATTATTTGAAGCCGAACTCGGGATTTTTGAATGCTTGGATCTGGCAATATTAAGTGTGGGTTTTAAAAAGTCTAAGTCAAAGACAGCACTCTGCTTTGTGGGGCCAATCAGCAAACATGCACCCACGGGCTAGATCCCGCAGCTGTATCTGCCCCCTGGGTGCCTCCCTGAGTGGGGCCCTGCTAACTTCAGTGGGCAGCAGTGCACCATGTAGATCCAGCTGCAGATCTAGTCACTGATTTGTGAGCATAATTGCATGTACACATCAAGTATTTCTGCTCTCAGCTGTCCATGATGTTCCTAGGTAGACTCTGCTGACCTGAGGCATTCCCAGCTCCTAGTGACTTCTCAGCTGCTCATTCACTAGCCCCTTTCTGTCATGGCAAGCTCCCGCTGGCTTTGTCTTTCAGCACATCGCTGCTGCTTTTCTTCCTACTCTTCCATCTCTGCTGAAGTTTGGTGGGGGTTTCTGGTACATCCCTCAGATGGCTTAAATTAGAGCCTGCTACTAGCTAATTCAATGGTTCACACAGGATCCCTTATGCAAATGAACCAGACTTCTCCCCAAACTATTGACTGCCACTGCAGATCAATCCATTTAGAACATAAGAACAGCTGTACCGGGTCAGACCAAAGGTCCATCTAGCCCAGTATCCCGTCTACTGACAGTGGCCAATGCCAAGTGCCCCAGAGGGAATGAACCTAACAGGTAATGATCAAGTGGTCTCTCTCCTGCCATCCATCTCCATTTGGAGAACGGTGTCTCTCCTTGGTCAGAGAATCATTTACCTTCAAGAGTTCCAGCCCATAGCGAACACCTGAGGTGGGGAGGAGAAAGGGGTTGGTGACCCCTGGACATTGAATTACTGGCATTGCAGTTCATTGCTTTTTCTCTCCCTCATTTGTATGGTAGATGGTGGAAAGCTTGACCCACTGAGCCGAGTTATGTTAATATGTCTGGAATATTTTTGTAATTATTTCACTGTATGACTGAGAGGTTCTTTTATGACTCAGAGCTCTGATTGCTTCTCTGCGATGTCAGCTCATTGAAATGCAAGTTCTTATATAATCTGAAAAATGAACAGTTTAAAAACCTCTCGATTTTCCCCCCTGCCATTTAATGTTATTATTTTTTCTTTTTAGAATTCCTTTTTAGTCCACATGAGCCCAAATCCTAAAGTCCTAGAGTCAATGGGAGTTTTGCTGAAACAAGAGCTTCAAGATTTGACCCATAGTTTGTTAATAAACACAAGGCATGTAACACATGATGTTACAAAACCCTATTCAATTAAATCCCAAACTGTTCTTTTAGACTGAGAGAGATTACCTGTCAAATCCCCCATATACGAGTTAGCTGCATTAACCTACTGTTTTCAGCATCTTGATGCAAGAGCTCCAACAGAATTCAGTATTTTTTCCTAACACAAACCTATTTCAGACATTAATTTTATTTGCTGGTAGTCAAGGGCACAAGCTTTTCAGGATTTCTGAAACACCCAGGAAGATGCAATCAAACGATGGTCTAGTTTCAGAATCGTTCACTTGCAGTGTCAAACTGTTTTGTTAGGTGAAGCACTCTGAGGGCAGCAGTGCTGCTGCAAGCACAGATCGCTACAGACAGTCACTTTGCAGAAGCATATCAGAGGTAGTCTGATGACAGGATCTAATAGAGAGGGCAGCATATGCTCAGTGCTTCTCATTACCTTATCGTCAAGTCTTTAGTCAGAGAAAACTCCCAGAGAAATCAATGGGAGTTTTCCCAAGTAAGGAGTACAGGATTGGGACCATACTGTGCCACTGTGATAGATATCACAAAAGCCGATCTGCTTATGTTCAGTTTTCCAGAGATAGGACTTGATCTAAAGCCCATTGAATTTAATGGAAAGCCGCCCATTGATTTCACTGGGCTTTGACTCAGGCCCATAATCACTGTGTACCACTGGTTTAGGATCAAACATCGGCAAGAGAATGAGATGGGAAGGAAACGTGTGACACTATGCCCCATATCTTCACAGAAATATGCTTATGATATGAATATGGCATAACGAAGATATGTTCTACGCAAGATGGGTCATGTGAGGTATCATTGGAAAGGTTATGATTTACTGAATACGATTAGCCTATTTGTATGCATGTATCGTTTTAGTATCTAATGTTAGGAATATTGACCATGTAACAATTACAACTGTATTTACATCTGGGAACACCCACCAGACTGTAGGCAATCAGCCTGGATGGGCCATTAGGCAGAACAATAGGACTTTGAAGTTGCTAATCTCCCACCTTCCTGAGGAGCTTCCTGGGATGCTTCAAACAGCCTTTTACTCATGGCTGCTTTGACACTGCAGGGTCATGTGATCATGTCACCTGGTACTGGATTCCATCTTTGACTCCTAGTATTTTTCCACTGAGTGGGGGGAATCACACTGTGAGGCAAAGGATTCACATCATAGGTAAATCCTATTTAAAGCAGGGAAGTGAAGTAATCAGGGTTGGTTCTTCACTGAACTCTCATCCAGGATAACTGCCAAGAACATCTAAGAAACAAGGATTGGGGGGTGGGAGAAGAGCTGAAAGAAATACTTGGAGTTTTAACTGGCAAGCAAGAGCAGCTTGCCTTCAAGAACCTCTGCAATTAAGCAACATTTAGGGTGAGAAATTACTATTTGTAGCCAGTTTCTTTAGTGTATTAAGCTTAGTTTGTGTTTGCTTTATTTGCTCAGTAATCTATTTTGATCCGTTTGCTATCCCTTATAATCACTTAAAATCTACGTTTTGTAGTTAATAAATTTATATTGTTTATTCTAAAACCCAGTTTGTGAAATTCATAACGGGGGGGGGAGGGGCGGTGAAGCCGTGCATATCTCCCTCCACATTGAGGGAGGGAGCGAATTTCATGGGCTTACACTGTACCGTTTTCTGTGCAGTTCAAGACAATACAATTTTGGGTTTGCGCCCCAGAGGGGGTTTGCACTTGAATGCTGGGCAATCCCCTAGCTGATTCTTCCCATGCATAGCTGATTTCAATGCCTGGGTATGTGTGCTGGGGGAGGCTTGAGGGCCTGGGTGAGGGAGCCTAGGCTGGTGGAACAGGTGGGCTCAGTCATACCTCAGTATATCAGGTGGCAGCCCAGAGTGGGGGGTAACCTGTCACAAAAGTCCTTGCAGCTGTTGAACAGGTTCTGTTCATTTTTGAGACAGAGCACTAAGCACTGAAGGAGATACAGCGTTAGGTGCACTCATTCGGAGGGGAAAGCATGGATTGCAGTCACCCACAATGGGCTACGTGGATTTGGGTTGATTTGATATTTCGGAGAAGAATTTAATGTTTTTTTCAATGAAAAAGAATTATGATAGCAAGGTTGAAAGACAACACCTGCACTCTTGAGTGGCTTTGCACACGTCAGTAGTACCAAGGAAGTCAGTGAGATGACTTACATGCATGTGGGGGGTCATTTGCAGGATCAGAGAGACTGTTTGTAACATCCACTTGTCATATAGTTGGGACTCAATCCTTCAATTAATTCCACATACACCTCTGTGCCTGGGCGAAGCCCCACTAAAATGGGCATGAGGATTTGCCTGCATCCAGCTAGTTGCAGGATGGGGGCCTTGGTCTGTAAGCTGCTTGGGGCAGGGAATGTCTTTTATTCTATGTTTGTACAAATCCATGCAAGATTTGCTTGAGTAAAGAATTCAGGATCACGGTTTATTTTAGGAAACAAAATAGCTCAAAGTGCCATCCCACTTTCTACCTTAATTTTGATTTAAATAAATAATCAAGACTAAACAGGTTATTACACTGAAACTTGCTTCAGTGTTTTTCTGTTAGCTCTCCTCCTTTCAAGTTTCCATGTTTACTAGAATATCTGTGCCAACCGCCTTCCCATCAGTAAAGCTTTGTGTGTGGGGTTGTTTTTCATGTTATCTCAGAGGACTCTAGTAGCACCCTTGGGAGAACAGGAAGAAAGATACCTAGAAAGAAAGAAAGCCAGGAAGACAGATGTGCACTAGAGAAGCTCCATGCGCATTACATCGGAGTATTTGAAATACTGTATGTGAAATTTTAAAAGTATATATGTCAAATAATTAATCTGGTCCACGCCTCCTAAGTAAATCAGACAGCACAGTCAGAATTTGCAAATGTTCCCTTTTAATGCAGAGTTTTGATGCTTAATAGTAAGGTGAAAAGATGCATAATTCAGATGCACAACCAACTATTGTTTGAAAAGGCAATACTGTTTGATCTTCAAAAGCCTGCATTAGCTTCCTAGCCATCCTGGCAGGGATTACTGCCACTTGTCACATCTTTCAGACAGGTACCAGCAGTCAATATGTGATTGCACTGAGGAGTCCCTCCTCCCCTCAGATGCAGCCTGTCCCCATGTCTTTGCCCAGCTCGCAGACTTTCTCTTGGAGATGGAAGAAGAGCATGCCTTTGGGGCCTTCTTTACTTTCAACCCTGACTCCCTTCCAGCCTGATGGTGGCTCAGCTGTGGAAGACCTCAGGGAGACTACTGAGCTGGAATCAAGACCTTGCTAAGTTTAAGCTATTGTTAAGATCCTGGACAAGTCACTCTTTCTCTCAGTTTCCCCATTTATAAAATGGGCATAACAACACTGACCTCCCTCACAGGCTTAATTCAGTAAAATCTGTAAGGTGCTTGGAGATCACTGTGTGGCAGGTATTAGAGATGCATGTTAGTGTTGGTGTCATTATAACTCCTTGGGGCACCCCATGCTGAAATGAGAATGCACCTTGCTTGGGAGGATAATGATGTCCCTGGACAGGTCGTCTGTGGGGACAGAACATAGGATCTCTGGGTATGAACTTCCACTGCTGGAGCTAGAGGCCCAAGTCTGTTACCTTAGAAGTAGTAGCAGACTCATAAACCTCTCTCCATCTGTCACGTGGGATACAGAGCCACACAGTACTAGTATGTGCATATGTAATATGTGCACATTGAGTTGTAACTACAGAGAGACCATTGCCCATCTGTATCTATAATAGTTATGGTATATGCGTGCAAAGAATTTATACTTTACTTCATTGATGAACAGGAGTGGAACAGCCATCTTTTTTTTTTCAAACTCAGGGTGACACAAAAAGCATATGCTAAGGTGTGATTGACAGCTGCCATAATGGACTGTCATCTCAAAAGAACTGCTTTGCTAAGTCACTAACATAATGAGCGGGATTCCAAGCACTCCCTGCAAGTTTGATTGTGTATCCTTCCACCAGTCTTATCACATCTAAAATGCTATATTTTAGATGCCTTCTTGGGCATAAATATGGCAAAACCACTTAGCGAGGGCACTTTAAGCAGGCAACAATAGAGATGTCTCTGTGTATTAAATGTGATGCAAAGGTTGCTATGGTAAATTTGAGCATGTGAATGTTGCAGTGTAAAATTCCATTCTGGTGGTTAGACTACAGTTTAGTCCTGCCTCGAGGTTCTTTAGGCACCCTTGGAGAGTAGAGGAAAAAAGTTGAGCATAATGGTAAAAGGTGCCATGTTGATGGGGCAATGAATCTTTCTCTGTATACTGATCCTTTGTGTGGTGATCCCTTAGTCTTTAGGGGGAGGAATGAAAAGGGTTGTAGTTTAGGGTCTCTTCAGGTTTGAAATAAGGGGTCTCGTCTCTCAGAACCTTTCTGGAAGGAAGGGTGACCATATATGTGTTTTTCTTTCTCCTCTCCTTTTTGCTCCACCCCTTGGCTGTCACAGTGACATTCTGCTGCCGTCTGTAATCACAGCACAATGGTGCTGTTAGGCAGCTTGGTTTAGCTTTCTTTCTTGAACTGAAAATACAATCATCTACGTGTTGATTATCTGCCCCAGTGCCACCATGGCCATAGCTTTAACTTTTGGCATTTCCTTTATTACCAGCATGCTGACTTCCCATCCCACTTGCTAAGCTTATACAACACAGAGTCCCTTCAGCTGCGAACTACTTCCAAGCAATTGTGGATTAATTGCTGGCTCTACCCTAGGGTCCTGTAGTGGAGTGGGATTGAACTGCACATCAGAGAGTAAGGTTTAGTGAATAAACATTCATTACAATTTACTGTTCTTTGGCTCATTTCATGTTTTCCTTTTAGAATAAGTTCCATGAGAAGCCTACCAGCTCATGGCTCTGCAGTGGCATTTCACAGATAGACTTTGTTCCAATTTTGCTGTTGATACTAATTTCGGATCACAAAGCCATTGAAAGTCACCCAAACTTCCACAGATGTAGCCAGTAGTTCAGCTGGGATCTTGGCAGCTCTTTATTCAGGTCTATGGCCAGGGCCAGCTCCAGCCTTTTTGCCCCCCAAGCAGCAAAGCAAAAACAAACAAACAAACAAAAAGATAAAGCCCCGATCAGCAGCACTTCGGCAGCAGCTCAGCCTAGCTGCTTAATTCTTCGGTGGCAATTTGGCAGCGGGTCCTTCAGCAGCAATTTGGCGGTGGGTCCTTCGCTCCGTGAGGAACTGAGGGACCCACCACCAAACTACTGCCAAAGACCCAGACGTGCCGCCCCTTTTCAGGGGCCGCCCCAAGCACCTGCCTCCTTCGCTGGTGTCTGGAGCCAGCCCTTTCTATGGCGAGCTTTTCTATTTGTTTTCTGTTCCTCCAATGATACACCAGTGATTTCCTTTTGCTTTTCTAGGTGAGTGATTGGTTTAAAATCTCTATTAGTCCTCCCTCCCCCTGTTCTGACTCTTTCCTTGGTTGGTACCGTGCAGCATGTGTCCTTCTAAAGCACAATCTCTTTTACCATCATTGATCATATTGTCCTTACTCTGCATCATGCATGTTAAATACTTTGAACCATCTGGCAGCCTAAATCTCAGGTCTTTCAGATGGAGCATTTGTGCTAATCAGTCCTCACTGTTTGATAAGATCCTCAGATTTAAACAGCTTCCTTTCCTCCAGGTCACTGATGTACAGTGGGATCCCAACACCCCTTCCCTGCAGCACTCCACTCATCACCTGCTTCCCATGGTACCTGACTTGTCTCCATTTACATTTCCTCAAAGCTTTGTCCTTAACTACTTACTAAGCCAATTTTAAAAATCCAGTTTAGAGTTTCACCAGCAATAACAAACTTACTAACCGTATACAGTAGTTGTTTATGTGATACTGTGTCAAAAGGCTCCTCAAAGCCCAAGCAGATTACATCTATCTCTTCTCATTGTCACCACCACAAAGACCTTAATCACATTTATTAAGCATGGCCTCCTCTTTGTAACTTTCTGCTTACTGTCTTTGAGCTATCTGTAGCTGCACATGTGTTCTGTGCTCCTTTTTGTTCCTTATCAATTATTCTAAATATTTTTCCTCTAAGGAAGGAAGACTATAAGGTCTACAATTTACTGGTTCTGCCTTTGAATTGCCAATGTCATATTATTTCCTTATAAGACTATAGGAACGTTTCTTTGTTTTGTGGGGAGGGGGGCGGGGAACTCTCTGACACTGGTTCTTGTATTTAATTGGCTATTGCTTTTAGAATTCTGGAACACTAGCCATCCCATCCTGGAGCCTTCCCTGATTTTAGGTGCACTATATTTTGTTTAAATCTTTTTTTATGGGACTTTCAGTTTCAATAATTTTTCATTTTCCAAAGGCTCCCCAATGACTCAAGAACCTGAATCCTTCATGGTTATGCCAGTTTTTCAGTAATATTAACGTTCCTAATCTGTCTCACGGTGCCAGGCCCTGCAACGTTTTGCAAGGGATTTAGCCATGATGGGCCAAATTCATCCCCCGTGTGTGGAGTTAGTGGAATTAGTCCATGGATGAATTTGGCCTGATGAGTTTAATAGGAGATTGTGGCTACATCCTATGTAAATATTTGAACGGTACAGAGACAGAATGTTGGGTCTGGTGAGTGTTTCTGAGAATACCATCTCTCCTGCTCATGTTGCTGAGTTGCCTAACTCAAAATCTGGGAAGCAAAACCTCTGCCTGCTGTAATCTCGGTATAAGCATGGACCAGATCTGTTGGTTCCTCAGCAGTTCTGACAAAATATTCTCCAGGTTTTCTCCATACATTTTTCAGGGCTGTGCATGGTTTTGACCACACTCCCAGTAAAGTCAGAGCTACAAGTATATGAACATCGAGGAATATATAGATAGTCAACAAACCCCTGTGCTCTGCAATGACTCCCCAAAGTCCTGAATCTTGCTCCAGAAATTCTCAGCTAGAACAGGAATCTTGTATGTCTTATTTATACTCTGCAAGTACAGCAAACACAAGATGTTATTTGCAGAAGTGTTTTGGGGGGGGTTAGTCATGTGATTAAGGCACTGCTCTGGGACTCAGGAAAGACGGCTTCAAATCCTGGCTCTGCTACAGACTTGCTTGATGACTCTGGAGACACTGCTTATCTCCCTGTGACTCAGTTTCCCATCTGTGAAATGGGGATAATAATACTTCCCTACTTCACAGGGGCATTGTGAAGATAAATGCATACATTCATTTGGGGCCATATTAGCTAGCAAGTAGGTAGATCGGTAAATAGACCTTTTCCTTTAATTACAGAGGTCGCTGCTCCCTTAGGAGTACTCAAAAAGTTAGGTATGTCTGTCTTATTGGTGAGTCACTCCGTTGCAGAGAGTAATTTTTCTTTGAAGTATTCCTATGTTATATTTTCCATTATCATTTTTTGCTTTTGTAGACATCCTACCCTCAGTTTTGTTATCCTGCACTTACAGCATAAATCTGTCTCCATTATTCACTGCTCAGATATTCTGTGTTTAAAGACTCCAGACAGTCAGCATTTAGAAAGATGTAAAATGAAATTTAAAATATAGGTAGATAACTGACACTTTGGGGTTCCCAAAATGGTTCCCAATGTGGAACATCTCCTGGATACGTCCCCTCTCTGTAGCAATTTGCACAGATTACCTCCCCTCTCACTTGTAACCACATTAGGGTGGCCAGACAGCAAGTGTGAAAAATTGGGATGGGGGTGGGGGGTTATAGGAGCCCATTAAAGAAAAAGCCCCAAATATCGGGACTGTCCCTACCAAATCAGGACATCTGGTCACCCTAAACCACATGGCATCCCTTTGGCAACTGCCTGGAACACTAATAGAAAACATCTGATGTATTTTTAATTTCTTTTAGTGCAGTCTAGCAGCTGGAGGAAGGGAGGAGCAGCCAGCCCCATGTGACCAACCAGCTCTCCACAGATCATCAGCAAGTGCCTGTAGACCATCAGTCATCTGCAGATCACAGCTTGGGAACCTCTGTCTTAAAAGATATGATATCAAGAACAACATGACCATCAAAAATACTGACTATAAATTATCCATAGTTCTCATATTGTCGCATATTGCATGAGATTAAAAAAACCATCATGGCTACAGCATCCCATAAATCAATGGAAGTTATACAGCTAAAATGATTATAAGACTAAAAAGCCAGGATACAATGGTTAGTGTTTGAGGTCTTATCAAAGACTGGTGTGGTTAGTACAACAGAAGGTTGCAGATATAGTCATGAGTACATTATACCATCATTTGATATTTCTGACCAACTCCCATTTAAGGTGGGATCCATTTTACTAGATTTAAGGTCCTTTCAGTTACAGTAGCATTAAGGGTTTTCAATAAAGCATTTTAAATGCGAGTTATATAACTGCTTTTAAAACATTTAACAACCACATAGGTTACATGACCTGAGACAAGAGAGATTTTCTCAACATATTGATATATTGTGGGTAGTTTTTCCTCATAGGAATCCTCAGTTACATAATGGCCTTGGGTCAACTTGTAATGTGTGGTGCAGGCCTTTTTTTTTTTTAAACACCAAAAGAATAATTGCTAATGAATCCAATGGTGACAAAAGTTCAATGTCATGGTGAAAGATAGAGAACATACTTAATAGCAGAAACAGAAACGGGACAATACAGCAGTAAGAACAACAATCTGGAGTTCATTCAGTGAAATAAAGACTGGTCAAAGATATGGCGATAAGGAAAACACACCCACTGATCTGTGTCTGAGAACTGTATTGCATTTAAAATAAAATATCTGGGGTAAAGGAAAGTTGGTCAGTGAGGGGGAAATTCACCCCACACAGAAGGCTTCTCAAGGCTTCTGCACCATTGCATTCTTTGATAGAAGGGTAAAACATGGTTTCTACGTTTGATCTCCAGGTGCGCCAGAGCTATGTTGGGGGAGCAGGGGAAGTAATAAGGGGCTTGATGCAATACTTCCGCTCCTCACCCCCTCCTCAGTCCTGGGGCTATCAGGGGAAGAACAGGCTCCAAATTAATATAGAAGAGCCTCAGACCTGCTCTTAGATGGCAGCTCCCAAGGAATCACTCGGTCAGCCAGCAGCACTGGAACATAGTGCACTCCAGCCTCTCTCTTCAAACGCTCCCAAACTGAGAAATTTTGGATCTGATTCTGGTTCCATCCTTTGGGCTGTATTCTGCCATCCTTATTTACCACCCTTTTTTACGCTAAGTAGTACCGAACTCCCTGAGTACACCCAGTGAGTTTAATGGGACTACTTGTGTAAGGGACTTCTCCGTATGAGTAAGGGGGGCAGAATCTACCATTTGTGACTGGAGGATCACAAATTGCTTTGTAGGCCTAACAAACTGTTATACAAGGATTGCTTCATTCACACCTGAAGCTATCCTCCTCTGGGGTGAAAGGTGGTAACAATGCAGCAACAGTATCCAACAGGCTAGAGCAGGAAGGAAGGAAGTCCCTTATACCTGTGTCCAAGTGAAACTGCTAAATCCGTTTGGAACCAAGAACCATTTTTTGGAGAGACATTATGCTGCATGCTCATCAAAAGCACAGTCTAAGTATTTCAAAGTACTGTAAAATCAGGAACAACATATTAACAAACACAGAGCTGTTGCTTCCTGGACCAAATTGACTGATGCTGGATGGTTTCCTGATTTTAATGTTTGCTTCATTCTTTTTATGGTTCAATTTAATAGGCTTCTTGCTCTTGGACTATGATCCTGCAAAGAAATCTTCACAGGCAGATGGGATACAATCTGGGCATAAGGTGACCCCTTTGCAGGACTGGAGCTGTAGGTCTGATCTACATGTCAGCCACTAAAACGTACCTAATGTAAACATGCTTTGCACCAGTACAGTGGGATTTGCACTGGTGCAGACTGCTCCGGTTTTACATTAAGTTGCTAGGCAGTGTGGCTCAGTGCCTATAGGGCACTGGTCTAACATGCAGCAGATGTGGGTTCTGGGTCTGGCTATGCCACTGACCTGATGTTTGACTGTAGACAAATCACTTCCCCTCCACTCTTTGTCTCTTTTGTCTATCTAGACTGCAGACTTTTAGGGGGAGGGACTCTCTAATCCTGTATGTTTCCATAGCACAACCGAGGCCATAGGTGCTCCTGTAATAATAATCACTATTCCACTTGTAGGAGAATTTTGACGCCTAAAAGTAAAATGAGCAGAATTTGGCATGTCTCTTGACTGCTGGATTATTATCAAAAAGCAAAAAAAGGCCACTTTCTTCAATAAAAGCTCCTTATTGTTTGTCATAAAAGAAACATTTTGTACAAAAATATAAATTACAAACAGGATGGCATTTAAAAAAAAATCTATTTCTTTATAACCGATATAAATATGATAGGGCTGAATCCCACAACCAAAAGCCTTCGACCAGCTCCTAGGATTCCTGCCTTTCCTAATGATTTCAGGTTATAATGAAATTAAGAAGTTGCTGTGTTTCAGGATAATTTCTTTCACAGTCAGTTTTATCCTAAGCCAGTGAAATAAATATTTCCAAACCGAACAGCTGGCATCTCTTTTCATAAAAGATTCCCTTTTAGAACACTATTTCCAAACAATATTCCCGTGGCTACATTCACACAGCTATAGTTAAGACTGTGTCAATATCTCTCATAAACCTTGCTTTTCAGGGGTTTATAACTTTATAACTGAGCCATAATTGGCTTGGATTTAAGTTACTGTATGAGTTCAGTCTGGCTACCAATACATTTTTGTACTAATATTAGTAAAATCAGTTTTACATCACAGACGAGTAAAACACAGCAGTTTAGTATATACGCATGAAAAGGTTCTTGAACTTTAAAACAGCTTTGATTTAAAAAATGAAATTTGGCAAGTGATTAGGGCATAATACAGTCTTGCTGCTTTTGGTTATTTAAAAGTAATAGACCAAAAAAAATTTACATCTGGAACTCAAACTGAGAAACATGCGGGAATTCAAAGTTAAGGCACACAGTCTCTCCTTAATGTATGTTGTGGTGAACAAAAGGCCTGGTTAAAGACACAGCATCAGCCACAGCTCAGAATTCCCTGGCTTTTGTCAATTCTTATCTCAATCTTGCTGTTGTGTAAACATAGTTTTTAGTATTTAATATTTCTGAGTCTTTTACGACAGCATCATTTTGCATCCTGCCTGCTGTTTTATGGTCACTTCTTCAATCTTAGCTATTAGCCTTCCAGTGGCTTTCTTAATTACAATGCAAAACAAGTATCTATTGCTTGTCAGCCCAGTCATGCTACACTGTCTTCTATTGTGAGCCCAGCTCACAATTTCAGCCACATTCAGCTCTCATTTATATCCATGAAACCCCATTCAATTCATCAGGGTTTCATGGGTGTAAAGGGAAGCTGAATTAGGCTCCTTCATTATATATTTTAATCTCAAAGTCTTCTGGCGCCCCAAAAGAGGTTTCTGAATATTCTAGCAGAGCGCTATGAAACAAGAAAAGAATGTAATTGCTTTTCTTGCACAGAAACTAATTTGTCCATGGAAACTAGCACTTTATATCATCAATTAAAGCACTCTAAAGAAATACATGTAAGCTGAATAAGAAAATGGTTAGTCACGTTAAGTGCACAGTTCCTGGTAGGTACTGTATGCACTAAAACAGAAATAGGAAACATGGCAGGAATGGAAGCTGAATAGCACAAAAAATCATGTAGCACTTGGGTTCCAACAGATGCACTTCACCTTCATCTGATACCTCACAATCTCCAGCACTCTGCAATCTCACCTTGAACTTCAGCGTACTCCCCTTTCCATGACATGAGATCCAGAAATTGTGTCCCAACAAGGCTCTGATGCTTACATCTGCCTCACCCTAACGGTCCAACAACTGGACAGAACATTTCCAGACTGTGCTCAGCCACCCAGAACCAATAACACACCGAACAGATGTGAAGAAATAGTGGACTTACCTATATCACTAGAAGTAACTATCTTTGTGGAAGTAACTGAGACCATAAAAACAACAGGGAGTCCGGTGGCACCTTAAAGACTAATAGATTTATCTGGGTATAAGCTTTCATGGGTAAAAAACCTCACTTCTTCAGATGCATGGAGTGAAAATTACAAATTACAGTTCTGTAATTTTCACTCCATGCATCTGAAGAAGTGAGGTTTTTTACCCATGAAAGCTTATGCCCAAATAAATCTGTTAGTCCTTAAGGTGCCACCAGACTCCTTGTTGTTTTTGTGGATACAGACTAACATGGATACCTCCTGATACTTGAGACCATAAACCAACTCAAGAACAGTAAAGCACCAGGCTATGATAAAACAGATGCTGAAATGTTAAAAGCTAGAGAGGAAGTGATGGTGAATTGCTGCTGCCAGTTGTATAGAATGGTTTGGAAAAGGAAGATCTGTCCTAAGTATTGAAGAGGTGTTACCTGCAAAATTCCTAAAAATGGGAGCGTCTTACTTGCAATATCAGGAGAGGGATGACACTTCTATCTGTACTTGGAAAAGTATTTTGCATTATTATTTTGCATAGAATGATAATGGCTGTTGATAAGACCAGGCCAGATTTCAAACAGGTAGGTCGTGTTCAGACCAGATTTTCACCTTGAGAAGACTTGCTGCGTAAGGCTTAGAATTCCAGTAGAAGATGGTTTTTAACTTCCTTGATTTTATGATAGTGTCCACCGAGAACCATTCTGGAAGATCCTGAGACATTTCAGGAAAGATTGTTAATCTGATAAAAGCTTTGTATGGCAAGTCTGTGTGCTGCATCAGGAGAGTGAGAATGATTTAAGATTGTTACTGGCATTAGGCAAGGTTGCGTACTATCTCCACTTCTCTTCTGCACTGGCATAGACTTTGTGATGAGAGGAGCAACGGCTGCTGCTGAGTACATTGGTACTGGTTGGGCAAGAGATAAGCTGCAAGACTTAGATTTCGCAGATGATACAGTCAGACTGGATACCAACTTGGATGAAATGAAAAGACTCTTTATGAGCACAAAAGCAGAAGTTGCTAAAGTGGGACCTTGTATCACTCTGCAGAAAACCAAGACTATGGAGATAAGAGAGAATGCTGTCAACACTGGCAAACTGATGGAGAGGAGTATGACATTGTTGATAGCTTTGTCTGTCTTGGAAGTGCAATATCTGGAAATGGCCAGCTCACTAAAGAAATGAAGGCAAGAATTGGTAACGCTAGTGGATCATTTTCCCATTTGTCAAACATTTGAAAGACTAAAGTTACATCTACACCCTGAAATGAGTGTGACAAAGTTCCTCCTCTACCTCGGTGGGTCCTGCCTTATTGGTGGATTTGCTCACCTCAGAGATTCACCCTGTGGGTCGGGAAACAGCCCAGAGACCTTCCCCTCTGGTAGAAGCCAAAGTCCAGGTCAATTCCTCCTGTGTTGATCAGGAGTTGGGAGGTTTGGGGGGAACCTGAGCCAGCCCTCTACTCCGGGTTCCAGCCCTGTGGACTGCAGCTGTCTAGAGTGCCTCCTGGTACAGTCACGCGACAGCTACAATTCCCTGGGCTACTTCACCATGACCTCCTCCAAACACTTGCTTTGTCCTCACCACTGGACCTTCCTCCTGATATCTGATAACGCTTGTACTCCTCAGTCCTCCAGCAGGATGCCTACTCACTCTCAGCTTCTTGCACGCCTCTTGCTTCCAGTTCCTCGCATGCTCTTCCTCTCCTCTGGCTCCCCGGCTCCCTTTGGCCTGACTGGAGTGAGCCCTTTTATAGCATCAGAGGGGCCTTAATTAGAGTCAGGTGCTTAACAGCCTCACCTGACTCTTAGCAGGTTAATTGGAGTCAGGTGTTCCCTTTAGCCTGGAACAGCCCCTACTCTGGTCACTCAGGGAACAGAAAACTGCTTATCCAGTGGCCAGTATATCTTCCTTCTACTACTCTGCTGTTCCCAACTGGCCTGGGTCTATCACATGAGATTGTACAACACTAATGCCCCCACCCCCGACCCAACACTACTCTATGCCTTGGAAACGTGGCAACAGGAAGCTGAATACATTCCACCAGCATTGCATAAGAAGCAGCTTGGGAATTCAATGGCGCAACCATGTGGAAGTGTAGCACCGCATGGGTTAGCAGACTGTGGACTCAGTCATTAAACAGAGACAGCTACAGGGGTTTGGCCCTATCATCAGGCTACCCCGTGGCAGAAACTCAAATTAAGTCTTAGATTGGACTCCATCTGGAGGGAACAGCAGATGTTGACGACAAAGAATGATCAATCACAGGACAATTGAAAAGGATGCTGCCAGCATGGATACAATTTACAAGGAAATCAAACATCTTGCCCTGGATAGACAGCAATGGGAAAAATGAGCTGCCTCATGTGTCATCAGGCACAGGAGATTCTAGGTCAAAATAAGCATCCTTACACTCCATCTTTGATGATTTCATGCAAGTGTATTATATTTTAGGTAGTGTTTGTATGCTGTACAGTAGAGCTCCACTTTGTTTAAATCTCACTGAGTCATGGGCTCACCTGTGTGGGACAGAACCAAACCAGAACTAACACGGATTTGGAGGCACACATATTGACACTGCCAGATACCACAACCCACAGCAGAAAAAGCAGAGGAGATTTCTCAGGTTTAAGAAAAAAGTATGACTTAGTCTCTTGAAATCAGTGGTTTAAGTCCCAACAGGATCAACTCAGACTTTCATCCCTCTGAAGACAATAAAGACTCTGGAACTTTCAATGGGCTGTTCATTCCTTCCTACGAAATCCCACACGATTCATCAGATCCAGGTTGAAAGAGACGCAAGGCTCGTGTTTCTCAGCATTTTTTTTCCCACTGGACTAACATCCTTCTGGTGATGGTAAAGTTTGATAGAATCTTTTCTTAGGTAAACTACAAGAGAATCTGGCAACCCTTTGCAAAGTTATATGTAGAAAACCCGCCCACAAATCTATTCTCATGCCCTCAACTTGATGCAACTGCAATCCCTGGAAGCCCTCTGTTCCAGATGAGCATCTGTCTGGTAAGTTTGACTTGCTTTAGGTTTGAGAACACTTTATGTTTTGTTTTGTTAGCTTTTATTCTGGCTTTGCCAGTTTTATATTTGTAACATCCGGGCCTAAATACGTCCTTGTGTAACTCCTCTCACCACCCCAGGCTTGGGTCTGAAGCTGAAGAAAATGTCACAGAGGCCTCTGAAAGTCACTGAATCCATGAGCCCTGTGACAAAATCTTATCCTTAGTGCTGAGTAACAGCTCAAGCCCAGGAGAAGCCCTAGGAAAGAACTGTGTGCCAGAGACACAACCTCTGAACTGTTTTCTTCTTGTTCTAGGAGGCAAGGGAGAGTGGACCAGCTTACTTCCCATCTTGCACCTCGTCAGATACCCTGGATAATGAGCAGAGGGAGAGAGCCAAGGCTCCACCCACTCCCCACCCCTTCTCCATCCACTCGTTTCATCAGTGAGGGAACCCGGTGAGCAGAGGATGCACTCCGCAATACACCAGGGGTGAAAGATGGCGGGGGGGGGGAAGGGCTTGCTACCCTCTCAGTCATGTACACGGCATAACATAGCGCAGCCTGTCCTGGACTTTTCAAAGCGGGACACCTCCACCCCACTGTCAGTAAAATTAAATCAGTCTCTCCCCCTTTCACCTCCACAATGTTAGCTAGGCAACACGGCACTGTTCTCTGACCTCTCCCCTCCATCAGCTAGTCCTCCCCTCACCACCCAGGGAAGAACATGCTACGCTTTGGGGAACACCAGGCTCACTCTTAACGATGCCACGAACGCAAAGCTGGTCCAGTGTCCTATGTGTTAAGCTTTGTGAGTTTTCCTATGTGACAGAATTACTAGAGAAGGGAGGGAAAAGGTGCTTGTTTTATCTCAATATGTTTATCTCCAATCATGCTAGACAGGTTGAAATGAAAATAATTTTACCTCCTTGATGAGAGCATTGTAAAACTAAACATGGTGCTTGTTAGAACGTAGCTATATCAGCCACAGACCTGTACTCATTGTACTTCCTGACTGGTCACTATAGTAAATTGCCTGTAAGAATTGCTACATCCCAGTGGATGTGGAGGGAACTATGTTAGACAGTCAGATCTTTTACTGAATTCTAACCATGGCTGTCACCTTGCACATTGCAATATAAGGTTCAAATTATTTCTTGGAATTCAAATGGGATCAATATCTCTCAACAGATAGATGTAGTTGTTTTTTTTCTAGATTGGAAAAAAAATCAGTAGATAGAGCTGGTGTGAAGCTCTCACTCACTAGCAAAACCTCACATTAGTGCCAAGAAAATCAGCTGAGGACAGACATTTGGAATTTACAGTTATCTGCCCCAGATCTAAAGAATTTGTTGTCTGGATCTGAAGCAGTGTTGCTGTTGCTGCTACTGTTAAGATTATGTAGGCTGGATCAGACAAAAGGATCATGTTTATTATTTTTTTGGAACTTTTTCTCTTTTTACTCTTAGCTGAATTCTCTAGGTCAATCATATCTGCATGGGTGGGAGAAAAATTTAATTGGTTTTACTTCCTACCTTCATCTCAGGGTGACCAGTCCATTAGTAATGCACAGGAAGCAACTAAGAAATTGCATGTTAGATTAGGGATTAATTGATATTTGGAAAGATTTCAATCCACATTTGAAGGAAAAGGTTGTACATTATAACCTAACTCTTCTAGCTGCTATTTGCATTTGATTATTTCATAATTTGTAAGAGCCCTGCTTTCTCCATTTTAGATCTATCTTCTCCTTGTGCTTGTCTGCCCACTCCATGACACACATTTCTTTATTGATAAGGGTTCTTGTTTTCTGATAGAGATACTCATTACATTTCTGAGCAGGGCCGGCTCCAGCTTTTTTGCCACCCCAAGCAGCGAAGGAAAAAAAAAAGCCTGATTGAGCTGTCGCCGAAGTGCTGCCAAAGAGGAAGGGAGGGAGTGAAGGACCCACCGCCAAATTGCCACTGAAAACCTGGATGTACTGCCCCAATAGGGGATGAAGTGCCGCTCCTTTCTATTGGCCACCCCAGGCACCTGCTTCCTTCGCTGGTGCCTGGAGCTGGCCCTGTATCTGAGGTATGCAAAAATAAACAAATAAATGAATCTGTGCCTTCCCCTGCCAATCCTTTTTTTTCCTTTCCACTGACATCACCCACAGCTTGTTTACGAACAATTTGACTTCTTCAAAATGTTATTGAAGAAGAATGTTATTATGTGCTTGAAATTACAAGATTTATAGCGCTGGAAATAGGCTTCAATCTGTTCACAGAACAGATATAGTACTACCAACTTCCTTACCCTGACCTACCAATGAGACTTAGCCATGACCTGGAGGGACTACCTGTAGAGATGAGAGTGCAATCTCCGTCTCTTCGTCCAGTTAATTTATGGCCTCTCTGCCAAAAAAATGGTACCTAATCGTACCGATGAGGATGGTGGCTAAGACTCCCAATTCAGCAAGGAACTAAAACACATGCCTAACTTGAATCACATGGCACTGATATCAGTGAGATGCAGATGTAATATAGATTATTCTAACTAGACTGACACCGTCAACTCATTTTGCATAGCTCACCACATGCAATGGCAATGAATTTTGGTTGCTTCTTTAGTAGTTTTAAAATCATAGGTTCCTAGAACATCAAGCTTGGAAAGGACCTTAGGAGGTCATCTAGTCCAACCCCCTGCTCAAAGCAGGACCAATCCTCAAATGGCCCCCACAAGGGTTGAACTCACAACCCTGGGTTTAGCAGGCTAATGCTCAAACCACTGAGCTATTCCTCCTAGACAAAAACTCAACTCATGCCAGTGCCAAATAGAATCAGAACCTTCAGCAAGTGAAAGAATTAGAGCCCAAACTAACCAAACTCAAATCTGGCCATCAGAACAGGGAGACCTTACTGTTAAAACAATAGACAGGATACACTGAGCTCCACAAAATCTTTTTGAGAAACTCACCTGTTTTTATGATGTCAGTTGTATTAAAAATAGATACTAAAGTTAGAAATATAACATACCGGTACTCACCTAGTGACAAGCATGAGATAATTTTAAGTGAAAAGACAAAGGGGTTTGTAGAAGATCTTTGGTGTTTAACTGGCTGGAGTTTTTATGATGGTATTTGAATTGAAGAATAATGGAATCTTCTTCCAAGCAGCTAAGGCCAGACAATTTGGAACTGTTTCAAGTTTGCAAAGTGTTCATCATAGAGAGATACCGGGCTATCATAAAATTTGAATGGCCATCTCAATTTAGTTATTAAAATGTCAAAGGAGAGTTAGACCTGGGTTTTAAATGTGTTTGGAATACTAATCGCACAGATGCTTGATGAGCTCTTTTAATCTAATGGCCTGCCCACACTGGGAGCAGAACCGTGCTAGCTATGACAATTGTGTTAAGCTGTATTGTGTGTGCACAGATCCATGATCCTGGGTCCATTACACCTTTTTGTACCGGTATGTTTGAGGTTGGTATGGAGCCCACTGCCTTGTCACTGAGTGGGTAGAGGAACCACACACAGGTAAATTTCACCCAAATTGCATTTCTGTAATAGTCCTTACTCCACCGCCCAAGAAGAGAAACAGAAAGCCATTGAGATGCTGCTTGAAATGGTGCTCTGAAAAAAGCTAGCCACATCTCTGCTAATGGAACCATATCATAATGCTAGAGCTGCTGAGATCCCAGAGTGAATCCTTCCAACTCTGATGTCTCCATCCAGTCCAGAATTTCATTCAAATACGTACTGGCTAATGATTAATAAAGGTAAGTGGCATATTTTATTTTATGGTATTAGATTAAAAATATGTACTAGTTACGTCTATGGTTAAGAGCTGTTTTCAAAGCAAATTAGCATATTTCATCCAGAGAGGTATTTGGGGAATTTTATTAATGTGGGTTTTTATTGACCACATATTTGGTTACGGTTGTATGAATTTTATCTCTTAATCTGTGCAAACACTTTTTGCTGATTTATCTGCTTTGTCTGATTAAGTAAAATGAAGACAGGATTGTAAACTGTAATGGTGTCACAATGGGGCAGTTATCCTTTATTTTAATTAAAACAGGGAGGTAAGAAATGATTTGGACTAGAATATCTCTGGGCATGTTTAGCTTGCTCTTCCAAGGTGCCATGCACCCGAAACCCCCATGAAGGTCCTTGCATGCACCACCCCACCAGAAGAGTAAGATGTGTGACCCACTCATGAACCTGGTGTTTGTTTACAAATCCAGGCATCTACATAAGGCCACCATCTGTGCACAGGCCTCGTGCCCCTGTTCCCCAGCAACTTCCAACTAGTGCAGCTTCCCTTGGCTGCAGCTACCAATGGGGCTTGGGGCTCCATGGAAAAGATCATACAGCTTTAGGCTATGTAATCTTTTCTCCTGCGCTCTGCAGGCCTGTGTGTGTGTGTGTATGCGTGTGCATGTGCACACACACTTCCCAGGCCTCACCATCAGCCTTCTGTCAGAGAGGGATAATCAGCACCACGGGAATGTGCCACCTGTGTGTTTTGTGAAACCAGCAACTGCACATGCCCGTGCAAGTCACTGAGCCACTGATTTCACAAGCCGGGTTACGTGTTCCAATTCTTCCTCAGAGGGGATCAAGGGTTTTGTATCATTAAAATGTCCCTCTCACTTACATTGGGGGAAATTCTCAGATGTGTGACTTGTAACCAATGACAAAACTATGGCCTGGACTCTCAGCTGTACCCAGTATGTCTTGGGTGGTGCTGAAGGAAGGGGTTTGCAAGCAGCAGTTTGCAGCTCCCAGTTGTAGGGACAGTTCTACACCAGCAGCGTCCCCATCATAGTTTACAGTAGTCTATGGCTTTGGAGACCAGGGTGCCACCTGGGGGTTGCTAGAGCTAAATAGTGCCCCAACCATGCCCCCTTCTCTCAGTCACACCCTTTTTTCTTCAACAGTGCTCCCTGCACCAGGAGCCGGGACAGGGTGGCAGAGTTGACAGGCCAGCTCTACACAACCAGAGGATCTCTCATGCTAGTAAAACCCTAAGTAGTCAGTTGCATTACTGAAGTGGCAAGTCACTTTAAAACAGCGAGAACAGGGCCCAATCTCTCTATATATATTTATTTATAGGATTTGGGAGAGATTTTTTAATATATGACACTCAAGGTATGTCTACACTAGAGCTGGAAGATGTAAATTCCAGCTCCAGGAGCCATACCTGCACTAGTTCTGATTGAGTTAGCGCACTAAAAATAGCAGCGTAGCCATGGCGGCACGAGCGGCAGGAAGGGCTACCTCTCCTGAGTTCGACCTGTCTGAGACCATTGATACACACTTGGGGCGGTTCGCGCCTCTGCCCCTATGCTCCATATTTAGTGCACTAGCTCTATCAGAGCTAGTATTCTCCTCAGGTGGAAATTACACCTCCAAATATAGACATACTACATCCTGGAACTCGTATTTACAGTGGGTGTTTATACACCTAGTACGACAATATCTAGGCACACGGGCTTCCTTTTCATGTTACACGTTTCCTTAACTTGAAATTCTGAAAATGAATTTGGAAGGTTACTTGATAACAGCAAGTTAACCCTTTACTGGGAAATGTTGTCCTGAGACCAAAAGCTTGGAGTGGATGGGAAGCTGGGAAAAAATAAGGCCTGAGAGACTGGATATGGGCAAAACTGAGAGATGAAATGAAATGGGGTGTAAGTCACACATCAGTGTGTGGGTCTGAATTGTTGGATTTTCACAATCAGGGTAAATACTGGACTGACTTGTAAGTTGTGCAGCCCCATTGATTGAAATGTATTTGCATCAGCTGCTGAGGCAGCTGCTCTTGGAGAACCCTTATTGGGAACTGGCTGCTAATGGTAATGGAAGAAAGAAAGAAACATGGATGAATCTGGGTTAAAAAACTCAAATCAGACTAAGTACAAATGCCACTTCCCTGCTAAATGTAAAGAGAAGAAGTGGCATGAAAGGGGTGAAGTTTATTTTCTTTAAGGACTTGTTGGAAATATAACCCACTGTATTTATAATGTACTAGTAATTTGTACACAGTGTGAAAGATCAAGAGCAGACAGCAGTTTCACTATATTTAGCGATAATGGTGCTTTTCTTTCTTAAGGCTTGATATAAACTTTGATTACATAGCATTTCTTTAATTTGCTGCTATTCAAGAAAACCCTTCAAGCACCATGGCAAGCAATGCCTCTCTTTTACATTTGCATTTTTTTAATTTGCATTTTTTAATTTCCCAGACTACAGCTCCACACCTACACAGGCATCCCCTGTGGGAGGGAAGAGAATATTTTTCAGTATGAATGATACTGTTCCTTGTCTGAAAGACTTGTAATTATTAATTCCAGGGATTTGCAAAAATCACTTTGCTACTGTATCACTTTAATGTGTGTGGGTTTTTCCTATACAGCATCAGATGCCAATCTATTGCCCCAATGGTACCCATTTGAAACAGGGTAGCCAAGCAAAAAGTTCAGACTGATCAGATGACTTTTTCAGATGACTGGCTACAATTCTCAGGAGCCTGATCTTGCATTCCTCGCATACCTCAACATGCCATTGACTTCAATGAGATCAAGGGGCCTTTAATGGAAGAGTAGGTCCTCAGAAATAATTACTACTATTATTTGATATTTTTACCATGCCCCAAAGAGTGCAAGGCTTTTGCAGAACATTAAAGACAAGGTCCCTGCCCCCAAAAGCTTACATTCTAAATTCTAGAAATGCCAGAAGTGAAAGTAACAAACAGAAATGGAGGGCAGGGACAGAGCAGGAGAAGGGTTACAATTAGATCAGATGGTTTGTTATACCTTAATCTCGCTTCCCATAGTTGATACGACAGAAGTGGATTTTTAGGTGGGACTCGGATAAAAGGAGCATTGGAAAACGGGTGGAAAGTCCATTCTCTGCTTGGAGCAGGTGGGAGAGGGAAGTAAAACAGGCAACGAGCATCACTGATAGAACAGAGGGGAAGGGTGAGGGAGGGAGAATGGAAAAAAGATCATGTGATCCCTGCCCTTAGCCATATTTCAAAGTTCATATCGCCATGTGTGGTCTCCTACATTTTAGGCTCGATCTCGTGAGGTGCTACAGAGCCTTCTCTGTGACCTCCATACTCATTCCACCCCACCCCCACAACTACTCGTCGATCCAAACAGTCCCTCATTTTAGACCCAAATTCACGTTGCTCCCACACAAATATAGGCTTGGATCTAATTTAGGGTTCCCAATTTTCTAATTGCACAAAACTGAACACCCTATCCCTGCTCCTTCTCTGAGGCCCTGCCCCCCGCCCTGCCCCTTCCCCGAGGCCCCGCCCCACTCACTACATTCCCCCTCCCTCAGTGACTTGCTCTCCCCCACCCTCACTCACTTTCACTGGGTTGGGGTGTGGGAGAGGGTGAGGGCTCTAACTGGGGGTGCAGGCTCTGGGGTGGGGCCAGAAATTAGTGGTTTAGGGTGAGGGAGGGGGGTGAGGGCTCTGGCTGGGGGTGCAGGCTCTGGGGTGGGGATGAGGGGTTTGGGGTACAATAGGGGGCTCCAGGCTGGGAGGTGAGGCCAAAGGGTTCAGAATGTGGAAGGGGGCTGCAGGTTGCAGCAGGGGGTTGGGGGTGTGGGAGGGATGAGGGCTCTGGGCTGGGGCCAGGGATGAGGAGTTTGGGGTGCAGGAGGGGGCTCCAGATTTTGGGGGGGTTCAGGGCTGGGGAAGGGGGTTGAGATGTGAGCTTACCTCCGGCAGCTCCTGGTTAGTGGCACAGTGGGGCAAAGGCAGACTACCTGCGTGTCCTGGCATCGTGCTGCGCCCCAGAAGTTGCCAGCAGGTCCAGCTCCTAGATTGGGGGGCCAGGAGGCTCCATGTGCTGCTCTCGCCCACAGGCACTGCCTCCTCCCAGCTCCCACTGGCCACAGTTCCCGGCCAATGGGAGTGTGCAGCCCATGCTGCCCCCACCCCGCCTAGGAGCCGGACCTGCTGGCCACTTCCGAGGTACAACGTGGTGCCAGGACAGATAGGGACTAGCCTGCCTTACACCCGCAGCACCTCCGACAGGATTTTAACAGCCCAGTCGGTGGTGCTGACTGGAGCAACCAGGGTCCCTTTTCGATGGGGCATTCCAGTCAAAAACTGGACACCTGGCAACAACTGGATCTGCAAGCATGGATTCTTGCCCCCAGGCAGAATTCCAGTGAAGATAATGAATTCCTTGAATAGATTCGGAGTCTATCCATGCAGATCCAATTTCAAGATCAGGGTTTTGGTGTTATCTAATTTTCAATTGTTATTTATTTATATAAGAGATGCTGAATCATGAAAGAGAAGATGCTAAAGAAATCCCTAATTAATACGGTAACCCCCCTGACAAGTGGGAACAGATGTCTGAAGCCTTGCATGTCAGCTTCTCCTCAGTGGAGGGGAAATTAGTGACACAGAGTCTAGGCATAGTCTAAATGTAACTTATTTTATTTACACATGTATACTCACCTGGAACAGAGGTGGTCACAAATAGCATGCAGGACAATCCCTTTTCTCAGAAATCTCAGACAAGCACGAATGGCCAATTCCTAAGGAGCAACTCTGCCTCAAGAATTGACTCCAATCAGAGATCAAGGTGGACAAAAGACTGTCCTACTGTTCCTATAACTCCAGTACCTAAAAGCCTGCGCAACAAAATTAACAACACTAATAGTAATAGAGAATGTCTTCCCAAGACTGAACATTTGCTCACATAGGAAGGAAAAAACGTAGAAGGCTAGGTGTAATGGCACCAGCTGCTGACATCTACCATAATAATCCTTGTTACTCTTTTCCTAGCTTATATCCCTTTCTTAGACCTTGACTGCGAGACTGCATCAAAGGGACAGAGTAATAATATCATTTCAGTTAAAAGAAAAAGTACACAGTACACAGTCTGCCAATCATATGACTGAACAATAACATTAACTGGCAAGATACAGTCCATGGGAAAGATACCCTGTCATAGAATATGGCAAACATACTGACAGGAGTTTTACTTAGGTGTGACATAGGATACTTCATACTCACAGAATAGCTATCATTCAAAGTGCTTTATGCACATTAATTAAATCTCCCAACATACTTTATGCCCATGGATAAGCTGAGGCATACAGTTGTTACACAGCAGAGCACAAATCACACAGATGGTAAGTGGCAGAGCCAGAAACAAACCAGAAATCCTGGTTCTCAGGATAAAGAAAAAAAAATCTATTTTAATGTAACTTCCTTCGGCACCTTCTAATGTGTCTCTTGTAGTCTGTAGTCTTGTAGTCTCTTGTAGACTGTCTCATTTAATACTGTACTAAGCATCATGGCAGTTCTTACATATTTAAAGAAATAATATCAATTATAATCTCAGTCCCCTGTTCTAACTACTAAACCTACTGAAATTTTAAAGCTTTGCATGTAACTGACTGCTGGAGAGATCATTCTTAAACTGAGTTTTAAGTGTTAAGCTGCATTATCTCACTGCTACTAATTAATATGTAATAATAATAATCAAGACTAATAATAATGCTGCTAATAAGGATTTAATCCTACAGATCATTTTTTATTTAAGCACTTTGATTATAACGATTATTTATTCTTACAGTGCACTTTTCCTACTAGCAATTCCAAGTACCATGACAATGATGAAAGCGAAAGAAACCAGAGATACATAAAACAGCAAGCTTACGAGACTGTCAATATGCTGATCTTATTAAACAAATATTACCAAAAAATGGAGCTGTAAAAGAGACTTCCCAGTAAGAACCTGAGGCGGTGTAAGCAGGGGTGGATGGGGCTGCATGTCAGGCCATTTCAGTTGTCAGTCCAGTAAATAAAATAAAATAATAATAAATAATAGCACCTACATAGTGCTTTGTGGGCCAAATCCTCAGCTGGTGTAAATGGATGATGCACTAATGGATCTTAAATTGCTATCCAAAGTTAAATAAATATCTGATATGTCTTGTCCATGTTGACCATAATCTGGTTATGATACTGGGGGTTAGATACTGTCAGTGATGGCGACTATGGAAAAATCTAAACTAGAGGAATTACACAGATTAAATGACATTCAACAGATCTTTCTTGTCTGTAATATCTAGGATTTAAGTTCAGATGCTCTCCTTGTGATTAGTCCAAAGGCTGAGTATGACCCAAGTTAATTTCCATTGACATTCCTACTGAGCCAATAGGACAAGGAATTCAACTGGTTCAAAAGAACCGCCATCAAGAAAGAAATTGAACTGAAAGGGTCCCTAGTGGATCAGATGGGGAGAACAATTTTCTCATTAACATAATCCCTTTACCTTGTTCATATCCTGCACAGACCATTTCAATGGTGTGGTTTTTTTGCAGCACCAGAAGGAAAAGTCTGGAGAAATATGTTATGTGAAAGAGGGGACAGGTCCCTAAACTGAGTTTTGCTGGAGCTTCAGATATAAATGGCAGTCACCTACAGTGACTTACCACAGTGACTTGTTCACAGGTTTCATAGTGATATGTCCAGATGCTGGTATTTAGGAAGGCAGACAGGGTAGCATTGGGTTTTGGGAGGAGTTGTCTGGGAGCCCAGATCTGAAGCTTAAGAGGAGTTAGTTGGAAGAACTACTGAGGCAAAGGAACCCATTTCAGAGGAATTTCTCCTCACAGTTCAGTTTTTATTTTCACTGTTTGTTCCTAAAGCTGGTTGCTTGAGTGGTTTGGAAAATGATTAAGTATAGAATCACAGGGTTAGAAGGGACCACAAGTGTCATCTAGTCTAACTCCCTACCAAAATGCAGGATTTGTTGGATCTAAACTATCCAAGACAGACGGCTGTCCAGCCTCCTTTTGAAAACTCCAGTGAAGAAGTTTCCATCACCTCCCTAGGCATCTGTTCCAGGGTCCTGCTGCTCTTACAGTTTAGGAAGTTTTTCCTGAGGTTTAATCTAAATCTGCTATGCTGTAGTTTGAACCCACTGCCTCTTGTCCTGCCCCCTGTAGCAAGAGAGAACAACTTTTCGCCACCTTTTTTATGGCGGCCTTTCAAATATCTGACGACTATCATATCCCTCCTTAATCTCCTCTTTTCCAAACTACATACACCCAGTTCCTAGAACTTTTGCTCATTTGGCTTGCATTCTGTCTCTTTGATCATCTTTGTCACTCGCCTCTGGATTCTTTCCAGTTTCTCTGCATTCTCTTTCTATATATTGGTGACCAAAATTGGACACAGTACTCCATCTGAGGCCTAACCAGTGCCAAGTAGAGCAGTCCTGTCACTTCCTGTGACTTGCATGTTGTGCATCTGTTAATGCAAACTAAAATTGCAGTTGCTTTTTTTGCAACAGCATCGCATTGCTGACTCATGTTGAGGTTGTGATCCACCACAACTCCCAGATCCTTCTCAGCAGTGCTGCTGTCAAGCCAGTTTACCCCCATTCTGTATTTGTTCATCTGTTTTTTCTTCCCTAAGTGTAGCATCTTACATTTGTCTTTGTTGAATTTCATTTTGTTGTCTATAGCCCAGTTCATCAAGATCCCGTTGAATTTTAGCTCTATCTTCCAAAGTATTGGCACCCTTCCTAGCTTTGTGTCATCTGCAAACTTGATCAGTGTGTTTCCTATACCTACTTCTAGATTATTAATAACGAAGTTAAAGAACACCAGACCCAGAACAGATCCTTCTGGAACCCATGAATAGCTACTCTTTCTTTGTGGTTGTTTAACCAATTAAGTATCCTCTTAATGGTTGTTCTGTCAAGCCTGCATTTCTCCAGCTTATTTATCAGAGTGTCATGTGGGACTGTGCCAGAAGCCTTGCTGAAGTTCAGGTATATGATGTCCACCACATTCCCGCCAGCCACCAAATCAGTTACCCTGTCAAAGAAGGAAATCAAGCTGGTTTGGCATGATTTGTTCCTTGTAAATCCAAGCTAACGGCTAGTGATGACCCCTTCATCTTTCAGATATTCGCAAACTGAATGTTTTATACATTGTGTTAGTAGCTTCCCAGTTATTGAAGTCAGGCTGACTGGTCTGTTGTTTTCCAGGTCCTCCTTTCTCCCCTTTTTAAAGATGGGCCCTATGTTAGCCCTTCTCCAGTCTTCCAGGACCTCTCCTGTCATCCATGAGTTTGTAAATATTATTGCCAGTGGCTCTGAGATTTCTTCAGCTAATTCTTTCAGTACCCTCAGGTGAATAGCATCCGCCCTGCTGCTTTGAATTCATTCAAATTGGTCAGAAGATCTCTGACATGTTCTTTACTTATCCTGATCTGCATCTCTTCCCCTTTATTGTCTTTATTGTATAAAGAGAGAGAATTTTTTTTTAAAAAAAGACTCCAAATAGCTATAGGACAGTGAAATGACACATCTGATAAAGCAGAAGCCCATCCCATGGAAAGAGAATGTGTGTAGGTGGTAAGAAATAGCTGACATGTTTTGAATAGATGCTGTGTAAACAGTGTCTGAGGTTCATGGAAGGAATGAACGGAACTAACCATCTTTTTCTGAAGGGGATGTACAATATTTAATTATGAATAAATATCAAGCATTGCCTCTAGCAGCAGAAATCAAATCTGAACAGGCTGAGATCTTAGCAGATCTAATAGAAGCTTTCTCTGCTGCTAGTTGATCCTTCTCTAAACTAATTTGTGAACAAACAGAACAAAGGGCTGGCTGTTTCTCTGGGGACAGTAATATTTTCTAACAAGAGTAAATTGCGTTGAATGAGGATACAAAGTCATAAAATATAATCAAACTGTTAGCTTGGCAAGAGTTGTGGGGAAGATACAGTAATCCACAATGTATTGCTTGCTAGTTCAACCCATCATAAGCAGAGACAATAGAAATCTGTGGGAAATTTTGGCCTGCAAAGATTTCCTCCCCAAGACTGCTGTAATTTGCAGAATATTTTGGGGCTGGGAGTGGCAGGGAGGTCAGGTTTCTATTTTGCTGGGCTATACTTGGATTTCAGTGCTAAATATCACTGCTACAGGGGAAGTTGTTAAAAAAAATTCGTCCAAATTTCCAAAAGTACTCACACCTGGACCCCCATGCTGAGCTCCCCATACCCTGACCTCCCTGCTGAGCCCCAACCACCTTCACCTGAATCTCCCTGCAGAGTTCCATTGCTACTGCACCCAGAACCCCCAAATAAGCCTCTGTGTATCTACATCACCCTACAACCAGATCCCACACTGAGCCGCCTGCAGATTGCCCCCCCAGAAAACCCTCTCACCCCAGACCTGGATTTCCCCCACACTAAGCCCCTCCACACTTGGATCCTGCCTGATCACACCGGGCGTGCCTGGCAGGGAGGGGCAGGGCCCTAGCGTATTTCTAGGGCAGTCCCAACCCTTGTGCTGTGTCAGGGCTGGGTGCAGCCTCAGTGCCGAGTCCATGTCACGGGCAGTGGTAAGGGAACGGGGGCGTGGAGGCGGAGAGTGATTTCCCACCTCCATGCAGCCAGTGGCCTGTGCTCCCCACATTTATTCATTGACAAATACAATTTACAGAATTTTGTAGAATTTTAAAATATTGTGTGTGGAATTTTTATTTTTTTGGTGCAGAATTCCCTCAGGAGTAGCATATGTTTTCGGTTAATGGTCCCCTGCACCGGCTGGCAAAATAACCTCTCTCCTAAGTTTCTCTGTATCTCTGTGTACACAGAATATCATCCTAAGTGAAACGTACATTACTAGGAGCACAGTTACCGTATGTTCGTGCTAGGAGACCAGGGTCACAGCTGTTAATTCAGAAGGTGGTTCTATGATGGATAACCCTAGACAGTGCTTTCCACAAAGGCTCTACAGAATGTCACTCATAGGCCAAAGATCATATAAGCCTTCTGCTGGAGCCTCACTGAAGTCATGGTTACTATAGCCAAAAAGTCAGATTCCAAAAGAAAGCAAGATAGACTGAATGTGTATCAGTGAGGTGATCAGCATGCAATACACTTGATATGTGTTTGTGATACATCTTAACCGTATTATACATGTTAGCTGTGGCATGACACCAGTAATACTTAGATAGCATGGGGTAGTCACAATTTGGATGTATCATGTAACCTTTCATTCAGTGGCAGGATCTGTATTCTGGAAGATGGTAGAACAACAAAGTCAAAATGTGCGTCCTCAGGAAGTGAAGACTAGGAAGTGCTGGGTAGAGTTAAAGGACATGAAATTGAGATTGCAGAGAGCAGCAAGAGGCTCAGCCTTCTTCGAGAAGTGTCGCTCCTGGCAGGAGAACCAGATGGAAAAGAAACAGGTAGACGATTTGTTAACATCAGTCGTATTCTCTTGGTAAAGCCAAAGCAATTGGCTTAGTGAAAGTTAGAAATCTTAAATCAGTGGCACCCAAATGGGCAAGGAATGAACATTCAGCAACTACAGCGTGAATCGCATGAATCATTTACTTGGGAAGGAGAAGATTGTAAATGACTACAAACAGACCCCGTCTGGTGAAGGGCAGGCACAACATGCTACCTACCAGTAAGATGTAGGTAACGATTCTCACTGTTGGATGGGTGATGAAAGTAAGGTCAATAAATGACCCAGTGAGCACTGAAGAATGATCAGCGGGTTCCCACTTCTAATTTTACCATACTAATGACACAAGGGATTTTGATCCATTTGACCCGTATGCTGCAGCTACTGTCAAACAGAAAAATTTATCACAGGATACAAACCATTGCTTTGTTTGCACCGAAGGTATCTATTTTCCCTTTCCTTTTCGACGATAGCCAAAAGAATAGTTTGCTCATGAAAGTCCATGTAGCATAGTTGAGAGCATCTGAAAGTGAACTCGGGCCAGGTACTGTGTAGATTATCACAGGACAAACTTTTCATTCTGGATTAAAAGGTTTTGAGCCTTGACCTGGGACAACAACTCTCACCAAAAAGAAAGAGAAGAGAGAGAACTTAGTCCCTCTGTAGGCTGAATGCTGTGTCTCTCCTGAGCAGAGACTTCAGGTATCAATACGAATGTGGGAGTTTACTAGTTTTCTGCACTGGGCTACTGCCCACTACTGGAGCTGGTCTGAGATTAAAGTCACTTCCAGGGTGTAGCAGGGTGTAACTCTAAGGGAATGTAATGGTGTCAGTTAAATGACTTGGGTAATGCTCAGGGGTAGTTTTTGAGGGTAACATGCAGGGAATTAGACCCTCACACGTCTCTTTAGCCTGACAAGAACCTGTATGCGCATCTCCCTGTGCATTCTAGGGCAAATTTCTCCCCTTTACCTTGAATGATGAAACAGGGAAGGAGTTAGTTTTATTAAGGAGTTCTAGAAAAAATATAATTAAGAAGCAGAGTCTGCACAGGGCAATTCCCACCCAGAAAAGCCTAAATTCTGGTGTTATTTTAAAAGAATAACTGTCTAAAGGATATAAAATAATCTCCTCTCGGCACAAGTGTAGGTCTACACTTTTGTAGACCTGGGCTATGGCTGAGGAGTGCACAATGCATCTCAGGAAGGGAATTGCAAAAGTGACCTTTGAACTCCTCCGGTTCTGGGCTGGCCCTCCAGCATAAATTAGCAGCCTTCAATGCTGGCATTTGAACACCCAGTTCGTTCCAGCCCCTAGTACCCTCTTTGTTCTAGTCAGGCCACTTACATCAGAGATTTGTATGGTGAAGGAGTTCATAGATTCCAGAACCAGTTCCTACATTAGTCGAATGAATGGCTTATCTAACCTGTTTTTGCATAACTGTAGTAATGATGTTTTTCACCTCTCTTTGGAATCTATCGCACTGATCAACTACTCGTACTCTAAGATCTTTTTCCTAATATCTAGTTAAACTCATCCTCTGCTAGCACCAGTCATCAGTTCTTACCATATTCTGAGTCTGTGAACAGTTCTGCTCTTTCATTTATGTTGTTGTTTTGAGGCTTTTTATGGATCATCTGTTAACCCTAGCAAATGATCTAAGGACCGGATGTGATACCCATTGAACTCAAAGGAAAGACTCCCTTTAACCTGAATGGGTGATGGATCAGGACCTGAAATGTGTGGCTAGGTTCATTAAATGGTTAATTGGATCTGTTGTATTGTTTAAGAGTAATGGATAAATGGCATTTCCGATCATTAAACTTTGATTCTTATAGATAACTGGCACCACATTTCATTATATTAAAATTGTCACACAGTAGAAATAGCACAATTTGATATTAATGAAATAATGGTTTCCTATAAGTATTGAAATGTGGTAATTGTTACTAGCCCTGGCTGTCATTTCTGCACAGGACTTTCAATATGAACAAACAGGAATGGCATATGTTTGTGAAAATCTGAAAGGGAAAACTATCTCTCCAGTTTTCCTGTGGTGCCAGAATGGTGAAGAAATCAACAGTAATTGAACAACATTAAACTAAAGAATGCAATTGTGGATCTTATTCTGAGGGGTCACACTGGGAACCAACAGCACCACACCAGTGCACAAGCGCTGTGTGATCAGTATCAGACCGAAACAAGTGTTCCCCTATATTGGAGCTTTGGTTGACACTAGGATTTTCAAAGGGGCCCAAGAAACTCAGGCACCCAACTCCTACCGAAAGCCAGTGGGAGTTGGGTGTCTAATTATCTTAGCTTAGATTATATAGTCCACTAAATTCAATAAAAACTTCTCTGGTTTTTTTTGGACTAATCTCTGGCCCTCTTCAGCTCTAACAATCTGGGGAAAGTACAGATTTAGGTATGTCAGGCAGCTGAATACAAATATGCTCAATATTCAAACCAAGATATTATAAGTGAAAAGAGAAACTGTCCTGAGGAAACCTGCAACATCCATACCCTGTGATTTAAGATCAGAGGTCCCAAGTGTGCTGACTCTGAATTCTTGCAGGGTTACAGTTGTCCAAAGTAAATCATTCCTGCCAACCATGAGACGCCCTGGAGTATATTGGAAACACTTCACTATCCCTGGAAGTAACAGATTAAAATTTCTTTAACTTTAGAAACTTAAAGTGGTAACAAAATTTATTTACTCCAATCCTCCAGCAATTCTACTGGACCCATTTTCAATTCAGGATCTGGTTCAAAACTATCCATGTTCTTGTGCAAACCCTCTACAGAGCCACTCCGGCCTACTTCATGGTCTTTGAGCCTAATTCTGATCTCACTTATACCAGTGAAAACCTGGAGTGAATTCACTGAAACTGGAGTTACTTTGATGCAAGCTCCTTGTATCATGCTTTGCTGTTTTCCCCCAAACTTCCCATATCTAAAACAATGGTTTCCTCTCTGCCGCTCCATATCATAGACTTTTGGTGGAAGAGCATTCTTCTCCGCATTCCCTGCTGTCTACTCTCTACAACAGTCTCCCAGCATCTTACTGTTTTATCAGATTTCTATCAGATTTCACATTTAAACTGAAAATTTATCATTACTCCCTCTCACGTCTTCTAATTTCTCTCTTTGCTATTACTTATCTATATAATTGTATTATTAAACTCTGTGAAGCAGTTTGGGTCACAATATACATTAAAGACATTTATACAAAATAAAATGAGATTGTATTGTGCTGGTTTCTGGTGAAGTAATTTACTGGGTGTGTAAACTCATGCAGAGTTTTTCAACTGTGGGTCAGTTGTTATTGACTGGGAATTAGTGTTGGTACTTGTTTTTGGAAATAGGCTATATAAAAAAATCCACGAGAAATGGTTCCATCACAATAAACTAGTGAGAGTTTTGGCACTGACTTCAGTGGGAGCAAGACTGGACCTTAGTTGAGGCTATGTATTCCAAACAACCTTAAAAAACAAAGCAGCGAGTACTGAGAATTTACTGGTTGGCACTGCACTACTGGCCCTTGCTATCCTCTGAACAGAACTGGCAGGACTGGGCCCTATTGGTAGCAATAATATCTCATTTATAATTTTTCAAGTGATTTTCCATGGTTGCCTCACATGGATCTAAGGTTTTTTTAAAGATAAACTGTAGAATTGAGGGGGGGGATTACCCTAGAACTTGTTTATAAGTTTCCAGAAGACTTAAAACAAAAATATATAGTTATAGTTGATTAAAACTATAATTATTTCTGTAGTTTACCAAAATCTGTGGCATTCAGTAGCTTCCTCACAGCCCGAAGAAAGAAAAAAGTTATAACTGGTTAAAAATGACACCCTGACTGATCATACAGAATCCTTCATTGTCTTGCCTATTCCTGAACGAGCACTTGAGTGCAAGTCATTGGAGAGGCCGAGCCATACAACCCTAAACCCTAAGTCTGCTGGATAAGACTTAAGGGATGTTTGACATAGGACCTCAAAATGTTTTATGGCACAGTCAGTCAGTGTGATTTCTTTCACTGGCTCTCTGAGGTCATCTGTATGGGCAAGTCTATACCACAGTGCTACATCTGCTGTGCCGCTGTAGCGTGTCTAGAGAAGACACACTACACCGACAGGAGAGCGCTCTCCCTCGGCATAATTACACCACTTCGGTGAGAAGTGGAAGCTATGCAGCACACTGAAAACTAAAAATGTAGGGGACAGGAGAAGATAAACTGAATTGAACAGCAGAAGAAATAACAGAGGGCATTTTCAGATTTAATTCATTAAAAACCTCCATCTTTTAATTTAAGTGAAGCAGCAGTAGAACTTCCAGCCTCATGCAACAGAAGGCCACAGAATCCAGGCACCTTGGTGCAGAATTTTGGTCCATCTCACTGCAGAGTACAGACAGATTGATTTTATTTAAAAAAAATTATATAGATTTTTTTTTACTCTTTAGGGATCTCATAAGCAAGTTTTAAATTTTCAGCAACACCTTTGAAATTCACCTTTAAAGAGAAATGGAGGGACTTCATTTAAAAACACCTGTGGGTTTAGGACCAGATTCTGATCTCATTTAACACCAATGTAAATCCAGAGTGACCCCACAGAAGTTAATGGAGATCAGACTCCAAGCCCATAGGCTTCTGTATGCTGAATTTAGCTACCTATCATGCCAGTGAGGTTACAACACAGTCCTAGACTCATAGACTCATAGGTCAGAAGGGACCAATCTGATCATCTAGTCTGACCTCCTGCACAAGGCAGGCCACAGAACCCCACCCATCCAATTTTATAACAACCCCTATCCCAGAAAAAAGAAAGTACAGTAGATGATCAATGTTAAGGAGAGTGTTTCATTTAAAAGACCATCTTTTCCCATCAGACATGATAGGAGATTTATTATTTCAATATTATTGTTGAAACTAGGAGAGAAAGAAAAAATAAACAGGAACATATATTTTCATTTTATGACTGTGAACAACATTTCATACTGTAAACATTTCTTGGTCTATAACATTTACCCAGAAAAAAAATTATTTCAATACAGTCCTTATTGCTAGCTTGGCCGAGCCTCCCTAGAACATTGTGTTAATGATTAATATGAAGTCAGTGGAATTCCACAGTTGCTGAGAGTCTTGTGCCCAAGAATGAACTGCATTGCTAAATCAGCAAAGACAGTTGTCAAGGTAACCTCTATGTAATCTATTTAACTGGCTCCCAAAACACCAATCAAGGTCAGATAACGCACTCAAGCACCATATGAACACACTCATACGGCATAAAGCTTTGTATCAAGCCAGCAGGGAAGAAAAAACCTCATTAGGAAGTAGGGGGAGGAAAAAAACCTAAATTCAGTTTTGAAAAGTGTTAATTGGGATTGCAGTTAGCTTTGCAGGGAAGGTATGCCACTCTTCTGAACACGGCCTATCTGTGTGAGAAGTAATTTCACTCCAGTTCAGTCTGAATGGAAATAGCCTTCCAGCGCTGTTAAATAAATAAATAAATAAATAAAAGAAGGGCAGGCACTGGTAAATTATTCATTTCATTTATTGTTTTATTAATGCACAGATTTGTATTCACATTCAGATATACAGTGCTGCTTTTGTTTTTCTGTGCAATAGATTCCAGTATCACTTAACAACAAATTCCCTGGGCAATTGACTCCCAGTAGAGGACCCTCGCCATTGGCAATCCAGCACCTCTCTACAATAAGCCAGTACCACAGGCCCCTTACATGACTGGATCTCCCTTCTCATGATAGTATGCCAACCCCATATTGGTTCCTGGAAGTGGGAATTATCCCACTGGATTTTCAATTGCATTGATAGATTGGCTTTGAAGACTGGTTGCAAATCTTCAACCTACCTTCTCTAGGTACACATATGGATAGTTCTTACAAGGACTGGCAAATGTCATTGGGGTCTGAATTGATTTTTATTCAGACAATTGCTGTGCATACAGATTAGCATTCCTTGCTTGATATTTACTGATTTGCTTGCCTTGGAATGGGAATGGAAAGCACTATGAGAATTAAAAGGTTGTCAATTTCCCCTGGAGCTTCTGTGCCTTTGTCCTCTGCTGAAAAGCTACAGTTCTTCTTATAGCCTGTACTTCTAAATGAATCATAACAGATATCCCTGTGCCTCTTACAGTAAGAGCACATACGCAGGAGACTATTTCCCCCTCTTTTCCTCCAGTGATGCACTGTCAGGGTCCCAGAGCAGTGCCAGGACATGGATACTGTTCCACATTGATATCAATAGGTCCTGCCCTGGAAACGGAACTTTAAAAAGAACAAACCAAAGAAATATAAAAGGCAGTCAGAGGAAAGGCTGCATCAACACCTGTTGTGTTTCAAGAGGAATTTTAGCGAACACTATGTGTAAGGAAGAAACAAAATACTGTTTGAAATGCACGACATTCGTATGTGTCAGACTTTCCCTGGAAGAACAATCCCTCGCCTTAGCCTCGCTTTGGGCCTAATCATGAGAGCTGCTGATCTCTGGTAACTCCTGCTCTAGCTCCTTGACGCCAGGTAAACAAGTCGTGCAGCAGAAAGGGTTTCTCAAACTGCAGATCTGGCCAGAGAAGAGTTCCTCCAGTGCAAGAAGTGAGGAAGACAACTGCATGCCCTCACAAGCCCAAGCGTGGATGGAGGGTGCCAGGAGCAGGAGGGGCATATTGGGGCTAGGGCGATTCTGGGACAGGCTGCCATAACGTAGAGTTTCCCCACTGCTCTAGACACAGCACAGAATCTTACCCTTGGTCTCTAATGGCCCAGCCCTGTCAAATATAATCTACCTAGGTACTTCTATGACCTCCATCACTGTAGTATCTGAGCACCTCGTGCACACTCACAGCATGGCTGCTAGGTACGCCCCATTGTAGAGCTGGGAAACTAAGGCGCAGGCAGATTAAGTGACTTGCCCAAGGTCACACAGAAAGTCAAAGCAGAGCCAAGAACTGGATCCAAGACTACTGAGACCCAGCCACTAGGCCACCTTCCTTCTGCAAGGCACTGAGCACCCTCACTCCTTTTGATTTCAGTCTTCAATGGGAGGTGTGGGCACTCAGCACCTGGCAGAATCAGGCCCCTTAATGTAGAAGGAGGGAACTTCTAGACCTTGTAGAGCTTCAGAGACTCTGCCTGAGTTCAAGAAATTGGCAGTTTATATCTGGGTTTTGACATGTCCGGGACGAAAGAAGGGGGCTGACAGTCAACGAAGCTCTGAAACAATGATAGTAGGTCTTCCACAATTAACTGAAATACACATTTGCCCAAGTGGGCTTGTGCATACCAGATGCTGGCCTTTCTACAGTCCTGACTCTTTTGTTCCACTGAGAACACAGATCTGACAGTGTATATAAAGAGGGATGGGGCTAGAAAAAACGGAAACTGAAGGACACTCGTTTCTGATAGACAGTATGTCTGGAGCTGATTTATACAATCAATCAATGTAAGATTGTGTTTCTTGTCCCTGCAACTATAGGCTAATCCAAAATCTAAATCAAATAGGATTGTAGGCATCTCTCTTTATAGCAAGGCCTGAAATAATCTGATAGTTCAGATCTGGGAAGTGGATTACTTCCCAAGAGAACTCAATTGCTTGAATGGAAGCTGTTTCACTTAAATGTGTATTTTAAAAAAGTCCCTACTATTCCCTTTGTTTTAATTAATATAGTCTGCACACCTTATTAATTGAGATTCAGGAGGTCAGACTCATAAGCACAGACTGTGCCCACATTTGAGCCAGAATATGCACTTTTTGCACCCATAAAATTCCCATTAACTTCAACAGGAGTTTTATTTAGGCAACAATGACAAGTAATAACAGGTTTTCATCAGCTAGGGAGCAGTTTACTAGTTGTAGGCAATCTTTGCAGGCAGCACTATTCATTAGCTACTCATGGCTAGGATATTATAGTATTTGTGGTTGGCCAAATATTAGAGTATGTGGGAGATAAGTCCACTTTTCTCATCACCTAGGCACAAAACACCAGCCAGCCCCTTAATATCTAAATATAGCTGCAAAGTCCATTTGTAACTGTACTGAAATAACCAGACATTCTCTGCCAACTCTCGCTTGGTCACAAGAGTGAAGTTTTGGTTACAGTAGTGCCATATTAGCACTCCCATTACAAAACATTTCTGGAGGCTTCAACCTAATTAGTATGTGGGTCAAAACGTGGCACATGCAGGTTTTCAGTTGGGGTCCTTTCTGAACAAATAGACACACCTGAACAATCTCTCTTCAGTTTTCTGTAAGTGACAGCAGTTAAAAAAAAAGGTGGTTTCCGAAGTTTTCTTGCACTCCTAGAAAATAAAATTGCTCTGCTTTATAGCATGAAATAGCCTAGTCCATTTGTCCCTGAAGCCAAGTATGCACTTTGAAGGAAAACAAACACATCAAAAATTACAGAAGTGTGGTAGAGTAAGACCCCCCAAACACACACACACACACACACACACACACACACACACCTTCCACAAGGATTTTCAGTGTGAAGAATTGGGACCCGATCCAACTCCCACCGAGGTCTATGGGAGTCTTTCCACTGACGCACTGGGTTTTGGATCAGACACTTTGTGCCCATGTGTGGCATCAGTACTGACCCGACAGACTGTAATGCCTCCAAAGGAACTATTATTGTCTATAGGGTTAATAATCTGTGAACTAAGAAAGGATTTACAAGATGGACTGTAACAGCTCCTTAGGTAGCCATTACTGTCTGTGGGTTACTAATACGTGTTTTCAAGTTTAGTATTAATACCTCAATAAGGGACGTGTCTACCTGAGAGCTTGTAATAAGCCCTAACTGACTACTGGGTAAATAACATGCATACTGAAGAAATTATAGTACAAGCAACAAAACATTTATTTAATTGGACAGACAATTTTTTTAAGGTCTACAATAAATGCATTTTTCCTTGAGAGACCCATTCTAGGTGTACATTTCAATAACCATGACTAGTATTTTCATAAAAGGGTTATTAGACACAGACTCTGGAGTTTAAATGATACAAAGGTTGTGACACAAACTGACAATTGCCAATAAATTCAAAGATAAAAGCTCCATCTTTAACTCATGATGCTTTTCTGACAACAGCACGAAGAGCGGTGACTGTCCCCACAGACTTCACACTTCCTGGCTTTTGTGGGTTTAGTGTCACAATCTGGGGGTTATTTAAATGAGTTGCTTGGCATATGAGAGCTTGAACATTCTTCCCGCCTCAAAGAGACAGAAAACAGAATGGGTCAGATAGGCAATTGGTGTAAACTGGCATCGCTTCATTGACATGAAGGGAGCAACACTGATTCACGCCAGCTGGAAATGTGGCCTGATGTCTCACAGACTGACATTCCAGAGTCCAATAGGTAAAACAACCAACCATCCCAAAGTTACTCTTTCTTTGGCCATTTATCTTGTTCTTTGACTGATTTCAAACCGGCATGGGGGTGGGGGAAGAAGAGATGAAATTTATCATCCCAGGATTTGATAAACTCCTTCATAGCCCTGGAGCGAAATTAGCTTCATTCCTGCTCAGTGCGGTTGTGAGACCTGGTATGTTTAAGTGGCCCCTCCCTTTCTGTGGAAAGGGAGAGCTGGCTGAACTGCGCTCACTCCAAGAATGCCTCACAGTGTGTGACTAATCAACCCCCACAAGGCTCACACTTGTTTATTCCAGTTAGATTCTTCTGGTTCATATCAAAACACAACAGCCAGTTCTACTAATTCATCTCCATTTTTCTGAAGTCAAAAATGTGGCAATAGAGGCAAATGTCCTGATAAAAATGCTCCTTTTATCTCTTGCTACCACTGTGACTGAATTTTCCTTCAAGAATAACAGATGGCTCGCCTACACCAGGTAGAGTCTGTCTATGAAGCAGTGCCTCCCGCCCCCCCAAGTCCTGCTGGATACAATTTTTAATCATAAATCTCCCCCAAACCTTCCCCTGCTAAACAGTAATATCAATTTGCAGGGTTTTTTTTTTTAATGCAACATTAAAATCAGAAGTCCTATTCTATTCACAGTGCAGGATCCAACTAATTTATCCTTTGGGTTTTTTAGTCCCACCCACAGAGACGTTACAAATTGGATTTAAATTAAATTTCATTCTAAACACATATATTCAATCATAACAAAACAGTGACAAATTAGCTTATTCCGTTTAAAGTCCTTGGATGCTCAGTCTGTGCTACTAGTGCTCCAACCCAAGCCCTATTTCCCAAAGGTCAGGTATTTAAAGAACTGACTCACAAATGTGTGTGTAGCTAGTAGCTAGGGAATATGTTTGATTATTTTATGAAATATCAGACTGAAGTGCACAGTGTGTTTAAAAGTGTGAATACAGGAAAGGATTGTTTTATTATTCCATGAAGCAAAAGATGATAACACAGAGGTAGCTAGCCCAGAATGCTGTTTGCATAGTTATAGCTGTTTAAGAAATGCTTAAGTTTATTTTTCTCTCTCTCTTAAATATGATGTGATATAAAGAGAGGCGTGATTGGTGATCTCCGTTCTAACACGGTCCACTATGGATCCACCTAAGCCACGGCCTCCACACCAGTCACCTCCACCGCCAATGGATAATGCATATTGTGATTTGCTTATTTGGTTTTGCTCATTGGGTCCTTGCTAGTTTCAGAATGTAAAGACAGCCAGAATGGGTCAGATAGGGAGGGAACATAGTGAATTTGATACTACTCCTGAGAGAACTTGGATAGTTTCCAAATCAATCACTCCCAGTAAGGGGTGGGGGAAGCAACAGGCATTAAAAAGAGATCCTAACTGTTGCCATGGCTAGACATCAACTGTGGTTAGATCAAACACTTGTGAAGAAAAGGATCTTGAATTTGTTATTTCTAAAGGAAAAAAAGCCACTATTTCAAAATTAGAGTGGAATGTGCTTAGAAAGAAAACACTCTCAGTTCGCCCTAAAATGTGTTTGCAGTGAACAAACTCATTTTTATTTGTAGGTTTATACAATTCTGTCCTTGCAATATTGCAGGCATCATTAAGTAGTAATTTTCTGAACTCAGCTTCTGAAACTGTTAAAGTACCAGGAAGGAGACATTTCTACCAAGGGACGTGCCTTAGTTGCCTCCAACGTTGCTACAGCCATGCCCAGACTTGCAGCCTCTGAACTTGAATTTTCTAGTTTCACTATGGCCTTAATCCTGCAAGGTGCAGAGAGTCTCAACTCCCATGGACATCCAAGGGTATTGAGGATGCTCATAACCTTACAGCAAGTGTCAATACCTGAGCGAGATTTGGTGGAACATCTCTCAGTCTCTTGGAAAAACATCAGTATATCATGTATCTGACAGTGCCCCGAAATTATGAACCATTAAGCCATTTAGAGCTATTTGCTAATTTGCAGATATTTACTATCTGGGTTAAGAGTAGACTCAGTCTCCCCCACCAATTCATCTAAACTTCCACAACTGGCCAGCACAAAGACTTTAGAAAAGTTTGACTCTTTTAAGACACAGGATCTTCTAGGGGACATGCTTTTACAAACCAAAAGCTATTCACCACTTTATAATCTTCACACCCATGTAAGGTAACCAGATGTCCTGATTTTATAGGGACAGTCCCGATTTTTGGGTCTTTTTCTTTAATAGGCTCCTATTACCCTGAACCTCCGTCCCGATTTTTCACACTTGCTGTCTGGTCACCCTACACCCATGTGCCAGCTGAGGATCTGGACCCAAAACTGCTCGCTTACACTGGTGTAAATGTGAAGTAACTCCATTGGGTGAAACAGTTATTCTAGATTTAGTCTGTTGTAAATGACAGCAAAATTCAGCCCCAAAATGGCAATGAACATGTCTCCACTGGGGTTATTTTGCACCATTATAGCTCCATCAGTGCAAACCCCAGATGTACTACTCAGGTGTAAAAAGTGACTTGTACCAGTGCCAATTTCAAAATGCGATACACTGCACCAGCCTAAGTCACTTTGTGCACCAACACAACACGTCTTCATTAGGGATTTTCATCTGTACAGCTAAACCACTTCCAAAAAACCCAGGTTTGCAAGGCCACTCTTGAAGGCTTATGGGCTCTACTGTCCATACAAAAACTGTTTTTGTGCATTGGGGGAAGATTCTGGTCTCACTCTAACTCCTGATGTGAGATAAAAATCACCTTATCCTCACTCACATTAGAGCAATATAGGACTCAATGGGAATTGTGCTGAGCGGGGGCTTCAGGATCAGACCCATATCTAAGACTGTGTGCGAATATTTTCGTTCTTTTGGACAGAGAATATGAACACCCTCTTCTAGCTGAAAAAGGAACAGGAGTCACATTTTCTGGGTTAAAAGGATTATCTAGTCTATTCTTAAAAAAAAATGACATTTTAGAAATTAATAAGTGTCTCAGAAATTACCAAAACTTTTCCTCTTCTCTGGATCTTCCCTAACAAGTGAAATAGCTGTTCCAAGCAGTTCCCTGATTACTATTGTGGGTGTCAACTTGCTATTCCTATCTAATCTACCAAAAACCAAAACGTGTTTTTCTTAAGTAGCAATGCCAACAGCAGTCCACATCAAAACACCAGGATACAGGACCTGATCTGGCAAAACTTTAACTCATACGAATAGTCTTTATTCACTCTAAACCAATGCGATTACATGGGTGAGTAAAGGTTACTGAGGTGAGTAAGTGTTTACAGGATTGGGCCTATATTTATTACCTGATCAGCTCCATGTAATATTGAATTAAAGGACAGAAAAAGAAAGAAAATGAGAGGAGTTTAGGAAAATAATTACCAATAAGGGCCAACACCTGCCAATACTTAAGTATTCCTTCCCCACGGAGGTCAATGGGATTACACACACAAGTAAAGACTACTCACATGGTTTGTAGGATTGGTTACTAAATTATCAAAGAATCCTGTGGCACCTTATAGACTAACAGACGTTTTGGAGCATGAGCTTTCATGGGTGAATACCCACTTCTTCAGATGCATGTATTCACCCACGAAAGCTCATGCTCCAAAATGTCTGTTAGTCTATAAGGTGCCACAGGACTCTTTGCTGCTTTTACAGATCCAGACTAACACGGCTACCCCTCCGATACTTTACTAAATTATGTAGACAGATCTGCACTGCAAATTCTCATACAACATATAAGATTCCTCAACTCAAGTTTTAACCCTTAAAATAAACAAATTAAGTATGGCTAACTGAGCAGAACTGCACAGAGCCACTCAAAAAGAGGAATCTGTACAAGTTTTACTTGAATGGTTCTGATTTTTTAAAATGATATTTTAAAAATGATTTACCTTAAGAACGGATCTCATGATCTGTTTTTAGACTAGAGCACAATTTGAAAGCAAAGAGAGGCTTTTCAAGTAAACATCAGGATATGTTCAGCTGTACAAAAATGTCTGATTACAAAAATGCTTAAAAGGTTAACATTAAAAATCCTCCATGTTTGTCACGGCCACTCAGCTGCCTCGTAGCTGGAAAGGATAAGATCCTTTATGATGTTGATAAAGCATTTCTCTTGCAGAGACATAGGGTACCATCAATCAACAACATTTTTCTTTGGCTTCTTCTGTTGACGTCCCAATATTACAACAGCAAATCATAATCCAAGCAAAGTAAATAGGCTCTGGGGAGCAGGAGCTATAAATTGGGCCCGCCTCTATCAAATGAACTCTATCATGAAGGTCTGTTAAGCACTGAATGACATCTACTTTCTAACAGAAAATTCAAATTGGAAAGTGGTGGGCGGGCTGAAGGTAGGAAGCTGCAATTAGGAAATTGAAGGCCAGATTGATTAGGATTTGAATTGAACATACAGTGATAATTAGTAGCATTGCACCCTGAGAACCATCACTGTCTCTTGCTTTTATTCATCCATCTCTGGTGTTAATTTATTTTAATATTTTTCCATTTTGTCGCCCATTTTCAACATAGGAGATTTCACCATGGGCAAAATTCAGGCCCACTGCTGTCAACTGCATTGACTGAACAAGAACTGCACCTCCTGAGCCTAGAGGCTTGTCTACCCAAGAAAGTCGCACTGGTTTAACCGAAGGTTGATTTTAAACCGCTTTGCTTAAACTAGTGCAAAAGCCTGTTTGGAGGCTCTCATTTTTGTTTAAACCAGAATTATTTCAATTTATCCCAAGTTGATTAGGAATCAGTGTAAATTAAACTGAAATAAGTATCCACACAGGGGTTTACACCAGTTAAAAAATTTAAGTTAAACCAATGCAATTTTCTCATTCAGACGAGAGGTAGGTCTGAATTTGGCTCTCGGTATACGTGGGCTGACCTGCCTTCCGTTTTGCTTTCTAGCTGTTGACTAATACCTATCTCCATAGAGACAACCTTACAATAAGGCTTATATTCACAAGAGATTATTATTATTATTATTATTATTTATATCTACAGCATCCAAAAGCATCCCAGGTGCTTGACAAACAAATAAGGACACGTTCCCTGTCCTGATGAGTTTACAGCCTCAGGGTTAGATTTTAACCTGGATGACATACCTACACAAAGCCATCAGAGGAATTAGGAAACCCCGTTCCTTGTTTTAGGCATGCAGAAACAAAGAGGTACGGTGCTGCCGCTACTCCTCAACTAGGGGCAGCTCCAGGCCCCAGCACTCCAAGCACGTGCTTGGGGCGGCAAAACGCGGGGGGCGCTCTGCCGGAGCCGTGAGGGCGGCAGGCAGGTTGCCTTCGGCAGCTTGCCTGCGGAGGGTCTGCTGGTCCCGCGGCTTTGGCGGACCTCCCACAGGCGTGCCTGCGGAGGGTCCGCTGGTCCTCTGAAGCTGCGGGACCAGTGGACCCTCCGCAGGCAAGCCGCCACAGGCAGCCTGCCTGCCGTGCTTGGGGCGGCAAAATGCCTAGAGCCGCCCTTGTCCTCAATCCAGGGCAGGTGGGCAAGGAGTGGGTGCAGCACCTCTAGGCTGGAAAAGAGAGGGTAGCAGTTTGCTGCTTGTAGAAGCCAGCAGGGCGTTACTACTTCCCTGGAGCAAGGAGAGAGCCGGGGAAGAATGGTGCCTCGCAGGGAAGTCTGTGCAACAGTAACAGCAACAAGCGATGGAAGGAGGGAACCATCAGAGTTACAAAGAGGAGCTAATCTGGTTCCATAGGTATTTTCATATGTACATAGCTGGATGTTAGCACGAGGATATCGATAGTATTATATATAGATATAGGTATGTACACACACATACATCCACATACATGTATACATTTAAATATACAAACATACCCCATTTAAAAATATTTATTTTAAACATTTTAATACATTTACTGACTCCAAACGATCTAAATCCCGTCATGCTCACTGACACATCTTTGTGACCCAGAAAATACGGCCTAAAGGCTGAGCAGTTAGTTATGTCACCTTATAACTCTCAAGTTTACAATAGTTCTCCCAGCTGCACAGGTGTCAAAAATATAGCAAACAGTATTGTGCCAAAAAAGTAACTTTGACAGTTCTAATTTACTGAGACTGAGTTGTGTGACAGCGTAAACAAATCATTCTTGTCAAAGCCTACATTGAAAATGGAGTAAATTGATTGCAGAGTGAAGTGCACTAGTAATTCCAGGCAGTGTTGTGATTTCATTTGTAAAACTCTTTGGAAAGGGCAAAAAATTCCTGTCTTTTCATAACTGGCTCCGAATTTTGCACTAGTCAGACGGGTAGAAGGATATGCTGTTTAAGAGCATGCTGTTATTAACAGTGCTTTTCCTGTGCAACCCTGTTACTATGTATTCAAGGAAGTAACATGAGAATTCCCCAGAGATCTTTTGTATAAATATACAGTGGAGATCAACAAGAAACCCTCTCAGTGAACAAAACATTTTGCATGTGTTTTCTTACTTCCTCTATAGCAGTGGAACATAGGGACTGATGGAAGCATCAACATGGCATGTAGTTTCTTACTGGAATTATTTTTGTGTGCATGAAGTATTACAGAAGCAATTATTATAATAGGTCTTTTTACTCAGATGCAATATATAATAGATGAACTCACAGATTGTCCTCAAGTGAAGGGCTATGGCAAGTTTTTGGGAGTATGCAGTAACTGACAGTGGCTTGGGGTTTTTTAAACTCTGAATAAAAAAGGACAGATATAAACTTTGTTAAGATAAGCAACAGTGAAACTTGCATGTAATGTAACCAGCGAAGCTAACAATCCTCAGAGCAGAGAAAGTGAAGCCAATAAGTTATGCTAGACAGGCACTTACAGAGGTCTTCTGGGGTCATGTTTACTAATCTCTCTCTCGCTCTCTTGTCAGAATGTTATGATTCTGAAGCAGCACAAGGCATGCAAAATACCAGGTAGATAGTGAATTACATAAAACACAGTGCTGTCACACTTATACAAAAATAGTTAATGCAAAACAAAAGCTGTATTTAACCAAAGGATACATTTAAAAAACCCCAAACCCTCCACTAAGGCAGGAAGACAATAACTGGGTTTTGTCTTGTAAGAATGGTTTTGTCCTCTTTGCAATGAATGGTTTTAATAATACTCTCTCCACCAACCAATTTACTTGGTACAGCCCTTTGACTTAAATTCCAGATGACTCCCTCTCTGGTTCATTTTCTTACACAGGAGGTATAAAACCTTCTACTCATATCTCCAAAGGAAAAGCAATTCTCACTGTTTCACTAATATTCACCTTTTGTATTCATCTTAAAGCTTCATAAGGTCAACATAAAATAGGGAAACAGAGCATTAAATTTCAAAATCAATAGTATGTACATAAATTGACATTCATTACTTTACAGCAATTTCCAGTTTCTCCTTGATTGATTAAAGCTAGGGGTTGAAATAAGTGCTTTTCCCCTGCCTGGAGAAATTCCCAATTGTCCATGCTGTGAACCTTCCATTATGAGACATGAGACAGCGGTAGCAGTACATGGTTCATTTCACGCTGCCACAAAATAGACTTGTCATTCCACAATCGAAAGTAAGGAACCTGATGGAAGAGCAATGTGTCAAAAACTTGTCAAAAAGAGGCTTGTGCTTAATGACAATAGAGAACAAGGAAACCATATCTTGAGCCAGCTTTCGCATACACACGGTAATGTGGAAAAACTATCCCTGTAATTTATTTCTTGTTCGAATGTGCTGTTGAACTGCAATTCATGTTTTCATCCTAATTAATTCTGATTCCACATTAATTTATAGAAGATAAACATTTACAATACAAATAAAATGAGTCAATTTATAAAAGCAGAAGTACAAAAAACACTTGACAGTGAGCTGTTTAAATGAACACTCGAAAAGAAAAGAAAAGAAAAGAAAAGAAAAGAAAAGAATATATTTGCTCTGCAATGAAAACAATGTTGGCAGAATAATGCTGTATAAAATGCCCTATTAGTCAGTATGTTGTATTCTAAGATGATAAACCTAACAACTTGAGCTCTGAAGAATGATTTGTGGAGACCATGAGTAAACCACAGGGCAAAATTCTCTGCTGCAATGGAGCTTCACCAGTTTACACCCACAGAAAATCTGGACCTCTGTACCAGCCACGCGCCCTTAACAGGACGAGCTGTTAAAGAAAAAATATGTTCAGGGAATACATTCTACAGAGGTGACTCTTAACACCTTTACACAATGAAGATGATGAATCTGGTTTCTTAACCTGCTAACAGTAGGCAGTAGCATAAAGGTAATCCCCAAAGGTCCTGATTATAATGAAGCCGTGTAGACAAAAGCCATTATTTTGATTATTAGCTACAGGCGCACATGCATGTATGTATGTAATACATACTCCGAATATTTCTTCATGGATGGGCTAAAGGGGCAGATCTAGTGGTGACTGAGCCTGCAAAGTGTTAAAAGTTAAAATCAGAGCAGAATCCAAAAGTTTGACTGGTTATATTTGAAATTCTTTAGTCTAAAAATCAGGCTAGAAAGCCCATAAGAATGGCAATTAATAAGGTGACCAGATGTCCGATTTTATAGGGACAGTCCCGATTTTTGGGTCTTTTTCTTATATAGGTTCCTATTACCCCCACCCCAATTTTTCACATTTGCTGTCTGGTCATCCTACCCCTTAAGGATGACATTTCCAGTACATCAGGGTTTAGCCCAGAATGGAAACTCTGTGAAAAGGGCTTTCCCCCGCCAATGTATTTTTGTCTGGGCACATGAATACTTTTCAAAAGTTTATCAGAGAACATCCAGAAAGGCTTAAGTTCAATTTGGTCTGAATTTTCATCTAAAGTTTGGTTAAATCGTATGCAAGCTGAACCACCTGACCCATGTCCAATAGGAACCACCACGGATATTAAGTCAGAGTGGTTTTGGAGAATTAATAGTTTCACAATAGCTAGAAAAACATCTGATTGCATTGGAAGTTTACCAGTGCACAAAAGCAGCTTTGTGTGGGTCGGACTTTATGAGGTGCCAACCTCCTCCTGTCAGTAGGTGCGGAGTGCTCTCAGTTCCCATTGACTCAGCACCAGGCAGAAGGGGTTCAGCACCTCACAGGATCAGACCTGGTGTCTGCCCCATATCAAACTTGTAAAATTCACAGTTTCCAGTTCTCACTAGTAGAAGAAACACAAGGAGATATTCAGTGGGTGTGTGCATAGGAAACGTGCTCATCTACACACTTTCATATGGTACATATTGCTGCCAGACATATTGCCCAAACTCAGGGGATGGGGGTGTCCTACAACTCCATGAAGTTTACCTTGCCCATTTACACATCTATCTCCCCGCAAGGGGAGACATTTATGAAGGAAAGTAGGTGAGACCTAAGAAACCTTGCAGGGTCTGAGGATCTGTGAGAAATCTGATTCCATCCCCATGGAAACTGGAGTATCTACATGAAGAAGTTGTCCTTCTATGCTGTTTCCAGGCCTTCCCTCTTTCTGGCAGCAGAGTTTATTCTGGATCATTGCTGCCACTGGACTTTTTGCAACCCTAGGGCTTTGTGACCCCTCCTAGCAGACCTCTTAATGGGAGAACATAAGCTGGGTTCAGATGGGTTGAGTATTCATGTGGAACAGCTTCTGCAGGATTAGGTGGAAAGGGGAGCGTGCCACAGAATCAGCACTCCCCTCTCCAAAATGCTCCAGACAGTATTGCCCACTCTGGCTCCCTGCTCTGCCGAGCACAAGAGGGGAGAGTAGGGCCTTATGTATTTAGTTTGGAAAGAAAAATAAATTAAACAGAGGGGAGGAACAGCAACATATTTTCTTTTTAATTATTTATTTTCTAGTACAATGAGGGCCTGAGGTGCAATTGAATCTGTGCCTACAGCTCTGGGTCAAAGAGGCCTTGCAAAGGGTGAAAGCCCATTTTTGTGATAGAATCCCAAGGGTGCTCTTTTACATGCTTCCCCCTACTCTCACTTTGGGGCCCTCTGGTTTTACCATTAACTCATCTTTGTTAAGCCGTAATTAGCCTCCATTAAAAAAAAGTGTTTTTTTTTATCGCACTGGCCCGTGGAAATTGTGCCATGAGGTGGCTCCTGAATATGAGTATCTTCTAGGGCTAGGCCCTATTGGGTCATTAGATTGGGGAGTCAAAGAATAAATTTTGTGCTCAGTATTTTTGTGGTAGCTGTAGCATGGGGAAAATTCCAGTTGGAAACATGTAATTTTATTTAATTCTGGATCTTACCTGTTCACAGGGATTTACAAAACACAACAGGACTAATAAGAGAATTGGCATTTGTAGACAAAATTATATTTTATTTTACTTCTACTTCTATTTTAATTCTACTTTGAATCGGGGGAGGAAATCGATTCCCTTCCATGTGGTAATAACGCCAAAGAATCTGAAAGTGTAGAAAAGCTTCAATAAAGGTTGTGTATTTGTTTATATGTGTCTAGGGGGGGACAAGGAGGGAAGAGGACATCACTGAGGTTTTCTCTCAACTTCAGACTCTCCAGTGTCTCCATTTACAGTGTTTACATTTATGCAATCAATATTCTAAAAACGGGTTCCTCTTTTGACATTACTGAGAGGAAGAAGTATATTCACACTCCATATTTAAGAAGAATCTTCCAGTTGAATTAGCTGATTGTTTTAAAGGGCATTTATCCCTCAATTCACAATCCCTCTCTCTCCCCATTCGCAGAAAAAAAATTCCTGTCACCGTGGGGAGTCGCCCTTAGGGATGTACTACTATAAGCCTCTCTGCATTGTGCTGCCTATGTCTTTGTTCTTGACCTGACCTAAAAAAGTGCTCTCTTTACTAGTCACAGAGGATTTATTCTCTGCGTTAGCTTAGTCCTGGCTTCTTTTAGGCAGAAAATGACAGTTTTGCTCAGTTGTGTCAGATGACCTGCGTGTTTTATGATGTGGGTGATTGTCCATCAGGATCTGAGCTGAAGCCACCAATGTAACTGAACTGAAGAATACAACTGCCTGGAAATAGTTGCCATACAAACATTACTCTTGTGGGTAGCAGCAAGTTTTTAAGTGGGTAAACAGTCACCTTACTTTCCTTGAAGGTTTTAAGCTAAAAATGTCAGCATAACACAATACTCTACAACTTTCCTTCTTTGTTTAAGAAAGTGTTTATGGTTTCTGGGCCAGATCCTCAGATAGTGTAAAGTGGCTTATCTTTCATGAAATCAGTGGAACTACACTACTTTACATTGGTTGAGGATTTGGCCATCCGATGGCTCTGTCCTCACCAACTTAAACCTTCATCGTCTGCCTCCTGCTTTCTTTTAAACCAGCTCAGAACAGAAAGTGTACAGTCTTGATGCTCAACTCTATGGAAGGGATCTCTCTGTATTCTGCAGGAAGTCATGTTTTATGTTGCAGTCGTCAGATCTGCTTGCTATGAGATGCAGTATATTATTCATGAATTATATGGGAAACTATCGTTTAAAGTAGTATTTGTTTGGCTGAATCCACTTGTCCAGAGAGGAGGCAAAACTTGGGGGAGGAGGAGGAGGAAGTATTTATTGTTTAAATTTAGATTCCAAGCAACTCTTACTCCTGAACAGATTCTTTTCCTTCCTAGAGTGATCTAATCTAGTGGCTTGAGCGTAAGTATCAGCGAGACAGAAACCTCTGAGCTCTCTAAGACTCCCTCCGCCAAATGGGAATAACATTCAACTCTCTCTCTAAGGGACAGAAGTGGTTCAATGATTATTTGTCCAGATCGTCAGCTGGTGAAGTCTGTGGAACTTGGTGCCAATTTATACCAGCTGAGGATCTGACCCTGTGTTTTTAATGCCTTTTGAAGATATAAAGAAACCTCTGTAAGATTCTAGCCCTCATGCTTACGGAGAAAAGCCTGAAAACAGGACTGAATGCACCCCAAATGCTCAAAACCCAGAAGAGGAATAAAGGGAACCCAACATTTATTATTATTTTTTAAAATCTCATGGTTCTGGGGTGCCTGACTATGATTTTTGAATGCTTTGAGTTGGTAATAATGGAAAGATGTTCCATGACTGGAAGAGATTAGACTTATAGCAAGGTTTCAGAGGGAGAAGTGCTTGTGTACTGTACATAAAATAAGCACTCAGTGCCAACCCCTTACATCTCATCCACTTTCAAGCCCCAGTTTGATTTTACATCCTGCCATTTAAAAAACGTGCAAATGTTCATTTACACCAAGTTAAATGCTGAGGCTATTTACTTTGCAGTTCAAAGTAAAAGCACAAAGTTACAATTTTAAATGGTAAATCACTTTACCAGATCATACCACGGGGGAATTAAATACTGTACAGAATCTGGATTCTTCTATGACTTCCAGTGCTGCATTCAATAGGAACCTATTTGTGATTGGAGGTGGAAGATCAGAATGTAAGGCTGCTTGGGACCTGCAGTGTAATCAGGGATCTGGAGGGTTAAATCTCACAGAACTACGGAAGCTAAAGGAACCGAGTTCTCTTTGGGTTTTGCTATTTATAGCCAGGTTGTGCTTTTAAGCCCCAGGCCTGGGGTATGCAGAGGTGCATTGAGCTGCGCTGTGCTGTGGCAGACACCATGGATGAAATCCTGGCTCCACTGAAATCAAAGAGTATTTTGCCATTAACTTTGACAGAGACAGGATTTCACCCCGTAACTCCAGGGATCCTGTAGGTGCTCCTGCTACACTCTCCATTAGCCACTGAGGGGGTAACGAGAGCATGATCCTGCTCCAGACTCACCCTCCCAGTCCTGAGTGCCAAATACTCCCATAAGCACAAAGAGCTCAATCCTGTAACCTTATTCCCACTGAACAGTGCTTACTTCTGTGAGTAGTTCTATTGACTTCCCAGGCTTGAGAAGTCAATGTGACTATTTGCATGAGCAAGTACTACTCACTGTGAGTAAGGGTTTCAGAATTGGGCTCTAGGATTGTACCAGATTACCACTGTGTCCTCTCCTCACTCACCTTGCATACTTACACAATGGCAGGCACAAGGCAGCCCTTGATGTATACACACAGAAGCACAGAAAGCCATTTCAAGTTTGTTGACCAAAGTTTCCTTAGTATGAAGTTTGGGATAATTTCTGCAAAATCAACATTGATACATTTCACTGCCACTTCGGGCAATGTTAGCTAATACCTGTGTTATTGTTAACTGTATCTCTTACTTCTGACATCAAGAGGTTAAAGTGACATGCACCTCCCTTAAACAACAACAGAAATAACAACTTCTATAAAATACCCAATTCATTGTGGATGGATTCAATTTTCTTCTCTTCACCGTGCACTGCTGATTTGCCAAACAGGAGTATAATTGTCTGCACTGATATGCTAATATGCATTACTCTACTTACACTAGCCATTGACTTTATTTTTCTTCATGCCTCTGGCAGATAAAGGGCACACAATTAAACTTTTCTGTCACCTGGTCATACTTTGTTGATTGCTATTTAAAATGTAGCAGATGCACTTTCAGAGTAATTTGACAATGCAGTCTAATAACTGACTACAGGACATACACTTTACTGAAGGCTATTTATTTAGGAGAAAACATTTCACACATTTGTGTGTTACACAGAAGATGTTTTAATGAGGTTATTGTACTTGCCTGTCATATTGTACTAGCTCTGTACAGGAAATGGTCTTATTAAAGAGAAAGACTGTCTCTTCTATGACCAAGGTTTTTGATATTTAGAAGGAGATTAAACAAAAAGAACAAACTGCTTGAGCATTTCTTTGACACTCTAGCACACTATTGTCTAAGCTAATGCTCTCGGGGTGAACAGCAAAGAAAAGCAGAGAAAGGAATACTTTGCTGCTTCTACTCCCTTGCCAGTAATAAGCCCTTTCATAATCAGCAATAGTCAAAGATATTCCACTCCATCAAAACCAAACACAAGCCATCCCCTGCGGAGCCAACAAGAATTTTCAATTTTCCACCCTTTTAGTACAGGTGCTTTTTAGGTGACTTAGAGGATGGCTACTCACTGTGCAGCCATCTGGCTGCATCCAACTCCCATGTACTTTGCCTCAAGAGCTATAAAATGAACAGCTTTAAGGGGAATTAAAAAAAAAAGACTGTCCGTTTTTTTTGTGGTATATCTTTCAGGTGGGAGCTTTCTCTACCATGGAATGAACTGTGACATGCTACCCTCTAGCCAATTAGGGAGCAGCCTTCATGAATTCTAAAGGATTCATGTCCAGTCATCCATTCTCCAGGATGGTGGCCATAATGCCAGGCATCCAGGGTTAGGTGTATGGTTAAAGTAGAGAAGAATGTGAGGATCTTCAGGATTCCATCAGCAACACTCCCCAGCCCCAGGAAACAGAAAGGGTTTTAGGCAGGTTTTGATTTTTAGAACAAAGATTTTTCCTTATAGTGTAACCCCTTGGCAAAAATCAGTACAGTTGTTCTGCTCTCCTTCAGCCTTTCTTTAAAGTCCAGTCCCTGGATTTTCAGTTCCCCCTGTATCTTTCCTGCATTCCCTGTGCCCACTTGTGCCTTGTTACTTCTATTTTGGCACTCTCTCTTCATTCTTCTTCCACTGTTCCTGTTTTTCTCATCTCCTTACACCTTGTTCTCATTCTTCTTGCTGTTCAAGTCGATCCTCTAATTTGTTTCCCCGTTGTTTTTATCTCCTCTCAGTTCATTTGTGTTATAGCAGATTAACCCCTTTCCTGCCATTTCTATTCTTATTATTTTCCCCTTTTCATTTTTCAACAACTTTCACAGCCCTCTCATACTCTCATCTCTTCTTCATTCTTTTCTGATTTTTTTATTCAGCTTTCTTATTTCTAAACAGTTTTGATTGCTACTGGCTGAGCATACTGGGTGCTAATTTAATAACAAACTACCTGAAATACCACACCACATCCTACAACTTACCTGACTACTACAAGTTATTTGAACAATCAATTATTGTCACAACCTAGTCATTTCCTTTTTCATACGTGCTCAGCCAAATTCATCCCTGACTTCAGTGGAGCTTACACTGATGCCAAATGTTGTCCTTTGTGTTTTGCAACAGGTCACAGTGCATGCAGTCTTCTCTTTTATCTGCTGCCATACTCCATGCATTTGCAATAAACATTATTCCAAAATGATTGCAAACAAAACAAAAGGCAGAAAAAAATCACAAAAAAGGTCAACAGCTACTTTGGCTCTAACTTTCATAAACATCTCAAGTTCTTCTGCTCCATCAGCCAATAAGTAGTAGTGGAATATTGCTGACACTTTCTGATCAGCGTTATAGCAATTTGAACACTAGCACTTGAAAAAACACAGTAGTGATATGTTTTGGCTCCCAGCCTGATAAGATCAGAGATAATACTGAACATCACCAGTGGCAGTTTGCCTCCAGTACGGGCTTTCCAGGACCCTATTTCTACTGAGAAATCTTAGAAAACCCAGTCAGAGCTGCTACAGAGGCCAGCACAGCCAAAATAATCCATGCATGAGCCAGGGAACTAGGGGTTAGTGGCAGGGTCCACCCTGCTCTGGTGATAATAGTATCCGAAGTTCTGATGATGGTCCAATGACACCTCAAATCTCTAAAATATATTCCAGTACCTGTATCTCAGAAACAGATGCTCGAAGAGAAAAATACTGAAGTCCACCAAAGGGCTTAAAAAAAATAGAAAAACAGTTGGAAGGAACCCCTGAGGGAGTTAGAGTACAGTAACCTGGAACTACAGAGATGGCTTCAGGTGGAGGAACTCATATTGACAAATCTCTTGACAGTGTTACCTTTCTACTATTTGTAACGAACATAATTGTCTGTCAAACACTAAGAATGTTGAACAATGGGCCTGATCCAAAGCCGGTGTAAATCAGCATTGTGTGATTTCCCAAACAACAGAGCTATGCTGATTTACACCAGCCATCGATCTGACCCAATGTATTTAGAATATGTGAGTTGGTGCCTCCACAAAGAAAAAATCCCTTCCATTTTACATGATGTTATCATCTTGTTTGAGAACTGCTAGGCAGGAGAGTGTTTGGAGCCAGGCTTAGAAAATGGATGAAGGACACAGATAAGGCACAACCTTTCTCTAATCATAGGAATCTGCTCTCGTCTTCATATACTTCCATGTAACTCCCACTAATGTTATTGGAAGAACAGACCCCTTAGTTAAGGAAGTCCAATAAGCCACTCAGAAATTAATCAAATGAGCCATATTTCTGGTTCCTTGTGGAGTCCCCACACACCCACCCCCCAAAAGATGAGGATGAAATGGTAAGGTTATAACCTTGGGTTGAAGTGGCTTCTGGACTGGAACCCAGACCATTCCATTTCTTTGCTCACTTGAGACAAGATGTTGAGGAATCAGAACATTTCTCTACCTTTGTCAGGGAGTGGACGGAACCCTGTTTACATTTACTAAACTGGGTTGAGGACAGGGCGGGAATGGAATGTCCAGCTTTTTGAAATATATTACTGAGAAGGTCAAAGTACAAGAGCACATCACCATAATTCTCAATTCTACAATTCTGAGCCCTTGTTTTCATGATACTCTATGTACTGCAAGCAAAAAATGGTATAATAAAAAAGTTAAACTACATTTTTTGTACTTACACTTTTGTCATCCCTCTCCCATACTAGGGTCTTGGTTAATGTCTCAGTCGATGGTTAATTTTGGCTTTGGAGCTGTTAGGTTACCTTGTCCTGCCTTGACCACCTTATATCCTTTGACTAAACTTTTCTTCTGAGTGAGTGATTCTTAGGGTTTTCTAATTTTGAATCAGGAGACTATGATGAAGTCACTTTTCATTTGACAGTGTTTACTGGGAAAAAAAGATGTTTTCCTGTATCCTGCATATATTCTGCGATGGACTTACATGATGCCAATCCACCTACACAGCTGTACCTAGAGTCACTTGCACGAGTCCTTCTTGTGAATCATGCCTCAAAAACACACTCCACTTGATATGCACTGAAGCATATGGATAGATTTTTTTTTTAACTGTGACTGGATACCTCAGTGTTCTGCAGAGATCAGAAACACAACAAATGTATTTCCACTCAATGATTTTATTTTAATAGAACAATACTGTTCATTGTTTTCCTACTCACAATATAGTACAGCACACCTCAGCTGTACTGTAGACATGATACTGAAATTAAGGGTGTCATTAAAAAGAAAGGAGAGTTTAAATCCCAGTGAGATAGGAATGATTCAGAAGTCAGCTCTCTTTGACTTGACTGACACAAGATCAAGCTTCAAATGCCAAAATCTATCAATTATCTTTCTTGAACCAACAACTATTTGCAAAGAGACATCCTACAATTTGCAGTGATATTGCAAGAATATGCAAATGCACCAGTTTTCCAACTGCTCTGGACATGTTACATTAACCTTCTTCTGCAATGGAATTCCTTGAACAAGCATCTTTTCCTTAATCCCTCTACTAGGTACAGCGATGTTCATTCCTATCCATTCCCATTCAATACATTTTGGATTTTGACCAAAATCATCAAACTCATCTCACCAGTTGTAACTTAAACTATACTATAGATCAACCTAGTGTTCCGTGTGCCCTATGCACGAACGAATGAAGCTGAACAGTCCTTAAAATGTAACACATTGTCTTTGAGACGTCTTAACAGACAGACTCTTAAAAACTAAAGTCTGTGCACTCATTCTTGGATCCACAGTTCACAAACACAGAACAAGAGACATACAGCAAGGATTCAGACATGTAGTAAACGACTGCACGGCGTCTCAGACTTGTTTAACACAAATAAATCCCATTAGCAACACACACACACACAGAAAAAAGGAGCAGAAAATTGTGTTCTCATGTGACATACGTTTTCAGGTCTTGTGTAAGCGATTGCCTGCCTACCTATAGGAAGAGGCTATGTGATACCAACACTATGTGAACTCCATTTATTCTGCATTTTACATTGCGCACTTGTAGACACATGGTTCAATTAGTGTGAAACGAATGGCATAATTCCAGACTCACTAAACCTTGGAGACCTATATCGTCGTGCATCCACAGCGTGCTGCATCCCTTCTCCTTTGTAAAGAAGCCACTTCAGAAATAAACTGAATAAATCACTCTTCTAGACAGTACGGCATGGGATATTTAGAAATTGCAGCTATGATGGACTTTCATGTATACCCAGGCCAGGGGCGGCTCTAGACATTTCACCGCCCAAAGCACGGCGGTATGCCGTGGGGGGTGCTCTGCCTGTTGCCGGTCCCGCGGCTTCAGTGGACCTCCCGCAGGCGTGTGGAGCCGCGGGACCAGCGGACCTTCCACAGGCACGCCTGCAGGAGGTCCACCGGAGCCGCGGGACCAGCGGACCCTCCGCAGACATGCCGCCGAAGGCTGCCTGCCTGCCACCCTCCCGGCAACTGACAGAGCGCCCCCTGCGGCTTGCCACCCCAAGCACACGCTTGGCATGCTGGGGCCTGGAGCCGCCCCGACCCAGGCGATCCCTGCGAAGTAAATAGTGAACAGATGTAACTGCATGGGTGTCATTGCAGGTAGAATTTGGTCCTACATGTAGGCTGCTACTTGTGAAGTCAACCAAATAACAAGTCCCTCACTATGTGGTTGGATTAGCTATATGTATGATTTGCTATGAAGAGACCTCTTATCCACATAGGATTGAACGGAAGCTGGGGACAGAGGAAGCCCCAAACTGACCCAGGGCCTTCACCCTATGCTAGTTAGCAAACACTTTGTGTTGCTGAGGCATGGAGATACCGGCTAGAGGATTCCCATGCCACAGAAAAGCTTTAGAATGCCAGCTGGAAGTTCTAGAGTGTAGCATGCCCTTACCCCAACCTTCCCTTCAGTTTGGTGGTAGCATTTTAAGAAGTGGCTCTTGGGACCTCACAAAAGCTTGCTTCAGTGTCTTCTTCCTCATGTGATTATGTGTGCGCAAATCATAACAGAAGCCGTACAAACCCTGCACGGTGGGGCAGATTCTCAGCTGCATCATGCTTCTGCTGGAGAGAGAGGGGCAAAAGAGAGCCAATTATGGCTCTCTGTTCCTTGGGCCAGTTCTATGTCCCTAGATTAGAACAGCCTGGGGTGCTCTGAATAACACCAGCTAGCTATGTGTTCCGAGGTTTCTGGCCACATCTCCAGCATGTTCCTCCTCACCCTTGATACTCCATGCATAGTGGAAGCTGCGTTGGTGCGGAGTTGGGGTGGGGAGCACATAGGAAACAACTATGTTGGTAGTATGCCCCCTGGGGAATTCTCCCAAGCCAGGGGAATCCCCAGTAGGGTAGCACCACTGCCTTCCTGCTCCCTTTGCACCACCACACAGGTCCAAGACAGTCTAGAGGCCCAGAGAAACTGGTCTGAAGTCTAGGGGACACATTCTCCAACTTTAGTCATCCAGCTTCTTCACAAGCTACAGCTGCACAGGAGCAGCCGAAAGGCCCTCAGAGTCTTCATACCAGGTGTAGTAGAACCTCACTCTGCCATTGCTCTACCTTTACATTAAGCTGGGGATGCAGCAGCTGGCTTCAGCTTTCTGTTGTTGGAGAGGGAACATTCCCATGTACAGGTGGAATTCCACACTGGCTATTTCTGGCTTCTTTAAGGCCATGTTGCACTCCTTATATGGCATGACATGGCCTTAGGCTGACTGGAGAACCCCATCTGTATGCAATAGCATGAAGCATGCAGTTTTCAAGCAGTTTACTGAATGCTCATTAAGCTGCCTCCTCAATAATGCGTTATGCGTTTGCATACTAAAGTTTTTTCTAGTGGGATGGAGTCAGAAAAACAGAAGACCATAATTAATGAGGTGATCTCAGCACTGAATTAATCGGGCGTATTTTCGATTCAGTTCTAGTTTTTAGAATTAAAAAGCCTTGGATTTTCATAAAAAGCTGTTGCAGCATGGCAAAGAAACAGGAAAAAGGGGGAAGAGAACCAGGGACAGAAATAAGCATGATACTTTCCTCTCCAGAAATGCCACATGAATGTTGCAGTTGACTCACTGAACAGAAGTGCCTTTCCACAGCAGCCACGCACTTAGGGATGACAAAGCACTGAGATCTTACTGATGATGGTGCAACATAGTCAGGCATGACATCTTGGGTGAGGTACACTATGGATAATGCGACTGCCACAACACCCATGCTGCTGGGCTTTGGGCCACCCGTTCACAATGTAAAAACAAAGTTAGTGCAGATCTCCAGGCAAGGGATACAAGAAACTCCTATATACTCAAAGGGAATTTATGTTCCCTTATGGATTGATACTAAAATGCTTCCTAACACTCCTGTAAAGTGAGTTATCCAAAAGAAAACAGCCACATTAAAACAGGGAAATCAGCACTTTATCACAAATGGCATCATCCTTATAAACTCCCTTATATGCAACACAATTGACATTTTCCAAAGAATTCAAGTGCCCTAAGGGAAATTGTTCAGCCTTCCTGTTGCTTGCAAGGGCTGCAAAAGGTTAGGTTTATTTAGGATGGAGATGGACTTGTCAAGTCATTGCACAGGATGATCTTGAGGGAAATGCAAATACATTAACTTTAAGGTGTTTCCATAGTATAAATGCTGCCCCCCCTCAAATATGTAAATTGCTAATAATGATTGGCATTCACAAATGTGCCTCCAAGCAGGTTCAGGATAATTAGTAAGGTATGGAGAAACCCAGTTGTAGGAGCCAATTGTGACAAATCCACAAAATAATGAATCTCTATTAATAGTTAATGATGCATGTCAAGAGGAGCTCAGCTGTTGGGTTCTTCCTCTTTAAGCACATATGTTATCACATGTTTGCTTCAGCTGGTCAAGCTGTACGCCTTTCTCCCCCTCACAATTGCCTGCTTTGAATCTCAGCAAGATGAAGTAATGGAAAACTGCAAGCCTGAATACCACGATGTCTGTCATGAAACAAGATTCAACAAGATTTTCAATTTGTACATGTGCTGGAATATCAGCAATAAGAAGACTCCGATTTCAAACAAGTTTAAGCATTAGCTGGATAGCTTTATGAGCATTATACTAGTACTTAATACTGCATACATTAAGCACAATTAACATTGTTCAAGCTATCCCATCCCTATATTCCCAAAACTGCTCCATAGATATTTTTTACAAGAGAAATATGTTTTGTTTTTGCAGTTCCAGGGATCTGATCTCAGAAATAATGCAAATTTGTTGGCACTATTGCGATCGAATGGTGTTTGATTCACGTCAGGGACAGTGTGGGGTGCAAGGATGTTTTGCACCCTAGGCGAAACTTCCACCTTGCGCCCCCAGAGCCCTGTGGCAGTTCTCTGCCCCCCCGCCCTGAGGCGCCCCCCCCTGTGGCAGCTCCCCCCCTCCGCCCTGAGGCGCACCCCCCGCAGCAGCTCCCCCTGGCCCGGGGAACTGTGCAGCAGCTCCCTGCCCCAGCTCACCTCTGCTCCGCCTCCTCCCCAAGCACGCCATCACCGCTCCACTTCTCCCGCCGGTGCCGCAAGCCTGAGGGGGAGAGAAGCAGAGCAGGGCAGCATGCTCAGGGGAGGAGGTGGAGCAGAGGTGAGCTGGGGCGGGAAGCAGTTCCCCTGCGTGCTGCGCCCACCCTTACTTGCTGCAGGCAGCCCTCCCCACACCTCCCTGCCCAGGTCCCTCCACCTAAATGCCGATGACGACTGGGGCGGCTGAAGATCCAGCCACCACGGTCACCACTGAAGGACCTGAAATGCCACCCCCCAAAAGCTAGTGCCCTAGGCGACTGCCTAGGTCACCTAATGGGTTGCACCAGCCCTGGTCAGGGATCATAGAGAAGCTCATACTTCCAAACTTTCTCTTAACAGAAAAATGATGGAAGGACAAAAGAGTTGTAGGGGTAATATCTGGGGTATATATTTCCTGAATGAAACATTACATTATTTGTCATGATGTATTAACTAAGGCCCCAAAATTGTGAGTTAATAGTGTTTAAGAATTGCCCAAGCATCAAGGCCTTTTAGAAAAGATAGAACAGAGGGCTAAGAGAATAAAAACCCAAGAGTAACAAGCAGATTTCTTCCATAGTCTGAGGAAACTCAGAGTTGCTGCAGCCTTTCACTAGAGTGTATTGCTGGTGCAGCTAAAGAGACGTCTCCCTTTTCCCTGTCTGTGAACGAATTAAAAAACAAATTAACATCAAACATTAAGATATCATATAAAGTGCCAGATACAATAGAAAAACAGGGAACATGACAGAATCTAATGTTATGATTAAAATGTGTATAAAAGGGAAGTGAACTAAAAGTGATTCAGCTTTGACCAAATATTGTAAACTTTAATGGCAGGGTTTATCTTATGAGCAGTCCCTTATGGGAAAGAAAAGGGGTTGTGTTCATATTGATTTCTTTTAGTTTAAGTGTCAAAGTGAAGAGGGTAGGTATGCTTATGCTATCTAATTAGTGAAATACACCTGTGCTGAGGAAGGCAACAAATAAAAGGAACTAAAAACAAATTGTGTCTTTATAAGGACGCTTGACCGCAGAATGGAGTAATCAGAAAAGTAACTGTTTGATTAACAATGCAGAGACTCAGCTTAGCATACCAAGGTCCCACCAAATCAGTCAATTGACCATTTCCCAATCTAGGTACCCAATTAGTAAGGAAATTTACATGCTTGTGTATGCGCTTTAAAGATTGTCAGATTTACTGTGAGTCTCTTTGTCTTGGTAACAGGTTCCAATAAAGATTGTTGTAAAGTAGCTTTAAAATTGAACAAAACATTGTTGACTAAGATTGTAGTCCACTGTACATCTGCCTATCACAGTTAATGGTTTCATACTGTCTTCCAAGTTCTAGGTGTACACAGACATAAAATGAGAAAAAGTGGGCAAGCTTCTTGCACTGCACTCAGTCTATACAGTTTGTCATAAATGCAGGTGATTATGATAGTTAGGAGTGGTAGATCCTGGGGCTAATATAATTAATTGGGAAATAAGTAATAAGGATTGACTACTATAAATCCTTTGGGAAGAAGATCTTGGTGAATTGGCATGTAAGTAGTTGATGAAATTGTGTTGGTGATCCAACTTTGGATTGTTTTTCCTCTGTTGTGTTAGCAACACTGGAGTTGATAGCCAATTGGCAAATATCTAAACAAAGTCACCTTCCCAATATAATGATTGAATATTTCTCTTGGGTTTGTGTGATTTGATTCTGAAAAACATAATGGTTACATTGACAAATTTACTAGTTGGTGTTAACCAAATCATAGTCCAATACTATTTTTGCTGCCTTATATCCTATACTATTAGTTGCTGTTGTTAAGGATATTAAATAAAACTCTATAGAACTAAATTCAACTTGCAAGTCCTTTTCTTTAGTGAAGCAATAGAAATTGAAAGAACCATATGAAAGGTGGTTTGGGTAATTAGTTAAGCACGTGCTTAACTAAGGTTTATTTTTACCCTATCTTTCTTATAATGAGAATATTCAGAGTATTACTGATGCAGCACTAGTGGGAAATTGGAACATATTATAAAAATGAAGTAAGATGTAAACTAAATACACAGTACCTTTGGAATGGGAGGAGGCACCAAGGGAAATACTGAGAATTCAACAGACATCAGGATTTAATGGACTGTTCATAACTTTATCCTACCAGCTGTTTGAATGTACTGCATATTGATGGCAAAACATTATGGAGAGTCCTTGTGATGTTAATTAGGCTGAAAAGACTGACCTACTACAAAAATTGCTCCTTGTTACAAATTTTAGGTTCATGTTTCCTCTGACAGATTTCTTCTTAAAACTGATCTTCTCACCGGCAGGAAAATAAAACTAATTAAAGCTGCTATATACTGCAGGTTGTAATCAGAGATGAACCCAAACCAACACCCGATCCAAGATTTGGGGAGGTTCGAATCCAGATCCACACTTAGTGGCTTGGGTTCCTCACTAGTTATAAGTAATATGGCTGGAGATAGCATTTGTGAATGTGTGTGCGTCCATGTGACATACACAGTGAGTTGGGTGGGTTTTAATTGGATGTTGTTGAAAATGGCTAGATTTAAGAGAAGAATCAAAATGATCTGTTTTAATCAGTGAAATGCTGACGCAAAGAACTGCAGTGAGGAGAAACTTTTAATATGAGTTACATTTTAGGCTTAATTAATGTGACAGCGTCCTTTTTAGAAGCTTTCAAGCACAGTGTTTATGAAGAATAAGGAGCCTATAAAATTGAAGCAAATGCTTCCGAATATATTTCAAAGGTTTTTTTTTAGTCCCTGTTCTGCATCTGCTTTTCTTTGTTTGTCTTTTCATAGCCACATCATTGGAGGTCATCAAATCTCATGCAACCATCAGAGGTAAAGAGCATTGGAGAGTTTGAAAAGTGCTGGAGCATTAATTAGTTTAGGACTTTTGAGTCTCAACTGATGTATTGAAGGTTACACAGTAAAAGGATGGTCTGGAAGATATATGAATGGCTTTATAGTTAAATCATAGGACTAGTAGTCAAGAGATATGAGTTCTAGTCCTCCCTTCACCACAGCCTTTGTGTGTGACCTTGAATAAGCCACTTAATTTTTGGCTGCTTCAGTTTCCCTATCTGTAAAATGGAGATAATAATGCTCATAGGAATGTTGTTAGGTTATCTTCACTACTACTGTATTTATGAGGCACTTGGAGATCCTCAGATGGAAGGTACTATTGAAGTGCAAAGTATCATTTTAAAATATCTATTTTATTAGATACAAGAAAAATATAGATTCACTATCCCTATACAGGAAAGAGAATTAGCACGCCATACTCTACATTCAAGATAATTTAACATTTGTCTTTAATTTTTAATGGATTTCTGAAATGCAATTCAATTCTACAGATAACAATAAAGCAGCACTTGAAACAATTTTATTAAGGATTATTTTGCAACATTTTACATTAGATTTACTAGAATCTTGTTTTCTGAAAGGGTCAGAAAATAGAGATTGCTTATGTTGGATATGTAAAATCCAAAAGTGCATGCGCGCGCACACACACACACACACACACACACACACACACACTAGTATTTTACCAGGAAGGTTTCAAAAGCAATTTTCAGCAATGAAATTCAATATTTGAGTCACGTTTATCCTTAATAAACGTGACAGCCCAAAAGAACAATGCCTGGAGATGGACTGGCTTTAGCTGTCTCCTGCTCAGCACGAAGTCGCTGCGATAACCATGCTTGCCCTAGCACCCTGCCTCCAACTCCAATACTCCTCCCTGGTGGCAACCAGTCAGTCATGGACCTGATCCTGTGTCATGACCTGCCCCTTCCTGGGCGCACACCTTGTTCAACACTGGTGTTTCTGGGTTGCTAGTACAGTCCTTTTACCACATTAAGCTGCCTGCATAACTCCCACTGACTTCAGTAAAGAGTTCCGTGTACAAAGGGCTTGCAGGGTTGAGCTGGAAGAAGTTTTGGGTCAAAATGTAGTGCTGTAAATTGACACACTGATTTTCCTTCTTGAAGTTTAGAAAAGCAGAACTATGTTATATACAATAAACTCACAATTATACCACCACACTATACCTATTCTGGTGTTTTCCCCCCCAGTCCTTGTCTATACACAGAAGTTGCAATGGGGTTTAACTAAACTTTCACATTTCTTTATACATTTGAAACTCTGGCCATGTTATCCAAAGATTCATGAAGACTTACAACCCCTTTGGGCAATCATCAGCTGTGTTTGAGTGAACTGAGGCCAACTTTGCATGTCAGAATCATAATAAATTCATGAGCTTAGCCTAGGACTAAACCTCAGGTCTGAGCCTAACCCAGATCAGAACGCTGCCTCCTTGAACCATCAATCAGAAACCAGGATAAATAGAGTAATTTGATCCTAGACCCCAAAGTGAAACTCTGGGCATGTGAATCAATCCAGATCAAAGAGAAGAAAATATTTGCACAACTCTTTGTGACTCAAACTCACCAAATCTCACAGAGGTTTACTTGGAGGGCTCTGTCTCACCTTACCGTACAAACAACTCATCTCCTACCAAAAAAATCAAACAAAATCAGGGAAGAGCCAGACGTGAAGTGGACTACAACACAAAGGCTGCAGCATTCATGTTTAAATAATGTAAAAAACTCCAGTCCTTGGGATTCCTCATTACAATGGTGCATTTAGTGGGACAGAATGTGATGGCCCTATACCTGGTGGTACTTTACTCCACATTGTAGTTCCACTATTCCAGATGGGCTACTTGTGGATTAAGGCAGTAACCAGCATGAATAAGAGTAGCAGACTCTGACTCAGTGTAAGGTAAGTGTCAACAGCAATGGGTCCAAAGGAGCCCTTCCTGGTCTCTATGCTGCAGGATTAGAGAGCTGGCCAAGCTGCAGTTTTCATGCCGCATCTCCAGGGCGATGCAAACCTCAGCGAGTTTCAAGTTTGCCTTGAAACCCAAATGCCAAGTAAGTTTTGTTTGCTTGTGAATTTCAGTACAAAAACTTTATACAGCTGTAGTTACAGTCACAGATCTTGTCACCCAAGTAAGAGTCAGGAAAGGACCTACAGCACAGCAGAACTGGTGCTGTTCTCCTGTGTACGTGGGCAGGAAGAGTAGGGTTCTGTGAGCCTCTGCAAGGAGTCTACACCAGGTGTGGAGTGCAAAGAAAATCTCTAGAAGTGCTCCCTGTGCCCCAGCAAACAGAGATTTGGGAAAGCAGCAGGGTTGGGTCCACTGGATTTGTAGGAGATAAGGAGATACAATAGCAGCTCTGAAGTGGACATGGACTGGCTCTGCAACCTGAAGAGTAGGATAACATCCAAATAAATGCCAAGGACCTCTTCCAAATACACGGCCCCTTCACTTTGTCTGTGTGTTGGAAGAGGACTGTGGGCCTCTGTGGGTAAGATGGCAGTCACATAAGAGTGAGATAGTGGAACCAGTGCTTATATGAGAGGATAGGATTTGTTTCACACACAGAGAGATATAATTTTAAGAGAAGGGGAAGTTCCTGCTTTGCTTATATTTTGTGAAGAGCAAAAAACCCAAATCATTTGGCACGTTTGGTTTACACTGGTGCAGGCTGAGTAGAGAGCAGTGGAAACGGTCAGAAATTGCTTGAATCAAGCTTATAACGTTATCTTTATGCAATGTGACTTTGTCTCAGGCTGAGATAGGGCACTGCTGAATTTGTAAATAGCCTACTTTCTAGCCCTCTGTTCCTCTCAACCTTTCGAACAACAACTCTGGTGTCATCTGCATTCTTTTCTGGAGGCCCCATGTGGAGCCACCTTGGCACTGACGGAGATTTTGCCAACTCCTCTGTTTTGAATCAACTTCCATCCTGTTTTTGTGCATTCTCCCCCTCCCTTTCCCCATAGCTGTCTGACAAAATGACACCTGCCTTTGGCCAGGAGGACGAGATGAACTATCTTGCCCTAAGCCAATGACAATATTATATCTGTTAGATACCAAGCAAGGAGAAGTTGTAGGTAGTTCCCGTTTGTTTTTATTTTTAAAGCACTAGGTCCCTGAGATAACACACCAGGCGATACACAGCAGTAAGAGTTTACTACAAAGATATTCTCTGAGAGGAAAGAAGGGCCAACTTTTCAAACACTCAGGAGAAGAGAGTGGGCCAACTGGCTGTTCCCTGAACACCTAGCCTGAGATGGGCTAAAAGGTAATGGGGCACTCGTAGGAAGAGAGAAGGCAAAACTTTTCTACTCTAGCATATTCCTTCTTTTTAATTTGGGACCCTTGGAAGCTACTAAAAATGCAACTGATCACCCAATTTGCACATGCATTTAGGTAGTTTCCAAGTCCACGTGTACATATTTTTTTTACCTGCAAACTGGCTGGCACCTGCTGTTGGAAGATATGGACCACGGTGTGCTACTGGTTTTCACTTATGCCTACGATTATTCCACAGCAACATACCAAATAGATATACTTTGAAATCACAAATGTTATTATTTTAAATCAGCATCTTGTTCTTAGGACAGCACACTCTGACATCTGACACACACAAGACCATACATTTCGGAAGGGGACTGACAGGGTGTGACGCTTGATTTATAAGTTTTTTGCCGGGCCTCATGCTAAAAAAAATAAAATTAAGATAAGAGCCAATGATAAGGTCACCTGATGCTGAAATGAGTCTATGAAAGAAAGCTTAGGGCTTGTCTACAGGAATTGTTAGACCATGGCAAGCCAGGGCTGGAATCCACCCCACATTAGCCTGCCATAGTCTAACTGTCTGTGTGCCCCCTACTGCATGTATCAACAGTTCGTTAGAGTGCTTTGATCTAGTCCTCTTTGAAACGGGCAGGGCTGTCCCTACTAATTATGGTGCCCTATGCACCCTGAGCACCTGCTCCCCCCTGCAGAGGGTCTCGATTGCACTCAAGGCCTGTCGGGCTGTGGAGGCAAGAGCTGTGGGGGGCCCACTTTGGGGGGCCCCACAGGCCAAGAGTGGCCTGGGGGATTAGTGGGGGGGCCTGGCGCCAGCAGCAGGAAGCAGGACAATCCGTTCACTGCCTGCTCCACTCCCCCCAACCCAGCTGTGTTGCTTGGGGGAGGGGGCTTAGGGGAAGGGATCCGTTCCCCCCAACCTGCACTCACCAGCAGCAGGAAGTGGAGTGACCCGGCCCCAGCCCACTCTGCTCCCTCTGGCCCAGCTGTGTCGCTCAGGGGAGGGAGCTTGGGGGAAGGGGTCCGCCCCCCCCATACACACTCACTGGCAATGGGAAGTGGAGCAATGCGGTTGGGAACTGGCGGAGTGGAGCAGGCTGGAGCCAGGTTGCTCCACTTCCCGTCATTGCTGGTGAGTGTGGGGTTGCTGGGGGAAGAGGTGGAATGGGGGCAGGCCAGGGGCAGAGTAAGAGGAGGGGTGGACGGATTAGTCCCGAGTCCCACTCCCCCCTAGGGACGGCCCTGCCCTTTGCAGTGGGCACAACCTGTGGGAGGACCGGCCAAGGGATAGGACTGCCCCAAATTTCACGGTGCCCTAGGCAGCTGCATATTCTGCGTATGCCTAGGGACAGCCCTGGAAATGGGACTAGCTCCAAGTGCAGTAACGAACTGTTAACGCATGTCAGCAGGCTCCACACAGATAGACTGTGACAGGTGAAGGCGGGGTAGATTTCCACTCCAGCTTGCCGCAGCCTCACTGTGCATGTAGACAAGCCCTTAGTTTACTCTCTCTCCCTGGACAGGGCACAATGTGCTCGTATAGTATGCGTCTCAGGAATACACAAATGTGCAATTTTATTATGTAAAATTAAAATAATCAAAACGTCTCTTTTCCTTCATTGCCTTCTGAAAGGTCCTCCTTTGAAGTGGGCTACAGACAGGATGCCACATCTGTCATTTGAGGTTCAATTGAAAAAGTGATTCATCTGAGCATGGGAGGCAAGCTATCAGCTGCTTTTGGGAACTTTCAGCCAAAAGTAAAGGGTCATAAAGGATCAATGATGATGTGTCCATGCAGAACATGTATTTACTGTATTTCTCTCAGAGTTGACACTATTATTTGGATTGAGGAAGTGCCCAGAGGTCCAATCCGGATCAAGGTCCCATTGTGCTGCACACAGTAGGGTTTTAGCCCACGGAAGCTTATGCCCAAATAAATTTGTTAGTCTCTAAGATGCCACAAGGACTCCTCGTTTTTATAAGAAAAACTGTTTGCCTCCAGGACCATACAGTGTAAGGGTATGTCTACACTACCTGCTGGATTGGCGGGCAGCAACTGATCCAGTGGGGATCAATTTATCGCGTCTAGACACGACACGATAAACTGACCACCGAACCCTCTCTCGTCAGCTCGGAGAGGCGCAGGCAGAGTCGACGGGGGAGCGGAAGCACTTGACTCACAGCGGTGAAGACACCATGGTAAGTCGATCTAAATACGTCGACTTCAGCTACGTTATTCACATAGCTGATGTTGCGTAACTTAGATCAAATTCCCACCCCCCCCCAATGTAGACCAGGGCTAAGACAATGGTATCTGAGAGCAGCTAACAGTTTTTCTGCTACACTGCTTGCTTTATTGTCACCTCAGCTTTTGAAGCCACACCCTCTCCATATGTCTGTTTCCTCCAACTATCGCACCCTCTCCAACATGCAGACTATAAACTTTCTGAGGTGAAAACTTCCTTTTTGTTACTTGTCTGCTTAGTACCTAGCACAATGGGGCCCTGAACCTTGACTGGGGGTCCTAAGCAATATCATAATATAAATAATAATATTGTTAAAATAATCTTAATTTCAAATGAGATTTATAAAAGAATAGACCAGGTTATCTGGCTAATTCTTAGAAAACTGAGATCTCAGTTTCAGAGTAGCAGCCGTGTTAGTCTGTATCCGCAAAAAGAACAGGAGTTCTTTTTCCACAAGAACTCCTGTTCTTTTTGAGATATCTAGATAATTTTTAAATGTGCCCACTTGTATTTGCAGGACAAACTGTCACTGCCAAATGCAGCTGAAATCTAGCAGTTAGAAAATCAGGGAGACCGGAAGAATCTTGGAGTGAAATCCTGACTCTATTGCAGTCAATGGGAATTTTGCCATTGACTTCAATTGGGCCAGGATTTCACCTTTGGGTTCTAAATGTGAATGACTGACCGAGACAAGGGAAAGCCATTTATCCCCCTTCTGCCTCTGTCATCTCAGCTGCAAAAATGGGTAAAAGTAAAGCCACACCGCAGAACTGACGCTGCATTCAAAGTGAGCTTTTCTGGAAAAAAATGGGCTTGATTCTCTACTTGCTACTCATCAGCCTAACAGTGATGTCTCTGCACTGATTTCAGTGGAGTTACACTAGTGAAACAGTGTAGCAGAATCGGGCCTAATACATATACAATTAAAACTATAACCTTCCATCCAAGGATTGTGAGATCCATGCTTCAGTTGAGTTGAGCATGCTTAATAAACATACTCAATTTGCATCTGTCTCTGCCAAGACCTGAACACTTAAAGGATTTCTAAACATTATCTTGATAATTATTTTTCTTTTTCTCATTCATTCTGTGACTTATGCAAGATTTATAACATTTCTACTGGGAAAGCTTCATAATCAAATGAGCTTTCCCCAGTGAGGTTTTATACATTACCATTCAGAGGCATCGTCAGACTTTTACTATGGTAATATTTTCTAAATTGCTTTTCAACTTCTTTGTTACAGGAAACTGTCTAAATAATACGTTTTAAAGGCATTAAAGAGCTGCTGATGCTTCATGCAAAACTCTGAAAAACACTCCATTAAGAAAAAATTCTGCTGACACCATTCATCATACTGTATTTCTGTAATTCCTTCCCTCTCATTACTCATTGTGGACTCTTCTCGCATGAAGGTGAGCTCTTTGTTTTAGCTCCAATGGCTTATTCATCCTTTGAATTTATAGTCATCAGGTTGTGATATCACAATGGTTTTGAAAATGTCTATGCGGTCACCATAGGAGGACGCTGACACCTCAGAGTAGCCAGGAGATATAATAGGGGCATGCAAAATTTTATCCAGGGCCTTCTAACATAACTAGTAATTTTGAGCGCCCAACAGGAGACATCTTAAAGGGGCCTGATTTTCAGAGGATGAGTGCTCAACGTTTTCTGAAAATCAGGCTCCTTTACAGGGTCTCAAGTTGGGATCCCAAAAATAGAGGCTCCCCAAACCAGTAATGTCTTCAAAAACTCTTGGCCACAAGCCTATTTTCTTGTATAAATTGGGCTACTCTCTGCATTCCCTGCACACTGCAAAGCAACCCCAAAATAGAAAAGAAATGGGAGCCTTGGCGATGCAAATAACAGATCACTAGGCCCACTTTTTGCAATTAAAACAAGGGAAGAAAAATACAGAAAACAGGTCATATATTAGCAAAATTATTTCTGCTGAAATTTTCCATGGTATGGTAAGAACCTCTTCAAACATTCTCCACCTGGAGTTTCACGTCTTTTCTGCTTTTTATAATTTTAATATGGTCAACGTATATTTGATGAGGGGTTCAGGAAAAAAATAATTCTCTGCTTAGTCACCATTTTCTTGCACACAACAAATCAGCTACAGTTTCATTCAGTTATTTTCCTGAGCACACAGAGTTGAACCAGAAAGTGTTCAGATTACATGAATTAATTAGATGTTTTATTAAAAAAAACAGGAAAATGAGTTGCAGAGTATAATATAAAACACAGCAGGCTTTGACTTTTTGCCTAGAAGCTGTTTAAAAAAATAATTAATAGGGAAATGAACAGTACGCTATATTCTGTGCAAAAATCAGAGATATTGAAGGCAAATATTTGCTTTTAGATTATGATGAATTCAGATTTATACATAAAAATGGACTTGAGATGTTAATTTAGCTAAGTATGAGCTCTAATCAGTCATTCCTCCTGCATCATCTTCCATGGACATGCATAATAATAATATAGGTGTTCATATTGTAACTCAACCTTTCACTGAAAACCAGAGCCTGAAGATGCTTTTTTTCTCCTTATCCTTGAAACCCCTGGGCACACCCCTAAGCCTCATCACACATTTAGAAGGAGCAGTTCAAAAATGAGATGAAGTATAATAAATTATTATAAATTAATTGTTGCATAAAAGGTCCAGAAGGAGTTTGTTACAGTCCCATAGGACAAGAAGAGTGAGGAAAATGGAATACTGCACAATGTCATTAGGAAAGTAAGCAGAGATAATATTGTGTGTGTCGGGGAGGGGACGAGGACTTTAGTATCCTTAATATTAACCAAAAAATCCTTGAATCCTCCAAGTGTAATAAAGATTGAAGTACTGCTGGCGTACTTCCAGAGATGCAACAAAGAACAAGTTGCGTCTACATGCGTCCTTAAACTGTCACACAAAAACAAATTACAGACATCGGAACCATTACAGCCAAAGGACAACAACATGAGCAAGTCTTCATAAATTGTCAACCCATAATTATGAATTCAAAAATGTTCTCTGCTGGGCAGACTAAATAGGAAAGGATACATACGCAGTGCGAACTGACACAGCTAAATTACCATAGTACAACCCAAAGTCTAGGAAGTACACAAATTAATTAGTGCTCTTTTGAAACAGATTTAGAACAACAATTCAATAAAGGGGTTAATAACTGGGGCCACACCTGCTCTGAAACCTGCACTAGCTTAGCATAAATGGGACTTGTAATTGTTGCAGTGTGACTCTGCTACCAGTAGCAATGGTAGAAGCTGTAGTGTAGACAGGACATAGGGATTTTTATCGCCTACCCAGTGTAGAGTTAAATGACAGTCAAGTAAAAATGCTTGAGCCTTGTCTACACAATGGAGCTGCCCTGGTGGGCACCAATGATGAACTATGGGACCCATTTTTGCAGGTACAGACTCAGCTTTGCTACATGGTATGAACATCTCTAGAACCACTAAATGCAACACTTGGGAAGGGGCAAAGAGTAAAAATGTGAGTCTTCTAAAGCTCCCCTGAAAACACAGGGAAGAAAACAGGGGATGCAACCGCAAATAAAGGGTTGTCAATATGATACATCCTCTTATCAGGTGATTATAATATCCCCTGGTAGTGGGATGGATTCAATCACCCAATAGGTCTTTTCCAGCTCTAATTTCTAGGTAAGTTACTACACACATGAAGACAATGTTTCCTGTCTTAAATGTATATTGATTTTATTCAATCAGAAAATCATAAATGATACACACTTTGCAGCTGATCTCTCCCCCGGTATCTCCAAACCAAAACTTTCATTTAATTAACTAAATCCCATTTGTTTTTATTTCCTATAAATTTAATTGGGTTACCAATAACCTTAACATACCTGTACATAAAGCTAAGCAAGGACTTAGCTTGGAGAGCTCTGGGTATTTGGAGCCAAAGGGGGCCTAGGTCATCCAAATATATTTAAATGACCTGGCAATGCGGAAATCTTTCACTATGTGTCTTTGGGCAAGATTCTAGTTGTCCCCTGTGCATGTGCACATGGGGAAGGTCAAGTGGAGCCCTGCACAAGAGCTGGGGAGAATCCTAGAGAGGAGTGCAGTTATTGCTCCCTGACAGTGCTCCCTCCAGTACCTGCTTTCTGAAAGCACCATACTCCTCCTGCCCTGGCACCGGTCAGGAGAAGAGAAGGGAGCACCCGGGAGGAATTCTGATTGACTTAGCTAAAATTCCTCTTGGGCGCCCCACCAGAATGCTGCCTCTCCACACCCCAATCCAGCACAACTCCGCTGCATGGAGCAGAAGCTCACCCTTTGTGAGAAGACAGTTTCAAGTCAAGGGAGACTGAATTGCATAACACTGCTTTAAAAAGACCTTTCCTCATGGATCCTTTGTTTACACTGTGACTCAAAAAGTGAATCTGAAATGGAACCCTCCTGGAATGTGAAAATTGGGGATGGGTACTGGCTTGGTCCTATGCTCTATTCCAAATGGCCTATTTTTATTTGATGATATCAGAGCAGCTAACTCAGGATGCTGCAAAATGTCTAAAAGTTCCAAAGCAAACAAAAGGCAGCAACATAGAGTTTCAAGTTAAAAACCTGCACATTGAGCTGAGCTGGGTACTCCAGATTAGCCAAGGACTCGTGAAAGAAGAGGGTGATGAACAGAAAAGTACGTTACACAGAAAGGTGCATTAGAAACAGAATTAAATTAAGACTTGGGTCTGCAGTAGATAGCAGGGAGAAAAATAAACAGGCCAGCTCCTATCAGCGCTCTAGCCAATATCCTAGGTGACTTCAGAAATTCAGAGATACTAAATAAGTTGGACAGTTAAAAATGTCTCCAGGACTTGGAAATAGAGTTCACTTGGAAGTCATACGCACTCACTCTGGCTGCTGTGGCTGCCTCTTGTTATTACAATAGCATGTCCTCCTGGTGCTAGTGTTCGGGTATAGTAATAATGAATGCTTCTAGCTACTGTATGTAGTTCTTATTTTTAAAATGTTAAAAAGACCAATTCTTTTCATATTAATTTATTTCTAAATAGCCATTTTAAATAAAGCTTTACTGGTAGTTAAGAATTGTTATGTCCAGAGCACAATTCTGCAGCTATGAGCCATGAGCCTGCTCCTGTGATCCTTCCAACTCACACAAGCTACTCAGGGTCAGAGTGGGTCAGTACTTGGAAGAGAGATTTATAAGTAGAGTCCTGCATGGATACAAAATTTGTATCCGTGTCCGAGCCGCAAGCCGCAAAAATGATCTGCATGCGGATACCCGCAGACATAAAACGGATATCTACAGATTTGCAAGGCTCTATTTATAAGGCAAATGTGTGTGTAGGTAATGGTACTGGTGATGTAATAAATGGAGCATTCACCCCTCTGAAACAGGGAAGCAATCCCATAAGAAATGTTGGGGAGATCAAGAGTGAGTGTGCATTGGAGCTACAGTCACACTGATAGGAGAGATACACAGGATAATAAAAAGTTGGGTCTGACATGTTCCACTTATCCCTCCGAGTGGCTGCTTTTATTTTTGACAAGTGTACAGAACCTATGCTATGGCATGCTGTTAGGTATACTGCTGCAGCTGCCATCTTTTGAATGAGGTATTACAACAGAAAGCCTAATTGTTTGTGGCATTAAGGATTCTGTGGCACTTTTCATAAGATGTGGAGAACTAATGATGGTGAACTGGCCTAATTTCACTTTGAGTAATTATATTCAGCCCACCTAAATTCTCTCTGGGAGGAAAAAGGTATTCGTCTGTTCCTGTGGGCTGCTGACCAAGTGATTTTGTTTTCCTACAACGCCCCAGCAATAGCTGCATTTCAATGGTAGATGAAGGGATCCTGTGTATGGTTTGAACAGCAAATTGTTAAATGAGCAAAGCACTTGGAAAGCATTTTAGGATAAATGCAAGATCATAATGATCAGTGAAGAAGTCTCCAAGACCTGCGTAATCTACCACATTCATTCCAATAACCAGGGGCTGCAGAGTAATCCGAGAATCAGGTTTCAGATTTCCCACCCCCCACTTCTTTGCTTTTGAAATGTATGTCGTAATGCTGTCTGAACATTTTTTGTGGTTTAATAAATATAACGTGCTTGCACTTGCTTTGCATTTTAAGAGCAATGGAGTGGCAATAAGACACTTCCATAAATATAATGCATGCAATTATACAAGTACTTAAGTGCTGACTTTTTGTCAGACAGTCTGTATCATGCCCTCTCACCTCTTCTTGTTTTTATTTTGTTTTTTTATTCTGCCCCAGTAAGGCACTAAGATTGTTAGTCTTTCATGTGGTGTGCTTGGCAGATGCACAATGTGTTTTCCAGTGGAACTATTAGTAACTGTATCTTTTGTGCCTGCATCATACCATAGCTAGCTCCACTGCAGGCTTTTATGACATCTTAGAACTGCCTGTGGAAGTGGTAGCACTGTGAATCTGTCAACAGTTTTTAACTTTCCTTTGTGTTTCTTAGAGACAGTTTAAGTATAAGGAATCTGATCTTATTTTTCATATGTGCATATTTACTCCACCCTCTTGATAAAAAACTCCCTGATAGATGCTGTTGTTCCTTAAAGAGCTGCAGACACCTCATGGAAAACTTCCATTGTGGAGATAATTCTGCTGATATATCATATTTCCAATCTTTTCCTTCCTCTGCTTTTTTCTTAACTGCTTCAGTGCTGCCTCATGTTCTGTGATGTGAGTTGAAATACACCTTCAGTGATGCCCACAAACTGATTCACTGGTCTACTTTAAAGGAGATGTGTCTGGTAGTGTGGCCACTAGTGGTGTTTTTTGACACAAATATGTGGGAATTGTGGCAGAATAGAATAGAAGCTACAGCTGACACCAGCAGTGACAGTGCTAATGAAAAGAAATAAAGATAACCCAGGAACCCAAAATAGTGTGCATGTGTGTGTGGGGGGGAAGGGGTATGAGGGGTCATGAAGGGGAATTATTTAGATTTTAAACCCCTCCCTAGAGGTACACCCTGGGAGGTTTGCATATACTGGTTGAAACTGGATTTTCCAGAGACCAACAGACAACCTTTTTGGCATAAAACAGATGCAGTTAAACTCACTCAGGGCCTCCTTTCTGATGCAGCAAATTAACAGGATCTTCTGTCTAAGGGACCCAACCCTTGCATAAACATTGGAAAGACTTTGGCTCACCAGGACTCTGTAAGACTGATGGGTGACCGCTGGTAAGCTTTTAGAATGAAGATAGGAACTTTCATTGTTTTTATATATTTTCTCTGTAATGTTTTTGCTTGAAGAATAAAGATGCTTGCTGTGTGGTAACTTGTTAATGCTGTCAATGCACTGTTCATAGACATAGGAGAGAAAGCAATGAACAAGCGCTGGCCTTTAGGCAGACTGGCTTCCTGGGGATATCACTGTGTAAGGCAGGGAGCTGTGCAGCCTTGAACCCCAATCAGGAGGGAGAAAAGCCTGGCCTCTATCCAAGAAAGGTAATGTCTGGGAGCTGGAAACCTTAAGTGGGTGCCCTCAAGGGACCACCGAAGGGGAATACATGTGCAGTTTCCCTGAAACTGTGACACTTACATCACCTGAATTTGGCCCATTACATCCCTTTATCTGCAGGCCTTTGAAGATAACACTGCATGTTACATTTACATTCAGTAGCAAATGTTTACGACCAGGAGTGACAGAACCTTCATGGACCTGGCCCAAAGCCCACTGTAGTCAATGGAAAGACTCGCATTGACTTCAATGGAGTTTTGATCAAGCCCCACATTTTTAAAAAGGTAAACATAAATTCCCCAGAACACACTGGCAATACTAAAAATCCACTGAGCTTTTAAAGATCCATTCTACAGCAGCATTTCCAACTTGGTGCTTGGGTGACAGACATATGAAACTTAGTTTGTATGAGCAACCATCAGAGGACTGAGGGTGAAATCCTGATCCCCACTGAAGTTAATGGCAAAACTCTCATTGATTTCAATGGAATCAGGATTTCAACCTCTGGGTTTGTCTTCACTACCGGGGAGATTGACGCTGCTGCAATCGATGCAGTGGGTGTCGATATAGTGGGTCTAGTGAAGACCCACTAAATCGATGGCAGAGTGCTCTCCGGTCAACCCTGGTACTCCAGCTTCCCGAGAAGAGTAAGGGAAGTCAGCCAGAGAGCATCTCCCCGTTGATGCAGCACAGTGAAGTCACTGGGGTAAGTTGACCTAAGCTATGTCAACTCCAGCTACATTATTCACGTAGCTGGTGTAGTGTAACTTAGGTCGACTTACCCTGGTAATAAAGACCAGCCCTCCTGTATTTAGGATGTTGGTATTAGCCACTTACTCTGTTACTAAAACCCCTCTAATTATTATCTGAACTTTCATATACAGTTTTTTGCCCAATTAATCTTCTCATACATTTTAATGTACTTAATGTTTACAGGTTCAAGAAAATGATTTTATGATATAAAACCAGAATGACTTCCTTTGTAAAAATACCCACAATTGGTGCTATAATTGAGCTGAGAATACTATTTTCAGTCTTTTCACAACATAATCTGATAAGAGACTTTATTTTCTCAAGGGACTTGCTTGATCTGCTCTTTATAGACATTCAGTCTCTGTAAATATGCTTTTGGTTACTTTATCAGTAATAGTATTAGACCTGAATCTTTAGTATACAGTATAATGGGTTATTAAAGCACTTTCTGTATACATTTTAAACAAGCTAGTCCAAAAGAAAAAAAATTTACTCACTCTGAAGGATATTCTTCACATTTACAAGGCTTCTCTTATACCTATGAGTTCTTATTTTCTTACAAAAATTGGCATTAAATTGTTTTTTTTCCCCTTCATTGTTTGCCCTTTTCTTCTGCTTGTACTTTGCTACCTAACATCTGACTATCTATGTTGCCATGGGAAGAACTTTAATGCCATAAACTCAGAGAAGAGAAGTTCCTGTGTTCCTTTCTTTAATCTTACACAATCGTTAGCTTCTTTTATAGGGGTGTGCTGGCACCAGAACAGAACTGTAAAAAATTCTGTTTTGGAAAATATTTTACATGCCTCATAGAAAGGTGCTGAGCTTCACACACACATGAGTCAAAGCTTCTTAACTTGCAGATACTGGGATGATTTAAGGAGCAGTTAACCATCCTCATTTACAGTAGCTAACCGGTGTATAGAAAACACAAAAAGAAAAAAAAAAACAGTGGCTGTCTCAGGGGATTTGTAATGCAATACAGGGACTTTCATTTCTAAATTGCTGGTTAAATCCACTCCAGGTTGGTGGTGACTGAAATGTGTTACTGAAATGAGTTGGTGGCATCAATCCAGTTTCTCCATTGGCATTAAGTGGCACCCTGTTTACTGTATACCTCAGTATAAAGGCCAAGGACTGAACGGACACAGCGACTAAGAGTGGTATTCTAGGTACCTTGGCCTTGGATAACAAAAGTGTTTAGCTGGTTTAGTCTGTCACAGAAGAATTTTATAATCTATTAAAATTAAAGGAGAGGAATTATGCCATGTAATGCATACTCAATCTCCCTCAATGGCATACAGATCTAATTTATTCACATATCAAAAGAGAATTTCCCAAATGACATGCACTGCGAGCTCAAACTGGTATACTCAAGCTGTTTCAGACACTGCCAGCAATAAAAAGATTAGAATCAGAAGTTAGGGCTCAATCCTGCTTCCCCTGAAGCCAATAGCAAAACTCCAACTGATTTCAATGAAAGCACAATAAAGCCCTTAGCTGGTAATCTGTATTGATAATACACAAATCAGAACAGAATCCAGCATGCACTTCTGCAGCTACATTAGCCCTGCAGCGCTAACATTAGTAACAACTTGTTTTGACCAGCAAACTAAATAGATATGACTTAGAAGACATGTGGAGCAGATATTTTCAGTGCCAAAAAATCCAAGTGTACAGAGTGACTATCCTGACTACAAACACATGTTATTCTCATATTCAGCTGATGGCCGTCTGCTGTGCTACTCTGTTCAATATTTTGCATGTTGATTGGCTTGTTATTCATTTCTCCCACCGTTGGAAGCCAGACTAACCTGTGGGGAAGTGTGGGAAACAATTACAGTATATTGAAATGGTCATACTAGTATAGCATGCTGCAATACTTCACAACATTTCTTCTGCGTTACTACGTTTGTTGGCATTCACATGACAAAGATTTTAACAAGACCAATAATAGGAAAACTTTATGCATTTCTGCAAGAACATTTGTGATAAGAATTGGGAATTCAACTCAAAGCACACTTCCTTCAGTGTAAACACTGCAATTAAGTGGCTTGCCTTGACTCTCAATACATTGTGTTAACACGGTATGGTTGCCAACGTGCAATGGAAATCTTTGGTAGAGTAGCACTTAATTCCTTACCATTCTGAAAAATTAACATTTAGATTAACATTTAATATATTTTTCAGAACCAATCCGGTGTTGTTCTGATTTTTCATGCTTCATTTAATTTTTTGTCCCTATTGCATGTATAAGGTCAATTAACTGGCAAATATAATCATTTTACAAACATAGCAAACTGAGGCCATTATAAATAACGTATTTGCATATTTGCTTGTTTCTGAAAGGAACGACAATATTCTGGGTCTGTTTGGAAGTCCCTGTAATTGTAATATAGTGAGATATTATTTTGAAGTTTGCCATTTCTTAGATCTAATCAGTGACCTGGGACCGGTCTGGAAACTTGCTTTATTTGAAATAGAACTGAAAGCTTTCAAGGTTTATTATGCATCTCTTCTTATTTTAGTTGCTCCTTACAACTGAAATGGAATGGCTATATCTGAATATACCACTCCCCCAGCCTGAGTCAGCTTTCTAAATTGCATTGGATATAATTGCTTGTAGTCACCTTCACAATGTTATTGAAGTTCAAGCTAGGATCTGAATTCTGACTGAAGTTTGCGAAGGGTTTGGGAAAACGTGAGACTCACAAGATTCGAATACCCCCAGACACAAAGACCCCTTTCTGCAATCTATTTTTGAATTCCAAGGTATCTTTAAATAATGCAGAACTTTGGGATCCAGGGGCAATGGCATACACTTGTAAGAAAGATTTTTTTAAAGGAGAAATGAAAGACCAGCACTTCTAATGTGTATTTTATATGGTGATCGCTCCCTGAATCTTTAAGATCAGGTGGATATGAGCATGCTGTGCGGTACTGAAAGTGAGTAACTGGGGTGCTTTTCCTATATGTATTTCTGTATGACACCCTCATACTACTGGATTAGTTCCAGAGGTAGTGGATCTGTGCAGTATACATACTGGTGTCTTGCCTGAAACTTTAGGGGAAATATTTATACCACACATAAGATGTTTAGACAAATGAAGGGGACCAAGAAGGCTGAGTTTCAGGCACTTTGAAAAATGTGCATTGGGAGAATTCCTGATTTATTACCCTGCCCCAATTATTAGGGTTTGGGGGCATTCATGCTGCGAACTACTAATGGGAGCTGCCACCTGTGTGCAATATCTCAAAAACATTTTCAAGCCTGCTGCAAAGAAAATAGAGCAATCTACGCCTAGCAGGGAGGAAAATCGATGACTCGGCACTTGGCAGTGGTGCCCAGCAGGGTGCTTCTGAGGAGTGCTGAGTCATCGATTTCTTTCTCAGATAGGAAGCAGCTGCTTCATTCACATTGCAGAAAGCCAGTCCTTTCCAGACAGCATTAGAAGAGCCAAATTGTCAGGCTTCATTGTCATTAAGGAAAGAGGGAGTTAGCTGACAAGGCCTCCTGTAGCTCCACGAATTGCAAACCCCTGGTATGTCTGCCTACACTTACAGTTTCAAATGTGTTTCACTGCCATGATACCCAGAAGGACACAGATCAAAGCAGGAATTCCAATGGCAGAGAAGGCTTCACAAAGCCATGCAGCATTTGTGTGACAGACGTGCCAATATGGCCTTGTGCCTTTGATCTCCCCTCGCAGTGGGATGCCCCTGCCTGGGGAACTTGGATACTCTTATTAAACTGAAGAGTTAAGGTTTCTTCTGAGCAGTCAGGCCCTATTTCAATAACGTGCTGAAGCATTTCAATGCGAGTGCTCACATGCTCAAAGTTAGGCACATGCTTAAGCATTTTACTGAATTGAGGCCTTAATGTGTGTCATGGTGCATGTTTTATCTCCAGTATATTTTGCAGTTTAACATTGCAGGACCAAAGACCAAAATATATTATTTTAGTTTAGCATTGTACAGAAATAAAAAATGGCAACAGGTAGAGGCACTACTGTTCACAAATGAGTGCATTTCCCCCCACTTGTTCAATATTCAGAGCCTAATAGGTCAATCATGACTATAATAACTAAGCTAATAAAAGGGCAGTTAAAGCAGGTGTATTGCAAGGCTCAACATTTGATGTGCATGTGTGGATTTCTGGGGTTGTTCTCTCATTGACTAGATTGTGTTAGTACAATTACTGCTTAATAAGGTAACATATTTGCACATCTGTTTAAAGTGATGTTTGAGCAGTTTATAAAAGGAATAAAAGAAGAGACGGGGTTGTCATGAGATTGAGGCTGTCACTCTGAATCAAGATTGATTGAAATACACTATTAATAGCTAGACACTTTACTGTATGTAGCATTGCAGACTTTCTTCACTTTGGGCTTGTCTACATCACAAAGTTGCAGCGCTGGTGAGGGGGTTACAGCGCTGCAACTTAGGAGGTGTACACATCTGCAGGGCATCACCAGCGCTGCAACTCCCTGTTTGCAGCGCTGGCCGTACTCCCGTTTTGTCTCGGGTGTAGAGGATCCAGCGCTGGTGATCCAGCGCTGGTAATCAAGTGTAGACACTTACCAGCGCTTTTCTTGACCTCCGTGGAATAAGCAGGTATCCCAGCATACCTGAGGAAGCCTCTGGTAATCAAGCAGGTCTCCTTCCCCGGTTTGCTCTCGCGTTCCCTGAACCCCCGTGCAAGCAGGTCTCCTTCCCTGCGGTTTGCAGGGGGGTTCGGGGAACGCGAGAGCAAACCGCGGGGAAGCTGGTCTCCTTCCCCGGTTTGCTCTCGCGTTCCCCGAACTCCCGTGCAAGCAGGTCTCCTTCCCTGCGGTTTGCAGGGGGGTTCGCGGAACGCGAGAGCAAACCGCGGCGAAGCTGGTCTCCTTCCCCGGTTTGCTCTCGCGTTCCCCGAACCCGAGCAAGCAGGTCTCCTTCCCTGCGGTTTGCACGGGGGTTCGCGGAACGCGAGAGCAAACCGCGGCGAAGCTGGTCTCCTTCCCCGGTTTGCTCTCGCGTTCCCCGAACCCCCGAGCAAGCAGGTCTCCTTCCCTGCGGTTTGCAGGGGGGTTCGGGGAACGCGAGAGCAAACCGCGGCGAAGCTGGTCTCTTTCCCCGGTTTGCTCTCGCGTTCCCCGAACCCCCGAGCAAGCAGGTCTCCTTCCCTGCGGTTTGCAGGGTGGTTCGGGGAACGCGAGAGCAAACCGCGGCGAAGCTGGTCTCCTTCCCCGGTTTGCTCTCGCGTTCCCCGAACCCCCCTTGAAGCCGCCCAACAGCGCTGCAGTGTGGCCACATCTAACACCACTTGCAGCGCTGGTTGCTGTAAGTGTGGCCACTCTGCAGCGCTGGCCCTATACAGCTGTACTAATACAGCTGTAACAACCAGCGCTGCAAAATTGTAGATGTAGACATACCCTTTAAGTTCTATTCAGCAGAAAAGATTCAAGCCTCTGCCTTACAAAAGCCTGCAGAACAAGTCACAAATCAGATTTCTATGCCTCGCCTGGTAATTCAGCAAAATCTCGCACGGTCAGCCACTAAAACCATTTTCCCCTCTGCTCTGAGGATGTCTATCATTCTTTATGTAAATATGTCTCTTCACGAGAGTGACTTGTCTGGATTTAGGAGAGCCCACAACTAGTACCTTAAAATTTCCAAAGTTAATCCAGCTGCAGATTGGAAACTCCTCCTGGACAGTAGACTTTCCTTTCCCAGCAGGTCCAAATCCATTTAAATATGTTTGCTTGTCAAAGTGACCTCATTTCCTGTCTTCTATGGGCCCTTATTAGAGCTGTGTAGAATTCACTCATTTTACAACACTAAATCAGCAAGTTTGTTTCACTCTTCTTTTACTTTTTTTGGTAGCTGTACAAACTTCAAAATTCCAAGTAACTCCATTAAAGGTCCTAGCGCTATCTTCCCTTTTCCCCCTCTCACCATCATAAGACCTGTAACCTCCTTCCTCCATCCTAACATCATTAGAGGCAGCTGCCTGGTCTTCTCCTCACACCTGCAGTCTTCTCACTGAGGGAAGCTAGCTCACAAGGAGAACTGCTGCTCCTTCCTATCCCCAGGGCAAACAACTTCAGGGGAGTAGGTAACAGAGATAGAAGTAGGAAAGGGTGCTGCTATTCCACTGCTTCTTCCCACATCTGAAGTATGAGAAGTCTCAGGTTGTGCTAAACAATTACTAACTAATGATAACGAGAAAAGATCTCCCAGGCTACTTGTCTGCAATGCTGCAATTAATGAGCCATAGAGCATCTTAAATCATACAAGTATAATTTTCTTTAAAATTGTTGACCAAAGGCATGAGGCCAACACTACAAAAAAGAAGCACTAAATGAACTCAAGGGACTGTGAGAAGTCTGATGTGATCCCCACCTGCACCACAGATTCTGTTTGCTACCATCCATGTGAACTGAAACTGGTGGGTCTCACATGCCTCTGTCACAGAAACAAATAATATGATCCCTGAAATTCTCAATTTACTTGACAATGATTTTAGTAAAATATCAAATTAGAAAGAAAATTGGGATCAGAAGTCTGATACCCTTACGCATGCTGAATAGAACAGTCACCACTCATGCAGCAAGGGCAGATTTTGGCCCAAATCAGAAAACAAAGAGGGATAGATCAGAGCTATGATTATCTAATCGATGCTATAGGACACAGTTTTCAGACTGAAATTTTAAGTGGTCAGAAAGGGATGTGAAATACTGTAGAATCCTGTTAATCTGACACAGAATTTATTCAGATAAATGTGGAGTTTTCAATACAAATGACATGCATTGGGAGGCGCAGCCCAGTTTTGGATAATGAGATCTTACGAACAAGGGAGGTGCCGGTGAATAAGCATATCAGGAACTTGGATCATATATACTTAATCAAGATAAAGATATGATCCATAATTAATATGGATCCAGCTATTTACCTAATTAAAACACTTTTCCTTATAAACAGAAGTAAATATTATATAAATTAATGTCCATTCAAGGATAATTTATAACCTTAATGCTTTGGTGATAGAAATATCATATTATTGTTTAAAAAAAGTAAGATTCATGATTAAGAAAAATTTACAATTAACAGGCCACATCCTCAGCTGGTGTATATTACTATAGCATCATTGAAGTCAATGGAATTATGACAGTGGAGGATCTAATCCAGTGTGTTTACCAATAAGAAGTGGTGGATTTAATTTTTCAGAGAACTATTGCTACCTTGCAGCCACTATCAAGCAAAACCTATTAAAACCTTGAATTAATGCTAGTTTGGGTATGGCTAGAAGAATGTGTTGCTTCAGTACCCTCTTTCAGCATCTTTAAACTGTCAGTGCTATAATTAAAAAAGTTTCCATTACTTCATACAATTAAACATACAAGGAAAACATGGATCACATTGTTTAAATAATCTTTTATTAATAGCTTCCTATATAAAAAGCAGAATGAGTTAATTGTAGCCAGAGGGGGCCAGGGAAATGCGAGTGCTTTTATAAACATATCAGGGAGAAAAGACGTATGGGGTAGAAAGTAGGCCCATTAACAAAGGACTGATCTGGCTCCCACTGAAGTCAATGAGAATCTTTCAACAGGCTTTGGATCTGGAGGATGAGGAGGGGAATTAAATTAATAATTAGTCTAAAACAGAATAAATACAGGACTCCTATTTAAAATGTGTCTTCATCACGATAATAAAGACAAGTATAGACAATTAGAAAATGGGGAAGTTCTAACAAAAATAGTGATTGATTGGGGAAAGGAAAATGATCTGGTTTGCCAGATTTAAACAGAAACAGATACCTGTTTAGAATTCTTGTGACTGCAGCCAATAACTCGGGCTAGGGGGGGATTTGTGAGCCAAGTCAGTCTAAGTTACGCAACTTCAGCTACGAAAATAGTGTAGCTGAAGTCGACGTACTTAGAGCTACTTACCGCGGTGTCTTCACTGCGGTAGGTCAACTGCTGATGCTCCCCATTGACTCTGCCTACGCTTCTCACTTTAGTGGAGTATGAGTCAACTGGAGAACGCTCAGCGGTTAATTTATCATGTCTTTACTAGGTGTGATAAATCGACCCCCCGCTGGATCAGTCGCTTTGGAGGTAAGCGTAGACATGCCCTGTGTTTCATCCCTGGAGCTGCAAAAACAAATACCATCTACAGAATTGTAGGAAACCAGAATAAAAGAACTGAGAGAAATGGAGCAACTTACCGCCTGAATTAAATTAATAACTGACCCATTGGAACAAATATGGACCAAATGGGAGTGGGTTCTATTCCCAGCTCTGCTACAGACTTCCTGTGTATCTTTTGGCAAGTCTTTTAATTCAGCCATGCCTCGGTTTCCCCATCTTTAAAATGGGGATAATATTTACCTTGTGAGGATAAATCTATTAATGTAGGTGAAGGGCTCAAATGCTGTGCTGGTAGGAGCCACAAGAAAGCCAATATATAAATAAAAATGCTAGGAAATATGCACTAGGAAATAATTTGGCACAGGCAAGGAGATGGACTAAATGGCCTAACAAGGCTTTTGCATCTCTAAATTCTATGATTTAAGAAAAGGCAAGCTAGTTATAAAAATGAGGATTAAAAAAATGAATACACTTGATACACAAAACTGTAATTCAAGTAAAGTTATGGTCTGAGGGCAATTCTCCACTGACTTTCTCCCTGGATCACTGGAAATTCAGCCTACAAAGGAATAAATATGAGCAATGTTTGCAGATCAGAAATGCTGGTATATTTATTTTGTTTAACCTCAAATGGATGGAACAAGACTATTTTGCAGCCCTCCTTTATTTGGCTTTCTGGATTCCCTTATGTTATCTAGGGAGTCCAGGTCCGGAATCTATAACTATCAATTGAAATAATCTAAATGCTCCACAGAGAGATTAAAAGTGATCAGAAGCACAGATACAGATAATTAAACCAACATGAAAAAGTGGGACGATAACACTGGGTAGAACCTGAAACGCTCGCATATGTTGGAAACTTGTGAAAGCTGTGACATTCTGCACCTACTGTGACACTATACTGATACCAGGAGTACTGGGAAAATGTTAGGAGATAAAATATGATTCAAACAATACTCCCGGTGATCTCCGCTCTCTATTGTACAAGATCCAAGTCTTGCTCAGTGTGTAAATAATCCTCAAAATCATTTTCAGAAAGCAGCAGCAAATGCCATAGGGCCAAAGGTCTAAAGTTAATTGAAAGTTGGAGGATCAGTTGAACATTGTGGAATGGTACAACAGAACGAGTAAACTGGCAAAGGTGACAGCCTGCATGAGAACTTGGAGGAGAGAGAGTCTTCTGTTTTGGATCTTCACGACTGATTAATCCTATCACTGTGGCAATTTTCTAATAGTACTTTGGAATTTAATATGCAGTATTCTTTTTAATGTACTATTTTGTTATATGCAGAGAAGAAGGGTGGTTGTGTCTTTAAGGCATTGGCCTGGAACTCAGGGTTCAGTTCTTGGCTCTGTCACAGACTTCCTGTGTGACCCTAAGAAAGTCATTTAATCTCTCTGTTCCTCAGTCCCCCATATGTAAAACAGGGAAAATAATACATCCCTTCTCCCACTCTGACTATCCTGTCTGTGTAGACCGTAAGCTCATTGGGGGAGGGACAGTTTCTTACTACACGTTTATACAGTAATATAACATCATAGGACCCCAATCCTCAGAGGGTCCTGTATTTGCTTACTAAATGGTACATATAATAATAATGAGTATAATATGCTACTTTTGTATACATGTCCATGCCCACCCCCTCTCTCTTCATTTTAACAAACATAGCACCATTCTAAAACTAACATGCCAAAACACTCCCTGTACATTTTTAAAAACAAGTTGGTTTTGGTCTAGGGGGTGGAGAGAAAGCACCTGAAACCAGTAACAAAAGCACCTCAAAAGACTGAAAAGGAGAAAAGCTGGCTATAGCCTCGGCACTGGAATACAGAGCCTTTCACCTTTAGATTGCTAGTTTCAGTGCTCCCCAGGGCAGGATTGCCAGGAGTCTGGTTTTCGACCGGAACACCCGGTCAAAAAGGAGCACTGCTGACCGGGCCGTTAAAAGTCCAGTTGACAGAGCAGCAGGGCTAAGGCAGGCTCCCTACTTGGCTCCCCATAAGTGGCGACATGTCCCTAGGTGGAGGCATGGCCAGGAGGGCCTGCACACTGTCCCCGCCACGAGCGTCGGGAACTGCAGCTGTCTGGCACAGAGCCACCTGGCCATGCCTCCGCCTTTGAACTGAGTGCCCTGTCGCCGCTTCTGGGGAACCGTCTGAGATAAGTGCTGCCTAGAGCCCGCACCTCTCACCCCCTCCCACACCCAACCCCTTCCCACAGTCCTGAGCGCCCTCCTGCACCCAAACTCCCTTACGGAACCTGCACCCTGCACCTGCATCGTGTCCCAACCCCCTGCCCCTCCCACACTCCGAACCCTTCAACCTCACCCCGGAGCTCCCCCCTGCACTCTGAACCCCTCATTTATGGCCCCACCCCAGAGCCCACGGGCCTAGCCCAGAGCCATCCCCCCCTCTCACACCCCAACCCCCACCCCCTGCCCAGTGAAAGTGAGTGAGGGTGGGGGAGAGCAAGCGATGGAGGGAGGGAGGATGGACTAAGTGGGGGCAGGGACTTGGAGAAGGGGTGGGGCAGGGATGGGGCTTCAGGGCAGGGATGGGGCAAGGGTGTTCAGTTTTGTGTGATTAGAAAGTTGACAACTCTACCCCAGGATAGGCTGTGATTGACTGTTGTTAAAATCTGACTTTTCTTTAGCGACATTGGTGCGGTTGCCTGTGGACAGGTGACAACATAGCAAAAAGCACCACCACAATTGGCATTCTGGCTGTCTCAGCAGTGACCAGTGAAAGAATAGGCCGTGCACACTGAACTAAGCCTGTCACTAAGGGTGTTTTTATCAGGCCCAGGCTGAGGCAGGGCAATAGGGCAGTGTCGGAGAAGCTTGCAGAGCTACAACCAGTGCTCTTTGAATACACAGAAACCTTCAGTCTCCAGAGCTGTCCTTCACCCACCTTCCCAGAGCACTTCATGTGCATGAAATAAAGTACAAAGATTTTTTTAAAGGGTTTGAAATGTTGGTAAAATTTAGATGCTTATTTGAAAACTTCTCTGAGCTCTAAAATCAGACAGAAAGTCACTTGAGAACAGACTTTCTCACACGACTGCCACTAACTTCCTGATTCTAGTCAGATCAGAAGTACCAAAAGCCCTGCCTCTTTCCTAGTATTCTGGCTGAAAAGGAGGAGGCCTATTGTGTTGTCACTTACAGACCACCTGTCTAGCTTCATCAAGGTAGATGGAGTTGCTCCCTATTGGCACTGATGTAACTGAGAGGAGGATCAGGACCAGAAAGAGCAGGGATATGTGAATGTGGTACAAAACCAAACAAAAATTTAACCAAATGTTTTTCAAACCTCATGAAAAGTTTTGGGGTGAAATGAAAGCTTATATCAGTTCTTATTTTATCCAAACTGTTAAACCACCACCCTTGTAGGAGGAAACCAGTGCAAAAGGTAGCTTTTACCTCTAGCAATGGCTTAGTCTCTTCTTTATAAATCAGAAATGGCTTAATGAATTTAAATCATTTTCTGGCAACTTGACTGAAGTGGCAGGTACATGAAATCTAAACAATTGAGATTTATAAAAGAAACCCTGATTTAACTTTAGCGATGCTGGAGTACTTCTGTAGCACCATAGTTTATGACTTTCCATATGATAAGAGTATAGGAAGCATGAGTGGAAGTGAAATAGAGAAGACACTAAAATGAACATAAAAGGCCACACCTGGATAGGGGGACCAAATCTGAGGTCCTGCATATTACATCAATGTAACTTCTTTGCCATGTCCATGAAAATAAAACCAACTTTAATATGCATACAGAAACAGCAATACCAAAAGGCCTTCCTTGGGGATGAGGCAAACATGCCTAAATTGTATTCCATTAGCTCTCAGATGTTCAGAACTACAGCTGTTCAGTATTTAAGGTTTTATATCATGGCACTAAGCCATTCGTACTGCAGATGATGGAGACCTTTTTAGTCAACATACTTTCCTGACACTCCTTCTTACTGCTCCCATTCGCACACTCCCAGCAGTAGCTGCCACTGCAGCAGCACTTCATGTGGTACTGAATGAGCTGAAGATTATTCCCCTTTCTGGAATAGACATCCATGGTGCTCCTTGGACAGATCCTCACAGATGCTTCAGGGCCGGACTGTCAGACTCACTCTGTAGTGAGGATCATATTATGCTTTGAATTGGGGTCTGCTGGTTGCATTTTCTGTTTGTAAAAGGCTCTGAACATATGGGGCCAGAGCCTCAGCAGGTGTCAACTGGTATAGCTCTATCATCTTCAACCCAATGATGCTGATTTACACCAGCTGAGGATCTGGCCCTGAAGGTTAGAATATGTCTTTTAATTAGTAACTTTATAACCTAGGATTGCCTAATTTTAACCCTGTGCAGCCCCATTAGCTCAGAGGTAAGTCAGGGCAGTAATTTAGCCCTTAAAAGTTATTTGCTACATTCAGGCCATTCTGCTTTTAGTTACACCTTTGAAGACAGTATGCTGGTGCAACTGAGAACAGAACTGGGCCCAGTGCATTCAGCTGCATTTTCCACTTGGTGGACAAATGTACATAGTTGCCCACTGGGACATACAGTATTTCTGCATGTTGATTTCTTTCTCTCCATCCTCTTCTGTCTGCTAGTCCCTCTCTCCTCTCTTTTCACTTACTCTGTCTCCTTGCTTCTATCACATTTCTCTGTTTTTTATTTAATTTTTTGTTTCTAACCACATTCTCAATCTCTGGTCTCTGCAGGGCAGGAGAAGCCCTTTACACATGGAAGGGCTGCAGTGTGAAATTGACTAGCATTCTAGTCAATTTGCCCCAGCAGTTTTCCATGGGTAAGGCACTTTATACAGGGAGAAACTACCTCAAATTCTACACCCCTGCAAGCCCCGTGAAATCAGTGGGGTTGCAAGGATGCAAGTGAGAGACACAATTTGGTCTGGAACCTACTAAAAAAGGAAGCTGATTAGAATCCTGCAATCAGGGTGATTTTTCTTATGAGCAGCAGAGATCTGTGCAGAAGAAAACCTGCTAATCCTAGTGCAGAAGTGCTGTACACAAGGGTTTGATGCTGGCTTTATGTAGAAAGCGCTGGAGCAATTTTCACTGCCTCATGAGTCCTGCTGGCTGTGGGCCAAACTGTAATGTCATTTTAAGCTGAAGGTAGGTGGGAGGAATAAAATGAGGCAGAAGTCTGACATGCATGCTGTCGAGTGTTATTGATAGAACCCTCCCCTCTACACCATTCACCTGCAATTTACAATGTATCTTGTTCTACAGTCTTATGTAACTTTTATGCCTCAATTTTATGGGTACTGTACCTTTAAAGCCTTAAGAACTGCTGTCTGCAAAGACAGGCAGCCATATTTTGTTCACTTCACCGCAGACTGTTATAGAGGAGATACACACTGTTTTGTCTCATTGAGACTAATTGTTCTTGTTTGGTTGTTCCCTTTCAGTCAGAATGACCTTCATTCTAGATTAAAGTATATGGCTGCTGCTTACATATAGAAAAAGAAAACAGTTTTCCATGCAGCCATGGTAACATCAAATTGGTCAGTGGATTAGTACAATGAATATTTCTTAATAAAAGATGTTCTGATTCCACATTCTCTCATGTGCAGTCAGCATGTATTTGCTCCTAAAGGAATCATGCCATCTCTGTATAACAGGAGGGATAATAGAGGAATTTGATTAGTTTACAAGTGTCCAAAATCTGCAGATATGTCCACGTGACTCAACATTGGTTAGCCACATCACTCAATCGTCTATCCATGGGCCTGTAAAAACGAAACTTTATTTTCTATATTTTTAAAATTTTCCTCTTTATGGAACAGCCTGCCAGTGATTACAGACTTTAGCATCCCACAGACTCCTAACCTCTGGAGTGTTTAATGTAAGTTAGAACTGCCCAGAAAATGGATATCCCCTCCCACAAAAAAGATGGATCACGTTTTTGAGATTTTTTCCAAATGGGAATGACATTTTGTTGTGTGGGAAGGGATTCTGTTTTGAAAGAACTAAAATGGCATATTTTGGCTTATTAACTGCCCAACTAACAGGTGGGTGGGCTGCCTGGCTCCTCAGCTGGCTAGCTTCCTGAGCTGCCCAGAAGCCCAGAGAAGGTGGGAAGTGGTGGCAGCCTAGGGGGCTGGGAAGCTGGCCAGGTGGGAGCAGAACAACCTGGGGAACCAGCCACCCAGCTCGCAGGTAGCCCAAGAAGCCAATTACCCAGGGAGTCGGCCAGCCTGTGGAGACTGGGGATTTCCCCAAACAGCCAAGTGTGGCCCGGCCCCAGCTTCTCATCCCCTGACATGACCCCCGGGACTCCTGCCCTATCCAACTCCCCCTGTTCCCATCCACACACCCCTGTTCCCTGTCCCCTGACTGCCCCTGCTGCCCCATCCAACCCTTTCTCTCATTCCTGACTGCCCCCTCCCCGGGATCCCTGCCCCCATCCAACCATCCCTTCTCCCTGACTGCCCCCGGAACCCCAGCCCCTAACTGCTCCCCACTGCCCCATCCAACCCCCTCTCATTCCTGACTGCCCCTCCCTGGGAGAGGAGGGGTTGGATGGGGTTCCGGGGGCAGTCGGGACAGGGAGAAGGGGTGGTTGGATGGGGCAGAGGTCCTGGAGGGGCAGTCAGGAAGGAGAGAAAGGGTTGGATGGGGCAGCCAGGGCAGTCAGGGGCAGGGGTTCTGGGGGAGCTCAGGGATAAGAGGTGGTTGGATGGGGCAGAGGTCCCGGGGGGCAGTCAAGAAGGAGAGGAGGTGTTAGATGGGGTGGCACTGGGCAGTCGGGAGCAGGGATTCTGGGGGAGGGGTCAGGGGACAGGGAAGGGGGATGGGGCAGGAGTCCGGGGTGTGGAGGGGGACCATTAGGGGACCAGAAGCAGAAGGAGCGGATAGGAGGTGGGGGCTGGGCCATGCCCCCCCTCCCATAACTGGCCTTCCATACAATTTCTAAAACCTGATGCGGCCCTCAGGCCAAAAAGTTTGCCCGCCCCTGCTCTAGCAGTGGGGTTTTCAGAAGTGCTCAACATTGGCCTAACTCTGCTCGTATTGACTTACTTAGTAGTAGAGTCAGGCCAAAGGTCAGTGCTTTGGAACATCCCACCTGAAATATCCAAAATCTCCCACTGCCCAGCAGCGGGAACTGTCTCTGCATGTCAGGGGACAGAAATGGCACAATGAGAATCATTAAAAAAGACAAGCCAGTGAGACTGCACACCCTGCCATGCTGGGAACTGAAGTTTGGAGCTACTCAACGTGCTGAGGTTGGGAAGGAAATAACCTCAGTCCTGGTCTCTGTCCAGTGATTCCTCATGATGGCGGCAAGAAATAGCATGGAACTGCTTCTGTGGTTTAGGTGAGGGTAGGTGTATATGGAGAAGAAAAACTAAGGTGGTGGATTAACAGGAAAGGGCAAAGTATTTTTCACTTTGAAACCCAGGCGCTGCTTAAAATGAACCCACTCTTATACAAAAGTAAAAGACGTTGGTTTATTTTATGGAACAATGGACATAAAAAGGGAGTTCATTCCAAGAAAATGATCAAAGAATAAACTCAACTTTCAGGATAAATTTATCTTTTTTTTTGTTTTAATTGGGAGTACGTGGGAATTTAAGAGTCATGTTACCTTTAAAGGAGGTTTTCAACCCACAGCTTTAAACAGCAATCTGTGCAGGGCAGGAATCTATCTTGTACTTGTCACATCTATATTAAATTATCTACTTTTTTTCATTTTACAAGGGAAGACGTGAGCAGAACATTACTCAGCTGTCAGGACACAGGACTGTGCTCCTGAGCAGAGTGCAAGTGAATATACTTTACAAAGCTGCAAGTCTAGCACAAAGGTTCCAGAGGAGGGGATTTTGTGTCACCAGTTTTACCTGCTGTGGTTCCTGGAAGACACTTTCCAGTAGGCTGTGTTTTGACTGCCTTTTGCTATGATGACATTTAAATCTGATCAATGGCCCTTTCTTCCACAGAAATACTACCTCCTGACTGGAACATTACAGATGAGGGCTGGGAAAATATTTGGGGCCATAACTTGCTACAACCTGCCCAGATGGCACTTAACCCATGGCTTTAACGGTAGCAGAGGAACAATCCATGCAGCTAAGTGGTTGCTGTGGTTCAAAGGGATATTATAGCAGCATCTTGGCCACTCACTGTAGTGGTGGGTTATAATAATATTGAGAGATGCACTGGGAAGGTAGGAAGGGTATGAGGATCCCTTTTACTCTCCGCAAAAGCACACCCACAGAAAGCAATATAGTTGAGCTGCAGATGATGGACCAGCAAGAGTAGCCCCAGGACTCCCATATATTTTACATATTTCTCCACGTACCGACTTTTAGGGGTCATGGGGCCCTTGATTTAGGGGAACTAAAATGTACAGGCAAATCTCAGCTGCCATGTAAAGATGTCCTTGGCTTGTTCCTGTGCTACCTTTAAAGTCACAGGGTAAGTTCATCTTCCACCAATATCAACTGCTGGAGTGCAAATCATCACTAGGGGTCAAAGGAACAATCAGCTGGTCTCCACAGCTGCATCATGCTGACCCTGAAATCATAGTGCACGGGAGTTGGGTACATTTGAGAAGAAAGAGTAGAAAAATATAGTTCTACAAGCACTATCAACACACACACAAAAGCCTGGGTCTGATCTACTCATCTATGCACAATGCCTTCTTCCACACTGCTTGGGCATTACAAGTTCCTCCCAACTAAAACGCTCCCTTGGCTGGCAGGAGAGTGATCTGTTTTAGTGCCTGGACAGAGGTTGGGTAAAACACAAATACACGAATAAAATGGCAAAAGGCACAGATTAATTCAATTGAAACAAAAAAGAAAAACTACAACCTTGATATATTATGCACTGAAATACAGCACATCAAACGGGCAAATATTACTAGTTTCCATTCCAGTACGAGTCATTGCACATGAAGAAAAACACATCAGTTGTATCTAGATCAAACGTGTTCCTTGGTAATCAGCAGTCTTGGTCACCAAAGGAGCTGGGGATGCACACAATGCACTTTTCTCAGCTCACTCTAAGTGAGGAAGACACCAGATCAGCTGCCAAAGCACTGGTTTTGTAGAACATGTCACTGTCTTTCTAGTCTCCTCAGTCTCATTTCCCCTCTTACAGAATCCTTTCAGCAGTCGCGCTTCATGTGGCATTTGGTTACACACAAACCTGCTCAGCTCTTGTTTGATCTTGTTTGTTTACCTTAGTCATGTTATACTCACTAAATCTATTTTCTAGCTTATGACAAGTGCTTCTAATATTCTCTTTCTTTCCCTTCCAGCACCCTCAGCTTCTGAAATCCTGGCCACAGGAATGCTGTCGCTTTTCAGTTTCCATTTTCTCATTTAACACTGACAGCACACCCAGCTTTTCACACAATTCTGAGTTGCCTCAAAGTTCACGAGGACTTTTACAGCTCCTTAGCAACATGGTGAATAGAGGAATACTTCCCATTTTTAGCTCACTTGAAATGTTGTGGGGAAGTTAGAGTGAAGCTGAGAGAATTCACATGAGCGGAGTCTACCTGTTTCATCCTATATAATGGTAAATCCCTGGTGTGTGTAGCCCACACATGTTGGGAGAGGAGCATGCAGGGTGTTTCTCCGTCACTGGAGCACCTAGGGAGAAGAAAGGAAGGATTCCACCCTAGCATTCACTTGAGTGCCAGTCAGAAGGGGCTAGCTAACACAGACTAGTGGTTTGTGGATGGGCCCACAGCTCCCTATGTACATGGGATACAAAGTGTACTGCCCCTAGGCTACCCCAGCTCTCCCTTGTGCCAGCAGGATGGCTCCTGCACCTTCTGTCCAGTGCCCCTTTACTTAACCTGACTCAGCAATACAAGGGCAAGATTTTATCCTGAGTCAGGGATGCAACAACCTAGGATTTTGTTAACTTTTCAGGAGTCTGAGGATTGCACAAGGGGCTGGATCCTGTGGACCACTGGCTGCCCTCAACTGCTGGTGAGTTCACAGTAGCAGTCAAGGGTGCTCAGCTCAGCAGCTGACAGGAACAGGCCTATAAATGGTTTCTATATATAAATATTTTATCAAAAATAAATGCATGCATTTATCTAATGCTTGTTTGCATCTTCGTCATTGGATGACTGGAGATTGTCAGCAGGCTGTATTTGGTCCTTGTGCCACACTTTGGGGCCTCCACGATAAATGCTCACCCTCTTTAATTACAGGGTCTGTTTAGTTGCTTGGAGTCAATACCATAATGAAATCAGCATCATATACTTAGTGTCATTGTATTTCAGATTCCTGCACTGAGATCTCAGACACAGTTGTTACTTCTGTGAACTGGCCTGGCTGAGTGGCAGGGTGGGCAGAAGGGACGGGGGCTGGCGTCCCAAGGAGCTAACAAAGTTTGCAGTTAGTAAGGGGAGCACTTTTCAGGCACTCCTCCTTGAATAGGCTAAATGCAAACTTCTCAAGTTCCTTAAACCACAGGTTAGGATGTGACTTCTGCATGGTGGAGCCACTGAGATTGAGAATGCTAGAGAGTTGCTTTGATGTTGTCGCTTTCATCCAAGATGGTTTTCTTCAAGCTTGATTTTTCTTCCTCTCAATGTTTTCCACCAGCTTTAGCAGTTTTGTATCAGCTGCTAGAATCTGGTTTGCCACACCCCACTCTGTCTTCATAAAATGGCATGTTAAATCACTGTAGCTCATGTGACATTAATCTCCAGCCCACATATCTGTCCTGACACCCATCCTGAAATTTTCCAGAGCTTGCCTCACTTCAAGGCTTCGGAGAAGATCCCTTTGGAGTTCATATGCCTTTTCTTTATTACTTTCAGACACTGTGGTACAAGGAGGAAAAAGCCCTTCCAGCAGCCACTTGACAGAAGCAATAATAAAACACAAAGGGGGCACTGACTGAATTAATATATTAAAGGCAAAGGCTCAAAGGTAAGAACATTATCGTTACAAGGAGCTGGCCAATGTCCTGTGTGTCACAAAATATCCCTCTACTCCTAAAAATCCCCAAATAATGATCCTTAAACACCATAAAAACTGCAATTATAAAAATGGACAAACCAAAAACGAAGAAAGTAACATGATACAACAAACCATCAAGGCAGCCTTATACTGTTAGTCAGCGTATTCCCTCCTTCTTTCCTTCCTTTGTCTCTCCCAATGTTTTGATTTATACTGGCTGTAAGCTCTTTTGAACAGGAACTATGTCTTTACTTACTTTGTAAGGTATCATACTTACCTATGGTGCCATATGCAGAAGTTAATAGCAATATGACTCTTTACTAACAGTGCTGCTAATGCATGTATACATGGCACTGACAATCCAGGCAATGAGTGTTAGCAATGGTTTTAACTAGTGATGGCCTCAAGATAATACATCAAATCTAAATGCTCCCACAATTTGGGGCAATTCAGATCCATATCCTGCACTTGGATCTATATAAATGGTTGAACCAAAATGCTGGATCCAACCACCTCAAAGCTTTTGGACAAGTTTGGACTGGGATTTAAACTTCAGAGCATGAGCTAATTTCTAATGATGTTAACCTGGAATGGGCTTGGCCTGAACCTAAAATATCTCAAATTTGGGGACAACTGGGATTGACACGAGACCCTGAATTCAACAACTTTTGTGTACTAAAGAAGCATGAAGCACCCTGTCAGAGGGTGGCTGGTCCACCCCAGTAAATGAAGTAGGTCCAGCTCCCCCTGTGCTAAAACAGGTGCTCCCATCTGGCCAATTAATAGGGCAGGGCAGCACCTGGGGGCTATAAAGGATTAACGAGAGACCCAGGGAGGGGAAGTACCTGAAGAAAGCCAGGAAAGAGAGTCCTGGTGAGAGTCAGGAAAAGTCAGAGACTGAAGGAGGTCTCTGAGGAAAGCGAGAATAGAAAGCTCTGTGCAGACCCTCCCTGGGAAGAGGGAGGAATTGGCTAGGAGATTGTGGTCTACATTGCAATAAAATACCTGTGGCTGACTCAGGCTCATGCTGCAGGGCTATAAAATGGTAGTGCAGACGTCTGGGCTCGGGCTGGAGCCCAGGTTATTGGAGCCTCCCCCTTCTAGAGTCCCAGAGCCCTGGCTCCAGCGCAAGCCTAAACGTCTACATCGTAATTAAACAGACCCAGAGCCTGAGCCCCACAAGCCCAAGACAGGTGGAACGGGACAGCTGCGGGTGTTTAATTGCAGTGTAGACATACCCTTAGACAAGGACATTCTGAGCACCAGGCAGGAAGCAGAGCATTAGCAGGAATACATATTCACTTGGAAAAAAATGCCTACTTGCATGGACAGCAAAAATACATCAAACATCATCATCAAGCTGGGAAAGTGGCACCAATCCCCATAAATGTGCACTGATTGTGTGCTGACTCTGACAATGAGTAAGAAACCCTGGCAGCCTCCTGGTACAATCCATGTGAGCAAGACGCCGTCTCTCTCCTACAGACACAAAAATCATTGAAAAAATAAAACATGATCACTAGGAAGTACACTCTTTGTAAGACAGGAAAGAGACAGTTTTGATCATTTTTTAAAACATTAACAGATTCTGGCTTCAACCTATTCAGCAAACAGGGTTACATTCCTATGATGGGAAACGGGCTCCAATTCTTTTATTGTTACCCACAACTGTTTCACCAGGTTTTAATTACATGGTGTGGGTAACTGCAACCGCACTCCAACATCTCCTATAGGAGCTATTTTTTTCAGAGGGGTAGACTGAGGCTGAAAGCCATGATTTTGCCTGCATGTCTGTGTGCAACATATCTCAAGGACAGAGCGCTGGACTGTGAACTAAAGGGACAGCTGTAAGGTCATGAACATTCCTGGAAGCCTATTATACATGAATACAATGTAGAGAGAATATGGAAATGGGAAAGCGCTTAGACAATGCTCATTTTATGGTGAGCTTTACATGTTTCTAAGAACCCAAGTAATTTCGGATTCTATCAGATCCTTTGTGTTGCAGTCGATTAGAAAACAGCTTCAGCTAACTGAGGGGAAGAACAAATCTAGTGCCACTGCGTAATGCAACTTCAGGTTGAATATTTTGTTTAATCTTTGTTGTAACAAGGCCAGCCATATATAAATTTGGGAACTTCAACACCAGTTATAAAGTAGCACACGGAGACAATTGATGAGGTATGAACTGAGTGTAGAGAAGAAACGTGTTAGTCATTGTTTCCAAGGTGTTTTAATCACACCTGTTTTTTCCGTGCTGTTTCTATGCAGCCTGCCTATTTAATAAAGAAACCCCTCTCCACTACCTCTAAAAGTAAATAAATAAATAAACAGGTCTTCAAAATGTCTGGCTAGCCCTGATTTTAGGGGTGTTTCAGGACTCCAGAGAGGGTAGAAATCCTTTGCCAGTGTGCTGGCTCTTTTTACACAAGATAATATTTTCAAAACAGGCTCCTCCCCCCAATATTGTGCTTACATAGACTATTTAGTGACACTCCAGTAAAAATCTCCCTGCATGTGCAGTTCTGGAAACCTTTACAGAGAAGTAAAATTGATAAGGGCAGAGAGGCTCAAAATCATATAGATGCAGTGAGGGAAAAAAATCCCTTTTGGCCACTGTTCATGGCTGAGTTATATGCTGCTTTCTCTTTATCTTCATTAAAGTTTGCAAAGGCAAATCATTCTTTCTGAGTCCAATTCAATGTAAAATGCTCACTAATGTAATCTGGCAACAATGCCCCTGCATACAGAGGGAGATGCATGGAGACTGGGCTGGAATGGAATAGCCACTCCAGAATTGCTCTCATTTTTCTGTGTATCAGATGTGTTTATTGGCATGTCAACCACATGAACAAAACAAAAAATCCCTATCTATCATGTGAGTGCCAAGAATGACACAATGTCAAACCCTCAAAATCCCCCATATTCTCCCAACTATTCAGCTCCTTCTAATCGATTCTTCTTAGCCTGAGTGAAGAAAGAGGCCTCATAGCAAGCCCTGAAATTCAGCAAAATTGAGGTCTGTTGGATCAGCACAGGCAGCAAATTCTCATGTCAAAGATCCTCCCCATACCCTTAAAGGTACAAATCTAGGGCCTGTCAGAGAGAGTCCCAGCTGATTTCAGTGGCTAGTATGGAACCCACATTCATAACAACATAAGAATGGTCCTACTGGGTAAAACCAAAGGTCCATCTAGCCCAGTATCTTGTCTTCCAACAGTGGCCAGTGTCAGGTGCCCCAGAGGGAATGAACAGAAGAGGTAATGATCAAGTGATCCATCCCCTGTTGCTCATTCCCAGCTTCTGGCAAACAGGGGCTAGGGACACCATTCCTGCCCACCCTGGCTAATAGCCATTGATGGACCTATCCTTCATGTGAGCTTTGTAGGTTAAAACTAACACTTTGCATTGGCCCTAGAAATCAGCTAGAGGCCAGTTCACTCAATAGAGCGAAGTGGGATTAATATGTATTGTGTTCATGAACACTGAGCTGATTGGTTTCAGAGTAGCAGCCGTGTTAGTCTGTATCTGCAAAAAGAACAGGAGTGCTTGTGGCACCTTAGAGACTAACAAATTTATTTCAGCATAAGCTTTTGTGAGCTACAGCCCACTTCATCAGACGCATAGAATGGAACATATAGTGAGGAGATATCACATATAACATATCTCCTCACTATATGTTCCATTCTATGCATCCGATGAAATGGGCTGTAGCCCATGAAAGCTTATGCTCAAATAAATTTGTTAGTTTCTAAGGTGCCATAAGTACTCCTGTTCTTTTTACTGAGCTGATTATTCTTTGCTGCTGCTGCCATGTTAAATCTGTAGTTACAAGCATGCTTCGGGTGTGCATGGCACCCCAAGAGATGGCACCTCTGCCATTCTGGTTTCTCCCCAGTCTCTTAGCTGGACACCAAGTATTTTGTTGTCCCTCTCCTTTGATACCCTGCTTGATCCCTCAGACCCATCCTGTTGTGCTGCTCTTACATGCCTTCCAGGAATGTTAGATCTGATCAGCATGTGGAGAACAGAGAGCAAAAGAGAGGCAGAGCTGCAGGATGGGTTGACCATCATCAGCCATCATCCCTGCTGTGCAGGTTGGCATCCCAGTAAGGGCTGAGAGGAAAGCGGGAGCGAAAAGCAGAGTGTTTTATGTTAATGCTTTTATTTACATTAATATAAAAACTACTGAAAGTGGCTGATACTTAAAATCAAAGCCTGGACAGAGCCTTGGCCATTCCAAACCCCAAGGCTAGGGAGGGTATTAAGGAGGACAGGTGCAAATGGGCTAACAGAGACATAGAGGAGGAGGCAGAAGGAATGGAGTACAGGATACTGATCTGGGAATCTGAAGTTGAGCATGCAAGTTAGAATCCTCCGCCCCAGACAGTTCCAACGGACATGGCTGGCATGCATATGGAACATAACTGACCTTGGAACCACTATAGGGGTAATATTTTAGCTCAGTTCGGCTATTCTTGAGCAATGCTACAATGTATTAAGGCACAAACATGGTTTAGACCTAGCAGGGACACATGCTTTATTTTTCAACTTTTTTTTTTAATTATACAATCATATTTATTGTGGCCAAGGCAAACAAATCACAACTCTCCTCCATCCTTCTTGGAGCTCTCTGGCTCTCTCCCCTAGTATACCAAGGCAGTGAGGCAATCCTACTGGATCTGCTTCCACAGCACTGCCTGTTTAATTTACATTCCCTGTTAAGACTCCAGTGCCACAGAGAATAAGGCATGCAAGGAACGTTCAGAACAGGCCATGAGGGACTGGCCACTTGTCGCCTACTGGGACACAACAGTGGTGCACTCATTCAGTAGGTGGCACTCTTTGTGAATCAGTATTAAAACAACACTCCTGGACGGTGCAGAGGAGCACAATGCTGCAGCAAGTGCAATCTTTCTGATATTAACACACGCACCTTGACCATATTCCAGGGAATAACACTCTAATAAATTCTCCCTCCAGTTTCAATTGGATATAATGATCTTATTTTATTTCTCATCCTAACCTGGTGTGTCATACAGCTGCGTGCTTTTAAACAGAGGTGGCTGCATCTCAGGAGCAGGGGCAGTAATCTCTTGTAGACCTAAGTTCCAGGGGCATTGCTTACCTTAAATTTAATAAAATTTGGAAATCTCTTTGAGATCCTGAGGAACTGCAGAAAGGCAATAGTTTATTTTATAATTCCCATGTATTAATAAATGTGAAAAGGATAAGGTTTATGGCAGGCAAACTGTGTTAAGGTTTGCACTGATTTCTTGTTAGGTCAATAGGAATGGATTTTCCCTGACGATATCTGAAACATGTATAATTGGCTAACCCCCATGCCGAATCTGGCATGCATTATGTCTGCATCTGTTTACATTTCCTATTGATTATCACAAAGGCAGCTAATCACATAGCATTTATTTATTGTAACTGTGTGACCATAATGCTCCCAAAAGACACCACATTGCCAACACTGAAGTTCTTTTTTTATACACAGAACAAGGTCAGCATGAACAACTATTTGTTGATGCAGACACCTGGCCAACTGGGAACTGGACTAAGACCATCTACACTCACGTCATGAATAGAATACAGCATGGCTTATATTGTACCATATGTCTAGCCCATTAAAAAATTGAAAAGAACAGAACAGATCCTCAGCTGGTGTAACTCAGTGTAGCACAATTTGTTTCAGTGGAGCTCTGGTTATCTGGCCCACCTGTTTAATTTTTTTATTTAAATCTACTTTACACGTCAACATTGGGATCAAAAAAGGAGGGAGTGCTGCGTCAATGTGTGGGCTGCAAGCAGAACAAAAGGGTTTTCTTCAATACGTGCTGAAAATGGAAACTATCATTAGCAATGATGTTCTGATTGTGAGAGACAACTTATACAGGGGAAAGTGAAGCAGGTCTAGCCTTACTCTAGACACAGGGGTCCAATTGCACTTGCTACTCAGAGTTCCATGCACACATCAAGGAAAATCTAGGGAAAGGGAAGAAATTACTTACTAACAATAATATTATCTTATATGTATATCATTTATCCTGAAGAATGACTTACAGAAACATTGTGTCATTCTTGGCACTCAGATTCTAGATAGGGTTTTTTTGTTTTGTTCATCTGGTTGACATGCCAATAAACATATCTGATCAACAGAAAAATGAGAGCAATTCTGGAGTGGCTATTCCCCTATGTCTGTGTAATATATAGCAATTATTTCATCCAGCACTACAATGCAGCCACCTCTGGGGCAGAATGCAGTAGCTGTTTAACAGCACACAGCAACACTTCACAACAGTTTACAGTACTAGTAAGAAGTGAAAAAATACGAAAACTAATTGAAATTGCAGGTGGAAACTGGGTGGGCAGAAGGTAATTATCCCCCTATTGATATTTCCTGAAAGATGCCCTGTAATCAGCTTATTTCATATGCTAGCCTTTAAACTAATAAAATAAAAATCTATACTATATAAAAATGCTGCTTTTAACATTGAATTCATCTACTTTGTTCCTTTCATTATTTTATAATGAAGAAAGGAGTTTGTTCAAAAAACAATTTATATATTAAAAGAATATTGTTAATTTAAAAATCACACTATCTGAAAATTTTCTAGCCGCAACTGTTAATTATTGTATTTTCTCTCTTTTTCTTTAATGTTTATTTTGTATATCTGACAGCACTTTAGGTATAGTCAGTTTCACTGTTGCCCCATATGGTCAGTTTCCCATGTTGTTTCTGTGGGTTTTTCACAAAGCCACAGGAGAGAGAAAAAGATTTTAAAAATAGGAGAATGTGATTGTGAAATACAAAATATGGTCAGAGGACTTAGGGATAGATGTATTACCTGAAACGACTTTCAACTCTTTTAAAAAAAAAACTTGACTCAATTTTCAGTTGCCAGAGTCTCTTTAAATCAAATGGGGTTTTTTTTGGAAAACATACATTGTGAAGTTGTTTACTTCAGTAACATTCAAATGCATGTGTCTCTTTAAGAAGAAGTTCTGTTGTAGAGGCAGCGTTTGTCTGATGTGGCAGTTCTTTTCTCTGCTCCTATTTAGACGTTTGTTACGGGGGTACACCAAAAACGACAGCTAATGAAAGAAAAATGAATAAGGATCCACATTATTTTCAACAGTGAATGTGTGATCTGTCCTTGCCTGGGTGAAATGGGGTGTTTCCCAAGCTAGGATTTGAATTCCACATGAAAGTATGAACTCAGCTAAACCCTGCTCACATGCTGGTCCGGGTCCATTTATGTTTCAGTCTCTTTGTTAATCAGGTGCACAATTATATACACCCAACTCATGTAAAGAATCTATACTACTTTAACTACAGCCCGGGGTGGTATTTAATTTTGAAGCTAACCACCAATATTTTTAACAAGTCTTCTATTTCTCTAATATGCACACATGCTTTTCATGTGACTTTCCATTACATTTTCAATGCCATAAAAATAGACTGCCTGAGTGATTAAATGTACGGTTCCCACTCTCATTCTAAATTTGGGACATTACTTTAAAATCTTGTTAGAAACATTTCTCACTAAAGGAGAATTGAAGGAGGAAAGGACTATGTCTAACTGCAAAGTCGCGATTGCAAAGGACTCTCCTTTTATTTCAGTCTTCTGCTGAAAGGTGTTTTGTAGCATTGCAGAATGCACTGATTTGCGGCACCCTCATCTGATCACCACTGTATCCTTCAGAGCCCTGAAGACAAAGTATGGAAAATCTATAACTGCAATGTTTTGCCTGTTGCTGCTGCACTCTTTATTAATCAGTCAATGCCTCTCTACAAAGCTCTTTCAGACGCCTCCTCTAGCAGTCAGACCTATAATCAGTTCTACAAAAACAGTTCAGAGATGTATCCTTTGTGCTTCTATGTAATTTACATATACTAAAAAAATCACTGAGCATGCTATTTATAACATGTTATGTAGTATAAAATGCATCATGTTAGTGGGCTGTAATCACAACCAATATTTTAAACGGGCAAAAAATATGTTAAATTATAAAGTAAATTTCATAATAAAACTAAACGAATTAGCTTGTTTCACTATTTCCAGACATAAGTAAAAACAAACAAATTGACCGTACTGTATATATGGTACGCCTATTTCTTTGTAATCAAAAGTATTGGTGTTTCAATTTGGTAAATATTTATACCTAATACAAAGCCACCTTGTGACAAACTAGCCATCGTTCCAAACAAGCACTAAGTGGGTTTTTAAAAATAACATCCAAGCACCTCAGTGTTTTAAACAATTACTGTAGTGAAAATCATTTTCTGCTGCATTGATAAAAGCATCAGCTGCTGCCATTATCATGCTGCATCAGATCCTAGGCTATCCTATGGCACATATTGATTTACTAGCCTTTCTTTCACCATATATCTCAAGAGTCCTCTCTCACCTGCATTTTAATCTAGTTGTTTTCATGCCTCTATTATCTAACCAAAAATTCAGATTCAGTTGAGTTGTCATTCCATCTGCCAATTATTGGCCATACCATACCTAGCCCTTGGAAGGGAAGGTGCATGGACCTTTCCTCCCACTTGTGCATCCTTTACAACAGGGGTGGGAAAACTGTGGCCTGCAGGCCGGATCAAGCCCATCAGGGCTTCGGATCTGGCCTGCGGGATTGCCACCCCCGTGGCGCTGCGGGCCCCGTGCCACTCTCGGAAGCGGCCGGCACCACATCCCTGCAGCCTGTGGGAGAGGGTAGGAAGAGGGCTTCCCGTGCTGCCCTCGCCTGCAGGCACCGCCCCCTGCAGCTCCCATTGGCTGGGAATAGGGAACTGTGGCCAACGAGAGCTTCAGGAGAGGTACCCACAGGTGAAGGCAGGGCATGGAGCCCTCTGTTGCTCCTCCCTCAGGGGACACAGGGACATGGTGCCGACTGCTTCTGGAAGCAGTGCAGGACCAGGGCAGGCAGGCAAGCAGGGAGCCTGCCCTGGCCCCAGTGCACACCACTGCCACCCCGAAGCCACTCCAGGTAAGTGGCACTGGGCTGGAGCCCACACCCTGAACCCCTCCTGTGCCCCAACACCCTGTCTTCAGCCCCCACCCGCACTCCGCCCTGCATCCCTGCCCTCAGCCCCCTCCAGCACTCCATATCCCCTCCAGCACCCCAACTCCTTTCCAAGCCCCTCGTTCACCCCACACCCCTTCTCCACCCCAACCCCTTGCCCTGAGCCCCTTCCTGCACACTTCACCCCTCCCACACCTGCACTCCCTCCTGCACCCCAACCCCCAGCCCTAGCCCTACATTCATGGCCCTGCATGCAATTTCCTCTCCCAGACATGGCCCTCTGGCCAAAAAGTTTGCCCACCCCTGCTTTACAACAAATGCAGTCCCTGCACAGCAGGGTCTGCGGATCCCAAATTATCAGATCTCTGGGTCAACTGCACAAAGGTTCTTGAAACAAAGTATTCAGTGAAGTGCTTAAGTGAAGGTTTATTTTGAAGAAGTTCTGTGGAAAAAATGCCGAGGGCAAGTGGATACAAAAGACAAGGGGAACAGTGATGGGACCATATCCCAGGTGTTCCTCTCAGTCTCAGGCTGGGGGCAAAGCTTAAAATGAACTGAGCTACACAGCTATGTAGAAAAAGCAGGCAGGCCAAATGCAGATTGATCACTGATGTGGGGGTATTATAGATAAACCCTCTGTCTGAGCCCTAAAACATTATGAACTAATGAAATCTCATTAAGCAGCAAAGAATCTTGTGGCACCTTATAGACTAACAGACGTTTTGGAGCATGAGCTTTCGTGGGTGAATACCCACTTCGTCAGATGCATGTAGTGGAAATTTCCAGGGGCAGATATATATGCAGGCAAGCTAGAGATAATGAGGTTAGAAAATGTTAAACGGACATAAATCAGATATTAGGAATGGCAATATACAAAAACCTGTAGGAGAACACGTCAACCTCCCTGGCCACACTATAGCAGACCTTAAGGTGGCCATCCTGCAGCAAAAAACTTTAGGACCAGACTTCAAAGAGAAACTGCTGAGCTTCAGTTCATCTGCAAATTTGACACCATCAGCTCAGGATTAAACAAAGACTGTGAATGGCTTGCCAATTACAGAACCAGTTTCTCCTCCCTTGGCTTTCACAGCTCAACTGCTAGAACAGGGCCTCATCCTCCCTGATTGAACTAACCTCGTTATCTCTAGCTTGCCTGCATATATATCTGCCCCTGGAAATTTCCACTACATGCATCTGAGGAAGTGGGTATTCACCCACGAAAGCTCATGCTCCAAAACCTCTGTTAGTCTATAAGGTGCCACAGGATTATTTGCTGCTTTTACAGATCCAGACTAATACAGCTACCCCTCTGATACTTGAAATCTCATTGTTAATGAGAGACCTGATGAGGCTTCTTTGGGACATGTTGAAGCTCTTGTTGGGAGGGTCCCAGAACCTGGGCTCCAGTTCGAGCCCAAATGACTATACTGCAATTTATAGCCATGCAAGCCCAAGTCAGCTGACACAGGCCAGTCACGGGGTGTTCTATTGCAGAGTAGATATATCCATGGTGGCATATGATCATCCTGTGACAGAGTGCTCACCACACCATGAGAAACTGAAACAAAGATTATTTTGGAAGTGACCGAATTAACTTGTGCACTGGGTAATGATGATAGCACCCCAATTTCTAAGAAAGGCATTAGTAAATCACTAGGGCCGTATATTTTGTGTGGAACTAATTAGAAAGTGACAAAAGTGGTCATGGTCATACTGTACATTATGATCTGCAAAATCTTGTTGGTCAGGTTTTGGGATTTCCATAACTAAAACCAAAACTGGTTTAGATATGGATTTCCATATTTGGATAAGTGGCTCTGGTTTTGTCCGATCTCCAGTTTGAATGTATTCTACCTTCAGCTTCTTAGCACAAGGATTGGTCAAGAAGGAAGAAGGAAAGCTAGAGGACAATGAATCTTTCAAGTGGTGACAAAATGAAATAAAATTAAATAAAAAGTCTCTCCCCCTCTGCTTTTATACTACACCTATCACCATGGTGTGTGAATGTCTGGTAAATGAATGTGACTAGTCAGGGAGTAAATGCTTTACTTTCACCTTGTGGCATTCACCAGTGGCTCGCAACCTTTCCAGATTACTGTACCCCTTTCAGGAGTCTGAGTTGTCTTGCATACCCACAAGTTACACCATTTAAAAACTAGTTGCTTACAAAATCGGACATAAAATACAAACGTGTCAGAGCACACTGTTACTGAAAAATAGCTTACTTTCTCATTTTGACCATATAATTATAAAATAAATCCATTGGAATGTAAATACCATACTCTACATTTCAGTGTATAGTACATAGAGCAAAATAAACAAGTCACTGTCTGTATGAAACTTTAGTTTGTACTTACTTCCCTGGTGCTTTTTATGTAGCCTATTGTAAAACCAGGCAAATATCTGGATGAGTTGATGTAGCCCTTGGAAGACCTCTGCTTCCCCCAGGGGTAATGTACCCCGGGTTGAGAACCACTGGTATACACAATGGAATATGTTCTTATCTAGAATTTGAATTCTGAGAAATTCCCATCAAGTAAAATGGATCAAAGTCTGCAGAACGTTCTCTCCGTAACTGCGTCTTCATCTTTGATTTTCGATCATGATGATGATGCTGTGAAGTAGGTCAACTGAAATCAGTCTCATTCTACGAACTGGCAGCAAAGAGTGCTACAGAGTTATGAAGCCAGCTACCACGCCTTTGGAGACGGAGTGTATGTCTATAAAAACCCGCAGCTGGCCCATGCCAGCTAATTCGGGCTCATGTGACTCAGGCTGCTGGGTTGTTTCACTGCAGTGTAGGCTTCAAGACTTGGGCTGCAGCCTAGGCTCTAGGACCTTCCCACCTCACAGGGTTCCAGAGGCCAGGTTCCAGCCCAAGCCCAGAAGTTTACACTGCAATGAAACAGCCCCCCAGTCTGAGCCTCACGAGCCTGAATCAACTGGCATAGGCCAGCTGCGGGTGTCTAATTGCAGCAAAGACATACCCTTAGTCTGTCTGTATCATGTCCACCTTCCTACTTCCTCAATGTCTGACAATCTCAAGTGAGCTACTGGACCAACTGAACAATTCTGTTATGTTGAGCAGCTTTACACCACATTTTTGTGTTCAGACAAAAGTAGTTTCACTTTAATCTCTTCATTTATTTATGAATGAACCAGAACACTTGCAGACACAATGCCAACCATGATTTTTCAACTATAGCCTCCAGTTTTTCAGCCTCTGGGTGTCAGAGTTTTGAAGCTAAAGGCATTTTAATGATAATAGAAAAGGGAGTAACACAGATGGTTTATTGCAGACATACTTTTCTGAGAGAATGTTATGCTATCGTCACCCAAAGAGAGAGATCAAAAATTCTGAAAGTGACTAAAGACTCTATTTAAATCATTTTCAAAATTGCTTTTGGCTAGTGAAAGCCCCTTATCTAAACCCTGGATCTGAATAGCCTAGAACTTGTGGAAGTTTGAATTTGGTTTTGAACTTTGCAGCTTGGGCCCATTTCTACTTCTGCTGCAAACTTATTATGCAAGTTTTGATTATACTTTACATGAGCATTCACACTACTTCTGGGCTGTATGAAAGGAAATGTGGAAACAGGATTTTTCCCAGGGGATGAGCAATATTCCCTGTAACATGCTCCATATATCTGTATTCAGTGGAATGGCATGCCATACACAAAACAGTATTAGCAAATCTCATTGGACAAGCCTGGAAACCACAACAGATGCTGGCAATCATAGAGACAGTGCTGAAGTGCAGCCACACACATTATCCTTGCCCTTTGTACTGTTATGTTGAATTCTGACAAGGAACTGACCTTCAGTAGGTTTCTTTGGATTGATACAGTTAAAAGATTTTTTGGGGTCTTTTCTTTATTAACAAAGTAGTCTTTAATATACAACATATTGTTTTCAGAAAGACTTAGTGTAACACCAGGCTGATCCACTTTGATTGGCACTCTTGGGAAGTTGAAGCCAATAATTTGGTAGCAGATTAAAATATTCACTTCTCTAGGATACTTCTGAAACACTGAACAAAGTTCTTCAGGCAGAGAGAAGTTTGCAATATCCTCTACGCTTTTTTTTGTTCTAGCCAGACAAAACCCAAATCTCCCCTGTTTATGAGAAGCCTTTCAGACATCTGCAAGCTCTACACGCTAGACATGCAAACCAGCTCCCCGTGAAATAAACCAACTGAGCTAGAGGTCTGCTCTGATACTATCTAAAGAAATAGGTTTAGGCTAATGCCTTTCACTAGCTTAACAAACTAACAATGCCACAAGACAAACTTTCAATAGCAATATTAATAATGGATGATTCAGGAATTAAATGAAGTTCGCCTCTTTGTGTTGTGTGACTAACACAGGTGCCATCTACATTTCAAAACATAAACAAAGTGCTGCAAGCCCACCGAGTGCATGCTGTATGAGATCACTTAGTCGGCAGTAGTTTGTTTGGGATTTTAAAAGTTAAATCTCTCCTGTAATTTGTTTCAAATTTCCAGTGTGTTTGTACAGCAAATAAAAGCTCCAAATTCAGGGAGCTCTGAAACTTCTCCCCCGAATATGGCACTGTGCGTGCATGCATAGGTGTGTGTGTGCACGCACAGTGCCATATCCCTTTTATTTACTTATTTATTTTAGACTGTGGTTCACTGCAGCAGGTGACGATTGCATCTATTCCTTCAGAGAGCTGTCCAAACTGTTAGCTCCTACTAAAGTTGGCCTGCATCCTCCTTCGTGCCTTCAGATTTCCTCTTAGTTTTGAGCGCAGTTAACACCCCTTCTTCAGCCCCCTCTCATCTAACCTCCCTTGCCACTTCCCCCTTCTGCGCTCACCCCTTCTCTCTTACTCTCTCTCTCTCAGGAGCAAATGCTAACAGGATTTATATTCAGAAGCTTGTCACATGACAGGCATCTATTTTTCATTTGTCAGATTGGCCAGAATTGAAGCCACAGCCATGTTAGTGTGACAATCAACTTGTGCAGATCCTTGGCCTTAAACTGTCTGCAGGAGAAAGCGGGATCTCTCAAACACACTTAAAAGTTATTTAATTAAAAAAATATATTCAGCATCAGATGCTAGGGACTACATCTCTCCATCCCCATAAAGATATTCTCGTAAGAGCCAGAACAAGCCACAGCAGGGGTACAACCACGAGCACATTGGGAAATCAATAGTCGTATAACAATGTCTTCTCTTTTTTTAAAGAAATCTGTCTGTAAAAAGAAAACTGAGGGTGCTAAGGCTTTATCTTTCACTAAAGAGCTAAAAATTTACACGCGCTGCCAGTTCAGATAGGACCTACCATGTCTAATATATTCTGGTTTATATTTTTCCTAGATAAATCAATAACAGGCAGCCATTCCCCAAGGTGAAAATATACATTAAGAGGAAAAGACACCAGCCTAGATAACCTTCCAGTTATTTGTAAAAAAGGCAGAGAGGCTTTTGTGCTTGCTTGCAGTATGTGTAGGTGGATTATATCTCTGGTGAAACATCAGCAGACAATGTAACAGTGTTAGAGCAGCCAAATGACACTCCTCCCTGTTTGATAACACAATACTTACTCTTCCATTATTGATTCTTCCACATAAGTGGCTTGTATAGAACATAACATGCTGCTTAGATTATGCTCCACAGCGTTTGAAACAGAGTGAACCCAGTAAGCAAAAGGTTCCCAGCTGCATAAACAATCATACCCTGCTTACTGCTTGATATGATATAAGGATGAAACAGCTGTATTAGCTTTGGCAGAAAATTATTTCAGACACAACTACACTTGATTTATGTAGTAGATCCATGAACATAAAGCTTGATATGAATTTCTACAGCCTCAGATGCTTGGACTTACTGTATATACTTTCACTGCTACATGAAGGCAGGCTAATGGATAGTAAAATTGCAACAGCCTGGGACTGGATGTTTCCCCCTGGCATCATACACTTTAGTAGCTTCATTTAAGACATGCTGGTCATTTTTTCCACTTCTTTGGTACCGAGATGTAGGGCAATCCCTTTCCCAGTGAGGAAAGGGACTTAGAGGATTTTTAAGATTCTGAGAGATGCAAACCAGTGAAGCAAAATTAATGACTTCAGTTTTATTTAGACTGAGGCAGATTTGGATTGTGTGAGTTCTATCACTCTATAACCCATTAAGGACCTATCGTCTCAACATTCCATTTCCCCTCCCACCCTCTGCCCTTGCAGCTGCATTACGCTCACTAAATGATTTAGCACTCTATTTTCAAAGACAGCCAGTAAAACAGTGAAGCCAAACTTCCTAATGTTCCTAGCCAGCTTTTCAAGTTTTATGAGTCTGGTGGCCCATGTTCCTGGAGAAGACAGCCCTTTCTGATACGCTATTGTCCCTGAGACCACATGGAAATAGCTGATTATTATTACTGCATTTCAGAGTGTGTTCTTAACGTAACACACCGCTTAAGAAAGTTGTTCTAATATACTATTGGGGAACAAAAGTACTAGTATTCATATCATTCTGGTCATGAGGGCTAAAGCTAAGTTGGCATATATGGGTCAATTCCTGCGATCTGTGGAAGGCATTCAGATACCAGTGACAAGCATGATATAAAAGCTTAAACAGAGAGAGAGGCATGAGAATTCAAAGGTCGCAGCTTTGAAGAGGCCATGCAGAGGGACTCCACGCCCATTGCGTGCTGCTTGTTTATATGGCTAACCAAAATATAGAGTTATAGAATAGCAAATATTTTTTAAAATAAACAAGATCTTTGGAACACATATCAACCCTTATATTTCAGGACTTAAGCCAAATGCCACTGTGGATAAAAAGGCTACTTTCCTGGGGTCAAGTTATCCACAACTGCCCAGTTCAGGCTTTCTTCCACTGAAGAAGCTGGTACTGGCCACATGCTGAGACTGAATACTGAACTCAGTGGACCAATGGTCTGACCCAGCATGGCAATTCCTATATTCCTGTGCAAAACCCATTTAGACTTTGTGCAGGGTTCAGGATTTAATTCCAATACTTAAATAAGTTGTGACATGTTAAATGGTTAGGACAGGCCTAGCAGTCAGGATTCCAGGGCTTTCAGCTCTGCCATTTCATTGCCATGTGACCTTGGGTAGGTCACCAAACCACACAGCCCCTCAGTTTAGCAGTCTGTACTAAGGGTACAATAATATTTGTCTCCTAAACTGAGATATTCTAACTCTTAAGGGATGTGAAGTGCTTTGAGAGCCTCAGATAAACAGTGCACTATAAATTCAATGGATTCAATGTTTAGAATAATGAAATGTGAACAATTCTCTTCAGTTACCTTAAGATATTGACAAAGTTACTTTTTAAACCATTTTTTGTCTCCCTCCCCCTCAAAAAAAAGGGGGGGGTTTTCTAAACAAAGTTCCTAATCCCTTTTTGGTTATCCTTTCTTGCCAAGTTTACTTTATTTGCAAGAATGGAGAGCAATGCAATTGGAAACCAATAAAAGCCATAGTATACTATACATGTGTACAAAACCCACCAGTTTACAATCTGCAAAAGCCTCCATTCAGAAAGGAAAGCAACCTGCCACACAGTGCAAAAGCAATCCATTTTGATAAAGCGCATGCCTTTGTGAATTATAAGCAGACTTTCTACAAAACTGTCTCTCTTTTTCTCCTGATTCCCTGCAGACATGTGTAATTTTCACTGCCTGTCAGTTTATCAAAAAGACCAGAGCATCAAATTTCAGCTCTGGATTGTCAGGTCTGATCCCTATTTCCTTTCAAATTCCAAAATACTGACACATTGATTGGAGTTCATAGTGTCAGACAACAGCACTTAAGAGACATTTTTGCTAAAATATAGCTCCTGATCTATCTTTTATGTGTTTTTCCACCTTTCGGAGCCTCAAGAGTATTGATCTGTGACTCATTTATATATGATTTTCACAAAGTAGCGGGCAATTCGCTCACACAAAACAGTTCTTTTGTATAACCTTTTAAAAGGGGGCCCATCAAAGGGGATGAATCTAGCTTATTTAGTTTGCTGAGATGTCCCCCTATCGTTTCCCAGAATTGACTCTGTATCTGCAAGTTCCCAACTGCTAGCTAGAAAGATATAAAACAAGAGGTACACAGAGTGCTCACTGAACAGTGAAGCATAGTTCAGTATATTAGCACAGTGTGAAAGTTGGGATTCCACAGCAAACAAGATTTATACACTGACAAGATTAAAAAATAGTGACATCTGCATTCTTTTTTAGTAAATGCTTATCATAGCAGATCTTCACTTTCAGGTTTCACTTGATAAGAATGCCACTGATATAAGGATTTAAGTCTGGGACCGAATCCCAGCATCCTCCTCCTTCAAACATGAATAGTAATCTTTGATCCACAAGAAGTCATCCTGTCTCCTCAGCAGTGGCAGACACTTGTTCATGTCTCCCTTTTCTAAAAATGCTGCTGGCAGTGTCCTTTCTTGCTGGGGATCTAAGGATTTTGTTGAAAACTGCATATGGCTCATATTTCATAGGTACTAGCAGCATCTGGGGCAGAACTGCTGTAGTTGCACTAATTACATAAAAATGGATTTTGAAGCACTCTAATTCATAAGCATGTATGTTGCAATTTAATGTAAATGGTTAATTTTGTTCACTCTCAAGTGTGGAAGCCAAAGGACTCTACAGCATTTCTCTAAAGAGCTCTCCAATTAGTGGGATCCTACTATTGTTAACTAAAATATCCACTCTAAGTAAGTCTGCTTTCCCCTTTGGGCGATTGTGTGCACTTATTCTACATTCTTTATTTTCTACACATTTAACAAGAAATATGGTCAGCCTAAGAGAAATGGAAGATTTCTAGCCACCTTACCCTCCTGGGACACACATTTTCTTATCCTGGCCATTTAAGTCAAGCACCTCCCTGGGGCATCTTCTGCATATATAACATTTGCTCACAACCTTGGAAGTCAGAACAACTGACTGCTCCTTGAGTGGCTACCAGGGGAGCACAAAGGGAAATATCTGTTCTACCATACTTCTAGTTGGGCCTCTCCTGTCTCCGAGACCTGGAATCCCAAGGCTGCTCTCAAACTCTGGTCACATGTGGGAGAAAACAAGCTTTGAGAAGGTAAATGTTATCTGAACTAATAGGACCAAAACTTCAGGAAGTAGTTTAATAAAATGTGACAGGCAAAGGAGCAAAAGAGTGAATGGGAAGTTTTGCTACAACTGAAGTAGGAAAAGAGATCTCATAATTCCTGACTTTAAAACAAAATCTGATTTACCTGAGTCCATGTAAAAACTGCTTATTTTTATTTACCAATCTTCAGATTCACAAATCATATGTGAAACAAACCTGATTGCGCTCACGTGATCAAAGCTTCTGTGTCTAGATATACTAAATAGTCATAATTCCCACTTATCCCCTGCACTTTTTACTATGCATGAATGTTATTCACTCTTCATATTAATAAAGAATGTTTAACTTCGGAGGGCTACCTAGTATAAACATAAATTGCAAAATATACAGAACACCTCAAAGACAATGTTCCAGTTGGTAAACTCTAAATCCTAAAAAGCAGAAACACCTTTGTCAAACATCTCAACTACAGAAGGATAGAGACGTCCTGTAAGCAAATTCAAACATATTGAACAGCTACACTGATGGAAACACAGTAGACTGAATACTAGATTAAGAAACTGTGAGAGAGAAATGATTTATTTAAAGAATGTATAGGAGACAAAGCAGAGTGATTCCTAGTTAGTTCTGAAGCATAAACAACTTTTTTCTATAAAAACATGCCAAGGGTACACTAACCAAAACAGTAGAGATTGCCATTTTACCAATTTTAATCGAATGGAATGCCTGTGTTTAGGCTTTAATATTACATTAATATTCTGGAGAGAATCAATGTATTCAACAACAAAGGCAAGACAAGTTGAATGTTTAACCACAAACAAGCATAAAATATATCTTTTAAATATAAAATAATAAAGCAGCATGCTAGAAGGAAAGTGCTGTTTTTCTCTAGTAGGCACAAAGGAGGCAACAAAGGTTATTGTGGATAAAACATTCCTTCCACTTTCCACTGTACTGTTTGTTATATAGTTGTTTAAAATGCTCTTTTCTAAAATGTAGCTTCTATTTGAATACTGAATGAAAGAATAAACAGATGAGTAATAATACAGCATGTCATTAGGTTATTCATTTCTCATGGATTCCTCATTATCTTTATCTCAGTAAATTATCTAAAAGACACTTTCCCAAACATTGCAGCTCAACTGAATGAACAATCAGATATGAAAATTTCAAAATGACTACTTATTTGTACCACAGTAGCACCTAGTGCCCCACTGCCCAAGGCACAGTACAAATACATAACAGAGAGAATCCATGTCCTGAAGACCTTAAAATCTAATTAGACAAGATTGAGGAGAAACAGAGGTACAGAGAGATGAAGCGACTTGCCCAAAGTCACTGAGCAGGCCAGAAGCAGGAACCAAACTGAGGTAACCTGATTCCCAGCCCAGTAGCCTAACCACTGGCCACGCTTGGCCTGCACTATGCAAGCAGTTAGCGATGGCCAGGGATTTTTCAATGAATAACTTCTTCATACAAAACAGATTTGACTACCCCAAAATGTCACGATACAGGATCAGGTTTGACAAATTTTCTGTCTTGAAAACACATCAGGTAAAAAAGGTTTGAAATTGTCTAGATGTTTTGTTTTGACATTTTCTATACAAAAAATGTGGTCTTACAGGTCAAAATTACTTTTTATTTTAAAAATTTAAATTAATTAGATTGTATCTGATGAAGTGGGTATTCACCCACAAAAGCTTATGCTCCAATACTTCTGTTAGTCTATAAAGTGCCACAAGACTCTTTGTTACTTTTTACAGATCCAGACTAACACAGCTACCTATCTGATGTTTGATCTCAGAGTGATGAGAGCAGGATCAGCAAGCAGGCCCACACTCTGTAGCTTCCTTTTCTCCAATGCAGAGGGAGCACTGAATATTTTCTGATCTGACGAATCCTGTTCCCACTGAAGTCAATGACAAAACTTCTGTTGGCTTCAATGAGGTCACTATTTGACCCATATGTCTCTACAAATGTGGACAGGAATAAGAAAACTTGTGACACAAAGGCTTCAGTGCTAAAAGAAAAGAATGACCTGTTTGCAGAAGAGGTGGCAATGGTACCATTATATCAGCTGCCCACCCAAACCAATCATAATTTGCCACCAAAGCCTTATTGAAAACAGCCAGTGAACTGGGGAAGTGGGCACAATGCCATCCAAATAGATGGGCCAGGGTCTAGGCAGTCAACAGACCACACATGTGCGTCAAGTGAGGGTGCTAAGGGTAGGATTCCCAGCTGGGAATATCCACATGGCTGCCTGTCCTGAGCACGCCTTTCGACAAGGAAAGAATATTCAGTTACTAATCCAGCTCTGGTCTGGATTAGCTTCCAAGGATAAAAAACAGCTCCCATGACCACTCTGGACTGGGAGAGTGGTATGTGAAGAACAGAGAGAGGTATTTCCCTGCCTCCTATTTTGTCTCTCTGGAAGGCCGCTCCCTCGAAAACATCTTCACCCTGGCTAGCTTTCGATTGGACAGGCAATATGGGAGCAGGTCATCTGGGGGTGGGAAGGAAGAGTTTGTATGCCTTTAAGGGACAACAGTTTGAGTAAAGGTTATTATTTAACCAGCAACTAAAATTGCCACCAATAATTCTCTCTCTCACTCTTTTTTTTTTTATTTCTTTTTTCACTGCGTGGCTGCTTGGTTTATGGAATATTTTGACTGATTCATTGTTTGGAATGTACTACAGAGATCATGACTTTGGTAATGGTCTTTCTGCGATCCTCACAGCAACCTATGAGCTGGGAGAATGGCGGTAGGGTTGGGAAATATGTGCTTACAAAAAGTTCACAGGTCTAGAGTCATTAAAAGTGAATCTGAATGTTCTGTGGTGAAACTCTGCCCTAATTTACACTCTTAGTAAACCCCAGGGTAGTCACGATAACTTGGGGGTAAATCAGTGCAGAATCTGGACTATGGATTCAATTCAGAAAGGCTTACTTACATTTAATTTGGTTTTTAGGCCATCTGTCACTCCAGTGAAAAGAATATAGTAAATAACATCTGGACATTTATCTCATTATACATAATACAAAATCCACAATCAGGCCACTTACACTGATAGAATACTATTTCACATTTACACAGCATAGTACTCTTCATCTTCATAAGCGTGAACTAATCAATTCTCATCTCACCTCTGAGGTAAATTTGTAGTATTATCCCCCTATTACACACACACAAACTGAGGCACAAACAGGTTAAGTAATTTGTCCTTAGTGACTGAAAGAGATGGTGGTAGATCCAGAATTAGAACTAAGGAGTTTCTGGCTCTCTGTTTTATGATCAGACCACTAAATTCAAACATTTCTCATAGATTCATAACTTTGATGTCCAGAAGGAACAATTATGGTCTGATCTCCTACATAACACAGGCCACAGAAAATATTCAGAAAGGGAGCAGTTATTGTGAAAGGTTAAAACCTCCAGAGTTTGGTTGACAGTGAAATTCACAAGGGTTAGAGCAATGGACTGTCTGGGTAGGACAGCATGGCTGTGCAGGGGAGGAGGCAGTCTGGAAGGGAGGAAGTGTTTGCATAGGGTTGCCGATATATCCTCATCCTTTCCCATAAACCTTGTAGCTAGGCTCAGTCTGAGTGGGTTTGAGCTTTGGATGCACGTTTCACACACCTCTAACATGAATGCTGGATGCCCTCAAGAGACACTGCTGCAGGTGCAGTCAGCAGAAGCAGCAGCTAGGCTGAAGTTCCGTAGTTATAAAAGGGAAGGGGCTGCAAGCATAGAGCTCACTGTTAGGTCCTGAGTCTACGGAATTCACTTCCTGCTTTAGTCAGTAATAGCCAGAATTTGTCAACCCTCAGACATGTTGCAAGACTAATCTTTTCTCCCTGGCCTGCAGGGAGTTAGGAGAAGAGTGACTGGGGGGACTCTAGGAATTGGTACTGTACATGACCCTTATTCATGCGAAGAGTCAAGCTTAGCCATTCAAGCTATAGACTAACTGCAATCTTTCCCCCTGACAGGCACCATTTGTCCAGTACAACAGCACGGGAAGGATTTGAAGCTTCACGTTTATGCCTCAGCAGTAATTCAGCATTTGTGTTTGTGCAGCACACATTTCCATATCCTGATGGCTAATTATTATTCACTGTGATGTACCAAAGGAAGAATGTTTCTTTTAGCACACCTAGAATTTTTCATCGGTGCCAACCTACTTTACAAAACTTGTTCTCTGACCAAAATATTAAGCAAGAAATGTAAACAGAATGCCAGCTCTTTCATACAAGTATGATCCCACCCTCTTTAAACATGCATTTGATGGAGCAGTTAAAAGGAACAATTTTTTTGGATTTGCCTTTCCACCTACTGTACTGCATACAGAACACATGTTCTGCAGCCCACCAAAAACAAGAAAAGCATGTGGCGTTGTATCTCATTTCTATGTAAAAATTAATGAAAATAATAAAGGCGATGCACTTCCCATTCATAATGAATACCCATGCCAAACTGTACCAACCTTTTCAGACTCCTCCTCTAGAGGGCTTTTTAAATGAGGTCAATAGCACATATAGCTTTACATTTGATTTGAGAACAAACAGCACAGAATAACAGAGCCTGTCCATGGAGGCAAAGGACAGTAACAAGTCTTTCTTTATTCTGATGATGAAAAACAACATAGAAAACTACATACTGCCCCTGTGTTTGCATCAGATATAGATTTCACAGACTGAGCAGGTTATAGAGGGGACCGTGAGCAGAGATGCGCAGTCCCCATTAACAATGCTGAAAGATCAATGCTAGCTAAGCATCAGAATGACAACCCCATATGTCAGATTCAGTAGGACCAAGAGCCTGTGCCTCCCTAGCAAGAACATCATTCCAGAGAGGAGACTGAAGGAATCAGGTGAAATGCTCAGATCCCCCCACCCAGAAGCCGATATCCGAGAGTCCCATCTTAACAATAAGTGGCACCAGCAAGGCCCTTGTGATGGGAATGGTAGGAATCTGCTCCAGTCCTGTGGCCCTATGAAATGGAACTATCTGAACAACTGGTGCTTTGTTTTCCCAGCTGGATGCAGATCAGATCAGCATAGCTTCTTATTTTAATATATATACTTTTTTCCTAGTCTACACAGTTTCATGGCTGTGAGGTGGAAGTAGGGTGACCAGATAGCAAATGTGAAAAATCGGGACAGGGGATTTCTTTCCTTCTAAAGAAAAAGACCCAAAAATCAGGACTGTCCCTATAACATAAGGACATCTGGTCACTCTAGGTGGAAGCCACACTGTGGAGGCAAGACAGAGCCCAGCAAATGCATCCAGCATTGTAGGGGTAGTTGTTCCTGTGGTTAAAACAGGACTGGCTGCTGTCTGTTTTGATACTTTTATTAAAGTGCTTTCTTGTATAGGAAGGAGTTATTTCCTTGCTGAGAGAGTGTTTTTAGTGTAGCATTTTGGTGGCTTCCTGAAGCAGTAGCATCCACCACTGCTTAACCTTTCAATAACTCCCCCATTCCTCTTTATGCCCCAGGATGTGTTGTACTTCAACCTCATTTCTGAGATTCTATGTGAAGTAATACATATGGAAGCCTGATTCAGATTCCTCTGGATCTATGACAGAGTCCCTCTCCATATATGATCATGTATCCACAACAAACATACCTCAGCGCAGGCCGTTTCATAGCCTCTCTTTAGGACACTTCCTAGCCTCTTGTTTACTGAGTCTTTAACTGCAATAGCTCTCTGTACAGAGAAAATGGGCTTTATGGCCAGAGAAGATATCTTATGGGATAGAGCACAATCTTAGCTTTGGAGATCTTCTATAACTTATGGCAAATTTTGTTACAGGTTTTTTGGGATTTTTTGGACAGGGATTAAGCTATTCAGAATCAATAATCTGTACCAATGTTTCTGGGATTGCCAAAACAATATCTCTTTTATATTTTGCTCCATTTAAAAGGGTTTATTTTAGCTATTAGTATTGTTTATGTGTATTTTAGTAGTACCAAGAGACCGCAGGCAAGATCAGGATGCTACTGTGCTAAGCATTACAGAGACTGTCTCCGCCTGAATCTACACTCTAAATAGATGAGATAGACAATGGATGGGGAAAAGGAAGCATTACTGTCCTTATATTTTTTTAAACAGATGGGGCACTGAGGAAAATTCAGATGATGTGACTTTACAAAGGTCCCATGGGAAGTTTGTGGCAGAGGCAGGTCTCTTGTGCTAATCCGATTGAGTACAGATCTCTTGAGCAACAGTCCAATAATTTAACAAAAGGATAATCTCTCCCCTTCTTAAATTATCTACTCTCTGATCATCTTCATCCTCGGTAGTCTGGATTTATTAATTTTAACAATGAATTACTAGTTAACAATAGGTTATCAGCATTACATTTAAAAAAATTTAAATGATTAAAAAAAAAATCTTACTGTCAGTGCCAAATCAGTTTTGTATGAGGAGGAGGAAGTCTCTTCTTCCCCTTCCTCCTCCCATAAGAAATACATCTTAGTGAATGACATTCTCTGCCTTTGATTGCATTACTGAATAGGCAAGTCAGACCAACAAGCCATTGACAAGCATATTTTCAAACACAGCTGTAGTTAGTATGCCTGTAAAAATGATGGGCACCCACAAATTCCCACATTGTCTCGAGCCATTTCTCAGTTGGCCCTGAAAAAAGATTTGTCTCCACTTGGAAAGGCAGTGAAAAGAATGAGACAAGTATCTCTTGCTCCTGTAACTCAAGAGTCCTGAGGAGCATCCTGAAGAGCTAGGTCTGTAATATCCCGGTCAGACACTGTTTTAACCATTCATTGGCTGTGTTTGAAATCTATGGGAGGGAGAACACAGTCTGAGCTCGGGTACATGACATTTTAATTTAAGTCACAAGAAAAACAAATAAACACCAACAGCATGAAAGGGCTTTTTCCTGCACCCCAAATCTCTGTGCATTGTGTCTGTTTGGTTGTACTGACCTCAGGTCTTTCACAGTCACTAATATAGATGAGGATGGGAAATACTATTTACCTTTCACAAGTTCAACCTAAAATTGAGTTTTAAACTAAACATTGCAGTATTCTCCAATTACTTAGGCTGCTGTCCATATGCATCATTCAGAAATGGGTGATTCAGCTCCCTTCTAAAGATCTGTTAAAATGAAAAATAGCTCCTGCTGAACATGCTGAAGTAATGTTTATCCACACTGGCACATCTTAAGGAAACGTACTTGTATGGTAAATTTTAGCACATTTAAATCATTCATTAAAAATACACCTACACAAGAACAATAATATATTACAAAGGACCTGTAATTACAAAAAAATGACAATTTTCCTCTCATGTGTACATCAGTATTTCCTTAAATGCAAGATTCCACAATGAGTAAAGATCCTTGATTTTGTCATTTATTATATACATTTGCTATTTATTACACAAGCCATTGTAGACTCAGATACTCTGGTGATCCATCTAGTAAAAATAATTAGGATAGACAGGCAGAAAGACAAGGCCCTGGCAGGAAAAAAAGCCTCCTGGGGAAGAGACTGTGACTATGCAAAGTGACTACAACCTCAGTTGCTCTGGCTAGGATTTAGGAATCCAGTGCCATCCAAAAACTGGTCAGGAACCTGCTGGGAAAGTGGTATGGTTAGGGTAGCTAGGTTATCACTGTTTCAGGGATTTTAAACTATAGTAATTTAAGTTTAGATTACTTTGCTCTTCTATTTGTGAAATGCATTAGGCCACTGTCTTTCTCTGAAGCTCACATGCAACTCCCCCCCTTTTTATTTTACATGACAGGAAAGTATTTGATGGGTGAGTTATTTCAAGCAATAATTAATTACATTTGGAGCTAGAGAGGTACATGTATACTCTAAGATCATATAGTTTAGTGCTGTGTTGTATAATTATACTAGAGATATTTCTTCTTTTGCATTCAACTGAAAAGCTGCTAACATCCTTGGTTTTTTTTCATTTGTACTGCTTTTGCTGTAAGAGCAGACTGTCATATGTTCTTCCTTTCAGTTGACTGTAAAATGATGAATCAAATTCTGCTCTCAATTACACTGGTGCATCAGTAAACAAATTTTGACACTGGATTCATATTTAGCTTTTATTAAATTGCTTTTCAATGGTATTTGAATATGAGAACCCAGTAACTCTTAAACTTTGCATGGGCGTATTAGATATTTGCATGGGCACTTATTACAGCAACAGGGGAAAACAATGGGAGTCTGGAGCTCTTGCAGGTGTTTTTGATAAAAAGATGTGATATCTGCCTTCTCATGTGTGAATTTCTTCTGGGCAGGAGTTCTTGCCTCTATCTCACTCTTTGCTGTGTAGCACTGTGACAGTCCCTACTCAATATGTAATTAATAGGAAGTCCGTCCTGATTGGAACTGTGGAATAAACACTACTGTTTCTTAGATCTGGTTTGGAAGATTATGCCTTTATATTTGTATATTTGTTGAAATCAATGGACAGATTCCCAGTGACTTCAGTGGGATTTGGATCAGGTCCATAATGCTGAAGCCAACCATCCACCTTCAGAATGCCTATACTTTTCTCTGACTGCTCAGCGTGTATAACAGGGTGATATAACAACACTTAAAGTACCACAAGCAGGATATTTTACAGTGTGAAAAGAAAATCTCCCAGAGAGAGAGAGAGACAGAGACACACACGCAGCTTAATCTGAGAATTTTCTGCTCTGGGGAGCTGCAAATGGGCAACATGGATGCTAATATCTGGAGGAAGGGGGCAGGTGCCAGGCTAAATAAAGAAATGTGAGTGCATGCACAGACCGCACTCCCTTTCATATCCACGGGGAAGCAGAATGTGGAGGGAATTAATGAGTACATTTGACACCAGGGAATAAAATTACAGCATAAACATTGCAGTAAACAACAAAGTCCCAGAGTTAGGTATTAATTTGTTATGGAATAGGCCACAGGTTTCTATTGTCTATGCTATGGCCTGACTAGTGCTTAAGAAGATGGATACTTTGCATTAGGGGTGGAGCCAGTTATATATACTAATGAATACAAATATATAGAGAGAATGAATATGAAGAGCAGTCAGATATACTCATTTGTGGGAAGAGATTGCCTCTCTTCTGATCAACAGCCCCAACCATGATTCCAGGATTGTATGTTTGTTAATAGGAGAATTATAAGTGATGTGGCAGGTGATAAAAACATCTCTCCCAGTATCACATGCTAAAACCCCTTCAAAGTAGGTATATGTCACTAAAAACAAACAGCATGTTCGTTTGCACCATTGCTACCAAGAACTAATAACTTGCTTTCTGCAAGGCACCTAGCCTCAGATTTGCATGTTCTTCCAGCTAACCCTGGATGATGAGATAGGAATATTTATTCTAATTTTATATGGAATACTATGAGACAGCAGCAGCTAAATGATCTGCCTCCAGAGTTTAGTATCCAAATTTTCAGAGAAGACTTGTGCATATTTTTCCTTGATAAAAAACATATATAATGGTGTGTTTGTTGGCATCCCTCAGACTGCATGCATATAGGGCAAATCATATTAGCCTTAGTGATATTAGACACGTAAATCATCTCCTCAATTTTTAATGTCATTAATGCTGTGCTACAAGTATTCTTCTAAAAGATGTAATATAATATAAATTGTTCTTATCTACCTAGGACAGGATAAAATGGAATGAGCTTAAAATTGCAGCAAGGGAGATTTAGGTTGGACATTAGGAAAAACTTCCAAACTGTCAGGGTAGTTAAGCACTGGAACAAATTGCCTAGGGAGCTGGTGAAATTTCCATCATTGGAAGTTTTTAAGAACAGGTTAGAGAAACACTTGTCAGCAATGGTGTAGTAGTTAATACTTAGTTCTGCCTCAGTTCAGGGGAGTGGACTAGATGACCTAGTGAGTTCCCTTCCAGTCCTATATTTCTATGAGTCTATGATTTAAGCAGACACATACATTTGCAGTCAAATCCCTGAATTAATGAAATTTTACTAAAGTTGTATGTCTCTGGCCAATCGGAATGCAGAGATGCTCTACTGTTACTGACCCACAACTGCACGCTTTATTGCTTAAGTATGTCACTCCCTCCTGCACCCCAAGTGGCAAGGGAGCATTTAATTTGCATGTTGACTATAAAGTTTTTGCTCAATAACTTTCCAGTATGGAAATCCCAGTGCTTTGATTGGATTAGGACCATTATTAGCCAGAATTCAAGAGACTGCATAATTATTGTAAGGTTATTTCAAATGTTTATGCAAATATCTGTACTCTGACTACCATAACTCCTTCTACACTGATTGGCTACTGTTGACAGACCATTCATATGGTCACAACACACATGGTCTGGTGACCTGCCCCTCACAATGACACCCTTCCAAATCTTTATTTAAAAAGGATTTATACTCAGCGGGAGCTAACCCCTCTTCAGGGGGCAAGGAGGAGCAAGGTGAAGATACTGAGAAGACATAAATTACAGGGGAACAGGTTAGAAGTTGAGGTGGCCATTTTGTTGTTGGCATATGGGTTTTCTAAATGCAGTAGCCAATCAGACTAGAGAGATTTACATTATCCATTCAGAGGTCAGGGAGAAAGGTGGGACTGTGCATTTCAGAATGATAATAAAAACCTGAGGTTGCTTCCTGATAACTCAGTAATAAACATATCCTGGGCTAATAAAGTCTTTAGTCTCGAACACAGTTTAGTCCAGAACACAGTTATCACCACAAGAATAAGAATCATGCCCAAGTTTATATATAAACATTTATCTTCTGTTTTCAAAGATTTCCCTCCCCCCTTCTCTCTCCCTCTCAGACACAGACACACACATTTAGTCTTACTTCTAAATGCCTGGGCTTTTGTCCCAGGAAAAAGCAAAATAATAATAAGATGCATTAATATAGAAGAGCAGTTTTGGCTTGCACATTTTTAGGACTTTATTTGGATTCAGGTACTCATGTAGTTAGACATTTGTAATGGTGTCTCCAATTAAGTACTTATTTTAATATCTTTATTATTTGTGCATTACAACAGTTGCTTTGGAGCTTTTTCTGTCTGTGGAGCAAAGAAAAAGGCATGTATTATTTAGCTGATATGTTACTGCTTTGGAAACATTCCAGTCTAGCATGGTGACCCGACTGCACACATGCAAACTAAGTCTACATACGAGAAGTTTTTAATATCATTTCAACCGAGAGAGTGCAATGCAGCAAACTGCATTTCTAAATGAAATACTTCTGCTGTTTTTGTTCTCCCTCGTCCAAAAGAGTAACGCAGGGAAGAAATTGTGCCTAAGGAATTCCTTCCTTGCTTTAGGGAGACTGAAATGTATTACTAGCCTTTATGACTACCTCTGCATCAGCTCAGTGGTGCTCCCAGTGCACTGGTGTACAGAGATAAGGATCAACCCACTTCCTTGTCCCTCTGTCTGCTCCCTGCTCACTTGCTTCAGTGAGAGTAGAGAGAATAGTGGGTGTACAGCAACTAAGGTCTAGGAAAGTCATGCAGAAGAATAGGGAAGATCTGACTCCCACGTACACACTTGTGTAGCCACAGCAGCTGGGCCATGGTCTGGCCCTACAAGGAGAGGAAGTATTTTCAAATGGACAGAAGAGAGGACTGGGAACCAGGACTCTGGAATCTCACTCCCAGTTCAATTGCTGACTTACTATAGGACCTTTCGGGTAACTAATCTATAGTTTGTATAATACTTACCCTTCCTCAGAGAGTGTTGTGTGTCTTAATTAACAGTTGTCAAATGCCTGGAGATCATTGGTTAAAAGGAGCTGCTGTATATAAGCACTATCATGAATTATTACAAAAATTTTAAGTGCCATAGCATTATTTACAATTATTTTTATTGAAAATCCCATTCCCGGTCAGAGGCTGATGTGATTAGGTCATTACAGCAAATATTTATGGACAACATACAAATTGCTGAAAACTCAGAATTCTAATGTACAAGTAGCCAGCCACATCCTTAGCATGCTGTGCAAACAATGCCTCAATAGCAGTGATAGCTCTGTTTTGGAGTTGCAGAATCATCTACCTGCTGCATTCTAAAGTGATTTCAGCATTTAACCTATTCCTAAAGATGCTTCTGAAATGTTCACAAACATCATTGCTAGCATCAGTTGCCTTGGGCAGCAGGAAACTTATCTCTCTTCACTGCTTGATCTCAGGCTGTGCATACTGTGTAGTATCATTATTAGGTATCAAGAACAAGTGTGATTTTCTTCCTTGGTGTGAAAAGAACATACAATCATTTAGCCTTCAAACCCATAATATTGGAGGGAGCAAGGGACCTGGCTGTTAGAACTGGTTCAAATCTGTATTTTTCTATTGGTTCCCTGGTGGCAATGTGTATTTCTTATCTTCCCCAATAACATACATAAAGGAGTATTAAGCAACAAAATGGAGCACTCCCCACTTCAGTCATTGATATTAAAAAATCAGCATATGTCAGTTACTGTACAGTGACATCTGAGAAACCACAGTTGTTCAATGCACTTTGAATAGGAAGTAACTATAATAACTGCATGGTATCTGTTGACAAAGTTTTAAGGGTGACCAAGCTATCTTCAAACACTATGGACAAAACAGCATAACTTCTCTGCTTGCTTCACTCTTTTATTTCCAATCCCTTCTATTGGTATGTGCCCCTTTGTCTCTTTTACAATCAGAGTATAGCAATCCAAAATCAGGTCCAGATTCAGCCCCTCTGACTAGCTGCGCTTGAAGGGAGCTTGCAAAATTTTGGGGATATGTCTTGCCTATGTGCAATTCAAGAGCTCCTTGTCTCATTTCTTAGCCTTCTTGGATAAAATAATTTAGAAATTTTGTGTGCTGAAAATAATAACTCCCAAGACTGTGGTTCATATCAAATTTACTGGTGAATCAATTAGCTTCTCTGCCAATATTCTTGAAAACAACCATGTGAGAGTCAGAACTATGCAGGGCGTCCTGTTAACCTTAGTGGTTCTAGAATCTTTTCCAGCCCAACAGAACCCAAATAGTTAGTTTCCCAAGCAAACTACAAAGAACGTTTTGTAAAAAGCAACAAAGAGTCCCGTGGTACCTTATAGACTAACAGATGTATTGGAGCATGAGCTTTCCTGGATGAATATATCACACCTGACCCTACCCTCCTCAATGTGGTCTAGCCAGTGAAGGATACTGAAACAAAATAGCTATAAAATGTCTCATTCAGCATTCAAATGAAGGTTTGAGAGATGAGCCAGCATAGTCTCCTGTAGTAATTTTACTTACCACAGTGTGCCCTTGAAAGTCTCTCAAAATCACTCAGGGCAGTAAAATCTTGAAATCTGAAAACCAAGTGTTCCACTTTAGCTATAGCTAATTAGTCCACACATCCTGCAATGCAAAACTATAAATGACTCTGTGTATAAAACTATTTGGGGGGAGCCAGTGAATTTGCATGCTAATACAAGGTATGGGTTGTAAAGACAGCCCTGTCCATTATAAATGGGATATCAAAATGGTACCAATTATGAAGAAGGGGGTGAACTGCTTTATAAACCAACTGCCTTGTGCATCTGACTAATTGCTCTACACACTGTACAGTCCAAAAATACAATTGACCCTGTCTGTAAAGCTATTTTGGGCAACCAAGGAATCATTAGCATGCCAAAACCAAGTGCCAGTTATAAAGGAAGGAGTGTGACCACTGTCACCATCTGCCTCTTATATCACTGGCTGATCTACACACACTGCAAAATCTCTTTTTCACTGAATGCAAAGTAAAAATGAGGCCCTAGGGGATTTTATGCATAGAGCACTTGCAGTATTCTGTAGAAGAGTAATATCTTTCAAAGTGCTCCTCTGTTCAGAGGGAGGCCTGGTTGGCCAGAGCCACTGTTGCTTGGAGTATTGTGTCTTTGTATACTATTTTGGGTAGACATAATCTTTTCTGGGGTTGGTCCTTTTATTTTCCCCCAGTGGCAAAAACACATGCAAAAAGTTCCTTAGAGAGTCAAGCAACATGCTAACATTTTTCCACGAATAGGCAGTAAACATTAGCAAATTAAAGACTTAAGGTTAAGGCTGTCTGAAAATTGAAGAATGACAACAATGGACCAGATGCTGCTGCCTTATACATTCCCAAAGCATTGTGAATAGCTAGCTGTACCATAAAAATGCCCAGGTTTTTTATACAATGTCATGATCTTTTGCATGCATCAAATGGTTCCAACACCTGTTTTTTTCATGTCCACGTCTCCTATATAATTTGCATGATCCAGCACATACTGGTGTTTATTGTGTTCCTCTTAGCCTCAAAGAGGAACTGCTACTATAGTATCTTTGTGTGCAACTGTTGAGAAACGCAGATTCTTATCACTTAACTTCTTGGGTTAGCCTCTTTTTAAAGAGAAATTATTTCACTAGGTTGCAGCTTTTTAGCTGCTAACTGTTGCTGGTAACTGCTCCTATTTGCTCCTGGTGTCATTCGCCATGGTTTCAAAACAATACAATCACGTTTTGAAAAATGAAAACTGTCAAATATCCACTGAGAACCAGCAGCTGAATTTCAGAAAGAAAGGAATGAGATCAGACACAATTTTCTTTCTGGGATGCAAGCTTGGGAGCTAGGAAGAGAAGGCAACGGATAAGCCCTTTTCTGCATACATCTTGAAATACTGCACACACCTGAAAGTTTATGAAATGTGTATCATTTAATTCCCTGTGCCAGGAATTTCCCAACAACTACTCTTGCCAAACAAACTCTGTGGTTTGGATTAGCAAATGCTGACTCTTAGCTCCATAGGTTTCATTCATTGCTGGATATGAGCTAGTGAAATGAATGGTGGAACAGTGTGTGAACAAACTTCTTGTTCCAGAAACACATCCACAGATACATTCTTAATTGTAAGTGTTAATCCACTGCACACAGACATCTGCCCTATTGTGGGAATGTAAATAACTTTTCATATCACATTCTGTCTGATCCTTTTATTTGCTCTTTGTATCACTCACTGCCTTGTGTGGCCCAGTCTAGCCTCAGTGTAGTTCAACCACCTTTATCTAGTACTTCTTTAATAGCATGATTAGCCTATTCACTAGATGGTTTCTACTTTAGTTTAGACATATCTCCAATAACTTTAATTTCTTAATTTTCAAGAACAGAGTCTCCTCTCTGCGCTCTTCTGGGAATCCTTCATTGGGCTTTCTGTCTAGTCACACAGAAGCTTATAGACTGACTCAGCAAAAACAAAAGACAGAGTCAGAGAGGATTTTCTTCAAAGAATGTTCATAATCAGAAAAATTACTCCTTAGCAATGAAGATGTTTGAGAAGATTCCCCCAGCTTCAGGATCAACGCAGGGAGTGGAGCCCTACCTTCCAATCAGCATATCTGTTTTCTCCCCCAAGCAGTCAATTTACAGTCCTTCCATGTACACAGAGCAGGGAGAAGGTGAACTGAAGTTAATCCCTAATTTGCTGAGGACCAAGTTATTAACCAATCTTGTTTACCAAGGTAGTAGTCCAACTTTCACACATACAGGACCCATAGATAACTATAAGCTGGATCATTGCTTATTCCAAATGTCTATTTGAGGTGATCTACATGCACCTTCCATTTCAAAAGAACGTAATATGGAACAAATGGCAAACAGGCTGTGTCTTTTACGACCTTGTTGGTAGTTAGAATATTACTATCTGTGGAACATACTGTGATAAACAGCACAGCTTCCTCCCTAACTTCATATCTTTGCGTCTAGTTTGTTTTGGTTCTGAAATATGTTTCATTCCTCTGTCTTTTTTTGCAGTCATATTGCCAGTCAAAGCCAACACTAGCTCCAGCCACTTCTGGTTACCAATTCCTGCATTGAGCTCTCAAACTCAGCTGTTAAGACAACATCCTCAGTTATACCATACCTGAGACAGAAGCATCTGCTGTCTGCAATGCATGTGATTATTTCATTATAAAGACTGAACAGATGCAGTGACATAATGCAGTCCTGCCTATCTGCTTTCCTGGTATTAAGCCACTATGTTTTGTCATTTTGCTCTGGTAGCTGCTGTTTTCTGGTAATAGGAGAAACAGTACAACAATATGTAGGAAAGCCCAAAATTCACAACAACAGAGTCCATGTGAGACGGCTGGGGTGTAATCGTCATTGCCCTGAAACCCATCTGATTTCCTAGTTTTGTACTGAAGACTTGTACTGAAGAGGAAGTGGCAGGAGTAGAATGCGGAGAGCTAGACTGTCTTTACTTTGACATGTTTTTCTATTTCCACTTGCAGGGTATTATTGCTGCAGTGGCAGCGTCTGATGCTGGTTCACATGTTGTAATTCACAAACATCACTGTTGGTGGTGTCTTCAGCACAGATTTCACTGCTGGAGTTCACATTGGAAAGATAGTCCTCCGATTCCCAACTCACTATAGAAGTCATTGTCTTTTTTACCATATAGCTAATGCCAGCTTTAACATTTTGCTGTGTGTGATCTAAAATACAAAAAAGCCCCTATTTTATATTACCTTTACAAAATTCTACAAGCATCATGCCATCTTTTTAACACTAACAACTTCAAAAGAGCAAAACTAACTTCATACTAAACAACTCCAGTTTAAGTGAAAAGCTAGAGCACTTACACTGGTCAGGATGACCCATTAGAGATATATTTCATACTGTCAAAATAACACCTGTGCATACAAATAACATGAATCAAACAAACTAGCACAATTTACAATAAATAATAAAAGTTGAGCAATATGAAAGACAGAGACATGACTTCCAGAATAACTGCCAAGAAAAAATTTAGCATTTCTTTATTCTCTCACGAATCCCATGTGCCAAATTCATATGAATGTTATTTTGACGTTTTTAAAACACCCAATTAAAAAATTAAAAAAAAATGTTTAAAAAACATTAATATCTCCTAGGCTCCTGCTGCATCTGCTTCATTGATTGCTCAGTGTCAGTCTAGATAGCATTCTAGTCTTGTCTTTATTTCATACGATTTTGCAGTGTCTAGCAGATGCTAAGCTATTATATCAGGCAAGAAGAGTCTGAGTGAAGAAGACAGACATGTCACAAACAAACATTTGTTAGAATAATCATAGAATGTGAGCTAGGCTCCCCTCCTCACTCTATGTTTCTAGGATCTTGAAACTACAGTGAGTCCAAGAACACAAACTTTGCAATGCAATTCTCTTGGTCTGGACCGTAATACGCAGAATGTAAGCTACTAGACCTGTACAGTCTGTGCATTCTAGGATAAATTCAAGAGTAAGTTCAGTGAAGTCAATGGAATTATACTTTAAACTTGGTATGGGAGGAGAATCATGCCCTGCGTGTTTGAGAGGACATTTATTTCACTGAGTATCTAAGGACATATAGCTTACCCTAACAAACAGTAATTTTATGGTCTAATAGCCACACAATGTACATCCTAATGTCCCAGTGATAAAAACAGAACCTACCTTAAATTATATGGCCCAACACTGGAGTGAAATGGTGCAAATTCCTTACCTTGGAGTCTGTCCTTTAGCTATTGCGACTCACTTCTTTACTAGTATTTGGCTGCTTTCATAAAGGAATAGAAGTCAATGTTTGAGACAAAGAAAGAGTCCAACCTGCCAACTTCAGAGAGGCTTCCCTAACTGTACGAAAGCTTCTTCCCCTCCCCCTAGTTCTGCCAATACAGCTTAGTCCTGACCTCGGGTATCCCTGCTGTTCCACTATTGAACTTCTCCTGAGCAGAGACTGACAATCATGGTAAATTGTGCCAAACTGTGTGTTGATTTTTTAATTTGGACAAGTGTCCACTAGGAACTAGATTACGGGGACCACGCTCATTTCACCTGACCTAAATTGTTTTTGAAGACCTCTAGAGGTGAAAGGTTGTGATTACAGTCACTGCAACACCTCACATTTCTCTCCCTTTTTCTTTTTTTCATAAGACTTCTTTTCCCAGAGATATTCCAGAATTTCTGTTTCCTAACACTGGAGTTTTCACTTAGTTTTTTACTATATTTTAATATGGGTTCCATCATAAGCCGAACCTTCATTTTTTTCACCTTCAAATTTCTGATTCTAATGCACTCATCATTTGTGTCTGCAATGTATGTAATTTGGATATCTAAGTACCTGAACATGCCCTCAAGTTACATACTCTGACACCTATGGCCCCAATGCAAGAGTACCCTTTCACCCACACACAACCACACTGAAGTCAATAAAGTCAGGGTCATCTGCACAGTTCACAATGCAGGATTGTGGCCTCAATGGCCTAAATTACAGAGGCAGACCACAACAGATGCAAAATGTTCCAGTATGCTGATGTGTGTCTGTATGTAGTAACTCGCTGCTGGCTTATTAATATATCAAATTACAGCACCTCCCACCACTTCCAAGGTTAGCAGAGTATGAGGGCTCTGTATTCCCATTTATTACTGTACACCAGACATACAGATTGGGTAGAAGAGCTCGTAAAAAAAATCTTTTTGATGGAAGATGAAAAAATGGCTTTCAACTAAACAGAAAAAAAATCTATTTTCATAGACAATTTGTGTTTTCTCAGAAAAAAAACAAAACAAAAAAACAGGAAATTTTGAGTGGTTTGGCAACCAAGAACTGAAAGCTTCCGCAGAAAAAATATAACAAAAGTGATATTTTTTCAAAATTTTAGAACAAAATCATTTTCCGACCAGCTCTAACACATACTGATATGTAAGAGGTGTGGTATACTCCTGCTTACTTCCCTGTTTTAGCACACAATCTAACTCGCCATCGATCCTATAGATTTTTCTGTGTAATTCCCTTAATAAGAGAGAGAAATGAAATAGTCTGTGATTAATAATATTTGCCTTTATATGGTGCCAAACTAGAAGGTCATACCTCACTGAAGTGAGTAGAAGTGAATAAGAGTCTCCCACTTCCCACATTGCTTCTGCTGAAGACAGCTTTCTCCAAGACTGAAACCAACTCGGTTAACAAGGATAGCAGCATGTGTGTTAAAATTTGTTACAGCTGTACCTTTGCAAGGATACATTTTTCTTTTAAATTTGCAGAATATTAAACAATGCAACCAGAATTTTGAAGATAGAGTGAAATGTAAGGCTATGGAAATTAATTAATTATTTTTATTATTATTTTGTGGGAGAGTGCAGGCGGGAAAGTGATTCTCTGAGCTTTCAGTAAGACACATTTACAATCTTCCCAACACAATCTGTCCCAGCAGAAGCCACTTTATTGTTCAGGCGAAGCAGAGGAATATTACAAAATGGGGAGAGAGGAAATGGATGAAAACAGAGCTTCCTTATGCTCTGCTAAAATTTCAGTTGGTGTCAACTGAGTATGTTAAGAAATGATATTTTTGGCATCACTTTATTTTTAATTTTTCTCCCCAAAGCAAGTAAAGCATACACCTCTCACTGAGGACTAGGGTGACCAGATGTCCCCATTTTATAGGGACAGTCCCGACTTTGGGGTCTTTTTTTTTTATACAGGGTCCTATTACCACCCCAATTTTTCACACTTGCTGTCTGGTCACCCTACTGAGGACTGTGTCCTTGCCAAGCTCCAAATGGAATGTGTTTTGCTGTAGCCCTGTGCAAAAAATAGTGATGAGATTTTTTTGTTAACCATGGGAAGAGTGTATTTGTTCTCTTCCCTGAACTTAAGAAGGAATTTCACTTAAATTTAAAACAAGAAAAAATCTTTTAAAAAAAATCAACTATGGGTAGACCTTATACATGGAAAATTTCAGTCCCAAAACTAAGAAAATCATAAGTGTGTAAAACCAGAGGCTTAAAAATGCGTTTTGTTCTATAGTTATAATGAGAGGGGATATGACCTACACCCATTATAACAGACTTGCCCTTCACCAAGAGATTTAAGATTATTCTATTCTATACTTCACTAATTGCTTTGGGGCAAATAAAGCCTATCAATACTATCTTGCAATTACTCTTGCCTTCATGAGATATGAACTATCAGGAAAGAGATGAGACCAATAACTATCAACACCACTGTCTCAATGGAAATCTAAGGAAGAGCACAGTGGAAAGAAAAGTCAAGTAAAGATTAAATAGGTTTACGATAAATAAGTTATTCACACCTTAACAAATAGATTATTCAACAGAGCTGAGTTCTGGATTTACAGGCAAACACTAAGGGCAAAATGTCCTTTGTTAAAACATGAAAAAAGAATAATAAGTTATGTCAGGTTCAGCTAAGCTTCTGGGGCCTGATCCGAAGACTTTGAAGTCAATGGGAATCTTCCCAATGACAGCGATAGGATTTGGATCAGTCAGAATTCTCTCAAGTAGGACAATAATACAGATATTCAAAGAGCCATAGAGTCAGAGTTTAAGCCCAGAAAGACTATTATATCATCTAGTCTAAGCTTCTGAAAAAAACATGCATTAAATTTCCAACCAGCTGTCCCCTAAACTTGTGCTTGGCTAAAACATATCTTCCACAAAAGCATAACGTCTTGATTTGAAGACATCAAGAAATATAGAATCCATCACTTCCCTTGATAGTTTTTTCCAATGATTAATAATTCTCACTGTTAAAAATTGTGCCATATTTACAATTTGAATTTATCAGGCTTCAGCTTCCAGCCATTGGTTCTTGTTATGCCTTTCTCAGCTAGATTAAAGAGCCCTTTAATACCCAGTGTTTTCTGCCTGTGAAGATACTTATACACTGGAACAAAGTTACGTCTCAATCTTCTTTTTTGAGAAACAGATTAAGCTCTTCAAGGGCTGGAGGAAGAAAAAGCCATACAATGAGAGACTTGATTCATTTCTGTGGGTCTTTTCAGCACTCTCTCCAGTTTTTCAACGTTCCTTTTACAATATGGACACTAGAACTGGTTGCATATTCTAGTACTGGTCTCATTGATGTCATATACAGAGATGAAAACACCTCTATGTTCCTGCTCACTACTCCTCTGTTTACACATTTAAGGACATTAGACCTTTTTGCCACTGCTCTGAACTTGGAGCTCATGTTGAGTTGCTCCTCCGCTATGATCCCTAGATTCTTTTCAGAGTCATTGCTGTCCAGGATATCTTGCCCTCGCATTATGTTGGCATGGCCTGCATTCATTGTTCCTACATAACTCTGCTTTTGGTTGTATTAAAACACATTTTGTCTGAATGGGCCTAGGCTACTAAGTGGTCCAGATCACTCTGTACTATTGCCCTGTACTAACCATTATTTACCACTCCACCAGAACACGTGTCATCCACAAATTTTATCAGCAGTGATTTCATATATACCTCCAGATCATTGAGGAAAATATTGAATAGCATTGGTCCTAGTACTGAAACCTGAAGAATCACAATAGAAACACTCCAATTTGATGGTTCCCCACTGATGACTACTTTTTGAGATCTGTCAACAGTTCTTAATTCATTTATCATGTAATTTATTGATATTGCCCAATGCTAATTTTTTAATCAGAATGTCATGCAGAACTAAGCCAAACACCTTACAAAACTCAAAGTATTCATGTATAATACATCCCGCCATCTTAATATAGACAGCAAGTGTGAAAAATCATGACGGGGGTAATAGGAGTCTATATAAGAAAAAGACCCCAAAATCGGGACTGTCCCTACAAAATCGGGACTTCTGGTCACCCTATCTTAATACCATACTAACACAATCTGGTTCAAAGCTGCTAAATTCTTTTCTATTTTTTAATATTCCATGTCCAAGTTTTCAACCTTGAACAGTAACTGAAAAATGGAAATTAAATAATTTACCAGTTTCAGTTTCTAACCAGTAAATTGCTGTGAATTTGTAACCATACTATCATTTTCATTGTACTACATTGGCCATTTAGGTGAATGATAACCCAGCAGGACAGCACCATGCAGGGCTAGCAAACAAGTAAATCATTTAGATTGCACGCTACTTTCGACTGAAAAAGGGGCAGTAAATCTGCTCTGGCATTGCCTTCTCTTTTGTTGAATTTTCAGGATGGTGCAGTCTTCTCTTTGAAACAAATAAAAAAATTCTACAGGTTTAATTTATTGCCTAGTTTTTGCGCATAATGACTAAGGCTGACCAATACAAGTCAATGCACCAGAAGAATAGGTTTAGTCATTTAAGAGCATGCCAGATATAACATACTGTCAGTTTGAAGCCCATATAGAGGAAATTCTGGTTACGGAATGGCGCCATCTAATGGCTTTTGTTTTTACTGCAAGATCTGAAAATTAAATAAAAAGCTATGGCTTCTGGACATAACAGCTGCTCCTACTCGTCTCCCTCCCACCCTTCTCTCCCCACAGCCTCTCTTAGTAGACATTTAGGTTTGGTCAATATACAGAGTTAAGTCAACATAAGTTGCCTTCTGTCTACATATTTGTACCTGTGTTTACACTCAAATTTGTCTCTGGACACAGCTAATATCTCTCAACTGTTTCAAAGCTATAAATGCAGTGGCATTATCTCTGTTATTTTCACTCATGGAAGTACTGCCTTTCAGAAGCGAGTGTATACATTTGACAAAGAATGAGAGGTGTGGTTTAGCATGGGAATGTGGGACTAGAAGTCAAGAGGCTTTGCGTTTCTTCTCCTCTCTGCCACTGATTCAGTGTGTCACCCCCTGCAAATTACTTAATCTCTCCATGGCTCAGTTTCTGCAGCAGTAAATTCTACAAGAATACATGGGTGTCTTTTGTAAGACACTTCGATATCGCTGAATGAAAGGCAGGATACAAGCACGAAGTATATGGATTGCAGCCAGGCAGCTTGTATATGTTAATATACGTCTATCTCTACACAGTAGCTCACTTGTCATCAGCCTCCTAGACAGAGTAAGAGAAGACAGTGAAGCAGCTTTTAAAAGGCCAGTTTTAAATGTTTAGTGAAGGTGTGCTCATGAAAGGTGCCTGACTGACAGCACTGGAGACTGATACCCTATGTTTATTCACAGAACAGATACAGCACAGGCAGCAATCTTCGATACCTACCCCTACACTGAGGCTGTGTCTACACTACAGCCAGGATCGACGCTCTGAGATCGATCCACCAGCGGTCGATTTAGTGGGTCTAATAAAGACCATCAAATCAACAGCAGATGGCTCTCCAGTCGAACCCTGTACTCTACCCCCAACGAGAAGAGTAAGGTAGAGTTGATGGGAGAGTTTCTTCTGTCGACCTCCTCGTGGTGTAGGTTCCGCGGTAACCCGACCTAAGGTACGTTGACTTCAGCTACATTATTCATGTAGCTGGAGTTGCGTAGCATAGGTCGACTTACCGCGGTAGTGTAGACATACCCTGAGAGTAGTTGACTATTCTTTAAATGGTAACAATCTGGACTAGTGACTAAGGACTATAATGGGGTTCATCAGGCCTTCTCTACCCACTTCTGGAGTCATTGGCACCAACAGCCCCTACTCAGGCCAGGCTATCAACAAAACTTAGTCTTCCAGAGGCCTAAAGGGCCAGGAGGAGACAGTGACCAATCAGGAACCCGCAGGCCAGTAAAGAAGGCTTGCCTGCTTCTTCTCAGGAGCAGAACTGGGTGAAACTGGAATGGAAGGTGCCTTCAAGAGCTGCAAATAAGAGCTTGTCTTTGAGGTTTTGTTTTTTTATTTAAAGGCATAGACCGCCAATTTCTGAGTTTGTTATTTTTACTTGCAGAGACTGATGCTGAGCTTATGGTATAGGCCACCATGCTCTAAGCAGGCAGCCATAACCTGTGGATGAATGACGGGCGTGCCTGCAGTACCATGCTTGGCCCCAGAGGGGGCATGATGGCACAGCCCATGAAGGTTCGATATCCTTTTACCTATGGCCCTACCAAATTTAGGGTCTGTTTTGGTCAATTTCAGTCAGAAGATTTTAAAAATTGTAAATTTCCATGATTTCACCTATTTAAATGTGAAATTTCAGAGTGTTGTAATTGTAGGAACCCTGACCCAAAAAGGTGTTGTGTGTGTGTATGGGGTCACTAAGTTATTGCAGGAGGGGGTTGCAGTACCGCTACTCTTACTTCTGTGCTGCTTCTGGCAGCGGCTGCTTTCAGAGCTGGGCACCTGGCCAACAGCCACCGCTTTCTGGACATCCAGCTCTGAAGGCAGTGCAGAAGTACGGGTGGCAATACTATGACCACCCTGCAACTCCGTTTTGGGTCAGGACCCCCAATTTGAGAAACTCTGGTGTCCCCGGTGAAATCTGTATAGTATGGCATAGAAGCACACAAAAGACCAGATTTCATGGTCTGTGACATATTTTTCATGCCTTCAATTTGGTAGGACCCTATCTTTACCCACTGGTTCTCAACCAGGGATACGCATACCCCTCAGGATACACAGAGGTCTTCCAGGGGGTACTCAACTCATCTAGATCAGTGTTTCTCAGCCTGTGGGTTGCAGTCCTCAGGGGGTTCATGGGAATAGTTTAGGGAGATCGCAAGTGCAGGGCCAGCATTAGGGATGGCAAGCAGGGCAATTGCCCAGGATCCCATACCACGAGGGGTCCCACAAAGCTAAGATACATGGTTCAGCCCTGCTGCCTAGGGATCAGGTTTCACACAAGACTCACAAGTGAAAAACGGGTTGAAGTATCATACTGAAATATAAATAAAATATTTATATTCCAATTGATACGTTTTAGAATTATATGGTAAAAAATGGAAAGTGTGCAATTTTTCAGTAATAGTGTGCTGTGACACTTTTGTATTTTTTTGTCTGATTTCGTAAGCATGTAGTTTTTAAGTAAGATGAAACTTGGGCTACACAAGAAAAATCAGACTCCTGAAAGGGGTACAGTAGTCTGGAAAGTGAGAACCGTTGTCTTTATCAATCTCACAAGTCATCTAGTCTGTCTGTTGTTTTTTAAAGTACCTGAGACTGTATGAAAAGGGCTGAAATAATGCGACACTGCACTTATCCCCCAACCTCCCAGAGATTGAGAAGAGTTCCTTCTCTCTTACAGACTTAATATTTAGTATTATATCTGAGATGAGCCAAGGAATGAACAACAGGGAAGACTTAATTCTGAATCTGCAACAAACTTGGTGGCCACAGAGGTAAACCTAACATATTGAAAATGGGCAAGTCACTACGGAAAAATTTGGTACAGTTTCTTCTCCCACTGACTTTTTCACCTTCAGAAACAGTCTTTTATATCTATATCTGTTTATATATAGAAAAAGATATAAGTAAATTGGCTAAAGATCATGGAAACCTATAAAGTGCTTCACTTGCTCTCTAGCGGTGAAAATATTTTTCAAAAAATAACATTTCCATGAAAAGAAAAAAGTGCATGAAAGACGGGGAACAAATGATACAAATGCAAGCACTGGCAGTAGTATATCCAATTATTACATCTCTGTCCTGTGTTTTCTTTTAAGTGCTTTTAGAGAAGGCACTACAAAGTGGTTGCTGCAGCTGACAAAGTTTTCACATGTTCTACTGTTGCACAGATTTTTAAAATTAAAAGTACCTGAGCCAGTATGAAAGTATGCATCTGCAGACTCAGCTACAGCTTGGCTGTCCCCTTATGTGTGCAAAGCATGGATCTGTTTTGTAGCATAGATGGGATTGAAATAGGGTGACCAGACAGCAAGTGTGAAAAATTGGGATGGGGGTGGAGGAGTAATAGGAGCCTATATAAGAAAAAGACCCAAAAATCGGGATGGTCCCTATAAAATCGGGACATCTGGTCACCCTAGACTGAAACATGTTTTCAGAATCAAGAAACATCTTTGAACATCCTTACTTTAGCAATTCTTAAAACACATTTGGGTTCCATCTTACACTATAAAACAGATCTATCTTTTAAGCATGGTGAGTGACAATATTGAACCTGGGCTCCCTATACCATTACATTTGTAGTGTACATGAGGACTTGATATCAATACTTTCTGTATGTAACTATATATTTATATAGCTCCCAAAAAACAGAGACCTGTAATACCTGAGCTAAAGAAGAACTCTTTTAGAGGTGAGAGAGTAGCATAACGGTATTGTTGCTGGAGCCTGCCTCTAGAGAGGGTCATGACCTAAGGAGCAGATATCACTAAGACCTAAGAACAGGAGTGAAAAATTTATTGCCTGGTTATCCTCCTAAAATGGGAGAGTGCCTAAAATTTAATATTTATTTTATATCTATTTTATTTAAAAACTATCTTATTAGTAAAAATGACGAGCATATTTTATTGTGTTATCAGCAACTACCTATGGAGAAGAGCACTTATTAAAATCCTTAAAAAAATGGTATGTATGCTTCATCTTTAAAGGTCCACTCAAGTACTCAAATTGTTGTAAATTCAATATAAAAGCCCCAGGGCAAAATTCAAGTATAAATGTAGCCTTAGCATATATTTACAAGTGTGCTCAATATTGACCCTAGAAGCAGGAAATGGAAGCAACAGTTTGGGACATCTACAGTTGTCTTTCAAGTTGGAAGATGTAGGTGCATGAGGCAAGCTTCTTTAGATGTGGTACACTGGCTCATATTCTTACTTTTGCCTATATTGACCAATAACCAAGGACTGTTATGGGATGCGTGTTTGGATAATAAGAGATGAAGGTAGAGGAAATGCAAGCTGACAGTTCAGATGGAAGAACATCTTAAAGAGTAAAGGGCAGCAGTCTAGAGATCATACTGATGTCTAACTAAAGCTTTTCTTTCACATTGGTTTTAACAAAATAGAACAAAAGGCAGGCGAGGAGTGGTTTAGGGAGAGTGCTTTTTTCTTATTCTGTGTGGGAAATATCGGATATTTTAAGAATGGAAAGAGGCCAGGAAATCTACTGAGAGTAGTTGCTTCCTCTGAGCAGAGTTTATACTCACAATGTAATTTTCCTCCAAATACTTGTCTAACCATTTTTTAAAAACTATTTATACCCTTGGTTCCTATCATTGCCCTTGATATTTTTCCCATATATTAACTATTTTCTGTATCAGAATTGTCACTTTATTTCCTTTCGCTACCAGCTCACTGTTTGTACCCACTGGCTCAGTAGTTTAGAAAGCCTTAGAACATCTATATTGTCTAGATCTTTTGTATTTTTTAAGTCAATGCTAATATTGTTACTTTCCAAAGATCCTCTGTCTGAATAATGGGAATCATTGACTCCCTGGGATACTTCTAGAGTATATAGATGTCCAAGGTGCATCTGAGGAAGTGGGTATTCACCCACGAAAGCTCATGCTCCAAAACGTCTGTTAGTCTATAAGGTGCCACAGGATTCTTTGCTGCTTTTACAGATCCAGACTAACACGGCTACCCTCTGATACAAGACTGCTATAGTTTCCCCAAATGTGAGCTTTCAGTGTTTTGTGTGAAAAAGTTTCCAACTAAAGCCAAGGGTACATTCCACCCTTAGGAAAAATGAGGTCAATACAATGCTTGTTATAAGGCCTGATCTGACAGTTCTGGAGACTGATGTGACCTAGATTTATATACAGCAGGCTCAGCACAGGGAATAAGAGAGCATGTTTCTTCATGTGGCCCTACTAACATACTTGTTTTGAGCAGAAAGGATCACTTCTAAAGCAGAGGGACTAGTTCAGCCCATTCAATCTACCACTGCTCAGACTACCAAAGTGCCAAATGGTATTAATTGTGCCAGTGGTTTTTGTACTGTAAACAATTACAATCACCAAACTAAATTAGCACAGGCCATCAAGCAGTTATCAGATGGTAACACTGCTATTTAGGTGGATTTGCTTTTTATCCTCCATTACAACTTCCAGGACCATCCACTTCCCTGAGTTTGTGGGATATAGGTGCGCTAACAGAGATTAAAACCCTACCCAAAGCAGTCAGCTAATCCTACAGTCACTGCTTTAATTACAAAGAGGAACTGTCAAATGAGGCACTGCTTGCTTGCAATGCAGAAGTTAAATTAACATACTTAGCAACCTTCAGCTCTCCAGAGAAGGAGGAAGGAATGTGTGTGTTGGTGAGGACAACAGCCAAATATAAACTGGCAGTCAGGAAAGCAGGAAACACTGTCATTTTGCTATTCAACTTTGCCTGATGGAAATTGCACAGCATGGGAGCATGTCTTAGTTTTTTTGTTTGAACTAACCACCCACAATGCAGATTATTTTTTCCTTGTGAATACCAGCATCCCGATGTGGGTTCTATACATCTCCTCTCTAGAACAGCACAGAGCACTACAGGTCACATGCCATGCACTAGTAGACCAGAGTAGATGGCTCAACACTGGAAAAGGAAAGGACTGCTGCAGGTCACAATTGAGGTATACTGGCACAACAGTGTTTGAAAGAGTGTAGTGGTCTTATCTTATGACTGGTTCCTAATCCTTCATTTTTATGAACATTAATTCCCCAAAAGAAAAAACAGAAATAAAATCGAACAGACTGCAGTTAAAGGTGCAGTCCTCTTTTTTGATCACTCTTCCTTAGAATGTTACACCCATCTTCCTTGATTCCAGTCAATACAAGTTCACTGAATGGGTGTGTCCTGTTCGCCTCCTTTTTATGAGAAGGCTGTCATTAGCACACTTCATTCTTAGAACTGCATGCTGCTTTTCACATGTCACTGATATATAATGTGAGCACAATTGGTCCCAATAGTGGTCCTTGTGACACTCCACTAATCAGCTCCCTTTATCTTCAGAGCTTCAGCTAATAGCTACTCTGTCCTTGATAAGCAAATGGCTTTTAAAGGCAGGATTAGGAAAGGACTGAAAATAAAGAGGTTATTAAGACATGATTAATTTCAAATGATTTTCTGAGGCTGCAAGAAGGTGCTATTATGGAGAGCTGGGAAAGTCCAAAATGCCTTACTTGGAGCAGATCTTGAGTTTTCCTGCCTCCCCAACTCAAACGCCAATTTCCTTCTCTGGCCTATAATCCCAATAGAGCCTGCCATTTCCCAAATCCTCTTTTAGACAGAACTAAGAGAAGGGCACAGATTCCAGAAGGCCAGGGTAGAGAGAAATCAGCATGGAAACCATTAGTAGGGAAAAGCTAGTATTGCAGTGGTTAGTAGGGCAGAGTTTGCTGGCCAACTCATTTTAGGGGGATAGGTGGACAGGACAGCTTCCAGTATTTGGCAAGAATGCTTGGGTAGCGAGTGAATGAGTCTCATTCTCAATGGTGGGAAGCAGGGTTTCTACTGGGGCATGGAAGAGAAGTGAGGCTGATAATAAACTTGTCTTCGGGGTTCTGAGGGTTAACGTACATGTTTAGCTAAGAGAGAGACCAGGTGGTTGAGATATCATCTGTCTTTGGACCAAACTTCTGTTGTGAGAGAGATGAGAGCCTGGGAAAGCTACAGCAGTCATGTAAATGGATTAGTTTAAGTTCTGTGTAAGAAGGAATGATAGTATTTGTGAACAGCTAAATAAAGTGCTCGTATGAAAATCACCAGAAACAATTGCAAATTGGTTGTATTTGGATTGGTAGGAGAAAACAGAATTCAGTTACTGACTCAGCCACTTTATAGATTGTCATGTATTCAGTGGAAACATTTACAGATATATATCCTTTGCAACTGATTTTGAGATGGCGCTTTAATAAAATTCTTCCTATTCACTTCATTCATCCATCAAATAGATTTGCAGAGAACAGACCTTTCTGCAAATGACACGCTTTCCTTTCTACACAAATTGGGTCTGTCTGACTGGGCAATTTTCATCAGGGGGCTGAATCATCTAGTTTTGCAAATAATATAACTTACAAAGTGGAGTGGATAATGTGAACTGCCTCCAAGTTCTCTGGAAATCAAGTCACATCGTGTTAAAGTGTAAAGTAGAAAAAGATAGAAAAACGCAAAGCTGTTTTGCATTTTAAATATACAGGAGGATTGTAGTCTAGTGGGTAGAGCCAGTTACTGGGAGTTAGTCCTATTCTGAGCTTTCTCCTGAGCTGCGTGTGGCCTGAATGCAAATAACTCATCAGCTCTGGGCCTCAGTTTACTCTAAAAAATCCATTTAATATATAGTTCTCAGATAGAGGGACTTCTCGGCGTTTTGGCTAAGATCAAGTTTACTCTAAGTTTACAGTTTAAAATCACTGTAACAATGTGTTCTTCATAGGCATGGTATTACACATATAAAGGAATGAAGGGTACCTGTTTCACAAAGTGTGTTGTGAGGCTTAATGAATTAACCTTTGTAAAGCATTTTGATACCCTTTGTTTCAAATCACTCTGAGTCTGAAGCTTTTATTTTTAAACAAATATTTTTTCTCTTTGGGCAGTGTGCAAATAATGCATAAATTACATATAATGCAAATAATACAAAAAGATTCTTTTATGACTAAACAGATTGTTTTACATTTTGTGGCATGTGTGAAAAATCATCACCACCCTTGACTCACTACCCCTTGTGCCATTCCTTGTACTCAGTGAACACACTAGCTTATTACATATACTTATGTCTCTCCCTCTTCTCTTCCAAAGCTCTCCTCCTCACCTCTGTTCTTCATGACTGTGATATCAGCCAAGCACCGCTGGCACTGGCGCATACCACATACCTTCCAACTTGCCACTTGGCCATGCTGTCTAATTCTCCCTTTTTTTATTTTCAGAATGTGATTCTTGTATTGTTAAAGGTACTAGCCCAGACAGTAGTTCTCTATCTGCAGGAGAGGCAGAGCACTGGCAGCACAGTATTCCACAAGCTTCCCCGTGTTTTCCTGCCATGATGATTCAATTTGACCTCTGGGGCAGGACAGTAATTCATGCTCCATACCCATCTCTCAATCTCTGGCCCTTCTGCTCAGGGCCTGGGTAATAGAGCAACAGATTAACATCAAAATTCCACCATACTGTTTCAACAAATATGACAATACAAATTACTGCCAAATGTGGGTTAGTGACTTGGACTAGGAGCTGGGTTGTGATTGCCACTTCATTTCAAATATGCTACTAACCAGTGATTTTCATTCACTATTGACCTAGTGGTTGTCGTCACTACAGAGTTAGCTTGCGTTATCATTTGAGGATTGCCCCATTCTTGGGTCCTGTCCACACATAAAAACCCTTAACTGGAGTGTGGTGGTGCTTGTAACTGCATTGGCTTGAGTTAAAACAACTGGTCATCTGCCAATGCAGTCATTCTGTGCAGTAATCCAATCACTCTGTGCAGTTCAAATGTTATTTTTCAGTGTGGCAGGACTCTCACTCAAGCTCGGCTAATTTGAGATGAATGCAGCCAATTAGCTCTGTAGCAAAGACACAGAAGGTGCAAAGTTCCAGGAGAACACACAACCCATTTCTACCTCCCCTTTGTAGCCCTGCACGTTCTGACATTATTCAGTGGTTCCTGTGGTTGATGGTAAGTAGATGATGCAATTTAGCCTTAGCAGCACTGCTAACCATTTGTTTTTTAAAGGGCACTTTCCTTAACTGAGTTCCAGTCTCAAGGTACCTGGTGTCTCAGACAATTACCCAGTTCTGATAATGGAGTGGGTTTTAAGTTTTCCAGGACAATTCCTGCTGTTTCTGATGAAAAATGAAGGGACCTTCTTTCTATAGGTAACAAGGGATGCAGGAGAAACACTTCAGCCTCAAAATAGACTTAGAGTGACTCGCATCGTTTAGTGGCCTAAAAACAGAACAGAGCACCAGAAGTAGAGGGTAATCAGCACCTACCAAGTTGGGCCCTTAAGAGGTGTATTCGCTATATCTTATGGCATAATTACAGGGGATGTCAAAGATTCTAAACTTCAACACAGCATTGAAGGGTTGGACAGGAGGATAACAATTTCAGAGAAGTCTTACACTGAATACCCACAAGGAGAGCACCAAATCATGGCAAAGTACCATTAATGAAGCAGCAATATCTCCACCACTGGACAAACCTTTGGAGAAAGGTGACTACTTACGTACATCTACAGATAACATATTTGTGCTCATTAGCTTCAGAAAAATATTCAATAAAAGAAAAGAAGGGTGATGGGAAGATTACAGTTTTAGACCTAATTGTTACACCTTCAACAATCAAAGAATTATGAAGAAAAGACAGAAAATGTCAATGAACTCGAATACATCTGTGAACCCAATTTTTGTCTTACATTCAGTGATTAATTCAGCTAGGAGAATAAGTGAAATATTTACAGACTATGAAACAACAGGGACTAAATGTGAGTGGCAGTCCCATGGAGACTAGCAATGTAGAAGTATATATACAAAAGAGACGATGATATTTTAAATAGTCCGCTTGCTAAGAATGAGCAGTTTATGAAATTGGATAACAATAGCCAGCTCTGAGAACATAATGGGCCTCTAATAGCCAGAAGCTGGAATAATATGGCCCCTCAATAAACATATTTAATAATAATCAATATCTTGACAGAGTTGGAATCTTCAATAACATAGCAAATGTACTCTGAATTAATCTATACAGTTCAGTCTCCCTACTCTGGAAATGCCTTCAGGAAGTATCATAGGAGTACAGAAGTCTATGGAAAGATATTGATTTATTAATTTTCAATTAACATCTCATAACATGAAACCTCTCTCCCTACAAGACTTGCGGTCTAAAATAAAGTACTACGCCTGCATTCATGTGAAAATAAACTTGGCTGCAGTCATAATTCAAACAATTCAAAGGCCCCATATCTAATGGTTTTACTTCACAGGTAACAAAGGTCTCAATTAACATCAAAGTTCTACCATACTGTACCAATGAATAAGAAGCAATCTCCTATAAACTTCTAATCTCCTATTCAATGTTTGAATATTTACTGATATGTAGCAGACAGATAAGGAGTGTGTGTATCAGGAATTTAATATTCAGCACTTACTGCATTGGAAACATTTATTTTCTGTCCCAATATGTTTTTCATATGACTATTAAAAAAAACTTTGAATGGATCCCATTAGTTTTCTGAAGATATCTGTAGCTGGAATTTATTTTGACCAAAGATTACCTTTTTTAAAAAACTGAAAAACAAATATGCTCTCTTATTCTCTTTCTCTAGGATATAAAACTAACATCTGAAAGATAAAGCAGAGTGGAATTCTCATATCACTCTCTGAAACCTCTCTGGGATGGGATAAAATAAGTATTTAGACTAGAAGTAAATACTGTGCATGTCTCTAATATTACAACTCCTACAGTCTAAAAGTGTCTCTATTTTTTGGTAATCTGTTATTCTGTCAGGCTGCCAGAAGTCTCTTCTAATTTTTCAAATGAATACATGACCATTTTGGTGCTTTGCTCCTTCACCCCTCCCTCCACAGTGTAATAAAAAAATCCTTCTGTAAATGAAGTCAGACATTTTTATTTGAATTTTTGTAGATGCAGCCAAATCAAACATGATTATCACACTTAAAAAATATTACAGGCATTTCCTTTCAGTGTTTCCTGGCTATTACCCACCCAATCTGGTGCATAATTATTATTTTCTTCTAATCGAGTGTTTAACCTGAATGGGGGAGGAATGAAACTGCAGTGAATGATTTCAGTGTTGCAATTACTGCTTTATTTTTCCACAAACAAAAGAATGTTAAAGTAAAGGTCGGACTGCTTACCATGCAATCTACTCTTGCAAAAAGATATTTCTCACAATGGATTATTAATTTATGATTATAACAAAACATGTTTTTGAATGTCAGTCAACCCCAGCTAACTCTTCTTAACCATTAAGTTTCCCTTAATATTTTTTCTCTATACCCTCGTCCGTAACAACCTCCTCTGTGCAGTATCTTGTTCATCTTTCAAAAAAAAAAAAGACTGACAATATGTGGCTAGAATTCTCTTCTCCACTTCTTCCATGCCTTACCTCCTTCCCTGCATCTTTAACACTTATCTCCAGCTCTGAGATCTATCCTTCTGACATGCCCCCTGCTATCCCTAGATTCTTCTCCAATTCCTTTCCTCTCTCTTATCTTTAATCGCCACTCCCACTCTGCCTTCAGGCTCTCGCTGCAGGTACTCGGTGCCTTTGGCACATTATCCCATGATCCACTGTAAGACCATGTGACCTGCACGGAGTCCAGGTGTTACGTAGAGATCCCCCGAGGTCAGGAAGTATGGTTAGAAATCTTAAAAATAGGAAATTGCAGTTCTTTGCAGGAATGCACTCTGGAAGCTGCCTCATGCATTGGAGCCATAACTGGACTACCATCATTCTACTTTTCTAACAGAATTGGGGAAATAATGATAGGACCTACAAATACTTACAGTTCATTTTAATTAAATTGAATAACCATTGTATATAAATTTTCTGCAGAATTCTAAAGATGATGTGATAACTAACCAGGAAGATGGTGCTTGTTTTTGTTGGACAAATAAGCCTGTTTCTGAAATCTAACATCTTGCATTTTATTCAGAGAGGATTACTTGTAGTACAACATGGATATAACTTGCATATAGAACAATGAGATTTACAGAAGCTGTATCAACACTACCTTTTTCCCTCACCCCACATTTCCCACCAGTTCAGCTCTGCCAGTCGTAGCAAAGTTGAGAAATTTTTGGGGGGGAACGGCAAGCATAAACAAGCCCATGTAGTTAACTAGGATTTAACGAAAATTCATTTAGTGAAGCTTGAATGCATCTCAACAGACTTTTTGTTTTTAAAATACATTGAAACTTTATTTGATTTATATTAAAGTTTCACTCAATGGTCTTGCCTAAACTAGACTTTAATGAGATTTTTTGGATGATCAACATCTCTCACGATCAGGCACTACAAAACGGTTCCACCATACTTGTACAATGATGATCACTTACATAGCTACAAACTGCACAAGGATGATTTTGTGTAGAATTCAGATAGAAAAGGCAGAAGATTATTTACCTATTTTCTATAACCTTTATATTCTTTAGCTTCCAATGGGGTAGTTTTAACTGGAATAGTTTTATTACATTGTGCATCTGTAAAGAATGAAAAAAAAATCAGGAGACACTTACCCTGAATTAATAGGTGTCCTGCAAAAGGCTTTTTAATTAATGGACCTGTGCCCCTTTATTCTTCTTTATGAGGAATAAAAACAGCCTGAAAATTTTGGTTTTGTTTTTAATTGTTGTTCCTATTTGTTCTTTACCCAAGAAATATTAGGAATATAAATACTGGCCCTCACTAGTTTTTCTGGAATATCTTTAGTAAAGAGGTGTCTGCGAGATGTTTACGAGGGTAAAAAGTTAAGCACACGTTTAAGAGTTTCCCTGGATCAGGGCCATGCAAGGTAGACAAGACCTGAATTTCTCATATACACCTCTACCCCGATATAATGCGACCTGATATAACATGAATTTGGATATAACGCGGTAAAGCAGGGCGCTGGGGGGGGGGGCGGCTGTGCACTCCAGCGGATCAAATCAAGTTCAATATATTGTGGTTTCACCTATAATGCGGTAAGATTTTTTGGCTCCCGAGGACAGTGTTATATCGAGGTAGAGGTAAAAGCAGCAAAGAATCCTGTGGCACCTTATGGACTAACAGACGTATTGGAGCATGAGCTTTCGTGGGTGAATACCCACTTCGTCAGATGCATCTGACAAAGTGGGTATTCACCCATGAAAGCTCATGCTCCAATACGTCTGTTAGTCCATAAGGTGCCACAGGATTCTTTGCTGCTTTTACAGATCCAGACTAACACAGCTACCCCTCTGATACTTGAGGTAGAGGTGTATTTCTATTCATATTTTATAAATCAACAAAAAAAGACACAGGCCCTATATTTCCTTCTTTTTGCAGGTCACTTTTAAAACCAAATCTGGATCAAGAAACTTAGAAACTTTTTGTAAAAGATAAATACATAATTAAAGCTATCCAAGGGCAATGTATACAGGGAAATAACCCAGTGTCTTACTAACTCCAGGCGAATGAGAGGGGGAGGAGCCCATGTCCTGAAAGGAACTGCTATTAAACAATTTACCTATCATAGTAGGCAGATAGAAATCCTTCAGCATTAAAGTATTCTCAAAAACAGAAGGCAAAAAGATGATATATGAAATACAAATATATTGATTTTGACCAAAGCAAAGAAAGCCCTAGTGAACTGAAATTTAATTTCTTGTCTTTTCATGTTACCATATCCCAGTTTAGTGACTGAATTCAGGACAAATGTCTTCTTTTTGTGGAATCCACCATTCAATCACTAGTTGAGTTCGGGGACTTCCTGTACGAACACTTTCCTTTACAGCTCTTGTAATTCCTTGGTTGCATCTTGCTGTGTCAAGAACAAAAGTACGTTCCTTTTTCCTAATACCGGAGAGAATGCAAGTGGCATCAGTAGCAGACACAAGTGGCTTTGGGTACATTAAAGTGGCAGAAACATCAGTTTGAGCTGTCTATCCAGAGGCAATTCTTAGCATCCTCCATTGTGATACCTATGTACTTCTTGAGGATACCACTTTCTTTTCAAACGCTAAATGAAGTTCCAGCCAAATGTATTGTGCAGTTCAAAAAGGAAAGAAATGATGCCAAATAAGGAATCCATGCTCAACTACACAGTGAAACAAAAATACTGGCACTATGTTGCCTATTTCATGTTTTTCTTGATGAATACCATACTGATGATAAACTTGCCTTTCTACATAGGTAAATTCATGGATGGAAAAATATATAATTGATATTGAATACCTAAAAAAAACTTGCTGCAAACGCTCAGAACAGAATTTTAAAAACAAACTGAATGATAAGTCTCTGTTCACAAAAGATTTTCTAAGATGGAGAAAGTGTGGTGAGAATGTCTGTTTCTCCTTTATCTTAGGACTAACCAAGCAGGGCACGATCAAAGTAGTATAAAGAAATAAAGAATGTAATAGACAAATAAGTCTATAAATGGAGAGATTAACTACCATTAACTGCCTGTACATTTTATTATAAGCATTTGACAATCAGTCCTTCTACAGAAATACCCAGCTTTCCAGTTTTAAAAGAGAATGTATTAAATCTAATTTAGAAACATCTTGTCTTTCTGGTAAAAAAAATAGAAACAAGGAGATGAGGTTGAGAGTGAAAACCAGAATGAAGGAATTATTGTCAAGTGTGTGATTTATTATAATTCTGTTAAATTCAAATATAATAGTGACATGAAGAATGCTACCAAAACATTACCTGAAAAAAATGGAAAAGCAATCTCTTATTCTGCATTATGTTCAACGATGTTTCAAATGGATAAAATATACTCACTGGAATACTCTTTAAAATTTTACTGTCTATTGTACATAAAATATCAACTTTGTTCATTGTTTATATTAAAATGTGTAACAGAGCACAAAATAATGTGTTTGAAAGTAAGAAACAGCAGTATCTGTTTATTTAATATCTTCACTAGGCAGCACTCAAGGGGGGGGACATGAAGAACTCTATGCAACAAAGGTAAAATCTTCTCTGCATTTAAAAATTTCTTTGTCTTGCTACTTAAATGAAATTAGTGCAATATCCACAGGTCTTACTTATAGGAGATTCCATTAAAAGTTAATGCCTGGGTCTCCTAATTGTCTATAAGTATGAAGTCTATTTTCTCTCACTGAGATTACACTCTTTAAAAACTCAATACTGGGTTTTCTAACTGTAATATGTATGCGTTATTGAAAAGTTCTTTGAAGATCTCATGGCATTTTTTGTCAGAGTAGGGGTATTAACTCTCATGTCCTAAGAGAATTCCAAGTCAGGTCATTACAATCTAATTCCTAATTTCTCTGTGCATTTTCAATTGGATATGCTATATACATCACTTCCTGTCCCAAACTGTTGTTTAGTATTACTGTGGAATATTAACAACGACATCTCACCCCTGAAAGCGTTGTGTGTTTTAATGCCTGTAAAGTAACCTGAGATCATCAAATGAAAGGTTCTATATATGTGCAAAATATTATTTTTACTTACCTTTATTCAAAATGCACAATACTTTAGAAAAACTAATTGAGATGCAAAGACAGAATACAGTTTGGTGGTTTGGCTCATACAGGCATCCCAAAAATGGATAAGACGACTGCAATATTCCAGTTGGCTTTAATGGGACCAGGGTATGACCTCTATTGCGCTTATCCAAACCCTTTTGTTGCTGAACTCAGGCTAGAACATATCCAGTCCTTCCTGGTTTCAGCTGGGTCAGAAATAACCTAAAAGCAGCTCTGAAAAACTTTTTCAACTACCTTCTTGTGTTATTTTGGCATCTCCCTCCTCTGCCCATGCTCTCTCTCTCTCATGTACATATGTTTACACACAGAGCCAGGAAATACAAAGGCAGGCACAAAAACAAAAATGCAAATGAAACAGATACATCAACAATTACAAATCTCAAAAAGAAAACAACACAGTATTCATTTGGGGTGAAAATTCAGGTCAGTGATTGCCATCCCAATTGGTTTTGCCCATCCCTCATTTAAACACCTGTTACCTGCATCTGCCTTGTAGGATCTGTAATATTATCTCATTCCCTTGTTAAACGTATTTAAAGCAATTATTCAAGCTCTAAGCATGCAACAGTAAAAACTCCTGAATGAAAAGGAGTCTTACTACCCAGGTCACTTCATACCATATGTGACGGGTTCGGTCACAGAGACTCCCTTGGGACTGTCACATGATGAGCTGAAGTTATCTCTGAGCCAGTTTTCCCTGCCAGCTTGGGACTCCAGAACCCTGCCTTGTTGAGCCAGCCATAAAACATTTCCATAAAACATATGGAGTGCAACATCACACCATAGTCCACTTAACAATAATAATACGCCCATTTACTGCAACAAAGCCCTCCAGAAATGATACCCCACAACAAACCCCAATCACACAACCCATTTCCTGAGATAACAGATGACCCTTGCCATGTGCCCTAAAACTTAACACATCCAGTCTCCATCATAACAAAGGAGAAAGTGAGTTCTAGACCGCCTCTATAACCTTTAAGACTATGAAGATATCAACACCTCGAATGATTGCAACTGTTTACTGTATCACCCAAGACAGAGGAAAACTTTCAGGTTGGCCAGGCCCAAAATATTTGTGTATTTAGTCTTATAAATCAACATCTTAAATTTCACCCAGAAGTTAACAGAAGGTAATGTAGCTCTCCAACAATAATGTAATATGCTACCATTGTGAAACACCAATTAATAAGGCAATCGTATTCTGCACCAGGGCTTTGGAGTTGTGCTCCAGCTCTGCTCAAGCTCCAGGCAAAAACTGGCAGCTCCACTGCTCCGGAGCTGCTCCGCGCTCCAGCTTTGGGTTCCACTCCAAAGCCCTGTTCTGCACCACTAGTTCCAGCCCCATGTAGAGGGCACTACAGCAGTCTAATCTCAGGATGACAAAGACATAGTAAAAAAGTTCTCAGTCTTCTTGCCAACTGCAGAGGGTAAAGAAATCTTGATCCTTGTTGCTATAGATGTTTCCAGGATCAGCCAGAGATCTACTACAGCTTGCAAATCAGCAAACTGAGTAACAAATGGTAGCTACCCCACAATAGGCAATCAAATAGTCCTAGCCATTGCTCCCAGTTGCTTTCCCCAAACCACAAACGTTACTTCAGTCTTCTCTGGGATGAGTCTTAGCCAGGTAACCTTTCCTCCAGACTTCAGTGTAATTCTGTTCATGTGCACTAGCCAGGCTGAATTAGATGAAGATGTAGAGCTGGGCATCATCAACATACTGAAAACACAATCTCTCTTACTCCTCACTTACCCTCCTAATAACCATATTGAACAGGGGGGTGATAACAGAACACTATGGTATCCAGCACGAGAGTCCTGGGAGCGGTGTGTAATTGCCCAACATACTCCTCTGAGATCTCTCAGAAAGAAAGGAGTGGAGCCACTTCAGAGCAATTTCACCTATTCCTCCAAGAGACCAGAATGGTGGTACCCTACAGTGATACTGTAGACAGCTGACAGATCTAAAATATTTAGCATGGACAGTTTATCTTCATCCAGCTCCATGAGAACTAACTAGTACAATAAGCACAATGTCTGTACCACATACAGATGTACTGAGATCAAAGAAATTTGAGGTCTCCAGGTACTGCCATCCACCCACAAACTCAAATACCATCCCTATACATATTGCCTTCCAGAAGTGATAATATCAGGAATGTCTCAACACCAACCAGCAGGATAATCCCTAGGCTTTTGCAAGCCTCTAAGCAAAGTAGCATGTGCAGGAACCCCTTGCAACTTCCTCTCCATTTAAAATCAGGTCTCCCACTTTTGCATACCCATCCCTTCCCTAACTGCATTCTACATAAAACATTCCTCAGGTGTAGCAACCCATGTTCCATCTGTTTTAAGATATTCTGTGGTTTCCGATGACCTCCCCTCACCCCACCGCTCCCACAGACAGACTGGGAAATCAGGAAATTGAGTTGCAATACAACTTTGCAAGTGATACGATTGGTAAAGGTAATTAAGATATCCATTTCCTGCCATAACAGTTAGTGCTGGAGTCAGACAAGACTACAGATAGTGAATGTAGGCAGGTGGGGGACATATAGGTAGTGTATGACCTTATACAACTGTATAAATCACAAAAAACTAAGGCCAGCACTATGAGTTTATCAGTATGCGACAGAGTTTGGACTGAAGGCTCTACCACTGTATAGTTTTGGGCAAGTCACTTCACTTCTCTGTGCCTCAGTTTCCCTAGCTGTAACATGGGGGACAATAGTACTTATATATGTATCTCTCATAGGGATTTGGGATTAGTTAGTTCATATTTAATAAATAAAGTATTATTTTAAGTCAATCTTAGTAAAGGTGGTGTTCCATCTTCCATATGCATTATTCCAGTAATACTTGTTGTTATAGGTTATTAAAACCTAGAGGCACAGGCCTACAGGCAAAGATGTCAAATATGAATACAACACTCACAATGGATCAGCAAGTACCTTCCCTTCTATGTTCACAGTTACCCACACCTTCACAGGAATAACCACAATTCTTAACTGCAAAATGATGACTTAGTTAATGAACCTGCACTTTGAACACATAATTCCTTCCTCATAGAATCTGCACCTCCTGTGTAATTTGAAATAATTTGTCAATGTAGAAGAGAGCGAAGCTCAAGAGTCAGTAAACAGTCAAAAGGTTTTCTGATGATGAATAATAACCTTTGAAGTGGTCTACTACAATATTCCTGGAATTTCAAGAATGAACTCTGAAAAAAGCCAGACTGTGCATTTCTATTCAGTGGCAATAAAAGTCAGCTAATTTGGTACCAAGTACCACAGGATATTATTGTTTATGTATGGGCTTTATCTCATGGTTTAGGGAAAATGTGCCAAGTTCCACAAGCTATTTCCTTATTAAAGTGTGTTCAGAGAGGCATGGAATTGGTGTTTAATTCTCTAACTTTGTTTCCAGGCAGATGAAAATGTCATCCTTTGAAAACATGCTTAAGTACTGAATAGATTCATTAGCCTTTTACACTTGAAGTTAATTTGATGACACATATATTTAATGGACATCAAGTTATCATTGAATGAAGTATTTGAGAATGGGTTCATTCATCCATTATAGTAACTAAGAAAAGGACTTTATATTAAAATGGTTTAAAAAATGCAAAGAAGTATCTCAAGGGCTGATTAATTTACATTTTAAAAAAACACTGATTATGATATCCATTTGTTCATGGTTTTTTCTCAAAAAATAATCAAAACACATTTGTGCATTGCAGCTCCATTGGGTGGCCCTTGAAGAATCACAGTGCATAAATTATAGAGAAGGCTTTTTCACAGTAAACAGAGGGCCATGCGAATCATCATGCTCTCTCCTTAATCCCTAAACCCAAGGAGAGCTAAAACACATTTTAAACGTGCAAGAATTGTTGCTTTTATTTTTACTTCACTGCAGCGTTATGAGCTTCAACTTCTACCACTCCTCTGCTCCATGCAATGAATTTCTGTGAAAGAATTGAATCTGTAGCTTGTTGCTAATTGTAGTTACACACATACCTGTGAGACATGAAATGGACTAATGAAAACTGACTGCTCTAAAACAGAGTGCTTGAGAGCTTAGGCACTTATTTGCTTAAACAAACTGAAGTTGTTATCCAACTGCAATTTTTGTCAGTCAGAATTCACTTGGATCATTCTTGTTATCAAGTTGACAGCCCAAGTAATACCACTGTGCAATAAAACATCTTCATGGATTTACATGTTTATGGTTACACAGCCGTGTTAACATTAATTTGCTAAACCTTTAGACACAGTATAAGTAAACCTATGCAGAGCTGATGTTTTATTAATGTATGAAAAATGCAGGGCTTGAACAATCTGATTTTAATTGTTTGTATTCAAACATTCTATCACGCAACCCTGTTAAAAGCTGTGTGTTGCATTCAAGCAATAAATAAGGCCCACATGCATACAGTAATCTGGTTACTAGGATATTGTTAGTTTTTGCTACCTATAGCTGATGATCAGGTTAATGATGAAATAACATGCATTCACAAACGACATTAATCAGCAAAAATGCTGGTTTAAAAAAATCCAAACAATAATACAATATTGGGTGATTTAAAACCAAAAGTAAATTGGTTGTATCCAGAGTCCACTGATTTTATACTGCACTAGGGCCAGTATGAAAGTTAAAATGGGGAAGCTCTGGAGCATTAGAAAATTTATGCCTTTCATATTTGCTTTGAGTTGGAGCTCTCCTACTGCAGTCTCAAATATTTCAGAAAAAAATACTGTAGCCATCAAAATGGCTTTGATTGTTAGGCTTCATTTGACTGAAGTGATCTGTCATTACAATTCAAATTTATATACTCATCGCATATTTTTTTGGTAAAAGCATTCTGAAAGTATCCTGTTGCGTAAGAGTATTTAAATTTGCATACTATACCACTCTATCTCATGCTGAAGCTACCTTGTGACTTAGTGATCATGCAAATTGAAAATGCTTTTAATTTTGATTGTTTTAATTTGTATCTTTAAGTTTGTAGGCAATGTTGCTGTCTTCTGAGACATGAGAAATGTGTTTATCCCAGTGATCAGAAACTGAAATATGACCTGGAAATAGTTAACCTAAAATTAAAAGCTTAACATTATCAACACAAAAGAACTAGCCTCTTTCCTTGCTTACTCAAAGAAAACAATTTCTACAGTTAGAGGGACATTACTAGTATAACCAGGAATTGAGACTCTTAGCACCTGAAGAAAAGGTGACAGTTCGGCTTTATGTTTTGGCCAAAGGCCCATTTGAAGCAAGACTGTGTCCTGCATCTTTTAGACTTGCAGGTCTCTCCATTTATAAAAACAATAACAGCCTGGGGGAAGCTGTTCTAGACTTGATTTTAACAAATAGGGAGGAACTTGTTGAGAATTTGAAAGTAGAAGGAAGCTTGGGTGAAAGTGATCATGAAATCATAGAATTTGCAATTCTAAGTAAGGGTAGAAGGGAGTACAGCAGAATAGAGACAATGGATTTCAGGAAGGCGGATTTTGGTAAGCTCAGAGAGCTGATAGGCAAGGTCCCATGGGAATTAAGACTGAGGGGAAAAACAACTGAGGAAAGTTGGCAGTTTTTCAAAGGGACGCTATTAAGGGCCCAAAAGCAAGTTATTCCAATGGTTAGGAAAGATAGAAAATGTGGCAAAAGACCACCTTGGCTTACCCTTGAGATCTTGCGTGACCTACAAAATAAAAAGGCGTCATATAAAAAATGGAAACTAGGGCAGATCACGAAGGATCAATATAGGCAAATAACACAGGAATGCAGAGGCAAGATTAGAAAAGCAAAAGCACAAAATGAACTCAAACTAGCTATGGGAATAAAGGGAAACAAGAAGACTTTTTATCAATACATTCGAAGCAAGAGGAAGACTAAGGACAGGGTAGGCCCACTGCTCAATGAGGAGGGGGTAACAGTAACGGGAGACTTGGAAATGGCAGAGATGCTTAATGACTTCTTTGTTTCGGTCTTCACTGAGAAGTCTGAAGGAATGTCTAGTATAGTGAATGCTTACGGGAAGAGGGTTGATTTAGAAGAGAAAATAAGCAAAGAGCAAGTAAAAATTCACTTAGAAAAGTTAGATGCCTGCAAGTCACCAGGGCCTGATGAAATGCATCCTAGAATACTGAAGGAGTTAATAGAAGAGGTATCTGAGCCTCTAGCTATTATCTTTGGGAAATCATGGGAGACGGGGGAGATTCCAGAAGACTGGAAGGGGGCAAATATAGTGCCCATCTATAAAAAGGGAAATAAAAACAACCCAGGAAACTACAGACCAGTTAGTTTAACTTCTGTGCCAGGGAAGATAATGGAGCAGGTAATCAAAGAAATCATCTGCAAACACTTGGAAGGTGGTAAGGTGATAGGGAATAGCCAGCATGGATTTGTAAAGAACAAATCATGTCAAACTAATCTGATAACATTCTTTGATAGGATAACGAGCCTTGTGGATAAGGGAGAAGCGGTGGATGTGATATATCTAGACTTCAGTAAGGCATTTGATACAGTCTCGCATGATATTCTTATAGATAAGCTAGGAAAGTACAATTTAGATGGGGCTACTATAAGGTGGGTGCATAACTGGCTGGATAACCGTACTCAGAGAGTAGTTGTTAATGGCTCCCAATCCTGCTGGAAAGGTATAACAAGTGGGGTTCCGCAGGGTTCTGTTTTGGGACCGGTTCTGTTCAATATCTTCATCAACGATTTAGATGTTGGCATAGAAAGTACGCTTATTAAGTTTGCAGATGATACCAAACTGGGAGGGATTGCAACTGCTTTGGAGGACAGGGTCAAAATTCAAAATGATCTGGACAAGTTGAAGAAATGGTCTGAGGTAAACAGGATGAAGTTCAATAAAGATAAATGCAAAGTGCTCCACTTAGGAAGGAACAATCAGTTTCACACATACAGAATGGGAGGAGACTGTCTAGGAAGGAGTATGGCAGAAAGAGATCTAGGGGTCATAGTGGACCACAAGCTTAATATGAGTCAACAGTGTGATACTGTTGCAAAAAAAGCAAACGTGATTCTGGGATGCATTAACAGGTGTGTTGTAAACAAGACACGAGAAGTCATTCTTCCGCTTTACTCTGCGCTGGTTAGGCCCCAACTGGAGTATTGTGTCCAGTTCTGGGCACCGCATTTCAAGAAAGATGTGGAGAAATTGGAGAGGGTCCAGAGAAGAGCAACAAGAATGATTAAAGGTCTTGAGAACATGACCTATGAAGGAAGGCTGAAGGAATTGGGTTTGTTTAGTTTGGAAAAGAGAAGACTGAGAGGGGACATGATAGCCGTTTTCAGGTATCTAAAAGGGTGTCATCAGGAGGAGGGAGAAAACTTGTTCACCTTAGCCTCCAATGATAGAACAAGAAGCAATGGGCTTAAACTGCAGCAAGGGAGATTTAGGTTGGACATTAGGAAAAAGTTCCTAACTGTCAGGGTAGTTAAACACTGGAATAGATTGCCTAGGGAAGTTGTGGAATCTCCATCTCTGGAGATATTTAAGAGTAGGTTAGATAAATGTCTATCAGGGATGGTCTAGACAGTATTTGGTCCTGCCATGAGGGCAGGGGACTGGACTCGATGACCTCTCGAGGTCCCTTCCAGTCCTAGAGTCTATGAGTCTATGAGAATCTGCTCTTCGTATCATATTTATTTAGTGATCAGTTCTCAAATAGATGGTGCTACTGAAATCAAAACCGTGCTTGTCACCATATATAAAGAAAAGGAATGCTGGGACTTTTCTCAACTGTACATACATTAACTATGGGCTGTGTTACACAAAAGGTACATATGAATCAACTTTCCCTATATCTTTTTCAATATCTTGGGGGGATGTGTATTGCATTTGGAGAAACAGTATGTCAGTTACCACAAGAGTAACTAGACAAGCTGCTCTGTAGTGGGTAGGAGGAGTTTAGATTTTGGCCATCAGGATGTAATCCGGGCTCTAAAACCTTTACAACAGCTAAAATAAATGAAGGGTTGTTTCTGTTGCTGACTGATTCTAGGAGTTATACTCTTGCAGACAATAATAATGTTCAGCTCTTTGGATAGCAGGCAGTAGATATGTGCATGCACAAACAGGTGTGTTCCATGTGTGCTGAACAGGTCTAATGTGCACAGGCACAAGACGTTGCAGCAGTGCAGAGACCACATCCTGGAAAGTATAAAATGTAGAGAAAGAACAAACGAAAGAAAGAATGATAGATCAATCGATCTTATGATCCTACAAAAACAGGCCGATCTGCAGGACTATAAAGTGCAAGTTTGGCATGGATGCATACAGGCCTTGCAGAATCTTTGCTTACTAATGTTTGCAGTTACAAACAATAGCCATCCTCTTGAATCTTAATAAAATCTTAAATGAAATTATTTTTGTTTATTAAATGCACATTTGAACATCTTGCTTTAAATTATTAACATTTGACTGAAAAGAGAACTAGGTTAAATGTCAAAGTACAAGAAAGAGGAATGATGAGTTATGTCTTCTGATGTGACAGTTTTCAGATATGACCAAATCTTGTCTTGGGATATACAGGAGGGGTTCCCATTGAAGCCTTTGGCACCCCAATGTGGTTTCAGTGGTGTAAACAAAGGCAGACATTTGACTCTTACTCCAAATTTCTGTGCCCAATACTCATCCTGAATAACTTGTCTAGAACTTGGGAAACTCCCACAGTTCCAAGCTGGAGAGGAATCCTTCTCACTAGGTGGTGAAGCAGAAACAGAGCCTTATTCCTCCAGCCCTAACACCTCACCTCAATGGAGGAAGGACAGTGGAGCCTGTAGCCATGCCCCCACCCCCAGCAGCTTTAGCATGCCCTTGTGCCAAGAGCCAAGCTGCATGGTGGAACAGGCTTTGGGAACCGTTCTCTGCAATTCAAGGCTTAACAGAACCACAGAAGTTCCACTATGTCAGGAGCCCTCTGCATCTAGGATTTGGGCCTTTGAGCCTGATCCTTCAAGGTGCTAAAAGGCTACCAACAGATGCTCAGCACCTTGCAGACTCAGGCCCATTGTGTCTGTTTGGGGATTACAGCCAAAGAAGAAATGCAAATAACTTCAAAATAAAGAAAGAAAAAAAATGCTTTCTAAAAAAAAGAAAAAGCCCCCCACACTCTTTTCTACACAAAGGTTATTTTTTTCCCCTAAATTGAATATTTACTTTTTAGGTGTTTTTACTTGTTGATACTGAGTCACATGCTACCATGAAGTCAAGCCAAGTTCAGTGGGATTTTTTTTAAATAAGAGAGGCAATGCATATCCCAGCTCCCAAGGAAAATTCCACAATAAAACTGTGGAACACCCATGTAACACTTTTTTCCCCACTGTAAACAGAGGCCTGTGATTAAAGTCTGAGCTCCCATGGTTTTGATGCATACAAGTATGCATTACACATACTGTCTCAGCAGGCACTCATTATGCAGTCACACCATAGAAAAAAATTAATGCTTCACTGAACAAAGGAAGGGAGAGATTTTTCACTAGCTCTATGGAAAGGCATTAACAATTTAGACTAGAAAAGAGGAATTTGGATTATTGCATTCCCTGTTTTATCTCTGATTTGGGAATATTTACTGATAAACTAAAATAGTGTTTTAGGTGAAAAACCATTCCACAGAAGTTTTAAACTTCATGAATTACTAGCCACTGACACAGTAACTACACAGGTGTTTAATAAGTAGGTAATGAAAAACCTGGGTAAATTATTAATTCAAGTTAAGCCACAAATAATAACCTATCCTTTAATATTTCGGTGGTAAAATGATAAATGTTCAGTTACCCCAGACAGTTACTAAAACACAGAGTTGATCCAGGAGACATGGTCTGGTGCTTTGCAATATATTGAACCATGTGGTGATGTAAATTAACCCATTGCTTTCAAAAATTAGACACAAAGATGTTACTTCACTGTGGACATTATTATTAAACAAATAATCTGTAACTCCTGGGTTCCATCCTTTTTCCAAAGCATACCATACACACCTTCCATCAGTAATGGACATCATGCTCCAATTCTGTCGGACAGCACTGTCCAGCTACTGTTCCATGTTGTTGTATTCTATCTTTAAAGTCATTTTAAATGTCTCCCTCACCCTCTTTTCTTTGACACCTGTAACTGGAAATCTTTACATAAGATGCAGTAACTGGCAAGATATCTAAGCTAACTACAGCACTTGTGCGGTTACCATGCTACGTGAAAATTCTAACCTATTTAGTGTCACCATATCAGCAACAGTCTGAAGAAGACAGAAATAGATGACCTAGACTGTATTGCAGTTTAACTCATTTAGTCCTTCCCCTACAATATAAACATAACCCCCTGAATCACAGACAGGTTTTTTTTGTTTTGTTTTCTTTTGTTTAGTGTGAAGGCTGGATTCTATTGATTACAGTCTGGTGCTGACAGCTATACCCCCCCGCGCCCCAACCAGTACAACTAGTTAGAGGATAAAGCAAGGCTCATGCATATTCTTCTGGGGAGAAGAGGTGCTAGGGAATGACAACTTTACAAAAGCTTTTTTTAAAATGACATTTTAGAGTTTTACTCTAGTAAAGCCCATATTTCGCAGTCTCGTATCTGTGCATAGTCCCCATTGATATAAATAGGTGTTGTGCATCTATACTTGAGAGCAGAATTTGGTCGTAAGAATGCAAAGGCAGATTCCATATTTGAATTAATGAGATATGTAATGCATGTCAAAAAGCAATTGCATAAAAATTAATATTTGGATAGTTTAAATGTTATCTGCAGCAGTTTTTACACAAATTCTCAAATTAGACTCTGGGTATTAAATAACAATAAACGTTGAGAACATATTCATTCATGCAGTTCAGTGCAAGGAACAACATAAATTGCATGCTGGCTGGATGGCATTTCTCTGTTCCCAAAAGCAATGCAAAGAGCATCAAAATAACAGTACAAAAAGGAAACATATTAGACTCTAAATTTAAAGGTGGTGGAAAGTTCAGTGTTAAAGACTGGGGCTAATGCTATAGCTCAAACCTGAAAAGTACACAGATGTTTATCAGAAGAGAATTTTTAAAGAGCATTTTATAGCATAATCAAGTTAAATTAATAGGCTTTCCAAAGTGAAGTGCCAGAAAGTGGTAGTCCAGTGATGTAGGCAAATGCAGCAGGCATTTAACAATAAGTCACACGCAGCTTTGGACACTGGAACTGCATTTCTGGAAGAGCAAAAGTTGTCCAGGACACCTGGATTATAATCTCCTTTTATGAATGGGATCTTCCACTGTCATCTCAACAGCCGCTAGAGACAGATAGACAAACTCAGATAATTATCTCATTAAAAGTATGGCAGTGGGCACTGCACAGCAATGTCATCACTGAGTAGGACAAGTCCGGACATGAGATTGGAACCCATGAACTTCTGAAAGAGTTGAGGAGTGCTGCCTTCTGAGTCATAATGTGCCTAAATTTCCTTTCCCCTCGCTCCACCATGAGGAAGTGGCATAGGGATATCCCCCACATCAAAAACAGAATCCTGGCAGCTCCTCATTTTATCCGTTTTTAATCACACTGTCCTGGGGTGCAGGCACCTGCCTTTGGTCAAGGAGGTTTTGGAAAATCTCCCTTAGAGTCCTTGTCTGAACACTGTTCAGCCCTTAAAAATCATTGACCAGTACTTTTTCTACACAATAAATGTTTGTCTGTTCTACACAGTCACAAAATCTGTTTAAGACTGTTTTTCCTACCAGGGTTTGTACTTAGATGCCAAGTTGAAGGCACCTTATAAATACTTAGAAAGACAAATATGGCTTAACAATACTGAATTGCTGCTGTCCAATGGCCCTGTATATGTATTATCACTAGTTACCACCTATATCAATTATAGGAATTAGGAATAAGCAGTCAGGGCAGCAGAATGAACATTTTAACTTAATCTGAATCTGTATGTTTTACTCTGACATACATATATATTCACACACATTATTTTACAGTAGGGCTAAAAAAAGAATGAGGCATTTAAATGGATAACAACAGCATCCATAGTTTGTTCAGAAAGGATAAACATTCATAAAGGGTGTAAACTCTCATTCAGGGCATAAACTAGCCACTAACTGCCTGGGTTAGGAAAAAAAACTTCTCCTTTTAATTAGTTGTTCCTCTAAAGCACAATGAATACTGACTACTGCTGGAGACAGGAGACCAGACTAAGCAAACTACTGATTTTATCTAGCTTATGGCAATTCCTGTGTCCAACATACCTACTAGACTCAAACACGCATGGTGGTAACCCTTTGCACAACACACTGAAGGTCCAATATTTCTCAAACTGTCAGTGCTACAGTGGGTTCTTTATACAATTGGAGAGAAGGTTGGAATCTCCCCTTTCCAAAGGGATGCGACACGTGCATCTGGTCCACAAAATATCAAGCCTTCATCTCATTACATTATGAGGACATGAAAAGCTATTTTTAGAGTTCTCTAAAATGTATTAATTTCCTCTCCATCTGAGGCTCAAACTGTACTAAAGCAACCTGCCTGTGCAGGCAGAGGGATATGAAAAATAGTATTAGTAACATTTCTAAAAATTCTCAACCATTTCTAAAGAAGTTTTTTTTTCCTGTAAAACCATAAATGGCACATACAGAATCCATGGTGGTGGCGGACAGTGTTAATGCTTTGTTGGCACTCCTTTGGCATGACTTTCATCATGTGTGTCCCAAACTCAAAATCTTATACAACTCCATCAGGGATTATGTGCGTGAGCATGTAAGTATATACATGCTTGCACTGCTCAACATCTTTGAGCCATTCTCTCCAGAATCCATAATGCCCCATAAATGGGCTTCTGAAAAAAAGGGAATAGCTGTATCTAGCAACTAGAAAACAGGTGCCAAGCCAGCTCTGGTTCTCCACTCTTGTGAGTGAAAAAATATTGACAAGTTGTTCATTGAAACATTTTAAATAATATTGCTCTCTTTTAGGGCATCATTTATTCCAACCCTGGCTTAAAGCATAATTTCTTTCATTGTCTCAGTTGCACTGCCTCGTCTGATAATATTTATCTTGAATATTTTACCCAAAAATCTATTTTATCTCTGTAATGTAATTTTAAACCTCTCTCTAAGTACTGTCAAATAGGAAGAAGATAATGAAATTACTAGTGTGTTGCAAGGTGATTAAATTTACACAATAACTGTGGCTTTGATTAAATGCCAGAAGTGGGGGGGACCTGTAATAATACAAAATCCTCTAAGTTATACTGTACTTTTCATCAGCTATGTATGTTATACTCAGAATTACAGTTTATCTTAGCAACAGTTATATTTTCTCTCATTGAAAACATGGACCAGATAGAGAGCAAATACTTTATTCTGTGGATCCATCTCATGATGTTGGCTTTCAAATGAATTTGAGAAAAAAAATTAAACAGAAATAACAGCTTTGCAAATGTTTTTTGGTTTTCAAAAATAGGATAGTAGATTTCTAGAATTCACAAGACCTGATCCATGGCCACATATTTTTCTTTATTAAGATGTTGTCTAGCATGTTGTTAAGCAGAATGTTTTCAAAGAATTTCCATTTACAAATTATAAAAAATACTTCAAAGCCCTCAAGTTACTGTGGGGGGGGGGGAAATATCAAAAGAAATAAATGAACAAAACACTCCCCCCCACACCACCACCACCCACACAGTGAGAACAGCAAACCCAACACTAATTTACAGAATATTTTTAATATCATGAAATCAGGGCAACCACATTTTTGGGGTCAAAATATCAAACAGAATTTCATCCCATCTTATACTTAGTTTACCTGCATGGTGTAATCCTATCTGATTAATTAGACTGTATGCAAGTACTGTACCTCTCAAGAATTATGTTCATTTCCTCCCTTGTCTTATCTCTATTCTATTACTGCATTACCAAACAAAACATTAAGCCTTTAAAACAAAAGATTATGTACTTTCTAGTAAAAATGTACATTTTATTACTGAAATAACACACATGGAACAGCTGTTTATCAGTCATATTAAGCATCTGAAATATATTTGTATTAATTAGACATGTTTTATCCATGTTTGTTTAAATATTTCACAGTATTTTAAGTAGTTCAAAACAACTTAAAAAGTTAACTGCTAAACAAAGTATTCATAAAATCCATTCTTACCACTTTGAAATGAAACTGGAAGAGAAAGGAACGTAGCATCAGCATATTATTCACTGAATCTAGGCTGCTTTATTCACTGTGAAAGTAGTAATTTCCCTGCCATGTTTGAAGAACAGGTCTTCATTACACGTACTCCTATTAATACACACCTCCATACTGCACGGTGCCTTGGATAGATTCCCATCAAAACAAACTCTGTTAATGCTCTACAGGTTTTTCAAGGTAACATCACATCTATTCTTCAACTTGAGACGTCCTACTGTTCAGTTTCATATATTCAACAATTTACTGTTGGTCATTTACAAAGATCAAAGGTAGCTGTACCATGCCAACAACCACTGCATTTTACATTAACAGAAACCCAGAATCTGGCACAAATGCATCATTAGTAAACTGTAAATTAAACTATTATTAGTGCTAAGACAACATCAAATAGATTTTAAGCATTACTCTGTCCATCCAAAAATACACAACAGCAATAACTCTGTCTACTTGAAATAAAGCCACATAGGTTTCTCTTTAAAGACCTTTGGGTAACAATATAACATTTTACAGATGCACAGAAACAAGGCTAACCAAGTTGTCTTTTCCAGCATAAAGCAAGTACTGTTTGAGAATGGGCCAGAGCTCAATCTCTCATAAACCCATGTGATATACATAATAGGAAAATACAAGACAGAATAATAAGGAGGAAATTCTGGAGCTTTATAGAACACTGAAGATATTTTTCAGAAGTTTTAAAATCAGTCTTGTCCTTTGTGATCTTTATAACAATCCTCTGGAATCCTGAAGGTGAATTGTTTGTGAGCTGAACGTTTTCCCTCAAAGAATGGCTTGGGTGAGGAGAAGAGAGAGCATGAGTAGGGAGAAAAGAGGAGATTGGGGGAGACTTGGCAAGAGGATTTTAGAGGTATTTGGGTTAGAGAGAGGAGGGAGATATTGAGGGAATGGGAAAACTCCTTTTCAGGCAAAAGGGGGAAATTCCCTTCTGATTATCAGAGGGGTAGCCGTGTTAGTCTGGATCTGTAAAAGCAGCAGAGAGTCCTGTGGCACCTTATAGACTAACAGACGTTTTGGAGCATGAGCTTTCGTGGGTGAATACCCACTTCGTCAGATGCATGTAGTGGAAATTTCCAGGGGCAGGTATATATATGCAAGCAAGCTAGAGATAATGAGGTTAGTTCAATCAGGGAGGATGAGGCTCTGTTCTAGCAGCTGAAGTGTGAAAACCAAGGGAGGAGAAACTGGTTCTGTAGTTGGCAAGCCCTTCTGATTGGCTCCCTGTCCAGTTCTCCTGCCTTCAGGGGAAGTGCAGCCAATTACATCTCTCTGCAGGTGCTGAGGGGCTTCCAGATCTCTCACCTTGTGGAGCAGTCACCTCTTTACTCCAGAAGCTCTGTTGGCCTTTTGATCAGAGAGCCTCTGGCCTGGAAGGGGGTTAAGATGCTCACAATAGTAGCCCTCTGATTGGCTTTGAGGTAGGGCTGAAGAGCTTCTAGTCATGGGGGAAGTAAATAAAGGCCTCCAGATGGCTGCCCCATAGACAGGTCTGAAAACACATAGTCTAACTCTAAGTAAGGTGTTTTACATATTAGAATATGTCTATACTGCAAAGAAAAACCCGCAGCCAGACCATGCCAGCTGACTCAGGCTCTGGGGGTTCAGGCTGCAGGGCTATTTCACTGCTGTGTAGTCTTCCGGGCTCAGACTGGAGCCTGGGCTCTATGACCCTGCAAGCTACGAGCATCCTAGAGCCCGGGCTCCAGCCCTGCAGCCCAAGCCCCAGGAGTCCGAGCCAGCTGGCCCAGGTCGGCTGCAGGTTTTTCTTTGCAGTGTAGACATACCCCTAGTGACCAGCTGTTTTCCTAGGATTCTGAGGAGGATCTGGAAACTGGGAGGATAATCAGAGCAGTACTCATGTGAGGAATGAGTGCTGCCACACCCCAGCTCCTCACTGACAGATGCCCTCTCCAACTGTATCTGCACATCTGATACGAGATCATGGAGGGAACTGAGGCAGCTGCTGGAAAGAAGAAAGGAAATAAATCTGCTGGATTGCCATATCTTTGATTATTATAATTAATCATCACTGTATTTATTACAGTAGTGCCTAAGGACTAACCAAATACGGGGCCCCACTGTGGGCAAACTACGACCCGCGGGCCAGATCCAGCCCGCAGGATTGTATAGTATTTTAAATAGCTCTGTGTAAAACTACTACACAGAAACTAGCATTCCAAGTCTTTCCAAGTCCACCCAACACTTCCACTACTCTTCAGCTGAAGGCTGTCATCTCCATATTCAAGGGGCCTGCTACTCACTCCTGTATGAAACAAACTATGGATTAGGTGATGTGATGTGGTGTTCTTTCACACAGACCAATTTTCCCTAGTCTGCTTATGAGAATGGCATGTGGGACTGTGTCAAAAGCCTTACTAAAATCAGGATATATCATGTCTAGGCCAGTAACCTTATCAAAGAAATAAATTAGGCTGGTTTGACATGACTTGTTCTTGACCCTATTATCCTCTAGGTGCTTATAAACGGATTATTGAAAATTGGTTCCAGTACCTCCCCAGGTATCCAAGTTTGTGTATAACTCTCTCTGTTCTCTTTGTTCCATGTGTCCATTATGCTTGCTCTTCACCATTCCTCTGGGACCTCACCCGTACTCCATGAGTTCTCTAAGATAACCGTTAACAGTGCCAAGATTGTTTTAGCCAGTTCCTTAAATATCCATGGATGTATTTCATCAGGCCTCGCTGACTTGAATACATCTAACTTATCTAAATTTGTTGTTTTCCTGTTTTGGCTTGTGTTTCTTCCTCCTAGTTAATATTAATTTTATTGAGTATCTGGTTACGTCTATACTAAAAAAGGCAAACTGTAAGTAAAATAGGCATTAAACGCCTCAGGCTTTTTGATGTAGTCAATTATTAACTCTCCTTCCATGCTGCAGAGGACCTACATTTTCCTTAATCTTTTTCTTGTTCCTAATGTATTTATAGAACTTCTTTTTATTGCCTTTTATGTCCCTTACTAAACGTAACTCATTTTGTGTTTTAGCGTTTCTGATTTTGTTCGTTCCTTCTTGTGCTATTTTTTTGTACTCATCATTAACTTAAAAGTAGATATGGAGGGAAATAATACAGGGTTCTCTTCTGAGTGCACAAGTATACAGTATTTTCATTAACAGCTTAGAAGACAGAGCAGACACTACTGTATGTTGATTGAATCTTTGGATGATAGAAGATTCGGATGGATTGCAAACACTGGAAGATACGCTCACAATAAAACAAAGTATGTTAAAATGGGCTATGTAAGTATGAATAACCAAATGGACATACAAGCACAGGGGTGCTACCTGGATGGCGACCATACATGTAGATACAGACAGAATATATTGGGGAACTGGTAGCTAGCCAATAAAACAGAAAAAGATCTAGGAGCTCACTGTGTCTAGATACCATAGCAATGGGTGCCAGATAAATATTTTTAATAGACTATATGAGTTGAATACAACTCAGTAATGCCCCTCCCCTGCTTTTCATCCACCCTGAACACAAAGAAATGCAATACTCAGTTATATTGATAGGTATACCATGTGTAAAATGAAGAAAGTAATTGTCCTACTCTGTTTTCCACTGCTTAGCTCTCCACTGTAATACTACGTGTTACTGGGCATGACATTTTTTAAATGGAAAGCTTGGAATATAAGCTTGGAAAACTTATATTCTAGATAAAAGAAAATCAAGGAAAGAAGATACTAGTATCAAAGGTTTACAAATGTGACAGAGTTGTATAGAGGACAGATTTTCAGTTTAGTCAACAGGAAACAGCACAATAATGGGTTTAAGCTACAGCAGGGAAAAATTAAGTTAACAATTGTGAAAAACCTGATAACTCTAAACTGCCAAGCATGCTTTTGGCACTATATATAATAGAAGAATAATGATGGTAATAAAAAGAATTAGGTGAAGAAAAAAGCTGGGAATCACATTCCCAGGAGATGTTCAAGGCTAAATGGAGCTTTCACTACTCAGGGTAGTTTAGGAATGCTGCAGGCAGATGTTTATAGTTTGTGTTAGAGTATATTCATGGTTCAAGACCAGTTAAAATGTGTAAAAGCAGCAAAGAATCCTGTGGCACCTTATAGACTAACAGACATTTTGGAGCATGAGCTTTCGTGGGTGAATACCCACTTGGTCGGATGCATGTAGTGGAAATTTCCAGGGGCAGGTATATATATGCAAGCAAGAAGCAAGCTAGAGATAACGAGGTTAGTTCAATTAGGGAGGATGAGGCCCTGTTCTAGCAGCTGAGGTGTGAAAACCAAGGGAGGAGAACTGGTTTTATAGTTGGCAAGCCATTCACAGTCTTTGTTTAATCCTGAGCTGATGGTGTCAAATTTGCAGCTGAACTGAAGCTCAGCAGTTTCTCTTTGAAGTCTGGTCCTGAAATTTTTTTGCTGCAGTATAGCCACCTTAAGATCTGCTATTGTGTGGCCAGGGAGGTTGAAGCGTTCTCCTACAGGTTTTTGTATATTGCCATTCCTAATATCTGATTTGTGTCCATTTATCCTTTTCCGTAGAGACTGTCCAGTTTGGCCGACGTACATAGCAGAGGGGCATTGCTGGCATATGATGGTGTATATTACATTGGTGGACGTGCAGGTGAATGAACCGGTGATGGTGTGGCTGATCTGGTTAGGTCCTGTAATGGTGTTGCTGGTGTAGATATGTGGGCAGAGTTGGCATCGAGGTTTGTTGCATGGATTGGTTCCTGAGCTAGAGTTACTATGGTGCGGTGTGCAGTTACTGGTGAGAATATGTTTCAGGTTGGCAAGTTGCCTGTGGGCAAGGACTGGCCTGCCACCCAAGGCCTGTGAAAGTGTGGGATCATTGTCCAGGATGGGTTGTAGATCCCTGATGATGCGTTGGAGGGGTTTTAGCTGGGGACTGTATGTGATGGCCAGTGGAGTTCTGTTGGTTTCTTTCTTGGGTTTGTCTTGCAGTAGGAGGCTTCTGGGTAAATGTCTGGCTCTGCTGATCTGTTTCCTTATTTCCTCGTGCTGGTATTGTAGTTTTGAGAATGCTTGGTGGAGACCTTGTAGGTGTTGGTCTCTGTCTTAGGGGTTAGAGCAGATGCGGTCATACCTCAGTGCTTGGCTGTAGACAATGGATTGTGTGGTGTGCCCGGGATGGAAGCTGGAGGCATAAAGGTAGGCATAGCGGTCGGTAGGTTTTTGGTATAGGGTGGTGTTAATGTGCACTTATTTGCACTGTGGTGTCTAGGAAGTGGACCTCCCGTGTAGATTGGTCCAGGCTGAGGCTGATGGTGGGGTGGAAGCTGTTGAAATCGTGGTAGAATTTTTCCAGAGTCTCCTTCCCATGGGTCCAGATGATGATGATGTCATCAATGTAGTGTAGGTAGAGAAGGGGCGTGAGTAGACGAGAGCTGAGGAAGCGTTGTTCCAGGTTGGTCATAAAAATATTTGCATATTGTGGGGCCATGCAGGTGCCCATAGCGGTGCCACTGATCTGGAGATATATATTGTCATCAAATTTGAAATAGTTGTGTGTGAGGATAAAGGCACAGAGCTCAGCAACCAGTTGTGCTGTGGCATCATCAGGAATACTGTTCCTGACAGCTTGTATTCCATCTGTGTGTGGGATGTTTGTGTAGAGAGCCTCTACATCCATAGTGGTTAGGATGGTGTTTTCTGGAAGGTCACCAATGCATTGTAGTTTCCTCAGGAAATCAGTGGTATCACAGAGATAGCTGGGAGTGCTGGTGGTATAGGGTCTGAGTAGACAGTCCACATATCCAAACAGTCCTTCAGTGAGAGTGCCAATGCCCAAGATAATGGGGGAGGGGTCCAGGATTTCTGGGTTTGTGTGATATCCAAATGTGTTGGTGATACCTGAACTAAAGATGCAGCAAATAATGAGGAACCATCGAACTTTATTCATATCTGGATCTTTCAGGTTAGCAGGTGGACAATGCAGTTAGTACCAAAAAATGCAATAGAAGTTTAGGAACATGAACTAAAATGGTGAATAATGATTAAAACGGAAGAGTCATGCAGAATTCTGAACAGAAAAAGGGATTTAGAGGCTATTGTGGAAAAATCCTTGAAATCATTAGCCTAGCATATGGCTGCATTCCCAAAAGCAAACAGGATATTGAGCTGCATCAACACGGGGTAATACTACAAATCAAATGCAATGATAATTTCATTGCAAAAAGAACAGGTTGACTTGAATTCTGTCTCTGTAATGGATTAAGTAACAGTCACCTTATCACAGCAAATGTATCCTTGGTCTCCGAAGAAAATGCTACCATAAAACAGGCTAATGTTAGGCATGATTCTGTGGTCTATTCTTATTTTAAAGCAAAAGCTAAGGGATTGATTGTCTTGTCAGTGGAGAAGATACATCTTTAAGATCTATTATTTGAAATATTCAAAATTGTGAAGGAGATGCATAAAGTTATTTCCAAACCTGGATGCCTAAAATTAGGGCTGTTAAATCCATATTCTTCACCTGTCAATTTGACTATGGAAATACTGATGGTGTTTTCAGATCTCCTGCACTGATTCAAAACAGCACACCTTCACATAAAGATATGGAATCTTGGATTTCCCCTTTCTTTTTATCAACACCACCTTTTCCTTCCAGCTTGCCTCCCACTTCCTTCCTTTTCCAAACAACTAGTTTCATATGCCTCATTTCTGGCCAAGGCAACAGGAAATAGAACTTCCTCTATGGCCCATACAACTCTGTGTATTAGCCTTGCTGCCTGATCTATGAGAAATTTAAGGTGCTACCTCCAGAGAGATCTTACTCTTTACTGGACCCAAATACCAGGCACATGACATGCACATTTTTTCAGCTCTCCCATGTGACAGTGAAATGTGCTGCCATTTCTATTTGGTTTAATATTTTTAACTTTTTTGTGCTAACTCATGATCTTCCAATAGTAATAGCAGAAAATGGATTATCCCTGAGGGTCTGAAACTGAAATAACTACCTGAAAGATGAGGGTGCTAAGCACCTCTGAGGATGTGCTCTGCACCTGCAGGATCAGGACCTAACTTTACACTTACTGTTACCATTAGGAAGGAAGTTCAGACTCTCAGGGCAACAGAGGTAAACTAAAAATCCACCATTAGATCCAAAACTGCATTGCCAGAGATCCACTTGGAACAGCTGAGGAGGTAGGGAGAAGGGTTGGGAGGAGATACCTCTAAGTCATTTTTGCATTCCCCTGATCCCCAAGCTTGTCAGGTGCTGGTTTGACCCCAAAGGCAACTTAAATCAGCCTCAGTCGGCTCTAAATTCTGACACTTGCAACCTCTACAAAAGGGCTTGTGCCACATGGCAATCATAAGCCTGCATACTCCTCTGGTCTCGCTCCCATCCTGGCCATATGCTGGCACATCCCATAGATACGGTTCCCAAGGAGTGGGGAGTACATAATGGAGAATCCCAAGAAGAACTAAAGATGACTTCAGACCTGAAGCCAAAAGAGGATTAAAAACAAACATTTCTTAAAGTGACTGAACTTATTTATTTTCATCTTAAACTACAAGATGCAGCAATCTGTGATCTTAACAAAATCATAGAAGAATGGGCACTTTGAAAAGGTTGAAACAGAGAAAATTCTGAGGGATAACCTGTTTTTATTTGGGAAATAACTAGCATAAAAACTAATGAGAGAGACAAGGTAAGTGAGGTAATATCTTTCATTGTAATATTGATTACAATCAGTTGATTCAATTACTTATCATATGAGGCTCAGAGTCCCTATCTTTATAGCCCAGAGGCTCTCTCTCCAACTTGCTAGCTTGATGGCCTTGTTTTCTTTTTATGTAAATGCTCCTTCATTGTCTCTGCCTGACAACCAAGCTGGTCAGACACACAAATATACACTCTAAGGTCTAACTAAGACAGACTGGGCTCATGCACTGTTTGCCAAACACATTTTAAGAACTTAATTCTAGCATGTATCCGTAACTTTTTGTACACACCCCATACATACACCTAGCAAGAATATTATCAGTGAATTATCAGTTTTCTAATGATATATTATATGCCTCCTTTTGGGTATATTTTATGACAGTAGTGTGTTGGGTGTAGTGAGTATGTCAGGCCTGACGTGAGTTGCTGACACAGAGTAGTGACCCACCCCGACACAGTAGGCATCAAAGTTCCCTGAACCCATAAACTAAGGGGTCCCTTTCCCACTCCTTAACATCCATACTCTGCCAGTGGTTGCTTCACAGCCATCTGGGTCATCCAGGTCAGTAAACAGTTCAGTCACCCCCAAAGGCGTGAAACCAGATCTCATGCCACCCCAAGTCCGACTTGTTCCCAGAGGAGTTCTGGCTCACAGCTATCCTTAGCTGTGCAAGTCTCTCTCTATGTTTGGCAATTTTTGGGCCACAGCACCTTCCAGCTATGCCTCAGTTTCTCTGCTTCAGGAGGTGCTGGCCCCTAGCTATTTATCTAGCTGTGCTAGAGTCCCACCACTCCTAGCAGATCATTGCACCTTTTTAGCTGTAGGACATACACAGACAATTAACACTGCCTCAATTTCCTGGAAGGGTTTACCCCTTGACCACAGAGTCTGGCTATGGCAGGCTTGTACCTGTGCCCTTGGGCTCAACCCTGTTACATCATTACAGAAAACATAAGAAAAAGATTTTCCTCACATTTCCACAGTTAGAATCCCAGAATAACCTTTAGCGTCCATAATGACAGGCTACAGACAGAGTGAGGGGTTCCATCATACTCATATTTGGTAGTCTGATCAGACACACCATTATGTCCTTTCTCCTGGATCCCATGGGCATGATTCGCCTCTCCTCTTCTACTCTAGCCTGGGTTTATCCTGGCCAGCAAGCTTCTATTACTTCAACTCTGCCTCCTCACTCTGACACCGGGCCTCCAGTTCGATCCCTTTCTCCCCCACTAGCAGCCTTTCCACTCCAGCTTCCACAATTCTGGACCTCTCACCATTGTTGCTGCCTCTGCTGGATAGTCGGGGGAACACACTGCTTGGTTTCCTGCATTACCTCACCTACCTTGTCTCATATCCTGGGACCAACACAGCTGCAAAAACACTGCAAATAATAAAGTAATGCCCTGTACATTTCCGAAGAGTGAAAATTGAAAACTTCTTCCTAAGGCCTGCTTTGATACCGACATAAACAAGAAAGTCAAGAAAATGCTTGCAATGTACACTCCTATTGAATACACAGGAATTAGTCACTTTCAGTAGCTAATTAACCTGTAATCTTTAAACTGCAATGTTTCCTTGTTGCTATAGTTATAGCTTCTGATAAGGGCAGAGTTCAGCAGCTGCAGTACTTTCCAATAGCAATCTCAGCTATTAAAACAGCACCCTTTGTTTTCATACAGTATTAGGATAATGGGGGCAATACCAGGCACTTTCCCTCTTCTTCCTCACAGAGGCAAACAACCTTGGAATCACTAGTAAGAGTCAGACCACATGTTGGTTCTGCAACTGGCACCAATAAAAACTTGCTGCTAAATCCCAGGGTATTAACTTGCTGATATGAACAGCTCCAGATCTTCAACTGGGGGCCATATGTGCAGGATGTGTTAATACTCCAAAAAAGAGTCTGTTGAACAGGCAAGTTTTGATTACTATTACAGCTGGATTTTTATGTGCTAATTAGTTTCACAAATTCAACATTTGCGCATTTAAGCGGATTCCTATATATGGCAAACAGCTGAAGTCACATAGACAGAGCAATCGCTTTTAGCTCCATGGCTTTTTACTGCGGGACTCCTCAAAGTGTCTTTTACTTCTTTTCAGAAGAGTCTATCAACTTTGAACAGGTTTTTTTAAGCAATTCTATTGTTCGAAGCTCCTCTGTAAAGCAATTTGGGTCACAGATGCTATGTTTAATTGTACTGTAACTGGTTACACCATCTTTGCTTAATGAGATTTGTCTGCACTGCTACATTTTATACGAAATTGGCTGGCCCCAAAGAGTGCACTAGATGGCGGTAGGAGATTCAGGTAACCCCTTCTGTTCATGCCTGCACATGAAGTTGCCATAATCTGGTTGTGTTGCTTTTACTCTCAGTTCCCGGGACTGGAGTCTCCAGGATCAGCAACAGACCATTCTCAGTAGAACACAACCAACTCTGGAACCATAGGAGTCTCCCAGAATCCCAATCTGGCATCATTCATGGAATAATGCAAGGTGGATTCATTTTACTTTGCTTTTTCTTGACTGTTTCTCGTTTCTTGGGCGGGGGTGGGGAGAATAAAGAAAGAATAGTATTGTGTGACTAAGCACTGAACTGGGACTCAATTTCTAGCTGTGCCACAGACCTCTATGTATCCTTGGACAAGTCACCTATGACCTGATTTTCCAAAGTTGCTGAGCATCCACAGCTCTTTTGAGTTCAATGGCAGCCATGGGTACTCAGCACTTCTGAAAATCAGGCCACTTCTCCTTCTGTGGCTCTTTCTCTGTAAAATAGGGATAACGTGTCCTTAAAGGGGGGTGTTGAGGATAAAATTCATTAATGTTCATGTGCTGTTCAGAGCCTAAGGTGATAGGGGCTATATAAGAAGCTCGACGGACAGATGATTATATTTCCCAATTCAGTTCTAATTTCTTGTCTTTGTTTTATTGAGTTTAGTTACTCAGACCTGACCAAATAGCTTCCCGCTGAACACTGCTAAGTGCCATTTCTGCTATTGGTTTTGTACACATCCACTAGAGTGCTGGCATAGACTGCCACCATCAGCATTGTTGCACATCCCATTAGACAGTCACAGTGAGATGATTTATTATTAATGACGGGTGATGTGGCAGAAGTGCTAGCATTACTTTTCTTAATATCTGTTAAATGTTCAATACAACACTCTGCTGAAGGTCTTGTTGTTTCTCTGTTGTACGGAGCACTTTTTAAAGATAATGCAGCAGTTCACATTGTAGTAAATATGAATGCCAGTAAGAGACCTGTGCTTCATTTCAGATCTGTGAACATGTTACAAATATCTCCAAAGGAACTGTGTATTTCACCCTTTGCAAAAGCAAAAAACAAAACAAACAACTTTATGTGCACAATACACTGTGGAAAAACTGGAGAGAGAGAAAAAAGGCTGGTCCTGAATTGTTTTGCTGAACATAGGAGATATTTGGACATATATTATGTCCCACATGAGCACAATAAAATGTAATGTCATAACCAATGTGAGGTACACAAGCATTATACCCATTTTACATACTGCTTCTGGCCCATACCGCTCTAATGAGCCAGGGGATATCTGAGTTCAGTCTGATATGCTTGCAAATAACCAAGGCAGCATAGAACATCCACTTATATATGAAACTGTCCAGAAGCTTGCACCCCCTTTTATCAATCCAAGAGCGAGGCACAGTGATACATTTATGGCCTCCAGACTGCAACTATGAAAAATGAAACTGCCAGCCAACAGAAGGCGATTCGTGAGCACAGAGAACAGGACTTTCACACAAGCAGGACCTAGACTATGGAACTCCCTGCCAGAATAATTTAAACTGACCATTACACTCCCCATTTGCAGGGGCTGCAGGAAGTGACGAGGAAGTGTGCTGGCCACCCTTCCTGCAGCCCCTATTGGCCTGGAGCGGCAAACCCCAGCCAGCGGGAGCCGCGATCGGCCGAATCTGTGGATGCGGCAGGTAAACAAACCATCCCGGACCGCCAGGGGCTTTCCCTGAACAATCAGCGGCCCGACTTTGAGAAGCACTGATCTAGTCCATCCCTGGCAGGTATTTGTAAAAACCTGCGGTTTTGAGAATTCCTGGCTCTTCCCTCCTGTTTGGTTATCTTATTGTTTTGGATGTAGCTTTCATTAATGCTTCATACTATGTACATCAGAAAGAGAAGGCAGGTGAGGTAATATCTATTATTGGACCAACTCTGTTGGTGAGAGAGACAAGCTTTCGAGCCACACAGCTCTTCCTCAGATCTGGGAAAGGAACTCCCAGAATCACAGCAAAATGCAAGGTAGAACAGATTGTTTAGCATAAAGTAGTGACCACACATTGTAAAGGCACCATTAAAGGTAGAGTGGCCCATTAAAACCTCTGCAGTCATAGGACAAAAAGAGAGGGGGTTTGTGGGTTACAGATTGTTATAATAAGCCATAAATCCAGTGTGTCTGTTCAGTCCATGATTTTTGGTGTCTAGCAAAGTAATAAATTTAACTCTAGGCTCATCTTTTGGAAGTGCTGTGCAGGTTTCCTTTGAGGATGAGGACTGATAGATCAGATAAAGAATGACTGCTTTGTGAAAAGTGTTCCCCCACAGGGTGTTTTGTCTTTTTATCATTTTCCTATGTGAGTTCATTTGACAGCGCAGTGATTGTCTGGTTTCACCCACATAATTGTTATTGGGGCATTTACTGCACTGGATGAGGTACACCCCATGTTGTGATAGGCGTGTGTAGGATCCAGGGATCTTGAAAGGTGTGTTGTGGGGATGTTGATCATTGTAGCAGTGGAGATCTGTCACCAGGTTTTGCATGTGTTGTTCTGGCAGAGTCTGGCGTAGCTCTGAGTTGATGTGTCCTGGTCTGTGGGGAGCTTGCTTCTGATGATGAGCTTGGAGAGGCTGGGGAGTTGTTTGAAGGCCAGAGGGAGGGTTCAGGGGTCCTCAATGACTACAGGTTATAGTTGGTTGATGATATCTCATAGGGTTTCAAGCATGGGGTGGTAGGTGACAACTAGGGGTGTACGGTCAGAGCGGGGTTTATTTCTGAATTGAAGCAGGTACTCTTGGGATATTTGGGAACAGAGGCACTAGATTTATGGATTACTGCAAAAATCCGTAACCCACTAACCCCCCTCTTTTTGTCCTATTACTCCAGAGGTGTTAACAGGCCACTCTATCTTGAATGGTCCCTTTATGATATGTGCCACTACTTATCTGTCACTGCACAGCCACATGACCAAACCATATATTAAATGCGTCAAAGAACAGAAGCACCATGCCTAATCCAGAGACAGGAAGTCTCTTGAACCCAATTCTTTAAATAGGGAATCCCTGCAAATAAAATCCCAATTGATGTTTTACAACTGTTTAATACTGTGCTTTCCTCGACTTCAGTGGGCTTGCCTGGGGCATAAGTCAGTGCAGAATCTGGCCCATATGCTGTCTGGTTTGATTAATTTAGCAATTTTAGGGTACAACCATCTCTATCATATACATGCAGAAAAAGAAAGATAGAATAATTATAAACATGTATCTTGCTCATTTCAAATTACATTTTCCAAAATGCCTAGGGGATTTGGATGCTCAGTTCCCATTAAAATTAATGAGAATTAGGTGTCCAAATTCAGCAAACAGATTTACAGATCCTAGTCTTGGTCTGAAATTCACCTGGATGCGAAGGGCCGGTGCAAAGCCTCTCTACTATTTCTGATCTTAACATTTTTGTTAGTATAAATGTTCAAATTCTGAATTTTATCCAGTGGGGGTGAATCTGATATAATAAAGATGAACAGAAATACTGAAGATAGACTATTTTGTCGCAATGAAAGTAATCAAAGGCCAGATTCTGCAAGGTACTGAGCAATCTCAGCTCCTACTGATGTCCGTGAGAGGTCAGAGTAACCAGCACCTTCCAGGAAGGGATCAGCACCTCTCAGAAGTAAGGCCTAATTACTCAGACAATCCTGGAACAGGGAAAGAGTCTGGATACAGACTGATAAACTACAGTTTTTAAAGTATTATATGATGCACTCATTTAGAGTTTAACAGCAATATTATTGGAGGAACTCTCTAGAATAAAATAGGCTGCATAGCAGGGGGATTTGAAGATCTGTCTCTCCTGCACACATACAGAAAGAGCAGTAGACGGTAAGAACTCTGAAGGAAAACTCAGAGGGACTGTCAGGAAAAAAGTCCATTTTATAACCATAATATCTAGTTGTTCAATGGTATTTCTAAAAGGTACCTTTTCACCTCATCCCTGTTTTCCTAGTGTCATATTATGGAGCTTATCCAGATGTAGTCAGAGAGAACCAGGTAATTTATATGCTTTTCATTCAGTTCACTGTAAGACTCTTGGACCTTGGAGGATGAAATTAATTCACTAATAGCTGACTAGAAGAGCTGAGCATTAGAATAATTATTGACCTGACTGGACATCCTGGTTTTGTTCTAGAACAAGACCTACCTTATGTGGTATACAAAAATTAATCATTCTTCCTAATTAGAACATGTGGAATTTGTTACAAAACAGGAACAAGGTTTGCCCCACTTCTTTGATATTTTGGAATTTCAAGCTACATTATATCCATTATCGTACTGATTCCGGGACAGAAAATAGCAAGGAGGGTGAAGGGATGAGGGTGTTGACTGGATGGCGTTGAGAATTTGAAAGTGGCTATGTTACTGTAGGTGTTGTTCTTCCACGCAGCTTTTTTACCTGATTTTTGCCAGATTCCTTAAAAGAGAGAAATGTACAGGTCTGAAGAGGATTTATATTTTCAGCGTTACTATTATTATTTTTTTTTACTTTACAATATATATTATTCTGCTTTACTAGTGGATTCTTGACGCAAAATATGATTGACAGTTAACTTCAACTGAAAACTGAATCAGATGCCATCAGTGACTTCAGAAGTATTTCATACAGTGTTCTACACACAGTTTTTATAGAGTCTGTAATACAAACCCAAGCAGGCACAAACTAGATGTGCTTTGGTAAACAATTTTGAAATTTTCTAGTGGCAACACTTCTTCTAGTGATTGGCAGATTTTTCTTGTTCTTCCTGTCTTTTATTAACATACTGTTCAATAGCTATTGGCAACTGTAATATTATTAATTATATTGGGGCATATGCAGAAGTACAGATGTAAATGAGAGCAAATGGCATGTCTATCTTGGAAGAGGATGTTGATAATATTTAGAGGAAGGTGTGAGAACAGCGATTTCACCAGTGTTCAAATTGCGAGCTACACCTTTGGCTCTTAACTAAATGAATGAGCAATAGTGTTTCATGGCAAATTTCTTTTCATTAGTTTTCTGAAGGACAAAGACTTTTGGATCATTATTCTTTAGAACCTGATAGGAAGATCTCAAAGTACATGTAGAGCAGTCATGGATAAGTCTATGATAGGAGGTTAAGTAGCTCAGATTGGTGACTGAATATAAAATCTTCCAACTCTAGGTGACCAGCACAAATCCTGCCTAGGTTGCTTGACTACTATTGGGTATGGCTTTTTCCCCACTGGTGTTTGTTGTATTTCAAAAAAGTGTGTATTCCTGTCTTTTATCTTTAACTGTAATGATCTTTATTATTTTTCAAACCCACTTTGGGGTAAAATATCTGTGAAAGTGGAGGTAGTTGCAGAACAGATGTCTGTCAAGACAGATGGCATTTTAAAAAAAGTAATTTAAGAAAGGGTCATCTCAGCAAGACATCAGTGGGAACATGTGGGAGGCAATGAGGTAAGCAAAATAATCCATTCCTAGGTTATGCTGGCAACACTGATGACAGGTGTGAACAAAAGTAGCACATAAAAAAATCCAGCTGTATTTAAAAGGTGGAAGAATCTGTGGTTGTCAAATGGCAAAGGACAAAATTATTAGTGACAGAAATTGTATTTGGGAGCTTCAAAATGGGAGGTTACAAGAAAAAAAATGAAAACTATAAAAAACTTGACAATGTCTTTTTAACAAGCACTATATCTTGTGATAAAGTTGAATGGTTCTTGGAATGTAATCAATAATTTTCACTAACCGCTTTCTGCAAAAATGGCAATAATCCTTTTGCTGGATTCTTCTCAGATATGTTCAGATGACATACAGCAGCTCTGAATTTCTCCAGATGATAATTCACTCTACAGAGTCAATTTCTCAGTAGACTAGCAGAAGAAAATTGTCTAAAAAGGTACAGTGTTCATATTTTGACAATATATCTTGACTGTTAGCAGGCTGGTGTCTTACAGAATATTATTTGAGAGCTTCACTTCAGAAAAGCCAGAGGATACCATTATGGCTTTTGTATTGTATCGGAGTATTCCAACAATCCCAACGAAGAAACAGAAGATGATTGTTAGAGACAACATAGCTTTACTTGAACAACAACCTTTTATGGACCTGCTTCTCCTTTCACTTACAAGACTACAAATCAGGAGTAACTACACTAAGAACATTTCAGTTACATAAATGTGAGGGGAAAATCAGGCTCTGTAGCTCTAATATAACATCACCGTGGTCTTTTAATCCATATGAATAAATCTATATAACCCAGCTGCTTGTTCACTCACAGACAGAATGTACTGAAACAATATAGCTCCCATATTTCTGAATCATCTCAATACCCGGATAGTACTAATGGATAGTGGGAAATCCTAAATAAAGGTTTGACTTGTTTTTTTTTAATCAAACCACAAGCCTGTGGTACACAAGATTCTCTCCCATAGACACATTTTACAGCAAACTGATTATTTGCCTGCTTCTAACAATAAACAACTGAAGACCAGAATTATAATGGTAGCATCTTGACTACTTCAAATACATTTGCACACAAAAGGCTAAAGAGGAAAGATATTTAAACCATCTGTATGTATGGTTTAAAGAAGGTTAAAACTCTGGACTGGGACTCAAGATCTCAGTTCAGTTCCCAGCTCTGCCACAGACTTCCTGTGTGACCTCGGAGAAGTGATTTAATCACTCTGTGCTTCAGTTCCTTCTTGTTGAACTAGCATTATGCTATTTCCTTTGTCTGTTTGGATTGTAAGCTCTTCTGGGCAGGGACTCCTCTTTACTATAAGTGACTGTGATTTTCAAAACTGACTAGGATATTTAGCCACATAAATTTCATTGAAATTAATTATTGTTTAGTAGCTAAATCACCTAATCAATTTTGAAAATCACCTAGTCAGTTTCAGCCTATATGTACAGCTATCACAATGGGGCCCTGATAGTAGTTTGAACCTTTAAGATTGCCTCTTACATAAAAATATAAATAATATTAACAACAGAAATTGACAAAACTTTGCCCATTTGCAGAAAAAGGGAAGGCAAAAAAAAAAATCTTATCTTGCATCATAAGGCTTTGCAATTTTTTTTCTCCAGAGGTGATACAGTTTTTCCACCAGTATTAAACTTTTTGTCACTCAGTGAAACTGGATGCTGTGCCTCTCAGTGAAGGAACACAGGATAAAGTCACCTTGATAGATCACAATCTGAATCTCAAGTGAAGGGTCATCTCAGCAAGACCCAAGTGAGCAGTGCTCACTTTCATTGATAACATGGGAAGCCTGGGAAGATGACATCGGGGTCATCAGGAGAAATAACAGTAATATTCTAAAGAAAATTCACCATAGTTTGTCTTAACTCTCTCTCAGCTCCTTTCTTAAAGTTTAGAAGTCAAATGCTCCTCCTTTGGAAAAACTCACAGGAGGGGTAGAAAGGCTTGTCAAACCCCTTGAGAGTAAAATGGTGGAGCTCCCAAGGAATGCTCCTTTCATTGGGTAGGACTTTCTGCCTTGCAGATGTTATGATTGATACTTTGCAGACTTTCTGAATTTGTAAGGAGTTTAAAGACCCTATCCCATCAATCTGAGGTCTCTACAAGAGAGAGTCAGCCCCTCTTCTTGGCTCTTGGAACCCCCTCACCCTTGGCTGCTATATTACCTATTATATCCCTCATCATCCTGCACAATGGGGAAAAAGGCCTGGAAGGAGCATTAATATTGGTCAGACCAGTATTAACTCCTATACAGATTTCCAAGCAGAGATCTGTCAAGTCTCTAGGAAGGGATACTAGATGGAGCAACTGTTTCTCGTGCTTCCTCTACTCCAACATTCACCCCAGATGCAGCAATACAGTATATGTGAGGAAGGCCTTCCAGAGAATTTTTGTGTTGCTGCAGTGTATCTTGTCTTCCCCCTAGCTCTTCTTTGGAGATACAATCTGCTTTCCTCTTCATCATGAGTCTTTATGTAAGGAAACTGATGCTTCTCATCTTTTGTGGGTAGGAGATTTGGTTGGAGAAGTTTAAAATGTGGCGATGGCGAGAGTCAAAGTGTAAAGAAATTCTAACAACGGAATAGAAAAAAACGTAACAAATGGAAAATACAAAGAGTGATTGCTAATAAACCACTTAAGGGGTGTGCGGGGGACTCCCTAAATACCTGAATATGCAGCATGTGAAAAGGAAGAGAGGTAGGGGCAGAAAAGAGAAGCAGTATTGCTTCTCACTGCTTCTTTGTAGCGTATGTACCCAAAGAACTCATTACCTCATTCCTTATAGGGACAATCATATCTTCTTAGACTCCTTCATCAGTCTCAGCATTTCCTAGTGCCACAGGATGGACAAGCAAAGGGACAAAGCCAATGAGGAGCAGCATAGGTCATGCTGCAGAAGTGTAATGACACTTTAGGTATTAATAATTTAGCTTAGTATTCATTCTTTAACATTTAAGTGAGGATTCATTGTCACATCATCCGTCACAGATGCACACTAGAAAGAAAAAGAAAAAAAAGGAGAGCAGTAATAAAACCCTTTTTGTTGCTTCCAGGCATGTTTTGTGGTTTGGTTGCTAAGTTCAATTTATTTCAATGCTTTGCTTTTTATGGATCACTTAGTTGAACTTATAACTAAAAAACACAAAACACTTTGGTTTTGAGGCAATCCCATAGCTAAGACCTCTGAATACATAGCTGCCATTTCAGGAGGGTGGTGTTATTTGGCTTTGGGTTGACACATACACCTCCACCCCGATATAATGCTGTCCTTGGGAGCCAAAAAATCTTGCCACATTATAGGTGAAACCGTGTTATATTGAACTTGCTTTGATCCGCCAGAGCGCACAGTGCCCCCTTCCCCGCAGCGTGCCAATTTACCGCGTTATATCCGAATTTGTGTTATACCGGGTCACATTATATTGGGGTAGAGGGGCAGTTAGGAGGAATAGCTCCACGTTATTTCCCCTTTTGGGTATGTTTAGGAGGCACTGTTCTGGCTTGTTTTCTGTTATATTTTTAAGACCATGAGTCTGGTTCCTATCAAAGTCAATAGGACCCACATGTGTATGTCCTGCGTCAGAATATGGCCCTGAAACTTTCATTTTGTTGTCCAGAATTCCAAACATGCATAGTAGCAGCTCTTCTCCTTCAAGGAGGGTCAGGTCATCAAATGAAACCCAGTTGTTTTTCTGCCTCACCACAGGTTGGGGGTTCCTGGTGTTTCGCCAGGATATTCCTTTTTTCCCATTCTTGCAGATGCACGTGAAGAAAGAGTCCAAGTAAGGGCACCTTTGATTCTGAAGAAGAGAACAGCAGAAGAGGTTGAAAAAGGATGCCAGCTCAGTGTGTGCAGTGGTAAGCAGCAGGCACAAGAGTTAGGTAGTCTTACCCCATGGCAGAACGTTACAATACACACTTGATGGTCAGTCTCATAACTGGGAATATACGCATGTCAGGTATGGGTGCCAGAGTGGCTCAACCAGCTGATTCTAACAAAAAAGCAACCCACCCACCCAGAGTACACTATAGGATAACTGCGTGGCAGGCTGTTATGAACTAAATGCTTCTGAGTTGTATCATTTTGCACTTTAATAGCACTCTTCTTGCAAGGATCTCAACATATTTTACAAAGGAGAACAAATATGATTATCCCTCTTTCACCACTGAGGAACGGAGGAGATGTTAAGTGATATGCCCAACATCAGATTCAATCTCCTTGATTTAGTTCCTAGTCCAGGATAACATGACCAGACTGAGGTGGGGAAAGGCAGCCATACAGATACCCTCTACTGCACTGAGGAACACAGGATCTCTACTCTCTCTCTTTCCCTTTTAGATCAGTACTTTCAAATCAAATGTGCATGAGTTTCTGGTACTGTTGGAAGAAGTAAATATAATCTCTGTGTCTCTTATATTACCATAATACAAAGGAACACTTGAACTATATGGATAGATGTTGCTGTTTTTAATCAATACACTATCATCACTAACAGATTACTGATATTTGTGTTGTTATTGTTATACTATATACCTGTATATATTCATCTTTCCTTTCTGGCATTTTACACTGGTTTAATTGAGAGGAAAATCAGGCCCTAAATGACCCTCATAAGTAAGGATCCAATTCTGTCAAGGTGGTCACAGATTCCATGACTTTAAGGGCCTCCGTGACTTCTTCGGCTTCAGCCTGCCACAGCTGCGGCAGTGGAGCAGCTCTCAGCCCCTGTGCAGGAGCAGCAGTTGGGGTTGGATCAGCAGTTGGGGCCAGGGCCGGGGCTGGAGTTGGAGCAGCGGCTGGGGCCGAGTTGGTCCTCAGGCCACCGCAGCCCCAGAGGCTTGGCTGGTTGGTCGCTGGGGCCGGAGCGGCGGTCGCCAGAGCTGGAGCAAGAGCAGTGGCTGCCATCACAGGACCAGCTGACAGAGCAGCAGCCAGACTGGGTCAACCCTTTAGGAGGATCAGTGGGGTCAGGGCAGCAGTCAATGGTCATCTCAGACTGTTAGTCCACTCCCGTCCCCCTTCCCATGGTATTTTTAGTAAAAGTCAAGGACAGGTTACAGGCTTCCATGAATTTTTGTTTATTATCCACGACCTGTCCGTGACTTTTACTAAAATTCCTGTGACAAATTCTTAACCCTACTCATGAGTGAACTCACTGACAGAATTCGGTCCTTACTCATGAGGTATATTTTGTCACCAATGGAGTTAAGTGTTGCTGATCAATAGCTAATTTTCTAGTCATAGTTTTATTTACTAATCATAAAGATTTAAAAAGAAAAGAAATACTATACTGGGCATCTTAGTTTAATAACTCTTTGAGTAATTAAACCAGGCCAGCTAAACTGCAGGCCCAGTTAATGTAAAGTATTTTTCAGTTTAGCGTGTTTCTTGACGAGTTTTGAAAACTGTATCTTCTTCAGTGAAGAAAGAAAGGGTTAGTTCTATATATTTTGTCTGTTGCCCACTGAAGATCTTCTGTTGATCTCATTATACAGAAAGACTAAGGCCTACATCCTTTGTACCTTATTCACACACTGAAGTCATAGGCACTAGAGATAAGCGGCAGGACCCAAAGGGCCATGCCCTCTCCCACTTTTTTAAATTTGGCTGGGAGGAAGAGTGCTGCAGCCTTGCTTGGCTCACTGTCACCACATCCCACCCTGGATCATGCCATGTGCCAGGCGGGTCCTGCTCTGCATCATCCCACAAGCCACCAGCTGAATTGTCACCTGTCAGCTGACAAAATTGCAGGAGTGGCTCCTCTCAGAGCCAGAAACCAGCCAGGTCGGGGAATTGTGATGGGCTGAGGGCTCACTAACAGGGAAGGGACAGGAAGGAATGGGGCAGGCACGGGGAACAGGGCAGGAGAGGGTCAGGCTGCTTGCGGGAGGAGGCAAGTGTTTTGGCAGCATCAGGTCAGTGGGGAAGGGGTTTGACTTCCCCACTTCTGCTGTCCTTCCAACATCTATTACTGAAGTAAATGGAACTACTCACATGACTTAGGCAAGCAGCATTTGTCCCTCAGTATACGCATTTCTAGTCCTAAATATTGATTCTCTTAGTCAAACATAAGCATGGTGGAGGTTAAACAACTACTGGAGAGCAGGTTCTGTTTTAACAAAGGTGTTAGGACTGGCTCAGATGAATAATTAAAGCATTACCCTCAAGTAAGGGAACAGAAAAACTAATGGATCTGATCATCACTGAAAACAAAGGAAATGTTGCCATTATTTCGAATGGAGCAGGACAACTGTTTGTATTAGTAATATGCATAAAATTAGATTTATTAGTTGTTTTCCTGGCATTGTAAATAAACATGATTCCAAAAGGGATAGATGCACTCCTGTATGGAGTGCTATTAAAAAGAGAAATTAACGAATCAATGCTTTGCTGTGCTTGTAATTTGGCTGAAAATTGTGGTCTTGCGGGCTTACAATTTGGATCTGGGGAAGAATGCAAATGAAAACACAACAGTACTTAGCAACTATTTGTTTATTCCTTTGTTCTCAAAACTGCACAGAAAATTACTGCCTGCCTCTGGTAACTGGCAATTACAGGCAAAAAAAATTAAAAATTAAAATACAATATGTTATAGTATCAAAACTAAAGTAGGCTTTTCAACAAAATAAACAGAAAACAACCCCAGGCATGCAGCAGGTAACATACTAGGAAGATTCAGCTTCTTTAAGAAGGCCCTGGGCCTAACACATCTGTAGGTGTCTATGACTGCTTCTGTCAGCTCAAGATGGATGGTGCTGCAATATTAAGTAGCACCAAAGAATGAAATGAGCATCATACAGGAAAATTCTGTAGAGCCTTCGCATCCCTGAAGCCCCGCTTACCAGCCTGGTACCATAGCCCCAGGGATTAAGAAACATTGTGGTTTTATAATTTAAATATTGATTAAGGAAACATTTTACATATGGGAATACTCAGCTGAAAAACTTTGTTAAATTGCATTTACTCTGTGCCATTTTCACAGGCATTAAACAGCACTTGTGGCCCTATACTGTCTTCAACCCTACCAAAACTGATAAATCAGGCTTCAAGTGGATTTAAATATTTATATTTTGAATTTCTATTTTCAGGTTCTACACAGATTTAACTGAATTTAGTTTTAGCTTTGGTAATTTGTGTATGCAATTCTCTAGACTCAAGTATGCCAGATGTTCAAATGCCACAGCGGATTATTCATTCATGTTGCACCATTACTCATGTATCATGGTTCCTAACAATGAACTAAACAAAATACAAACACATGTGTCCTTGTGGTTAGAGTTATGCACTACGAGTCAGGATTTCTAGGTTTGCCACTGACTCATTGTTAAGGATACGATTTGGTCATGGAGGTCACAGATTCTGTGACTTTAACAGACCTCCGTGATCTCTTTAGCTTCGGCCCCAGGTGGCACGGCTCGGTTGTCAGCCCCAGACAGTGGAGCTCTGGCTTCAGCCCCACTGTGATCATATCCTGATTTTGTTCTTTTTTTCCGCCACGACTGTTCCATGAATTTTGCTTAATTTTGCCATGACAACACTGTATTCATACTCACTGTGTAACTCTAGGCAAGCGTCTTAATCCAAAATATTCTAAGTTAAGCAAATAAATAAAAGCGACCAGATTTTCAAATGTGATAAATACCTTCAGCTTTCACCGACTTCCAGTTAGACCACTGATAACTGTATAACTTTAAGCACCTAAGTTTAAAATTCTGGCCTCAATCTCTGTCTGCTCCATTTACCCATCTTTAAAATAAATGCAGTGATAAGTACCTACTTCAAAGATATTGTGAGATTTAATTAATGTTGCAAAGTGCACTGTGGTATCCTTAGTTGAAAGGTACTACATAAGTGCAAATTGTAATATTAACAAAAACAAAAACTATAAAATCATTAAAGGAAAAACACAAATGAGACTTAAACTTAGATTTAAAACTAGCAACAGCTGTATGAATTTCTTAAAATAGAAAATTCCACCACAGAACGGTTGACAGCACAACTATTCAATATCTTGTATAGTAAAGATCTCTCTACTGGCTAAACAAAAGTGATAATAATAAGAATGATGGAGAAAAATTGTGGGAAGATTACTTATTATTATAAAGAAGGGTTAACATTAATCATGGATTAAACATAATGCTAACGCTGGAATACACACATGAATCAATTCCCTTAAATAAGAGGAAATCAAACTTCTGATAATCCTAGGCTTCAAAATAACACTTTCAGTCTTATAGGAAACCAGTGAAATTGAAGAAACAACAGGATAATGTAAGGGAAGTGGGAACACTGAAAACTTAAGAGTTGCGGGCAGCAGAAGTATTTAGTTTATTATTTCTTGTGGTGCTCAAATTACAATTTTACAGAAAACTTAAGAGCTACCATTACAGTCCAATACAGGTAGCTGAAATTCTAGATACGCACCTCAGCCTAATACCAAGGTTCTAATCAGCAAATTCTTGGTCAAAAAGTGAGACCTTTAACCAAGCCATTCTAGATTTGTCAGTTCTCTTGAACAGCCAAGAGTTCCTCTTTATTTGGAAATCATTATAATGCTGGTCCTTCATATTATCATCATCATTATTATTAAACATGTATATGGGGTAGAACTTACTGACCTCAAACAGGTTGGTGGGCCCACTGGATATGTTTGTACAATGTCTAATTGGCAGTCCTTGCCCAAAATACCTTACAGTCTGAAAGACATGGTATTAATGCAAACGTAAAAAAAAAAAAAAAATGGGGGTAAGGGGAGGGAAGACAAGATAAAAATAATAGGATGCTTCAGAGTAGACTAGCTGGGTACACAATTCATAGCTAACTAGCAGCAGTAATCACAACTTGACACCTGCCTAGCTATTACCAAATGGCAGTTTTCTGTATAGAAGTGTGAGGCATGAAATGGGGCTGAGCCAGCTTCTTTAGTCGTCCTCCTCACAAGCTCCCACCATTGTTATCCACGCCACCATCTGTTTTAAAAAATTAAGTTAAAAACAAAAACTTATATCACCATCTCTCCTGCCAGAACTAGCACTTTGGCAGCCAAAAGGGACAACATGTGAGATTGCACTCTCTCCCTGTACTTAGTTCCTGTTCTGACTTCATAAACTGGAACCACCATAAATATTTGGAAGCAAAGTTGGCACATATGCAATGCATTTCTGAGCAACAGAATGCTGATCCACAGCACTAAGTGACACCAAAATTTAGCTTCAGCAGAATATCCTCTTTCAGGAAATGGATTACAACTTACAGAACAATGTTTTATGAAAACAGAGAGGGAAAGTAACTTGGTAAGAGTTTGCTTTGCTAGGCAATCATATAAATCAGCTCTCTTTGAGAAAGACCATTAAAAGAGTGGTAAAGCTATGTGCTGCCACAAAAGGGACCCTGAATTTGATGCTGAGCAAGCATTCTCTGTCCATGACAAGTGATGCCTAGGTAAATCACAAAGGCAGCAGGCTATCTCTGCGGTGAGTCTGGATTGACATTTTTCCAACAGCGCAAACAAGTTCTTGAGCACTGATATCACTCCAGTGATGCCCTTCACAGTATTCTCCTTAGGAACCAGTTAAACAGAACAAGAGAAGGGAACTATGTTGATTTCAGTGGAGTTACTCCTTATTTACTCTGTACATATGAACTGACATAAATATCATTACTTACTACACATCATTGAGCTGGTCCTCTCAGAAACACTAGGTACAAAGAAACAGACTACAGAATGAAGAAAAGAAGCAAAAAGAAGCCACCACCATTTTGTTGAATTAATGGGGAACTTACATTGACTTTAGGAAAATACTTCCGAAATGTCCTTTTTGTTAAAAGTAAAACCTGATTATTCTCTCTCTTTCATTGGGCCTTTCACCTGGTGATTCTTCAGTATTCTTTTGAGGCTTTGTAAATGTCATCAACCTTTTCTGAAGGCCAAAACTATAACAGGGTTCAGAAAAGAACTGGATAAGTTCACAGAGGATAGGTACATCAATGTCTATTAGCCAGGATAGGCAAGGATGTAACACCATGCTCAGAGTGTCCCTAGTCTCTATCTTCCAGATTCTGAGAATGGCTGACAGGAGATGGATCATTCAGCGACTGCCTGACCTATTAATTCCATTTGAAGCAACTGGCATTGACCACTGTCAGAAGACAGCATACTGGGCTAGAGGGACTGTTGGTCTAACCCAGTGTGGGCATTCTTATGTTTTTATCATTTAGAGTTTTCATCACGCTGATTATGCACTTGATGGTGTAACAGGAAGAAAACTGCACCCATGTGGAGCCTGGAAAAATCAATGACAATCCACAGGCTATCGCTATCAGTTTTAGGATTGGAGCCTTGCTGACATTTATTTCATTACTGGATCCTTGCTTCTATTTTGGAATAATATTTTTACTTGGCAAAAACAGACAACATTTCATGGGAAACTTTTCTGTGGCATTCAAGTTATGTTTTTGAGCACTGATACCACACTGTGAGGCTTTTTATGGTAGATACCTCTAGGACCCATTTCTGATCTCTTGTTCTGGTTAATGGTGTGGAGTTACTCCTTATTTACCCTATAAGTGTAACTGGGACCACAATCAGGCCCCTAATGTGTTTGCAATCTTTAGGTGTCACGTAAGATCCACTTTTGAGTAGTTCAGTAATGTTCACAGAACCAAGTTATCTAACAGTTTTCTCAACTTTTCTATTATAGGGATATTCTTTATAGTCCCTTGCCAGGACTGCACCTTGACATGATGGGAAGGCTTCTGAGTTAGTGACCCTGAATGCTATGCTAGCAGGAGTTTAACTCCTGGTAAGGCCACCCTAGCTGGACAGGTCAAAGGTAGGGACAAGACAAAAAGCAGTCCATTGCTGGGGAAGATCAGACTCCTTAACCTGGTAGGTAGTTATTCTAGGAGAACGCATACTCAGTATCCAAATGAGGGCTGTCCAGCCCGCTAGCCAGTCATGGCATATGGACTTTGGTGGAGCAGTCATTTTCTATTTCAGTCTCCAGTGGTAGTTGCAAACAAGCTTTGGCACTCCTGCACAGCCCAGGCAATGTTAACCTGGTATGTTTTAAGGAGACGTGAAAGACTTGTTGACTCCCATTCTTGGTGGGTCTAAGAGGGAGGAGTATCACACACTCCTGACACTGGAAACAAGCTCACAACTGGGGCACTGATGGGGATTTGTACACAGGGGCTTGGGGAAAATCAACAATTCAATGAGAGATTCAGGAGCAATAGCAACGTTGGTAAGTACTGAAAGCACAGTCAGACTGGTTGTGATACAGGACGTGGAGAGTGGACCTGGGAGTGAGGAACTGTGTTCCTTGCTAGTACAGCAGGACCTGAAGTAGGTTGTAAATTTGCCAGATTGTCAGTATTTATGCTTTATTGCTTTGGTTTGATGAATCTGTGGCCTGTTTGCCAGACTCTATTATGGAGTCAGTGACCTCCTTCCTGTGTGCCCATGGTAATATAAGAATGTTACGTTGGATAAATTGTGGTTTTACATAAGAGACCTAATTGCTTTCTTTTAAACTGAGTTAACTGATTCTTAATTCCAATGAAGCTATGTAACTTATTGTACAAAGCCCACGTTCTGATGACCAGCATTTCTAACCTAGTTGTTGGCCATCATCAGCTCTAGGTCTCATTTCACAACTAAAAAAGTTGCTTGTTTGAGAAATTTGAGAAGTGGTTTCTTAGTGATTAAGAGAAAGAATGCAGAGGGTGAGAAGTGATTGAGTATATGTTTGTATCACTAGCATAGCTGCCACTAGCTGTTAGGGACTTGTTCTGAAAGCATACACTTCTTGTTCTGTGGGTCATGGTGCCACCTAGGGGAATGCTGAAGAGAACTAAGAAAAGACAGAAAAGGAAAAGTCAATGGGGTTGAAGAGAATTTGGCCCAGGTTGTATAAATACAACAAATGCTTAATAAATATGAAGGTTTGGAGGAAAACAAAAACACAAAAGGAAGGAAACTCTGAGCTAAGATTTCAGCCCTACACCTCTGTGCTTTGGCACTGTGATATAGAGGGTCTTTTATGAGGTACACCCAATATTGAGGATGCAAGTCCTCAACACATAATGTTCTTTCTTTAATAGTTAAAATAAGGTTAAGATTCTTGGGTAAAACTAAGGTTTTTTTGGTTTTCATTTCTGTTTGTTGATGGTACTAAAATGAAACATTTCTTTGTTCAGGGAATGCCTATTAAAATACAAGGTATTACCAAAAAAGTTTAAACCAAAGCTATGTAAACACCTGGTATTCCCTACCTGGTTATCTTTCAATGTGTGCATGAGAGGGTGTCACTTCATCTCCTCAGACATGCACACATATAGCCGGTGAGGAAAATCATAGTGCATTTGTTAAGGAGGAACTATCACCTCTGCCAAAGTGCAGAGTACTATGCACCCATATACTTGATGCATCTCTGAGGATGAAAGGAAATAAAGGTAAGAAATCAGATGATGCACTTTAAATACATTGTGAAGTTTTAATATAATTATATAAGAAAAAATATGTTCAGCAAAATTAAAAAAGAGGAGTAAAAACACTCCAGAATGTAAACCACTAAATTAAACAGAATCTCTCTCTCTCTCTCTCTATCATTGCTAAAAGAAACAAAACAGAAAGAAATTAGAGATTCACTTAAACCTACTACAGAGCGTCAAGAAAGATTTAACCATGGTATAACAACCCACTCAAGATACCAGAATTAAACAATCCATCAGGAATAAGCTTAACATTTATAAATGTGTCAGATTATCACAATAGTAAAAATGCAGCTCACACTAATAATAAAATATGGGCAAATCTCTTTTATAAAGTCCTATTTTATTTCACAGTTTTTTAGATGCTGAAGAGTAAAACAAGCAGCCCTTACCAGTTACATGCAATATCACCTGAAAGGTAGTTTTTCCTGAGCTGTTTAACAATGTCCTTCCCTATGTTGTTAAATGCAGCGCTAACAGATTCACAGAGTCAGCCTTTAACAGCATAGCACATGCTGAACCTTCCAACATTCTAGAGAAGGAACTAGCTAGTACAGGACTGACCACAGAAAGGTGGCATATTGCTTTCAGGAAAGAGTGAAAGCTTGCGAGTTTCCCACTGAATTCAGTAGAAGTAACATCAGTACTTCCACTGCGTTGAAAAGTTGTACTTGTTGTGAAGGGTTAAAAGTAACACTTAGGTTATGCAAAAACATGTACGGCCAGCTTGAAAATAATATGAATCCAAGTCACCTGAGCCTAGTGCCTCTTTTTCCCCTGTAATCCTTGTCAGGTCTCTCTTTTCACAATTAGTTCAAATGTGCTGAGGCAATTCAAAAAATTTTCTTTCATTAGATGTCTTCTGTTGGGACTGGATCAAAAGGTGCTGATGCGATTCTGGAAGAAGTCAGTGGGGAACCCCAATATAATAGAGAGTTTCATATGGAGTAGATGTTATTAAGAAAATACACGTGGGCTTTCATGTTACAGTTATATGCAGAAGTTATTAGAAGCTTTACAGTAATTAGAAATGGCTACACCTGAAGTCTTATTACTCCTTGTCACACCTTGCAGTGCAAGACAGGCGAAGAAGGGTAAAATAATTAAGATCCAGGACGGAGCGCTTCAATCAGATGAGGTAAGACTATTCCCTTCATGGCAGGATTCAAGATAAATTCAAAAAATAAATTTTCAATATTTTAGAGGTCACCAGCTCTGGCTATGGATCCATGGCCAGGTAGGGGAGTTAACCCAGCCTTATTTTTAAAGATATTTTATGCAGCTGCAGACTGCATTGAGAGTTGCCTGTAGAATAGGACCTAATAATCAGCCAGGGAAGAAGAGCTCTGCAGATTACCTCAGCATGAAACCACCTATCTCAACCAAAAAAAGATTGCTACTAAGCGCTACACAAGTTGTTTCTAAATAAACTTGCTAGGTTTGCAGCCTGTATCAATGACCTTCCTATAACTTTTCAAAATGCAGAGGACAAGAATAATTTCTGTGTAATAGCACCCTACAAGTACAAGAATTACCCTCTGAGCAGATAACGTAACTCACCAGCTGTACCGTTTTTACTTCTGTGTTAGTGAAACATACAAGGTAGCAAAAACAAATCAGACTCACTGATCAATAATAAAGTTCCACTCTCAGATATTTCCTTTAAAAAAAACCCCCAACAACGAGGAGTTCTTGTGGCACCTTAGAGACTATGAATTTATTTGAGCACAAGCTTTCATGGACTAGAACCCACTTCATTAGATGTATGGAGTAGAAAATACAGGAGCAGGTATAAATACACGAAAAGATGGGAGTTGCCTTACAAGTGTGAGGTCAGTCTAATGAGACAGTTCAATTAACAGTAGGATACCACAGAAGGAAAAATAACTTTTGTAGTGGCAATGAGAGTGGCCCATTTCAAACAGTTGATAAGAAGGTGTGAGTAACAGTAGGGGGAAATTAGTATGGGAGAAATTAGGTTTAGGTTTTGTAATGACCCAACCACTCCCAGTCTTTATGCAGGCCTAATTTGATGGTGTCCAGTTTGCAAATTAATTCCAGTTCTGCAGTTTCACATTGCAGTCTGTTTTTGAAGGGTTTTTTGGTTGAAGAATTGCCACTTTTAGATCTGTTATTGAGTGACCAGGGAGATTGAACTGTTCTCCTACTGGTTTTTGAACATTATAATTCCTGATGTCAGATTTGCATCCATTTATTCTTTTGCGTAGAGACTGTCCATTTTGGCCAATGCACATGGCAGAGGGGCATTGCTGGCACATAACAACATAGATCACATTGGCAGATGTGCAGGTTAATGAGACTCTGATAGTGTGGCTGATCCGGTTAGGTCCTATGATGGTGTCTGTTGAATAGATATGTGGACAGAGTTGGCACTGGGGTTTGTTGCAGACTTTGGTTCCTCAGTTGGTGTTTTTGTTGTGCGGGGTGTAGTTGCTGGTGAGTATTTGCTTCAGTTTAGGGGGCTGTCTGTAAGCAAGGACTGGCCTGTCTCCTAAGGTCTGTGAGAGTGAGGGATTTTCCTTCAGCATAGTTTTCAGATCCTTGATGATGCGCTGGAGAGGTTTTAGTTGGGAGCTGTAGGTGATGGCTAGTGGTGATCTGTTACTTTCTTCGTTACACTACAGTGCTAATAAGCGATGGTCACATAAACACCACCCTATACCAGAAAGCTACTGACTGCTATACTTACCTACATGCCTCCAGCTTTCATCCAGGCCACATCACACAATCCTTTGTCTAGAGCCAAGCTCTAAGATACAACCGCATTTGCTTCGATCCCTCAGACAGAGACAAACACCTACAGGATCTCTACCAAGCATTCTTTAAACTACAATACCCACCTGCTGAAATGAAGAAACAGATTCACAGAGTCAGAAGGGAACCCAGAAGTCACCTACTATAAGACAGGCCCAACAAAAAATGTAACAGAACGATTACCTGTAACACTAAAACTTTTGATCAGGATAATAATGTCAGTGATTTTCTGAATAGTCAAACATTCTGATAACATTTGCTCTGCAGCAACTAAATGTGGAAATGTTAGGATCATTCACAGAAATTAAAGACACTGACTAAAATGCTTATAGAACAGTCCTTAGTTTCTCACAAAATATGTGATTTAAAGAAATATTGTGCTGTATGACCAAGTTTAGTTTTTAAATAAAGCACTTTTTAGTACTGTAATTTTACTTTGTCTGTATAAAAATCATGTGAAATTGAATAAACAGTTTGAACTGAGGTTTTGTATATAACATATTATTACTTAATAGATTTGGCTTTTTTACAATTTTGCTCCACCTTTTCTAGCAGACCATTTACTATCTAGAATCCTATATGGCACACATCACCTCCTTTAAGCAACTGATTTAGTCCCCAGAACAGGTACTTAAGATAGGCTTCATTATACAAAGTTCTGGAATTTTTTAATTGATGATATTTATCTGATTAGCCTAAACTCCTCTGAAGCAAGTACAAGACATCTCTTATTGATGAAATCAGAGTGACTGGCAAACTGAGTATATCAGATAACACCTTCCTCAATTCTGGAAATTCCACCACTATGATTGTTTTATACATTAAATTAGCAGAATGTAGAAGATGGAGTTAGATGTGCTTGACTGCAATATTTAGGATAAAAATTTAATGATAGTATTTTGTGACAGTTGTGTATAGCAGCAGGCCCTCCATCTCCCTGGACTCGTCCCTTCAGTGCACTGGGGAGGATGCCAAACTTGATAGAGTAAACTCTTTTTCTTCCATAACAAGGAGTTTTACAAAAAAATTTTTGATACAGGCCAAAGAGCCTTTCCTGTAGCTAATGTGAAACAGAGCATAGACATGGAGGAAGGCCTAGCAGAGAAGTAACAAAAGAGCTATAAGCATATAATAAAGCCAGGCATACCACAAACCCTGAAGGATTCCCTACCGCTCCAATGCTCCAATTCAGGAAATCATCACTATTCTGGACAGCACTTCAACTTGAAGCACTTGAAGTCAATGGACTTTAAGCATATGCTTAAATGCTCTCCTGAACTGTGGCCCAAAGCCAAGGGTAAAATTTTGAAAACGGGACTTTTGAAAATGGTACCCAGTGTCATTAAAAATATCAGGCACACAATTAATAAGTCAACTATGCTCCTCTGACACAAATGAACTTTCAACAATAAGAATAAAGCTTGAATGTTCAGGAGACAACTTTCTCCAAAGATGATCCCAGACTGTGGAATGTACTCCCCCAGGAACTAAGACCATCACAAACCTTACCACTTACCACTCCAAGTTGAAAACGCATTTTTTTGACCTGCCTTCTCTAATATAAACACACTAACAGCTAAAAGCCCATGCTTTTGCACGCGTGTAATTCGTAAAGTCTTGTATATAAAAAGAGCTGCAAAAGGGTGAGAACTTAAAAAATAGACGTTAACAGTGAATCCTGAAACTGCAACAGAGAGAGAACGCTCAACCATGATTGTAGCTGCTTCCATCACTTCCCACGGACTCAACATACACTATAGCTTAAAAGTGACAGAGACAATCCTGGAATCTTATTATATAGATAGCAACAGGTATATTTATATAAAAAAATCTCCACCCTACCAAAAGAAAACACTCCACTGTACATTTATCTTCTTCTCATGAAAGGATAAGGGAACAGAACATGTAACAAGATCTTAGTCACATTGCTTAATGCACTACTGGAAAGTGCTCAGATACTAGTGATGAGCATGGCATACTAAATAAATCTACGTAGAACAGAATTTGACTGCTTACAGTTACCACAGTTGAGCTCCCAGATAATGATTGCAGCTTTGGAAATGTGAATATTTAATAATACCATCAGTTTTTCAGATGTCGCAATTACTTCCCTTTCTAAACACAGGAAAATAACTATGGTCTCTCAGATACCAATATGAGGTAACTGCTGGTGTATACTAAATATTTAATGGTTATCACTGTGTAAAATGTGTTTTCGTAGGGTTTTTAAAAAAAAAAAATCTTGATTTGATTTATTAGCAAGTGAAAATCCAATTTTGACCTCAGATACGCAGGCACATAGTGCTGTGTATCTTGACCCACTTCTGAAATCAGATGAATACTGTAACATATGGTTGAGTGGTTTGACCTGATTTTGACCTCAGCTACCCTAGCATGTATTGTTATGTACTGAATAATGTAAAATCAGCCACTGATCAGGTCTGACAAGAAACACAACAATACTTGCCTATCTAGCTGAGATCAGAACTGAGTCTCAATAAATCATACATCAGGCATAGTTTTAGCTCCACACAAACAGTAACACATTCTATAATGGGGACTATATGACTATTTTTATCTTTTCCCATAACATTAGAATAAAGAGACACTTGACATTAAAGAGAAATAAATTTAGAGCTGAGAAAATTAAATATACCTCTTTACACAGTATATAGGTCAACTTGTGGAATTCAGTGTTGCAGTAGGTCATCAAGACAAATACCGTACTATGATTTACAGAGGATTAGCTAATATAATGATCTTTACCAACACTAGTAGCCATGCTGGCCAAAATAATGCCTCAGACCTCAAACTCCTAGATATAATCTGATCATCTGTCAGCATCAGGAAGAATTTTCTCGCTTGTATACAGCATTGTACAATTAAGCCCTAATAAGATTTATGCATTCAAACACTGAATAGTCATATTGAAGCCAATGTGACTAATCTCAGTGCATAAAAGTAAAGCTTAATAAGTAACATAAAACTTTGCAGGCTCATGGTATTAGGTAGGTGCTGGGGTTTTATTTTTGTTTGTTTGTTTTCCTCCCAATGAATCATCCAGTATTGACCCACAGAAAAGAAGTTTCTGGACTAGATTAGCTAAATATGATATATCTGATATGACAATTCTACATAACATTTACTCACCTTATATGGCAATAACCACGTCTGTATTTAAAAATTTAAAATGCATTTAATATTTTTTTTAAAACTTTCAATGAGAATATGACAACTAATTCCCTATGGTGTCTTTAAAAATCTCTCTCTAGATCATGAAACAAGGCATTATATTTATATAATCAAACACAAATGATATTGGACCAAATCCTGCTATAGGTTACATGCATGTAAATCCAAACATTCTGTCACATAACAGAGAGAGGAATTTGGCCTCACATTTTTAGCAGTTACTGCAGTGGAAAAATAGCAGAAATAATAACAGCAAAAGCAATAAAGCAATACTTGCAACTGTATACAGATTCAACAGGTCCTTGCACTAATCACACAGATCTAATAAGACTGAAATAACCTAAAAATCAAAGAACATTTAAAATAAAAAAACCTAAATAATCACATTTACATTAAATTTGTCACTTATTTTCTCTTGTCATTATAGCATTGTAAAAAGGAATACTGTGGAGAACATTAGAAATATTGCAGTAGGAGGGATACTGAAAAACAGTAAGAATCCCTGAAAATGGTAGCAAGGATAATAAATAGCCTCAGCAGTTAAAATTATGTGGCGAGGTTAAGACTAGGGTTATTTTCTTAGAACATTAGCTATTCAGTGGAGGTCTATAGCGAAGGCAGCTGCCACAAAACTACTCAAACAACTTACATCAAAAAAGCAAGAGAGCACAATCTATTCCTCCCAAATCACTGTTTACAGCACACAACACTAATTTAATTTCAGAAGCCTGCATCCACAAACACAAATGTCCGTAGGAAAATGTTGCTTTGGTCTTACCTTTTGCTGTCTGGGACTCAATGACTTTCTGGGTGACAGTGTCTTCAGTTAATTGAAGGAGTAACCCATTTTTCTTCTGACTTTTAGAAAAATCAGCTTTCCTTCTCCATCTCTGAGTTCCCATAATTTTAAAAGTTACTTTGAAACTTCCAGCTGCAAGCGTGCAGAGGTGATACTGACACATTATCATCACTGGAGCAGATCTTTTTCCTTAACTCACCATTCTATCTTTTCTTTCTCTGATTTCTCTCCTTTCCTTTTTTCCCTTATTTTCTGCTTCCCCCCCCCTTCTAATTCTCCTTGCAAACAGTCATTATTTTTTCCTACTAGCCACTTTTTCCTCATCCCTTTCCTCTTCCTTTGCCCAGGCTCCTTGTGTAAAGATCTTGCACAGTGAAACTGACCAGGATTATTTAATTTCCATCTGCACCTTGCCACCTTACCCTGGATCTGGCTGCACAGGGAAACTGACTATCCCTTTATTAATTTCCCTTTTTATATGAGGCAGGGAGGAACTGGACTAATTCTAAACTCTTTATATAGGGAGATCATTTTCGCTCTCTCCCCACTTTCAGCACCATATACTAGCTCAGGAAGATCTTGTTAATTTTATTTTTGCTGTTCAGTTCCCCTATGAAAATGAGCAGCAGGGCAACCACTTTGATGCATGTCTAAGGCATGTAACTTAAAATAATACATATGGTCAACTATAATAGTAAAATAAATGCTGAATACCCCAGTTAAACAGAACAAAAATGGCATGCCATATATTTGTTATTTAAACCTGACCTCTCCCCTACCCCACTTTGTGTCACTGCCTTCCATTCTATGTGACATCCCAAAGAGACCTCAAAGTCATAACTGGACCACAATGGAGCTTACAGGGATAACAGAAATCTCTCCATACCTATTTCCAAAAGTTTTATCATCACTGGAAATGCAAGAGGGTATAGAGTAAAAATTCATTTTAAAAATTACAAAAACATTAAATATTATACAAGATTTCCCTTGCAGACTCCTATGGGGTTGAGCCCAGTATCTGCTGGGGTATCCTTTAGAAAAGGAGCTGTTGGCCACAGAGGGAAACAAAAACACTGTACTTTGAAACTGTGTTATCCTATGCCACTAACAATTATTTGTTAATTATCAGTTCACCTTTACATCCCTAGTGCAACACTATCCCTTCAATGTGGCTGTGGAGTGCATGTTGGACAAAAGCAATTAAATGGAAGAACAAATAAGATAAAATTCACTGAACCTAAAAGCTGTTATTTTCTTACTATTTCTTCTCCTTTGCCTGTTTCGAAGTCTGCCTCTACTTTTTCCCATCCCCCTTGATCTCACTCTTCTACTAGATGTCTACTTTGACTCTCCTGAAAGCATATTTTGCTTTCTGTCTACTTTGAGCCGCTGCTCCCTACAGACCTCTCTCTCTCTCCCCCGCCCCCGAAAAAATCAGTGGACCATTAGCAGGGAGGGATGGGGAAGATGCTGCTTGGCTGGCAGCAGTCTGACTCACTCTCACCCTGTTCTATTTACTGAACTTTTCAAATTGTAAGATTGTTTCTACACTTTTTTTTCCTTAAAATTGCCCATTGCTGCAAACACCGGTGCAGTTCTGCAAGGGTGGAGGAGCTAACAAAGACCATCTGCCAGCATTTTAACCAGAGCAGTAAATAGTTAAAGTACCAGAAACAACCGGAAGACAATTTACATCAGTAAGCCCAGTGTTAACACTACCAGCAGAGCTCCACCGCTGGTAGCAATTTAAGAGACAAAATATAGTGTCGAGAAGGCCCAACCTGGCTGCAGAGCAGGCAGAAGAGAGGCAAAACCAGCTGATTCACTGGAACTGGCCAGCAGATGCAAAGAGCTGTGTACAAATCAGACAAATCTAGTGCTGAATAAACTTCAATCTCTGATGTTCGGATTTTACACAGCAAGAGTGATTTGGGGTGAACTATCGGATAGGAAGTATCAATACTTGTTTGTTTTGATCTAGCGCTAAACAGCACAGTATCTGGAGGCAGAAACACGCCCAGGCATCCAGAGGCTCCCTGCTATTACCTAAGACCACCCTGTGCCAGCTAGTGCCCTCCAAGGCAACAACCCCACAGCGCTGCAGGGCTACCCCAGCTGGGCTCAGGGGAAGCCGAGGCACCCCGGGGTCCCAGCTCAAGTCAGGTCACCACCCCAGGCAAGAACGATGGAGGCGAACTGGGTCCAGCTCGTTTGCCGCTGGCTCGGCCCAGGTGGTTGTGCGGGAGGGGGCCTGAAGCGGGTATTAAAGGGGGGCGGGGGCCCTGAACTCACCAACACCCCGCACCCCCCAGCTTCTCCTCCCGCTGTCACTAAACCGCCCGCGGGCAGCGGCCTAGCCCACCGAGGTGGGGGGTGTCGGGTCCTCCCCGCTCCCCCTTCCCCTCAGGCCAGGGCCAAGCAGCGCGCCGGCCCCTCCCCCGCTGCGCCGAGCCGCGAGCTCTGCCGGCGGGTGGCGAACGCCGCGGCGCCTGTGGGCGGGGCGGGGCGGGGCGGGGCCTGGTGGCGAGTGGCAGTGGCGGGAGAGTCAGTGCAGGCCGCTCAGCGCGGGGGAGAGACGGGGGTGGCTGAGGAAGCGGCGAGCCGATTGGTAAGGGCCCTGGGAGCGCGTGGGGCGGGCGGATGTTAACCCCCGTGTGAAGGGGGCCAGGGGGGGCCTGAGGTGATGGTGGGTGGGGGAGCCCAAGGGTGTGAGGAGGCCTGAGTGATAGTGGGGGGGAGGGAGCCTAACGGTGAGGGGGGCCCTGAGTTGTTGGGGGGAGCCCAAGGGTGAGGGGGGCCCTGAGTTGTTGGGGGGAGCCCAAGGGTGAGGGGGGCCCTGAGTTGATGGTGGGGGGGAGCCCAAAAGTGTGAGGGGGCCTGAGTTTTGATGGGGGGGCAACCCCAGTGTGAAGAGTGAGGGGGGCCCTGAGTCAGCACTTGGCTGGATGTTGAACAACCCTCGTAGGAATGGTGCAAGTGGCTCTCCTGTGAGACAACTTGACTAATTTTTGTATTATTATTATAAGTAATAGCTGTCCTGGGCACTGTCAGGATAAATACCATGTATAACATGAATTTGCTGTGCTAGCGAAAACACCTCATACTGCTGAGTGTGCAGTATTGTTAAACATTTAATTCCCCTGGATGCTGTTTGTTTACTTCTTGCCACAGGTGGACTTTTCTAGCTGTTCTAACATGTTGGCCTTCCGGCTCTGTAGCACAGTGCCCCAGCATTTGATTTGTAAACAAACAACAACGTACTGTTTTCACTGTGTTTGAAAAAACAAACATAGTTAGATTTAGCATATTTCCATCTTGTCTGCCACTCTGGGCAGGTCAACCCTCTTCAAATATCTTTGTTGGCTTTTGCAGGCCCACCTCATTTGATTTTTCGTTTTTTGCCCTTGCCTGCAAGGCACAGGACAATTTAACTCCTGCCTCTCAGCTCTCCTGTCTTCCAGCTCCTCCCTCACTCTTCCAAACCTGCAAGACTAATGATTCGTTTTGTGTCCTGCTCCCACTCTTGTTCCCATGTCTTCTTGCATTTTGCTTCTTTCTTCCCAAACATTCTCAATGATATGGGCTGAAAACTAATGAGGAAGGTTTAATTTCTATTTGTAAATACCTACTTGTAGCTAGTTTCTGATCTCGGTTATGGTGACAGAGTAACATAGGATTTAGTAAGGGTCTTGTGGACTAGGACTTAGGAGGTCTGAGTTCAGTTCTTGGCTCTACCAAAGGTTTTTTCTCCTGTAAAATGAGGATAATATTTCCTATCTCCCACTCCCTGTTTGACTTGTCTATTTAAATTGTAACATTGTCCAGCAGGGACAGTCTCTCACTCTGTGTTTGTTCAGTGTCCTGTTACAATGGGGCCCTGATCTTGGTTGGAGCTTCTAGCCACTACCTTACAAATAATAATAGACACCAATGTAACAGATCATAATCTAATTTTTGGCATTTCGAGACAGATTAAATATCTGAAAACTCACTATTCCTTTATAGAAATTCTAAGGCATTCTGAAGGTACAGTGATTTGAATAATCAGAATATTTTGCAAAACTTCCCAAGACTGTTGTGCAGGCAGATGCATTAGTTTTCTGTGGCCACTGCTAGATTTTCAAGTCCTGGACATCAGGATGTTGTGCTAAACTAATTAATTTTTCCCCCTTCATAAACTAAACAGGATATGAGAGAAATATAAGGTAAAGAGTGACGCTGAAGAAAGATGATATTTGGCTGTCTTTCCTTCCGGCAACCCTATGCTGGATTGGTTTTGAACAAAATCAAAACAATAGAGACTCGTTGGCGTCCTTTGCTGGTAGACTACAAGAACTGCACTATTGCTATTCACATAGCTTTTAAGGACTGGGAAGATGAAACATGGAAAGAGATTCTTCTGAATAGACTTAGCATGACACCTACACAAGTTCAAGAGTTACTAGCTAAAGGGGAAAAATTTGGCAGAGGAGTTATTGCTGGTAAGTAGTATTGATCTTTTTTTATTGCACGCAGTCCTAAGCATGTTTTAAATTTGTAAACACAGTTTCTTAAGCACACATTTTGTAAACTGTTTCTAGACAATTTTTTTTATAACTTTGTAATTTTTTGTGAGGTACTGTAAAGTTCATAAAAACATTAAAAATAAAATACCAAATAAATACAAAAAGCTAAATTTTGCTGTACTTTCCACTTGTGCAACCTTATTGATATCAGAGAGATTGAGTAGGTGGAAATATGATCATATTTGGGCTGATAGTTGTAAAGCAGTATATGGAATCTTAAAGAATAGCTGAACTTAGAAAAGTGACTGTAAGGTGCCAATCCTGCCAAGACTTATGTACAAGTTTTAACTTTAGGTTCTGTGAGTAGTGGCACTGAAGTCAATGAGGCAACTTTACACACAGAAAGTAAAGCTCATGCATAGGTATCTGCAGGATTGGGGCTTAAATTTTCAAATGCCAGCACCCTCTCCCATCTCTCTCTTTCATGAGCACACAAAGTTGCACGCACACATGCCTGTTACTGGAAGTATGTCTATGCTAATTCATACTCCCTAAACATTCTAATCTTTGTGTGAGCATGTTCAGTAGCCTAATATACATGGAAATATTAGAATTTTAAACCCACAAATACCATTGGGGCCAGTAAATTTTTTGGATGCAAACTTGTGTGTGCATTAAGGTTTTGGAATAATTTAAGCAGATAGCAGTTGTTTGCACCCAAATTGTGTGTATGTGTGTGCACATCCCTCAGCCCGTGCCGCTTCCTGCAGCCCCCGTTGGCCTGGAGTGGCCAGTGGGAGCCGCGATTGGCCAAACCTGCGGATGCAGCAGGTAAACAAACCATCCCAGCCTGCCAGAGGCTTTTCCTGAACAAGCAGCGGACCAGCTTTGAGAACCACAGACTTAACATATATGCACCTTTGTATTTCACTTTTACTTACTTTGCTGATTGTAACTAGGCTTGGAACTATTAGGGTTTTTTGGTAAATGTCAGTAAACATCAGTTTCACTGCAGACATATAAACTGACGCATAAAAATGTTAATCAATAATTTAAATTTACAGATAGGCAAAGTTAAAAAAAAAGCTGCTTGAGAATTTATTAGTTTGATTTAAGAATATTTACTTTGTATATTTTGACGTGAGGTTGACAGTTTGAGATTCGAAGAGTTAAAGCCTTATATCTATTAAAATATAAAGTCTACTGTCTAAAGTCTGTTGGCTGATCTCTACTTCATAGTTTCCAGCAACTATGAACATGCAAATCTACAACAATCTAAAAAGAATGCTAAAAAATAAACACATTATCCATTGAAATGATTAAAAAACAAAAACACAGTTCTGAGAAGCTTAATTATAAAACGTTTTAACACTTGCTCTGAAGCAGTGGTGTCCAACCCACAATCTGGCCTGCTGGTATGGTCAGCAGTGGTGTCCATTTGTGGCCCTTGAAGGCTTTAAATTGTGGCCTTGAGGGTGACTGTGTTAAAAAAGAAATTTGATTACAAGTTGAAAATGTTTTCCCTGAATTACGTCCTCTAGCTTTTTGACAAACTAAAGGATTTGAATCTGGTCTGTGGGCGCAGGGAGACTGTATGGGGGTACTGCCTCGTGAACCACCTCTACCAGCACTTCTTGAATTCTACTGGATCTAGAGGAGAAGGTAGCTTTGCTTCCTCTTGTAGCATGCTTCCCTCATGAGATGTGGGACTTGTAGCTAGAGAAGGATAGGACTCAGTTTGTTCTTCCCGAGTCAAGGAAAATGGAGTATTCAGTGTGGCCCCTTGAGCTTTTTTTCTTTTTTAGACACTGCTGCTTTCAAGACTGTAAAAATTAGTAGGTTTGTGCCCAGCTTGTAATTGTTTGAAAGGGTTTAAAATGGACCAGATGCTAAATTTATTACTAAAAATGCTGATTGTACATGTGTTTTCTTGCATGTTGAGCTTCTGAGTCCTCTTGCTGATATTATTTTACAGTGCTCCTATAGTTAAATGAAGTCATGGCATGCTTTTCATGTCATGTTAGGACATTATTTTGATGGCTGCCTCCTTCAATTGTGGAAATGGTTGAATACTCCAAATATTGTTTTTTATTGTTTGGGCACTGGGGAAGGTTATTACTGTGGTACAAAATTAGGACAGAAGTGTTGTTTCTTTGCTTTAAACTGTGTTGAAGTAGATGTACTGTATGTGTAGTTATGAAGTTTGCATCCATTTTTTGTTGTTTTAGCCTCATCTGTATCAATTCTTTTATCCGATCAACTCTTGCATTTTCATTTTAATATTTTTATTTCCTTAGGAACAGTTTATTACGTATACCAAAATATTGTTCTAGCTGTACAGTACTGAAAATTGTTAGGTAGTATGTAGATTTATAATCTCTGTCTAAATCACATGCTAAACTGTGAAAAGGAATGAAGATTTATTTGGACTTTATTTCATAAAAAATTTGAATCATGGAAAGATATGAAAGTTCCTGCTGTCTAGTACTTCTTTTACTTTCTTTTGTTGATATTTTAATAAAATAGAGGCAAATTCAGTTGTTATAAGTGAGCACAGTTCTGTTTTTTAAGAGGAGCTGTTCCTGGGCTGAACTTGGCTCCCAAGTTTGCAATAATACCTCAATAATTGCAGAACTTCTTTTTAACAGAATTACATCGCACTGAGTTATTTATCTTATAGCTGCATTCTTCTGCTCATCTTTCTTTTCATCTTGAGTCACACAGGCTGCCTTTAGCAGAGATTGACACTTCTTGTTTAAGGTGTGTATAGTGGATGTAGAGACCTTACATTATAAATTGTGGACTGGGAAGTTGAGAATTTATTTTGGAACACTTCTCTTGGGGAGGGGAACTAATCTGCCAAGTAACTTTTGTATTTATAATACAGGGCTAGTTGACATTGGAGAGACCTCACAGTATCCAGAAAACGTATCTCCTGAAAAGATTTTGGAGCTGGAAAATCAAGCTGTACTCACTAGCCTGGAGCAGAAATACTTGACTGTTGTTTCAAATCCAAGATGGCTACTGAAACCAATTCCTGCTAAAGGGGGCAAAGATGTATGGCAAGTGGATATCCCAGAGGAACTGATCCCTTTGGAACATTAAGCTATATTTGTACCTACCTGAGCGTAAAGCTGTAGTGTCAGATGTCATTAGTTGAGCTTCATATATGTAGGTGATTTTATTTTTTCCCCCAAGTTGTCATCTGGAATGTATTCGTGGTGAATGGTTTTTATAGCAATCGATATGAGGCAAAAACTGATTTGAGTTTTGTCTGTTTTTTGTGACCCCATAATAAGAAGTTGAAATAATGAGAAAATGTATGGAATTATTTTTCTACCAACTAATGAAGAGATGTCATTGTAAGGACCATTATTGATGTCTATATTGTTTAAGTGTCTTGTATGTGTACACATGGACAATTTGTAAATTTTAATTTTTTTAATATACTGAGATACAGATGTACCTATTTTAAATGTTGAAACCTAAAAGGAGGTGTGGCTGCATCAGGCTGTGGGATGATAATGGAATGGAAAAGTATTCAGTTATATTTGTTGTAAATAGAAACTTGGGCCCTGGTCCTAGAAAGATTTATGCATGTGAATAGTCTTATTGACGTCTATAACTTTTTTTTAATTTCAGAAGAACTATTCATATAAGTAAAGTTAAGCATGTGTTTTAAGTTTTAGGATTAAAGGAGGACTAATTTAAAATTCAGCATCAGTGTTTCAGAACTCTTATTCTAGGACATAGGTCTTATTTTGAAATAAAAATGAATTTCTGCTCAGATGTTTGTAAGCATTTAATTTTTCCCTACATATGTAGGTAGTAACAAAACAAAAACATGCAGTATAATATCTAGCTTTCCCTTTAAATTTAGTTCAAATTATGGATTCAGTCTGCCTATTCAAATTCCCATTACAATTTCTTGTACAGTATTCTCCTTCACCTCCTACCCTAAGAGGGTAGTTGGTGTTGCTATGTGCTGCTGTGCTTTCCAGCGGTGGTTACATTTCATTAGTGGGATGATGCAATTTCTTTATAACAGTTTAAGTTTATAAAGTGCCTTTTATCCTTTGGCATCAAAAGTGCTATATAAATAGAAGTTATATCTAATAATATTCAGACACTCCTTTGCATTAATGATAGAGTTTTTGGTTCCCCTTTATAGACTCTATAGCATGACTAAGTACTTGGGAGGACAAGAACATGTATGTTGTTATAGATGCATTTGTAAAAAGTGTAACTGAACAAATGCAATAGATTTTAGTATTATAATTTAAGATGGAAAACACTGGTAAATGGTGGGGAATTAAATACTGAATTAAAATTTAAGCACAAAAAAATCACTTTTGTGCTCAGAGATTACAAATTAATTGACAAGGGGCAAATTCAGGCCTGACCTCAGGCCCCAGCTAGAACAGTCACATTGAATATTGGCTCCAGCACAGGGCCCTGCTGTCCTTGCCACCATAGCACTCTACTCCATAGAACCCTCTGTGACCTGACACACACAGCTAGAGGAGGCAGGCTGGGCTGGGGAGGAACAGTAGTTTGATGGATTTGCAATTATGTGGATCCATTAATAAGTCTCCTCTGCATGACGGGGAACATGTATTTAAGATGCTGTTGCGGCACTGATGAAATGCCTGTGTTACCGCTTTTGAAATTTTGGGTCTCTCTGTGGTTCTCTTCTTGCATGAAGTCCAGCTATCTGAGCTTGGTAGGGGTGAGAGTATTTCTTAAAATAAAGATTGCCATATTGCTTTGGACTTCTGATTGAGATCACTGAACATATTTCAACCTCTTAGTTTTCCCATTTCCACTTTCAAATAAATTCATCTGGAGCTATATACTGTTTTATAATTCTGAGCTTTAAATTTAGCATATTTTTCAGCCTCTCCTCTGATCACTTAAGATTTTTTACCATATTGTTACTCCCCTGTCCCCTCCTCTTCAGTGGAGGAAATGTAACTGTTAATAGAAATTTAGATGTATCAATGCAAATACGGGTTAAATGTAATTGTTACTGCCCTTATGAGTTTTAAATATGAAGATTGTGGGTATCTAAATTGTCACAGAGTTCTAGACTCCTTGAAACTAGAAATGAAAGAGACCTATTCGGAAATCCAGTCGATCTCCCAATGGCCAGAACAGAATTCTTCCCTGGAGTACATTTTCTAATGTTTATCTACACAGCTTTATATGTCCCCAGGTGGCTTCCACCAGCTCAACTGAAAACTATTAGACAGTGACAGAGATCTCACTGCCAGGAAGCTTTTCATTTTTCCATTTTTAACTTCATCCTGTTAATTCTAGTTCTTGGAATTTCCCTAAATAATTCTCCATCTGAGGTACTTGCACCCTTCAAATACACTTTCCTCCTCCACTTTGTTTTTTTCTTGGCTGTTTTTTTTTATACAAGCCTTTTATAATTGTTCCTGATAAGCCAATCCCTACAACTATTATAGTTCTTTGAACTCTCGCCAATTAGTCAGTATCTTTTCTGGCACTGAAGTGAACTGAATGTAGTGCTCCAGGGAGTTAATGTTGTGGCTACAAAACGGAAACTTACTTTTTGAGAGTCTAGTTTTTTTAATAATAGTTGTGAAGTACTAGTACAAATACAAGAAGTTTACAGATAATTAGATCTTTTTCATTTAAACCTTCACTGGGAATCATGCCAAAGGAATGGACTTCTACAGACGGGCCCCAGTTCTGTGAAGTTCTGAGTGCCAGGATTGGGGTATATGGTCTCTATGTCTAAAAGATCTGTTAGAGTACTACTACTTGACTTGTTTTACATCTGGTAGGTGGAAGCATGCATTTTTAAGAATCTTTAACTCAGGCTTGTTTATGCTGGCTACCTGGGAAACTTAAGTATAGAGAAGAAATAAATACTCCCATTACTTAGACTTTTTAACCAGTTTAATTGTATATTGTTTTTAAAAGACATGATCTGGTTCAGCCATTATAAACTGTAATTTGTCAGTCAGAAGAGTTCTGCAGAATTTGACTTTGCAGAATCACAGCTGGCAGAAGGCTCAGTGTTACGATAGCAGTTGCATAAAGAACATGTCTGACCTGGAAAAGTAAACTGTTGGTTGAGAGTTTCTGTCAAAGGAATAGGTGAAGTTGCTGCCATCAACATTGAAAACCAGCGGTTCCAAAAGGACATTAAAGTAGTAAACTGAGCATTCATGAACACAAAGTCCTGGTAAGCTGAAGGTAAATGATGGAGTTCCATTGAGGCATCAAGCCCTGTTTCTGAAGTCAGAGGAAAATATGGACAAATTGAGCTGGTGGCATTAGTATCCATAGATGGATTTCTTTGCTGGTTATAAATACCATTTTGAATGGAGTTTTCAGTTCCATTTTCCAAAGGCCATGGTGTAGAGACTGGGTAGGAATGGGTCATTTTGCCATTCCATGCATTTATTGAATTATTTTGTAGATTGCTATGCATTGTTTCTTGTAAACAAGGTGTTTGCAAATCATTTGGCTGAACTGAATCTTGAAAGGCAATATATTTCTTTGGAGCAGCTGGCTTTCTTCTCTTCAGATTAGGACTGATGGGATTTGGCTGTTCATTACTTTTGATGCCAACTCTTCTCTTCATTCTCTGAATGAGAAAGGGGCACTCTCTTCTAAAATATGGATTGTGGTACAACTGGAACAAAATCCCGAACATTTTTTAAATTTAACATGAAACAATAAGGTTCAGAATGTTTTAACTTGTGAAAGAAACATAAGATACCTTGCCATAAATAATGTTGGTACCTATTGTCTACATGCTGTGAACTGTCATACTAAACCTCAGATTCTCTCTAGTAATAAAAAAGCTATCTAGTTCTGTGTCCCTTAGATAAAACTCCCATTTAAATTAATAGGAGTTTTGCCTAAGTATAAAATGTAGGATCTGGGTATAGTGTGACCACTTCATAAGACATGAAAGATTTTTCCAAATTTCATAGCTGAAAGACTTTTTTTTTTTCAATTTAAGTGAAATTATAGTAATTGGAAAAGGAAAAGACCTAAAATGCATCTTGTCTATCCGTATGAGGCAATGGTGTGGTGTTCTCTGCAATACTTTTTCTAGTGCTTTGCCTAATCTTATTTTAAGTGTCCCAAGCCAGAGGGTTTTAATCAGTTCTTCCTGATAATCAAGCCTATTAATCCCATTACTCCTAATTTTACTCCATAAGTAATATTATTGACAGTTTTGGTATTTATACATTTATATTTCTTGTTAAGTTATTTTTTCCCTATGCTAACAGTCAGTTCAAAAACTATATTGTTTATGACTTTGAGGTTTCCTCACATGCCAGCCACATCAGCCTTTTTGGTAGAGGCTGACATGAGACCTCTTTTCTAGATAGTACATAGATATGTTCATATAAATAAATTATTTAAACACTGTCTATCTTTTGATTTTGCTGTATACAACTAATGTAACTAGAATCCTCTAATATATATTACTTTGAGGACTTTTAAATCACTTCATATTTAGCAGTGTAGGTGGAAGACATTTGGGGCCAGATCTTCAGCACTACTCCAGCAACACAAAGCAGCCGTACATTCTACTTAAAGGGAGCTGAGGAGTCCCCTAACTAAGGCTTAGTGTATACTAAGACTTTTACATTGGTATAGCTACATCTCTTAAGGGTGTGAAAAATTCACACCCTCAGAGAGACGTAGCTATAACCACCAAACCCCTGGTGTAGACTAGTGGTCTCCAAACTTTTTTGATCGCGCACCCCATCAGTAAAAAAACACTTGAGCATGCACCCCCTGCCATGCTGAAGCAAAAAAAAAAAAAAAAAAAAAAATGCCGCTCAGAGTTGCCTGACGAAGCAACAACAAAAAAAAGCTCCTCCTGCCGTGCATCCCCAAGGATCCTCCTGCACACCCCTGGGGTGTGTGCACCCCACTTTGGAGACCAGACAGGAAAGCTCTCCCATCCCCTTACCTAACCTACCCTGCTCCTACAGGTTACATCAATCACCCTCATCTTAACCCGGTGGAAAATGGCTCTCTGCCCCAGCTACCCTCATGGGTCCCTTTACAGACTTCTGCCTTCTTAAACCCCCTTCCTGTAAGACAAGAGGAGGAAGTGTCTTTTTCGAGGAAGAGCAAACCTATTGTCCCAGTAGACAATCGTTGAGTGCTGATCATTCACCATTGGCTCTGGCCTCGCAGAGATATGACACAACCCTGTTCACCCCGGGGGGATCTACATCCATAGAGGCTTTCTACGACACAGTAATTTCATGATCAATTTAATAAAATTATCCAAAATTCATAAGTGGTACAGACAGAACACCCAACTCATCACAGCCTAGTTGTCCCTATGCCCCAGTCATCCCAGGTTTTTGGAACAGCTCCTTGGAATTATGGGCAATTGGTGTAATCTACGGCATCCTTCATGCTGCTCTATGTTATGTCAAGTGACTCACCCATGTGCCTGCCTGCTTAAGAATTGGGGCGGAACAAAGATAACTTAAAGCCATGTTTGTACCCCACCTTCTCCTGAGCTATGCCCAGGGCACAAAGGCTGAGACTCAAGGATGTGTCCCTTTTTGTAAAGCAAAGAAATTATTTAAAACATAGATTTCTATTACTTTACCAGTATTCTTGCTCTGGTTCTGTTTTTCTCTGCTTGAAAACGAGGAAAAGTGATATTTTTACGTATTTTACTGAATCCGTAGAGGTTGAGTTGTCGAATGAAGCTTTTCATGCTATCAGTATCAAAAATCCTTAAGATGCCTCTTCGATCTAAGATTTCTCTCTGAAAGCAGATTTCATCTATAATAACACAATCTCCATGATCATTCCAACCAATAGACTTGAACTCATCACTTTCTACTATCTTCCACAGTTTTTTGGGAAAGGAGAGAGAAAGAAGTACATTTATCTCACCTGTTTCTACTTTACTTTGGTTACAGCTATGGCAATGCAGTTTTTTGGAGAAGCTGGCATCTTCTTGCACTTCATAAGCATGTTCTTCCAAAATGTCCTTTACAGGTAAATCTCCTGGTATGTTCTGGTCCAGCATTAAAGAAACTGCTGATGAAAGCTTTTTCTCTGATTTTTCAGGACTGAAGGTTTTTTTGTCAGTGGATATTAGCGCAACTGCCATATCAAACATAAATTTAAAGTTGTCTTCTTTTTCTGAAGTGTTTGTAACCATGAATCTAGATGGAGTAAGTTAAACCTGGAAAGGTAATGTTGTACTCAGTCCAGGATAGTTCTAAAGACGTGATAAATACTTGCTTACAGTGTAAGGTGAAGTTCTAGAATGTTGCGGTAGTGAAGCGACACCATGGCTGTGACATATACGTTTTTTGTTACTCTAGCGATGTCATAAATTCTAGTTATGGTGGCAGGATAAATTATTTACGCAGGTATAAAATATACAGGGCCAAACTGGTTATTATTTATTTAGTTTTGTACAAAAATTAAGAGGGCACCTATCCAGGGCTCTAGGAAATCCTGCCATAAATTACACAAAGAATAAAATTAAACAGCCTGCCTTTCCCCACAGATCCAAACTCCATCATAGCCCCTTGTCTGCTGCAGCAGTCTGAAAGATTGCCTTGTAGTGTTCCCTGAAGGCCCATAAACCAGGCCTATTTTGAATCTGAGGGGGAGCAACTTCCAGAACTGAGAGCACCTCTGGAGAACACTGTACTGCCAGCCTCTTCGTTGTTACACTGAGGAGGATCCTGCTTGGGTGTCTCCTCAAATGCAATCTCTGGCAGCTTGGGCTTGGCCACATTTAGAAGTGGTGTAAGTTACTATAAGTTAGACTTCCTTAGACAGAATCACGTCCACTTACTGATACAGAAGAGTGCACATCGGAGTCTAAATTGGAGTAATTTAAATGGCTGAGGAGCTGGAAGAAGATAAAAGGAGAAATGGCCTACTGCCACCCTTCCTTTCTACAATTCTTTCTTCTGGCCCTTGGTATGTGAGTTACATCAGCTTAGACTTTCCGATTCTCAGTTAGACTCAGCAGGCCAAATTCAGAGGTAATATGCAAACTGTAAGTTACATGTTAAGTGGGTGTAATTCTAAAGGAGTCTTGAGTGGGTTTCAGTTGGAGGTAATGCATACTTTGGGTTAGATTTAGACTCTCAAGTTCACCAATATATTTGGGCCACGTTTTGTGGTTTGAAAAGTAACCTTCCCAGTTGGAAGACAATGGCTTCAGCTAGAGTTGTTTCACTTAATTTGATTTATTTTTTTTAATTTGGGGAAGACTAGGGACATTAAGATATTTTAAAGTAAACATGATACAGTAGAGACCCATTCAACAAGTGATCTAATTGAATTTACAAGCTCAAATGGTACATTATACAGTTTTATTTTTAGTTCTCTGTTTGACTGATTCTTCCTATGATCTTATGCCTGTTTCACACTGCCCCCTATGCTAGGGACAGCCTGTCCTTTCTCATGTGCTAAGTGATCTCCAGCTTGTTCTTCAAATCTCTTCTTACATTTTTAGCCTATCACTGGTTTCCTTTCCAAAATGGTCTGCTCCTACCATTGTTCCTCATCTGTTATTGTTTATATTCCACCTGTCTCTTTTAGGACCCCATCCAGCCCCATTGACATTATGGGTGAAACTTACAGACTTTAATGAGAAAAGGATCCAGCCATTAGATTGTAAGAACCTTGGGACACTGACCTTGTCTACGTATGTGTTAGTTGTGTGTGTTTGTAGTGTGCACAAAATATATAGCACTGAACCAAAACCTCCAGTTACAAACATACCTGAATTTTAGTGAGATTCAGATCTGGGTCTGCAATTTGCAACTTGCCTTATCTCTGCAACAGGCCTAGCCAAAATCTTCAATAAACACACCCCTGAATATTGAAAAGTTTGGATCCAAACCTGTCAGCTTTGGACCATCACTAACAGCTATATACTTGTTCACATGAGATAAGCTAATATTCCTTCTTAGCGTATACAGGAATTTTTCTAAAAGATAAACAAACTATTGCTGTCTCCGATTTTCAGTTATCTGATATATAAATTGGCAGGTCTGTTTGAAATAACATTGAGAACTACTTAAATTCAGTTTATTTTGGCTCAAATTTTCTAAGTTTAAAATGGTGTTCACTGGTAACAGTAAAAATTAAATCTACTGGTAATTATTAGTTTATGCCAAAAAATCCAAAACAGTTTTCATATCACATCTGGTTCCTATGGGGTCAGTTTTGCACACTGCCTATTCAATTTCTTATTTGATCACAGGTTAAGGGTGACTTGAGTGTGTGACAATTACAAAAATGGTGCTGCTTCAAATTTATTTGCCAAATAATACAAGTGGCTTGTATTAATAATCATGGGGAAAAGATACCTCTTTTCTCCTGTGTCCTAACCAAGGTTATAAAAGGCGGCAATGAATTAAGCATGCTAATACAATCAGCCCAAGAATTAAATAGGTTAACAGTAGTATTATATAGCACTACCATGGTCTATGAGACTCTGCCCAAACTTGATGATTTTAAGTGTGGATTTATACTGCATAAGAAAGGCCACCTTTGTTAAATGATCCATTCTAAAATTTCTCTAGAAATCATTAAAATCCAGACCACATAGATGTGTCAATAGTCCATTAGTGCTACTGACCTCTCATTCAATACTCACCTCTGATGATGTTTGTGCTTCTAGAAGGTAGTTCACCTGTGCCATGGAATGAGATCTATAGCACATCTCCATGTCTGGCAGCCAATGGTCACAGCTCAGTTTTTTTATAGCACTTTGAATCTAAGGTATGACTATCCTTTGTTGTTCAGTGCATATGTTATTTTTCTTCCTATTGGACTTACAAAATTTCATTAAAAGAGCTGCACAGGATATTTAATTATCTGTTTATTACAGCTTTGGAATAGTACCAAGCCATAATCCATTGATCTGCTTTGAGAAACAATACACAATAAAAACAAAGTGTTTTCCAAACATTATTCATTAAGCCTCCCACCACCAGTGTGAGGTAGATATTATTACTCCCATTAAGGTAGAGGAAGGCTTAGTGACTTTTGAAGGTTACACAGCAAGCCAGTGGCAGAGTTAGAAACAGAACCCAGGAACTGTGATTCTCAGTGTTTTACTCTAAACAATAGACCACACAGCCTTTAATCATCTCTTTATGTAACAAATCATAAACCAGTCTGCATGGTGAGCCAGGTTTGGGGAAATATCCAAGCTAATTAGACCAAGACAATAGAGTGGTCACCATTAAATACTCACTACTTGTCAGCAGTATCCACACATGCTTATAGAAGATACCAAAGCTTTCTTCTGTACTTAGGATAGGAAATACCTATCCTGTAGGTTTGTTGGAAATGATGAAATGCATGGCTGAAGAAACTCTGACATTACTATTGAACCACAAAAAAGCAAAAGATGTTGCTGATTGTATAAAAACCTTGCAATTCAAAGGATTTAAAGGGGCACTCTTTGGCGTCATTAGAAGGTAACTCATTGCCCCACTAAATTTCAATGAAAGGTAGCTGAGGGTCCTCTTCTTACGTGTTGTTTTTCTTCGACTGCTCTGAAATGGTAACAGCCCCACCTTCAGAATATTGTGTTTAAAAGGTAAATCATAGAACAATAGGGACAAAAAAAAAGAGAAGCAAAGAATAAGAAGAAACCACAGAAAATTAACTTTCTGGACATTTAATTTTAATAAAATGGAAATTATTTAGTGCATGTGTCACTAACATTTGTTTTTCCCTTGCAGCCAAAGTTCTTACTGCAAATTTGGTTTTGAGGCTCTCCAGCTTCCAAGACAGCAAAAGCATTGGCAGTAAACATAATGTGGGGATGCCCTATGTTGATGAGGGGCATCCCCGGGCATAGAAATGGCAGAAAGAGATGGTATCATAGGCATGGAAAACCATGGATGAGAGAACTGCAATCTGGGAATCTGGCAGGCATTCGTAGCTGCTAAATCTAGGTGAGCACATTGACAAATAGGAAGCCTGGTTATGGGATCTAATCTTGGCATGGGATTTGGAGTCAAGGGGTGATGATAACTTAATGCAGCAATTCTTGAATCCATACCATAGCTGATACCTGGAGTAAAACTGGCATGTTTGTATGGATGAAAATGATACATTTTGTTCTTCTTGGTTTCACAATTAACTGTATTTTGTTCATGTGAACTTTGTCCTGTCAAGGCCATTGGGTGATATTTTAATTCACGGCTGTTAGACCCCCTTATCTGAGAAGGTCCAGGAAAGAGGAGGGAATGTTTGTTTGAATGGTCACAATATTTGTTCTTCATGGCTTCAAAATTTATTTTCTGTTCTTGTGAACTTTTCCCTGTCAAGATGGCTGAGTGAGTTTTTAATTCACCGATGCTTGCTCTCAGTTCTTGAGGAGGTAGGAGCTTTTGTGCACAGTTTTGTACAGAATGGGATGACAAATCAGTTTGCTGGCCACCACCGAAGCATGCTGAGGCACATTCCTGAGCATCTGGCATACCCACAGCTTTTATGTCAGTGCTGTTACCCTCATGCTCCAGGGTAAAACTTCTAGTTTTAGTGTTTCTTTTCGTTATCATTAACAACTGAATAAAGACTCTTGATGCTTGATAATACAACTGTAACAAAACAGACAGATTATTTTAAAGTATATCAATTCCAAAATAGCTGTGTATGCATGTGCAGCACTGGTTCTGGAAAGTACTCTCCCTTTTCAAGTTGCATTCTCAGCATTATTTTATAGGCCAAAATCTGCCATAAAATCTCTCCTGTGCACCTTGGTTTGTTTTCATTTATGTAAATGAGACACTTGAATTAGCTTCTGCTGCTTATCTTCAATCTGAATTATTTCTCCCATTGTTCTAAAAAAGAACTTGAAAAATCCATTCTCATCCCAGCCTCGGGGAAGCCTATCCTGCAAATGAGAGGACTTAATTATCAATGTATGCATTTTTAGCTTTCTAATTTGTATTTACCCTTACTCTTTCAAGAATAGTCTTTCAGTGGTCAACACTGAACTGATGCAGTGTCATCTTCCTAACTCTGCTGCCAGACATCTTGATTGCCTCTACTGCTACTTCTAGCCTTGTCAAGCGGAAGAGAAAAATTAACATGTCTGATCAGCTTCACTGCTGCTGTGTCCACAGTAGAACTGTGGAGATGCACATCAGTTTCTTGCTGCTGCTTGGGAAAGTGCAGAGTAGCAGCAGAGGCAGGTACTAAACTTATCCAAGGAGGAAGAGAACCCCCACCATGGAACGTGGGGAAGAGTGAAGTAGCAGAGACCACCTCTTGCCTTCATGCGCCCTCCCAGTAGTTAGGAAGTAGACTGGAGGTACAGTCGAGTAGGAGAGATCCTAGCAGGAACCAAGATGGACTGTGTACATGAATTAGAGGCACAGACATTCCCCTTCTCTGACCCTACCAGACGCTTGGAACCTTTGGAGGAAGTAGATTTGAAAACACCCTCCCCTCTTGCAGAAATCTGCAAGTTCTGGGGAAGGGAGTATAACAGAGAATGATCTTCCCCATTACAGTAGCCAAGAATTTTGGGAGGTGGAACCAAGTAGGAAAAAAACTGTCTGGGGATTTGTCCTGCTTTGAGCAGAGGGTTGGACTAGATCTCCTGAGGTCCCTTCCAACCCTGATATTCTATGATTCTATCTCAGACTCAGGAGGTCCTACCTCACCTTTACAGCAGTCAGGAGGCACCAATGCAGAAGAAACAGAAAGCCCCTTCTCCCTTCCAGTAGTTTGTGGGGACTGGATTTTCAAGTTTATCAGACAGCTGCAGAGCTTGATATAAAAGACTAAGATGCTGAATTCTGTCAATACTCTTTTAAATCCATGGGAGATGTGTAGCACCCACGACCTCCCAGGCTTGGGCTCAGAAATAACAGACACTTGAAAAAAAATGATAGGTTTTTTTTTTTTTTTCTACTAGGAAATCAGATCAAAGACATCATATAATGCAGAGGTATCCTCTTTACCTTCCAGAAATTTAGCCAAATGCTGCACACTTTGGTCCTTACAAGTAATTCAGATTCAGTTGGTTAGTAAAACTTTGTACATAAAGTATTTCAGAGAGAATTTTCTGACCCACTAAAACAAAAATACTCAGCAGGACCAACATTTATTCCAGCACCACTCCATCAAGCTACCATCCATCATTTGAATTTTCCAGAGACTTTTAAAAAGTGAAGTGGGAGAAAATAAGGTTACTTTAACAGCTTTTTTACACTGAATTTACAATCCAAACGCCAAATACTGAGGACTTACAATAGTAGACACTGATAATATTTTTAATTTAAATTGTTCAAATATTTTTAGTAGAAATGATTTTCTCACCTGCTTTTGAGTAATATCAGACTATATATTGCTCTTTCATAGATCATTTCAGAAAGTTAAACACCTATGACATACAATTTGTATAAGCATTCATGAACATCACAATAGTGAATGTGTAACATTGGCATTACATCATAATAGGATCCCTTTCAGAAAATATAGCATCATAATGAGAAAATGAGCACAATTGCTGATATCAAGGGTAAACATAACATCTATTTTAATGTGCAATAAATTCTGCTAAATGGCTGAGATTAATAATGGGTTATTGAAGATTTCCTCTCCATGTAGCTGGCTCAAATCCCCAGATAGCTGATAATGACTCAAAATGTTTTCCTTTTAATAGCCATTCAGTGAGTTTGACTTAGTCCAGCTGTCAGGTTGCCACATCACAAAAACCAGCACTCTTATTGGCTTCTTTTATCAAAGAGATCAATGTTTGGCTCAAGTATGGAGTCTGAACTGCCCTCTTTCATAGATACAATCTGCCCAGACAAAGGTTGCAGTACATTGCTAGGGCAGTGTGGGAAAGCTTATACCACTTCTGTGTGGGCTATAATGTTCCGTGTTTAAAGAGGACAGTTTCTAAAACTTCCTTCTGGTCTCCTTCAGTAAGATCTCAAGAAAAAATTTTGAAAAGCATTTTTTAAAAATAATTTTCCAGTAGAAATACTGTTTAACTGGCAACAAGAGGGTCCATGAACCATTTTTACCTAAACACTACCTGTTTAATATTGGAAACCTTATAATAGTTGTCTGCTTTCTATGCAGAACACCGAATCAGTGTGCCAGAAGCAAAAATTAACCTCACATGGGGCCAAGCATACATATGGATATCAAAGAGGATCCAGCTGGCAAATAGAGAAGGGATGACATTTTTAGAAGTGTCAAAACCCATTTTAACCTTCAGATCTGAGATATGGTCAGGTGGCATTATGTCCACACAAGGGGCGTAGATACAAAGGCAATAAAATGAATATGCTAGTCTGCAGAAAGTGATGGTTCTTAAAGATGTTCTTAAGGGTAAGCACTGCCAAATTACACTCACACAGAGTACTTCATTGGAAGTACTTCACTAATACTTGTGACCAATGTAGCATCAACTGATGCCTACATTCCCCAGCCATCCTCATTATTCTAGTAATTCCCCCAGTGGACAGAGAAAGCTACCTATAACTTCTTATACATGGACAATATAAAGATCTCTTAATTTTGTGTTCTTTGAAGGTGTAGCAGGTGCATCTACACTAGCACACTACACACATGTTTTTCACCAGGGCTACCAACACAGAAGACTAGGCATAGACATTTTTACTGCCATATCATCTAGCCTTATCCAGCTAGTAAAAACACCAATTCAGCTGCACATTCTGAGGTCTAATCCTCAGGGAAGAACAACTTTTTAGGATGAACCTCTTCATACTTGAGAATGTATTTTATGTTTGGGGGAAAAACCCAGGAAGAGAAAGCTAAGTAAATCTTTTTCAAAGCCTATGTGCTGTACAAAAGTCCCAGTCAATAACGACATTCCTTTAAAGACTATGTGGACTGCATATGTGCACTGCTTACAGCACCTCCTGAAGAGGAGTATTACAGTAGTAATTCCAGAGGCACCGGTCTGTGACTGGAAGCTGCCTGATTTAGGATTTAACGAACCACTCTGTTTATTCTTTGATTTTTAAATTCTCTTTAAAATTGCAATACATTTCACACTTCTGAATTTCTTGGTAGTTTATCATTTTATTTAATATAAGATGTAAATATTGGGAGCTGACTACAGCAGACTTCCATGAAGCTAAACATGCAGAACGATGCACAGTTGGGTACTGATACACTATTAATGGCATAACATTTTATCCAGCTTGTATCTGCTCTTCAAAACAATGAAGATTTCATTCACAGAATATTTAATACATTTTACAACTAATAGGCATTGCTCTTTATTGCACATCCAGGGATGCAATCCTGCACATCTAATGTAGGCAGTGCTCCTACAGAAACCAGTATGTTTTGTCTCAGAAATGACTTCACATTTTAGTCCAGATGAATTGGATTTGATGTAGGTTTTAATAAAGGCTTAAGAGAAGTGCTTAAATACCACGGGGATGGGTGCTATAGAAAACCCTCAAGTAGATATATAAAAAGAATCATTTTAATTCAATGTAGCATGTTAATCATGCAGAAGGATCATTCTTAAGCAATTCAATGCATGTCCAACCTGAACCCTACTTTCTTACATGATAGTGAAAAGAACTACTAACCCTAAGTTTAAATAATTATTCCACTCTACTTTTTAAAATATATCATTTAATAAACATTCCTTAAATATTTTAACTGTCTTGTATTTTGTTTCTTCTCTCACATCAGTTGTGGCCCAATCCTCCACCACTAAATTCAATGGAAGCTTTACTACTGACTTCGCTGGGCAAAGGATCTGCCCCTTGGTCACAATGTATGCAGGATGCTAATAATTACCACCCAGTAATCCATAGCCACACCAAGAACAGAGAAATTCACATTTTTTAGAACCTGAAATATTTAACTTCAAAGTAACCCTGAATTGCAGCATCTTTTCAAAATTATCTGAGTGAAAGGGATCCAAGATGGTAAAGTAATTCCTAAACCTTGCCTCCCCTCTTTCTTTCTCTCCGTTTTAATAAACCCTAACCTGCATCTTGCTGAAAATGAATGAATCCAGTCTCTTAGTTTTGGTCTGTTGATTTTATGGATCTCTTATCCTAGGCCTGATTTAGGAGATCTTTCAATGAACATACCAGACACTGTAGTAATATGTGCTGACCATTAATTTATAATCTTATTTCTTATGACAGCTAGCATGAATCATTCTGTAAACTGGGGGTTATCCACCTCAGCATGTTGCAAACCTGCTATCCCAAAAGGTGAAGATCACTGTACCATTGAGTAAGAAGGGTAGCATGAGATATTTTGTTTAAACACTTAGGTCAAACCCTTCTCTGCAAACCAAGCCTTAGAAAATGGCCTTGGAACAAGTGTATTCCTCAGGTATAGAGCTGCATGCTGCACATATCGCCTCAAGAACAAAAAGAGGCTCAGTCCTCCTGCATTACCTCCCCCTCGCTTGGCTCCACCACATCCCTTCAGCTTTCTTTGCAGAGACAAAAAAGGGTAGTGGTGGTGGAGGGGAGAAGAAGTGATCTTTGGAAAGAACATGACCAGCCCAGATGTAATTCAAACGTTACACTGCTCTTATTCTCTCTCCCTAAATTTGTTAACTACTACAAATCATTAAAGCTGACCATTTACTTCTACTGAACTAATACTTCCTTGCTGAAAATAAAATAAAGTCTGGGATTATTTTTTATAAATAGGACAGGAAAACTGGAAAAAGACATTTATTCTTCAGACAGTTTCATTGCAGACTTGTCAGTGACTTTCTCCCCAGAATACGAAATGTTAAAAGTCTTTTGCTTTATCGATGGTATCCTGAATATTCAGTAGGCTTTGGTTCAACGCCTTTGGCAGCAGATGCATTATTTGAAGTGCAGTTGCAATTAGGGCAGTGATGGTAAGATGGAGTTCGGTGATGAGATGATCTTGACATTGAAATGGCAGAGGCTGCTGCAATCATAGGCATTGAGAACCATGGGTTACAAAATGGCAGCAAACTAGCCCAATGAGCCTGCATAGCTGATAAGTCTGGATACATGTTTGGGAAGGCAGGAAGCCCCATTACAGGTCCAAAGGGACTATTTGATACAGGAGGTATGACATGGTACAAAGAAGTTGCAGATGTAGTTGTAGTGGAATCTATATCATGGGTGCTGACTCGAGTATGGCTGTTATTTTGGGATAAGTGGAATGGAGCCAGCTGATTCAACTTCTCACAGTCTTCTGCTGTCACATGTTCCGATGGCCTCAGTGAAGCTGCTGGTGATGAAGCATATCCATTTCTGATTCGGGCAGTTGCTCTGGCAAGTCCCTTATTTACTGTAGGCTTTCTTAGTGCACACGTTTGCATGTTTTCCTTTGGAGCAGTTGCAACAAGGTCATTTTCCTCCATGGAAGCAGTTCCGAAAGCAGACTGAACATCTGAGCTTCTTCCCTCATTCTTTAGGCAGTTTTCACTGAATTCCTCATCTAATGAGAAAGCAACCGGTGGTGTATTTTTTATGCCAACTCTTCTCTTACACCTTACAAGGAGGTGGGGAGAGCCTCTCTTAAAATTCGGGTTATGGTAGAACTGTAACTAAATAAGGCAAGTGAAAAGATTTAATCAACTCTGTGAGGATAAAAAAAACAAGAATCAAGTGTACATTCTGGCTAAGATTTTGTCTACAGAAAACAGTCAAACATTAACATTGAAGGGACACTGGCAGGCACTTTAGGTCCCAATTTTAGTCTGTGAAGATTTGATGAAACAAACAGAAGCATTCTCATAACATTTAAAATCCATCCTTGAATTTAAAAACATTCTTCTGCAGCATTGTGTTTAGCCCTTAAACCAGGAAATGGATATGAATAACTTAGCTTCATGTTAGAAGCCAAATGAAGTGCAAAATGCAAACATGGCAGAAATGGTGAAATGTAAATTTGACATTTAAAGGTATTATTAAGAATACAGGCAAGGACATTTTAAAGTAATATTTTTAATGGATTATGTCCCTTTAACGGTCTACCCTCAAAAGAGAGTTTAAACAGTAAGGATGGATATTACCTAATGGTAGGAGGTTTTCAAAAGCATTTACGTGATTTAGAAGTACAAGTCCCATTGACTTTTAGTAATTTAAGTGAGGGCCATAAAGATTTAGTCAGTAGCACATGGGCCATATCCACCTTTCTAGCATTCCACAAATGTCAGGAGGGAAAGAAGGCGGTTCAGATCTAGCACCAGGAGGAAGCCAGTAACCAGAGAAGAGGTAGGAGGGGGTGGGAGGATCTCTCTCTGTTTCACTGGCTCAGGCAGGTAGGAAAAAGCCACACTGAAATGGTCACTTCAGGGCAAAAACCAGTAACCATATTATATATTTTACACTCTTATTGTTCATGAGAATACCTTGAGAAATTATGGCTGTCAGAATATCCTTCACAACACTCATTCCTAGAGAGAGTCTCTTTATAACAAGCATAAAACAAAAAACTTATTTGTACATGCAAAAAACCCATTAAGATTTTAAAAGTAATAGCATCGTTAGTTTGAGAAACTATATTGACATTTTACCTTGCTAAAAGCAGATGCTGCTTTTTCTTCTGCTAGAAATTCAGCTAGCGAGGCAGACCTTTGAAAATCTTGTCGCATTTTGCTAAAGCCATAGAGATTAAGCTGACGAATGAAACTTTTCATACAATCAGTTTCAAAAATTCGCAGAGGTCCTCTCCTTTCCAGCACCTCCTTTTTAAAGAGCTCTTCATCAATCACTACACAATTTCCATCATCATCCCACCAAAGTGACTTAAATTGATCACTTTCAACAATTTTCCATAGTTTCTTTGGAAAGGTGAGGGATAAAAAATCATTGTCTTCAGTGGAACTATCATCACAGAGAAGACGTGGTCTTTTTATCCAGGGTCCATCACTCAAAACTTGAAAGGCATTTTCTTCTATTATAGACCTCAAGGCAGAGTCACCAGTTGCTGTTTTATCACACAGTGGAATAGCAGAAGAAATTGAGACAGCAGAATCAACCATTTCATCCTGAGCTGAAACATGTGGAGTTTCTGCTATAGAAAGGTCCATCTCCAATCCTCCTTTCTCGCTTTGACCTTTTTCAGCTATAGTTATTTATGCTATTAGTTGAGCTTCATACTCCTTGACAGAGGTATATTAAAATGATGCTAGCTTACAGTGAACTTCAATAAAGAGTTCTAGAACATCATAATGATACCTGTGGTGTGCGGCTGTGACATAATAAAACAATTGGTTTCCTAGCAAACTGAGGTAATAATGGCCAGGCAAGTTATAGCATTTATATTTCATTTACAAGAGATTAGATCTAATCTATAAAGGGTTTGTCTCGATGTAATTAAAGCATGTACTGACTGGACACAGAGCTACTGTCCCATCCCCCTAGAGGCAGTCATTCCACAATAGGGAGGAGAGAAGCTTGTACTGTTGCTATGGTTGAAAATGAAGAGAGAAATTTGTCTGACGAGTCTTTCCATTGGGCCTCTTTCACTAGTGCAAGAATTGCCACAATGTGTGTTCTTCTGTTAGACCCTGCCTGCAAGAAAAACAAACATGAATACAAGTATTTAAATTACATAAACTGTATATAAAAATTTCAAAATGAGGATTTACAATTCCATTTAGCTGCAGCAAAGGAGACCATCTCCAGTGGTCTCTGGCAGAAGCCTTTTTCTGCTCCAAAGACTGGAGAAGGAGGTATGGATAAAAGCCAGAGGAACAGAATCTGAAATTGGCAGAGGTTGGTCATCATTGTCCACCTTTCAAGTGATAACAACAATTGTATATCAAAAGAACTTTCCTGCAAGCACTTGTCACAGAGATAGCAGAGAGAGAAAAAAAGGGAATAATGGAGGTTGTCTGCCAGAAGCTGACTTCTCACTGGTTCTCCCTTCTGGTGACACTGGGAGAATTCAACCTATGCCTCTTCACTGCTGCTCTGTTTCAGTAGGGTAACCTATTGGACAAATGGAAGCCCCTTTCCTCGCCGAGTCTCTCAAGTAGGAAGTGTGAGAGCAGAGCATTGTCTCTTAAGTCTAAAGGACAACCATGGTGGGGTATTCATGGGTTAGAAGGCTGCCTCTAAACCCTATTTCTGCTGCAGTAGAGAAAGAAAGTGGACTATATTATCGTCTGCCATTAAATGCCCTTTACAGGAAAAAAAAATAAAAATAAAAAGGAATAATAAAGGAACAGGCCACTCTACGTCCCATGGAGGCACGTTGGGAGCATTTGCTTCACTAGTACTAGCATTACAATCAACAGAACAAACATATTTCCTACTTCTGGCACAATCGTGGCTAGTAGCTATGGTGAAGAGATGGAATTTTCACATTCCTTTAATTCCTGCACCAGTAATTTTTTTCAGAAACATAATACTGATGGATATCAGAGTGTATACTTACCGTTGAGCTGTAAGAGCAAACAGAAGCATCTCCTCGCCAAGGAGAACAAGCTACAGTAATATGAATTTCAGATTAATCTCACTGTCCCACAAGTATCCTCAGTAAAGGTTAAAAAAGCCTGTCATCCAAAAAACTCACGACAATGTCAAAATAAACAGAAGCCTTTATAGAGAATTTACTATTTTAAAAATGGCACAACTAATTTTGAAGGGTTTAATAAGTTAGACTGACTGGTGTTTTACACATAAGATTGGGTAATGATGCAACAGTACAGTTTTGATATTTATGACAGCTAACCAACAGCTGCAAAACTGATAATCCACAAAGTCTCTAAGCATTGAAAACAAGGTATAGATTTTGCACATAATATAGGAGAAAATAGTTTACTGAACAGCTGAAGTAAGAGGCTAATGATGAATAAGTGTGTTGCTTAATAGTAAAATGTGACTACAGAACTGGAAAAAGCAACAAAGTTAACATTTACCCCCAAGTCAGTGCAAAGGTTGTGATTATTTACACAATAATTTACATTAAGTCAAATCATGTAACCTGTTATACATTCTATACAATACAAAAGCCTTCAAGTCTTGCCTGAGGAAAGAAACGCTCCTGTGCCTCTGTAGTTACAGATAGTGTTCATGTCTGAATAGGAAAGACATGCCAATACATATTACTACATGCCTAAAGTAGCAAGAGAGGCCAAGTGTATAGTTAAGACATGAAAGACATCCTCTGTAATAGTCTATGCATTTCATACAGGCTTTTTAAAAAAATACCTTTACATAATATTTATACTGTACAGAACTAGAATTTGAACAGAATATATTACATTGCTAAAATGTTTGTATAAATACTATACAGCCAGGCACATAACCAATCCACTAGGAAGGTTCACATATTAGACAACCACCTATCTTCATGGACAAAAGAACACCATAACACTAGGAACGCAATACTTAGAATGCTTAAATGAGATGTAGGAAAATATGAATTTCAGTTACGGGAGGTCATGTTACAGAATATTAGAAATTTTCAATGCCCAGTTCACTATAATTGATGTCCCCATCTGTGTATTGGAGTAATTTCTCTGGTAATGACTTTATAGGTACATTTTTTAAAAAGATTGTTTCCACTGTGAACCTTACTATAGCTAGTGTTCCCACTTTGATTTGCTACCATGAGATTTTAAGCAAATATGGAAAGCTCTGAAAGAAGTCATATTTTAAAATCTCCAGCATCTCTACATTACAAGCCGCTAACTGACAAATACCTATCCTTAAAGAAATTAGAACAAGGCATGAGATGAAATACATTTGGCTGTTGATTCACAGTTCCAGTTTTGTTGTCAGTTGTCCACATTCTAAATGATTCTTAATCTGGCATGTCAATGCTTAACTTGGGAGGTGGAATAACATACTTTCCAGGACTCTGCGTAATGACCACTCCAGTCTTTTTTCGGAACATTGGTGCAATTTTGGGGGGTTCTGGAACAGGTGTTTCTTCCAGTTCTTCATTATCTTCATGATGGAGATCGTAAGAAATATTTCCATATTCTCTCAAGAATGGGAAAAGTTCAAGTAGGAATTGACAGAAGTCTTTGCGAATTCCAAACCACCCTGGACAAATAAATATTTATTAATAGTTTCATTTTACTCCAGAAGAAAATTTAACTTTAACAGTAAGTACTCTCTCATTTCATTTGATTTAATTATTCAGACCACAATCTTTTATATAAATAAATATTGATAAGTATTGTTACTTACAATGTGTAATATACATAGTATACTCTAATAGCAATACAAATTCAGGTTATGTCAGCCTGCAGCTATGCCAGCATATATTGAGATGCCAACCGATTTCACAAGCTAAGGAGCGTCAGATCAGCATGTGGATGGGAAGAACATAATGGGGGCACCAAGACACTAACAAATGGTGCTGGTGACTCAGTAGATGGTGCCCTTCCATTAATTAATACCGCAGCATGGTGTACAAGGGTACTATGCCTGCTAAAGCCAAATCTTTCACATGGAACACAGCCAACGTCCTGACTACTTGCCATTAAAGATCCCATGATATTCTTCTCAAGATATGTTAAGCTTGGTGACCAGTTACCGTATTTCACCTTGGTAACTGCATTTCAGTTGTGGAATTAAGTATAGTTGCTTGTTAAGCACTTTGGGTCCATTTGGGATGAATGGGGTTATTCTCCTAACCTGTATTCATAAAATAAGATCTACAGCCCAATGCTAAGATCTACAGCATTCAGCCTTCTTGCAGACTGAGCCAATTCTGTCCTCAGCTACACCGCAACTGCACTGTGGTCACAGATACAAGTGAAGACTGACTTGGGCCCTTCAGTGCTCCACACTGTCCTTAGCAAGTCTGGGATGGCAAATTTAGGATTAATGGTCAAAAAAAGGAATGAAATGAGATTGGTTAAAAGTTTTGTAACTAGCAGAAATACAAAGTTAGAAGTCTGATGCTATTCAAAGTAATCATATGTCAGACAGAAGTCTAATTACATTAACTAGGTCTGGGAGAGCAACCTATGCTGGAGATGCTTGGATGAAACAAGCTGCTACAGGCATTGAGAATGTACTAGCTGAAAAGAAATTAATCAATATTGTCATGATCAAGTCCTCACAAGGCACTCGTAATGCATATTAATAGAGAATATGAAGCTAAGATATTCCTTATTATAGGGCTAAATGGGGTTAATTATTAGTGGTATTATTTAAGCACTGACAGTTTCTCAGAATCAATACAAGAGTAGCTCAAACACCAGCTGAATATGAAAAAGCTACCTATGATTTAAGAATAGGTTAAAAAAAGTCTTAGTGTACACTGCGATTAAAGAGACCAAAAACAAGAGAAGCTAGTTTACAGTAATATTAATTCTTTCAACTGAAAAGATCCCAAAGGGTTTTATAGCCTATACACTCACTGCACCATTAAACAAAGCTATCCTTGTAGTGGAAGTCACAACCAACTGGTACACAGCACAGCAGTGTGTGATTAACAGAGAAACTAAACATTGGGTAAGGACACCAGGACAAGCCCATCTTCTTACAATAAATGTTATGGGATCTTCAGAGTCCACATCAGGAAAAAAAAACAAAAAAAAAAAAAAACAACTCACCCTCCACACCCTAAAAAGCATGGAACCCAATTTACTGTGGAACGATTGAGGGCTGAGTTGACCCTCTTGGGATTTAAAGTTGTGGTTCCAAGGGGTCAAAAATCAAGCTTTTAGATAATTAACAACAACAGAAGATATTCAAAACAAGGGATACATACACAACATGTGACTCACAAGGAAAAAAAAAAACTGTTTTAAGCTGCAAAGTTCCTTCTGACTAAGCATACTATGTTCATCCCTGTTTAGTTTGATTGGTGTCCACTAAAAAAACACCAAACAAAACAGACTGCTTTGATGTAAAATGTAAGCCATACTTTCTACTCTACTGAAAGAGACCCCTACAAAATTCCTCAGTACCCAAAAATGAAAATTTTGCATTAAAATTGTCTCAAATACTTCTCATTCCTACCCTTTTGTCTAATCTCTCTCTCCTTTTTTTTTTGGGGGGGGGGGGGCGGAAGAGATATACATATAGCATGTAAGTGTTATTTCTGAAAAGGATCGATAAAAAATAGGCTAAAGCCTGGATTAAATATTTGAATTCAACATGAGTTTTTTCCATCTAATACTGCATATTTCTAGATACTTACAATGATTTCCTCCTTTCTGTCCAAACGTTGTAGCCATTAAAGTTATCAAGGAAAGCCAAAGAGGGACAAAAATGGGTATATATGAGAATGCATTATGTCCATCCAGCCTGTGCACTAGTAGAATCTAATGAAAAAAGTTAAGCAAATGTCAGTTTGATTATAACACACATCCATGATCTTAAGACATTTACATGCTGGACCCCAATCCTGCAAGTTACTTTGTACTAGAATATCCCTCCACTATGCAAAGTCCCACTGATCTCAACTTTAACAAGTTTCCAATGCTTGTGTGAATATACATACAGAGAACATGAAAAGGTGGGAGTTGCCTAACCAACTCTAAGAGGCTAATTAATTAACATGAACTGTTGTCAGCAGGAGAAAAAAAACTTTTGTAGTGATAATCAAGATAGCCCATATCTCCTCACTATATGTTCCATTCTATGCATCCGACGAAGTGGGCTGTAGCCACGAAAGCTTATGCTCAAATACATGTGTTAGACTCTAAGGTGCCACAAGCACTCCTGTTCTTTTTGCGGATACAGACTAACACGGCTACTACTCTGCAATTTAATTGAGAATCACACACGCATAAGATCACATTTTTGCTTACTTCAAATGTGAGTAATGGAACAACGATTGTCATCCAACTGATGGCCATTGTTATGTGTGTTCTCCTCTGCTCCGCAATAACGTCCATTGAACGCAAGAACAGGACAGACCAAACAATGTAATAGAGTACTACCAGACACAGGAAGGACATCAAGATCCACAGAGGAACACAAACAACCTAAAAAAGGAAGATAATTGATCACTTTTCCTCTCATCGACGAGTTACTCTGCATTAGTTTTGCTTTTTAGAAAATAAAGAAGTAAACATATTAAACATAAACAGCTGCAAGTAATTTGTTGTAAATCTATAATGCTTTGTCATTATCACTACAACAAGAAAGCTTCATGAACCATGACCAATGCTAAGTACCACATCAACTTTGTTGGGCTACTAGATAAGCTTCTTAAACCTGCGTCTAGACTGGACCTTTAACAATTAGCTGAAACAATTTAAACCACGTCAGACTAATTCAATTTCAGTAAAATTTAGCTGAACGTTATAAATGGGGTCAGAGTGCTTAAACAGAGTTTAGAATACACATACGGTAGGTCCCTTTGCTGAAAATTTCTAAACAGGGTTCTTGTCTCCTTTCGAATTCACTCTTGAATCTAAAGCAAGAAGAGGAGACCTACTACCAGGTTGTTAACTTTCTTTGTTGTGTGCAATGTAGATGTAGCCATGTCAGTCCCAGGATATGAGACACACAAGGTGGGTGAGGTAATATCTTATATTGGTTACAACTTTATTTTTTTACGTCTACTTACAAAAAACTCACATATAAAAATAGTGTCTCTGAAAGCCACTTTTTGGAATCTTAAATCTCAATATATTCTTTTTATTAACTCTTCCTTGTAACTGGATTTGAAATAGTTTGCAGGAATACTGGCTAAACCAACCAATTATTTACCAGGCAATATTGTTTACATGCAAAAGCATTCCCCTATCTCATCACCCATTAACTCCCTGCTTTGTCAGGTGTTCTCCGGGGCAGTTTTCCTTTCCAATGCAATTTCCTCAACAACTGATCAGAGATTAATTGGAGTTTGTAGTACACTGTCTCACTCCCCCCCGCAGAATGACACAAGCAGTCTCTATCTCCACAGGTTTCCATAGTGAAAACAGCCATTTCAGTGAATGATTGCTGGATAGGCAAATCAACAGAAATGAGATCATGGACTTGTTAATGCCATGGCAATAACATTTTAGACAGGTGTTCTACCTAAAAAGAATAAAAATGAAACAACAGACTATAATAACCAGGTTTTCAGTGGATAGAGACCTAGGTCTGTGCGCAAACATGCATGCAAGCCGAATATGAATTTCAGGCACTTAGATACCCATTTATGTAAGCCATTTCTCAGAGGGTTTTTTTGCTCGAATGTGTACAGAAACATCCATGGAATAGCATGAGTTGTGTGTGAAGAGTACCTCTAGCCATTGAAAGTTTGGCACTAAAACTTCGTATCTACTAACATACTTCAACAGGAGCAAGACTTTAGTGCTGTCTATAATAAGTTCCTGCTTTCCAACAAGTCTTAATTTCTACTTTTCTGTAGTATAGGGAGACAATATCTCTGAGTAGCAAGGGAAAGGAAGTCCCAGATCATGAATTCTAGTCATGCGCACTTTATAAGTGGTAAACTACTTACCTTCATAGTATCTTAGTTTATCCTTCTGAAAAAATATAGGTAAATACTTACCTCGAGGGGCTCAATAAATGTTTAAGACACTTGATTAATATGGTGCTCTGATGCCTTTTGGCACTGGATACCAAAAATATAGTTCTCACTTTTTACTTTGGACATATTGACATTATTATTTACTTGTTAAAAACCCACACACTGCACTTAACGCTGATAATTTTTTAATTAAAAGTGTCAATGGGGTTAATGAATAGCTACAATTTGTTACTTCCAATTATACATTATCATCACGTGCTTCACTTTATTGTGCAATTTGGTAGCAAATAACTTACTTAAAAGCATTTTTCTTAGCAGGCCACCATATTCAATGTTTGCATGAAGACTTCAACATTTAGAAACAACCTTAAAATGGAGTAAATGGAATTTACGTACAAGCCATGGCCATCTGATGATCTCGTCTAGTCTGAGTGCAATAAATATGAACTGGAGAATATTGACAGAACACAAAATTTCCAACTACAAATAAAAAACAAAAATACATTAGAACCACTTCATGACACTATAAAGTAATACACAAGACACTCAAAAAGTTTGAACAACTTTACGACTCATGATATAGTTCTCTAACAATGAACACCACTTATATCTACACTAGATGTTATGAATGATTAGTCACATGTTCCTTCATCCACCCAATCCATTCCTTATTTCAATTATAGGTTAGTTACTGTTTTTTAAACTAACATTTCCTTTGGTAGTTGCACTGCAGCATTTAGCTAGTGCAAGACATCCAATGTGTGAATCTAACTAGGAAGAGACCAGTCTAGTTTCACGTTCCTGCATAAAATGCAAAAGGACAATATGAATTGTGAAAAGTAGAAAAAAAACCTGATTTTAACTTCTAAAAAATGTAAGATGTGTTAATTCCACTAAGGACACATTTCCTTTATGTAGCAATATAGGTTAAGTACTAGTTTCATTTAAAAAAAAAATGAATGAAAGCCACTACACTTTTCAAGTGTCCCACTAACCTCTACTTCATGTCCCCAGCAGAGAAGTAAAAGTTGTACTTTAAAACTAACCCTAACTTATATTGAAAATATGACACCTTTTTGGTTAGCTCAAAAAGGATCGAATAATGAAATACCATCTGACTTGGCAGAATTCCATTTCCCAAAGTTCCTAGGCCACCCCAAATAGGTAAGAATTTGGTTAAGGGATCAGAGAGAAAATTACTCTTTGAAAATGGCTAACTGAAGCCAGTGAATTTAAATAAATTTTCTAATTTAAATGCCAATATCTAAGGGGATTTTGAGATATATATATTTTCCAGAGGTCAGACAGTAAGTGCAACTTCACACTGGCTCAGTTATCTTAGTGGGCATTCTGCATAATCTATGACCTCTAAAACGTAAGTGTGACACTATGTATCTTTGAGCAAAAAAACAAGTCTCCACTAGCCATGCACAGGTAACATTTTAATAAAAGTCTTGCAGACTGGATTTCAAGTAACTGTGTACTGGAACTCCACAAATGAGTAGAAAAATAAGTGGACACAGGACAAGAAGAAAAGTTACAGTACAGACTTCAGTGACAGAGCTTTTATAATTAGGTTAATAGGCACCACTTGCCAAATTCAGCTGAATGTTTGGTGATGCTAGAGTCAAATTTAAAGCTTTCCTATGTGCCTTAGATAAATAGTATTTTAAAAATCACTGAAGCACAACATATAGCAGAAAACTTCCCCAGCCCACCATGCATACACAAGGGCTTATCGAGTAGTGACCACCTGTGTCAAGGCATAATCAGTTCCATAGTGGGATCAAGCAGACTGAAAATACTTCAAAATAAGGCAGCTATTGAACTATATGACAGTTGAACAACTGCCTCAGTTACATTATTTCAGCCAACATAGCACCTATTTGTGCACTTGGACATGCTGGATGTTAACAGTACACGAAAAGCCTGAGCTACAGAGTGGAGAACAGAAGTAGTAAAACCCTTGAGAGGGACAAGGAAAGACAAACCAAGAGAGCATGAGACTAAAGGAGGTAAAAGTAGTGGAAAAGTAAATTGGGCAGTGGAGTTTTGTAACTTATTCTATTTGGGAGATAGCTGTGACCTTTTAGGGGTGAGTGGATTTCAGTTTTTCTCCACCAATATTTATCAGCTGTGCACCCATCCTGCAAATCAAGTGGTAATCAAGCATCCAACGGAAGAGGACTACTCTTATGCAAATTTTACATTAAGGTACACTAAAAATAGAATTCTACAGAATGAAATTCTATTCGCAAATATTTTTAAATGTGCAGTTTTCAAGGGATCTAAAAATTAGTCCACCAGTTACCTAGAAACAACAAAAAGAGTCTTGTGGCACCTTATAGACTAACAGACGTATTGGAGCATAAGCTTTCGTGGTGAATATCCACTTCGTCAGACGCATGTGGTGGAAATTTCCAGAGGCAGGTACCACCACATCCGGAAATTTCCACCAGATGCGTCTGACGAAGTGGGTATTCACCCACGAAAGCTTATGCTCCAATAAGCCTGTTAGGCTATAAGGTGTCACAAGGCTCTTTGTTGCCTTTTACAGATCCTGACTAACATGGCTACCCCTCTGAAACTAGTTACCTAGAAAGTCACTTTCCTTTCTCTACTTTCCAGAAAATGGCAAATTCAGTATAACCTAACATGCTCTGTTGAGAGAAGTAGTCAAGTCATCTAAAAAGGTAAGGGACTTTTTGTACGGTCCCTAGGGTATTAAAAAATAGTTATCGCCTTCTGAAAACAGTGCTCCAATAATTTCCTCAAACATGCAATTCATTGAACTAAAAAGCTGAGTTTGCTGCGGACGTGCTAGCATGCATGCCACATCTCAATGTTCTCCATAAACTTAGTAAATTTAGAATTGTGCTCTCATATTGCTAAAGAGCTTCTTATGTATAGAGCGTGAACAAGCTAGCCTCTTACTCCTACAGACAGCACCAGTCACACAAAAGACACTTCAGCCTTCACTATATAGTCCTATGAATTAATAAGTGATTTCAGCAGGTAATTTTGTCTAGGAGCACTTTTTACCAGCACTAAATTCACTTCAGAGATATCCATAATACAGAAACACTTTTGTAGTTCATTGTTAAAACAGATTCAATAAATAGTGACAAGTTCAGAACATGAATCTTGTAATTTAATATGTTCTTAGTAAAGGACAAGTAGAAAAAGTGAAGTGAGGAGAATTTTTCATTTTCTGGTTTCTCAGTTTTTGTAAGCTACACAATATGACAGATTGATACAGGATTTGGTAAAACACAAACAATTAATATGGAATAAATTCTGGTCTTCAGATTCAACAATCCTAGTTCTCAGCACTATAGAAATAAAGCCTCACCTCCAGAGATCTGTCATGTCGGAAGCCCCACACACAAGCTGCAACTGACACTGGAGATACAAAGAACAATGGCATGAAGACCAGAAGCCAGAAATGAGTTCCTCTTTCGATCCTGTCACATACCAGAACTTCGAACATCAGCAGTAGCAGGTGAATGCCTACTGCAATTAACATAGCTTTGAACTCCACACAGGTTTCTCCTTCTGCTCTAAAGAGGGGTAAAGAAGAATCAAAATCTATTGGCCTTAATCAAAAAAAATTGTCAATTATGAAGCATCCAGCATGCAAATATCCCAAGACATTTTGAATATAACAGTTCTAAGTTTCTTGTACTAATCACTATCTCTTAAGTGCGATGTACACATTTGGTATTACATAAATAACAGGCACTATTCGAGAAAACAAAAATTCTTACCAAACTGGGGTGAAAAGTTTTAATACAAAAATCTAACACTTTTCATGAGAGGAAAGTTCTCACAAAAAAGAAATCAATTTTAAGAAAACCAAAATGGAATTTTTCAGCTTGCTCCCTGGATAGCACAGGAGCAGGACAGATTGACAGGACAGCAACAGGCCAACCTGTTATGTGGTTTCTGCTGAAACTATTGATGGATCAGACACATTTCCAGACAATGTTCAGATTCTGTGGAATCAGCATTTTCCAATGGAAAATTATTCCATCTGAAATTTTATTATTAGCTCTATCCTCTTGTTTGCAGGGAGAGAAAGAAAGAGGCCTTTTATATTTTTTTAACTAAGAACATTTCCTACTTCTCAGATGTACCTTCTGCTAGAAAGAGCAACTTCTAATTATGAGCTAATACAGTAGAATCTCAGAATTACAAACACCAGAGTTACAAACTGACTGGTCAAGCACATACCTTATGTGGAACCAGAATATGCAATTAGGCAGCAGCAGAAACAAACAAAAAGCAAGTAACAGTACTGTGTTAAACTACTGTGCTAAATTACTAAAAAAATAAAGGGAAAGTTTAATAAAGATTTGAGAAGGTGAGGAAACTGTTTCTGTGCTTATTTCAAATTAAATTAAAAGCGGCATTTTTCTTCTGCATGATAAAATTTCAAAGCTGTATTAAGTCAATGTTCAGTTGTAAACTTCTGAAAGAACCATGATGGTTTGCTCAGAGTTATGAACATTAGAGAGTTACGAACAATGTCCATTCCCGAGGAGTTTGTAACTCTGAGGTTCTACTGTAATACACCAATAGCTTATATTTTTGATCTCAATGAGGAGAGCGGATCCTATGAACTCCTGAACTTACTTAAATTAACACATTTCCATCATGAAAACGAAATATTAAATTATACGTCACAACAAGTTTTTCTTGAAGCAGACATGCAGATATAAATTGAATAGTATAATCTATAAGAATGTGGATTTTGTGTGCATAGTTATATGCCAGAATCACTTTTTATTTATTATACACATTTTTATGGAAAGTGACATCTACAGGTTACTACTTTACTACCTTAAAAGTTCTTAGTTTTATTTTTCTCTGTAGCATATTCAGATGAACATTATATCAAATGCATAAATATGGACTCATATGAACTCTTTTTCTTGATTATATGAATTTCAAGTCTTGACAATCAATTTGGAAAACACGAGACAAGCTGAAAGATAGCTGTGACTCTGGCCTAAAAGTAATGAAATGAAGGTTTCTTGTTGTACAATTGGTTCTTTTAATGGGACCATGATTATATTATATTATACACATACATATACGACATTAAACTATTTATTGAGTGTTTGTCTTCATAAGAAACAACTAAAATGGTTTGCAAGTATCACCTGGGCCACAATTTAAAATGCTGCTTTTTATAGTATTAGAATTTGTCTAACACTCCCAATGAAAATAATTTTCGCTTATACTTAAATACTCTCCTACAGTCTTTCAGGGACTACGTAAGTATTATTAATTATTTATATTACCCTAACAGTACAGGAGAACCAGATGGTAACACTGACTGGTTTACCTTTATTGTCCAACACAAAGTGCAAGCATCTGTTTTGAAAAAATAAGCATCCTCATTACAATTCAATATGTTTTAAAAATCAAAGGTATTATCAGTAACAGAGAGGGAATTTTATGAAAGCAATTATTTTTGCCATTTGCATATTGGCTGAATGATCACAGGAATCTTATATAGAGCCTTACATCTCAATCCTGAAACTGAGTTTGTGGATGAGCAGGATCTGCACAGAGTCACACTAAAGCCAATGGGCTCCAGCATATCTGCTGGTAAAATGAGGACCTCTTTGTATATATTTGAGTTTCTACCAATGTATATTTTAATAAATAGTAAATCTGAATAATTTTACTCTGACAGTTGAAGTCTGAAAAAACATTTAGTAATCTATTCTCATCACACATGTGCATAGCCTACACGTTTAACACCAAGGAGATTAAACACAAGGAGTTCAAACACATTTAGGGCTGATCTAAACAGTTTTTATAACAATTTAAGCATGCTGGTTTATAAAGTGATCTAGTTAGCATAATGCAACCTGCCCCTTCCAAGTGTGGATGTAATTATACTAGTATAAAGATGCTTACATCAATACAGCAGATACAAGAACAAACTATACCAATATAAGAACCTTTATACCTGCATGACTTTGTCCACATTACATCAGCTTTAAAACCAATATACCAAAATTGGTACAAAAACTGTGCAGACAAGCCTGTGAAGTTTTAACTCATATTTCCTAAATGAACTATCAGTACAGTATAAGGATAAGGAGTCCATACATGCATAAAGCTATGTGTCCATGTATTATGTGTGTTACAGTGACTAATTTTAAGCAGCATCAAGCAGGTTTTATTGATTTCCATATAACTTCTTATATAGTTATCAAAAGCACACTTAAAGATTTTGATTCACTATGAAAAAGGTAAACATTTCTTTCTTCATTGAAAACAAGTGTCCTAATCTTACCGATACTGTGGGTTTCGTGCCCATACTCCTGTTCCCACTGAGGCACCAACAATGACCATTAGCTTCCATAGCCATATTGGAGCAAAAACAGCCCAATAACTCCACTGAATTTTGTCATCCAGACGGAGAGAGAGCAGAACAGAGAACAGCAGCAGACAGGCATAGATAAGAAATTTGCTATTAAAAAAGAAAAATACAACTTAAAAGTTATGGTAAATTGTTTTACATACTTTCAGAAGACAAAGGAAACTCAGTTCAGTCATTGCTGTGTACAGTGCAGACAAATAAGGCACTTTTGAATCACGTCATTACTTAATACAACAGAAAATGAATGGCTGTTGAATTTCGTTGAGTAGATTTAATCAGTTCTGAAGAGGTGCATTAAGTATTATATTTATGATGAAACATTCTTATATACCACCTCTTTCATCTATAAAATAATTACTTCAAGTGAACACATCAAAAGTATTCTTACAAGACAAGCGTACAGGATATGAATGGACTTTTAAAAATACTTCCCCTCCTACAATACTGCTCCTGATTAGTCTCATTAAATACGCAACTTGGTTAAATTCCACAAGCAGTATATTGCTGGTAAGTACATTCTGCAATACAAATCAAGTAATAATTGTAATCCATATATTCATTATGGTTATTTTTAATTTTAATAAATCATCTAGAGTGTAAAAAATTAACTCAAATAAAAATGAGTTTAGTTTCCTAATTAGGTACGCCTAATTTTACAAAACACTTGGTTTTGCTCTAATTTATCAAATTTATTATTGAAAATTTAAACTTTGATTTTCTAGAAGATAATTTGATATGCAAAAGTTACTGTCTCAATGATTTTAAAGATTAAAATGTATGTACAATAAAGGAAATTTCACCTAAAAGTTGTTTTTAAACCACTACATTTTATAAACTAGTTAATAATCAAAAACTGTTCTCATCCACTCACCATGTATTCAACAATAAACACAGTGACCTGTCACCATACCGCCAGAAGTCAGATAAAATTACATATGTAAAAGTCATTTGCTACCACAGGACAAAAATAATTTGCACTTATAAAGCACATTCACCTAAGGAGCTCAGAGTGCTCTACACACATGTAATTAAGCTTCAACACCACCTCTCTGCAGGAAATAATAATACATCGTCTATAGATTGGTAAAGTGAGAAACAGAGAGATTAAGTGATTTGCCCAAGGCCACCCAGTAAATGAGCATCTGAATCAAGAATACAATCCCTAGTCCCACAATATAACCAATAAACCGCTCTCCTTTATTCCCATAAAATCCTAATAAACATTCACAAGATCAGCATCTCCAGTTCAAGGACAAGCCTCTATTTAGCACAAGTGTCTCAGCTCTGAAAGTTTATAAAATTTCTCTTCTTCTCTTCATTCTTTTTGAAATGGCAGACATGATTCAGCTTTTGGCATCCCTGCATCAATACATTTCCTGAAACATTCATTATTCTGTACAGTTTGTACAACCAAATGCAGTTAGCTACAATTATTATTGTGATTAGTTAAGGAGCAATCGTGGAAATGCTTCATGAACTCTGTGCTCTGGGATTCTCTCGTCCCCCTGACCATCCCTAACACATTACAATTGTTTGTGAACTTTCTACATGTTTTTAAGACATCTTATAATGGTTAATCCCGAGAGACAGATCAGACGTGAAATATTGTACGCACTCTCCAAACTCCTTTAACAATTACACGTGTTTGTATTCTCTTGGCCTCAGAGAGCAGTGAATGGAGCTGCACAGATCTCCCTACTACAGCCTTATAGACTCATAGACTCATAGGTCAGAAGGGACCAATCTGATCATCTAGTCTGACCTCCTGCACAAGGCAGGCCACAGAACCCCACCCATCCAATTTTATAACAACCCCTATCCCAGGACCGAGTTATTGAAATCCTCAAAAATGGTCTGAAGACCTCAAGCTGCAGAGAAACCACCAGCAAGCGACCCGTGCCCCACGCTGCAGGGGAAGGCGAAAAACCTCCAGTGCACCTGCCAATCCGCCCTGGAGGAAAATTCCTTCCCGACCCCAAATATGGCGATCAGCTAAACCCTGAGCATGTGGGCAAGAGTCACCAGCTAGCACCCAAGAAGGAATTCTCCGCAGCAACTCAGTACCCATCGCATCCACACTCTATAGAGCCAGAGGTCCAGAGTCAGGAATACAGCAACTACAGCCTTTTCTTCCAATGGACTCCCATTTTGGCCTCATCTAGATTAGGATTTAAAGGTGTGATGTTAACACATTTTCAATCTAGCATTCAAAAGGCACACTACCCTTAAAAAGCGATAAAATATTAAAGACGAGGTTTGGGGAGAGGGCAGTAAATTCATTTTCTATCTTAAAGCATCACATCAGACAGAGGCTGTAATTTAAAAAAACACTATCAATCTAAAATTTGGCCAAGATTTTTTTAAGACTGAGTTTTAAAGCAGTTTCAGGTACTATGTCTACAAGACTGTGGTTTTACAAATACATATTCCTATTTTTTAAAGTGTCTCTCTTCCGTCAAATCAAGATTGGATGTCTTAATAGAAGACATGCTTTAGTCACATAGAAATCACTGGCCTCAATACAGGGGTAACTGGGTGAAATTCTATGGCCAGCGTTTATAGGAAGACAGACCAGATGATCTACCGATCTCTTCTTCTGTCCTTACAATCTAAATCCCCTATTGCTGTGAGAATGACCCACAGAAACAAAAGAAGTGACTTAGGCTAAGTCTACACTACCGCGGTAGAGTCAACCTACACTACACAACTCTAGCTACGTGAGTAATGTAGCTGGAGTCGACGTACCTTAGGTTGAGTTACTGCAGGGTCTACACCATGGACGGGTTAACGGGAGAAATGCTCCCGTCGACTCACCTTACTCTTCTCGTCAGGAGGCAGAGTACAGGGGTCGATTGGAGAGTGATCTGCTGTTGATTTGGCAGGTCTTCACTAGACCTGCTAAATTGACTGCCAGTGGATCGATCTCAGAGCTTTAATCCTGGCTGTAGTGTAGACCTGCCCTGATTTATACAAGAGGGAAAAAACAGTGAAACTGCCTGTGCATTGACAGACAAGGTGGGTGAAGTAATATATTTCATTGGAACATAAGAACATAAGAACGGCCGTACTGGGTCAGACCAAAGGTCCATCTAGCCCAGTATCCGTCTACCGACAGTGGCCAATGCCAGGTGCCCCAGAGGGAGTGAACCTAACAGGCAATGATCAAGTGATCTCTCTCCTGCCATCCATCTCCACTCCTCTGACAAACAGAGGCTAGGAACACCATTCCTTACCCATCCTGGCTAATAGCCATTTATGGACTTAACCACCATGAATTTATCCAGTTCTCTTTTAAACACTGTTATAGTCCTAACCTTCACAATCTCCTCAGGTAAGGAGTTTCACAAGTTGACTGTGCGCTGTGTGAAGAAGAACTTCCTTTTATTTGTTTTAAACCTGCTGCCTATTACCAAGTTCAGATGGTGAGAAAGACAAGCTCTGGAGCCACAAGAGGGCTCTTCTTCAGGTCTGGGAAAGGAACTCCTAGCATCACAGCAAAATGCAAAGTGGAACAGATTATTTAGCAAAAGTAGTTAGCACGTACTGTAAGAAACCATTCAAGATACAGTAGCCCATTAACACCTCTGCAGTCATAGCCTCCCTGTAAAATTGCAGATTGTTGTAATAAGCCATGAATCCAGCATCTCTGTTCAGTCCATGCCTTTTAGTGTCTAGTGGAGAAATGAACTTAAGCTTGTCTTTTGACGGTATTTTGTGAACAAAGGTTAAATTGAAACAAAGTAAAATTCAGACTGAATTTTAAGTTTTAAAATTAGTTCTGTATCTTTAATGTTGGTTATTAAAACACTAGTATTGTAACGGAAAACAAGCAACATTATTTCAGGGAGTGACATTATGCATAAAAAAAAGTAAACTGAGAAGGACTGGTCTGAATCTGGAAAGTACGAGAATACAGTGTTCATGAAACATTTATACCAACAGTGTAACTCAGCTATGCAAAATGTGGTTTTTGCATAAATTTGCATCCACACAGACCTATGCTACAACTCTTGCTACAAAACTATATCAGAATGCTAGGACAGGTCTCAAGCATGGTTTAGAATTAACAATAAATAACTTGTTTTTATACAGCACTTTTCTTTTCAAAAGAACCTAAAGTGCTTTACAAGTTTATACCAAAGGACCATTTCATTCATCCCTGAAAAGCATAGTTAGTTATTTTTAAAGCAATGGCTCCTAGAGGCCCCTCATCATATCCCATTTATGCATGACGTTGTACACTGCCCATCTCTACCCTAAAGAGTTTACAGAAAGCTTTTTAATGGTGAACAACACTACACAACAGATTAGCATACAAAGTGAAAAATATTGTATCTAAATGAAACAACATTGAAATGAAATAACCTACTGTGTTATAGGTGAAACCTCGTTTTATTGGGGTAGCAGTAACACGGCTCCAACCGTGATTTAAAGAGCCCCGGGCTCTGGCCGCTGCGGGGAGCCTGGGCTCTTTAAATCACTGGCCGAGCCCCGTTGCCGCAGCTCCGGGGTAGCGGCGGCAGGGCTCCAGCGGTGATTTATAGGGCCTGGGACTCCCCGCAGAAGCCAGAGCCCGGGCCCTTTAAAGTGCTGCCCGATCCCCACTGCCAGAGCCCCAGGGTTAATGTGCTATATGCAAAACTGTGTTATTTCGGGTCACGTTATATCGGTATAGTGGTGTATCTCCAATGAACACAACTCACTAGGTTTGCACTGCACAAATCTAAGTGATGAATAATTAGGGCGGGGGCTGCATTTTCTCAGGGACACCCTGCCCTCCCATTCCCACGGCACTCTCACGGACATGCCTTCAAGCTGTCAGAGCGATGTCCCGCACCCTCAGCCAAGCTACACCACGAAACCGTGCTAGCCGCGGCCCCGCTCAGAAACACCGACCACAGCAGCGCCTGCGACTGCACACGGCTCGGCCCCTACAGGCAGAGCTATGCTGCATGCTGTGTTGTGGTACCCGCCTGGGCCCCCAGATATTAGAGAGACACGGGGGGTGAGGTCCTGGCTTTCCGTGGACCAACCTGTGTCGATGAGAACAAGCTCCGGAGCCGCACAGAGCTCTTGCTCAGGTCTGGGAAAGGTCCTAGGTCTGCGCAGGGCCGCCGGGCTCTGTTGCCACCGTTTCCCAGAGGTGAAGGGCACCTCAGACGAGAAGGGAACAGCTCCCTGGACAGGAGCACGGGGTGTGTGTGTGTGGGGGAACAAACAGAGAGGGAAGAGCCCGGATTTAAGTCAGGCCCCGTGAGCCCCGGCCGGGCCTTGCCGGGGTACGGTGGCCTGACGGCGCCACATGGGCCCTTCCAAACGGAAGCCCCCGGCGCCCCGGCCCGGTCCCGCTAGGCTGGCGGCGGCGCAGGGCCCGGACTCACCTCGGATTGAAATCCTGGAACAACCCCCGCAGGTTCATGGCGCCCCGACCTTCCGCCTCGGCCGCTCTCTACACGGGACGCATGGCCCGAGCGCCGCGGGTGCCCGGCCCCAGTGCTGCTGCCGCTGCCGCCGAACGAGCCAGTTCACCGACCCATCCCTCCCCTCAGAGCCATCGCCCGGGCCGGAGCGATGCAGGCAGAGCGCATGCGCATTTCTTTGGCGCATGCGCAGCAAGGTCGAGAGGCCGTGCTCCCATTTCGCCTATCTTCCCTGGTGAAAGGACAAGCCCTCCCCTCCCCCACCTAATAATCACGGCGGCTTGCGCATGCGCAAAAGGTAGGCGCATGCGCGTTGAGGGAAAAACACTTGAAGCATTGTCTTGGTTGGAGGATGGAGGAGATCATGGCAGGACAAAGGAAAATATCAGAGGAGGCTGCAGCAGTGCTATAGGGTTATGTTTAATGAGTGCACAGAAATTTGAGCTAGATCAGTAGGTGACTTGTCTCTTCTTTGCGCTCTAAAGCTCAGGCTGGGTTAGCTTCTGCTGTCTTAGGCCCCAGTCCTTCAATAGGATGCATGTTGGCAGATCTCTGCTCCGGTACAGAGCTCCATTGAAAAGAAAATGGGGCTCTGAGCAGGCGCTCATGACTTTTTTGCTTGCATCTCATTGAAGGACTTGGAAAACACCTTATGTGCTATCCTTCAGCTGAAGGAGTTGGGATGCTTTTGCTAATAGTCTCCAGATTTAAACAGTTAGGGGCAGGAAACCTGGTGTAAATAGGCCAGATCTTTGGAATTCACTTTGCTGATTTGTCCAAAAGAGCCCAGATTTGTTGATATTATGGGTACTTTGGGAAGCACATCTGGCATATGAAAGGCATTTTGTGAGCCAGGTTAGTTTAACTTTTTAAAGCCAAAATATTCTGAACAGAATCTCCTTTATGCCCTGCTACTCCTGGCTTTCCCTTGTTCTTATTTGACTTAATACAGCCTAACACTCTAATTAATCATTGTTCCCGAATATTGATGTTCTTTAGATGATAACTTGGGTCTACTTCTAGACCTTCCACTTTTCAGAAGAGCACACTAGCTGCGTCTTCAGTATGCTTTCACCTTGGCAGATGGTGATATTGACCATTGTTCTATTGAACTGGCTAAACTTACATTACATTTATTAGTGTTTTACTTTAAACTCTTTACCACTCTCAGCTTTATATGAAATGTGCTAGTTTTCATGGCCCGTATTCCAGTCCACACAGAGCTAACTAGCATTTTGGGGCAGTCTGCAAAACAAGACTTCGTTTGCCCCGTTGACACAATGTAACCGTTTTCTGTCCTCTCTTACATCCTTATGTACAAGTCTGGCCTAAGGATTTTGGGGACTGTCAGCAAGGTTAATTCTTTGGATACTCTGCAGTTATAACTGAATACTTTTACAAAAGAAGTTTGTGTTTTGTAAAATATTTTAATTCTCAAGCCTCCAGATGCAGAATTGAGGCCCAATAGTTTGTTCCTTTCAAACCTAGTGATTGGTTTACATTCATTTTATGTTGTCAGGGCTGCGCCAAGGAAAAAACCTATGAGAAATATGCTTATACTTAATAAAAGAAAGCTGACATTTTTCTTTGTATTTCTAGTTTTCTCAACATAGGGAGCTTGCTGCTGTGAACTTGGTGGAGCGCCTTGCTCTACAGCAGTGGTTTTCAACCTTGTTTCATTTGCAGACCCCTAAAAAGTTTCGAATGGAAATGTGGACCACTTTGGAAATCTTAGACCTAGTCTGCAGCTCTGAGCTTGAAAACCACTGTTCTGTGGTTACAAACTTTTGCGGAATCCTTAGACATAGTCTGTGGACCCCAGATTCAAAACCGCTGCGGTAAAGTGCAGAGGAAAGCAGCACTGTGGTAATAATCATTCTTGGCATATATATAGATTGCAAAGTATTTTACAAAAGTGGGTAAATATTATCTTGATTTTTACAGGAGAGAAACTGAGGGACAGAGAAGTGGCTGAAGCAATGTATGACAATGGTTAGCAGTCCTACTGCACCATCTGCTGACAGCAGCACCCAGGACACAACAGTGGCCGCGAGCTGAGCTGAGCAGGCTGCATGCTTGCCGTGGTATGGCGTCTGCACGGAAAAAAGGTGCAAAATGATTGTCTGCCGTTGCTTTCATGGAGGGAGAGGAGACTGATGACATGTAACTAAAACTACCCATGACAATGTTTTTGCCCCATCAGGCATTGGGAGCTTAATCCAGTATTCCAATGGGTGGCGGAGACTGTGGGAACTGTGGGATAGCTACCCACAGTGCACCACTCCGTAAGTTGATGCTAGCCACGGCAGTGAGGATGCACTCCACTGACTTAATGCGCTTAGTGTGGAGATATGCGATTGACTGTATAAAATCGATTTCTTAAAATCAACTTCTATAAAATCGACTTAATTTCGTAGTGTAGATATACCCTTACTTAGGGCTTGTACACACTAGCCCTTATGTAGGTATAATTTATGTCGCTCGAGGTTATGAAAAAGCCATCCTCCTGATGGATGTAAGTTACACCAACTTAATTACCAGTGTGGACAATGCTGTGTCGGTGGGAGACCTTCTCGCCCACATAACTACCACTGTGACAGGATCCCTGAGGTGCAGCCTGGGACTGTGGGACCACTGTGCCCCCTAAACTCTCTCCAGCCTGGGCTGTCTCTCACAATGTCTTGCTAGTGACCAGCAGCAAACCTCTCCAGGCATTGTGATCACTCAGCACAACCGCATGTGGAGCAAGATTGCATGAATGCTCCCAGAGTCACTCATGAATCACACAGAGAAAGGCACCAGAGCCAAACCCCTCCCAGCACTGTGTATCAGGAATATACTGTCTTGCACTGCTCAAGATAGGCAGTGCAGATTTATTAATTGGTTCACTACTTCATCAGAGGAAAGTGGCTATACACCAGCCTTTGCAAAACCTGAGCAGATATGCCACACACTTCATACAAACTCACTGGTAAAGATAAACAGTAAAACAAACTTGTTGACTACAAAACATAGATATTAAGTGATAGGCAAAAAGTCAGAGTTAGTTACCAAAAGAAATAAAATATAAGCACTCAGTCTAAACTCTCAACCCTGTTAGGCTGGACAACAACTAGACTAAGCAGTTTTTCTCACCCCACTGGATATTGCAGTCCTTAATACAGAGATTTGTCCCTTAAATCTGGGGTAGTCTCAGTGTCTTTGTTGCTTTGCAGTGTAGGTAGGGGCAAGAAAAAAGGTCCAGCATGTGGCCACCATGTTTGTTTTATAACCTCAGTCCCATGTGCTTGGGGAGCACAAGTCGGGGCATTGCTGAGTCTCCAGGCAATGTTGAACAATTCCCCTAGTATGGCCTCATGCAGGTGAGTCCTTGAATTGTAGCTCCCTTGCTGGACAATGGTTGTTGATGGTTGTTTGACACCCCGCCCAGGTGTTGGTTACTTTCCTTGCTGTTGCCTCTGGGGAGCTAATATCTGGCTGATTCCCCAACTTACAGCACGTTTTAGTGACAGCCGTTCAACACAATTCTCATAACTTCATATGCATTAGTGATATACATATATGGATAGAGAAATGACTTTCAGCAGATCATAACCTTTCCCCTGATACCTTACAAGGCTTGCTTTATATGTAACATCACCGTTACAGACAGATGAGGAATATGAGGGGTTACAGGGTGCTCTCCCAACATACAGAATATCACAACCGCCTCTCACAGAGGTGGATTTATTATGCCGACAGGAAAGCTCTCTCCCATTGGCAGAGAGCATCTGCAGTAGCAGCACAGCTGCATTGGCACAGCTGCACTGCTGTAGTGATTCTAGTGTAGGCTAGCTCTTAATGTCACACAGCAACTCACTGGCAGAGTAAAATCAGAACATTGGTGTCAGTCTGGTGCTCTTTTCACTGGACTATGCTGCCTCCAAATGGAGTGGAGGGGCAGTGTGGAGAAGAGAAGGCTGTGAAATACCAGCATCCCTTCCCAGACTACGCAGTCATCAGTAGCCCTTCTCCTGCTGACTGTCCGAGCTGAGATAGGGGGTTTGGTGCAGAGCGGAATAAGGGAATGACTGCTCCGCATAGCATATTTTCCTCTTAGAATGACATAATCTGAGCTGGAACATCCTTTGGAAGTTAATGCTGCTCATGACGCACAACCTTCCTCCCAACTAGTGTTCAGGGAGCTTAGGGTTACAGGTGGCAGATGGGAAAACCATGGCAGCACAGCAACTGAGACAGCTCTGATGCCAGGCCTGGGAGCATACATGTAAAGGGAATTTTTCACCATATATTTTTTCCCCTTCTAATCTCAGGTCTATGGGAGGCTTGAAGACCATATTCCCTTGCACCAGTGCCATCAGATCAGCCCGTCTCAAAGAAGCATGTAGCTGAGCTGCATAACTAGAAACACTATGTGATTTTTGTAGTGTAATCTCCCCCCTCCCTTTAATATCTGAAGGAAATATGGAATTCATGTTAGTAAATATAGTTGACTTTGCAGTTATGAAGAACCTTAAGGTCATTGTAAAAATATTGCATTGGGGGCCTGCAGTTTTTAAAAGGGATGTAGAATCAGCTTTAATCTTTAGAAATGCCTTGTATTAAAAACAAAAACATATATTTTTAAAAATTCCATAATTTGGTTGTATTACTTTGCCCCATTGATGGATTATGGAATGTTTTGCTGTGTAACATGTAGTGGAGACAAAATTGCCGAATAATGGAAAGTGGAGATAATGTTGCAGAATAAAGTCTTTTATCAGACACAGCAAAAAGACCAGAGGTTGTTTTAATAGACAAGACTTAATTGACTGTCTGCCTGATAAGATTTTATAATTTAATTTGAAGGGCCTTCAGTACCAGTCCCCAGTTAATCTTGCACTGATTCAGTGAGAATTACATTTCACTTTTGGTCTTACTTTCCCACCTGTACTGTAATCCTAAATCCCACATGGCCCCTTCAATTTTCCTTATTTTCCTTCCCCTCCCCACACATAAGTCTTTGCAGTCTTGTCACGTTGTGTTCAGTCCCTATGGGCTATAATGCAGCACTGAAAGTAGTTATATGAATTTTCTTCAAATTGAATGTGAGCTATCGGGTAAAATGAATTTTTATACCATTACCTAGTGCTCTTGGGACAATTTGAAGGTAATAAGCAGCTTGTTACAAGACAGTAATTGTGGCTTTTTAACACATTTGATCACTCTTTTTTTCTGGAATAAAACTCCAAACCCCATTAAATCCCACAGTTGTAAGGACAAAAGTGTCATAAACCCCAATCCTGCAGTGAGCTGTTTGTGGACTGAGACCATATTTTGTAGGAAAAGTTTAGACTCTTACTATAAATCAAATATGCAATTGATACTACTTTGTTGCTAATGGAGGACTGTATAGCTTAGTGAGGTAAGATAACACTAAATTACTAAAAACTTGGAACTAAGGCGTAACTAGACCCTTAAAGTCCCAACCCTACAAGGTGATTCACAAGTGGGGACCCCTGTTGAAGCAGAAGGCAACTTATGGCAGGTGAGGAATTGCTTCACAATCTTAAAAAATCAAAGAAACCTGCAGTTACATTGTATTGTATTTTAGGGATTTATGGGGCAGGACCAGTGTTTACCCACGCATGTAGTCAAAAGTTTAATTTTTAGTAAACGTGGTGAAAAGAAGATGATGGAAGACTCCAAAGCCAATGTTAAACTTCCTGCAGCTGAATTTATAATGTGACTCGACTCTGAAAATGACTCCCGTAAAAATGGCCTCATGGGTTTCCATATTTATTGTGTCTCAGTTCCAGGGCAAAGACTCACAAATGGAATAGGAATAGGATGGAGGTTCATTCATAGACTTTAAGGCCAGAAGAGACCATCGTGATCATCTAGTCCAGGGATCGGCAGTCTTTCAGAAGTGGTGTGCCGAGTCTTCATTTATTCACCCTAATTTAAGGTTTCACGTGCTAGTAATACATTTTAACATTTTTAGATGGTCTCTTTCTCTAAGTCTGTAATATATAACTAAACTATTGTTGAATGTAAAGTAAATAAGGTTTTTAAAATGTTTAAGAAGGCAAACTTTTTGGGCTGAGGGCCACATCTTGGTGGGGAAATTGTATGCAGGGCCAAGGCAGGAGTTTGGGGTGCGTGAGGGAGTGCGGGGTGTGGGAGAGGGTGCGGTGTGCAGGAAGGGGCTCAGGGCAAGGGATTGGGGAAGAGGAGGGGTCTGGAATGTATGAGGGGCTCAGGGAAGAGGGATTGGGGTGCAGGGGGGCTCAGGGAAGGGGTGCAGGAGGGATGCCGACTGCGGGAGTGGGCAGGGAGTTGGGGTGCATAGGGGTACAGGGTGCAGCAGGGAGCTCAGGGCAGGGGGTTGGGGTGTGGGGTGTACGAGGGGGCTCAAGACAGGGAGCTGGGGTGCAGGAGGGGTGCGAGGTGCAGGCAGGGGACTTAGGGCAGGGAGTTTGGGGCGTGGGGTGCAGGCTGGGTTCGAGCTCCGGCCTGGCACTGCTTATCTAAAGCGGCTCCAGGGTGGCAGCGGCACGCACTGGGGCCAGGGCAAGCTCCCTGCATGCCTGCCCTGTCCCCGGCCCTGTGCTGCTGCAGGGCACGCTGCGGCCCCTGGAAGAGAGTAGGGGCAGAGGGCTTCCCATTCTTGGCCAATGGGAGCTGCAGGGGGTGGTGTCTGGAGACAAAGACAATGCATGGAGCCCTCTGACCCCTCGCTTGGGGGCCGCAGGGACGTGGTGCTGGCCGATTCTGAGAGCAGCGCAGGGCCCACGGCGCCATAGGGGACAATCCCATGGGCCGGACCCAAAGCCCTGAGGGGCCAGATCCGGCCCATGGGCTGTAGTTTGCCCACCCCTGATCTAGGTGTTACTTGTAACAATAAGAGGTTAAAAGTTTCCAGAAATAAATGTGGGGCCAGATTCTCAGTTGATGTACACCACTGTGTCTCTGGACTGCAATGGAGCTACACTGATTGATGCCAGATGAGGATCTGGCGTGTGATTTTTAAGTTGACAGTGTCCCTCTGAAATTAATTCCTGAACTTTCTTATCTCTGTTGTATTTTGTGCCTGAATGCTGAATGGCTTGACTGGGCCTTAATGTTTCTCTAAATAGTTCCTCTTTGAAAAAATAATGATTTCTCTTTCTAATCAGAATATATTATAGCCCCTATTTTCTTGGGAAAAATTATGCTTATAATTGTGTCTTTTCAGATAATGAACATGTTAATTGTGAAAGCTGAGAAGGTTTAAAAGATAGTTCAGAGTAATTCTTTCCTGAAAAAGAGACTTTCCTTGAAGGGTTAAGATCCTTTTCCAAACAAAAGGATCTGCTACTGTAATTTACCTTCATTGTTTTTTGCTCTTGGAGAAATAACTGTGGTACCTCATTTTAGTTTTATAATACATGAAAGCAGGACCGGCGCTAGGGGTTTGAGCGCCCTAGGCAGACGGCAATTTCGCCGCCCCGCGCGCTGGTCCCGCGCTCCGGTGGAGCTACCACAGTGGTGCCTGTGGAGGGTCCGTTGGTCCGCGGCTCCAGTGGAACTGCCGCAGTCGTGCCTGCAGGAGGTCCACCGGAGCCTCGCGAGGAGCCAACCGTTCGCAGGCACGACTGTGGCAGCTCCACCGGAGCTGCCTGCCGCCCCCTCTGGCAAAATGCCGCCCACCAATTATTCTGGTGCCCTAGGCCATTGCCTAGGCTGCCTAAATGGTAGCGTCGGCCCTGCATGAAAGGACAAATACTCATGTTCATAAGAAATGTAACATCTTAATGCGTGGTGGGTGACCTTTTCCTACTAATGACCTTTTCACTGTTGAATCAGCATGAAGGGATTTTATACCATCCTAGAGGGCTTGCTGAGGATAGCCAACGCGCTCTCTCTCTCTCTCTCTCTCTCTCTCTCTCTCTCACACACACACACACACACACACACACTCTCTCTCTCTCTCTCTCTCTCTCTCTCTCTCTCTCTCTCTCTCTCCCCCCCCCCCACCCCCTAATTTTGGGTATATATAAAATTTCTTCACTTTCCAGGAATTTGAGAAAGGTGTTCAGCCCTGTGTTTTGGTTGTCGCACTGTATCATGTATAGTATCAGAAGGGCCTACGCTATGTGGAGTGAAATGACAGAATCTTGAGCTAGCATTATCCTTTTATATGATCTACAAGGAAAAGGACAAAACAAATAAATATAGTATCATTGGGAATCCTGTCGAGACTTCGCACCCTTCACAAATGTGACTTGCGGGACTTGGTCTTCCATCTCCATAAACAGTTTGTTTTTGCCTGGGCCATGAATAGATAGATTACTGATAACAAAAGCATTGTATGTGTGAGACAAAAATTCAGGGTATCTTCAGAGGTTCAAAATAATCATTATTTATGAAGGATTTTACATTGTTATGGTTTTTTCCAGATGTAGCCATGTTTTCAAAATGAGCAGTCTGTGGACAATATTACTTTTAAAAACTACAATTAAATAATAGTAGCAAACACATCCTTGCATTTCTAGGAAACAATCTGATTTAACAATTTATAAATGAATTAATTCTGTTCTAATTCTTATATTACTTTCTGCTAAAGAACATTGCAATTGTGAGATAATTAATATGATGCTGTGTGGAAAAATTGCCATGCTTGAAACAACTTACAAAACAGATTAGTTACAAAAACTCCTGGGTGCACAAGCGTGTGCGCACACACACACACACACACACACAGTTGTTAGAAATTTCTTTTTTTTTTTGCTCAGTTGGCTGAGTGCCTTTCTTCATATGATTGATGTTTCTTACCAGATAAAATTTAGATCCAACCATCTATTAAATAATTATGGAAGTGTGATCTGTTGTTACAGCTGAAACTGGATGGTAAATACAGGCAACTAATCCATTTAGGAAAGACAGGTTTGTGTCCTGCTACTCCAAAAGAGGAATTTTAGAGGATTCATAAGAGAGATTGCAGTAACATTCTGATTTTCTGCCACATATGCTAGCCTGATGTTTAGAGAGTGATATTCCCGGAGAATTGATGAAAAATGATGGTTGCATTGAATCAGGCAACAGGTCAGTATTGGCCAATGTTTCCTTATTGGAAATAAGTCACTTTTCCAAACCGAAAAAGCAGTTTAAGTAACATAATCCAAATTAATTTTGACATTACTTTTAAAAATGGATTTTTTGGGGGGGGAACGTCATTATAACAGGTATTTTTTTGGTAAAAGATTAGCAGTGAATGTAAAAGAAATGTAACCAAGATGCAGAATAGTTAAAATACCTATTATGTATTTCTTTAAGTTTTCTCCTGTAAAAAAGATTCAGACGTTTTAGGGGAAGGGGCCATGGCTAAACTTTAAAAAGCAGAAGCTTTCCAGGTGATTAGACCTTAGAAGTTAATGCCAGCCCAGTTTGGGGAAAAATCAATTGTTTATCGATCAGTTATTTTGTCAGAAGCTGGGAATGAGCAGCAGGGGATGGATCACTTGGTGATTACCTGCTCTGTTCATTCCTTCTGAAGCAACTGGCATTGGCCACTGTCAGAAGACAGGATACTAGGCTAGATGAACCATTGGTCTGACTCAGTATTGACAGTTCTTATTCTTGGAATCAGTTTTTACATATATATAATATGAAATGTCTACTGAGTCCAGATTTGCATGTTATTTATGGGTAATAATCTAATGTAAATACACAGTATTGATGTTACCTCGTTACATGGGTATGGTTTTACATTACTCTTTCACTGTGCAGTCCCAAAATTGCAGATTTTTTCAACTAAGAAACAATGGAAATACACAATGAAATAAGTCAAGAGTCTGACCAATATCTTCAAACCTGGCTGCCTAAAGCTAGTCTCCTGTATCTGTATCTGGACACCTAAATAAGTGGCCTGAATTTCAAAAGCGCTAAGCTCTTAGCCCGTCCTACTGAAGTCAACCCAGGACAATTAAATCCAAAATTTTGCATCAATGTAAGGTTAATGTTGTAATTTAAAAGCAGCAAAGAATCCTCTGGCACCTTATAGACTAACAGACATTTTGGAGCATGTAGTGGAAATTTCGCGTGTGTGTGTGTGTGTGTGTGTGTGTGTGTGTGTGTGTGTGTGTGTGTGTGTGTGTGTGTGTGTGTGTGTGTGTGTAGCAAGCTAGAGATAACGAGGTTAGTTCAATCAGGGAGGATGAGGCCCTGTTCTAGCAGTTGAGGTGTGAAAACCAAGGGAGGAGAAACTGGTTTTGTAATTGGCAAGCCATTCACAGTCTTTGTTTAATCCTGAGCTCATGGTGTCAAATTTGCAGGTGAACTGAAGCTCAGCAGTTTCTCTTTGAAGTCTGGTCCTGAAGTTTTTTTGCTGCAGGATGGTCACCTTAAGGTCTGCTATAGTGTGGCCAGGGAGGTTGAAGCGTTCTCCTACGGGTTTTTGAATATTGCCATTCCTAATATCTGATTTGTGTCCATTTATCCTTTTCCGTAGAGACTGTCCAGTTTGGCCGATGTACATAGCAGAGCGGCATTGCTGGCATATGATGGCGTATATTACATTGGTGGACGTGCAGGTGAATGAACCGGTGATGGTGTGGCTGATCTGGTTAGGTCCTGTGATGGTGTCGCTGGTGTAGATATGTGGGCAGAGTTGGCATCGAGGTTTGTTGCATGGATTGGTTCCTGAGCTAGAATTACTATGGTGCGATGTGCAGTAACTGGTGAGAATATGTTTCAGGTTGGCAGGTTGTCTGTGGGTGAGGACTGGCCTGCCACCCAAGGCCTGTAATTTAAGTAATTATAAAAGTCAGGAAATACAAAAATGAATCATGGCTCTGCTGATGTCTGGCAAAACTCCCACTGACTTCATTCAGTAAGGACAAGATTTCACCCCAAGTTCTCCTAGTAACCTTAACTTGCCGTGTTGGCTTGCCTCTCTTCATTTCATTGAGACTATGGGATTCACACTTGACTAAGACATGCACTACCAAATCCATAGACTATTTTGGATTCAGTGAATGCCCTAAATGTACAATGTTCCAAATTCTCTGAGATATTCACAAATAACTTCAAGGAGAGGTAGTTGGAATGTATAAGTGAAATGTGGCTAAGATCACTATGAAAACTGTAACTTTCACATTTCCTCATACTGGAGTATTTAAAATGAAAACTAAGGTTAATGTCACCTTTTGTATTTAAGTTTAGTTTTTTAATATTTTGATGTTCCTATTTATTATTTGTTTTATTTTGCTTGTTTGATGTAAAGGAATTTATTTCATACACTTCCTTCATCCACATTAAATAATAATGAGGATAGGACAGTCAGAGAGAGTGACTTGGTTTCCCTGGTAAGCTGGGCCAATTAAAACAAAATGCATTTTAATGAAGCCAAATGCACGGTTATACCTCTAGGACTAAAGAATGTAGGGCTGCGTGTGAGGACCATATTCTAGAAAGCCATGACTCTGAAAAGAATCCAGGTGTCAACAACTGAACACGAACTCGTAGTGCAATGCTGTGGCAAAAAGGGCTAATGTGATTCTTGGATGTATTATAAACATGGGAGCAGTGAGTAGCGTTGTGATTTATTCCTCTGTATGTGGTATTGGTCTGACTAATACTGGAATATCTGTTCCAGTTCTGGTGTTTACATTTTTTAAAAGAATGTTGAAAAATTGGAGCGGGGACAGTGAAGAGTGAAAAAAATGACCCAAGAGCTGGAAAAAATGCCTGACAGTAAGAGACTTAAGGAGTTTAATTTGTCTAGCATATTGCAAAGAAGATTATAGGTACCTTCATGAGGAGAAAATATGAGGTACTAAAGGGTGTTTTAACCTAATGGAGAAAGGCATAACAAATCAATGGCTAGAAGTTAAAACCAGACAAACTCAAATTAGAAATAAGACACAACCTTTTAACAGTGAAGATGATTAACCACTGGAACAAACTATCATGGGATGTTGTAGATTCTCCATCTTCCAGTCAAGACTGGATGCCTTTCTGGAAAACATGCTTTTAATCAGACAAGTTATTGGATCAATACAGGAGTAACTTATGATCTAATGTTCCATTCTAGCGTTAAAAATTTATGAACGCATGGGCAGTGGCCAGTATCATAGGCTGGGGAAGGCCCCATCCACGCTGTGTTCTTACACCCCCTTCTTCAGTTTTTGGTGCTGTGCCCTGGCCCTTGCTGGCTGGGGCTGGCCAGCCTGCCACAGGGACTCAGGGCTGCTGGCACTGGGGCTGCACTGCCTGCCTGGTGCTCAGGGCACTCCGCCTAGCTGCCAGTGCTCTGGGGCTGGAGGTGCTGCATCTGTGCTGCCCAACACACCTAGCACTGAGGGTGCTGAGGCCATTTTGCATGGCTGCCCAGTGCACCAGGGTTGGGGCCACTGCTGCCTGGCACTCCGGTGCTGGCTACCCAGTGCACCAGGGCTGGGGTTGCTGCAGCTGTGCTGCCTGGGGCTGAGGGTCACGGTGGGGTTGCTCTGGGCTCCTTTAGGGGAGGGGGGAGGCCTCAGGCATAAGGGGTGGGGCCAGGAGCTAGCCTCCCTCAACAGATGCCTATGTTTGAGCGCTACCCATAGCTTTTAGCTAACCAAGTGGATGCTAGTAAGAAAAAAAAACAAATAATTTTAGATTGTAGTTTCTTTAAAAGGATGGGAGATAAAGTACATGTGCAAGTTCTTCAGGTGCTGTTAAAGCCAATTTAAATAAATGGGACTAGGCCAATTAACAGCAACTAAGACTCTAGACCAGTGATTCTCAACCCGCCTCCCATGGACTGTATGGCCCTGAGGAAGTCACCGGTAGTATATATATTGTTTGTATACTGCCCACATAACACAGAGGGAGGTGCATATGTGGCCCACAATGGTAAATAGGTTGAGAACCACTGTTCGATGGGGTTTGAGAGCCCATGCTTATATCTGACAATATGCATTATTATGATTTATGTTGTTATTTACTAAGTGCTACAGGAGTATGTAGCACTTGAAATCTTTCATCCACTCCTGTGGATTTCCTGAAAGATGTCAGGAGAGGGGATAGCTCAATGGTTTGAGCATTGGCCTGCTAAATCCCCCCAGGGCTGTGAGTTCAGTCCTTGAGGGGGCCACTTAGGGATCTGGGGCAAAATCAGTACTTGATCCTGCTAGTGCAGGCAAAGGGCTGGACCTTTCAAGGTCCCTTCCAGTTCTAGGAGATACGATATCTCCATTATAAAATAATAATAATAAAAAATCTGCAGAGGTGCTGGAAAATTGCAGGTGTGATCCATGTTTCTGTGTCTCTATTGTTGATGCGCATTTGTGCTGCTGCCAAGACATCCAACCACACATCAGGAAGCCTGGCTTTCTGCGGTACACATTCAGCTCTGATGAAGTGGGTGCATGTGGAAGGGGGAAAGAATGCAAGGATGGGGAACTGGAGAGAAAGAAGCAGGTGCAAGGCCAAGGGTGGAGAAAATGCAAACAGCAGCGATGGAAGACAAGAGACAGAGAAAAGTTACAGTGGGGTGCGAGAAAGCATTGTCAGCCACACAAGACAGAAGGAGGGTGAGGAAAAAGAGAGTGAAAAATTATACCATGAGAAAAATAGGTAGGAAAGGAAATTGGGAGACAAATAGCAACAACAGAGAGAGAATCTTAGCACTGAAATGGCTGGGAAAGGAGCAGGCTGCAGGTTATTAACAGGACAGACAGCATCTTTGGATAGGACAGCAGTGTTCCAGCCACTCCTAAGGCACCCAAAGAATTGCCAGCAGTGTTCCATCCATTTTTGATCTGAAAACATCACTTGAAATGTCAGTCTTGATTTGCATGATGGTAACTCTGTGTAACTTATTTAGAAAAGAGAACAATCATGCACAATGTAATTGGGCAAGACTAAATGACAGGAAAAGAGCTATTGCAAGACATAAAGAAACCCAGCAGCAGAGACTGGTTGAGGATAATGCCCACAGATTGAAAAGTTTATTAGAGAATGTTTATAAATAGATGATACAGAGAGTTTGAAAGGTCAGTTATTGGTCATTGAGAGCATAGAGGGATGCTAGTATTTTGGTATTGGACAGCACATAACATATACAGTCTGCAGTGTCCCCAATGGGGGAACATAAAACAAAACCAAAAACAAAACCAAAATAAAATTAACAAGAAATGATCTTAACTCAAGAATCGTTCATAATTTAAAATTAAAAAATCAAATAAAACAGCGCCCTGAACCTACGAATATTCATGAAAGGCAGACAGAGTAAATCAAGGAGATACCTCTTCCAAAGTCAGGATGTTTGGCTGATTGCCCATGAGGTGAAATAGTTTCCCCAAAGGACCGAGCTAGAAAAGAAACCACAAGATGCAGAAGAATATGCTAGAAAGGAGCCAGCACTGAAGTTCATGGATCTTATCCTGTCTAGCCCAGTCTGCGTGTTCCTAAAGATCTTCAGCTTTAGGGCAAACAGGACCTACCCCCCGCCCCCAACCCCTAACTAAACGTTCCCAAAATAAACATATCACAAATTAGAAGCCATTGATGTATCAGCAGATTTTGTTTTCCTTTTCCAGTTGTTGGAGTCTGGCTGCTCAGCAGCTGGTTTCATGACAGACACGTTTGCTGACATTCTCCTGCTTGTAAAAGTCAGACTCTGCAGCAGGGAAACTGCAGCCTGCGCTGAGATCAGGATCAAGCCTGCGGATCCTGTCAAGAAAGCAGCAGGACCTCCAGAGGGCATCCAGACAAACGCAATGTATGTGTTTCCCATTTGCCTTGTGCTGCTGCATTCAAATGAGGATAGAAACCGCAGAGCAGCAGACAGCAAGTACAGACATAAAAATAACGAGGAGTCCGGTGGCACCTTGACAACTAACAGATTTATTTGGGCATAAGCTTTTGTGGGTAAAAAACCTCACTTCTTCAGATGCATGGAGTGAGGTTTTTTTACCCATGAAAGCTTATACCCAAATAAAGCTGTTAGTCTTTAAGGTGCCACCGGACTCCTTGTTGTTGTGGATACAGACTAACACAGCTGCCCCCTGACACAAGTACAGACATGTTGTTTTGCAGACCCCTGGGTCTGAGGTGCCCCCTCTGAACCCAGACAACTGAGTGGGACCAGTGGGAAGAAACCACTAGACTATGGAGTCGTCTAGGTCTAGTGGCACATGTAGGTGGGGGTGGGTTCCCAGTGCTAGCAGGTCCTCTTCTCTGCACCCCCCACACCCGTGTTAGACTGCAGGCGGGCACAGTCACCCCAAGGAGGCGGGTGGGCGTCGCACATGCGCTGGTGGCAGCCCAGCACTCTCCCCTCCCGGGGTCTATGTAAGTTTGCTCCCAGGAGTCTTGTCCCATCTTCCCCAGCTGGAATGTTCTGGGCATATCCTTCATCGGCTCCACCATGCTGTCGCTCTTTTCCCTCGCCTGGGGAGATGCAGTCACCAATGTATGCTGCGGCCGAGGCCGTCTTTGTGGCTCTCTTTCTCTTTGACATTTTATTAATTCTCTGTGTGATGCTCTGGTACATTTGCAGGGACATAGACAATGACTACATTTGAATACAGATCCAGTGGGATGAGCGCTGGGGCCCAAGCCTGGCAAGGTAATGCGGGCACAGAGCAATAGACAGCCTCTTGCTCTCACTCAGGGTTGTGGAAAGGGGGGTTATCTCCAAACAGGCGATTGCACCATTTTGTAATTTGGGAGCAATCGCTAGCTAAAAGCCTCACTCCAAGCAAACATATTGTAATTAACAAGCTGTGGGTAAACAATACCCCTGAGATGTCACAGGCAAATGACAACCTTGGTTTGCTCTTCCTGGCTAATGGTATTTTTCCTTTCTTCTTTTCCCCCTTTGAACTGTAAGATGCCTTTACCTGCCTTGATATTGACTTAACACAAAAAGGTAAAACTTATTTAATGAAAGTTTTTGTAAAGTCTGCAGTAACTTCTATTCACAATTTGGGGAGTTCTGACTTAAGATGCATTCACAGAGCTGCTTTGGGGTGTGGTTGATGCAGGATGTGTCTTAATTTCCTCTTGTAACAACAGAAAAATACCATGCAGCTCTCAAGTAGTATGTGGAGGAGGGAGCTGATTCTAGCATAGTCTTGATCCATACAGATCATTTGCAGGTTAGTTTAGTAACCTCAAAATTTGGCTGATTTATACTTTATCACTAATTTATTTATTCTTTCCTCACCCCTTCCAAGGGGTACAATGCTGTGTAAAAATAATAATAATATTGAAATAATACAGAAGTGATCACAGGTTGTGGTTTAGTCCACCAGAATGTAATTTTACATTATAAACTTGCTTTGCTTTTAAAACACTTTGTTTGCATTTACTAGTATTACATTTTTATATTTTGTATTATTAAAATATTTCCATTTATTACCATAGGAAATTTTGGTGTGAAACAGAACATAGGCTAGCTAAAATAAAATTGCCTGGGTCATACTAGAAATGGTCCTTTTCAGCCACCACACAATATTTGTTATTACCGACATAGGTAGTTTTTACTTTACCAGTGTTCCAGCACCTCAGTCATATTGTGCAATTCAGAGACTGTTCCTCCAGAGTGAACCCCTATACTGGCCATTCTGGCAGACATTAAACCTTCACATATAAGTGTCCCCCAGGTGCAACCAGCAGTATAAGTCTGGGGCTTTCCAAACTTTGCATTGTTTTGCAACATCTTTGAGGAGGAAAAACAATTTTCTTCCACACCATATGGGTTGCAGTGGTTTCACATTTAACTTCGTGACATTGGACCCTTGTTAATTTTTTTATCCTGCACCAACTAGTGTCATCTGACTTATCACCACTGAAAAGTTAAAAATTTGGTACAAAAGAGGGCAAGTGGTTGTGCTCCATATCACTTAAGGCTGTTTTTACTTTGTATAGCATGTATCCATTTGTCTACCCCCTTTCAGAAGTTACCAGTCTTCTCTACATGGAATGGACCAGAAACAGACAGGTAAGTTCTATGATCCTAGAACAGGACTTTTTAAGGTGAACTGGAAAATTAGAACAAAATTAAGTTGGTTTTGTCCTTTATAATGTATAAAGATGGCATTATAAATATTTTTCTGCCTTTTTAAAAATATTTGAAATATCCAGAGCTTGCTTCCTGTTCTTTGATGGAGAAACTTACCTAGATCTCTGAAAGACCAGAATAGTGATGTTCACATGGCTTCCTTTAGTTGTCTCCAGACTGGCTTACTGTATGTACGATGTAGCCCATGTGTGATTACACCTTCAGATCACCCAGAAGCTACAGTTAGAGCAGAACAGAGCTGCTTGATTGCTTAACAGCACATTCTCATGAGACAAAGTGACATGTGTGCCCCATGTTTTGCACATCTTTCTGAACCATTTACAGGTAAATTGAAGGAGTTGTTTTTAACTTATAAAGCTCTAAAATAATTAAGTCTTGAGTTCCTCAGAAACCTTCTTCTTCTGATATACCTCAGCATTTGAGATCAATGGAGGTGCTCAAACTAGACTGGGACCAGAAAGTGTTCAGACCACTACAAGTTGCTGAACATGTTGACCGCAATCCAGCAGAGCACATAAGCATATAGTTAACTGAAAGCACACATATAGTACAACTGATACTTACCATATACAACTTGTTAGCAATACAGGAATTATAGGTTTTAAAGGTTGAATGGGGGAGTGTTTTAATATTCCTATTCTAGTATAATCTCTAAAAGTATGAAAAAGTAAAATGATTTAAAGGACTGTATATCAAGATTTCTGTGGGGAAATCCTCGCGGAAATCCAGAAAACAAAAACAACATTGTGTTAATTAAAACATATGCCTTCCATATATAAGTCATTACAAGTGTGTGGACCATTGCATTTCAGATGTGACAATATGAGCCACCTGAGTTTAGCAGACTATCACTAATACTGGGCATTGCTATAGAAAACACTTTTTAGATTATGAATAAAACTGCAGCTTCAAAATACATTTTAGCAAAAGAAAATTCATCAGGATATAGTGATTAATTATCCCTGAAAGTGGCCACTTGTTCCCACTGTCACTCAGACTGAGAAAGGATAATCAGATCATCAGGAAACTCCAAAGGAATCCAGATGGAATAAAACAAGGGACTATCTGTTTTTGCCTTAACCACAGAAACTACTATTTTATATTTAATTTTTCTTTTCTGTGAAGTTCGTTGAGCAATAAAATAACTCCACAACCTGTGATCACTTCTGTATTATTTCAATATTATTATTATTATTTATTATTATTACACAGCATTATATCCCTTGGAAGGGGTGGGGAAAGACTAAATACATTAGTGATAAGGTATAAATCAGCCAAATTTTGAAGTTACTAAACTAACCGGCAAATGATCTGTATGGATCAAGACTATGCTAGAATCAGCTCCCTCCTCCACATACTACTTGAGAGCTGCATGGTATTTTTCTGTTTTTACAAGAGAAAATTAACACACATCCTGCATCAGTCACACCCCAAAGCAGCTCTGGTGAATGCCCCCTAAGTCTGAAATCCCCAAATTGTGAATAGAAGTTACTGCAGACTTTACAAAAACTTTTATTAAATAAGTTATGCCTTTTTGTTCATCTTACCGTTCAAAGGGGGAAAAGAAGAAGGGAAAAGTACCATTAGCCAGGAAGAGCAAACCAAGGTTGTCACTTGCCTGTGACATCTCAGGGGTATTGTTTACCCACAGCTTGTTAATTACAATACGTTTGTTTAGTGTGAGGTTTTTAGCTAGCGATTGCAAATCGCCTGTTTGGAGATAACCCCCCTTTCCACAACCCTGAGCAAGAGCAAGAGACTGTTTATGCCTCTGTGCCTGTGTTACCTTGCCAGGCTCGGGTCCCAGCGCTCATCCCACTGGATCTGTATTCAGATGTAGTCGTTGTCTACATCCCTGGAAATGTACCAGAGGATCACATAGAGAATTAACAAAATGTCAAAGAGAAAGAGAGCCACAAAGACGGCCTTGGCCGCAGCAGACACCATTGATTGCATCTCCCCAGGGGAGACAGAAGAGCGACAGTGTGGTGGAGCCGATGAAGGATATGCCCAGAACATCCCAGCTGGGGAAGACGGGAGAAGACTCCTGGGAGCAAACTTACATAGACCCCGGGAGGGGAGAGCGCTGGGCTGCTACCGGCGCATGCACAACGCCCACCCTGCTCCTTGGAGTGATTGTGCCCAGTATGATCAAACAAATCTGTGCCACACTCTGGTTGCCTGGAACAGAAAACACTTTGGTTGAGTATTGCTGTCACAGGGATATTGAGTGCAGGAGCACTGATACAAGGGAGAAATGCAGTGAGTGGAGAGGGATTGGAAAGACAAGTTGCAAGGCTGAGGTAGGTGGCAGGAGGCATTGGAACAAGAGGAGCTAAAGCAAATGGCTAGAAGACGAGGTGAGAGAGATGATAGAAGCTACAGCAGGGAAGTAACAGGATAGTAACAGTTTCTGGCTTCCTTTGTGCTTAACCCACTGTGAATGTAAGTACCGTATTTTTTTTAGAAGACTTGCTTGTTTCTCTGATTTAATGAGAGAGAACAGGGAAAGGTTGATCAAATGTCAGTTCCAGAACTGAACGGTGGATGGCTAATGATGTACGAGTATTGACAGAAAAATGACAGGGTTGATAGTTCTTTTAATATATCAAGATTCAAGCTTTGTTTCTTTTGTGACAGTGTAAACATTAATATAAAGATGGCATGTTGTAATTGGATTGGTCTTCACCAGTCAGAGTGCCTGGATGCTGTATTGTTACAGACTCCCATCGACATGGCAATAAGGTGCAGTGTTTCAGGCAATTGGAATTCATTAACGTCAGTGGAGTGGGATTGAGCCTCATGTTCTGTTTCCACACAGCATTCTAATCTCTCTCCGTTGATTCCCTACAGCTCCCCAGACATTAGCCTGCCACAGACATGACCACCGCCACTTCTCATTTCATTCAGAAGATTTGGAAACCTTTCAGTTCATGCTGTTCCAATTTTCTTCCAGTTTTCCTTCTGATAAAAATGTAATTGGTCCCAGTATTGCCACTCCCCCTCAGTTTTTATGGGAAGGTCACTCACGGCCTGCTTCTTCCCCCATTGAGGTCAATGGGAGTTGTGCCATGGATTCCAATGGGAGAAGGAGCAGCAGGCCTCTTAGTGCTGCTTCAGTTTCCCATCTATTAAATGAAGATGGTGATAGCAACGGGCAGGGGGTTGCAATGAAAAACACAGTCTCCGTGCTACATTTTAGTTACATTTATAACCTAATTAGTATGGAGTCCTTAGATACCCTGGTGAAAAAGTAATAACTACTTCAGTGCAACCTGTTACCTTAGTGGTAACTGAATCCTGAGCTAATGGAGCTATGCACCATCAGGGTTTATTCAGGATGTGCGTTCTTGCTAAAGCAACCTTCAGTTATCTTCTCAGCACAAATATACTTTGACACTGATAGGTGATACTTAATCCATTTTCTTGGCCAGCACAGGTGTTTTTTAATGGGAAATATTCAAAGAAACAGTTCCCTGCTAGGTGTGTCACTAACTGTGTCTGTAACATAACTCCAAGGGGAAAATAAAACATCATGGAGTAGCATCTGTCACTCCCCCAAACTGTACTTGATATGGTATCTGCTAATGCCTTGGTCTTTTGTTTTATTCATATTAAATATAGTGTTCATGGAAACTCCAGAGCAAGAAAAGCTACCTAGCCACACAGCAGGTGCAGCACAGGAATTTGCAATACAGACTTCCCCCCATTACCTCAATCCTGCTCCAGGAGGCATCACCTTTAAGGGTGAGAGGGTATAGTTTGTGCCATACATTTGGCTTGAGATCAGATCCTTGGAGTGGGGGCCAGGGGTTTCTCAGGCTTAATGTGCTACCTTCACAGTCTCGGCACTTTTGGTGGTGCCATGACCAGGCATCACAGATGTGAAGGTGCTGTTACAGGAAAAATCTGATGGGCTGCAAAGAAGATGGTTCTTATGGCCAATTATTGTCTAGATTTGAAGCAGGGGTATGTCAGTTCTTGGAGATATATAATTTGATGTCAATTATTTTTAAAGTGGCCAAGAGAATCTGGGGTAGGGATAAGCAGCTGTACCTTATGCCCACCCAATACTTTGGTTTCTATAAAGACTGACTTCCAGGCTGCCAGTTGTGATGATTGATTTTGGTGCTGGAGTGACACCACTAAGACATCAGTCATCATATGGCAACTTTCAGTGTCTCCAAGTGTGAGCTAAATTTGAGCAGGTGCAGCTAGGCTTGGTATGGTCAATGTTTCATTATCAGTTCCTTAGGCCATCTGGCCTTTGCTTTCGTCAGCTTTCAGTTTAGAAGATGTGCCTCATCCTTAACTGAGCAAAATAAGAGAAGGCAAAAACTGAAAGTACAAACAGGATAAGTTGAGGCTGGCTTGTCAAGGTTGCTTTTTCCTGGGACACAATCTGCTTTAATACATTCCTACCACACCCTAAACCTCCATTTGTAAGATGACTGAACTACTATATATTTAAGAGATGGTAATGATATGGGTGTATACACAATAATTGGCTTCTGTGGATGATTACATGTTGAAATGAAGCTTCCATTTCCAGGAACATCATTCCCGGTCTATGACAAGACAAAAGGAGAAACACTAAATCACAAAATGAAGTCAGGCTTTTCTTGCCGTTTCATGGTTTGAACGTTCCATGCTGAATTTCCATTGACAAACAATATGGAGGTAGGGCTTAATGTTGTTTTTTAGACATAGATGAATAACACTGGTTTACAATTTTTGAGAAGTCATCTGCTTCAGAGATAAAATATGATATTTATTATGTGTTTTGATGTGCTGAATTCAAATATGACAATTAAAACAACTGATTGGCTACCGATTAGATACTGGGGCTAACTAATTGAGGAGAATAGTGCAAGACAAGGAGCTAGTGGTGGGGAAGAGATAGTTTGGAGGGGATGACACTAAAGGGGTCACAGTTGTGGGGAATGGACAGAGGAGTCTATGTATATTGTGTAGATAGTAGAGTTTTAATCATAAATTGTAAACCTAGGTCTTTTCATGTGTTTATGGTTGCTTTACATGATAATATTTCATCTGTCCTGTTTATGTAACACTTTAAAAATCAGCAAAAGGGTTATATAAATAAAATTTATTATGAAACAAAAGGCAAAAAACTATTATGTACATAGTTTAGTCCTATTCCGTGTCTACTCGGTGCTTCTTGGCTTGTCTCTTGTATTCATGAAATGGAGCATCTCTTGTCACTGTCCAGCAATAGTCTGCAAGCATTGATGGGCTCCATTTGTCCTGATAGCCTGCCAGGAGATTCCACTGCTGTAGTCTGGAGCCCAACAGCTCTGCCTTACTCTTGGGTAGTTCGAAATCCCTGACAAGGTCATTCAGTTCACCTTGTGTTAGGAGGTGTGGTTCAGAGGAGGAGGATGGGAGAAAATGTGGGTCCTGTGACATTGATGGGTCCTGTGACATTCCTCTTCCTCGTCTGACTCAAGTGAGAATGATTCTGGTGCATCAGGAACCGGCAGTCCTTCTCCGTGGGGTACTGGGCGTATAGCTGATGGAATGTTTGGATAATGCACAGTCCACTTTTTCTTCTTTGACACACCTTTCCCAACTGGAGGCACCATGCAGAAGTAACAATTGCTGGTATGATCTGTTGGCTCTCTCCAAATCATTGGCACTGCAAAAGGCATAGATTTCCTTTTCCTGTTCAACCACTGGTGAAGATTTGTTGCACAAGTGTTGCAGCATATGTGTGGGGCCCACCTCTTGTCCTGATCTCCAATTTTGCAGCCAAAATAAACGTGATAGGCTTTCTTAACCATAGTGGTTATACTGCGCTTTTGTGATGCAAAAGTCACTTCACCACAAACATAGCAGAAGTTATCTGCACTGTTCACACAAGTACGAGGCATCTCTGCTCACTTTGGCTAAACAGAAATGTGTTCCTTTGCAAAATCAAACACTGACAAATAAAAGAGCACAACACTGTATGATTTCTAGAGCTGATATAGGGCAATTTGTTCAGCAGAGTGATGTAAGCTTCGTTATGATTGCATCATCCATGACTTCTAGGAATAACATGATGCAATTCATATCATGTATGACGCAATACCAGCTTCAGATTGCATCATTCATTGTTTTGCCTAAAAAGCAAGTACTGTCCAAACCCAGTCATAGATTTATTCATAGATCCAGTCAAAGATGTATTTTAGTCATTTCTGGTTTAAATTGAGATCCCTTCCCTTTATAACTCACTTATCCTCCGCCATTCCCAAGTCAAGGGTCGTATATACTGACCCAGTAGCATATCTTGAAAACTAGAGCCAATCAACAATTTTAAGCATCATTTTCGTTCTCAGTGACCCAGAATTAGTAAAGCTGGACTACATTTATTTCAGAAGCATTTTGGCTGTAGAGCAGTGTAATTGTTCAAGAGACTGGCCAATATGGGAGAGAACTTGCATTATTTGACAGATCTCCTGCTAAATTTTCATCCTGGCCTGTAATTTTGCACATCTAAATGAGGTATTGGTGAATCTAATTTCTGAGTTAGATGGCATTTGCAGGAGCAGTTTTGGTGGCCAGTTTTGAATTCTGGTCCTTGATTTCAGTGTCCTTTGTCAGAAGGTAATTGATTTTTGTGATGTTGGATGTACTGGGTTTAAATCCCACAATTTGCATTTGTGCTACTGAAAGCTGTGCAGCTAAATAAATGAGCACCAGTTTGAGAATGTTCCCAGTTTATATAGATGTAGCAATCTTGTTTATATTAATCCCAAGTGATGCAAGATTTAAATCTTACTGCACTCGATATATGTTAATGAACAAAATTGGGATGCAGTCTTCATAATTTGTGATATGAATCAATTTATGCAGTGAAAAGAAAGTACCATAAATTGCAGACTGTTCTGCCAGTAGAATGCAAAGGAAATGTGTGACTTATACTTGTCACAGTGGCCAGACAACAAGATCTGACAAGGTGTCTCTACATTACTTACAAAAGATGTATCAGGTTTGTTAGTGATGTGCCACCACTTTAATTGCATCACTCATTGCACATCAGGAAATTGCTCACTACAGGAGGGACTTGACTGAAGGTAGCTCTGCTTAAGCAATCTGTTCACTACTCTTGTGATAAACAGATAGTTAAGGGTTAATGTCTCTTTTACCTGTAAATGGTTAACAAGCTCAGTGAACCTGGCTGACACCTGACCAAAGGACCAATCGGGAGACAAGATACTTTCAAATCTTGGTGGAGGGAAGTCTTTGTTTTGTGTGTTTGTTCGGTTATTTGTTCTCTCTTGGGATTAAGAGAAGCCAGACGTGCAACCAGATTTCTCCAATCTTACTAAAACAGTCTCTCAGGTTCAAGATAGTAAGTAATAGATAGAAAGCGGATTAGATTTGTTTGTTTTCTTTATTTGCAAATGTGTATTTTGCTGGAAGGATATTTCACCTCTGTTTGCTGTAACTTATACTTAGGCTGGGAGGGGGAGTCCCTCTGGTCTAGGTAAAGCTGAGACCCTGTAAACATTTTTCCATCTTGATTTTACAGAGATAATTATTACTTTTTCTTCCTTTAATTAAAAGCTTTTCTTTTTAAGAACCTGATTAATTTTGTCCTTGTGTAAGACCCAAGGGGACTGGGTCTGAACTCACCAGGGATTGGTGGGGGAAAGGAGCGGGGGTGGAAGGTGAATTTCCTCTCTGTTTTAAGATTCAAGGAGTTTGAATCACAGTATCTCTCAGGGTAACCCAGGAAGGGGAATGGTTTATTTCCCCTTGTTTTAAGACCCAGGGGGTTTGGGTCTTGGTCTCCCCAGGGAAGGTTTTGGGGGGACAAGAACTGTACCAAACACTATATTTTGGTTGGTGGCAGCACTACAAGATCTAAGCTAGGAATTAAGCATAGAAGGGACATTCAGGTCCCCACTTTCTGGACCCTAAAGTTCAAAGTGGGAAAACGACCTTAACAACCCTAAAACACCAAAAAGTAAAAAAAATAATAAAAATCTGCTAATGAAGACTTTGCGGATGATATAGTGGAGGCAAAGAATGTCATCTTTACCGCATATGCAACCATAGAATAATAGTCATTAAATGATGATGCAGTTGATTGTTTTAAGACCAAGACTTCTCCTACCTGTGCTCTATCCAGCTTGCCTCATACTTGATCTATTGCAGGTTGTCTGCAAACCTTGGTAAACCGTGCAGGGCCTGCAAACAGAGGTGCATTGTGGAGGTGAAGCTGGAGAAGTGGATGTTGGGGCCATCCTATCAATTGTTAAAGATAGAAGATCATTGCAACGTTATTGTTAGGGTTGGTCTGTCAGAAAGACATCTCCCCTCAGGGCCTTCTGGAAGCACTCTAGTTCCACTAACTTTTGGATGGATAATCAGAACAGGCCCCTTCCCCTGACATGATACACACATCATAATCTCAAAGTACAGGTGGTAATATGCAGTACATAATACTGACCATATTTCCAGTGGGCTAACCTCCACCCCCAGCCCAAACTCTGATCAAGACTTGGACCAGCTATGGGAGCTGAGCCAGTAACCACATGGGGTAGTCCTATAGTCTTCATTGTGGCATGAAATTCCAAGAAGGTTTTTGAAAAAAAGTCACCTTTGGGCAGAGACCAAGTACTGAGAATTTTAGTCCTAAGCAAGTTGTGGGTGTTCTATCTAAGGACTGATACTTGATATCACATAGGGACCTGATATTGAGAGAGTACATAGATAAATGGCCTGTGCCTGCTGCTTTGAAGCCAATAGCAAATCTTCCAGGACCCTGTTCCTCATGATGACCAGCCATACTCTGGTACTGGACTGAAGGCGCAGGACAAAGGTGGCTGAATGATAGGTGTTAGTTAGGCCACTGGCATAAGTTAGAGCAGCTTCATGGGTGCTCTAAATTATGGATGCCTGTAATGGCCTTTGAGCTATTGTTGGAACAGTTGGGGAATTGGTGGAGTGTAGCACACTCTAGCCATGCCCCCTTCTTTGGCGTGACCTTAGCACACCTCCTGTATTGGAGACTACATCAGTTCTGTACTGACTGGGGATTCCACTATGCTGCAGGAATCCACACCTGACCAATCTAGCTAACTTTAAGGCTGCTTTATTGGGCCATTGCTTTATTGAGCTGAGCTGGGATTGTTCATTTGGAAGCAGGAGGACCAGTGCTGCTGGTCCAAAGTCAATGTCAATATCTTCATTGACCTTAATGGGAACAGGGCTGGGTCCATGCTGTGCTTGTCAGAGGTTAGCCTTACTTAACTACAGATTTCATTACTTAGTCAGTTTGTGTCAAAACCTAAAGATGAATATTTTAGGTGGCATGGTTCTAGCTTATTTTTTAAAAAAATAAGCATTAAAAAATTCTGGAACTAACATGAGATTTGACCCAACTCCCATTAATGGCACCTCTGACGCTGTAACTATGTAATTTGTTCATTGATATATTCCCACAGGCTTTCTTGAAGAGGTTTGTTTTTAATCACCATTAAACTCTGGCTGCTAGAGATATTGCAGGTCTGATTTTCATATTTTTCTTTCCGTTTACATGTTGTGCTTATTTGTTTAATTGTCCAAAGTAATAGTCATCTAAATTCTAAACACAAACTAGCTAAAGGGCAGAATTTTTATCCTAGTTTATTGAATAAATAGAGTTTAAAAATGGCTTTTAAAATGGCAAAACACCACAAGCTATTTGGTGTTTTATGAAATTATTGATTTTTCTCTTTAGGAGACATTTAATGTGCAATAAAAATGGCATATTTCTAAATATGAAAAAAAGCTCTTAATTGTAGCCTGTTCTAATGTTAAGCCGTATAAAGTTTGCTAGTGGCAACATAATATAAGCAAAAGAAATAACATTGAATGTTATCTATGTAACTATCCTTGTTTTATTGTTGCATGTTGATACATCACACTTTAGACTGACTGTCCAGGTAGATTAAAATGTTTTCCTTGTAAAATTCACTCTGTGATCTATAATGTGTTCAACTCAACTGCAAAGTGATTTATACTAGAGACAAGTGGGGTGAGGTAATATCTTTTATTGGAACAACTTCAAGTCCTCAAGAAGAGCTCTGTGCAAGCTTGAAAGCTTGTCTCTTTAACCAACAGAGGCTGGTCCATTAAAAGATATTACTTCACCCATCTTGTTTCATACCTAGAGACCAACATGGATACAACAACACCGCAAACAACATTATTTGTATGACTTTTTTGTGCTTGCCTCGCTAACGGGCATGCAGGGATCTTTAATAGGAGGTCTTCCTAGTCAGTTTACCACCCAGTTCAATTACAGAACCCGTTATGCTGGTATTTCAGTTCAGACTTTGATATGACTGTTGTAAATTTCCACTGACATTTAAATGGCACTGTCATTGCTGGTTAAGTTTAAATAATGCATCAGAAATGTTTGAACATCACTAAGATGGAAGTAAGTATTTCAAACCTTTACATTCTTTAGACCAGCAACTTTTTTTTCCCCAATGGAGCTTTCAAAATATAACCCTGAGTTTTTAAAATAAGTTACTTACCAGTGCATAGTTAACCTAGTCCTTGAAACACCACCAATGTCTTGTCTCAGGGAAGGGGGAAGGTGTGTTCTTAACTTGAGTTAGCTACCAGGAGATAAAATCCTAATGAAGGCAAGGCAGGCTATAATGAGCAGGACAAGTTAAAGACTGACCTGCTAACTTTTATGAAAACTACCAACTGCTTTGTTCTTACTCGGATTTTATCTCACACTAGCTAACTTGACTTAAGAACACACCTTTCGTCCATAATCCATCCAGTGAGGACAAGACCTGACCAGTGCTTGAATTATGGGGAAAAAGTAGGGGCAGCCTTGGATGTCAGGTGGCTTGCTTTAATTTAAACAGGAGTGAGAAGTAAGGGGGAGGGCCATAAGACAGATGTGAGGTAGCCTCTAAAAGTAGGGGCTGATCCTGCAGACCATTTGCATGTGGGATGTAGATTGATTCCAATGTACATTTTGCATGTGAGGGACTTGTAAAATCAGGCCTTGTATTATATGCACTCTTCCTTGATAAAAAGCACTTTCTAATTTTATGCTAGGTATTTCTATGACTGTAGGTATTTTACTAGTACTACTAGTTGGAGTTCTCAAAGAAACCTATGGGAAGTATATGGCCAAGTCCCATTGACTTTCAATGGGAGATTAGTCCCTACCTCCCTTGAATATCCCAGCAGGATTGGAACATTTAGAGTCACCACACAGAGCTGGTGAGTTAACTTTAAGCAGTATTAGGTTGTCATCTTTATGTGGACCAGCAGTAGTGGGGGATAAGATACTTTGCTAGTGGGGTTCACAGGCATTTGCTGACAGCAGAGGAATGGTAAGTCTCAGGAATCTTGGGTTTAATTCCAGACTCTGGAGCAAAGTGAGTTCCTTTCTCTTTTCCCCAATGAATCCTCCTTTTTCAGGCTTCTCATCCCAGTCTCCTTGCCCAGCCATTCCCAGTCCTCCCTCTAGCTGGCTTCACAGGGGCAAGAGGCCATGGCTCAACAGTCCCCCAGAGTCCTGAGATGGCCTTACCTAGAGGCCAAGTTACAGTCCCTCATTCCCCAGTGCCCCCCTGGGTTCTCTCAGCCAGAGGTGGGGGCAGAAAAAGGTAGCGGGACGGTCCTCTCTCTCTCCACAGGCCCCAACCCAGGGGGAAGGGGCGAGGCGTGTCTCAATCCCCTTTTGCTGACACGCCAGACCAGCCTGTCCTGGGCCACTTTCTACCTCCCCACCCTCACTCCCCCCAAACCCAGCAGAGAGTTCCCCGTCAGGCCCAACAGTTCAGATAGTCAAATAGGTACTTCACTTCTCAGCATCCAGTTATTCTCCCTCGTCAGAGAGCAGAGGAAGGAAAAGGGTCAGGCTTCTGGTCAGGTCTGACCCACTTTCCAGACCCTTCTCCTGTGGCTCTCTGTCTCAGAAGCTGTAAACTGGCTTCCTCCCTATGAAGCTCTCCTTCACTGTCCCCTGCCTCTTTCTTTCTTTTCCTGTTTTATGGTGCAGCAGCCTCAGCATGTGAGGCTGCAACTGCCACCTACCGCCGTTTTTGCATAAGCAAAAAGTTATACCCTCTCACCCAGCTCTGTATCCTTAAAAAAGCAAAGTAATGCCTTTTTTAATGCTACCCTGCTTTCCTGGTACTCTCACCAACCCTTTCAGACTATCTGCTTTCATCTTGAGGCATCTCAGTTCTTCATAAAGAATCTCTCTGTGTAATTCCCCCTTCGTTGCCACAGCAGATGCTCAGCTGTTTCTTGGACTTTGAATGTATTGCACAACCCATCTTTGTGCTTGTTTAGTAAATATAAAGTACTATTCAGAGCACAGTGACCTGTTAGTACTCTTAATATAGTTACTTCGCTTCTTCTGTCATAGTTAGTAAGTGTATCATTAATGTCACTTTTCGGACAGATTTCATGGAACCTTTGCCTTTTTTTTTCTCTTTGGTCCATGATTCTTGCCATTCCTTCTTAAACTCTCTCTTAACCAAACTTTTGAAGTCCTTTTTACTCAGGGGGTTCTTTATATCAACCTCCTCATTTTTTAAGGCATTTTTCACTGCTTTATTTGCCATTTCATTGCCCGGTATCTCGACATGTGCCAGAATCCACATTATTATTATACCTCAGGGGTTGGCAACCTCTGGCACGCGTCTCGCCAGGGTAATCACCCTGGCGTGCCAGACCAGTTTGTTTACCTGCTGCCTCTGCAGGTTCGGCCGATCACGGCTCCCACTGGCCGCGGTTCACTGCTCCGGGCCAATGGGTGCTGCGGGAAGCGATGCGGGCCAAGGGATGTGCTGGCCACATCTTCTTGCCCAGCCAAGGTGCTTACTCTGGCGAGCTGCGTGCCAGAGGTTGCCGACCCCTGCTATACCTAATTGTAGTATTTCCAGAGTTAAGAACAATATTCCATTGATTAAGTCATTCCTGCTTTCTGACGCTCCCTTTCTAATCACCATTATGCTTGATAAAGAGTCAGATAAAGCAGTCAAAGTTGGGCGTACATCCCTTATCCAGGTCAGTGCCAACAGTATGCCCACCAACTCCACTCTCATAATCGCCACAAAATTGGATCGTTTCAGAGGTCTCTTAATTCCAAATTCAGGGATACAAAAGGCCATTCCCACTCTACTTGTGTTGTCATCTCTAGAGCTGTCAGTATAGATTTGGCAATGTTGACCTCATTTGTAACGTATAAACTCATACATTTTAGTCGTCATATTTGGCAGTCCTGCTCTTGCCTTTATTTTATCCTACAATTCCAAATCCACAACTGGAGAGACAACCATCCAGCTATAGTTTGATTTCCCATGACTAAAGATTTTTAATTTCTTCCAGTCCTTCCTTTTCACCCAAGTCTTTTTACCTGCTTTTTGACCCTGTAAACTTATGAGAATTTGTGGCATCCAATTAATTCTTGTCTACTTAATTCCTAACAGTCCTTGTCTATTTGTTTAGTACTCCTATCTCCACTGTTTCCATTAAAGTTAGCTGAATAGGTTAATGCTAACAATTTCATCCTTAAATTCATAGGCATTTCTCCAGTTGCTACCTGCAGAGCACACAACAGAGTTGTAGCACTCGCACCACATGTGATTCGCAGAGCTTGGGTTTGGGCTTGGACTAGCTCTAATTATTTAAGTCATGGTTTAGAAGCTGAATTGAGGGCTTGGCTTCCATAATATATTACTGGTCTTATTAGTGCCCTATAGAGCAGCAGGAACTTGTTCTTATCTGCATCCCAATTGTTCCCAACAATGCTGTTAAACAGATTCATCCTATCTTTACATTTAATCTTGATATTATCTATATGACCCTTTCAAGATAGTTTGTTGTTGAACATAACTCCTAAGCATGTAAAATTTTGAACTGGCTGTATTTTTCTGTATAGAGGGACAGGTTCCATTCTTCCCCCTGCTTGATGGTCAGTCCCCTTTTAAGCAGTTCCTCCATTTGGAGCATGCTCTGCAGCTGCTCGGGGGCAGAGCCCTCTTGCCCCAGAACTGCTCCATCACTCCCTTAGCCTCTGTAAACCTCATCTCACTCCCTTCCAGTTCCTTATCCCCAATCTTCTTCCCAGCTAATCCTAGTGCCCCTCGTTGTAACTCCCTTGTCTGATCTGTCTTTCTGTCCTGTCCCTCTGCTGCCCTTCAGTCACCCCTGGCTCACACCCATATTCCCCATCCCCACTGGCTCCGAGTTTCCCTCTCCTCCTACCCCAGTTTCCTTGTCCCAATCTACTGTCCTCCCCCTCACCTAGGTCTGGCTCTTGTCCCCTCTGCATTCAATTCAGGCAGCTTTTCTCCTCCAACTCCTTGGGCCTAGCAGGGGGCGTCATTAAGAACACAGGAGAGGCAGGCTCCCTGCTTTCAGTTCTAGTGCTTGGAACTGGAACTGGCATGACTCATACCAGTCCAGAGCTGGAATTGCAGGAAAGTCATGCTTATTCAGCCCTGGTCTGGAGCGTGCCCATAGAATCTTTGGGGAATTAAGCTTTGGCAAGTCTCTACTGAGCATGTGCAAACTGTGACTTTTCAAAGGTTTAAAATTTGACCTAATTTGGGTGGTTTTTTCCCAGTGATGGCTAAAGGCACATTCTTGACCCAAAGCCACCCTGCTGTTCAATTTCTAGTCCCTGCTCCAAAGCATGGAGTTGTTAAGGCTTTTAGAAATAAATAAATAAAACATTGCCAGAATATTTATACTATTTTTATTATATGATTTAAGAATCTGCTCATTTCCCATTGAACATATTTGTACATTTAGTCAAAAGTTCCAAATGATGAATAAACTGAGCAACAGAATAAATTTCGTCAATGTGCACAGTTATTTTTGCACAAGTCTATTGGACCATAAAACCCTAGTCCCAAATCCTGGAAGGAGGATGGCTGAGGGGAAAAATGTTGCTTTGATCTTCTCACCCAGTCCAAACCTACAAGGTGCTCCCTAGCTGCTTCTGAAATGCTGAGCACAAACTCTCCTGTTGATTTGAGCGGTGATTGATGAGCTCAAAGTCTTTCAGAAAGTGCTTGGTTCCTTAGAGGATCAACTCTATGGGAGTTGCTTGAGCTCTGCACAAGGCACTGGGCATTTTTAATGGGGCTGATAGTTATTATAGTAAGAAACTGAGAATGAAGATTAGCCAGCAAAGAATTCCTTTGCTGACTTTTATCTCCATTTATAGTAAGAAGCTAGAACTAGGTTCTCTCTATCCTACAGTCATAGTAGTGAGATAGTAACTGTATCTGAATGTCTCCTGGATTGTATTGGCTATAGCTCTTGGCTATATTATGAAGTATTTAATTCAGTGAGTCATTTTTGGTTAAAATATTATTGGTGTGTAACCAATTGCTGATTTCACAATTAATACTCTAAACTGCTACAGCTGTGTAAGGAAATGTCAGACACTCAGAGAATTTCTCATCTGTTCACAGATGTTCCACTTAAGAGGCCCCTTCCCTAAAATGTACCGTGAACAGAAGGAGGTAGCGTAAATTCAAAAAACCACAAGGGTTTGACCTGGTGGGATAAAAAGACAGTTCACCATTTTCATTCCTGTTACAATATCTTCATGAGACTTATTGCTGCTCCCTCTTATTGGACATGATTAGAAGTTTCATTAAGTAAAAGCATAGCAGAACCATACTGATGTAAGCAGAGTCAGGATAAGCTCTACCCTGACATCTGGTGGAAAGAATTTCAGAGAGTGTATTTGCATAGGCACGCCTACCCTATCCCAGACTGCTGAGCTGTGGGACTGCTTGGTGACAAATGACTCACCCTCAGTTGGGTGGTACTTGCTAGACAAGGGACATGGGTTCCAAAACCCAGTGAATTGAGAGAGGCTGGGGGCAGGTATCTGTGCTTGGTGGTGCAGTCTCCTTGTGGAGCCAGAAGCACCAGTTCCACCCCCTCCTCTCTCCACTGTGGAATGTCAGAGTTGATTTTTTTATTCCCTCAAGAATCTAAATACAGGTTACAGAGCTGAACTCACTTTGGGCTAATGGTGCACTAGCACTGGGGCTCCCCTACTAAGAGCTGAGATCACTAAGAGTTGAAATCCCTAAAGAGCTGAAATTACTGAGCTGAGAGCACTGAGTACTGTGCTAACTAGTGGGGGAGCCTGAAGATATACTGTGGAACAGAGCGGCTGGCTGGCTGGAGCAGTTGTGGGGACGGCTGGAGCGGATCACGGGACAGCTGGTGGCAGCGGAGCGGCTGGCAGAGCGGAGTAGCTGTGGGACGGGTGGAGCGGCCCACAGAGTGAACAGAGCCGAGCAGTTTGCAGGGAGAACTGGAGCAGCTCATGGAGCGGAGCAGTTTCTGAGGACGGCTGGAGGAGCAGAGTGGAGTGGCTGGTGAAGCGGAGCAGTTCGTGGTGAAGGCGGAAGCAGAACCCATGGAGAGGCAGGGCAGTTGGCCCCGGACCACGTAAGGTGCCCCTTTCTACCCTGGCTGGGGGGAGGGACCTCTACAGATAAACTCTCGAACTCTGGGGTGGCATTGACCAGAGACTTTTGGGTTGTTGGACTTTGGGGTGATTGGACTTAAAACCCTAAGGGGAAAAAGGACAGTGCCAAACGTACTTGGAGGTGGGTTTTTGTTTATGGTTTGTGTTATAACCCTGTTTGTGGTGTTTCTCCAATGGGATGCCGCATTGATTCCTTCTTTTATTAAAAAGATTTTGCTACACTCAGACTCCGTGCTTGCAAGAGGGGAAGTATTGCCTCCTAGAGGCGCCCAGGGTGGTGTGATATGTGAGTGTCCCAGGTCACTGGGTGGGGGCTCGAGCCGGTTATGCATTGTGTTACTGAAACGGAACCCCTGGATACTGAACCCGGCCCTTGTTGCTGCCAACTCAGAGGGGCAGAAGGGTTACACTAATATGCACTAGGCCTAACCCTGATGTCCTCATTCTATCCTGCTCAGTCAAAACTTGCACCTTCCTATCCTCTCCTAAGCCTGCCACCTAGTAGCTATTATTTTGCATTTCACACTTTACAGTGCAATGGGAGGGATGACTGGATTTTTCCCAGAGGATGGTCTTCTAGTGCTTCCAGTGCACAAAAAAACACCTTAGCCTGAAAAAAAACAAGTCTTGTGTACTTCAGTGCCCTTGTCATAAATTGCTAACTGGGAGGTTTTAATGTTTGAAATGGAGACTTGTTCGACAGAGAAGAAGGTGACCTCTCTATTAGCAGTTCTGGAATGCTAATGAGCTTATTTACTGTTCCTCTGAGGTAGTTTTAATGAGAGTGAAATTGGGGCTGGGTGGATTTCACTACTACCAAAAAATGGAGGTCCGGTTTTTGCAGTGATAGTACTCTGAGCATCCTGTCTAAAACACCCCCTGAAATGGCAGTGGGAGTTAGTGAATGAGTGATTATTAGAGCAGCCCTTACTAGAGACCTGGATGAAAGGGATCAGCAGAACCATGAGACATCTTGTTTACACAGTGTGTCTATGCTAGGAGGGGATCAGTTTAATGTACCTTAAGGTTTACATTAAATTGACAGTTTCAGTGCTTTGGTTCATAATTTTGTAAAGCTGTTTCCTAAGGGCTAGAGCGTGACCTGCATCCCCCGGGAGGCAATGAGAAGTGAGACTTCTGTGTGGGCTCCCCAGACTGAGCACAGGCTTACTCCCACCACTGAACGGGTGCATGGAACGGAAGGACAGGAATAGGAGCAACCTTAGCTCCACAACTCCTCACCCCCTGCCCAGGCAGCACAGCTGAGCTGCTGCAGGAAGTGTCTAATTTGCCACTGGTACAGACAAGGAAGAAACAGGCAATTGTGATTGGGGTGTGGCTCTGAGTCATAAACCTTTCTGTGGTGGTACATCTTACATTCCCGCACCCCCTTGTTCAAGGTCTGTCTGAAGTCACAAACTTTAAAAACAACCCAGGTAATAAATGTGGTTGGAAAAGATCATTCCACAAGGTAATCTGTGGGAACCTAGAACAATGTGAGGAGGTTTATAAATGAAGAACCCGTATAAAATTCACTTTAGTCATGGAGTAGGGACTATACGTGAGATGAAGCCTTATACGTGTCTTTGAATTAGGAATATATTATCTAGTACCTACATTTATTTCCTAGTGCTTAGTTTCTGGGGAATTTTTGGCTTATGGAAAAGCAATTGCAGAAGTTTCTTATAATTTAATTATAAAAATGTTAATGACTAGTAGTCAATCTATGCAAATATATCTGATGCAGTGCCTTTGGCTGATCCAGAGTCTGAAGGTTTAGAAAAGTCTCTGCCTTCTTGTTATTCAGATCCAAAAGCAAAACTCGTGAATCTTTCAAAAATAAAAATCTGATTGAGATGTTTATGCAGTATTACAGATGGAAGACCTGTCTAGTATGGATGAGGACTTTGAAATAAAGGTGGGGATTGGACAGTAACACCTTTTTACAGCTGTTTTTTAAGCTACACTTATAATAATTCTGAGTTCTATGTAACTTAGTTTTGACTGAAAATTTATGTTAACTCATCCCTAAAACTGCTATATATCTATGGTGGATCACACTCCTCATACCTAATGTAAGATATATTAGAACAGTTCACACCACCCATCTCTCAAGGATGGCATCTGACTTCTGGCATTGATCAATATCTCTGTATTAGAATAAGGTGACTCCAGCCCCACCCTCCACATGCTCAGAGGTTGAAGTTGTTGGCAAAGTTCCTATTGACCTTGATGCTGTAGGATCAGGCCTCTAATGTACAGGGCTCTGAGCCAATTATGTAATGTTGTAAGACAGGAATTCCCCTTGACACCAGCAGGTGATTGGCTTATGACCTGAAGCATGAAGTTGGATTTCTCATATCATTATCTTGGCTTGTCTGTCCGTCCCCCCCCCCCCCCCCGTGTTGTTAATGGATACAAAATGATCTAGTGGTACTGGAAATCTAGTCACAGCAGTGGCTCAGCACTGAATTCCACAGGTTGACAATCTGCTGCACGAGAAAGTCTTCCCTTTTGTTGGCTTCACATTTACTGTCCTTTTTCTTTGAACAGAGCTTTTTTTGGGGGGGAGGGGCGCGGGAGGGAGGAAAGGGGGGGGTCCTGCGTTATGTGCAACCCATGTAAATGTGGGTGGTATTCGTTTTGAAATAGAGAAACAATGTCAATGTCTTCAATACTTGACCCCAAACTTGCAGAGAAGGATGCATAATTATAAATGCAGAGGTGACTTAGGAGAGCCTCTCACCCATTTATCACACTGCAATGAACTTTCTTACATGGTGTGTAAATTTTCCTTACATAAATCAAAGGGGAAAAGCCAAGTCATGCTGCTCTTCATTTAATCAGCTGAGGGATAGAAGATTTCTGCTAATCACCTGCCAGCACCTTCTGGCAGTAGAGGTTTAGACAAGTTTTTTTTTGCTTTGATTCTTCATTTGGTAGGAAATCCGTGATGATCAATACCCTCCAGATATGAAAGCTGTTCCCAGGGGATTGATACATGCTTCTTTGAGAGCTACTAAATGAACTGATGCATAGTGCCAACCAATTGCTTGTGCAAACATGCCCTCTTGTGTGTGCTGCAAAAGCAAATTCTTTAGACTTGCTAATGAATCTAATGTTGTGTGTGGAATGATTGCTTCCAGCCAAACACAACTTCTGTTGGAGTCAATGGAGGCCACATTCAAGGACAGAATATGTACAGACAGAGCCAAATCTTCAGTCCAGGGCAGGATTGAGGCATGTTGGCAGAGCGTTGTGGGGAAGCTTGTACTATGGTTACCCAGGCTGCACCTCGTTATTAGATAGTGGTAACTTCTGATTAAAGGCCTGGTCTACACTGGGGGTTGGGGGTGGCATGGAATCAATCTAAGTTATGCAACTTCAGCTATGTGAATAACGTAGCTGAAATCGACGTACTTAGATCTACTTACCGCGGTGTCTTCACTGCTGTAGGTCGACTGCTGACACTCCCCTGTCGACTCTGTTTGCACCTCTCGCCGAGCTGGAGTACAGGAGTCGACGGGAGAGCGCTTGAGGGTCGACTTATCGCGTCTAGATGCATATAATTCAATTAAAATGCATTGCCAAGACTTTTTTTTTTTCAGAGCTCTATACAGACTTATACATAGAATGAAATGAAAGAGCAATTATGGATGGCATTCTCTCATGTTTTGTTGTCCACTTTTACTATTAGGGAACGGAATGACCTGTGGGTACCTCTCTAACAGCTGATTTCAGTGTCTGCAATCAATACCCCACCATCATCCCAGCTTTATTTTAGCATCAGAACTTTTGCATGCTGTTGCCGTAAAAAAAGATTCAATATCCATATAGCTTGTTTTTTCAGTGAATTTAGCTGCAGTTGATTGCTAAATATTTTCGATATAATCATATTAGGCAAACTAGGAAAGCTATATCAAGTACCACTTAACACATTTGCATTTGTAAGAGTCAAGCTTTATCGTAATTAAACATGTGGAATAGCAGAATAATTCTTTTTTCCCAACAGGACTCTCTAGATGAAAATGACAGAAATGTCATCTAAGAATTTACTGTTCACGCACATTTTCCATTTCCCTAAAATACTAGAACGTGACCTAAACTAGCTCTGTTGTTACCACTTATAGGCTGCACTTGTGTAAAAATATATTGGAACTCATCAAATGCATCAAATTATGTCCACAAACTAGTAGTATCTGGGGTACACTGTATAAAACAGTTTCCCCAGAACACTTGATTTTTTAATCGGCCAATTCCAAAGTAATCTCAGCCCCCCCCAAAAAAAACACACTAAAAAGGAAGAGTAAGATCACTATAAATGCCAAATTTAGCCATATTTAGTCAACTTAAAAGAAAAAAATATATGCCTTGGTACAGCTGTTGGATATTTTTTTAAATCACACATCCTAGTGAATGACAGAATAACAGTAGATTCCTTTAGCAAGGGTTTCTAGTAACTGGGAAGGCTTGTTTGAAAATGTGTGCATTCATGTTGTTCAGTTATGGGATGGTTTCCAGATTTATTGATGTATTTTGCTGCTACACTGGGCAGCTAGTACACCTGGTTAAGAAATGGCTTCTCATCTTGGCAAAAATATTAGTTTTCATCACAATTTTTCTGACTTGTTTTTAGTTGTCTTCAGTCAAAAAATGAAATATTTCAGTCAGGTGAATTGTTTTTCTTCTTAACTGAATGTTTCAGTTTCTGGAACTTGGTTTTGTGTTGACTTTTTTTTTTTTAAAAAAAAGGCCTCCAGATTGTTGAAAACAGACGTTTCCCATAGAAATTTTCATTTCAATAAAATAGACATTTTTCCATCCTAAAACTTCTAGATAGAAAACTTTTGGCAGTTCTAGCAACTTGTTAAGGAACCAGTTACAGTTCAAGAATTGTGAAACAGTGTCCTTCTAGGTTTCAGAGGGGTAGCCATGTTAGTCTGTAACAGCAAAAAGAACAAGGAGTCCTTGTGGCACCTTAGAGGCTAACAAATTTATTTGGGCTTTAGCCCACGAAAGCTTATGCCCAAATAAATTTGTTACTCAGTGTCCTTATACTGGCTCTGAAGTTGTCTTACTTTGAGCATAGATATCCATGCACTTCATGAAAGAAACAACTCCCCCCCACACCCAAGGAATATTGTTATTGATCCCTGAGTGGCTTTGTAGGCTGCTATTCGACATACAGATCTATGTTTCCATTAAGTAATGGAAATATTTCATATCACACAATTCCACAAGAGGCAGAGTTGGGATGATGTGCCTGCCTCTTATCAGTCTATAGCTGAAATCATTGAGTTTTTCACAGCAAGCTATTGATTTTGCTATCCAAATGCCATATGTCCTTAATACAAAAATCCTATGATAAATGCAGGGCTTTTGTGGCTTGGATTGGAGGCTGAATTCAAAATCACAGCATTAACACTTTTGTACTTGTGTCTCATAAAATTAAGGTTATATTTTAATGCTGCCACAATAAAATCATAGAAGTTGGAGATTTTTCACTTGTTAGATTATCCAGTCCATCCTTCTGCAACAGCTGGATTGCTCAATAGTTTACATTTGTACCGTCTATTTGTAAAGAGAATCAAGGCTAGTGATATGAATAATAAATAACATGCTCTTGTATGTTGCTATATATATCCCCTGCACAATTCAGAGTAGACATCATGCCATATTTCAGTCTCTTATTGGGCTAGTTCTTCCTATATCTCTAAAATCTCATGTGGCGACTACATGCAGTTTTACTGTTCTAACACAAAAATTTGTACAAACTTTCTGAGACATTCTTAGAAACTGATCAGAATTACCATGACCTTTATTAGCCATGTGCAGCAATCTTCTAGATTTCAGCATGTTTGTATAGTGGTTTTGCTAGAGCACAGCTCCAAATATAACCCTATTAGTGAAATAATCATTTAATCTCTATCAACATTTTAAATATTGGGTCTAAATACTTTGATCAAAATCACAAATTTTATAGCTTGGCTCTGCTACCTAAAAACAGGACAAAAAACTCATGGGGCGGGGGGGGGGGGAGTGTAGGTATGGTTAAATGGTTGAGCTAACCCAAACACAGATTAGTCCCTGCGTCTAAGAGCAGTCACAGATGGCAATTATGCATTTAAGAGATACTACTGATGACAGAAACTTACATATTGCCTACTACATATAAACATGAATCCTGGCCAATAACTTCCAGCAAGTGTCAGCTTGATGTATCTCAAAATGACCCAGAAATGTGAATTTCTATTTAAAATATATAATGTAAATGTTAACTGGCTGTAGCACTGTGATTTTTTTTAAAAGCTGGGATTAAAATGAAATATGTCTCCAAGGCAGCTTCTCTAAATATTAATTCTAATGCCCTTGATTGCTTCCTTCCCCAAGGTTGTCATTTGCACGAGGAGGAAATAATTGTTATAATAACATTAAATATTCCCTCTCCCAGAGAAGTGTTGCTATAAGACCTCTGAGAATCATGGGTGGATTAAGGATAAATGGGGTCCAGATCTACTAATATACTCACCATTTCCCTGGTCACCCACTGCTGCCTCCTCAGTGATGCTACCTAGACAAACCGTTATTCCTCCTAAACTGCAATCCTCCCAGACTCTTCTTCCCCAGTACTTGACCTAGCCCCGTATTTCCACACAGATGCCTCTTTCCGCTGACTCTGCTTCCCCCTGGCCCTGCTTCCCCTGGACAGTCTCTTGCTTCCTGAATCTTACTAGCTTTCTGTTAGAGGCCTCAGGATCCCCTGTTTTTGTCTCCTGCTTTACACATTCTATCCTTGAATCCCAGTACTACAGCTCATTATCCTTCCAGCCAAAGAACATTGGACAGAGCCCCCTTTGAGCAGTTAACGCTGTTCCTTGGGTGGCTGGAGGAATAATTGTTGGGGCACATATGCTACATCTCCAACATCTACAACCCAGAAAGCAGGAGAAGATGACCAGAAGGTAAAACCAGGTCTCCTTTGGGCTCCTTATGTTTTTAGAATCCCACTATGCATACCTGCGAGCAGCAAGTCATACATTAATATATTGAGTGGAGCCCTTCTTAATGCAAGAGTGCCATCTTGTGATAGCAGCAAAGAATCCTGTGGCACCTTATAGACTAACAGATGTTTTGGAGCATGAGCGTTCGTGGGTGACGAAGTGCATCCGATGAAGTGGGTATTCACCCACAAAAGCTCATGCTCCAAAACGTGTTAGTCTATAAGGTGCCACAGGATTCTTTGCTGCTTTTACAGATCCAGACTAACACGGCTACCCCTCTGATACTTGACATCTTGTGATAGGTATAGGAAAGAGAACGCAAAGCAGTGCCTCTGGCACCCTTGCCATTAATAGATTATGCTCCTAGCATAAGAAGTCCCCTATGGCAACACATTGTAGACCTGAGTCACCCTTGGGGCTGAGGAGAAAACCATCCCTAAGGGAGCTGAAGGTAGTAGTGTACCATCACTGTCCTCCTCCTCCTCCTCCTCCAGGGAGAGTGATGCTCCGGTTGCAGAACTGCAACCTCTCTTCTGGGTGGACTTCCTACTCTCAGCCTGAAGTCTGGTGGTAGAGATGAAGCCTTTCTGTTTCTCTGTCAAAAGATTGGCGTAAGCCAGAACCACCCATTCAAATATCACTGAAGCTTTGAGTGTTCAGATAAAATGAGACCTAGCTGCAAACCCACCTTTGGTTTGTAAAACATAATGTAACCCACACACCTCCTGGGTGTGGTGCTCTATCCCATGTAGTGGCACTGAGACCACTTAGAGATTAATGAGCCAAGGTTGTAGAGCAGACTAACAGCCATATGGCTTTTAACTCAGGCAGTAGAAGCTCATGCATTTAGCTCAGGTTTGACCCCGATGACCAGGGTCTGTTGGTGTTACAGTAACTCCTGGCAAGGAGGTTTTACTAAACCAAACAATCCCCTGGCTGGTCTTGGCTGTGTCTATTTGAGAGACAGAGACCGACCTGAACTGAAAATTTTATCCAAGTCTCTCAAAGATAAACTAGCACCCAGCTCCAAACTATCCCAGGCTTTGCTGCTGCTGCTTTACCAAAGGCATAATTCTATTTAAGCTGAGTTATTAGAAATTATTTGTATTTATTGGTGATGGGTTGTATTCTGAGTACCTCATACTATTTTATTGTGTGTGGTATTCTAAGCTGATAACCCCCCAGTAAAATATTTCAGCCAGGATTGTAAAGCAAAAGTAAGTACTAAGTGCAGGTGATCATCTCTCTCCTTATGACTCACTGTTAGTGACTACAGCAAACTGCTGCTCCTTTACTTCAGGTGGTAAAGGGCTGTATTGGTGGAGCTGCAGGTCCCAGTTTCACACTCTGGTAATGGACCCTGGTGGTATCTGTATGTGCCTGGCTGCAGACAGTTTTACACAGGAACGCACTATCAATCAGGCCAGTGGAGATAAGAATACAAGGCCAAGCGGTAACTCAGGGTCACTTTGGTCCCAGTGCAGGAGGATATGGAAACATGGTCTTGAGTGCCTGTCATGGGGAGAGAGGGTGTCAGGGCTGGATTTACACCTTACCCGCCCCTAGGCACAGCATTTTCAGTGCCCCCCACCCCACTTGTAGGCACCCCTGGAACGCCACTCGGCACATGCCTACTTGGCCTAATTAGAAATGCGGCCCTGGGCCTTATATACTTCCCTCTCCTGTTCCAGTGCCAGAGGGTCGGGAAAGGCATTGCCAAGGCTAGCCCAGGGCCCCCAACTGCCTGCAGTTCCAACTGGCAGCTGCTGTCCAAGGCCAGCCTGAAGACAAGGATCCAAGATCAAGGGCAGTAGCAGACTGGCCAGAGGTGTGCGCTTAGCCCTTTGCAGACATGGCAAAAGCAAGGTCCCTGCTCTCTCCAGAAAGGCTCATAAGGGGCTCGATCCTGAGTGGTACTGAGCCATGGGGGCCAGTTGCAGGCCTAACCCAGAACCCTAACTTCCCCAGCGCTGCAGGGGGTTGGATCTAGCCCATCTCCAGTGACAAGTGCTGGGGTTGGGGCTATTCCCCATCAGAAGAAGGGGGCCCATCCCTGAGCTCCACCGACCTAGCCAGGCCCTGCTCTGCCTCCTCCGCGGGGGAGGGCGGACAGCGGCTCCGCCCCGGGGAAGGGCAGAGGGGAGCCCGGCGCGCCGTATGCCGGCGGAGCGCAGGCCGCACACGGCAGAGCGCAGCGGGCGGCGCGTCCTTCTGCTGCTGCGTGGCTGGGCGGACCGGGAAATGCGGGCGGCTCCCTGCCGCTGCCCGGCCTCTTGGCCCTGGCTGCTCGGGATTTGCTGTGCCGGGACCCTGCTGGCTTCGGGGGCCGCTGGAGCCGGGCCGAGAGGGCCGGTCCCTCCGCCCAGAGGTGCCGCTGGGACCCGGGGGAGGCGGCCTGGGAGCTGCGGTGGGGTGGGTGCGTGGTGGGGGGTCTGTGCTGGGACCGTGCTGTGGGATCCCCGGGGGACTCCCCGGCATGAGTGGGGCCCCGCCCCGTGCATCTGTGTTTAGCCCGCAGCAGGTGGGACACTGAGGCCGGCGGGGACTGGCCTTGGCTGCGGGAGGGGTGACCAGGGGCTGTAACCCGCCCTCCCCTGGACCCTCTTGACCAGCCCGTGTTAATCCCAGTGTGGACAAGGCAGCTGCGGTGTTAACCCTCGCTGGCGGGTCAAGGGAAACACCGGGCTCCCCGCAGGGTTTTATTTTGCCCACTGTGCAGATTAGAACTGCTCCGTCTTCACCGGGGGGGGGCTAACAGCAGAGTTCAATACACCTGCTTCCTGGGCAGGTGCAGCCTCAATGACTTGCTGGGGATCTAGCGGTGTGTCCCAGGCTGGTGCTCTAACCTCTGGACCAGGCCACTGCTTGCCTGAGAAAGTCTGTCTGCGCTGAGCTTCCCAGCTGGGGTGGGCAGGGCTCCTTAGGAGTAGCTGCCTGGACATTGTACCACAGGTGGAGGCTCAGGCTAACCCCCAAGCTCGGCCCTGGGGGTAGGCTGGGTCCAAGCTGGGGGGGCTATCCCACACTACTAGCACCAACCCCCTTAGCAGAAATCCAGGCTGGGAGATTGACTCCCAGCTGCAGTGTCGACTTACTAGTCAGGCTTGACACTGTCATCATTGGCTCATCTTTCTTTAAGCAGCAGTACTACTCTGAGCAGGGTTGGATAACATGGTGACATCTTAATTTAGCTTGTGTAAAAGCGATTATAGAGTGTGAAACCTAGAAGCAGGCAAAATGTCTGCTGGAAAATCTTTGCACTTGCTTAAATTGTAATTGTTCCCCTTTTATTTTGTAGGTTGTTTCAATAAGTCTTTTATAAAGGTGCCCTCAGTTGCCTTAAATATTGTTAATTATATTTATTGTGGTAGTTCCTTGGGGCCAGTTGAGAATGGGATCTTTGGATTCTTAAACAAGTTTTTGATGATAATCCTTTTAAATGTTGTTATTTTATAAGGATGTCAGAGGCTCCGCTTGATGTTTTTAATCGGGTTAAGGAGTTAAAATGAGGTATAGGGACGTTCCAATAAGTATGCAGTTCTCAGATTAGCTTGTACTCATTGGTGCCTAAGTTAATGTCTTGTAACTCTCTCTTTGTAGATGGCATGAATGTTCTCTTCATAGTAGCGGATGATCTGCGTCCCACTTTGGGCTGTTACGGAGACAGCCTTGTAAAATCTCCAAACATTGACCAGCTTGCATCTCGAAGCATTGTGTTCCAGAATGCCTATGCTCAAGTACGTAACACAACTTAATTTAAACATAGCATTAGTGTTTCTGTAAAATACTTAATGGTTTGGGCACAGAAAGTGCTAGTGAGACCATTGAAATAGACAGTTGCTGTATTTTAAAATATTTCGGGTGTAAGCTGGGCTAAACTGTATTGTGTGTTTACCTTTGCTGGAATGAGGAAAGGAACGCAATGAAGACAGGTCTCCCTGCTGTTAGCAGTAATGTTGTGGTACTCTAAATATTTAACATCAGCTCCTGGGTTTCACTAATAACAATGAGACACTATTTAAAAAAAAAAAAGCCATTTGGCACCATTTTGTGCAATACCAATTCTGTGCTTTCCACCCCAAATGTAGTCTTGTAAAAGCTTATTCTATATTTACCCTCTCCCCCTTTTGTGAGCATATGTTTATTCCAAATCCCTCATATTGTCGAGATCATTCGTTTTAGGGGCAACTTCTAGTCATCATTCTTAAGCTCAGGACTCCAAATCTTACTCCTTCCCTTTTGCTGGGTTGGCTGACTAGCACAACATGTCTGCATTCTCAGCCCTGCCTTCACCAGGAAGCCAGAAACCAAGGCCCTGAATCTGACTAGGGAGTTTGGGATCTCAGTGGAGTTACTCTTGTCTGTATGACACAGACATTCAAGCCTTTGGATTCTAACCTGGATCTCCCACTTGTATGTTCTTTGCATTATTGCTAAGACTACCCAGATACCTGTGCTCGTAACTTAATGTCAGCACAGTCCATCTGCCGTTTCCACTCCAACTCTGTTACCAGTTTTCAAAAGCGTGGTCTTTGTTTGATGTCACACAGTTTGTGTTACTGGCTGCATAATCAAAGCTCTAGCCTCTTCTCAGGAGTCTGTTAGATTGAGATCCCAAGTGCAAGAAAATACACATGTAGCTGGACATCAGTTGGTGATGTGGGCGGTGGGCAAGAAGTGTCTAACTGATACCCAAAGTAATGATCCCAGACATCTCAGCTGGGAGCTATGTTAAACATTGCTAGTTGGATTCCGCCAGCCCCTAAACATTTTGCATAATGACACCAAAATCACTTGATTGCACTTCAAATACAAACTGAATATACTCGACTTTCCATTAGCAATTAATTCTCCTGTCTCTTACTTTAGCAAGCTGTGTGTGCTCCAAGCAGAGTGTCATTTCTAACTGGACGCAGGCCCGATACCACACGGCTTTATGATTTCCACTCCTACTGGAGAGTACATGCAGGAAACTATTCCACAATACCCCAGTACTTCAAGGAGAATGGCTACATGACCATGTCCATAGGAAAAGTGTTTCACCCTGGTATGGCTTGTAACAACACTTAAAATCTTCATTTAACAGGTTACCACCAATGAATTGTGTAATTAGGGGCAGGTTTTTTTTGTTTTCTATTAAATGACCTAAAATCATTGTCATATGTCTGATGCAGAATAAAGTCCTTCTGTGTTTTCCTTGCTTTTGTATCAACCATTAAATTTTAAAGAGTTACATTTAAAAGTGGGGTGTTAACTGCACAGCATCATTCAACTGCGGGAATTGAGCTGTTATAACTTTTCACCTACTACTTAATGTCCAGACTTGTCTAGAATTTAGACACTGCTAAAGATGCACCGAGATATAACTAAATGTATGGCCATTCTCTCAGTCTTTGGATTTAGATTTTCACATGCTTCACATTACACAGTACACTGCTTAACCACACTTCAGTCTGACATCACCTTATTGGATGAAGAAGCATTGTATGCATGAATCATACCCCCAGTTAAGCTGCATAGAAAATGAGTTCACTATTTGAACAGCACTAAAGAGTTGAAAATACTATGTACAAATAACGGCCATACTGGGTCAGACCAAAGGTCCATCTTTCCCAGTATCCTGTCTGCCGACAGTGGCTGATGCCATCTGCCCCAGAAGGAATGAAGAGAACAGGTGATCAAGTGATCCATTTCCTGTTGCCCATTCCCAGCTTCTGGCAAACAGGATTTTTACAAGGTTTTTCTGTGATATTCCTCTGTTGAAATTTGTTACCGCTAAACTGTTTGTTGGATGTGTAGAATTTTAATGATTCTTTGTTTTACTAACAATTTATATACACACGCAAATACCGTCATTAGTCCTAATTATTTTGTACCCAGAGCTAAACTTGCTCAAGATGCTTGAGGTTTCCTTTTCCTCATAGCCAGCTGTGTTTTAGGGACTGGTAGCTGGAGCAAATGTTTCGTCCTCTATTTCTTAAATGCTTCCTTAGTCCCGAATTAGCTCATAAAATTAGTGGGCCTACTGGAACAGTTTCTATGTTAACAGAACAAATTAACCATGTGTATCTTGTAGCTGAACTCTTCCTAGTTGAGTGAGCTATAAGACCATTTCTAATATTTGCTTTGCTTACTACTTTCCAGGGATTTCATCCAATCATAGTGATGACTATCCGTACAGTTGGTCCATGCCACCTTTTCATCCCTCTGCTGAAAAATATGAAAACAGTAAGGTAAGCAGGCAGTTTGATTGCTTGTGGACCCAAATAAAGATGGGTGGAGAGTGTTACAGGATATAAATATATTATTACTGTCAGGTACAAGCTCTTGCTACTCTGAGTCAAACGTGTTAATTGGAAAGCTACATTTCTATGATTCTGTAATCTAGTGGGTTAGAACTGTGGAGGAAAATCATTAGTCAAATACACTTCTGTTCATCTCCCTGACAAAAGGACATGTCTCTTTGTACAAAGTAAAGTTATGCTCATTAAGAGCCCGATCCTGCAAATGCTTATGCTTGTGAGTAGTTCCCTTGAATTTGGTGGGATTACTGACACATGTAAGTGCTTGCGAGACTGGGGGCCTTAATTTGTATTGAGAGCATTAAATCCTTTATCTCAAAACTATAGCTATCATCTCTTGCAAGTTACCTCAGCCTCTTCTCTAGGTGGTAAAGTGATGTCAGCTGGCTTGGCTGAATTTGAACCAACTCTACGCAATAAGAATCCTCAAATCACTTGAGTGTAGAACTGATTAATGCATCTTTTAGTTTAGTAGATAGAGACCATTAAAAACCCTCTCAAGAAGCCCGCAAGCCACCAGTTGCACAACAATGTGGGTTCTGTTTACACTGTCAGTGGGTTTCAGATGGCATTTGTTAACTTAGGCACAAACTATGGCCCATGGTTTAAGGATAACCTCTGTGCATGATCCTGGACCTTTGTGCATCCCAGATTAATTTGTGCTAAATTACAACACTTGATCCTGCAAAAAGGGGATTAAGACAGCCATGTTTTGACAAGCCATGTAAAGCCAGAGTTTCCTGTCTTATTCAGCTTTCCAGAATGTTAGTTACAATAAGTGTGGTCCAAAGGAATCAATGTAACATTTTTGTAAGTACTGCGCTATATGTACACTATGGTGCTTTAGCTATGCTGCTGTAGCATTGTAGTGTAGATGCTTCCTGTGTCAATGCTTCCTTTGACGTAGTTAACCCACCTCTCTGAGAGGCATGGCTAGAATTGTTCCATCGACCTATCTACGTCTCCACTGGGGGTTAGACAGAGTTATCTGCAGCACTCAGGACATGACATTTTTCACATTAATGTAGGTCAGTTAGTCAAGCACTGAGTCAACAGTTACCATGCAATCATGGTATTTTATAAACTGCAATACTAGGAAGTCCCTATGTGAGACAAAATTCAGCCTTGGTATAACTGGGTTGTGAGGTTAACTGTTGAAAAATAGTGACTTCAGTGGCAGCTAGTGTTTGCATCAGCCACTCGCATCTCTCAGTATACAGCATACATTCAGCATATACTCCAAAGGCCACCTTCTCCACCCCTTACAACAGTCAGTCTTTCTCTAGTGACTAAATATCAGCCACTCTTGGCACATACCAAGAAACTAGTGGGTCAGGTAATTGCTCCCAAGATAGCATTCCATGAGTCCTCAGAGTCAGAGGGAGCAAAAGGGAAGATTGATCACGTTACCAATTTCTAACCACTCACCAATGAGCTACAGAGCCTTGGTTTCCTGGATTCTAGAACTTTGGTATCACATCCTCAAGCCAACTGTAGAGCTAGGATTCTGCTTCTTATTGGATGCAAATAAAAGTTGCCTGTTTGTTTGGTGTATATCTGGTCTCAGGAAAATGCTGCTGTTTTTTCCTCTGTGGTTTTGATCAGCTTACCTAGAACATGGCAAACCTTCTTTAGCACTAACACTAGCCACTAATTTCCTGATCAGACTTTAATGCACCGTCTTGTGTGGTGGCAGAGTGATCCTTCTGAGTAGAGTCAGACATGAATTGCTCTTGAAGCCTATGGGATGTGTGTGTTCTTAGGTTAATAGAATTAAAGTTGATATTTCTTCTTTGTTTTCCTGAAGACTTGTAAAGGAAAAGATGGAGAGCTTCATGCCAACTTGGTTTGCCCAGTTGATGTGGCAGAAGTGCCCTTGGGTACCTTGCCAGATATGCAGAGCACCGAAGAGGCCAAACGCTTATTGAACATCATGAAAACAAAGAACCGTAAATTCTTCTTGGCTGTCGGTTATCACAAACCACACATCCCCCTGAGGTATCCTAAGGTAAGGAAGGCTGGAGTAAAACCATCTCACTGGGCTTTATGGTGAATGAAACCTCATCCAAAGTTATTCAATGACCAGCATTAACCTTTTAAAAGTTATTTTCACAAGTATCTTACACTGTTACTCTGAAGCAAGATGAGAAATATTCTTGCACTGAAAAGCTGAGACACACTCGTAGCAGCCATCATAGAAAAGTAACTCAGAGTCCAAGTCCATATCCTTTTTAAATGTTTTAATCTGAGCAGTGTGTTCACAGAGCATTAAGTGCCAGACTAAAATCCCACCCTTGCTCAGTGAGTGAGTCCCCACTGAACATTATTGTGACTACTTGTGCAGTGAGGTATACTCTGTCTGAGGGTGGCAGAATGAGGCCCTAAATGATTTGCATCCTGATCTTCTTCCCCATTTATGTCAATGACAAAAGTTCCACTGAATTCTAAGGGAGCAGGATTGGACCTTGTGTTTTTGAGAAGACTTCACTTGTTGACACATGCTGTAGGTCTCTCCCATATCTGAGATGAGTGGTCTGTGCCGTGAGCCAGTTAGGTGCCATACACAACAGCTTGGTACAACGTTATCTTCTGCAAGTCTCCTGAATAGATGCTCTGTGCTAAAAGCTCAAATTAGGTTGGTGCTTGCCAACATACCTTAACCAGCTACCGCTGAGTATCCTTTACATTGAGAAACTTATTTTCTTAAAGGTAAAGTGAAGGTGGTGGTGGTGGTGGGAACACCAAAGGGGAAGTGGTTGCTGCTTTATGATGTATAAAGAAGGCTTTGGAGGGGACCTTTCTGCCTTTTTTTTTTTTTTAAGCCTTTGAAATATCAGATCTTGTTTTGCTGGAGATCTCACGGATTCTGAGCTTCCTCCACCTTTAATTGATAGGCAAAGGGTTGAATCTTTAACGAAGGTGTTCCTTTTTATTAACTTTTCCTCGGTCATTGTGAGTTAGGGAGTATTAGCAAAGCCAGTGTTTTAAACAGTGGGAATAAAAATCACTACCTCCCCCTTTAGCTAACTGAGTTTCATGTGTGTGGTAAATCTGCCATAATCCAACTAGTTCTATGGGCATCTGTAGCCTTCCAAGAAAAGCAGGAGAGACCAGACCTGAATGTCTAAAGTAAGCAAGTTAAGCCAATAAACAACCACTTCTTGGAAGAATAAACCTTTCAGGCTTTTAAAAATAAACCCCAAAGAAGCTAGAAGAGGTACAAATCCTTGTTTTTTCTTTGCTCTGTGTTTCAGTTGATTCTCAGTGCTCTAAATGAGTGCTATGCTGCTGGGATGCCATATAGCAAAATAAAGGTCGATGCTTGGCTATGGAAATCATAGGAGAAGTAGGATTGACATATAACATTGCAGTAATCCTAAGAACATTACACGACAGCAGTACAGTCTGTACCATAAACACCTGAGTTGCTGTTTGAAGTTTCAAGGTGCCCTTCACAAAAAATGGAGAAGGAATCCAACTTTATAACTGCAAACCTTAGTTTTGCTGTACCGAAATCTTAATACCTGTTTGTGTTGTATCGTGAAGGAATTTCTCAAGCTGTACCCACTGGAAAACATCACACTAGCCCCAGACCCTCGGCTACCTGAAGAACTGCCTGCTGTCGCATACAACCCCTGGACGGATATCCGACAAAGGGAGGATGTCCAGGCGTTAAACATCAGCTTCCCTTATGGACCAATTCCAGAAGAATTCCAGGTAAGCAGCCCAAATGTTGCTTTGAAATCAGAATTGCCAGGATCACAGTTAAGTGCAAGGTAGCACAGGCTGCTGTTGTTAACAGTGAAATGTTTCAAGGTGCATCCAGCTTTTGACACTCTGGAGAGCTCGCATGCCCTGCCTCACAGCTGTCAGACCAGCCTTTGTTGTAACTGAGTTGTGAGGTGGGTCAGACTAGCAGAGAGTAGGCTGAGGGTGAGTCTGTGTGGTAGCGTGTAGTACTCCTGCTCCCACTCTTGTTTCTGGGCTGCGAGTGCTGCAGGGGAGGTTCAGAACCTAACAGGAATGTTATCACCGCCCTGGAGCAATCCATCTGCCTTTACTAGCCCTTCCTCTTTAAGGACCTCAGGTAGCCTTCCTTCCGGGAAGACACTGACTCCTGTGGGGCATTGCTGGAGCAACAGAGTGCTGGCTGGGACTCCTAAGGAACAGCATTGATTGGCTCAGAGCTTCTTGCTTGAAAAAACTTGTAGGAAATATTTGGAATTTCCTAGTTGTTCCCTCTGTTAAATTTAACTTGGGGCATGAATTATTTGCAGATAGTTGAAAATAAAACTTTACAGTGAAAATGCTGCAAGACCTTTTATTAGAGCAGAGCTAGCAAGTGTATGTACAATTGAAGCAACTCTCTTTTTTTTTGGAATAACTTGCAGCGGCAGATTCGTCAGAGCTATTTTGCAGCAGTTTCTTACCTGGATACACAGGTTGGCCTGCTGCTGAATGCCTTGGATGATGCTGGGCTCTCGAATAACACAATTGTGATGTTTACTGCAGACCATGGTAAGCATTCAAATACTTCCATGGCTATATGCAAACAACTCTCTTCTGAACTGTGAAAGTTAATCCTGCCATATCAGTCACTTTCATGTTTGCCCTATGTACCTGACTTGTTGGTCTCTAGTTAATACACTTCTAAGGCCTGGTCTACACTGGGGCGGGAGGATCGATCCAAGATACGCAACCTCAACTACGAGAATAGTGTAGCTGAAGTCGACGTATCTTAGATCGACTTAGAATCACTTACTTTGCATCCTTGCGGGGCGGGATCAATGGCCGCCGCTCCCCCATCGACTCCACTTCCGCCTCTCGCCGAGCTGGAGTTCAGCAGTCGACGGGAGAGCGATCGGGGATCGATTTTATTGCGTCTACACTACATGTGATAAATCGATCCCAGATACATCGATTGCTGTCTGGTAGGTAGTGTAGACGTACCCTAACACATGCTTCCATGGTTGCAGAACTTCTTTGTCCCTGCAGGTAGTTCTCTCCCTAGTCATGTGGAGGGTTTGCTTTTAAGAGCTGAACCCTCTCATAGCTCAGTAGCCTAAACTTGCAGCATTTTCAGCTCTATCTGCCCCAGGGAGTGAAGTGACTCCTGCTGGAAGAGCACTGCCCTGGGGTAGCTCCCCCATCACCATTTATAGAAGCCCCATCTGCTGAATTGGGTAGCAGACTTTCTCATTAACTGATCAACTGCAATTTCTTTCACTTGTGCTTGCAGTTGCGAAATGTCTAAACCAACAACTCAGCAATACAGCTACAGTCCATGTTGCAGGGATCGGGCACTCTAGCGGATAGCACTGTGAATGCCATTTTAATTCAGGATGGGTGGGGAATGCCTCAATATCTAGGGAGATTGAGAACTACTGAACTGTTTGTTTGAAACTTGCCACTACACCGCTCTAGGCTAGATGGCCTATTCTAAGGTCCTTGCTTAATACTTTAGCTGGCTTAACTAGTTTAGTGAGTTAGAGAATAGAAGCATTAATAGTGTTTTGTGTTAAAATCACTGGATTAGATATACTTCCTTATATGCAGATGTGACTTGGGGTCATTCTTGTGTAGACTCAATTCTTCTTTCTCCCTTGCGCTGTCTCACTAAACTGAGCTATAGTTCCAGGACCTCAGTTTGCTGAGCAATCACAAAATAGTATTCTCAAAACATTGAACATTGCTGATTAGTTCTTTTTTAGAGCGTGCTTCCTTTAGGGTGACCAGATGTCCCAATTTTATAGAGACAGTCCCGATTTTTGGGTTTTTTCCTTTATAAAGGCTCCTATTACCCCCCACCCTGTCCTGATTTTTCACATTTGCTCTCTGGTCACCCTCCCCTCCCCACCCATTCCTCCCCACCCTCTGGTGAGGCTGGTGGGTGAATATACCAGAAAAGAGTGACACATGAGCCATCCGCTCCCTCTTAAAGGATTGGGGCATTGTTGGGCAAGATTCCAAAGAGTTTTGATCTCACCTTGGTTCCTTAGGGATGATTTGACAACCTGGCTCCAAGGGCTGCTCAGTGACAGAGTAACATAGAGCTGGCAGCTATGTAAATCTTACGTGAATGCTTCAAGGAATTGATCTGGAGATGCATATGTGCAAAATGACATGCCCCAATTCCTCCTTCATGCTGCATTTTTAAGATTTGAATGCTTGCTCTAATTGGGGACTGGGGGGACCGGGGCAGGAGTAGCTGCTTAATTGGTGAAAGAGCATCATGGTGCAAGATTTTGTTGGTTCTTTAAACAATTTCCACTTTGGAGAAATCTCTCAGTACGGTTAAACACAGATTGATATTTACAAGCTAAAATAAACTTAATAACTGAATAGTGCCTCAAGGACCAGAGGTCACTGCTGTTGGGAGCAGGTGAATCTGGCTGCTTGGCAGTTCATAACGGAAATGATCACTAAGCTAGCAATCTAGTATTTTATGTAAATGATGTTTTGTATCCTCTAGGATGGTCTCTGGGTGAACACGGAGAATGGGCAAAATACAGCAATTTTGATGTCGCTACCCGAGTGCCACTGATGTTATATGTACCAGGGAAGACGTCTTCCTTTGCTCATCCAGGAGAAAGAGTCTTCCCCTACCTTGACCCCTTCACGCATGTATCGGACTCTGTAGTTGCAGGTACGTTTTCAGCAGTTGCATAAGCACATGCAATTGCAATCCCATATCTTAACCGAACGATTGTGCTTGCCATCGGCAGACAGGTCAGTGGGATTGAAGCTTCTTAGGAGCTGCTTCCTGTTTTTGCCAGGGGGCTAAGCCTGAGTGCTGATGCCCTGGGGTTAAAGGGTTTGCCCAGGTTTCCAATCTGCACTACTGTATATTGAACACACAAAGGTTGACATCTAGTCTCTCAGCTCAGTGACTAGGAAAGTCTGTGCAATCGTCTGTTCTCAGTGTGCCCTAAGTTCAGCATGTCCATGCTTTGTCGCCTACATAAAGGAGGCAAGATACGTCTACAGCAGAAACCAATTTGGCACTTCTGTTCCGAGTGCAGGACTGAGAGAGCAGTGGGAGTTGCTGGTCAAAATGTGTTTGCCCTGCAGATTTAAATAAAGCTTGCACAAGTCTCTTCCGTCTAGTGTTTGGTTCTGGCTAATGCCATCAGTCTTGGTCTTTGTAGCCATGGTGCTCATGTAGAGCAAGACTTAAAATCATCTGTGAATACAAGCGTTTGCTTCAGCTAGATCTTCATTAGTGGAAACAGCTACAGGGCTGCATTAATGAAAAGGAAGCCCTATTTTTATGTTGGTTAGGCCTAAAGGATACCTTTGATAGTGGCTTCAGCTGTCACTGCAGCAGCAGTTGGTTTGCAGTTGTGCTGATGTATGCAGTTAGGGCACCAAAAAGCAATGTTTTGGTAGAACTTGCCACCATCAAGCAATTAACTTGGTAATTTATCTTTTTTGAAAAGCCTCTCCTCAAAGGAGGAGATAGTACTTACAAGGCACTGGTTAGAACATTTGAGGAATAGAAGAAGGAAAAACTAGTATTCTTCTCTTGGTGTTAAGTTTGGTATAAACACCTACATGGACAGTTATCCTCTGAACTACAAGACGCACTCTCTTAAATAGCCCAGCATTGTTGCCCTATGAACTAAATGCAAAATGCACCTGATAAAGAGCTCCTCTGGTTAAGCATCTAAAAAGATGAGATACAGGCTGATGAGCCATGCTATTCTCTAACTTGTATTTTGATGCTTTTTCTAGGAAAAGCCAAAAAAATGGTTGAGCTTGTATCTCTCTTCTCAACGCTTGCTGAACTTGCAGGCCTGTGGGTTCCTCCAGTGTGCCCTGAGCCTTCATTTCATGTTGCGCTCTGCACCCAGGGGCCTAGTATTGTCCAGCATTTTAACTCCAATGAAGAGGAGGATGATTATGACACTGACTATGACCATGACTATGACATTGAAGATGACCATGAGGAGCCTATAGCTTTCAGCCAGTATCCACGACCTGCAGACACTCCTCAGTGGGACTCTGATAAACCAGAGCTGAAAGACATAAAAATAATGGGGTATTCCATGCGTACCGTTGACTATCGCTATACTGTGTGGGTTGGGTTTAATCCCAGTAACTTTAGTGCTAATTTGCAGGATGTCCATGCAGGAGAGCTATACATGGTAGGAAGTGATCCCAATGAGGATCATAACATATATAATAGTAGTCTGCATGGGAACCTTGTCAAAAAGTTTCTTAGGTTCTTGAGGCGTTAGGTCTGGGGATGCTCCCTGTGCGTGCACTCTTGCTGCTGAAGTAATATGACACTTTCCTTTTTGTATAAACTTTGTGTTGTAAACAAAGCAACTGGCTGAATTAAAATCCTGTTCATACAAAAATAGTAGCTGTTGGTTTCGTCTTGTTACAGTGCACTGGGGGCTTTAGCCTGACAGATTTCAGATTAGTTGGAGCAACAAATAACTTCCATGTGCGTGCTTCTTAAAGGGCTGTGCAAAGGTGGACAAGTATATACTCAGGTAGATACTTGCATGGTCCCTAACATTGCAGTATCTGGTAGCTTCCCCAGTGAAAAGGAAAAGTGTACTCCCTCTGCCAGATGGGATAGCTTGAAAGGTAGCAGAGTGTATAACTTGCTTGTGTATGTGCAAGTCTGCGCAGAGCATATCATGTAAAACCTAAGTCAAAAATGGGTTTTGTAAGCAATGTCCTCTTAAGTAAAATGGGGAGACTAAAGTGTAGATGTGACGGGGTGTGCCAGGCCCTTGGAGACACCCTGCTGGAAGCCTTGTGATCCTTCCACACCCCACCCCAGAAAAGGAGCAGTGAAGGTGGGTCCTCCAGGCCTGCCTAGAAAGGCTGCAGGGAAGTGGCCAATCAGTGCAGCAGGCCTAATTAAAAAGAGCTGCAGGGCAGTTGCTGGCTGGGACCAGAAGGGGTAGGACACAGGTACTCTTCAGGCAAGGAGGCCCGTTAGAGACCCTGTGCAAACGGGGAACCTGTCAACTGTAACCATAAGGTAACAGGTGAAGAGGATGGGACTGAATGAGAAGCTGCCCAGGGAATGTAGCAGCAGCAGATATTAAAGAAAGCAGCAGGTGGCTGCTACTTGTAGGGTCACTGAGTTGGAACCCGGAGTAGTGGTCAGACCTGGGCTCCCCCACCAGCCGCTTGCGAAGTGGCCAAAGCCCCTAAGAAGGGGACAAGTTTTGTTTTGGAGCCCAGAAAAGGGGCTAGAGTTTAAACAAGCCCAGAGACTGGGTGGAAGACCCCAGAGAAGACCAACATTTGTTGGACTGTGTTATCCCGGCAGGAGTTCCTTCAAATGTTTACACTGTGCATGCCTTAGCTGGAGGGCTGAACCACTGAAGACCCACTTGATGAGGACAGCTGTCTATGGGGGGCACCAGGAGCAGAGAAAGTGAGAGGGCAGGTTTGCGCAACACCCCTGATGGAGTGCTCATGGGAAGTGAGTGTGCACCATCATAACAGAGGTTAAGTGACTTACCCAAGGACATAGTGGCAGTTGGGAGTTATGGGGTCTGATCCCATCAACCTTAGTGCTAACCTTTGACATGGTAATTCCCTAGAACTAAAAGGGGCAGTCAAGCATATTTCACTCCAATTTAGCCTTTTTTTTTTAAATAAACCTTTAATTTGCCTCTGTTAGCTATTTGAATTTCAAAATGTCTCCTTTTGAAAAAAGTTCATGACACGTTTTAATATAATCTGACTTGTTCCTTTTGTACCATTATATAATTTTGTTTCCTGGCAATATAAGTGTTTGTACACCGCTTTATATGAAGAGCTGAATGGCTTTTTCTCCCCCTCCTCTGCATTCTTTAATGACCACAGTAACTCCTTAGTTAAAATTTTCAAAAGCTCTCCAGTCCAATTTTCAAAAGTGATGTAGGTGCCAAATCCCGTTGACTTTCTTTTCAACCTAGGCTCCTAAGATATTTAGGTGCTTATGAAAATGTTTTCCCTCAACGAGTTCATTTTACCCTCTCTGCACGTGCCTGGGTAAAAATGTTTCAGCATGACTTGTCTGTTTTGGACACTGTATTTCGTCCTGCTGGTGCAGGGTTATTTGTGGCAACTGAAGCTTCCTAGCACTGATCTGGCTTTACTGTGCTTCTTAGGGCAGGCTGAGCCAGAAGCAGTGCCAGCATAACTGGGGAGGCTTTGATTTGGGGATGTTGCCCTAGAATCATCCCATTGGGCAGAAGTAGGCTCATGACCTGGATACTAGTGGATACTCTTTCAAAGGGCAACAGTGAGATCTCAGAACATCCCTAGAGGGGTGGGGGCATTGGTTTGGAGACTCTGTATCTCTGCAGTGTTTGCTCTTCCCCTGTGCCAGTGCATCTCCCATAGGCACTCTTTTCTGGCATCTGTTCCAAGATCTCCATAGGGAGTAGAATTAGACAAGTGCACCCATGTGCTAACTGCATTATTATCTTCCACAAGGAAGTCCTCACAGAGGAGGATATGGCAGAGCGCAGCCCAGCCCCTTTCCCTCAGCTCTGCCTTCCCACGCCCCCTTCATCTGTAAAGACTAAAATCAGGGGGATTGCACACAATGAGAGACAGGAGATAACATCACATAGGCTCAACCACACTCCTCTTCATAGAAACTTCACTGTTTCCCCCCCCCCCGGGGATTTCCAAGAGGTTATGAGCTGGCCTCACTGTCTCTTTTGCTCTCTATTTATTTATTTCTCTGTTCTTATTTATTTGTATTGTGGTAGCACCTGGGAACCCAAGTCATGGACCAGGAGACCGTTGTGATAGATGCTGTACAAACAGAACAGCCCCTTGTGCAGATAAAGGCAATGGTGTTGTCTTGAGAGCACCAATTGCATTGAGCCCCAGGGTTAGAAGGGACCGCAAAGGTTATCCAGTCTAACCCCCTGCCAAGATGCTGAATTTGTTGTGTCTAAACCATCCAAGACAGATGGATCCAGTCTCCTTTTGAAAACCTCCTGTGAAGGTGCTTCACAACCTCCCTAGGCATCTGTTCTATTGTCCTGTTCTTACAGTCAGGGAGTTCTTCCTGAAATTGCGGCATTGCTGCCTTGTTCAAAAATCCTCCAATGAAGGCCTCAAGAAGCATTAACCCAATGTCTAAGTAACCATTTTTTGTTCTAAACGGAGTCTCCTGCCCATTCTGTACACTCACACACACTGCAAACTGCCTAAGGTGGCAGTATTGTCAAGGTGTCAACACTCTCCCAGGAAGTTCCCAGATCTCTGTCGCGGCCCCCTCAAAAACAAACCGCTCCCAGGTTTAAAATGGACAACGGCTTACACAATCACGGCCTGAGCTTTGCAGCTTTCTTCAAAGGAATTTTTTGTGTTGTGCAGAACAACACAAAGGGCCTTGAGCAGCAGCTGCCCTAGGTCAGACTGATCGGTACGTTCTCAGACTGGCAAATGGAATGAGGTCTGTGGCATTGGGAACTCGTGTGTTTATCCCTCTGAGACACTCTACTCCACTGTGAGTTGTGGCTAAATCTGTCTGTAACAGCCAAACGATGCATTTCAGTCAGATTGTTAATGCTGTGGCAGTAATTTGAATGACGTACTTCCCACAGGCAGCTCCGAAGCAGAGTCTGAACTTGTAAGATCCAGTTTAAATGTCCTAGGGTATTCGTTTTTATGCAGCTGCTCCCCAGTGAGTGAAGGACCATTATCAAAAGATTGCGTAGTGCTAGATCCTACCACCCTGACTCTGTGAGTTAACTTGTTTGATAGCTACCGGCAGAAAAGTACCAGTCAAACGTGAGTAAGGCTGGCTCATGCTGTGCTGAAGTGGTGTGCTTCATAGATTGATTTAAGTTTGGGGGAGAACCCACAGCTGTAACTTATTTCACTGAAACTCTGTAGTGTGCTCACTCCTAATTATGTAGAAATACCACCATGAATTTGATTCTCCACTAGAAGACAGCCATTCTTTAATGACTCAACAAAACACAATTTGAAGAATGTTATTTTATTGAACACTTAGCAGCAGTAGTAATTTGCTCCATACTCTGCACAGCCTCTTCATAGCTGTTGTAGCTTCAGTCTCCTGTTCCTGAGGTAAAAATGTATTCTTTTCGCGTATGCATGTGGGCCTAGATTCTGTGCTGGTGTGAACTGAGGTGGCTACACTGATTTCAGCAGAACTTGGCCAGTTTCCACTAGCCAAGGATCTGGGCTCCACAGAGAAACAGTTTAGTGCAGAATGGTACCACCTTTGAGTTGTCTGCCTGAGCTGTGGATTCTGTTCTTCTGCAAGCCCACCTCACCGAAGCATTTTCCTGGAGCGCTTGAGAGGCGGTCAGCTCTTATTGCTCAGGCAGGTAACTGAGGAGCAAGCTTCCAACTATGCTTTGAAAATGCAGTGTAGGTATTTTAACTGAGTGACCTCACCTGCTGCTCCTAATGGCCCAGCTTGCAAAACTTTTTCAATTCTCTTTAGAACTCCTCCTCCACAGCATCAAACCAATAGCAGCTGTTAATCAGTTTCACAAATGTGACCCCATAATTGATAGGAAACCTAGTTTAGGGAAAATTGCCATCTGATTGGCATTGCCCGAGGTGTTCGTCTAGCGCTTCTGTTACTGAGGAAGATTGGGAGAGGGCTGTTGGATGAATCCTGGTAGACTTTGAAAGAAGTTTACATTGCTGCTTAAAAATCCCACCCAAGTAGCATCTTCCATTAGCTGCCTTTTTCCTGCAGGCAGCTCTTCTGGCTAGAGGGAAGGAAGACCTTTGTGGAAAGAGCAACTGCACAGGTTCAGCCAATTTTACTGCTGACTGGGCAGAGTCTGTATGACACCTCCCTGCTCCACACACAAGCTGTCTTCCTCCAGCCCCCCACCCATGAAATGTAGACTGAAAGTGACTGTGGTGGTTTGGGCCCTTGCCTCCCCTTCTCATTAAGGTGCGCAGTTCCTATGCCTAGCATCTCGATGTACTGCCTCCATCCTCCAGGCTTCCTCTTTCTCCCCCCGAGGAGGAGTTGGGAGGAGACTGTGGTCTGAAGTAGCTAACTTTGCTGAGGGGTATGAAGTGAGGAGCGACTCCTATTCTGAAGCCTAGCAGGGCAAATCAGCTGCTCTGGCATTCCCCAGCGTAGCCACCATACCTGACAACTACTCTTCCCATCCCCATCTGCCCCTAGAAAGCAGAGCTGTTCCTTAGCCAAGCTTCCACACTGGAGAGTGAGTCACACACTGGCCCCTCCTAAGGCTGATATGAGGCAAGGTTGGTGGCTGGCAGATGAGGCAGCCCCTCTGAGCTGTGGGACGACAGCTGCTTCCCTCCATCCTTGTGTGTCACAAAGGAAGCTACTGGCCCAAGTTGTCTTCTGCAGCTCCTCAGCCTAAAGGGATCTTCAATAGTAGTAGCTGAGAAAGGAAGGGAGCAGCACAGTCAGCTCATGGTGGGTGTGTATAGACCTAATCCTCGCACAGCCCCTCAGTCCCTCCAGCCTGGATCTCCTGTACCTTGAAAAGGGGAGGGGAGTGGTCCTAGGAGGAATGGAGAGATGGGAGATTCTTCCTGCCCTTTGGCCCTTCTTGTTCAACAGCAGCTAGGCCCCAGGCTGTGCCGTTGTGTTTCCATCCCAGCAGGGGATAGAAATATTTGTCTCCAAGCAGGACACAAGCAGGCAGTTTGATTCTTTCAGATGCTGATAATTCTATGAGATGCTGTATTTCGTGAATGCCAACGGCAGCGGATAGAGATTGAGGGCTCTCAGCCCTTGCCTGCTTAAGCACTAGTGCCTTCCCAATGCTAGAGACCTGAGCTGTTTGTAATCGAACTGGCTGCACTGAATCTATTTAAACACTGCAATAGCCATACTTGCTTTGCTTTGCCCTTCGTTGCTGTTAAATGGTTGACGTCCCAGTGCCTTTTAGGTACCCATCTCACAATTCCCACCTCGTGTCCCAGAATCAGTGCATCCTGGGAGATTTTGCAATGCTACTAATACAATATGTAGCAAAATAATAGTGGGTGAAGTAGCTGGACTAGTTCAGTTGGTCACCATGCTGCGGCTAAAACAAATAATATGTCTGCCATCTTTATTGATACACTGAGGGTTGAACTGGGGAGCTCTACTGCTAAACCCATGAGCTCCCACAACTAAAGAGCCAGGGCCCATTGGCGGGGACTGTAACAGGCTCATATCCCCTGTGGACTGTGCACAGCATGAGACTGGTAACACACACTGACCAGTGCAGGTTGTAGTTACACCAGTTGTCAACTGCTTGGGGTCATATCTGTGTGAAGAGATAGTGATCCACAAACCTTCTAGGGTCTTCAGGCAGTTCACTTTCTCAAGTATCGAGAGGGCCCAGGTGCAGTGGTAATAATGGATAGTGGGATGCTTTTAAGAAGTCACCATCTTTGTATTAAGAAGAGAAAGATTAGCCATTTCCTACCCTGCACTTTGCCTCATCAATGTCTAGAAATGCTCTCAGGGAGACAAAACAGAGGTGCCCTTGATGGCCTTTCAATCAAGGCTAGCAACAGTATGTTCTATGCTGAGATATCCCAGAAGCTATGGCGCCACGCTGTAATCTAAACACTGCTTCCCTCCCTGTGCAGAGCAGCGGTGGTACAGCATTTCTCCACCATCATTGCTAAAAAAGAGTGAGCTAGGGGCTGGTCTAGTTGAACAGGTAATGCATGGCGTGCTGTGGCATCAGGCTACAGTACACTAGCCTGCCATGCACTAACGGTCCACGTGGACACTGTTACTGGGTGCAAACAGTTCCCTAGTGAGCTTTGATATACTCTGCTTCGAAATGAGAGTAGATCAAAGTGCACTGGGGATAACTGATCTATCTGGCCAGTTAGTATGTGGCAGGCTAGTGCACCGCAGCTTGCTGTTGCTGTCAAGCCCCTAGACTAGTGAGTGATCTCTGCTGCTGGAGAGGGTCTTGTTAAACTCGGTGTGTTAAGAAATTTGCAGAGAACAAGGATAAGTCCAGAGGAGGAAATGGGAGCTGTCGAGTGGCAGGTTTCCTCCAACAGGCAGAAACGCTGCTGCTCTACCAGTGGAGTCTGCCTCCAGTGAAGAACAAAAGAGCTTAACAAGAGCAATACAGATGAAGTGCTGCTGCAAACAACTCCAATCTCTAGAGAGGGAAGGAGGATGCAAGCCAAGCATCGCAAAATAAATGAGACACTGATGCTGACCCTGTTTCTCATAATGGGACCAGAGCAGCTGGAAGAACAATGCACTGCTGCATCAGCAGGAACTGTTACCTGTAGTACATGTATGGAAAGGCTACACTGGAGACCCTAGCATAGCTGCTGTAAGCACTTGGCACGAAGCAGAGTCAATAAACGGGCTGCAGTTAATAAATGAATGTAGAGGAGCAATTAGACAATGGGATTAAAACCTGGGGACGTGATGCTGTTTTCGGTGTGGTGCCGTACGGTATCCAAAAGCAAAGTCTCCTTTTGAACAAAAGTGAAAAATACAGTGTCTAGACGTGTGGTTATGGGACTCCAGGGAGAAGAGGTGGACTTAGGTGTGTGAAATGTACAACTCGGATGTTTATAGTATGCAAGGGAAAGCCTGAGGCCTGATTTCTGATGGGCTACACGCTTTGGAACATATTTAAATGCTGTTGCCACACTTAGAAATCCCGCCCCCCCAGCCTTATGCTGTGAACTTGTCAAGTGAATGGGGTTGATCTGGAATTAATACTTCGTTATGGGAGTTGCCGACTTTTTGACATTGAGGAACTAGACTGACAGAAGCAGCTCTAGGCCCGAATTTCAGTCAGATGGAATGCGCTTCTCTGTGCTCTGTGAAACTTGTATCAGTGAAGTCCTGAGACCTTGGAGCCCCCTCCTGGAATGTGCCTGCTGTAGCATGAGCCACTCTCTCAGGAACTATCAATGGTGCAACAGGGATTGCTTTTACTCAGATTTTCACTTCTCATCTTTCTGGTTAGGGGAGGATCCTATATAGAGAACTGCCCCTAAGTAACAGCGGAAGTCAAAACTTTGATAGGGAGCCATACCCTGCTTCTTAGTTCAGTTCATGCCCCCAGCTTTTTGGGCCAGGGCTGCAGTCTTCTAATATGTTTGGAAAATGCCTAGCACATTGTGGTAGGCAGCGTTGTTGTAGCCGTGGTGGTCCCAGGATATTAGTGAGACAAGGTGCGTGAGGTCAGATCTTTTATTGGGTGACAGAGACAAACTTTCAAGTGTACACAGAGGTCTCCTTCAGGCCTGAAGTTGGTCCAGTCAAAGGTATTTCCTCACTAGGGTGACCAGATGTCCCTATTTTATAGGGACAGTCCTGATATTTGAGGCTTTTTCTTATATAGAAACCTATTACCCTCCACCCTCTGTCCTGATTTTTCACACATGCTGTCTGGTCACCCTATTCCTCACCCACCTTGTTTTTCTAGTTTACTGTGGGCATTGCTGTAAGCCATAGAATAGTCCTCTATGTAATTCTGTCCTTTGGGGCGATTTATTGTAGTGCTCCAATATGAAAAGCTACAGAAAGAATAAAATTGCCTTCTTAATAGTTGGATTTCCTGATGCTCAAAGTTTTCCAGGGTGTTAGTATAGTTCTCCTTACTCCCCACATCAGAAACATACAGTCAAATCAGTCACTAGACTGAAGACTCGGAACTGTGTGTGTGAGTTATTTCCCAGCTGATGGAAATTCTCTTCTCGGATCTGCTTGGAGGATCTTTACTCCAACATTCTGCGCTGCCTACATGTGCAGATCTCTCTTTGAAGCCATTGGGAGTTCTGTGTATGAAAAGAGAGAGAATACTGGTGTTAACATCCACCATAAGAAGCTGAGAAAAGGCTTTTGCCCTGAATCATTAGCATCTGGTTCAATGCCTAGAAGCAGAGGAGCATTTTTATCCAACTGTCTATGATGGTCCCAGGATGAACTGTAATGGAGCTGTGACTAGGCAAGAAGAAATCAGAAAGTTCATGATACTTTTGTACATGCTGTAGTGAAGAGATAGGCAATAATAGAACCAAGCAGCAGAGAGAAAAGGAACAGCAAGATACAATGAACAAAGAATTTAGATCTCAAGTCATGATCTAAACAGGAAGAAAATGTTAGGATCCAGCAGGAAAGTAGAGAGAAGAGAAATCTATTGAGCGCAAGACTGGAAAGGGACGTACTCATTATATCCACCTGCAGACCAGACACAAAGCAATAAGGAATCAGCCTATACTTGCTCTAATTTATTACTATGCTTTAAATATTATAGTTTCTAAAAGTTGTTCAGAAGGTTTGTATGTACATTGTATTATTGACTGCACAAGTTTTCTGATTCCTCTCTGGTGCACAGTTGAAGATATACCTGTGGTTTATTTGTATTAAACACACCATGATTTATTCTAGCATGTTAAAAACGTACCATTATTGCTGCATGTGAAATCTTTGCTCTTCTTGCTCCTGCCTGATGCTGTGGTGTTCAGTTACCACGCTGGGCCCAACGTGCTCAAAAGAGATCCTCCTGATTCAGTCATGCAGGTTCACAACTGCCTCTGCATAACAGAACATAGCCTTCTGCAGTGTCCCTCTTCTAGATTTCCTGTCTTGCTTCGGCTAAACAATTTAAGGGTACAGTTCCCAGTGTCACAGATTCTGCATTAAAAGAGATGACACCATTAATTACTAGCATATTGTACATGTTGTTGAAAGTGTCCAATTTACTCTTTATTGTGAAAGCACTGAGCAATTAGCTATGCACTAAATGCAATGGTGAGAATTAATACTAGATTATTCCTTGAGTATGTTCAAACAGCAACGTGCAGCTGGACACTGGCACTTCCTGGGGGTCGCCGGGATCATGAGGCACCTTGCTGCCATCTGCCCTTAGCATGAGGAAACCTCACCTTTGCTGGTGGGTGGCATTGGCAATGGGCAACACAAGCACTCTCCTTTAGGCCTCACAGGCTGTGCTGTCACTCTACTGGTTAGTGATTGGCACCCCAACTGTCAAGCCCTCCACCTGTCTCATTGGAGTATCCAGCGCTGGGTTCACAGGACACTTGCAATATACACAGATTCACTGCTTCCAAAGGAACACTACAGCGCAGCTTACCAGTTCCACCTCAGATCATTGGTCCTCCTAACACATAGCACTTAGATACATTTATAGTGAGAGTCCTACCAAATTCATGGTCCATTTTGGTCCATTTCAAAGTCATAGTATTAAAAAAAGTGTAAATGTCATCATTTCAGCTATTTAAACCTAAAGTTTCACAGTGTTGTAATTGCAGGAGTCCTGACCCAAAAAGGAGTTGGGGGGGGGGGGGTCACAAGGTTATTTTTTGGGGGGGGTGCAGTACTGCTACCCTTACTTCTGCAGAGCTGCTGATGCTTCTTGCGGCAGCGCTGGGCAGCTGGAGAGTGGTAGCTGCTGGCCACCAGTTCTGAAGGTAGAGCCACCGCCAGCAGCAGCACAGAAGTAAGGATGGTATGGTATGGTATTGCCACCCTTACTTCTGCACTGCTGCTGGCGGGACGCTGCCTTCAGGGCTGGGCGCCTGGCCAACAGCCACTGATCTCCAGCCACCCAGCTCTGAAGGCACTGCAGAAGTAAGGGTGGCAATGCTGCAACCCCCCTTCAATAATCTTTTGATCCCTTGCAGCTCCCTTTTGGGTTAGGACCCCCAGTCTGAGAAATGCTGGTCTCCCCAGCAAAATCGGTATAGTATGGAGTAAAAGCACACAAAAGACCAGGTTTCATTGTCTGTGACGTGTTTTTAATGGCTGTGAATTTGGTAGGGCCCTATTTATAGTGAAATCCTGAGAAAATGTATTTAACAAGCACAGAGGTTCAGGTAGAAATATTGGAAACAAATGGTTACATATAAAACAAAAGTATAACATGCATTCTAGAGCCTAGACTTCATTAACAAGATACTCTCAGGTCTTGTAGAGTATTCACCCCAAATCCTTGCAGCACTTTACAGCCAGTGACCTCCTTTCGTGAGACAAGCATGCTGTCAGTTTGCCTCCCAGGTGAAGGAATCCATGTGTGGTTTTGCACTCCAAGAACAATCCTTTGTCTTTATTCATAAACAGGACATTCTCCAAGCTGTTTGTTCCTTCCTATAGATTTCCTCTGTTGTAGATTTTGTAATCTCTAAATTTGCAACTGGCTCAGTGTGCCAATAGGCCTACAGTGAGAGGCACAGAGGTCCAGACAAGGACATAGGTGTCTGTTATCTCCTGCCTGAGAGGAACATTTCAGAAGTATGTTGCCTCCTGGTAACCTGCCTTAATTCCATGACCTTAAGAACATAATTTTCAGTATAGATACATAACTCCTTAAGTATTATCCATATGTACATCTCACAAGTAGTGTGACGCCCAGTGGGCTGTTGACTCGCAGTAGAGACTCCATATGCCACCCTTTGGTGAACTGATATGCAGATACCCAACCCAAGGGATCCCTATAAATCTCTAGGCACCTCCTGTGCCTTCTGCCAGTTGGTACCAAGAGGTCCCTGGGTCACAGATATGAAATACATTTGTACATAGCTCAGAAATAGTCTGGCCCAGAGTCCTCTCTCAAAACCAGTGGGATAGCCTGGGGTGTAACTGAAGGCAGAATTTGGTCCAAATTGTCACGCTTCATCTTTGATGTTAGTGGATTGCACTGGGGTGTGAGTGGAGCTAGAACGTGGCTATAAACGTAAAGAATGAGGCTTGTCCATATATCTCTGGATATTTTCTGATGGAAAAGTTTTCCGTTGTAAAATGCTGATAAAATGAAATCAAAACAGTTTCTTGGGAATGTATCAATGCTGCTGAAATTTTTGATCAAGAATTATCCAAATGCTTGATTCTGACAAGGTCAAAGCCCTTCATTTCACCGTTCTCATTTGGATGATATGTTATAAGTAATAATGTCTAAATGAAGGCCTTTGACCTTATCAAAAGGAAGTGCTTTGATTTTAACAAAATCAAACTTTACGAGAAGAGCGTTTGGATGTTTCCTAAACAAAATTTTTCTGAATGTTTATTTTGTGGGAAATTTCAACTTTTCATTCCAATTTGAGAAGAAAGGCAATTTTGAAATGTTGGAATTTCCCTCAGAACAGAAGTTCCACGTTTTGACCAGGTCTATCAATTATTATTTGGATTATAGTAGTGGCTAGCGACCCTGACTGAGTTCAGGGCCCAGTTGTGCTAGGTGTACAGGAAGAGACAGTAAAAGACAGCTCCTGCCCCAAAGAGCTCACAGACTTTATAGACAAAAGGCAGGAGGCAGGGATTATTGTTATCCTCATTTTACAGATAGGGAACTGAGGTCTAGAGACATTAAGTGACTTGTCCAAGGTCATACTGGAATTCTGTGGCAGGGCTGGGAACTTAAAAAAGCCCAACCTCCTGAGTTCCAGCACAGTGCCTTAACCGCAAGGCCATCTTTCCTCTTCTGAAGCTTTGAGGTGGTCCTCTACAGATATGAAGAGGTATCAGCCTGAGCAGAGGAGATGCAGCACCACAAGGAACCAATGCCCAGCTGAAAAAGAGAGGCAGACTATGATTCTTCTCTGAAAATGGAACAGTAAGACTTTCTTCTCCACCCCGTTATGCCTTGTTGCTCTGCCCTGGAGGCTCACCCCTGATGTCGCTATTCTAATGATGCTTACTTTCCTCATCCTTGAAAAGCAGGTTATGCAACCCTGGCTGAGTTGAATAAATGTTCTCCCTGACTGCAAGAGCCTGGAGTGAATTCTGAGTGGTGCTTATTCTCCCAACAAATTATCTGATAAAAAGGAAAGTATTAATCACATGCCTTAAAAAAAAGTTTGTTTTGATCTCTCCTTCTGCTGCTCCTGCTTGAAAAAGCACAAATATTTCTCTGACAATAGAGCTAGGATATATCACTCCTGAAGGACAGTATTTGGCAGGTATACAGGGTAATATCTATCTGTGATTCTGCCAACATCCTATCCTAATACTTCCCACATATTTACTTTTTTTAAAGTTAGTTTGATCTGCTGCTGAAGGAAATGATTCCCTTTACTCAGCCCTCTCTCAAATGTTTTACAGCAAGAAGAATGTGATCCATTACTTCGGGAGCCCTCATAACACAGAGCTGTGGGACACTCATGCTTTCCCTTTATCTGCTCTGCTGGAGGATTCAAATACCTTGTTCTGCTAAACAAAATCAAGGTCATGGGATGTTAAAAACAAATAGATTGGCCTATTGAACTTGATAGCATAATCATTTTCTTGTCACTGGCTTTAGTTTTTCTTTGCTGAAATAAGATTAGCACAGATCAAACTTCCACATCTCCAAAATAAATAGCTTTAGACTAGGGAGTTGTTACACACTTGTGTAAATGTTCTAAGAATTTGTTAACCTTCTTCTGTTTCAGGGATGATTTGTTCCTAAAAATGTTATACCCCTCCGTAGATCCACCGATGAAAAGCTCTGTATAAGAGCTAGGTATTTTTTATCATTATTTATTTATTAGAACATAAGAACAGCCGTACTGGGTCAGACCAAAGGTCCATCTAGCCCAGTATCCTGTCTACCGACAGTGACCAATGCCAGGTGCCCCAGAGGGAGTGAACCTAACAGGTAATGATCAAGTGATCTCTCTCCTGCCATCCATCTCCACCCTCTGACAAACAGAAGTTAGGAACACCATTCCTTACCCATCCTGACTAATAGCCATTAACAACTTAACCTCCATGAATTTATCCAGTTCTCTTTTAAACACTGTTATAGTCCTAGCCTTCACAATCTCCTCAGGCAAGGAGTTCCACAGGTTGACTGTGCGCTGTGTGAAGAAGAACTTCCTTTTATTTGTTTTAAACCTGCTGCCCATTAATTTCATTTGGTGACCCCTAGTTCTTGTATTATGGGAATAAGTAAATAACTTTTCCTTATTTACTTTCTCCACATCACTCATGATTTTATATACCTCTATCATATCCCCTCTTAGTCTCCTCTTTTCCAAGCTGAAAAGTCCTAGCCTCTTTAATCTCTCCTCATATGAGACTAGTTCCAAACCCCTAATCATTTTAGTTGCCCTTCTCTAAACCTTTTCTTTTTTGAGATGAGACCACATCTGAACGCAGTATTCAAGATGTGGGTGTACCATGGATTTATATAAGGGCAATAAGAAACTCTCTGTCTTATTCTCTATCCCCTTTTTAATGATTGCTAACATCCTGTTTGCTTTTTTGACCACTACTTCACACTGCGTGGACATCTTCAGAGAACTATCCACAATGACTCCAAGATCTTTTTCCTGATTTCTTGTAGCTAAATTAGCCCCCATCATATTGTATGTATAGTTGGGGTTATTTTTTCCAACGTGTATTACTTTACATTTTTCCACATTAAATTTCATATGCCATTTTGTTGCCCAATCACTTAGTTTTGTGAGATCTTTTTGAAGTTCTTCACAGTCTGCTTTGGTCTTAACTATCTTGAGCAGTTAAAAAACATCTGCAAACTTTGTGACCTCACTTTTTACCCCTTTGTTCAGATCATTTATGGATAAGTTGAATAGGATTGGTCTTAGGACTGACCCTTGGGGAACACCACTAGTTACCCCTCTCCTTTCTGAGAATTTACCATTTATTCCTACCCTTTGTTCCCTGTCTTTTAACTAGTTCTCAGTCCATGAAAGGACCTTTCCTTTCATCCCATGACAACTTAATTTACATAAGAGCCTTTGGTTAGGGACCTTGTCAAAGGCTTTCTGGAAATTTAAGTACACTATGTCCACTGGATATATTAATATAGTTATTCTCTAACAAGATATTTAGCAATACTCTACAAAAGCACAACAGAGTCTATTACGTTCTCATTAGTAATATTGGGTTTGATCCTGATCTCAGGTGGAAATCAGGAGAAGGTCCATTAAAGTCAAATGGAGATACTCTGCCACAAAATTGGGGAAAACTAAGAAAGGAATTAGGCCTGTTGTTTCAAATGCTGCTCTCAGTTGCACTGGTGTGCCTCAAGTGAGACTGATGGCATTGCTCCTGATTTACACTGATGTAACTGGAGCAGAATTTGGCTCATTGTATTGATAAGTAATGGCTCATACAAAGATTCTTTGGGTGTTCACTCTCTGAAAAAAAGTGTGTAAATGTTAGCACACGTTAACTTTATTTATTACAGCTAGGCCCTGGCCCAGCAAAGCACTCAACCATGTACTTCAGTCCATCTCTGTTCCTAGAGTCCCTAAGCACACACACCTAAAGCTCAGTGAGGGTTTAAGTGCTGAGCAGGGGTGGGCGGCTGAATCAGGGCCAGAAGGTTGCTACCAAGGATGCCATAGATCCCATGCAGGTACAGCCAAAGGATGGACTGCAGGACACTGGAGGTCCATGTAATCCTGATGTAACAGGCCTGAGTAGCATAAGCTGCCTGATGTTTAGATGGTCGATCACTGTTATTTATGGGTGACTCCTGGCCAGTTTTTAACCTCCCTGGCTGGTTTTTCTACTGCCTGGCTGATGGCCGGTCAGGTCACGTGCTGCTTTTTCTTCTACCTCCATATGGAGTGATCCTGTAAAACGGCCACATACATGGGAGTGCGCTGCAGCCTTCAGCCGGGTCCCGCTCCATGTTCCAGACCCTCACCTGACAGCTCCCAAAACAGCGTCAGCTCCTCTCGGTGCTGGGGACCGGGAAGCGGGATGGACCTGTCACTTTAGACTAGGGATGGGCAAACTTTTTTGGCCCGAGGGCCATATCGGGGTTGCAAAACTGGATGGAGGGCCCGGTAGGGAAGGCTGTGCCTCCCCAAACAGCCTGGTCCCCGCCGCCTATCCAACTCCTCTCACTTCTGCCTCCTGAGTGCCCACCCTCAGCACCCCTGACCCATCCAACCCCCCCTGCTCCCAGTCCCCTGACTGCCCCAGCCCCTATCCACACTCCCACCCCCAGCCAGGCCCCCCGGGACTCCCACGTTTATCCAACCTCCCCCCTTTCCCCCATCTCACAGCCCCCCAGAATCTCCGCCCCATCCAACAGCCCCCTGCTCACTGCCCCCTGGGATCCCCTGCCCCTTATCCAACCCCCTGGCCCCGGCCCCCTTAACATGCCGCTCAGAGCAGCTCGTCTGGCAGCCGCACTGCCCAGCCAGAGCCAGACACGCTGCCGTGCTGCTCGGCAGGAGCACACAACCCCACCGCCCAGAGCGCTGCCTGTGCAGCAGCGTGGCTACGGGGTAGGAGCCGGGGGCTAGTCTCCTCAGCTGGGAGCTCAAGGGCCAGGCAGGATGGTCCCATGGGCCGGATGTGGGCCACGGGCTGTAGTTTGCCTACCTCTGCTTTAGACTCACCAGCAGGCAGGGGTAAGGTGGGGAGCAGAGTGGTGGAGGCAAGGACTCTTGGAAGGTGACAGTACAGGGGTTCCCTCGTGAACTCCAGATAGCGGGATGGTGGAGGCTCGCCACAGGCCCGTGGAGAGAGATTTGGTCCCCTGGTACATCATGGTCACTGGGGTCCAGCCCCTCCCATTTCACTTTATTTACACAGATGTTACAGATGTTTTGGGGACCCTCTTGAGCTAGGGGGTCTCAGTACAATTGTCTCACTTTCCCTGAAGGGAGAGGTAAGGAAGGGAGTGGGGGAGATAGGACTCCTGGGAGAGGACAGTAGGGGGTCACACCGCCGAGTTTTGTGGTGGCGTTGACCAGGTTTGTTTGTATTCCAGAGGAGGCAACCCTAGTGTTATCCAGCATATCCATAAGTGTCTTTGTTCCACATTTCATTCCAGAGATAAGTGAATTAGTCTACTGCCCCCTCTCCATCAGTCTGACAGGTTGGGTTTATGTTGCAAGTTGTAATTGGTTTGTGTTAACAGTTTCCCCCTTAAACTTGGACGAATGGAAGTAAAATTAGTGTCTTTATAACAGAAAAATTGCTGAACTAAGTGCCATTTCACCTATCAAGGCACCAGTTCAGGAAAGCATGTGATTAGCTTTGCACACATGCTTAAATGCTTTCTTGACTGAAAAAGCAGCTGAATAGAATATTTTTAGTCTAATGTGCTGTTATTACCAGGTCAGTTGTGAGTGCACCTAACTCACAACCATGCTGTGTATGCCACAAGTATTCTTTATTGGAACTGCAACATCCTGTATGAGGTGTTGCATGATGTGATCATTTGAACTGCAGCTGCCATTGGAATGTCAGCTTGTCAAGCCAGTCTGGAAAGCTATCTTCTAACTTTGAGTGAAATTCTGACCCCGCTGAAGTCAAAGACAAAACTCCTATTGACTTACGGTGAGGTCAGGATTTGACAACTCAAGAGTGAGTGTTCCCAGGAGCCTGTAATGAAAATTCTAAATGGCAAGAAGATAGAGAAGGCTGCGTGCATATAGCAAAGTGCAGTCCCAGGAAATGCACCTGGTAGAAAACTGTTCTCCATATGTACAGACTATGAACTGCACCTGAATGTGAAGAATGAAATAAATTCCAGATGAAAACATTCAGCTGCTTCCTGTTGATTTCGGTTCATAGATTCATAGATTCCAAGACCAGAAGGGACCACTGTAGTCATCTAGTCTGGCCTCCTGTATAACACAGGCTATAGAACTTCCTCGGAATAATTCCTAGAGTATGTCTTTTAGCAACACGTCCAGTTGTCAATCCTCTCTGGAGCTTCATTAAAGTCAATAGGGTTCCATGAAGGTGCAGTCCATACAGATTAATTTTCAGTGATGACGACAATGGTTTACGGCACTGCAACAGATTTGTTGGTTTACTGGTGCCTATAGTGCCATTAGAATTAAATTAGGGATACAGGGGCAAGTAGCAGCCTCTGGGCACAAACATCTTTGGGGAAAAATTATGTATAGACATTTGGTTGGGGTATGAGACCCATTAATTTTCTACCATGGTGTGTTTTGTTTTTTTGGTTTTTGCAGAGGGGGTAAAACACAATCCAAGCCTAAAACATTTAGGAGACACATTTTCTTCTTTTTGCTCCAATGGTTTTGCCTATATTCAGTCTCTCTCCCCCCTGAAAGTCTATATATTTGATAGGTTTACAGTAGAAACACCTCTAAGAATAATATGCTGTGATGTTATTTGCAAACCTTTGTTATATTTCTAAGACCACAGCTTGACCTTTCAACGAAGGTATTCAAAGAGACTGACTTATTTGCAATAAAATATACATAAACTCGAGTCACTGGACATTATTTATGTTAGTTGTTTAGTAAATACCAACTCTGTGCATTTTGGTTTTGCAGGAATGTAAAGGCACTTGAAAATATCTGTATTTGCATTTCTATGTTCCTAGGTTTCCTTAGTTTTTCCTGGGAACAATATAGAGGTCTTAACTAGAGCCAGATATGGTCTTCTTGTAATATTTCCCCCATCCTGGAGTGTGAGCCCACCATATCTCATTTCAGTTCTGCCACATAAATGACTCCCCGCAACATTAATCTAACAAACAATGACACACAAATACAGTACTTGTAATTCCAGTACTAGGCCTTGCACACACCCCTAGTATATACCTTCTATCTTCTCTATGCCTTACAGCAACAGAGAAGTGCTTTGTTTAAATAGCTCTGTCTTGAAATTGCGTCTCTGGGCTTTAGTCTGTGACCACAGCAGAAAGCAGATGAAAGTCACTAAGCCTTTCACCTCTCTGTAGGAAACTTTCTGGGATAGCTCTTGCAAAGCCCTTTGAATATGTAGTAGAAATGATAAAACATGCAGTTCCTGAGCTCCTCAACTAGAGGTCACTAGGACATCAAAGAACATCTGAGAGAGAAAAACAATAAACTAAGGAATCCTATTTGCAGTTAGGCATCAAGGTTTAATTCTGGTTTTGTTATGAAGATTTTTAATATGGTTGATTATCACTACATGATATAACTCATTGAGCAGGGATTCTCCCGGAGTTGTTTGCAATGTGACCAAGGGAAGTCAAGAATTTGTATTGCCTAGTTTTTATTACATGGCTGTGGTAAGTGAAAATATTGTATGCAAATTTTGAAGAAGAAAAATCTTGTTACTTTTTAAATTTCATTTTTTAAAATAACTCAAAAGCGATGCATTTCCATATGATACCTAATTTTAAAAATTATTTTTTTAAATATTTTTTATTGCTAAATCGATTAAGATATTTTCTTTTCAGTCATATGAACACTTTCTGTCTTTACGAGGTGGTAGATAAGGTACTTCTTGGAAGAAAAGATCTGTGTATAAAACAAAAGGTGGTAAAAACAGACTGCTTTACTTTATAAATTGGCTCAGAGTGGTATTTCCCATGTTCTTACGACTTCACAGGGCCTGTAATAGATGGTCCATTTACCAATAAAATACAACTTTTAGGAATTTTATGGAGTATAATGGAGTTGTTTTCCCCAAAATTTTTAATAGAACCCTTATTGTTTCTTTAACAGTACATTAGAGTTTCTTTTATTTCTGTTGCACTGAATTATTCTGTGTTAAATGATAGGGGAAAGGCTCTTCTTGACAATTAGGAAATAATCCAGAGTGGCTCTTTTTGTTCTCAGACTCATGGAAATGCTGTCTTGTGTCATACTGTTATTTTAGAAATAAATTGTTCTGACCTGTGCTCTGAATCATCCTTTCATAGAAGCACGTCACAAAGGATTCTGTTTATATTCTTTTCAGTGTGTTCTTGCCCCAAAATAGTCCTCATTTCCTTTATCATGACTAATGCCGTTGCTGTGCGGTTTTGCTGAGATGCTTAGTTCAGCTGCATTTGTGACCATGATTAGTGCATTTGTCTCCAGCTAAAATGCTGATTCTGATTTAAATGCTGCACACTTTAAAGCTGTGCTCTCATTCTTTATGAAGGGGAAATTGCAGAGTTCCCAGCAGCCTCTTGCCTTGATTTAAATTCATGTTTGCTCCATGAAGAAACCCAGGCACACACTTCTGCACACTCAACTGATGTGAGTCCTAAATATTGGGTCTGTTTCCCCCCACACACACCGGTTTTACACTGGTGGAATTTCTCCTGATTTATACCAGTGTAAACAGGAGGGGAATCAGGGCTGTTATTTCTAAACTGTAAAGTATTTTTTGGACAACTGAAAGAATTGATTCCCCATCAGTAGTGCCTGAGTGGTGCAAACCTTTCGTAACAAAACATCAATCTAGATAAACAGGCCTGCTGTCAGCTATAGTAAAAATGCCCAAACCTGGGCTGGGTTGAGTGAGATCTGAACATTTTTTGGCCTACAATGGAGCAAAGGTTAGTGTGAGGTATAAGATACAGGAAACTCAGATTTTACATGAGTTTGACTCAAAACCAAGCAGAAGAGTGTGATTTCAGCTGAGTTTCAGTCTGGGCTTTTGGATCTGGATGACCATTATTTTAAAACAAGGAAAACAACAAGAAAGTTGAAAGTAAAGTCTCCAGGAAAGGAGAGAGAGAGAGAGAGAGAGAGAGAGAGTGTGTGTGTTTTCTCTCTCAGGCCAAAATGGCTTCTCTGTCTACAGATGAGAAGAGTTCTTAAAAATTTAAAAGTGCAGCATAACAAAGTGATTGTTGTTTTAAGCTATATCCACTGCAAATTGAACCTAAAATTCAGAGGTATAAACCCCCATTAAATGGAAAGAAGGCTTAAGTTGTGAACTAAACAGTGCAGTCTCACACAGCCTTATCTGTGTCATAGTAACAAAAATAGATCAGGCTAAAAGATTGACTGACTGTAGAAATATGAGTAAGATGCCTATGAAATGACACAAGTTGGCTAATGGAGGTGGGGTTGAGGATTGTCATTATGCAGTTGAGGGAGGGGGGAAGATTAGCTTTAATTTATTCCCAGAATTGCCATCGGGCTTTAGAGATGATATCATATAAAGTGGCCATCTCCTCCCCCAGTTCTATTCCCTGGCCTAGCTTCTCTGTCAGAGTATCTGTATGGCAGCCTCTGTCAGGTCAGGAGAGAAGAATGAAGTGTGCCACAGAGCGGATATACTCTTCTTCTGTATCCAACCCAAACTCATTCCCTTGATGATAATTAACTCTACACAATGGATCTATTTGGTGCAGTATCAACATATGCCCATCTCCCCACTCTATAGAGGGGTTACCCCTAAATGGCTGGTATAACTCATTTCCAGCAAAAAGGAGTTATTAGTAGAGGGCAGTAACTGGCTGAGGCAGAAGAGAACAGCTGCTTCTATCCAGCCCCAATGCATTATTGTTTTATGAGCTGGCAGCTCTTTTTCTGTGCAACTCTGTTGGTTAAATGTTCAGCTCAAGCCTGCCCGTTCCAGAGCAGAATGATGACAGGCCATTACTTTTATCCTCAATTACCTGATCAGCTTTGAAAATGGGAAATGTGAGCTTCTTATGAGATAAAAAAGGATGTTCATGCATTCGTACATTGAAGGAAATGAAACATGTAGTTTTTCTACTGCCCCTTTCACAAGATATAACATAATATACAGTATAAGCCAGACACCTGATGCCATCGTTTTCATGATTAAAGTGTTGCAGGTGAATTTGGACAGGACACATTCTCTGCTGTTGTAACTACAATGAAGCCCTTGGATTATGACAACAGACAATTTGCCCCAAGTTGTTTTACCAAGACTGAGAAGGTGAGAAACTTAGTTTAAGACATGTTGTTCGATGCAGGTGTTACTGTACTAGAAAACTCCTCTCCCTGTTTTAGTCTGTTCTTATTATTTGTGCTTCTGTAGCTTCTGGAGACCCCAGCTGAGATCAGGGCCACATCATGCTAGGCCCTGTGGAAACGCATAACACAAGACAGCCCCTACCCTGAAGAGCTTAGGATCTAAATAAACAAGACAGACAAAGGTAGTATTATTATCTGCACTTTACAGATGGGGAATGAGGCACAAAGAGATTAGGTGATTTGCCCAAGGCTATCCCAGGAATCTGTGGCTGAGCATGGAATTGAATTCACTTCTCCTGGGTCCCTGTCCAGTTCCTTATCCATAAAATCATCCTTCCTCTTGAATTGGCACTGCTAGTTTGATTTTGTAAATGTGAAGTTTTAAATAGTAGCTAGCTCTTTTCCTGTGGTGAGACTAGAATGGCCTGTCATCTGTTCAGTGACATCAATCTCCTTTCTGACAGTCTGAGTGGCTGAGCTTTCTCAGCTACTTTACAAGTAGAATAACAGATAGGTGGAGGCAATGACATGGCTGTGGGATGAGTGTTGCCTTTAGTACGTGGTTGAATAGGAAGAGCGGGGTAATTTAGCTGTAGTGAGTGCATACCAGGAGTTGCAAGAGGCCAACACATGTCCAGATCAGGCACTTAAGGAGTAATAAAATAGATGAACATTGTCACAGTTCAGGGCAACTGCACCTGTATTCACCTTCCATGTCCATGAGGTGCACCCACTTCTAGGTTTCTGGCTCCTCAGCCATTCACCACTCTTGGGCAGTGCGTACATCTCCCTCGCTACTGACTGAGGTACTTCCAGGCTGCACTGTTCCCTGTCTACACTGTGAATTCCCCAGCAAGTCAGACTGCTTTGCCTTCTCCTCAGAGGCTATAAACAGCATAACTCCCCACAGTTAAGTTACCACACAGCCTGTTCTAAGTAAGCACATTTATTCTTAAGGTGAAACCACTATAGAGAAAACCCATTAAAATAATAAGTACACATGCTAATAAGCTTACCAGAGATCATCCAAACTCCAGTGAGGACTCTGGCAGATGAATGTCCTTCAAACCCCAACAAGCATTTTTCTGTGGTCACAAATTCATAGCAGCTGTTAGCTCAGAACAAGAACACCTAGGAATCTGAGTCTAGCCTGGGTCTTTGATCTGGGAATAGGTAATTCATAAACAGTGGATTTCTCCTCAGGGCATAGATTGAAAAGGTGGGGTCTGGAGGTGGAAATTTGCATTACCACCTCCCAAGTATTTCTTAGGAAAACCACTCAACTTCTTATTTTATCTCAGACATTCCTTCTTGTCTGGCCCATTTTTAAAAGACTGCTTTGAAGCTCATAACTCTTCCCAGGGTTTGCAATAGTCATGTCTTTCCCCAGAGATATTATGTACAGTCCCACATTTGCCTTACTAACACAATGAACTTCTATGGTTCTTAAACTTAATTCAATGAGGTTTAACTTAATTCAAAAGGTTTGTCCAGGATATGGCAGGAAATTTCCATGTGTCACAAGTACGAAATCCTCAATATCCAAGTAGAGGAAATGTAGTACGTAAGACACTGCATTACTTGCCATATACAAAAGGCCATCTTAAACATTCCTAATTAGACACCATATTGTAGCCGTACATCTGAATACTTAACATTTTAAAAGTATATTCAGTCTGAACATTAACAATGGTTAACACTTAGATAAACACAGTTTGTTGGGGAAGAGTCAACACAGCTTTTGTATGGTGCCTCATCAATCTATTAGAATTCTCTGAGGAAGTCAACAAGCATGTGGATAAGGTGATCCAGTTGAGAATATATTTGGATTTTCAGAAGGCTTTTGACAAGGTCCCTCACCAAAGGAAACCAAGTAGCCATGGAATAAGAGGGAAGGTGCTCTCATGGATCAGTAACTGGTTGAAAGATAGGAAACAAAGGATAGCAATAGTCAGTTTTCACAATGGAAAGAGGTGAACAGCGGGGTCACCCAAGGATCTGTACTGAGCTCTGTGCTGTTTAACATGTTCGTTAATGATCTGGAAAAGTGGGTGAACAATGAAATGGTAAAGTTTGCAGACAATACAAAATTATTCAAGGTAGTTAAGTCTAGTGCAAACGATGAGGCAATAGAGAAGAATCTCACAATATTGGGTGACGAGGCAACAAAATGGTAGATGAAATTCAGTGTTCATAAGTGCAAAGTAATGCACATTGAAAAAAATAATCCCAGCTATATATATACAATGAGGGGTTCTATATTAGTTGTTACCACTTAAGAAAGACATCTTGGTGTCACCGTGGATAGTTCTCTGAAAACTTCTGCTCCGTGTACAACAGTGGTCAAAATGACTAATGGTGTGTTGGGAACTATTAGGAAAAGGATATAAAATAACACAGAAAATATAATGCCACTATATAAATCCATGGTGTGCCCACATGTTGAATTCTGTGTCCAATTCTGGTCACCTCATCTCAAAAAAGATGTGGTGCAAAAGGAAAATGTTTGGAGAAGAGCAGCAAAGATGATCAAAAGTATGGAATGGCGTCTGTACAAGGAGAGACTAAAAAGATTACGGCTGTTCAGTCTAGAAAAGAGATGACTAAGATAGGATATGATAGAGGCCTATAAAATCATGAATGTTGTGGGAAAAGTGAACAGGGAAGTGTTATTTACCCTTTCACACAATACAAAACCCAGGGGTTACCCAATGAAATTAATAGGCGGCAGGTTTAATACAAACAAGGGGAAGTACTTTTTCACACAATGCAAAGCTAACATGGAATTCCTTGCCATGAGATTTGTGATGGCTAAAAGTATAACCGTGTTAAAAAAAACCTGGATAAGTTCATAGAGGATAGGTCCGTCAATGGTTGTTAATCAAGATAGTCAGGGACTCAACTCCATGCTTGGGGTAACCCTAAACCTCTGACTACCAGAAGCCAGGTAGGTCACTCCATAATGCCACCGTCTGTTCATTCCTCCTAAATCTCTGCTACGGGCCACTGTCAGAGATAGGATACTGGGCAAGATGGACCATGGTCTGACCCACTATTGCAGCTCTTATGTTCTTATGGCATTGCTTTCTCAAATATTCTCCTATGGTTAATACTTAACATTCTTGAATAATGCAGGTCCATTGGCTGACTGGCCAAAAGGTGTTAAGTTGCATGGTATCAATGTTATGGCACTTATTTCAAGGCAAATGTGTCTTGCTCCAACTCCAGATGGAATCAGTGGGAATCTTTCCATTGACTTTAAATGGAGCTGGATTATGTCCATAACTCACACTTCTCTGAAACTCTCCAGGTGACTTCTGTAGTCTGTCTCAGGCTAATGGCTACATGATAGAACACTTGTCCAGAAAGCTGGAGACTCATCACTAGTCCCATTTGTGTCTTCTCTGGAGTTATTTTATTATTGTTTATAGCCTGCGAAATCTGGGTCCCCCCCAATAAGAAGGTAAAGAGGAAAATTCTCTCTTTGACAATTTTCATGTGTCTGGTATCATTATAAATATTTGATGCTATTAATGATAAATAGGATTTTGTAGAAATGACTATTTTCTTTGTATGTCAAAGGACAACCATAGAGTTTGTAATTTGATAATTTAGTCCATGTACCATGTTGTCCCTCTGGCATATTGACTTCAATAGGGAATTCCACTTAAAAGCTGATGGCACAATATAGCCTGTGTTTTTAACTAGAGATCCATGTAGGTAATTAAATACAGTACAGATAAGGAGAAGTTTTAGGATGAAGATGTTTGTGGGGCCTTCCAGGTATCTCCTACTCTTGAAAGGTGAACCTGCTTGGAACAATTATGCTGGGTTATATTATGGGATACTAGGAAAAATATGCATCCTTAAACATCTATTTTTTTCTTCATCAGATACAACACACACATCCTCTGGGCTTGATGCTGCTCCCATCGGCATCAATAGGAGTTGTGCCATTGGGAACAGGATCAGGCCATAAATGTATATAGCATGATATATATCATATATAGCATAACACCTATAATCCTCAACCTGATCAGGGACACACCATGATAATCACTGTACAAATGTTGTGGTCCAGTTTCTGATCCCCTTACTCATGCTGGGGAGGCACCCTTACGCCACAAATAGTCTTGTTACTGCGATGGGACATTTTGTGGAATAAGTCTTATTGTCTTTAAAGAAAGGCATCAGAATCTGGCTCTTTGTAAATGACAGTCCCTGCCCCAAAAAGATTTCAGTCAAAGAGACAAGCTGTGGGAACTGGGGATGGGAGAGACAGAATGAGATAACAAGAATACATAGTTGTTTTGTCATAGAATAGACGTGCACAATTTTCGTCGCCGGACGATAGCAGTAATATCACAGTTTGCCGGTGCCCAGCCATTATATGCCAGCAATGCCCCTCTGCTATCTACATCGGCCAAACTGGACAGTCTCTATGGAAAAGGATAAACGGACACAAATCAGATATTAGGAATGGCAATATACAAAAACCTGTAGGAGAACACTTCAACCTCCCTGGCCACACTAAAGCAGATCTTAAGGTGGCCATCCTGCAGCAAAAAAACTTCAGGACCAGACTTCAAAGAGAAACTGCTGAGCTTCAGTTCATCTGCAAATTTGACACCATCAGCTCAGGATTAAACAAAGACTGTAAATGGCTTGCCAACTACAAAACCAGTTTCTCCTCCCTTGGTTTTCACACCTCAACTGCTAGAACAGGGCCTCATCCTCCCTAATTGAACTTACCTCGTTATCTCTAGCTTGCTTGCATATATATATATATATACCTGCCCCTGGAAATTTCCACTACATGCATCTGACGAAGTGGGTATTCACCCACGAAAGCTCATACTCCAAAATGTCTGTTAGTCTATAAGGTGCCACAGGATTCTTTGCTGCTTTTACCGATCCACACTAACACGGCTACCTCTCTGATACTTCTGTTGTAATGATGTATCAATGAATTCTTTTTTGCTTCTATGTAGGCAAGATGAATGTCCTCCCCATTGGAGTCCAGGGTCTTGAGAACCTGTAGCCTTTTCTGCATTCTGATGGAGGTTTCTGTGTGTGCACAATGTAGAGATACTGCCCTACTTTTGTTTAGCAGAGATATACAGCAGTGGGCCCACATGACCTATGCTTTTATCTGGCAGGTGAATCACAAAGCTTGAAAATGATAAGTATCTTAGTGGGAAAAGTTATTACCTTTCCATCACAAAAGCTTGACAGATGAGCTGAGGTCTACCCTTTCTAGCATTAAAAGCAAAATGTTGCAACCTACTGATTAGTCTTTAGATGCACACCAGATATCTGGCTCCACTGTGCAAAACATTAGTCCCCTGGGCCACTGTCCCATAGTTTCACTCTTTAGAAGAGCCTTGCATCTCATAAATCTGCCATTCATTTCAAACAAACATTCTGCTTGCCTCAGAAATTACTTCCCGCACTTGATATGAAATATTCTGCAATATATTGTAAAACGAATGCTGAATTCACTGTTTAAATCAGAAAGCCAGTTTTATTTAAACGGATCATTTATTGCTACCTTCATGCTGTGTATTTATTGCAAGGATATTGTTACAGTTCTTTCAGTTTTGAAAATGTAAGTTGGATTTTCTCTTTCAGGTTGCCATCTGGTGTGCTGCTAACAGTCTCAGAGAGTAAGAGGCCATCTGTTAATACTTTTCCAGGAAGCTTTTTATAGAGCAGTGAAGTGGCAAATCTCAAAAACACATTGTAATGACTTACAAGATCTTGGGTATGTGTACAAGTATAGGTTGATATTTTATTTCTATCAGCAATATTAGCTGATCAGGGTAGGGAGAAAAGGAAGAAATGAAAGAAAACTCACACCCAAATGCACATGCATCTACATCTTCCTGGATCTGAGGCATGTATGAAGTTTTTCTGTTTTAACATAAAATTATAATGAGCCTAACTCTGAAGTCCTCTTTCAGTTTATACTTAGTCTATACTCAGACAGGACTCTCATTGACTTCAATGGGAATCTTGCCTTAATAAGAACTCAATAAAAATAATAATAAAAACTCAGTAAGTGTTTCAGAATTTGGCCCAATAATATTCAAAAGGTATGTAGCTCACATACCATATGTGGGTATTTGTTTCCCTCCAGTGGCTGGCCTCCATAAGAAGGTGATAAGTCTGACATGGCAGCTCAATAGGGGAGTAAGTCCTTTAGCACAGTGGTTCTCAACCAGAGGTACACATACCCCTGGGGTACACAGAGGTCTTCCAGAGGGAACATCAACACCTGTATGTATTTACCTAGTTTTACAACAAGCTACATAAAAAGCACTAACAAAGTCAGTACAAACTAAAATTTCATACAGACGATGACTTGTTTATGCTGCTTTGTATACTATACACTGATGTAAGTACAATGTTTACATTGCAATTGATTTATTTTATAATTACATGGTAAAAATAAGAAAGTGAGCAATTTTTCAGTACTAGTGGTCTGTGACACTTCTGTATTATATGTCTGATTTTGTAAGCAAGTAGTTTTTAAGTGGGGTGAAAGTTGGGGTACACAAGACAAATTAGACACCTGAAAGGGGTACAGTGGTCTGGAAAGGTTGAGAGCCACTGCTTTAGCACAAACCGTGCAATCTCTGTTTTTAGTGCAAGATGTTCTGGGGTCATTCTCTGCTGATATCCCATGGCTGACAGTTGTCATAGGTGCCTCTCCACATGCAGAGAGAGAAGGTTTTAATGCACCCCTTGGCCAGAGGAGCCAAATCGAAAGTGCTGTCCAGCTATTGGTGTCAGGGTTGGTGCAGAAGAGTGAGTTCTGGCAATTGGGGTCTTATATCCTGCCAGTCACCATATCAACAAGGTGTTTTTCCCACAGGGGTATAGGTTGGGATTATATTATATTTCCATTACAGCATGAGAAGGATGGTGCCCTGGAAACAGTTTGAATTTTTCCTCAATATCCATGATAAAAATTGTGACTTATTGCTTAAACTGTCAGACCTGCATAAAGTGTACATTTGTCCATCACAAGGACTCACAAATCCCTCTTTCCTCTGGAGAAGGAGTGAATTACTTTGTCCCTATTCATGGGGCAGTTAACAGGTTACCAACTCCTGTGATTTTTATTATGAATCTTGCAATGTTTGTTATTTTTCTTAAAGTCCAAGATACTGGAATCATGAGAATCTCACCTTTAATTTCTTTTAAAAGTAAGTTTCTTGAGCTCACGGTTGCAGAGAAAAGCTTTAAAATATTAAGTGAGGGCAATCTAAAGGCTCAGGAACTGGAAGGCGAATAAAAGAACCCAACATTATTAATTTAATGATTTAATGCCAATCTCATGGTTTAGGGGATTGACTCATCATTTTTGAATGCTTAATGTTGGCATTAATTCCCCTCCACGTGCCCAGTGCCCTACTTTGACAAGAGGAGTGGATCCAGGGCCAACCCTGGAGAGTTGGGAGATACAGGCTGCCAGATTTGGAAACAGGTGGCAGAGAGGCAAAAAAAAGTGAGGTCCAGGTCCCATTGCCCACATCACAGCTTGTGTGGATGACACAACTTCAGCCAGCCTAAGTGCTAGTTTCTCTGGCTTAGGGGTGCTCAGTGGGATTGGAAGTTAGTTAATTATTTGTGGTTAATGTGTTTGTGAAATGGAACTGGAGAGATAGGATGAGGTTTCAGGGGGGGCCTAGATTGGGAAGGGACCAGAGGGTCAGGACTTAAAGCCTGGTGCTGGCAGTTGAGAGACAAACAGCAGAGCCTCAGCATTCAAGGCTGGCTTCCCTGTGTGATTGACAAGGCCCAGCTTATTACTGCTCTGCCTGCTGGCTGCATCACTGTTTGCGGCTGGAACAGGTAAGTCCCAGGGAGCTGATAATAATGCTGTGAAAGGTGATCTGTGTTCCTGGAGAAGCGAAGGAGATAAGTGCCGGTGTCCTCATTGTATAGAGTGGGAAACTGAATCACAGAGAGGGGAAGTGAATTGTCCAAGGTCACACAGCAAGGTTAGTGGCAGAGTAATGGAAAGAACTTGGGTTTCTTGAGTACCAGTCCAACCACTCCCCAATTCTTTTTGGTGATGCAGCATCGGTACAGATAGCATCTGCTTGTCCTAAGTATGCATTCTGGGCGTGATCCTGAGAAGTGCTGAGCTTCACCTTCAGTGGCTGAGAACCTTAACTCCCACAGCAACCAGTGGGAGCAGAGAGCAGTGAGGGGGCACTTAGCCTCTTTCAGGAAAGGGCCCTCTGCGATCACTCAAAATAGCATGAGAGTGCTTGAGAGCTTTTGGGGAATGGAAAATCCTGATTGCCTGGGCAGGTGGCAATGGTCTATTATACAGCAGGGATTCTCAGACTTTTGTACTGGTGACCCCTTTCACACAGCAAGCTTCTGAGTGAGACTCCCCCTTATACATTAAACATATTTTTAAAATATATTTAACACCATTATAAATGCTGGAGGCAAAGCAGAGTTTGGGGTGGAGGCTGACAGCTTGCGACCCCTGTGTAATAACCTCGTGACCCCCTGAGGGGTCCTGACCCCCAGTTTGAGAACCCCTGTTATATAGAGACATGATGCAGCATGGCTTGCTAGGACATTAATACACTTCTCAGGTGGCTGAAAGCACTCTACCTTTGGCCTTGGGGCTTACAAAGCACAAGCACCATCTATTAATGGCCCAGTAAAACACACCTTGTCGTATTTTAATGCTGTAATAATTCACTCCCTGGCTTTGTCTACCTCTACAGCAATAAACAGGATTTCACACTGACGTTCAGTGTTTCTGCCTCATTCTCTGTGGGTCCAGTCCCGCTCCCATTTAGAATAATGACAAAACTCCCATGGTCTTCAGTGATGTAGAATCAGAAAGCTGTGTCTACACTATGAACGAGGGGTGTTTTCCCCTGCTTGTGTACACACAATCACCCTGGCTCTCATTGAGATGGAGTTGCTGGTGGTGGGAAGAAGGAAACACCTCAAAGAACTAGCTAACATCTGCTCAACATTCTCCATTGGGGATATTTGCTACTTACCCTTGAGCTCTTTCTAGATTCCTCACTGATGCTAGAGAGGCAAATAACGACGGCGGCTAGAAATGCCTTCTTCTACCTATGGCTGATGGCTACAGCTTGGCCATGATGATCCATGCATTTGTATATTGTAATGAAAACACAGGTCATGAAAAATCTTCAGCTTGTCCAGGATGCAGCTGCCTGTGCTGGTTCCCCATTGAAGACCAGATCAAATCAAGTGATTTTCTGGACCCTCACTAGTTGGGCCCAAGCTACCTGTGGGCCAACCTCTCCCCAATGATAGAGAAAATGCAGTGACCTGGGTGAAGTGACACTGGTGTAAACTGAGAACAGAATCCAGCCCGAAGTGTCAAAAATCTGACTTTCCATAAGTGTGATTTGTTTTATTTTTACTATCTCACTAATTTGACTTTGGGGGTCTTAGCCAGCATGACTGATTTATTAGTGTAACAAAACATCAGCTGTGAGTCTGGTTTAGGGTTGAGTTTGTTAATTGAATGCTCATGGAGAGCTTAAGAATCATTGAAACACCATTTGCATTTCAGCCTCCACAGTAAGGATGGGTATTTTGTTTTGAGGATTTTTTTTTTCCCCTTAGCCAACTGGTACAGCAGTTGAGATAGCTGAAGCTTTCGCGTGCCTCACAAACACCATCTGTTATAACCCAAGACACAAATACTGCAAGTGATTAGTAATATAAGCCAATGTTGCAGCTGTATATGGTGTGGAAAACTGATAGAACCACAACTTCCTTTGTAAGCCCGACATGCAGAATAGTGCATTTGTGGTTTGTCTAAGCTTTTGCATTCATCAATTAAAGATTAACTTTCGGCTGCTATGGAGACACGTACATGTTAGATTACAGAAAAAAAAATTGCTGTGAAGAAAGCAAGTGGCTTCCTCACAGGAAGCACTGTTAAAGCCATATATAGCATTTAGGGGTCCACAGAGTGAAATATTTTCAGGGGCCACATCCCCTGTGCTTTGTTAGAGGAGTCCTTGTTGGATTCTTATTCTGGAATCCACAGTATAGTCTCTTCAGTCCCATTCTTAAAGTCATGAAACATTAAAAATATACATATACCGGGGACTATTCAGCTGTTTTAGACACTGATAGATTACAATAAATACTGCTAAATTGCTACTGTGTGCTCACAGCAACATCTTCAAGTTCTGCTGCTGGTTTTCCTTTCTTTATTTGTCACCTAAAGGCATCTGCATTGATTGCAGTAACTGGCTTGTGCTGGATACCCAATAACCCAGAAACACCATATGTGCACATATGTGTGTGTGTGAGAGAGAGAGAGCCTGACTTTTGAATACAGGCAGGATCGTTGTACCAGTGGATCGCGACCAGTGATTTTCATCTTTGGAATTAAGTGTATTCAGGACATGGTTCCAGCTAGGTACTGGAGTGTTTCAGTGTCATGGTGGGACACTTCTGAAAGGAAAAGGAACAAATAAAAATCAAGTACTATAGAAGTATTGACAATGATTTAAACAAACAGCTAGGGCAAAGCCCCAGAGAGAGTTTGATCTTTTGGATTTGCCTTGTTTCCAGGCAATACATGCCCCTTTGCCATCATCCTGTACCTGGGCTTCTTCAGCTCAATTTGTCAGGGTGAATAGTGATAGGTAGCAGCACATAACTGGTATGAAGTTATCTGTGGACTTCCCCTGTAGATGAAAATTTGCCAACAGGTATCACTGTCTGTCTGACACATGACACACCTCATGTTGTGAGAACTTGGCCAGATCCTAATTCTAACAACTTCCACTTCTCCCCATATATATTATAGGTTAAGGGGCCACATTTTCAAAGAACCAGAGAAAATGTGTACAATGTTTGCTGGTGCAAATTATTATTGCTGTTTATTTCCACACTGTGATATATGTGCATGGCGTTTTCCAGAAATGTAAGAAGACAAAGGTCCCGACTGTAGATTGCCACGTACTTTTAGGGGCGAAAGAAAAATGCAGACCTGTTATTTACCAGGATGCACGTGGCAATAGACTGTATAGGTAAGGGATGCAAGGAGGATATGAGTCACGATGCAAACTGCAGGCACGCACACAACTAAAATTAATTAATTTAAAGTTTTATTGGGGATAGTTACAAGGGGTAGGGAGCAGCGTATGATTAGCTAATAGGGTTAATTGAACTTAAAACATACAATGGCTAAAGTATTTACTATTAAACAATATTTATAAACAAAGATGCAGTAAACAATATTTATAAACACAGATGCAGCATTTAGTAATAACCAATACTTACGAATACAAACCAACTCATAACGACCGGCAAACGTAGAAACTCTGCTTAAAACACGTGAGCTGAGAGAGGCTTCGAGATGATCAGGCTCGGTTACGGGTGTGCACAAGGTACACAGGATTCGTTTTTCTTTTTCCTCTTCTGCCTGCACATGGCAGACCAGCCTAAAATACCCACTATGACATCATAGAAGTGTCATGGGGGACGGGGCCCAAAAACTGTGTGTGTTCGTTTCTGATTGGTACAAGCAAAGTTTACACCAAGTAGGGGAGCAGGTGCCTGAAAGTCTGGCTTCGCCCCCAAAAGGTGAGGAAATGCATATAGTTCAGAATGCCTTTAACACTGAATGACAAAGGAAGAGGCCAGGGCAATACCGGTATGGGCAAGTCTTTTAGGATGCAGACAAGAACTTATCTTAACACCGACTAAAGGATCTTAGGTTCCAAGTAGTCCATATTAATGATAATATGGGCAATTATTAAGATACACCTTCATTTAGACATGACAGTGTGCAATAGTCAATGCCACATAAGATAATGCTGCAAACCAATCTGGACTCAACACTTAAAATAGCTGTAGAGTGGACTAATTAAGGACCAGGCTGTGGCCTGTCTCTCTCTGCCTTGTACCAGGGAGTACAAGGCGCTATCTCATTCCCTTATCCACACCACCTCTTCCAGTGTGTGTGGGGAAGGCTCTGCAGAACCACTAAGCTCCCACTCACGCATGTGGATGAGTGGGAGGCGGTCATGCCTCTGCTCATCCAGTGCACTGGGGTCATAGCTGTGCAACATGTCGGGGATAATACACTGCAGAGACAGCGACAGAGAGTGAGAGAGCTTATGACTCCTGAGTTGCTCCAGGCCCAGCATAACATTGGGCTGAATCTAGATTGCAAAAGAGCTTTCTAGCCCTAAGTATAAAGTCCTTCCAGAAGTTCATTCTGTTCTTTCAATGACTCTTGTTTAAATAAAGGTGAAGTATTTCAGAGCATTTCAGAGCCGGCACATTTTAATGTCCCAGTAGTTGGCCTTTGCTGTATTATGCAGCGTAAGTCAGCAGCATTGTGAATGGTCATGATTTAAATGACTAAATTTACTGTAGATTAAATATTTGCCTTTCATGTTTGATGCCTGATTAACTGAGAATTACAAATTCAAGTACACAGTCCTTTTCTTATTTGTAGACTTGCAGCTTTCTGTTTTAATGGCTAATAATAAACTCTCCCCTTCTGGCTGTTTTAATATATTGCATCTGATCCTGTTTCGACAAATCGCTCAGCAGTTTAGAAGACTCTTTGTTTCAAGGAAATAAATAACATCCTGTTGACCCCATAGAAAGGGAGGGATTTGTTTTTTTTGTCCCTTGAAAAATGTTGTAACCCTTCAGACTGGCCAATGTCACTTGTAAGTGTCTGATAGTGCTATTTTAGAGGGGGAAAAAAGGGTCACTTTATTGAACCAAAGAGAGTATATAATGGTTATTGAGGTACCTAGGGGAAGGATATCAAGGCTTTACTTACTACATGAATGTCTGTTCTTGCTTTGAAAAATCATCTTGCATGTGAGATTTGTCTCTGCTAAATGCATTGTCTTTACAATTGCAATAGCTTTTCTTTTTTAATTACAAAATGCTGACAAGATGTTTTGCAATGACATATTATAACTACATTAACCAGGTACATTAGTATCCATGTATGATGGTAATTGATGCTTTCTTTTTGTCACTTACATAATGAACCTTCTGCCACTACAGAATAAAATATTTATCTGGAATGTAAGCTTATGCAAAGACCAAGGATTGGAGGGAAAAAAGACTGCCTGCACTGAATAATTGTTACCATCTCATTGTCCTTTGTAAAATTGTTAATTAAGGCCCTTAATAAGCAGTCTGTACTCACATTAGTCCCACTGAAGTCAAGTTGCTATGCTATGTGCATCCATTTGCTTACATGTAGTGTTAACAGACGGCAGTTAATACATCACACTCATTACAGAGGAATCCAAATTCCATCTTGATAACAAACATACATTTTGCTGGGCTTCTTATAATTCATGCCTTTCCACTCCCATTTTTGACGATACAGAAAACGTAATAGGATTCTTAAGGAGCTTAAACAATTTCCACCCCAGCTATTAGAGAGACCAGGTAGGTGAGGTAATATCTTTTATTGGACCAGCTTCTCGGTGGTGAAAGAGACAAGCTTCTGATCTGAAGAAGAGCTTTCTATAGCTCAAAAGCTTGTCTCTTTCCCCAACAGAAGTTGGTACAATAAGCGATATTACCTCACCCACTTTGTCTCTCTAATAGCCAGGGACCAACACAGCTACAACAACACTGCAAACACCGCAGCTACTGTCACTTAACCCTGTCGGGGGCTGGGAAGTGTCATTTGTTTTTCGGGTGCTCGGTAGAATTTCCTCTGCTGAGCAGGGGCATTTTAAGTGACAAGGGGATTGCATATTTCCCTTGTTCTGGTTACAAGCTATTTTTTGCTTGTATATTGATGGGATATGATTGCAGCTCGTGTGTATGCAGCAAGCTTACTTTTATCAAGCTAGTTGGGATACCAGAGCAGTGAAGTTGCGGCAGCATGGGCTTCTGGCCCTCTCAGAACCCTGGCTAATTACCCAGGCAGCTAGTGCTGAAACCTCCCGTTGTGGCGTCACTGCTAGTTAGATTAAAGCGAGCCCGGGTACGTCCAGCTGCTTACCCAGGACTTTGTGCGCTCTGTAAGCATGGCATTCTGTGTAAAAATCAGTGAATGTGGTGTGATCAGAGATATCCATTTAACTCATAACTGTAAGGAAGTTAGTCCTGTTATACTTGGCGATTGCACCAATGTACACCAGGAGTAACTCCACCGAAGTCAATGCAGGTATACGTAGAGCTGTGGAGAGAGCTCTGTCCCTACCAGAAGCACCCGGCCCTGGTCCTGGCCCCAAGGCAGGGGAAGAGCAGGGTATAGAGGCTGGGGCATCTGAGACTGGCCTTGAGATAGGAGAACAGGGCAGGGAAGAGGCACCCGAACCTGAACCTGGGGCAGAGGGGAGAACAGAGCAATGAGGCAGGAGCACCCTGATGTTCCCGAAGGCCAAATAGGAGGGCCTATTACTTGGCCGATTCGGCGATACTGAGGGTAGGCAAGCCATGGGGTGTGTCTGCTACCTGGGGACAGGCATGCTTATATGGTGGTGGGTGTGTGGATCTGGCAAGAGAACTTCTTTCCTGTCTCCGTCCTCCATATTCTGCGCAAACCTAACTGGCTGGGGCAAGGGAGTGCCAGGCAAACACCAGAATTAACTCAGTCCCCTGGGACTGGATAGACTTGGGGCCCCTCTACAGACCCAGGGAATCCCTCACCTGACAGATCTACCAGTGTGAGAGGAGAATCCCGTCCATTAAACCTAAAATCTGTCTTTCTTTTGTTGTGAAATGACTGATTGCTGGTAAAAGAGTTGCCTCCCAACACAGAGATTGCTGCTGTTCTCTACACCTCCTCTTCTTTTTCAAGTGATCTAACCTGTCACGTCAAGCGTTTCTCTGAAAAGAGTGGGAATTGTGAAGCTTTAATGTTTCCCTGATGGTAGTCTGCCACCTTAACAAATCTCTCACTTTTCAGAAGATGATACTGCCAATCATCATGCTAGGCTGAAAGACACCGTTCATTGTTAATTAATTATTAGCTGTCAACTCAAAGACTTTGTTGAAGTAAGAACATTCTTGCAGATTATAGATTTCCTCCTGTTTAAACTTTATGTTTAAAGGACACTAAATACCTTAAATATCAAAGTAAGTTGAAATTCTTTCATACCTCTCTTTTCCACAGGTGACCTGCTTGAGGTACAATATTAATTATAAACAGAATGAAGATGCTGTAGCATCTTCTTGTGGATTTATGTTTGCATAATGAAAGAGCTAAAACGGGGGAAGTTTCCTTTCTTTGCTTCAGTGAGAACTACTGGTCCCTAGACTGCCTGTGTGTCTGTCCTATCTGTAGGCAAGAAACAAAAGTGGAAAATTGGACTTTCTAGGAGCATATTTGGGGAGGAAGTATAGTCTAAGGAACTGAACTGGGGAATAATATCCATGCCTGGCCCTGCCATGTAAGCCTTTGGGCTTAAAAACACAGAACATTTTAATTTCACTCCCAGTCGCTCTCTGTAAGAATTTGGCCAAGTAATTGCAGAGGTAACTTTTTAACTCACAAGCACCAAAATCCACATTTAGTCTCTTAAAGAATAAGGATGATTTTCAGAGGTGCTGTGCACCAACAGTTCCTGTTTCAGTCCATTCGTGTAGGTGTCCTCAGTAATTCTGGGTATAGGTGTCTAACCATAGGCTCCCAAGGCTTAGTCCTGCAGATGTTTACTTGCATGACTAGCCAATGGGACTACTCAGATCAGTTAAGCTCCACGTGTATGTAAGTGTTTTTGCAGCATGAGACACAAGTTTAAAAACATTTGCCTCAGCTTAACCATATAAAAGGGGGCATTCTGAGGCTTAATTAACTTGCTCTGTAAAAAAGCGCTTTGAGATCCTTGGGTAATAATGATACTCAACACTTGTACAGCACTTGAAATCTTCAAAGCACCATACCCAATGGTAACCAACTAATCCCAAACGAATTAGCTAAAAGGCACTATAAAAGTGCCAAGTGTTACTATTTGTCTTAGTATTATTTAATCATAAATTGCCTCAAAGTGAAGTGCGACTGTATGAGATGAGAGACACAGTAATTAAAGGCCTTGATTTAATATTTTAAAATTATTCATTGCACTTCAACAGGGCTCTTGGAAAAATTTCATTCCTCCCAAAATACATAGTGCACATTTTAATTTTTGTAAACACTGCCTCATTTAAGAGCCTTTCCCCTTCTAATCAGCCGTGTGCCCTTTGAATGCCGTGATGCCAAAAGGAGACAGAGTTTGGTGACTAAGAATTTGGCCAAGTTTCAACATAGCCAATTGGGGTGTGTGTGTGTGTGTGTGTAAACGAAGTCTTTCTTGACTATGTGTGTGGTATGTGCTGCATGACAATGCAGTTATGAAAGCCACTGTAGCAGTGTATTACTTACTCTGCCTCTGAGAGAGAAGCTCCAGCAGACCTTAAAGAGGACACTTCTCAACATGCCAGGGAGTGGCTATATTCTTTACATTGGTTTCAGGAAGCTATGAGCTGGGGTAAATAGACAGCAAAATTCAAGGCCCAAGCACCATTTATTCGGAGGGCGGAACTGGGACTTGCGTGGGGTGTCTGCCTGTGCTGGCTTGGTGCACAGGGATGGATGTCACCAAGAGAATTGCAATGAGCTTTAGGACAATTTTGTGCTTAGGGGTAAAGTGAGGAACAGTTCTATTTGCTCATCTTTCTAAGACACTGAGCCACATTTCTCTCCTATGGAACTCTATTGAACTGCATGGAGTTGCACCAGGGATGAATGTGGCCCGATGAGCCAACGTGTCCTCTTGTTTAAACCCATTTTCTGTTGGTATAGCTCCATTGACTGGTAGAGATGTGTTACAACTGTGTGAGAGGAAAATTGGGCCCCATATGCTTAACCATGAGGTAGAGTGAGCAACTTAAGAGATATAAGGAGGGAACTGCTGTGGCAGGGAAGCTACATGACATTTTGATGCTGTGCTGAGAGAATATGGCAAAAATGGTGACCTAATAAAACTCTTTTAAGATTTCATTACATTCCAGGTCTTTATCCTAGATTTGCTCTTTCAGAGGCAAAAACCGATGTTTTCCTAGTAATCTGTTTAATTTAACACTTCACACTTGCCTAAATTCTACCCAATACAGCTTGGTACACATCCCTATAAATCATCAGAGTTGTCATTTGCAGATGAAGTGCAGCCCATAACTTGTCTGCAGAAGGGTGAAGACAAGAGAAAGGGGTTTTGTGGTTTGTTTTGGATTATTGGTCTGGGGATTTGTGAGAAGATGGAAATTCTGAGCCAGATTCTGCTGTAATGGCACTGGGGTAAATCTTGAGTGATCCTAGTGGCTTTGAGGGCATCAGCAGGGATATACTGAATGTACACGCAGAAGGATTTGGGCCTGTGCCTGAGTCTATGTAGGGTCTTTCCTTTACAAAAAAATCCACCATTTTTTGTCAACAATAGACTGGAGCATTTATTAAAAGATTTACACCAGTTATAAAGAGTCTAAAATGGAGTTTTGGAACCTTACAGACACACAGGTATAAAATATATAGAATTTGTCAGGAAAAATTATTTTTCTGATGCTTACCCTTATATCAGTATATTACTGAGTAGATCTCAGACAGTTAAAATATAGCAGGAATTTTATAAAATAATATAAGATTAATGGGTCAGATCCTCAGCTGGTGTAAATTGGCTTAGCTCCTTTGACTTCAAATCAAAACATTTAATTATTCTTGACTCTAAAGAGAAAACAAAAAAGAACGCAAGAAAATTCATTGCTTTGTGTCTGTCACTTTGGCATGTCTGTTGGATCACCTGGAATAGCATGGGTCTTATCTAGATACCAAAACTTTGTTAAATGAGTCAGAGTTATAACACAGATGTCTTGGAGGGCTTTGGAGGAAATTCAGAGAAGCCACGCAGGCTGAGATGTGAAGTATTTACAGTATTGAGCCACTTAGATTGTACTTCTACTGAGTCACTGTGCTCTCTTGAGATGACTTTTCTGTGACGCTAAAGAAGGAAAAGGGGGGAGGCAAGATTCTGCTGCTCTTAATCATGTTGAGTTGTACCTTATTCTTCAGGGAGTCCTGTCGATCTGAATGGAAAGACTTGAACAGAGTAAGGCACTGCTCAGTTTGAGCAAGGAAGGCAGAATATTGCCCTTGTTACCGGATATATCTGCATTACACTTTATCAGAAGGGTTATTTAATCCCCAACCTCTCCCCACCTCCTCCACCCTGTAAATTATAATTATTCAAAAAAGCACATTAGGCAACTCAGTAACTGAAGGTAAATGTCAGGGATGATCTTTTATGTAGCAATAATCCATTGTAAAGCAGTGCACCGGGCCATAGCCCAACCTCACTTACGCAAGACACGCAACTGTGTTGATTTCAATCGGTGAGAATTTAGCTCACAATCCGGGGCAGCGGGGGTGGGGGGAATCTGCAGCTCTGCAGGGTTGTGCAAGGCTTGGAAGGTGGTGGATCCGGGCTCTGTGGAAGTCTGTCCTAGTCCTTGCTGGCCTTTGGGTTGAGCATTGCTGACAGGGCAGTACAGAGATCAGCTGGGGAGAACTACTAACGCAGTATCAGGGGAGATAGAGGGACACTGTTGACAATAAAGGGCTCTTTACATTTCATGTAGGGGCAGATTCTGCTCTCAGTTACAGGAATGGAATTCTGAACTATGCTCACATCTTATGCGATGGGCGAGAAAGCCTCTTCACCCACTGCTAATGTTGCTGCTCACCCAAAGATTTTCAATAGTGCTGGCGCCCTTTGATGAATTGGGTAGATATTCGTGTTTCACGATAGTTGATCTGAGCCCTTCATTGCCATGCAAAGCATTAAACGCTGTGATTACATTTTGAATCAAGCATCAAGTGGGTTCATGATGTATTCAAGTGCACTCATCATCGCTTAAGCCTGTGGGGTTTTTTTATTCCATTTATTTTCTTTCTATCCTGCACTGTACTTACAAGGAAATTCAGCTTTTTTTTTTTTTTTTTTAACATGAAGCCTGTGCATACAGGAGTAGATTCTCAGCTAGTGTAAGTGAGTATAGTTCCACTGACTTAGCACCAGCAGAAAATTCATTGATTTATAGCAAGTGAGGACCTGGCCATAGTGTCCAATATCTCTGTGCTTGGATCACCTTTGTGCTTGTACCTCTGCTCTTGTGTCTGTCTTCATTGCCTCTACGTCTCTCACTCTTTCTTCCAGGCCCCTTTGTGCTTTCTTTTCCCAGACCCTCCTCCCTTGCTGCGCATTTTGAACCTACTTGCTTGTGTCTAGGCGTTCTCTTAATACTAATGTTTGGCCATTCTAGTGCGTTGTACATCACTGCTTCCACTCACTGTTTTTAATGCTTCCTGGGGAAGATATTTCCTGGTTTTTTTTCCATCATGCTGCTTTGATAGTTTGGGAATCTGCTGCAACAAATGCACCCGAACCCTAACAAACACTTTGAATAAACTGTTTTCACAGATCATGGCCTATTCTGGCCTCTTTAGTTCTGCATGTAAAGTTTTGAACCCAAACCCACAAAGCATAAGTCTCAGATTCAGTCATTTTTAGCGAATGCTCTATATTGTACTATTTAGTCCTCTCATTTCCTTCTGTCTGTCACTCGGTGTAGTGACAAGAGATTACGCACAATTCTAAATGTTTTGTCCGAGTGTTTTTGTCATGACTTAGGATCTCTTAAAGGAAAACCTGCCAGGTAAGACTTAAACTCTAGAAAAACTAGACTCGCCCATTCTGAAGGTGGAGCATTCTCACCTGAGATTTATCCTGAGGAGTGTGGGTGTGGAACCTGGCACATAGAAGTGCAAGACAAAAGGTGCTGAGCAGAACAGGGTATACAAGTGAAGCTGATTCTGTCGGAAGTGCCTCTACATGGCCATCAAGGTGCTGCTGTCAAATAAGAGTGGTAAGGTCACAGAGGGGGAATGCATAGCTAATCAACTCATTTACACACTGAGGGTCACACTTAAGGCAATGACTCCTTAGACCCCAATCTATCTCTTTTGTACTCTGAACTTTTGGGAGACCAAGTGCACAAATACTTGGGGCAGTCAGCTGTTCTGTGTGGGGAATGACACCTTAACATACTCGTGCCTCTGCCTAACCTAGTTTCACATTTGCACTGGGATACAATATCCTTTTGAACCCCCTGTTGTCCCTTACACAAGCATTTCTCTTCCTGGAATGAAGGGTAAAGAAAGAACAGGCAGTATTCTTAAACCAAGCGTTTAATGTGAGTAATTGAACCAGGAGTTCCTGTTTAAATGCACAGCTGTGGGTTAGCAATTGTCCCCTTGGCTGAAAGTATTTGGATAGAGAGCTGTTCTGAGGAACAGAGAACATTTATTCTAAAGCGGTGCAGATACTGAATGCTCCAGGCAAGTTGATTCACTGGAGAGAATTCTAACCTCGCTCAGAGCTCAAGAGGAACATTTTTAGATTATTCTCGCTATTTAGGGAGAAAAGGGTAAGGAGAGAGAAAGTAGAGGGCTGCCATACTTGGGATCACTGTTGGGTAGACTTCAAAGTCCCTTTTGTGATGTTAAAATCTCTCTCTAAGGTGGAGTTGACCAAATGAAATGGTAACAGAGACAATGGAGGCTAGATCTCAGCTGGTGGAAATCAGCATAGCTTTGCTGAAGCTATACCAATACGCTAGCTGTGGAGCTGGTCCATAATCTCATGGGACAAGTGTTTGATGATTAAGCCACCTAATAAGTCAAAACTGTGGTCTCACCAACTAATGGGAACATACTACAGCCAACAATACAAAAGATATACTCAAAGGAATTTTACCAATTTCTCCCTATTGTTTACACACCATGAAGAAATGAATAGGTCACCTAAAATATTGCCTCTGAGGAGATAGGCACTATGAAAATGTCACCTAGATAAATAAGAACCCAAAGTCCCAGTATCTTAAGTAGCTAGACTATCGATTAAAGAATCATGATAAATGAGTAGAGGGCTGTGAGTAAGATCAATATCATCAACCTTAAAAGTCAATCTCCAGGACCGGCTTGAACAGAGACACTAAAAAACTGCACTCTGGAGAGCCACAAATTTCGGTTTAGTGGTGGTCTAGAGGCTTTTAGTTTTTTGGGGACCATTTCCTTTTTGTATGAATAAACTTTAAAGAAATGTAGGAGATGCACATTTAGAATTTACAAACATCCCCAGACTACAAACTTTGGAAGTCTACATAAAGAAAGCCGCAGAAAGATACAGATGCTAAATATAATCGGTCTCAAGAGCTTTCAGAATATCTGAGGATACCTTTAGAATGTCCTGATAACATGTAGGGAAAATCTTTGCATTATAACAGGGGTTGGCAACCTTTCAGAAGTGCTGTGCCGAGTCTTCATTTATTCACTCTAATTTAAGGTTTCACGTGCCAGTCATACATTTTACTTTTTTAGAAGGCCTCTTTCTATAAGTCTATAATAGATAACTAAACTATTGTTGTTTACAAAGTAAATAAGGTTTTAAAAATGTTTAAGAAGCTTCATTTAAAATTAAATTAAAATGCAGAGCCCCCAGGGCAGTGTGAGTGCCACTGAAAATCAGCTCATGTGCCGCCTTCGGCACAGGTGCCATAGGTTGCCTACCCCTGATTTAAATCTTATTTTGAGGTCTTCTGGGTTGGACTCAGGCAGTGAATAGACCTGATGCTGGTCTCCTGCACAGAAGTGAATTTCATTCATCTGAAGTGGGGATTGCACAGAGCCTCCAACAAAAGGCAGCACTGAAACTGCCCCCCTGAAATGACAAACTCTCGAGAAACAGTTGAACAATTGTCTGGAGAGTTACTTAGTAGCAAGCTGTCATTTACAATCATGAATACACAAAGATATGTCCAGCAAGTGTTTGTGCACAGAATTCACCCCAAATCTGTCAGAAACTGTAGGTACATTTTTAGGAGTTTCACCTTTGTTTTCTGCAAGGAGTGATGGTGGTTCCAAAATCTAGCTGGTACAGTAGCATGTAAAATAACTTTTAATCTTTTCAGGACTGTTCTTGCTTGGCAGAAAGTTCTATAAAATGTTAGGGAAATGTTTGCAAAATTGATCAAGCTTGTCCCAAATCAATATTGTTAACAATTTTTTTTAAAAAAAACAACAACCCTCCATTAGAAGTGCTAAATGAGGATCATAATGAGCTATCCAAAGTCTTGCCAACTGAATTTAATCACTTTCTGATCCCAATAGCCACACAATTCAACTCTTCCTTAGCATAATTAAGCAAGTGACAATAAGGATGTTATTCCAAGACATGGTAATGAGATGCTGTGCGGCCTGAATTCAGCTGGAGGGGAATTCCTATTAAATATTTATTGTATGTGCAGCTTCTTCAGTAGCTTTCAGAACTATAGAAAGGGAAATTTAGCAACATTTTTCAATTTAGCCTTTTTCTTCTGAAATGAAAATGTTAAAAACTGAAGCAAGGTAGCCACTTGGTTTTAGGCTTACTCTAATTTTTGGCCTGAGGGCTGTGTTCAGCATCAATAAAAATCATAGTTTATGTAGGAGGAAAATAAATGGGAGGAAGGAGGTCAAAATACACAAAAATAGAAATAGAAGAATGAAGAGGAAGTAGGCATGAGACAAACCAATTTGGTGCCTTACTAATGTTCAGGTCAATGGGAATTAACTAATGATGGACTGGAGGATGTGGAAGGAGTACAAGCTCAAAGGGGTACCGAAATCATGTGGAAATGGAAGTAATTGAGTGAGGGAGATAAAGGTCTGCGCCAGTGAACTAAGAGTTTTAAGTGTAGTGAAAATTTGAATCTAGATACAGAGAGAAATGAGCTAAATTTGAAGTACGCTTTCCTCTGCTCCTTTGGACACTTCACAGAGGAGTGTAAAGAACTGTGGAAACCATGGCCAGCCTAAATTAACTGAGACTATGGAAAGGCTGCACATACGTCGGTGCGCCAAGGATTTATATTGGGAGTGTGGGTATATACATACACATGTAGTAATTACATTAGAAGAATGTTATTTAGGTTGTAAAATCAAGCACTCACAAATTGGGAACTGCCAGATTTACGGTTGCCTGTGCCTTTTGTGTCCAGCCTGTGCACCGACTGATGTAGGAACCCTGTAGAAAAAAAAAATACAATCTGATCACGTACCTAAATACTGTCTGAAAATGGGTGTACAGAAGGGGGCAGAATTAAGGTTGCATGTAGACTGTAAATATGGCATTTCCTAACTTTAGAGGGCTTGATTGTTGCAACCTAGATAATGTTCTTTTAATGTGGTGGTTTTGAGTGTCATTTTCTAGTCTTTATTTTGAAAGACAAAAGCAAAGCCAAGTTCTATTATGTACAACCGTAACAACCTCCCCTCCCGTCACGAATCGTTAACAGGCTTTGAACCTTAAACTGAAGCACGACTTAAGCTCCAGGAGTAACAACAATAGTTGGCAGCAGGAAAAGGCTGTTTTCCCATAGCAGGCATGATAGGGTTTTGGGTCTGGGTTCTGGGACCAGGAAGTAGTCGGAGGTAAGCCCAGCTCTGCCTAGTGCAATTCTCTCTCCTCCTCCCCTGAGCTGTGGACACTCCTGCCCTGTTTGTGGCTTTGAGATAGGAGGATTGGCTGCTGGCATTATGAAATAGGAAATCATTGTGGGGAATCTGGCCTGTCTTTCACTCTTCCAGTCCAGGAGCTGGGGAAATATCTTGGGCCAGGTCACACAAGAAGTCAGTGGTAAAGTAAAGAACAGAACCTAGATCTCTTGATGTTCCATCCTGTACTTTAATGACAAGGTGAGATCATCCTCCTAAACAGGGAGAGGTGGATGGGTGGGTGCCCCTGTGGTAATGCTGAAACAATAAAACCCGTAGGGCAGGGCAGGTTGTAGTTCTCATTCAGTCAGGGGTTCCAAAAATTCAGCCCCTGGAATCATGTAATGTGGCCTGTGGCTTTCTCTTGTCTGTAGCTGCCACGTGAGGACGTGCCAGATTAACAGGTGCTTTTTCTTGCTGGTGGTCTCCTCTCTCAATGAAGATGCGAGTACCTTGGCTCTATGATGGCAATGTGCAATTACTTTATATTGTAAAGTATATGTAAATTGACATGCAGTTTAGTGGGTAAATCCTGCTCCCATTGATTTCAGTGACCAAACTCTTGTTGTCTTCAGTGGGGAGAGGATTGGGCACCTGTGTGATCACGGGGACCCTCACAGGTTGTCAGTGCAGCCCTCAGTTGCATGCATGTCGTTTGCCTGTTTCTGTTTATTCCAGGCCAGATTGTGCCAGACACACACAGGCTCTTATTGGGGTGAAGCAGAGCCGTCCAGCCCCAGGAGGACCTCTGAGAGGGCACAACACCTTTTGCAGTTCACTGATCCTGGGGGATGGTACAGCTTGCTCATGCTGGTGTGCCTGCCTTTTACGGTGGGAAGATGTGAAAGAAGGGCAGACCCAAAACTGAACCTCTCCCTGGCCTTCCCCATCTCTTTTGGGGTGGTTTGGGCACCTGTAGGAAGGGATCCCTGCACCCTCTAACTGGGAGGACTGCCATTTTGCCTGGGTGCATTGGAGGCCCCTTGTATCCAGCTCCTTTCCTCTCATGCACCAGGGCCAGATATAATGGCCGAGATCCTCAAAGGTATTTAGACCCCTCATTTCCATGGACATTTGGGGATCTGGGCCACCTTGAGGATCTCAGCCAATGTGTCTCATAGGTAGCTGTGCTGTTCCAATAAAGAGTGTGAGACATGACAGATGTGGACAGTTGGCTCTACCACAGAACAGTTGTGTTACCATCCCCGCTCTGGGCCTCTGCCCACTCATCTGTCTTGTCTATTTAGACTGTAAGCTTTTTGCGGCAGGGACCATTCATTTCATGCTATGGATCTGAACCGTGGCTCTAGCACAATGGGGCCTAATCTTTGTTGGAGCCTTGACGAGATACCACAATGCAAATCATAATTCTTGACATATGTGCTAAATGGTATTAGTATCATTTAACCCTATTTTTTTTCTAAAATAGGGTCAAATTATCTTGGTTAGAAACCCCTTTTTTCTTATAAAGTACAAGAAAAGCTGGGAGACCAGAGGTGTCATTAATTATCGTGTTTGGATTACAAGACTTTTTATTTGCTATTTGATCTTTTTATTACCTGATTCCATTAAAATTCCTAGTAATGCACAGTCTCAAGACCTCACTAACATGCCAGCATAGTATTTGTAAGGTGGTCAGGTCTGTGTATAAGAAAGCATTTACTGACTAGCAGTGAGTGACTTCAACCATAATTAATTAATTAAATGTGTGTAAAACACGGTTCATTAGCAAGGTGGTGTGACAATCTCAGGGTGCTGAATACTGTCTCTAATTGTGTAATGGGCATGCTGGTACTACAGTGTTGGTTCATTAGTTCACAGCTTCTGCTAGGATTGCTCAGGTGAGAGTTCTGCGAGTTCCTTGGGTTGTTCCATTGACCTACTGGGCATTGCAGAGAATAGTTTACAGTAGCCAATCAAATAATATTTCCTTCTGTTTTCACTTAAAAACCACACCATTAGAAATTATTATTATAGCTTAGCAGCAACAGAATATCTGTGCTGGAAGCTGGAAATCTCAGTTCAAGCAATAACTATTCTTTATACTCAATTATGCACTGTAACACATTAGGGAAGTCTGTGGTTTCCTGATGTAGATTTTTTTCCCCTTCTGTTACAGCAAGGTTGCAATTGACTACAAGTATATCAGAGAGTGATATAACTGCACAGTTGTGCAGTACTCTATTTAAGCCCCACCCGGGGTATTTATGTGGTTCACTCTAGAAATGAGACAAGACAAAGTTCAGAGATATCCCAATTTGGAGTTTTGCTTTCTCTCCTTAGAGATATGGGTGTATCTGTGAACCAGAGGCATAATGAAGTCATACCTCAGAGCTGCTATTCCCAGAAATCAGTGGGTGCCTTGTGTTGCTGCAGTTCGGTTGTTACTGCCTTCTCAGGGAGAGCATGTAGAGAGACTGTCTGCATGAACAGATTGTTCCTTGAAAACTGATGGACTGAATGAGGCATTGATCATTTCAGTCCTCTTGGCTTGCTTTCCCTAGCCAGAGAAGACAACCCTTTTCACAAGCAGGGGCCCAGACATCTCTCAACTTCCAGTATTTTCATGTATTTGATACGGCCAAACACTCAACAAAGGTGGTGTGATGGTTATTACTCTCTAGTTTGGTAGTGGGACTGGAACAATGCTCCTCCTCCCTTGAGACAACAACAAAAACCAAATCCGGGAATTCTTCACGGGGGGTGATCCTAGGCTCTGATGTTTGGTTTCTGATGCCCAGGTAGCTGTGTTGCTTTCCAGAATGGTTTTGCTGATCATGGTTTTTTATGGCAGAGGGAAAGAAGTCTCTTATCATTTATTTCACAGTGCTAGAGCCTTCCTGTAAGAAATTCTTGTGCTCGTGTCAGATGTATCCTGAGTGGGTTTTGTGCCACCAGTGTTACAGTTTTTTGTCTTCATGCTTCATCTGGAACCTTGGTGCTCTTTGATGCTGACGTTTGGAAAGAGGGCGTGTTGCAGCCAAAGCGTTGTGGCTTTCAGTTGGTGATATTGTTCCACCATGTCTGGTAGTTGGGCAGCTTTGCATTCTGAAAGTTCATTGGCGTCAGGAGCACTTGTGGGAAAAGCACTGTAGTTAGTCCATTTCTCTGGCAGGAGGCCGGGAAAGACATGGAAGTGGTGGCGGTGGAACCAGGAGAGTGGTATAGCTGTTAGCTTCCAATGTCTTCCTTGCTGCGTTCTTAACACTTGAGAGAAACTCAGTGCAGAAAATCAAATATTTTAAGACTGGACTGTCTTGACTGAGGTAATGAACCAATAAAAACTCTGTCATTTGCTTGGCAGTGTATATTCTCCAGGGCCTATATCTCAAAAAGCTGCCTCAAAGGCCTCCATCTGCTTTTTTTGAGATATAGGCCCAGTTAACAGAGCCCCACCAGTCAGAGGTAGAAAGTCTCGCTGGGGTTGTGCACTTGTTTATCAGACATTGACTTGTGGAGAAGAACACAGTGAAATTTGGTATCAAGTTAGCCTTTTGCATGCGTGGCATGTTCCTGTTGAATCCCATTCTGTCAACTGTCCAATATGTTACTGGGTGTTTTTAAGGCCTTAAACCTGCTAGGCCTTTTGAGATGCACAGAGCGGGACATACAAAGTGTTGAGTTCCCATGCAGGTGTTTAAAAGGAAGCAAAGGCTGGGCACCAGTACTGGTCACTGACTTTGCACTGAGCAGAGTAACGGGGGGAAGGGACAGCTCAGTGGTTTGAGCATTGGCCTGCTAAACCCAAGGTTGTGAGTTCAATCCTTGAGAGGGCCACTTAAGGATCTGAGGCAAAAATTGGTCCTGCTAGTGAAGGCAGGGGGCTGGACTCAATGACCTTTCAAGGTTCCTTCCAGTTCTAGGAGATTGGTATATCTCCTATTATTATTTATAATGTAGAAATGGGTCAGATAATGGATAATGAGACCCTGATCTCCAGTATGGTAATGAGTGTTTAACTATGAGCAGAAACACTGGCCAGGACTGTGAGGAGGATGAGCCTCCGGCCGTGTGGCAGCACGGCCAGAGCCCACTGCAGCTGTGCTGTCATGGGACTGAATGAGCAAAGCTGTGGCATTGGAGCTGAGGGGGGCTCGCCTGCGCTGCTGCAGGACCAGTGACACCTGATCTCCGCAGGTGCAAAGTGCAGGCAGGGCTGTGGTCCTGGCAAGGCAGAGCAGAGACCTCACCCAGCCAAGGCTGTGCTCTGCCTTGCCAGAACTGCAGCCTCCACCCTGCAACTTGTGTCTGAAGGGATTGAATGTCATGGGAGTAAGTGAAAAGGGCAGAGGAGAGACCCCTGGCCAGGACTGTGAGGAGGAGGACAAGCCCCCAGCCACAGGGGATCTCACCCCACTGCTGAATGGCTGAACAGTTCCTGCCCCACTCGATTATCCGAACTCCTGATTATCCCAATCAAATCCGTGTCCCTTACGCTATTCGGATAATCAGGGGTATGGTGTGTAGTTTTTTTCATCTAAGAAAATAAGAAAATGCCAATGATGTGCTAACTGTATGGGAGAGGAGCCCAGCGACCCCTCCATTGTCAGAGTTCTCCACCGGTGCCAGCCCCATTTCATAGTAGTGTATTTGACTGTGGTCTCATAGTTATAGTACAAGTGCCAATGCACACAGCTGCTCTTTCCAGCACTTTACCCCGAGAGCATCCCTTGCATATTGGTGGCATACTGTAAACACCTTCAAAGCCTCATTTCAGTATTTTAAGGTGCCATCTTCCAAACTTACCATTTGATACATTACATTCCAGAGGGAGAGCACAGCTACATTCTCTTTAAAAAAATTTTTTTGAGTGATGCCAACTGTGTTTTTTAATGCAGAGGGTTTTTTTTAACAAAGGAAATATTATCCCCCTCCATCCAACCTCCTCCCCTATTAGTACTATTTTCAAAAATGTAGAGGCTCCTAATACAGCTGAAACCGTTCCACAGCTCTGCCTTTAATGGAGTTGAGCAGATTGCAGTAAGAATGCAATGCTGCTCAGTAAATTTAATGACTTTATGAAGATGAATGTTTCCCTTCCGAAGCCCCTTCTTGTCAGAATACATTTAATACTGCCATTCCTTTGAGAACTAAATTCCTGCAGCACTTTGCAGCATATTAGCCTGTTTTTCTCACCACATGAAATTGCTCTTCAAGCAAGAAATAATAATGTTTCTGCATCCCCTTCTACATTTTTATTACTGCCAATGAATAGGAGTAAATTAACTATTATGGCTAACATTATTCACAGGGACAAATTCTTAACTCATTTTGCAGAGAATAATAAATAACTGAATAAATAAGATGCCTTTAATTTCACATGTGAATTATCAAAGATTCCTCTGTTGCAGGAAGAGGGCCAGTTGACTTTATAAACAAAATACAACTGCACAGGAAAAGTCAGATGTATGTCAACTAATCATCATCATTTTGTTCTATGAATGTGTAATGAATGTATTTTTAATTACACACTGTTCCTGTAAAACCAGGTGTCCCTTGGCTTATTGTTTGTAGCTGCATATATGTGTTCAAATACTAATTTAGGAGCTAAGCCATATTTTGCTTTCAATTGGCTTGGTGCAACTTTTATTCTTCTTCTTTACCTTTGCCTTGTCCTGTCAATTGGTGATGGTGGCTCTTGTTTTTCATCTCCAAGCGTTCTTGCCAAGTGCGTCTTCCACGCTGATGCCAACCTTCTTCATGTCCTTCTCAGACCATCTTTTTCTCGGTCTTCCTCATGGTCTTTGTTCTGTGACTACTCACTCTTGTACTCTCTGGCCAACATATCCTATATCTTGTCTCACATGATCCATCTATCTCAGTCAATACTCCCTCAGCTGAGTCACTAAGACAATGAACAATAGGATATATTGGCCAGAGAGTATTAGAGCTAATAGACATGAGACAAAGTTGGGTGCAACTTTCATTGAAAGTAATAACATAGAACTCATTTCATTCATAGACCTTCAAATGCTTTTACAAAGGAGGGGAAGTGTCATTATCTTCATTTTACAGTGGCAGAAGCTGAGGTGCAGATGGGTGGAATACCTTGCAGAAGGTTACACAGCTGGTCAGAGTCAGAGGTGGCAATAGAACATAGAATCTCCTGACTCACAGTCTAGTGCAATATCATCAAAACCATATTGTATCTGGTTGAGCTGGTTGAAACATTAAAATAAATTAAAAAAAGAAAACTTCTACATTTTGGAAGTTGTTATCCATTTAGTGGGATTCTTTTCTTTCAGTTAAAAAATAATAAATTTTTTTCTCAAAATCATCAACAAAATTGTTGTAAAATTAATATATATATTTTTGGTTTAGCAAGAATTGTTTCTATGACATTTCTGATTTTAAGAAAAAGTTGCAAATTTTTTTCAAAAAAACAGAAAACCTGGAAAAGTCCATGAAGTGTTTCATTTCCAAAAAAAGGCCATTTTTGATGTAAAAGCTTTTGATTCAGAAAGTTCTGATCAGCGTTTGTTGGTATAACTGGGGTTCCAGTATTTGGTACAATGTGCAGTATTTGGTACATAGTGCCAGCATGTTTACTTTTCATTTTTAGTTTTTAATTAGACTTTAACTCTAATCTTGGTCTCTGTCTTGCTTTAACTGTATATATATAAATATAAGTACACATTCACATGCACACAAGGGCAGTATTTGGTACAATGTGCCAGCATGTTTACTTTTCATTTTTAGTTTTTAATTAGACTTTAACTCTAATCTTGGTCTCTGTCTTGCTTTAACTGTATATATATAAATATAAGTACACATTCACATGCACACAAAAAATGCAGATGGAAAGAAACATTGCTGCTATCTGATCATTTAACTGCATGTGGGGATCCAAAAACACCCCTCTGAAGGTGAAACTGACTGCAAATGGCAGATACCTACTCTCACTTAAGGAGGAGAGATCTCATCCTCACCATATCTTCCAGTTGCTTCCCTGCAACCTGCCATTATCACCTCATCCTATCCAGATTGACTGGTCTTATTTCCCACTGGGCACAGAGAGCTGAGCCCGGACCCTTAGGGTATGGTGTAACACCTTTATCCTATTAGGTGTTTCTTGTGGGAGAAAGGTTATTGAGGAGTGTGTGTGTGTTATCTCTTGTGTGTATAATAGCTTTGGGCCCAATTTACAAAGATATTTAGATGCCTAACAGTGCAGATAGGCACTTGGTAAGATTGTAGAATAGGCCTAAGCAGGTTTTCATTGAAAATCAATGGGAGTTAGGTGCCTACTCTGTCTGAGCCCTTTTGAAAATCCCGCTAGGCATCTATCAGCATTTTGAGGTGCATAAGTACTTTTGTAAGCCTCTCCCTTTGTGTATGTGTTGAACACATCATACATTTGAAATCACTCAAATAAATATCATCTCAGGTGCCGGCTTGGTTTTTAATTTTATTCCCAGATGTACAGCTTCTGGTTTGGAAAAAATATTAAAAACCCTCTTTGAATTTTTGCCTTTTTTTCTGTAGCCGCACCTGAACCTTGGATTGGGTTCTCCTGTGCTCCGAGTAGTTGTTTTCAGTTCCAGTCTGTGGCTTGGACCAGAAATGGATGTGCCAAAGTACTGGAGTTAGTTTTCATGGTATTTCCAGTTGTAACCGGAAGAAGAATGGTGAATAATTACATGAAAGAGCCTTTTCTTATGGGAGAACAATTCTCCACCCATGCAGAGAACCAGCAAATTTCCTAAGTACCGCTAAAATCCAACTTAAATCCTACTTGGAGGGCTTATGAGGGATTTAGGTGATGAAGAGGTGAATCTCATCCAGGATTTTCGCTCAGTTTAGCGGACTACAGAGGTTCAAATAAGGTCACACAAACTTTTTGAGTGCTTATCAGAACTGAACCTTCTTGAGGTTTGCTCATCATTACTAGCACAGGCCTCAAAGTGATATGACAAGTATAGTGATTGTCTGGCTCCATAATATAGTTTCTAGAAGAAACATTGCAGCATTTCTTGTGTGATTTAATACAGTTTTAATGTCTTAAACTTAATTTTCATTATATTTCAAAATATATAATATTTCATTATATTTCAAAATATACATTTTTCTTAGAGAGCTTTGACACCAAATTGCTAAACACGCAGATCAGCTGGCATAAAATCAGTGTAGCTCCATTGAAGTTAAAGAGAATGAAGCTGATTTACACCCGCTTTGGATCTGGCCCACGCTGATTATTCTTGAACATTTAGGATCTTCTTTTTTAAATGAAAGCTTCTCATAAGCTACAAGCTCACTTCCAGGTATTTCAGCATTCACGAAGAGCACTGCTTATATGGTTCAGGTAAGACCTTTGACAGCCTATTTTATGCTCTTTGTAATATTTCACAAAGTCCTAAAACAAGACCAGGCATGTTTCCCAGTCTTTAAAAGGGTATGTGGGCGTTTGTGCACATGTGTTTAATTTTTTCAGTCCATCCTTTCTAAACACTTTACCTGCTTACTCAGTGCCCTCTGACTCTTTCTGGATAAAATTAGGAAATGCAGTGAAGACTATATAGGTACACTGATTTTTTTTTCTTCCAGTAGAAACATAGAATCATAGAATATTAGGGTTGGAAGGGACCTCAGGAGGTCATCTAGTCCAACCTCCTGCTCAAAGCAGGACCTAATCCCCAACTAAATCATCCCAGCCAGGGCTTTGTCAAGCCTGACGTTAAAAACTTCTAAGGAAGGAGATTTCACCACCTCCCTAGATAACCCATTCCAGTGTTTCACCACCCTCCTAGTGAAAAAATTTTTCCTAATATCCAACCTAAACCTCCCTCACTGCAACTTGAGACCATGACTCCTTGTTCTGTCATCAGGTACCATTGAGAACAGTCCAGATCCATCCTCTTTGGAAGCACCTTTCAGATAGTTGAAAGCAGCTATCAAATCCCCCCTCATTCTTCTCTTCTGCAGACTAAACAATCCCAGTTCCCTTGGCCTCTCCTCAGAAGTCATGTGCTCAGCCCCCTGATCATTTTTGTTGCCCCCTGCTGGACTCTTCCCAACTTTTCCACATCCTTCTTGTAGTGTGGGGCCAAAAACTGGACACAGTACTCCAGATGAGGCCTCACCAATGTCGAATAAAGGGGAAAGATCACATCTCTCAATCTGCTGGCAATACCCCGTCTTATACAGCCCCAAATGCCATTAGCCTTCTTGGCAACAAGGGCACATTGCTGACTCATATCTAGCTTCTCGTCCACTGTAACCCCTAGGTCCTTTTCTGTAGAACTGCTGCCTAGCCACTCGGTCCCTAGTCTGTAGCAGTACATGGGATTCTTCCATCTTAAATGCAGGATTCTTTAAATTCCTTTAGTTCACTTTAAAAGAAAAATCACAGAACAGTGAAATGTATTTTAGTTATTAGCAGAACTAAACTGGATGGAAATACCAACAGTCTCCAGTACCTACCTGTAATGCCTAAAATACTGTACTTCTTCAAAAGTCACCAAAGCCAGGAAGTGAAAATCCCTAGATCTCTATATTGTGGCAAATATAGGCCAGATCCTGTGTGGATGCCTGCACAGAGACATGCTATTAAGCCTCTGGACAGGTGCAGGGGTCTATCCAAATAGATCCAGTTGCAGAATCTGATCCTAGATTTGCAATATTTGTAATTTGCGGTATTGTCCATATGATACAAGATCAACAATTTTAGTTCACTTACTGTCTTTGGGGACGGGTTCTCGTAGACTCATAGGCTTTAAGGCCAATCAGGACCATCATGATGTTCTAGTCTGACTTTCTGCACATTGCAGGCCACAGAACCTCACCCACCCACTCCTGTAATAGACCCCTAACCTCTCACTGAGCTACTGACTCTGCAGATCTTGGTTTAAAGACTTCAAGCTACAGAGAATTCCACCATTTATTCTAGTTCAAACCAGCAAGAGACCCAGGTCCCATGCTGCAGACCGTCTGTCCCAGGGTCTCTGCCAGTCTTACTTGGGGAAAATTCCTTCCTGACCCACAGATATGATGATCATTAGACCCTGAGCATGTGGGGGAGACCCACCAGTCAGACACCATGGAAAGAGGTCTCTGTAGTAACTCAAAGCTCTGCACATTTAGTATCCCATCTCCTGCTGTTGGAGATATTTGCTAATAGCAGCTGTGGATGGGCCATATGCCATTGTAGACAGTCGCATCAGACCATCTCCTCCATAAACTTGTCAAGCTTAGTCTTGAAACAAATTAGGTGTTTTGCCCCCACTGCTCCACTTGGAAGGCTGTTCCAGAACTTCACTTATTTATGGGTTATGGGTGGAGTTTCTGTACTTCCTCTTTTGTGTGATTTAGATCTTTAATGTTGTTTGAATGTAATTTTAAATTTAATTTCTGTATTTTAAGATGTATTAGCCCAGAAATGTATATTTTCTATCATAATTTGAGCTATTTGAACTTTTTCAATTAAAAAACCTTTTATTTCCAATGGAAAATTGGTTTTTTGACTGCTGTGGAAACAAAAAAATGTGGAAAATGTTTGTTTGCCTTGAGAATGTTCAATTTTTTATTGGAAAACTGAAAAACCAAACATTTTTCAGTTGAATTCAGCACAATTTTATACAAAAATTGGCTTTTGTTTTCAGTTGCTAAAAGCACGATTTTCATTGGCTTGAGAAAAAGTCAACTTTTTCTTCACAGGGGAAAAACATTTTCCAACTACCTCTAGTCTTCATCTGCATCTTGACAGCCATGCTACAGGTAACCTTACTAGAATCTTCTGATAAAAATAACTCTAAATTCTCCCTTAGGAAGTAGCGCAGCTAGTAATCTATATAACAGCATGTTATGTTTGTTTATCTTCCTCACATTATGAATAGACCACCACTATCTTCTACTGAATGGAATGTCACATCCGCTCAACGGTATGTCATCATGTTACCCTTTAATGACCACAGCCTACCGAAGCTATAAGTCCTAATGCTGTTACACACATGCAACAAAAAGCGAATGCATGTAGACATCATGGTCATAAGCAGGGATAGAACCATGAACCTGCACCTTCCAGAGCACAGTGTTCTTCTGCTTTTGGGAATGGAGAATTCCTTTAGCAGTGAGAAAGTACTAGGCTGCTACAAGAACGAGGATTAGTTGTGGCACCTTAGAGGCTAACAAATTTATTTGGGCATAAGCTTTCGTGGGCTAAAACCCACTTCATCAGATGCATGCAGTGGAAAATACAGTAGGAGGATATATATACACAGAGAACATGAAAAAATGAGTGTTGCCATACCTGCTATAACGAGACTAATCAATTAATGTGGACTATTATTAGCAGGAGAAAAAAAAGCTTTTGTGGTGATAATCAGGATGGCCCATTTCCAACAGTTGACAAGAAGGTGTGAGTAACAGTAGGGGAAAAATTAGCATGGGGAACTAGCTTTACTTTGCGTAATGACCCCTCCACTCCCAGTCTTTATTCAAGTCTAATTTAATGGTGTCTAGTTTGCAAATTAATTCCAATTCAGCAGTGTCTCGTTGGAGTCTGTTTTTGAAGTTTTTTTGTTGGAGTATTGCGACTTTTAGGTCTGTAATTGAGTGACCAGGGAGGTTGAAGTGTTCTCCAACTGGTTTTTGAATGTTATAATTCTTGACATCTGATTTGTGTCCACTTATTATTTTGCATAGAGACTGTCCGGTTTGGTCAATCTACATGGCAGAAAGGCATTGCTGGCAAATGATGGCATATATCACATTAGTAGATGTGCAGGTGCACAAGCTTCTGATGGTATGGCTGATGCCATTAGGTCCTATGATAGTGCTCCTTGAATATATATGTGGACAGAGTTGGGCAACGGGCTCTGTTGCAAAGATGGGTTCCTGGGTTAGTGTTTTTGTTGTGTGGCTGCTGCTGAGTATTTGCTTCAGGGTAGGGGGCTGTCTGTAAGCAGGGCCAGCTTTAGGAAGTGTGGGGCCCAATTCAAACAGTTTCGATAGTGCCCCGGCAGGGATGACTAAAAAAAAAAAACAACCACACACATGTAAAACACATAGGGCTTGTACTCACCCGGCGGTGCTCTGAGTCTTTGGCGGCAGGTCCTTCACTCGCACCAGGTCTTCGGCGGCACTGAAGGACCCGCCGCCGAAGTGCCGCTGAAAACCCGAAGCACCGCCAGGTAGGTAAAAATTAAAAAGGCGCCTCTAGCCAGGGAAGGGATTCTCACTGGGCACGGGGCCCTCTTAGGCGCGGGGCCCGATTCGGGGGAATTGGTGGAATAGGCCTAAAGTCGGCCCTGTCTGTAAGCAAGGACTGGCCTGTCTCCCAAGATCTGTGAGAGTGAGGGATCGTGACTGGATCAGTCACTAGAGGGAGTCATGATCACATGTAAGGCCAATGTGTTGCACAAGCATGACTCTTTGCTGGGTTCAATAATACATTATAGTATTGGTGCTAAAGTTCTTCCTTGTTTCTGTTAGTCACATTTTTTGCTTTCCCCCCTCTGCATTTCTCTATAAAAACAGTTGTAAATTAAACAGTTACTTCTCTTCCTTTGGTTTCAAAGCATCAAAGATGCAAGCAAGCCAGTTACCTTTGATGATGACACTGATTTCCTGTTAGCATACATGTTTTGGTGCGGCAACATCCTGCACCGGTTTAATCTGAAGTAGAAGAATTGTAACATGAGGAGAGCGATTAAAATGCAGCCCAGAGCTCTGAGCAATTGAAATGACAGCAAAGTTGCATTGGTTTATTAGATTAGCTCTGTTTCTGATGAAATACTATTAGCGATTTATGAAGGAGAGTAGGACTTTGAAATTTAATATCTGTCAATTAAATCTGAAAATTTTAATATTAAACACTTTTTTATTGAATAACTTCTATTAAAACTCCAAATGTAGTCAAAAAGGTCAGGCTCTCTCAACCTTGGGTATCCTCTTGCATTGAAGAGACAGCACTCTAGCAGCATATAATAGATTTTGAGAAATTCTTAAAAACAGAAAAGTGAGGAGTTAAATCAGCCTTGTACTAGGTAAAGAGACTTGCCACACTCATCAGGGAAACTTTGCTTTTGCTAAATATGGGCTCTTTTAAATGACAGCTATGCTTTGTGGGGACCACTGTGGCCAAAGTAAACATTGCCTAGTAAAATATGCAAGATATATATTCTTTTCAAAGGGAGTTTGTGGACAATGGTCTGGTGTCTTGTAGTGTTGTTCATTTTTGCCTCTTATTTGAAGATACATTATGTCTCTTCTTATGTATTGATAGTGTGCCTAGTGTAATGGTGATTTAATCTTGGTTGGAGAATCTAAGTGTTAGTGTAATACAGACAAGATTAATATTAGAGAAGTAGTGAAACCCAGGCCACTTCTCTCCTTCCAAAATATGGAGCATAAACGATGTCTGCCATATCTTATTGGAAACGTTAACTGGCAACCATTGATCCAAACTGGATCATGGTGCCATTGTTTACAATGAAGATAACAACCAAAATTATTGTCATAATCATTATTATAATTAACCAGGGTTAATTTACCCTGGTGGTTTACCACTTTTTTGGCCACAGTCACTCATGAGAACACAAGAATACCATTCCAGAATAGAGTGATATTCTATCTAATCCAGTATCTAGACTCTGAGAGTGTCCAGTGCTGGATGGTTCAGAAGATGTAAATGTCCCAAAGTATTCCCAATTGTGTAACATTATACCTGGGGGGAAAGAGATGAAATATGCCTGTAACCCCCAAGGAGGTTCCCTAGATTCCTGGAGCTCTGTCTGCTGGCAGCTCAGGGAGACGGAGCCAAGGCAAACTCAGAGTCTGCCTGGCAACAATAGGGAGTGAGATGCCCCTCCCAGGGAGTTCAGGAAGGGGGAGAAGCCATTTCTGAGTCACTCTGGAGCCGGCCAGGGCAAGGGCAGGACCAGGGCCGGCTCCAGGCACCAGTGCAGGAAGCAGGTGCTTGGGTCGGCCAATGGAAAAGGGCGGCACATCTGGGTCTTCGGCGGCGGGTCCCTCAGTCCCTCTCGGAGGGAAGGACCGGCCGCCGAATTGCCGCCGAAGAATGAAGTGGCGCGGTAGAGCTGCCGCTGAAGTGCCGCCAATTGTGGTTTTATCTTTTTTTTTTCTTTCTTCACTGCTTGGGGCTGCAAAAAAGCTGGAGTCGGCCCTGGGCAGGACTGGCTGTGTGGGGAGTTAGTAAGTCCCAGGCCTGCATGCAGGGTTCCCCCTGAGAACTGGCTTCTAGGGACCTGAAAACAAGATCCTTCAGCTGGGTTTTTCCTTCTCCACTGGTGATTCCCAGTTTGTGGAGTTTTGCTGGGAAACTTCCCCACCAAGGCTGAGTTTGCCCTCCAGGTCCCTAGGTGAGACCAGTCACAACATAGTCAGCTCTGGTCTGGCTGCCAGTTCAGGGCTGCTGCCTGCTGTGTGTGTGTCTGGAAGCTGGGCTCGGAGACGACAGCTTGGATTTCAGTACAGATTTTAGTACACCTTGAGCCCTGGTTCCTGCCTGAAGAGGATCCCTGCCCGCAGAGATCAGCTCCTCTGCAGTGACTGAGGAGTCCAGAGTCATCTCTGAACCTGAGGATTGTTCATGGAGTTTGTGAGTGCATCATCTTTTAGTTAGTCAGTCGGGGAACTTGTTTTGAGGACTCCCTACTCTCTGAACTGTGTCCTCAAGCCAGGGACTAAGGGTTTGGGGATTTTATAACAAGCTGCATATTAAACCTGTGGAGGGATTTACCACCTTTTCCCATTTGTGAGTCCTTTGGGCTGTACTGAACCCAGTCAGCCGCACTGCTAAACCACTGTAGAGAAGATATCGTGGTCATAGGTCATCAAGGGCCCCAGCAAAGTACACGTACCAATGAAACACTAATCTTATATTTGCTACCTCAAGTCACGTGACTGGGGAAAGTCACAGGAATTAGCAGTGTGGGCACTGGTGAACCTAACAATAGTGTTACCCTGTTATGTTATATTTGTTTCCTGTTTAATATAATTATTATGTTAAATATATTGTATGTGTTTGTGTTACTTCTTGGAAGTCTCCAACTGTCTGGCAAATAAGTGGGAATTATCCTGTGGTTAGAATTTTCCTCCCAAGCTGCCCTGGTGACCCTGCTAGGAAGGAGTGAGGGGGGTGAAGGCACCGCTGATTAAATTAATTGGAAAAAATGAAGAAGATATACCCTGCTGAGTGGATAGCGGGATCCAAAAGAACGCAGACCTGTCCATCAAAACCTGTAAGCAGATTGGCATTAAAGAAGGTAACTGGGTGGAGAGGGGGTGCTACATACGCAACCACTGTATTTTTCCTACAAATCATGATGCAACATATAAAGAAATTTCAGATTGTTATTCATGTTGGCAGAATGAGTTAATTATAGAATGAGAGTGTTAAAAGCCACAGGCATCTTCTTTTCTTAGAATTCATGATAGGCCCCAGATTGAGAGCACTGGAAATAGGAGTCTTCACTTTGTCAACACAATGGGCAATGGCTGCCCCACAATAGCTTACTAATGTACCTCAACCCTGATCTGGAGGGGCTATGTTTAGGAGGGATAGGATAATTCATTCTCAGGATCTGTTCAGTCCTTGTCCTAGGACAAGTGGCCACAAGTGGGATGTAGATACAAGGAGACTATCAGTTCAGATTTCATATATACCTCCCAGGAAACACTGAGACCTGCTGGATGAAATTCTGGCCCATTGACATCAATGGGAGTTTTGTCATTGACTTCAGTGGGGTCAGGAGTTCCCCCAGTGTCTGAGCTTGATTAGATTTGTACTGCTGACTTAAATGTGAAAGAATTCAAGGCCAAAGATGCAGAGAGGTGCCTCGTGTGAATTTCAAAAGTGTCTAAGCAGGTTAAGTGCCTAAATTCCCTTGAAAGATTTAGTACTGTTGAAAATCCAGTAGGTGTCTATCTGCATTTTAGGCACCTACAAATTTTTGAAAATCTGTCCCTAAATGCCCTTAGCTGGTGTGAGCCATGGCCAGTCACATGGCTGAAGCTCTTGTTTTAAATATTTGTTAATGTACAAAGTCTCTTAATATACGTGTAACTTCTACTGACATGATTGCACACATAAGGACATGCAAATAAATCTACAAGTTTCCTCTTGGGTTGTGTGTACTTTCCTCACTGGAAAGTCACTCTTGTGAAGTTGATTTCCATCTCCAGTAAAACAAGGGTTTTATTTTGGTGGAATAATATAAATCATCACCACATGTTTCCTGTCTTACTGATTTGAATGTTTGCATGATAAACAGTTCAGAAAAGCATTACAGTACAGAATGGAAGTTAAACTACATTGGCATTTGTTAATATTGTAAACACCATTTGTTGGTGAGTGATTAAGCTTTATTGATATCCCTAATGTATGTATTAGCAAGAACAATGCTCTGGAAAATGTTAACATCTGTCAAGACAAAATAAACAATTATAAATAACTTTATTTTAATGAAACAATTATGCAATAATGAAAAGTGTCACTGTAGATTAATATGACACCAGGCCAGGTTTATGTATTTTAAGGAGTAAACTATAATCCAGCAAAGAAAACAAAGTTTCTAGGGAATCTTTGGGGAAAAAAAATAAAGCTCCTAAACCTAATATGAAATAAAGTCTAGGAGCTGAGATTGTTATTAAATCTGACCTTGATCAGATTTTTATTATGTCAGAAAAAATGGTTCTTAAGAGACAGAGTTGTCATGGGATTACAGTACATCTACAGCAAGACGTTTCCATGGCAACAAATCAAACACCATTTCCTAAGACTGCGGTCGTTGGCTTTGGAACCATGAACTTAGTATTGAATAATTATAGAGAAATGTAGTAATGTTGTGTAAAGAGGGGGAAAAAATCAATCTGGAAGCAGTGATTTATTTTAAAATGCCATTAACCCCATCAGCATGATTGTTTGGAGCTTATGTTGGTGGCGACAGGTCCTGGGTAGGTATTTGGTTTTACAAATTGAAAGCATAATTTTTTTGTCATACATAACCTTAAAAAAAGTGAAAGACGAATCATAATTCCACCAGAATTAATGGAGTCTGAAAGTTATGTATAAAGGCTGTAATAGAAATTCAGAGCTGTGTCAGAAACTCCGGGCAGCAGTAACATATGCTAGTCTACCTGAATTCTCCTCATATTTGAAGGATCTGAAAACATACTTGATACTGTTACGTGTTTAGTCTCCCACAACCAATGAGCTATCTAAATTCATAGGCTCCAATGTCACACTACTGTAATCTTGGTGGAAAGTTAAACTAGTGAACACATCACCACTTAGAACTTGAGGAGTAAGTTAAAGCTATTTACCTTATCAGTCTTCTTCATATGCTACCATAATTGTATTATGAAAGTATTGTTCTTGTCCGGGAGCCTTACCTCATGAGTTTATCTGTTGTGTGGTGACATCAGTCTTTTTTCCTACAATGTGGAACATTATTGGCTTACAAATGCTCTGCTCTCTTTCTAGTTATTGGAAAGTTTTCCTATGTGTGGTAAGGACACGTTAGGTCAGAACAAAAGCCAGGCACAGAGAACAAGTTACGTTTCTGGCATTAAATTCAAGGAACTATTGTTAAAAAAGCACACTGATTCAATCCAGATACCCAGTTTTTTAGTGCTGAGAGTAATCAGCCTGCTCCTGCATTCCTAGTGTTGTATGCCTGGTTGCTGACAGGACCTTTGAGCAAGATACTGAGACTCGGTAGTGAGGTACAGTACATAATGAACTATGGGCTCGAGTCTGATTGCAGGATCAGCCCTGAAAAAGAGATAGTGCCTAAACTGCACCAACCAGGAGTGGCTTCAGGAGGCATTGTGAGATAACCCCAAGTGACAATGCCTTCGTACAGGTGGTAGATTTCTAGGGCCTTCTTCCAGTTCTAGTTCAGCTGTTCTGCCCAATGAGTGGAAGGAGAAGCCAAGGTTCCATCCATTGAGGGAGAAAGGGATCTCTGCATACCTGGACTCAAGGGCCAGGAAGCTCCTATAGTGATATAAAGTGGGTTTTTGCTCCCTTTACTCCTTCACATGGTCAGAATGAGAATCCAGTTCCATTTGGTTCATTAGTTATATCTATAATGCATGAATATCACATCACTGACCAAACTCTCCCATGCCTGTCCCAAGATCTGGGCTGGATTCTTTGAGGGCTTTCTTTTCGTTGGTTGTCCCAAAATCCTGGTCTGGTCAGGAGTATATGGGGATTATCTTTAGGACATTACACATTGCATGCCTAAACTCCCGCTGCCTTTGGGGATTTTGGGTGTGCAGGGAATGCAAGATTAAGCCAGAAACTGATTTACTCAGAACTCACAAGAAATTCACTTCTAAAAGGAATGGTATAATGCTGACTGCCTCAGGAGTCTATAATCACACTTCAAATGAGAAGCACCCTCTCATTTTAATTCTAAATATCTGCGAGGGCATCCTTGTAATTTTAATACAAATGAGTCAGAATAAGGTAAACGCAGACTCTGAAACTTTTTATGCAGATTGAAACGACAGAAATCTTCCACTTTTTCAGGCAGAATTCACTGCTATTAAAAGTATGTTAGTGACTTAGGAGATGGGACAATTGTTCATTTTTTTTTTTACAAGAATGAGGAAATAAGACACTTTTATTTGCTCACAAAAGAGGGGGAAAGAGGACTCTTAATAAAGATTGAGAAGTGATCCCATTCTGAAACCACACACTGTTAGCGTTATTTGTAAACTGGCCAAAAATTAATCTGAGTTTGTAACTTTCAGAAAATGATCAAAATTCACATTTTCATTTGCTCATAAAAGATTAATCACAAAATATAGTAATAGAGCTATAAGTGAAGAAAGTAGCGAAATAAGAAAAATTAACCTAAGGTGCTTATATTGCAACCATGATCATAGAATCTCAACATCTGACAATCTTTAATATATTTTCCTCATGACACCCCTGTGAGGTAGGGAAATAACTATGATCTTGGGGTTGCCATGTGTCTAGTGCGGACTGGACACTAAAAGACCGGATAGCCACAGTAACTGGCCCACACCACTGGGAGGCGGGAAGAGCAGCAGCTGCGGCTGGAGCCACATGGAGGCGCTGCTATCTGCTCAGCTGCTGATGCCTGACAGAAGGCAGTGGTAGCTTCCAGACTGGGCTCCAAGAGGTAGGTGCCTCCCCCCGGGTGTGCAAGGGGTGGGATCCTGTTCACCCCCTTCTGCCCCACTGTGCCCTGATTTCCCTGGCCCTGGCCTCTCACTATAGGGACCAACCCCTCCCTACCCCGGCCCCTTGCCCTAAGGACTGACTACCGCTGTGCCCCAGCCCTGGCTCCTCAGGGGAAGAGGTGGGGTAGTTTTCAGCAATTAGAAAGTTGGCAACCCACTTTGATCCCCATTTTATAGATGAGGAACTGAAGCACAGAGAGGCTACGTGCTAGATTTCTAGAAAGAATTTAGGTGCCTAAAGTTGCAAATAGGTGCTTAGTAGGATTTTCTAAAATCTCCTTGGGCACCTACCTGTATCTTTAGGCATCTAAAAACCTGTAATAAGCATATAGCAGATCAGGAACTTGAGCATAGTTCCCTGCAGCTAGGACCCTAATCGCTGGACCAGTAAAGCAAAGTAATGTCTATGTGAACAGAGAAAAGATAAACTAATTAGAGATCCAATAGTTATCATTTGTAAGGGATAACCAAGGGAAAGCAAGGTCATTACAAGGAATGAACTTGACTTGGCAAATACATAATTGTTTGTAAGGCTAGTCAGGGCTGGATTAACGCAGGGCTTTAGGGTCTGTAGCCCAGGGCCCCGGGCTAAGAGGGGCCCCATAGGCTAGATGCGTCCTGCTGCTTCTTTTCAACCAGCCCACGGCAAGTTTCTGTGCCATGGGCCAGACCGGTGCCCCCCACCACAGGGCTGGAGCCACGAGCGCTGGCTCACCGGCATGCCCCTGCGGCCCCTAGGTGAGGGGCATTCAGGGAATCTCTGCACGCTGCCCCTGCCCCCTGCGCTGGCTCTGCAGCTCCCATTGGCTGAGAACCATGGCCAATGGGAGCTACAGGGGCAGCGCCTGCAGGCATGGGCAGCATGTACTGCGCAGAGCGGCCTGGCCCCTCTGCCCAGGGGCTGGACATGCCGGTCACCTCAAGGAGCAGAGCAGCCCAGAGCCAGGGAAGGCAGGGATCCTGCCTTAGCCCCGCTGCGCTGCCGACCAGGAACTGCCCAAGGTAAGCACTCCCCAGCCGGAGTCTGCACCCCACACCTCAACCGCCTATCCCAGCCTGGAGCGCCTTCCTGCACCCAAACTCCCTCCCAGACCCTGCACCTCAAACCTCCTGCCACACCCCAACCCTCTGTCCCATCCCTGGCCCCACACCCTCAGCCGGAGCTGCACTCCCTCCTGCACCCCAATCCTCTGCCCCAGCCCTGAGCCCACTCCCACACTCCAAACTTCAAGGGACCCCACAAACTCTAATAGTCCCAGGCCCACAGGAGAATTAATCTGGCCCTGGGGCTAGTGCAAATGGTCTGTGGAGTCAGGAAGGCAACACTGCATCAGTGCATATTACAAGGGTTTTCATCACAAGAATAAAGGCTTGAACCTTAATGTCTAAAGTAATATAACATTATTTTTCTAAAAATCCTGTAGAGAATATATGGGGCCACTGGTGGCCTGTAAGAAACTCCTCTGCATGCAGCATGTGGTCCATCAACTGAGCGTTGTGCATCACATGGGTATTCCAGTAGGAGCACAAACCACAGAACGTGACTACTTGAGGATTCCCCACAGCCAAAACCAAAGCAGTCTGGAATTATGCTGTATGTACATTACATTCCTTGCATGACCCTTTCAAAACACCTAAGTGACTTAGGGTATCTGCACTGGTGCTGGAAGGTATCATTTCCATCTTGAGTAGACATACCTGCACTAGTTCTGATTGTGTTAGCATAGTAAAAATAGAACGTATCCTTGGTGGCATGAGCAGTGGGACAGGTTACTGCACAAACACCTACCTAGTGTTTCAGATGGGCTCCTACTCTGTGGTGCTAGCTAGCCCATCCTGCCACTCATATCGCCATGGGTAGACTTCTAGTTTGAACATGGGTATAGCTCCTCAAGCTGGAAGTGACCTCTTCCAGTTCCAGTGTAGACATACCCTTTGTCTTGTTTTAAAAACTAACTTAAGCATGTAGGAGTCTGTGGGACAATGGGAGGTAGGCTCATAGGCTCCTAAATCATTTACATAATTTTGAAATTTCTTTCTTACTAGATCCTTACCTGAAGGGGCACGATTCTATGATCAATTAGGCACACAGAATACACCAGAAGTTATATGGAATGATCACAGGTTATACACTGTACACACTGAGTTTTACGCTACATGATGTAAACAGGAAGTAACACTAGGACATTAACATGTTATTCTTCAAGTCAAGTTGGTATTTGATGGAATGAATCAATTTGTGAACAAGTAGCAGTCAGACAAGCAGGTAAGCCAGTCTACATACACAGATTTGATGTGCCATAATTATATATAATAATTATTTAACATCTATGTTGTGGTAGCACCGTGAGCAGTTAGATCACCATTCTGCTAGGTGCTGTACAAACACACGAGCAGTCACGTAAGGTATTTGGTGTGGCTACTACAGGATGCGTTGTTGTGAGCCCCTCAGAGAGGTGTCTTCAAGGGCATTTTGGAATTCCCATTTCGCTTTTGAACAGTGTATTCTCTGTTTCTGCACCATTTAGGTCTGCATAAAATCTGGTGATGAGTCCTTTAGGGTGATATTTTCAAAAGCACCTAATGGAGTCAGGCGCCCGACTCCTCTGGATTGAGAGCCCATCTTCCTTAGGGTGCTTTTGAAAACTCCACCCTTAGTTCTTCCTGTTTGTCTGCACCTTCTCAGTTCAGTTGCACATAGGTTGACATGTATTTTTTGAGTCAGAGTTACAGTGCAGTTGAAATTTCAGCAGGTGATACTTACACAAACCTGACCTTTCTAGTCTGCATTGCTTGGACAACTGTTGAAATGATTCAAGGTCTGTAATCTGCAAGACATGAGCTAGATGAATCAGTCTGTTCTGCAGCCATCTATTTATTACATTGCCATATATATTTTTTAACTCCTTTTATATAAACAAATATTAGATTCAGTGCTTGTGTATCTTATGTCGACACTGAGCTGCAAAATAGTATTTGAGCAAGCCAAATAAAAACTGTCTGCGAAGGCCCATAATCTGAGTGATTTTTCTCTGTAAATAAAGGGTGAAACTATCTCTGCATTACACTTAAAATGGTGTTTATATGATTCTGGGCAATGGCGCAATGATGATTATGTTGCTGAGATAAATACAAGAGAGAAAGGGCTGTGCATCTGAACGGACCATATGGGAGACAGAAGGCCAGGAAGTGCAAATATTCAGATAGGCTATAATGGAGTACTGTAGTCACATCACTAGAACAGGCTAAATATAATGGAGCCTTCATGTAATGGAGTGGGGTGTTATGAAACTTCTGGAAAGGCTTTCATGTGGGGAGAGATTGAAAACGTTGTGCCAGTTTAGTTTAGAGAGCAGACAAATCAGAGAGATGAGAGAAGTCCCAAAAGAAAGAATAAACAATGAATGGTGGTTAGATAGTAATTGGGTTCTGTTGTTTACCCATTCACAAGTGAAACTGAAAGGCAACATATCTAAAATTATTTGACGGGACTAGGTTATTTATTTATTGGACACAGTACACGATTAACCGACGGTACTCATTGCCACAAGATTTTATTGCAGCCAAGAGCTTAGTAGGATTTGTAAAAGTTTTAGATGGTTATGTGAGTAACAGGAACAACAGCAGTTATAATACTGCTAACTTTGTTTTGTCACATTTACTGTATAATTGAGACTGTTTGTTTATTTAAAGTGTTAAAGATCAATGTTTGAAAGGGGTTTTAAAGGCCCTTTAAACAGTTCTAGTATAAACTCCCCATAAATAACTAATCAGATCCTGCTCTTGCATGGAAATAAATCATGGAAGCAGTTGGGAATCATGGAGATCCCAGAGCAGAAAGATTTCAAAATAATCATAGTTAATGCTAACCCACAGCAGTTTCAGAGTTTCAGCAGCAGATGGTGCTATCCTCTGTCAATTCCACAGAACCCACAAGCTAGACCAAAAATACTCTCTGAGTGCTAAGGTCTCTTAGGTTTTCCAAGTGCTCATTTAAAGATCTAATCTTAAATGTTACAGTACTGAACAAGGAGCACCTTGCAGGTTGCAAAGAATTTTTTCCATGCAGGGGAAGATTTGCTGAAATTCTGCAGACATCCAGTAATGTTGAGCTGCAGTACTAATCAGAGGTAGCAGAGCATTGCCAAATGTGAACAATGGCATCCTTAAAATGGCTTTGATGAAAGGTATCCAGCTTTAATATCCTACTGAAGAATAGAGACGCTTTAATGATTCAAAAGGAAAATGTCACATCCTTAGGCAGCAGTGCTGAAACATATTCATGACACATGAGCGGACAGTGAATGTTTATTCCTGGGCTAGTGAAACAGGAAATTACGCAGATCCTTCTTAGTGGTAATGGGGTTTATGAGCCTGGTCCTGCACCCACTGCAGGTAATGGGAGGTTTGCCATTCACTGCAATAACAGAGCACCAGAAAGTGTGCTTAATTGGTTAATATATTTATAACCTCAGATCAGTTAAAATAAACTAAAGAAGGAGACTATAAACATTTTGCAATATCTGATCATCAGTTCCTGTCTTTTTTAATATTAAACTTGGATTCTCTACTGAGACTACACCATATACAGACTTTAGTAGAGAATCTGTTAGGAATTACAAAACAAGTGAAAGTGATTTTCTGTTATGTAAATGGCAGCATTTTAATTTCTTTGTGTTTGTTGAATAACATTTGAAAATAAATCAGAAGAGCTTAGAAAATTAACATTATGCTTCCAGCATTCTTGTGTTAGCTTTTCAATGTTTCTTCCATTATATTATTAGTATATTTAACCAAACACTGGTTTAACTAACATTATACCGTTGAAGATTTCCTAAAACAATGGTCGATTACAGGCAATACAGCTGGCTAAGTTGTGTTCCATAACACGCACATACAGGAGTTTAAGCAGAATGAATCTTTGTGGAATAGAATTATATGAGTTACAGTACTACCAAACTCCCCATTCTTATTGTGAGACAGAAGATATGGATACAAATGTATTACTCTGTTGCAATATGGGGTCACCTGACCAAAATTAATATTAATTACCTATGGCTGGATGGCTTTTTATTAGCCTCATTAGGCATGGCTGTTCTTATGTTTTTAAAATACTAGCTAAGGTAGTCAATATGAAGTTCATGCACCGGGGTCCAGATTTTGCAAAAGGCTTATGTGTGCATATCTTTACTAATGAGACTAATTCCATAGGATCAGGTCCAATGTCCAGAAAAGTCACCAGGAGATCTTACTTTTATTTCAACAGGCGTTAGACTGGGCCTATCTAAAACAAAGGTACACAGAATTATATCTGTTCCCTCACATCCAGCTTATCTTTCTGACTATCTTCTACAAATATTGACTAGCTGCAAGTGCAGCAGCAGTAAAATATTGACAAGTGTTGGTTCCTGAGAGTGTGCAATATTGTTCTGTTGCCTGCAGCTGAAGACAGCAATCAAAGGAGCTATTTTTAACCATGGGGTTGATATTTTCTTGTACAGCTATTGCACCTGGAGTCAACTGATAGATGTTTGATTAGTTCTGGATGATTCCCTCCCTCCCATTCAGCTTCCAAACTGGCCGCAATCTTGATTTGAGCGGGAGGAGATCAGCATTTGAGATGTGCGGCTTCTGGGGACTTCTCTCTCCTACGCGACCATGAGTAGACTTAGAAAAGGCTTTTACATTCCTCCCCACCCAGGAACAGCCTGCAGAGGAAGAGGTGGGGTGCCAAAGTGCGTACCTAAGCTGCTTTTTTCCTGCATCAGAGATACAGAAGGAAGAGTGGTTTCTTTGGTGTATCTGGGTGGCCATTTCTGGTGGTGGAGTGTGGGGCCAGAGGGAAGAGGGTTTATCCATTTAGGTTGGCTGGCTGAACTCATGCTGAGTTGGTTCACCCGCCCTGAACTCAAGGTTTTGCAGATCTCAGCTTATTTTTGGGGTTTCTAAGGATCATGGTTTTCAAAAGTGACCAGTGATTTTTGGGCACCTCATGTTTTGGGTGCCCTTTTTTGACGTCTTTGAGGGGCCTGATTTTCAGGATCTACCAAGTCACCTGCCCTCTGAAAAATAGGTCCCTTTAAGGTATCTTGAGTTGGGCACCCAAAATTGCCTTCCCCTCCAAGGCAATTTACATCTATATTTGTTCTTGTGAGTTGATTGGAATAACAACCAGCACCCTTGTTTCTCTAGCTAAAGGTCAGCCTGTGCTGTGTATTGGGAACAGAAGAACCTCATCAAAAGCTAGCCTGGCACAGTTAGGTGCCCAATTTATACTGAGTTCTGTTCTCACTTATGCCTAGTGTAACTTGTCTGAAGGGTTTCACAGGGTGCAGACTCAGGACTGTTGTAGTTATTTTCCCACTAGTATTTCTCTCTCTGCTCCTTTTAGACTTTTTGTAGCAGAACCCAATACGATTCACGTTAAAGCTGAACTTTTGAACCCAGTGTGTGATGCAATGAAGGATGAGTCTTTTTCAGCTGTGAAGGTGAAGATGCATTTCCCAGCAGTGTATATCAGGGTGTCACTGATGTGGAGGGCAGGAGGAGGCTGAAAGAGGATTAAATTCTGCTCTCCCACTGCAAGGCAAAGCTGCTGGTTTTAGTACTTCAACATATGTACCTGGAAAATCCAGCCCTGAAGAATCTGACTGAAGAGACCTAAAGAAACAAAATATAGGAACATGGGGGTGGGGGGTGAGGGGGAATCCAAGCAGGCCACATACTTTTAGCCCTAGATGTTATAGGGATATGAAAACAGCTTAGGAGGCAATCAGAAATATCCCGAATCTTCACAACAAACCGAAACCAGAAATGATCAGAACCCTCAGAAAACATTCTGTTCCTATAAAAATGTATTTTCCATTTCCACTTCCCTCTGGAATTCCCATTTCCACCTGGAAGCTGAAATGCAAACCCGCTGCAGGGAATGCCTCTGGAGTGTATTCCTCAGCTATGTGAACTGTTTGGCTTACAGTTTCCTTTCCGCCCCCAAATGGACAATGCACTGAGGCCCAGATCCTCAAAGGTCTTTAGGTGCTTCACTCCTCTAGGAGGCACCTGAATAACTTCTAAATGACATAGGTGGTTTCATTTAACTGCTCTTTTGGTAAAGTTTTGAGTGTTACCACACAGTTCCTTGTTTTGTCCTTGAGCAGGGCTATGCTGTTACGATACAGGAAATTTTACAGCTTTGTAAAATGTAAGCCTATAAATATAAAGAGCACAATAAAATCTGTTAAAACACATCATTCACCAATGGGAAAACCTATCTGGTTTTTTGGCGGTTTTTTTGGTAACACATGCTGCATGCATCAGTATGCTGAAAGGGCTGCAGAATACTTACCTGGCTTCAAGTGTACCTAGCAGCTTTCGTACCAATGGAACATCTTCCTTTCAAAATAGCCTGTCTCTTTAAAGCAGTAATGTACTAAGCAATAGACACATTCATATTACAGATCACCATTTAAGGAAACACAGTCTGTCTGACATATAGTATTTTGCACCTTTCGAATTGTCTCCTACCAAATATTCAGGCCTAGAGGGGAGACCCTGCTGGGAACACAGAGCAGATGGGACTGAATACAATCAGCAATTCCCTGGGGCCAGTAGTGTGATGTTAATGATCACACCATGGTAAGATGTAAAACATACCTTTGTGCAGCTCAGTGTAAACAGCAAGTTTTATGATGTAAATGAGAGCCCAGCAAGATATGAAGTGTGAATGGAAACACAGGGAGGTGCCCTGAGAGCAGGGGGCATGGTGCAAAGGGAAATACAGCAGCGCAAGGGAAAATGGAATTGAGATGTGGACTGGTGACAATAAACTTAAACAGTGCTCATCCCAGTATGAAGGGGAGTTAACTGTGGGATGGCATAAAGTCCTATTTGATGTGCTGAAATGGGAACACAGAATTTAAACTCTTGCATGGGATGTTGTTTGGATTCCTGATTTCACGAACAGACTAATTAGGACTGGGAAAGATGAGTTAGGGTGCACAGAAAAGATACCAACCTTAGTAAGACAAGTAACCCTTCTCTTTGAAAGTCACAAATAAATTGGGGCCACACTCAGCTTGTGGAAGCTGATGGAAATATCCCTCCCCCATTCAAATGTCTTCCTGCCAACCAGAGGAGGGTTTACTCAGAAGGTATATGACAAGTGTCAGTAACTATTGAACAGGAGTATTTGTGGCACCTTAGAGACTAACAAATTTGTTTGAGCATAAGAACACTCATTGTTTCATGTTCTCTCTGTGTGTGTATATATATATATATATATATATATATATATATATATATATATATACCACAAGTACTCCTGTTCTTTTTGTGGATACAGACTAACATGGCTGCTACTCTGAAACCAGTAATTATTGAAATGCCCTGGCTGACGCTAAGTGAAGAGGAAGATCATTGGAAGACCAGATTGATGCCAGCCCTGGGAAGAGGTACCAGTTGCCATAGGCTAACCTTTCGTCTATAATACATCTGTAGATGAAGGGGAGGAATCTCAGAAATAATGGTATGCAGGTGTTAACTCTGAGGAAGGGTTCCAGAGGCATAAAGAGCAGTTAGGTACCCAACATCCATTCAAAGCCAATGGAGATGAGTCTCCTTTGAAGCCATTAGCCTTTATGTGTACTGGCAATCTGTTGACAAGACACAGATTTCCACTGGGTCTGTACAAAGCCAAGGTCTCATTTCGAAAGGATGGAGCTATCAGGATGGTGTAACTTCAAGAAGTCACCAGGGCCACCATGGGTAGGAGGAGCTCATCTTTATCTGCTACTGGTTTTATTATAATGCTGATGTGGATCTTTGTCCCAGACTCCCTGCTTTTCTTCCTCTTGTCTCCTGCAATGAAATGAAGGGTTCTCTGGGAAGCTGAGCTTGAATCTAGAGGAGGTCATACTTAAGTAACCTGCTGGAGTTCTTTTAAGATATGACTGCCATGCTAGATAAGGGAAATTCAGCAGTGCATTTAGAATTTCAAAGAGTGCTGTAGAAAGTGCCATATCAGAGATTAATAGCAAAGGTAAAAAAGAAGAGATGGTAATGGAGGGTGCGGAAGAGACACCTGGGTCAAAAGCAGATATGAAACTGTAGCCACAAATGAAAACTTTTTGAGTGGGGAAAAGGATGCCCCCAGGGTCATTTTAGGACCTTTGTTATGCCTAATACTGTATATAGCTATTATTTAGATGAGAGTATTGAAAACAATGAGCAAGATTCTGCTCTCATTTACACTGGTGTAAATCTAGAGTAATTCCATTAACTACACTGGAGTCACTCCAGATTTATGAAAGAATAAATGAGCTCAGAATCTGGTCCAAGATCTCCAGGTTTGCAGATAAGACGATAAAAAGGTGGAGTAAGTAACTAGGCACCATTAGACAAGATTCGCCAAGCTTTGGGTCTCTTAGGTGAATGTGCAAATGTAGTTCAATGTGGATAAGTGTAAAGTAATTAATCTGGGAGCAAGGACCCAGACTAGGGAATATGTGCTAAACAGAGCAAGTGTTCAGCAAAGGGATTAAGAAAAGGATTTAGTGGTGCTGGGGATGTGAGCTGTTCTTATGGAAAAATCATTGAAACTATCAGCCCAGATCACAACTGTAGTAAAAGGGCAAGCAAGATACAAAGCGGCATTAGCAGAGGGACAGCATATAAAACACAAGAGGTGATAATTCTGCTACTGTAAAAGGCCTTAGATCCCATCTGGAATATCATGTGCAGCGTTGGATACCGTGCTGCAGAGTAAGGAAATGAAGTTCAGCCCTCTAGAATCTACCATTGGAACAAAGGTTATGGCTTTGGGGTGACCCCCTGCAGGGTTCCAAGGAGCCCGCCATTCATCATATAAAGGGAAAATCTGAGTATTCCTTTAATTTCGATCACAAAGGAATCGTGAAGTCAGATATATTTTTCTCCAGAATCTCTCTCTTGTTCCCTCTACTTTTGCCTCTCCTTTAGCATCTCTCATTGCCCTCTCTGCTTCTCACATCCCCCCAGTGGCTTGCCTTGTCTCTCCATTTTTGCCTCTAAAGAAAGTGAGAACATTCCTACCGTCACCTTGCTTCCTCTGAGCCTTCTAGGTACTAGAGGAGCCTCATCCCCAATGAACAGATTGTAAATGTAAGTAATTGTCACGCATGGCCTGTGGCCTCACAACTGGGGTGAGCGTTGTTTTTCCCAGATAAATAAGAATTCAAAATCATTATGCTATAAGAGGGAGAACCCAACAATCCCACTGAAGATAGAACATGTACTGTTGCATAAGCTAAACAGCAGTGACGTCTAGAAGTGTCTTTGCTTTCACAATCCGAAGAGTTTACAATAGTAAGTTAAGTCACTCTGAATTTACACTGCCATACCTGAGAGCAGTATGCATTTGAAATGTACAAGGTAATTTTATTTTGCTTTCCCTAGAGTGATGAGAAGCTTGTCAATCAATGTCCAGAGAAAGTGATCAAATAGGTAAGATGTGCAGTTGGCAGATGGTCATAATACCCTTTTCTTCTGCTCCTCTATTTAGCAGGCCTGATCTCTGGCAGATGTGTTGAGGGTTGCTGACCTAAGATTTAAAGTTATTCATATCACCAGGAAAAAAAGAAAGTATAAATATTTTAGATTTTATGCATCTTTAACTCTGCTAATTACCATCAACAAACAACACAGCAGCATAAATCCCAGCAATTAATTATTCAGTAAAATGGTGGTTTTCCACTTCGCTAACTGACATGAAAAATCAAAAGACTGATTTGCAAAACGATCATATAGCCGTCTAGTAAAATATTTCAAAAGTTAGTTTTTCGTTTCATTCTGGTTTGTTTGCCATTTAAGTCCCCTGGAGCAGAATTTGTTACTTCTGTAAAAGCTGTGGAATTATATTGGTCTTGCAACTTGCTACACTAACCAGCATTTGTCACTTCAAAATCTGAGGGTTTTAAAGTAACATGTTAAAGGCAAAGCAATCGGAGAGCATCCCAGAGGTGATGTTCTTAGCATTAGGCGTGTGCATGTTCCATATTGCATTACTCACAGACATCCCTCTAGTGATCTGCTTACAGAGGCATAGTGGGTGAGTTTTTCACCTGGGACTTTTGCTCTTAACTCTCTTGCAAGCTTTTGAATGTCTCCTGCTGCATTTTTAGTGGAAGAGATCCTGTCTCTCAGCTACAATGTGGCATGGAGAGGCAGAAGGGGCATTTAAGTAGAAATAATAGCTAGAAATGAAGGCATGAGCAAAAGCCAAATGAGCATAAATGTCAAGGGTAAAAGATTCCTTTGGCCTTTTCCCAGTTGGGCACAAGAGAGATCTGAAAATGCAGTTCTCAGTGATTAAACTATTCGTCCAAAATTTTTTGCCCAGCCCGAGTCATGAGCAGCAACTAATGCAGTTCCTCTTTATCGAGGGCACTGTTCTCTGTCGTCAGTGTCTCTAGCTGGTGCTCAGCCGGAGAGGGTTACGTTACTTTGGATAAAGATTCCAACTTTTTCATTGACTGTCGTATAGTGTTTAGATCAACAAAGCTCCCAAATATGACAACCTGGGATGCGAATGGCTTTGTCCATGGGTTTTGGGGCAGATTTCAACAGAAGGGGATTCTGCACCCTTCTCTAAAATCACTCCCTCAGCATAGAGTGTTAAAAACCTGAAAAATGCTGAGGCTGCTCCTGTGGCCAAATGTGCCTGCAGATTTCTGCTTTGATAATCAACAAATGGAACTCTCTGCTGTTGTTTCACAATATGTTGATGTGGAGATCAGGAGTCAAATCAGCTCTGCACACATTATTCACACTGTGTTGTCTTCTCTGTGCATGAGGGCTTTTTCTATTGTGCATAAGGCAAAAAAAATCTGGTGTGGAAATCTGTCCTAACCTAGCATTTAAGAAAAATTACAGGGAGCATGCATATTTATTTGAAACTTAATGTTAGCATATGGAGACAGCCTTTTTAACCTTATGATGTAACACCACAGGTGTGTGTGTGTATGTGTAATTGTTATTTTTGTAGAGCAAAGCTTGACAGAAAAGTCAGGGTTTTTATAAAAGACATGGAGGAAATTATTACATCTCTAGCCCTCTTTATTGCTTGAATTGCAGCAGCAGGGGGAAAAATGTGCATCCAGTGATCAGATATAAGACAATGAAAAACAATAAGCCTTGACCGGAAGCCCTGATTGTCCCATCTGTCCTGCTGAGCATGGCAAAACAAACCCTTCTTAATTACTCCTTGTGATGTACCAGTGCTCTGACAGTGGCAGTGGTTTCCCCAGGAACTGAAATTAGGGGAGGTGTTCAAATTTACAGGGGGGGTGTCAGGACTGGTGAGGGGTGAGACTGTGAAGGGGAAGGTGGACTGTATGGCACCATAGAAAAACTGCAAAATGTTTTATGACCATTTTATTAGATTTAACTCATGTTTTAAAATCATCACACAAATTAAAGTTGGCTACTCAAGCCGTCTAGGAAGCAATCGGAGAGCATCCCAGACGTGATGTTCTTAGCATTAACATATTTCTTGGTTTCTTGTTATAATTTTGCACCATTTTTTTAATGAACTTCTTGATGTGTTCATCTTTGGTTCATCTTTGACTCCCTCAGGGAACTGATGGGCAGGATCCCCTGGGCGAATAATGTGAGGGGGAAAGGAGTCCAGGAGAGCTGGCTGTATTTTAAAGAATTCTTATTGAGGTTGCAGGAAAAAAACATCCCAATGTGTAGGAAGAATAGTAAATATGGTGGGTGACCAGCTTGGCTTAACAGTGAAATCCTTGCTGATCTTAAAAACAAAAAAGAAGCTTACAAGAAGTGGAAGATTGGACAAATGACCAGGGAGGAGTATAAAAATATTGCTCAGGCAATGGGCATGCAAGAGTGAAATCAGGAAGGCCAAATCACACTTGGAGTTGCAGCTAGCAAGAGATGTTAAGAGTAACAAGAAGGGTTTCTTCAGATATGTTAGCAACAAGAAGAAAGTCAAGGAAAGTGTGGGCCCCTTACTGAATGAGGGAGGCAACCTAGTGACAGAGGATGTGGAAAAAGCTAATGTACTCAATGATTTTTTTGCCTCTGTCTTCACAAACAGGGTCAGCTCCCAGACTGCTGCACTGGGCAGCACAGTGTGGGGAGAAGGTGACCAGCCCTCTGTGGAGAAAGTGGTTCGGGACTATTTAGAAAAACTGGATGAGCACAAGTCCATGCGGCCGGATGCGCTGCATCTGAGGGTGCTAAAGGAGTTGGCAGATGTGATTGCAGAGCCATTGGCCATTATCTTTGAAAACTCATGGTGATTGGGGGAGGTCCTAGATGACTGAAAAAGGCTGATGTAGTGCCCATCTTTAAAAAAAGGGAAGAAGGAGGATCCAGGGAACTACAGGTCAGTCAGCCTCACCTCAGTCCCTGGAAAAATCACAAAGCAGGTCCTCAAGGAATCAATTCTGAAGCACTTAGAGGAGAGGAAAGTGATCAGGAACAGTCAGCATGGATTCACCAAGGGCAAGTCATGCCTGACTAACCTAATTGCCTTCTATGTGGAGATAACTGGGTCTGTGGATGAGGGGAAAGCAGTGGATGTGTTATTCCTTGACTTTAGCAAAGCTTTTGATACAGTCTCCCACAGTATTCTTGCCAGTAAGTTAAAGAAGTATGGGCTAGATGAATGGACTGTAAGGTGGATAGTAAGCAAGGTAGATCGTTGAGCTCAACGGGTAGTGATCAGTGGCTCCATGTATAGTTGGCAGCCAGTTTCAAGTGGAGTGCCCCAAGGGTCGGTCCTGGAGCCGGTTTTGTTCAATATCTTCATTAATGATCTGGAGGATGGTGTGGACTGTACCCTCAGCAAGTTTGCAGATGACACTAAACTGGGAGGAGTGGTAGATATACTGGAGAGTAGGAATAGGATACAGAGGGACCTAAACAAATTAGAGGATTGGGCCAAAAGAAACCTGATGAGGTTCAACAAGGACAAGTGCAGAGCCCTGCACCTAGGACGGAGGAATCCCATACACTGCTACAGACTAGGGACTGAATGGCTAGGAAGCAGTTCTGCAGAAAAGGACCTAGGGGTTACAGTGGACGAGAAGCGGGATATGAGTCAGCAGTGTGCCCTTGTTGCCAAGAAGGCTAACAGCATTTTGGGCTGTATAAGTAGTGGCATTGCCAGCAGATCAAGGGATGTGATCATTTCCCTCTATTCGACGTTGGTGAGGCCTCATCTGTGTGTGTCCAGTTTTTGGCCCCACACTACAAGAAGGATGTGGAAAAATTGGGAAGAGTCCAGCGGAGGGCAACAAAAATGATTAGGGGGTTGGAGCACATGACTTCTGAGGAGAGGCTGAGGGAACTGGGATTGTTTAGTCTGCAGATGAGAAGAATGAGGGGGGATTTGATAGCTGCTTTCAACTACCTGAAAGGGGGTTCCAAAGAGGATGGATCTAGACTGTTCTCAGTGGTACCTTGAGTCATGGTCTCAAATTGCAGTGGGGGAGGTTTTGGTTGGATATTAGGAAAAACTTTTTCACTAGGAGGGTGGTGAAGCACTGGAATGGGTTACTTAGGGAGGTGGTGAAATCTCCTTTCTTAGAAGTTTTTAAGGTCAGGCTTGACAAAGCCCTGGCTGGTATGATTTAGTTGGGAATTGGTCCTGCTTTGAGCAGGGGGTTGGACTAGATGACCTCCTGAGGTCCTTCCAACCCTGATAGTCTATGATTCTATGGTGGCTTCTTGTGTGTCCGGTACTTCCATTCCTTCAATTGATATGCTCATTAGTTCATTCACATGATCATGCAGAAGGCGACTCCTTTCAGAACACAAAATTCTATTCAATGATGAAAAAGAATGCTCAACTGTAGCTGTCGTGACTGGGAATAGAAAGAGATGAATGCCTACTTCTTTCATCCCAGGAAACAGAACACAAAGATAGGGTCAAGCTACTAGTGATGATAATAAAGAAGTTGAAGTCAAATCTTCATTCGTTCGTCGTATGATATTTCACTCTGTGTTCAAATTCTCTGTTCTATAATGATCACATGGCAGCCTCATTGCTGGTAGTGTCTCACTCCCCTCAACTGTTGGTGTTTTATAGGACAGGCATCTGTAAAAGCTAGGTAGAGGTTGAGTAGAATCTAGAAGTCACTGATGTAGATTTTTAAGAATCAACTGTGTACTTTTTCAGTTGTCTTAACAAATACTTCTTGTCTTCTTCACTTAAGGATTCAATAGGAATGCCTTCATCAGTCAACTTCTGGACTGAAGTCTTTGCTGCTTCCAGTACTTTTTCAATGGATAGCTCTCTAATTGATCCAAATGTAGCTTCTATTGCTGCACAAAGATTTACTACTGTTGTAGCAGATGCCTGGACTTGTTGCCTCAACAGTAGACTTACGAGAGAGAGAATGGCAATAGTCTTCTCTAAACTTAGTAGCGAAAGTAATCCACCAGCCTCACTACTTAGATCCATCCCATCTTGGTAGATACTTTCCAAAACCAGTAATAATGTCTGAAGTAATTTTAAGACAACAGCCAAGGATCACTCATGAAAAAGCCAGCGAGTTTTCCCAGGTTGGACTAATTTGAACTTCAATCCCAGTGTATTTTCTGTATTTTCCAAGATATTCAGTCTTTTTGGACTCTTGCTGAAAAAAGAATATAATGAAGACTTTAAATTTATAGCTTTTTAAATATCTTTTGAAGATTCTGCAGCTCGTACTAGTGCTAGTTGGAGTAGATGGCCTCTGCAGTGTGTATAGGAGAGATTAGGGTTACACTTTTCTCTGAGCAAAGCTTATACTTCACCATGTCTTCCAGAGAAGTTTGCAACTCCATCAGATGCACAAGTAGCCATCTGTTTGGGGTCCAATTGACAAGCATTTAACTCTTCTAAGATGTGGGTTGTCACAGATGCAGCTGATGTGTATTCTATAACGTGAACATCTAGAAATGCATCTACTGGCCTACCCCTGACATCAAGATAACGTACACAATGACTTAATACTTGATGCCCATTTGCATCGGTGCATTCATCAGCCATGTATGCAAATTTTTTGAATGTGGTGAGAGAGTTCTTCACTTTTTCAACTGTTGAGTCTTTCAGTGTTCCACCGCATGCTTGTAGCCAGTCAGTTGAGTTTCTTGCAGAAAGATAGTGAGCATTTTCTGGTCTTGTTCGGAACCAGTGTTCAACTTCAGGATGAACAAGTGACAATGCACTTAACATTGACCTCCAGTTTGTAGTGCGTGGTATCCAGGGGCGGCTCCAGGCCCCAGCACGCCAAGCGCATGTGTGGGGCGGCATGCCATGGGGGGCGCTCTGCCGGTCGCTGGGAGGGCAGCAGGCAGGCTGCCTTTGGCGGCATGCCTGCAGAGGGTCCACTGGTCACACGGCTTTGGTGGACCTCCCGCAGGCATCCCTTCGGAAGGGCCACTGGTCCCGCTGCTCCTCCGAAGCCACGGGACCAGCGGACCCTCCTCAGGCAAGCCTGCAGGAGGTCCACCGGAGCTGCGGAACCTGCAACCGGCAGAGCACCCCCTGCGGCATGACACTGTGCTTGGGGTGGCGAAATGTCTAGAACCGCCACTGGTGGTATCTCTTGCTTAAATAGAAAGTAGGTGCCACAACCATGTTTGTTCACATGAACTGTGTTGTGTCTCCAGCATTCTTAACAGCCTCATTAAGTACTTCTAAAATTGGCTTTGAAAGTGGGCTTATAAGGCTTTCTGCATATTGATGCACTCCAGAGGCCAGGTGGTTTGCAGCCTTTTCATGTAGTTTGTCAGCATTGGCTTTGCTGATCGGTTTGACAAACCATGCTCCTCCACTTTTACCAGTTATAGCATTGGGAAGCTTTCCTTCTTCATAAGCTTTTTTGCAAGAGGTGCACAAGTAGCCATCTTTTGTAACTTCAATAAATGGGAACACTTTGACCGACAAACATTGAGAACTGTTTTTAGGTTTTGGAGACACTGTTTCTTCAGTTGGTAGCTGTATTTGTGCTTCGGGCTGGTCGGATGTAGCTATACCACTTGAACCTTCAGATGACATGTTGATATAGTCTTGGTTCTTGACATGTTCTTCACCTTGGTTAGTTTTTGAGGCCTTTGAGTGGAAAAATTGTATTTTTTTTCTTTTCATTTTCACCTTTACCTGCAACATATAAAAGAGTTATGAATAAAGTAAATGTTTTGTTAGGATAATGCAAATTTAATTTAAGGATAATGCAAGTTACACCAAAACACATAACAGGTCTAGATTTCATTGTGGATAGTTCTCTGAAAACATCCATTCAATGTGCAGCTGCAGTCAAAAAGGCAAACAGAATGAGATTAAAATGACTGGGAATTTTCAGCTTAGAAAAGAGACAACTAAGGGGGGATATGATAGAAATCTATTAAATCTTGACTGGTGTGAAGAAAGTGAATAAGGAAATGTTATTTAATCTTTCACGTAACACAAGAACTAGCAGTCACCCAATGAAATTAATAGGGAAACAAAAGGAAGTACTTCTTCGCACAACATGAAGTCAACCTGTGGAACTCTTTGCCAGGGGATGCTGTGAAGACCAAAACTATAACAGGATTTAAAAAAGATAAATTCCTGGAGAATAGGCCCATCAATGGCTATTAGCCAGGATGGGGAGGGATGCAACCTCATGCTTTGAGTGTCCCTAGCCTGTTTGCCAGAAGATGGGAATGGGCAACAGGGGATGAGTCACTTGATGACTACCTGTTCTGTTCATTCCCTCTGAAGCACCTGGCCTTGACCACTGTCAGAAGACAGGATACTGGGCTATATGGACCATTAGTCTGACCCAGTATGACCATTCTTACATAAAAATTAATTATAATAATACTAAAAATGTTTAGTACAGAAACTCCCCAACATAATGACCTTTCAAGATAGCAACGATGTGAGATAACAGGTTTGACAAATGATGCATTTTAAAAATCTTGGCCTACTAGGAAACATATTTATATAAGTTTCCATTCCCAGTCACAAATCTAGCATTCTGGAGCAAAGTCACTAAAATATAGTCCAACAAACAAATGTTTATTTAACGTGCCCCTCACTTATCCCTCCACCAGACCCCACTCACTGGTGTTGTCCTTGATCAGAGTTCAGAGGTGCTTTCATGTGAGTACTCCTCCCAGATAGGGGGCAAGATAGGGGACAAGAAGGCACCTTGTTCGTTCCTCCAGCTGATCACTGTTCGCTCTGGCCACGGCTGCTTGTTGTGCCACCGTTCACTCCACCACTCTGTTGCCAATGGCCCTGCACAGTCACCTTCTGCTACCACCGGCCACTGTGACCTCTGCGAGTTGGTCTCTTGAGGTTTCACCAGCTCTCAGTGATTTCAGCTGAGCTCTCAGTGGGGGAACCTCGCTGGTAGTGCAGTTTGTGCTGTCTCGAAACACTGTCTCCACAGTAGCACTAAGCACTTAGACCTGATTATCAGTGATTTCAGCTGCAGTGGTCACTTAACAGAACAAAAGACTGTCTATGGAGCCTAATCAGCTCTGTCTTTAAACAGTGGAGAGGGACCCTCTCTTGATGCCCTCGATCAGCATAGGCAAAGAACAGTTCTACTGCCCTTTACTCATACAATAAGAACAACATTTCATTCAAGTGATTTGTAACCCAACCCCAGCCAAAATCTTTCACTTGGGCAACACAGCTCCGTTTGCTGCATACCTAGGTAGATTAGGTGTGAATGTGAATACAGTCTGGTCCTGAAGTCTTTTCCCCCCAGTCCCAGCTCAGCACTAGCAGTCAGGGAGAGCTCATTGAGATGTAACTTACAAATCATCATTTGAAATTATTAGGTTGGCCAACATCACCGAAATTAATGCACTGATATTGTCATAAAAAACTATAGCTATATAAGGAAGTTAGTCTATGTTCATACTTTTCAAATCTATTAAACTTTTTCAGATACACATATTTTATCATACACTGTATATGCTTTTAAAGTGTGTATTAATGTTTCAATTTCAATTCAAATTTCCAAACAGTCACTAAATTGGCATGTAACCAGTTCACAAAACGGGGGTGGGGTTGCGGAAATTCAGTGCGGGGGAGGGAAATCACTGGACAATGGAACTGAAGGACCATCTTGGAGGAGACCACAGAACAGGCTATCATGAAACTTAGAGTCAGATCCTCAGCTGGTACAAATCAGTATAGATCAATTGAGCTTAATTATTGATTTACACCAACTCAGGAACTGACCACATGGGGCTTGTCTACATTTACTGAGGGATCCACACATGGTGATTGATCCATCGGCCGTCGATTTAGCGGGTCTAGTGAAGACTCGCTAAATTGACTGCAGATCGCTCTCCTGTACTCCACCAGATCAAGAAGAGTAAGGGGAGTCGACGGGAGAGCATCTCCCATCAACATCGCATACTGTGGACTTTGCGGTAAGTAGATCTAAGCTACATTGACTTGAGTTACATTATTCACGTAACTCAAATTGTATAACTTAGATCGACTTTTCCCTGTTGTCCCAAAACACAAAGCCAGGAGCCAGAACTGAAGGTCCTGCCTCAAGTTTGAATTTTTTTGCTTTTGGTGGCTTAAATCAGACCCTGCCATAGGAATTGAAGTTTTATTTTCTGAATCTCTTAATTGATTAAAAGGTAGTCAGATTTTTTGCAAAATTACAATAGTATAACAATACTCCTAAACCTCATGTAATCAGTCTAAGAGCCAGATCCTCAGCTGGTGAATTTGATGTAAAGATCAGTTACGCTGCTTTACACCAACTGAGAATATGGGTCTATACATTTTGTGATAGTCCTGAAGTGGGGTTTATCATATATAAGGCCTGTTCATACTCTAAAATAATTCCAAGTTATTAGAGACTCTTTAATTCATGGAATATTACACAGTGGACCAGAACAATTACTTCTGAGAGAAGAATAAAATAGCTAGCAATATATAAATGGGAAGATGTACATTTGACTGTGCAAATTAGTTTATTTTCCTTTTTATACAACAGATGTTGTTTGACCTAGAAGAAGGAATAATATTGTTGAAATTGAGATCAGGCTGAGGGAAAAAAATAAAGATGTCTAAAAATAAAATACAAATAACAGCTGCTTGAATTGTATTTCTAATACATCAGTGTTGACAGCTCTCTATTTTTTCAATGAGCCAGAAATCCTATAGAAGCAGTTGGGTGGGAAGAGTTATTTCTGGAGGGTGGCTGGGCGACAAGAGCATGAATCAGTATAGAGGATGACTCTGTGTATCAACACACACAAATTATTGGGGGTAACCTTTGGAGATATGCATAACATTTCTCACTGGAAACACAAGCAAAGAAATCCAGTTGTCATTGTTTCTCAAGCAGAACTAGACACTATGGGTCAATTTATGCCACCCTTATTCACATGGAGTGGTGTTTTATTTCACTACTAATCCCATTGAAATTAATGGCATCAGCCTTGGCATATGATACTATGCAATGGGCCAGATGCTCAGCTGGGATAGACTGTCATAGCTTCATTGAGGTCAATGAGCAAAGTCACTGGATTCAGTTGACGCTCTGAGCCAACCGGAGAAAGAGTGATAGAATCTGGACCTTTTCTGACCACATAAACTCCGTCTGAGGGAAAATCTAATTAGGGTGACCATATGTCCCAATTTTATAGGGACAGTCCCGATTTTGGGGTCTTTTTCTTATATAGGCTCCTAATACCCCCCACTCCTGGCCCGATTTTTCACACTTACTGTCTGGTCACCCTAAATCTAACTAAGGCTAGATTTGAAGAAAACAGAGGGAAGAATCAAACCTAAATTTTGAGGCACCCATTTTTTTTTTGGTGCCCAGCTGGAATCATCTTAGAGGGGCCTGATTCTGAGACAGCGCTGAGCACCAACTCTTTGAAAATTAAATCCTCCTCTTACCATGACGCAAATGGTGCACCCAACTTTGAGGTACCCCAATGTCATTTTTTAAAAATCAGGCTGAGAATATTAGTTTTTCACATCCAGTCATTGAGGATCAAAAAAAAAAAGAATTGCCATGTCAGCATATTTCTACCCCTCCTAACTGAGACAAGAACTTGGTAGCACCAGGCCCCTCAGTTATTATATGCGAAGAGCCTGAGCAGACATACAATGCACTCCATGTTTAGAATGTCCTGTCTGCAGATTGCTGCAGAGCAAATAACATATTTTTATTTTTATACAAATGTGCATAACTTATCCATTTCTTGTGGCTGCTCTGACAGGAAAAGGAAATTTATGACATGCATCACCCATTTATTTGGCACAGGCAATGTTTATTGCTGAGGGAGGCATTCTCATGGAATTGATTGCACAATTTCCTCTTGGGGCACTGTTTCCAAGTCATATCCCAAGACCTTTTAAGGTCTGTTGCTGTGATAGGATACAGAGACATGGCTTTAACATTACAATGGAGAAAATCCTCTCAATGGAGAAGATGGCTGAAAATGTCCTTTTGTCAGTGTGCTATAATTGCAGGAACCCTCTCTACCCATTTGATAATCCTTTAGGAGTCACACATCTCAGATAGGTTAAGCTTCTCATTCCTAGCCCTGTGGAACCAAGAGGATCCCTGGACTTTAAGGCTGTTACACTGTCCTGAGTAGAAAAGGTGTGACTGGCCTGCAACTGGTTCCTTTTCATTCTGGGCCTTGGGTATTTGGGGAAAATAAATCCACTTTTGGGGAGAGAAGAGGATGATAATTTTCTGGCAGACTGATTTTGTTTTAAAGGATGCTTTCTGAAACTGCCGAAGGGTTAGGATTTATAATTATGTCCTAGGGATATAGAGGGTGAGGGTTGCAGGCCTACCATGTGATAAAATGCACCAGCATTGGAAAACTATATCTCATACACCCCAGTTGCACACAATAGGGACAGTGTAAACAATCTAGCCCTGAAGAGAATAGCTTCTGTTGATTTCACTGTTTTCAACCTGGCTTCTACATCTCCAGACATAAGCTTTTGTTCAAGCAAACCATGGCCCTTGTAACGAACAGGGTAATTAGACATCTAATTACCTTATTGGTATGTGGAATGACATAGACTGTAATTTGTGCATACAGACTCTGGGGATAAAAGGTTATGCATGGAAAACTGTGGTCAGAAAAGGAGAAATTGGTTATGAAGTGTTGAGACAAAATAGAGAGGTGGGAAAACAATGCCATGTAACAAATGGATCAGAAACAATAGATTCTCACCTTTTAACATATGCAAAATTATCCTGATGTCCCGCCTATACATACACGACTGTTTACTGAACGAGCCTTTTTCCTGATAGTCCGTTGAATAGCTCTTCGCCTATATTACCTTCCCAAATTCCCAAAGGGAGATTCCTCAGTCAGCCCATCTTTCATTTTAACACTTCACTTATCCTTGAGTGTCTCTTTGCAGTCTCCACTAGTTTTGGCTAATTTCCTGATTGCTCTTCCCAGGCTCCAGTATAAACCAATCTTCTCCTAAGCTCCCATTTTCATATTTCTAAAACTGTAATTACACTTGCTCAGGCTCTTGCTACTTCTCATCAGAGTCCAGGGTCCTAAGTTAGCCTAGCCTGTTACAGACCCGGTTTCTGCATTGGGCTGTACTACAGTATTGAATAGTTTGGTGATAGGCAGCTCAAAGGCAATGGCCTCTCCTATGCGACTGACCTTTGAACCGGAGACATGACTCAAATGACCAGATGATAACTCGCAATTAATCAAGTTAAGGATCAACTCCTGGATCACCAGCTGAGTTTGTATCCATGGGTGATGAAAGGAAGAAAATATTTTTAGCTACTTGCAGCAGTATCTCCCTTCATGTGAGGGCAAGACATCACGGGTAAACATATTGATGTTTGTCAGATGTGCAAATAATGGTTTTATTAGATGCCCCACCTTTTATCATAAAGCCTTAGAGAGCACACGTCCTTTGAATGATACTAGAGCACTCCCCTAGAAAGTTCAGTGAAGCCTGCTGGTCAGCAGGCCAGTATGTCTATTGAGGAAAACTGGACTTAAACATCTGCATGTGAGGATGGAGTGAAAGACTAATTGTGGCTTTGAGCAGTTCTCTGCAGGAGATCATTGTATCTCCCCAGTTAGGGGTACGCTTTCTGGGTGCTAAACTTTGGAAGCCTATAGCATTCCCAAGCCCAGCTCCACAGCTTATTCAGTGATGAACAGAACATATAAACTTCATATTGCTACCACATTTCACAGTGCGGTAAGGTATCAGCAAACTCCAAATAGCAGTCAGGACCTCAAGGTATTCTCAAAGATCCTTTGATGCTCTGAAGCAATGCATTTTCTATATTATTCCTTTGAACACATTATATATGCAAAGTCTAGCACTTCTTATGTGAGTGGTGGAATTATCATACAATAAGATTTTTCTCTGGACCTTTCATGGCTTGTAACATATAAAATTTCTCCTTAAAAAAACAGTCTAGGAACTCAAACTTAATTTACACAGTATTGAAAACATTACAAAGCATAAATCAGCTCAATTTTTAAGTTCCTGTCTGATATTTTCAGAGCAGCCAAATTCCTTCATTCGCCTGGATGCCTTCCAAACTTCTGCCACTGCTCATGGAAATCTAAATAACTTTGGAGAAAAAGCAGGTTTTCTGCAGAGGTTCAGATTACCCTGTCACTCTCTCTGCATGGCAAACAGGCCTCGGCTAAACATGGAGAATAAGGATAGGGAAATTACTTCATTGCTTTGCGTCCTTATCAATTACAAACATCTAGGAGCCTGGTTCTCCTGCCAGCTATGCCCCAGATCCTCGCACATTTGCAGTTTTCAAAAAACAGCACTTGCATTTCCTTTGCTTGCAGGCATATGCAATGGAAAGTGATCCATGGAGCTCACTTGCATGTTATTCATGGTTTTTAATTAAAAATGTTTCATATTTGGCTTGCTATTCTGTTTATTTTAAGTTAGTACTCCTGCTAATGCCAGCATTTCTGAACTAGAGAAATGATCAAAACAAGGCTACACCTTTCTTTCTTTTAGGCTTCATCATGTAACTGTAACACTTTAATATTATCTTTTAGTGATTGCTTCACTCTGGCTGCTGCAGTTCCAAATATGTTTATAATTGTCTCCTGCTGACACCTTTAGATTTACTATTTGTACCATTCATCTGCCTTTAGATTTGGATGCAGTGACTTGAACCAATCCCCTTCCCCCAAAAATTAGGTTAATGCATTGTTGTTCTACTGGCTAAGCTTTGTGTTTTGATTTACAGCTAAATAAACGTGATTGTTTTCTTTGATGTCATTTTCCATTATTGCTAAAATAATACCTTGAAAAGGCTGCATAAGATCCTGATCTGGAACCTGTTTGCTGCTACACAAAAGTTCCTGGTTTCAGAACTTTCTTTTGTTCAGAAAAAATGGCAGTAGCTAAAACTTATTTCTACTGTGAGAGGAATATTTATTCAACAAAACACTTAGGCCCATGCTTACCTTTAAAGTTAATGGGAGTTAAGCATGTGCTTTAGGGTAAACATATGCTTACGTGCTTTGCTGCCTAGGGATGGTTTCCTGAATAAGAGCCATAGGACCTAAACTTGTGTAATACTGTAGTTTAAGAACAAGAATCTGATCCTTGATCTCACAACTTTTCCTCTACCATGAGCACCGCTAACTCTTCAAATTACCACTCCAAGCTAACTGGGACTGTGAGCACTGGACAAGTAAGTGTGTTCATCTCATTGCAGGTGCGAATGCCTTGCATTGTTCTTCAACCAAAACCAGCACAGTAGGGCTCGGAATAGAGTCATTTCCAGCCTTCCTTAGCTATTAATTGTAGCTCAGTATGACACAGAGAGGGAGGGTTAGAAGTCAGGGGGGAAAGGCAGGAGTTCCTAGCTGTTTCAAAATTTAGATTTGGTCTGGATGCAAAGATTCAGATGCTTTCTTGAACTCTGTTGATCTCCTGTGGTTGCAAAACTGGAACCTGATTCCACAAGATACTGAACCCATCTGTTGATACTGTGTGGCCTCAAATCCCCTTGCAATCAATAGGCCAAGTCTTGAAGTTCTCACTCCATCTTCTTTCAGTTTTTCCTGACCCCGTACTTAGGCAAATTCCCATAGACTTCAATGGAAGTTTGCCTGAGTAAGACCTGAGTAAAACTGGAATGAGGCCTGTAGGTTCTGGTCATGTGTAGTTCAAGGGTGTCCAGCATCTTACAGGGTTGAAACTTTGCGTTAGAAATCTCGTGAGCAGAGGCTTCCTTGTGAGATTTCCGGTACTTCCTGATACTGCATGGGCTAGAAATATTGGGAGCACTGCAAACAGGACTCCTTGTTGCTGGTACCAGCCAAAAATTGCAGGTGCATAAAAACAATGAGAAAAAGTTAATTAGACTTATGGAAACTCTCAACTGGTTTGGTTTGAGTTTTGGGAGAAGGTTGGCAAAAATGGAATTATATCTGATGTGGTTTGGCCAAGGGATTCCCTTCATGACGACACAGGACTTCTCTTGCACAGTGTTAGGATTATAATGAAGCATAATCTTTTTTAGTTAACTGTGCATTAACACTTTGGAGGCATTATTGTTATTTTTTCTTAAAAGCTAAAGCACATTGAAACCTCTTCCTACTTACCAATGGGTAGCAGTGAAAGCAATATCACCTAAAACAATGGTTTTTAACCTGGGGTGCACGCACCCCCTAAGGATGCGAGATGCCCTTTCTGGGGGTGTGCGATATGCCAGATTTTTTTAGAAGGTAAATCATCGAAAACACAAATTAAGCACAGGCATGTAAGTTTCATCAAACCTGTGTATTTATTAACATGATACATTTTTTAACTATTACTGTAATATACAAATAAAAATATAACTCAGTTTAAGGGATGTGAGAACATATTGTGATTTTTGATAAGGGGTACGAGAACATATTTTGAGAACCAAAGGGGTGCAGGCTGCAGTAAAGGTTAAGAACCACTGACCTAAAGAATGCTTACTACTGTGACAAATCACACAGAATGGGGGAAAGATTTAGTGCCTGCTAAATTTAACTCATTTAAACCCAGTACATTCCAAGCCTATGGAGTGAAATCCTGTTTGGGGGTAAAATGTGATGGAGTTATTTCTGGGAATATAACTCCACTGGTTAGTTTACCACCTGGACTAAGTTTTCATATTGTAGAAGATGAATTAATTTATTATTATTTTTCAGCTATAGCCCCAACAATATCAATTCTCTTTTCTTCCCCCTGAAGGGAGGCCGGCTAAGCGGCTATAACTTTAAGAGCATGAAAGCAAATGTTGTAAAGAGGTCACTCTAAAGGTCACGCAGCAGGTTTGATGTGTCAGTGGATAAATGATGGGATCACATCTGGAACAGTTTGGTGAATAAATAAAATGTGAAAGCTCATATATCACTGCCCACCTTCCAATCTGTAAGGGAAAGAGAAAATAAATTCTCTAATAACCTTGTAAAGCACATAAAAGGTATTGAATAAACTCTTGCAATTTTGGGACTAAAACTGTCCATATTAAAAACTAATGTTGAGAGCGGCAAAAAAAAAGAGCTTGAAATACAGTGTGTGTCTCCCTTGTAAAATGTTGTTTTATTTTATGGGTTATTTATTAGACTATACTTGGATAGCTTTGAATAATATAATCTGGAGTTTAACTATGTGTTATGGAAACACTCTTCCTTTAGATACGTCCCCCAGAGGTATTTTATATTTACACTTAGGGAAAATAGTTTTCAGTTTTTATTTTACAGTACTGTATTATTGCTTATACTGCCACTATATTCTGCTTTCCACAACTAACTTTAATATATGCATATTTTAGTGCCATTACCTTCAAAAGGTCTTGGAAAACTCATAGGTCTGAAACAATTTCAATAAGCTGGTCATTACAGACTATTGAATTAAGGAACAAGAGGCTGTATATTGTTTTAGTGGGCCATTAATAATATGCCACTGGGTATTGTAAGACAGCAGACTAGGAACTGAGTGATTTCGGTCACCCAAGGAATGTACAGTATTCTAAACGCCTTGTAAAAACTTACTCTAGAATCAATGTTGTTGGAATCCTGAATGGTCCTAACATCTGGGGGAGCTTCTACCCTCCAGACAGCCATGAGCAGCTGCCAGTGATGTCAGCGGTAGAGGCACATGTGGGGTTGAGGGCAGAATTTGATACTTTGTGTAAAAAGTGTTGACTCCAAACATTTGAACAAATGGGTTTTGCTGCCTTTTCCTCCCCTCATTACATTGCAACCAAAGGCCCCAGTCATGCCCTCTGATCTGGGCAGGCGAGACTTACATGGAGTCCCATTGAGGTCACTGGGCTCTATGCAGATGTCAGGATCTACATCCACACACAATCTGTATAGCAGGACCAGAGGCAACGTAAGCTTGGCTGAGAATGAAGGGTCTGATCCAGTGCTTAATGCAGTCAATGGAAAGGCTCTCATTGACATCAGGGGGCCATTGAATTAGGCTTTGAAAAAGCAGGCATGACACTGTATATCATGTGTAGTTGGGCTGCCGTACTGAAGGTCCTAGGAGCTTTGTCAGGCTTGGTGTGTTGATTTTATTGTTGTGGGACAGTCAAGTAATCAAACTGAAATGCACTTATTCAATGTTGTGTTGAGCGTTATCTTTTAACTAGCAGGAAGAGACACGTAAGCCCAGATTCCCACAGATATTTTGCTGCCTAACTGTCACTGATGTCAATGGGAGATAGGTGCCCACATACCTTTGAGGATCTAGGCCTTAGCACCTGGGCTAGGTGGAGAAAATTGGCAGAAGGGTAAGATCAATAATGAAAAGATAGATGGACAGTTAATATGCTGGGTGATCAGCACCCGTAGGTAGATTTTAATAATAACTCAATCAATCCAATATGCGTACCTTGCTCAGCAGGGGAACCCACACACAGGCCAAGTGCTGTCTTTTGTGTGTGTTGAACTGGTTAAAGTTTGTAGTCAAAAAAGCCAACCAGGGACAGAGTTTTAAGAGTACTTCATCTCCTAACATAGTTTGTTGGTCGTCCATCCCACTGCAAACATTGATAAGGAGCTGATGCAGCAAGAGAACTGTGCCATAATGGTTGGGAACATATTAGAGCTCTGGGATATTTTGGACATATAGGACACTTTGTTGTTAGGTGAAATTCAAAATATAAATTCAAGACACATTTCTTTGGCATTAGACTTTTGTACAGGGCAAAGATATTGGTCATGAGGTCTTTGGAAAATGCCCATATATAATATTACTCTGTGCTATCATTTCAACTCCATCTTAGGGCCAAATTCACTCTCATGGAGCAATTTTCCCCACCTTCCTCTCTTTTAATCTTATCCACTTTCCAGCTCACAACACCTGACTCCAGGTTTCAAGGTGGAGCAAGGGTTATAGCCAGCTCATGTCATGGGAACCTGAAGCTGGTAAATTTTCCTCCTGGGGCTGAGATCCATGGAGTGAGTCTAGTATTTCTAATAACAAACTGAAATACATTCCACATGCAGGGATTCACCACTGAAATGCAGCCACCTCTGCAGTAGAACATGGCAGCTGTTTATCAGTCCATGGTAACACAAGTGTTCAAAAAGAAAGTGAAGAAATTGATGCTCTGTTCAAACACAGTGATTCTCTTAAAAGGTTAGAATATGTACATGCTGGGTAAAATGTGTAAGGACTCATGACACTGTTTTCACAAATCATCATATCAGTTCCTAGTGACTCTACTAACCTATTTCTCTTGTACTATTTCCGTTGGTACTAATTGTGTACTATTGCAATAATAACAATGAAGGTAACTAGCAACTGCAGGAGTCCTATCACTCAGAACAAATGCTTTTCCCTCTCCTTTATCCTTTCTGTTTCAAAAATTCCTACCTTGGTATGACATGTCATTAAGAAAATGGCACTGTGGTTGAAGCCCACAAAATTATTCTTTTTAGCTGCGTCGCTCTGGATCTGCCAGAACTGCTGTAAGTGCCTTACTCTGTGACTCTTGTTTCAGATATTTAGGCTTAGAATGGCAACTCATTTAGATCGGTAACGCAACTGGTAGCTTGGGGAGTCCTTGAACCCAGGTTGGCTTTAGTATCAGAGTTTAAAGGTGATAGTTCCCTCCTTTGTCAGCCCTAAGCGAAGGAAAACTTGGCTCCTTTCTCCAGACTGAGGAATCATGGGTGACAATATCTGGGTTCTGAATTATTATTTTTTTTTACATGAGTGAAGCTCAATGTATTTGATTTTTTGGTGGCATGGGTTCTACCCATCCATCCCTGCCCGTACCTGTAGACCACCATGAATTGGATGGTGGGACTTGCCCTACCTACTGCCTCCTAAGCCCACCACTATTCCCTTTTTCACTTATCTCACTGCCCACATGTGGTCACCATCATAATAGCCAACAAATGGCACCAATAAAAGATTGTGAATTAACCTGTTCAGTGGAGGGATGGTAGAAGACTTTTATTGCATCTGAAACACCCAATGTTGCTGTTGAACTCAGGACTATGTACTGCCAGCAATCATTTGGTTTGGTTAATATAGGAAGCAACAGTGCGCAAATACTTCAGTGATGAGAACTATATAAATACCCTTATAAGCAGATGTGCAGGAAGATTTATATTTAGATACAATAGGTAGAGCTTTTTTTTCCTGACAAAATTTGGAAATGTCTCAAGAACTTATAAGATTTAGAGATATTATCCACAAAAACTACATTAAAATAATATTAAGGTTGCAAAGCCAAGCACTCATAAGTTAGGAATTAACTAAATTAAGGTTGTCCACACAACCTTAATGCAGCCTCCTTGTGGGTATGCAGTATGTATAGTTTTTGTCCAGCATTATATGGCAGAGCTAGAGATAGAACCCAGATCTCTTAGTTCATAGATGCCCTCTTAGTTCCTGGTGCCTGCAGCAGAGGAGAAAGTCCTTTCACTTCTTATAACCATCTGCTCATTTTGTGCCCATCCTACAAATTGACTGAGGGTACGTCTACACTACCTGCCAGATCGATGGGTAGTGATCGATCTATCGGGGATCGATTTATTGCGTCTATACCCGATCACTCTGCTGTCGACTCCGGAACTCCACCGCGGCGAGAGGCTGAAGCGGAGTTGATGGGGGAGAGGCAACGGTCGACTCACCGCCATCCTCACGGCCATGTAAATCAACCTAAGATACTCCAACTTCAATTACGCTATTCACGTAGCTGAAGTTGTGTATTTTAGGTCAACTCTCATGCCCCCAGTGTAGACCTAGCCTGAGACTGGGCTCCTGTAGACCATTTAATTGATTAATGTATTAGAATGTACACAAAATTGAAAATCAAAGTCACACAGAAAACCTTGATCCTAGCATTTCCTAACTTCGGAGTGCTCGACTTTGTAGCCTAAATAACATTCATTCTCTGTGTGTGGGGGGGTGGGGTGGGGTGGTTGTATGTAATTTCCCGGATTCTTTTAAAAGAAGAAAACTGAAAGAGGGAGAAACACCCAAAACAAAAAACAAAACCCAGAAATGTCATCATACGGAATCGTTGATTCCCACCTGGGTCATCAGACTTAGAACCCAAGACCTTTAGATCCACAGCATAGAATGCTAATATTTGACTGGAAGTCATTACTGGCAGCAGTATTAGACTGTTATCCTTCATGAGAAAGAGCCAATAGAGGAGGACAACATCTACTTTGCTTACACAACTGTTTGTTAGGCAGAAGAGGAATGGTGGGAATCAGAAATCCTGGTTTCTGCCCCTGGCTCATAGCACACAGTAGGGCATAGTGGATGAAACTTGCCATATCAGATACTTGGATTCTAGGCCCAGTTTTTCCAGATATGTCCTGGTGCAACTTTTCAATTGCTTTTTATGGAAAATGTATGAATAATATTTTCCTACCTCCTACAGCAGGTATATGTGGCATTGATCAATAAAATGGGCGGTGAAATGCATAGAATTAACATGTCAATGGAAAAGGCGTGAAAAGAACTCATGATTGCCTCCTGGTTCCCAACTTATTGAATCTCAAATACCCTGCTTTGGCTACCACCATCTGGAACTCTAAATCTGTCAAGCATATAGGAAGCCATCAATCAAGCCTTACAACCCCCCACCCCTCCACCCCCCATGCAGTAAATATTATTATAATGCCCATTTTACAGATGTTAAGTGATTTGCATAAGATCATGCAGGGAGCCAGTAGCAGAGCTGGGAATAGCATCTAAGAATCCTAAATTCATAACCCTTCCTCTAACCAGATTTCTTTACTAACAAGCTTGGAACCAAATACTGCATTAACTTACCACCCAGGCAAACCCACCGAGTATGGTCATAGTCCTTCCTGAGACAGACACTACTCTGCAGTTGGGGATATTGAAGATCCTCCACTTTCCAAGACTTTCTCCCTCTGCCCCATGAAATTTCTGGGCTTGGAGGGGTGCACAACAAAATAAACATTTCTGTGAAAGATTGCTTGAGATGTGGTCTGAACCAGTGCTTCTGCTATTGCATATGTAGCAAATCATTCTGTGGTGATGGGTGCAGTAGATTAAATCCTAGGGCTGTTGTTGGGTGTAGTTTATCACACACAAGCTGAGACACTCAGGTTTGTTAATCCAAAGCTTTATTTGAATCATAACCATTTCTTGCTATTAACAACTACTATTAAAACAGTGACAGATATGAGGAAAAAGATAATGATCAGTTACCCTTTGGGGCAAAGGCAGGCCACGATGGATTTCTCCAACATATATATATATATACATATCCAAATTAAATATTCATTAGCTCTTTTCCAATCAGCATTAGTATTATACATCCTCCAATTAATATCAAGCACAAGCAATATTAGCCATTTCACTCGTTTGTTATTAATTAGACATAAATCATATATGGCGACCTGGTTATCTGTTGGCTACTTAACCCACCAATACTTTCCTCATTGATTACTTTTCTGTTTATCCCAACTTCCCTCATCAACCTGGGTAGGGATCCTCCTATAGAATATCCTATCATCCGTTATTTAACAAGCAACTTACACAATTCTTGACTGGGATGTTTTGAGGTTTTAACCGAAATTTTCCACCCTAGAACATAAACAAGTTCATTTAGAAATATTTATGGAACGTTAAGTCACGATTTGAACTTCTTCAGCAAGGCTCATGTTATTGTTCATACATAATCTCCAATATTTTAATGCTCCAGCACTGTCTGTTTCTTCAGGCAGTGCGCCATCTTGAATTTTGCCCTCTGCGCCCAGGAGTTACAAGATATCATTTTGAGATTCAGTTCAATTCAGCCACTGCCCTTTCAACCAGCAAAAAGGTTGACAGTAAGCCGAACAGGAAAAAACCCCACCTTAACCAAGGAAATAACCACACAGTCTGTCGAAATGATAATGAGCATGGCAAATAAACTCATAAAATAGTAGTTGTTGCTGTGTTATTAGAAGTCTTATTTTAAGATGTCAGCCCATTTATAAACTGTAGCCAAAAAACTAAATCAATAACTGAAAGACATTTTACATATTTAAACCCCTGGATTTTCCCCTTTGGAAATTTACGGTACAGGGAACAATATATATAAGGTGAGATTTGAGGGGAGGATCAGGCCCTTAACCCAATGCAGGATTGTGTTCTGAGTCTATTATCCACTCTTTATCTTTGCCATATGGGTAAGTTCATCTATGGGGGAGTAACAGCCACTGAGCCACCTGGGGCTAGAGATGACACGTGTTAATCATAGGATCATAGACTTTGGGTCTGGAACAGTCCTTATAGGTTGTTAAGTCTAACCACCTGCCTCTAGCATAGCTTATCCCACATACTTTCCATTTCAAAGTGCTATCCAGTATCCTTTGGAACATTTCCATGGATAATACCTCTGCAGTCATTCTTCTCAGATTGTTACACAGCTGAATTACTGTTGCTGTTTTTAATCTAAACTTGCCCTTCTTAAATTTAAAGCCATTGCCTCTTGTCATACATTGCACAGGGCCAACATCAAGTAAGTCTTTCCTCTCCTTTACATTATTTCTCCTTGTGTTAATTACCATCAACACTTCTCTCTATTTCTGTAAGCTATATGGCGGAACTTCCCTTAACATTTTGAAAGATGATACCAACGTTGGATAAGAGGACTGCAGGAGAGGTTAACCGCCGATAAAAGCATTTCCTATAGAGCCCACGTACTGCATGTGCAGCCAGGTCAATGCATTGTGATCTATTTTTCTGGGAGTTCCACTGGACAAAACATGGTTTTGCAGAAGACTGTCAGGTACTGGTGCTCGCACTAAGATATTCAGTGTTCTCTGCTTGTCACATGGGGAATCAAAGTCAACATGAGCACAAAAGTACCTGATCTGAAACGTGCCCAGTGAAATGACTCAAGTCCTAAAGAGAAGAAGCAAGGAGGCTATAGATGGTGCTGTGGTTAAAGCACAGTGCTGGAACTCTTGAGAACCGGGTTGTCTTTCCTGCTCTGCTGTCACAGACTTGCTGTGGTGCTGAGCATTGTCCAGCTACTCCCTAGGCACCTGGCCTGTAATCCTGACAGACCCTCGTGCAGGGCTGTGAGGATGGGGAAGTGCCTTGAGCGTACTCCTACACGTTTGCATTAGGACATGTCAGCATCTGGCTCCTAATTAGGAGCCATTGATTCAGGAGGCAAGGGTCTGCTGTGCAGATGCCCTGCTTGCAGCTGTTAGGTAAGCTCCTCAGCAATCTAGCTATTAAAATGCCACATTATCACAGGCTTCTCTATTGTTCCTTGCACAAAATGAGAGGTTTCCCTCTAATGCAGTGTTACTCCTGCCATTGACACCATGCATGTTGGCTAGACAATGCTTTTTATTTTTTTAACATACAATATCTTTAGCTCCTGTCAGTTCCATCTGCAGGATGGGAAGTGTCATTTGGGATCCACAGAGCAAAGGATCCATAATTTAGGAGATGGTACCGAAGGCAAAACCATCAAAAGCATAGAAGACGCTTCTGCAAACACTCATCGAGTAATTGTGGCAAGATCACTGCCTGACACTGCAACTGACGACAGACCGAAGAATCAATTTACACATTTTTTCCGGTGTCCAATACAAGCTGTTGAGGATCTTGTTTTCGAAGAATCTAAGCACTGGTGAAACTGACATTTGCTGAGTTCTTGCTCAAAGATTTCCAGCTCTTCATCTGATATTTTCACACATAATTCCTTTCTGACTAAGTCATAACTCCAGAACACAGTGGGGTCCTTTTTTGAGAAGACAGATCTTTTCCAATTTCCCCAAGATCTGTTGCATTATACATCACCATGCTGCATTCTTCAAGTCATGCTAAATCAAATAACGGATCATTTTTCATTGCCCAAGAATAAAGTTGACTAGTTTTACATCTAAATGGGGATGGCAGCTGACTGAGATTAGCATGATATATAAAGGTGAGCACAAGTGCCCCCATAAATATCCCCGTGCGAAGAGGTCAACTCACAAGTGTGCCTCCTTGAGTTTGGGGATTAGCTCTCATCCCATCTGGCACCCCTTGCCATCCATTGCTCACACTGTGGCCTTTCTCTCTCTGCATGACTCAGGGTGCTCCCTCCTTGTGACTTGACTTTCTGGGCCAGGTCACAATATAGTCTCCCCTCTTCTGCAGTAACAAAGGCCCACCAGACAAGCTGTCCATTTGCCATCTGAGGCAGTTATCTGTTCCAACTCCAGGTCCTGTGCCACTGGCTGGTAGGGGAACCCAGACCCACCTGCTACTCTGGGTTCCAGACCAGGGATCCTCCAACTAGCAACCTAGGTCTGCTCAGTCTCAGAGTTTGTTGCTGTTTCTCTAGTCTCCTTCCTACTCAACCTCTGTATCTCTTCACCTAGGATTTACCCCGGAGCTTCCTCCACTCCTTGTGGCTACTTCACCTCTCTAGGGCTTTTGTAAGACATCCTTGGCTCAGCCTCTGGATTGCCTTCTTGTCCCTGGCCACTTCCCTTTCCCTCTGAAGAGCAACTGCAGGCCTCCTCCCTATGGCCTCTTCCTACTCTCACTTCCTGGCTTATACTCCCCCATGATTTCCTCCCCACAGCAGGGCTTCATCTGACATTAGGCCCTGTCAAGCCATAGTTCCCCTCCAAGTGCAGCATCTAAGGTCAATTCACCCCTCCTGGCCTGCAGGAACCCACACATGACTTGTGTGGGGTAGACAACCCATCACACCCAGGCACTCCAAACAAATGGAGGAAGCCCATCTTTTTCTGTTATTTCTGTAAGTGCCACCTTATAAAATAAAAATACTTGGCACTCGGGTATTGTGATTTTCATCTTTACACCACTTGGCAAGAAATAGTCAACGAAGTCTCATGTTAGTACGGCGAGGTAAGTAAGTTTTATCCTCTGTTTACAGATGAGGAAACTGAGGCCTGGAATGGCTACATGGCTTGCCCATGTCTGACCCAGGGACTCCTTGATGCCAACTGGAAGAGGGCATTAGGGGTTTACAGGGTTCCCCTGGGTCTGATGAGTACATAATAGTGTGCCAAATAGTAGCACGCGAGGTCTCTGCCAGCAGCCAGTAATGCACTGGTTGTCCTAATCATTGCAAGATGTGTGGATGGATAATATTTAAGGAGTTCTGTATCTGTGCTGGAAATTATGTTCTTAAGGTAAGTAAGGTAAGACAGGTCACTAGACGATGAGAAACAGGTTATATTCAGGCAGGGCATAGGAGACATTTATCTTTCTCTGGCTGGTCCCGCGTGAACTGTGTATTGTCTGCGTCACAATGGTGCCCTAGCTATAGCCAGAGCTTATCAAGGGCTTAGCAAGAGATTGTAAAATTGACCAAAAAGAAGCATAGAGGAAAAAACAAAAACGTCCGGGCGATATCTTGTTTGTGAGCAAAGGCGATGGCCTGTGGGGAGTATAACTTGAGGTACAAAGAGACACCCTTCATCCTTTACCTTGGGGATAAGCTGCCTGTGTGTTTGTCTTATGAGTAGAGAGTTCCAGCCGGCCTTGTTAATCACTGTGAGAAAGATTTTGAGTGAGCTAAACTTTGATAGACCAGGAAAGTGTCTTGTTAGTAAAGTCTAGGCTCTGGAAAGAATGTTATGCTTTATTTTCCATGTAACCATTTCCACTATGTCTACCCACTTGCTGTTCTTTGAATCTCTGGCCTTTGTTAAAGAAACATATCCGCGTTTTCTCTATGATCATGTCTCAGTGCAGTGAGCGGAGTGGCACAGTGACCTGGAGATATAACTGGTAAGCTGAGGTGTGCTGCTTCTTTGGGAGTAGCAGATCCATGAATTCTGTGAGCACCCAGTGGAAGAGGGGGCTGGACACTGCGGGGAGACACTCGCAGGACTCTGGGGTTGGAATGTGCCTACACCATACCTGCAGAGGGACAGTGGCCTACATAGGCTGAAGGGGAGGGCTTTTGTAGCCTGTGGCTGGCAGAGTCAGGGAGCTGACCCCTGGCACTCTCAGACAAGGCTTCCTCATGCTAAGGGCAGGTGGTAGTGAGGTGCCTCATCACCTGAAGGAGCAATGGCTTTAGGGAGAAGGAACATCTTTAATGTCAAATCCCAGTGTTTGGGATCTCACCAGCAATAGTGATTACCCTCCACACCCCATCGTGTCATAGGCAGGACACCAGGTCAAGGACAAACCAGCAGTGCACTGCTGGGGAATCTTGGAGAGGCCTGTGTTAAAATACTGCCACCGAACTGAAGGAAAAGTTGGGCAGATCCTTTTATCTCTGATAAAGTTTGTCCCCTAAAATGTGTATTTTTTAAGCTTCCACTCCAGAGACTACTTAACTCAGGGGTCAATAAAAATACTTCTGAGGACCAGCTACATTTCTGAAAATTCAAGATCCTCTTGCAGTGACAGTATCCCCAGGAATAAAATCGCAATCATGAATTTTTCCTGGGATACCTGCCTAACTATCTGTCGGGCACTGATGTACCGTACCTGCATGTAGACACAAGGGACTGGATCCAAAAAAGAATTTAGGTGCCTAACTGCCACTTTAGATGCCTAAATCCAAAATTTTGATTCTCAAACATCCCACTCAGCTGCCATCTAACCCTGTAGGTACCTAAGTTTTTGCTGGTGGGCATGCACAATGCAGCCTCCGTCATGATGCCCATTGCCTAGCTCACACCTAAGCCAGGGAAGAAACCTAAAGCTAGGAGTCCTCCCCACCTATCCTGCCTGATTTAGTAGGTATGTTCTGGGCTTTGCACAAAACACAGCTGCAGGGGGTGGTCCCCTTGTATCTAATAGTCTGGTGGTGCAGCACTCACAGAGGACGTAGGAGACATGGATTCAAAACTATGCTCCGTATCAGGCAGAGAGGGGATCTGAATCTGGTTCTTCCACATCCTACGTGAGTGTGCTCATAATTTGGGCTAATCAATATCAGGGAGTGCACCACCTCCTTGGTATTGGCTAGCTTAGGTGGCTCTCTGCTCAGCTGGTTGGCTTCTGTGGATCCCTTTTGGTAGGCACCTAGCTCTCTCCATGCACTATATGTAGCATCTGGGTGCTGTGTTGTGACAATGAGTCTGTCTCCTCTGTGCATCTAGCCCAAGACATGTGTATTTCAAATACATATATCTCTGCTTCTTAGTCCTAGACAGCAAGGGAATATGGCTAATCAAACCAAGGCTCATTCTGCTCGCGTCTGAACAATGCTAATGGCATCCTTCATATTATGTAGCCCATACTTTAGAAGCATTGTTTAGTAGAGCAGCCTGCTTCTGAAGCATTCGCAGAACTTCAGAGTTTGCATAGCTCCGAGAGTCAGCCAAAGCACACATCCCCCTACTCCCACAGAAGCTAGAAATCACAGGATCAAGCAGAGACATCTCCAGAGGATCATCATTGGCATTAAATGGGAAAAAGATTATTCCTGCAGCCTGTAAGAATGGGAAAAACAAATGTGGCACCCTCATGATTTGTTTGATTTACTAAAGCAGAAGGGCTGGGAAGTATTAAGTTGCCTTTTGGGACCCGTTAATATCATGTTTTAGTTGCTACTAAATAAGTGTGTCTCAGAAAAATCATGCACCCATCTTGCACAGTATGCATGTCATTACTGGGAGAATTAAACCAGTTTAAAATATTTAGAAGCCCATGGAGCCAAATGCATGCATTTAAGAATAAAAAGAGCCAAAAGCAGTGGGCGTAGGAACACTAGTAATTTGGAAGCACTTTTTGGAGCGATTTCTGATAAGTATCTCCTACAGATTTAAAGCAGCACCTGTAAAAGGCCATTCTTTCCTCTACCCAACATAAAAGCCCCGTTCTGTGCAATGTAATGGAGTCATGGCATTTCTACCATTGGCATGATAATGCCTGGAATTCAGCCTTTTGTTACCTTTATGTGCAATATTCATGCAATGCATTGGCAAGCATTTTCCTTATCCAGGATTATAACATATCAGTGTGTAGTGCAAATAATAACTTCTTTGCAGCCACTATTATCATGTTAATCTGGATTTGACATAGTAAGAGTATTAAAACTGTCACATTATCAGCCTTGCTAATGTAAAAATATTACACACCTTTAAATATTTACATTACGGTATCTCTAAGCAGTAGCCTGTAAACAACTCCAATGTGCAAATTACACGTACCACTAACAGGTTCTTTACTCAGATGGCTACATAAACTATACAAGTGAGAATGGTGAGTCACAGAAGTATTGACAGTAAGACTCTATTTAAAATCCAAATAAACAAGAGTATTAATGCAGTTGCACTAAAAACTGATACATATAAGAGAAAGGTGCCTAGAGCTGTCATACACACAAACTCTTGAAGAGCATTGGAAATGCAGATAGAATAAAACAGTCTGTGGAGTACCTCACAAGGGGGAGGTGATAATCCAGTTTATACTCTCCTGTCAATCCCGATGTGCCCAACTAGGTTTGGATAAAATCCCGCAAATGCTACTATTTTAAACTTGGTTCTTCTCTTTTGCAGTTACTTGTTTGCCACCAGGTGCATATTGCTAAATCTTATGACCTTGGGTCAAACATTTGTGCCAACCTATGCCAACTAACTCACTTTACTAGGCCTTGTTAGGCCTCACGACTGTGGCAAAGCCTAGATACCATATATAATTTATATATTCACTATGTCCATACTTGGATTTCAGAGTGTGTTAATTATTTTTAAGCATTTGTTAGACTACATAAGCAATAGGGTGCCTCTAAATATGGGTCTCTTGTGAACAGGTCAGGGGTCAAAGGTCAACAACGCTGAGCTTCTCTGAGTTGTTATAACAAATAATAATTAGCTTTCATTGGTGCTTTTCTTCTGAGGATCTCAAAGGGAATTACAAACATTACGTCAGATCTTCAGCGGGTGTAAACTCTATTGAAATTAGTGCTGATTTACAAGAACTGAGCATCTGGCCTATTAAGCCTTTCAAACCCCTGTGAAGGAAATATTATTATAATACCCATTTTACAGTTGTTAAGTGACTTAGACATGGTCAGACAGGGAGTTTGTGTCAGAGCTGGGAATAGAATCCAGGAGTCCAAACTCCATGACCTTTGATCTAACCCTATTTCCTCTCTAACACACTAAGACATTCTGAACCAAACTCTGTATTGACCTACTGCTACCCCCTCCCCCCTCCCGGCATCCCCGCTGAGTATGGATATTGTTCTTTCTAAGCCAATCATAACTTTGCTGCTGGGAGTTGTTGAAGACCTTTCACTTTTCCAAGACATTTTCTTCTTTGTGGAATTTCTGGGCTTGAAGGGATACATGACAGACCAAATATCTCTATGAAAGTCTTTTGGATATAAGGAAACATCACACTGGATTCCCATCCAATTCCAAGGTTCTCAGGTAAGGCCCTCAACTGACTGGCTCTCTTTCTGCACCACAATATGATACTATCATCAACAGGAGGAATGCACAGGGTGACTTGAGCAGAATCAAATGCACTATAGTTTTGCTGGAAGGACCTTGGGTACCAAAAAAGAGTCTGAACTTATCTTGTTCAAAGCAAGACTCACCTCTTTGTGCAGGCCTTCTTTTAATAACCAAGGAACTAAGAGGCCTCATCTGCATAATCAATATTCAGAATTAATCCTTTGGAAAGCAACGTATGCTAGCGGTAGGGCTGAGAATGGTCCTAGTCAGACAGAAACAATGCTTCTATTGTTATCCTTGTGCCTACTTCTGTGGTGATAGCTGTGGTGGATTAAACAGTCATAGCATATGAAGTGGCCTTGCTCTTTCTTTTAGGGCTAGATTCACAGAGGGACTTAAGCATTATCTATGAATGCCAGTGACACCAGTGGTAACCCAAGTCCTTTTGTGAATCTAGCCCTTATAGGCTAACACTGGAGGAGCTTTGCTATTGTCAAATTTAGTTGCCTATTGCCAGGGACCTATTTCCGCTCCTGCTTTGTGTGGTTTGGTGGATCAGTGAACCAGGATCCTCTTTGGAGCTGGGCTAATTTGCAGCCCACTTGCTAGATAATCTTTGTGAGGGTCTCACATGAGCCATTTTTTGGGAGTGCAGGGTTAAGATGAAAGGTGTTAGTGGATCATCATCTCTGAAATGCCATTCTTCTCTTGTGCTATTTGTCTGCTTTCCAACCAATCTGAGATAAAGACTGTTAGAAAGGACTTTAGTGTTAGTAAATCCCAGATTCCTTATGGCTATAATGATTGCCATGCCAGATAAATGAGGTAATACTGAACACCAGCCATTACCAACTGCATGTCTCTTGTAATACAATCATTCAGACAAGCTACAGTTTTCTACTATGTGTCTAGCCAAAGCTCGTGGTGGTGTGATTTTAGTTGCTTTCAGAGCCTGATGAATCTTCAGTGGTAACAGATATCACATCAGCACACCTGTTTCCTGTGTCTTGTGGAATTTCCATAGCCAGAGAACACACTGCAGTACATGTGAGCAGCAATATGTAAATCATCATTAGCAGATGTTTATTGTCTCTTTTCAGAAAATCAGATCTGACTAATCAGCCTAAGTGAAACATATGCTGAAATTAATTAAAGTTTGTTTTAAAAAGATTTGCATGCTCATTGCTTTTAACTGTTTGTAATTGGGGCTTTCGAATACTTGTTAACAAACGAAGTCACCTACGTTGAGATTTTCAAAGCAGTGCAGGGCATTTAGCCACATGTCTTCCACTAATATTTGTGGTTCAGTGCCCTGTGCTGCATTGAATTTTCATCCCGACTGTAGCATAAAAAAAGGAAGAAACATACCATTGTTTCACATTCTGCCATGGCAACCTTTGTAAGGACCACAATGTCTAAGACATAATGCAGGTCTGAAGGGTGTGATGACTGGGAATTATTTGGAGATTGTGAACCTTTTTACCAAAACCACACCAAAAACTCAGCATGTTTGGGTTTTTTTGAACCTGCTTATTGTTTTGCCAGGGCCACTCGTCTCAGATGTGTAACTTCTGGAATTCTCAGGGAGCACTCTTAGATAGCAGGCTACGTGGTCTAGAAGATAGGCCACTAGTTGGGCAGTCAGGAATCCTCGGTTCTAATTCTGGTTTTGCTACAGGACTTTGGGCAAGACAGTTCTCCTCTGTTTCTCCTTCTCAGCAATTGTCTGTCTTAGATTGTAAGCTTTTGGGGCCAGGACCTGGTTCTTACTATGTTTATACAATAATACAATAATGTTTGGGAGGAGGGTGTATGGCAGAGCCTGGACCAGCCCCCACATGGAGTGGGGAGGAAGTGCCCCCCAGCCCTGCTCTGCCCCCAGCTCTGCTCTGCCCTCAGCTTCTGGCCTTTTGTCCTGTCTCTGCTTCCAGCCACAGCCACAGCTCCTGGCCACAGCTCTGCTCCTGGACCCACCTCCAGCTGCAGCCCCGGTTCAGCCCCTGTCTCCCCGCCTGCCTGCAGCTCCGCATCCAGCTGTGGCTCCACTCCTGGTCCCAGCACCGCCCCTAGCCCCGGTTCTGCTCCTGGCCCCAGACACGCCCCCAGCTGCAGCCTCAGCCCCATCAGTGGCCCTGCTCCCAGGTCTGGCTCCCGACTGAGCTTGGGGCGGGGGTGGACAGGGGCTGGGGGGGTGGACAGGAGTAAGGGGGAGTGTGAGGTAAAAAGTTTGGGGACCACTGCAATAATACCTAGTAATATTGAGCCCTCTTTTCACTTGGGAGCTCTAAGTATTACTCTGATAGAAGTAAATAGTCATAATTAGAATCAATAACTTGGCCCTTGTGTGGAGAATTATCCACTGTGCCTGCACCCCTTATTCACAGATTCTAGGGTCAGATGGGACCATTGTAAAATCTAGACTAACCTCCTGTAGAACACAGGCCATAGAACTCCCCCAAAATAATTCCAAGAGCAGATCTCTCAGGAAAAACATCCAATCTTCGTTTTAAAATTGTCAGTGATGGAGAATCCACCATGACCCTGGGTAAATGTTCCAATGGTTAATTACTCTCACTGTTAAAAAATTACCTTTCATTTCCAGTCTCAATTTGTCTATCTTCAACTCCAATCATTGAGTTGTGTTATACCTTTCTCTGCTAGATTGAAGAGACAGTTATTAAAGATTTGCTCCTATGTAGGTATGTATGTAGACCATAATCAAGTCAACTTTTAATAGTCTGTTTGTTAAGCTAAATAGGCTGACCTCTGTGAGTCTATCATCGTAAGGCAGGTTTTCTAATCCTTTAATCATTCTCCTGGCTCTTCTCTGAACCGTCTGCAATTTATCAACATCCATCTTGAACTATGGACATCAGAACTGGGCACAGTATTCCAGTAGCTAAATACAGAGATAAAATAACCTCTCTAGTCCTCCTCAAGATTCCCCAGTTTTATGCATCCAAGGAATGCACTAGCCTTTTTGGCCACAGTATTGCACTGGAAACTCATCTTCAGCTGATTAGCCACCTTTCTTCCCCCCCTGCCCCGAGTGACTTGTTCAGAGTCAATGCTTCCCAGAATGGAGTCTCCCATCCTGTAAGTATGGCCTGCATTCTTTGTTCCTAGCTGCATACATTTACATTTAGCCATATTAAAAATGCATACTGTTTACTTCCAGCCAGTTTACCAGGCAAGTCAGATTGCTCTATATTAGTAACCTGTCCTCTTCATTACTTACCACTCCCCCAGTCTGTGTCATATGCAAACTTTATCTGTGATGAGTTTATGTTTTCTTTCAGGGCATTGATAAAAACGTTAAATATCATAGAGCCAAGAACAAATCCCTGCAGGTCCCCACTAGAAATACACTCTCTGCGATGATTCCCCATTTACAATTGCATTTTGAGACCCATCAGTTAATCCATTTAATGTGTGCCATCTTCATTTTATATTGTCCTGTTTTTTTAATTAAACTGTCATGTGGTACCAATTCAAATGTCTTACCAAAGTCTAAGTATATTCCATCACCACTATTACCTTTGTTAACCAAACTTGTAATTGCATCAAAAAAGAAATCACGTTTGTTTGACAGGATCTATTTTCCATAGTCTATTTTCCACCTGAGTCATGTCCTTAGCTGGAGTAAATCCTCTTGCCTCGATTGATCAAGGGAGCTACTCTGTTTACACCTTCTGAGGTGCTGTCTCATTAGGGTTCGTTACTTGACAGCAACTTTTTTGTCAGCCTGATATGAGACATAATTTGCTCTGGCTACACTACCGTTCATTAGCTCATTTCGATCATCCTCAGACCATGCTGTAGGCAAGAGGCTCTTATAAAGAACAGCAGTTTGTTTCAAGTGCTTTCTCATAAGTTTTCAAATCTTCCTGCTATAATGTCATAGCATCACTGGCTCCTGAGATGGAGAATAACAGTGGTTCATTAGGCTCATAAATCCAAAAAGGAAGAAAAACTCTCCTGGAAACATCAGTGGCTTTATAACAAACAGAGCAGCTGGTGAGCCTGCACATTATCAGCCCCGTGCTTTGTAAGCAGTTTTGCATCAGTTGGGGGAAATTACAATAAAGAGCAATGAGAAAGTAAAACATAAACTATACCACAAACATGCCCCGAGTTCTCCTCTGCCCACATATCATTTAAAATAAAAACTGAAACAGTGACACTATGGTAAGAATCCAGGACAGCATCAGACAGTCTCGCTTGTCAAGAGGTCTGCCCAAGTTGGAAATTGTTTTATGTGTAAATTTCAACCAAAGAGGGAACATGTATGCAATACTTAATCTTCCAATATTATTCTTCATCCCAGCACTGTGTGACATCTAGTCTGGTAATATGTGTACACACAAGCATGCGGTTCTGCCACCGTAACATTTATAAGTGTGCAGGTCTGATTTATGACTAGTGATATGAAGATCCTAGCCTGTAAATGTTTACAGCAAGCATGCTTGAATTATGCATTGACTCCACTGCAGTGGATCAAAAATTCCCAAAATACTCTCTGGGAAGAATTAAATGTATGTGGTCTCTAAGCCATGGAAATATTGCTTTAATGTATCTATGTGATATTTAACAGATTGTAAGTTCAAATCCATTTATCAGCTGAGGTCTAATGAGTTTGGCAGGAGCTTACTTCATTAAGTATAAGAAAAACTATGAGAAATAATGATGTAGTCTGAGGAGAATTTAATGAACAAATAAGTGACCTTCACATTTATGCAAGATAAAGATTTCATGGCAAATTTTGCATAATACACACTGAAATTAATGGAGTATTTATTAGAATTCTTTTTTTTTCTTCCTTCCTATAAAACTTCTGCACAGGAGATCTGTTTATATTCATGATTATGAGAGTTGAAGAATGCTGCTGAATTACACAGGTCTGACTTTTGCTGCCAGGTGGGAGATCTGATTTCAAAAAAAGAATCAGTCAAGTCCTGATTCAGGTTAGAATTAGTGTTATGGAGGTGAATATACAGTCATTAGGGCCTAGATCCTCAAAAGGCATTTAGGCTCCTAACTCCCTTAGAAATAAGAGCCTAAGTACCTTGGCACATCTGAGTCAAGAGGTACAGGGGTGCTATAGCTCATTACTCCCTATGGAAATCTTGTCTTGCCCCCTATAGAAATCTTCATGGAACAGCTAAGGGAAGTTAACCTCCTTTCCTCTCAGATATAAATTGAAACTGAGACTAGAATTTGGCCTACAATGTTGGAAACTGCTTTTTGGAACAATACAAGATGGGACTTCAAAGAAATGGCTAAGTTATAAAGCTGACTGGGATCTAATAACATGGCACCTGCCTTAGCTGAACTGGCATGGCCAAGTTTGTGTCTATATATATCATAGAAACATAGGACCGGACCTCGAGAAGTCACCTAGTCCAGTCCCCTGCACTCGTGGCAGGACTAAGTATTGTCTAGACCGTTCCTGACAGGTGTTGTAGGCATTGCATTTGAGTAGGTAGGTTCTCCTTGGGAAAATGGAAATAGGGATATGATTGTTAACACAGGGCCCAGCTGTTAGCTATGTGGAGAAACCCCATTTATCCTAGTTGGATTTACTGTCACTCAGCACTCCTGAAAACCAGACCACTCATTTCAGTACTTAAACATGGACTTAGGAGGTTAACTTAAGACACTCCTTTTTGGATGTCTTACCCAAGGCACCCAGCTCTATGGACTCTATTGACTGACAAGCAGGGGTGAACTAGAGAGGGGTCCATCATAGCCATCCATCATACTTAAATACCTCTTACTCTACGCTATACAGTAACTCCTTACTTAACGTTCTGCTGCTTAATGTTGTTTCGAAGTTATGTCACTGCTCCATCAGGGAACATGCTCGTTTAAGGTTGTACAAGGCTCCCTTACAATGTTGTTTGGGTGCCTGCTCTGTCCACTGCTTGTAGGATTCTGTGGAAGATCAGCGACTTTACAAGGGAGCATTGCACAAGTTCCTCTTCCCCTTCCCTCCCATTGCTTCCCCCACCACCAAACAGCTGTTTGGCGGCGCTTAGGACTTTCTGGAGGGAGGGAGGGAGAGACGGAGGGAGGGAGCGAGGAAGTGCCACGTTTCCATTCCTCCCTTTCCCTCCCAGAAAGGGAAGTACTGGGAGGGAGGGGAAGGAGAGAAGGATGCAGCAGAGCAGTGGGGAGGAGGTGGAGTGGGGGTGGGAAGAGACGGGCCTGGAGTGGAGCGGGGATGGGAAGAGGCAGGCCTGGAGTATCCCCTGGCAAAGTCTGTTCTTCTGTGGGGAAGCTGCCGCTGCTGCTTCCTAGTGGCCTTGTCTGCCTCATTGTCTGCAGCAGGCTGTGCCTGTGTGGGGTAAGCCAAGGGCATCTCCCAACCACAGTACAGTATAGTACTGTAGAGTACATAATGCCTTTTGTCTGCCCCCCCCTCAAATTTCCTTGGAACCTAACCCCCCGCATTTACATTAAATCTTATGGGAAAATATATCTAGGTTTAAGCGGTCCAAGAACATATTTTTTAGGTTTAAGAGGTGGGAGAACATATTTTGAGAACCAAAGGGTTGCAGGCTGCACTAAAGGCTGAGAACCACTGGTTTAACACCATTTCACTTAAAATTGCATTTTTTCAGGAACATAACTACACCATTAAGTGAGGAGTTACGGTAACTCTCATATATGACCTCTGCACTATGAAATCCTAGCCTGAGTTGTTACATTGCGTTAGTTTAGGTTTCCTATTGGATAGCCACAAGGGACAATGATACCGATTGGAACAGCCATACTTTCTCTGAATAATGCTGCTTGACCATGCTCAGTACTGTGGCCGATAATGCTATCTGACCAATAAGTCAAAGTCCCCATGGTTTAGATGTGAGAATGCCCTAGGAGCAGCATCCTTGTTCTACCCAACTTTTCAGCTCTTTGAGAAGGTGCTTATATAATATGCTGCTGGGTGCCAATGATAAAACCTAGACAGACAGGCAGATCTTCAGAACCTTTGGCAAACAGAGGATTTACACCCATGGGGCAATAGGCTGGACCTGCAGTTAGATATCAGAAATTGCCTGGGGATAGATTGGGCTCTTATTAATAAATAGTACCTTCTCCTGTGAGTATGCCCACTGGAGTCAATGGGATGTTTTGCAGAGTAAGATACTAGTCAGTGTGAATACAGGTATTGCAATCTGATCCTTAACAAGCAGCAGAGCCAGTTTTCTGAACGTCACTGACCTAGCAATGTAGTGGGAAAAATATCAACTTTATTTTACACTTTCCCAACCTTTTTATTGTAATTGTGAGACTAACAGATCCCTGCCCTCATTTCTCTATACGAGATGCTCTGCGGCTATGTTGCTTGTCCTGTAACTTGTTAGATATTAGAAACTGCATTTCTACCCAATGAGCTGGGAATGAATAGTTCATTTAATGTGTCAAACACGGCAGAGGGTGCAGCAGACAGGCCCTCATCATGAAGTTAATTGTGGCACTAAGAAAACAAATTTGTTCAAATCATCATTTCAAAGTTATTTCTAATGCAAAAGTTCTCTCACTAAGGAGTCCTTTTAAACGAAATGTAACTTGTGCATAATGCACTGCACAGCTCAGCCCCTTCAGAACTTCCGTTCCTGACAAGGAGAAACATATTTAAAGCAAAACCTTACCAGCAAATTGGAAAAAAGTCTGTGTGGAATCCATAAGTAATAGATACAGGAGATGATTAGCAATACTTAGGGTCCTACCAAATTCATGGTCCATTCATGAGTTCAGCTATTTAAATCTGAAATTTCACAGTGTTGTAATTGCAGGGGTGCTGACTCAAAAAGGAGTTGAGGGGGTCACAAGGTTATTGTAGGGGGTGTTACAGAACTAGTACCCTTACTTCTGCGCTGCTGCTGGTGGCGGCGCTGCCTTCAGAACTGGACAGCTGGAGAGCGGTGGCAGCTGGCCGTGAGCCCAGCTCTGAAGGCAGCACTGCCACCAGCAGCAGCGTAGAAGTAAGGGTGACATGGTATGGTATTGTCACCCTTGATTCTGCTCCGCCTTCAGAGCTGGGAGCCCAACAGCCGCCACTCTCCAGCCACCCAGCTCTGAAGGCAGCGCAAAAGTAAGGGTGGCAATGACCCCCCAAAATAACCTTGCATCCCCCCTGCAACTCCCTTTTGGTTCAGGACCATCAATTTGAGAAACACTGTTCTGACTCCGTGAAATCTGTATAGTGTAGGGTAAAAACACACAAAAGACCAGATTTCACCAGCCGTGATGCATTTTTCATGGCCATGAATTTGGTAGGGCCCTAGCAATACTGAAATGCAACAATCAGGAAGTGAGTTAAGACTTGAGCTGACAGGTTTTGAACTCTCACTTCACTATGGGCCTGGTTATGCTCAGATGTAGTGAACTGAGGTTTTGGGTACTCAGCACTTCTAAAAAATAGGCCCTAAATTTACTATTTAATCAGGATGAAATCCTTTGGCTGGGCTAGCAAAGATTTAGAACCTACTCAAACACCATTTTTCCTTAAGAACATAAGAATGGTCATACTGTGCCAGACCAATGGTCCAACAGTGGCCAGTGCCAGATGCTTCAGAGAGAATGAACAGAACAGGGCAATTATTTAGTGATCCATCCCCTGTCATCCAGTACCAGCTTCGTGCAGTTAAATCAGAAGATGTAGGTCAATTGAACAGAACTTAAAAAAAGATGGGCCAAATTCTTCTCTCCGAAGTGTACAGTTATTGCCCATTGACTTCAAGGCCAGTTGTGTTCACACATTCAAGGGAAGAGTTAAATTAAGTGGGTGAAATTCATCACTGTGCTGAGGTCACAAAGCCTATGGGTCACTTAAGTCCAACTTAAACCCTGTATTGAGGGTTTAAGTCAGTGGTTTTCAACCTATTTACCATTGTGGGCAACATCCAATATTACCTGTATGGCTCTGAGGATGTCACATGGGCTGCCGCTGTGTGCTGATTGGGCCACAAGTGGCCAATGGGCCACAGGCTGAGAACCACTGGTTTAAGTGCTGCTTTGTGCTGGTCCTCTGGGAGTATGAATTCTGCTTCCTCCAGGCGGACACAAGCAAGATAAGCAATTCCATGGTATCTCTACAGCCTCAGCCACTTGTAACTCATGGCCATATTCCCCTTCCAGCAGTGTGGGCTGGAGGAGAAGTTTGGATGACATAGGCAGAGCCTCTCTGACTACCTTGAGATCTTCCATGGGGTTTCACATATTGTAAGGTCAGCCCTGACCTATCTTTGAGAATCTTTTGGATCATTGCCCAGGTTGTTCTTCACCATGCAGGCCTACTGAGATAAACACGCATTGAGTGAATGGAAATTATGAGTTAAATTAAGTCATAAGAAGATCTGCAATTTTGGGGGGGAACAAAATTTAGCCAGTAGACAGCCAGTAACTGGTGAATAATGAGATGCCATCTGCAGCTGCTCACCTAAACTATGGATGGGAGACATGTAAATAAAGGAGCAACACTTTCCCTTTTATTCTGAAAGGCCTGATGGAAGTGGGTGCAACTTATTCATCTGAATTTGCACGTGCTTACACCAGGGTTGAAATTGGCCCAGCATTTTATAGTATTCTTTCATTTTCTCCCTTGTGCGTGTGCTGTACAGCTGACTAGTGGGGTCGTACAGCATATAACAATTTACGGTAAGCCCTCCTTGTGCAACTTGGTAATAATGGAAACAATTTCTGAAGTTAATGGTATTAGTGAGGAAATACAGCCATTCTTAACCAGTCCTGCAATGCCCCTTCAGAAAAATGATCCTTGCAACTACCTTTATCATTTGATTTTCAAGTCACAAATTTGGGCAAGAAACTTCACTTTAACTCAGTCACACACTTTATAAACTGAGCGGGGGCCAGTTCACAAATGCTTTCACAGCTCTGTACACTTCCCTGGAGGAGCCATCTCCTTCCTGCTGGCCAGACACATTGCCTTTAAATGGCTGCCAACTTTTTAAGAGTTCCTTTTTGGCTATATTCTTCTTTTCATAGCAGTATTCATGGCCCCAGATCAGGTTCATAAGGAACAAAGTGTAAAATTAATCAATGGATTGATGCACTGTTTAGAATAAAAACATCCAAGTTTTGGCGACGTTTTCTGCCCTTCCAGCCAAACAAATGTGTATGTATGAAATGAAATTTCGTTTTTCCTTTGCTGCCTGTTGATGTTCCTCTAATACATTTTCCTTTTGCTTCTTATTGAGTCTTCTTATGTCTGGATAAGTTTAACTCTTGAGTTCCATAGTAGTACAATGTACATCAGTTAGAGGCACATGGCGTGGGGCCATGGTTCCTCAGAGACAAACAAAGCTTTTTCCTCCCCTAGATAGATGGAAACCAAGTCTTCCTGAATAAAGGTGGGCTGGAACTTGATGCCCGGCATTACAGTTCATTAATGCCCAAACATAACTGTATGCACTTTAAAATAATTCTAGCTATTATTAATCAAATAACTCACAGCAGAAAGCAAAATTCCATTGCCTGAAGTCTGACTCTAGGCCAAAAGCAAGACTAGGGCATAGGCAAGCCCCTGATATTGCATATGTTTTTCAGCCTCAAAAGAGTCTTTTCCAAACAGGTGAAAGTTGACAATCACTGTGTTAGTCAATAACCTTAATTCCAGTAGTAGCTGATCTGGGAAAAAGTTAATCATATTGTAGCACCACCCCATCTCATTTCTATCCCCCTCAAAGTCAAGTGTTTTTAAAAATACCAAAAGCAATTTAAAAATACTTCTAATGGTAATCACTTTATTGGAAACAACACACTGCAATAACGTAAAACAGCAGTCACTTTCCCACAAAGATTTATGAGACAGACTCGTTTTCTCACGACTTATGTTATTCTTGCCTTATTGTTTTGTCAGCATTGGATATGGAAAGCGGATGATATGTGAACACTTTCCAACACAAGACAGCACTGGCGTTTTGATTGGGTAACAAAATTGAAAAAGTGAGCCTGCTTGCCCTGTTCAATCTCGGTGGTTTAAATATGGGCCTAGTAAACATATCTAAGAGCCATGCAGCCCTCCCAGGAACACATGCTGCTTCTACTGCTGTTCCTGGAAGCCTGGGCGCATAAGGGATAACTGGGGCTTTCGCATTAGCCATTTTGGGGCTTCATTCTGTATTTCCTTTGCCGGGCCTAGAAATCAGAAGGGTAAATAAATGTCAAGACAAATGTGGATTCACAGTGATCAATGACATGAAAAGATAGACTGAAAATGAACAAAGAAATCTCTGGAGAGCAAAGAAAAATGGAAAGGGGCCATGTTATAACCTTAGTCCCAGATTTGGACCTTAGCGTCCAAAATATGGGGGTTAGCATGAAAACCTCCAAGCTTAGCTACCAGCTTGGACCTGGTACCTGCTGCCACCACCCAAAAAATTAGAGTGTTTTGGGGCACTCTGGTCCCTCTGAAAAACCTTCCCTGGGGACCCCAAGACCCAAATCCCTTGAGTCTCACAACAAAGGGAAATAATCCTTTTTCCCTTCCCCCCTCCAGATGCTCCTGGAGAGATACACAGACATAAGCTCTGTGAAACTACACAGAGTGACTCCCCCTCTCTGTTTCCAGTCCTGGAAGCAAAAGGTACTTTCCTATTCCCCCAGAGGGAATGCAAAATCAGGCTAGCGATCCAACACACAAATCTCCCCTTGATTTCTTCCTCCCACCAATTCCCTGGTGAGTACAGACTCAATTTCCCTGAAGTAAAGAAAAACTCCAACAGGTCTTAAAAGAAAGCTTTATATAAAAAGAAAGAAAAATAAGTACAAATGTTCTCTCTGTATTAAGATGATACAACACAGGGTCAATTGCTTAAAAGACTATTGAATAAACAGCCTTATTCCAAAAGAATACAAATCAAAGCACTCCAGCACTTATATTCATGCAAATACCAAAGAAAAGAAACCATATAACTTACTAGCTGATCTCTTTGTCCTTACACTTAGAAACAGAAGATTAGAAAACAGAACTACTTCTCCAAAGCTCAGAGAAATCAGGCAGCCAGAAAACAAAGACCTCAGACACACAATTCCCTCCACCCAAAGTTGAAAAAATCCGGTTTCCTGATTGGTCCTCTGGTCAGGTGCTTCAGGTGAAAGAGACATTAACCCTTAGCTATCTGTTTATGACAGGCCAGATCCTGTGCTCAGATCAATTGGAGCTTTGCAGATGCTGGAGCAATAGGAACTGGCCCTATGTCTTTACATGATGATTGCTTGGGGTATCTGCTGTCTCTTCTGGCTGGGGATCTATGTAATGACATAGTTGTCATGGGCCAAACCCTCCAGGCCTTAATTCAGCAAAATTCCCCTCGACTCAAGCAGGAATTTTACCCTGTTAAGGACTAGAGAATTTAGCCCCATATTATGTAGCATGTAGATGAGATGGCAGCTGTGGGTTGCAAAGCTGACTTGCTTATGACATATGGCCCATGCTGCCAGCGCTGCAGGGGGTTTGCATCTTTCAGCATGGTTTGGGACTTAGTGATTTGAAAATGGAGGGCATGGCTACACTTGCAGATGCAGAACTCTGGGAGTTACACCAGCCCTCGGAGACCGCAGCAGGGAAAGCGCTGCTGTGTGTTCACACTGTCAGCTGCAAGCGCAGAGGCGTGGCCACATTAGCAGCTCTTGCTACGCCACAGAGAGCAGTGCATTGTGGTAGCTATCCCAGTGGCTGCAGAGTGCTTTTCAAATGAGGTGGGGTGGGGTGCAGTCTGACGGGGGAGTGTGTTGTGTGTATGTGGGGGGGAGAGACAGTGTGTTTTGGGGGGCAGAGAGTGTGTCTTGTAAATTCAGACAGTGGCGGGGGAAACCCTGACATCAGCCCCCCCGCCTCTCTCTCTCTCTCTCACACACACAGGCACGAACACCTGTCTCTGCAGCAGGAGCATTCCACAGGAATGGTTGCTTTGTCCCGGAGCAGGTAAGCATGCCAGCTGTCAGAAACGGAGCTTCGAAAGGGGATATCCGCATGCCTGCAGCCAAGTTCAAACCAAAGACCAGAGTGGCCACTTGACTTCAAGGGATTATGAAGGGATTTCTGGAAGCCAATCACAGTGCAGTAATGCAACACGTCATCCACACAGACACCCCGGCGTTTCAGCCAGAGCGCAGCCAGCTTTATGCTTCTCGTGGAGGTGGATTACCAGGAGTGCTCCAGCTGCAGAGTCCAGGTGCTCTAGGTGTGGACACCTCAGGAGTTAGGGGACCCAGAGGCTGATTTAATGCTCTCTAACTTGCAAGTGTAGCCAAGGCCGGAGATGCATAAAGCCAGGCTGACCTCGGGGAGTTTACATATATATGCTGAGCTTGGGATCACATCCCAAACTCTACCCAATGAAGAACCATAGCACCCTGGTTATGATATGTGCAATTACTGAATGGTACACTAGTTGTTTTAAAATACCCACACATCCAACCTGTCCCATACCCTGCCTTGCATCTTGTACATTGCAAGTCCTTATACCAAATGCCCCTTAGATTTGTACATAGTGTGTCATAGTACCCTTCAGCAACTCAGTGTGCTGGACCATATTATCATGTATTTAGCCACCCCCATTTCATAAAAATACTTTTTATTGCAGGAAAAAAATCCTAACATTTTTCTGCTCATTTTTCTGACCTGTCTTTTACCCATTCAGGGTAATTACTCACTCAGCTTCTGACTCTGTCAGGTGCCTAGCACCCGTCACACCAACTGACTTCAGTGGGGTCCCACAGCATTCAGCCTAGCTGAAGATAGTCGGTATGCTGCAGGATGTGGCTCTTGGCTTGCATTTTCGTGAATGAGTTGCAACCCCCTAAATATAGGTATTTATAAAGAAAGGGTTGTCACTCATCCCTTTCTTTTAACAATTAACACCCTAGGGAACCCATCCTGCAAGCACTGAGTTATCTGGTTAGTCCTTGCTCACAGAAACAATCCACTGACTCCTAGTAGTAAGAATCAATCATGAGTGTGTTTAAGTAAACAACAGGCCATATATTTATAATAATCTGTATTAATTCATCAAGAATGTGTTGCCTGTATTCCTAATTGAGCAGCAATTAATGTGTATTGAAATAATGATTACTTTGGTGTAGTTCATTAGGAAATCATATTTTAATTCTTATTTAATTACAATTCAATTACTACCATTTATTACCAGTAATCCTAATGAAGTAAAATCAGGGCTGTATTGGAAACTAATGATAACATTACAAAGGTTCATTTGGAAATCACACAATAAGGCCAATTTAATTACAATGGAATGACTGAAACTTATATACAGAGATGGGTGACTAGAAAAGTTCAAACCTTCATAGAGGTTCGTGCTTGTAAATCATCCCAGGTCACTAAAAGCTCCCCGAGATTTGACCTGTTAACTACTCTTTGCTTAAACTTTCAGCGTACAGAACTAAGTTTTGTATGTGCATTTTGCAACCCCATTCATTTCAGTGAGGTAATTGAGGGCAGGATCTAGCATACAAGCTTGTAGAATGATATTTGCTCATATAGTCACTGATCCTTCACCAGATTAAATCAATGACAAAACTCTGGTTGATTTCAGTGCTGTACGATCAGGGCTGTAAAGCAGCAGTGATATTCTTGCTTGTGTAACTCAGAAAACAAGGAAGTTATAATACAGGGATAGCTGCAGGTAGGGTGACCAGACAGCAAATGTGAAAAATCGGGACAGGGTTTGGCAGGTAATAGGAGCCTGTATAAGAAAAAGACTCAAAAATCAAGACCTATAAAATAGGGACATCTGCTCAGCTGAGCTGCAGGGACTGACAAAAGGATGAAGAAGGGAAGAAGTGCTGGTATGTGCACATACTGCTTCTGGTTTTGTGAGAGGAGACAAAATCGCAAGGGATCATAGGTTAAGAAGTCAATTAGAAGATCAAAGGCAAAATGCCAAGCACTAATACGGTGACAATTTTAGACTGCTATAGAGAGGATCAGACTAGAGAAGTGCTGATTATATGCAGTAGGGAAGGAAACAGAATATGGAATGAGTGGGTGCAATGGAATTAGTAAAAATAGGCAATTTAGAGAGGGGAGGGAAAGTCTGTCATTGTTTTTGTCCAGAGGGTGGCAAGAACACTGCCCCGTAATGAGTCTGATAACAGCCGCTCTGCTCTGGTAAGAGCCCTGAAGTGCTTTGTAGAGAATTCTGAGCAAGGAATCATGAAAGGTTTGAATCAATCACCAACTTTTAAGTATTCTTGACCAGCCAGCTCCTTGATCTCATTGCAGGGCCACTCAAAGGATTCAGGGGACCTGGGGCAAAGCAATTTTGGGGGCCCCTTCCATAAAAAAAAGTTTCAATATTATAGAATACTATATTCTTGTAGGGGCCCCTTCCCTGCTCCTCTGGGCAGCCCTGTCTCATTGAAACTACTGGGAGCAGGATTTTGCCCCTAATTCAGATAGCCTGGCACCCAGTTGTTTCTTTAACAGAAAACCAGTTAGCATTTCTCAAAAATAATTGAAACTCTGGTCTTCTGGTTCAGGAGATATTTCCATAATTCAAAATTTGGTTCATTCTGAATTTTTCTGAAATTTCTCTGAAACAGAAATCCAGAAATTTTTTTGGTTTGGGAAACACCAACAGATGGTATTTCCCAAACAAAATCTGCTTCCTGGGACTGTCAGCTGAGGATTGAAATTGACATTCTTGTCAGTTTCATTACCGCTATTAGCAAAAATGTCAATTTCAGTCAACAGCTGCTGGGGTCTGCAGCTCCAAGGCAGCTCTGCCATGGGACTGCCCTTGGCTGGGGACCTCAGACCTTCCAGATTCCTGGACCAACTGGCTTCCTGGGATGCCACCCCCTAGAACCTCCGTGGTAGAGATCCTGGAAGGCCTGAGAACCACGGCTCCTGCTGGAGTTTTCAGGGTTTTCAGGCACTCTGCTATGGATCCAGGAGTCGAACCCCAGTTAGAGCAAGGGCTTCCAGGCTCCCAGATCTGTGGCACAGAGCCTGGAAACTCTGGAAGCCCTGGCACAGTCAGTTGCCCCAGAGCAGTGGACCCCGGAAACCCTGAGGTGCCCAGCTCCAGGGCATTCTACATGGATTCATCTCTAGTAATAAATCTCACCACTAGAATTTGAGTGTGACTGGGAGTTTTGCAGAGAAGAATAGTATCTCAGGAAATGAGTTTGGGGAAAGATTTATTCAGTAGAGACCCAGTCGTGAAGTCCTTACTGGACGTCACTGGATGTGATGCCTGAGAAAGGTCTTCAGGGTTGGATGCCTCATTTTCAGTGAAAAGCAATGGGCAAAACTCTTCTCTGTTGTAAACTGTTGATTGTAAACAAATGAGCTATGTCAGCGATTGATTTGGTCATGTGTGCCTGATCACACTTTCCTTACTCAGCAAAAAATCCCTTTGTCATAACCAGCCCAGATATGGTACATTTATAACTCAACCACTCATAAAGACCCTCATATTTTTCTCTAACTCTATTCCCCTCCATGTTCTTTCTCTGTGTATCTGCTGTCACTTTTTAGTGTCTCTCCACATGAATTTCTCAGTGCCAGATAATTGAAAGTCACTGAACTGAGTTTTCAGATTATTTTGCTAAAAGATGCCTATTATTTTGATGAAGCAGGTGCGTAGAATTAAAAAACAAATCATAATTGCTACTTTATTCTCAGGCTTCTGCTGCCTAATCGTCTTTGATGTTTGGTGGAACAAGCTTTCTGTCTCCTCTAGGATGATTATAGGGAACATTGCTCTGTTCCTCCTACAGAATCCGTTACTGGTGGATATTAAACCTGGATTATCAATTAGAGTTTCTTTAGTCTCCCAGTGATTAGAACTGGGATTATGTGTGATTTCTAGCATAAAGTAGGTTTGTTATGGTTTCTGTCATTAATAATCACTGATATGACAGAAGTAAATGAAAAAGGTGAGTGCATGCAATTTGCCATGGTAACCCTGAGGCTGAAATAACTTAACTGTTATCATTTTAAGCATTATGGCAATATTAAGTCTTCTTAATACAAATAGCAACACTTGTTAGATATATTGACTGGGGTAATTGTTGTGTGCTAAGAAAAAGAAGCTGAATGAATATTATAAGCATAGTATTATAGGTGGGGCTGGTAGCACTGCTGATTTTTAAGGTTGTCTGACTTTTCCCATTATAAGCCCCTGTTTTTAGTGCCCATTATTTTGCCAAACTTTACCATTTAGGCTAAAATTGTACATGCTGAGTGTCTATCTCAGGCTGAATTTTTGTGGAAAACTTCAGCCAAAACAATTCACCTGTTTCCAATAGTTGTTTTGCCCATGTTAAATGTTCTAGTACCCTTTTCTTTGGTTAACTCTTGCACCCTCATGCTTTGGCACAGGGGCTTGACATTTGGCCAGGGAAGGGGGTGACCTTTGTGTCAGGAATGTGTCTTTTGTCATCTTGTGGAAATCTGCTCCAACTTGGCCATTTTATTAGCCTTTGAAAAAACACAGTTTGCACATACTCACGTTGAGACTTCTTTGAGTTTAGCACTAAAGTCTCCAAAGATTCCCACCTCATTGGGCATGCTCCATCCCCTCACAGCTCCCTGCACTGATCAGACTGAACATGCACCATCCCTAGAGAGCAACTGAGCATGCTCCCTCCAGGCTAGGGCTACAAGGATGTGCGGCAGTGCCTTCCATAAGGCTTTACGAAATATGCTTATGAATATATATGACATAACTGGAATATGTTCTATGCTGTATATGCCATGTAACATATCTATGTAAAGGTTATGATCTACTGAATCTATTAATCCTATTTGTATGCATGTATCATTTTTGTATTTGAAGTTATGATTATTGGCCGTGTACTGGCTTGATTGCTAAATAACCTTAGTAGAGCATTTTGTCAGTTCCTGGAGAAAGGAATTATAAAGTTAAGTGCCCAATCAACAAGCACTTAAGGATCTATGCATTTTGGAATGCTCCAATCCACATAAGAAGTCTTCCTGGAGACATTCAAGATACTATGTGGGCAATGGTTTCTGCCTGAAAAAACTGTGGGTCATGCATGGACATGTGACTTGCCCAGGTGACTCCAGAACTCCATCTTGGAGCTGGACTTTGCATAGGAGAGAGGCAGGGCTGATGTGGGGGTCGGGGAGCTGGTACAAATTACCAGGGCCTGGTGGTCTGGAATTAGGCCCGGGGCCCAGATTCCCCGGCTTTGTTGGCCCTATTTAGCTGGTCTGCCCTTGCTGGGGGGCCTGAAACTTTTTTTCACCAGGGCCCGAAGAGAGGAAGGGGTCTCCACCCACAAGAGAAAGTCTATTTAAGCCTGTGGAAGACACCTCCATTTGGTCTTCAGCTGGCTAAAGAGAGAGCCTCTCCACCTGCAAGGAGACCTGAAAGAAACTGGAAGAAAGGACAGTCCCTACAGGGGGTGTGAGTGAATGCTGGACCCAGACTAGCAGGAGACTAGTCTGTAAAAGGAAGCTCACTGGAACTGATGAGGTGTTATTTGTATTCAGTTTTCTTAGACATAGACTTGCGTGTTTTATTTTATTTTACTTGGTAATACACTTTGTTCTGTCTGTTACTTCTGGAAACCACTTAAATCCTACTTTCTGTATTTAATAAAATCACTTTTTACTTATTAATTAACTCAGAGTATGTGTTAATCCTGGGGGTGGGGAGCAAACAGCTGTTAATATCTCTCTATCAGTGTTATAGAGGGCAAACAATTTATGAGTTTATCCTGTATAAGCTTTATACAAGGTAAAACAGATTTATTTGGGTTTAGACCCCATTGGGATTTGGGCATCTTAGTGTTAAAGACAAGAACCCTTCTGTTAGCTGCTTTCAGTCAAGTCTACAGCAGTTAGGGGAGGTGATTCAGACCTGGTCCTGGGTTTGCTGCAGGCTAGCTGGTCTGGCTTCAACCAGGCAGGGCACTGAAGTCCTAAGCTGCCAGGGCAGGAAGGCAGGGGCAGAAGTGGTCTCGGCACATCCGTTGGCAGCTCCCAAGGGGGTTTCTGTGATCCAACACATCACAGGATGAAGTCAAACTTTCCTGGGAATGTCTGCTCTGGGCTGGGCTGGACTGGGGCAGAGCATTGGAAATTAGAGCAGGGAGTCTGTCTCTCCTATGCACTCAGTGGCTTCCCCTCAGCATGCAGGAATTGTGGAGGAGGAAACTGCCTGATTCTGAGACAGAGGGGAAAAAAGCCAGTCTGGGAGGGGAGGAAAAGGAGGAGATTATGACAAGGAGCCTGGTGAGACAGGGATGGGAAGTGGAAGGAGAGACACTGTGGCTGTGAGTGGTTGGGCAGAGAGTGGCACAGGAAGCCAGGGAGGGGGGAGACTGGGGCAAGAAGCTGGGTGTGGCCCTGGGTGGGAGGATACTGAGATTGCACGAGGATCCTAGGGAGGAAGATGAGGACTGGAAGCCAGTGGGGGAAGGGGAGAGATATACTGTACCAGCTGAGGAGCTGGGAGTGGGAACAGGGAGATGGCGGGCAAAGAGACTGGGGACAAGGAATTGGGGTGGGGAAACTGAGACTAACTGGGCAAGGAGACTGGGAGTGGGGCAGCGGGTGAGGAGATTGAGACCTGGACAGTGAGCCCAGAGGGGGAGCATTATGGGAACCTGAGTGGACACCCCATCACGAGTTACAGGAAATTCCACAGTCCGCCAGTGCACAGGCAACCTTAATATTGGCCTTTCCTAACTTCAGAGTGCTTGACTTTGCACCCTTAATAACGTAATTTTAACACAGGGGTTTTTGTGTGTGTAATATTTTTAGAAGTTTAGCAACTTTTAAAATAAATGTGTATACAGTACATCACTGCGAAACCTCACTAAATGTATTTTAATAAGTAACTTGTGTTAAATGACTGTGCCCTGATTGACTTATGACACAAAATGATCTAGTTGCATATTTATAGGCATTTAAATGGTGTTCATCACTGTAGTGGCTGAGTGCCTCATAAATAGTAATGCGATGAGGCTGGGAAGCATTATCCCGATTTTAGACATGGAGGAAATGAGGCACAGAAAAGTTAACTGACTTGAAAGTCACACAGGAAGTGAGTGGCAGAACTGGCAATGGAAGCCAGCTCTCCTGGGTCTCAGGCCTGTGTTTTAACCCCAAGGTAATCTTTCTTTCCTCCGTTTATGACACTAGAAAAAGGTCGTTTACTAGAAAAATGGAGGAATGCTGCTTAGGAGGTGACATTCCAAGGAAGGAGCAACTCCACCTTTATCAGGATCAGCTGAAGTATCCAGTGTGTCACTGAAGGGCTAATCTCCTCTGGTAAAGCGGGTACCCAGTAACCTGGTGATACTGACAAAACCCTTATTACAGCATTGAGGTAAAACTGGAAAGTTTTTAAGAGCAAGCACAGCAGGGGCAGTGGAACAGTGGGGGTGCCGAGAGCATTGAACCAAATGGTAAACTCTGGATATAATGGAAACCACTTCAAGCCAGGGGGTGTGGCAGCACCCACCCCCAGTCCTAGTTCCAGCACCTATGCCAGAGCAAACATATTTTGCATATGGCTGTGGATTACACGGAGAGCACAGGGTTTATCTGGTCTGCGCTAAGTTATGGGTCCGTATTTGGCAAACTAAAGCACGAGACCCCCCCCCAGATCAGACTCAACTGTGCTTGACACAGGATGTAAGGGTGAGGAAGGTTGGTGCCACCTTTCCACTCCTCTGATCTTTGAGCTGGCTGGGGATGTAACTTAAAGCAGCATGAGGCTAACTATGTTGCTTTGGCAGTAAAGGGAGACCCACCAAGGGATCACTGGGATGCAAGGTACTTTGGCCACCCCATGCATGCCCCTAGCCTGCTCCTGGCATGTCCCTACCCTGGGGGGAAGTGTGTGTCCAGAAGCAGGTGGAATAGAGCTGGCTACACCATCTCATCATAGAATCATAGAAGATTAGGGTTGGAAGGGACCTCAGGAGGTATCTAGTCCAATCCCCTGCTCAAAGCAGGACCAATACTAACTAAATCATCCCAGCTAGGTCTTTGTCAAGCTGGGCCCTAAAAAACTCTAAGGATGGAGATTCGCCACCTCCCTAGGTAACCGATTCCAGTGCTTCATCACCCTCCTAGTGAAATAGTGTTGCCTAATATCCAACCTAGAGCTCCCCCACTGCAACTGGAGACCATTGCTCCTTGTTCTGTCATCTGCCACCACTGAGAACAGCCTAGCTCACCACTGAAGGCTCCCTCAGCTCCTGCCTAAGGATCTCTTTCCAGCTGCTTTGCACTGTTTGAGTACCTAGCCTCTGAGACCCAAAGTCATGACTAGGGTAAATAGATGTAATACCATTGATTTCTCATGCAGCTCGTGACCTGGGCTTGTCCAGTGCAGCAGTGAATTTGGCTTTGTGTACACCCATGTAGTCTGGCTTTTACACCAGGTCCAGCTTTCACCCATGAAATGCACATATTTATTTGATGCTTCCTTTTTACCACCCCTCCCACCTCTGAAACGTAAGCCCAATTCAAAGTGAGTGCATGGTTTACATTAGTTACACTTATTGTCATAAATCTTTGACCAAGCATTTTTTTTGATGGAAAGTCTTAGAGATGATGAGGGTAGTGAGAGGACTATTTTCTTCAGTGAACCTTTGATAGATCATTAGGACACAGACACGGTGTCTTTTAATAAGCCATTATTACCTGCCCTGGTGTCAAGAGATTTTGTGCATTCCAAAAATCTATTTCTGACAGAACAAAACAGGCTTTAGAAATCATTCTGCCAGAAAGAGCCTTATTTTTCCCTTTAAAATAATTTTTGATTGATTTCGGAATCAATGTAGCTCATGGGAGATAGATATCGCAAAAATCTGATTCTACTGCAGGCCTGTGGACACCCCAAGGGCCCAGATCCTCAAAGATGTTTAGATGCCTGGGGGTTCGGCACCTAACTGCCTTTGAGGCACTGGGTTCTGGTGTCGTAACGTGCAGGCTGCAACCCTTAGTGCTCACCTCTGCTGATAATAATGAAGCTGTCTGAGGGAAAGAAAAAGGCTTCCTGATAAAAGAGTAGCACTAAGTGACAGCCACTTAGGGGGCAAATCCTGAGTGCAGGGCCAAGCCTGGGTAGCAGGGCCAGTGGGGCTAGGAATAATCCCCGGCATGGTGTGAAATGACTACAGAGCTCTTCCCAGGGCAGTAACCTTCATGGACCCTTATTTGTTTCACCCCAGTGGGGCAACGATGAATGATTTGCATAACTACACCTTGCTCCACCCATCTCTGCCACTCCTCCTGCCTTCTTCCCATGCTTGGCTCACCCTATCCGCACTCTGCATGCTATTCTACTGGGAGATCACATGCAACAGAGCGCTGTGCCAGGCAATGCCGACATCTCTGCAAAGTGGAACCACATCAGTTTCACCACCCGGGGGCTCTCTGTGGCTACTAAGGTGGCAGCTGGATTTGCCCCTTAGCGCAAGTCCTTGATTTCTCACAATACTTCAGGTGTGGAGAGCGCAGAGAAAAATAATCCCAGAATTATCTTTCCCAAGGCAAATCAGTGCCTGAGGTAGAGGTGTAAGTCTATGACAGAAAAGACACAGGTGAAGGAAGAGACGAAAAGAAACAAGGAAAATGGCAAGGAAAGTGTAAACAGGCTCCTTTATTAAGCATCTGTGATCATTTGTGGCGAGCTGATGGATAAGTACAAGAAAAATTCAGCCTCTTGAGGAAACGGAAATAGATGGGTTAAATGGAATAGGGGTAGGAAACGGGAAACTGTGCATTGACTGCAAGTGTGGGGTTGAAGAAAACTTGCTGATAGGAAAAAAACCTAGAAAGAGGAAAAGTGAATAAGGAGATAAAACACAAATGTAATTAGCTATGAAGAAAAAGGAAGGGAGGGGAAAGTGATTGTTGAACAGTCAGCATTTCATAGCACAGTGCACAGCAATTTGGCCAGGAGTGCAGCTCTGGAGAGAACCTTGCCACCACAATATGGAAGGGCTCAATCCAGCAATAGGATGCCTCTGTATTTCCATCTGCACTAGGAGTCAGACGAGGAAAGAGCCAAGAAGAGGAGGGCGTGTGCAGCACTGTCCCCAGCATACGGCCGAGCACAAACGTATGTCACTCGCATTAGCTCTTGAAATAGGAAGACTGCAGTAGCCCAGCGTGGCACTCATTTGGCACAGGGGATACTGCTATTAGGCCGTGTGCTGCTGTGGGCTCAGAATGGACCACGGAGGGCCTGATCAAATGCCCACCGAAGGCAGCAGGCCCCTTTCCACTGAATCGCTGCAGAAATGAAATAAAAACCTCGCTCAGCGGTGAAGTCACACAATGCTGAACAAACCCCACGGTGTGCTCCTTTAAATACACTTCTGGAATGACAATATTTTTGGAAGCACCGAGGAAAGGAAGCTGGTTAAGGCGATAAATTTGGAGCAAATTAACAAAATCAATAATAATAATCACTAGGCTCCATGGCTATTGTTTAAAGTCAAATTATAGTTAGCTGTAAACCAGTCTTAAAATATTACCATCTTTGCACATGTGGCTCTTAATTAAAATTATGCATTTTAATGGATTTTTTTCCCCTGCATAACATGATTCCTTTCTCGCCATCGCTATTCCTGAAGCTTTCCCTTTAATGATCTTTGCAGGGCAGCGCTAAGGAAGAGAATAAATAGGTGATTAATAAAGAAGTGAACAGGTGGTTGCTCTGCTACGAGAAAGATCAGCAGTGTAATATTTTCTTAATTATTATTACACCCTTTAAGGGTTTTTAAATACATGATAATATATTTCCCTTCTACTACTTCTGGCACCCCTCTTGCTTCTGGCATTGCAGCTCATTCAGAATAACAATTAATGAGAATGGTGGTATCGATATATATTTTATTCCTTCTGTTTCAGTCTCTGAAGTAACTATCTTGTCACATTTGTTATGCAAATTTCAGCACGCTGCAGTAATTTCAGCAATATTGCAGAACGCCTCTCAAAAATGCCTTGAAATTTTTATTTTAACAATTAACATTTTATTCCTGAAAGCAGTGTTTTTCCATACGGCTCTCAGAGAAATGGATGAAAGCTGCGTAATTGCTCTGTTTTCATCTAGGTGAGGGGAAGCAATGAAACATTTAAAAGTATCCAATAATAAAAAAATAGGATGTTTTGCAAAAGAGAGTTCTGGTCTATCTTAAAGGCTTCGCAGTGCACAATTAGCTACAAAGTACATACTATCTCCTGACTAACTACCCACTTAGACAGATAAGTATTGTGCATGTACTGATAAGGCGTGTTTAATTAAAGAAAATTATTTAATGTAGATGATGCTCCGTGTAGCCTGTCAAACAAACAGGGCAATAACGAGAGAGAAGCACATCCATTATATATTTGTCTGTTTGCTTGTAAAACTTCTATTGGCTAACAAAGATCACCCTTCGTGGAAGCTAAATAAACAGGTTTTTTTCATACACAAGTATTCTGAGCTAATGTCATTGGTGGAGGAGGGACTCGTTTATGAACTATGTGCTAGTAAGTTTGCTTTGAACGCTCTGTAGACTCTGAACCACAGGCTGGATTCACTGGTGCACATTGTCTACTTTGCCTCACTCTGGTGAAAGAAAGGAGTGGGGAGGGTTGGATGGGGGGGTTACCAGGAGGGGTTGGTCAGGGAACAAGGAGCGGGGGGGGTTGGATAAGGGGTGGGGCCCTGGGGGAGTGGTTAGGGGTGAGGGATCCCGGGAGAGGGCGGTCAGGGGACAAGGATTGGAGGGTGTTGGATAGAGGGTGAAGTCCCAGGAGGAGGCAGTTGGGAGCAAGGAGCGGGGTGGGGTTGGATAGGGGGTGAGGTCCCAGGAGGGGGCGGTTAGGGGCAAGGAGCGGGGGGTTGGATAGTGGGTGGGTTCCTGGGAGGGGGCGGTCAGGGGACAAAGATTAGGAGTGGGTGGATGATGGTAAAGGAGAGGTGGGAGGGTGTAAGAGTTTCTCTAAAATTAAAAGGAGCCTTTGGTAACCGCTGGTCTGGCTGCCACGAGAGGGGGACAGAGTGCCACACCAAGCAGGTGTGGGTTACAGTTGCAGCTTGGGTAGACATTGCCAAGCTAGTTTTAATCTAGCCAGTTTGGATACGGGAGCAGTGAAGACACAGAAGCATGGGCTAGCTGGCCACATAATTGCCCAGAGCTCCAGATGGGTCTGAACAGTTTGTGCAACCAGGGCGTCACAGCTCCAGTACCTGAGTTAGCTAGATAAAAGCTAGCTCAGGTGTGTCAACATGAGTGACAGTCGTCCGTGTCCCCGTCCCCCCGCCCCACACACACAATTGCAGTACACCTCAAGTCAGGCACATGCACCTGAGTGAAAATTGGGGTCTAATTCTTTTACACTTTAACAACTATGTGACTAACATTATGTCGGGTGGTTGAATTACTCTAAAGCCATCACAAACAGAAAGACTCCCGGTTTCCCCATGAGCTGGCCTGCCATAAGTCATGGGAATGGATCAGAACGGTAGCGCTATACATAGAGCTAGTGAAAGAGTCAGGGAACAGGCCTTTCTCTGAAGAAGAGCTCATTTATTTCTTATAGAAGCAAGTGCGAGTCAGCGGGCCTGGAGTATTTAATAAGTGTTTCCTCTGGCTTGGATGTTAGGATCAAACAACTCTACCATCTGCATTTTGCCTTTGATTGCACCTTCTCAATATGGCAGGTAATGGTGTACATTTGTGCATTTGCCCACAAAGTCATTTTTAAGACCTTGCAAATCTATTTCTGGTGACCTTTTCTATGCTCTGTTGGTGAAGTTGTCAACTCCGGCCTCGTATGAGAGATTAACCTTCAAAAAGGGCAATGTGTAATTAGACAAATTTGAGGGTAAGGAAGATCGATTTTTAGCCAACTGATAGAGGCTGGAAACTTCCTGCAAACGCAAAAGGACGTCACAGCGTTGTTCCCTATTAAAATATCCTGGGTGGTTATTTGAAATGAACGCTGTGAAATGCAATGTTTACATTATACAAAGAAATTGGAGAATGCCAAACTGTCTAAGATCTGGCTATTCAAACCACCTTCTAGTACTTAATTTGAAATCTAGTGCTTACAACACAGTGCTGCAACAACAATTCTGAATCACACCTGCTTAAGGCCTTGGATACACACAAATCTGAATCAGTTTAATTAATAGGTGAGTTTTTAAATCAGTGTAGTTAAACCAGTGCCGATGCCTGGGGTGGGCACTCTTAAACTGATTGCCTTGCATATATTGATTTAGCCTAATCTGGTAAGGAGTCGATTCAGAAAAAGACAGTTTGCATTAATTTAAGAGTGTACACACAGGTTTTGGCACAGGGGGCTGGGCTAGATGACCTCATGAGGTCCCTTTCAGCCCCACAGTTCTCTGATTCTATAGGACTCCTGGGTAACATAGTGTCGACGTGGCAGCTTTGCGCTATCATCTTCCAACCACTAGTGCAGGACATAGTCAAGGTGTCCCTATGCCCCAGTGATGCCTGGCTGCCACTGGCAGCTGGTGCAGCTTGGAACAGCCCCGAGGTTGGTCGAAGGGTAGGTCTACCCTGCAGTCAGAAAAGTGATGGAGCGTGTGTAACTATACCCAAGCTAGCTTTAATCCAGCTAGTGCGAGGCCTAACGACAGGGAAGCGGTGGCAGCGTGGGTTTCGGTATGGGCTGTACAAGGCTTCTTGGGACCCTGGAACTTATTTGGGCAGCTAACCTACCCTGCTACATGGCTGTTGGTACGTGTGCTAGCTAGATTAAAGCTAGCTCAGGTGTGTCTACATGTATGCTGCAGTCACGCTCTGATGGCGGGGGCGCCATGCCCTACATTACCCCCTGGGATCTGCTCAGTGGCTGACATTGCCAGGATCAGAAAGCCACAAAAGGTGATTTAAAGCCACTTTTGTACCCACCCTACCCTTCACCGAACAATAAAAGGCTGGTCCTGAGGTTCTGACCCAACAGGCCAGCTTCTGAGCCTCGTTACGCCAGTGTACGCCAAAGTAACACCACTAACTTTGATGGAGTTACTCCAGTTTTACGTCAGTGTAACTCTGTGAGCAGAATCCAGTCCAGCTTGCATTGCAGGGGGCCATCTTTGAAAGGGAGCTGGCCTGATCTACAGCTGGTGTAACTCAACGTTGGTCCCTCCGGCCCAAGACCTGCTGTGAACTTTTAAAAAATTCTGCAGATCCTGTTTTAAAAGCCGATGGCCCAAATAATTGGACGGGCACTAAAAGGAACCTAATACACGCTGCCGAAGAGCCCCGTGCCCTCATCATGAAAGGAGATGCATCAAAAATGTAAATATCAGCCCCTAAGGCTGTCTTAATGTGCTCTGTAATTTCCTTAAAATTCCCTTTGTAATATCAAAATTCTAAACCTTTCTGAGATGAGCTATTTTAGACTGTAATTGGGCTATTCATTCCCTATGCATACAGCGATCCTAATCTAATATGTAACAAGAACTTAAAAGCTAATCAATAATGGAACACGATTCTTTATCAGCAGAGCTGCCTGTTGGCTCCTACGAGAGGGATCTTCACAAGACAGCTAGACTCTGGTGACAGCCTTATATTTATTTTAAACATGAAGTTGAAACATCATCTCTCTCTCTATTGTCACTACTAATTATTTTTGGAACAAAAACACCAAGGGGAAATGAGATACTCGTTTTGAAAAGCACATTCATATTTGATAAATAGCTACATATTTTGTGGACTGTTTACTTGAAATGCTTTCCCCGGCATTTTTACTAAACTCTCGGATTATCCATTGTAAAATCTGCATAGCTGAAGTTATCAAAAACAACCAAGACTACGGTGACAAAAGGGTCTGACTGTAATTTCACATGGCATGTCTCAGAAGTAACTCAATGGCATTCCATCAAGATAAAAGTTGAGAGAAAGGAGCATTAAAGTGCACCCACAGCAACTGTCCTTAGGAGGAAGTCAAGGAGTATTTTATACCCTCACGTACCAAAGACAAACTCCCCTCTTTCATGTCTATGCAGTGACTCGAAGTGGGGAGGGGGCAGGATGCGGGTTAAGTAACTACACAGATGTGCCTAAAAAAAATCATCAATCCTAGGCATGAGAAAATGACTTTCTTTTGTTAGCCAAACTGAACCAACGTGCACAGCTGGATTTTGTATTTTATGGGCTCAATAAAATATTAGCAGAAGCCATCTTCCTGCACTCACACGCCAGCTCAAGTCATCTGTGCAACTCGACACTCCCTTTCCAAGTTATGCTGGAGGTGGTTGAGCTGAAGATAAAAACTAGGCCTTCAATCCTGCAGTTGGATCCATATAGACAGACACCTGCACCACTGGTAGCTGTTGTTTTAACAAATTAGTAGCTGTAGGGCTGGTTTCTGATCTCACTTAGGGTATGCCTGCACGGCAGCAAAGGGATGACATCAGCACGATGATGTATCTGAGCTAGCTTTGCTCTGGCTAGCCTGAATAACAACAACAGTGAAGCCTCAGCAGGATGAGCTAACACACAAGTACGTACCCAAGGTCTTGGCAGCTTTGTATAGATTAAAGCCTGTCTATGAATGCTACAATTCCCGCTGATTGCAGTGTAGACATACCCTTAGCGCAGGCTTAGGGCTATTCCAAGTGACCCCTCCCCCAAAAGCCACACCTCTGGTGCAGTGTAGTTGTCACCCCTACCATTTTGTATATCCAGGGTAACTCCAGTGGAGTTATTCTGGAGTTACGTTACTTAAGTGAGATCAGACGCTGGCTCGTCTCTTTTTCTCCAGATCCCGCATGCCATTATTCATTTCATTTCATTATTTAGTTAGCTCCTGTGACAGACCCAAACCAGTGGAATACAGGAGTCTGGTAGAGGGCAAATATACTGGTCACTGGGTGAGTAGTTTTCTGTTTCCTGAGTGACCAGAGCAGGGTCTGCACTAGAGTAGTCAGGAACCTGCTAGAACCAATTCAGGCAGACAAGCTGATTAGATCACCTGCAGCCAATCAAGGCAGGCTAATCAGGGCACCTGGCTTTAAAAAGGAGCTCACTCCAGTCAGGGAGCGGGGAGCCAGAGGAGAGGAAGTGTGTGTGAGGAGCTGGGAGCAAGAGGCACAAGGAGCTGAGAGTGAGAGAGTGTGCTGCTGGGGGACTAAGGAGTACAAGCATTATCAGACACCAGGAGGAAGGTCCTGTGGTGAGGATAAAGAGGTGTTTGGAGAAGGCTATGGGGAAGTAGCCCAGGGAGCTGTAGCTGTCATGCAGCTGTTACAGACAGCTGCAATACACAGGGCCATCGGCTGGAACCCGGAGTAGAGGGCAGGCCCAGGTTCCCCCCAAACCTCCCAACTCCTGATCAGACACAGGAGGAGTTGACCCAGACTGTGGGGAAGATCACTGAGGTGAGCAAATCTGCCAATAAGTGCAGGACCCACCAAGGTAGAGGAGGAACTTTGTCACACTCTATAACAACGTGTCCCTCTAGGACCCAGTGTCCAAACAGCCAGACCCCTCACTAATCCCCCCCACCCCCTCTGAACTTCCCAGTACTCGGTTGCATTGCAGAGGCTAAACTTGACCTAATGAGCATATCCAGAAAGGTTTCACTTGATACCTGCTGAGCCAAGATTAGCTTGAACTGTTGACCGTAGCTCTAAACTGTATTGGAAACTTTATGTACATCATAAAATGTAATAATTGCTGTGGTAGCTGCTCCTTTATATTAATTAACATTGAAAATAGAGCCGTGTAATCTAGCCAGTATGAATGCCTGGAATACAAGCGAGATCTTTCCACTGAAAGGTTTAATTGATTCACATGCTTTTTAGGAGAATCGCTTTCTTTCCTAAGAGGTGTAGTTAGCATGTTTAAGGCAGTGTTTTCATTTCTGCGTCTACTTTTGCCTTGTACACCTTTTAGGCAATGAACCACTTGTGAGGAGAAAGCCATATCAAGCACAAAACACTGTTTACCATCAGTGCCCTCCACACATTTAACAGGGAATTAATAGGACTGTATCCTTTACCAGGTAACCCTGCTCATTTCAACTGGGCCGCACAAGGCAACATGAATGCAGCCTTTCTAGCCATACAGTCATTTGTGTGGTTCAGTGAATAGGGCACAGGGATGAGGGGCAGGTGACCTGGATTCCATTTCCAGCTCTGCCCTGTGTGACCATGGGCAAGGTGCTTAACCATCAGTTTCCTCATCCAGAGAAGGGGGATAATGAGGTTCCTAGGTATTATTGCAGTGCTTCAGATGTCTGTGTTCAAACAGGGGATTCTTTCAACAGCACATGCCTGGCATTATGACTAAGCATCTCATCACTCAATGATGTTTACTCAGTGTTGCAGTGTTACAGCTCAGACTGAAAAGAGCAATAAGGGAAACGTTAATCCCAACTTGACTGCGTTCATTGCATATGCTGACTAATACTAATTTGGCGCCAAAGGGCCTCTGTACTTGCCAGCCCAGAATCTGCATGGTTGTCTGATCCTGAGAGACAAACACCTGTGGGGAATGGGCTAGAGATACTTAATCCTGCCTCAGCACAGAAGGATGGACTAGCTGACCTCTCGAGAACTCTTCCAGCCCTGCATTTCTAAGATTAGGAGGAGTGGCTGTGGAATGCCTGTCCCTGTACCTGGAATACCTTCTCAGGATTAGAGCATCAATTTGCTGTTTGTGAAGATGCGTTCTATGACATTGACACCTGTATAGACTGCCAGCTCATTACTGCCCAGGGTCTTAGCCACATAATTCAATTTACCCAACTAGGTTCTTATAGAGCGCCCATCACCATGTTATCTGGGAGCCTCAGAAGATTGTTTAGTATATAGATAAAGATGAATTTCTCTCTGAGTTCCCTCCAGTCTACAGGCACTTGACTTTGTGTGATTTTATTTTAATTTAATTTAATATTTGTTAATGTCTTTGTGGGAAGGCTGTTTGACGTGGGTTTTGTGTTTTGATCTATAGGCTGATGGTCATCCTAGACTCTTCCAGGAATAATTGCCAGATTCATGCACAAGACACTGGAAGAGTTGTCTCCTACACAGCTGAGTTTCACTCCTGAGATAGAGTTTTGTGGAATGTAGCTATGGTGGGAAGTCATGCTCATGTTGGTTATCAGGTAACCTTGGCCAATCCATTGGAGGACATTGAAGATGTGGACCCTGTATTCAAGGGGCAGCCAGTGAAGAGGCTGGAGCACTAGGGTGATGTGTTCTCGGTGCCCTGTGATGCTGAGCAGGTGGGTTGCGGTGTTCTTAGCCATCTGGAGCTTTAAAGTGTGTGGCTTCATTCCTACGTATAGAGAATTACAATAATCTATCCTGGAGATCACTAATGCAAGGAGGATCACTGTGGCTAAATCTGAGTGGGAATGTAGGGATTCCAGTCTTCTTGTCAGCCATCGTATGGTAATAACTTTCAGTCATTAACCACCTGGAACTGAACTGGTGGCCTATAGATGAAAAGTTCTCTAGCTGTTACCAGTCCCCTGAGCCATACAGTGCCAAAGAAGGACTCCAGCCCCACATATTTAAAATGATAGCACTGGACTCTGAAATTAGACACAATGCGTCAAATAATTACCAGCTGTAACTTTGTTTAAATTAGTGGAATCACATTGTGGATGCAGGGTGATCCTACACAGATTACAAAAGATATTCCATATCCACCCCCAAAACACACACACACACTTCAGAAACCTGGGTTTTATATTTTCTCCTGCCCTAGACCAATCTCAGCCTGACACCTAGAATAATAAACGTAAGGTGTTGACTGACATTCAGTACGAAGCATTTAGTTAGCTTGATGCTTTGACAAAGTCAGGCTTTGATAAAAGTGTTTTAGGAGTCACAAAATGTAATCACTTTGCTGCAGCATTTTACTTTGTAGATTCAAATTTCTCGACACATATTTCAATTCAGCATCTTTGGCATTGTCGATATTTCAGTTCCATGGGTGATTTTGAATGTATCAGTTAACAGAGCCTAGAAGAGTAATGTCCTGCTCTTTTATAACGTGAGCCATCCAACTGTCTGCCCAACAAGTGACATTCTCCTAATTGAACTTTTACCCCAAAAGTTGGTAGTGTGTCCCGTTTGGTTGATAGTCTCCATATAGTAGTAAAGTCATTTAACAAAGGTCCAGCCCAGTTTTTGGCCTAAGTAGTATGTCTTTTGGTTATTTGTTCTTCTAGACAGGCCACGTCACCATCAGTCATACTCAAGAATGACGCTTTACTTTCATTACTCACTGACTTCGCTGCTTCCGATTCAGTGCTTTCTAACTCAGCAAGATTTTCCTGTGCTAATTTATCTGAATCATTCCTATAAGAGTTGATCTCAAAGGACATGGTCTCAGTGTTAATAAAGTACAAGTGCTTTGAAATGGCACATAATTCTGAGTCTTTAAAAGTGTGCTTTTCAAGGATGTTTATGTTATGTGTGTGCACACAGTATGCCTTGGCAGGGGTCATAAAATGATTTATTGACCTATACGTCTTTGGTTATTTTATGTTCATGACTGTCGGACATATCCGCATGGTGACCAGCACTGTGCTAGCCAGGTTTTAGCATGATTACTTAGTAGGTTTCATTGGCACTAGTACGCTTACAGCACGGTTTTATCACATGGCTCACAGAAGACCCTATTCCTGTTGCTCATTGAAACTATGCTAGACTTAAATCTAACCTAATCTATGTTTTTATACTGTACTCACCATTGTCATATCTATCTATTGAACTAGCAGAGTTCTGATCAGGGCAGAGCCAGGCCAATGGCTGGAATTGCAGTGATAAGTTAGTAATTCTGGTGGTGTTTCAGTGGGTGCATGAATTTCATAGGTCTTGCACTGGCCCTGCACACAGGGGTGAATTTCACCCCATTTTTCCAATGGTATGCATATGAAGTAGGTTTGCAGGGATGCATACTCACCTATACGCTGCCTATCAGCCCCTATATGGCTATTTTTCACTTTGATTGTTGTTTGGTGACGGTTAAGGAAGAGGGTTGGTCTCACTAAATAGGTTTCTGAAGGAGCCTTTAACAGTTCGGTTAGTTCTGGGAGTTTGGAATTTTTTTAGGATTCATTTGGGTGCTTCGTCTCATCTGCTCACTGAACTATGCAGCCACCCTTGCTTCATTTAACATTACACAGCTAGTTTCCCCACTTTGTTCATATTAAGGGTGAACAACAAAGGAAAAATGGACACTGCGTTAAATGGAAATTTACCTATCCAGGCCAGAAGGGGCACTATGCACTGAAATCTAAACTTTTGTCCCAGCCTATGATCTTCATAGTACTTCCTGCTTCACTGAAGATATCCCAGAACATCACAAATGCCAGAAGACTCATGCATCCGATGAAGTGGGTATTCATCCACGAAAGCTCATGCTCCAATACGTCTGTTAGTCTCTAAGGTGCCACAGGATTCTTTGCTGCTTTTACAGATCCAGACTAACCGGCTATCCCTCTGATAGAAAACTCATTGCAACCCATGGCATTTGTGATATCTTACAAAGCTGCCTAATACTGGAATGTCTTTGGAAACAGAAAGTGCCAAGGGCTTTATTTAGTGCACAAAACTCCTGTAAAATAGAGATGATGGTACTTACCGTCCTTTGTAAAGTGCTTTTAGATCTATGGCGGGACAGCACTATATATGAACTACGTTGTTATTGTTTACCCCAATCTCCATTCTTGCAACTCGCCTTTAGGAAGATGCAGCGTTTCCCTTTGATAATACGCTTGAAAACATCCCTTCTGTCTTTCTTTTTCTCCTGGCACACTCTTTGCTTCTTCTGATCCCTGTTTGGCATGGCTGACATCTTTGTGCATTGTGATTACTTATAATGTTTGTTGCCGTTTGGCTCCCTTCTAGCTCTCCAAATGAGTGCAAAGCTCTGGGCTTTCATCCAATTTACTCACAAGTTTATCATTTGCTGACATTGTTTCTCTATAAATAGTTCTAACCTACTGACATCATTGATTCTATTGCCTCTCTTTGAACTAATACTCTTTCTAATGTCTCTAACCCGCTTTGGTTTTTCCTCCTAATAAAAGGCTGAAGCTGCGGGGTTAGAGGTCAAAAAGGTTACACTGAAAGTGTAAGGTTCTGAGCTTTGGACTCATTGTGTCTTATATAAGAACCACAACAGTGTTGTCAATAGTCCAGCTATTTTGTTCACAGGAAAACAATCCAGCAAACCAGTTTCATATTCATAACAGACTGTGCAAAACAAGCACATTATTATTCAATCTTCCTGCTTCTAGGAAGTGTATCATGGTCTTTTTTTGCGAAAATTGAACCTACCAGGACCAATGATAAACTAGCCCTGAGCATCCTATCTCAGGGGCAGCTTGGTTTTTTTCAAAGGCAGCAAACTGTCTCATCCACGCCTCTTAAAGATGATGTTTATCATCACTCTCATTTCAACTAACAGACCAGAGTTGGTATTTACCTTGTAGGTCTTTTGCTTGCAAATTAAATCCAAATTTAATATGCAATTTTTTCCCTTCAATTTTTTGCCCATCGTAATGAATCGAGGAATGTGTATGTGGACCAGCGCCCTCTAATGGATAGAAACCCAGGCGCCAAAGGGTCTGTTATAACTTTCTTATAGCTAACGCCATGTTGTATGGCTAGGCCGTTCTCGAGCGGGAAGCTCTTAGTTCTAGCTGTGCTGACATCAGGAAGTTCCATGTCTGTACTATAAGCTAGGGGTGCGAGTCCCCTGCTCGTGTACACATACCTGTGCGTGCTGGATGAGAACTAGCGCAAGTATAAATAGCAGTGTAGCTGTGGTAGCACTGATTGCAGCACCAGGAGGATGGCTGAGCCATGCAGGGCACAAACTCATCCTAAACCTATGGGTACATACTCAGCATGGTTGCAGCTACCCCATACTACCGGGTCTGCTCAGTTACTTATACTTGGGTTAGTGTGATGCGATTCAGTGCGAGGGCTTGTACATGAGCTGAGGAATCACACTGTTAACTTGTAGCATAAACATAAGTGGCTATGTTTTGCAGTACAGTAACAACCGTATCATTCATATGATACTGAAAGTAGGCACTAATATGTTACAGTAGTGTGAAAAACAAATAACCACAGGGCAAGCAATTAGTCTTGGTAAGAACAGGTTATGAGATAGGAAGCAGTCATACTGTGTGGCTGCTCTGCAGCATAAAGATAAGTTAATAGCATAGCGCCCAGGGCTTGGTATTAGGTGTATATTTATTAGCGATTTGCTGCAAGAACAACAAGCTGTGATTTTTGCTGATGATGGGAAGTTTTTTTGGAATGGGAAAAGCTAGAACACACTGCTGGGGAATTGCAGATGGAATTGAATGCATTCAGGAGCAAAATGGCAGCTAAAATGCACTCTGGATAAATGTAAGGTGCAAATTGACAGACGAGGCATTAATGGGAAAAAGACCTTCCCTTGCAGTGTTCAGAATAGAGACGTTCATTAAAAATAAATCGCTGGGGAATGGAGACGTATAAAATGGCATTAAGAGAAATCCTGTTTCTGCATGATACTGGGGATAAATTGTTCGAGACCAGCTCAGCCACGTGAAAACAGAAGGTGACGCCTGTCAAGGTCTCTATAAGCTACCGTGATTGCAGAATAAGTGATGCTTGCCCAAGATAGAGCAGTTTTTGTGTGTGTTTAATTTCAAAAACTGAGCTGAGTGAGCTAGAAGGGTCCCCAATTGACAGAAGGCCTCCATGTAGTCAGTGAGCAGCTGTCTCCTGGTGCTAGCAGTTCATACTTCTTTCTGCTCTGTCTTCCCTGACCTAGAGGAAGCTCTATCGCCAAGGCTGAAGAAGGCAGTTCCTTCTCCTTGCCACCTTTATCATCTCTGCTGTGACTCCTGGGAGTGGCTGGATATGACTGTATGCTACTTAAATTGCGCTATTCCTGTTGTGCCTGTGTGCCAGGTCAGCAGTGGGAAAAGGAAAACACAACAGGTACTTACCAGCTGGAACAGAGAGATATGAAGCAAGCAGCAGCCAAGTGCATCTAGCCTCGAAGACCAGCCTCAGAAAGGCATGTTGGGGGAAAGGTTCCTAAAAAAGGGCCATCCTGCAGCAGGGACAGTTAACAGGGATTAAGAAATGATCAAGCAAGGTGCAGTGTCTGTGTTGCACGGCTGTATCACATGTATAAACACTCATATGTACTCCACATGGAATCAAAGACTTATTTAGTCTATCTCAGTGATACTCAGACTGAGGGCTTGCGAGCCGCAAGTGGCTCTTTAATGTGTCTCTTGTGGCTCTTTGCAGCATGTGATAGCAAAACACTGTGTAATTTAATTATTAACCCATCTAAACTATTAACCAATCAGGATGCTTCTTCTATGTTATGGCTAGCATGGGAGCACTTGTGAGTCAGTGGGCCAAATGCACACACCTGAGACACTGTAGCTCGAACATGAAGGGCCTCTGAGGCAAAACAGGGATTTCACTCCAGCATCTGCATGCTTTATGCAACCCCCAATGAAGTGAATGGAAGAGCTTCTATTAACATCCTGGGGCGAGCCTTAGTATACATACAGTCCAGGCATCTGTCATAAGTATATATCTGGCCCCCCATTACCAAACTAGCTGGGAACTTCACTATCTTTAATGTATTTATTCTCCCCACACCCCTGCGAGTTAGGGAAATATGATGTCTATTTTACAGATGGGGAACTGAAGTACAGAGAAATTAAGGCCCAGGTCCTCAAAGGTATTCAGGCACCTAACTCCTATTGATGTCAATGAGAGTTAGGCACCTAACTGCCATGGAGGATCTGGGCCTAAATGACCTGTTTAAGGTTGCACAGGAAGGCTGTGGAAGAGAATCTCACAAGTCCCATGCTGCTATGCTAGCCACTGGACCATAGATTGTCTTTCCCGCCTCTCACATGTGCACGGGGGCTGGTGCCAGCCTGTGTATCAGCCCACAACAGTGGTACTTTCTGCAGCGTTAACATGTGACCATGCCTGTGCTAACAGCATGTTAGGACTCTCTTTGACTTGATATGGGGGGGCAAAATAAATCTACAGCCTTGTACAGTATAAGAACCAAAAAATAAAATACTTAGCTCTGGAGAGTGAAGCTGCAGGAGTAATAAGCCATTAAATACTGCAATCAAAGCACAATGAAAACCCTCTGCAAAATAAATCATTGGAGATAAGAAAAGATTTCGCGTTGTTAAAAGTTTATGCTAGCTCTGACTTCGGAAATGTTACCATTAACCTGGGAATTAATCAGAGTTTTTCACTTACTCGTTGTTCTGAACTATAATGAGCCCTTTAACAATGTAAATAAAAAGATCTAAAGATTCAATAAACTATAATGTCACAAATGGCAATCATCTACCATGTGAGACTCCAGCATTAAAACGCATCTCACAGCTGGAAACAAATGATTCTGTATAACATTGTAAATAACCTCTAAGCCCACTCTAATTAAACTGAAGCTTCACTTTCTCCTGGGCATTGAATATATGAACCAATTAAGAAAATATCATTTCGTCTCGGCCAGATCTGCACTGTCTCTCCCTCGTTAAAAAAAAGAGAAAAGAAAAGAGAAAAAACCCACAAAAGGGACCACACTGGTGCACCGAGGCTACAATAATGACATATTTCTGCTTTAAGCAAATTTTGCACCTGTAACCTGCAGAAATATAGCCGTAGCACTTGAAAAATTACTTCAGTGCTGCACAGTGCCATGAAAATTTATCTTTGAGATGATTTTATTGCATGGTTACCCTAGGCAATTAAATCAATAAATCTTAACTGTCAGGCAGGTTGGCCCCGTGCCAGAAATAAATGAAATGCGCGGAATCAGTAAATAAAAGGTTTCTGACAAGTCATTCCAGGAATTATTTAGCAGTTGGGCTTTTTTGTTGTGGTTGCTGCTGCTGCTGCTGTCTCCAGCATTTATTGACATTCTCTGTGAGAAATGATTATGCTAAAAAAGGGAGGGGAAGGTAGGGATTTTCTGGGTAATCAATGACTCACCCTTAAACACATGCTCATAGCAACTTTGGGGGCTGGTAGTGTTAGTGGCGGTGATTAGCCAACGCTGGGTTTTGTGCTATAGTCTGCCAGCATTTGGAAATGCTACTCACATCAATGGGAGTTTTGTGGGCCATTTCATAGCCTTTTAGTATTAACACGGTTGATTTTTTTTTCCTCTCATTGATTCTGAGGTGGCTGAATTTGAGAGGCCGCCTTGGGTTTCCTTGAGTCAGTGGAGTCTGGGTGTCACCAGAAGGGATGCACAGACTGAAAGATTTCAGTTGCATCCATGTAAAACCAGAGTAGTCAATGGAGCTGCATGGGTTTCATGCTGGACGTAACCAAACTCTGAGGGCAGGTGTCTGATTTCACTTGCATTGACAGACATCAGGTGGCATTTCATTAACATCAATGGAGTTATGCCAGTGTGAGGAAGGTTAGAATCTGGCCCATAGTCTCCAAAAAGCCAGCTCAAATGATTAATAGATTCCTAGATTTTTAAGGCCAGAAGGGCCCATTATAGTCATCTAATCTGGCCTTCTGAATATCACAGGCCAGAGGATTGCCCTTACATTTAAAGTGACCACTAGTAATTGTTACACAGTTTTCAGTGTACCACAATGCTGTGGTTGGTTGGTTGTTTTACTGTTTTGGGGTGGTTTTGCTCCGAGGGGATTAGCTAACTGGAACGAAGGTGGTCATGTGAAGAGAGGGAAGTCAGTAGGATGGGGGCGGAAAGGGAGGACTACTGGAGGTTAGCAAGAGGTAGGCTGAAGTGAAGAGGCGATGAGAGATTCTGGGATGAGGAGAGGAGTTTGAGATTGCAAGAAAGTCAGGCAGCAGAGGGGAAGGAACTGCAGAAAACTGTCTGCTGACCTCCTTAGTGTCTGAGACAGAGTTGGCTGAACTATGGACTTGCCATTCCAAGGGAAAGTCTTACATTTTGAAATGTCCTTTTAGCCTGAATCACGAGGAAAAGTCAAAATAGCAACGTGACCTTCTCAAAGCACTTCATTTCGACAAACTCAAAGGGCTTCATTTTTAACTTTATCCTTTGAGATGAGATGATTTGACCTTATCAAAACAAAACATTTGAATAATTTTTTTCTTGAAAAATTTCAACAAAATTGATACAGTCCTGTGAAATGTCCAGATTCTGTCAAATCAGCATTTTCTGGTTGACCAGCTCTGGCCTGAAGGTCCTTGCTGCATGAATTAATTAATTCTCTTTTTTTACAGGCAGCATTTGCCCCATTAATATGTTAAAAAATCTCGATTCCAATGTAGCCTGAATACCCTTGAAGATATAGGAGCTCTTTGACTTTGTATCTCTTCTCCAGACATTCAGCTCTAGGGACTGTTAGCAAGCGAACACAATTGATTGTACTGTGACAATAGTCTTTAGGGTGGAATTCATCCTACCCTATGGGTAGGTCTAGATTTGAACAGGCCCTGGGCACCAATTAAGTCCAAGCCTGAGCAGTCATGGCATTTATGAATGTGCCAGCTGAATGTATTTCCTTCCATATGCTAAGGGTCCTCAGACTTTTTCACAGCTCATGGCCATCTCCCCTCCCACTCACAACTGTGCAGCCTGCACCCTCCCATGTGGCAATTGGATGACATCCCTGTTGCAAGTGCCATTGCTTACATAGCAATCTGATAGCAGAAAGGTATTTAAGGGCTTCCCAAATGTTGTTTAAAGTTCTGGGCTTCAGTAGAAATGAACAGGTGCATCGGTTATTGTGCAGGTCCTCTGCGTCCTTAGAGAGAGAGGCTGCCTCTTGGTTAGTTGGCCTCCCAAATCACAAAAGGCATTGCAGACCTGATCGTTACACTTGTCTGATTGATTTGCAGCCACTTTGAGGTACAGCTAAAGCCTTTTGTAACACTTATTGGCAAGCATCTTCCCATTGCAGATAATTCCCTGCCAGCCTAGCCTGAACACATAGGTGATTGCTGTTAAATTAATGGCTTGAAGCACAATATGAGCCTTTTTATTTAGTTACTGCTTGATAGGCAGTTAATGCAGAGTTGCCAAGACGCTAGTGCAGAGTTTTCTCTGTGCTCTACCATTCTAAGGGGGAAATTCATCCTGTGATGAGGGCTCACATGAGGCGCTAGGCACCACTTAATTCTCATGTTAAGGGCAGTGGGGCAGAGCACAGCATTTGGTCCTGGATGGTAATGGCCACACGATGTCAAAGCCCGTGTCACTCCAGAAAGAAATCTAAGTACCCAACACCCAGAGATAGCGTTGATCTAACCTTCTACATTAGCTTCACATATGGGTAGTGTGCTTTACACGATTACCTCACCGATAGTAAAGTCCTTCCAACTTCAGGGACGCTGTGTGGGGAAAAATGTACTGAAAAGCCCCACACATGCCCGTTTAAAAATTCAACGTGATTTTAAAATTCATTTTGAAATGCAGCTGCTAAGAGAAATTCCTTTCCAGCACTTGGACCCATCACTGTAATATTGGCTTCTTGGGCTAATCTGGCGGTTCTCTAAGACTTTAGTGAAATTGTTCAGATTGCTTTTTCTCCTCCCTCTCTCTTTGGGCTATGGAAAGAGGCAACTGGATCTTTCGTATTTAGCGGTTTTTGTCATGCTCTGTGCCTTCCCCTCTGTCACCTATGCACCACAGCTTTCTAGCTGTAGCCAGCAGCCTGCAACATGGACCAGATTCATCCCAGATGTAAGGCAGCTTTGTTCCCGAGTATGTGCAGGCATCTTTGTTGGTTGCAAAAATGTGTGTGTGTGTGTGTGTGTGTTTGGGGGGGTCTTACTCTATCTAAGTATTTGCATGGCCCATATCAACCTAGTACTTACGCACCTCCTGGTCATTGGCTTTTATCCTCATGGCACCTGTGTGAAGTAGGGCTGGACCATCCTCCTCTTACTGCTGGGGAACAGGGCAACATAAGTGACTTGCCACGACAGGACTGCAAAGCTACGTGCCTCTCCAAGCTGGTGACCCTGGGGACTGCTATCCATCCATCGCTTTCATTTAAGCCAATGGGAATTTGGAAGCTCAGCACTTCTCAGGAGCAGGCTCAATTCAAGCCTGTTACGGGCAACAGCAACGTGCTCTAACGGCACTTTCAGCGCAGCACCAGTGGCCATTATGATGCTGGCTTGAAAGCTCATGGAAGTCAATGAACTTTGGCCCAGGCTCTGTGACTGGGATATTCAGGCACTCTTCTTGAGCCAGCTCATTTTTTTTTTCTCCTGAAACATATTTGTGGCTGAAGCAAGGAAGCCCAACTCACCTTTTGCTGCACTTACAGGGAGGTTGGTGAGCCCACCACGGGCACACTTTCATTTCGAGATGGGCTGCTTTGGAAAGTCAACTCTTCCAGAAACCCAGCCATGAGGTGTGTGTGTGTGTGGGGGGTGTCCTTGGCACTGTGGGGCTTTACATGGGTAGTGGCTATTGGAATAATAATGCCTTTTTAGTGGACACTTTGCCTTTCCTGCTTGAGTCGTTCAGTGGCACCAACAATGAAATACAGCTTGGGTTTATATGGAGTCATTCATCATTCATACACAAGGATCGCAGAACACTTCACAGCCAATTACAGGTCTGTACATGCAGAGAATGACAGGAGCTGACTACTCTAAGTCAATTCTCACGGTAGTTTCTGTGCCTGCCAGCATGTTACTGGCTGCTAACACTAGGTGAATTGTACAGGCAGCATTAGACTGGTTCACTCAGCCTACATGATCAAGCAGAGGTATGTCTCAACAGTGTCCTGGGAATATCTTCTCTGGATTCTTGACCATAACTTTGACAGAACCAAGAAAGAGCTGGCTCCAGAGAATCCATCCCAGTTTTCCCACTAAGTCCAGGGTAGGACTTTGGGAGATGAGACAGTATGTTATGGATACCCCAGCAAGATCAATAAAACTGATAAACCTATAACCGAGTTTAACTGATCTGCTAAGCTGCACTGATGGCTGTCGCCAAAATGGTGCAAAGAACTCAGAGAATACCGGTGAAGTTGGCCCAGTGTGTCCAGTATTACATTACTACCAGACTCAACCTCTAATTCCATTCTTTTCATTAACTTTAATAGTGCAGGCACATTTCTAAAATCACCTGTATGCTGACCCAGTGGTGACCTCCCATCGACTTCCCCCCACAGGAGCTCCTGGCAGGGGAAAAAGTAACCTGCCAAGGAGGGGAGCTGGAATCATTCCCAAACCTCCCCTCTTCAGAGCATGAAGTCCACAGTGGCCAGAGAGGGGCCTCAGATTTTGTAGCCCTCTAATTCTTCCCTGGTGGCCATTTTCTGCATTAGATCATGTCTTGTGGACTACGCAGTCACATCACCTACTACTTAAAAATCTCCGGAGAGCTTTTTCAGCTCTTTCGAGCTGCTATTCTTGGCACTGAATCCTTGGGCTATTTTGAAATGAGACTATAAAGCCTGGCATTTCCGGGTCTGGGTCAGGCCTAGTGAGCCCCTGGGATGAAACTCACCCCTGTGCAGAAGGCCAGTACATTTAAGTGCACCATTAAATTTGTGCTTAAGCCCTGAGCTGGTTGTCAGCAAATTCTGAAACTAATTTCTTTTCAGACTGGTTCCTTAGCCATTTAGGTTGGGGTTGGGGTAGAGAGAATCTTTCCCACCATCTTGCGGATGTTCCCGGGAGGGTGTGCCACAATACCTATCTTGCCAGAAGCGGCATCAGCAAAATTTAGTTCCATAATATTGATTCACTTTAGTTCTGCATCACGACTGAAATGAATTCTTTAAAAATTAAAAACAATGAAAACTCTCCTGCAAACTGTGCTTATGAGAACTTACACTTATTGTATCCTGGGAGAGGAATGAGAAAATAGCTTAATGCAGAATAATTTATAGCTATAAAATGGGTTACATTTTCATAAAAATTTTATTTTACTGTTTTTTTTTAAATAATTCAATGCACTGGCAGTATAATTAACCCCTCTATGAGAGACACAAATGTACCAGTTCAACCAATATTATTTATATAGAGACATTGTGTTTAAAAACAACAAAAGTACATTTAAAATGTTTGTACATAAAGTATTACTGTTATTTAAGAAGGAACAAAATGTAAACAAAATGCATAATTGTGCAACACATTGGAAATACAAAGCAAAACAGGCAGGATACAATTTTATACATATAAAGCAAAAGAAATCAAATCTTTATAACTATACAACATTTCAGTAATTGCTTGACATTTTAACAGTTACCTTGGTCTGTACAAAACATCTTAACTTATACGTAAAACTTTACAAGAATAACATGCTTGTTGAGAACAAAGACACCTTGTGGATTGCAGAGATTATGGATATGATATTTGCACACACACAGAAAAGGCTAGTTCAATAGTAAATCAAAAGTAAGAATGCAAGCTAAAGGGGTATTTAGTAAATTACAATCTAATTTCAATGGCTAATTGAGAAGAACATCAAGGTAGAAGTTAAATCTGACTTTGGTAGGAAGACCAAGAGGTCTTCATGATGTCATAATGGCCAGTAACCAGAACAGAGGGCATATAAATGTTCCTGATATTTTGGTTACTTCTACACATACAAAAAAACCACCCAAAACAAACAAAAAAACCCCAACAAACACAAAAGACAAATTTGAGCGTTTTGCCACAATAGTCAGAGATGGAGGTGAAAACAATCACAGATTTTTCTAGACTAATCCCAACACTAGCTGGTAAAAAACAAGACACGAAGAAAGAACAAACATCCCTTTAGTTTGCCATTATTACTTTTCCCATACTTTAGTCATCTTCTTCGGTTTTTCAGCAACCAGAAAATTTAATCTGAACTGTTCCCTTTTAAAAACAATGGGTGTGGGATTGCTACAGCGAAAGTCAAAACACAACCAAAAGATGGCTTGAAGTTAAAACAAAAATAACCAGATCTTTAAATCTGTTTTCAAACTTAGCAATGATAATGTTCCTAGGTCTCATGAACATTGATTTTTTTTTCTTAAAAGAGCATTTCAGATTCAGTCGAAGATATGCAATCCAGAGATGCCACAAAAATACACGAAGGAATAAAATATACAATAGTCTGTGGAATTACTGGGACTGTCAGTTTGGATAAAATGTACATCGAGTTTATGAGTGTCCTCACATGACATATATGGCTAAAATTAAACTCCTGATTGCATCCAAGTAACTTATTTAGGGCCTAATTCTGCCATCCTAATGCTGAGCGGTAATTTAGTCTGCTTGTAGCTAGCTCCACTGATTTAATTGGAACTAACTGTGGTTTAAGGTGCTCAGTGCAAGTAAGAATTGCAGAACTGGGCCCTTAATAAATATTTTCAAACATTTTTAAATATACAAAACTCATCTGGCTTAGAAAATACACTTCAACTCTCTGCAATGTCTTTGAGCAGGAGTAACAGATTCCATCTTTATACTGCGAGTATTTCTGAGATATTTGAATGTATTTGCCATTCTTCTATGGAAGCTAATGCTGATGCCAGTAAATATTTAAAGTGAGGGGTAATGAAATTGCATCTTGCATTTTAGTTCAAAACACAACCATCTGCAGGACTAGACTGCAGGCAGAAATTCACCTCCAATTCTTTTAGCAGTGATTATCTGATGCTCAAAATAGTTTAACAGCTTGTGTGTATATTTGTAAAGCTGCACTTAGTTCATACAGCACAGGCGGTAAAAGTATACAGGCCCAGTTCAGGCTGTGTAAATCAGCTCTGACATCAATGCAGCTACCTTGACGGAAGGCATCTGGGGATGTGGCTGATGATTTTCAGAAACCTACAATTGTTGTTCTCTTCCTATGTAAAAATCAGCAGGGGAAGCGCAGAGTGAAAATTTTAAAGACATCAGACAAAATGCAGTACGGCACTAGCTATTGAGTTATTCTCGATTCTGATGATACTTCTTCCAGACTGTGTGGTCTAATGCAGCTTTACAAAGTACTCTAGATTTCATTGCTTTGCCAAGTCCATTTCCTTACAAACAAAACAGAATAGCTTCATTAGCATGGTCAATAAACAAGAAGCGTGATGACAAAGCTTTGGGAGTTCACCTGCACAGAGACACGTTGGCCAAAAGTAAAAAAAGATTTGGGTTTATGGGCCAGATCCTCAGCCTGTGTATATTGGAATAGCTCCGTTGAAGTCAACAGAGCTGCACCAAATTAGATCATGTGAGGATCTTGTATTCTGGTATTTCATGAACAATAGAAAGTGTTTGCTGTTGCCAGCTATTCAGTTCATTGACAATTTTTAGAATAAATGCATCCTGCTGCTAGGTCAAATCCCTGCTGTTCTGCCTCACACTTGTATCCCACTGAAGTCACAGTTCTTTTACCTAAGTAGGGGCTGAGTACTTTTATGGGCTGAGCACAGATCAAGTTGCTTACAGATCCACCAGTGTAAATCCAGCGTAACCAAACTGAACTCAGTCAGATCCTAAGGTACAGTGAAAATTGATGGTAGTGTCGCTAAAGTAACTGATTTAACCTAGTTGAGGGTCTGGTACAATGAGCCCAATGTTGATCTCAATCACTCCATTATTAAGTGTAAAATAAGAACAGAATTTGGACCAATGAATTCCGCTGAAGACATCTGAGTTGTTCTAGACGCCACTGGTGTTGGTCAGAGCACCATTTGGCCCCCAGTATGTAACGTGGGATTTAGCCCTACATTATTAGTAACTTTTCCCTAAGTATTTTTTAGAATGAAACTCATTTATGAGCCTGATTCTCTGACTGATAGGGCTCTAAATCAGGAGTAACTCCATTTAGGTCAATGAAGTTACTACACCAGTGCAAAACTGTTGCTATTGAGAGTAGAATCAAGCCCAGTATGGGAAGCAGAGGGAATTTGCATATAATGGAACTCAGATTACAGTGAAGTAGAATTAAAGACCCAAACTGGTTCACAAACCAATCCTGCTCATCTTGCTCATTGGTTAATATCACTGAAATTAATGGGACCCAGCAGGAGTAAGGCAAGCAGGATCTGGCTCAGGCTGGGGGGCTGTAAAGCTGCAGTGTAGATGTTTGGACTCTGGCTGGAGCCTGAACTCTGGGACTCCATGAGGCAGGAGGCTCAAGTACCCTCGTGATCTGCAGCTGCTGCATAGTCTGGGGGAGGGGTGAGGCTGGGGCTGGGACTTCTTCATCTACCTATGCCAGAGGTACCCAGGCCACAGACTGCTATGTGGGCTGGTTTCTGGGTCCCTGGACTCAGTCCTTGGTGAAGTTCTGTGGGGAAAAAAATGACCTTGCTACAAGAAAGTGATTGTAATGACAGTGTTACTGCACTGTGTCATGGAACCACACAGTAAGGCGAGTTCATTCATCAGACCAGCTTGTAGTGCACAAGGCCTTCTCATGACATAATATCACAGCCAACACGTTTCATCACACGTAGCAATAATAATAAATCCCCTTTTCATAGATGTACAAACAGGTCAAATTCACAAAGTCACACTCATGAAGTCACCTCTTCTTCAGAAGGTTTCCAAGTTCATTAAACAGGGCTTCACATTTCTACCATGAGGAACATGTAACGGCGCTGCCATACATATTTCTACGTACCCTCTGATTCCAAGGACAATTTATCTCCATGGTATTTCTCATAAAGTATCTTCTGACACAGTAAGGTTCTCATCTAACACCGGCTTTACTCCGTAACTCCTTTTGTTTGAAACAGCACTAATTTCTGCCAGTGTGAACCTACTGAGTCACATTGGTCTACATGCTGTGTGAGAGCCAGATCAGGCCCTTTGACTTCAATGGATTTAAACTGGTGCGAGATGAAAATCAGGCATGTTGCTGTCTGAAGACCCTCCCCCCCAAATAAATCAAACCACTTTGAAAAGTGCTAGCGGAAATAAAACTGTCGAGAGTAAAACTTGGAGACAGGCTGTGTAACAGACCCCCAAAACATGACCACAACTGAACTTTAACCAGGGAAAAACATTGGTTGCTCTGAGCACTTAGCCTCTACATTATTAGACAAATAAAGAATGCCTGGATATGTTTTTGTGTCTATGGGTCTTCTTCTCCTCAGTCAAGGACCAGGACCGCAATTGTACTAGACACTGTACAAAAACTGGACAAAACCAGATTGTCTGTTATGGAAGTGTAGGGAGGGTCAAGAAATGGACCCCTTCCAGTACTACGACGATTTATCTTACTTATTTGCCTTTATAAAAATCACCTCTAGAGGGCACACATTTGATCATTAAATGCTACATAAAGTAAAACGTGCAAATGGTGCAAGGAGCATAAGGATGGTTTATTTTTAAACTTTCTTGCAATCTTTCCTTCTCCAAAATGCCCACCGAAATACAATAAAATCAGGCAGACTTTCTGGCAATTCAAAGGCTCTTTCATGTTCTATGACAGCACCTCACTGGGTGGGGCCTGTACAGCTAGATGATACACACACAATATGTTTAATATACAGTATTATGGGTGTATTGAGACTTTTTTTGCCTTCCTCAGATGTGTCAGGCACTGGTCACTGCTGGAGGAAGGCTATTGGATGGCCTGATGGTCTGAGTAAGCATGGCAAATACTCCCTATGGTATGTTGATGGAATATGCATATAAGACCTGATCCTGCATGATGAAAATCAATGGGAGCTATGCCACTGATTTCAATGAGTGCAGGATCAAGCCCGTGCAGATGCCATTGCTTTCTACTGTACTTCAGTTTGCTTGGGACAACAGAATGGTGCACATTATCTAACTGGGAGTAAGGGCCCTTTTCTACAGAGGGACACATTAATATCCCCACTACTACATAAAAGTAATGCATCATCAAGGAAGCTCACGGCTCATTTCCTTGTAACCGAACTTTTCTTACATCTCCAAACATTTATTAAAGGTCCTATTGTTGCAATGGGCCTTTCAGCCTGTTTAGTTTTCTTTCCCTGAAATAATAATTTGTTAAAAAAAATAGAATTAAATACCCACAAAAACAACATGACAAAAATATTTCCTTCAAAGTAGCTAAAAGTTGGTCAAAAAGTTTTTAGGGAAGAATAATTTAGAAGCATCCCAGAAATTAATTCTAGCTAACGGTTCAGAGTTAGCCTCTTATCTACTAAACTAGGATGCCAATCACTTTGTTTCATAAGACCTTGAGTCTTTTTAAAGACAACAGATCTCCCCTATCTTTCCAATGAGGTCAACTGTAAATAAAACAATCAGTATTTACACACTGAGCTTATTAAGTGATCAAGGGTCCAAAGGCCATGCAATAACAAGAAGAGGGCAAAATTCAAATCGGAGAAACATGCTGGGAAGGATGCCACCAAATGCTAGCAACAAAATGACGAGTTCAACTGGAAAAAAATAAAAATAAAATTTAAATAAGCAAAGCTAAAGAAATGTGAACAGTGGACCAAATCCTGCAATTTGTATTCGGGTCCAAACTTTCCCTACTTGCAAAGGAAGTTTGCTTGAGTGAGAGGTGCCCTAGAAAAAGCTAGCCTTATATTTCAGGCTAGCAACTGATGGAACCATATGAGGCATATGGTAGCTCTCCTAATCTTTCCCCTCAAGAACATCTACTATTATGGACCTCAGTTCCTTATTGAACATCATGTGGCTGGAGATACATACTGTTCTCAGAGTAGGTACAAGGCCATACACACCATTTAAGACCAATGAAGCCCACAAGAAGATGTGTAAGGACCTTGCTCAAGCACTTTGGACTTTGCTGCACTGTCATTTTGCGCTGATGGATTCCCAATATTTTAGACGTTAGTCCTTAGCATATGTGTTCCCTTTACCACAGCACTACACATATTGATCTACACATTATTTAACAGGCTACCTCCTGCAATGTTATCATGACTCTTGCAATATTTGGTGTCTTTCTGAAAACCCAGCTGCAGGTATCAGGAAATTTCACGAGCATCTCATTTTCATTTAAAAAAAAAGAAAAAAAAAAGGCTATTTCTCGTTTTCCTGGTTATGGAGGAAAACTTGAAAACATGACTTGAGTGTTGCTTAGAGACTCAGCAATGATAAGACAAATAAAAGGAACACAAAATATGCTATGAAAAAAACCTCATGATTTTGAAGACAGCCTCATAATTTTAGGGACCTCACTCATGATCTTTGAATGCTTGAGGTTGGCATTTCTGACAGGGTGACAGAGAAAAAGCCCAAGCAGATACCTCCTCATACATCAAAATGCTTCCCCTTCAAAACAAGAAAACAATTTCATTCAATGAAATCTACTTGAAATTATAATTTCAAGAGCAAAATTACTCCAGGAAGATGCCATGTTGCCATTCGAAAGGCAATGAATATAGTGCCTATAAAAGTGCAATAATCCTTAATAACTAACCCAAAAGAAGCATCATGCCCAGGGATAAGAAGGTAATTCACTCTGCATATTTAATTTGTTTCTAAGCTGCTCTTGAAACAAGACCTCTAAATAGTATGTTGGCTTGTGATTCTAGGTTTGACTGCTGGACTTATTATAATCGTACCATTGATTCAACACACATTTCAAACTAAGTCACAGGAGGCAAAATCAGGTGGGCTAACTCTCTAAGCTGTCTAGGTAAAGGAGATGTGAATGTATGTTAAATTTTGAGATAGGTGTCTGTTTACTACAGGCAACAGGGGAAAGATAATACCCTGACTTGGGGAGGGTAGCTGACTCTTAGAACAGTCATGTCTCTGAAGATTGTATTTCAAGATGTATATATATATCCTTCGTAAATCCATGGCAGTCTAGGATTTCAGTCTATGTTAAAATAATAAGGGAGAACAATGTTCTTAATTAGGCGGAATAGATAGTCAATCCATTAGGAGAGGCCTTACAAAGAGAATGGAAAACATAGGTCACAACCAACCTATCAATACTTCAGTTCAGTTATCAGAAACACCTACGCTCATCTGTTAAAAAAGTTGCATGTTTGAAAAATCACCCTCTTTTTATATTTATGATGGGTTCTTGTTATCCTGCTTTTATTCATTAGAGAAATGGGGCCAGAATCAGCATGATAAGTTCTTTTGGGGGAGGGATATCTCAGTGGTTTGAGCATTGGCCTGCTAAACCCAGGGTTGTGAGCTCAATCCTTGAGGGGGCCACTTAAGGATCTGGGGCAAAATCAGCACTTGGTCCTGCTACTGAAGGCAGGAGGATGGACTCAATGGCCTTTCAGGGTCCCTTCCAGTTCTATGAGATAGTTATATCGCCATATATTAAGCATACGTTAATAAACCTCTCAAAGAACGGATAAGGGCATGTTGTTTACTGTAGGAACAGGAATGTGAAAATAATCCAGGATGTGCATGTTCTGTCCTTTATAGACTACCCTATCAGCATGATTTATCTAATGACATACATCCCACTCTGGCTACATTTACAAGACCTTGCTGTGGATCAAAATATTATGATTTATAGAATTTTTAAAGGTATTTATTAATAGGAGCTAATAGACAATTGTTTAAAAAGATAAGTTTATCTTAAAATATGGATTGGGCACAATCCTTATTGGAAATGTGCAAGACCTGTTTTAAAAACCTAGCAGTCTGAACCGTTTAAATGCAAATTTGTCCTATTTATCTGGTCACAATCCAGTGAGTAGAATCTAATATCTTGCCCGATTAAAGGATATACAGGCTTATATATCAAAAGGCAATTACAATTAAATAATGTCTGGATGATACTAAATACACCTGCCGTGTTATTTCACTGAGATGTGACATAGAATGATATTTACATTGCCAGGAGGGTTTTTTTTTTGTTTATATAAATGAAATTTACAATTTGATAAGGTGTGCCGGCATTACATCAAGAACGATATGAGGCCATTTAAAGTCTTGTGAATTACTGATATAAATTCATTTTGTTTTGTTTCATGCACCATTGCTTCCTGCAGGGCTCCCACAAGAGCAGCGCAGCTTAGAAAGAAAAAAAAAAAAGAATGAGTGAATGAAATGGTCTCATTTATTCAAGATTGCTTTGAAATTTTCTCTGAAATGTCTCATGATTATGCATGCGTTAAAGGAATGGTCAAAATATGACAGTGTGGGTAAATAAAAATGGAATTTGGAAAACGGCTAATTTGGAGAATAGAGAGACTAAAGTATTCATGGACATTATGAAGCAAATAGGTTGTTTTTGGGTAAATCTAGCGATTTCCTTTAATTTTTCATTGTTTTCAAGAAAGTAAGATAATAGTGTCTGCTTCTAAAGCTTTGAAATCAACAAAACAGGCGTAAATTAATGCCACAGGGCGTTAGAAGTGCCTCAGAAGCAGTCAGTTAAATTACTAGTGAATCTCATCAAGAATCCACACTTTCACATACAATATCAATGTTTATAATGTAGCACTCCTGTTAAGACGTACTGTCACTGAGTCGCTATGCAAGAGGAGATTGTTTTGCCAAGAAAAATCATGGAGGAATATTTGCTGGAGACCAAACAGTAGGACTGAAAGAAAATTCACCGATTGAGTACATGAATGGTAGCTAAGACTATAAAAGCTAACATTTTGAAATTGCCTAATCAGCTGCCCTGTTCTGCCCACTTAAACTGTTAAGCCAACATTAAACAGAAAACAGAAACAGGGATTGGAATATCAAAACCTCATTGTGTAGTGTGGCATCTTTCTTTAATCATTCCTCCCAATCTTATATCTTTTAACACCTTTGGTGATTTTATGCTACCTACCTTTAAGATGTCCAGGGTCCTTTTTTAGAGATCAGGCCTATATAAAGTAGGAAATCTTAGCGATAAACAGTTGCAGGTAACGATGCCAGAACTAAGCAGTGAACAGGCTGGCTTGGGTTCAAAGGACAATTCTGAGTGAATGGCTATAACTTCTACTAATTTATTTCAGAAGAGAATTTTCGTGTACACCCTCATATATTTAAGACGTTTTGTACTATTTCTCAGGAATCCATATCTTCTCAAAGTGCTTTTTTTATTTTCACTTGAAGGCAGTGTCGACTTAAAACAATACTGCAGGGAATGTACCGTTCCATAAAGCACATAAGGATAGCAGGATCCAGGAGACGCAAGGCATAGAAATTGTCAAAAATGATTAGATGGTACAAGACATACTGCTCTTGAGTCATAAGTTCCATTTATGGTGACTTCTACTTCCAATAGATAAGATATCAAAAAAGGCAATAAAAATGAAGTTACATGAATCAAGATCCAGAAATGAGCGGAGTTCCACCAGTGATCGTCTGTGCGCTGGTAGAGGTAGACTGATGGGGATGTTATGAAGAGGGCAGCAGTCACTACAACAAATGTGCCTCCATGCGGAGCCAGTGAAGTCCTTGTCGAACGTAACGGACCAAATTGGTCATACTGCTGTGTTGTGTTAATGGTCCCATGACTGAGTCCAGGTCTACAAAGAACTCTGTAACACAGGAAATGGAGTCATTGTTTCAGGTAACTGTGCAGAAATACATTAATTAAAGATTATTTCACGCTCAGTGGTTATGAAACAACTAGTGTGTTCTCAGAAGCTCAGGAGCCTGCAGACCTAGCATACATGAGTGATTCTTGACAAGATATCTCAGGCCAATGGGGGCTGTGGGAAATGGGGGGCGGCTGAGGGATGTGCTGGTCGCTCTTCCCGCAGCCCCCATTGGCCTGGAGTGGCGAACCATGGCCAGTGGGAGCCGCAATCGGCCGAACCTGCAGACGTGGCAGGTAAACAAACTGGCCCGGCCAGCCAGGGGCTTTCCCTGAACAAGCGGTGGACCAACTTTGAGAACCACTGTCCTACAGCATGTGTGACCCCCTTATGCTTAACAATCTAATTCTCAATTGCCCACTTCATTTGAAATGATTTCCCACAACATGTGTTAACTCCTTATGCTTAACAATGTGTCCCAGCTTGTATTTCACTCTTCCCCAGACTTGAAGAGCTCTGTGAAGCTTGAAAGTTGTCCCTTCCACCAACAGAAGTTGGTGCAATAAAAGATATTACCTTATCTACCATGTCTGTCTCATATCCTGAGACCATCATGGCTACAACAATACTGCAAACAATCTGATCACCTGGTGAGATATGACGTATCACAGAACAAAGCAGTATGGCTGGAGGTAAAAGGTAAAAAAAGCTTAGGGATATCACCAGGTATGTAAAGAAATGGCAACTAGCAGGTACTTTAATCTTCCTTCCTGTGTTTTTTCCCACCAAGTGATCTTCATGATTGTATATTCAAATAAATAATAATTGCTTTAAATGTCAAAACTTTTTTTAAAGTCTAATTTCAGATTCCCATCAGATTTCTCACAGTGAAAAGGGGAAGATGTAGTCCATTTAGGGAGCCTGTTCCACAGAGGAGAATGGAAATATGAGACACCTGAACTACAACTCCCATGAAGCACAGTTGGGGCACTTCCAGCTGGAAATATTTCAAATTTTGACTGTTCACCAAAAATTTGACATTTTCTGCAGGGAAAAAAAACCAACCAACCATGTTTTGATCAGCTCTAACAATGACTTTTGTATAAAGCTTTGAGATCTACAAATGAAAACCACTAATAACTATTACTATTGAAGCTAGTTTTCATGAAACTTATTTCTCATGTTGAAATATTTTTATTTGCCCATCAAAGACATTTAATATAATAATTGGAGATATACCAATCTCCTAGAACTGGAAGGGACCTTGAAAGGTCATTGAATCCAGCCCCACTGCCTTTACTAGCAGGACCAATTTTTGCCCCAGATCCCTAAGTGGCCCCCTCAAGGACTGAACTCACAACCCTAGCAGGCCAATGCTCAAACCACTGAGCTATCCCCCCTCATATATTGTCATGCAATATATTGAAAACCTGTAGATTTCAATGAAGTGGCTATAGTAGAAAAACTTATATTAGCATTTATCTTTTAGTTCTACCCAAATTTCAAATTATAGTATAACAGTGTTCAAATATGCATTTTTAAGCTAATATTTAACTAGAAAATGTGTCTCTCTGCCCAAAATGCAAAAGAGGACACAATATGAAGTGCTGTAAACTTCATTTTTCCCTTCAATGGCTTCTAATACCAAAATGAAATTAAACAGCAACACAAGCTTTGTGTCCACTGCAGACTATGAAAAAAGGAAAGAAAAGGAAAGAAATTTAAGACTAGGGGCTCAATCCTCTACATCTTGCTCATGTGAGAAACCTTTACTGATGCAACTAGTCCCACTAAAGTCAATGGGTCTACTCATGTGAATAGGGATTACTCTCATAAGGCATTTGTAAGACCAGGCTCATTTGAACATAAATCAAAATGAGAACAAAGAAGAGAGTGGGGCATAAAGATGCAGAATGAGATTCAGTGGCTTCTTCCCCCTCCAGCTCCGGGACAGATAACAACATTTGCTGGGTACATTTTCTGTCTGCTGGCTGAATGCCCAAGCTATTTTGATTCAATATCCAGCAGAACATTTAACAACTCCACAACACACAGAGCTAATTACACGATTATTGTCATCTCATTCTCCTATCTGAACACCCTTCTGCATTGCCACTGATAAAATTCTGCAGCACATTTGAAAAGGAATACTTCAGCATGTTTTGAAAATGAATGCAACTACAGAAAAAAATCCCAAATGATTGGACTGCTAGCAAATTTACTAATGTATATTAACACCGGAAATGGTGGGGAGGTCTTGACATGTACTTTAATATTGTCCCTGGTTCTAGTTATCATGCCAAGGTAGAATACTACAAGAGCCAACTCTGCTCCCACTAACGTCAGTGGAAATTTGCCACTGACTTTAATGGGAGCAACATCGAGCTGCAGGCACCTATATAAGATTTTATTCTGATCTAATGAGATGAGCAAATCACAAGCAGAACATTGTCCAGTTAGGCCCTGTTCCTGCATTATTGAAGTCCAGGGGAACTTTGCCATTTATTTCAACCTGAATGATGGTCTATGGCAGGGATTGGCAATCTTTGGTCTGCGGCCCGCCAGGGTAAGCCTTCTGTGGGCCAGGCCAGTTTGTTTACCTGCTGCATCTGCTGGTTTGGCCAATTGCAGCTCTCACTGGCTGTGGTTCACTGCTCCAGGACAATGGGGGCTGCGGGAAGTGGCACGGGCTGAGGGATGTACTGGTCATCTATGGTTTGTCCCTAGTGAGCCAAATTTAGCCTTTAGTTACACCCCACCTCCTACTTCACTGAAGTCATTGTAAACCAGACATGAACTGCTTGCCAGCACTGCTCTGTGTCAACCATGGTAAAGACTTATGCTTGATCTGAATAAATTAACTGAATCACAGACTGATCTTGGGAAAGTCAAGGTCATGGTTTCCAGCGAATGTGTCATAATCAGGCTTACAGGTGGACGAAGAGAACATCTAATGTTCACTTATTATCCTAGCTTACATTTGAGTAATCTTTACTGGATGATGACCGCAATACAAAAAGAGCCTCAGTACTCTGTGATAGGCTGAAATGGGGAACATATTCACCAACTCAGAAGCAGGCATCATTTTGTTCAGTTATTTGCCCGCTGCTTTTATAACCCACTGTTGAGTGTGTGTTACAAGGCCCCCTGTTGTGCTTGATACACAGATGATATGAGTTGGCTACTATCCCCAGCAAGGGGACCTGGTCCGTTTGCTCAAACTGCAGAGGTTTATACTCTGAGTTCCGGAGGCCCAATGATTCCCAACGATAACTAAAATAATAACTGCATTTCAGCTACCAAAATAGCAAAAGGAAGAAACTGAACAAGCCACCTTTGTTCTCCTTAGTCAGTTTGTCAGCCATGTCCCAGTGCTCATAGCTCCGCAAGACGTTGTTGGTGATATTTACATGGCTGGCAGCCATATGGTGGATGCGCTGGGGGATGGTGATAGTTCCTGCTGATGAGGACCCAGCAGTGCCTGTACTGCTCCCTACAGAACTGACTGGAGATGGACTGAGAGACATGGGGGATGGAGTCTCTGTGCTCCTGGAAAAAAGAAAGGAGAATTATTCTCACGCCCATATCACTTCATTTTAGGGTGACCAGATAGCAAGTGTGAAAAATCAGGATGGGGTGGGAGGTATTAGGCATCTATATAAGACAAAGCTCCAAACATCAGGACTGTCCCTATAAAATCGGGACATCGGGTCACCCTGCTTCATGTCTCTCCTCAGCAGACTTGGAACCTTAACATCAAATCTAGACCCAGTCCAGAGGAGATGGTCAGTGATGATCTTCTGCTTTACAAGAGAGGAGAGATTTATAAACTGGGACTGATTGAAATTAATTCCCCCCACAAATGCACCTGTTATTTTAAAAAAAACAAACTCTGACAAATATAGCAATCTTTCAGAGAAAGAAGTATCTCATAACTGTAATGATTTTTCTACCTGCTGCCAGAAGCTGCTATTGGCAGTTAGAAAACACTCAATGTGTAATATTGGCTTATTATTATCAAAGAATTTTGTGGAAACCGCAATGACAGTTTGCTACAAATACAGTCACCACAATAAGCAAAGTGCAATTCTTAAAAGCACCCTGCAGAGCAGTATTAGGCGCTTAGGGTACTGTACAATTATGAATATCTCTATAGGGTTCTTTAAGGCTTGCTAGGAAGATTTGTTTCTAATTGCCAGCCGTTCGTCTGAAAACTGTTTTATAAAGAGCAGTGTTTTAAGCTACCTACTTAGTGCAGCACTAATGTTCTCATATAGATTTTCTTTTAATTCTAACACCAGCAATTAGGAATCACCTGCTGGCTGCAGACAGCATGGAGGTCATCCACTGCAATCTCACATATTTAGGACTTTACAGCACTGAATGCTCATGCACAGCTATTCTCCTTGAAAATTGGTCTTTCTGAACAAAATTAAGGGTTCCAAATTTTATTCTCCCACCCCCCATTTGGAACCAAACAAATGCGTTGGATTGCCATAAAAACACTTTAAATACAGGCTGAATTACTTCTGGGCCCCTCGGTATGGAAGAAAGGGGCCAAATGTTGCTGAGGGGGATTACATGCCCCTTTCCCTGTCTATCACTAGCAGCTATCACTGCTCCAGCTGTGGAGCAGCTGAAAGACTGCACTGCTTCTGTTCCACCTGGGCTGACCAGACGTCCCGATAAAAACTGGACTGTCCCAATTGTGAGGAGTTTGTCCTGTGTCCCGACCAGAGTACGGTTGGGATGCCATTTGTCCCAATATTTTGTTTCCTGGTCTTCGGCAGAAATTCAGCGGAGAGTCCTTCAGTCGTGGAGGGTCTTCAGCGGTATTTCGGCGGCGCATGCTTCTGTCTTCGACGGCAAGGTTTATTACCCCCCGCCGAAACACTGCCGAAGACTGTCCGCGACTGAAGAGGTCTCCGCCAAATTGCCGCCGAACTTCTGGACGGATGAGTGTAAAAAAACAAACAAAACACCCCCCTGCAGCGGTCCTGATATTTTCCTCTCAACATCTGGTCACCCTAGTTCCACCTGAGCCATCACCCACAATATTCTATGGAAAGCCTCCTATTGACTTTTATAGGTGCTGGATCAGGCCTACTTATGCATGGGGGCAAGAATATGCGAAGAACACCCCACATCTCACACATACTGGCTGCTGCCAGGTAGCTCCTGGACTAACACAGAAGAGCTGAGTACTGGTCTGACCTATACTGCACCTACACCTTTCCTAACCCAAAGGGAAGAAAACATCTTCCTACCGGAGTATCATTGGCAACGGGTCCCCTGGCTGAGCTCCATAGCTCTCCCATAGCAAGAGACCCACATGGCATCAGCAGTTAGCAGCTATTTGCACAGCCAAAGGGTTATATTGAAGGGTATCCTGCAGCATGAATGTTTTATTTCTGAGTCTCCAAACATACTCTGAAGAGCATCTTTAATGTATAGAAGAGCTGAACTACACTTGATTAGGTCTGGGAGCAGTTAGCAATCATACAGTATCCAAAGGGACCGAGAGTATTTCACTAAAGCCTACTTAAAACAAGCTGACGCACTTCAGCCAAATAAAGTGCCTTGTTCATTGGATCTAGCCTGTTGTGCAGGGGAAGGTGCAGTGCCATTATTACTGTGGCAAGTCTATTAGATCTCTCTATCCTCATGCTTATTGCAGCTGAGGTGAGGAAAATTTCTGTAATGAAACGAGGGAAAATTTGTTTCATTGCCAGCCTGGAACTCGGGCCAACTTTGCAGAGGTCACAACTCTTTCAGCAAAAGTGGCCTGAACATCCAGGGAGCAAAGCTGAGGTTTTCATGGCTTTGAATCCTGAAATGTGCTTAACTGACTGATCAAATCAAAGCTCAGGTGGGCTCCAAACTCATCCAAACTGAAAGTAAAAGAAAAGCGTGCAAAGCCTCCTTTGGACCAAAACTGTGAGCTGTATGGCTTAGGTATTATACACATTTGAGTATAAACTGGTCACAGATAAATTTAGGTTGGAAATTAGAAGGAGGATTCTAACCATCAGAGGAGTAAGGTTCTGGAACAGCCCCCAAACAGGAGAATGGGATTATATGCAGGGGACTGGACTAATGACCCAGGAGATACCTTCCAGTCTATGTTCCTCTTCTTGGCTGACATCAGCTGATATGTGTGATTTCTCCTGCCATGGTAACACCATGCCCTAGAACCATTGTTTTTGCAGTAACACATGTGAACTCTATCACATTACTTTGTTACAGGGTGGAATGTGATATTGCTTGTTGTTCTGAGGATCCAATGATGTAATTTCTAGGTGGCATAGGGCACAGCTATGGGTAGGCTGCAGTATTGTGTCTGCATTTCTTTAGTATGTGAGATTGTGTATACTATTTTAACAGTAGCCTCCTCACATTTAGTTCTTATTATGTGATAAAAGCACCTATCTTTGAATAAAAGAAGGAAGCCGGCATTGCACAGCAGATGCACTTTTACTCACTCACTCATAGCTGCAAGACAGTCAGATCAGTTTAGGTGTCAAATGGAAGCGATAGCTAGCCACATGCTGGGTGGCAGCTGATTATGTTCAGAGGCTGGGCAAGAATCTTCTCCTTCACCGCAGAATCATAGATTTTTAAAGCCAGAAGAGACCATCATGATCATCTAATCTGACTTCCTACATAATACCAGCCAGAGAATTTCATCAAGTGACTCCAGCATCAAATCTGTAACATCTTGCACTGCACAATTTGCACATCTGGAAAGAGACCAGATGTAATGACCAGATGTGGTATGGCACTCATATGTTTCCTTACATGTCCCTCCAGAGAAGTCTAATGGAAGTAGTGGGCTAAATTACTGCAAATACATTTGCACTCAGTGGAGTTACTGGGGTGGAAGCTGGTGCAAAATTTGGCCCATACACCGCATATTGGGGGGCGGAGTCCCTTCTGGAATAGGTGTGTTAATTGTGTCATCGTGCCTTGTCTCCATACAACTATTATTATTTATTTTAGTCGCACTTACTAGGTGCAAGGTGCTTTGCAAGCATTTAAGGATGATCTCTGCTCTGAGAAGCTCAGAATCTGAAGAGCTGTAAGATAGACTGAACTGTTTTCATTTCAGACGTCTGTGGAGCTCTGGAAGTTCCCTTACGTCTGCTCACTCAGGGTCTGTTTACTCAGTGCCCTCTTGGTTGGCCTTAGCCAGGGTACATCCACACATCAGAGCTGCTTCTGTAGCACCTTAGTTTGCCCATTTAGGGGGTGTTATACTTGTCTCCAGGTACCAGCTAGCATTTGGGCCATGAAATGTGGACAAGTGCAACCTACTAATTTTGTCTGGACTTGTATGCATAGCCCTGAACAGGGACCAAGAGGAATCTGCGTCACAAAGTACAAAATATATCATGTCCTAAAGTAAGGTAGCAATGGTACCATACCTTCACTGACCATCAGAACAGAATTACATTACTGTGATTTTACACTGGAGGTGAGGGTGTTTCAGCATTAATATAAAGATTCAGATAATTGGCTGACTAAGTGCCTTCACATTTTCACCACTATTACGCCTTCACTTTTATTAAACAGCACTTACCATATATCAATGAAATATTCATTGGTGTATCGTTACTGAACAAATCATTGAAAAAAATCACTGCAATGGTGGTTAACTTTACTTTGTCTTCTTGAAATGACATGGTACTTGCTATCTAATTAACACATATTTTTATGGCCCTCATTTGACTTAAGGATCAAATTGTCAAAGAATTTGGTACCAGCCCATATGAACTTTTCAGTCCTGCTGTGTGACTGGAACATGACAGCAAATTGTGTAAAGTTTTAGTATGATGTAAGAGCTGAATTTACCTTTGAAAGATTAACACAACAATCCCTCTCCTCCCCTCCACCTCCACCATTAACTGTGTATTTCCATGACAAAGTATTGAGTGGCAATACTCACTTTCCATTGCCTCCCCAAGGAGAGGGGGCCTGGGAGGCTTTTGAAGAGTTCTGCAAGAAACAAAATCAAAAGGTAAATACAGGAGATAATTCTCTGTTGGTTCAGGAGGAGATGCCAGTAAGATTTAAAGCAGATTAATATTGATTACAAGGCCTGGCACTTCCTGTTTTAGCTGTAAGAGCTCTAGTGCATACAGAATATCAGCCCAACATTACAGGTGCATAATAAAATAGCTGGTTGGATAATTAGTAGGCTCCAGTCAGAAGCGTGAAAGTCACTTGATAAAAGACTCGATATACCAAAACTCCAGTAAAATCAGATGCAGTTCGTAAAGAAGTGGTTTAATTATCCTAATCTAAAATTTATTCTGCAAAGTAAGCTCTTCAAAGGCTTTCCACCTTCAGGGGGATCTGCACACTTTTCATCAGACAAAGGAAGCTTGGGGTTTGATGTTTGGAATTAGGGGATCTCATATATTGTAGGTGAATGTAATGCAATACATGTACAACATGAGGGGTGGAAGAGTCTGACTGTAGGGATATGAATGAATTCCCTTGCTTTTATAGTGTGTATAACACACACCTTCCCTACCCATTCTCTCTTTTGTGTTGGCACAGTACCTAGCATATTGCAGGTGCTACCACAAGCAAACGAAAGGTAAAGCCCAGACTTGGCTAGCTTTACTCAGATTGGATAGTATCTTATTCAGCAACAATTCCCATTAGAATGGTTGAATCAGGGCCTTAGTTATCTAAGGCGAGTAACAAGTTGCCTCTCTCTATATAGTGACTGTATATAGTGCTTTTCCTGCAAAGATTTCAAAAGGTATTCTGAAAATTCAATTAAGATTTACAACACCTTTGTGAAGTGTTTGAATTATTATTATTATTATACCCACTTGATTACTTTCATACTCATTTTGCATGTGAGGTTCAAGGTCACAAAGAGAGTAAGTGGTAGCCAGGAATAAGACCTTATTCTTCTCACTCTTCAATCATAGCTTTCAGAAAATATTGACCAAACTATATAACACTATCCAGCAGAAAACACTGGTTTGTTTGTGTGGTCTTTGCATTTCCTTAAACATGTCAACCCAGAATGGAGTGGCTTGGATTAGATGGTGTGTGTACTGTATATCTGTGTGCATGTCCACACATGTAAAGAAGAGGGATCATTGAAATAATCTGGAAGATCTTCAAACCATGAAAAAGCAGCTTTGACATTAGCTCTCCTGAACATCAGGAGAGCGCTGTGGGTTAGAGCTGAGTAGAAAACAGTTTTCCCATCTCATGAGAGTTTTTGAGATTTTGAAAAATTTTCTTGTCTCAAATCAGGACGAAAAGAAAAAAAAATCTCAAATTTCGTTTTGTTGATTTTAAAACATGACATTTTGAGTTTCACTTTTTAGTTTTTTAAATATTTTTAAACATAAATTAACTTAAATTTCAATTCAAAAAGTCATTTTGACCTGAAAAACTAAACTTTTTTTGTAAAATATCAACATGAGACATTCTGACACTATTGACATTTTTTTGTTTTTTAAATAGTAAATTTGTCTAAACTGACCCTGTCTTGCAAACAGTTTTGGTTTTGATAAATCTGTATTTTCTGATGAAAAAAAGTTTTGTCGAAAAATTCCCAACCTGGTCCCTGTACTGCAGGCCTAGTAGGGTGACCAGATGTCCCAATTTTATAGGGACAGTCACAATATTTGGGACTTTTTCTTATATAGGTGCCTATTACTCTCCTACCCCATCCCAATTTTTCACACTTGCTGTCTGGTCACCCGAAGACCTAGTGAGTCACTTTCCACAATGAAAAGTGTGCAAAACTTCAGTTTGAACAACAGCTCTGTTTAAAGGCCCAACCCATTTAATAAAAGGCTTTGCATTCCCCCAGCTGCCCTATTGAAAACCTTTGAACCATGGCTTCTTTATGGCAAAGATAAAAGACAGAGAGCATCACGTAGCAATAGGAAAATAGTATTTTGTCAACATTTTCCTTTCGTAAATGTGAGTCTCCTAGACTTTGAATACGAAGAGAGCCTGAACATACAATTCACACACAGTTCAAGCCTGTTTCTAGTGCACATTTACCCAATTTTACACTAGTGCACAGCACCTTCATGAGAGGAAGTCTCTCTTTTGTGTCATTCAATCTGAAGCTCTAGAAAAACATTTCTGAGATTTTTTAACTGCTGCTCAAAATATGGGTCTGATTCTTATTTACCCTAAATCCACTTTGCTCTGGCAAAGTCAAGGGGTCTTAAAGTGAGAGTAAATTATATTTACATGCACCTTAAATTCCCTTTATACAACTTGAGCAAGGTAAAGCAGCCTTTTTCTAAAAGAGAATCAGGCCCAAAGCCTTTTCTTAGAAAGAAACGTTTAAAAAATAATGGTCTACTGTAAAATATAAACGATCAACATTTTCCTTCAGAACAAGGCTGTTTTTATCCCAAGAGCCAGTAGCCTAAATTCAACATGGAATGAGTTTGAAGCAAGTAGGAATACATTCCATGGAAGATTCTAGGCCAGTGAATGTAGGGTCTAAGCCCAATGAAGTCAACAGAAAGGCTCCTCATGACTTCAGAGGGCTTTGGATGAGGTGCTGACCAAGGAACAAAGCCATTAAAGTTGCAGGGAGTTGTCAAGTGCAGAAGTGGGGAAAGTGAGATCCGAATCAGGCCAGAATCCGTACGCTGGTCAGAGCACGGCTGTAGGTTTTAACACAGGATCATTTCCATTTGCTCCTCACAAGTATCCTGCCCACGTCTCCCATTGCAAAGGTGGGGCTTATGTGGTGCAGTGAGAGTTGCATGAGCCCTCAGTGCTGGGATGAAAGTCATTCTGTATCAGCATAAATTAAATAGACTAAAGATTACCTTAAAATATTCCATCAGAGATCTGGAGTACTTCATAGCATGGTCTTTCTTTAGTTTAAACATTCTTAAGTAGAGGAGTGATAAGCATCGGTAGCTGCGGTATTTAGGAAAGGATTGTATTAATTCCATTGCTCAATGAAACCTAAAAACTATAAAACAAATGCTGATCTATATTTTGCAGTCTCTCTTCCAAGGTTAGATTGAGAAACATAAGCAAATAGAGAAAAAAAAATGCACGAAAGCATTAAAATCCTAACTTGAGAACAGTATAAATTAGACAAATAAATGTTCAGTCAGCTGGTGAAGAAATCCATTCGTTATCCTTTAATAGTTTAATGGAAAACAAGAATAAAGATCTCGTGTAAGCTGCTTAAGTAATTCAGTAATTTTAAAGTCCTCTAGGATTTTAGCTGTTTCCACATTGTTACAATGGGACTCACCATAAAACTGCTAGTTTCTTGTCTCCTTCCGTGGCAGATGAGCCTGTGAAATTCTTGAGTCTCATTGCATACCTTGTAAGAAAGGGGAGGGGAAGAGGAAATTGGGCATTAAGATGCTTCGAGGAAAATTGGTGACACTCCGAGAAATAACTAGATCCGCTTCTAAAACTACAATAAATAATCACCGCAATGTTTTACAGTAATGGGATGAGTGTAACATTCAACAGAAAGCAACACTTAAAGTTTGGAGGACTAAAGCAAATCATCAGCCCATTTTCTGGGCCAAGGAGGTGAATTATTTCGGAGTGCGTTAATGCTGCCAAGATAACATTGCAGCCAGCACTCTGAGGTGACAAGCACTGTGTTAGTTTGCAATGAGTGCTGGCCAAAAATGTAAGGTCTCAGTCCTGTTTGCATTGAAGAGGAAAATAATCTACAGCTAGGTTTTACATTTAATAGCATGGGATTTGAATAACACCTTCCAAATCCCACTCAAAAATGCCTCTGCAACGTCTTCAAAATATTTATATATGAAGTGGTATTAAATAAAGGCAAGGTCATGTTCATAGCTTTTTAAGTTCCCAGCCCCATTAATTTATGATGCTTGTATATTTTGTCTTTCCTTTCTATTTAATTGCTGCTGTCCAACATTTGGGCGATAAAAGGTTGAGCATTCCCCCCCTCCTGTTTTTTAAAGTTGCTTTAATGGAGCACACTCCATTCCATGCATTTAGTCTCTTGAAAATCAATTCATCACATAAAATCATTGTTCTGAGCCTTAATGCAATTTCACAGGTACTTGTGTTAGAATAAGTAATAGGGTTCAGTGTTGCATAAGGAAGTTTTAAGGTATCCAGGCAGTCTTGATGAGTTCTCATTTACAAGGAGGTAATGGAGTGGCAGGCTGCACTGCTCTCCTGCTGCCACCCCTGTCATCACGTCCCTGCATGCTCTTCTAGCAAGGCACCCTTTAGCTGTTTAGTATTCTGTCTTTCATGCTCTTTGTTATTGCTCCAGTCACATTGAATGAATGTGGTCAAATACAGAGATGTGTTCCTCTTCAGGATTTGCAGCATTACGCTAGCGATTTTAGTGTTACAATTAGTCTATGCACCTCTGAGAGTCAGATCTCTGACATTCTGAGTCACCGTGATGCTCCACTTGTTTTCGCAAATAAATGACTGCTGCAGATACCCACATCTCAGAGCAGTTAAAATGACTGGAATAGATAGAACAAGAGTCTGCCTGTAGACAGCATCGTGATGGGGAAAAGTAATATAAATCTCTTCTACACAGTATCCAACAAATTGATGTTGAAGTTACATTAAGGGCCATTTTTTTAAAAAAGGGTACACATACGGTTTCACACCTAATTTGCACCGTTCCACCTGTGGCATATGCAAAGCATGTATTTGCATGTGCAAGTGACCATGCTTACAGTTATGGTAACTGCATGTGCAAATTAGGCTCAACTCCTGCATGCACCATTTTGCACATGCATTTTTGAAAACCAGGCCCTATGCGGCTTACTGAAACCCACATTATGTTGTTAAATTATCAGAGCTCACTGCTCCAGAATCCACCAACTCTCTTATTTTGTGAAGAATCATATTGTGTGAATCTTTTAGAGTTCTGGTGAATCACGAGCAGATGAGAAAGGCTTTAGTTTTCTTACTAGTGGAACCATCTGTCATTCATAGCTTCATATATTTGAAGGCCAAAAGCGACTATTATATCATCTAATCTGACCTCCTGCCTCGCACAGGCAACAGAAATAGAATTTCATCAAATGGTTCATGATCAACCCCAATCATCACAGGGGTGGTGTTGCTTTAAAAATGTATATAAACACAACATTTACCAGTGGCTCTAAGAGTATCCTCTTTCATATGGGAAAGATGTCAGGATGGCTCCCAGAAACTGGAAAGGGTGAAGAGCAAAATTCCTAGTCTATGACGTCAACTGCAGACATCAGTACGGAGGTCTAATTTACTTGCACAGAAGACAGGTTCGGATCCTGCACTATTAGAGTCAATCGAGGCTTTGCCATTGCCTTCAACATGCACAGGACAAACCCTTAGACACTAGGGTGAAGCATGCTACAGAAAAACCCTAAGCTAGACAGATAGAACCACTCAGCTTTGCTTCACACTCCTCCAAAACATGCAGGCTACTTATCAACAATTACAATACTTCTGACAGCACGTTTCATCACTAGATCTCTATGTGCTTTACAAAGGAAGTCAGTAAGATAACAATCATTTTACAGATGGGCATCGGAATAGATTTGCTCAAGGCCACCCAGCAGGCTAGTGGCAGAGCCAGGAATACAATCCAGCTCTCCTGAATCCCGGTCCAGGGCTCTCTCCATTAGGCCACACCCCATCCCTGACATAGCACTCATGCCACTTGAAGAAAAGATAACGTTACTGTTTACTTTCTTACACCATTTTGTGCTTATGTATTGTAGAACATAGACTATATTAAGTGACTCACAGTTAAGATGCAGGCACAATGGAATGGAAGGGAAAGACTGGTATGGCCTTAATTCTTAATTTCACTGTTCTTCAGGGTTTAATTCCGATCCTAAATGTTGTGTGAACATCATTTTTGTGGCATAATCTCTTTTATTGTTCTTCTTTTTAACAAGAGGTGTATGTAAATATATATTTTAAAAAACTTAAAAGGCTTGTTATTTACCCGAGAGTAACAGCTTCTTCAGATCTGATACATTTTATTATGTAAATATCTCCTCCTTCAAAACGTAAAACATGCATTTTTTTTGATAGACTCTAATAACTAATCTGACACATTAGAGTCTCTCATATAAACAAGTCCTATCAAAACAAACACTTTGCCTGATTCTGCTTTTTCCCCCCCCACTGGTGGAAATTAGGAGTAATCCCACTGAAGTTAACGGTGTTATACCAGTGTAAAAATGATGAGAGCCAGAGGGGAATGAGAGCAAATGGGCAAAATCCTGATTGCTTTAATCACAATTAAATTTAATCCTATTGATTTCAATGAGATTATCTGTGAGTAAAGTGAGCAAAATTTGGCCCATTAGTTATTTTATAGAGTAAATTCTATAGAATCAAGTATCAGAGGGTAGCCGTGTTAGTCTGGATCTGTAAAAGCAGCAAAGAATCCTGTGGCACCTTATAGACTAACAGACGTTTTGGAGCATGAGCTTTCATGGGTGAATACATCTGAGGAATGCATCTGAGGAAGTGGGTATTCACCCACGAAAGCTCATGCTCCAAAACGTCTGTTAGTCTATAAGGTGCCACAGGATTCTTTGCTGCTTCTATAGAATCGACCCTTTAGGGCAGCTATAGAAAACAGGCGCTGATTTTCAAATACTAACTCAGGCATTTTAATATTAGGCAAAATCTCTTATGTTCTGTACTGAAAAATTACATTTAAAAAATTTAACTCAGTGAATTTCAGTGGCTTTTTATATTCCTTTAACATTAAAAAAACCCTCAACCAACCACTCTCTGTTTGTCTAGATATACACGTGCAAAAGTTTCTCTCTGGATGCAACCTTATATACCAAGTTACAGCCTGGAACAATTTTTTACAGCCAAGTTATAAACCTCTGCAAAAACAGAGTTTAGAATAGAAATCCTGATCGACTCATTTTAATGTTTTGAATTATAAAACTACACCTTTTAAAAGACAAGTGTCATTGCCAAACGATGAAATTACTATACTTTACTTCCACCCACTACATTTCAATTTTAGTTTTATGAATATTGCAAATTATAACACTCACATTATAACCTCTAAAGGGGATAATTTATAAAAGCAGTGTCCATCAATTATAAATTTTCCATGACATTAATAAAATGGCAAGAACTAATTATGATGACTTCTGAGATGAAGATGCCTTGGACAAATCATTAATATGTTGAAATGATATTTTTTAAAACAGAGCAGGTTCTAATTATGACTGAAATGAGATTATGAAAATGATCACAGAAAGGACATTAACCTGATGAGTTCCACAGTCTCTGAGTACATGGTGTATGGAGATTTAGCTTCTAATGGATCTCGCTCCATAGCATTCCCGCACTCAATGAAGGAGAGAGCAGCATCAGCATAATTCACTGCTTTGCCGAACTTCTCCAACTGAAATAGGAAGATGAAACCATCAAGATGATGCTTCAGCTTTTATTTCCAGCTTGATAGAGCACAATGTATACAAAGCAACATTGACATTAAAAATGCATATATTAAAGAATTAAAGCCAGGTCATGTTTTCACCAAGCTGGACAGATAACATAGGGCCAATTCCTCTGCAAGTGTAAAAAAGTGGAGGTCTGTTGACTTCAATGGAGCTACACCAATTTATCCCAGCTGAGGGTGAGACTCAGTACAGTCTTTAAAAAATCCATGTTGCTCCTTTGATATACTAGGGCCTAAGTTTGAACGCTAGTATGCAAGGGGTAAGTAACAAATCTATGCCACGTGTCAGGAAAATGTGACATTCTTTTGTGATTGTTGACCCTCCTTCCTCCCACTCCAAAATCTCATCATTTATCTTGCAAATCACACCCTGAAATAGCATTACAAAAGTAAAAAAATATAGCACCGCTAAATATTTTATTTTACTAGAATTTTATTGCAAAAAGGTTTTTAGCCCTGATAATGGTTGTGATTAAACTGAGTTAGACATACTGATTTCTTTTTTATGTGTAATGAATATTATATATGACACTTTTATAGTAAGTATTTTATAATAGTATTTAACATTTTCAGTTTCTGATAGGTGGATGTAAGACTTTCACTAATATGGCATTTAATATAAAGGAATCAATAAAACTGAAGTCTTCAAAAATGTCTTTGTATGTCTCTATCAAAATATTTTCAATGTACCTGCACACGTTTTCTATTCACAAAATGGCAGCTGATTATAACAATAGATTAAAGTAGAGCTTTGTAATGGCATATTTTACTCTGCTGCTACCATTTAGTAGCTCTCCTCACCAGACACATTCCACGTTCTCTATTTTCATGTACATTTTTACCCTATTGTTCTAATTGTACAAAATTCAGTCTGGCAACAAAAGCTTGTTTTGTGTGTGCTTATGTGACAGATGCCCTCTTGGCTGACACCATAGGGAATGAACCAGGGATCTCCAGAGTTAACAGAACGAGCTGCTACAGCTTAAGACTTCATAGCTGCAGACTGTAACGACTCATATTCTCTGTGGATTGGCACAGAGGGGGACATATAACACCTTCACCAATTGGTTACACTTATTCTACAGTACCCTCTGAACAGTCAAAAGGGAATGCAGACCTCATCTCATTCCTCTCTCTTTTCCACCAATCACTTTCCTTGTTTTACCTGAGGCAAAACCTTCTTTTGGGTGTTCTTTGGAAGCTAGTTTTCTATATATTACAGAAAATTATTGTAGCTTTAAGCTGACATAGCAAAGGTGCATCCTCTTAATCAATGGCGATAAAGCCATGGGACCAAATTCTGCTCTCACAAACAGCAGTGTAAATCCAGGGTAATTCCAATGAAGTCAATAACATTTCTCTAGTTTATTGATGGTGCAAAGGAGAGCACAATTAGGCCTATTATCTTGGGCATGTTGTACGCTCTGTGTTCTGATGACAGTGTGCCTAATCATAAATGAGTGGATCTCTTGCCCCTTTTCCAGCCAATGACGGGTTTACAGTGGGCCATTTCAGAGTATTTCAAGCACCCTCACTTTTGCTGGAAGTCTCTTCTCTGTGCAAGCACAGCAGCATCGCTTCCACATCTCCTTAACATTTCCTGACACTTGCAGGGGTCACACGCATTATCTTCCCAGGCACAACACTACATCTTTCCACGTGGCGTGCTTCATTGTGTCAGCACAAAGTAACCAGAAGCAATTGTTTCCGTAGGACAACTAATGCCACGGGACTGTACGGTAAATGAGTTGCTTGGAGAAATATGTGTGCAACCGCATTTGATGAAAAAAATAAAAAAAAGATCTAAGTAGTGGAAAGAAAAGGCAGATACACAGTTCGTGGGCATTTGTGGCTGCTAACAACTTATACCCCAGCTGCTGGCCTGGCACTCCGATCAGAGCACTGGGGGTGTCAAACTACATGTGACATGAAAGGCCTGCCTGCGGGCCACAACATGATGTGCCATGCCTTTTCATGTTAGTTCTGCTTGAGAACACCCCTAATTCTGCAAGACACAGTCAAAGGTAAGAAGATGGAAGACAGGTCAACACTGTCTTGAGTCAATCAGGCTGTGGAGAAAAGCGGATTGACATAGCATGTTGAGACCATCATGAGCTTGAGTCTGTAAATATTTGTTAGCATAAAGCAGGCAGGTTTATGCCAGAACAATGTGTGTTTTCCTTAAAGGTCAATCAGCTGCAGGAGGTGTTGTCAGTCTGCTTCTGTGAGCCTTCCTTGTGTATAGATGTCAGCATTCTGACTCAACATGCTCTACTGAGTCAGTCTTAAGTGATCAGCGTGGGCCACCTTCTGCAAATGGGCATGTCAGGAGGTCTGACTTCTAGCTTAGTGACAATCACAGGATGTTGCCAAAAACCTGAGCCTGAGCTCTGCAGGAAACATGCTGAACAGCTTCGTGCCCCTGAATTGGGAAAATGAGCATGGGGAGCTGAAATTGGCAGCTTGATCCCTTTTCTCTCTGCCACATACCCCTAAAGCTGTAACATTCCTAAACAATGGGTGCTACATTTTTTTTTGTTTGCAACCACAGTCATTTGCAGGACTGAACGATTCTTTGCTGTCAAATAAACTGATTTGCAGGAAAAATATTGTTTTCACCCTTAGAAAAGATAATTAGCCACCCAAAGATTATTAGTTGTCCCTGTATATGATTTGTGGGGGGAAATTTAGAGGCCAGGCTCAATTTTATTTTATAGTGACCTTACTTAAAGAAATAAGAGAGTTCTCTATTACTAAGGCTGCGTAAGGGAGCTGCTGCACGGTACCAGTTGCAGCAGACAGGATCAAAATCTACATTACAATGCAATGGCCATACTGCAGAGCTGGTCGGATAAAGTTTGATGGAGCCATAGCCCATCAAAATAAGCAGCTCCATCTAAATCAAAATGCTTCGCCAAATTGGGTTGATTTTGTGAGAATTTTGTTTTGGAAGAAAACCAGAAAAAACATTTGCCATTATAAAAATGTCTTTTTTTTCAACTTTTATAGAATGAAACATGTCATTTGAGATGACTTTCTTTTAAAAAAATTGTATCACATTATACATCATTTAATATAATACAATTATATCATAATTATTCAGTCGAGCCAAAGTGAATTTCCGCTTGGAATTTTCCTTCATGGAGAATTCTGAAATTTTCAGTTTTGAAATCCTTTGGAAAACAAAACTGCTTTTCTCTGCACAGCTCCCTAGGCCACCTTAATAGGAACACTGCGTTAAGAGTTAGGAACAGTGTTCAGACTTGGGTTTGCTGTGGTCAGCTTATATGAAGTCTGATTCAAAATCCACTGAGGTCAATAGAAATACTCTTTTTGGAGTCAATAGTCTTTGGATGAAGCCCACAGTGTATAAGTTTACACTGGATGATCCCTTCAGAAACACACAGTTTCAGTGCTTGAAAAAATGGCAGAAAATGGACGGACACTTACCAGTGCATCTGCTTTGTGCTTTAGCTTCTTAGCCTCTTGCATGTAATAGTCTGCATTGTGGAGCCTAGGGAGACAGATTAAATTCCTTCAGGGCTACGTTTTCTTACTGTTGGACAAACATTATCTGAGAAGAATGCTGACCATTTCTAATAGACAAATATGCCCACTTATTTGTTTAATTTTTTTCTGATATTAATACGAAGTCGCTGAATGTAATGATATGCTTAGTGAGCATGTGACTGATGAACACAAATGGCTAGCTGTGGAAAACAGCAGCCCAAAGGGGACCATTAATGTGTGCCGAATAGAGGAAATGGCAAAATAACTCAAACTGATTAACAAGTTTCCATTAGAGAAGCTAAAATAAAAAATTAGGGAAGAATTACCCTGGAGTTCAACATTTATAATCTGAAAACATTTGTTAAAAAACTCTTAATAAATGATAAAAATTCATTTGTCAAGAGAAAAACTCTATGTACCATCATGTATTGATGTTGCTGCTACGGGCCCAATTCTGCCTTTACGTCACAGGCACGGCTCCCATTGTTTTGCCTGTGTGAAGACTGTTGATTCAGACCCCAAGCATATATGTCATATTTAGCACAAATGGATTATTAGACATTTAGATAAAATCTTACTCCACATTTTTGGACTGTTTAATACTACATACATGTCATCAAATGTTATTTTAGGTCTTCTAGACTCGGGTTTCCCATTGGAGAGTGTAGGCATTGTAGACCAGATGTCTGTTTCTAGATGGCTGGTATCAAGGAGACTGTTTGTTGGTCTATGGCGAGATTCCTCCTCCTACAGAAGAGAATTTTCATTAACTCCTTAAACTTTGACCCAAACACCTTTATGTGTTAAAAACACTGAAACAAAACAAGAAAAACACATCAGTGGCACAGCTTGAGGTTAAAATTCAGATACTTTTTCACATTTTAGGAACCTCACAAATCACCCTGCTTTCCCTTCTACTACAAACCCATTAGACTGATTAAGCACCGTGATTACATATTGCTCACATGCCTGACCTCATTAACACATGCTTTCAGAAAGGTGTAAAGTCAGCATCGATACCACAGAACACTATTCGCTAGAGACCCTTATTAAAAGTGTTGGAAGGGGAAAGAGATCTCTACAAGCTAGAGATATAACATAAGCAGTTAGACTAGGCAATTGGAATTCATTTGTGAACTCTGTTTATAATTAGATGAACTAAATTACAGATTAGCCAATGAACTATGGAAAAGCCCTATAATACGTTTTAGTGGGGGAATATTTCAGATACCAACTCAGTGGATAAATCAAACATCTATCTGATGGATGATGCTGGGATTGAGGGAGGAAACAGCCCGGTGGTTTACATAGCACTGTTTATTTGCTGACATATGCAGTTCATTTTGGCATTGATTTTGGTGGAAGGCATGTGTACTGCTCTGGCAGTTTGAAATAAAGTGACATGATATCAGAAAGCAATAGGGACAAGAGAATAAGGTAAAGTGAATTGTCACTTACATTCTAATGCAACTTGAGTGTTTTCATTTTACAATACAAGGTTGGCAACCTTTCATGACATGGGAAATTGTGAAAAATGAGGCCAAACACACCCATTTCTGCAACAGTCAAAAGGCAATGGAAGCAAACAAGAAAATCTTTCATTACGGAGACTCCATAAAGAGAGGTCCTTTCTAAAATGGTCTTAAAATTAAGTATAAATTATCATTTTTCTCTAAAAGGAGGTATCCAATTGCTGTGAAAATTCATACAGGGTTAATTTTCATGTCCCTTGAATTTTCTAAACATCTTTTTTTTGTTTCTTTTCATAGATGTTAAAGAAGAAGCCTTTGAAACTGGCTAAAAAGTTTCCTTTGCAGCCCTACTTTTCATTGTTGACCGATATTTTTTAAAAACTCCATTGCCTATCTAGACAAAACTTGGCAGAGAGGAGGCCCCTGAGGAGAACTGCTCAAATGGGAAGATTTTTAAAAGAATGTGGAATTTATGGTCATTTTTAGCTGTTATTCTCATAACAGCTCAAGTTTATGGACTGTGCATGCAAACTAACCTGATTGATGGAGGCCAGGTGCATGCAAGCTGGATAGATGGGAGAGTCTAGGTGCACAGAAGTCTGATTGATGGGATGTGGGGGTGATGGACACATACAAGCCTCACTGGTTGATGGGGACCAGGTGCACATAAGTGTGACTGGTTCAGAGGAGGAGGACAAGAGGGGCTGGGCATGAGCAAGCCGGGTTGGTTGATGCTTAGGGAGTGAGTACATGCAAGCCTGACTGTTTGATTGATGGGGGGGGGAAGGAGGGAGAAAGATTGGTGCACACAAGCCTGATTGATGGGGCCCAATGCAAGCAAACTCGATTGATGGTAAGTTCAAACCTGACTGGGCGTACATAAAACCTTCCCAAGGAGGAGCGATGCTTTCTGTCAGATTTTATCCTACAGCAGAGCAGGCCTCATGCGCACCTGCTGATGGATAAAAAATATTCTCCTGTTGCACCTCTAAGGTCTCCACTTCCCCTCCCCACACCCCTCATTCAATGCCCACCCCTAATTAAGCATGACAAGAAACCAAGGGAACTCCCACACAAAAGACTTTGCCGTGAAGTGTGAAGCACTGCTACACATAGGACATGCCTGACACAAAAGCAAGGATTTGGGAAGTGAGGCCACCTAGCAGCACATAACATCTTCTCCTTCACTCACAACCATCCACCCCTTGTCATTTCATCTACTTTATACCATGGAACATGAACGGCAACCGCCACTCTACTATAGGGATGCCAGCCTTTCATCACTTCTTCTGCACACGCTCCTTTACCTACCTGTCTTCTCCTGCCACAGTCAACACCTGTGCCAAACCTCAACAACTGCTAGTGGTGGGGGATAGAGTAATCTGGTAGAAGGGTGTACCCATACAGGCGACAGCAGGGCAGAGTTCTGATTGCGTCATGTGGTCTGTATGGGAATACGTATGCCTGGGGCTGGAGGACGACAGGATCTGCAAAGTTAGGAACTTCACTTGTTATTTTTTTGCTATTGTGGGTTTGTGTCAGGCATTTAGTGGGTGTAACAACCCTAACTATTCCACAACAGAGAGTTTTGTGTATTATATAGTATCCCAGTCAGATAGGTCTTGAGTTGGCAGAAACCAAATCAAAGCAAACAGAGGGAAGGAGGAAAGCAGATGAAGGCAGATGAGGAAAAAAAGCAAATCAGGAGGTAGCTCGTGGTAGAAAAGCAGGTGCTCAGATATTTGGTCGCTGAGTGTGTACACGCAGGCAATTTTTCATAGGACTTTTATTGGGAGGTCAGGTCAATCTGCAATGCTTAGTTTAGCTACAGTGCTTAATTACCAGCTGAGAATTTGGGGATATTAGTCATAAGAAATATGCTAACACTATAGAAAATTCATCCAAGATTTTTTCTTTATGTGTGTGGTTAAAACTACACAGGCAGGAGGAGAAATTGCAGATAGTCCACGGCTGTAAATCTAGCCTATAAAGCTGAGGGAACAGGTGTTCTAGTCAGTTACACACAATGTCAAATGGATGCTTAATGCCGATCTAAAAATGGAACTTGCAAGAGAGCTTGTGTACTGCTCTGGAGCGCTCCGTGCCTAGCCGCTCTTCAGTGGGGTTACAGAAGGATTTAAACACAGATATTAAAAAAAAGAGAGAAGCAAACAGAACAAAGCTTAGTTACTTTTGTTTTATCTTGTTCACTTTCAGCCGCTCTGACCAGTTACTTACACAGATTCCTTTGGGGTTCGAAGAGGATTTGTTCTCATTCTTTCCGAATTTAGAAGAAGAGGAAGAGCTGCCGGTCTGCAAGGAGTTTGTGACGCTGTTCTCTTGGCTGAAGGAGCTGTTGTCACTGCTGTGCCGCCTGGGTGCTGGCTCATCCAGCAGCGGGGATAACGGAGGAGGGAACAACTTCTCTTCTCTTTTCTTAGTCACTTTTTTAACTGAACTCCCGCTGCAGGGACACAGACAAGAAGTGGTTGTGGGACAAGCCTTTGGGTATTTTTAAATTCTCTACATCGCCAAGCACTTGATATTATTGAACTGAAGGCCAGATTCTGCCCTCGTATGACTATGAGTAGCAGGAGGCCAATGAAGGAATAAAAGCTACTCTTGCCTTCTTTGCCTCTTCAATGATGGCAAAGGCCTTTTGTTTTGGGGGGACTATTTTGTTTGACTGTATTAACACATTTGTGGACACTTGTGTCATAAACAGATAGCTAAGGGTTAATGTCTCTTTCACCTGAAGCACCTGACCAGAGGACCAATCAGGAAACCGGATTTTTTCAACTTTGGGTGGAGGGAATTGTGTGTCTAAGGTCTTTGTTTCTGGCTGCCTGCCTTCTCTGAGCTTTGGAGAAGTAGCTCTACTTTCTAGTCTTCTGTTTCTAAGTGTAAGGACAAAGAGATCAGATAGTAAGTTCTATGGTTTTCTTTTCTTTGGTATTTGCATGAATATAAGTGCTGGAGTGCTTTGATTTGTATTCTTTTGGAATAAGGCTGTTTATTCAATATTCTTTTAAGCAATTGACCCTGTGTTGTATCATCTTAATACAGAGAGATTATTTGTACTTATTTTTCTTTCTTTTTATATAAAGCTTTCTTTTAAGACCTGTTGGAGTTTTTCTTTACTTCAGGGAAATTGAGTCTGTACTCACCAGGGAATTGGTGGGAGGAAGAAATCAGGGGAGATCTGTGTGTGTTGAAGTGGCTAGCCTGATTTTGCATTCCCTCTGGGTGAAGAGGAAAGTACTTTTTGTTTCCAGGATTGGGAACAGAGAGGGAGATTCACTCTGTTTGGATTCACAGAGCTTGTGTCTGTGTATCTCTCCAGGAGCACCTGGAGGGGGGAAGGGAAAAAGGATTATTTCCCTTGGTTGTGAGACTCAAGGGATTTGGGTCTTGGGGTCCCCAGGAAAGGTTTTTCAGGGGGACCAGAGTGCCCCAAAACACTCTAATTTTTTGGGTGGTGGCAGCAGGTACCAGGTCCAAGCTGGTAACTAAGCTTGGAGGTTTTCATGCTAACCCCCATATTTTGGACGCTAAGGTCCAAATCTGGGACCTAGGTTATTACATGGTGTGCAGCTGTGGGATATAGACAGAATCCAGAAGCCAGTAGGAATATTATATTTTTCTTTTCTCTGCTAAGGGCTTTTTAGCAGAGAGAAACAGTTTGGTTTTAAAAGGGAACCAGAGAGAAATTTTTTTTTTCTGCTCTCTCTGGCAGTTTGTGGCTTGCATGTTAAGCAGAAGTCGTTAACGACTATTAACAGTCTTTTGTCACACAATAGCACTCCCATTGAGAGTCATACCAGCACTATATGAATGCAAATAAAGTGGTTTTTCAGGTTTACTTGACATTGAAGATTAGCTAAAGGCACTGTTGCTAGGCAGACTTCAGGAGGCAACCGAGAACCTGCAGTTCAGAAGATAAACACCGGAGGGCACCCCAACACAAGAAAACAGGAACCATGACTTCTAAGGCAAAAATTGACGCCGAAGAACAAATCAAAGAAGCTGAACACAGGCGAGAGATGGAAAAACACAAACAGCAACTGGAAATAAAACAAAAAGAGATGGAGATGAAAGAAAGAGAAGAACAGATCAAAGAGGCAGCCTACCAAAGAGAACAGGCAGCCTACCAAAGAGAACAGGCAGCCAAAGAGGCAGCCAAGGAGGCAGCACACAGAAGAAAACTAGAAGAAGAAGAGGTGGCCCACCGCCGAGAAATGGAAAACCACCACCGAGAAATGGAAAAACAACAAAAAGAGAATGAAGAGAAGGAAAAAACAGAGAAAACATGAACTGGAGTTGGCAAAAGCTGGGCTGCCTGTGCCAGCCAACCCTAACAACCCGGCGCCAAATATTGCTCCACAGCACAGGAAATTTCCCACCTACAAGGCAGGTGATGACACCGAGGCCTTCTTGGAAAATTTTGAAAGAGCCTGTCTTGGGTACAGCATTCCCGAAGACCAGTACATGGTAGAATTGAGGTCACAGCTCAGTGGACCTTTAGCAGAGGTGGCAGCTGAAATGCCTAAGCACCAAATGAATGACTATAAACTTTTCCTAACCAAGGCCAGATACAGGATGGGGATAACCCCAGATCATGCCCGTCGGCGTTTCAGAAACCAAAAGTGGAAACCAGAGGTGTCATTTCCCAAACACGCCTACTACATTGCAAAAAACTATGAGGCCTGGCTAACAGGAAACAACATTCAAACCTTGGAAGAACTGAACCTCCTCATACAAATGGAGCAGTTCTTGGATGGTGTTCCTGAAGACATCACACGGTACATACAAGATGGAAACCCCAAGAATATCGCTGAGGCGGGGGAGATTGGAGCCAAATGGATGGAACTGGCAGAAAGCAAGAAAGCTACTGTCAAGGGGAACGATTACCCCAGGGGGCACACAGACCATAAACCCTACAACCGAGGACAGCCAAAGACCCCACATACCACCCAAGTAAAGCCACAGATACCCTACCCTTCAACCTCACCAGTCTCCAGTAACTCACCTCGGCCCAGTGACCCATCAGATGGAAGATGCTTTAAGTGTAATGAACTGGGACATATCAAGGCCAAGTGTCCCAAGAACACCATGCGAGTGCAATTCATTACACCACCATCACACCAAAGATCCCCAGACCCGGATGCCTCTCAAATACCCTTGGAGCAAAGGGAAAATTTGAGAGTGGGCGGAAAGAAGGTTACTGCGTGGAGAGACACGGGAGCACAAGTGTCAGCTATCCACCAATCCTTCGTTGACCCCAAATTCATCAACCCAAAGGCCAAAGTTACAATTTACCCCTTCATGTCACAAGCTGTAGACTTGCCTACAGCTCAACTGCCTGTCCAGTACAAAGGCTGGTCAGGAATGTGGACTTTTGCAGTCTATGACAATTATCCTATCCCCATGCTACTGGGGGAAGACTTGGCCAACCAGGTGAGGCGGGCCAAGAGAGTGGGAATGGTTACACGTAGCCAAACCAGGCAAGCTTCCAGACCCATTCCTGTTCCTGAACCGTCCACAGAGGCCCCGTCTGTGTTACCAGAGACCCAGACAGAGGTAGTGGACCCGGATTCCATGCCTACCACTGAAACAGCCACAGCATCTCCAGTCCCAGGCCCGGAACTGGAACAGCAACCAGCACCAGCAAGTGCAACTACATCTTCAAACTCAACGCCAGAGGGCGCCAGCGAGCCAAAACTGGCAGAAGCACAAGACAGCCATACCCAAAAGGCTCAGCCAGAGCCTGAAATACCCTCAGGTGCACCAGCAACGGAAACAACCCCATCACCTACATCGCTTCCAGAGGGACCAAGCCCAAGTCCACAGTCTGAGGAAGAACTGGTGACCCCAGCCTCAAGGGAACAGTTCCAGACTGAGCAGGAAGCAGATGACAGCCTTCAGAAAGCTTGGGCGGCGGCACGGAGCACCCCACCGCCTCTCAGCTCTTCTAATCGATCCCGGTTTGTTATAGACCAAGGACTTTTGTACAAGGAAATTCTTTCTGGTGGACACCGGGAAGAATGGCAGCCGCAAAAACAGTTGGTGGTTCCAACTAAGTACCGGGGGAAGCTCTTAAGCTTAGCCCATGATCATCCCAGTGGGCATGCTGGGGTGAACAGAACCAAAGACCGGTTGGGGAAGTCCTTCCACTGGGAGGGGATGGGCAAGGACGTTGCCAAGTATGTCCGGTCTTGTGAGGTATGCCAAAGAGTGGGTAAGCCTCAAGACCAGGTCAAGGCCCCTCTCCAGCCACTCCCCATAATTGAGGTCCCATTTCAGCGAGTAGCTGTGGATATTCTGGGCCCTTTCCCAAAAAAGACGCCCAGAGGAAAGCAGTACGTACTGACTTTAGTGGACTTTGCTACCCGATGGCCAGAAGCAGTCGCTCTAGGCAACACCAGGGCTAACACTGTGTGCCTGGCCCTAACAGCCATCTTTGCCAGGGTAGGTTGGCCCTCTGACATCCTTACAGATTCAGGGTCTAATTTCCTGGCAGGGACCATGGAAAAACTGTGGGAAACTCATGGGGTGAATCACTTGGTTGCCACCCCGTACCACCATCAAACCAATGGCCTGGTTGAAAGGTTCAATGGAACTTTGGGGGCCATGATACGAAAATTCATCAACGAATTCTCCAATAATTGGGACCTAGTGTTGCAGCAGTTGCTGTTTGCCTACAGGGCTGTACCACATCCCAGTTTAGGGTTTTCACCATTTGAACTTGTGTATGGTCACGAGGTTAAGGGGCCATTACAGTTGGTGAAGCAGCAATGGGAGGGGTTTACGCCTTCTCCAGAAACTAACATTCTGGACTTTGTAAGCAACCTACAAAGCACCCTCCGACACTCTTTAGCCCTTGCTAGAGAGAACCTAAAGGATGCTCAAGAAGAGCAAAAGGCCTGGTATGACAGACATGCCAGAGAACGTTCCTTCAAGGTAGGAGACCAGGTTATGGTCTTGAAGGCGCAACAGGCCCATAAGATGGAAGCATCATGGGAAGGGCCATTCACGGTCCAAGAGCGCCTGGAAGCTGTAAACTACCTCATAGCATTTCCCAATTCCTCACTAAAGCCTAAAGTGTACCATGTTAATTCTCTCAAGCCTTTCTATTCCAGAGACTTACAGGTTTGTCAGTTTACAGTCCAGGGAGATGATGCTGAGTGGCCTGACGGTGTCTACTACGATGGGAAAAAAGACGGTGGCGTGGAAGAGGTGAATCTCTCAACCACCCTGGAACGTCTGCAGCGGCAACAAATCAAGGAGCTGTGCACTAGCTTCGCCCCATTGTTCTCAGCCACCCCAGGACGGACTGAACGGGCATACCACTCCATTGATACAGGTAATGCTCACCCAATCAGAACCCCACCCTACCGAGTGTCTCCTCATGCCCAAGCTGCTATAGAACGGGAGATCCAGAACATGCTACAGATGGGTATAATCCGCCCATCTTCCAGTGCATGGGCATCTCCAGTGGTTCTGGTACCCAAACCAGATGGGGAAATACGCTTTTGCGTGGACTACCGTAAGCTAAATGCTGTAACTCGTCCGGACAACTATCCAATGCCACGTACCGATGAGCTATTGGAAAAGTTGGGACGTGCCCAGTTCATCTCTACAATAGACTTAACTAAGGGGTACTGGCAAGTACCGCTAGATGAACCTGCCAAGGAGAGGTCAGCATTCGTCACCCATGCGGGGGTGTATGAATTCAATGTCCTTCCTTTCGGCCTTCGAAATGCACCCGCCACCTTCCAGAGGCTGGTAGATGGTCTACTAGCTGGACTGGCAGAATTTGCAGTTGCCTACCTCGATGATGTGGCCATTTTTTCAGACTCCTGGCCCGAACACCTACTACACCTGGAAAAGGTCTTTGAGCGCATCAGGCAGGCAGGACTAACTGTTAAGGCCAAAAAGTGTCAAATAGGCCAAAACAGAGTGACTTACCGGGGGCACCAGGTGGGTCGAGGAACCATAAACCCCCTACAGGCCAAGGTGGATGCTATCCAAAAGTGGCCTGTCCCACGGTCCAAGAAGCAGGTCCAATCCTTCTTAGGCTTGGCCGGATACTACAGGCGATTTGTACCACACTACAGCCAAATCGCTGCCCCACTGACCGACCTGACCAAAAAGACCCAGCCAAATGCAGTTAAGTGGACTAATGAGTGTCAAAAGGCCTTTACCCAACTTAAGGCAACGCTCATGTCTGACCCTGTGCTCAGGGCCCCGGACTTTGACAAGCCATTCCTAGTAACCACAGATGCATCTGAGCGTGGTATAGGAGCGGTGCTCATGCAGGAAGCAACAGATCACAACTTCCATCCTGTCGTGTTTCTCAGTAAGAAACTGTCTGAGAGGGAAAGTCACTGGTCAGTCAGTGAAAAGGAATGCTATGCCATTGTGTACGCCCTGGAAAAGCTACGCCCATATGTTTGGGGACGGCGGTTCCAACTACAAACTGACCATGCTGCACTAAAGTGGCTTCATACTGCCAAGGGGAACAACAAAAAACTTCTTCGTTGGAGTTTAGCTCTCCAAGATTTTGATTTTAAAATTCAACACATCACAGGAGCTTCTAATAAAGTTGCTGATGCACTCTCCCGTGAGAGTTTCCCAAAATTCAGTAGTTAAAAAGTGTTCTTAAACTGTAGAAGTCTGTTAGTTATATACTTAGGAGTATATGTAAAGGTGTATGTGTTGTATTAATCTGTTATTTTCAAGTTCTAGAAGGAAATCGCCGCCAGTGAGCTTCCCCACTGTCTGCAATTTGGGGGGCGTGTCATAAACAGATAGCTAAGGGTTAATGTCTCTTTCACCTGAAGCACCTGACCAGAGGACCAATCAGGAAACCGGATTTTTTCAACTTTGGGTGGAGGGAATTGTGTGTCTAAGGTCTTTGTTTCTGGCTGCCTGCCTTCTCTGAGCTTTGGAGAAGTAGCTCTACTTTCTAGTCTTCTGTTTCTAAGTGTAAGGACAAAGAGATCAGATAGTAAGTTCTATGGTTTTCTTTTCTTTGGTATTTGCATGAATATAAGTGCTGGAGTGCTTTGATTTGTATTCTTTTGGAATAAGGCTGTTTATTCAATATTCTTTTAAGCAATTGACCCTGTGTTGTATCATCTTAATACAGAGAGATTATTTGTACTTATTTTTCTTTCTTTTTATATAAAGCTTTCTTTTAAGACCTGTTGGAGTTTTTCTTTACTTCAGGGAAATTGAGTCTGTACTCACCAGGGAATTGGTGGGAGGAAGAAATCAGGGGAGATCTGTGTGTGTTGAAGTGGCTAGCCTGATTTTGCATTCCCTCTGGGTGAAGAGGAAAGTACTTTTTGTTTCCAGGATTGGGAACAGAGAGGGAGATTCACTCTGTTTGGATTCACAGAGCTTGTGTCTGTGTATCTCTCCAGGAGCACCTGGAGGGGGGAAGGGAAAAAGGATTATTTCCCTTGGTTGTGAGACTCAAGGGATTTGGGTCTTGGGGTCCCCAGGAAAGGTTTTTCAGGGGGACCAGAGTGCCCCAAAACACTCTAATTTTTTGGGTGGTGGCAGCAGGTACCAGGTCCAAGCTGGTAACTAAGCTTGGAGGTTTTCATGCTAACCCCCATATTTTGGACGCTAAGGTCCAAATCTGGGACCTAGGTTATTACAACTTGAAACACTATACTGAGTCAGTCGTCATCACGGAAGGCATAGGGACCCTGATCCCCCAAAGCACTTAAGCAGATGCTTAACTTTATACGTAGGAGTAGCCCTATCTGAGGTTAAAGGGACTATTCTCATGTGTAAAGATAAACATTTTTAATGCATTGCTGCATTGGGGCCCATATGCCTGCTCTTAGCAAATATCTATCATACAGTACAGCATGTGAATGAACAAAATGGTTTGTAACAGCTACCAAATAATAACCATAACAATAACAAGGAATTATTTCACCTCACGAGCAAAACTGATGTGCCCCACTACAGAAAATGATTCAGAGCAGCTGGGAAAAGCTCTTGAGCGAATACCGGTTAATGAATGAACCTGGTTTAGAAAATAAATATGTTTTTAACGTGAAAGCTGACACAATGCTATGGCTGATTGCCTGTTTTATATAGAAGAATGGCCACTAGTGTAAAAACTGCAGCTATGTAACCCCCACCCCCGACCGTTTAACATGTTAATTTGGTCATGGATTTTTATTTTAGTTACTGTCCTAGTCCAGTCTATGAAGATTACTTGAATTTTAATCTTTTCACAGACAACTAATATTGCACTACAGAGTCATTTACTTTTCATGATTATTGAGTAAAATTTTCAATAGCAAATTAAGTTAACAAAAATGTATGTGTCCCTCTTAGTCAATTTCAGTAAGTGTCAGGAATTATAGATTTACAATACCTCAAAGCAGCAAATCAGAAAGGAACAAGCAATGCAAGCTGCCTAATTCCTCAATCTGGTGATATTTAATACCATCCTCCTTATTCCAGCCTGGCTGTGTTCCATAATGTTACCAATTTTAATGATAATTGTGTCTATTTCAATCATTTTCTAATTGTGGCTTTTGTGTCAATTTTAATAATACAAAAGTGTATTAATATTCCTGAAACCTTAGTAGATTATAATCAAACAAAAACCCGATACACTGTATTTGTCATTGCCACTCAGAAGCATTTTCAGTACAATTAATATATGGCTAAAATTATCCTGTTGAAAGCTCTTCATTATACGAAACTTCTTCAGAACAAGGGACCTCCGATCTCATATGGAGCTCCTATGAATTACCTCAGTTCTAGGTTATAACAACACTCAGCTACACATTTGTTATCTCACTGTACAGTTGGACACCGGACACAGGAAGGCCACACAGTGAGACCAAGTTAGTGGCAGGGCTAGGAGCAGGACACTCACATCTCCTGATACTTACACCAGCCTCCTATCCACTGGACCGTACTATGAGTGAAGAGATAGACTGGCAGCTCTGGCCTAACCCAAGATCCATCCATGTGTGTGCCCGCGCCAATAGGGCCCTGGGAGGTAGGTAGGAAATGGAATCCACTTATGAAAGAAAAGTGAGGGCAGGGTTTGTGATCCTGTCCACACCTTGGGAAGTTTGAGGGGCTCATCTTCTCCCCAATAAACATTTTGTTGGGGAAAAGGGAGTTGGGTCTGATGGGCCCACTTCAAAAGTTTTTGCAGAAAGACTGAAGGTCAGTCAATCCCTCACTTTAGAACCTAATCCAGCCCCTGCTTTAGGATGTCAAGGTTACTCAGAGCCTCCCTTCATAGTTTCATAATCCAGCTGTTGGAATTCAGGCTGTGTGGAGTCTACCACTATGACTTTTGGAAGAGGGCAATCTTAGGCAGCCACATAACACCCTAACCAGCATTACCTAGTTGCTGATACTAAGGGGGAAGTTAATGACATCTAGAATAGGCTCAGCATTGGCGGTTGGGTAGCTGGAAAAGGCAGCATCTGCCAGGATAGCTGCCTATGCTCTTGGCCAGCATTCGTATATATTTCAGAGAGCTGGCCTCTGTTTTGGGGGCATTGCCTAAAATTTTGCACCCACACCTCAACTGTTAAGGGCACCTCAGTTACAGGTGCAGCTACTCAGATTTGGCATACAAGTCATTCCGTGGGAAGTGGGGCCTCAACCTAGTCACCCCCAAAATATTCCTCTGTGTGTGTGTGTTTTATTTTTTATATTTATACACACACACAGAGGAATATTTTCTCCATATCTATATATAAAAATTAAAACAACAAAAGCCCTTTGACTGTTTCAGCCCCAGATGCAGTTATGCATTTCCTTAATTGCCCTTTAAATACAAACAAGGTTTCAGGAAAATTAAATTGATAACGTTTGTAGCAATGTTATCCACTTCAGATTCACGATGTTAATAATAACCTCCGTGAAATCAATTGTTATCAGTAGTTAACTGGACTGTCACTTTGCTTTGGGCTGTTAATGAGCTAAAAAACTGGTCTTTCATTGCGATAAAAGACGGTTACTCACCTTTGTAACTGTTGTTCTTCGAGATGTGTTGCTCATATCCATTCCAGTTAGGTGTGTGCGCCGCGCGTGCACATTCGTCGGAAAACTTTTACCCTAGTAACTCAGTGGGCCGGCAGGTCGCCCCCTAGAGTGGCGCCGTCATGGTGCTCGATATATACCCCTGCCGGCCCACCCGCTCCTCAGTTCCTTCTTGCCGGCTATTCTGACAGTGGGGAAGGAGGGCGGGTGTGGAATGGATATGAGCAACACATCTCGAAGAACAACAGTTACAAAGGTGAGTAACCGTCTTTTCTTCTTCGAGTGATTGCTCATATGCATTCCAGTTAGGTGAATCCCAAGCCTTACGTAGGCGGTGGGATCGGAGTGAAATGTGGCAGAATGAAAACTGCTGAGCTAGGGGCTACAGCATCTCTTGACTGTTGAACCAGGGCATACTGCGAAGCAAAGGTATGGACCAAGGACCAATGGAGCTGCGCGACAGATCTCGTGGGTAGGAACACGAGCCAGCAAGGCGGCAGATGAAGCCTGAGCCCTGGTAGAATGCACGGTGATGTGGCTTGGGGAAATATGAGCCAAATCATAATAAGTGCGGATGTACGCCATCACCCAAGATGAGATCCTCTGAGAGGAAAACAAGCAAGCCTTCCCTTTGGTCTGCTACCGTGACAGAGCTGGGGCACCTTACGAAATGGTTCTGTCAGCGCAATATAAATGCGAGCACTCTACAGATGTCCAGGGAGTGCAATTGTTGCGCCCATTGCGTTGAGCTGTGGGTAACATGAAAGGCTGAAACCACCTTAGGGAGGAAAGCCGGGTGCGGTCATAACTGCACCTTGTCTTTGTGAAACCTAGTGTACGGCAGAACCCCCGTAAGAGCTCTGAGCTCGGAGACTCGTCTGGCCGATGTAACAGCTACAAGGAAAGTTGTCGTCCAAGACAGGTATAGCAGAGGGCCGGTCGCGAACGGCTCGAATGGGAGAGACATAAGTCTGGTTAAAACTAGGTTGAGGTCCCAGGTTGGGGCTGGGCGGCGCACCCGAGGGTGCAAGCGCTCCAAGCCCTTGAGGGACCTCGAACCCATAGAGTGTGAGAACACGGAATGTCCACCTTAGCCTGGCTGGAAGGTAGAGGTGGCTGCCGAGTGTACCCTCAGCGATGAAACCGCCAGGTCCTGCCGCTGAAGGCCAGAGGCAGGCCAAATAGAGGGGATCGAGACCTCAGTAGGAGCAAGATCGAGCGTATTGCACCTGTAGAAGAAATGCTTCCACTCGGCCCGGTACGTTGACCAGGTGGAAGGCTTCCTGTCACCTCGGCTCAGTTACGCAGCAGCCACACCGTGAGGCGAAGAGGCTGCAGGTCCGGGTGACGAAGCCTGTCGTGGCCCTGAGTGATGAGGTCTGGGTGGGGTGGCAGGGTAATTGGGTCGGTTATTGAGAGGCCGAGCAACGTGGTATATCCGTGCTGCCTGGACCACGCTGGAGTGATCATGATGATGTGCGCTCTGCCCCTGCGGAGTTTGAGTAGGACCTAATGAACCAGTGGGAACAGTGGGAAGGCATAAAGGAGTTGGCCTTTCCACGGCATCAGGAATGCGTCCAAGATCGATCCCGAGGAGAGACCTTGGAAGGAGTAGAACATCTGGCATTTTCTGCTCTCGCGGTGAGCGAACAGGTCTATGTGAGGAAAAATCTCCACTTCTGGAAAGCAGAACGCCTCACATGGGGCAGAGTGACCACTCGAAAGACAGGAAAGACCTGCTGAGTCAAAGCGCCAAGGCGTTCCGAACGCCTGGGAGAAAGGACGTCACCAGCTCCATCGAGTGGGCCATGCAAAAGTCCCAGAAATGGATGGCCTCCTGACAAAAGGGGGGAGGACCATGTCCCTCCCTGGTTATTTATGAAGCACATGGCCATTGTGTTGGCTGTAAACACTGAGATACCACAGCCTCACAGCTGCCGCTGGAACCCCTGGCATGCCAGGCGGACTACTCTCATTTTGGGGGCATTGATGTGGAATGCCAGCTCCTGAGAAGACCAAAGGCCTTAAGCTCGGAGGTGACCAGGAGCACTCGAGCAGAGAGATGACGCGTCCGTCGTCAGGGGCAGTGAGGGCTGGGGCGGATGGAACCGCATCCCTGCCCACACCAGGGAGGGAGTTAGCCACCACTCTAGGGAGCCTAAGGTGCTCGAGGGAACGGTGACTACCATGACCATTGGCTCCCTGTCTGGGTGGTACGCCGAGGTGAGCCGGACTTGGAGAGGACGGAGGCGGAGCTTGGCGTGTTTGGTTACAAACTTGCGGGCAGCCATGGACCCAGGAGACTGAGACAAGTGCGAGCCGAGGTCGTTGGGAAAGTCTGCGGACCTCGGATGATTGTTGCCATCGCCTAAAACCGCAGTTGTGATAAGCAGGCTCCGGCTAGGTCGGAGACCAGGATAGCCCCTAGGAAGTCCAACCTCTGCGTGGGAACCAGAGTGGATTGCTCTATAGTAATCATCAGGCCTAGACCTGTGAATAAGACCGTGACGATGCCCACGTGCTGAGTGGTTTGTGTCTCGGAGTCTCCTCGGATAAGCGAATCGTCCAGATACGGAAAAACACATATCCGACATCAGCGAAGGTAGGTGGCGACTATGGCCGTAAACCAGAAGTACTGACGGTTGGCTAGAAAGCGGAGGTATCTCCTGTGCGGAGGGAAGATGGCGTTGCGAAAGTACGCGTCCTTCATATCGAGGGCGGCATAGTAGCCCCCAGGAGGCAAGGATGGAATAATGGTTCCCAGGGATACCATGCGGAACTTCAACCTTATCCTAAACTGGTTGAGTCCGCGCAGGACTAGGAAGGTCTGAGACCTCCGTTCGAGTGGGGGACTAGGGCATAACGGGAGTAGACCCCCTTGCCCCTTTCGTCAGTCGGCGTCTGCACCTCTTGTACGAGGAATTGCTCGTGAGAGGGGTCCCTGAAGGGGGACAGGGCTGGAACAAATTAGAGGTAGTACCTATGCTCCACCGTGCGCAGGACCCAGCGATCTGAAATTAACTGGGGCCACGCCAGGAGAAAGCGGGATTGGGATCCCGGCCTGTGACTGGTACACCACCCTCAGGCGCACCTTGGAAGGTTCGTCTTTGGTCCCAGTGGTAATTGCGAGGGACCTTGACCTTGGCTCTTTAGGGGTCCTGACGTTCGTCTGCGACCACCTTGGCCTCGCCGTTTGCCAAAGTCCTGTCTCTGGTTAGGCACAGAGTATGGCGGCTGGGGACAGAAAGGGCTGCGTTTGGTCGCTGGCATATGCATGCTGAGAGAGCGCATTAGGACCCTATTGTCCATCAGGCTTCGCAGCCTGGGGCTGTCTTTGCCGCGAAGAGGCCTTTACCAACAAAGGGTAAATCCTGAATGGCATACTGCAGCTCTGGCCGGAGGTTTGAAACCTGAAGCCATGAGATGCACCTCATGGCGACACCAAAGGCCAGAGTCCTGGCTGCTGAGTCTGCTGCGTCCAACGAGGCCTGGAGGGACGCTCTGGGTACCTTTTTTCCCCCGTCCTCCAAGACGGCAGCGAACTCTTGGCGGGAGTTTTGAGGGAGAAACTCCATAAACTAAACTACCTTCACCCAGGTGCTATAATTATAGCAGCTAAGCAAGGCTTGTTGCTTTGCTACCCAGAGCTGCAGGGTCTCTGCAGAGTACACCTGGCGGCCAAGTAGGTTCATTTGCCAAGCCTCCTTCGGTTTCGGGCTGGCGCCCGCTGGCCATACCAATACCTCTCCTTAACAGACTGAAAGACTAGTGAGCAGAGAGGAGAGCGGACAGACGAGTAGTCGTACCCCTTAGAGGGCCCCATACCGGGTCCTCTACCTCTGGGACCTCCTCCACCTCAGGTTGTCGGGGGGCGTATCAGAATCGTGGTCCTGAGCATAAGATCTGCGCATGTGGGATGACACGGATGCGTGTCTGGATGGCCATGGAGGTACTAAAAAAAGGCATGGGCAGAGTCTCTGACTCTATCGGACCTTGCCCAAATCAGCACCAGGGACCGGCACCGGGAGGCGTACCAGTACCTGGAACGAGATCCAGACCTGCAACCAGAAAGGTGCCGGGAGGTCAACTGAGATCTCGAGGCTTGGGGAGAGGCTACAGGAGTCATGGTACGTGTTGCGGTGCCGGGAGTCGGAACGGTGCCGATAGTAGCGGGTCGGCGAACGGGATACCGACCGGTGCGGCGAGTGCGACCGGTACCGATGAGGAAAACAGCACCGGGACTGCAAGTGGTGTCGGGTGTGCCGACGGGACCTGGAGCGTCTGCGGGACCGTGATCATGAACGGTGCCGCTCTGCTGTGCTGACAGAGGACGGTCATATGAAGAGACTGTATTACCCGCACCGGCGGTGCCGGGGTCAGGCAGCATCGACTCTGTCATGGCAATGAGATTCCTCGCCGTTGGTAATGTCTCCGGCGTGGAGGGAACAGCAGGCTCAACCACAGTGCATACTGGGGAGCTGTCAGGCACCGGATTCGACAGTCCTCGTGGGACCAGGATCGACGGTACCGAGGTCGTCAGAGCTTCGGTAGGTGTCGGTGCCGGGTGATCCGACTTAGACAAGCTCTCTGGCTGCGGTGCAGTCGGCACGGAAGCAGCAGGAGCAGTAAGCTCAACCACGGCGCGTGCCGGGGAGGCGTCAGGCACCGGATTTGACGGCCCTTGTGGGACCGGGATCGACGGTGCCGACGTCGTTGGTGCCTCAGAGGTGTCGGTGCCGGACGATCCGACTTAGACAAGCTCTCTGGCTGTGGTGCCATTGGCACGGAAGCAGCAGGAGCAGTAAGCTCAACCATGGCGCGTGCCGGGGAGCCGTCAGGCACCGGATTCGACGGCCCTTGTGGGACCGGGATCGACGGTGCCGACGTCTTCGGTGCCTCAGCAGGCGTTGGTGCCGGGCGATCCGACTTAGACGAGCACTCTGGCTGCGGTGCAGTTGGCACAGAAGCAGCGGGAGCAGTAACCTCTACCACGGTGCGTGCCGGGGAGCTGTCAGGCACTGGATTCAATGGCCCTGGGGGACTGGAATCGACGGTGCCGATGTCATCGGTGCCTCAGCAGGTGTTGGTGCCGGGCAATTCGACTTAGACAAGCTCTCTGGCTGCGATGCAGGTGGCACGGAAGCAGCAGGAGCAGGGGGCTCAACCACGGTGCGTGCCGGGGAGCCGTCAGGCACCAACAGGAATTGTAGGCTTTCTCGACCTCGGAGGAAGGGAGCGGCGCCGAGTCGACTTCGGTGCCGGCCGGTGCCGAAAGGCCTTGGCAGTACCGGCGGGGTCCGGTGCCGAGGAGGCGCTTCTGCCAGCCGCTTGATCATCGCTCGGTGCCAAAGGTGGAGGGGTAAGTGAAAGTCCTGCTCCTTTTTGTTCTCGGCTTGAAAGCCTTGCAAATGGGGCACTTAGCTGTCAAGTGTGATTCCCTGAGGCACTTCAAACAGGAGTCATGTAGATCTCCCTTCGGCATCGGCTTCTGGCAGGCCGAGCCCATTTTAAAACCCGGTGAGCCATGCATGGGCTCCGGCACCGGGTGCAGGGAAGGGGCTACTTCCTGAACCCCGCTAACTATTACTAAACTAACTATGTTAGCAAAGAAAAAACGTATAACTATACAAATATGTATATAAAAGGATTATAACTGCATAACTATATACGAGAACTACGAGTAGCTAGGGAAGTGGAGGTCAGCTAAGCCGCGCTCCACTGTTCCAACGACTGACACGGGCGGTAAGAAGGAACTGAGGAGCGGGTGGGCCGGAAGGGGTATATATCGAGCACCATGACGGCGCCACTCTAGGGGGCGACCTGCCGGCCCACTGAGTTGCTAGGGTAAAAGTTTTCCGACGAATGTGCACGCGCGGCGCACACACCTAACTGGAATGGATATGAGCAATCACTCGAAGAAGAATCACTAATTTTGAATGAATTTATTGCAATAATCACCTGGACTCAATGATTTAATTTGCTGACATCATCGTTAGTTAAATTATATTGATAATCAAGTGAGAGACGTAAAAATGCATGAAAAAATACAAGCAGAACTGATGGTCTTGTGGCTGCAGGGTTTAATCTTTGTGTCAGAGGAGGCCAATTAGCAAGGAATGAGAAGTCTCCCTGTCTGGTTTTTTCAGCCTTGTTTATTGTAGAGTATGAAGCAAGTCACAAGGGAGTCAGCGTATGAAGGATGAAGAATTTTCATCTACTCTTGAATTTCAAGGGGCCATTCTTTACCCTTACTTTATCCACTCATTGTAGTCTGCTATAGTATTTCTGGCCCATTAGTGAGACAAAGCCATTGTCTATGCCAATCACTTGGCTTTACCTTCCTTCCACTCTCCCTGTCCCCAAAGAAAAGCTTCACACTGATGGTGTATCTAATCTTCTGCAGGGGGTTAGCAGGGAAAGGTCACTCTCACATTAGGTAGGACCATGTGGCAGCAACTGAATTAAGCTGAAGTCTTTGTCACAGATGTACTAAGGTAGTTTTATTGTGAACAACACTATAATGAAAGCTGTTGTGACTACCCAAGGGACCAGCAAATATATGTTGCCTAGTACAGGTGCATCTTTAACTAAAGGTCAAACAAACCTATCCTGAAAATCTTGGAAATAGTCTAAAATGATTGCTTAAGACAGACTCTTGTCTGCTAGATGTTGTGCATGTTTGGACTGTATGGGCTTAATTTGAAAGCCAGGCTCCCATATCTGCAAATAACTGCTGGAGACATTACACATGTACAAATGCTGGCAAGTAGCTGTCTAATAACTGGACTGTGCCCACAAATTAGGTAGGTAGACATTAATTGCCATCACCTGCATGTGCAATTAATTACACCTGCAAAATTGCTCTTGCAAGTAAATAACTGTATTAACAAAGATAATAAAATAATAACAAAAATAAAATTGCTAGTGCAAAATGGTTGGCTGATCTATTAAATTAAAAAAAAAAAGCTCTGTATGCTTAGTGTCCAAAGCAATCTCTAGAAATCAGATATTTAGGTCAACTTGAGATCCTATACTCTAGGAATACAATACTTAATTTCTGGACCACTAAATACTCTCTCCTCTCTGCTTCTGTTACCCTGTGGACTTAATAAGGAAAGATTGTACAAAAAATGTTATTTGTGTGCCCTGAAATGAAAAACCAAGGTGGAGTTAATACAATTTTCATCAAGTATATATAAAATTAATGCATCCGATCTTCCCTAACCTACAAACTTTACAATTCACAGTAAAAAAAAAAAAAGGTTGTCTCCTCCCACTTTTCAGAAAGATTTAGTATCCTAGGGAATTACCCTAAACCCACAAGTGAACGGAAAGACTCCCATTGACTTCAAGCCCCTAGTGTAATAGGGAGATTTCATGTTACTAACAATACATTCGCTAGCACATTATGACATATTAGAATTAATTAAAATTGAACTGTAATTATTAAAATAATTATATATAGTATATCTTGGTTCAGACGTGAGAAAAGGCTTATGTATGAGAATATACAAGCACATGGATACCTAATTGTTTATGCAATTACTATGGCTGCATAATAAAAATGGGGTATTTGTGTGTGCAAATGGTTATTAGGTGCATAACTGACCATCTGAGAATGCAAACACCCAGTTTACTTCTGTAGTTATAGAAACAGCATGTGCAAATTAGGCATTTCATTGCCAAAACATTGATGCATGCGGCTTTCTAAAAACCTGTCTTTGTGATATGGTATCGTTGCTTGTTATGTTGTTTCTGTTCACTGACGGCTAGGTTTAAAGGTAATTAGGCACTCTTGAAAATCCTAGTAGGCACCTATTGCATTGCTAGGCACCTAAATACTTTTTAAAATATAACCCTCTGGATCCTGATACTTCAATCGGATCTGTGTGGGTGGATCCCTGTGCCCACTGGGGATCTGCATACAGGCAAAGATTAATTCACTCAGACATGATTGTAGGATTGGGCTTTACTTGCTATATCACAATTGTTCTCAGAATAATTAAATACAGATTATCAAGGCTCTACTGTATTAATATGTAGAACCTTTGGGAATAAAATTTCGAGCTTAAGTGGCAAGGCTCTCTTTTACCATTTTGCCACTGCCGCGTTATTTTCCCCTTACCTTTGAATCAGTGACTAGTTGGACTCATTTTTTGTACTTTATCCCTGATGGAAAATAGAACTGCTCCTGAATGCTTAAAAATTATCTGGGGCTATGCAGAAATTTGTCATTACACATTCAATCCCCTAGTCTTGGGATCAGGGTTGATCTACATTCAACTGCACATCACTGGGAGTTGCAGGCCTGAATTATCAAACAACACAGGATTTCTTTAAAATGAACTCGGAAAATATTAATAATGAACTTGATGTGATCCAGGCCTCAATCACGTCAGTGACTAAGGAGTCAAAAATTTTGGTTCACAATTCACAGTGGGTGAGGGAAAACGCTAACATATGGAAATAACTACTGATGGACACAATTATATTTTAACCGAGAATACCAAAGGCTTGAAAGCTCTAAGGAATCAAATTAATGACCTGGAAAACAAGCTCAAATTAAGAAACATCAGGTTGGGGGTGGATCCCTAGGGCTTATTTGAGACAGGAAAAGAATTTTTTTTTAATGGATAATGGAAGTGGTGGGGATGGATAATTTTTAATTCCCTCTGCAATATATCTCAGCTCATATTTTCAGGAATGACAACTGGGAACACCCATCATGATGCTTACTAAATGTGTAACATATTATGGACCACACCATCACCTGCAAATCATCTGCCTTTTCCAGACTCAACAACACAGAGGATCAGACTCTGATCTAATTTTCAGTGCTGTAAATCTGGACAAAGTGGAGTTACTCTGTAACTAAAGCAGTATAAATAAGATTATAATCTGCTCTGTAGACTTCATAATGGCTTTAAAAGATGCAAATTAAAAAATTAATTTCAGAACTTCTTCATAAATTTAAATATTGCCACTATGATACCTTTTCCCCAAGATCATGTACTTTCTGGGCCTGAATCTTTGCTTGCACCAGTGGAAATCAGAAGTTATACCTCTGAAGCCAATAAAGCGCAAAACTGATAGGCTTTCTCTCTATTTACAGAGTGTTAATCCTGTGATTATAATAATATTAAATGTCATTCATGCGGTGCCTGATTGCTGATGCATTATAGCCATTTCAAACAAAATGCAATACTTCAGAGAGACACCAATTATACGGTTATATGTACCCTGCAAAAATAAAGTGCTACTTAAAGTTAAGTACTTTCTACTAGCTTTGTATTGTATGAGGTTAACACGCCAGGACTCCACTAGGCATTTGGCAGGACTGCTCCATAGTGGAGGTGGAATCATATTTAGAATAAGGACTTTGTTCCATAACTAGAATCAGACAATTCTGTAACAAAAATATCATTTTATTTTATACATGTCTATTTATAAGGGGCAAGTCCTGATCCCACTGAGGTTAATGGCAAAACCACTGTCAGTTTCAGTAAAACCAAGATTTGGCCTTCAGAAAACAGATTTCTTTTTCAGTAGAAAACCCCCGGTGTTCAGGGTAGGGATAATCAGGGCAGCACGGACCTGGCTGAGAGGACAGGATACATGTGTATATCCACACTTCAGTGCCTCGGTGATATTGTGGTTTCTGCAAGCCCAGCAAAAGGATAGCTCAAGTCCATTCAGAAAACACGGATCCCTCTACATGACACCAAGCTACTGGGCAACATCCATGCTTTCTCACAGAGTTCCATAACAAATGCTTTTGAAGAGTACAGTTATTAAATCACAGCTCAGTAGTAAGAAATACTTACTCTTTAGTGCTGGTTAATCTGTGATTAGGTATTGGAGAAATACATGGTGGGAGCAGGCATGAGGCTGAGGTGTCCTCCAGACGCTGTTTCTTGGTTTCACCAAATGTATCCAAGCTTTCAGACTGCTTGAACAAAACAAGAACAGCTTAAAAAATGCAGCATCTAAGCACAAATTCACCTTACCATTAAGAGAAAGTCAAGAATCTCTGCATATTTCCTTTGTAGTAGTAGCAGCTAAAATACTGATATCTAAGAGAAGTGAAAATAACTAAAAAAAAAAAGCCCTAAATGTGGTGATCTGTGTTGCAAACACATGACTAAGTTATATAACAACTAACCCAGCTGAATAATTGTAAAGCAAATGCCTCACTTTACTACAGTGTGCTTCTGTATTGCATCATAATGAATAAATAATCAAGATCTCAGGACCTGATCCTGCAAAATCTTATTCACATGAGTATCTTTTACTCATTAATATACTTGAAGTCAATGAGACAACTTTAATGAGTAAGGATTACTCAGATGACTGAGAGGCTGCAGACCTGAGCCCTAAAGTGGTCGTGATTAGCAAGGGGTAGATGGTTCAAAATTTACCTTGACAGATTCCCTGTTGCATGACCTCAGTGCCTGAACTAAGAAGATACAAGTAAAGCTGATTACTGCTCTGTCACTGGAACCTTCATACCGTCTCTCAAGCTCATGCGCTTGTGCCTTAAATAAATCTTTAAATAAAATGATTTTGAAACCCAAATCAGCCTCTTCATGCCATGTTTTAAACACGTGCAGCACAAACCCTAATTGACTTGCTTCCTCCTGCGTCACCGTGAGCAGCGATACTGATGAGCATGCAACAACCAAAATGGAAGGGAACGGTCTATTTTAATACTCAGCTGAGTATTTTCATTCTAGCGGAACGCCCAAGCACCCCAGAGAGTGTACCTTTCCATCCTGGCAGTTCCCGATCCAGAGTCCCAGCTAATGCAGTGAGGAGGTTCCCCCAGCTCTTTTAGATAACCCATCATTTTCCTTGAGCCCCAGGTTTAGCTACCAGTACTGTAGTCTTCTTCTGGCCGGGATTCTTCCTGCCTATCGCCCCACTGAGTTAGCAATTCTACAGTTATTAACGTATTATTCGCATAAACCCCAGCACACGTGCATGCACACAAAATACACATTCACAAAATGCCTTTCTTTCTGCATAATTTTAATTCATAGGCCAGAGTAAAACTAGAGATTCAGCTCCTGCAGACCTTACTCGTGACTATTCCCACTTAAGTCAATGTGAGTATTCACAGGAGTAAGGGCTGCAAGCCTTTGTCATGCACTAACTCCCTCCTTCTATCATCAGACTACTCTAAATCAGCATTTTAATGCAGTTCAGGAGGCCAATAGAACTGACAGCTGAAGTCACATTTCCAATGATTTATAAAATTTGGGGTATAAAAATCTTATATGATGTCTTTTCTCGGAGAGACCAGTGCATAACCATTTCAGCTGGAAAATCCCTCTACAAAAATTCATTTATGATATAAAACCTTCCTTTCTTTTCTGAAAGTACATTTTAGTTTGAAGCATACTGTCATATCCCACAAGAGAGGGTACCCTTGGGCATAAATAACATAAAACACATGATAAAACATAGTCCCTTAAGTCCAAATATATTCGGCGTTGCAGGTAATTGCAATGGGGGAGCATCTAGTTAAGCAAATCATATTTCTATAAATCACATTTGTTTATATAACAAAATTATATTTTTAAAGTCAGAATTCACCAGTGGCATAAGCCAGCACAACTCCATTGACTTGAATGAAGCAGTGCCTAAATCAGTGGTGAATCAGCTTGTAACTCTCCAGACAATAAAAATCTGCCTTCTAAACAGAAGTCACATTTTCTGGTTACACTCAAACCTCAGTAATTTGCACTAGTTCTTGGGAATCCCACTGCAAATTACTGAACATTGCATACGAATGGGAAAGTGAGCAATCACAATGGAAAAGCACAGAAGACACATTACCAAACATACATTGTTCATTGATTTTGACAGTTAGAGTTTGGTTTTAAATAGTTTATGATGAAAATTCACAATGCACTGGTAAATGTAGTATAGCATCTTTTGTAAAAAAACAATCATGTCTTAGTAATCGGATACCTCTCTACAGAATTGTTTCTTCAATTAAATCTTTGCGGAGAGGTTCTGGGTCAGATATGAAGAAATGCAGACGACTGAGGTTTAGGGTGACCAGACAGCAAGTGTGAAAAATCGGGACGGGGGGGTAACAGGAGCCTAGATAAGAAAAAGACCCAAAAATCGGGACTGTCCCTATAAAATCAGGACATCTGGTCACCCTATTAAGGTTCGATCTGGTACCTACCCAGCTGACACACGGATATGGAGTGGTTTCCCTTGGACTATAAAAATTACTTACCTTGTGCTTCCTTTTGGATTTTGTGGAGGGCTTTTCAGCTGCTGCTGTGGGGGACTCTCGAGATTGTCGCCTGTGCTTCACATTTGCCTCTCGTGGTTCAGTTTTCACAGTCACTGTCTCACAAGGCTCTTGTCCAGGTATTCTAGAGAGTAAACTAAGATCTATTTTCACCCAGAGGGATTTGAGTTCTTCATATTCCCTCAGTGGGGACAGAAGTTCATTTTGCACAATTGGGATGGGTGAAAAGAGTTGTTCCTCTAAATCATTGCTGGTCTGGTCTATTGATGTGTTGCTGCTGTTGCTAGTTAAACTACTTACGCTGAGGATGTTGTTACTGGAGTCCTTTACTTTGATGCCATTGGCAGGCCCACTGAAAGCTGGTAATATTTTAGCCTGCAGGCTCTCTTCCTGGTCTGTGTTTGAATCAGAAGTGGACGAATCGGTTTCAATAAATTCACGGGATTTTGGGACAGTTTTGCTAGGGCCTCTGTACTTTTTCTTCTCAGAAGCAAGTCCTGTGCTAGTCCTTGGTTCTTTTCTTGGAGCTGTCTTTCCAGCTGCTGCTTTTGTGCGAACCTTTGGTTGCTCTGGTGGTTCCTGTGTATCTTTTTCTTTGGGAGTGTTGCTCGTATTATTTGGTTTGGGCCAGTTATACTCTTCTACACTGGAAGTCCTTTCTACCTTTTTGGGTTGCTTTTTCCCAGGAGTCCTTTGTGAATTTGGTTCATTATGAGCTGGTGACTTCTGCTTGGAGCTTTTTGCCTCTGGAGTTTTCTGGGCAACTCGTGGTTTGGCTTTCTCCCGGATGGGACTACGGATGGCCCTGTCTTTGGAATCGGTCTGGGGCAGACTGTTATTAAGCTTCCCTTTGTTTTGTCCTTCAGTCTGTTGGCTGCTTTGAGACTGAGAACTGTTCTCACTATGAGTCTCATTTTGGTTGTTGATAATGGTTTTGTTATGGGGATTCACTTTATTTAGCCATTTATCCAGCTGCCACTTGTTTGTTGAGGGAGGTTCAGGCTAGATCGAAGAATGATAGAGAACAAATCTTAGAGAAGCAATGCATTTTAGTTTAAACCACAACTACATTTTTAACACAGCCTTTTTATTTCAGTCAACCAGTGGTTATTGCTACTTTTACTATAGTATTTATGGTTAATTAGGCTTCCTTATCTAGTTTACAACGTGGCCCTGGAGAAATTTAATACAATGAAAAAGTTAACCAGGTCCCTGAAGATGTATTTTTTGTCATGTTGCCTTTCCTTAGTCCCAGACAAATACTATGCCAATAAAATCTTCTCTGGTACTGTGCAAAAATCTAAATATTTCTCTGAAGTAACTGAAATGTGGACCAGAAGGTTTTCCTCAAAGCTAAAATGAGTTTGTGGATCATGTGTTTGATAGTATAAAGGGAGAAGAAAGCAAACAACAGTAAACAGAATAGGACTTCTATGTTTTCTGAAGGATAAAAGGATTTGGCTTTCAGTGACAAGGCTTTTTCCTGGGAGTGTGCTGGGAGAAGGGGCTTGAATTCATAGCTTTACCTCTGGAGTTGCGCTGCGTGACTCTTCGTTACACTCACTATCACTGGAGCTGCTTTCACTGTCAGAATCGGACTCGGAGCTGCTCTCGGACTCACTGGAGCTCCCAGAGCCTCCGCTGGAATGTGCTAAAACTGCATTGTGGGCTGTCTGCAAAGGAAGGCCACTGTGGGGAAAGACAGATGTTCAGTTGAAAATGCTATTTGACCAATTTTTTTATTTTAAAAGTCTAACCTAGGAAAACTGATGGTGATGACCTTGGTACTTTCTGTACTCACTTCATTTTGACTCCACAAAGTCTCAAATAGGAATTTTGCTCAGTAAGGACTGAAAGATCCAGCCACCATTTGTAAATACTTTGGATTTATGCTTCATGGGACACATTTATGATGCTGTTAATAATAAATAATGATAATAACAACAACCCAATGAGAAACAGCTTAGTGCCACAAACCTGAGCTTATTAGCGTGACGGTTGCAAAAACTAACGCTCATACTTAAATAACGTACAAACGCAAAAAATGGTCTCTTCATTTTTTGTCAGTACATTTATAATTGATGTCCAAATGAGAGACATTAGGCAACTAATATTGGACATAATGCTTTATTTTAAATGAACGCTTTACACTGTAGGATACAAAAGCTACATATTTATGACAACCCTCCAGAGGTTCCACGGAGTCTTTATTTGTAGGTTTTTCCACCATTGCTTGTGACCATGTAGTAAGGACATGGAGCTCCTGTTGGAAATGAACATTCCTAGAGCACTTACTTTTCAGCACTCCCCCACTCCCCTTCCAATTTATGAAAAGACCTTCTGGTGTCATCTTTTTCAGCATTTATTTTAACACCAAGGGGTGTAAAGGAACCCCGTTTTTAGTATTATGGAAGTTTGCCAATGAGAGCCTTTAAAAACTCATTTTTAATTTTCAGATTGTTCTCAGAGAGATAACCATAAGATTTTATGTCTGTTTAACTGATCTATACTGCAGCTGATTGATTTTAAATTTGGTGAAGCTGACAAAGCAAAGTGCTTGAAAACTGACACAATTTGCTAGTACTCCTTTATGGGTATCCAATACTTCACCTTAATATATCAGATGATGTGTGAATCCCAAACAGACACATCTTTGCAAGCCTAGGAGTTTTCTGTGAGCAATAATCCTTATTTTACCCTCTCTTAAATTTCTAGTCTCCTTTTTTCCAAGGACTCCAGCCATGTATGGAAGTGCTCTCCCTGACCCCAATCAAACCAGGTCAGTGTAGGTGAGTACATGAGGAACCCTCACAAGGAAGATGCAGTAACCAATCCACTTGGACGGGGTGAGGTCCATAAAAATTCTTTGTCTGATTCCATTCCATTATATTCGGTGGAAATGTTGCCCCTGACTTCAGTGGCAGCCATATCTACCCCTTAATTCTTCCCTCTTTCTAACTTACTTTCTCTTTCCACCCATGTACTTAGCTGTTTGTACACCCAATACGTCACCCCATGGCTGGGAAGGTAATTATCTCTTTAAGCATTGCAATGTCCCTCCCCTCTCACCACTAGTGGGAGTGGAAAAGTCTGCTCACAGCATGCCCTCCCATCCTTAAAAAGATTCCTCTTCTAATCTAAACATTAATGATTACCTCTCAAGTGAACTATGCAGATGAAAAGGGCCCTTCTTGGACAGGAAAGAAAAACATTCCAAATGAAGTTGTAACTTGCAAGTTTCAAGCATGCTAGCAACATGGCTAATTTAACGATGCATGTAATAAACGAACATGTATGTGCACCACTCCCCTCTGTTGGATGAAATCAGAACAGTCGAGATTTGCATTACAGCTCCTTTTTTAATAGCTAGTGCAGATTCTCCTTTGGATCTAGAGATAGAGATTGATGCTTTCTGGAACTGAAGGGTCTAATCATCTATCCCTGACATAGCCGTTAAGGCTTGAGTAGCCACAGTTTCCAGTATAGCAGCAACCATCAAATTCCTAAGTGATCATGAACTTATCACAATATTAACAAATTGTTTCTCACTTGTCACTGACCCAGGTATGAGCACCAAACTTTACTCACTTTGGCCCTTATTTGGGAAAGCATCCCTAGTCAGGAAAAGTGCTTATTCCTGTTGAAGTCAAGGTGACTTAAGCCCATGCTTATAGTTAAGAACACGTTAAAAGTACTTTGCTGAATTGAGGCCTAAGAATGGAGGTTCCAGAAATGCAGGATGAAAGTCTGATCAGGTATCCGCTCTGCCATTTTAATAGTTTTGTTATATTTACAAATGTGTCTTATGTCCACTGACAAAACATCTGGGTGCTTTGTGGTTCATTATCAAACAAACTATTCACTTGGGTAGTGACAGATCCCTAACTTTAGTTGCTCATTAAATGCACAAAAGTATTTTTAAAAACCCAACCAAAAATCCAGCCAAACCAAACCCAACCCAGGAAATTTCACTCCAATAAATTAATAGTAGAACCGGTGAAAAAAAATAAAATCACAAGAACATTTTTACCCACCAGAAAAAAAAAATGGGTTAACCAACATCAAAATTTTAGGAATATGGTGATTTTGACCATTTTTTAATGACTTTTTTGGGCATTACTGAATTTGAAAATGAATTAGACATTTTGTGCTTCATTTCAATTTTTGCAAACTCCAAAATTCCAGTTTTCCTTTTCAGTTTTGGGATTTTGTTTTGGGGAGGGGGACGTTCCCTCTTGTGACAAAAATTAATTTTTCAATTTTTTCCCCTGCTTTCTAACTAGTAAAATACAGAAAACAGTAAGAAAGTGTTGGAATATGAGGAAAAACCTGCTTTCCAACTAGAAAAAGGGGGAAACAGTAAAAATGGGTGACAACTAGGTTTTTCCCACCACATCACACTTTCCACCTTTCCCCCTGCTTTCCAGCAGAAATAAGGTAAGAAAAGGGAGAGAAAAGGGGACAAATCCATGAAAATCTCAAAACTGAATGGGAAAACCAAAATTTTTCAGTCTCCAAAAATCAAAATAAACCACAAAATGTTGACATGTCCATGTGATAATAAATACTTTCATCTGAAAAAGTCAAAATGTTTTGGATTGACATTTCTGAATTGAAAATTTTTAGAACTTTTTGTTTTGTGAAAAGTTTCAGTATTTCAAATTTTCATCCCCATTCAGGATGGAAACAAATGTTGAAACCTCACAATTTTCTGACCTGCTGGTATAATTGGCCAGATATATTTATGAGGAAATATGGAAGCTTTATGTGATGATCTTAGGGTTCCCAAATATGGTTCTGATTGAATGACATAGAGCAAATGAAATAATAAAATAATAATAATAATACCTTGCTTTTATCTAGTGTTTTTCCTCTGTAGAGATCAAAGTGCATTACCCAGGAGATAAGCACCATTATCCCCATTTTACAGATGGGGAAACTGAGGCATAGGGAGTTGACATGACTTGCCCAAGGTCAATCAGCTGGCCAATGGCCAAATCAGAATTATAGTCCATGTCTCCCGAGTCTCAGGTCTGTGCTCTACACCTTAGAAATGCTCTGTTGATGGCAGCGGAAAGTTCACTCTATTTTATATCTGATATAATGGATAAAAACTCCTACAATGGATCAAAATGGAAGAGGCTGGTCTCTCAGTCGCCAGATCTCAGATCATTCAGGCCTTTAAACGTAACCTATACTGTGAAGTGTATTTGGAAGTGAATAGGTACTGTAGCCAGTACGTGCACATCTAAGACATGTACGTGAGGTCTGTAACTGTGACAAGAAACTCAAAGAGCAAGAACAAAACCATGGAAATAGATGTCAGACCCAACCTGGCCTTATTTTCTTTCTTGTTGCACACCGTTCCCAGAGAAGATCTCATGGGTGAAACGTTACTGAATAACATAGCTGGGCAAGCTTGCAGGAGGGACTGAACAGACTCAAAATAATGTTTTTTCTTACAAAACAACAATGAGGTCATATTTGTCTTTAATCTAGGCTAATCAGATTATGCCTTGGCTACATCAGGCTGTTTGATGCTGCAGACATCATTACCAAACCAGATTTTTTTTAAAGTAAACGTATTCATTTTTCATCATGTAGTTTGCATTTAAGAGTAAACTTATGCACACAATCAGATAACACCTGAAATGCCTCTCCTAACATCTCACAAAGCTAAAGATAAAGAACATCTTGCATATAGCTCCACGCACAATCACCTTCTAACAATGCTGTTCAGCAGAAGAGAAGAATGTATACAGACCTTTCACACATACAAGTGAATGGGGAAAAAAACCCCTCATTTCCAAGGGTGAGATGAGTTTAATGGAGAGATTATAGTTCCTTTTTAAAAAAATAAAAATAAAAATCTGCCTTTCAGTGAAAAAATATTGGTTAGTTTGATCTCTCCCCTGAGGCCACTTTTGGCTCTAAGCCTAGAAAGTGGTTTTCTATAAAGATTCTGGGGCTGATCCTGAAAACATTTAGTCAAGGGAGTAGTGCTTACTTGAGTGGGACTGACTCACGTTGAGTATGGACTGAACAAACTGAGGTTTGCATCTGTAAGAGAAATGCAAAGCAAGCTTTGCTGTGTTGCTAGTTTCCAGCCTCAGAATGCCAGCCCGGATGAGGTTTGAAACTGATTTAAAGCATTAACAGGAAGCAAGCCCTCAGAGTGACTAGAGGAAGCAGAAAGCTTTGGTATTTGGGCCTCTGAGCTGTTGTTTTCCAGTAGATGCTGAGTGTTCCCTCTGTCTCTGAATATTTACAAACTACGTTTCTGTCTCATTGGAACAACAACAACAAAAAAATGCTGCTGCTGCACAAAAGAATGAAACACGGTCTGGGCAAAGCACGTGCAAATAAAAGACAGTCAATTACTATTGTTTGTGATTGTAGGCCCCAGGGACCTGCTATGCAGACACAGAGTGAGAGACAGTCCTTGCCCCAAAGAGCTTTCAGTGTGACCAGACAAAGCAAATACTGGAAGTATCATACATCTCTGGCCTTGGAACTGAACCCTGCTCTCTGAAGACCCAGTTGAGTGCCTCTCAAGTTAGCAGGACAATGTGCTTGGTCCTATTTTTCAGTTTATTCTTCCTTTACCACATGATCCTATCCCAGGGGGAGGCAACCTATGGCACATGTGCCAAAGGCGGCACTCGAGCTGATTTTCAGTGGCACTCACACTGCCCGGGTCCTGGCCACCGGTCAGGGGGGCTCTGCATTTTAATTTAATTTTAAATGAAGTTTCTTAAACATTTTAAAAACCTTATTTACTTTACGTACAACAATAGTTCAGTTATATGTTATAGACTTATAGAAAGAGACCTTCTAAAAATGTTAAAATGTATGACTGGCACGCGAAACCTTACATTAGAGTGAATACATGAAGACTCGGCACAGCACTTGTGAAAGGTCGCCGACCCCTGTCCTATCCCAATACTCTGCACTCTAGCTGCACCCTGCAGGGAAGCAGATTGTGAACTGCCTGCACCATGACAAGTGACTGCAGAAGTGGGTTTACTGAGAAGAAACAGACACATCGGGCACAGTGCTGATAAGAGGCTCTTTATGACAGCAGAGGCAGCGCTATAGGTATATGCTCCTAGTCATTGCTACTTACACATTGCAGGCCTGATTCCCTACCTATTCATTCACTCCAGCTCTAAGTGAGACTAATGCCATTGGAGTTACACCCACAGTGTAGCTGACAGCAGGACCAACCCCTCTGACTCCATCTTCTGGCACAGACCATCACGGACACATCTGTGGTTGCCTACCAGAGCAGCTGGCAAGCATGAGGTGTACACAGGTGGTCAATGGATGAAGCACACAGACAGGGACTCTGGAATCAGGTAGGAGGGAAACTGATCTTTGTTGTTGGCCTCCAGCAGCTTTCATCCATTCCTCCCCTGCCAGCCCCATGATCTAGTTTTCTCTTTGTTGGTGCATGTGGGGAAACTCCCTGCCACAAATTTTTACAGCGTATGAGTGTATGACACCTCATGTGTAACTTGATACTCAGCATTGTGGTGGTGAGCACAAAGTACCTGAAAGAAAAGGCCCTATGGAGCAAACCAGGCACCAGCATCTAGAAGTGGGTTACTGGACCAGTTGATCTCAAGGGTCTAAGGCAGAGAGTTGCTGAACTGTCTTGAATGGAAGTTGCAGCTATGCAGCTATCTTAAGACCAGGCCTTAAAATCCACTGCTGCGGTTTCAATCCTGGTGCTACGGCAAAGTTATCCAAAACACCAACATTATTTCTCTGCAATTGGTGCTACAGGTGATCTGCTTAAATTTTTAAATTCCCACTTCCACTTCATCTGTTCTCAAAAGTCACCAATTCATTTTCCAAACACCCATCGAAGCAGCAGCGGAGTTATCATGTGCACGGCTTACTATTCTGCATGGAAAATGTGCAATTCAAACATTCTTTTTTCACCAAGACTGTTCTTATATTATTTTCAACATATCATTTACTCTAATATTTTAATAAATGACTTTCATGACTAAACCTGGTAGTTACAACAAGATAATGTCTGATTCTAAAAATCATTAACCTCTAATATGTGAAATAATCAACTCCATAGTGTGTAAATATATTTATCTTTTAAAAAAGCAGTTGTGTAACTTCACACTACTGTACTGAAACTCCTTAAATGACAAAAATGAGCAACAATGTCTAAGACATCTGCCTACATTTTTCACCTATCACACTTAGCTGCATTAACTCCTGTGAAGAGAATTTAGCTAAGGGTATGTCTATATTACCCGCCAGATCGGCAGGCAGCAATCAATCCAGCAGGGGATCGATTAATCGCGTCTAGTCTAGATGTGATAAATCGACTCCCAAGAGCTCTCCCCTCGACTCCTGTACTCCAGCGCTACGAGAGGCACAGGCAGAGTCGATGGGGGAGCGGCAGCAGTCAACTCACCATGGTGAAGACACCACGGTAAGTCGATCTAAGTATGTCAACTTCAGCTACATTATTCACATAGCTGAAGTTACATAACTTAGATTGATCCCCCTCTCAGTGTAGACCAGGGCTAATTGACTAGAGATTCTACAACGGGTTTATTCACCAAAAGTATTTTTTTTAGGAATCCCAGAGGAGTGATAAACTGACCACTTGTTCAATCATACTCTGTGAAATCAAATGTAAATATCTGAGAAAACAGATTGCTGCTGGAAGTGGGAAAATGTATATGGGACTTGACTAGGGAGTTAATGGTACATCAATGCCAGGAATGAATTTTCACAAGGAGCATTGGGTCTTGGAAGTGACCTAATTGTTGGCAAAGTTGAACCAAAAGAATTAGTAAAAGCAGCAAAGATGCATCCGATGAAGTGGGTATTCACCCACGAAAGCTCATGCTCCAATAGGTCTGTTAGTCTATAAGGTGCCATAGGATTCTTTGCTGCTTTTACAGATCCAGACTAACATGGCTACCCCTCTGACAAAAGAATTAGGACAGATGTTTGTATAGAAGAGAAGACTGTAGATGTGAGAGAAAGGCTGGTCTTATGGTTCAGGGCCCTGGACTGGAATCAGAGAATCTCCCCTCAGTTCCCACTCCAAAAATGGGGATAATAATACTTCTCCTACCCTTTGTCTGACTTTGTCTAGTTAGACCAGTGGTGAGCAACCTGCGGCCCATGGGACGTGCCAGCAGCCGCTTCCCACAACTCCCATTGGCTGGGAACGGCAAATGGCAAACCTTGGCCACTGAGAGCTGCAGGTGGCTGTGCAAATGTAAACAAACTGCCTGGCGGCAAACGGCAAACCTTGGCCATTGAGAGCTGCAGGTGGCTGTGCAAATGTAAACAAACTGTCTGGCGGCCCACCAGCGGATTACTCTGTTTTCGGGTCACATGCGGACCATGGGCCACAGGTTGCCCACCACTGATCTAAACCATAAGCTCTTGGGGGCTATGTTTATGGGCCCCAATCCTGGTTGAGGCCTTTGGACACTATCATAATACAGTAATAATGGGCCAGATTATGATCCCCTTACTCATACTGAGGACTGCCATAACTCTGTAAGCACTTCCCATTTACTCTACTTCGTTCTAGTGGGAGTGATTGAGGAGTAAACCGCTAACCAGAGTAAGAGTTTCAGAATCTTCACCCAAAAAGTCTATCTATAGAGAACAATCGCACAAATCTCACAGATGTTACTTGTGTGAATTCTGTGCAAATGTTTAAGAAAAAGTTTCCTTGGATATTCCAGTAGATAATACTGAGACATCTTGCTGATTAATATTTAGTGTCAGAATTTAATACTGTAACTGTTCAATAATGAAGTTTTATTTTATTTCTATTCCTACCCCATTATCAGAAAGTAATATGATTTTCTAATTTGAAAGGGAGCTGTCACGGTTTTTATAATGAATTGCTCATGTCTGTATCTCCAAACTTATATATGGCATCCATGAGATTTTTTTTTTAAAGGAAGGATCACTCTGAATGATTTGTTCACTGCCTTCTCATTGGTTAGTATTAAATTATTTATTGCCTAGCTGGCTGGACTCAAATCTAAACTTTCAAAGATCAGGCTGACACAGGATTTGAAACCTGTTTTAAGCCCCTATTAAAGTATTAATCAGTACCTAGCCGCAGTGAAATGAAATAAGGTGTGGAAATTGTTGCTTTAGCTAACATTAGTGCATAAGAAGACATCATTTATGACACCTCTGTCAAGCCAAAAAACATGAAGAAGGAAGGCATCTATAATATGCTATTCAGGATGTGGCAGCTGATCTGCCTGGATCAATCCTGAACACTGTAATGCAAATATGAGTTCTGATTTATTTTGAGGAGGAAGATAATTTATAATATGTGGAGTGTAAAAAGTCACACTCTCATTTTATTGTGTTCAAAAGCAACTGTTTTAATCAAAGACTGTTTATAACAAGGCTGATAGAGTTACCGAAACAGATTTTTTTTATTCATATACATAAGGATCTTTTGTACTTTCAGCTTTTAAGACCATAAAAAGGATAGTAAAGATGAAAGAAGTAAAAAGAATGACAGAACTAACTCCTGTGAGCCACAATCTATGTCAAAGCAGAACTAAAGTGATTGACAGCTTGCATTAGTAATGAATAGAGCAGGGAAAAGCTGCCAAGAATCCATAACAAGGTTAAGCCTTCCAATAAAGAATTACATTAGCCACAAATCCTAGGTGGAACTGTGTGTACACATTTGCAGTGTGACTTTAACCACAGTACTGCTCCTACTGCCAACTCTTATCTAGACCTTACTGCTAGTTTTAGTTTTGGTCTGTGATGAGTTCTTGCTCTTAATCATACCTATATTAAAAATATAGACACAACACATCAAATTACCTGGGAAAATACAAACAAACGAAGAAGAAAGTGAATTCTAATATCACAGTCCTAATGGCAACCATAAAAGAGTTTTGAACTATTGCAATCAGAACCGCTCCCCCCTCTCCTTCCAGACTGTTCTTACACATACTTGACATATATAAGGGAATTCTGCACCCCATATCCTTGCTTTGTGCATGCAACTCCCACTAACCTCAGGGCTGGGAAGCTACTTTGAAGGCGTGATATGATCCTGAGAATACAATACCATATAGTCTTCTTAATATGCAAAATCCTTGAATTCACGTGTCAATGGATATTATTTGTTAGATGCCCCAAAGTGCTACTGTTTGGCTGGGATTTAGCAGAACAAGAATGCTGTCACACCATGACACATTAACGTCAAATGGGACCATTTTATTATATAAATATGAACACACAAATTTCCACCACATCAAACTCGATGTATATATTGATACATAGATCTAATTTCTCTTCCTCAGTGTTTGCTGTGGATCTTCTGTGTAAATATATATATTCTAATTCATACACAATAATTCATAATTTAAAGTGAATATAGAGTGTCAGCATGGGTTTAATGCGGCACTTATTATAACAAAGAATCCAAGTATGTTTGTGAGAAAATACACCTCTACTCCGATATAACGTGACCCGATATAACATGAATTTGGATATAAGGCGGTAAAGCAGCGCTCCGGGGGTGTGGGACTGCGCACTCTGGTGGATCAAAGCAAGTCTGATATAATGCGGTTTCACCTATAATGTGGTAAGATTTTTTGGCTCCCGAGGACAGCGTTATATCAGGGTAGAAGTGTACCTTCATTTCCCCTTTTGGGGTGGACATATAATGGCAAACCTTAATTCTACTTCTGTCGCATATGGCCTGAACTTGGACATAAGACTGAAAATCAGCTAAATCGTCCATGCATGCATGTATAGGAACAGCTTCAGATTTCACATGATGCATTTTAATACAGTTAAATATATTTGGGACCGGAACTGAGCTTCTATGACTCAGTGTTAACAGAACTGGGGCCAAGTGTCTATTCTGCCTTAGTGCCAAGGAAATACTAATGGAATAATTCTGTATTTATTGACTGCATTGTGGATTATGATTTTCAATCCCTTTAAGAAGGCAAAAATCCAAAATATACAGTGACAACTATGGAGACAATATGTAGAGTTGGTCAGCATTTTTTACTGAAAAATATTCCCATTGGAAAATATGTTTTCAACAAAATTTTCCTTAGAAACAGCAATTTTGATTAAATAAACACCAAAACTCTGTTTGAATCAACATTTTGAAACAAACCAAAACCTTTTGTTTTGATTTGACTGGTTTAATTTCAGTTTTCCATTTTCAGTTTTTGAATTTGTAGGGGTTTTTCCCCTCTGAATTCTCTCTCTTTTTTGTTTTCCCGAAAGCGGGAAAAGGTTAAAAAAAGTGTGCAAAAATGGGGGGAAAATACTTTTCACACCTACAGACAGAGTGTGTGAGAAAGTTGGATGATTTGGCAATGGAATGTACACTATAGAACGCTTCCAATATTTAAACCATTTTTAAAATCAGAAATTGTATAAAGCTAGAGAGTGAGGTGCTGATTTCTGCACTGCCTTACACCACATATGGTCACTCACACTACATAGATTCTCTGTCCTTTGCAGTGGCCTCTTTGTACTGTTCTGGTGGCACATAACTTCAGAAGCCTACTGCAGAGTTACTCGCCATGGGGAATCTCTGGGTGGCATACAGCCAATGTAGCCATTCCTATGCCGTAGGGGTATGTCGGCCTCTTGCAGGCTGTTGCAGCTGTCACTGTTTAGAAAAGCCCTCAGACTGCCATAAGCTCTGCAGTGACCAAAATGGACCCTTGCTATTCTCAGGATGGGGAAAGGGGGAGACCGTTGTAAACCTGGCCACAATGACGGATTGAGCCCTTAGCAAAGTTGGTGTAAAACACTACCACCATCAGAATCTTCCACACATTTGTAACAGTGGTAGAGTTCTAAACCCATTATGCACAGAGGTAAATGACTATACAAGGTGCTAGGCAGTGGAGGATCAGAGGCTGAATGCAACTGTGCAGTGTTGCTAGCAGTTGTATATTAAAGGAATTAAGGCATAAATAGTGCCACACTTCCCTCAACATGACATTATTATTATGCTGCCTTTGTGGGGAAAGGTGGTCTTGTGGTTATGCATCGGCCGCGGACTTAAAATCTTGGGTTCAATTCCTGGTTCTCCTACAGACTTCCTGTGTGACCTCAAGCAAAATATTTCTGCTCTGTTCTTCAGTTCCCCATTTGTGAAATGGGGAGAACAGGCCTCTCTTTGTTCATAGGGGACTTAGGCGGTGATAGTAAATACATTTATGATTGTCAAGACCATAAATATTATTGATAACAGGGGCCACAGAAGTACAAAGAAATGAATGAAAACACATTAGACCTTAACTTTGCTGGTACTGCTCTTAATTATACATAAGAAGTCACCAATAGCAATAATGAGCAATCATTCTGAAATACTGTTTTCTTTTTTGAAAAAGAAAACAGTATTTCTATGCAAATTATGAATTTGTAGGATACATTCAGACCTCTTTTCAGATGCAGGGACACACACTATACTTCAGGACATGTGAATTAAGTCTCTCATCAAGGAGAAATCTGTCTTGTGAAATATTAATTTAAGCAAATGTTGAAACAAAGGAGTCCTCCTGACAAATTAAAACTGGAGTGAAAAATTCCAACTGGAGTGAAAAAATAAATTTTCTCTATATTTCATATTAACCTCTAATCAGTCTGAAATCTGTTTTTTGCCTAATATGAGCTACTTTTATGGCTGATGATTTTTTTTCATTTGCGTAATAAATCACTTGATTGATAAAAAAAAAGTATTCAAGCTATTTTGAATTAAAGATCATCTTGAAGGACGTGACACTAAAAACAGAGCTAAATCTTTTGGCTGCATCCACTGCTAATTATGACATCCATACACATTATGAACAAGAGGATGTTTCCTCTAATGATAAATAGACCTGAATATCCTTCCCAACATTCACTATAAATCACAAAAGACTATTAATAAGCAGTCAGAAAAAATGACAGTTACTACAAGAATCTGCTCCCATACTTTGCCTAATACTATCAGTGTCATGTTTAAATCTGACATCTTAAATCTTCTACAAGAAAACCCTTTAAGTCAAAAGGCTCAGCTATTTTAAACAGAATTTTCTAGCTCTGTTATTTTGAATGACAGCAAAGGAAATACAGGATCTTTAATCCCGTAACCTTATCTGACTGAAAATCTTGCCTGCCAGCTAATATTTGCAATTCCCATCAACACCAAATTAATGGCCAGATCTTGCAAGATAAAGAGTGGCCATCCTCACTGAAAGGTGGTGAGCACCCTCATGTGCCACTGATATCACTGGGAGTTGAGGATGCCCAGCACCTTGTGTGACTGAGCCCCGAAGGTAAAACGATACAACTAAAAGGATCACATTCCCATAGGCACACTGGGAACCGACTTGAACCCAATCTCACCTCACCTTTCATTTAAGAGGCAAAGACTAATTGTGGTTGACAGGAGTAAAACAGTCTTAACACAGGAGGCCTTATAAAAGTGTTACTGTAATACACTGTACTAACCATGACACTGTGTGCATTTTTAATCCAGACTGAAAGAAACCGGAACGCCAGTCCTCTGGTATGAAAAAAACCAGAGCTAGTTAAAATCTGCCCAGAAAAGAACAGAAAGCAAACATACAAATTCCCCAAAGAGCCAATCAGGAGACAGAGAAAGTCCATTGCTCTGTAAATCTGACGACAGAGTGGGGTTTTGACATTAGGATGCTGACAGACTTCGAAAATATACATTGCCCAATGAGTTTATATAAAACAAAATACCTGGATCAGCCTATAGGGTTAGCTCATTTATATCTGCATTGACCCTGGTCATTACAACCACTGGTTAATCTGTTTTCCTTCTGAATTCTGACATTCTTTCCCCACAAGTGAATGCATCTAAATCACTCATGTATTTATTCCTCAAACCAATGAGTGGCTATTGCATCAATAATGAAAGTTCGAATGCATGGAGGTGGGCAAACCCTGCAGAGACCTAGACTGCCGGAGGAGATGGAAGAAAATAAGCAAGGGAATGCTCTCTCAAACTTCTTATTGTTTTTAACGTGATAATCATGCCTTTAGTAAGGTGCAAATGTGCTTTTCACACATCTGCCCAGGCAACTTCAATCTTTGATACTCCAGCGTAGCAGGGTGGTTAACTGCCTGTTATCTGAGATTTGGGGGTTCTCTTGTTTGTTAATGACGAAAGTCAGAGATGGTGTATGGTTCAGTCAGCAAGAGAAATTGGGAAAAAGTAAACAATTATTTATTTATTTTCTGTATTAATGTATAGATTGTCCTTCTCACAATCTGAACTGTATAGCAGATGTCACAGAGAATGAAACAAAATTAGCCCAAGCTTAGGTTCAATGCTCAAAAGCTGGCCAAAGAAAACCAAAGCTTCCACAAAAATGGAAGGCAGAGCAAAACAATCAAAGGTGGGCTAACCTGAATAGAACAGTCCGGCACCAAGCTGCTATGACAACCCAAGGGGAATTCCGATGGAAGGAGATCAGGAGATTGGGTCTCAAAACCAAGAAGTCTCTGCCCTAGACATCAGACCTCAGTTGTTTTGCAGGGTGTAAGCAGATTGGGGGGAGGCAGGACACAGGGGCATGTACATGCACCCACACACCAACAAGATTACTCTGTGTATCACAAGGACTTGTTCTGCAGAGTTTTGAAGCTCTGTAACGGTTATTGAGGATCTGAGAAGCAATACATGGTTCTTCATACCCTTGGAACAAGTTATCATGACCTTGTACATCCAGTCTGTTATTTCCTTCTTTATTTTTAAAAATGAAACAATCATCAGATGATATTGCCCATATAAATGAGTCACTCAAAAGAAGCTGAGAGAAAATGTGAGGCTCACAGCCTTCGTTTGGTGTAGTGAAAAGAAATCTTTGCAGAGTGCTATTCATTGCATACATTTTCCCAGGCTGAAGTGCAATGTTTGTAGGAATCAGTTGGCATAGAAAGTGGTTCTTTGCACCAGCATACTGGCAAGGGGAGTTTCACATGGCAGAGTTCTGAAGCTGAAAGTTTTACATGATAGTTTTGAAGGTGAAAGGAGTTTTTTTTTTTTAAACCGGGAATTGCAAATCAGGATTTATCATGTAGATTACAGATGGACTCAAGAGCAGCCATTCAGATCCAGGTTTTGAACAACACAGGGTGCAGATCAGGGTTCAGACCCATCCTGAATATAAATTTAAAATAAATGCAATACATGGTAATACCATACATATTACAAGGTGATGGCATCTGTGATGCAGTGTGTTTTGAGTATATGGCGAAATACTGCAGTGATGACGAGCTGGCATCCATGAGTTCAGCGTTGACCTGTCCTCATGCTCAAACTGAGGGTGTCTCTTGTTCCTGAAGCATGTCTGCCTCGCCCTTTTAGATTTTATTCATTATTTATTTTGCTGGGACATGGAAAAATGCACTCCAATCCTTTATTGGCTCTCACTTTCCAAACATCTATTTGTTCTATCTACACTTTAAATGACAACGTGTAGCTCGTTTTGCCACTAACTCTATTCTGTAAATCTAAATAATGATTAATTAATGTGATGGCATATGGAGATCCGGACTCCTGGGTTATATTTCCAGCTAAACACTGGATTCACTGCATGATTACTGGCTAGTCACATAGATCAAAATTTTCCAACTTGGATGCCTCAGATAGCACCTAAATCTAGAGGTAGGTACCATTTTTCAGAGATGGCAAGAACATGCAGCTGCCACTGGTTATATTAGAAGTTGAGGGTGTTCCGCACATCTGAAAATCCACCTGCTTGCCTTCTGTAGATGTTAGCTTAGGTGCCTAACATTAAGCAACCAAGTTTGAAAAAGTCAGCTTTAAATCTCTTTGTGTCTCAGTTTACCCAGCTGCAGAACGGATATTATAAAAATATCTACCTACCTCCTAGGGTGTTTTCATCACCATTATTGTAGCTGTTTCCTTAGCACAACATAACTCGCTGCCAAGCCAGCTCTATGTAGAACGTTCAGATGTCTGACTCATATGATTCCTTTGTGTGATTCATTTATATGGGATACATCTTCTGGGGTTATTTCATTAAAAAAATAAAGAAGAAAATAAAACATTGGATTCACAGGATAAGAACCTGTTCCGCTGGTATGAATAATTACTGAGACCATAAAACTAAAGTGAATGTTTAAAGGGATCTCACTAAGTTGCTACACCATAACCATATTTACAAAACGTATCTGAAGCTAATCACTCTTGCAGTTACAATGGAGTCAAATGATGAACAACAAATTAACAATGGGTTTCTCAGTGGGATTTTATTTTTTCACTGGATGGGGGTTTAGCATCATTCCATAAAAATAAAATCCATGCAGGAGAAATGCAACTACTGTAAGGAAGAGTTTTACCACAAGTAATGAATGGATCTCTTCTGTGTTAGGACATGAACTTACGTAGGAAAAGCTCTCAATGCCTTCAGTGGGGATTTCCCCTTGAATAGGGAATAGCAAATCAAGTTCTTTGTGCGAACATCTTCTGGGTGTGTGTCTTGATCTAATTCTTTCCCCAAGTACATTGCAGCGAATTTGTAAGCGCTAACAAAATCAACTTTAGTATCGTGATTTGATTATTTATTTAATACTATAGTTTATTCATTTTGGTTTATTAATTTGTTGGTCTGATGGTTTTTATGAGCCGCGATTCGGCACAGGTCTCTCTCTAGTATCACGTTTCATATAGATATGGGAAATGAAATGTAAGTATGATACTATTATGGTTATACGCCATGCAAGACAATACTGTAAATATGACAACAGCTGAGAAGCTGCTTAGTAAAATGATCTCAATACACAAGGCAGTGTGAAAATGTAAAAAGAATCTATAATGACAACAAAGATTAGCCATTTGCTCTCTAACCTTATTTACAGAAGCAATCAGAGGTATTCAGGTCGAGTTAATGACCCTGTCTCCAATTAATTCAATTGTCTACAAACAACACTGATGCAGTGGCTGTCTCAGAGTCTGCCACATAGTCTCTGAGGAAATACACAAGACTCCATTAAAAGTGACAATAATAATGCATTTATTACTGAAACACTATTGTATTATAAATAAATTCCTGATGTTAAATTATGCTCCATGCTTTAACAGAAATTCAATTACTGAAATAATAAAAAAGACGGTGTATTTGCCAAGTGCTTGGACTATAATTTGGCTGCTTAGTTACCAGCAGTTGGCTGTTTTGCAATTTCTTCTTCACAGAGTATTTCTTTTGAATAAATGTCAGGCTTTTTCATACAAATTTTATGAACAAGTTACAAAATGAAATTTTGAGCTTTTGAATCCAATTATGAAAGACATAACTAAATCTATTATCGGAAAAAAATTCTTGAAAGCTCTTCTTGCTGTTGTGTGGCTCTCTATAGTAATTGAGGTAAGCACAGGTGCTGTTCATTATAGGCCATTGTGCGTCATCTGAATTCTGGGAACTGTGGAATTCAGATGGTTTAAACTCCATTTATGTGAATAACAAACAGGCATGATTCTGAGGTTGTTTGTACAAGGTTGCACATAGCTCATTTGGGACTCCTAAGACACCTGCTTACCCCTTTCAAGCCAAAACAGTATCATTTATGCTCTGGCTAGTATTCCTACGACAATTTTGCAGAAGCAACATATTTCCCCACCTTCCCGCCTCAGGCTACTTTAAATGGTAGAAATACCAACAAAAATATAGATCCATATAACAATTATCCAGTGTAATAGGGACAACGGGAGCTTTAAAGCAGCTTTTTTGCTTGACAGGATTCAGGCAGGGAATACCTTGTAAGAATATAAGAAGCTGATTCTCACGTTAGTTTTATTTCCATTCTAAATCAGCTTCCTGAGGTAGAATGTCAAATGTAAAATAGAGTTTATTCCCTGCCCTCATGCCCCTGGGCTGTTTAGCAGCAGTTGTTTTTTTTTTCCTGTGGGGTCTGGCCATTTATTCCTCTTGCTAATATCTCACCTATTGTCTTTAGTTGTTTTGCATGTAAGCTATGAAGAGACACATGCATCATGCATCCTGCCAATAGAATGCAACGAAAAACAGCTGACGGTCTTCCCATTAGATCCCATAGGTGTACTGAACCATATGGCAGCATGCATGTTGGTCCTGATTCTCCAAAGGATTGCCAGCTCTCACCTCTACATATTGCAAAAGGTGCTGTCTCAACTATATGTTACTGCTGACTTCAATTATTTACCTTCTGCTTTTACTTGTTGATGGACTGCAAGAGCTTATTAGCAGAGATGTTATCAAAAATACCTGGGGATGGAGTAGGGGGCAGGGAAGAGTGAGGGAGGAGAGAGGGGATTAAAGCCAGGCAACCCGCAGAAGGCAAATGTGGGAGAAGAACTCCTGCTAGCCCAAAATTGAACTCCTCAGCCACTTTTTCAGTCACTGCCTGCCATGCAACTTCGGATGCAATGGTACAAGCCATCTCTGGAATGTACCAACCTGGAGTGCAGATGCCATCATGTACCACAGTTCAGAGGCTGGCACGCAACAGAACCCTGAGACTGGGACACAAAACAACCTGCGTTCTGCACCATGGGCTGATTTGTTGCAACCTGATAAGAGTGGCTTGTTTCTTAGATTTACCACTGTTGAAAACCACATGCACTTATTGGAGCAGGTGCTAGTGCAGGTTGAAAGCCAGCTTAAGGGCCAGAGAGGAGAAACAACTCAACGCACTACAATGCAGACAGCAGCAATTCAAGAAAACAAAGCCCTTACCTTGAGGGCTGAACTTCAGGAAGAATAAGCATATGTGGAGACTGGGGGTCCCAATGGGTGAGGATTTAATTGTATTTCTTAATCAACTATCATCGAATGCTCTCAGGATAAACACTGAAGATGACCCAATTTCCATAGGAAGAGCCTACAGGCTTCTAAAGAGGGCTTTGAGTTGGCAGTGAAGGACAAAGGCAACAATCATATTCACAATGTTTGACCTTAGTGATGAATGGCAGATCGTCATGGCAGCAAGGAAATTAGAAGGAAGCAAGTATAATAAGGAGCAGATTTGTTTCTTTCCAGACTTGGGGCCAATTAGCCAAACAAAATAAGGAGGGTCCATTCACCAGTCCAAAAAACACTCCAGGAACTGACTGCTGAGGCAACTTTCTTAGATTCCGCTAAACTTTGAAGGAAACAGAGGGACAAAAGTCACATCTACTGGCCTGTGAAACAAGCAGATGCTTTGTTGGGAAAGGTGCAGGTGGATATTATGCAGAGACTCTTCAGTTGTGACTCTAACACAAAGCTGAAATACGAAGGGGTAACCAAGAGGCTACAGAAATTGTATAGGGTTCCCTTTTATCTCCAGGGCTGTGCTTTGTGTCACTAGGTTGGTTTTAGTTATTTGGGTTTAAGGCGGTCTTAATGGTGACCAGAAATGAGGTTTAGACTCTGTACCTTGCAAGGAAACAGAAAAGTAAATGCCTGCAACAGCTCTGAGAGAAAGACTATGGTAATTGTGTTGCTGAATCATAGAGACAATTTGGAATTTTGCTGTATTGTGTTCAGATTAAATCTACACATTTAGCACATTTAGTCAGTCAACTTAGACACTATGCAAAGCTGCAGCAGGGGGACAGCATGAGGATCAGGAGTAAGGAGCTTTCCACCAACCTTGCATGGCTGATGTAATCACAGTTTGGGTCAGGAAAGTGCTGCTTCCTCACTACCCTCCTCCCCGTAAGTGTGCACAGTGCTTTCAATGGGCTAGGTAGGGTAGGTGGAACCATTGCTCCACTGCCCGCACCCACTGCAGTGCACTGTCAGGAAGCTGCTGTGTGAGGGGGAGTATGCCTCTCCCTTTAAAGGAATGCAGTGGCGTGAGCGCTCCCTCTTGCACCTGAGGTAGCTTCGGAGGCATAATGCTCCATACCACCCCCTGATACACGGCTGTGACTCAGTGCCACAGTCCTGACACAAGACAAGACTTGGGATGCCAGATGAAGGGAGGGGGGAGAGGAGGGCAGTTGCAGTGGTGGTTTGAAGAGGGGATTTGAAGGAGGAAAGAGAAAGGGTGAAGCTGAGCTCTGGAGGAGGGCCCCAGTGTTGGGAACAGGATGACAGAAAGGATGCTGTGGTGAGGCTTGAGGTTTAGGACGGGTGGATGGGGTTGGGGAATATGAAAGCAGCGACGTAGGAGGAGGCGAGATAATACAGAAAGGTTAGGTTTAAAAATTTGCCAGTTGCATTAGAGAATGAAGCGCTCACTTCTGCCACCCATTGACTCACGCTAAATAGTACCTCATTCTGCAGGAGCTCCTCTGGTTGAGTGAGATATTACTCTGTGTGACTAAGCGTAGCAGACTGGGACCCTTACAGACCTTTATCTCAGTGCCTTCAGCAGTTCTGAGTAGTCCACGTAATGGATATAAACAGCAAGGTGAAGTTACAGAGCTAGCTAAGGCAAAATTAGAAAGTGTGACCACTGTACTCTAGGTTACATAGCTGTGTGAAGATGAGGCATTTGGCTTTTGTGTAGTTAAAAGACAGGAAGCCAGTGGGTGGACCCAAAATATGGGGATGATGCAATCAGAGATAAAGGGGCGGAAAGTGACTTTAACAATACCAGCACACACAGGCAATTTAAACTGCCTGGGGAAATTTAGGCAGGCAGAATGTAATTACCCAAGTTGAAATTTGGCCAGGACACGATGGTTACCACAGTTAGCTCTAAACCTTACAAGCGTGCAATGACATCTTTAATGACTGTAAATGGCCAGGACCTCCGTTTTATATCTCGTCTGAAATATGACACCTCCAGCAGCACAGTGTCCCCTAACGCAATGCTGGGGCAGTGGTTCAATACTGAGTCAGAGAAGACAGCCATCTGTCATTACCACTTCCTGCAGCACTTTGGTGATCTATAAAGCACGCCTATCAGGCAAGTACTGATGTGGCCCAATGCTGCTTAGCTTTTGAAGGTTACAGGAGAATAGCACACGGTGATATGGCTGTAGGTCAATATACTATATAAATACGCGTAACCATCAGTATCCCTAGAGCAACTTTATGTGTACTACAAAGTAAGTGTAATGAAGGAATGTTGAAGACACATTCGTTGGCACACATATAATGGGGTATTGCACTGAACAATCATAGCCCTAATGACTTATAACTCTTCTGTTTACTGTGTGCATCATACAAAGGTATAGACATGACAACTACTAATAAATCCAACAAAAATGGAGATGATCCAAAGGAAGTTCCTGTATCAGATATTAAATATGACTAATGTTGTTTGACAGCGCTCCACAGAAGGTGTACCGCACTTCTTCCTTATCATTATCACAGAAAGAGAAAAGTAAAGCACCGCAGGAATATAAATAATTTGAAAAGCCTCATAGACAATATTCTACCGTGTGCCTCATTTGCACTTAAAAAAAGCTGCCCTACAGACATTATGTACTTTTAAGATTCATCTGAAAGATGAAGAAGTCTTCCAGTCAAAAACTGTACATTTTTAATGGAATTAGATCTCTAGGCAAGAAAATGTCAGAAGAAAAGGAAAAATATTAAAGTGAATGCAGGGTGCTTCTTTCTAGTGCTTTCCTGCTTTGATAAATATCTTCTGGGATGTCATTTACTAGAGAGTCATGATTTAACAAAAAGAAAAACTGCGGTATAAAATATACTCTCTGTATTGCTGAAGTAAGTTGCTATTTTCATATTTTCCCTCTGTATTCTGCTTTTGTCAGACAAAGGCCTTGATATTTGCCTTTACATCATTCCCATTGAAAAGGCAGCAATTACTGTGAATGATTCTGCCATGTAATCAGAAGTGCAGAGCCACTTCTGATTACATGGCAGAAGGAGATCACAAGAATCTGCATTGCTAGAGCCCTTTCTCTCCCTTCCAGTCTCAAGCAGGGGGCAACCGCATTTAAAAAATACAAGATCCTGATAACCATAATGGGCCAGATTATTTCTGACCCTTTGGTGTGTGTGCAGTGGGAGGGGCCGAAAGATACTCCTCTCGTATCTTGTACGCTTTTATAAAAGCCAGGAAACATTGCAGGCCTTGCACTTGGAGATTCACAGGAGCTGCTCTACTCTACTAAACTGGGGCTACCAGGTGCCACAAAGGAGATGGGGGAGGTTGTGTCATGTGTCTGCCCCCTTTCCCAGTGTCTAAGTCCAGAGACACCAATTCTGACTGGTTTTTACATGGGATACAAACTACAGCTGGTCAGGAATTTCCCATCAGAATGATTTTCTAACAAAAAATGCAGTTTCAGCAAAATTAAATTTTTCTGTGGGAAAATTTCAAATTTTGTGGACAGTTTTTGAATTGGGAAAATTCATATGAAATATTTTTGTTTGGCTCTGTTTCATTTTAGTTGGAATACTTCATTTTATGGAACTGACCAGAAATGTTTAGTTTTGAATCAGTTCAAAACCCATTAAGCTGTAGATCCCTACTGTGTTGCCTTATAGGAGTTGTTCGGGTGCCTGCAGACTGTTCACAGCTGGATCTGCATTGCCTTGTGGAAGACGTAGTCCTCTAAGGAGCCCGGCTCATAAGAGATAATCAAGGCTCGAACTACAACTGTGATAATGCAATGAACTAGTGTAATGCAGTTTAATGTTGATCTGACTCAGAAGGAAGCCTCTTGGGTCTATTCAGCAAAACAAAATGAAACGTGATTTCAAGAATGACAAAAGGTTTCATTTTGACTGCAAATGTTGAAACACAAGGGCAAGTTTCAGTCATGCGTTATTTCCACATAGGACTCTCCTTGAAATAGTTACAAGCTTAGCATCAAACTACTATTTGCAACCTTAGTATAAAACTACTATTCATGGAGGGCTAACAACAACTCTCACCGCCTTGATCAGGAGCTGGATTTGATCCTAAATCATGCACCAAAATGTCGTGTCCATAATCTATGAGGAAGTACCACAGCAACATGGAACTTTCACAATCTCAAGAGGCAAGATCCACGTTATTCTTTCTTTATATTAGGTTTTGTTGAAACTATTTATAATATTATCATAAGATCCCTGACAGTGACTTTGGTGGCCATAAAATGACAGAACTTTGCTTTGTTGCTAAACACCAACAACAGCCTCATGTCGTGACATGATGCCTTAAGCCTATTACTCATTCATTATAATGTTGCTTTAAAGCCAATGCTGATAAGACAACGGGGCGGGTGGGGGAGGAGAGAGGGAGCCCTTGCTCTAATACAGCAGTTACTTCCTTGACTTCAGTGGATTCACTCTGGATTTACTTCAGTGCAACTCAGAACAGAATCTGGCCCTGCACAGACAGTCTAATTCTCTGACAAGCTTAGCTACCTAGGCCAGACTATCTTGTATTTACAATCCATTAAGAAAGCAGGATTAGCAAAACCTTAATCTTGGAGAATTAGTTTGCTTCTTTCCCCAAAGCAGCAAACTGTCCGTCTTCTCTCTCTGTCTTATACCTCTTGGCTTATTCTGTCAGCCCCAGTGTCTCATCTGTCAGCCTATCTGTGGTATTTCTATCGTGCCACAGGGTCAAATTTGCTGCTGGCATAACACAATTGGAGTTATGCCAGCAGAGAATCCGACACATAGGCAAGATCCTCAAATTGGTGCAGACTGACACTGCTGTAAAGAAGTCAACAGAGCTATTCCAATTTATACAAGCTGAGGATCTGGCCCTAATCGTCTACCAGCTCTCCGTCCATTCTTGGCTCGCGTCCCTTTGCTTGTATTTTTAGACAGTTTCTAATTTGTCGGGAATATGTTTTATTTTAAGAAGTATTAATAATTACTGACTGGTTTGTCTCACTGGCCCATCATTTGCGGTGGTACATTGACATTAGTTTGTGATGTGGTTTGGCTGGCCCATGACGGAGCTGGCCTATGGTGTTGTGCCAGGACAGTGCTTTAGCTATTGACCAATCCAGACATAGGATTTCCTAATGCATTTTATAATTAAGGATTTTTTCAGCCCACAAGAAGAGATACTGTATAGAGGGAGAGAGATGCTATTCTGCCTCCACCTCATTAACACTCACTTGGGGAAACGAGATAATTTCCCTTTGTCTTTCTGAGCCATGTTAAGAAATTTATTTCAACAGCATCAGACATACTAGAAGATAAAAATGGTGCAAATCATGCAAATTAAGAGAAGGGGGTTTAGCATGATTTGTGTTTATATAATGAAGAAGGTTACTAATTAATTGGTGAAATACTATTTGTAATTGTCCCTCTCTGATAAATGGATTATAATGGTTGCTCAAGTTTGGATTCTTTCCTCATTGTTTCACTCTCGTAAATACACGTATAACTGAAAAAACACCAAACCACGCAGCAATAGAGAAAGCAGGTGCTGAGAGATAATTCTGGGTTATGAAAAGCAAAACGAGTACCATTCTTGCCTCCCAAAAGAGAAACTGCAAAAGCATCCCAAGCTTGCAAATGATTATATGGATGAAACGTATGATCCAGAAGTGTACATAACTAATAACTTCAAGCACTCACATAGCACTTCACGGCCCAGATCCTCGGTTGCTGGGGAGTGCACAGTGCAAATCAGGAGTGGGGAAAGCACCACATTGTGCTTGCCTGATCCAGGGACTACTGTGTGCCTGGCCAGTCCTCCAGTGTAAATTAGCCTGGGGATGGCTCTAATGACCGCACTGCACCTTTAAGCGAGGGGCAGGAGGAAGAGGAATTTGTCTGGCAGGCCAAATGAAGGGAACAGTGCTTTACGATGGGGATAGGGTGACCACATAGCAACTGTGAAAAACGGGACAGGGGTGGGAGGTAGTAGGCGCCTATATAAGAAAAAGTCCCAAAAAACAGGACTGTCCCTTTAAAAATGGGACATCTGGTCACCCTAGCTGAGGAGCAAGAAGAAAACTGCTGCAAAAGGGTCAGCATGGTCGCTGACTCATCCCCTGGGAATGAAGGGTTTAAAAGGGGCAGCCCTGTGCCTGAAGTCCCCTTTTCACATGAAGCAGGCTGAGGCAGCACCCACCTTCCCTCCTCTTTAGGTGATGAGATGCGAGGTTTGGTCAAGACCTGTGGGGGGCATTACGCCAACCGCTCCTTTTTTAGGGGGTTGGGAAGGAATTTTTCCCGTACCACTAGATTGGCTTAGGTGCAGTTGGGGTTTTTTGCCTTCCAAACAGGAGGTTCAGGAAGGGCTTTGTTCATACATGGCATGGAAGGCTGTGTCACAACTCATTATATAAGTGTAGGGAGGATATCCAGTGCAGGTACTCCATACGGAAGGGATTCAGTGACCAGATATATGGCTTGGAAAAGGACTTAAAAAGGAGGTGTTCAGAAAGGAACGAACAGGGGATGGGCAGTTGGGGACTCCTATGCTTGGTATAGCAGGGGGCCACCTCCCCTTTCTTATAGACCACCTTAACCCTCCTGTGATGGGGGGGGGATGGTAAGTCCCAGGAGTCCATTGGCTTGAGGACCTGGATGGAAAAAGAGTTGGAGCTGGCACAAGCCCCTGGGTAATTATGGAATAATCATGGGGTTACCTGTGCTGTACACTTTATTATTAGATGTCTGGGACTAGCCGGCAGATTAAAGTTGCGGCCCAATTAAACCCATATCAAATGTCTCCTGTCCTTCTTTCGGTATAGCCGGACAACTTATCAGTATGTCTGCTGCTGGTGGTCCCAATGGTGTAGCAACTGAGGATTGCAGAGGTGCAGGGAAGCCTTGGCCAGGCTACAAGGAAAGAGGCAGCATAAGAACTTTTTTGCTGTCCATATGACACTATAGCTGGAGTGATCCTCCTGTGGCTGGCAGACCAGTTCAAAGTGCCTAGAAGGCATCTGAATAGCAGAGTCTACCCTGACTGTATGAACATAGAATGTCAGGGATGGAAGGGACCTGAGGAGGTCAGCTAGTCCAACCCCCTGCTCAAAGCAGGGCCAATCCCCAGACAGATTTTTGCCCTGCATGCTTAAATGGCCCCCTCAAGGGCAGAACTCACAACCCTAGGTTTAGCAGGCTAATGCTCAAACCACTGAGCTATCCCTGCTTCATACTACCATGAGACAAAGATTGCAGAATTAATCCTCGATTCTGCCCTGGGGGCCTTGGCGGAATGCCAGGGGCAGGAAAGGTGATTCTGTTGTGCATGCTGCCATGGAGATCCTGAGCTGTGACACAGCCCACAGGAGAATACCCTGTGAAGAATTTCTTAAATACCAGCAGCTCCTGGGGCTGCTCTCCCTCATGCCAGGGGTCACTCTGGCCCCCAGCTGACCTAGAATCTGGGCAGCACAAAGATGGCACAAAATGACCAATCCTACACATTCTGTGCTGCCCCTTTAAGGAGGTGCAACATACAATTGTAATCTGCATCTATAAGCTTACATTTCATGGGACCATCAGTACAAAAAATTACCTCCTGCAACACTGCTTCCCAGTAGATTACAACATATTAGCCCTCCTCCTCCATCAGTAATATGCTGTGGCAATGTTTCTGCAGTGGTAGACGCACATCAGTGTCACAAAAGGGTAAATGACATCAAGACTCTAACCATCACTACATTGTGACCTAAAAAGAATTGTGCAATATCAATTCGTCTAATGGCATTAAAGAAGGCAGTGTGACTTTTCATTTGTCCAAAGTAATCTGATTGAGCGTAACATAGCTAGAATTTCATTTCCTACATCTTTATTAAAGCAGTGCTGCTCTTTAAAGAGAAATCTTAGCAGAAGAGAAACCAGATACTATTTTTATTGCGTGGATTTAAAAAAAAGAAAAAGAAAAAAAGAAGAAGGCAGACTGGCTCCATATTAGCCTTTAATCAGCCATGAACTACAGAGATTCTTTTTAAATGACTTGCAAATGCAATCTAATTAGGTTTCCAATGGTTGGAGATTCATTTAAATTTGGCCCAAGACATTGTAACTGGCCAGGAAATCTGTCAGTTTCCACTGAAAAATAAAGATTACATATTAATTTTCAGAGCGTATATGAGAGATTCCTTGGGCTGAATATTATGTATGACAAAATGAATGGGGTTATTTATGACATTTTTCATTTTGTGAAATACTGGTTCAGTAGGAATTCTCTGCATCTTCAATCTAGAGCTCTGAGTATTGAAAAAAAATGATCTGTAAAAACGGGCAGCTGAGGATTATAGAGGGTTTGAAATATGATGGCATGCTAAATGCATAGAGAAACGCAGACTAATTCTTTTGCTATTTCTTTCATCAGGCACAACTGGAAAGTATTCAACCTTCATTCACAAAAATATTCTGAGACATATAGCTAAACAATCCTTGAATGAATCCTAGACTGTCACTGATGAATGTTATTGTACGACACCTCCTTGTTCAGTAGTAAATGAACACATGAAGCACTAATTGCTTTGAAGTTAATAAAGACTTTATTGGCTTCCAATAATTGGTGTTTGTTTAGCTTCTATGATTATAGTTATCACTTTCTAGTTGAGCAATGTAAGATGGCAGTAGTTTCTACCTTTTACAAGTTTTAAATCCCAGTAGAACTGACAGAAAAAACCATAACCACAAATTGGTTTGCAATTTTCCTTTCTTCCCAGCAAGCTCTGTATGGTTATATTATGAACCTTGCTTCAAACAAAATGCTTCTGACTTTTATGATCCTTCTGTGATCTAAATGGCTATCTCATAAGATATTCCACTGCAGCTTCTTTTTCAATTGCTTTTCCTGTGAAATGGCATTCTGGAGATTTCTGGGGACCATTTCACACTCTTATGGTATTGATTTGCTAAACCTGATGATAGGCTTATATTTAAGATACAGTCTAGTATATGAACAAAGTGTAAAGCCTATGAAGGACACAGCCAATACTTTCAATAAGCCCATCTTCTTGATGGGTTTTGCCTCTCTGTGAAGTGGGGTAGTGTTTTATATTACACAATTGAGTACAGAATGCTAGATGTACTGCATTTCTAATTGCCCTCAAACGTTTACATTAAATTGAGTTATGGTGACAAAAGAAGTGAAAACGCTGCAGTTAGGCCACTCAGATATTGCTCCTGCAACACAAGCCCTGATGAAGTATAAATAAACAGTGGGGTGCCTAAGTTAACAAGGCACCCCATATTTGGCCTTCACAATCACTATTTGCATACTCACATACCAGTGGTAGGTAGCTAGGTGATGGTATGAAGATCCAAGGGCAGGATTGGATATCCTAATGTAGCTGTCCACGCTTGAAACACAGGCCCATTAGGACCAAATTTTCAAAGGAGGAGGACCAGGACCGGTACACAAAAATCCTTGCCTGTTTGAGTCCTGCATGTGAATGTGCAATTAACACTGTGAATGCAATGGGTTTTTAGATAATGAAATACCCATTTGCATGAACAATTATAGTAATTCTGCATTCATGTAAAAATGTATGAGCAATTGGCTCCCCCTCTCTGGCCTCCCCAGAACAGACATCTGGAATTGGTGCTGGAGGGTTGGATTTGTCCCTAAAAGGCTCGGATCATCCTACATAGTCTGGAGCCAAGTTGTGTTTATTTTCCACCCAGAAATTCCACCAAATTCACCATGAATCTTCCTAGGTAGTAAAAAGGGTGCTATAGAGTTTTGCTATAATAATATTAATAAGCCAAATCATGAGGTCCTCACTTATGGATGGAAATTGATGACTGAGCAAACAAGGAGGAAAAATAAGTAAAAAGATGAGGGTGGTGTTTTTTTTTCAAAATTATTCTGCATACAGGGTAGAGCAGGGTGGTCTCCCTGGAAGATCATGTCAGGGGCAATTTGCTTTGGGGTGAAGGGAGAGTGAGGAATGGGGACATTGAAAACGTGAGCAGTAGTGGACTGCCACACAACAGACTGCATGATTACATTAGGCAACGTGCAACCAAAAGCTGGAGCCGTTTTTCAAAGGTCATGGGGATTTAAAATGATTAAATGGAAAAAAATAATAAAATAAATAAAGATTGTTGACTTCTGCCAAGAAACGAATATAATAAATGTGTTGTACGACAAGAGCAATCATATTTTATCTGCATATATTACTGTATATATTGGTTTATGTTTTACGAGTGTGGATGGGTTTTGGAAAATGTGCATGAATGATGATATAATTGCATATGACTGTTGAGTGAAGTCTAGATGAATTGCTTGTTGATATTAAACAAATGAAGAAATTCCTCTAGCGATATCTGGTATAAGTGAGGATCATGCAAGCTAGAGCTGACCAGGGTCAGTTTTAACGTACACAACAAAGCTCTTGCTTTATGCCCATTGTTTGGTCTAGCAGAGAATGTTTGTTTGGTTTAGTTTTGGCCACTTCCACCTCTTTTTGAACAATCCTTGCCAGCTTTCTAGGATCTGCACCGCTCAGGTAAATGTCACGCAGAGTTGGGAGAATTTTTTGGATTTTACTCTGCACAGTTTTCACGACAAAATGGGAACATCTAAAGCAAAAGAATTGTGGGTGCTGCAAGAACATTTACAACAAGCATTTTATGAAATTCATGTGCAGTAGGTTAGCGAACAGGCAATCAGAGCTGCAGTGGGCCTCTGAAAAGTGCTCTGCTGATACTTGCAAAATTGTTGTGATTTGATACCAAAAAACTTCACATTTGCACCTAATTATTGGAAAGTTCACATTCCCCCCCGTACCTTTCCACGCCACTGAAAAGGTCTGCATGACGTGTAACCATTTTAATAGGCAATTTCTTTTTTTTTTGTAAAATTCACTGCAGATCATGTAATTTGCCAAAAGCATCCTCATTATTATTTCTCATTTTTATTATAGAACCAGCAAGGGGCAGCAATCCACAACAGTCTCATTAAGTGAGGTGCAAAACTTGCACATAGGAAGAGATGGTCGCTGCCCCAAAGAGCCTGAGATCTCAATACACAAGACAGACAAAGAAAGCATTGTTATCCACATTTTACAGATAGTGACCTGAGGCCCCAAAATATTCAGTGACTTGCTCAAGGACCCAGAAAGTCTGTGGAAGAACCAAGAATTAAACCTCTATATCTGATGTCCCAGTTCAATGCCTTAACCACATGACCAACGTTTTTCTCATGGGAATGACATGAAAAATCAGGTAAGTGCAGGATCAGCAGGGACCACCATTTAAAGCAACTCCTTGCCTTAAGAGAGAGAGCTCCAAAGTATCTAAAAATATGTTGAGGGTAATTCTTCACCATTGTTAGAAAATACCTCCATTAAGCAGCTAGCATTTTAGTATTTCCTTAGGAAAAGTTGCACTGTACTGATACATGTTGGCAGAACTGAGATTTTAGGCCTGGAATTGGCAACCTTTGGCACATGGTCCAACAGAGAAATCTGCTGGCGGGCCGGGCCGGTTTCTTTACCTGTAGCATCCACAGCTTTGGCCGATCGCAGCTCCCACTGGCTGCGGTTTGCCACTCCAGACCAATGGGGGCTGCAGAAAGTGGCGCGGGCTCAGGGAGGTGCTGTCCCCTGCTTCCCGCAGCCCCCATTAGCCTGGAGGAGCGAACCGCGGCCAGTGATCGGCTGAACCTGAGGACACTGCAGGTAAACAAACCGTCCCGGCCCGTCAGCAGATTTCCCTGATGGGCTGCGTGCCAAAGATTGCCAATCCCTGTTTTAGGCCCTGATCCTCCAAAATGAGCCGCATGGGTGTACATTTATACCCTAACAGTCCCCTGGCCTTCCATGGTACTTCATGTGCATTCCAGGTCTGCTCGCATGGATCCCTTTGCAAGATTCCCTTCTCCCTTGCACGTAAGCTTTTCAGTGAAGCACTCGCTCTCAGATTTCTTTTTGTGGGAACAAGATTAAAAGTTTTCATTTTAATTTGTCATACAGCTGAGTCAAGTTTTGTTGTTTTTTCTATTGATTTTACTGATTTTTACCTGGGATGTCTGCCCAAGATGTCCTTGTCCTATAAATAGTTTGGATTGTACAGTGTTGCAATATTTCACTGGAGAAGTTTTAGACTATTTCCATTAAGGGACAAACTGCCGTTACGCTGCCTACTTGGATGCAGGAGAAATTCTGAGTCAAATTCTCAAAAATTACGCAGCGATTTCCTACATAGACTGTTTCCATTTGGTCTTACACAACACAGCAAAATGTTCTCCACACACATAGATAGGTAGCAGAAGATGACACCCCTTTTTAGTTCCTTCCCCTGTTCCCAAGAATGGAGATGTAGTTTAGGCTGGGTTTTCAATTTCCATGGACCTATGGTGAGTTACACCAACTGAGGATCTGGCCCTACATTTTTCTACTAGAAGTTACATAATGAACAGACACACTTCCCACAGCCTATTAAAGAGGTAATCCTCCCCTAGGTCATGAGGACTGCGGGTTGGGAGAAAGGGCCATAAACCACACAGATTACAATCTCTAAGGATAGGAGCTTCAAGCTGACTAACAATCTACAGTCATTGTTCAACAATCCAAACGATTAACTATACAAGAGGGCCTTTCTTCTTGTCCCCTTTGTCTGGATATATGGTCTCAACCTGGCCTTTTACACTGTAGCAAGTAAGCAGTGTACAAAGTTTGCATTTAAGGTTAAAAACTTTACGCAAATACACTGAAAGGAAATTGAGCAATCCAAAATATACACAATTATTTTTCTATGGTGATTCTAGATAAACACTAGGAATACAAGGACCATGTTTAATGTTGCTATCAACAACAAAAGACTGGAAAATCTTGAAACACTGCAAGTCCATCTGTGTTTGCAAGCAACTGCCAAGTTCTCAACTGTAGTTCCTTCTCTTTTAATTCTACATTTTCATGATAGATTAATGGGCACCATTTCTCCAGAATAAATAAATGAGGAAGGCGGCCTTCCCCGCCCTGTCATTTTCCTGATTTCCACCAGACCACTGAGCACATTAATGCAAGCAAGCCACTATTTGAGTTCAGCAATGATCACATTCAGTGAGGAGGGAATGCTTGGCTTTACCAATTTCTTTACAGACTAAAAGCACTTTAAAAAATTTTTTCGCGTGCAAACAACAAATACATTTTAACAACAGAAGGGTTTTTCTTCACCTTCCCTGACTTATATTTAACATGCCTGCAGAAATGCGTCTAGATATTTTATACACACTACTCATATTTCACTGTGTCTGTCTGTCTTGTTATCTCCTTTGATAGACATTTTATACACATGTATTGAGATTTTTTAGCTTGTTAATTTATACCAGCCAGTACAAAATGATAGGATTTGGAAGAGTTTCTGAATCAAACTTTTATATGCAGCTTGAAGCAAAATCCTCTACTGCACACAGCAAAACACCACCAATCCACAATGTGTTAATCTGTACATTATAATTTGCACATGCATGTATATATACACACACAGCGAAGGTTTAATAAAACCATGGTCTAATGAGGCCCCATGTCACTGAGTTTTCACCAAATATACTTTAGTACACGTACTACTACATAATTATAAGAAAATAAATAAACAAAAGTTAAATTATATAATTAAAGCACCCTGTGTGATGCACAAATTTTGATGTTCCTATCGTTTACATTCATTGTAGGTTAATTGCGGATGCAATGCAAATAGTAAATAACAACATTAAAGATATTTCTTTAAAAAGAAGAGATGTGCCTTTTGTTATTGGTATGCTGTCCATGCTCCGCGTAGCTCCACGTTTGGTTATGAGGTATAAGCTGATAAAGCCCATTGCTACACTCACTGACATCTCTTATTCTGGATGACATTATCCTGGCATACTACATCTAAAAAACCCAACAACCTATGCTTGGGTACCCCGGTGGCAAAACTCTAAGTACACCACATGCTAAGAATACTCTTTGGATTGCTAGGAGAGATGTAGCAAACTGTTTACTACCCTAAGGATACATCTACACTGCATCTGCAAGTGTAATTTCTAGTTTGGGTAGACTGATCTAACTAGCCAACTAAAAATAATAGCGTAGCCACAGCAGCCCGGGCAGCAGCATGGTCTAGCTGCTCAAGTATATAGCGAGGGTCTCGGACTGAATTTTACTTGGGCGGCTAGACCATCCCATCATGGCTATTTTTAGCATGCTAGCTCTATCAAAGCTAGTGTGTGTATGTCTACCTGAGCTGGAAGTTACTCCTCTAGTTGCCTGTGATGGAATCCAGGACGTAGAGAGAGGAGGAAGAAGGTAGGGTAGTAAGCACTCACCTTGAGCATTTTGCTTTAAATTTTAAACTAAGTGTTCAACTGATTCTTAGATACGTGTTTTGTGCAGTGAGTTAATCCAGTAACGAAAGGGTTCAAGAGATCTAAAAATTAGTGTAAAAGTCAAACAGAAAAGTTTAAGGTCCCCACCCCCACGAAAGCCATTTAGATCTTATATGTCTACAGAAGGAAAGAATGGAACAGCCCAATCTTTTACCTGTGCAGGTCACCTTTGAAAGCTTGGGCTGAGATTTTGAAAGGAGCCTGGGAGTGTTAGGCACCCAAATTTCTATGTGATCTGGGCACTTAACTCCCTAAGACTTTTTTGAGAATCCCAGCCTGATTTTTTTTAATCTGTTGCTTGAAATGCATGGGACACAACTCTCCTCTAACTCACTCCATGTCTGTGCCAGTATAATTCCATTGCCTTTAATTAAATTCTTCCTTAGCAGAATCAGGCCCAGTTGATTCTAAGCTTGTGAGTCCATTGAACAGGGGACCTGATTCTGGAAATCACTTCAAAGTTAAGCATGAAGTCAATGAGAATTAAGCACATGCCCAAAGAAAGTTTATGGCTTTTCCAAACTTGACTGGGTCTAAACTGCCAGGCACTGAACCATCTAAAGATGATGATGTTGAGGGGATAATATATTCAGTCTTAGGAAGATGTTGACTCACCTGCTTATTCATGCAAAGAGTGGCAATGTCATCAGTTTGAAGAGATTCACTTATTCAACCTCCAAGGCAAAAGAAATATATCCAGGGAGATGGGAAAATAAAACCAAATGCAAACCAAACCCAACACAAGACAGAAAATTAAAATATATTAAAAAAAAACCTATGTAAGTTCCCAACTAGAGTTCATCCAAGATTTTATGAGGAAAAAAAAAACTTGACTCCTTTGAGCCAACACTGTTTATAGTTGCTGCAATGAAAATTCTAATTTTGTGCTCTAATGAACACAAAACGATCCATAGTCAACCTTGGCAAAACTTATAATGACTCTGTAATTGAAGTGACTTTGTCACATTAAAAAATATTTCGCAAAACTGTAGGAAACAGCCAAGAAATAAAACCAGGGGATGGACAGCCTTGGCTATCTGATCCAGAAAGCCGTATTGCCCTTCCCCGTTCAGTTAAGTGTGATGCTTATAAAGTGTGACGCATTTGTATGCAATCGCTCTTCTTCCAGTATGTTCAGGCTAATTGCAGAATTACACACAGTATCTAGTCATAAGGGCTGCAACTTAACACTTTATTTTTAAAGCAACATTTGCAATATAATTTCATCTGCCACAAATTACATGTGTGCGTGCACATACACGGGGAAATATTTGCTTATATATGGGATACTTATATGAATGTAAATGCACATGCTTCATCAGAGTGTATTTTAGCAGGGCTCCCCTACCTTAGAAATTTCAGGGGTAAGGTATGCAGAAGGGTTCAACTGGCAACTTAGTTCTCCTATGGGAACATTCTGGATAGAACCTCAAACCACAGTTAGACTGCACTGATCATAGTAATAGAAAAGGGAGTATTTCTTTTAGCAAATTAAAAACCAAACAAACGCCACCTGACATCTGTTTCTACGAAGAGTCCAACAGGGGCATGTGGATTGTCCAGGTGATAAGACAACTCAGACAACACTAAAACCAGGTTGTCCATTAGGTCAAACAGGAATTCATGTGGTCTGGTCATTAACAACGTTGGGTTCTATATCCTGTCTTGATGATTTATCTCCACTCTCGCTGTGGCTCCTCTTCCAATCCTAGTGCTCTCCCATCAGATCCCTACCTTTTCTGGCAACCATCTGGTTCTGTCTGCAGTTTCCGTGGGAACTCCCTGAGTGGAACTCTTCTTGCTTGCCCCTTCTGTGGCTTTCCTCATATCCTTGATAAATCCAGGCACAATCTCTGCTATCCATTCTGCACCTTCTTCCCCCTCCTTGTTTTCTCTCTCACCTTACATTAAGGTGACTTGACACCCTCTGCCCCCAATGGACACAAACCTGCTGGTGTAGCTGGGCCAGTCATGTTTTCAAAACCTGCCATACGAACTGGCCTCCCAGCCAACATCCTGGGAATCTGTGGCAGTGCAGGAGGCAGTTTTTCTACACTGAGCACACCCCTTGCAGTAGCCAAATGGGCACCAAATCTTCCCATACACTCTGCCTACTGCTTTTTTCTTAAAAGTGTGTCCCAGCCCTTCCCTCTGCAGTTCTCTCTCAGCAGTGTGGGTGGAGCTGGAGCTGGCTGTCACTGAGAGCACGACAGCTAGTAGGGAATGTACAAGGAGCCTGCATAGGACAGGAATGAGAGGTGGAACAGGGGAAAGCAGCAATGTGGATGGGAGAGAATGTGCATAAGCAGCCATGGGAGGCTGGGAGAGGGGACAAAGCAGCTGAGACAAGGGATCAGTGAAGTTACATGGTGTAAAATGGGAGTAAGGCGTGATGAATGAAGCCTGCGGGCTTTCTTTTTATCTGACGGCATTTGTACTTTGCTACTGAAACACAATACTATTTCACATGCTGTGATATTGAGACACAAGGGGTAAATTAAAAACCCAGGGTCAAATTTTCCTGTGACGTCACTCTCTTGACAAAGAATTAGGATCTAAATTTCAACTTGGGGTTTCGGTTTCAACTGTGATTGCACAAATATTTTTTATTTATTACTTAACACAGCAATGACTTTAGCAAGCAGCAGTGTAAATCCTGTAAGGAATGCTAATAGCATCTCCGAACGCAACACTAAATATTTCTCAGTGTTACCAGCAGTGATTTTGCCTTGGGCTCCGGGACATACAATTCCTTAAAATAAAAATTATCCTCATTTTTACTATAGTATGAATTTTTCCAGGGATCTGTATTTCAGAGGAATTTTCACAATGCTCTTTCACATGAAAGACAAATCTGATTTGACACGAAGTTCCATTATGAAGAAACTGTTACATGTGATGACACTGGTTATAGAAAATTGAAATGAAGTGAGAGGAAGCTAAAACCAAGTCGTATGAGATTCTGCTCTCTTGGAATGACACAAGGAACTCAATATATCTAGTCATCAAAGTGATGCCCACTGGGAACTGAACTGCAGTTGCACTGCAGAAGGTTGCTACTTGATTGCCAGACCCAAAAGTGCTAAGCCATATGCCACTTATTTTTGTGTCTAAATAGCTTACTATGATTGATCCTGGAGATCCACGTCTCACAGTAAAAAACAACAATCACGGCAACGGGAATTAGCAAGCAGTGTGTATGAATTATCCTTTGCAGTCTTCAATTTTACCCCTTTTGGGTCTTAGAGTTAAAATTAATTTTTTTTCTGGGAAAATTCTCATCAAGCTTTAGAGTTCTTCATTTTCTTTTTAAAACGGAGGCACATGCAGAGATTTCACGTGAAAGCTGCAATCGAAAGTCCCGGCTCCTGCGTCTGTCAGTCTGTTTCCAGGGGAGGTTGATTACAAGGGCTTGGTGGTGGTCTTGAGAGTGTAAGGATTCTCACCGATCTCTTTATGAATTTTTCCTCCCGTTTGCCTAGACAATCCCCTTGATTTTCCTTCCTGCTCACCTGTCTGTATGAATCAGCCTTTTTATAACTTTCCTTCAGCCCTTACACAGTCAAAGTCATTCCAAGGTCAGCAGAGGGCCCCAGTACATGGGTTCTCCATGTGTCCCTTCTCCCAGCTGGAGGCTAAATGTGCTCTGTTTACAATATGCTCAGTTTCCATTTGACAGGGCCTGGAAGCCAGCATATATATCTGAGTTTAGGTCCCTTAGTTAGTACACAATGCTGTCAAGATATAGCCCACTTCTATAATTAAAAAGCCAGCAAGTTGGCAGAGTCTGAAGGATGAGCCAATACTTGAATAAACATTACATCTGTAATGTGAGAGTTACGTGACTTAATAAGACCTTGACATACAACAGAAAATAAACATCAACCGAGACTTCAAAAGCAGCCCCACACTTCCAGTACGCTAATCCCGCCTTTCAACCATCATCTTTGCTAGTCATATAGTATTATGTAAAAGTGTATTGCACAAACCACTCTTAAAGTAATATTTACAGCCTCCCTGCCACTATTAATAAAAAGACGTAATGCTCTTGTAAGGAGGCACAATTCGATTACTGAACTGTTATCCAGCAAGTCCCGAAAACAATTCCACGTAAATTTCTCTAATAAGTCTATTTTTCTATCCTGCCAGAAGGGTTGCTAATGAATTTGCTGCTTGAATGCACAGACAGATTGGGAACTATAACAGCGCTGGCGTGGGCAACATGGCACTGGCACCAAAAACCTATTTGTACCCATACAAAGTTTCCTCTAGAGTATGTCTCTCATCCAGAGGTGATTTTCCAATAAAATCAGCCTTGATTATTGCAAGCGCAGGATCAGTCCCTGAGGGAGTATATGAGGCAATTCAATACTAGGAAATGTAGTACCAGGCAAAATTAACCTTGTAGCAGTGTTATTTCCTGAAACATTATCTAGTTTTTGCCTTTCTTTTGTATTCATTGATCCTAAATGACTGGGATTTTTTCTCCCCTTCCTTCTCTCACTTAGAATCAAAAGGGTTTTTTTTCTTTGTATTCAGAAACAGGTGCATGAAATAGACCTGTTTTTCTTTTAATTTACTTAAATCACTGCCAAAGTTACAGGCTTTGTTTGCTGCACGACATCCCCGTGCTCTTGAACATATATTACGCTATAGTAGTGAAGGCCATTTTTATTTTGAACCACTTCAGTGGAATACAAAGGGGGGGCAGGGGGGAAGAGCCATATTAACACTGAGTCACAACCCAGCAAAAGTCATGAGTGTCACTCCACTCTCTTACACTGGTGAAAATCAGGAGTTAACTCCACTGAAATCAATGGAACAGGGCCTGAGGGTTTCAAAGTTCAGGTTGACACCCCAGTCGAAGCTCCAGCACCTTGTACTCCCTTTCTATTCAGGTACCAAACTCCTTAGTGTTTGGACTGTTGTCTGAAAAGTGTCGAGAATGGTTCTAAACAAATCATCATAATTATAATTGCCAGTGCCCATGTGAGTACAATGGTACTATTTCCATGAGCAACAAGCAGAAAGCTTTAGCCCTAATTCCTTAACTTGCAATATTCTGAAGGGGAAAAAAATTGCATAGCAGGGAACACAAGAAAAGAGTGTGAGCTATACAGGCCAGATCCTCATCTAGAGTTAATCAACATCACTCAGCTGAAACCACTGAAGTTACATCAATTTTCACAGGCTGAGAATCTGGCCCTCTTTGCAAATATATTGGCATTTGTTGTTTTATTTTAGAATCTTAATTGTACACCAACACAAAGCTTTAGTTCAAAAAAATTCACAGGCCATACAAAGCATCTGTTATTTACTGCAACACCCAAAAGTAGGCATCTAAGAGTGTTTAAATAAATGTAAAGCTATTTAAAAATAATATTGACCAGAGGTCCAAATCTTCAGAATTTAAATCAGCTGAGGATCTATCTACCTATCCATCCCTCCCTCTAAAGTCAGTCTATTTCTCTTTCTCTCTCTCTCTCTCTCTCTTCATCTATCCATCTATCACTCCCTCTCTGGGAAGTTTACATATAGGAATAGACTTTACTGATGTCCTTGCAGGACAGGTCCCCTAGAGGTTACTTGTTATGCTGAAGTCGGTACTACTCATGGTAGGGCAGCAAGCACAACACTTACTAAACATTTTCAAGATTCGGCCCTGAATCAGTTGGAATTGAGGAAGCACTGTCCTTTGTGGGACTGAGTCCTAAGGCTGCGAGTCTGTCACAGAGGATTCCGTGACTTCTGCAGTCACCCCTGGGCCAGCAGCAGCAGTTTGGTTATATGGGAGGGGGTTCAGGGCTAGGGGGTGCAGGAGGTGCTTATTTCGGGGTGGGGAGCTCCCACTGGCATGGCCCTGCAGCTCCTAGGCAGTGGAGGAGCCGGGGACCTCCGTGCCGCATGCTGCTTGTGCCCACAGGCCCTACCCCTGCAGCTCTCATTGGCTACAGTTCTGGCCAATGGGAACTGCAGCAGCCGGCACTTGTGCCCTTCCACTGCCTAGGAGATGCATCAGCGGAGGTCCCTGGCCACCTCCCCCAGCACCCACGGTGCCCACAGATCGCCCCCCCCCAAGTACCCACAGCCCCTTGCCCAAGTTTTAGTCACAGGTATTTTTAGTAAAAGTCAGGGACAGGTCACGAGCTGGGAATTTTTGTCTACTGTCCATGACTTTTACCAAAAATACCCTTGGCTAAAATGCAGCATTACTTATTCAGTAAAGTAGTCACAATGGGATCAATGAGACTATCTGTGGGATTCAGGAGAGCAGAACTTGGCCCGTTGAATCTGGCCAATGAACTTCTCCAGTCTGGCATCTTTGCAGCTAGAAGGGGCCAACGGAGCTCAGTATTTGTGGTGTGAGATCACATTAGAAAGAGAGAAGATGAATGAGCTTTCTGAGTCTCTTCATCTCACTGTCTTGTAAGCAAATACGATAAATTACACAATCAAGTTGGAACCATTTCACTGCAAAAATGTATTGCAATCATTTGAAAAATGTGCACTCTCTCTGGGTACCTGTTGTGAGGTAGCTGAAAACCTTGATAAAGCACAAACTACTTTATATTTTTGGTTCCTAGCCAATGAGACTCATTTGTACAGTTTGAAGTCCAAGCAAACTTGTAGTCAACTAAATTATAACTTATTACCACAGGCTACAGACTTTTAATACATTCTGTGGTTGGAACTGGACGATTTACTGTTTTGGGCCCTGCTGGCAGTTATCATGCATCATTTCCCTAGAAATAAAAATAGCCCTGCTGTGGTTATCCTCTGGACTGATAAAAATACATCTAACAAGATGTGTCAGAGGAACAAATTCAGAAAATAAAGGCAAAAGATTAAACAGTTATTATTTTATGTCTAAAATACTACATCTTTCAGCAGCCGTGACGACTTTTGGACCACAGGAAAAAGGTATCTCAAGAAGGAAAAAAAGATCTAAGGGAAGCAACAAGCTCAAATAAAACCACCTGGGGATAGCTGACTTGTAGGAGCTTTGCAAGAGTCAAAATTTACATAAAAATCAGTATTTAGGGTTTAGTGCAATATAATCAAAAAGGATTTAATATGTGTGTTTCCTTGCAAACCGTTTAAAAGTGATGTTTTATAATCCATTCCCAACACTAACCTTTAACGGGTAAGAGTAAAATAATCCCTTGCGATATTTTTGCAGTTCACACTCTGCTGATGAAAACCATTGCCCCCTCAACATAAGCCATTGGAAACCAACAGCAGCACGCACATGTATTGGTTTTCACGAAGTAATGACTGAGGCCCCAATCCTGCAACGAGCTTTATGAGGGCACAGGGAATAATCCATATATTAGTATTGATTTTTATTACAGTGGTGCCTAGGAACTCTTAGTCATAGGCCAGGACCCCACTGAACTAGGCATGTACAAACACTTAGGGCAGCTTGTAGGGTCAGCCCCTTGTTTACTTATCTCTGGTGCATTTGAACTACTTTTCATTCTCTTTCATATTACGCTATAGTTTATTGAACTGATTAACATGTTAATGCATGCTGGTATATACAAGATTTAGGCCCCAATCCTGCAAGTTGGTTCAACTGATGGGACTCTTCACAGGTGCAGGTGTCTATATGGACTGAATTGCAGAGTCAGGGCCTATGGATCTCTTCTTTTAATTCCTAGTAAGCAGGTTTTGTCTGGATTTTTAACTGGGGATTTGAGCGCTTTTGCATGCTAGACTTAAAGTATTAAAACATAAATATGAATGGGTTTCTTTGAGCAATGAATGTGGATGGACACTTCAGGGACTGTGGCATTATGGGATGGATTTCTAGCACCAATTTAATTGGTGCTAACTCATTTTGTAGTTAGCTGGGAGTACAGTCTAAAGAGTAATAGGCGGGGAGCTTTTGGAAATAAAGAGATTAAACAGGCAGTGCCACATAAATTGCTCAGCACTTTTATGGCCTGGGAGAGCTATGTTGTTGTTTTTTAAAATGGACGGATTGTAACATTCCTAGTGATGTTTTTAAGGAACATGTTTCCATTAGATTCTGCATGAGAATAGAACTTGGCCAATTTCCCAATCGGTTGCCAATAAATAGGACACCCCATTTTATTCTGAATGCTGCCTTTTCCTTTTTTAAAATAAAAAATAAGAACATTGTGCAACAGCCCAACAATGTATAAATGGGGACACTACTCCTCTTGTCCCCCTATTGGTTGCTACACGTCTGACTTGACTGGATAAAAACAAAAAAATCACAGCCCATTAGCTTGCACTGGTGCCAGTTGGTGCACAGAGGGCTGTTTATGGCTCCAAACAAACTGAGTGTACATCAGCTGAACCGTTGAGCCTGATCTTCTTGCCCTCCAGCTGGGTGAGTCAACAGGAAAACCCACGGGCTCTGCTTGACTCACTAAGACGTCAGACCTTCCATGCTGTATTAAGCTTATCCCGGGGGGGGGGGGGGGGCGGGGAGGTGGAATGGGGGAGAAGGGGCCACTCCAGCTGATAAATTATAGGTATTTTTACAATGTAGTCAATAGAAACAATCACTCCCACCCTGTACAGAAGAAAATATGAAAGGGCCATAAGAAATACCAATGCACCGACAAATGAGGGGACACCTCTGTAATGGATTTTAAGGGTTTGTGATTCAGATTACAGTGTACTGGATGGGTAAAACAACCCTAAGAAGTAAAGTTGGATGCCCTTCAGTTTAAGAGAGATTACAACCAGAAGATGAGTTTTATGGACAAGAAAGAACAATAACTACTACCAGCATTTCTGGTTAACAAGTTCATGCTGGTCTTGTTAGCGAAGGAAAATGAATGAAATTGAAAATAAATGAAACGTTTGAAAGAATTGGGATGTTAGCACCGTCTGTATCCCAGATTTAGGTATCTGGATACCATTAAGGTTAGAGCAAAACTTAACTTAAGCAGGTGTTTAAAGAAAGGTTTTATTGCTATCTTTCCATTAAAGATCTTTAAAAGGACGATAAAAGATTAGGGGAGAAAGGACACAGAAGGAAATCAAAGCCAAGTGCAATATACCTGGGGCAAGTATTCCCTTCAAACGTTCTCATCACTAGCCAATAATTAAGATAATATGTGAATTTCCATGGTAAGCATATTTTTCAGTTTCAGAAATGTAACCTCTCTTAAATACTCGACTCTGAAGCTGTGAGTAATGGTAGGTTTTAGCCAGGTGACTCTTTTACCTGCCTATTTTCCCCAGAAATCTTTTAGCCATTATTGACAAAGAGCCAAATTCTGGGGTTAGGTCATGGTCAATCTGTGTGCAGAAGGGACTCTCCACATGCAGAACTCTCATGTGGAAGAAGGCACACAGAACTGTCTTCTTGGCACCATTCCCCACTTCTTACAGCTGTGGAGACAGAGGAGGTGGGGACAGGGTTACCCTACAATGGGGTATGGGGATTCACATCCTTGCCTCTCTAGCTTTAGAGATCAGGTCTGGATTTGTATTACCTGACCTGTGGAGTCTTCTGCAAAGAGGAGATCTGGCCTGGATTTTGACTAAGAAGAGTCACTGGTATTGCAACCAGCTTATTCAGGAAAGAGATGAAGGCCTCTCACATGGATGGCCCTGCCCTTGCATGGATCTCTGAGGATCGTACAAGTTTGGATGCCGGATAATGGAATCTCCCTTGTCCTTGCTGCCTAGATCTGAAGAAAAATGAACAGGATTCCTCCAGAATCTGTGATTTCCTCCCTAAGATGCAATTGGCTAATATGGGCTCCCAGTTTATGCATTATCCTGGCCACAAGCTCTCCCAGTGGAACCCTCATCTCATTCATTGGACAGGAAGGGCTGTGTATCAGAACAAACCCTGCTATTTAATTCTGTGTCATTCTCCTCCTCCACGCTAGCACAGCACACAAGACAGACATTTACAGGCTTCAGCTATGTGCTGACTTAAAATTATTTCCTGGATGACTGGAAATCTTCTACTATGTGACCCTGGTCAAGTCACTTAAACTCCAAGGGCTCAATTTTCCCCATCTGTAGAGTTAGATAGTAATACTTAGCTATCTCACAGGGAGGGGATGAGGTTTAATTCACTGATGTTTGTAAAGTGTTTTGAGATTCTTAGAGAAAGGTGTTACAGAGCAGAAACATGATCCAGTGGACAGGGCACGAGCCTGGGACTTGGGAGACCTGAGTTTAATTTCCTGCTTTGCCATGCATGCTCTGTTTAAGCCTGGGCAAGTGGCATAGTCCTGGCTCCCAACGGGATAACTATTCTTCCCTAATTCACTGGGGTGTTATGATAATAACCACATTAAAAATTATAAGATACTAGAATATTGTAGGAAGCGGAGCCCTGTGGGTACCTGATCCAGACAGATGTGTTATTTTGAGTGTTTGGGGTTTCCACAGCTCTCCTTGCTGTGTGCAATATGGCTGACTGAAAGCTTGTGTAACTGTCCAAAAGAGAGCACGTATTCCAAAGGAGTGAATCTGAATGCCACCTGCACATATTTAGCTACTAAAGAAGCTCACTCCAGTTTGTCTAAATACCTCTTTAGACAAGCACAAACAAGAGCTTTGATGTGCCTATACAACTTCAGTAGGTTAATTGCTCCTCTTCTCAAAAAGAGCAAGAATATGAAAGAGATTTTATAGAATAAATGGCAGCAGCCATCTTCTGTGATCCGCACTGTGTAAAACATGATGTTGAATTGTTTCAACTGTGGGTACGTTATTGTGTAAAAAACTGGAACATTAATAATTCTAGGTGACGAAACAGGTAGATAATGTCCATACAAACCTTAGTCGTGATACCTTTACGAATATGCAAAACATCACAGGTACAAGGCCTTATTTGCAGACACTGAATTAAACTGTAATCTTTAAAACTGAGTTAATTCTAAGTCTGGTTTTGGGAGATAGCAATTATGTCAGCAAAGTATAAAAGCAAGGAAAATTTTTGTATTAATGACAACTGAGAAAATATATAGATATATATCGTAACAGATGTCAACTGCAGTTAGATTCATCTCAACTTATTCGTGTATGGGTTTTAGCCAAAAGCAATTCACATTTGCAGAAGTGTACTATCACATATGTCTTAATAACAGAAGTGTGTTTTTAAAAATGTATGTGATAAGTCACATATGGTAGAAGGAAGCTGTACAGCTTTCAGCCCTTTTGACAATGGAAGCAACTAACTTTATTTTGTGACGCTGAAGAACATTAAAATTCAAGTGAAATTCTCTTTGACATTTGAAAGAGCTACAGCACTGATGGCATTAAAAACTAGACAGGAGTCTGTGGTGCTGAATATGGTCTCCTTGCTTATCCAAATACAATCTACATCTATTACAGTTATCTTAAAGATACTATTTTCCTCTTGCTCACAGAGGCAATGTTTTAGGGTAAAACCATACAAGTACATTAAGTGCTTACATTTCATTGAAAAATACTAGGCGGATACTTTAGCTCTTCTTTATGCAGGGTGTAATTAATATGTATAATGGACTCCCCAGGGTACTAACTGAAGCTGCAATCATTAACATATTCAAAGGCAAGTTAAAACAAGCAGTTGGGGAAAACATGACAGGGTGAAATATACATGTGGAGGTGGAGAGAGCTAGTATGGCCATATGGCCTTCTTCCATCCCAAAATGTTACTATATTTTTCAGGTCCCAGAAAGCAATGATTTCACTCAAAATGAAGAAATGAACATTTTAGATGGTGTAATTGTGCATCGCTGTAAAGTACAGATTGCTTAGGAGTGGCGTTGTCTGCTGTAAACTGGTGCTGCACCATTGATTGCCACGAAGTGGTCCCAGCTTACACCAGCGGAGAGTTTAAAAAAATCCATGAATGAAAAATATTATATGGGAGCCGCCCCCACTCCCTTCTCTTGTCTCCTAGAAGCCGAAGAGGAGCAGCCAGTTCACTTTGAATAACAACCACCAGCTAGATTTTTAATTCAGCTTGGCCTGGACTGGAACTAGTTACCCAGAAATGAATGCCCCCCTGTCTCATTACAAGTTCCTTAAGCTTTTATATCCCCCCTGGTTTCCATTTCTAATTCTCATCAGATTAAATGGAACATAAAGAGTCTGATTTACAACTGCCTGGCACCTTGCATGGTTGTTCTGATGAGCATTTTACATCACTATCCAAGGTGGAAGACAAAGGAGAGTGAGGCCTGTAGTCTTTTCGTTGTGCCTCCCAAAACACAGCCATTCATGAGCCCTCCCAGAGTTTCTAGGAGAAAAATCTCTAGGAGGAAAATCACTTCCAAAAGACATCATGATCAACAAAGTGCAATGAAAACAGTGGCTATAATAGGAAGATATAGTTCCTGGGGACTTAGTTAAACTGCAGACTGATCACCCACCAAAGCTGGAAGTATGTGTTTTATTGGTACTTAACAGAACATTAAAACTAGAGTATATGTTGTTTAAGCAGAAAAAGTGGCCACTGAATGCTATTACCCTTAACTGAACACATCTCTCCTGAAAGTACCAGGACATCTATATAGCAACTTTCTTAATTCAATGATATACTGTACAGAGTGGCTGCTAGAGCCCTAAGATTTAAGAACTTCTCATAAAATGCCCTGGAAATTGGTCCCTGGTAGCTTGCTCATCCTTCATGGATCCCCAGTATAACGAACGGAAACATACGTGTGTGTGTGTGTGAGAGAGTTCTTAACCAACAGGATGGCAAAGCTCTGATACATTTGTGCAAAATATTCCCAAGTGTCTAGAAATCATTTGGCACACTTGCAGTTATTTCCCCCTCTGTCAGATCTTCCCAAGGATTGCAATTAAAAAACATAATCTTTTTAGCATGTGCAACCCCCCTAGGCTAGGAGCATTATGTACTGAACATGAGTTTGATATTATTTGGCAGCTATTCATAGACAGCACATATTAATTTATGTAAACTGGACACAAATCAGGGCATGCAGTCATAAGGGACACATGAAAAATCAAAATCTGTCCTTGATGATCAGGGGCTTTTTTATGGCTCTGATTATGGATTAACTTGAGTTCCAATGTCTATTTTATTGCCCTATTGTGGGCCTTCTGTTGTGGTTGTTTGCATGAAGTTCATTAAAGTTGAATTTTCCAACAGATATAAAAATAACTTACTTTACAGGAATGTTTCTAGGTTTTGTCTTTTCGGCAGCCTATAAATAGAAGGGGGAGGGAAAAGAAACAGTTAAGCAACATTATCAAGCACAATGTTTCCTGGAACCAAAATGATATTAAAATAGAATGATGTTCAGAAATGGAATAAGCAAACCAAAGCAGGCTACCATCGTTAAGTCGGCAACTGAGTAAAGATAGCAACTGCTGAACTCTTTCCCACAATCATGTTACAACTCTTAAAACATTCCTCCCGGTGTTTGAGATCTCATCATGCTTGATTTTTTGAATGGTTGTAAGTGTATAGGAACCGTTCATTCAGAACGATTACTGCCTTTCCCGGTTTGAGATCTCGTCATGTTTGTCGCAACGTTACCCCCTACATCTAGAACACAAGCAGCAATGGGAAAAAATAAAGGCAAGAACGGATTCTGTTTCCAAAACCATTTTTATTAGCCAACAACAGAAAAGGGCAATTGATGACCAAATGCTCAGATCAATTTCCTCTCGTGAAACCTTTGAGAAAACACACTCCAAATCATCTAAATGAGTAAATCTCTGGGCCTCTCGGCCTGTTCCGCCTCAGACATGGAGCCCGGTTCCAGCTTATTGCTGAACCCATTGATCTGTGTACAGTCCATTTATCATTCATGAAAAGAGCCAGTGATCTTCACAGTATATTAGAAGAAACAACTCAGATCATCTGTCAACGGCCCTCTTATTTCTGTTTCCCTCTCCATGGGGATTTCATCTCCTTCGATTCTTCTTGAATTAAAATGTTGCTAAGCAACACAGCTGGGGGCACTGATGGCAGAATGGCTACAGTCTATCAAACTGTTTAAGCTGCTGGAGATTTTAGTGGTGATTTTTTTTATGCTTCTATGGCATAATTATGTAATCTGAACCAAACTTTTATTCCCCCAGAATTTCATAGACTACATAAATCACACTGTGATACAGAGAAGGTTGAAATATTATCTTAAGACAAAATTAGTGCTGTCAAATCATTTCAGAGCATTCTTTTTAGTATTTGAAGTTCTAGGCTATCAGTTTTAAATGGGGAAAGGAGTCAAACCGTTAGTCAGATTAAGTGTACTGTAGCACTGAAATGCAGATTGAAAAGATGACTGATCCATAAACTCATTACACTATAGAAAGCTTTCGTGCTTACTTGCATTTTAGTATATTTCAGGAAACAAAATAAAGCCAGAAAAACTGGCGATGATGCACAAGGGTTAAGGGTGTTTGGGTGAAATATTGTAACTTTTGCTTCATTCAGGGACAAGAAAAAACATATTCCTTGGTAAAAATTCCTAGTGAGGGTGATATTCAAAATGTTTAGATAAGGACAAAAGGATTAGATCTGTTGTCTAAATTGGCCTCAACTCTGAAGTGAATCCCCTGACCTTGCAATACTGGGCTACAAATCTTCTGAGAATAGGTTGTTATATGATATCATCAGTGGGACCAGAAATTTTGCCAAAAAAAAAAAAATATATATATATATATATATCCCTCCTCCCCAGTAGTAGGAAGATCCACATTTAAATCCATCAGCATCCCAAACCATTGATTTTTTTACATGAGATAAGAAATTAAGGTTTGTGAGATCTGAAATGGGGAAGTATCTGTTTTATGGACTGGTTCCTTTTGTGCAGAGAAAGGTTTGTTCTTTGTGTCTTAGATTAGGTTTTACATTATTTGTTATAGGTTGGTAGAGCCTGGGAGAAGCGTTTGTTTTATATTTATACAGTGAAATCAACATAAACAAACAAGATAGTAAGCAAGTAAATGAATATTAATCAAACCGACTAGGTGAAAAGAATGCTAAGGCTGCTCAGTTGAAGCACTCAGAACTCAGGAAATGTGAAAGTTAACCTTAATTCTGCCCCACTGTGTAAACATATGATGAGGTCTCTTCCAGACCTGTGTTTCTATGATCACGTCCCTGCCTTATGAAGTGATCAGTTGGCTGGTGTGGGTCCTGCTTCACTCCATAGGCACCCTCCAAAATATACTCAATTTATTTGATGTGTGCATGCATGTTCAGGGCCAAAAGGACCCTGTTTGACAAAGGAACCCTCATTAATAAAAGAAAAGTGTGTATGTGTGTACAAACTATTTATTTAAAATCTTATAATTGAGCCTATTACATGGATTTTCAGTGGACTACTAAATTTCAAGTTTCTATCCTCTCCTCCTGAGGTACTAAACGTGTTTAAAAGGTTACAAATTCTCTTTTATCAAGCAGAAGTCTACTTTTTGACTGCAGTCTAACAATTCTCATGATCAGTCTAGCTAGCCTGTAGCTGGGCTGTAACACTACAGAGTTTAGGACTGTGTAAATCTAAGCTAAATCTCAGTTACTTTTATCAAATTCTTCAAACTTATTACACACAAATTTGATTGTAAATAAACAGTTAACAGTAGAACGAGCGGGAAGTGTTTTGAACAGGAAGTAAATATCTATGCAAATACAATGAATTATAAGGTTAAATTAATCTATAGCAAATGAGCAAAATGAGGAAATGTCCTAACTGTTTGTATAAAGACGATGAAGCTATTTCAGAAATTGAGAGAGAATTGGGTAACGTCAAAATCATAGAATATTGAAGATCAGAGTCTAGGCAGCGCATTTAATTTTGAGTAATTGAACATGTGGATTGCAGCTGTTTGCATTGGAAGGGAAACTGTGGTGGTGATGAGTACAATGGGAATCTGCCTACATATTATTCTGTGCGGCTGTGAAGATTGGTAGCAGGCCATTGTTTTCTTAGCTAGAGATTTCCTAGATTACTTGTGATTGTGTTCATGGGAAAGGCACTTCAGTAACTCAAAGTGTTTGGTAGTATAAACTTTTTACACACATATACACAGACACACACACACACACACTCTCTCTCTAACCAAAACTTTCAAACGACCAGGACAGGCTGCACTCAGTTTCAATTTGCATTTTGGATGAAGGAGCTGATCATTTATTACATTACCTGAACCTATTTGCCACTTAATGGGAGTTGAGGATGGGAGCTGCCCATGCAGAATTAGACATAAGGAATTCCATCTGAGTAAGTACTACAGGACCTGGCCCTGTGCTTTCATTTCTCTTGTATGTGTTGCTCACTCTTTTTCACGGTATATTTGTTGCAATATCCTGAGCATGCTCAGTGGCAGAAGATACAGAACAGAGGAATCAAAGTGACATTGAGTAACTATACATATTAAGCTTTGATGCAGAAACATATTGTTTGAAAATACTGTGTGTGGAGCAGGTCTGTCAATTAGAGCTAATTATTTTTTCTCTGATCAGGAAGAATGCTATCTTGTTTTTAGGCAGCTTTCTTTGAAATGTACATCTTTTATACAACTTCATTATAGGAAAATACTTCCTCCAAATTAGTTCTATTTCTAGGTTGCTTCGCTATTGACTCAACTGGTCTACGTTGAGTAGTTCTCTCTGCTTTGATAATTAACTTTTGATCATTACTGAATTTAACACCTCTAGTCAGATGTATTCATAGTCATCCTCGTCAATTACTTCAGTGCTCATCACCTTTAATCTTTGAACAAAATGATCTCATTGAGCTTCCATCAGCCTTGCTATAGAGTTAACAATTCTCTGTTTCTCGTCTTCATGACTCAATTTGTTTTAGACGTGAGGTGAGCTTTTGATTATTAATTTAAGATATCTCAAAGACAAACATTTTTAAAAGTGAGTTATTTTGTGCAACTTATATTCTGGGCTTTTACAAATAAGAAAAGCTTTTTAAAACCCAGAATGATTCCTGAACTTCACACATTAAAATGACTATAAATAGAGTAGGTAGGAGGTTCCCAAATCATGATACATGTGGTGTGAGTGGGCGATCACACTACGAAAGAATGGAAAGAAAATGAAATAATATAATGGGATGCAATGAGCGTTAGGAGGGTTACATCATGGGATTGCGGCTAATTTTGAGTTTGAAAGTGTACATTAAAATAATTTAAGATGATTAGAAAATGGAGACCAGACTGAACTAGACAGTTATACTGCTTTAATTTGTAATTTCCTTCTGATTTTTTACAATTATGGTGCTAGTTATATACCATATCTCTCTAAAATTATCCTCTCACCACAGCTGCCCCTCTAGGCAGACACAGGATGAGAAGGAGAAAGAAGATAAATTGGAGGAACAGATGAAGGGCAGCAGCAGTTACAGAACATACATTCATAGAAACTTTTTGGGTGCTGGGGGACGGTTTTCCATCGCATTCAGGGAACTCAAATGTGAACTCCAGATGTGAGCAGCACAGAACAGTAATAGAGAAGTGAAAGAAATGTGTCCCTAGAGGCTGGATAAAGAGACAAGTTTCACTAATTGTCATACAAAAAGCGGCACTGGCAAATAACCATCACCCTCATGGATTCCTTCCGTGAACTGCACTGCGGGCCAAAATAGTGTCTGTTTTGCTGGTTTAACAATCAAGGTACTAATCTTTCTGATGGACAATGTCTTTTGGTTAGTGTAACGTGCCTAGAGCAGCGAAAATACACGTACAGTAAACCCTCAAGAACGGCTAGTTAAAAAATGTTGGTCAAAATTGTCTTTTGATGGAAAACTGGGTTTTTGAACAAATGAAATTTTCTACTGAAAGTATTTTCTTTCTATGGAATAGGCAGAGTTTTCATTGAAAAAACTGAAATCTGAAAAGTTTGCAGCCAACAATGAGTGACAAGTTGAAATGTTCTGGAGAACCCTCTCCCACATTTTCTGATCAGCTCTGCTCTCAGGGGTAAGCAGCTGAACTAAACCCTGTAGGTATGTTCATGACTGACCATCCTTTACTCTTGTTCTGTTAGTGGAACAGATGACCATCACTGAAGGCCCAATTCAACGCCCTTGGTACTAATGAAAATCTTTCCATTGACTTCAATGGGAGTTAAATCAGGCCTTTTGCAAATTAACACCACTCTTGGAGGTTGCGCTCTGTCCTTTGGGTCACGGAGAGGGTGCTGAGTCATGAATTAAACTACTATGAATGGATGGTGCTGGACCTTGATCTGCTTCTGTAATTAGATAATTGGTCTCAGGTGGAATTTTCTAGGGGGTGGAGAAGAGCACAGTGTGCATGAAGGATGCTGTGCAAAAGGGAAGTCGGGAAAATTGTGCTAGGGGTCACAAACCTCAAGGAATCTTTGGGTTTTTTTTTAATGCTGTGGTTACATTCTCCTCTACCTGTCCCCGAACATCAATGGAGAAGATGCTGTTGCTTTCTTGCTAATCATCTCTGACATGAAGTTGGAAACCTTGTCACAGACATGCTGCATGTGGTGTTCTAGGACAGTCTCACCCTGAGGATGAAAAGCTGGGCTCACTGAATCTACGGTCGAAAAAAATGGAGTGAGGATGCACTTTTCTCATACCAGAATATTCTTGCGTGTAGCCCCTGGTTTCCTTCAGGAGGCAAATAAAAGGAGTAGAGTAGCTGAGATCAGTTTTAGAGAGGATGAAATCACCACATCCAGGGTGGCTATAGATCCAAATGGTGTACATACTTCCCATAGGACTCCTCATGGGTATGTATTAGACATAGAGCGTCTCCTCACCTTTCTACACCTTTGAACAATACAGCACCTTTCATGGCGTTACAAGCGTACTTCAGAAATATTTAGGAAGTTGGAAACTCCTGTTTTAGATGGTGCAGAGCAGGCTGGGTAAAATTTGTAGATTTTTTTTAGGGATAACAAAGTTTGTAAAGAAATGGCAAGTACATCTACAGATGGGGGACCACCTTTCAGCAAACTCCACTGTTTTTAAACTGAGTTCCTGTAGGGATGTGTAGCAGGGTGGTTACCCGCTCTTGCCCTTGGCAGCTTAAAACAGCCCAGGAGGGGGCTGTAGCTGGAGCAAGAAGCCTGGGCTGATTTGGAGGAAGCAGGCTCAGCTGCAGCCAGGTCCCAATCAGGCCCAACTGGCCACTATAAGAGGTAGTGAGCCAAGAGTCTTCCTCTGGCTGTAGAGGGAGAAGGGCCTGGCTGCTGGGAACTAGACAAGGTAGCTAGCGTGGAGCAGGGCTGGGGAAGGGCAGCGGAGCTGGGGAGCTCCTGCCTGGAAAGCCTCAAGCTGCAGCCTAGGATTAGGCCAAGAGGTACTGGGGTTGCAGGGTGCAACCCAGGGGTAGGCCATGGCACCAGGTCCAAACCCCTTTGCTGATGATGAGTGCCTGATACTGCAGTCTGCCCCAGGGCGTGGGGCTAGACAATGACTGGCAGTAGCCAATACTGAAGCAAAGTGGGGATAGAGGGTGGAGGGTTCCCAGGGAGGGGAAACCCTAAGGAAAAGGGGTTGCTGCCAGGGGGCAGAACCCCATGTAAAAGGGCACTGAGTCCAGGGAGTGACACGGGGGCCAGCCGGGACAGGTGGATTACTGGCCTGCAGAGGGCGCTCTGAGCTGGAATATTGAGCTAATTCCTGAAGTGACCAGCAGGAGGCGCCGCGGGGGTGAGGCCGCCCGGTTACACGATGATTTTGGGTCACTGTGTGCAATGGCCAGCATTTTCCCCAAATTGCTATATTTTCTAAGGGAAATGGTGGACGCCAAACTGAAGAAGCATGTAATGCAAAACACGGCCAGTTCCCATTCTTCATGGCATGCCCCAAATGAAAAGAAGCCACTGAGACAAGAAGGCCAGTGTCTTCAGCAATGCTTCTCAGTGTACTGTGGGATGTTCCAAAACATCATTTGCTGATAGATGCTAGTTGTAAGGCAGGTAAGGTGGAGTGGGACAGAGGAAGGGTAAACAGTAATTTGTCCTTCTATAACACCTTCTTTCGGGAGGGTCTCAAGATGTTTTCCAAGTGATAATTAACTCTCACTATGTCCCTGACAGGTGTAGTAGGTATTATTTATATCCAATCCACTGAGGGGGAATTGAAGCACAGAGAACTTAAGGGACTTGACCAAGGTCACACAGGAATTCTGTTGCTGAGTTGAGAATGGACTTCCGATGCCTAGCCCCGCATGTTAACCACAAGAGAAAAAAATCCTCAAAAGGCAAAGAAAAAATATGGGGAAAAGACCAGAAAATTACAAAGGATAAAACAAAAACTACCCCTAAAAGTTGCCCCAAGAAAAGAAAAATAAACCTAAGATGACAGCCTAGGGCTGAGAGCCAAGAGAACAGTATTTCTGCTACTGACCATTGTGAAACTGTAGGCAACTCACATAATCTAGATTTGCCTCAATTCCCCACCTATAACTTATGGAGAATAATATTTTGTATTTACCTCATGACTATCTTACAGCTAGGTATAGCTTATTAATATTCACAAAATGCTTTGAGATCCTTGGATAAATGTGTTCTTAAATTGCTAAGTGCTATTAATTAGTATTACTTCTCCAAAGCTCGCATGGGTTAAAATGGCCTCTTGTCACAGTAAAAGGAAGAAGTATACACAGCCACATCAGAAGCAGCCTTTCTTAACCCAATTTACTTGCAGTTTATGCACTTAGATTCCCCTTTGTAGTGAAGGTCTTTATCTCATTCCTAAGGGAGTCCAACCTGTCCCTCATCCTTTTCCTCCTCTAAATCAATGAATAGTTACCCAGGTTTGAGACGCAAAAGGGCAGAGTCAAAGAGCAACAGCAGTGGCAGTGCTGGGAAAGATGTGAGGCAATATTGATATTGTTCGCCTTGCTCGTTTATTGCCTATGCAGGATCGAAGAGTTCAGGGACTATACTATATATTTCATACATAACCCGATACAAACAGGCACTGGAGAGATGGACGTAACAACACATCAAAAACTTCTGTGCTGCCCTCAGGCTGCTTTTGTTTGTTGCTCGGCTCGTTAGTTCATTTAGTTAAGTAATGAGGCACCAAATAGTTTGCACAATAATTGAGTTGGAATTTTTTTTGGGTAATTTTGTGACAGACCAATTCTCTTTCTGTGCAAACCAAATTCACAACAGGTGCAGAATAGTCTATATTCCTACAAGGGGCAGGGGGCTAATGTTCAATCTGTTCACAGGGCAGATTTCCCCCTGCTGGCCCAGCAAACTGCACCTCCCTTTGCCCACTATCTCTGCTGTGTGCAGGGGGATTCACCCCAATGGGGTTTACTGCAGTCAGGTCTCATGACCATTCTCCCACAGGTGCTCCTCTGGGGAGAGTCACTTTAATCTCCACTGGGATTCTTTGTTTCCTGGTTGCAGAGGCTGACAACTGGATGTGCTAACTCAGTTCCTTCTGCTGCTTTTCCAGCCGACGACACCCACCTTTGGGGTTGTGCTGGCCCCCCGTGGATCCATCCACCTTGAGCTATAGTAGCTCCCCATGTCTGTGTGTCTGCATCTGCACTGGCCCTTAACTTAAGCCAAGGAAAGGCTGCCCCCACTTTTGCTGGTTATCACTGGAGGCTTGGAATTAGCTAAGGAGCTAGTAGGGCTGTATTTTCAGTTCCATGTATATGACGTCTGTGCTGTGATCGATATTACCTGGTCATTTCATGTGGGTAGCATGAAAAAAAAAACCCCAACAAAGGTGAAGTGCCTAGTTAAGAGAGTATTAAGGAGCGTGTTAAGTGAATGCTTGTTTGTGGCTAAGCGAGGAGACGACCTCTCTATAACATCATTTATCAAATCCTTTCCCTCTTTGCTAGGTCTGTCTGGCTGCCAAGCATCTTCGTGTTTTGTTTTTCCCTATTTTTGTCTATGTCTGGTGAAGCTGAGAGCTGTTTCACACCAGCCAACTTGAACAAGGAAAAGACAATCCAATGTCCTCTGACTAAAATGGCTGCTACATCCTCTGCTTTTCTGGTATGTGCAGCATGTGTTTCATAGCCCTGTTGAGGGCCACAACTGGAACCTTCATGACAAACTTTTGTTTGGTCAATTTCCAGCACAGTTTCACAGTACCATACAGTGCAACCATATGTTCTGAGGGCCATTTAAATCTCCATGTCATCGGTAGATACGATGACGGACTGAAAAGATTAAATAAAATGTCATGGACCTGAAAGTCCTAAAATCTCTGGTATTCTAGTGATTTGAAATTGTGTATACACTTTATCTGACATATTCTTTACAAGACCTCACAGGCATTGCTGAATGCAATGGCCACAAGTGTTTGTGGGGCACAGAAATACTATGAAATGAATCCCCATGACTACTGTAGGCAGTTACCAGCCATACAATCTCTTATTGCCAAAAATTAGTCTTGTGAATCAGGAGTATCCTGGGGCGAAGTATGCCCTGTGTATGGGAAATAAGGCTGTTTCATTAGTGTTGCACAGAATAAAATGTTTTGAGTACCAACCAAAAACGGAATGGGGTAGCAAGAAGAGACATTTCTCCATCAGAGGATCTTTCTTAGCCTATGGAATGAAAAAGACTGGAGAACGACTACACTATCCTAATGGCTTCTGTTTTCACTAATGGCTAAATGAAAACTTTTCTCTACAGCTATAAAGCATGACTGTATATCTTAAACACTGCTATGTGGGGGTCTTCATCAAAACAAATTCTTCTGTGACAACCACCAATGTTGCATTGCTTTGTCTGGGATTTCAATGAAACCCAGTGACAGATAAACTGTTTACATTAAAAGACTCTATCAAAGTTATTTTGCACCTAGTTTCATCCTAATCCATCTGATTTTTCTATAGCGTTGACAAGACGACCTCTCTCGCTGTGTGTGCAGTATTGATGTCATTAATGAAGAGCTGTCCCTCAGCCTTTCTGCTGATAACAAAGTAAATGGAAATATGGAGAAACCTTGGGGAGGCAAACAACTTCTTCAGGATCTAGCTAAAAAACAGGAAAAATTACAATAGAAAAGGATATCCATTGTTGCAACTAGTATGGTTACGGTATCTTTAAAACAGTGTTGTTTACATGGTGAAAATGTACTGAATCTTTTATATTCACAAACCTTAAGCCAAAAAGTCTGTTTTAATTTAACTTGAATAAATGCTTTGAAAGTTCAATGTGCATTACAATAATCAGAAGCTCTCCCTACGGCCGACAGTATTTTTAGACTCTCAGCTACAAAGTAATTCATTTTGCATGCAATTATCTAATACTAACCTAGCCAAGAAAGACTGTTTGGATAAACTATAAAACTTAGCTCATGGACATGGATTATATAGGAGGTGTCTCATGCATGCATGGTTATCACACATGCAAAAGGTAATCATTAAGTGAAGGAGAAAAAACAAATAGAAAAGATAAAAATGTTTCATGTATTGTTCTGCCAAAAATACAATGTACATAAAATATTCAGAATAATGGAACAGATCTGTAAATGGTATAAAAATTTCTTTGGTTCAAAAATACCCAGATCTCCAGCAATGTGCTTTAAATAAAGTGCATGTTTCAAAGGTTACGAAGATTATTCCTTAGGAAGAACAAAGCAGAGTTGGTTAAAGAAACTTGGGCACACTGCAGCTACTTACAATACTTTATCAGGGCACAATTCTTTTGGATGGCTCTGAGCTCAAAGCTAAATGGAATTATGCAGAGCTACTTTAAAGAACAAAAAATACTAATCTGTGTTTTATCTAAGTTCTTTAAGATGAACCTAATCACTAATAAAAAAAAATTATTCTTCCTAAATTTCTGGGTTTTTTTGTTTAACTAAGTAATAGGACCATCTAAAGGCTCTATCCTTCCTTACAGAACACTATTAACATTAGTTAACATTAATCCCTGAAATGTATTGCCAAGATATAGGTTTAGTAATACACGTCTGTTATTTTCTTTGTATTTATAATCCCACAGCCAATCTGAAACTATTGGGTAATGGAAATATTCTCTGCAAAGAAACCGTATCTTAGTGAAGCATGAACCAAAATTCAGTTTAATGACAGTACTGTAACAGTTTAAAATCCAGGCAACTGCTTAAGTTAAATATAATGATTCTACACAATAATACATTAAGCAGATGTTTACCTGGCGTTATGAATTTGTGCCATAAATATCTATTGGGCTGGTCAGCGTGCATATTAAAAACCACTGGAATAGGTCAAATTGTAGATAATGTAAAACTTTAAAGATGGCAATTTTAATAAAACTGTCAATACAATTTTCTCTGTGAAAACATTTGAGACTGATTGTGTTGCTTCTATTGAAAGAGAAACACAAGGTCTATATCTTTAGATCTTTTATTGAACTGTGAGCACAGCATCAATAACTGCTTCTCAGCTGTAAATGAAAATTGATTCCAGATCTAACCCCTCATCTTCTGTGTTCCTTTAATCCCAAATCACCCGCAACGGAAAGCAAAAGAATCAGCGTTATGCGTAAGTGACACACAAAGCACGTGTCCCCTGCTCTGTTCTAAGGTGATTGCGTTGATGATGATGCTTCCCCAAAATGTTAGCAGGAGATTTAGGAGATAACTGTAGCCTTTCAAATGGTGGCCCATAAAGCAATGTGATGAATTCTGCACCTGGCTTGGAGCAACTTGCTCCTGCTTCATCACAATGATCGATATGGTTCATAGATTCATAGGATTTTTAGGTCAGAAGGGACTGTTAAGATCATCTAGTCTGACCTCCTGAATAACACAGGCCAAAGAACTTCACTCAGTAATTTCTGTATTGAGCCCACAACTTCTGTTTGAGCTGTAGCTTTTAAAAAAGATATCCTGTCTTGACTTAAAGATAGCAAGTGATAGAAAAACCATCTCATTCCTAGGGAAGGGGTTCCCATAGTTAATTACCCCGACTGTTAAAAATGTGCACCTTATTTCTAGTGCCTTGTTTCTAGTGTGAATTTTTCTAGCTTCATCTTCCAGCCTAACTTTACTGTCAGAAATCAGTTTCCCCTGCTGATATTTGTTGAGTATGGGCAAGTTACCTCTTAACCTTCTCTTGGATAAACTAAACAGATTAAGCTTTTTAAGTCTCTCACTATAAAGGTATGTTTTCTAGATTTCAAATAATTCTTAGCTCTCTTTTCTGAACCCTTTCCACATTTTCAATATTCTTTTCAAAGTCTGGATGCCAGAACCGGGCACAGAATTCCAGTAATGGTCTCACTGATACTTGTTGCAGAGGTAATATTCCTCTGCTTATACATCCAAGAATTGTATTCACTCTCTTAGTTACAGCATTGCACTAGGAACTCCTGTTTAGTTGGTTCCTCCCAAGATGTGTGAAACAAAAGGAAGAACCTGATTAGCAGGTGGAAAGAGCAGGATGCAGTTCAGATTTTGGGTTTGGACCCTACTCTAGTTATAACACCGATTGCAAATATTTGTGCTGGCTCATGGGACTGGAAGCACTAGATAGCTCAGCAAATCAGTCTAAAATTATTTATTTTCATTTGAGAAAAATCTGTAAATGGTACATTTTTACACCTGTAAACCTGCGCTTGGCCTATGTTACAAGCTTCATAAAGTACAAAAATGGCGATTTTGGAGAACAAGGTAAATCTGAAAGGTAAAATATAAGAGAGGAGACAGAATACAAAGATATTGGACAAACTGCTAAGGTGCTTTCAAACTGAGATTTTCATCTTTTCTCTCTCAGGTAAGGTATGCACATATGTATATCTGAATTTCAAGCATTATTTGACTGTAAACTCTTACGTTAAAAATTTAGTTTTGTAACTCAGTGCCCCACAGCTGAACGTTTGGTATCTTATAATTTGCATATTGTGATAGTCTCATTCCAGCTCTCATGAATGATCATTTTATATATTCCAGGAAACAGCATTTTGCATTTAAATGTACCATAACTGTTTTGTTAGTGTTTATGCATCTGACCAGTACACCTGATCAATGGTTTTTTTTCTTTCTTTCTTTTTTTTTTTTAAAGAAACATGATCAAAACTTGTAAAGTGTGAAAGAATCCAACAAGTGAAACACTTGACTCCTACACCAGAGCTCTACTTCTCTGCTTGCCCAGGTCTCAATGTGGGATGCAATCTGTGACAAAGATCCAAAATGAAGGACATGCACAAGTTATTAATCCAGGAGACTTAACATGGGATTCCTCTCTTTAATGTATTCAATGCTTTTTATTCTCTCCATTTCATGATCTTCTATTTCTGATGTAACTAAAAGTGAGGGCCTGCACATTTGGATGGAACGCTGGAAGTGAGCGATGCTCCTTGAAACAAAGGACAATTGAGAGAGCTTTTCCTTTCCAGATAGATAATTTATTTTTGATACCTGATTGAAGAGTGCACTCTTGGAATACCTAAATGTTCCTGTTTTTTAAAAGATACTTGGGATTGCTCAGAAGGTTTGAACCTCCTGCCTAGTGTGAAAACAGGGTCAATGCCAATCAGAAACTCTTGAATTTGTATTGCAGAACCTTAAGAAACCATATGAATGTTCCTTACTGTGTCTCCTTCTTCTCTTTGAACCTGGTGTTGCCAATGGCATTACTAGAAAGTGACACCTGGATTTTTAGTGCAATGGTATTAGTGTAAGACCCACAGTTTCTTTGTTTTTCTGAAAGCCATTAAGATTATATACCAAACCCATCACAGTTGATGGGAGTCTTTTCATTGACTTCATTGGGCTTTGAATCAGGCCCTTACTCATTTCAGCCCCTGATTCTGCTCTCATGGTTGCTGGTGTGAACATAGAGTAACTCCACTGACGTCAGTGGAGTAACACCAGTATGAAACTGGGGTGAGATCAGAATCAGGCCCTGAGTATGTGTCTGCTTGCTGTTATTCTAGTTTTGAACTGGGACTGACGTTGCCAAACTGATTACATCGGGCCTCTCATTATAAATGTTATATTTCCAATCAAGCAGTAATCTTGTTAGTCAGACAAGCTGCACAAGATTATACAACTCTGCACTGCAAACATGTAGGCTTTTAATCCCTCGACTTGTGAGTGCTTGACATTGGGTTTCTGTGTTAGAAAAAACTGACTCGTACAATCCAGGTGCCAATGGACACTACAAAATATATATTTCTTGGCATGCCCAGGAGGAGGAGGAAGTGGGAGGGGTAGTGGCAAAATTCAGATAATTTGAAGAATAAATGAGATCGCTCAGTTATAAGCAACATTTCTGAAGCTGTTAGTAAACAGACATCCCAAAGAGGTTTGCATCCTTCCCTTTTCATATTCCTAATGATCAGCTGGACACTGTGAGAATGTCTTATCAAAGAAGAAAGTAAGAATTCACACACAATACAACATTTCACATCATAACAATTATGGCAACAAAATAAAAAAATTGCTTTACTGTTTTATGATCTAAGAATGATATGGGGCCAAATTCATTCTTGGTTTAACTCCATTGTCTTCACTGAAATTATACCAGGGACGAATTTGGCCCAAGGTGTCTAGACTTTCTTATTAAAAATGCTGAGAAGATGCATGGCCCACATTTTATTTCTCAGCAGTAACTGTAAATATTTATAATGCAGAATGAAAGAAAGGACAATGGTATCAGCAAGTTTTCTGCAAATGCTTTTTCACTAATGTCCCTTCTAGGCTGAAAGACGTCTGCTATTGATTCACAGCCAGGTCCTGCTGCTGTACGTCTGGGAAAAGGGAGTGTATCACTAATATTTATATTAGGATTAATGACTGTGGGCTCTAAACCCTTTACTTAATGGCTGGAACAAAAGTTCCACCGGTTCTCCACTGCTTTGTACTGACTACAGTCATTTATATCAGTGCAAAGAGAGTGTAAGGTAGGAGTGAGTGGAGAATTCTGATTTGGGAGCATTTTACAACCCTTTGCACAGGTGTAAACAGCGACATAAGCTGGGTGCAAGGCTGTGGAATCAAGATGATTAACTGGTGAACTAAAACAAAGGCTAACAGGACTTGTCTCCCCTGGAAAATTATTCCTGAATAACACCATGGGTAGACACTCTTAGACCTAGTCTACATTACAGGGTTAGGTTGCCGTAAACTACCTTACGTTGACTTAGCTGTGGAAGTGTCTTCACTTAAATTTGGCTCTTGCTGACATAAGCACCCCTCTGTGCCAATTTAGTAACACCACCTCCCCGAGCATCGTAGAGTCACGGTCAATGTAATTAGGTCAACACAGTGTCAGTGCAGACACTTGGTTATTACTGGCATTCAGGTGCTGTCTCACAGTGCCCCACATGGACAATACAATTGATATAAGCCCTCCTGATGGCCCTCCACACAAGCAATTTAATAACTGATGTGGTGATATTCTGATAGAAGTGAGGTTGACATAATCTTGTAGTGTAGACATGGCCTTATTCTGGAACAGGAGTACCTTGTTCCTGTTAAACTTAATCCACTTTCAAAGTGAATTAAACTGGAACAAGGTACTCTTAGTAAGCGTGTCAAAACATGACACTATTCATAATCAGTTGTTTGGGAATAGCTATTCCAGAATAATTCAATGTGCAGGCAAGCCTCGTGGTGATGGGTTGGAGAAGTTTACCCAGGAATGGATTTGATACAATATAATAAAATATTATAGATATAATAAAATAATATGCAACCACATTCAACTGATGAAGATATCATCAGATATGTATGTCACATGCACACGTCAGAATTTTACCTGTTCGTGGTCATCTTCATCACTGCTGAGTTTTAGATCATCTTCGAGCATTCTAAAAAAAAAAAATAATCCATAGTTACATTTAATGAACTAATTTTATAACTTATAGGCTAAATCTAACCCTTGGTGAAATCAGTGAAAAAACTCCCAGTGAGTTCAACTGCAGCAGAATCAGGATCTATAAAAGGAAATTGTGAGTACACTATGACCACTGTATTCCTTTTTATGTGAATAAAGGCAAGGATGGACTACTTTGAAAATGACTCCAACACAAATGCTTACAATTAGCCCCTCTTTCATGTCCTCTTCTACTTGCTGACTGGCCCATAGTGAGTAGCTTACCACAAATGGGTTTTTCTAGATTGGGAGAGTGGGGTTAAATAAGAGGAAGCACAGCTTCCCTCTTTTGCTGGAAACACAGAAAGGGCTTCCCCTTCTTCTTGACTTAGACTCTTGTCCCTGATCTTTCTTGGCTGGTGATTTGAGAACACACCAGGCAGGGCATTGTGAACTGGGAATACTGGGAGGAGCTGGTGCCTGTTGGATGAATTTCTGGGCCTTCCAGCATTCCTATCAGGAGGTACAGTAGTATCGGAGGGAAAGACAGGAGTTTTCCATGCTAGGAATCTCCTCTACATGGTCTCCCTTCTACAGGGGAATCTGTCACACCACTGCTCCCTGTTCCCTCTACAGGACAAGGGGAAGGAAGAGACCATGCTGCCCCCAGCTCTTTCCCCACTTCGAAAGGGAAAGTGATGAAAAATGTATACTACTATATTACTACCTATTTTATACAACAGCTCTCTTTGGATAAATCTGTACATTTTTAAAGTGCAGGAATAAGATATTGCCATGTTTTGGAAAAGAAACCATTTTTACTTGCTTTTACATCACTCTAGATTCTCCATTTTCCTGAAGTCTAGAGACCATAGAATAAGAGTGGGGAACCACCAAGTATATGCACCTATCCAACTACCCGTACCTACATTGTGTGAGTGGCAATGGGCCTTCTTGGGAACACAAACTCCTTTAGGCTACATTTCTTCTGTTACCACGGTCTTTTTTCTTCACCAAATCCCTCTATCACTAGATGATGGAACTACGCATCAGCACGCATCATCAAGACCTCTCATGACAGCCACTGAAATTGATGAGCTTCCCCTGTCCTATTTTGATCCCCTTCCACCTCTGCAGGAGACTTGCAAATTGCAATTACGGATTTCTTTTCATGTTGATGAAGACTAGAGTCTATGAATTTTTACTGTTAGTCTTTAAATAACCGTAACAATCAATGAGTGTTTTGTCTGGTCTTTTGTTTGAAGACTACCAGTAAATCATGGCTGTCTACAAGGGGACAGTATTCCAACTGGTCAAATATCAGCCCTCTCCAAACCCTGCTGTTGCTTTTAAAAGAGAAAGTGTAAGGAGAACTTTAACTGGCTAGTAACTCATCCATCTTTTAGTGACCTCAGTTGTCGGGCAGCTCAGTGGTTACAAAGTATCTGGACATGAAACTACTAGTCATTAACCTCTTGATAAATGTCAGATGCCTCCTTGTAAAATATGAGCTCATGGAATTAAGTCTAAAGTATGGATAAGGAATCTTTTCCTTCAAAACTAAGAAATCTGCAGGAAATATTAATCTTTAGAGGGCTAGATTTTAGTGATGAATGGGAACTTTTTATGTTGTTTATCTAGCAGACACATTCATTTGTTTCTGCAGTGGCACTGCCTGCTGCACCATTCACAACAACAGATCACTCCAGTTTGATCTATCCATAGCCCCTAATTGCATCATCAGAGTTCACGATATACTCTGAGGACAACGCACCCAGAACTATAAGACAACCCTAATGTGTGGATACATCGCTGTGACTCTGAATTCTAATTCAATCCTAAATTCCTCTTCTAAAACCTACATCTCACTTAAATATGCAAAACATTCTGCCTCTTTAAAGCAGCACTGCTAGCTAATATACTCTGTATTATTTAAAACAAAATTCAGAGCTAAGAAAAATAAGGGAAGGGACCTTTTCATGAATTAAGCCTAAAGGGTTATTTCTTTCTTTCTAGCCATTGCACCTTTTTTCATTTTGTTACATGTTAAATTTCTTCTCGACATATTCTGTTGAAGTAAACCAAAAGGATAAAAGAAATTCCGTATCAGACAAATGAAAAGAAGCAAGCACAAAAAGATAAATGAATATACCTACGAAACAGTCTTGTAAAATGGTTGATTAATAACTGTCCTTATAAAGCACGTTATGGACTTTTTCTAACAGTACAGTAAGCAGTAGGTATGTTTATACTGAATATTGAAAAATATAAATTTGATATAAAATATGATGATTAGTAGGAAGGACACCTGTTGGAGTTGGTTTCAGAGAAACTAAATCTGCAGGATTTACGAGTTCCCGTCAAGAGACTAATGGATGTTTAGAAGACTAGAGAGAGGGAAAAAATTGGATTTGGGTATTTGTTTAGCGGTTCCAAGCTTATCACTTGGAGTATATAATTCTTCTTAGCCTGGTCAGATATATGAGGAATATGTCATCACATTCAGTTACACAACTCAAAGGTTAAACAACCAAACCACACCGCTACTAAAATGCATCATTCTTTAGTGGCAGATGGAATAATTAGGGAGAAACTGAATATGGTACCAACAGTAAATATATGGCAAAGCAAAAAGTGAGGGAATAAATTCAAAAATATACAGTATGCATAAATGAAAGTGGAATGTTCAAGAGTTCAGAAAGCCTCCTCCTTGAGGATATTAGTTAGAAGGAGGTAATATTTTACAGAAAGTGGAGGACTTAGACATTCTTCAACTATTTTAAAATGTGTTTAATATTCTGGAGAAGTGGGTCATGGTGGCTTGCACATTTAATGCTTCTATTAACTCCCATTTATAAGCAAGTGGCATCTGATCACACTGAAGGCCCAATAAGGGCTTTTAAAGATTGCCAGCAATCTTAATCCAAGGTGACTGTTTCATAATCATCATACCTAGAGAAGTAACACATTTCAGCCTCGAAGCCCTGAGCCAGAAGAGCTCTGTATCTACAGCACTTTCCAACACTGTCTGTATGGGCTGATCCTGAAATTGAGTTCTCGTGAGAGACAGATACGTGTAAGTATGCATATATAATCTGTACAGAACTATGTTAAACTTAAGAACACCATGTCTTGAGATTACAGAATGAATTCCTTGGTAATATTATCCCAGGTGTTAATAAAAGGCAATTCAGTGGATATATTAAAGTTACAATGAACACAGTCTATGAGGGTAAATCAAAAAGAAAACTGTCTGTATCAGAAAGCTATTTCCGGAGGTGTTACAAATTCATTTCATTTCCTATTCTTCTCTGACCTAATTGACATTATTGTAGAATATACAGGCACTTGTTTGTGTTTTCATCCATAGCTAATGCATAACACCACTTTAGGGAAAGTGTGGGATTAAGAAGGATTTTTGATCTCATTATTAGAGCAGTGCCATTTACAGAGCAACTGTTAAGGCTGTGTCAGCATATTCATTATATTTTCAGAGGTTTATAATTTGGGATGTGAATTTGCTGCAGCCTGAAATGTGGTAAAAGAGAAACACATTTATCCCTGGGGCAAACTGGTGTAATTCTCCCTGACTGATTACTACACTTGCTTATTCCAGAGATGAATCTGCTCCAAGAGCAGGCTTTTTATGCATTAGAAACCTAGATAGAAAGGGGATGGAATGAAGGTTTTATTGGCATGAGTTTGAGAGGGCCACACCACTGACGACTGACAAAAACTCCAGTCCCGATTTTTCATATTTGCTATCTGGTCACCCTACTTGGAAATGAGCAAGTAAAAGTTTGATTTAGGAAAGATGAGGTAATTATTATCCATAAAAAGCACAATCACCAGATACCTCATTTTCAATAATCTCAGATACCATTTTAATAGATGCTTTAGAATTCCTGAAGGGGATATTGTCATAGCTGAAAGGCCAAAAATATTATTTATCCATCTAGGCTTTGGGCTTGATCCAATGAAGTCAATGGGAATCTTCATTTACTCCAAGGAGCTTTGGATCAGGAACTAACTCTATTTTTTGGCTGTGCCTACCTCTTATCACTGAAATAGCTAAATATTTTATGGGTAATTTAGCTCCGGGACCTGGATCCTCAAAGGCACCTAAGTCACATTAATTTCAATGGGAGTTTAGGCACCCAAATATTTTTGAGCATTGGGGCCCAGGTCCCTAGTGAACGTCATGGAGCACTCCTTTCCTCCCTTCTCTGGTTTAATGAAGCTGGTTTTGGGGTATATATATTTTTAAAATAACAAACCATCTTATTATGGAGACAAAGCTTGATATAAGAGGATGTTCTTGCAACACACCAAATTCTGTTCCTCCTTACTTGGTCTGGACTCAATTCTCCACTGTGGCTAAGCTAAGATGTAGAGTGTGTGTGTGGGGAACAAGGTGCCAGTTTCAGATCCCTGATCCCTAGCTGCCCAGAAAATTAGCTTACTTCTGCCAAGCTGGCATTTCTAAAATACTCACTGATTTGGATCACACAATTGCCTACAAGCGTGCAGTTTTTTTCTATGCAATGACAGCAAACACATGTGCATGAATCAAGCACATACAGGTATGATGTTCTTTTCCCCACCATGCTTGGCTCTGGTTGTCATGCTGGCAGACCGGGTGTCAACCCATATCAAGGACTGCACACTGACAAATGCATTGCTGTAAACCAGGCTGACTCACCTCTGTGTTGGGATTGCTAAAACAGATGCTAAGTTGACAAAAATGAGTTTTGTGTTTAGACTTGATGAAACACTTGTAGGATGCTGCATATACTGATCTCACTTATAAATGTCTTTAGCCCACGGTATAAGATTACGTTGAGTATTTGCATTGTAGACCTCTGTAATTGTGTAACTCAAACAGGAAAGAAGCATTAATTGGTGTAAAGTGCCCCTCTGCACCAGAAGGCCCACTGAAACCAAATGAGCCATTGTGAAACATCAAGGATAAAGACTTTGTGGATTGTCTTCTCTCCATCCTGAACACCCATGGAGAAGAGACAGGTGCTGACACTTGTTCCATTTGTTTGAACTGTGGGGGAAGGGAAGAGAAATGCCTGACCAGAAGGAACTATATAACTGTGTTGCTTGAAATTTGGAGAGGACAATATTTCCAAGCATAAGCGAGGGATCCCTAAGCTGCTTAGCTTGGGTTAGTCCTAAAAGAAATATAGCATTTGCATATTACAGCAGCTTCTATTACCTTTTCAAACCTTTGACTGTAACTCATTTGTGTGTGTATGTTTACCTGCTTTAACTTTGTAAATAACTCTTATTTCTTTTTCATAGTTAATACATCTTTAGTTAGTTTATTGTAGGATTGGCTACGAGCGTTGTATTTGGTGAAAGATCTAAGTTACAATTGACCTGGGGTAACTGACTGGTCTCTTGGGACTGGGAGTAATCTAAATATTGTTGTGGTTTTTGATGTAAGGGACCATCTATCACAAAGGTAAGCTTGCCTGGGTGGCAAGACATGTTAAGGCTTTTACACTTGATATTTGGCTGGTAAACTCTAAGTATAGAGTGTTTAGAGGGGGGAGGGATAGCCCAGAGACTTGAGGATTGGCCTGCTAAACCCAGGATTGTGAGTTGAATCCTTGAGGGGGCTGCTTAGGGATCTGGGGCAAAATCAGTACTTGGTCCTGCTAGTGAAGGCGGGGGGCTGGACTTGTTGACCTTTCAGGGTCCCTTCCAGCTCTATGAGATAGGTATATCTCCATACGGTTTTATTTAATGCATAACCAGTTTGGGGTTTGTGCCCTGATTCTTAACAGTCTGCCTTGAGGTTGGCACTCATGGCCATGAGCCACTCTCTACAGCCTGACATTGGTATGTCAGGAATCAAATTGAAATGGACAAGATGCTGGCTCTCTGAAATGCTAACAAAAAATTGGATTATTGCAAATGGGCTTCTACTCTGAGAGACTGTGATTGCCAACATAACAAGGAGGCCACATTTTTGACCACCATCCTTGGGATTGTCTCCTTAAAGGGGTAGTGTTTATAGCTAAAACAAGTCAGAATAGAACAGAAAAAGACGAGATCGCCCACAGAGATTTAGAAAGCAGGGGAAAGAGTTGATAAATAAAAGTGGTGGCAAGCAGAGAAAGTGTATAAATGAGTTGGGAGTCTTCAAAAGAAAACAGTTTCCTCTTGCTTTCTCTTTACACTGATACAAATGGACGTATTCTGTGGGTTTTAGATTCGGAAACATACACTAGCACCCTGCAACTATTTATCCTCTTTAGTATTAAAGAGACAGATTGGAATGTCACACCAAATTTCACTTGTGATGTTTAATAAGACTTAAATCTGGAACAGGCAGGAATCAAATCCATATCTTTAAGGTGAAAAAAAGCAGCGCATTACCATCCTGTGGTATGAAGCCCTTATTAATGTTTTCTGGAATACCTAGTTATGGAGAACACATATGAATACTGACTAGCAAGAAGATGTTACCTTTTCCACCTCTGAACTTTCACTGAATTGGTCCCATCAGTTCAACATAATCTAAACTGCTTTTACCCTGTGGACATTATACTGAACTTCTTTTTCATTTTCCTGATGCATTTCTCTGTATTATATTAGACTTTTCAGAGAGTGGTAACTCAAGTTATCATGCAAATGACAAACTGAATAATGGAATTCAGATGTATTTCAAGAATATGTTGCACACACTGCAGCACAATTTTATCATTTATCAGGGGGTTTTGTGTGTATGTGTGTGAGAGAAAACATCTAACAATATATTTCCCCAGAGAAGTTCATGAAACAATGGACAAAAAGGTTGGGAAAATGAAAACAAATGGTAGCATAATTCCAAAGGAAAAGGAGGATATTTTGTTTTAAAATATCCCATCTATAAATCTTGAGATTTGATATTCATCCTCCTGCTGAAATGTGCAAGTCATCTTTAAAATATTTCCCCTGAGACAATCCCAAAGTTATGGCAACTCCCCTCCATCCTCAAAAAACCTCCAGACCCTTAAAATGTTAAATGGAATTTACAAGTACCATTTAACCTGATATTCATGGCCACATGTTCAACAATTGTATATATATCTCAACATATTTTATTATTTTCCCCTTCTCGTTGTCTGCCATATTTTTCTAGTTCTCACTGGTGACCGTGGGCTAGCTCCTGCCAACTCTTACTCTCTCAAGTAGCCTTTACTCATGTAAGTAGTCTCATTGGCCTGAATGGGACGACTTACATGAAAAAAGGCTGGTTGCTTGATTAATGGATCAAGTGCTCATTCTCCAGCCCGGTGATTTAGTAAGGTATCTCCAGTGAAGTCTTATGCGTTAGCGAAAAGGAAATGCTACGGACAATAAGGCTAGTTGGCCTCTTCCCCCTCACAGGAGGCTGAATACATTAGCCTCATAACACTGTCAGCTGCCCCGCAATCCAACTGATGGAGAAAGATGTCTTGCTAAGAAACACTCCATTTTGTGTTGTCACACTCAGTCTGCCTTAGTGTTTCTGGCACCATATCAGTAATTAGTGTAATTACAGCTGGTGAGAGAGAAGTAACCCCTGTGGTTATCTATTAGATACCTCACAATCAGAGAGTGCACTTCATTACTCATCTCTCCATATCAACTTCTAATTCCAAAAGGATTAAGCAAAATGAATTCTTTCAGTAGAAGAATTTCTTTATCTAGCCCTCCATTAATCTCCATGTATGAAAAGCTCTTCAAGGCAACTAAAATATTAAGTTGCTACTAAGTGCATTATAACTACTGCTCTGACGACAGGCATTTTGTTTTTCATTAAAGTTGAGAGAAAGAGAAGAGAACTGAGGCAAATGGGGAGGGAGAAGGAAAAACCTATTCCAGGTTTTTACCTACGGGTTGCCTTGAACAATATTATAGCAAATCCAATAACTTATAGGCTGATCTCCAAATAAAAGGCCAAATCCTGTTCTCAAACTCGATTCCCATTGGAATAGAAGCAGGTTTGGACCCAAATGTTTAAATTACAAGTAAACATTTTGTCTACATTAAAGAAAGCAATTTCTTTTTACAAGTAGAGTTGAGGTGATGTTATAATAATAATTACTGGGCTCATTGCTGGAAATTTAAGGTCTCAGTTCTTCCACACAATCAATAGGTACTCTAAGTCAAGCTGCACTGTGAGATTCTCGCTTGCTGTACAATCGGTTATTGTAACCCTGCCCTCTGAGTCTGGCAAGCCCAAATATGAGACATCATAATGGTAAAAAACGCGGGACTTAATAAAAAGAACAGAACAGGAAGATTATGATGTGGGATTAATATCATTTTAAAAAACCTCTAGTTTTATGACTCGTTGTGTTGATGTATACAGTTTATAGCAATAAAAGCAAGAACATAATGTCTGTCTGAGGCTTGGATAATGACTGATGAGGAACAACCTTGAGGTCTGCTCTGGAACTGTATTCATCTATGGTGAAAAGAGGATCACAGTTTGTTCCCACTCTTATATTAACATGGCTAATCACGCCAAACTTTTCCAGTATGTACAAAGTGTCAATATCCCTTCCCCTTCATCCCTCCACTCTACTCCCTAGACATTTCCTTGGTAACAGTGTCCTCTCAAACACACTTCCATCAAAAAAAAGCCAAAAAACAGTTACCCTCCAGGCACGATCCAGCTCATAAGAAATGGCAGATCCCCCAACACACACATTCTAAAACAGAGCATCCAAAGTGGGAATCATTCCAGAATAGCTATTGCAGAATAGCTTAGTGTACAATAGCTTTGCTCGTCAATTTCCCCATATAGACAAGGCCTAAAAGGCCACTAAGGAAAATCCAGTTGTTATAGGAAGGGCCCACTTAAATTGGTTTGGATTCTGCTACTAATCAAGGGCAGTATATAGCCCAGAATGTATTTTGTGAATCACACTCAACTCCATTACATTCTGAATGAAAAACCTCTTCTAATTTAGCCATATTTGTTCAAAACTATGCCTCAGCCAAAGCACCAGTATTTTCTCAGGCAAACCAGCCTTGACATGGCATATCTATAGACAACGGCTTTGGGAATTTAGTTAAACAGTGATTGATAATTACATAGCAAGTTGCAAAAGTGATGTTGAAAAATTCACATCAGATAAGATATTTAAAAGATTTTTCTCTACAGGAAATAAATAGCGTAAGACTGGCTCATCTATCCAGTGCTCTATAATGTACATGGAAGTGCATTCATTTTACTCATTGCCTACATTCTTTTATTTTATTCCTTTTTTAATCTGCAGGTGAAGTGAGCCCTTCAAGGAGATGTTTGATGAGCTGTCAATACCAGCAAGACATTCACAAATCTTTTGCTGTTTTCCTCTTAGATAGACTAATCTCATATCTGAAGAGCTGGGCTCTTTTGTTTCTGTATATTGGAAATGGGTTTTCTCTGCTAAATCTTAAATTTCAGTAATGTGGTCTGGAGTGGTCATTAGTTTCTTTTACACTGATGCATTTCTTGCAAGTCTGAGCTATTTTTAAAAAAAATACAACATCGTTTTTGCTCTTTGAATTATTGCCACTTAAAAAATGCTCTCTACTGACATTTAGGTATGTTAAATGTTGTAGAGAGAGACTATGCTTCAGTGGTAGTAATAATAATAAAATAATAATAATAATAATAATAATACTTCACTCTTATTTAGCGCTTTTTCCTCAGTATATCTCAAAGTGCTTTACAAAGAGGTAGAGGGTGATATGCATTCCACTCACCTAAAGCTTGAGTTATGGGGCTTCATGCAGGTGAAGAAGTTAAATCCACTACCCAGTATGGGACAAGGCTGCAGGGCAGCACACCCTCACCTCACTTGGTGCTATTCTAGTTTGTGGGCTGACAGCAGCTGCAGACTTGCCAGGTAGTTGTGTTTGATGTTGGGACCAGCATGGATTCTTTGGCCATCCACTCTAGCTCACATAGGGCTAGCAAGTAGATTCTATCTTTGATGCATGCGGGGTGTACCCCTGTGTAGCCTTCCACTGGTGGCTCCCCGGCATAGCACCTATGGCAGAGACCAGGGGAGGATCGTGGCCTTGCATTGGCACTTCCACAAGATGAATAAATTTCACCTTCAATGCACAATTACAAGGAAGGATGAATTTTAAGAGGGAAAAGAAATCACAGAGCAAATTGTGAAGCAGCAAATCAGAGCAGCCACCTGGACCTTGGTGATCAACCTCCGAACATCAAGCAAAGAAATGGTGAAAGCATAACTCATCCCCATCAATTCACAAGAGGCCTATTAGTCCCCTGCTCACAAAGCTGCTTTTCCTCCTTAAACTCTCTCAGCTGTACCAAGGAGTGACCACATCCTGGCTACAATTAACACAACATTCTACTTTCCTTTTCAAGCGCTTTGAACTGAGTTTGTGGCCAACCCGGGCTTGTGCACGAGAAGCAGAAGGATGAATGAACAACTCCACAAAAGGCCACTACTCAGCTTTTGTTCTTCACTGCAAAGACATCATCTGACTCAAGTTCCCAGCACTGCAGTGGGGGCGGATGCCCAGCCACACACTTCCAGTGAGCTTTTGGAATCTGCCTTCATAGATTAAGCACAGAAAGCAGGGAAAGCAAACTCATTTCTGTTAATATCAAACCCAATGGAACTTGGGGGTGTTTTTGCAACTTTCATTCAAATGTGGACGCTATCAGGGTCATGCTCTGTTCAAGAAGACTGTAACAAAAGGAGCAGAAAGAGGGCAAAGATTAAAATCCAATGCAAAGGAGGGTGAAAAAGTAGACAAGAGAGAGTGGCAGAGTGGGGAAGACTGCACAGGGAGAGGGAGAAAATTGCTAATGGAAAACTAAATATATACCTATGTCTTTCAGTAGGACACCAACTTGTGGCAGCTTAAATTTGGGGGGAAAGGGAAAGGTGAGGTTGGTGGGGTGTCCTCTACTCCCGACACAAAGCAGAGCCTTCTCTTGGACTAGAAAAAGAGATGCATTTTTTAATTGAATCTTGAAAAATAGTATATTTCAATAATAGGCTTTGTCAGTCTGAATATTTTTTGCAAAGTCTGAAATACGTTCAAGAGGGCCTCCACACCTCAGGCTCTGAAAGGTTCCCCCAACCCCTTTGCAGAAGGGATCAAACTCAAGGAAAACCTCCAAAGTTTCCCACACACATTCCAGGTTAGTTAGAGCCCAAATATGCTTGTATGTTAAATAATTCACTGTGATTGTACCCTAACAAATTCATGCTGAGTAAAGGAATGAAAATAAATAAAGCCTCTGTGACAGCAATCTCAAGCTGTTGGATTTCTGAATCACGGGGGACAATCTGTCCTCCAGAATGAATTGCTGGGGACAAGCTGTCCTGTAACCCAATAAAGAGGTTTAGCTGGTTCATTTCAGTGCTAATGGACAATCACTCCATAAAGCTGCATAAAACAACTGTATTCTTGTCCAGAGAGAAGACTGAAGGTGTTTAATACAGGCTGCTAGGGCCAGGTCTTTTTCAATCACAGATATTGAACAAGGAATATTACTAAGCCTTATTCTGGTCCTGAAACAAGTGTAGGGTTGGGGAAGAATGGGAGTTATAGCTTTAGTGTTGATGACTGTTTATGTGAAGTGACATTCGTGTCCTAGAGCATACTTTAAAACATTACATTGAACATGATGTTCAAAAGGAAAATTAAAATGTGAGGTGTAGTTCCAAACTAGACCACTCAGAGGAGCTGCTCATTGAGAGTCCCATAAGGAAGAGCAGCAGTGCCACTGTGCAGGCAGGAGCGTAATATGGGGCAAGAAAAAGGCATAAGAGGCAGGAGCTGGTGAGAATGTGGGAGAGATGACTGGGGCTTTCACCATGGCTGGGGGACTTTACACGTTTATTGGGTCACCTGCTGGAAAGTGACTGAAGCCCAGTGCAAAGGGGGCTGGAGGGTCCAGGACTAACCAAGGTTGGCTAACGACTTGTACAGACAGAAGAGTTTGCCCACGGGAGTTAAGGAGGAACCAGGAGAAAGAAATGCAAGGGGCTGTTTCTGTCTTATTGCATTAAAGTCTGTGTTCCGGGGTTGCATGGTCCCTCAACCCTCCCTTCTATCCAGATCGAACACAAGCACCCCTACATCAGAATGTGTCCTCTTTGTCAAGATAAATGGATCTTCAATAAGAAAATAAACTATGTTTTGGATCAATTTTTAAATATAACAGCCAGAGAATTTGTCCATGCACAGACAAAAAGAAAACAACAAGGAATAAACTATTGAAATGATTTTCAAATCTGCATGATTTATAATGCTTTGTGTAGGCACGATGGAAAACAAGCAACAGGCCTGATCCCGCAAGCACTTACTCACGCGAGCAGTCCTTGCTCATGCAAGCAATCTCTCTCAAGCTTGGGTCCAAAAACAATGACACGACACCACTGGCACATATAATTACTCTAAGATAAACAGATATGAATAATTGCACATAATTTCCAAGCATTTCCTTTCACTTATAATGCAAAAAGAAAAATTAGAGGATAAAATGAAAATGTATCTGTTTCCACTTCCATGTTTCATACATCATTAATTCTGTAAAAATACATCAGCCTTCAGATTGATACTTCACTTTGTTTGGCAAGCTCTAAGACAGCAATATGCTTGATAATGCGCTTGAAAATTTGATCCTATTGTTTAACAAAATGAGAATTTGTTTCATAAGGGGCTCCACCATGTCTGCACACACTTCCCCCTAAGTAACAGTATGAGGCTTGTATTTCCCCAGACAGTTCAACATTTATGTTGATGTGCTTGGCTGCCAACCCAATCTTGCACTAACTGTAATACAGGAGAATTTTCCTCAGCGTTTTGAATTATGGCACTGAAATCACTTAACAGTGCCTTTGGTGCATGTTAAACAAGTTTCCTGATATAGTTAGCTCTTGCAGAAAGCTTGTTTACCCTATAAATTACAGCACATGGTAAAACCACATTTTGGCCTGGAATTCACAATGGCGAATTATTTTCGATATTGCTTCAAAAGAGGCAATTCTGAAAAAGTCAGCTTTCCCCTACACGCGCAATCGCGCACACAAATAGTCTCTGTTCTAAGTATTCCCTATTACGGCTTGAGTTAGTATGAGAAAGCTTGATTGTGTTAGTAGAACCTTCCCTGTTGGGACACTAAAACCCAGACCCTCAAGGGTATTTAGGCACCTATCTGCTTCTTTAGGCACCTAAGTCCTCCATACAGGTTCTAAACTGCTGCTGAGCTGCGGCCTAACCCCTTAGGCATTTAAGTCCTCTGGGGGCCTCTGTTTCTACCAGTTGCCCACCTTTGACCTGACACTGTCGTGCAGCTAACGAGCTGTTCAGAACCCTAGCTCAAGCTGAGGTCCTGGAGGGCTCAAAGCTGGATTCTCAAACTAAGCAGGGGAACGCCTATCTGACCAGGGAAGCATAGTCCTGCAGGAGTGGTCTGAGCACACCTCAGACCGGACATTGGTTAGACCCCAGAGCAGAAGGGCCAGATTGAGGCCACCGATAGGTGGAGGGACAGCACAGCAACCACACCGGAGAGAACTGGGGGCACCTAAGAGAGAGGCATCGAGCCTGAGCAGGGGAGAGAGATGGCTCTGGCTGCTACAGCATGGGCGACTTAAGTGTCTGACTTGGTTTAGAGGCCTAACTCCAGGTGAGGGCTTGGGGCTGAGGATCGTGAGAAGAGGCAGCTACCTATCTGGACTGTCAGCCAGGTGCACCAAGTCCTAACACCCTCTCCTCAACATTTCAATCCTGGCTTGCTTAGGCAGCTCCTCACTCAGCTTCTGAGGATCTCTTTCTGAGCCCTCCTTATGCATTGTACGGGGAGCCTGGGAGCCCAGCCTGAGGCTGAGTATTCTAGGAGCTAGGCATTGCAATGCCAAGCAGAACAATGCTCAAGCACCTTTGAGAATCTGGAGTCAAATGGCAAGGGAAGGAAAAAGCAGGAAGGAACCGGGAAAGGTTACACTAAAGATATCCATACCCACGGTTTTGCCTAATTATTCATAACAAACCCTGCAATACTGCTCTCAAGATTCTGATACCAGTGGGAAAATGATCCACCGTGTTATGTCTGAAATCTGAACAAGCCATCCACCTTTACAGCAACTTCCTGTCTTAAGACATCACCCCATGAGTAAATACAATTCTGCTCCTGATTAGAAAACCACTTTAAGAAATACATTTTTGTTGTCCCCTTAAGATGTAGATTCCGACTCTGAAATCCACTTAGTTATCAAGTGCATGACACCTGAAAAAGGGCAAATAAAGAGACACAATAGTATCTGGTGATAGAGGAATTCTGAAAAAAGATTAGACAGGGTACATAAAACTACTAAATGGATACCAGTGTCAAGGTATAGGTAAACTGCAGAATAAGCCTGTCAATCATAATGAACAATAATTTGAAATTACACAGCCAGTGGATGGATAATATTTAGGAACCTAGATACTACCACACTGGATCATATATGTGCTCCACTTAGTTCAGAATCTTGTCTCTGGGGAAAGTATGAGAAACCTTGCAATAGACAGTTATGGAAAAATTGCCAATGAGGAATGGTTCTTCCTGACTCTCAGAGGCTGGCTTATGTCCTGAAGCACAAGAGTTTATATTCCTTCCAAAACTCTTGTTTTGTTTTATTTGAATCCTTATTATTAAAACTCAGCGTGCCCCCGTTACCCAGATAAATGTCCAAACTTTTTCTGAATCCTGCTAAACTGTTGGTCACCATCATATCTTGTGGCAACGTGTGTCCTAACTGTGTGTTATCTGAAAACATATTTCTTTTGATTAGTTTTAAATTTAAAAAGCGTCATTTTCATTGAATGTTCCTTTCTTTTGACATTATGAGAAAGGGGCTGAGATTTTCAAAGGACTCTCGTTAGGATTAAGTGCCTAATTCCTTAGTTCCTTTGAAAATTCCAGTCAAGGTAGCTAGAAGTGCCTGATCAACCTTTTCTAAACCCTTCGTTATTTTGTATACCTTGATCAGCTCCCCCAGTTTTATTCACTTCTTCTCTAAAGTAAACAGCTCCAGTTTTTTCAATCCTTCTTTATATGGAAGATTTTCCATGCCTGACTGATCAAATGAGATCCTTAATATGGAGGGCCAAATTTTCCAAAGTAAGCAGTTGTAATATACATGCAAAATGAGCATATGCCAAAACAAACTGGTTACTTCCTGTGCAACATATGCGGTTGTGCACACAACCATCCATTCTGTGAGTGCAGCTATATATTGTTCACCTATTTGCACTTGCATATTTAGCGTGAATAGTTTATACACTTGCAGTTGAAAATCTGATCCTACGGGAAAACGACCTTTATTTTGAACTAAGAGCATATATATTTTTTAACTTATGTCTGATATACCGACTGTGCAGTCCCGCTGAGTTTTGACATTAAATTCAGTGGAAGTAGGATCAGTCCCATTAAAAGTAAATTGCATGATCCACTTGCATTTTGCGTATGGGTTGTTAATTTACAGACTAATCCATCTGATACGTATGGTTAGGTAGTTGGGTAACTAGCAGGGCACAACACTACCTTTCATCTCCTCAGGTAATGCAAATGTTATATCTCAAATCCAATTTAAATTGTCATTCCCTTGAGCTCAGACATAATTTCCCTCTAATCCTCTTCTGGTTGTCTATAGTGTAACCTTCAAAATCTGAGATACGACACTGTAAAAACGATCAAGTCATAATTTTTTTTTTTTAAAAGAGCAAAACCCAGCTATTTTTCCTGGTGGCATTCTGTTCCCAGCTGTTATCAAAATCAAGAATTCCGCAATTGCCTTGAACTCTGCATTCATTTTATTCTTCCAGATTTTTGCCAATGAAAATACCTCAGTGCTGCTTCAAGGGAAAATAATCTTGTCACTGTTATTGTGCTATATCTAAGATTAGGTAGGTCAAACTAACTACAAGCATGTTCAAACTGCTGTGGGGCTGGCTGTTGGTTCGGGGGGGGGTTTGGTTTTTCCCTTGCTCCTACCACAAAGTAATAAGGATTTTCCCCCTTTCATTTCTCTTGTCTTTTGTTGTTTTTAATCGACCACCCATCAGTGCCGAATTGCCTTGTAACTGTCTGCTGGGTTTTCATTTGACAGAGATAGCTGCTATTGTTAACACGAGCCTTCACTTCAGCTCATTTAACTTTTCTCAGTTTGACAGCTTCACAATAGCCACCTTCCATCTAAAGAAAACTGTGATTTAGTAGATCAGGCTGTTGTCCCACAGTCTCCAGTGAGTTCTCTTGGCATAAAGTTCCTCCACAAAGCCAGAGGATGAAATACTACTTGAGAAGAAGGTGGTCATAAGACATGTTCTGTTATATAGTCTGGGAAAATCTAAACAGCGACGGTGCTCAAAAATACAGCCCCTTCTTGTCAGTATTTTGGATTCAGGAGCAAAAATACATATTTCAATTGATTTTATACTTCCCTTTTTACTTATGTTCTAAAGCAATGTTTGATTTCCCCTTCCTTTTTATTCACCTAGTAATTTTTCTCAAATTGATCGACAACAACTCCTTGTGGAAACAATAAGTCACAGGTAAATTAAAGCTTTTATCGGACTACTATTGCTCCTTCTCCTTACAAGTCTACATGAAAAGATATTGATGAGTTAAGCACCCATGTCTTCCCTTGTGGACTATTAAAAACTCCCCAAATTACGGCTGCCTGGGCACGGAATCACAGCACTGCAAGCTCAGATCTCCAGGCAAAGACAATTTGCAATATTTCATAGAATTTTTCTTAGGGGCACCTGCATGGCTCTTCATGATTTTGCGCCTGTAATTTTGTGAGTGTGCAAATGCTAAAACAACACTTCATCCCTCTATTGTCATATACACACATTGTTTGTATCCACAAGCTGGGTAGTTAGATGCCTGAATTATACTATTTGCTCACACAAATGTTGGATGCAAATTTAGAAACCATTTTTGAAGATCTGGAAAAGACCTATTTTAAAAACCATAAAGCAGAATTTATTTCCAGGTTATGAATACTTCCGCCCTCAGATATGCATGCTCAGATCCCAGTGACTTCAGTGGGAGCTGTATGTGAAGGCAGAATTGGGACCACAAAGTACTATAAAAATAACCCCACTACATACATTATCTTCACTTGGCGTAAAACACCCATTTTCTGATGCTGAAAGGAAAAGTGCATATGTCTTAGATGGTAGCTGCCACCATGCAGATAATAGGTTTGTTTTTTGTCTTGTAGTAACCATTCAGATATCACAGTAATAAGCTCAGTATAAATATCTAGATCGATCCATAAGCTAAAATGGACAGTTAGACAGATAGCTATGGCTTGACAGAATTCAATTTTTATTTTTCTATACTTTTCATTGATCATGTTGATGTTTATTTTTAAGATTTCTTTTCAATTTTTATCAATTTACATTTTCAGTTGCATGAAATTTTAGGTTTCAAGCATTTTTTCATTTTTTATTGATTGAAATTTTCACAGCTGCAGGAAATTATGAGGGTATTAGACAATTATTTAATGACAATCTTTAGCAAATGCTCAAGCAGCATTTTTCTTACCTTGTCTATGTGTAAATTTTGATAATTATCACTGGAAATAACTTTTTGTCGGTTTGTGTTTGTATGGTGAAATCAATGTTTACCAACATTTACTGATAAAAAATCTCATCCTTCCACGCAGATAGCTAAACTTTACCAAAGAGGAGGGCAAAGGCTGCTGGATAAGTGTCTGTGATCATTATTTACATGTTGAGAGAGTACCCCAATGCTAAAATCACAGAAAACACCATACTTCTCAACCTCTCTCATTAGGAGGGACTTCTTTCAGTTTAGAGCTCTGGTGGTCAGATTTGGGAGAGAACTCCTCCTCCCTTTAAGTTTTCCATAGACGAAGTTAAAACTCATCCCATCAAGGAGCTTCAGCAAGATTCACTAAGTTTGTTAAAGTTATGCAGTCATAAATCTGTTTTGGGCAACCAACTTATTTTGTAAACTCAGGTTTTTAATTTCAGGACATGCTTTTTCCCTTTGTACTTATATGGTAAGAAAGATAGATCTGTGGGACCCCAAATCTGAAATATGGCTTTGCTTATACATTCATTGACATCTAAGAATAGCCTCTTCTTCTGCAGTAAGAGTATCTTCACTGATTTTCCTTGCATTCTGATTCTGTCTTATATGTTAAGTATAATATTTTCCTTCTCTGCTTCTTTAACTCTCAAGAGACATCAAAGTTTCAGACAGATCAATTGATAGTGCGACTAATTATGCTTTAAATGGAAAAAAGAGAATTTAGGGCTTTTGAGAGGTGCTGGACTGTGCAAGATCTATGGAGATTAAAGTTCTCTCTATGCTATATATATATATATATATATATATATATATATATATATACACACACACACAGAGCAAGTGCAGGGACGGAGGAAGCTTCCCTATGCTCTCTACTAGTGGGCCTCAACTCTGTGATCCATTTAGGAACACGAGGGTAATTCACTCTCCAGTCCACACCCATTTGGTCATTGGCCTTTATGCTACCACTCTAAACAAAGCTGTCAATTAATATTATATTTTCTGAGATTTGGACACATGTCCACTAGATTCTGATTGAGATCTTCAATTCATAGGCTACTGACGAGCTCTCAGATAGAATAAATGGACATAAATCTGCCATCAGGAATTATAATGTTCAAAAACCAGTCGAACACTTCAATCTCCCTGGTCACTCAAGAACAGTGGCAATTCTTCAACAAAAAAACTTTAAAAACAGATTCCAACGTGAAACTGCAGAACCGGAATTAATTTGCAAACTGGACACCATCAAATTAAGCCCTAATAAAGACTAGGAGTGGTTGGGTCATTACAAAACCTAAACCTAATTTCCCCCATACTAATTTCCCCCTACTGTTACTCACACCTTCTTATCAATTGTTTGAAATGGACCACTCTCATAAGTGATTTTTCCTCCCTTGGTATCCTGCTGTTAACTGAATTGTCTCATTAGACTGACCTCCCACTTAGTAAGGCAACTCCTATCTTTTCCCATGTGCTGTGCATTTATACCTGCTACTGTATTTTCCATTCCATGCATCTGATGAAGTGGGTTCTAGCCCACGAAAGCTTATGCCCAAATAAATTTGTTAGTCTCTAAGGTGCCACAAGGACTCCTCATTGTTTTTTCTTAGATAGTAATGACTTTTGGTCGTTACTAATCTGCTTTGAATTTGAACTGATAACCAGAAGGTGAAAACATCCCATTGTTAATACAGCTGAGCTATCGAGGGTCCCATTACCAATTATACTCAGAATTCATCATCACTTGGTTACTGCGCGCGCGCACACACACACACACACACACACACACACACACACACACACAGCGAGAGAGAGGGAGAGAATCACTTTTACATCTTTACTCTGCAATGCATTTCAGTGGGTGCAAAATCACACCCACAAATAATTACATCTGGTATTGTTGCCAGCAATGATTCGTTGGTATAAATACTAATAGTTAGATGTTTAACTACCTGTGTGCCCCTGCAAACCATGCTAATATTTGCAGACGCTATTCATTAAAGTCACAATTAACTGTGGCTGCAAAACTGCATCTGGAAAAACAGACGCCAGATTGAAAAATCATAATTTTTTAAAAGAAATATCTTGGGTAATGCCAATGTCATTGGTGGGGAGAAGCTACAAAAATGTCTTGATATTATTTTGTTTTAGTTAACCTCTTTCAAATCTCCCAAGGCCTTGGTGCATAGGCATCTTAACAAATTATTATACTAACATATTTAAAAACTCACTGGTGCACTTTAATATACTTATAAAAGCTGCCCCGCTTACTCTTTTCTGGCATAATGAAATGATTTCACGTGCTCACCTCTAATTTGCATATTTGGTTTGATCCAAACAAGTCAAGGAAGTACGTGATAATTCCATAAAGCCACCAGCAGGAAGTCGTTTTACAATAAAGACCAAATTACCTGCTCATTCATGGAACTGACAAAAATCAGTTGCTTAGTGGTGATGGTTTTCTTTTTATTTCTCTTCTTTCTTTGATAAACATTTTTCTGCAGTTTTTAATACAGATGCATATGAGAAATAATAAGTAAACAAAACATTACCGCACCATATAAAATAAAATAAAAGATATCAGAACACACACTGCAGTACAGATTATACACATTCAAACATCTATCAAGATAGTGGTGGTTCTAATTGTCAGGCAGAATTTTGCTTACACTTTTTGGGGGGCATGCACTGAAGAAATAAGATTCCTATAAAGAGTGATGTCCTGCTTAGACTTCATTGTATTTTAAGTCAGAATCCCATTAGCAGGGCATCACTAGTTGTGATGCATATTACACAATCATGGATTGTGTCAAGTCTATTTTTCTCATCTCCTTCATAAACTCTTCATCTGTTGGCTTCAAAGCAAGCCAGCATATTCACTGTTGTTTAAAGGGCCATTCATTTTTTCTTAAAATCATGGTATTTTCTTCAGTGCTCTAATACAGTTATTTCAGATTATCCAGTTTGCCAGAGCCCCCATGTAGTGAAATGTCATGCATCTTCTCAAATCGGTTAAATCTGTGAGAAGTTGGAAAAAAAATAAGTATATTTAAAATCAGATTAAGCTCCGGCTGCTAAAGAATAATAAATTGCTCTATTTTAACTGACTGAACTGTGTACACTTAGAATACAAGGACATATTTCATTTGAGTTTATGCAATTGTTCAGTCTACTTTTCTGCCATTTAACCCATCATCAGATGAGAGAGCTAGTCAGGCAAAATTATAGTTAATGGTGTTTAATGGCGGCTAAGCCCAATAGACTTGTTTTTCTTTTTTTGCATTACTCACTCTAGAAATAATGAAAATTTTACATGAACAACTTTGACATTATTTGCTGGAAAAGCTTCTATTACCAATTGTAGGCAACATAAAGCTTTATCTGATTTATACAGCAATCTATGTAAATCTATTTTCATTTGATTCCAGTCATTAGCCTGTGCCAGGATGTTAGTCTAAAATATATATCATAGTGGCAATTCATTGTACTGTACCAAATTAGTCTGCATAAATCTATACCTGTTTGCAGAGAACTTGCATGGCAACATTGCCAGCATGGGAGAGAAACAGATTCCAGTAAATCTACTTGTGTGCTTTCGGGGAAGTTCAAGTTTATCCTAAATCACTGGCAGGAATACAAATGTCCTCGGCTGAAAAATTCTTCTGTCTAAATTAACTGCATCATCATTAACATGGCTTTTAAATTTCAGAATAAGAAAATGCTTATTAGGAGAGCAGTTTCCTCTTTATGACTGATCTGAACACAAAGAAGCCACCGGGAACAGAATATCCTTTTAAAAGCAGTATTCCTCACACAGCTAGAGTTCCTCACGTAGCTAAAGCCAGTGCACACTGCACCTCTGAATGAGGCCAGATGGCAAAGTAGGGACATATGAGTATTCCAACTGCTTTTCTTTTGCGTGAATATTACGTCAGTGGCCATATACTAAGCAATGGGAACTTGATGGGCTTGATCACAACCTCCACTGAACTGAACAATATGAAGTTGCCACCTCTGTACTCTCAGGCTGCTATTCTGCAGTTTATTTTTTGCCTGATTTATATTAAGAGGTGGTTCAAATAAAAAAGGCCCTTCTGCATTTAGGATAAATCAGCAAACGCTGGCTTGTCAGAAGGCGGGTTTCCTCTGCCTCTGCACACTGCACTTGGCGGTTTCTTGACTTACGAGAGCCTGATTTCTAAATGTTTGTGCAGAAAGACATGCTTTACACATCCGCTCCTTCTCAGATAGCCTGCAGGGATTTCTGGCAATGCTTATTTCCCCCCCCTCTGTCATCCAGGTTTTCTCCCTATAGACACATAAAGACATAGTGACAGCAGGAGAAGGCTCAACTCACAGTGAGAAGCATCCCATACATATTATTGCTGTTGACTATACAAGATAAACTGGACATCTGTCTTTACTTTTAGTGAGTTCCACCAGAATAAACATGAACCTGAACTTAGACTGCCCACTGACAATTTACTGATGTTCCTTTATAGCCCCATCCTATTGCAAAGCCTTCTGTCACTTTCGTCCGGGCTCTATTTCAACCTCAGGTCACGAGAGTTCAAAGAACAATCAATAAATCAAACAGTTTCTATGAACATAAATGCCGTTTGATAGCTGTTTCCCATTCAACATAACCAAGGAAATGAAAGGAGGAGGTTCATTTGTGGAGAGCTAAGGTAAATATAGAACTTTCAGCCAGCGATCCTTCATTAGCCACCATCTAACGGGAGTGTTTTATCTGTAGTTATTTATTTAATTAAAGCCCGATTCTGCTCTCAGTGACGTTGACTGGTGTTTTGCCATTGACTTCATCATGAGCCAGGAGAGAGTCTGTAAACAGTTCAATAAAATTAACACCACAGTAAAATGCAATGTCTGATGCACAAATGTTCGCTTGCAGTGAGGCACATTTGTATTGAAACGAGGATAGGATATGAATGTAGAGGGCTAAATTATTGCTCTTGAGAGATGGGGAGCTCAAAGTGGGTACAGACAGCTCATGGGTACAAAAGTCAAAGGAGGTGTTATAGCTGAGCAACACTATGAGAGACATTATGTCTGCAATAGCATCCAAACAGGTGTAGTCTGTACTCCCAGCGGTGCATCCTGACTGATGCTAGCTGGTGAGCAGGGAACGAGGCCCTGTTCACACATCTGCCCTGCCCGAAACATGACCGTTCAAATTGTGTGCCCAGGCAGCATAAACCCTTTCCTTCAAAGAGCCCATCTCAGCTCTGTTAACAAGGGGCTGGCAGATTTCCTCTCACAATCAGCAGGGTAAGAATGGCCACAGGAGTCTAAGATTCTGGGTCTTAAAACATGGTGACATTATGTAAGGGAAAAGCTATTTTAGATTGGACTGGTTTCTGGTAGCCCAGAACATGGGGTGTGGGGGAGGGAGAGCTCAGTTGTTTGAGCATTGGCTTACTAAACCCAGGGTTGCAAGTTAAATCCTTGAGGGAGCCCCCTAGGGATCAGAGCAAAAAATTGGTCCTGCCAGTGAAGGCAGGGGACTGGACTCCACAACCTTTCAAGGTCCCTTCCAGTTCTAGGAGATTGGTATAGCTCCAATTATTATCTTTATCTTTTATCTAAAAGTATTTCACTTGGCAAACAGTCCCACTGGAATCGGTGAGGTTACTTGTGGAGTAAAGTGTCATGCAACATGAATAAGGAGATCACAACCTAGTCCTTGATTAACGTTTAGAGATTTGAAAAGTGTATTTGCTATCATTTCCTTCTCCTTCTGTGTCTCCTGGTGTTAGCTCAGCCTGGTTTTAGAGGAAAGGGGCGAGGGGGGGGGGACGTGAAAAGCAGCACCAATACAATTTTTACAAACACTCTAAAATATTTCTAAAAGAGTTTTCCCCCTCCTGTAAAATATGTGGCAAACACAAAATACAAGATGGTTAGGTGCGGTATAAAAACTGTATTAACACTTGTTTGGGATTAGCCGCAGAACTCACTTGTGAGTTCACTGCTCATGAACAACGTGGTCATCTCAAATGTATGCTGGAAAAAAACAGCTTATGTAAAAATACTATAGAGATTTAACTAATAGGTTGCAATAAAAATTGAGTAAAGAAGTTCTACAGAAATTATTAGAAAAACATCACAGGCTGTAATACGAAACAGTTCCATTAGATTTTTTCTTATAGCATCCTATAGAATTTGATAGGATTTTAAATAAGGACCAGTATACCAAACTATACAATCATGTATCCCTTTTCCCTCTTATCTCTATTCATATCTCTATATCATCAATATCAATTATATAGTATAATATAATGCATAATTAATATAATATTAATAATTATAATTATATATATAGTATTGCCCTGAGCGTGCACACAGATTGGGAACCAATGTGCTACAAAGTCATAGTATGAGACAGTCCTTGGTCCAAAGACCTTACAGTCTAAATATTCAAAAGATGGGAGAAAAGCAGTATTATCCTCATTTACAGACTTGAGGATTAAGGTACAGAGAGATAAGTCATTTACCCAAAGACACATCGGAAATCTGTTCCATTGAGAGCACCACCTATCATGCTGACCAATATAATCTCACTTGCTCTTTGGCACAGGGAGTGTCTTTTTTATTTTGTATGTACAGAGCCTAGCTGTTTTATTCTATTCTATTTTATATAGTTGCTTATACCATGCACACCACTGTAGTATCCGACTGCCTTCCAGTAGTGCACTAAGCAATGTGACTAACGTCTGCCAATATGTAAATACCACACACACAAAACATTGTTAGAAGAACAGTGGGTTGCAAAGTCAAGCCCCCAAAAGTTAGGAAATGCCAGAAACACACATCTGAAAAAAACGGATTTAAGTCACTTGCCCAGCATCACACAGGAGCTCTGTGGCAGAGCCGATGAGAGAATCCAGCTCTCCAGGGCAACATTCGTCTGCCTTAACCATGGGAGCAGGGGCGGCTCCAGGCACCAGCGCAGCAAGCATGTGCCTGGGGCAGCAAGCCACGGGGGGCAGCCTGCCGGCTGCTGTGAGGGCGGCAGGCAGGCGGCTTTCAGTGGTGCGCCTGCGGGATGTCCGCTGGTCCTGCGTCGTCGTCGGCAATTCAGCAGCGGGGACGCCGATGGCGCGGCACCAGTGGACCTCCCACAGGCGTGCCGCCAAAAGCCGCCTGCCTGCTGTGCTTGGGGCGGCAAAATACATAGACCCGCCCCTGCATGGGGCCATCTTTCCTCTTTTTGCGATCCTCTGCCTCATTCACCACGCACCTTCCAACTTCTGCAACAGATTGAGGCAGGGGTCCTACCCCCAGCAGCCGCCTTTACTACAGCCCCAGAGCGGGTGGGGGAGGATGCAGCACAGGAGAGACCACTTCCCTGCTCTCAGTCCAGGTTCCCAGACTCAAACCCAGCACAGCCTGCAGCAGCCAAGGCTTGCAGTTGCCGGGAAAGTCCTTCTCAGTGTCCGGCTGGAACATGCTCATTGTGGATGGAAACTTCAGGAAATTTAGCTTCTAAAATCTGTGACTGAGCATGTGTTGCTGAGATTTTTCAAAGGCTTATAACTTGGCCGAATGTGGGAAGATTTTTACAGAAAAGGTGAAAGGCGCATCCCTGAGACAAAGGTCACCCCCCTACCAAATTTCAAGTTCACTGTTAGAAAGCAAGGAGGCACTAGAGCTTTTTTTAAAAAAAAAAAACTCACCATATTTTCCTCTAGCCTCATTCTCAGAAATGGCAAAATAATTTTGACAGACATTTTCCAAAAGGCAGACATTCAGAATGGAAAATTTCAGCCCAAGTGGTTTAAATTGGCAGTTATAAGCAATCGAAAATAAGTTGTACGGGATGTGTTGGGCAATTTGACAATTGGCGGTGCTACCATCTATAATAATATATGTAGAATATACATGAGGGTGTACTCAGGTATAATTTACGGAAGAAGTTTCATATGCGGAAAAAGGACGAGGAAATATTTCTTTGGTGGGCTGATTTTATTTAAAAAAAAAGCAGCTGTCTGAAGTTGATCAGAGGTTTAGAATGTTAGAATAAGCCCCAGAGAGACAAATTAGTGGTCAGAATACAGGTGAAGCAATCAAAGGATCACAATAAATTAATTTATTACGAGGCTACCATTTATCATATATATTTATATACATGCACAAATACATACATGTTTTGATTTATATATGCTATAGTTGTATAAACAGAGAGAGAAAAATGCAATGAAAAAGGAAAAATATTGTATCTATATTAGCGCTGGTTAGCATTTTTCATTATAACACATTTTCTGCAAAAACAGTTTTTTGACCAACACAAACATTTTCTGTGAAAAATTTCATTCTCTTTGATTTGTTTTTAGTTCTTTTAATGAAAAAATACCAATTTTCAACAAATATTCTGGTTTTGTTTTATTTTCTTTCCCTCATTCGCTCACCTTTTCCCATTCACCCAGCTTTTCCACTGGGGTAAAAAGAAACAAAAAACGGGAAAAAAAAAACAGATAGAAGTGGGGGGAACCAAAACCCAGAATTATTTCATTTCTTTCTGAAATGAAATATTTCTTTTTGTTTTATTGAAAAAATGAAAATTTATGATCAAAATGCTTTTTTCCCTTATATCTTTTTTCAGAGAAAATACTTAGATTTTTTTAACCAGCCCTAATATATTGTGTGTTGTTTTGTGGTTGTGCAAATCAGAGTTAAAAACATGTAAATAAAATTGTGCTCACTTTAGATTAACCCTGAAAAAGTAACTCCTATTTTTGCAGCCATATTCAGTAAATGAAACCAGAAAAGTCACTGAACATTTCCAGGCACAGTGACTATTAACTCTATTAGGTATCCCTATAAAAAAAGGAAACATTAAACACATTAGAACAAATGGTCTCTCTCACTTTCAGAATGATTTGCAATCTATAGAAAGGCATATTTCCTGGTTTTCAATCACATGAGAGCCAGCAAAGTTCTTTGAAATCCTAGGAATGTGTCTGCTAATAACAATCTTAGCAGTTTCTAATAAAAAAGTACTTAACTATATATTGTACTTAGTTTATATACTACATAGCAGTAAGTTATCCACCCGGAATACTGTGTAACAATTAGGTTTCGGTATTTCTTTATTGACTCAAGGATGATTTTTAGCCCACTACTGTGCAAATTTCACAGTGGAGGCAGATGATTCAAGTCAACCACCCAACAAGATACAATTTATCAGTGGCTGCAGGTGCTAGGAAGAAAGAAAGACACAAGTCTACTCTAGCGAGCTTGGCAGGCAAAAGTTTAGAAGTTTTCAGAGCATTCCTCATCATATCAATACAGAAATAAGCATGCTATTTGTTTCCATTGAAATCATTGGCAAACCCATAAAGCTGCTGAAAAGAAACTTATTTCATTTACTAGATGGCCATTATACTGCTGGGATGTAGTAGGACAAAAGGGGAAAGTGCCTAAATCAACAAAACAGATTTTATCTGCCAGATAAATGCTAAGCAGAAAGATACCAAGGAGGAGAAACACAAACATGCAGTTTAGAATGAAGTAGGGGGAAAACAGAGGACCATGGCCATTTTGGGACCTGGGGAGAGGAAAGAAGAAAGTTAATAAAGCAATGATCATGGATGCAGTTCCAGAATTACTGAAAAGCTACAGTGCTCTCTAGGGATTTTAAAGAGCACGTTTAGAAAATTTGTTAGGAATTAGGAGAGCAGGGTCAATAAAGTTAAATTCTGTCAATAATAACTCTGCAATATGTACAAGAATCTTTGGTGCCTGAGGGCTCCAGCTGAACCTAGAACTGAATTTTTCTTTTCAAATTTAAAAAGACCTAAATACTATAGTAAGTCACCTGAGAAAATCATATTATGGAAAAAGCCTTAAACAGAGAGCTGTTGTTTTTTTAACACTTCGACTCAGGCTTGACCCCCTGGGGAGTATCTATGAACCAAACTTTGGCAAAAGGAACATTTAATGAGAGGTTTTAAAGTTGTTAGCCTCATTATAGCAGAACCTCAGTGACTGCATTAATTTGAAAGCTCTGTGTGGCCAAACATGAAGGCATCGGATTATCAAAACCAAGGCCCAGTTCTGCACTTCCTGAATGAAGTCAGTGGTGATTTGGCCTGTGTAGTGGAGGATCAGGTCCATGTAGCAAATGTCAATCAACTAGCTTCCTATTTGTAAAAAATGTGTCCCCAAACACCACCTAAATCTAGGGCCTTGATCCTCAAGGCCAAGTAAGCTGCACCCTCTGATCCCTGGGACCCCTGGGGACTGGCCCCCAGAGCAACCAAGAGTATGTCTATACTGAGATAAAAGACTTGCAGCATGGCTATGGCTGGCCTGGGTCAGCTGGCTTGGCCCGTGGGACTGTAAAATTGCAGTGTAGGCATTTGGGCTCAGGCTCTCAAACCCCATGAGAAGGGATCGTCTCAGAGCCCAAGCTGTGCCTGAATGTCTACACTGCAATTTCACAGCACCACAGTCCAAGCCTGGTGAACCCTAGTCAGCTGACCTGGGCTCTGAGACTTGGTGCCGTGGATTTCTTATTGCAGTGTAGACCCTACCATTCCTCTGGCTGAAGATCACCAAAGAACAGCAGCATTCCAGCCACACTCCTTTCATGCTCCCTATACCGTTTACCAGAGAAATCCACAATTGCCCCGTTAGACAAGGTTTGCAGCTTCTTTGTGCTGGCACAATGGGCTGAAGTGTGGCCCAGATTGTGGCTTCCTCAGGCCAGCCCTCTTAATGTCTTGGATGACTCTTTGAAACTCTTGTGCATATAAAAGGCAATATTACAAATCCTATAGTTTATTGATCTAAGGCAGGAACAAGGATGGGAATTTTCAAAAGTGACCGAGGCCTGGATCCACAAAGGGACAGAGGTTTTGCAATGCTGAGCGCCACAGGGCCTAACTTCTAGGCACCTAGAAAATCACAGGAACAACACAGAAATCCACAAAGCCAAAGCTAGGTGCCTAGGCCCGTGATCAATGAATGAGGAGAGATAGGCACTTTAGAATGTGATCCACAAAGCCGGCAAACTAGTTAGGGAGCCTCTTTAAACTAGTCAATGGAAAATGCTAATCACTGGGATGTGTCCTAATCTTTGCCCCCCTCACAAAGATAAGTGCCTAAATCTGGGCTTCAGGGAATCATTTATCTCGATTTACTGATCCATGAACAGGAACCCACCACCTGGATTCAGGAACCTACCACCTGGAGTCAGCAGATGTAGGCACCTAGGTCATTTCTTGCCAGAAAGGATTAGGTGCCTGCCTCGCTCCACACAAAATGGCCAGAGGAGGTGGTGATGCCACCCGTTTTAGCCCACTGGTTACAGCACTGGCCTGAGACTTGAGAGACCCAGGTTCAATTCCCTCCACTGTCAGACAAGGAGACTGGATTTGAATGTGTGTCTCCCACCTGATAGGCAAGTACTCTAGCCAGGGGCTATGGGATAGTCTGATATGGGACACTCAGTCTCTCCTTTTGAAGCTGTCCCACTGTGGCTAAATAATTAAAGAGTAAATGAAGCAGGGGCAATGGCCCTTGATCTCCCAAGTGGGTGCCCTAACAAACAGGCTACAGAGACATTCTCTCTCTCTCCCTAGCTCAATGACTAGGTGGATAAATACCTAACTACAAACACAGTTGTGTGGATCATAGCAGAACCAAACACTAGGAGTTGGGAGCCTAGGTCTGAAGTTTAGAAGCCTAAGTACCTGTGTCTCTCTGGATTTAAGAGAGTTAGGAGCACTAAGTCTCCTAGGCCTCTTTGGACATCCCATCCTAGAAATTAAACACAGTCATTGTAAGTGTCTTGGCATCTGGCCTTTGTGATGAAAAGGAGGATAAAAACACACAGCAGGGGGTCTCTTTTTAAAATATCTACATAAACCATAAAGTCTAAGCTGAAAACCTCATTCTCTCATCAAAATAGTATGCAACTAGGATACTCTACTGATACATGTATCAAGTGTCTATTACTACAGCAGCTCGATGTATGTAAATCCCCCTGGAGTCAATGGGGTTTTGTGTATGAAAGGAGCCGTGGGTAACAAGGTAATGTACATTTGATTTTCAAAGAGGGCTATCTGGTTCCTAAAACCAGGTTTTTATAGTGCTTGCTATTTCTCGTCTCAAGTGACAACCCGCCAGTCCTGTTTGCTGCACAATGCACCTCCTGTGCTAACTTGAATGGTATTTTTGTAGAAAACAGAAAGGGGCTGGTGACACTTTTGAAATAGGATCCTTACATAGTGCCTAATTCTGCATCCTTTCCAACAGTGGTCCTGCTGAATTCAATGGGACTACATACATGAGTAAGCACTGCATGACCATGCCCCTGATCAGTAGTTCTTCTCAGTGATGTGTCTAACAAGCCAGGGGTTGGACTAGATGAACTCCTGAGGTCCCTTCCAACCCTGATATTCTATGATTCTATGATTCTACTTACAAAGGAATCTTATTATATTTCAATACTTTAGGAGATTTAGCTTTTGGTTATGGTCTATATTAAAGCCTTACACTCAAGTTCAAATAATTAAATTTAGCTATAAATAAGATGTTAATTTCCAGCCAGCTTTACTATTAGATTACCAGTACACATGATCTGAATGCCTACAAGTGTAAAAGAAGAGAAAATTTTGGACACATCCACTTCCCTTTAGTACTAATTACTATTGAAATACAACATTGTGCTAATCATGGGTCCAATAGCAGGGCCATTGATGCCAACTGGAGTTTTGCCATTGCCCTATGATTGGCTCGATCATACAAGGTGCTCTGCACTCTGATCCCAATCCAAGGATGCACTTAACCACATGCACCGTGGACAGCGGAGCAGTTTTCCATGGAAATACTCACATGCTTGAAGTTACCAATGTGCTTTGCTGGATTGGGGCTGACATGCTGAGCACACTGCAGGATAAAGTCCTAGAGCTCTGATCCTGCATGCCTCACCGACCCCAAACTCTAAGTGAAATCAAATAGAGTCTGGAGCTGTGCCAGGAACGCCTGCATTATCTCGAGTTCTCTCAGCAAAGGCTCTGTTGCCGCAAATGATTAATATTAACGATGGGAAAATCTGTCACGTACAAAAAACATAAACAGCAACAGCCATTTAAATGTGTTAATCTTAAAATCCTTTTTTTCTGATTCCCTTTTGTAAACAAAACGTTTTTTTCATCAGACACTACCCATCATGAGCATCTTTAGTGTAGTTACAAGGCAAAAAAATATGAGGATTATTGATGAAATAGATCATAATGGCTCTTTCTGAGTCATTATCATCGATCATTTAAATGTGAACTCAATGAGCTTTAATCTGCAAATTTGTCACGACTGGGAGCCATTATGATTTAACAGATTTATTGTTTTTGTTTTATTCTTCTTTTAAAATGGGATGCATGAGCTGCGTTCTGTAGGCTGCCTGTGCAATAATTTTACCTACCAGAAAGTCCTATAAAAACAGTTACTTCTACATGAACAGCTGCTTGTCAAAGCTCAGTCTCTACTCTGCTTATATATTTTTTAAATGTCTATATGCACCAGTCCATTCCATCATCAGACCGATGCTTCAAACACTTACTGCTGGGCTTAGTGTTTACTCCTGTGGGTAGTCCAGTATTAGCCCGGTTGTAATTATTTGCAGAATCAGGCTTCTAAAATCATACAATATTTGACGCTTTAAAAAGAAGATTTTAAGTAGAAACTATTTTTCAAGATTCCAACAGGGCGATTACCCACCAAACCCCTCAACAGCTTCTTTTTCTTGCTGCTCCCCTGCTATGGCCTGACTTAAGTCACAGGAGTCAATGGATGTCTTCCAATTGTCTCTGGGCAGTCCATGGCTGACAGCCGTACATAAACAGTTCAGCCAAAAGCAATATTTGACAGAAAGTTAGACATCTCTGAGTAATGGGGATTATACTGGAACTCATGACAGAGTCTAAACTACAAATGTGCGCAATGACACCATTAACAATTAAAACAATTAACAAAGCATGAGGTTTCATTTGGCCTCGGCTATGGCAGAACGATTCAATACCTAGGCTGGAATATGATTCTTTTGAGACAAGACACCTTCTTTACGTCACATTTTTCAATGTCTTGAGTACGATTCCTTAAAGAGTGACGTATCTGGCATCTGAACCCAATCCCACTGAAGTCACTAGCAATTGCTCCATTGTCTTTATAGAGGCCACATCCAATTCCCATTACAGAAGCCTATTGAGCAATTTAAAATTAGGATCACACTCTTGTTATGATCCCTCTCCCCTTCCACATATCCAAACCGAAATACTCAGGGCAGGAATTCAGCTAAGCACGGGGCCCTCTGCAAAGCCCTTCATATTCCTTCAGGCACAGTTTAGCCTTTTGTGGGTTGCACCCCACATACTTTGGAGAAGGCTGCTACAAAGTGGCCTCATCTAGGCTGGCACGGAGGGGCCAGCTAGGAGTGAGGCAGGCTTTCCAGCTGCTCTTCTATCCCATAGGCTGGAATGAGAGCCATGGAAGGACTCCCCTGCAGCTGTCTCCACCAGTTGCATGTGTGTATGTAACCCTGTGCACTCCATGCATACTTGCACCAGTGGATTACTTGGGTCTTTTGCAGGGAGAAGTGAATTGTGCCCTAAACACACACATTTTGCAGAGTGAAGAAATAAAAAGGATTAGTCCATTGGGTGTAAAATAAAGTAATCTCACAAAAGCAAGTATTTTTTAACAGCACATATCTACTTTATGGCCCACGCCGCTTAACTCAGTGTGTCTGAGTTACAGAAACAGCACCTTAGTGGGTTATTTTTCATAGTTCGCTCAGTATTATATTTACAAAACCATTGTTACAACTACATGCTTATATGTTTTGATATACAGCAAGCACCACAATACACGTCTTCAGAGATTTCATTCTTATTTTAAAAACCTATTTAAATGTTTCTTTACATTCCCTTCTGGCAAAGAACAAATTTATCACCACATATTCCAAGGCTCCATGATCCAGTCTGACAATAATTAAAGGCAGATGCCTTTCTAGGTAAAGATAACAGTAGTACGTATACAACATTACAGGCCAAATTCATCCTTGACTGCGACCCCACTGAACCTAATAAAGTTACACCAGGAGTGAATTTGACATTGTGAAATTTCCAATGGGTTGGTCTCCATTTTTAACTGCCTGCCACTGGAGCAAAAGCTTGTCTCTCTCACCAACAGAAGTTGGTCCAATAAAATAGATTACCTCACCCATCTTGACTCTCTGCTATTACAAAAGTATATACTTTGAAAGGTGAGAAAATGTTAAGTAGCTCGTATTTTGCTTTGACAAAAAAATGTCCATGTCCTTCTCTTCTGCACTGAACTCCAGGTGTTGTAACAATTCAATGGGTTGTTAATATAATAGAAGTGTTACTTCAAGGCAACCTGCACTTACCTGACATTTACTTGTCTTTGACAATAGAATATATTACTGATCCCATATCTCGAGAGCTTGCACTGAGTGAAACAATACATATCATCTGATGTTTTGGGGGTGTTATGAGCATAAGATATCATGTACAGTAGGAGTTTAGTGGAGAGAAAACTGAATTTTTTTTCCCATGCATGCACTTGACATGAATCTAAATTTAAAATATAGAACTAAATAGTTAAACATGTTACCTTATTGTAAGTGTGGATGTTAAGTTTTGGCAAAAGTGTTTCTTCTGTAATATAATGCTATTTATTTACAGTTTTACATCATCATCTAGCTATATCAAGTATCTATAATCTAATCTGTTTCCATAGCATCTTTGTAGAGTTGTTGTAGCCACGTTGGTCCTAGGATATATGAGAGATAAGGTAGGTGAGGTAATATCTTTCATGGCACCAACCTCTGTTGGTGAAAGGGAAGAGCCTTCAATCTACCCAGAGCTCTCCCTCAGACCTGAAAGACACTTCTTTCCCAGAGCTGAAGAAGAGTTCTGTGTAGCTTGAAGGCTTGTCTCTTTCACCAACAGACAACGGTCCAATAAAAGATATTACCTCACCCACCTTGTCTCTCTACAGTATCTGTCTGTTAAGAAGCCTAATCTAGCTGGTATGTAATATCTTTGTTTTTATGTTAGGTTGGTCAAGGCAAATATCAAACTAATCCTTGTCTTAAGAAAATATTGTTACCTTTTAGAAATCCCTCTGTTTTGAGTATTTCACTAACTGCCCCTCTTTACTTCCTGGTCACAGGTATAAAGCCCTACACCCAGTTGGTGACATCATAATAATAATATTTAGCATGTGCACAGGCTTTTCATCTCCAGATGTCAAAGTGCTTTACAAAGGCTTGGGTAAGTATCATTATCCCTGGTTTTATCAGATGAGGAAACTGAATTGCATGCCATGAATCCATGGTAGAGCTGGGCCCGCTCCCCATTTAATAGGGCCAGATGCAGTTGCTCCTGAATGCCATTAATCTCCATGAAGAGGCCAAAACAACCATGACTGGTCTCCTTCGCTCCTCACAAAGGATGACCCAAGAAGTAGTCACAAATCTGGACCAATGGGGGGAAGTAACTGCCTTGCTGAAAGCAGTAATCCCTTGTGGGACAGAGTAGCTTCAGCTATTTTAAGAACCTGCTCTTCTCCATGGAGGCTGCAGATCTAAGTCCTGAGGATGTGCGGGGAGCTCTGAAAGTTGCACCAAGCACCTCCTATGGTTGTGGAAAGAAGAGAAGATGGCTAATAGATTCAGAGGCTCCTCTGCCTTCCAGCAGTCACCTAGGGTTGCTCCTTCCCACTGAGGTGGGCCCACACACCTACTACTCCTGTCTACACAGGGCACAGGAAAGACCAACAACAGCTCCTTTCTGCCTTTCCACAAGTGGTGGAGGCAACTTGCGCCTCACTCACAGGTGTTATTCTTTTGCCCCCTGAGAGGTGGGATTCTGAGGGGCCATGCGTACAGTGCAATGAATATCTTTAACTTAAAGGCTGCAAAGTCAGAATCTCAAAAGTTAGGAAATGCCTGTGCAATCTTAATTTGACCCCCTTGTGCATATGGATTATCATACAATCTTTAAATTCATGGTTATATAGGATTCTTCCCAGGATCCTTGCCTCATTCAGTGCACAGGAAGGATAATGCTCATTTAATGAGCAGCTGTTCAATGTTTTTGTTTCTTTTCCTTGTTCAACGTGTGGTCTCAGCTCTTATTTATTGCATACTATTTAACCCTGCCCTGAGTACATAATTATTAAGTTCTTCATAGGCATTTCTGTGGTGCTCTTCACTATACCCTCTGAAAACTTCACAAATATTAATGATTTTATCTTCATAGTACCCCTGTGATTTGAGGGCATACCATCCCCATTTTACAGATGGGAACTGAGGCACAGAGAGATTAATGTCAAAAGTATCCATTAAATTTGGGCACCCATGTTGAGGTGACTAAGACTTGATTTTTTTCAGAGAATTTAGCATCATATAGCATTTTATTTTTTCAAGGCACAGCTCCCACTAACACACAATTAGTAACCACCTCTGAAAAACATGGTTTGAGTGATTTGCCCAGCATCACACAGGAGCTCTGTGGCAGAGGCAGAGATAGAATCTAGTTCTCCAGGACAACATTCAACTGCCTTAACCACGAGACCTTCCTTTTTCTTCTGAAGTCCTCTGCCTCACTCACTACACACTTTCCAGCTTCCCTCATTACCCTACTTTGATTCATCCCCACAGCAAGCCCATCCTCAGCATAGAACCAAGGGGTCACATGGAAAAAATAGCAAGTGATTATGTAATTAAAGACTGTCTCATACTGCATACGAACAAGGGGGACAGATTAAGATTGCACAGGCAACCTAACTGGTGGCGTGTCCAAACTTTTGAGTGCCGGACTTTGTAAATTTAAAAATGTCTTTTATTGTAGTTTTTGAATATAATTTCCTAAGTTATTAAAAAGCAACCTGAAAAAACAAATTCCATCATGTGGCATGTTGACGGCCACATGGGTCATTAGCAGTGTTGGACTCTTCAGAGTCACCACTCCAACATCTGCCACTTGGGCTAATGGAGTAGGATAGCTGTGGGAGATGGTCATCCTCTATGTGAATCAGAACTAGCGGACAATGGGACACTTTGCCAGTGGACTTCAGAAATTTGCTGACAATAGAGCAGAGGTGAGATTCAGGAATCTTGGGTTCCATTCCAGGCTCTGGACGGGAGCATGCTCTAGCGGACACACACCCTTCTGCCCATTGCACCCCATATTCCTTCAGACACAGTTTAGACTGCTAAAAATGCAAGAAAAGCTGGGTTGGAGCATTTTGTATTCTGTGTTGTAATTGAAATCAATATATATGAAAATGTAGAAGAACATCCCAAAATATTTAATAAATTCCAACTGGTATTCTATTGTTTAACAGTGCGATTAAAACTGTGATTAATCACGATTAATTTTTTTAATTGCGATTTTTTTTTTGAATTAATCGCATGAGTTAGCTGCAATTAATCACCAGTCCTAGTAAATAAAAAAAATAATAGTAGTGTTAGCAATTCAACCTGAGGCAGATACCCGGCACTGAAATTGTAGCTCACATGATTAAAATTTGGCAAAGTTATTAGTAACTGAAAACAGGGCCTTATAATGGGAAGTGTTGGAAACTTTAATAATAGGTAGTGCTAATGGCTTGGCTTATACATAAAAGTGGGGAGAGATCTATTATATTATCATTATTAATAATGTTAAATGTTTGTAGAATTCCACAGGTATTCCTGGTGCCTTACAAAGAATCAAAACATTTAAACTTGATCTCCCTATTTTATAATTTTATTGATATACAGTATAAAATGACTTAACTGTAAGTATGAATTCTTTTACCATGCTTGCATGAATATCCTAAGATTAACTTTCTATATGACATGCATGAGGTTGGATTTGTAATTGCTGTGTCTGACAATGCAAGTTGTATACCTATTTCCATCTGCCTTTCCCGCAACTCCATCCTCTCTACATTTAGAAACACTTTTATTCATACCCTAGAATAAGGCAAATGTATTTGTGTTACTTTGGCTGCAGATTCCCTTTGAATTTGACATTTCCTTTGAAATCATTACTAATAGATGACACTTAGATTTTTTACCTGGATGAAGTGGAGATGAGAAGGCCAGAAAGTCCTTTAACCAGCTCAGAGTGCCTTTTCCTTTCATGTTGCAACCCTGTTGTTCTTTTTCCTTGTGGGAAAAAACCAACTTAACCTCCTTTAGTGGTGAAGGAGTTACACCATTATCTCTGGCTGACTGTTGCATTGATTAGATTGGAAAATGAGTAACTTCTATCACACTTGATCTGCAATAGTGCTATCTGGCTTACGTGTATCCCTTTGCAGTTACGGGATGGATAATTGCATGGATACTGGGAATCAGACAGAACATCTGTGATGTCTCTTTTGATTTCCACTGCAGGGTTAAAAGAAGGGAAAAAAGTAAAAAGCTAACCTGTGATTTAACGCTGGCCACTGCCTGGCCTCTGGTATCAGCCTGGGTTCTGTGATTTAGACCTTTACAAGTGCATGTGTGAGGTTGTCCTTATCATGTAGCTTAGCATGCTGCCACCTCTAATATCGTAGTCCCTCTTGAATCCTATAAATTGGGCTGAAACTGATTTGAATCTCATGCTGTAGAGTACACTGTAGTTTGAATCACAGCAGATTTTTTCACTTAAAAATATCTATTGAGATATAATCTTTTTGTTCTTTCATTTCATTTCTTTTTTCTTTTTTCTAGCAAAGGGAAAGGCAGATTATTTCAATTAAGAGCCTGTCACCGACAATTGTAAGCAACCTTTCTTCAGAGTTCAGTGCAGCAGTTGCAGTTTTAAGTTTCTTAGTGCTTCTGTCAGGATCTAATTTTCAAGGTACAGTTGCCATGGAAGCAACTTGGAATTTTAATCCAGTACTAAAGGCCAAGACAGGTCACCAGTTTCAGTTCCTCTTCAATCTCAGACTAAAGACCCACAAAAAGGAGCTGAGATGAAGGTTTCACCTAACAAAAAATTCCATTCTGGAATATAGCCAAACCTGAAAATATATGATTTGTATAAGCTTTCAAATTTGTCTGGAACTATATAAATCCATGCTAAATCAAATGTGCTGAATGCTCATTTGCATTCCTTACTGTCCTTTGAGAGGCAAAGATACCACTTTAAAACAGAGTTCACTTGTCAGGAATAGCACATAAGGAAGAAATGGGATCTATATAGCCTACAAAAAGTAGATAGTTGTGAAAAGTCAGACCTTCATCCCTGGAGATACTATGTCATACATACCCAGGCGAGCTTGCGAGTTGCATTTCAGCTTCTCTTTTGTCAATATAAGAAGATACATACGGTAAACTGGTCAACATCTTTCTTTCAAGACCTGTCAAGATCTTTTGTTCAGCAACTTTTTTTTTAGATTAAATAAGACTCTTTTATCCATAAATGATCTACAGGCCATTTGGCAATATTTTCAATAAGTGACCATTTTTTGCTAGTCTAAACTATGTTCATATTTTGTATACATATTTGTAGGGTGGGGGGAAGCTAGCATTGAAATGAGGACATGGCTTCATATTTGCCAGCTTCTCAGAATCCTTTTATGATTTATCTGGATGTTTCTTAGGAAGATCGGCTTATTCTTGCTCCTTTTCCAGGCTTATATCTTATTTTCAGGAAGTCATGGGGTAGTATTAGGATAATCTTTAATTGTATTTTCTCTGACATTCAAGGGGACAAAATGTCGTCCTCCTGGAATCTGGGAGAGTGTTAACTAACCTGACCTGCTAGTGGGGAAATTTGTAAACAATCTGAGAGAACCTATTTATAGTCAAGGCATACTTCCAGTCTCTTTGCTCCAGGGCTGAGTGTACTGCAGAGACTGTGCTCCTCAGCCCATGAGATGATAGGAGAACTTTGTTTCACTTTACAAATAAGTCCTCTAGTCAGTTAGGCTGCAACATTGATGGGTTCTGGAGTCCTGCTGAGTCCTCAGCCCACAGGATAATTACAGCAATATGAGTTCCTCAAGTTGCAGGGTGTAGGGCTGAGGAAAACATGGAGGATTTTAGGGGCTGTGTCACAGAGATTCAGAAGTAGGATACAGAGAATTAAATTGTGAAATTAGGACTAGTGGCTCTTAGCTTCACTTTTGGATACTCAGGACAAAAATAACGCATTCCAATGTTATGAATGCAAAATTTCCTAGCAAAACCCATTCTTCTTTCAGGCTTCTGGCTCATTTCATATGGTGCCTACAGTACTTCCTGGAGGCAGTAAATCTGGGTGACAATTCATTCACCTAAGATACTACACAGCGGGTGGCTGACTGCTGCTGGAAGAAAGTGGAGGAAGTTGGAGTCATTTAAGCTTAAAGGACTAGTAAGGTGTAGTAGACGAGAAAGTGCCTGAAGTAGAGAGGAACGAGACGTGGTTGGGCTATGCACCGTGAGTGCAGGGAGAAAGACAAGGAGTGAGAAGGAGATGCATAGAGATCCAAATTGTGGGGAGCAGAAACAGAGAGGTCAGTTGGCAGGTAATGAAGCAGAGAGGATGGAAATCCAAAGAGAAAGAAATGGGATGCAGTTTGGAGCAGAAGTTGTGGAAGAGAGGTTCTGGTTGCAGCTGCTGCATCTGTCCTGAACAGGACATATATTTTCAGTTTTACACAGTATATATGTTTTCCAAAACACAGGTTTGAAGCTAGGCTGACTTTTGAAGGGAATCCATCCTATGGACATATAAAATAGAGCATCAGCTTGAGGCTGACTTTGAGCTATAAAGGTGCAACACATTCTGCTGGATCATTGGCTGTTGCCAGAACTCCTTAAACCCAGGGGAACTTGTTGCAGGTCTAAAGTGCTGTAAACACCAAAATGGGCATCGATACAGAGAGCATAAGGAAATACACGCCTCTTGGCATCATATGTACCCTTATCATTTTACTGCTAACATATAGAGTGGTTGCCATTAAACAGTCAGCATTTATCTGTTTACCAAGCAGTGTGTCAAAGTTAGAATCAGGACTCACAATTTGTCAGACCACTCTGTTTATTAGCGCAGCGCTCCGCCAGTAACATTCAGAATATGTGAGTGGCCATGCAAGGCCCAAACAGTCTTATTTATACAGATAAAAGAGCGGGAATTAGACAAAGGGACAAAGGAAGCAAAACAGGAAAATTCACCTGGGGCACAGCATGCATATCCTATTTCCTTACTAACTGTTATCGATTTAAGGCTAATACTTCACCAATTGCCCTTAAACGGTGCAATTGTTCTATGTTAATGTCTGTATTCCTGACACCTGGACTGCAGCATTCCAACAGTTTTGCTTAAAGGTACAGACTGCATTTCTTTAATCCTTTCTATTCTTACTATATAATTCATTCTACTTTCACAAGTGGTATGCCTTACTTTCAATATAGAGAATTACTATAATAGTGGTATTGCAGATACTACTACACAGTAACAGTGAATAAATGGTGATTCATACAGAATCAGAGGCTATTTTTAAATTGTAATCTTTGGTGCTTATTAAAATTTCAAACATTGGCTAGCTAGAAGGCAGTTGGTCAGTTTGTTACAAGCACTCTTACGGCAGTCACTACATGTGTCTGTGATATTCAACAAAAACTATTTAACATTGATCAGTGAACTACAAGCAAATTAATTTCCCTTGTTCACACGATCTTTTAAACTGATGTATAAATATGTCAAGAGGAGATCATTGAAAAGAGTGCAGTAGCAGATATTTTATTTTGACAGGGAGGTTAAACTGCCATTTGAATAATGAAAACAAATTAAAAGTCTAATTTAGAAATTATTTTGAATAATGGTCTTATCTTTCAAGATGCGGTATTTTTAATTCTGACACTGAGTTCTACTATATTTAACAGACGCTGAAATGTTTTGCACATTTGCTTCTTTCTGCAATGGGCCCTAAGAAATATTTTCTACAGCTACATAAACATTGTTTGAGTCCCAATTACTTAGGACTTTGCTCAAAAGGAGAACCCAGGCAGTAAGGAACAAAGATACAATGTTGACTGATCATTATCTTTGCCCTGGATCATGGAAGGTAACATTCAAGAACTCACTCTAGCAAAAGGGTGCAAAGCAAACTCCTAATTAACAAAACGAGACAGTAAATATGAATGACAGCTAATCAAAAGAGGCTTTTTTTGTTTCTGCTTTCTACTCGGCCTGTTAATATACTGCACTGGAGCTCTCTAGAAATAATGGCGTTCCAATTGCATGCCACTGTTGTTTCATTATGATAATTTGTATGGGGTTGTGTTAAGCCCCTTGAATTTGTGACTTTGCCAGCTTACCTAGAGGGAATATCTTTGGAACCTCCTTAGGTTAGCAAACAGTCAGTAGTTAGTCTAATGACTAATGCATCCCTCACTTATAAAGTGAAATTGAACATACACTGTAAAATGAAATGGGCTATCAACAATATGGGATCGTTTGACACTCTCATACTCTAGATCAGTGTTTCCCAAACTTGGGACACCGCTTGTGTAGGGAAAGCCCCTGGCAGGCTGGGCTAGTTTGTTTATGGGCCGCGTCCGCAGGACCGGCCGATTGCAGCTCCCACTGGTCGCAGTTCGCTGCTCCAGGCCAATGGGGGCTTCTGGAAGCGGCGGCCAGCATATCCCTCGGCCCATGCTGCTTCCTGCAGCCCCCGTTGGCCTGGAGCAGCGAACTGTAGCCAGTGGGAACCATGATCGACCAGACCTGCAGATGCGGCAGGTAAACAAACCGTCCCGTCCCACCAGGGCCTTTCCCTGAACAAGCGGTGTCCCCGGTTTGGGAAACACTGATCTAGATCAAGAGCCTTAGGGTATGTCTACACCACAACGGAATACCCGCAGCTGGTCTGTGGCTCGAGCTGTGGTGCTGTCAAATTGCAGTTTAAACATTCAGGCTCGGGCTGGAGCCTGGCTCTGGGATCTTCCCCACTCATAGGGCCCTAGAATTTGGGCTCCAGCCTGAGCCCGAATGCCTACACCGTAATTTTACTGTCCCATAGCCTGAGCCCCATGAGCCCAAGTCAGCTGCGAGTTTTTCACTGCAATGTAGAAATACCCTTGGTTACAAACGCTAGAATTTCAGAAATGTAAGATTTTAAAACTATCATACCCTAACTGGGTATGACTGAAGCTCAGATATAACGTTGAGTACGTTGATACATAAATAATACTACCACATTTTTCTTATTGTAGTTGGACATAAAACTTTGCAAGTCTTTAGTGTGTGCAATTAAACTGAAAATCATATACCACCCCTAAATGAACCCCCGTTTTTAATAATGATTATTTTCAAGTTTAAGGATGCATCAGTGCTTCTTGATTTGAATGTTCAGAATACCAATATTTCTACTTGTCGCATTATCCAATATATAGTCCTTGGTGCATCAAAATCCTCTTGATGTCTAATGACTCTTCATAAGGACCTCATGCTGGTTCACTTCAAACCATGAATTACCTTTAATTCATAGCTTGAGCATGCTGCCAAATTTTGTTTTCTGTGCTCCCAGGTGACTGTCCCTGACATGATGGAGAACTTCTAACAAGCCATTAGATACTTATGAACCAGCTAAACATCAAGCAGTACATTTCTATCAAGTATTACCATAATCTTTGGGATTAGGAAGCTACTGGTATTTACTGCATCTTGTTTAAAGCCATGTGGGAAATTCTGGCCCTATTGAAGTCAATGGCAAAACTGCAATGACTTTAAGGGGGTCAGAATCTCATCTGTGGTGAATCCCAGTTTTATCAGTGGGATTCTCCCTGGCTTTAAACAAGTTAAATAATGGTCACTGACTCATTTTCAGCTTTTAAAAGAAATTCTTTTTATTTCCACTGTAATTTTTTACCACATTGAATGGGATAAGAGTGCAAAAATTGCAAGGAAATGTTTGCCAGAATGCCATGTGAAATTGTTCACCAATTTGTTTTGCATGTTTTTGAGCGCTCTGAACTTAGCTTTTCTCTAGTTACTGCACAGGTTGTAGACTACAGTCTGTAGGCTCACAAAAATCCTATAAAGATAAAACAAGTTGTTGTTTTTGTCGGACCCATTAAATTTTTCTGTTCCAAGTTCTTAATGGTTTCCGGTAGTTCACTGAATCCATGAGTAGGACCTTTTAATACTGTGTTAATACAATAAGTATAGGAAGTCATTTTATGACAACGAAAGAATACCATTATGATTACATTCTTCTTTTTAGCTGGGCTTTTATGGAAACTACCCAAGAGTACTCTGCAGCATGACTTAGAACACAGGATGTGCTTGATTAAAAAGATTCTGGGTGCTTTCCAACTGGACACAGGCCAAGTGCTAACAACTAAACAGAACAAAAGAATGGATGTTTGAGGATGACATACTCTCAATAGTAATCATCTAACACAAACCTCAGTCAAGGGCTGACTACGTACCCTTGAATTCATGGATGTTGACAGATGATCCTTCTCCTTGCAATTGGTTGCGCCTTATCTGCTTCTCCTGACTATGCTTCATAAAAAACTAATAGGAGTAGATTGGTTATAAATTTATTGTACTATATGTAATCTATGCAGTGTTATAGAGGACTGGTCAAAAAAAGCAGAAGAAGATGAGAAGCCAAGTTTTTTCACAATCATTGACCATCCTTTGGAGAGGAAGGGTAGTCCAATGGTTAGGGCGCTAGCCTAAGACTTGGGAAATCAGGGTCCAATTATCTGTTCCATCAGACTTCCTGTGTGACTTTGGGCAAGTCACTTAGGAAACTGAGACACAGAGAGGCTATCTGTAAAATGGAGATAATGACACCACCCTAGCTCACAGGGGAAGAAAAAATACATTAAAGATTGTGAAGTGCTTTGAGATCTACTGAAGAAAAGCACTACATAAGAGCTAGGTATTGTCATTACTGGTTTCAGCTACAATAGCTTTCGATATATCTATGTATAAATTTCATATTAAAACTGTATGGCTAGAAATAAAAATACCACTTCAGTGGGACTACTCGTGAGTCAAGTTACTTATATGTGTTTGCAGGATCAGGCCCTTTGGCATTTGTGGGCCCCATCCTTGACACAACTCACCACACCCAATCTGACGTCCTGCACAGCTCTGGGGTTTCTCATGGCCCCCTGTGTTTGAGTGTGACATCATATATTTTAAACATTAAAAAAGCAAAAAATTAATACACAACAATACTTTGCTGTGAAACAATTTAGGTTACCATACTAATATTCCTAACACAAACCCATACAGTCAAGGAAATGGAAAGTTAAGCCACCTGACAGTAAATAGTCTCTGTTCTTCCACCTACTGGTGCACATCTTTCTACCATAAAGCATACACCATACAAAAAAACCTTTACTCTGACCCTGCAAGTAAGCCAGCCTCCAACACCTGACATGTACAGAGCATTGTCTATTGGAGCAGAGTTAAGCAGCATGTAATCAAGTCTCAACATGGCAAACCACATTCCAGAATCTTGGCAACTGCCTATAAATAGCACCTAATTCCTAAGCTGGCAGGTGGATAGCTGGGTAATATGATGAATGTGAGCACGTTTCCTCCAACTCCTGATCAAAGATCACAAGCAGATTTCTGATAGAACTGACGGGGTCAATACGATTGTCAACAGAAGTGATGTTAATGGGATGGGTACTCTCCGGTTTCATAAGATTTGCATGTAATCATAAAAGAGATGAAGGACAGCTGTGACATCATCTCACACACATGTCCAGCTCAGAGATACCTCCCGCAATGGATAGAAACAGATGAACACACCTATGCAGAAGCTCAAGATGAAAGCGTGAAGAACAGATCCATTTAGCAGGACTATATGTGAGATAAGTGGAGGTGGTGGTTGGGGACAAGAATACCAATAGGGGAAGATCTAAGACTGGGGTGTGTGCTCTGTAGCACAGAGCACTGGTGCTGCTGTATGCAGGAAGCATAATTTTACCAGTAGATCCCAGAATCCCATCCATATCTCAGGAATTATGAAACCACGGAATCATAAATATCTTGCTATTAAAATGGATAATGATAGCAGGATCAATAAATCTGCCATCTAGCTATGATTATGTGATATCATCATCACTGGTTTCACCCACAGTCTGCTTTGCTTTCATTCTGTCCTCAGGCATGTGCAACCAACTCCAGCTGAAGTTAGTGGAAGCTGTACATGCAGATCTAAGGGCAGAGTCTTGCCTACCATACTTTAAGTCACACAATGGATTGCCTCCTAACCAATACAACCCTTCCAAAGACCTATGGAAATTCTTGGAAACTGCCTTAACAATTTCTTTGTAGTAAAAGGGAAAAAAATGATAGTAATGGGATAGCTGATCTTCATTTGGAAGCTAAAAATAAAAGTAACTTTATTGCAGCTCTGATCTGTCATGTGTAAAATCCATCACCTACCATAAGAAGGCAGTTCATTCCAGCAGAAATCTGATTGATAGTGCTGGAACTTTAGATCAAGCAGCGGAATAGAGAGCAACTGGTTCATAAAATGTACTCATTGTCTTCGAGTTTTGTATCAGGCTTCGTATAGAGAGCTTTGGTCCCATTAAATGCACTATATACCACGGAGCTATGAAGCGCTGTTCTTTTGAAATTCAGCTTATAACTATAAACCATGATTGACAAGTCTATTACTGTTGGATACAAACTACTGAAATATTGTATTTTATAGTATACGCACCAAAATATTTTTCATAATGGAATCCAAATACACTTGCTTTAGGAGAACAATCATTTTAAGATGTAATAATATTTTTTATGTTTTACTAGAGAAGGTTCTTTATGTAAGCATTGCATCATTTAGAGATTCTGGCATATGAATTTATCCTGTTTTCAGGATCAGAGGGTCCAGTGGGTGAGATATTTTTTAAAATCTGAAATCATTTCCAGAAATAACAATAGAATAAGGGAAGGACTAATATGATGATATTGTTGGAAAAATAAATATCACTTATGCACACTAATTTATTTTTATCATTAGCCAGATTTCATAATTCTCATTAAAATTGAAATGCTGACTTTCAACTTTTGCATCCAATCAGAAGAATTAAATAAACTGAATTTAGACGGTTGGTGTTAGAGATTCATTTTGCAAATCCTTACTCATTCAAGTAACTTTACTCATATGAGAAAAGTTGCATGACTTTATTTCATGAGTCATGGAGTCAAGAGGTTAAAACAATGGAATGGAATGCTTGGATTCTAGTCCCAACTCTGTGACTGACTTGCCATATGACTTGGGCAAGTTATCTGACCTCACTGAGACCTCGCCTGTGCACAAAGTTGTAATGATGTAACTAAAACTGGTTTAAAATCAATTTAATTAAATGAATTTTTGGGACCGGCTCTGTTCAATATCTTCATCAACGATTTAGATGTTGGCATAGAAAGTACGCTTATTAAGTTTGCGAACGATACCAAACTGGGAGGGATTGCAACTGCTTTGGAGGACAGGGTCAAAATTCAAAACGATCTGGACAAATTGGAGAAATGGTCTGATGTAAACAGGATGAAGTTCAATAAAGATAAATGCAAAGTGCTCCACTTAGGAAGGAACAATCAGTTTCACATATACAGAATGGGAGGAGACTGTCTAGGAAGGAGTATGGCAGAAAGAGATCTAGGGGTCATAGTGGACCACAAGCTTAATATGAGTCAACAGTGTGATACTGTTGCAAAAAAAGCAAATGTGATTCTGGGATGCATTAACAGGTGTGTTGTAAACAAGACACGAGAAGTCATTCTTCCACTTTACTCTGCGCTGGTTAGGCCTCAACTGGAGTATTGTGTCCAGTTCTAGGCACCGCATTTCAAGAAAGATGTGGAGAAATTGGAGAGGGTCTAGAGAAGAGCAACGAGAATGATTAAAGGTCTTGAGAACATCACCTATGAAGGAAGGCTGAAGGAATTGGGTTTGTTTAGTTTGGAAAAGAGAAGACTGAGAGGGGACATGATAGCAGTTTTCAGGTATCTAAAAGGGTGTCATCAGGAGGAGGGAGAAAACTTGTTCACCTTAGCCTCCAATGAAAGAACAAGAAGCAATGGGCTTAAACTGCAGCAAGGGAGATTTAGGTTGGACATTAGGAAAAAGTTCCTAACTGTCAGGGTAGTTAAACACTGGAATAGATTGCCTAGGGAAGTTGTGGAATCTCCATCTCTGGAGATATTTAAGAGTAGGTTAGATAAATGTCTATTAGGGATGGTCTAGACAGTATTTGGTCCTGCCATGAGGGCAGGGGACTGGAATCGATGACCTCTCGAGGTCCCTTCCAGTCCTAGAGTCTATGAGTCTATGAGAATTCAAAAATGCGGTGTAGACACGTTAAATTGATTTAACCTGGTTTATACAGATTTAGTTTAAATTGCATCCTGACTGAATTAAACTAAATTGCTATAAGCCACTTCTAAATCCATCTAAGTGTCCACACGGGGGTTTAAACACATTTTAGTTAAACCAGTAGAGATTGGTGTATCTAGGTTTAATCAAATCAATTTAAAAAACACTCCAGTAGTTAAAGTGGTGCAGCTCTGAATTTAGGCCAGATCCAAACCTCACTTTCCTCATATGTAAAATGGTAACTATAATAGTAACCTATTTTACAAAGTTGCTAATTAATTCATATTTGTAAAGCACTTTCAGACCATTGGTTAAGGTGCAAAATATTGTGGGCTCAATTCACTGCTACCTTACTCCAGTTTTACAGCAGCACAACATAATGGAAAGGGATGTAACTCAGTGAATAATCAGGTCCTCCATATTTTTAGATCAACTGTGATTTTCTTTAAGTGTGTGACTGTCAACTGTCTCAATGTGTATAAAATTCAAGACCCCTTTTTTCAACGCCAGCTTGCATAAGCCTATCGTGTAATATATTTTACTCTCCTTCAATAAATAAATGCTAAAATTTTTGCATTAGCTATTCATCAGGTTGAATTTTCTGTTGTAAGAAGCTTAGTATCTGATGACAAATTAAAAGTGGTTTAATTTTGGCGAGCTGTACAAATAAAACTGGCATTAATTTTGCTTAATAAACTCATCTTTTATACATACCTCTGTTAGTTAATGCTTAAGAACAAGAAACAACAATAAGAGCAGAAGACATAAAACTGGTTTATGGCGAATTTGTAAGCACTGTTGAGAACACCAGAATGCCAGGACAAGATTGTATGTAAGCTGGGTTCAGTTACCTTTGGAGAACTAAGCTCATTCCTTAAAATAAACTTAAAATAAAATATAAAGCTGGAAGTAACAATACTTACGACTTTTGTGGCACTGACTTGGTGGCAGCTTTCCCTGCTGGATCACTCCACTCTGTAAATGAAGGAAACATATTTCCAAATGTCAAAAGATTACTGTTGCCCTAAGCTCTCAACCCACCTAATTATACTTGGTTTCACAACATGCCACAATGAGTAATATGTAATCAAAAATGGAACTGATCTACCTTAGCACCATAGAAATTAATTTTTCATCCCTTGTTTTAATGATGTTAAGTAGGCAAAAAACAAACAAACAAAAAAAAACCAACAACCAACCAACCAACTCTGACTGTTTGGATTAAGGACAATAAAGACCTACTTTGTACATTGTATCCTGAAGTCGGGTGCTGGGAATCCTACAATGAAGAATACAAATGTCAGGATTAGTTCAGTGAAAGGAAGAAGAAGGTAGATACATCTTTCCTTGCTAGACTACGGCACAAGCATAACGTAAACAGAGAAGGAAAATACACAGAAGAGAACACTTAAAATGTTAAAAAACTGTATTATCTGTACATAAGAATGCTACTGAAGTGTACTTGCACTGCTCAGTACCTAGCCGATTTTAGGGCCAAATGGCCAGATCTTCAGCTGGTGTACACTGACTTAGTTCCAGTGTGGAATCCACACATCAGTTTACACCAGCTGATGATCTGGCCCTTTAAAGTCTTACCCACAGATATGTACACGTGGTTCCCATTTAAGATAATACGAAGTATTTGCATAGGCTGAACTTGGTCTTGAGTTTTAAAATAAAAATGCATTAAGCTCAGCAGCTTTACTCTTCTTTTTTGACCCACTTGCTTAAAATGTCATTACCTAAATCTGAAATTCAAGATGGTTTGGAGTGCTCTTTTATGTACACGTGACAAAGATACAAGAGTCATTTCTTCAGCTGGTGTAAACCAGTGAAGCTCCAGTGAAATCAATGAAGCTGCACTAACTTTACGTCAGCTCAGGATCTGGCCCACAGTGTGGCATGCACACAGCACTTTTTGCACACAATGTGCTTCTCACTGACTCACAGTAATGTATAATGACATTCTTAATTTCACATTCTTTTCTTGCTTGATCTTTCCTTTGGCTTTACAATCAACAATGAGGTAGAACCTGATGCCAAATCAGCCTTCATCCCAAGTAGGCCCTAGGAGATTGTGATGATTTTAAATTAAGCCATTATTTACAATCCAGTCTGAGAGACAGGCACTACTTTGTTAAGTCTTAGATCTGTAGGATGTTAAAGTCATTAAAGCCCTCACTACACTTTCTCTCAGGGCATTATTAGTTCCTAATATTCTGCTGCACTGTTAGTCAGTCCCTTGTGAGGTAAATCATGCCTTCAAGAGTAAACATAGCACTTTAAATTTGAGTGTCAGAGGGATAAAGAAATTGTTGTGATAAGTTCTGCCTTTTGTCTTGCATTATTTTACAAATGGGGAGACAGATTTTTTACGTAAAATGAGGACCTATAATAAGGCCTGCTTTAGGTTTATATGACTACATGTTCTTTATGTGTTTTATCTCTCAAACCTATCCATTTGGCTCTCTCTAACTGATTTAGTGGGATGTTCTGAGTAGGCAATCTTATGCTTATTTTTCACAGTAAAGTTAACTAACCTAGAAACATTCATGTTCTTCCCTCTTTCCTAAAGCATGATTTTTTAAAAGCCTAATTTATATTTTATAAAATGTATCATGACCACACAGATTTTTTTAATTGGGTTGGAGAGCATAAGATTTACTTGTGCAAAACTCTCATTGAAGTTAGTGAAGGAGTGCAGTACATGGTCCTATTTTTGTAGGTCCCAGGAAAAAAAAAGTCAGCACTGAATTTAGTCCTGCTCTAATTTAAGAAGATACAGCTTCCAGTGTGCCAGACTCCATGCTTACTCATATAGGTATGAATCCACATTGACCTAAATGGATTCTGTGGAGTTTAACCAGATTTTACAGTAATATAAATGAGTGCAGTATTCAGCTTAGTTAGGAGTTGCACCCACATATGAATCTGGCCTGTGATGTTTAATGCAGCAGCACTTAAGTGCATTGTCATTGTCAGCAGTGGAGCAGAACAACGATGTTCTGCTGGAATATGGCACGGTAGGAGTTTGCTTTGTTTTGTTTAAGAGCAATAGCCACACTGATTTCACATTAGTTTCAGCCAACACATGGAGGCAGGGTTTGGAGTGGGAAAATCTCTGGCAAATAGTGACAACTGGACAAAACTGGTGAGGGGAAAACTGATTTTAAATGTCTGAAATAGTGCATGATTACAAAAGCCTCTACTGCATGAATGAAAGAACCAGCTTTCTGTTGTCTTCAAAGCAGTAGCAGCCTCAGAAACTGTTCACATTGTCCAGCCCATAGAGAGAAGACCAAAACCTCTCACTATGGGGTAACATTTCCAGTTCCCCTGGAAAGTATGACTGCAGATGGCAGAGGTCCACAGCAGTTCAAATCTCAGTATAAGTCACCACTTGCAGCAATGCCCATGTTCAGTCATCTGCAGGGACTGAATCTGGGACTTGGGGATCTAAAAGCATGAACCTCTATTCCTGGAGCTAAAGTATCAGCCCTTTTAACTGTAGAGCAGGAACAGACCCATACACTACTTTGTTGGTTTCAGCCACTAGTGGGGACAAATATACTCTTTGCTAGTGTGTTACACAAACAATGGGAGAAAAAATAAACACATTGTAAATACTATTTGTAATAGATTCGTTTGAAAACATAGATAAGATTCACCTTTCTTTTATCCTTTACTGTAACTTCTAAAGTTCTGAACACGCAACCCTATCAATAACATATTAAGAAAATTTTCATCACAAGAGAATTTTGAAAATGAAACCAAATCACAAAAGGAAAGTTCCAGATCCTCAAATTGGGCTTATTTAGGTTCCTAACATTGATTTCAATGGAAGTTAGGAGTCTAAATATCTTTGAGGATATGGGCCAAAGTGTCTAGTGAAGATCACTCATATCTGAATGAATAATAATTAATAACCTACCTGCACCTTGCTTGGGATGGAAAACTTGGTCTGCTCAGCCTTGCCGGGGGTGTGAATAGCAGTAAGAGGTGGAGGCCAGGAATGGGTCATCTCCTAGTGGGGGAAAAATATGTTTTTGAGAAGTCATTCATTCAATTAAAAAAAAAGAGAGAGAGAAAGAGAGAGAGAATTACCCTACAGTTGGCCATCAAACCCTGGACTGATCAACAAGGCCAACATCACATATCTGCTTCTAGAGAGTGAAGGACAGGCTTACTCAGAAGGCATCATGAGTCCTTACCTGGTGGATGAGTTCCCTAATTATACAGCGGATCACAGACTCTCAGAAAGCACAGTGGAAACATGGTTTAATGCTAATAGTCCCACCAGTAAAAATTTTCAGCTATGTCCAATATTAAGTTGAGATGGCCTCCAGCAGGTAAGCTACTGGCTCTACTCCCAGAGCCAGATATCTTAGGTAAATGTAATGGCCCCCCATCATCCAAGCACCTGAGCAACTCTCAATCTTTAGTGTATTTAGCCTCGTCCTCGTGTGAGGTAGGACGGTTTTATTATCCCTATTTTACAGCTGGGGAACGGAAGTACACAGAGATTGACTTGCCCAAGGTCACACAGGAAGCCTGTGGCTCAACAGGGACTTGAAAACAGGTCTCACAAGTCAGCACCCTATCCACTGAGCAATCCTTCCTTTCTAACCAGCATAACCATAGTCTTGCATTTTTAACAATGTATTTAAATATCTTCATGGAAATCTCTCAGGTACTCAATGGCACAGGTCACAAAACACAGACCTGTGTGTTTGAACACTAAGTGTCCAATCATTTTTCTGCTGAAGTCAATGGTAGTTTTCCCACTGACGTCAATGGGAGCAGACTTGGCCCATCCTCAGAAAAGAAAAATCAGTAAAAACACAGGTAGTGCAAGGACTGCGGGTTGTCGGCAAAGCTTGTCTATGCCTTTGCAATGAGTGCATTCCATTTTCGATGCTGCTCCATTCTTTCTTACCTTTGTTTGTAATTTGATGAATATTCAGACAGGTAATACTACAGGTCTCTGGTGATCTGTTACATCTTTGTCTCATTGTTTTTCTTTACTTTCAAAGCTCAGAAGAGATTCTTTTATGACAAACAAAAGAGAAAGAATGTCTCATCTATGAAGTTCTGCATGTGACAGCAATGTTACTGGCTGTGTTACACGAGTGCAGGTGTCTGCAGATTTACTTTGCTCTTAAAAACCTAAGGCTGATCACAACAAACCTTACAAGCTACAGCTGCTTTGTTTCTGCTGCAGCCCTAGCTGACATTCTGCAAGTAAAAAAGAAAGAAGACCTTGTTAAAGGTTAATGTTGTGAACCATCAATCACAACTAGTCCCACCTGAGGGTGCTTGGCTCAGCCAGCTAAAACATGATAAGGATGGTTGCATTCAGCTGCAAAGATATTTTCACTGTAGAAGCAGCCAGTAAATACTTTCACTTCCCTAATTATCCTTCCAGAGATCATGTGATATGCAGTACTGAGGTAAGGAAAAGTAAATGAAACCACTCACTATGGACAAGGGACAGTTTGCTCTCTTTGTGCCATTCAGGCAGGAGTGGGAGAGAACCCCCAATCCCTGTAGGCGATATCCCTGGGGTTGGGGAATCCCCAGTGGACAGAGAGCAAGCGAAGCTCCTGCATATGGGGAGGAGCACATCACGGGTGAGAAAATGCCCCTGGGGGATCACTGGGAATTGGCAGAAGTGAGAGTAGCCCCCATGCTGTTCTAATCTATGTTGGGGGTCCGGGCTGGGGCAAACAATCAGGGAGCCTTGGTAGGTTGGAGAGATCACTTTGTGGCACATCCCTTCGATAGCAAGGAAATAATGAAAGGGAGAATATATTAGATAGGCCAGTGGTTTTCAACCTTTTTTGGGGTCAGGACCTATTTGTAAACATTTATGGCCTGTTGTGATCCAGTAAATAGTCTGGGGGTTTCAGTCAGGTCCTGCCCACCCTCCTCCCCCATGGGGTAGGGTTGCCAATTTTGGTTGGATGTATTCCTGGAGATTTCATCACATGACATAATCTTTAATTAAAGATTAATCTTTAATTCCTGGAGATTCCAGGACAATCCTGCGGGGCTGGCAACCCTACCGGGGGAAGGAGGTTGAGTCCTGTCCAGCATTCACCCTACCGTGGTGGCCATCCCACAATGGTGGCTCCTGCAGCTCCATTGCTGTGGAGATGGCTGGGCTTGGCTCTTGGCTTTGCACGCTGCAACCTCTGGGGTTGCGGAGCCGCTCGGGTGTAGCCCCCGCCCCCCATAGGGTGTGTTGGCAGAGCTGGGGATACAGAGAAGTTGGGATGCGCTGGCACAGGTGTGAGGTGCAGGATGTTTGCAATACAAGGGGTTGGGATGCACATATTGAAGTCGGAAGAGCTGGGGGTGCCATGCTTATCTCACCTGAGCCCCCATAACATCTCTCCCCTCCTGTATCACCTAACCCCAATTTATCCTCCCCATAGCCCCCTCCCCTCCTACTGTTCCACTTCTCCACTCTCTAATTCCCCTCCTTTCCCAGGAAGCATTCACATGCCTAATTTCCATCCCCCCGCAAGACTGGGATTACATTCCCCCAAATTAAAATTGCCACCCACAACTTTCAAATTGTAGCAACCTCCACCCACTCAGTCCAAAACTCTCTTTGCCTTAGATGAGGGCTTGTGATTAACTTATTCTTGTTAATTGAAGGAAGAGTTCACAGTCATCAGTCTGAATTTGGTCTGTGATTCATCCACTCATTAGTACCCCACAGTTTAATGGTGCAAGGCAGCAGAAATAAACCAGTTTTTTGGGTGGCCAGTAACTTGGGAACCCCTTGGTCACATGATCCCAAATTTGGACAATTAATGCCACCTTGTGCCTTCCTGAGACACACCAAATATCAAAGCAATTGGAGTAACCATTCAGATTTTAGAACACATACAAGAGTTGAGATTTAAAGCATACAAAATGGTGGAAATGGAATTCTCGTAATATTTCCTGTATTAGCGCACACACTGTAAAAATGTACGTTTTCTCCACTACTGTTCTCAACTTGGGTTCCCAAAGATTTAGTGGATGCCATACAGTATGTTGGGTAAAGCTCAACAGATTGAGACCACATAATATTAATAGTTTGACCTGTGGCTTTGCTAACAAAAAAACAACTAGAAACATTCTGAAAAATGGCTATTTTTAGGGGGCTTATATCTCTGTATCCCCAACTTCAAATGACCTCAATTTGGGTCACTCACCCTACCCTGAATCCACTAACTTTCAAAGGAATCTGACTAAGCACATTGATTTTAGAGGACTTGGAAAGGTCAACCATTAAGCAGAAGTTGTGACACAATCTTAACTATGGGCTAAAGTACAGCTATCTGTGGAACAGAAGACATCAGCTACTGTGATAACACAACAGTATTAATGTCAGTAAGCGAAGAAGAATACCACATTAGTCAAGATGTGATGGGGCATGTAAGCAGGAGGACTATAATTATCTAAAGTGCTAATAAACTTTTTAAGATTGCAAATTGAGAAAGCCTTGACTTCATAGCTCATCTGAAGAACGTACCCTCTAGCCCTCAGGTTTTCCTTAACAATCTGCTGGGGTGGCATTGGCACTATAGACTTGGGCCTTGATTTGCATTGAGAACTGCCTAAGTGCACCCTGCATGTGCACAGAGTCCTACTGAGGTAATAGAACTCCATGTGGACGCACTCCTGAACTTCCGCACCTCAAGCCCTGATCCTGCAAAAACCTATGCTTACATTAATTATACTCATGAGTAACTCCACCAAACCCAGTGAGACTACTCACTTGTGTAGATTTAAGCACATGCACCAATCTTTGCAGAATCGTGGCCTTAGAGGGAAGAATACCACCCACTGAATCATCAACACTATACTTTGCAAAACCTTGTTTTCACTTGGTGGTCCACCTCCCAAATACTGGCAAGGCTTTACTCAGTTTAGCTTGGGAAATTTGACATATGCTAGCAGTGAGAGCAGGGAATCACACCATTTCTTTTTCCAGGGAAAGTTCAAAAATTTAATAAATCCCAAATTTAGAAATTCCTGAAAGTAACAATAATAAAACTGAGCATATGAAATGTTTTAAAGTGGATTATAATGGAAGTAAAGTAAGTCCACAAAATCAAGTGAGGATTTATTTTCACATGGTTTGGACTTAAAATAATTCCAAAATCATGTTAACTGATGGATTGGGCATATGACTACTATGGTAAGTATGCATACATATTTTTATAGACCTGCAGATTAAATGGGAAAGTAAAGCTGCACAATTGATTGGCTTAGAAGTCAACGTGCTCCACTGATGTAGTAACATCAAGCGTCCTCCTTCCTGAAAATTATTTAAACATTGTTTTAATTGACTCCATGTGTTTTATTTATTAGGACTAGGCATGCTCGTTTCTTCAGCTAAATCTGCTTTTTTCTAGCTGCAAAAGCCCTCAGGTAAGTAACCGAGAAGTACATATGCAGAAGGGGTCTAATGAATCACTGTTTTTTCCTGACTGAACTCTTTAAGAGCTGTAGAGACACTGGCCAAATCAGAGCTCAAACGGAAAGGGAGAACTAGGAGTGCAATGGGATTTGTGTGCTTCTGCAAAGCAGATCTGAGCTGGAGAGTTGAGCCCAGGGGAAAAGGGGCAGATGGAAAAATAGCTTTGCAAAACCAGACCCTCAAGTTAATTGCCTCTTTCAAAGTTTAGTGCTTTCCCCCCTCTTTCAATTTTTCCATAATTTCCTCCTTGTTCAAAATAAAATGTTACTGTGGTGTGCGTGTGTATCTTGTTATTGTTTTAAATTCAGGCAAAAGGTGCCAAACTAGAGCCACAGAAATCACGATGGAAGAGGGCTACTAGTCTCTATCCCCAGGAAGGCCCCTTCACTTCCTACAATGAACCCTAGAGCACCTTGTCCAGTCTAATTTGAAATATCCAAGAGAGATGGGGCTTCTGCTATTTCCTTTGGAGGATGATTTCATGACATGATAGATCTCACTGGGCCAAATGCTGCCGTCTACTATATGGTATGGATAAGAAATCTACAGAAATGCATCGATGGAAAAGCAGCAATTCTATTTTTCTCTCTGGCCTCAGCACCCATAAAGGTCCCATTGTTGCCACTCCATGTAAAGTCTGGTCTGCAGTTTTAGAGGGCAGCATTAGGCACAGAGAGCAGGCATAGTAGCTAGGGAGAAGGTACTCTCCATGGCATGATCCCCTCCACTGTGGCTGGATATCCATTCTGCTCAGAAGTTACTGCTGGCGAAGGAGTTGGCAGGGACTGCACAGAGTCAGGACTCGTGTAAACTGTTCATCCATCAGTCCCTTCAGCTCCTCAACTAGTTCTGTAATGCTAAACTTCCTCCCATTTCTTGCTCAGACTTCATACTAAGCTTCCATTGATAAACAGTTTATAAAGGGTTGCTAAACAACTAATAGATGTTATCAGACCTGAATACTACATGCTAAAGATGGCTACGAGCACATCAGTAGAAGGTGTTATAGATAATTCTAAGATACAGTTATAAATAACCTGTTGACATGTTGGACTATCACACTCAATTCACCATTTATTAAAACATCTGTTAATGGTCTATTAGCCCTTTATAAACACTTATCAATGGAATCCTAATATAAAGTGTGATTGGTTTTTCAATATCTTGCTAGCTTTTGCATTTGTGCAGCCCTACTCATTTTCTCTCTGCTAGGAAGTCAAACAACTTAGTAACAAACAAGCAATAGTTAAATTCTGTATGTGCTGGGCATGCTGAACTAAAAAAAGTGAAATCTCAGTCAACCACCTCTAATAAGAAAAGGCTACTGCAGGTATAAAAAGCAATGCAAACGGCCAATGGGGTTTTAAAACTAACGATGCAAAATAGTTCATGTGAACTAATGGACAAATTGTTTGTGTGATCACATGGGGACATTCCTTCCAGATTCCTGACCAGGAATTTGGAATAACCAAAGAAAAGACTACCCCAGGGAATCCACCCAAGGTTTTACACTGAGCCCAGTACATACTGGGAGAGGTATTTGGGTATTTTCTAGGTGCTGTATGAATACTCCTGCAGTGTGGACATGATCAATAAAGCTTATAGTTATGCATCTGACTATCATGTTTCAGTGCTTTAATAAGTTCCTAGGAACCAGTGACACAACAGCTTGTTTGTTTCTAACACATAAAAACAGCTATGAAATTAACTTTATTGATGTCCTAACAGAGAGCGCCAAATTCCTCGATAAAGGCACTAATGTAGAAAACTGTTTACCCATGCAGACAGTTCAAGAAATGTATCATCAGCGACATATGACTAGCCCACATTATATGAAGGAACGACATGGCTGCATTTGCAATGATGCCTTAGTCATCCTAGTAAATAATTTATCTTGTTACAGTACAAAAGTCTTCTACAATGAAATGAAAGACATTCTAAAATCCAGAGCGCACACACAAATTCTTTTTCAAAAGCCAGGATTTTATACTATAAATAAAACGACCTATCTTCTCTCTGATCATAATATACCACAAAAAAGTATTCACCTTGTGGTTTTTTTCCATGACAACAAATAAGTACCCCTGGCTTGGCTGCTGTATGGGATGGATACCATATCCTCCCGAGCTAATATACTTGCTTTACCTTCCCATATTTGCAGAGCAGAAAGGACTGACAAAAAACATACTCAGTGAAAATGAATTTAGAAATTGTTTTAGAAGCTAACAGAGGTCAGCTATAAACATTACAACATATGTTTTCCTTTCCTGTTTTGCTAACATTTGGGGACTATTTACAGAAAGTGATGGCAATAAGAATATTTTCTCTTTCTATTGAGCTTCCAGTTATTCTCCTCCATTCCTTTACCTCATACTTTCCAATATATTTCCCTCACACTTCATCTTTTATAACTAAAATACACTGATATTCTTTGCTTAGAGCAGTTTCGAGAGAACAAAAAATAGCAAATCATGACTGACATATTTATTGCCCTAACAAATCTTGTGAATGTGAAGTAAAACAATGTTCCATTACAGTGGGAAGATAGCTCAGCTCAGGAAACTATTTTGGGGAAAATAATGAAGCTACTAAATACAATAGTGTTACAATGCAGTGACTCTGGTCCACTCCAGAAAGTAGTTCCAGTCCATATAATAGAGTCCCTTCTGAAATTTGATTAGGAACTGTAGCTTAAGAAGGCAATGAACATAGGAAGAGAGAGAAAGAGAGGGATCAAAACCCTGAGACTCCTGACTCAGACAAAACTTCCTTTGGCTTTAGTAGGAATTTTAGTTGGAGCAGAAGTCCTAAATCAGGTCCCTTCTGAAAGGAAAACTACTCCCCTATGGGCTCATAATTAAGAGTTTGCAGTTTACCATCGCTCTTCTTGCCATGTTTAGGTTATCTGTGTGAGTAACATGTAGAAGGGCAGTGACAGGCTTTCCGAACTGAATCAGCCAAATGGAATAGTCCCGCCTAACAAACCAAGCAGAACTTCACGGGGAAATAGAAGGGAAAGTTGCCATGAGACAGTGGGAAGGGATTAAAGGAAAGGTGAGGACTCACAAGACTGGAGTATCATGGGATATGATGGGAAAGACATCCCAGATTCACAGAAGCTGGAGCCCTGAGCCTTACTGCCATTGCCTCAGTCATTAGCATTAATTCCTGCCTGGGTTTCCACGGGTAAATCCAGGGTTTGAGCATGGGATGATATAGCTGATCCCCAGCTCAGTCCGCTTTGGCCAGCCAACACCCTGCAGAATGTCTACATAGCAGCATCTGCAAGGTCTCAGGGAGAGGCCAACAGATGATGCCTCTGAGATGGCCCTTCCCCTTCCATAAAGCCAAGAGCATGGTACATCCACTCTTCTCACATAAGTGGCATGGGCAATCAAGGCCCTGCAGCTTGGCTAAGCAAGTGTGTCATGCTGTGCCATACAAATATTAACACATCTTAAGAACTGTCCTGTTGGCTGGTATCATCTGCTGGAAGAGATCCTACCTGAGCTTCACCTAGTTCAGGGTCCTGTCTCTGACAGTGGCCAGCCCCAGATGGTTTAGAGGAAGGTACATGAATCCCACAGAAGGCAGATGGGGGACAATGAGCATCAGGCAATATGGTCTACATCTCCCCTAGGCAGGGTGGCACCAATGTCCCCCGCATGGGTGATCTGTGCAATGTCGTGGTGATCACCCACGCCTTCCGCCTGCCGACATGTCCCGACGCCACAGTAAGGAATATAGCAGCAAACGCCCTGCGTGAAGCAACAGAGAAGTGGATCAGCAGAACCTCCTCCAACCAAGACATCGCCACCTTCCCACGCGGCTTACTGGAGGGGGAATTCTGATGGGACGGGTGCGACATCACTTCACTGTGGTCCCGCACTTGCAACGCCACGCATTGCCTGGGAAAGCGCATCGGCTGCCGCTGGGAGTGGTGCGAGGAGCGCCAGGAGCTGGGAGTCCGGGTGCCGCAGATCAGGTCCGATGACAACACAATCGTCACCCTGAGTGCCAGGGGCTTGCTAGAGAGGACCCTGAAGGCTGCCATCCACTCGCTGTACATGGAAACCCTGAAGCGTAAACCAGTCCAGGGTAAAGCCTTTGAGTTGACCAGCAAGAGGGACGCCAGCAACCACTTCCTTGCTGTGGGCAGCTTCACCCGTTTCACTGACTGGTGGTTCATCCAGTGTGCCTGGCTCAACTGCATTTCGCTCAACGGAGCCGTCCGCCATGGGAACCGAGACAAGCGTTGCAGGATGTGCAGCTACTCCAATGAGACCCTGCCCCACGTCCTGTGCAACTGCAAACCCCACTCCAGAGCCTGGCATCTGCATCACAATACCATTCAGAACCACCTCGTGAAAGCCATCACACCAAGCCTGGGGGAGATCTCTGTGAACTGCGCCATCCCCGGTACCGACAGCCACCTACGACCTGACATTGTCTTCACTGATGAGACCAAGAAAAAGATCATCCTCGTCAATGTCACGGTCTCCTTTGAGAACAGAATCCCAGCATTTTGGGAAGCCCGAGCTTGTAAGCTGCCAAAGTATGCCCACTGGCCGACACCCTGAGAGCGAAGGGATACGAGGTGCAGATGGACATCCTGATTGTTGGAGCCCTGGGCGCCTGGGACCCCTGCAATGAGCATGTGCTGCGGACCTGTGGAATCGGTCGACACTATGCATGGCTCATGCAGCGCCTCATTGTCTCAGACACCATCCCATAGTCCAGAGACATCTACATCGAGCACATCACCAGCCCCCGACAGTACCAGGAGGTGTGAACCAGAGTGACATCGTTCTTCGACTACAAGAAAGGGACCAAGAGACTTTCTCCGTTGGACCATATCAACTGGAACCATAAACTCCCTGAACATTAAATCTCCCCAAATGAGAGTCAATCCATCCTCATCATCATATCCACTCGTTATACTTAGCCACTTTATGAACTTCATACCCTCATATCTCAGTTTCTGTACTGTGACCCATCAACCTTTCACCTCCAATTGGGGATATTGCAGATTATGTATTCCTTATGCCACCTAATCTTAAACCAAATTTAGCACCCTCGATAATCTGCATGTTATTCCCTGACAACCAGAAACGTCTATGCTTAAACTCTCTACTGTTCTTTTTTTTTAAAAATCGTCTTAATAAAATTTTTAAATCTGTTCTTTTACTGGGCCAACTTCTATTGGTGAAGAGAGACAAGCTTCTGAATTTACACAGAGCTCTTCTTCACATCTCACATTAGGACTCAGCTTACGCACTAATAGTTAAAAACTGGCTCAAACACTAAGGCAGGATGTTTAATACCCTTCCAAAATATATTAATGGGAACAGCTGGAGCTATAGACATTAATGTGATCCGTACAAATGTCTTGTACCTTTTTGGATCCTTTTCAGTCACTTGCACCAGAAGTCCCCTACAAAAAATTCCAGCATCTTTCTGCATCTTGTTCTGGGTGACTAAACTAATGACTCTATTGCCCAATACATAGTGATGAAGTCTTGCTGTGGCCTAGCACTGCTATTACAATGCCTCCCACAGCTTCCCAACTCCACTGACAGGCACAGTCATATTCCATTTATTTTCTTCATTCAAAATGTTACTTGCTTGGAATAATCTCCTGGGATGGCACATCTAATTTTCATGCAGCTCCCAGGAGACAGGAAGTACACATTGAACTGTTATATTCCAGCATAACATCCTGACAATAGAACAGCATCATATAAACAAAAGCACAATAAGCAATAAAAAGCTAATTCTTTGAAAAGTTACTAATACCAACATATAATTTCATCTCTGCAATTTAAAAAACATTGGCAGGGTTCCTTCAAGCAAATAAGCAACTGCTTTTTTGAAACTATTCAGCACTGGTAATTGTTTAAGGGAATCTGGTAATTTGTTCCATCCATTCAGAGCTACACAAGCAAAAAAGCATGTCTCATATTGACTGTTTTCTTCCTTGAAACCCCCAAACTTAGGGTTTGCACTGAGAAGAGAACATAATTACAATTTACAGTTACAAAACAAGACTGTGAACACCCTACGGTGCTACCCTGTGCACATTTGTACAATAAATTATACCACCTCCTTTTCATTGCCAGATGTAATCAATTCATTTTTTTTCATACAAAATACAATGAATGGTTATTTATTCACATGACAAGACAGATCTATGTAACTTATTATGAAGCCCATTTAATTTCTGAAGCACTAACACTTGAGCAGTGAAAAGAAACATCTCCAAATTCAATAATGGGCATAACTAAATTGCACAATTTGTTTAGGAGACTGAAACACTTCTTTCTACCCTGCACGCTCAGTCTTGGGCCCAGTGTAGCCAGTTTAAAATCCACATCCTTACAATATGCTGAAGATGATTCCACTCAAATCCCTAAGGATTTCATCAGCAGCAACCTGACGCAATAACACATTAGCTTTATTCTTAATACAAGAGCACTGATCACTTGATTTGGCATATGGAGGAAGACTTTAAAAAATGACACTTTATGTTCCATTTGAGTTTAACCCAAGTTATTTTATATAAACCGTGATTGTGATTCCAAACACAATTTTAATGAAATCAAAACAATTGAAGCTAGCACAGAGTATTGTATCATGTGTATTGAGAAAGCCTTTCCCGAGGCTGCTTTTTTACCCAGACCAAAGATTCTGCCAGATCTCCTTCACTGCCACAAGATCAGTACTGGAATATGAACTTCCCTGTGTATGTGTGGAAATGTAGCTCTCCCTTCGTACACTGATGGACTATGATGGACTGGCGGCAATGTGTCACCAGTGCCTCTTACTGAAATGTCAAAATCTCTCAAACGTGTGTCAGAAGGCAGAAGAGATAAACACTTGGAAATTCTCTTTTAGCTCAAGCCTTTTAGAGACTGGGTTTTTTTCACCATTTCCTTGTCTTCTTCCAAACCAGCTCCCACGCATGGAGTGGCTTCTCCATTTCCCTACCAGTTTGCCACTCCACCTTTCTAACCTCCTACAAGTCCCAACTAAAGATTCACGTCACTCACAATGCACACAAGCTGCTCAGCATATCAGATCTTCTCTATGTCTGCCTCCGAGACTGTACAGACTAAATGACAAGGTTGAATAGATAGTTTCACATAAGTAGTTAGCACATATTCTAAGGCCTTGGCTACAGTGGTGCTTTACAGCGCTGCAACTTTCTCGCTCAGGGGTGTGAAAAAACACCCCCGAGCGCTTCAAGATACAGTGCTGTAAAGTGCCAGTGTAAACAGTGCCCCAGTGCTGGGAGCACAGCTCCCAGCACTGTAAGCTAATCTCCACGGGGAGGTGGAGTACCCGCACCGCTGGAACCACATTCACACTTCAAAGCGCTCCCGCGGCAGCGCTGTACGGTTGCAAGTGTAGCCATACCCTAAGGGACCATTCAAGGAAAAGTGGCCTGTTAACACCCCTGTAGTCATAGGAGAAAAAGAGGGCTAGTGAGTTACAGATTGTTGTAATATCCCATTAATCCAATGTTTGAGACTGTAAACTCTTCGGAGCAGGAACTGTCTCACTTTGTGTCTGGTGCAGTGCCCAGCACAATACTGGAACCTATTGAATGAATAACTGAAAAACAAGTCCTAGCCTCACTTATAACTGGGAAAGCTTGGGGTAGCCAACAATGCAAGGTGCACTATTGTGATGACTTAGCAAGTCCCGGGTGGCCAGAGAATTCCTGCAATTGGTGTCATAGATTCTTAGTTTCACAGATTCCAAGGCCAGCAGGGACCATTGTGATCATCTAGTCCAGTGGTTCCCAAACTTGTTCTGCTGCTTGTGCACGGAAAGACCTGGCGAGCCGGGCTGGTTCGTTTACCTGCTGCATCTGCAGGTTAGGCTGATCATGCTCCCAGTGGCCGCGGTTCGCTGCTCCAGGCCAATGAGAGCTGCTGGAAGTGGCGTGGGCCGAGGACACGCTGGCCACTGCTTCCAGCAGCTCCCATTGGCCTGGAGCAGCAAACCACGGCCACTGGGCGCCGTGATTGGCTCAATCTGCGGACACGGAAGGTAAACAAACCGGCCTGGCCCGCCAAGGGCTTTCCCTGACCTCCTATATGCCACAGGCCCAAGAACTTCCCCACAATAATTCCTAGAGCAGATCTTTTAGAAAAGCATCCAATCCTGATTTAAAAATGGTCAGCGATAGAGAATCCATGGTGGCCCTTGCTAAATTGTTGCAATGGTGAATCACTCTCACCGTTAAAAAATGATGCCTTATTTCCAGTCTGAGTATTTTCCAGCTTCAACTCCAAGCTATTGGTTTGCTTTATACCTTTCTCTGCTACACTGAAGAGCTCATTATTAAACACTTGTTCCCCATGCAGGCACTTATAAACTATAATCAAGTCACCCCTTAACATTCTTTTGTTAAACTAAATACATTGAACTCCTTGAGTCTAACACTATAAGGCATGTTTTCTAATCTTTTAATCTTTCTTGTGGCTCCTCTCTGAACCCTCTCTAATTTATTAGCATCCTTCAAAAGTGTATCTAAATTACCAGACTATGACATGGATTGTCTTTGTTGCCTTCAGCTGGCTCGAAAGCACTAGCAGACTGTTCATTAGCAATGGTTTATCAGGGGTCATACAAGCACGCTGGATAGATGCCCAAGTAGAGACCACCCAGCAGAACCACGATTACTCTGCTAGTTAGCTCTAAGCAGCTAGTGTTATTCATAACTCCAGCAAGTGTCAAGCAATGACAATTGCCAGTTATTATACAAAGTGGAACTGGAATAAACCTGCCAAGGAGTATTTTTTCAGTACAACATGCAATTTATTATCATGTTCCAGCAATTACCAAAGGGAGTTGTTGATCTCACTTTGCTGGAGAGATACAAAGGCTAGATGCAGTAACACGGCATTCTTTTTGAAGGATAGCTTGTGTTATAAGTGAAAGACACTATAAAATGACAATGCTGCAGCAAAAGGAGACAAAATGATATATTTAGTGAAATCCCCAGTCTCAACCTTTTCAAAGGAGAACATAAGCAGTTAGTATAACATTTCTAAGGGCGGCTGTAACCTTTCAAACATGATAGCTTTCTTGAAGTTTACAGTTATCGCATTAAGAAAAATGGTAATGAGGACATCATGAAAACTTCTTTTAAAGGTAACAAAAGCTCAGTTGCTGAGGAAAAAAGAGTGACAACTGTTTTCATGGGAATAGGCCTCCAATGGAAAACTCTGCTGACACTTTTTTCGCTTACGAAGGAGCGCTTCATGACTAAATCTGAGCCCCAATTTGTATTAAAGTATCTGCAGAGATCTCCTTTTCCAGGCAAACTGGCAACTCATCCTTAGGAACGGAGGTGTACAGGTCAGAAAGCCCAAATACAGTTATAACCAGACACAGATTCAGTCAAAACCAAATTGACTCACCTCCCAAAACTTCCACCCAATCCTCAAACCAAACTCAATTTTTTTTGAGGTTCTGAACAGTTTTATTAAGTCTCCTCTCATCTAAAGAGAGGGCGAGAGAGGCAATAACAATTTATTTAATAAAAAATGCCTGTTTTGCATTGTACCCAGAGATGCACAGATTCTGAAGCCAGAAGGGACCACTGTAATAATACCACCTAGCTTTTCTATAGCATTGTTCATCACAATATGCAAAACGCTTTGCAAAAGAGAGACTGGTATCATTATTAAGGCTGCGAGTCTGTGACGGAGGTCACAGAAGTTACAGATTCTGTGACTTTTCAGGACCTTTACAGTGGCTGATGCGACTGATTCCAAGGCCGCCTGAGCAGCTGGGGTGGCCCCTGGGCCAGCTGCTGCTGGGGCAGTCTTGCCCTCACCCCACCCGAACTCCAGTGGTGGTCTCGGGCTGCGTGTCCCTGCCCCCTACTCTCCAGCACCAGTGCTGGTCCCGGGTCGCCATCCTCTCCCATGGCACCAGTGGCTGCCCCGGACCACATACTGCTGCCCCCACAGCACCAGCAGCTGCCCCACCCAGCTCCAGCAGTGGTCCTGGGCTATACATTGCCTCTCCCCCCAGAGCACCCGTGGCGTCCCTGGGCCATCCCTTGCTCCAGAGCACCCGTGGCGCTCCCGGGCCGCCCTTTACCCCAGAGCACCCAAGTTTTAATTACGGGTATATAGTACAAGCCCTGGACAGGTCATAGGTCATGAATTTTTGTTTACTGCCTGTGGCCTGTCCATGACTTTTACTAAAAATACCCATGACTAAATCTTAGCCTTAATCATCATTGCCATTTTACAGATAGGAAAACTGAGGCACAGGAAGGGGAAATGATTTACCCAAGGTCACTCAGCAGGCCAGAGGCAGACCTGGGAATGGAACCCAGTTTTCCTGGGCCCCACTTCAGCACCTTATCCAAGAGCAGTGATTTTCTGGCCACATGGATTTTCTGGTCTAGCTGTGCAAGATCTCCTGAACCAGTAAATGTCCATATTGTATTTGTTTCTTTCCTCTACAGGCTCAGGAGGATACTTTTTTTAATCTCCATGTAACAATCTATTTATTCTTGGGTGAGGACTTTGAATGGAAGTTTTGGCCCAGGTCAAATTTTTACAGAGGAGCTGTAAATGGTAGAAAATAGAAGTTTCTACTGACAACTATGACAGTGCCATAACTACAAATCGCCCTAGTCAGGGAATTGCCAGCTATCCACAGAGAATGTTACATGGCTGACATAAATCAGCGTGGCAGGATCTACTGGCTAATTAAACAATTGTGACAATTTTAATGCAACAGTCTGAAAAGTTCAAAAACATCTCTCTATCCATAGAGAGTGCATTCTTCGCACATGCATATTAAGAAACACGTCCTGTATTAAGAAATTGAAAGGCTCTTACATATTCAATAATGTTCCCCCTTAAAGTTAAGGGCAATTTGAGATATATGTCTGAAATAGATTGGAAGTCCATAAGAGAGTTCGGAACGTTAAATTAAGAACATACGAATGGCCCTACTGTGTCAGACCAAAGGTCCAGCTAGCCCAGTATCCTGTCTTCCGACAGTGGCCAGTGCCAGGTGCCCTAGAGAGAATGAATAGTACAGGTAATCGTCAAGTGATCCATCCCCTGTCGATCATTCCCAGCTTTTGACAAAATAATAATTCAGCACCCTGCTTTCTGCAGGGAAATGTTAGCAATATTCCACAGAGATGGATAACCCGTAGCGTCCAGTGTCATTTTAAATGTTTGACTGAGCCTTGCCTTTGTGCTGTTATAACAGAACAGCAGTAATACCTGACATAGTACAGCACTTTCCAGCTGAGGGTCTTCATGCACTTTGCAAACAATGAATTTAGCCTAATTGTACCCATATGCTGTATTATTTCCCATTTTATAGATAGGAAAACTGAGGGCTAAGTGGCATCTCAAGGTCACATGGGGGAAAGAGGCAGGGATGAGCACAGGAAATTTTATTTATGCTTACCAAAAAATTCATGAGATGTCTACACATCCTTTATAAAAGATGTTCAACTCATCTGGGGGCAGAAGAAAATCTGTCAACTTCCATTAGGAAGGGAGTGACCTATTCTGAAGGCCTCATCAGCTGAGATGAGCTTGATGGATAGGAAGTATAAACCACCTCCTGAAAGGGTTCGAATAGATGTGCTGTGAGCGTGGTGGTCTCAAGGCTGCATGGTGTGGACATACTGATGGGGTGTATACATGAGTCACAGGGCATCCACAGTTGCATCCAAAACAATGGCTGTGGTCAGACAGATTTCTTGACAGAAGCCCCTCGGACCTTGGAATGTCTTGCTTTTGAGACAGATGATGCCTGCTAGAGTGTCTGTCCAAGTTGTGATTGCCCCTGAAAATCACATGGAGGCTGCCAAGGCCATCAGGCTGGATGATGTCACTTCAATTTCTCCTGAGTCTCCATAGAAGGAAATGCCCCATGATTGGGATCTATATATTCTTGGTCAGAGAAGAAGAGATGTGACACAGGTCAGATTTTGCTTGGTGCACATTGGGAAGGTGGGTAAAAAAAATCTTAAGATGATTGGTTGTAGCCCGATACTCCCATCCCTAACATCAACCTCCAGCGTGGTAGGAAGTGGGTTATACAGTTGTAGCTTCAGATCTTATAAAACCTTGGTAGTGGCTTTGCCCCATCTCATTTCTCCTTATGTTCCTCCTTACTTTCCTTCTTGGGAGGTGTAGACGAGCGGACTCACCCCTGCGGCGCCTCCTGCTGGTTACTTCTGGGAATTAGCTCGGTTCCAGCCCCGGAGCACCCTCTGCAGGGCGGTGATCCACCTGTCCTCCGGCCCCCTGTCCCTGGTGCCCTTTTACATGGAGTGCTGCCCCCAAGCAGTCACCCCTTTCTCTGAGGGTTTCCCATTCCTGGGGGACCCCCACCCTCTATCCCCACTTTGCCTCAGTATATGGCTACTGCCCAGTCTCCATCTAGCCCCCGTTCACTGGGGCAGACTGCGGTATCAGCCACTCATCATAGGCAACAGGGTTTGGATCTGCTGCCCTAGCCTACCCCTGGGCTGCCCTCTGCAGCCCCCAGTACCTTTTAGCCTAATACTAGGCCTCAGCCTGGGGCTTTCTAGGCTAGAGCTCCCCCCGCTCCTCAGCCCTGCTCCCCTCAGGTACTTTGTCTCTAGCTCCTGGCAGCCAGGCCCATCTCCCTCTACCGCTAGAGAGAGACTGACTGCTTCATGCTCCTCTGGCCTTCTTATGAGGACCTGTTGCCCAGCTGGGGCATGGCTCCAGCTGCAGCCACTTCCCGAATCAGCCCAGCCTAAAGGCTGCTTTCTCCAGCCACAGCCCCTTCCCAGGGATGTTTTTAACCCCTTCAGGGCAGGAGCAGGGGTCCACCCTGCTACAGGAGGTTTGTGTAACAGAATATCTAGAGCTTCAATGGCCTGCCTGAGAGGGGTTTCAGAGTACTCTGATTGAAGGAATCTGTCTTGTGCTTCCTCTTCTTACCCTCTGGTTCTGATTCAGAATGATATTTGCTTTTTTTTGCAATAGTGTTATACTGTTCACTCATATTTAGCTTATGATCCACTATGACCCCTAGGTCTCTTTCCACAGTACTCCTTCCTAGAAGTACTTTCTCATTTTGTATGTGTGCAACTGATTGTTCCTTCCTAAGAGGAGTACTATGCATTTTCCTTATAGAATGTCATCCTATTTACTTCACACCATTTCTCCAGTTTGTCCAGATCATTTTGAATTTTAATCCTATCGTCAAAAGCACTCGCAACCCTTCCCAGCTTGGTATCATCCACAAACTTTATAAGTGTACTCTATGCCATTATCTAAATCACTGGTAAAGATATTGAACAGAACTGGACCCAGGACTGATCCCTGGGGCACCCCACTCGTTATGCCCTTCCAGCTTGACTGACCCACTGATAACTATTCTCTGGGAATGGTTTTCCAACCAGTTATACACCCAATAACTCCATCTAAGTTGCATTTCCCTAGTTTGTTTATGAGAAGGTCATGCGAGACAGTATCAAAATCAGGGCTTTGGAGTGGAGCCCAGAGCTGGAGTGCGGAGTAGCTCCGGAGCAGTGGAGCTGCAGGTTTTTGTCTGGAGCTGGAGCGGAGCCAGAGCACGGTGCCAAAGCCCTGATCAAAAGCCTTCCTAAAGTCAAGATATACCATATCTACCACTTCTTCACTATCCACAGGGCTTGTTACCTCCTCATAGAAAGCAATTAGGTTGGTTTGACATTATTTGTTCTTGACAAGTCCATGCTGACAGTTAGTTATCCCTTTATTATCTTCTAGGTGTCTGCCAATTGATTGCTTAATTATTTGCTCCATTATTTTTACGGGTACTGAAGTTAAACTGTAATTCCCTGTGTTGTCCTTATTCCATTTTTTATAGATTGGTGCTATATTTGCCCTTTTCCAGTCCTCTGGAATCTCACTCAACTTCCATGACTTTTCAGAGATAATTGTTAATGGCTCAGATGTCTCCTCAATCAGCTTGAGTATTCTAGAATGTATTTCATCAGGCCCTGGTGACTTGAAGACATCTAACTTGCCTAAGTAATTTTTAACATGTTCTTTCCCTATTTTAGTCCCCCTACTCCTTGCCAGTCTCAGGTTTTTATTTCCCTTTCCAACCTGGGGCTTGCTTCTGAGTTTCTTATAAATTTGTTAGTCTCTAAGGTGCCACAAGTACTTCTGTTCATTATACAGAGGGTCACAGTGGATGTCCCCAGAAACCAGTTGTAGTGGGGCCAGCCTTTCCCAGAACAGGAGATTCCAACACTCCATCCCCCTCTGCGTCCCATGGGATTGCAAGGGACAGCTGGGTTTAATTTATTCCTGGAAGTACCAATCTTCCTTCTTAGACGCAGGGCCACCCAGGGCCGCCACCGTGGGTCTTCGGGGCACTTCGGCAGTGGGTCCTGGAGTGGAAGGACCCCCTCTGCCGCTGAAGATCTGGAGCGGAAGAAGCTCCGGGGGCCCGGGCCCCGAGAGAGCTTTCCAGGGCCCCCGAAGTGAGTGAAGGACCCCACTCCAAGACCGCTGAAAAACTCTCGTGGGGGTTCCTGTGGGGCCCAAGGCAAATTGCCCCACTTGCCCCCCCGCCCCTCCGGGTGACCCTGCTTAGACATCTACATCTGTTTAGCCCCAGCTCCAGCCCTGATTACCAAGAAAGAGAAGGAGAAAAGAGCGTGTGATCTCTCTGAGCTAACTACATGGAGGCCAAGTTATCCTTCAATGGACCAACCAACTCCTTTGGCCTGGCTAATTTATAATGGGGTTTCCCACCAGCTGTACATCATAGATCTTAGCTTGTTGCTTTAAACCTGCAGTCTCTGCCCTGAAGGCTGACAGAGTCCAGCCCTCCCCTTCTATAAGATAAAGATCTGACAGAAAATGCTATTGGTTCTGTCATTTCATACCACAACTGTTTGTAAAACACATGCTCATTCACAAATCCTAATGGCTCCATTCAAATATGTTTGCAATGTTGTATTTCTGTGCCCAAGGCACAGAATTTGTTATGCAAACTTCGCATTATTAATCTACTTAAACGAAAGGTAACATTGCCAGCAGTTTAAACACTCATGCCCACATTTACTGTGTTTCACTATGACAGGATAAGATGAAATACAGAAATGATTCATTGGAGAACAGAGAAATATTTAACGGGGTGTGTTTCAAACCAGGACTTTATTTATAGATTGATTTATCTTCATAGTACACAGAAGTGGAGCATGCTAGCCTCTAGTGGCTCTTATGCCTGATAGAAGCTTGTTCCATAGGCCACAAGTTGTTATCACTTTGTAATCTGGTACTTCAGGACAGCCAGAGAGAGTACATTCAAAGCGTTCTACTACAGTTTTCACACGGGATTTATGTGCTCCCTGAGGAACTCGAGAGAGGACACTCAGTACATCTTTGGTGAAGGGCCAAACGCTGTAAGTTATCACCATGGTGAATCCCAAGGGATATTTCCTCCTGGCAGATTGAGCACCACCTGGATTGACCTCCTTCTTTTTCCTCTCTTTCACTAAAGTCATTACTGAATTCAATGGAACTACTCCTTATGTACATTGACATAACTGAGGGGAGACTCGGGCCCCTTGGGCCTGCGAATCTGGACTGGTAATCTTGTGAGAAAAGTTCATGTTGCCAGTCAACTGTAAGAACCCCCAGGAACTGCCTCTCTCACAGTATTTTGGTATTTTGCTTCCAGTTCTCTCTCGTCCTCAAAGTTCAGAGGCATTTGAAAGTATTATAAAAAGCTATCTAAACTTTTTCAAACACCACAAAGAGGCGCAGTTTGACTTCAGTTAGGGGTTTGAGCAATATTTGAGGTTGGCCCTATCTCACCTAAGCCAATTTTCCCATCGTTAATGGTAATCTTACCCTCTTCATCCCCAACCTGGATTCCTTTTGTGCAGTTTTCCATTTTTGTTACAATCTTTACCATAACACTGAGTGTATTTAATGGGAGCAAGGATGTATATCATGTGAGACATTAAAATCTATGTTAACTCACTCTTGAGGTGATTATAAAGAGAAAAAAAGCCTACAAAGTGGTTCTTTTTGTATAACGGAGCTGGTGAAGAGCATGGGAAATGGGACCAAATTAGTACATTTTCATTCATTTGACAGATAAGAATCACCTTATTCTCTTCAGATACATTAACACATTGCCAAATGCTAGTCAATGTTGTGTTCATTGTGATGGTGCCAATTTACTTTATAGTAATTTTAGCAGTAATCTTAAATCTGGCAACGATAGTAGAATTAAATAATGTGACTGAAATTGGCAACATTTCAATCTGGCTCTACAAAATATGTGTTAAAATATTACAGTCATGGAGATAAGAAAACAGAGTTGAATATTGTGTTGGAAATAGGTACAGTGTAAGCTCCCTCTATCTGTTTGTAATCTTTCTGTTGTTCCAGTATAGATAGGACAGAATGGACCTGTGTAATTACCAGTCTTTGCATTGCCAACTAATTTGCTTAATATTTAAAAAATACAAAATAAGATCTCTGTAGGCAAATTACTTGGGGCCTGAAACTGATCTCACTTCCACCTGTCTATACTGCTGAGGTCCTGATATTTCAGTGCCTTAATCTTTCTTCTAGCACAAAATTAGCATAGCCAGCCTTCCATAGGGGGCGACTGAGGAGCATTGCCACTGTAAAGAGACATGTCCGGGATACTGCAATGGTCCAATGATCCTCAGCTGCCAGAATGACTCAGATGTAACTTAGAGCATCCCCAGGCTAGTTTACATTGCACTGGTCACTGCTCTAGAACTGGGGGCATAAGGTAGCATACAGACAGCCATCTTTGCGCTCCCCTTGGACCTGCACCAACCCGAACTCAGCTGAAGACAGGGCCCTCCTGTGGCACTGGTTTAAATGGCTATATAAAGTGTAAAACACCAGAAAAAGCAGGCCCAAGAAACTCTATTGACTTCACTGGCATTACTCCTGCTGGTGTTAACAAGATCAGCTACAAAACTCTGGTCTGAACAAAGCAACCAGTAGTCTCATATTTCCAGAGTACTGGCTACATAATAGCCCCATTGGCCTGAATTCTGTGCTTAGATGCAGGCTTAGGGCTAAGCTCTGCTCTCATTTACACCAGAATAATTCAGGGGTAAATCAGCTTAGAACAGCAACAGGAGGAAGTGGAGCTATTCCTCATTTACAGTGTTGTAAACGAGAGAACAATTCATTGGTCAGTGGAACTACCCTTTGATTTCCACTGATGGAAGAGCAAAAATTGGCCCTTCATCTACTGAGAAAACAATATTTTAAAGTTGGCAATGTGTTGTTTTGGGGAAATAAAATTGTTTTATTTTATATTTATTTTAATTATTTTTACTCATAAAAGTCTTTGTGTTCATAAACGAGGTCTAAAGGGGAAGGGGGAGGGGAAGAAAGTACTCGCGACATCCTGTAGTCTTCAAAGCAGGTGACTGCCTGTTCAAGGAGTGCTTCCTGAGCCTTCCCTCCAGCCGAGGTACAAGTGCATGGATACACATTTACACGTGAATTTGCTTTTCAATCTCTTTTTTCATTTCAATAGAAATAATAAATCACGTTATCCAGGAGGAAAAAGGAGCTCGACGGAAAACATACGGCGCAGGGCTATTTTTACTGCACACCTAAGACATATAGGGATTCGTTTATTTAGTCAGCTATTTAAAAGTGGCTACTCTTCCTCATTCTCTGGACAGCTAAATGCTAGGTTGCTAAGTTACTGTTATTTGACATCATCTCTTCCCCAACGTGTTCCCACATTTGACGGGTTCACATGATTTACTAGGCCAGTCAGCTCATTATTCACTTGTCCAATGACGTCTGCAGAATTGTTTTAAATTCACATCATGTCCCTCTCAGCAAACACCCAGATTTCACATGAAAATATTTAAATTGCTTGTCAGCTACTAAGTGCATTTGTAACCACGCTGGACAGCGTACCTGTATTTTTCAAATTACAATTATTATAATTAGGTTTAGCATCGCTCTTCAGTGTTGGTTTGTATTTTAGAAGAGAAAACAATTGCTGAGGGGCCAATAACGGGCTATATCTGTTACAGGCTAATTTTGCTCTGTGAACGGCTCACCTCCGCTATGGATAATACCTATTAAATCCATTAGTGCTTTCAAATGGCATGAGAAAGGTAATACTACACATAATTTACCCAGTCAAGGGCATTTTCACCTGCTGATCAATTTACATATTCTCCAATGTCATTAGATATGAGCTAGTCATCAGAAGAAGAGAAGACAGTATAAATTATAGACTTTTCTCATTTAACTTCAGTCATTTTTATACTAATTACAATTTAAATTATATTTAGGATTTGTTTTGCTTCTAGACTAGAAAGCTTTTAATTAATATCACAGCTGTCTGTATAATATCAGAAATCTATCCAGTTACTTGACACTACACTACCGTGAAATAGACACCTTCTAGAATTTTTGTGCCCTGCTATGCAGTGGCTTTTTAGATTTAAATGTTTACCTCACTGTAAAAAAAGCAATTTAGCAACACAGAAATGATTATTTTTTATATATAGGGCCAGATCTTGATTCCAGTGGGGCTATGCCAGTTTGCACCAGCTGAAGATCTGGCCCTAAAAATCAATATGGGTAATTACATTCAGCCTTCCTAAAATTCCTCCTGGAATTTCCAAGGGATGAAATAATCTTTTCTTGTTCTAACGCTCTATGCAGTGTTTTGTACAATGACCTATTTCGTTCCAGAGGTGGCTGCATTTCACTGGTTGGCAGAGTGATTCTTGCAGGCTCGAATTCCTGCAGAGTCAGCAAGATTTTCTAGGGCAGAGCTAATACATCCTAAAGGAGATTCCTGCAGTGTTCTGTAGAAATCTTGTTGCAGTGAAACATCACTGTTAGCTTGCATTCACTGGGACAAATTTTGCCCCCTGCCCGGCCCGCACAATGAAATGCACAGGAGCTGAAAATGAATCTGAGGGCAGTATTTGGTTCCCTATACACATATATCGCTAGACTGTGGCAAGCTCCAGGCAGGTGTGCATGGGATGACTACAGTCTCAGTCACGGTGTTCCAGTCATGCAACTAGTATCTAGTAGCATCAGATCCACCAAAGGTAACAGGAAGAGGCATTAAAGTCAAAACTGTTACTTCCGATTTACAGGCGTATACATGAAAGCAGACACTGGCCTCTGGTCACAATACTCAGAACTGATTCCACAACCATATTGGCCACAACTTTGAAAGTCAAAGTGAGGTAAATGAATGCTCAGCAGGCCTGACTCTCCTCTCCTTTGCAATGATGTAAATCAAGAGTAACTCTATTCATTTAGACCCTAAACTCTTTGGATAGCGACTGCCCTTTTGTTATGTGTCTGTAAAATGCCTAGCACAATGGCCCCTGGCCTCTCCATGTTACCACAATGCAAACAACATGGAACAACGACATTAGAGCACATTGGTGTAAATAACAGAAGCACTGGACTCCAAACCTTGGTTTAAAGGATCCAGGCTTTTTTTCTAGTTTGTAACACAATTTTCTAATGAATTCTCTTTGAATATGACTAGCAATTTACAGGCTAATTTAAATCCATATTATTAGTTGCATATGAATAAAGAAAAATATTTTCTTGGGTTTTGTTTTTTCATTTTATTTGCTTTCCCACAGATATCACATTGTCTTTAAATAGAGAGATATTTTGGAACAGAAGAAGGCCTATCTATCTCCATCTATCCATCTCCATCTCTCTGTCTAGCGCTGGTAACCTGTAATCAATGCAAATGTACCATACTGCTTTTACAGTTTGGCTTTAGTTTGAAGGCAACGGTTTTTTTAAACAAAACTTCTCAGCCATGCAGGTTAGAAAAGCAAAATCAACAGGAGACTGGTCTATCATTAACCTTTAGTTATGGTATCATGAGCAGTTTTCCAGGCACTTACACAAGATGACATAAGTGACTAAATGTTTCAGGAATTCTGAAACACTGAAATTTTGTCTCAGAAGACTCAGGGGTCTGAACGGACACAGGACCTTTCCCCCTCACTTGGCTGGTAAGTTCTGACCGTAAACTTAGTTAAACTCCATTTTTATTTGTTAGCATCTATTAGGAATCCCAAACTTCTCGGTCTACAAAAGCACTAACCAAGATCAGCCTAAAAAAAAAAAAAGAATTCTAAAATCAGAGAGCTCACAGTGTACGTCTCTGCTACATACAAAGCCTTGTAACAAACAAAACGCAAGAGTTATTGAAACTTTCTTAAGGATGAAACTCAGTTAAATTGCTTAGTTTCCTTACTTTTCTTAAATACTTGAGATGAAATGCACTCAAGGGAGACCGACATAACAGGCTGGAGCCAGGCATATTACCAGCTGGCTCTGAGAAAGTTCCCCACACAACTTTGCAAATACACCTCAGCAGTATGTTAGGCCTGGTTCTCTCTTAAGCAGAGTTTGCCAATAGTTACAAAGTGTTTGATAAGCAGCCTTTGTAGTAAAATGTTTGGTTATGATGGAGTTACTCTGGATTCACACTGATGTATCTGAGCAGAATACAGCCAGGTTTAGTCAGCCCTATTAGCCTAAGGCCAGATTCTGGCACTTTGTTCACACTAAGTTTAGTTTCATTGATTTTAATAGGCCTATTCATAGAATAAGGTGCTACCCAACATCAGCAAGAGTGGCTCCTAGGGAGTATGTATCTGGTCCAAAGCCCATTAAAGGAAATGAAGATACTCACATTGACTTCAACAAACTTTAGTGCTGGGCCTGAGAAATGTAACCTCAGTCCATGAGAATGCAGATCACTAGCGGTAGGTCACAAGGGTAGCAGTAATACATACTAGGGTCTAACTATGCAGCCACTGAAGATAGTGGGAGATTTGCCATCAACATTGATGGGAACAGGATCAGATTCCCATAAGATATTCCTGTGTTTTGTGAATATATGTGCTGCTCATGCATTAAAACCGTCACCCGAATGACTGACCCTTGGAAATGGTCATGTACATTATACTTCTTTTTGACATTGTTTTTCTGAAAATAACTGCTTTCCCATCCAGCAGTTAATTCCTTCCAATATTAACAAACATAATTCAAATATATAAACAACAGAGATGAAGAAATATGTTTAAAAACACAAAACGTATTTTTAATAATTTTTCAACCTTATTTTTTCCCTCCCTCTCTATTCTTTACATAACAACCTTGGGAAGCTTGAAACCAATGTTTTTTCCTTCCTTGGATGTATTACTCCATGGGATACACAATTTCACGTTTATTATCATCAGATTCCACACTAGTGCTAGCTTCCCACATTGATTTAGAATCATAGAATCATAGGATTAAAAGGGACCACAAATTATAAAAGAACACTGGAAACACATGAAGAACTGCATTAACATCATCAGAAGATAATACATACATAAAAGGGCAAACTCCTCTGAACTGAGTATTCTTATTGGTTTCAATGGGATGGTGGAGAACATGGGAAATCAAGCTGGGCAGAAAATGTTTTTCCTACCTGAAAATATTTTCAAGACTTCAGAATTTTTTCTCCATTTTGAACCGGGATGAGAAGTCAAAATTTCAAAAAAAGTTGTGAACCAAAAAAACCTGAATAAACTTTTCCCCCCTATGTTATTTTGAGTGAGGAAATTCATTTAACTGACTCTGTTTCATGAACAGTTTTGGCAAATGTGTACTTTTTGATGAAAAAATGATTAGCTGAAAAATTCCCAACCAGCTCCAGTGAGAAATGCCAGGATTATATTACTAATATTATATGACCACCTGTTTGTTTGATTGTTATTGTGGTGTTTGCTATATGTTTATTAGGGATTAATTCAGGTATGAGTTAGTTTGTAGGTAGGCAGGAAAGCAGGCAAACATTTCTGATAGCCCTCCATTCACAGACGTTTAAAAGGACAGTGCAGGTGTCGATCCCTCTGCAATTTTATCCTAAGAGCAGCATTGTAGCCAGCGACAGAAGAATGGAGGGTTCTGACACATGAAATGGAAACAAAGGACTTTGGAGTGGATAAAAGCCCATGCCCTGAAGCACAAAGAGGGAGAGATACAGGGACCACTGTGGTGCAGGCTGACCTTCCCTCTACCCCCTAAAATTCCCAAAGATTAGGGTTTCTGGGATAAGCTAGGCATATGTAAATTTTATTCATAAGTGTAGACTGTTTATTATGTTAAAAACCCTATTTCTTCTTCTATTTTGTTCCTGCACTTAAGATTAAACAATACTTTGTTTGTAAGAGACTATTTTGAGACCTGTGTTTACCACTGCTCACAGCTCCTGAAGGGCAGATTTGCAGAGTTTGAATCCAGTTGGGACCACCAGGCAATTGTGTTTGGTACACAGCGTGGTTGCAGCCTAGCACCTGAACTGTGAGTGGGAAAATCATGGGATTCTGCCAGCAGGATGGGAACGCAAGAGGCTGATCACCGGAAGGGGCTGCACTCATTGAGACTGAGAGCGGTCAAGAGTGCAGCTAGCCCTGAACCGTGACTGGGATTACCTGGGATTGCTCTACACTTAAAAGTGTGGAAAAAACCACACCGCCTCGAGACATGCCGGCAAAATCCCCAATGTAAATGCAGCTATGCCAGGGTTTCTCAAACAGGGGTCGCCACTTGTGCAGGGAAAGCCCCTGGCGGGCTGGGCCGGTGTGTTTACCCATTGGCCCAGAGCAGCGAACTGCAGCCAGTGGGAGCCGCGATCGGCCGGACCTGCGGACAGGGCAGGTAAACACACTGGTCCAGCCTGCCAGGGGCTTTCCCTACACAAGCAGTGACACCTGTTTGAGAGACCTTGAGCTATGCTGACTGAAGTGTGCTTCAATCAGCATAGCTAACATCGTTTGGGGAGGGGATGTTCCTATACTGGCAGAAAAATTCCTTCCACAGCATCTATACTAAGGGTCAATGGCATCATAGTTAGGCCTACATAGGCTCTGTAGGGTAGACATGGCTTTGGAAGAGGAGAAATGAGAGTATGTAGAACTGGCCCCAACATAGGTAATATTTTGGGCCTAGCAAACCTTAACATTTTATTATCTTTAATTTTGTACTCACTAGTATAGTGTTATTTAAATATAATATTGTGAACTCTGTATAGCTTACTGAACAAAGATGAGACACCAGAACTATAATTAGAAGATGAAATAGGAGCAAAAGGATTTAACTCACCCGTAATATTTCTTCCACACAGCTGGAATCATTGGGAAGGCTAACCTAGGTTTAAAAAAAAGTCAGTCAGTCACAGAATGCAAAGTTTATTGGTTAAAAGCAACTAGAGAAGTAAATAGATCTATTAAATCATAGCTAACAAGGAAATGCCCCATTATTTGAAATACACATCATCCAGTGATCATTACCAGCAGAATTTGCCAATTTAAACCAATCTAAATCAGTAGAAAGATACATCTCTACTATCTCTTAAAGATATTTTTGTGTTTTGCTACAAACAGTTGTTTAGAAAGAATATAGTACCCTGATTTCCCCACAGTTAAAAATGAGCACTAAAAGTGCTGGAAAATTTTATAAACGATGAAGATATCAACCATTACTCCAATATTCAGATTTCAGTGAGAACGCAGGGTACATTTTAACTTTACAATATGCCACAATTTAGGGCAAAAGTGATAACAGTTAAGAAGACTAAACTGTTATCATCAAGCATCTTATCGTACAGCGTAATACACTAAGAGCCAAGACAAATTTTAAACTCTAAACATGTACTATAGAAAAAATACTGGTTAGATTCTAATACTAGTTGCTGATTCCTCAGTCTCTCACTCCCTGAGCCTGTTACAGGTGAAATATCCTCTGAAGACTGAAAAGCACACTGTACTCCATCTTGAGAGTTTTGAGAGATCTTCCATGTCTCTTAAAAATATGCATTAAATCTACACACATGCACACACAGACACATAGGTGCTCGTAAAGTCTTGCATCTTAGCAATATAGTTCTTTAAACATTACTGATGCTATTAGCCAGGGGTAGGCAAACTATGGCACGGGTGCCGAAGGCGGCACGCGAGCTGATTTTCAGTGGCACTCATGCTGCCCGGATCCTGGCCACCGGTCCGGGAGGCTCTGCATTTTAATTTAATTTTAAACAAAGCTTCCTAAACATTTTAAAAACCTTATTTACTTTACATACAACAATAGTTTTGTTATATATTATAGACTTATAGAAAGAGACCTTCTAAAAACTTTAAAATGAATTACTGGCATGCAAAACCTTAAATTAGAGTGAATAAATGACGATTCAGCACACAACTTCTGAAAGGCTGCTGACCCCTGCTATTAGGTGTAGTTCCCCATACTAAATGTAGAAAAAAGCACAAATACCCTAAATACTGCAAATGAATATATGAGAAATAACTGTCAGGATTTTAAGAGCACTTGGGGTTTGTGTGTATATACATTTGGCAACAGTTAAGTTGTATGCATATACAATAGGTTTTTATTATGGCTATCTTACATGGGTACACTAGATTCGGGGGAATGTGCACAATGAACCCACTCCCCACGCACACAGCAGCCACAATGTGAGGGGATATTTGCAAAGATGCCCTTGGAGCCTTTGAAAAAAAATCTCATCCTTAGTCACTAGAGGTTGGTTAGGGGAAGCCAATCCATGGCCATGCCTTTTTCCCTCCATCCCCACCCACATCAGCACATGCTGTAGTAGCTGTCCCAACCAAAGCTCTAACTGTGTGTTCTTCCTCATTCTCGAATCTTGATGCAGGCAGAAAGTTTAAATTAACACAACTGTAGAAACTAGAAACAGAAATGACCTATTAGGTGATCTAGTATGTCTTCTGCAGGATTCTTTCCCTATCCTCTCTTCTAGTGCTTTGGCCAGTCTAGTTCTAAAAGTCTCAGGCAAGGAGGCTTCCTTTGAAAGACTCTTTGACACTTATTGATCTCACTGTCAGGACATTTCCCCTGACAAACAGGCTATATTTTCCCATTTTTCATTTCATCCTATCATTTCTATGGATAACCTCCTCCATCACTCTAAATAATTCATATCTCTCCATGGTATTTACATCATTCATATACATCTGTACACAGTTATGCTCCATCTTACTCCTCAGGTATCTTGTATATTTGACTCTTATAATCTTACCTAATAAGTCATTCCCTCCACCCTCTCTCATCATTTTGTTGCTCTTTTCTGAACTCCCTCTGATTTGTCAATACCCAGATAATGAACATGACAAATGTGGCTCCTACTACTGACTTTACGTACCTCTACAATCACTACTGGTGGATGTACACATCAGAACATTTAGGTTAAGAAAAATATCCCCTTCTCCTTACATTCTACCTAACTAAAGTCTAGTTCACAATCCCTGGGGTGGAACCTTTACTCCAGCGAAGCCAATGGAAATTTTGCCATTGACTTCAGGGAGCTGGATTTCCACACCAGGTGTCTTTGAAAGCTTCACCTGAATATTGTATAACTTCTGTTTCACACACCTCTGCCCTAATCCTTCTCCTTTCACTTCTTCCATGCTTTTTCCTCTTGACAGCTTCTAACTTCTTCGCTCACCTTCAATTTTTGCCTTCTTTCCTATACCATGAACCGCTTTCCAGCTAACAAACCCCGGGACCTCTCCCTGTTCAAATTCACCTCCCAGTTATACGTTCCAGTTTCAGTGACCACCCACCACTAAGTTTTGAATTCCAGTGTGCAGCAATTTCCCACTTGCGTTCTAGGGACTGTTAGTCTTTTGGGACAAAGTATCTCTTCCTTATTTGACATAGTTCTCCTAATGCACAGCGCTATGTAAGCTTACATTGCTTAAGAAATAATAATACAAATACACAATTTTAGTTTAGTAAAATCTATTATATTATTCTGTAATCACAAACTGCTTCTGCTAGCAACACTCACTAATAGCTCTAAATGATCATACATCAGTTTTGTTTTAATGATTTGACAGAACTTTTGTTCCCTTTGGCATTGCTTTGTTTAGAATTATGGGTATTAAGGTAACACATGATGTCAAAGTGCTGCGATTGTCATACAGGGAGAGCCAAGCAGGAACAGGCACAATGTGGCAAACATTTAGATTAATGCAAAACATTAAAAGAATAATTATTACAACAGGGATATCATAGAGAAGATCAATGTAAGACTTTCTGTACATTATTATTAATGGATTTTTAAAAGAAGGAGGCCTTTTTTTCTAAATTCATGAGGTTGCTCGACATTCTAAGGTGCTGTCTACACTACCACTTATGTTGATATAAATTATGTCGCTCTGGGGTATGAAGATGCCACCCCCCTGACCGACATAAGTTACACTGACCAAAGCAACAGTGTGGACAGCAATATGTTGGTGGAAGAGCTTCTCCTGCTGCTCATTGAGGGTAGATTAATTAAGTTGATGGGAGAGCTGTCTTCCATCAGGTTAGAGTGGCTACACTAGAGAGTTTACAGCAGTGCAGCTGCATCGGTGCTGCTGTAAGCTCTCTAGGGTAGCTATAGCTTAAGTGACTTGAAAAGCACAGATCTGTCAGATACTTAGTCTATCCTGAAAAAAACTTTCCAACTGTGAATCAGAAATTGAAGATTAATTGTCCATTCAGCTAACACAGAGGTGAGCAAACTATGGCCTGCGGGACCCTCCTGCCCAGCCCCTGAGCTCCTGCCCCAGGAGGCAAGCCCCCAGTCCCTCTCCTGCTGGTCCCTGCCCCTGCAGCCCCAGTTTGCTTGCTCCGCTGCTGGCGCAAGGCTCTGGGAGGCGGCGCTGTGAGCTCCTGGGCCAGCACAGCTGCAGAGCTGAGGCCTGACCTGGTGCTCTGTGCTGTGCGGTGGCGTGGCTGGCTCCAGCTGGGAGGCGCGGCCGCCTGTCCTGGTGCTCTGGGTGGTGCAGCTGTAGTGCTGCCAGCCACCGGTATTCCAGGCAGTGTGGTAAGGGGGAAGGGAGCAGAGGGAGTTGGACAGAGGGCAGGGGAGTTTGGGGTTGTCATGGTACAATTCCCCACTCTGAACCTTAGCATTCAAAAGATGGGGTACCAGCATGAATTCCTCTAAGCTCAATCACCAGCTTAGTACTTGTAGCGCTGCCACCAACCAGGAATTCCAGTGCCTGGTACACTCCAGTCCCCCCCAAAACCTTGCCCGGGGACCCCCAAGACCCAGACCCTCTGGATCTTAACACAAGGAAAGTAAACCCTTTCCCTCGCCATTGCCTCTCCCAGGCTTCCCCTCCCTGGGTTACCCTGGAAGATCACTGTGATTCAAACTCCTTGAATCTTAAACAGAGAGGAAAATGCACCTTCCCCCCTGCTCCTTCTCTCTCCCCCTCCCAGACTCTCCCTGAGAGAGACAGTAATTCTAACACAGAGAGAAACTAGCCTCTCTCTCCCCCTTCCCTCCTTTCTCCCCACCAATTCCCTGGTGAATCCAGACCCCGTCCCCTGGGGTCTCACCCGAATAAAAAAACAATCAGGTTCTTAACAAGAAACTTTTAATTAAAGAGAGAAAAACAGTAAAAATTATCTTTGTAAATTTAAAATGGAATAGGTACAGGGTCTTTCAGCTATAGACACTGGGAACACCCTCCCAGCCTAAGTATACAAGTACAAATTAAAATCCTTCCAGCCAAATACACATTTGCAAATAAAGAAAACAAACATAGGCCTAACTCGCCTTACCTACTTAGTACTCACTATTCCGAACTTATAAGAGCCTGAATTGGAGAGATTGGAGAGAAACCTGGTTGCACGTCTGGTCCCTCTGAGCCCCCAGAGAGAACAACAACCAAACACTAACAGCACACACAAAACTTCCCTCCCTCAAGATTTGAAAGTATCCTGTGCCCTGATTGGTCCTCGGGTCAGGTGACAGCCAGGCTCACTGATCTTGTTAACCCTTTACAGGCAAAAGAGATATGAAGTACTTCTGTTCTATTAACTCTTACTTATCTGTTTATGACAGGGGTGGTGGTCAAGGGGTGAGGGTGTGGATAGAGGTCGGAGCGGTCGGGGCGGGGGAGGGGGTTGAATGGGGGCAGGGGTCCCCAGGAAGCAGTCAGGAAGGAGAGGAGGGATTGGATGGGGTGGCGGAGGGCAGTCAGGGACAGGGGTTCTGGGGGCAGTCAGGGGACAGGGAGAAGGGGTGGTTGGATGGAGCAGGGGTCACCGGGGGGCAGTCAGGAATGAGAGGAGGGGTTGGATGGGGTGGGGCTTCTGGGAGCTGTCAGGGGGCGAGAAGCAAGAGGGGTCGGATGGGGGCAGGGCGGGCCACGCTTAGCTGTTTGGGGAGGCAGAGTCTCTGCTAACCGGCCCTCCATACAATTTTGGAAATCCGATGTGGCCCTCAGGCCAAAAAGTTTGCTGACCAGTGCAAGTGGCATTGCACAGCACACTACAGGATCCATGCAGATATCCATCAGGCCAGAGACAAATATGGCTAATACAGTAGCCTACACAAATATTAGTGCTGTAGGGAATTATTATTAGAATTTACATGAAAATTTCATTGACACTGGACATCCCATAAGAAATACCACTATTCTCCTAATCTATAGAAAATCAAGTGGTTTGAGTGCTACAAGGTGTTTTTTTTAAAGCTTTCATCAGTAGTCACATTTTAAAAAGAAACATTTTGAGGTTAGATTTGTACATACTGTACTTTTTGGACCTGTCTTCCTCTGCGAACAACATGATCTAACTTAACAGGAAGGATCGATTCTAGGAATTATGTTTTGTTAAAACCAAGTGCTTGCTGCTCATGTCATGAGCTCTTTTCTCATTCTGCAGTGTATTCATGAACTTCTGACTGAAGAACAGTTAATATTACATAAGCTGCAGACATAAGTCCTGAGGTAAAGTAACTTCAATCAAACCGAAAAGATTTCACAAGTTACATGGTGCACTGGATTCCTCTTCCAATTTCATTTTAATCCAGTGAAACTCCTTTGCATCAAAAGATTTTGTATTTATTTTAAAATATTGCTTCCAGGGGGAAAAAAGGAGATCATATGGTCAAAATATTCAACCTAAAAAAGCAGTCTCACAAGTGAAAGAGCATAACTTAAATGATGTTGAACCTAAGGGTTTAACGTATGACTTGGTTGGCCCCATGTTAAACTCGGGGAAGGAGGCATGAAGAATATTAGAATGTAGGGGAAATAGTTTTAATGTTCTGCAAATCAAATGACAGTGAGTAATCGGTTATAATAGCTGATAATTAATGTTGATACAACCTTCCATTTATTCATTCAGCAATTCCTTGGCCACGCTCTTGTCTTGAACTATTTATAACTTGCATGAGCTCAGATTTTGTTAACGCTACATAGGAAAATTGTGTAAAATGCCTTTCCCATGTAATTTACATTGGATTGGTGTTTATCAATATGAAAGTTTCAAAGGAGAAGACACTTTTTTGAAATGTCATATTGGGAAAGGAGTGGAATTGGCATTAAGAACTCGGCTAAGAACTAAAAACTTCCAACAAACTTCTGGGAAGTAGAAAGTGCATATTAGTCTAGTCCTGAAAATTCAGAATCAAGTTTGGTGGACAGTATCAGACTATGGATAATCTCTTTGATAGGACTAAAGGATTGTATTTTCATTAGGATAAACTATTCTTGAACAATTCCTCTGACTTTCCTGGTGCACAATCAGCATTCAACAAGTAACAGAGCTTTCCTATCTCTGTCATATTGGAAACAAGCATTTCAGGTTAAATGCAAATAGGATCCCATTCTTCACTTGTGTTTGAGCACCAATAAACTCACATATCAACGGATCTACTTCCAATGTCATACCTTTTATCCAGGAATCCATTGTGGACTCCAGAGAGATTAAACTAATGCTACTGTTTACTTCTGTGGACATAAATTTATTTTTCACTTACTTGCATGAAAACATCCTGTACACGTGCCTTGATTGATGGTTTTGATTGTGCACTACAGGGTGATAAGAGGAAAACTCTTATAAAGTCAGGAATGGCAATGACAGGACCCTTAGTACCTGCTTAATTCTACGAATGCCTTCAATTCCTCCAATGTCTCCTGTGGTGAATACTGTGTGGGAAGTATTAGAGGGGTAGCTGTGTTAGTCTGGATCTGTAAAAGCAGCAAAGAATCCTGTGGCACCTTATAGACTAACAGACGTTTTGGAGCATGAGCTTTCGTGGGTGAATACCCACTTCATCAGATGCATGACATGCATCTGATGAAGTGGGTATTCACCCACGAAAGCTCATGCTCCAAAACGGTTAGTCTATAAGGTGCCACAGGATTCTTTGCTGCTTTTACTGTGTGGGAAGTGGGTCAGTCTGTACTAACAATTGCAAAGTTCCCATATATGGTGGAAAGAAGAGGCTTCCCACCATTAGAATCCAACTGTTAGCATGTATTCAACCAAACCCTTCCAGGCTGCCAGTATGATGGATTTGTTAGCAAACAGCTTTCGGACAAAACACCCGTCTGGATGTGTAGCGTGAAGATTACATAACCATGAAGATAGACTGGCAGAAGTAGGGGTTCATACGGAGGAATAGTGCACTTCAGATGTCATGTCCTCCAGTCATCATAGCATTTTAGTTGCTCATCTCTGTACTTTATCCAGTTTGGCTCTATCCTGATTAACAGACACAGTACTTCAGTGGCAACTGCATGAGGGGTATTTCCCCCTTATATTTACATGCAAGAGCAGTTTTGCCCATTTCTGCAATGGTGTTGCACTGCAGTTAGTCCTCCACGTACAGTTATCCCTGAGCTTCTTTTAGACTCATTCCTTTCTAGATGGCAGTTTATCCCTTAGTCAGTATCTGTGCTATTTATTTCCTCTCCTGAGGTGGATTGCTCTATATTTATGTGTAGAGAATTTTATGGCATTGCATACACCCCACTGGTCTAATTTCCCCTGGTTGCCATCCAATCCAGTCTTCCTGTCTGTTTCCAATTTCACTAAGATTTTGTCCCCAAAGGGATATTCATGTCAAAGATGCCCCGAAATAAATGTCAGGCTAATTTCAATAGCTGGGATTTTTCCTGGATTTTCCTTACTACCGTTAGTGCAAACAGATTAAAACAGGTGCAGCAAATGAACAAGAAGTGAATATTACTGCTTGGAGCTATTTCCTTCATGAGGTTATCACCAGTATATTTTAGGACTATGTGTTGGGGTTTTCAGGAACCTGAATGGAGCCAAAATAGTGGTATTCAAATACATCCAAATAAAGCTGACTCTCCTGGTATTCAAACGTGTGTTATGATGTCTCAGGGTTAATTCCTCAGAGAGCCATTTATGGGTCCGAATTCATATACATATGCTGTCTTCTCAGAGTACCTCCAATCATGCAGGAGCTAAAATACAACGAGAAGACTAGATTTCACAAACATCTCCCTGAGGCATTCAAAAGTCTGTGAAAAATACATATAAATACAATATAAAAACAAACAAACAAATTTATGCCTGCAGCACAAATAGAACAGCAGCCCCCATGCACACCCCTTACATACATGTTGCACTATGGAGAAGTTATGTCAATCTCTAAAGTTACTAAAGAATCTGAACAAGTTGAAATTACTGAACCAAATTCTAACATCAGTTCACCGGTGCAACCACAATTCTCAGACCTGACTGTAGGCCTATTTAAACCAATAGAATGACTCCCACTGAATTCAATGGGCTCCTGAAAAGGCCTCTAGGTCAGATGTCAAAGCTGTCAACCTCAGGTAATCTTAATTTTCTACACAGAGCTAATGAGCCTAATATGCTCATCTCCAATAATTTCCTCTATCAGCTAAATAAAATAACAAGGTCGTGCGTATATATAAAAGAATTCCAAAGGAATTACATGTTATTTATAGACAAGGATTGAAATAGTTTGGAAGTTCAGCAGCATGATAATACTGGATCAATTAACATACCAGCACACTGCCCAGCCTTAATCAAGTAGGCATTTGTAAAATGTACAGTAATTTTCCTTGCACTCCAACTCGCAGCCTTGAGCCCCCTCCCACACCCCAACTGCCTCCCAGAGCCCACACCCCACACTCCCTCCCACACGCCAACCCTCTGCTCTAGCCCTGAGACTCAACCCACACCTCAAACCCACATCCCCGGCCCCTAGCCAGAGCCCTCACGCCCTCCCTGCACCCTAGCCCCCACCCCAGCCATCAGCCCCCTCCATACCCCAAACTCCTCATCCCCAGCCCCACACCAGAGCCTGCACCCCCAGCCACAGCCCACACTGCCACAGCATGGTGAAAATGAATGAATGTGGGGGAGAGTGAGTGATGAAGGGAGGGAGGGATGCTCCACACAGTGCCCCTGCCCTGAGCCATGGCTCTGCAGCACTCATTGGCTGAGAACTGCAGCCAATGGGAACTGTGGGGGTGGCGCCTGTGGACAAGGGCAGCCTGCAGAGTCCCCTGGCTGTCTCTGTGCCTAGAGGCCACAGGGACATACTGGCCACTTCCGGGAGCCACCTGAGGTAAGCGCTGCCCCGAGCCTGCACCCCAAACCCCAACCCTGAGCCCCCTCCCGCACCCAAACTCCCTCCCAGAGCCCACACACCCTAACCCCCTGCTTTAGCACTGAGCCCCATCCCGCACCCCAAAACCCTCATCCCTGGCCCCAGCCCAGAGCCTGCACCCCATGCTGGAACTCGGCAACTTAATGGGGAACTGGTCCAAATTCAGGCATCAATCTAGAAAACCTGGTCTTATCCTTGTTAAATATTAAAACTGTTATGATGATCTGAAAACCGCCACTGGATGACACTTATCACATCTACATGGTGCTGAAGTAGCCCTTGTTTGATAGTATATAACAAAGAAATCTGAAATTGAATGAGATCTTTTTGCTACCTCCCTTTTAGTTACGTTTGTAATTAAAATGTGTTGCTCTATTAACGCCAATGGACACTGCTAAATGTATTCCGTGCAGACGTCAGACTTTTCTTGAGCTTATGAAATCTTTTAGATCTGTGCGCGTACTTACAGTATGTGTGCTTTAACTGCTGATTCAAATGAGACGATATCTAAGAATAACTCACTTCCAGTCGATTTATAAATCACATTAATTAATTCTACATCTCCAGCAGTGTAGAGATCAAATACTAATGCAAGATCTAATTAAAGAAAAGAAAAGGGGGGAAAAGCCCAAACACTAGAATTGAAACAGAGAAGTAACTGTTTAGCCTCAAATTAATGAGGCGCTATACTAAGCAAGAATGTCCATAAATCCCTAATGAGGATTTTAAACACATTAAAACTTCCTAATACAAAGTGTTTGCCTTCCTTTTATCCAATAACAAATAAGCCAATAATTTTCTGCCTCTAAATGACACTATTAACTGTCATGGCATGTTTTTATTTGACAAACCCTCCATTCAAATACAGTAAAACCAATTAATTTGCCTGCTGTGAAATGTGTTTCGTGATAGCTTTTATATGATTTTTCTTCTCAAAGAAATGTAAATAGGAGGTCAATGTAGGTGCCTGATTTTGCTTAACAACATGCCACAATATCTATAGATTGTCTAGTCAGTTTGCATTTCAAATGAATTGAAAGATAACCTCCATTTTCAGGTCATCAATCACATAATGGCCTCCTGATAAGTACAGTTACAGATTAATAGTTTTATTACTAGGAAAATGGTCACATATTTGAGATGTGATAGTTGCAAAATTACCACTCCATTCTTCTTATAAGTAATGGGTTGCAGTCACACTGCTTAGCCTCTCTGACTCTGTTATCAACCTAGCTACCACCATATCTTCCCATCCAATGTCATTCAAAAAAAAACGCACCCTAGGTCTTTGTGGTGAGGAAACTGTTCTTTAAAATTGGAGTTCAATTCCAATGCTTTTATCTGAAAACATGACAAGATGTTAGCTTTTTTGTTGCTGTTGTCATCGTTGCCAGAAAAATGGACAGAACAAATAAAAGATATTTCTGGGATTTTAAGGGTCCCATGGGACTTACCTAATAGATGCAATTAGGGTAGAAAGGCAACACCATGTTACCTCTGCCCCACAATTAAGGCATATCTGAATCTCTCAGCTCTCCCAAGGCCGTGTCACTTAGGAAGATCAGTCTGCAAAAAGTACACACCTGACATCGTGCACTTCATAAAAGTGCTTGCTGCTTTCAGTCTTTGCCCACTATGTGAACTATATTGTGTTGTAAATAGAAGGAAAAATAGAGGATAATGCATGGCACACTATGGTTTATGAGGCTTAACTGAATGCCAATTAATCTTTACAACACATGTATGGTTCCATCAGCCCATGTATTGCATCATGGTTACATAGACTATGGTTTATTTACCTTAAAATGGAAACACAAAGAAGGAAAAGGAAATAAATAAAATGAAGATGCATACTACTGCTGAATTTTGACATCAAAGCCCACTTATTTAAATGGATGCAATAGATTACCACCAGAACAAGGTAATTCATGTATCACACCACTGACAGCTGATTTTCAAATCTGCACTCTCCTGCACGTGCATATTTCTTATTGCAATAAGCAAACAATCTGCAAACTAACTCTGAAGAGATCTGCCAAGTCCTTTTGGCACAAGCAAGGTGAGTTCATGGAAAGCAGGACTACGACAAATCAAAAACAGCAAAAAAGCTTTACAACTCTATTAGCAGCAAGCTCAATCTCTGTTCCATATCATACCAGATTGTCATTTGAGCTGCAATCACTATTAATATCAGTGGAAGTTTCTGCTAGAAAGATCTGGCCCTTTGCTACTTGGTTGGAATTTTTTTATATACATATTTATTTACTTTCAGAGGAATAAGTAAATTAACAAAATCTGTCTTCTCTGCTCTTTAAACAGATTCCTAATTAACAGTTAAGATACTCAGTTGAAGCACTTCTGACAAGTGTCTTAAAGTGATCGTCTCCCTGATCAACAGAAGTAATGACGGCATGCTCTTCTCAAACTCTCAGCTAATAAAAACGCAGGCATAAAACACTTAAATATTTTTAAGTGAAAATGTTGTTTTACAGACAGTCAAATACCTGCATACTAATTCTGTAGTGGACTTTAGACTTCCTCAGTCAGACTCTTTTTCTCCATTATAGGTGGGTAAAGCAGATGTAACTCCATTGAAATCAACGGAGACAGGAGAGTATGAAACTGACGTAAGCCTAATCAGAATCAGAACTGAGCTCCATAATCAAAGTCTGCACTGAGATCCAAATTTGCAGAATGCAGCTGTCTGGAATTAATTTGGTTGATAATATCTAAATGAAAACATATTTAGAAATGATTGTTTTAAAAAGATCTGAGATGATCTCTCACAAGAACAACTTTTACATCTCTCTCCTAATCGAGACTTTGGATTGGGCTAAAACCAGTTGACATCATTTCACTTGCGACCTTTTCAACTGTCAAAGCAGACAGATTTTTATCCTACAAGATTCAAGCCAAAGCCTCAAAGGTGCAGTGCCAGAGCATTAATCCATTTCACTAGACAGGCATTGAAATTATAATTCAAAGTTCAACTTACTTTAGCATTTTCTGCTGAAATACTTTTGGCAGCCCAGGGCAGAAAGTTGAAATCTGGTTTCCAATGGAGACCAATTCCAATGGCTTCTAAATGTTGGTAGCGAAAATTCCTTATTGTCAAAGAGATCAGCAGATGCTGGATTCCATTAATTTACTTTCTGTGACTGCTACTCACTTCAAGAAACCTTTCTTTACCTAAGGACGCTGACCTGCTGCTGGACCCCATCAGAAACAGACAAGAAGAGACACTGATATATTAGGAGACTGGGGACACTTCAGGGAAATTTCCTACAGCAGCATTGGCAGATTCCACTACCTCCATTTATTCTGACTGATGCCATAAGCAGAAAAACAAGATTTGCAGAGAAGACACATAGCTGGAAACTGCAAAAGCTCCAAACTCCAGATAAATAAACCTACCCATATGTATTACACTATCAAGAGCAATTCAAGAGTCTAAAGAATCAGCTGGAGGCCTTTTCTCTTCACAAGCAGCTTGTCATAAAAGCAAGGGGGACTTTTGGATATGAAATAACATCAGTATTTAAACTAGCCAATAGGCAGCAAATCCTTTGTTATAACTCCTTTGCGTGGCCCAGAGGTCTTTGGGTAAGAAGTCACTAATAAATAACCATGTGTCATTAATTCATTTATCTCCATCTAAGCAAACACCTATGTGTACTTGTAAGACATGTTTCATTAAATCTGAAGTGTCTTCTTTCTTCATTTTACAAGTGATGCTGGCAAATAATACATGGCATCTTGTCCTCATTTCACAAAGGCTCTTTTTTCTTTAAACGGTGTCTAACATCTATTATGCAATAACATGCTAGTCTGTCAACATTTTCAAGACCACAATTTTATCTGCTCTACCAATTATACTCCATCCCTATCTGTTCAAAAGTTTCTTAAATCCAGAACGCAGAGATATTAGTCTCTTAATTCAAAACAATGAGAACAACACTGCGATGACGTACGAGCAATGGAGAGAAAATGGAAATATGGAAACAGTGACAATAAGAGGTAAATATTCAGCATGACGCTTGGGGGGGGGTTAGTCGTGGGATTCCCATTAACATTAATGGGAGCTGAACAGTTCTGTCACTACACAATGCACTGAAGGCTTACCACAAAGACTATATTATCTAGGCGAATGCCGTGTTTCATTGAGAAGAAGAGATCTAATGTCTCTCTTCTCAGGGACAGACTGTTAATGGAAGCAGAAAAGTGGCAAGAATTATGGATCACACACCTCACCTATAAGAAATGCACCTCAGAAAAATATGGATTGCACATTCCAAAGGGACATCAGGAAGTTACTAGTCATCTTCCTGCACCCTTAGAAAGCATTTTCTTGGCACTTACTGTTTCTGTCTCCTGACCTTGGTGTTAAAACCCCTTTCTGCAGCATAACCAGCTTGCTTTGCCTCATACTTATGTATGTGCATGTGCACCTCTCCCTCCCTCCTTTATTCCTTTTCATTTTAGATCTTACTGCCCAGGAAGAGTCAATGATCTAGAGACTGTTTCCTACATTCAGCACAAACCTGAAACTGTAGTTCCACGTGCATCTCACCTGCTGAAGCAGCACATGTATCACTCTTCCTTTGGATTCAAGTTTCTGGGCTATTCCCTTCGATCTATAGTTTGACCCACATATATTGCCTGTGATCCAAAGTGCAACTTCCTCTCACATCCTTGGCTCAAAGGCACACTAAGTCCTTTAATAGGTAGTATGTAAGGAGACCCAAAGTTCTTTTTTTTTTTCCATTTTAAGAATTTTATGATGTAAAATATTACAAAATAATTATGGAACAAGAGAAATGGGAGGAGATATTGGGCCTATAAGCTGGCTTTTCCACTGAATTGTTATGTGATCTCAAGGAAATCACTTGAATTTTCCATGCCTTGGTTTCTCCATCTGTAAAATAGAATGAATAGCATTTATCTACCTTATGGGGGTAGGGGTGGGTAGAGATTGGGTTTGAGGCTTATCAAGTGCTCTAAGACCCTGTGATGGAAGGTACTACATCGGAGTGACATGCATCTATGAGGATTTACACAAATGGAGATTCCTGACTGGTTAGAAATGTCAGTCCTCAGTAAATGGTCTGACCTTCCCCTCTCACATTGTTTCCATTTTATAACTGAACTCAAGCCTGACAGACTGAGCATTGCAGGGGAATAACAGCTGTTTCGAGATGAGTTTGCGGCCTCATGCCCCACATCACACCCAGAAATTCAGTGCTGCCCTGCCTTTGTTCTTAAACACAAAGGGCCTCCAAGCACCTGTCTGCTGGTTGAACTAACAAGCCTGTGAGCTCCTTGTCAGCATGCCACTATCATCCAGAGAGGTCTCTTTTTAAATGAATGCATTTTAGTTATGTGGCAGCTAAACACAAAATATGCAGTGTAGCTTAATCTGGAGTTTACCAAGCAATGCAAGGCAGGTCATATCAGGCACATATGACTGCATGTCAGTGACAGAAATGGAGAAAGCACACAAAAAAAGACCAAATTGGGGACAGTTTTCTGTCACATGATCTACTCCCTCCTTTTGATTAGAAGGCTGCAGGCAGTAGACACTACCTTTCTATGCAGTCCTGGAACCAGGCTAACATAAAAATGGTCATACTGGGTCAGATCAAAGGTCCATCTCCTCATATCATACCCTTCTGCACAATCAGTGCTAGCAAGCATTGGCAGTCCTGCACAGGACCCGCAACCCACCGGCCAACCTGAGTTTCCACTGTGAAAGAAGAACTGGAGGGGGAGTAAACTCACCACCAGATATTTCTCCTACTACAACTCTTCGATAGTCCTGTCTGTTAGCCTGGTCACCTAAGCACAAGCATAGGAGCCAGGAACTCCTGTGTTCTAGGGCTCCCTCTGACGCTTAAGATGTACCCATTCAGCCTTAGCAGCGGGATGTGAGACTCAATTTCCCTTCCACTCACAACTCAGAAGCCAGAAGAACATAAGGATGCTAGAGTGCCGGGAGAGCTACATGGTCTCATTATAATGCAAATAAATTAATGTTTGCAAATTACTATTAAATTCCATGAAATGAAATGAAGAGACCCTTAGAAAAGAACAAACTGCCAAATTCCGATTGGCTGGTGCAAAATAAGTAGCCTTGTTTTAATTGGCTGAAAGGGAAAAGCTGTCATGTCCTGAAGGGCTGAAAAGGAGAAACTGTTGGCATAATGATGCCTTCCCAGGTGATGAAGCTCCAAGACTTAATTCCATGTGTCAGTGCAAGATAACACACTCTCATATGCATATGATCTCATCAGCCCTTCAGGAGACAGGATTTTCCTTGACATTTTGTAATATTAGTTGGAGACTTTCTTAATATGTTTGAAAAATACACAAACAAGAAAAAGCAGTCTAATAAGCTAGAGACCACTTAAAGGACTAGCCAGTCATTAGAATCACAGTAATAGTATTATTAATTCTAGTGTAAAAACAGATAAATGACCAATAGTATTTGCATTATGCCACTAATATATGCACATCCTTCTGTGTCTCTCGCAGGTGTTCTCACATGTGTACATAGGTATGTGTTTTATATATCTATATGTGTGTGTGTGTGTGTGTGTGTGTGTGTGTGTGTGTGTGTGTGTGTGTGTGTGTGTGTGTGTGTAGATGATAGTCAGTTTACCTCACACCTACCAGCTTCAGGACTAAGGAGCTGTATTGTTTCAGCCACCATTGCCAAAGTGTCCTCCCTGGACCCCCCTGTCTGTGGTTTCCACCTTTCATATCAACTTCTGTCTAGAACATCTCTGATGCATTTTTAGTTTCTTCCCTCCAGGCCCTCTGGCTTCTATAAAAAGAGAACGACCATTTTCTCTCCCATTCAAGAGCTTCTTGGCTACTCAAAGGAGAGTGAGTCTCTGCTACTTTACCACTTCCCTGTTCTTTTGGGTTCTGCAAATCGGCTAAGGTGAAAGGGACATCTCTGCTTCACTCACTGTCATCTCTTTCCCTACTTGGGATGTCTCTGTTAATCTACCTCCATCACTCCCCAAGGCTCTGTTGTTTAAGTTCTCCTCCTCAGTGAGTAGCTCAATACATGCCTCCCCTGTTACTCAGAGTTTTCCCAAGCAGCAGCAGAGTGAAACTGACCGGATTCTTGTCAGTTTCATGGCTGCCCACAGGGTTCTGACCAGGGTAGTGAAAACTGACAAAGACACTGGTTAATTGTCATTCTGCTGTTGCATGGGGCAGCTGCAAGAACCCAGGCTCGGAGCTGAGCATCTGCAGGCAGGAAGAGAGCTCTGCATCAGTCCAAACTTGGTTCAAGTACCAAAGGTTTTCTTTACAACTATAGGCTTGGGCCCTAGTCTCAATTATGCTAAGGCATTCTGGCAGCATGAAGGGGGCTTACTGGAGGCATAAACTCCCTCCTGAGAACACTGCTATAGAGGGAGTGTTCTTGGCTCCTGGAGGGCCCACTCCTCCTCCCATCATGGCATTGGGAGCGTGGTTAGAGTGCACCACACCAGAATTGTTCTCTGCTACTCAGGGCTCACAGTTCAAACTTGCACTGGGGGCCAATTAGGCCTCCTCCCAGTCCCGCAACATGGGGAGCACACAGGTGGGTTAAAGCCTGCTATGTCCTGCTGGGACCCAAATGTGGGATCAGAGCAACTGACAATTGGGCCTTTTTTTTTTTTTTTTTTAAACACGCAAGCTTAGCTTCTGCAGTGCTTGATAGAATGCACACACAGGAAAGCTCCCTATCCCCCTCAGGCAAGTGGAATTTTCAACCCTAGGTATACAGATGTGTGTGTGTGTGTGTGTGTGTGTGTGTGTGTGTGTGTAAACAAACACTTTGTAAGATTATACTCCTTACACACCCATACTGATGATAAATTATTCCCATAACTGATATTACTCTAAGAAAACAATCAGTATGCACATAAAGGCCCAAGCTATAAAATAGGATGTAAATCAGTATTTAAAAAAACAAGTAAAAATGAAGCTGTTTACTCCTAGAGGATCTACACTGCTCTAACATTACAGCAATAGCCTCCAGTAGTGAATTTGCTGCAGGAAGTAACTGAGAGCAGTTCAGCAGATGAAACAAAGAGGACCTAATTACCATGCGAAGCACAACATCCTTCAGATGTGATGAGAAACGTGACTGCATGAAAAACTGGTCCTGGGGAAATTTCAAAATATGACCACCCAAGCATAAAAGAAGAGAGTGGTGAAAACCAGGAAAACTGAAATACAAAGCTACAGCTTTTCTATGCATAGAATGTTAGTTTAAACATATGCACAGAGATTGATATATATATTATATTATATATTATATTGATACATTATATTATATATAAGAGATAGAGAGAACTGTTTGTGGGTTGATAGGCATAGATATATATAATCTTTCAACAGACACAGTTCTGTATTAATAAAATTTTGAAGAAATTATTGGTACTTTTTTCCATCCAGCTTCTTAAAGAATGAACAAACAAACCCTTAACGGACCGTTCTGGAAATTCAGAGCTAATCCTTTCATTTTTATCATGCTTGGTGATTTAATATTCATTTCTGCCTACAATTCTACAGTTTGAATGTAAATATTTTATGAATTACAGGGTGTAAATTGTTTGAGTTTTTTAAGATAAGGAACACACTAGTTATACACTGAAATTTTCTTGGGGTGACAGGTTGGGGAAGACTCTAGGCTTGGTTCACCTTTGTAGGTGCCGGAAGCAAGATATCTGTGGTGAGGCTCGAGCAGGGATTCAGTCTATGGTGGCGATAATGTTCTGGTAACACAGCCACTCTCCTCCAGGATAGGGCTGGCTTTAACCATAGCTGGGACTCTCTAAGAGCCCCTTGCCAGTAAAGGCTTCCCAGGAGATGTGCTGATGCCTCCACAGCAAGCCTCACCCACTTTATCGAACAGAAATTGCAGGAAGCTCATACCACTGTCTGCTGCGACAGATGGATTTGCCACCAACAGGGCAGCACTCTGTGTTCTGTCAGTGAAGCAGATCAGGCCCACTGGCAGCACACTGCACACCCCAAAGATGCATGGAGGTACTCCATTCAGACATGTACATGCAGCATTCTGAGAAACACGCGTCATACTGTTTCATAAATTTGATTGACCAGTGCAACGTATTGCCCTGACAAGATTACAACTGCTAAATTTTGGCATGACCTTGGCACCTTTCTTGCTAGCGAACCGGACCAAAACAGATGTAAATGTATTCATGTATTCCCCAGGCCTGGGGCGGGAGAGAGGATGCTAATGATGTACCTTTAAAGGGTTCTGTTATGCTGCTTAAACTGTGCAAGAACTGAGAACTGGAGTTTGCAAATTCCTCTGAACAGATCAATACTGCTCTTCAGCTCAAGATTCCCTTTATGGATGACAGTCACTCACTGCAGCGATTAGAGGTTCTACATCTTTTAATCACTACGAACATGACAACTACACCTTATCTAAAGCTCTGTGATTTACAGGAATTGATGCCATATTGTAAGTGTGTTAGTGCCATGAGGGCTTTGGGGTGTAACCCAGATAACGTGAATTTAAAATCTTATTGTGGCTGTAACTTAAACTGACAAAGAAAATAGGAAATTCGAGTGCAGTGCTGATCTTAACCCAACAGCCTTTCTGCCCTGCTTCCCTCTAATCTCTCCTTCCTCTGGGTGTATTCTCCCCTCCCAGCAGCAAGCCATACCATAAGGAAATTGAATGCAGACACAGCTACTGAACCTAAAAAGAGGAGGGACTTCTGAGGAGGCAGGAAAGGGTTGTCACATGTATATACTGACAGCTACACCCCTTAAGAAGGGGGCATTGGGCATAACATCCTTCTCCGCTTGGCCTATATTAGCTCCTGCTAATGTGAAAGGGGGCGGAGGGCAGCAGTTTGGAAGGCATCAGCCTTGTTTGAATTTTCTGGATTGTTACCAGTTTGTATTACCGCGGATAGTTTGCAAAAGCTTTTTCTTTTTTATTCAGTAGAAAACACTATTTCAAGCTCTGGAGGTGAGAGGTGGTGTCAGCTAGTGGATAGGAATGAGAGGAGTTGGGGTCTAGGGAATCCTGCATTCTGGCTGTGTCACTGACTCAGTGAGCAGCTTTGCAAAAATCACAACTTTTTTATTTCTCTATATTTCTAAGTGTGGTTACAACATGTCTGAGGCCATATTCTGCCCCGAGCTAACCCCACTTGGGTCACTGGGTTTACAAGGGGGTATAACTCAGGGCAGAACTTGGTCTGTTATTTGTAGGGAGGTGTGAACCAGTTCAGGTTAGTAAAAACTGACCTGAATCATTGCCCAAATATTGGATGATCCAGTAATGAACATTTATTGGGGACCAGAAAAGGTTGGCTTTGCTGTATGGACCAGACCATGCCCCGGCATGGTGATGCCTGTCTAAATTCCACAAGCGTCCCCTCGCAGAATTTCCTCTGGGCTCTTCCATCCCAGAGGAGGAAAGGTTTGGTCCTTGCAGAAGAAAACAGAAGCCCAGCCCATAAACTCCACAAGTACCCTGGAATCTCAGTGATGAGTCTGTCCCTCCACGTGGAAGCTCTGTGTCCACACAATAGTTCTGGCCTCAATGAGGAGCTACATTTCCAAGGATTCCCCTGGCACATTTCTTTTGTGACGAGGGTAAGCCCAGAAACGTAATACTGGGAAGAGGAGGCAATGGTGTTAATCCCTGTCCACTCTGGTCATCCCATAGTATGCCCACTGCCTGCCTCTGCCCCCAATATGGGTCTCCAAGCCTGTGAAGCACCATCCACAGGTCCAGGATAAGGTAGGTGTGTTGCTGAGGCAGTGGCTGACCCCCTACTTCTCTGCATTGGAAGAAAGAGATCCCTATTTTTCAATGCCACATGGAGCATTTGGCTTCTCTGCCCTCTTAGCTCTCCCAGCTCTCGTAGTTGGGAATTAAAAAACTCTGGCCCTATTTTTCTCTTCAGATGTCCCTATTTATAGCTTTGGAATGATGGCAAGTATGCCTCTGGCACCAGATCCGGCACACCTCGCATTCATCCAAGCAGCGGGCAGGCCTGGAACAGCCTCTAGCAGTGCTTTAAATACAAACAATAGGCCCAAAGAGACCAATGCTCATTTGTGACATGAGGGAATGGAGTGGGGGTTGCAGGGGAAACCTGGGGGAGATGGGTAAAGGGAAGGTCACTGTCGGGGGGGAGGGGGAGAGGGAGTAATACCTGACAAAGAAAGGAAAAGCCAGAATAAGAACATAAGAATGGTCATACTGGGTCAGACCAAAGGACCATCCAGCCCAGTATCCTGTCTACCGACAGTGGCCAATGCCAGGTGCCCCAGAGGGAGGGAACCTAACACAGGTAACGATCAAGTGCTCTCTCTCTTCCCATCTATCTCCACTCTCCGGTAAACAGAGGCTAGGGACACCATTCCTTACCCATCCTGGCTAATAGCCATTCATGGACTTAACCTCCATGAATTTATCTAGTTCTCTTTTAAACCCTGTTATAGTCCTAGCTTTCACAACCTCCTCAGGTAAGGAGTTCCACAAGTTGACTGTGCACTGTGTGAAGAAGAACTTCCTTTTATTTGTTTTAAACCTGCTGCCCATTAATTTCATTTGGTGGCCCCTAGTAGTAACTAGTAGACAGTAACTATGGGCTTGACACAGGGATCAGTGAGTGAAACCCTATGGTGTTATGCCGGTCAGACTCGATGACCGTGGTCTTGTCTGGCCTTACAATCTGTTAATCTATAACTGTGGAAGAGGGAAGTGGGGTTCTAACTGGGCAGAGCACAATGCCCTTGTGAGGAGAACCGGGTTTGTTGTTACTGGAGATTGCCAATGCCTCCACTGTGCAAGATACCTGGAAAGAGATCTGCATGCTTCCTCCATTGCTCAGGACATATCTTGATATTGACAATCTAGCCAGCTATCCGCTAGTTTGGGGGCTTCTCCTTGTGGGTAAGGTTACCAAGACCACTGTGGTGAGGTAACTCCCTGCACGCAGCTGCCTCAAAGCTGCTTGACCCTGGTCAGACTGGGTGTGGAACTGGCTTTGTTGCACTGGTTGATGGGCTCAGCCTAGCGAGGAACGACACGAGTTGACTGACCTGTATATTTAGCTTGGTAACACTTAGAGAGTTGGCAGGGTGCTCAGAGCGGGTGTGTGGGCACTGCTTACTGTTCTAAATCCAAAGCCAATAAATAAACCACATCTTTTTAAAACCAGACATTTTGTTTCTTTGCAGCCCCGAAGACCATACGGCCTATTGAGTTCTAGAATAAGTGCTATCTAGTCACCACTGGATGAATGGTACAAGTGCCACTACAGTGCTTTGGCAGACTAATTTCAAGGGATGTTGTGTTACGGGGATGCTTTTCTGTTTGCTATCACAACACTACTTCACTGCAATTTGACCAAAAAACCAGGTATACCCTCCAAGGCAGTATGCTGTTACCCTGCTGTATTAGCATACTATCCCGTCCTGTCATCTCTGTGCTCTATTGTCAAGTACCAATTGTGCCTCAAGGCAAAGATTTAGGAAACTTGTTTTAGGCAGCTGCTGTATCCTTTCCAACTCAGATCTTCTGCTTCTTTATATAGCGCCCCAGAATAACCAACTGTTGTTATTACTGTAAAATAGTGCTGGTTCTAATTACAGTATTACTGATGTATCTTCCTATTAGAGTTTCTTTTGTCACTGGTTCTTTTGTAGATTTATTTGCTCAAAACATAATAGTGGAACTCAGAGGCGGCATGGAGTTTTCACTGAGCCGCTGTTTTCTTTTCAGCCTGCTTTACAGCTTGGTTGACAAAGGCAGAGTTGATCATATATCTTGTCCACGATCAGTTCTCAACTCAGACCTCGGAACCCACTTTTAAAAGGAGTTGTTCTTGTTACTTTCAGTGGGTTAACTCTCCCACAACAATCTCAAGGCGCCCAATCGAAAGACTATCAAAGTCAGACCTAGCCCAAAGGACGTTTACCACTATTCCTGATCATCAGCAAGCCACGTTAGAAAACTCAGGTGGATATTTTAGTACAACCAGGCAGGGGGGCTGGAACAATTTGTATGGTAGGGGTGCTGAGAGTCATTGAACCAAACTGTAAACCCCATCTACAATGGTAACCACTTCAAACTAGGGGGTGCTGCAGCACCCCCCGCATCCTTAGTTCCAGCACCTATGCTTCATCTTCAAGGAGATGTCCAGGACTTAAAACGTAGTAAGACAACAAAATTACTATCTGTGCTGTCCCTCCTGGTCAGTTCTCTGATTGGTGCCAGAGGGGGGAATTGTAGCTGCCTTCCCACAGCCCAGGCCAGTGGGTGAATAAACAATTTAATGTTCCTACACATTTAGTCAATTAACCTTTGAGGACACAGTGACTCATATATTAAAAGGGAAAAGTGACTGTGTCAACCTAAATAGGAAAATACAAAGCTGTGGAAAGCACACTGTACTCCACAGGTGACAACAGCAACAGAACACCACCACAAGATATCAGCTAATCACACTAATAGTGTCAGTGACCCATTAGGCAACTAGGCATATTTTTAGGAGCCTCGTAGTATCAGGCTGTAGCCTTAAATACTTGAGACAAGCCATCTGAAAATAAAGAAGAAGCTGGATGATTCATCCTAGATGCAGTGAACTCATACGGTTTGAGAACATGCCCTCTAAATGACTAGGATTATGACTATCATTTGTTGAGATTAAACCTGAAAGTCATCTTTTTGCTTTGTTTTGGGACACTCTACTGGAATGCAGAGAGGAGTAAAAGGAAGGACATTGAAAGTTTGCCTCATGTTTCAACTGTTTTCCCTTCAGATTGTGCCTCTAGTTTAGGATACTCATCATATACTCAGACATAAGAACTGGGTGCTCAGAACAAACCAGGCCACCATACAATTTAGGCCACTCTCTGAAACTTCCTCTGCAGATGACATCCTGTTGCCAACCATAGTTGTGTGTGAAACACTGGATTCATTCCTAGGATAGAGGGAAAGCCTGAAGGCATGGTAGTTTCAACATCGCAGACATGTAGGATGGAGGCACCTACAGACTGACGGACTAGAGAGGACATGTGGTTTTCTCCAGGTTGGTCAGAGAAAGTGGTGGAATCAGAAACTGAATCCAGCGGGCAGAACTTCAGTTGGTTTAAAATGTCATAGCTCCATTGATTTCAGGCTCTTCCCCCAAAAGTCCTGCATTCCAATCCTCTGCTCTTACTGTTCGAGATCAATGTCACTTACAGGTTAGGCTTTTTTTTTGCCAGACTCAGATTGCTTCTTTGTACACCCCTGAGATCAAATCAATTGTTCTCCACTCCAATGACCTGACCAAAGTCATTCTAAAGGGACAGAAAGCAGAACCTCAGATAAAAGAAAGGACAACATTTTTCACTGTTATCTATTTGTTGAACATGATAAAAAAGGAATGAAGGCTGAAATAAGGATCACTCTTAATAATCCAGGTTTACTTAAGAGCAACGATTTTAAATGCTCCCTTTGTCTTGGTTTATGAGATTGGGGAGATGAGTTTAGATGGAAGATGAACCTGCAAGTCTCCACAACAAGAACATTTATCACAGAAATTCCACTCCCTTGATAATATCTAGGAAAACTATTATTTTGGAACACGATTGCATTTTTCAGCTACCTCAGTACCATTTTTACTGTTCTGCTGCATGAAAAATCACCTAACCTGTTGGAATGAATTTCTTGACCCACACATAGCCACATTAAAGGGTGTAATTTAATGCAATCTAACTAAATTAGCACCAATTAGATAGGCTAAATTAAAGGGCATGTCACTAATAAATTTTATGCTAAACATATTACTGATAATAAGCTCACTAAAACTTGCATAATGAAATAAAGTATTCTTTTTAACATTGTTCAGTCTAAATATGAATATATAAAAGTCATGAAGTAATGAGATACAGTATGCTAATTCCAAGATGGCTTTCAGGATGACATCACAGCAATATGCTAATGAAGTGATCAGTTGTTTAAAAACAACGGACCGAATCCTGCAGTCAAGCACAGACTCAGGCCAAATTCCTCTTGAAGTCCATGGCCCTGATCCTGCCAGCACTTATGCACATGGGTAGTTCCTCTGAACAAAGCGAGCCTGCTCATACACTTACATTTATCCTCCTGCCACCACGTTTACTTAAGGAGCTTTGCTTGAGGACTGCAGGATGTCACCCGACTTGCACTAAAATCATTTTAGAATGTTTTCATTGAAGTCTTTTTCTAAAGAATATTTTTAAAACACTAATTCGTAAAATAGTTACTGAACCGACAGCGTGTGACATTTACATACCCCTTGTAAGTGTCACTTGCAGAAGTATCCCATGCACTGAAAGACTTAAGGGCTGATGTCCGTATCCATACGTATTCACGCCTTTAAAAATGTTTAGGCTGATGGAAGGTTGGTGACTTGGGCAAGAGCTTATTTTTTGAGAACCTGTTGGTCTAAATGGTACAAATGGTTGTTTGCATTCTAAGTGTGCCCAATAAGCACTGGGCAGACTTTGGAAAGGTGCAAATGAGCCATCTGTGACTCCCTGATCCTGGGATTACTTCTTATTCTCAAAGTTGCTCAGAAAACATGCTGGATGCCAATGGCTCCCAAGGGCTGTTCTGGCAGCCAGGGACTGTCAGAGCACAGGGCTTCTGGCCTCTCTCCCTGCACTGGAGGCTGGAGGCAATATAAAGCCACTATGCTGGCTCTATGCCACCTAGTGAATCCCCCACACCAGTCTGGATAGATCAGCAGAAACCTGGCACAAAGAGGTCCAAACCTGGTGGAGACTCTGGGGACATCTCTCCAATTATCTCTCAGATATTAGCAAATAAAGTAAATGGTTATAGGTAGAATGATAGCAACATCTGTATTAAGATTGACTAATAATAATAATACCCATAATAATACTAAGATTGTGCTTTGATAGCATCTTTTTCTGTATTCAAATATTAATTAGGGTCCTTATTCACATAAATAATCCTTACTCTCACAGGTAGTCTCACTGAATTGAACAAACGTATGTGTTTAAATAACTGTTAGCAGGAGTATGCCCTTAGCCCACAATTCCCCTCCTTCAGCCTTCTAAAAGGCAAAAAATACTTCTCTCAGCAAGAATGCAGCCACTGTTTTATCAGGACAAAACATAAGAACATAAGAATGGCCCTACTGGGTCAGACCAAGGGTCCAGCTAGCCCAGTATCCTGTCTTCCAACAGTGGCCAGTGCCAGATGCCCCAAAGGGAATGAACAGAACAGGTAACCATCAAGTGATCCATCCCCTGTCGCTCATTCCTAGCTTCTGACAAACAGAGACTAGGGACACCATTCCTGCCCATCCTGGCTAATAGCCACTGACAGACCTATCCTCCATGAATTTATCTAGTTCTTTTTTGAACCCTGTTATGGTCTTCGCCTTCACAACATCCTCTGGCAAGGAGTTCCACAGGTTGACTGTGCATTGTGTGAAGAAATACTTCCTGATATGTTTTAAACCTGTTGCCTGTTAAAACAAATAAAAGGGCAACACTGAACACCAGTAGAAGGCCCTAATCCTGTAAAGTTCTCCAGTAGCATTGCCCCTTGCATCCTTGCAAAGTTCCAATGGTAATTTTAATTGACCTCAGTTACACTCTGTACGGGTGCAGGGATCTGAACTATGGGATCCCGATGCACATTTGGAGCTTACTGCAGAAAGAAGGGCATGATGTCCAATTGAAACTACAGAGGGAATTTAGGTAGGCCAGATGTAGCCATTTTAACTAGAAATTGACCAGGCTGCTGGATTTGACACTCATGCTCTTAAGAAAAGTGCCAAAGGAGATTTTATACTGTTCTACATCTCATCAGAAAGGCACAGGATACAGAATACAATTTTTAATAAATACATTCCCCCCAACTCGCCCCCCCTCCATGGAAAGGATTTCCTGGAATCCTTCCAAGCCATAAAATAATAACATAATTAGGTTGTATAGCATACATTAAAAATCCTCTTTAAAAGTGCTAAGTGAACATGCAAACTAGGCCCTTTCTGCTTTCATAGCTCAGCTGTTCAAAACTGTTTTCAAAATATCTACATCAACTATATTATGTCTAAAACAGCATGGCAAATTTTTAATCAAAGCCACCTTTTCTTTTCTTTTTACTTGTACAACAGCAACTTGGTACCTGAAATTGGTAAACTTCTGTACAAGCATATTTTTCTACTTGAATAATTGAAAAATAGCTGAGCCAACCTCGTGTGCAATTTAGGGAAAAATGTTGACTTTTAGTTAAAAAAAAAGTAGATGCCATTTTTTTTTAAATAATCTAGTTCTAAATTCCAGAGTTTAAGCATTTTGTCACTTTCAGTCTGAGCCAGATCCTCAGTTGGTATACATTGGCTTTGCTTTATTGATGTCAATGGAGCTTTGCTGATTTAAAGCATCTGAGGATTTGGCCCCATATTTCAAAGAGCCCTAAACACACCGATCTCATTCTATAACATTGTCTGTGGTTGCACACTGAGCTGCATAGAACTCAGCAATCAAAGTTACCAGTCAGCACTCTTAATAAATCTAAGGCAGCCTTCTAAATACACTTCTTCAATTTAATTTAAAAAACAATACATGAATGATTTATTCTTTTAAAAAATTATCAGTTTGGTTCATTAACCTATAACAGTACAAAAGCAGGAGTCAATTACATTGCCACATCAGATGTGTGTAAAGATAATTACCCTGAAAAGAAGATGTAAAGATGTCCATAAAGGCAGTGAAATGTGACCTATTAAATCGAGCTGTAGCCTATTATGGGTCAAAAAACACATTTGTAGGAGCAACAGTCTCATGGCTATGGCCAATCTAGCATGAATTCTGCAGGTGTCTTTTTAAATCTGTCCTTTTGGTTTCTGTTTTTACACTCTCCCTCTTTATCTTACCTGCCTGTGCTCACACCAAGTATTTGCATCCAAAATGACATTTTAGAATAACGACAATACAGCACATCGAAGTTAAAATAGCATATAAGGCAGAGAGTGAGCAACAGAAGAATCTACAGAGAATGATGCATCCATTCTATTTTCTTGAGTATTGCACAATGGATCACACTATCCTCTTACATAGAGATCCAGATCCTGAGCTCCACTGAAGTCTATGACCCAGCACAGGATTTAGCCCCGTTACTTAGTTTTACGTTGTAACAGGGGTCTTGTATGTTTACTTTTACTGGAAATTGAATACGGTCTCATTGACAAACTGGTCTGTGAAGCTAGCCAATACTAACTCTAGTGTGTAAAGAAGAGTTAAATTAGAAATTCTGACTAACTATCTGTGATTGATCAAAGCCACTCCACTTTTCAGTAAGTAGCTCTAATATTTGGAGAACCTCATTTACCTGATTAAGATGATCTTTTTTCCTTTTTCTACACGTACTGAAAGAAATGGGTTCAAATAATCGTGCTTTATGTGGCATGTTACAATGCATAGGTATTATTTTGCATTTGCAAAATGCTTGTCTTCCATGCAAAATGCTTGTCCTCCATGGGCCTGAGTCTGCTTTCACTTGTAACTCCTGATTTGCAGTAGGAATTGAACTGAAGTCAATGAAGTTATACAGAGGCAATTCCAGTGTGAATGAGACCAGTTTCAGATTCACACATATAAAGAAAAGCTTCGCATTACCATTAGGTGTTTATAATGAGGTGTTTAAAACTGACACAGAAACACCTAAAGCTTGTAAGTGACTTCACTGAAGATCGCAGTAAGATTATTGTGCACTTATGACTCATTGAGCTAAATTTTCAGTGGACATAAACAAACATAGCTCTATTCACTTTAATTGAGCTATTCCAATTGAGCTCAATTTTAGTCACTGGAGTTAAGCTGGTGTAACAGCCATGTAAGAAGGAAGAGAATCAGGTCCATAGTATTACATTTTATCTTTCAATGCATGTATGGTGTCAAAACATGATTTAACCAGGTTATCTGTAGGGAGGAAAAGACAATACAATGTTTAAAAAATGAAGCTTTGAACAGTGACTTTCAACTTTGAGTGTAAAAGGTATTACAAGTAATGCTACCAGCATACCTCTCTCCTCCTCTGAGCGCTTGTATTTTTATGCTTATTGATAATACTTCATACTCCTTTCTATCCTTCAGTATGCCCTTTAACTGTTCTAAAAGGAAATATGTAGATGACTAGTGATGTTACTATCTTCTGACTGAATCTGAATTCAAACCAAGGTTAGCCACAGTCCTGTGTGCATCAGGTATATGAGTGCACAGCTCACATTTGGGGGATTCACATCATCTTATCACTTTTCTTATTTTGAATTAACCAGTATGTTGCTTGCTTCAAAAGAAGCTGAGATGCCTCCTGCCTAGTGCAGGGAAAATTTAAAGTATTGGTCAGTAACATAAAATCACTCTGCAGTGGTATATGTGGAGATAAATTGCTTACTTGTCTGTCTTCATTTGTAAGACATCAGGTGCCATGTTAGACATTGTTCCTAATTATCCCAGAGGTGAGAATGTTGGGCAAACACTAACTAAATCAACAAAAAATCTTTTCCAAGGAAACAATTTGCATAACTGATAAAACATTCATAAACATAGTACTAGGCAATGAAGCATATATGGTTTCTATTCTTTCTATTTCTATCTATAAGTAAAATATCTTTCTTTTAGCCACTGCAATGAAAACACTACTCTCTCCACTCCCTCTTTCTCTTAATGTAGTTTGGAGAAGCAATAGGGTACAGGATCTTCTCCTCCATACATCTCCCCATCCCCTTTAAAGGATTTATTCCTTTTGTTTCACAAAACAATAGGTAGCATCCAAGCAGAAGTAACTTTTCTTAAAGGAATTCTGATTGTTCTAATTTTTATATACTTTGATTCAACTCGCGAACAACACGTTGTTGCCAGCCCTCATGATTTCATCCTGAATACTGCATTAGTTGGTGTTTTACTTAGTGAGCAGCTCCTGAAGTCAGGTGATTATATGAGAATTTCAGCTTTCACTTTAAAAAAAAATGCTAAGATTCTAATCCTCGTGGTGGTGGAGAAAATCTTGAAATGGCAAACCCTACCCTAAAGGCTCAAGAGACAAGAAGGGAAATCAGAAGACCTTAAAATGTATACTTTTTAAGCCAATCTCATGATTTTTTTCATGGTTTTGGAATGCTCAGGATTGGCAATCCTGCAACTGTATTAGCAAATTCTAAGAAGTCCAACACAAAAGGAAAGCGTACCTGTGTTTCAAACCTGCCTTAATTCATAGGATGAGCATGAGGTGCAGGACTTGCTGGAGCCCTTGGCATAATTAACAGTTGCCGTGTAGACTTATCCTCAGTGGAGAATCAAGCCCCTAGGGTATAATATTGTCACTGCTTCTCGGGCATCGTTGGCTTATCTACGGATCAACAGCTGGATCTTCCAATTCTAGTGCATCAGTTTTTTAGCGACATAACTAGCTTATAAAAATTCCTCTATGACTTGCCAATATTTATTAAGTAACTTATAGTTCTGATCCCTAAATATTCCACTTGTCCTGCAAGAGGTTGTCCCTGCAAGGCGAATTCTATTGAAAACAAAGAGTCAGTTACCTTACCAGATGTCAGTTGGGGTACTTCTATTAACTTCAATGGAGCTATGCTAGCTTACCTTAGCTGAAAACATGGTTTGAGTCCTATAAAGAATTATTGCCTTCTAGAAGGAGAGGTTGACTTTTAAATTTCCCCTAAATAAGACAGTGCTAGTGTCCAGAGAGATACCAGTGCCAAGAATCAGATATCTCAGCTCTGCGCAGTACCTCATTCCAAAATCTATTAACATAATCCTTAATTTGATTTGCAAAATACTGCAACACAGATCCATATAATTTTGCCTAAAGGGATACAGTCAGGATTTTTTGATATTAAATTAATCTGATATTTGTACTATACTAGTGGTTTTCAGCCTTTTTTCATTTGCAAACGCCTAAAAAATTTCAAATGGAAACCTTGGACATTGGAAACCTTTGGAAACCTTGGACATTGTCTGTGGACCCCAGGGATCTATGGACAACAGTTTGAAAACCACTGTCCTTTACTAGAAGTAGAAAATGTTGTACATTCACACCAGCTTACTATGCTGTAGTCTACCATGCAGTGCATGCATAGTGAATCTGGACAGGTGTAGAAAGGGGTGTTTTGGTTTTTAAAATCTAGCTCTGTAGCCACGACTGCCTAAAAAAACTCCATAATTTGTTAGAATCCTTACAAAACATCTCAAAATATGGGACCTGGCAAGGTTAACTTAAAGAGCCAACAGCCCTGAGAATATTTTTTTAAGGAAAAATAGGATCTCACCGGACCATTTTGCCCAATGAGCTCTTTTACTTGAGTAAAAATCTATCAATAGTGTCATTCTTTAACCTAAAGAGGCTTGTGGTTTAGCACATTTCAATGTGCATTTTCAAGAGCATTATGTCTTTGTCTGTACACATTTTGAAATATGCCTTATTACTTATCAAGCCATCCAAAATTACTCAGACCTCTGCTATTGGACTCTCCCAGTGGATTACATTTTGTAATAATCTTGGCCCAGATTGTTTGCTACGATGAGCTTCCCATAGGACAGGAGAGGCCAAGGAGCTGGGCTGTACCTCCCTAATTCTCCAGTCAGATCTGTGATGCCTCACAGCTGCTCTAACGTCCACTAACTGGCTACACTACCTAGGTCACCATACGCCAGGTGATGTTAGCCAATGCACAACTCTCTTTGGTCACAACCCCTCCATACCTCTGTCCTGGGGCCAACTATATACAGAACAGGGATAAATCAGGGTCAATTACACCAGTTCAGTGAGCTGAGAGCTTCCCCATGTGGAGGGAAGGGCCAGCTGCTTTCCAAACCTCTGTGCTGGCAGTGCAAAGAGTCTGGAATGCAAATCAGAATCTGGCCCTTTGTGTCAAGATGACTACATTTATATGTTGGATTTTCTAGGTTCTTAGCAAATGAGTTTGTCAGCAAGGGTGACATTCACACTGTACAAACAAGCCTGCACAATGACCATGCCTCACCTCAGTCCCACCAAAGCTGGATTTCGAAGGTTGAGGTGAGATGTGCGTGGTGCATAGACTTTGCGCAGACCTTCTGCACTGATGGTGAATTTCTCCCCAATTGAACAAACTATCCTTGTGCCATCAAGACGAGTCAATTCGGGGAGGCTGGTTTCCTTTCCATAGCACTGTGGATTTTACAGTTGAGGCGTACAGTCTGGATTTTCAGTCTCGCTCATTCAGAGTTCAATACTGCACACACACATGCACTGGAGTATCTTTACATTGTTGACTTAAATGTGGGTGCTTACAAGAGTCAAGCCATGTACTTATATAAGGTGTTTGTGGGACTTGGCCCTCAGAGAGATGCGGGAGTTCAGGTTTAGTAGCAATGCAGGTTATTTTTGTTACATCTAAACTGAAAACTCACTTCTGCATTCAGAACTGGGGGTACTCTGTTGTCATGTTAAAAAAATATAATTCTGGGATGTTCACATGAAAGTAGCTTTTTAAATCACAGTTGTGCACTCTTCCATGAAATAATTTTCTCAAATGAATTTCCTTTTCTTTAAGCAGGTAAAAATACCCAGAGCTCTTCTACCTATATATCTTTTAATCTACTGCAGTCATTTAACCTAAACCCTCTAACCAGATTAATAATAGAAAATGTGTCATAAGAATTCCTTACGACAGGATGAATTATCATTATTGTTTTGGCATTGAAATTCCTTTCTGTTACCTCAAATTACCCTTCTTTTCAACAGTACACAATACATGAATCACTTCCATAATCCTACATGTTAGTAAAAATCACATCCCAGTACAATAGAAGCATCTGACAAGCTGCATTCTGACAGCACGCTAAAATATCACATTGGTGAAATCCCAGAGACCCTCAGGATCTTTCTCTTTCTTCTTTGTTCATTAATAGAAGTCGCAAGTGAAAACCAAAGGAACAACTGCTCGGAGTCTGTGAGAATCCACCCCAAAACAAGCTCACTTCCACTTGCCAGCTCTCCCCTTAATCCTGACCATTACCGAAATGGCGTCTCTAATTGCACAAGGGCGCTAGACAGACGAACACCATCAGATTTCAATACACAGTTCTTTTGAAATAGCATGATCTAAACATCTGGATTTTGTGCAGACAGGCGAGATAATCTGGCTATGTCCAAAGTTATAGATGTGAGTGTCTATAACAGGCCCCGATTCACCGCTGATGTAAAGCTCCATTGAAGGCATTGGTGTTCTGTTGATTTACACCAGCTGATGATCGCGCCCTCTATTTTTTCAGTGCCTTACTTATTTGGCAAGTACACTGGAAAGGGAGGTATGATCTAGGAGACTGGGCACGACTGAGAACCAAGTTGCTAGGAACGGCTGACATTGAATTCTTGGTCTGATCTTGACCACAATCCATTGTGGTTGTAGGCAAGATCTTTCTGCATCAGTCTCCCCCAAAAGGTGTGAATATTAAATATTTCCTTCCCAAGGATACAGGAGGAATTGCTCTTGAGCGCGCTGAAGCTTATGGCAAAGCTCCCGTTGACTTCTATGATGCAGAATCAGGCCAACGGAGAGGATTAATTAGTGTGTGTAAAACATTTTGAAGACAGGTATCCTACCCGTACTAACAGGTCCAATGTTGTGCACTGCACATGCATTAGATGAATGCAATCCAGCAAGGTACCAATCAAAGAGAGTAGAAGGCACTCAGCACTTCACAGGATCGGGCTCTTTGTTCCGTGACAAGTAAGTCATCATTTGCTGCTCTGAAACTAACATACACACACCTGGATTTAGCCACAGCATAGTGCCTAGCAGAAATAGTACACACCCAGATGATCTGGAACATGCTAGTTAGAAAGGTTACTCAGTCCATTCCCATTATTGTTGTTTTTGTACAGTGATCAAACCAGCTACCCTTTCTCTGATCTTCTGATCCAAAGCAAACAAACACGTCTATTACACCAGTGTTTAGGCAACTTTTTATTGCAACAAACTAGCATTCATCAAAAGTGGCATATTTTTAACGATAATTCTAATGATAACAAGCGATGTATTTTGTGTGCTTTCCAATTATGCATGAGAAAAGTCAGCATAAGTGTCCTCTCTTATCATAATTATCTGTTTCTAATTTCGATGTTGGCTATGACTTGCACTCAGTGATGTAAATGTAAATGTAAATGTTCCTGTCAGATGAAGATTAATTTGATTTAAGCTCTCTTTGTTCTAATTAGATATCCCATTTCTGCTCACTATGCAAGTTTCATTCTAAGCCACATCTGTATTTTATCACAACAATGAAGAAATCCTGGGGTATTTAAAAGGTAACTACAGGATTTCTGCTAGGTCTGTCAGGCACTGTTATGACAGTGCATGCTAGGCCTGTGCCAAATGAATTAATATTTTAGCTGGCTAATTTACAGATTACCGTAATTATTACTTGACTATTAAAACACATGAACTTTTATAAAATGAAATGAGCAACTAAAACCTGTTGCTCTAATTGCTCCCTTTGCTCCTAAAAAAACATGACCTTTATGGGCACAATGAAAATATTGGATGATACCCTATAGGCAGAATAATAGATTAAATAGGGAGAGAAAGATAATTATATCAAAAACTACGACGGAAGAGCACAAATATCTCTCACACTGATATTTTGCTGACTGCCTAGAAGCCAGGTATCTGGGATAGTCTAGAGAGATTTTTGTTGTAAAGGGAATGCATATTGCAGGGCTTCATAAGTAGAATGCATGGTAGGTATACCATGGTTATTATGATTGAGAATGTTGTGACACACACACGTGCTAAAAAATATATGTATATTGATGCATCTGCTTTACTGGGCACTCACGTGACCTGCTTCAAGTAGGAGAAACTCATCCTTGTGCAGAAGAACAACAAAAGGCCTCTGCATACTTAAGCCTCAAATTCTACAGACTGAAAGCCATGGTGAAAATATGCAGCATTTTGGTTGCACCTATAGTGAAAAATGGGACCATAACTCATCACTGATGTCCCCTGATGCAGATCCACCAGCAGTAGCAACAGTAGAAGCTTCAGTGTAGATAGGATGCAGACATCATCTAACTCTGCTTTCGAGAAATACACATATGTCTTTTAAAAATAAATCTTTTAAGTTCTTGCAATCTGAAAGCTGGAGAAGGGTGGATAGACATCAGTGGAGTTCCTCTTGATTTAAGCCCCAATTCAGGAAGGCATCCCTATTCAGGACAGCACTTCAGCACCTGTCTAAACTTGGACTTAAAGTTAAACACATGCTGAAGTATTATCTGAAATAGGGGTGGAATTAAGCATATGCTTAAGCGATTTCCAGAAATGGGACCTTACCGTGGTCTAAATGAGGAGAGAACCAGGCCCTTTTTCTCCTGAGTGAGCTCATCGATGTGAACCTCAAAGATATCCATTGCATCCTGACTGCGAAATCATCTTATTCTAAGGACAATATCGATGAAGCAAGTTTCACATCCTTTGGAAATGTCCAATCGACTTGAGCATTTATCACATAAAGATAGGAAATGTATCCCATATGCCTGCACTCTATTGTTGTTTACAGAATCTCAAGTGAAAGTGAAGAACTGGCAGGAAAAAAGTTACTGTGGCCAGGAATCTTTTGAAAACAAGACCGCTTTATAACATAGAGGCAGTTCAGACTAGTGGATTGAGAATAAGGCTGGAAGCCAGATCTGTCTGGGGTTTTATACTTAGTCTATCACAGAATCATTCTCTGATTTTGCACTGGTCATATGATCTCCCTAAGTCTCAATTTCCCTGTTTATAAAAAGGAGGATACTATACATACTTACCTACCTCGCAGAAGTGTTGTGAGGTTAGTTAGTCAATATTTGTATATTGCTTTGCATATGTAAAGGCTATAGGTGTCAGTACAATGTTAAAAGATGGGAATGCCCGAGATTAACAACAATAAAAATGATTATGGATATAACTGAGTTCCCGCAATACTAACCATTATCCAATAGCTCAATGGTGCAAGATCTCTTTGAATGGTTTTCTCCTGACATTTCTGATCACCTCAGGGAGCAACAACTCAAATAAACAACCTAATGACTTGAGAAATCAAGATTTAGACACTTACCACTCACTGACATTTAGACTTCCAACTTGATCTGTGCCAACTGCTGTCTTAAAGGCTAACTTCTGAGCATGTCAAGGCACCAAGCTGGTGTTTAAATATTTCCAACTGGCTATCGTCTTCAAAGTGTATCTATTGTGCCATCTGACCATTAAGGCCCTGAAAAATTAATGCTGTAAATATTTTGTCCAGGACCCTTTCATTTCATCTTAACATTTCAAAAATGAATAAAAACGAGGAGGGAATCACACACGCACACACACATGCATATGATGTTTTATAACAAACAACATTTCCTCTTTGGTTTTTCCATTTACAAATATTACACTGGTTCACTTACCAAAAGAAAAAATATGCTGCTACAATATCATTGTGACCTCAGTTCAGTATTTCTGGACATGTGAAGTGACCTTCTGTACGTTTTATCTGGAGGAATTTGGCCCAGAGAGGGAGAAATCAAACAACCTGTGATTCAAAGTTGCTGCAGAACCTGTCACCTCTCATCAGCTTGTGATTTAGTGTAACCTAAACAGGAACATCCCTGTTATTTTGTGTAGGAACCAACATGACATTATCCAGAGCTAGGAGGTCATTGGTTTAAATCTCAGCTAATCTGATGTGTCAGACCAAAGGCTCAGATTAGTACATCTTCAGAAAACGGAAACATTCCTCCAAAGTTTAATATCATAATTAGCTATGGACAAAGGACACAATTACATCCAAATAAATAAGTCTTTAACAACAGAAGATGATTGGTCAAATTCGCTGCATGTGTAAATTTATGGTACTGCATTGATGTGAATACAGCAGTGCTTTCACCAGTGGGGAAATTAGGCTACAAATAACAAATGTTAACAACGATCAAGATTAGGTGGATTGATCATCACTGAGGTGATCCATTTGATGTGTGCGCATACATGAGTGTGCACATATATATCACAATACACTGCAGCAGTACTTCATCAAAAACAACAGGCTTTTTTGGACAATAAACTGCACATAATAGGCACCGCAACAATAATTTTGGAGTAGGGGAATTTTGTCCATTAATTTGGTTTGAACTACTCTGTTAAAAATATTCAGGAGCTTACTCTCATGGGACTGGTATTTTTCAGAATGCAGACTTCAGCAGAGACAAAGGGGATACTTGTTTCTCTTACCCACAAAAGCCATGTACAAATATTCCTAAAAAAAAGAAATATTTGTACTCAAACATGCTGGAGCACACATCAGTTTGCAGGTGAACAATGTCAGGGTTGGAAGGGACCTCAGGAGGTCATCTAGTCCAACCCACTGCTCAAAGGAGGACAAATCCCAACATTGCCCCCTCAAGGATTGAGCTCACAACCCTAGGCTTAGCAGGCCAATACTGAGTTATCTGGCTGCTTAGTTAGTGAGCATGCAACAGCACCAAATCCTATGCAGGAACTTTGTGTGAAATGTCATAATATTGCAGAGATCTGGCCTTCCTCCAATTGCTCATTATATTCAAAGAGCAGCATTGCGTGCTCTTCTGCCATGTCACCAGGGATGGACAAAAACACCCCCAGCACCCTGTGTTCTCAAACTCTCCATTGACCATGAAGGGGTACATGCTCTGACTCCATCTGGTGCCACCTGGGGGGGGGCTTCCCAGGGATTCGCAGGATTGAGGCAAATCTGGGAACTTGACAACATCATGCCTTGTGCAACGGGATCAACTGTAGTCACTCTGGCTGTCTCAATGGTCCTCAGTAGACTATACATGTTTGATGATGATGGGTACACATACTGAAGCAGTGATTAACTAGCAGAACACATGAGCAATACCGATGCACCATGTATTTTCAGATATTGATCTTAAATTGGGACATCTTTGTAGCTTTAAGAAGGCAACATGCAGAGAAAATAATAGGAACAAGCATTCCTCCTAGCTCCTGCTAAAGATCTAAGCCTGCAAGTGGGTGTCCATCACAGCAGATGGTCTCCTGGATCAAGGAAAGCACTTCAACATGTGCTTAATTCATCCCTAGTCTGGAAAGCCCATAAACATGATCTTCCATGCTCTCCTGAATAGAGGTACTTTCCCGAATTGTGGCCCCAGGTCCTGATTTGACAAGTACTTAAGGATGTGCCTAACTTTAAACACTAGTCCCATTGACTTCAATTAAACTACTCCCATGCTTAAAGGTAAGCATGTGCTCAAGTGCTTTGCTGTATTGAGACCTACATTTATTTTATTTTATTACATTATTTACTTTAGTTTAGTTTATCCTTCTGAGAACATGAATAAATAACTTTGAAATCATAAAATTCAGCAAATATTTCAGTTGTGTTACACAATTTAAAGTGAAATCTAGGAAATTCACAGAATCCTTTGTGGATCCCACCAAAATAGAACTGTAGCTGCTGTACACAGATAGAGGGCTTTAATTTCATTTCAAACCACTGTGCTACTTATCCTGAAATTATACACAGGCCCAGATTTTAATCTCAGTTACATGGGCATAATTCCAGAGTATTCTATTCAATTCAATGGATTTGGACCAGAGCAACTGAAATCTGAAGCAGGCCCACAGTGTTGACATATGGCCCCAATATCCTACAGACATTTTGGGGAAAAGAAAAATAAAACAAAATGAAAAAGCACAATTTTGGACTAAGGAAGGCTGAGGCCTTTTGAATGACCTCAGATGTATTGTCCTGTTCTGTAACGATGCCTACTGCTCCAGAACTACATGGAGTTGCTTTTTAAATCCATTCTTCTCATTTGCATCAAAGGTCTACTCTGGTGATTTATAACTACAAAACATTTACCCTGTAGAGCAGTGGTTCTCAAACTAGGGAAAGCCCCTGGCGGGCTGGGCTGGTTTGTTTACCTGCCGTGTCTGCAGGTTTGGCCAATCACGGCTCCCACTGGCCGTGGGTCGCTGCTCCAGGCCAATGGGGGCTGCAGGAAGCAGCGTGGGCCAAGGGACTTGCTGGCCACCCTTCCCACAGCCCCCATTGGCCTGGAGCTGCGAACCGCGGCCAGTGGGAGCCGTGATCGCCCGAACCTGCAGATGCGGCAGGTAAACAAACTGGCCTGGACCACCAGGGGCTTTCTCTGAACAAGTGGCGGACCGGCTTTGAGAAGCAAAGTTCTAGAGAATTTAAAGTAGCATTACCTTGAGGAAGCTCTTTTGGTAAAACAAGAAATAAATGACCTCTTTTATGACTCCCTCCTTCCCACCCTCCTCCCAAATAAAAGCAAATTATACATAATATGAAAAATGTAGAAATGAGTGAATTTTGTGGATTTCCTACTCATTAAATCCTTCTTCCTCCAAGAGCAAAAAGGGACATCACCACCATTTCCCCGAGGTAGGCACAAGCCAAGAAGGATGGTGGGGTCACTAATTCCCTGAGTTCCTCCATCTCTTCCTTCGTGAATAAAGAGAGAGACTGCTTCGCAGGTAAATCGGTGACAGGACAATTGTTCTCAAGATGAATGGTATTAACTGCAGCATGATGCAAGGAAGAAAAAGTGGATTTTAATGCTGTTGAAAATTACGGTCTTAAGAAATGTAGTGGATGACTAAAAGTCCTCTATTCAATGAAGAAATCATTGAGAAGTTCTTGGCAGGATGTCAAAAGACACATTTAAGAGGACAATTAAAACAGTATAATGCAAACACTATAATTAGAACCATATCTGGTTGAGCAACATACTGTTTTTCTTCCAAGCTGTTAACAGAAAAAAAACACGAATTGTTGCCATCGTTCGTTAGGGTATTTACCAGATAATGCAGCTTTAGCATAAAGATGAATATTTCTACCACAAAGGTTATGTGAAAAAATTGCAAATGCCCCAGAAAGTCTCGACTCTTTGTACATTATTTCATCCAGACAGCTACCTAACAGGGATCTCCCATTCCAATTATGTGAACCTGGTATTGCTTTTCTTAAGGGGCCAGAGTCTCATCTGGTATAAATCGGCAGAGCTCCATTGAAGCCAATAGATTTAAACTGATTTACAGCAGCCAAATACCAGGTTCAGAATTGAAGTGGGGTTTGGGAAACTTGCCAGAAGTGTGACAGTGAGTCCAATATTCATCTACAGACAGTAAAATGAACATCAACATCACACATTAGGATGTGCAACTCTTTATTTGGGTGCATAAATGTCCTGTTTACATAGCCAAATATAAACGTTTAAGGTCATATTAAAGGCCTTTTGTTTGAAAACTCGGGATCTGTGTGTGTGTGTGTGTGTGTGTGGCAGGGAATATAGAGGGATTTCTAAAAATAGAGGCCGTAGAGGCAGGGAAATGGGGGAAAAAAGTCCCCAAAAGTTCACAAATCCCCATTTACTTGGATACGCTGCAAATGTTGAGAAAGAACTTACATTAAGCAGGAAGAAACACGAAGAAAACATTTAAAAGCAAACACAAGTTACAATAGACACAAGCCTCTGTATTTCTTCTGCAACCACTAGAGCCCCAATCCAGCAGAGTGCTTGAAGTGGAGCATGTGCTTGAGAGCTCTACTGAATCACAGCCGAGAATGTGTTTGTTCTGATGGGAGCTTTCTGCCTCCAAACCTGGCTTCTCCAATAAAATCATATTCCTCTGTTATGGCATCAGAGGAACTAGCACTGATGCAGAATGGAATTAGTCACCTGCGTAGTGTAACGTCAGGGAAATAACTGTGATGCTGCAAAGCATTTTCTGCTCTCAATTACGTTGCTGCAAATCGGGGGCAACTCCGTTGACCTCAGTGGCGTAACTCGCACTACACCAATATACAGGAAAAGTAGCTGACGATGCTCTGTGGTCATTGCCGGTTAAAGCAGGATGAGATGTTTACACACTGGAATGTATCAAGCACCTTCAGAAGTCTTGGAGCCATTCAAGCATTCAGGGGCATAACTAATGGGGGGGAGGGGTTTCAATGCATTGAATAGGCTGCATTTCCTAAAGATTCCAAAACTGGATTTGGATAATCACCTAAAGAAAGCCTGTTGCCACCAAGGGAGTCTGTTTTACAGGGAAAAGGGCGAGGCTGAGTTTGATTAACTTCATTTTAGTATATAATAATTGTACAGTATGCATCTTCTTTTGCAGCTAGCGCATTAGTATCAGCTGCTGAAATGAGAGAGTCACCAGTTTGTTGGGTGTCAGAACTGACAGCATCAGGAACAACAATATGGATGGAAGAAGTAAAAGTCCATTTTCTATCCAGTGCCCAGGAATCCTGTAGTTCAGCTACACCACGCAGCCTCAGAAGCTGCCTCTTTGCTGAAATACGTAGTTACATGCTACAAAGTGAAGACAAAGTTCTGATAAGCTTCCCTACATTGTGTTTTTTCCCATTGAATTTAACCCGAATGCCTAATCTAGCGAGGATCTCCTAATATAGAGTTATATTTCCACCATCCAGTGGCACCACTGCTGTACAGGTATATGGAGAGGAATACATGAGTGTTATATGTAAATTCCAGTGCCACAGAGAATCACAAATGTTCAACATAGTGATTATAATGTGCGTGATGCAAACTCCAACAGAGAAAAACTACACATATACAAGTCTTCTGCTGGAGAACAGAGAGTGAGTACAGCATTTAAATTTAAACCACTTTGGGATTTCACCTCCCCCACTTCCACCCCAACTCCTTCAGATAAATTCTACGGTGTTTTTTTCATTTCCTTATTGACCTTGATTAGCCTAGATGATATAGGGGCTTTTCCAAGACCAAGAAAGTAGTTGTTATTCTCAGCAGTGAAGCATTGTGAAATTAACAATCTACTAAAATTACATCCTCAACACAAATAGCACTATCCTGCAACGCTACCTACAAAGAAAGCAAATACTAGATTTGACAGATACTTTCGCCATTGTGCTGCATAAGCATCTATTATCACTGGTCGTGTATGGGTTAAATACACACGAAACATAATAGAAATACGATAACTTTCTTGGTATACGACAGACAATTTTAGTTAGGACAAAAAAAAATTAATGTAGATCAAATTTGCAAAGGTCAGCAAGTAATTGTTAACCTTGGGGATAAGGGGAGGGAAATCAGTACTTTTCCCAACAGCACTTAGAACTGCTTGTAAATCATATTCATATTCATACACTTAAGCATTAATTTACATACTTAATTTCTGACAGGTTGACAACTGCAGTCCTTCTGTCCTCTCAGTGTAAAGTGAGAAGTCAATTGTTATTCAGTGTATCAGTTACAGTGGTAGTGCCACTAACTATATTTTATATAATGTGCTATCTGCAGTAAAGCAGATAAGAATTTGATTTAACATCCAATTAAAAGCCGTCATTGAAAAATTACTTCAAATAAGCCTTTTATTTTCTTTAATCAGTGTTCAATTCAAGCCTTCCTTGGACCTACTGAACCAAGCATCAGGACTCATGAATTTTGATTAAAAAATTTGAGCCCATTTCTAACTTAAGCAGATTTTTTTTGTTGCACTGTTTGATAGAAATTTAATAAATCTATGAATCCTTGCCAGCATCATTTATCATCTTTTTTTCCGCAAGACTGGCCTATTATGCCACGGCAGTAAATTATGAGGAAGCCAGCAAACCAAAACTTTTCAGTCCGATACTGAAGAAGAGATATAATCACTTGCATTGAACCATATAATTATAGTAGAATATGAATCTCTGAAACATTAGGTCCTGTTTTGAATATGTAATGCCCATGCATTGAGAGCCTACAAAGATTTCTAGCTGATCTAATATAGCTCAGTTTAGCATCATATTGAACAATTTGTTGTTAATGAAAATGACAGCAAAAGTCATAAACAACATGCTGGGAATCTCAGTAAGAATTATGAGGGAAATTTTCCTGTATTTGGAAATACAAATCACAAAACCAAATACTCAGTTTTTAGGGTTTTAATTCAGCTGTGTTTATTCCAAATGAGTTTGGAAAACGTAACTTTAAGCCTGTGTATTTAGTTGTGCCTGTGTGTTTAAAACTGAAACCAAGCCACACCATTAATTCTTTTCACCGAAAATGTGGAGGAAAAGTGGGACTTCAGAAAACCCTGGCGCAAATGCATATGCATTCCTACGTGGGATTTTGATGCCTCTCAGTCTAATGGGTTTTTTGCACTTTTGTACCCCTACTTTTTTGTACATGTGTATCTGCTATTTAAAGTAAAGTGATTCATGTGCATGGCATCGAGGGACGAATGATAATGCTATGAGTTAGCAATCACGCCATATTTTTCATCCAAGCGCCTAAAAGTGCCTGCCAAACATTAATGGCTAGAAAGGGATATCTGACTCAGATTGAACAGCATATAACACTCCTGAGTAGTCCCAGTGATGTAGGAACTCAGTCTGGTCTACACAGAGAGTTGTTCTAGAGTAGCTATTAAGTCTATGGCTACGTCTTCACTATCGGCCGTATCGGCGGGTAGTAATCGATTTCTCGGATATATCGAGTCTCATCTAGACACGATATATTGATCTCCGAACGTGCTCCTGTCGACTCTGGAACTCCACCATCGCGAACGGTGGTAGCGGAGTCGACAGGGGGAGTCGCGAACATCGATCCCGCGCCTTGAGGACGGTAGGTAAATCGATCTAAGATACTTCGACTTCAGCTACATTATTCATGTAGCTGAAGTTGCATATCTTAGATCGATCCTCTCCCTTAGTGTAGACCAGCCCTATATGTGGACGTTCTTATTTCAGAATAGTGAATCTGCTTTAAATTCACAGTCTACCTTATTCATTGGTAGAGAAGCATTTATACTCATTTCCTGGGTAGGTAGACAGAGGCAGAACAAAGTGAAAGACCAAGTTGAAATCTAAGTGTGTTTTTTGAGATGTCCAGCCCCGTTTTGTCCATATAATCATCTGAACTTTGGGGTGCTAAATCACACAGAGCCACTGATCTTTCTGAGGTTCACCCATCAGATGGTTAGAACAGAAGCCCTGAAATCAGGACTTCTGGGTATTCTTGGTTTTGTCAATGACTTGGGTGGCTCGGGGCAAATTTATCTGGGCCCAGTTATGATCTGTTATCCTGGTGTAAATCCAGAGTAACTCCACTGAAATCAGTGAGACAGGAGCTTGCCATGTGTAAACAATGACCAGACATAGAAACACATTGGGAAACCCAGTGGAAGATGTTTTGTTTGTTTTATTTTGTGTTTCAATAATGGGTTATTGAGAGCCATTTCACTAGCATGGGGCAGTGTTTTGGGACTTCATGGAAGAAATGGGTTTTAGGAAGAGACTTGATTTTGTAACTCATGTTATCTTCTTATTTTCCCTTCAAACCACCATGGAACCTGCGTGTGTCAATGCAGGGAAGTGATGACAAAGTATTAATTTCAAAAAGGGTTTGAAAAAGAAAGGTTAGGCTGTAGCCATAAGAAAATTAAGTACCATCATACAAACAAGGATGGATATTCAAAGGAGGAAAACAGAATTTTAAATGAAAAAGCCTGTCAAGTATTCCAGAATTAATTAAGAATAGATCTAAAGTAGATGAATATTCTTCTTGAGTGGCTGTAGTATCATCAAACTCTTGCTAATAATGCAGCCATTTCTACTGACACTTTAGCTGCTCCTAAAGATGAATATTTCTTATATTACAGTTGCTTTATCTTTCTTTAATTGACAAGTTATGTTGTGATAATGTATGTATGCATTTTTTTCCTTTTTAATAATGCATTACACCATAAAAGACTTAGTTAATATCTATAGGCTCTCTTTACCCCTGAAACATCTCAAGGCAACTGAGATTCAGGCAAGCAAAAGGTATCCATGTTATAGTTGGTGTCAAAGGACTTTACTCTGGTCACCATTTACAGTAGAACTCATATCTTATGAATTGATTTCAGATCGAGTAATTCACAAAATCAAAAAAATCATAAAACTGAACATCTCAAAAATCACCGTAGGTATGGTGCACTGCACAGCAACTTTTGCATCATACTGTCGCTTCTTCTTGTCCTTCAAACCACTGATGCCCTGAAGGGAGCAAATGTGAAAGGATGTCAACTGGTTCTTCATTGACTTCACTTTTGCTATGTTTTTTTTTTTTCTGTTGGGAAAAATTGTTTGTATAATTGCTTGTTTCTACGATAGAGGTTCGACTGCATATTCTTGGACAGACAAATACATGGGTAGTTGGTGGCAGAGTCATCATTTCCTGGGTTCTTTGGACACAGCTGATTTACTCTTCTCAAATTCAGGCATGGTGCATGCATACACAGGATAATCAGGTCTAACATACGTATGGATTCCTGACCCTTATGCAGCCCACCTGGTACCCAGCTGGAAAATGACTATTGTTTTACACCACTTCCTGATTCCTCTCCATGAGGCAGCACAAGATATGAAGCACCTCAATCCTTCATAAAAGGACAGTAGATTACTACTTGCAACATTACAAATTACACTATATCTGTTCAGGAAGGCCTTCAGTAGCTGAGTAGCAGAAAGCAGCCAATCAGCAGTGCAGTCTTTAGTATTTGAAGAGCTTTTTAAACTAAAAATAATGTAAATTGCATTTCCATTGATCTGCTTGATGTAGAAAAAGCATTTTGTTTTATTTAATAAGTATGGTAAATGAATAGAAAATTTTCCTCTGTACCTATAAAATTATCTAACCAATTATCCACTAGTGCATGCAAGGTTTTGTCTAACAACATTAAAATTGCTCATGTTGGGCATTTTGCATCAGACCCAGAAGAGGCTCCATTTGGAAGAGCTCCATGACCTAGATGAGTTTTCTGTTGAGTAGCTCAGCAGAATACAGGCAACAGAACCATGGCTTCATGTGGTTCAGAAAACTATGGATCTTTTCTTCTGAATAGTACCTCGGCCATTTTAAAACATCTGCAATAGCTATTATTCATGGTATGGAGGGGGAAAAAATTCTCCAGGTGTTACATCTCTGCTGAATCTTTTGATTTCCATCGACTGCCCCCATGATGTTTCTGTAGGACACTAAATGGATTCCATTATTCAGAATGGAATAACATCTGCTTGACAAACATTGTTACTCCTTGGGAAGCACCTCATTCAAGCAGCAGCTCCCTTTATAACATTACAATTCAGGACACTTCATTTTTATACAGCATCCATAAGACAGAGTATCACAAATATATTAGAGTGACAGAGAGAGTCATCTGTAAGCGAAGGAGAAAAAGTGAGATTTAGAGAGAGGATGTCTCTCTCACTAGCTCAGTGAGGCGCAGAGATCACAGTCCAGAGAGATGGGGCAGTCTGAGTGAAAGAATGTCTCCCCTCACTGCACCAACACAACCAGGAAAATAGTCACAGGGAGTTAGCCAAAGTTGGAAAAAGGGAATGAGCATGTGGACATGAGGTCAGCAGCATAGAATGAGTCCAAAGAAGTCAATTCTGAATTTCATTTAGATATGTGTAGAAAGCCCAGAAAGAAGAATTATATAGTCCTACTTTGCTGCACCAAGAGAGATCTATTCACAGCAGTTAAATTTCAAGATTAGCTATCCCATCTCTTATGAGCATACATATGGTACAAAGTACCAACACTAAGCAATTATTAAAATAACGTTCTTTTACATTGCTCATTCATCAATACTGTATTTAGCTAGTGGAAGACAGCTCAGTGATCCAAGGATCAGGTGGGACTTAACTTAGTAGCTTATGTGCTAATGTGACTTTAGTCTAAATGTTGACTGGAGTACACATTATTACTTGTTTCAATATGGTCAATTTTTTACCAGTTTTAAAAAAAAAAGATGCATGAGAACAAGAACACCCTAGTTTGCTTTGGACTTGAAAATCTGTTTCTTTTCACCAAGATCATTACCAATTTCAGAATCACCTGACAGGATGCCAAAAATGTGTGAATAATAAGTGAAATATGCAAGCCTGCAAATTGTTGCAGGTGCATAATTGTTAGCTTTATAGTTTCTTTGAGTAACAAGAGAACTGAATATCAAAATTTCAGTATACTCATGCTGGCCCTAAACCTATAAGTTGTTCAGCACCTTTTAGAAGATTTGGCACTATAGAGATGCAGAAATTACAAAAGAAAGCATATATTCATCTGTACGGATGTCCTCAGAACAGATCGGTGTAATAGATAACAACCTAAGGAATTATTTATAGTGCCTCTGGTGAATAACTATTTTACCAGATCCAGTGTAAATTTTGGACTTGTGATAAGATCTACGTAATGCTTTTACATACAGATTCTGTGTGATCTTGATTTACAGACTTTGTACATATTTGTGTAACCATTATATGGCTCATGTGTTTAATATTATCTACACCTTCACCTAATGTGCCAGATGACATAACCTGTAGCTTTTAAAGACATCGTGACATTTAAGGTCTATTTCCACAGCTATTAAAAACAGTTTAGAGGCACATAAAATAGAAATATATTTATATTGTTAAAAAAAGCCTTTCCAACTTAATGTTTTTAAAATTTGAGTCTATGTTCCCATGCCTATTCTTACGGGTTTTGATTGTTGAAAGGGAGAATAATAAGTATTTTACTCAGCATTTCCCAATGTTCATAGCAGGAAAAGAAAAGCAGAAGACTTAGCCTTTTGCAAACCACGGCACTGGTGTAACAAAAAGTGCTATCTTTAGCAACCATCTTTATATTTTGCGTGACTCTAAATTCAGTTTGGGGGGAAAAACAATTTTAGAAGCCACATGAATACCTACAAATAAAAAACAATTTTTATTTCTGCTTCTATTTAAATGCCCAATAAAAGTTTTTTACCTTTCATTGATTATAACTGAATATTTATAGTTCAACATTACAATTGTGTTTGGAGCAACAGTAAATAAGATTCCTGAGGTGCCTTAGAAAAATGACAACTGAGATAAATAAGAATTTACACTTGGAGGAAAAGCAGCAAAGAATCCTGTGGCACCTTACAGACTAACATACATTGTGGAGCATGAGCTTTCGTGGGTGAATACCCACTTCATCAAATGCATGGAGGAAATAACCCTACCCAGTGAACACATACCCAGTCCAATCAATAAAAGTTGAGCAAGAAGCATTAAACCTTCTGAACAAACTCTTATTGGCTGATCATACCTGGAAGGCATGTGCTTTTTCCTGGATGTAATACACACAATTGTGAATAAACTTTACATAGCCCAGTTTCATGCTGAATAAAATGGCGGATTCAGAATATGGAATAAACAGAAACTACGGAAAGTCTCTTACTGAAAGTATGATCTATGCATTAGGCCTACAAAGATTTTAGACTCAGCGGCTCTCTCTCTGTGGAGACAATTTCTGACTGTCCTAAATGCTACACAGCATGGCAAAATAGATACCTCAGTTAAATAAGCCTTGATTTTTCTTCTTATTTTGATTCCTTAACATAGCCCATCATATATTACTTACAGTGTTTGATTTTTCTCTGGTTTTATTTATATATTGTTTGCACTCAGGTTTCAACACATTTTAAATGGAAAGTCCATTTATTAGTTGCAGCTCTTCCTATTGTATTGTAAATGAAATTAGCCAATAGTTTTGATGGGTTTCCCTTTCTTTTAGTCCCCTTTTCTAAGAGTTCATAGTAGCATTTTTTTTCCAGGTAATACTACTGGAAATAGCTCATATTAGAAAATCCTAATTGTAAGGGATTGGAACATTTTTAAATAAAAATTATAATCTGGTATTTAGTTCTCCTGGAAACAGTTTCTTCCCTCCACCCCAACCCGGGTTACACTGTGTCTCTACACAACTAGGTGGAGGGTTGTCCCAAAACAAATTCATATTTTGTTAGCCATACTGTCAAATTAGAACATTTTTAGTGCTTGGTAAGACAGAAAGCCACAATTTCCCAGCATTAATTACATCCACTGGTGGCAGCGTGTGTGCACACTCGGATATATTTAAAAGAAGGCAGCTCTCCCACAAACAAACAAAACAGCAGCCAAAAAAATAAAACATTTGTAATTATATGAGGAATAATCTAGTTTTATGAATCTATGAAATTTTTGCTCATCTGCATTTTCTTTTAAAGTTCACAGAAATGGAAAGTGACAACAGTATGTCTTCTCCATGAATTAAAAGCACAGGGAAAAAACAAAACAATACCATTCAGTGTAACTGCCAGCAGTCACAGCGCACCAACGGCCTAAAACATTGCCAAGATCACCTTTATATCAACTAGCCTTCATGCTCAAACCTGTATAGAGAGACGTGGAAGGAAAGTGAAGTAAATAAATTAATAGCACAGGCATGACATGTTTTAATTTAGGTTCAAGGGATGCATAGGAATGTGTTAGAGATAGGGTGATATAGGCCACACTTCCAAAACCTAAAGAGGTGTGTTTGTTTTTAAGTATCTGTCCCCTTGCAAGGAGGAGTCTTATGTGAGGGCTTTATTGATCCTGCTCTTCTGTTTTCTTTTCAGTTTGGTTTCATTTGAGCCTGTTGCTTCTTTAATAACACCCTGGATGACAGACAGGCCCCTTCACTGAGGTCAGCCAGGTGGAGCTTATATATACCAGGCATGCCTCTGCCTGTTTAGTGAAGATATGCAGTGGGGCTTGTTTGCATTCAGTGACAGGCCTAGGATATTTGACAAGGAGTATATCAAAACTTCCATTTGGATAAGATCAACAGAGTCCGCTGGGAGATTGCAATAGCAGCTGGTCTCTGGGGTCTGAGGGATATCAGTGATGTGCAGGTAGAAGAGTGTTTCTTGAATATACAGCTTTTGCTGGCTGACCTCACTCTAGCTGCCTGTCAGTCAGCAAGTCAGAAAGCCCGGGTCCCCATGGAAGAATTCCCTGGGGAATCTCTGAATGTACTCACCGGCGTTCCCCTGCTGTTTAAAACACTGGCCTGCTGCAGTAAGACACATCTAGGGAGCTACAGTTAGCACCTAACATGAATTTCATCTCCACAGGGATTTCCCTTTTTAACCTCCTGCATTGTGGGTGGGTCCTACCACCAGACTATGAGCAGACTTTCCAGAAAACACCAATGAGATAGCGAACATGGAATTTATTGTACAGCATTTATTAAGCCCTATGCAATATTTTTACTATAGGATAAATCCTGAATTCCTTACTCATGCCTTATGTTGTCTGCATAACAGGATTTGGCCTTATGTTTGTATATTTTGTACTATCAATGCTTCAGGACAAACTCAGATGAAAGACATCTGCAATCTTTTCAGTGACAAAATGCTAGTATAACAGGGTTCTCTCTGTGCAGAACAATTTGTAAATGTCTCATTAAAATGTACTTTTTGTTTCTTCCCTTTTCACCTTAAAGCAGCTCATCTGCTTCCTAGCTCTCTGTTTCCTGGGAGAAAATGTCATACTGCAGAGTATTAAGTCAGTCACTATAAATAAACTCCTTTCTTAAAAAAAGAAAAAGATTCTTACCTGCATTATTCTGGCCCATCTTATGGGTAGAGAAATCAGCTGGAAATATACACATTCAAAAACTAGCTGTCAAATTTTGTTTATTTAGGAATTAACGCTTTTACAGTGATATTCACGACACAGCTATTGGCTAGGCTTGTTTGTATGGCAAGCCAATTCAATACTTTAGTTTATATTCCATAATTACTTGCATAGATTAAAAAATGCATGAAAGTAGGTACAATGAACATTAAATCTATTTGAAAACAATTAAAAAGAGAGAAATGAACTCGACTGTAATATGCTCAAAAAGGAGGAATAAAAGATTTATGAAGGCGAAGAATACAATGAACATATAAATGTTGGGTTTTGTATGTCCATTAATGTAATTACATGATTTCACATTTTTGCCCCATGTTGTCATTTAACTTTAGTGTTTATATAAATATATAATATTTTACTTATGTATAGGCAACATATTGATTTTTATGGGGCTGTATTACATGATAGGTAAGAAGTACGTTTTTACATGAAAGTTATACCGAGAAGTAGAGCATTAGAAAGTCAGATGCAAGACTGTTCTTGTCCATTGAATAATACTTTTTGTGTACAACAAATTGATCCAGGAAAGAGAGCACAGCTTTAGCCAATCGAAATTTGACTGTTCTCCTATGGAACTTCCTCTCTTCCTCTTCCCATTACAACTCTTTGTAGCTTCTGATTGCCCAAGAATATTTGAAGCTGTAACTCAGTAAGACTGAAATGAGCCGTAAAGTTTGGATACAACTCTCAAAGTTGGAAGGTGTTTGAACCCAGGGTTTTGGCTCAGACCGGTCTTTAATTTGAAGTAGCATCTGCCTGGCTGTGCACGTACTGGCCATAAGAATTACGACGCCGAGTGCTGTAAGAAATGCTTCCCCTGGAGAGGAAGAGAAGTCACACAGGAAGTGCACATGAAGGGAAGCTGGAAGAAGGAAGTATACAGGCAGAATACGTCTCCCATTGTCTCTTGGGGCTTTGAAGCTCTTAGTCACAAAGGGGGATGTGAAGAAACTATGTTTCTGAGTCCCTGGCTCACAAATGTGCCCTGAAGATTAAGTCACTTAATATTTCAAAATTTCTCCCATTTTGTCAGATATATTATACACTCATATATGTTAGAATTGTACAGGGAGCACACTTTTTCTCTGTATACATTATAATAAATATCATATTTTGTATTATGGTAGCATCAAGAGGCAGGCCCCAACCAAGATCAGGAGTCCATTGTGCTATACATATTTTGGCTGATGCACTGGGAATTGAACTGCGGACCTCTGAAGCTGCTACAGCTTGTGCTAACGAGCCAAGGCTCTGTAGCGAGGAACTGTAACAATTTGTGTCCTCTTCAGAGGAGGGTCTTGTAACACACGCTCACTATACATACATACAGTAAGAGATGATCCATGTCCCAGGGAGCTTACATTCTAAATAGACAAGACAGGCTAATGAAAATAGCCATATATACTCACTCTGGCCTTAGGAATGGATCTGTTCACTACTTTCTGTTGTGATTCTAGATATAGTTAATCCTACAGAATAAGTACAGTTCACATGGAAATAATTGACTTTATAGCAGTTCAGATCGTCCTGCCCACTTATGAAAGGGGAGAATCCACCTGAGGTAGAACCACCTGAAGGCACAGAAATGGGTTATGACACCTTCAAGGTATTGTTCCCCACACACATCTCTGCCCTGGGATCCTGCAGAACCCTCTGCACAAGTGCACTGCAGGGATCAGGTTCTGTCAGGGCTTTGGAGGGGGATCAGGGGCGGAGCATCTGTGTGGCAATTTCATCAGATGGTAATGCTGCATCAAAAAGCACCAACTCCTATAGAGTCCACTGTGTGCCTGTTGCTCCGCTGTCATAGGGGATTCAGACAATGGCAGTGTGATTCCTGCTAGACCTCCTGGGGACTGAAGCTGAGGGAATAGCAAGACATCCTACTTCAGTACACTAGGGTTCCCTTCATCACTGATCCCCAAGTTCTGTGGGGATGGAAACGGTTCCCTGTCCTTTCAATGAGACCCAAAACTCTTCCCACCCAAAACAATTGCCAGGCAACCTGATTTCTGGCTCCTCTGCCCCCTTGTTGCTGGATAGGGTGACATAGCCCTTTCTATTTTACCGAGTGACATTCTATGTCCTGTGCAGAACAATAGATACCAGGATCCCCTTGGCTTCTTTGGGCCACAGTTTCAAAGGTATTTAGGTGCCTAAAGGTGCAAATAGGTGCCAAGAAGGATTTCCCCTAGAAACAGTGGGAAACAGTCCCTAACTCCCATCTAGGTGCTTCGGAAAATCTCTTTTGACATCTATTTGCATCTTTAGGCACCCAAATTCCTACGAAACTCTGGATCTTCTGGCCTAAAGGTTTATGAATCCATCACTCAAAACAGACAGACATTTTATACTGGCATTTGTGCATTTTATGTTAATTGAAATCTAATTCTTTCTAAAACCTATCTGTGTATTTGAACAGGTTTGGAGGAGGCAGAAAACAAGTGGCTTATTAGCTGCTGTTAGGAACATTTCACAATAGGATCTGCATTTTTCTAGAATTTGGTCATTAAAGTATGCACTAATGTGACCACAACATTTTTAAACAGCTGGCACATGAGGCTGAAAAAATAATTAGTTTTCAATAAAAGTTGCTTTTTATTACCCAGGCAAAGTTCTCCAGTGACTTTTAAGGATCTGCCAAGTGAAATTTGAAAATGAAAATAGAGTCTCCACGCTGGCTGGTCGCCAAGCTGAATGAAACACGAATACTCTCATTTGTGCCAAGAATTAGACATGCTGCACTGAGGCAAAGTGGTTAAGTATCTCCCCAGGTTTAACGTTACATAAAACAGTGCATCTGCCCTGGAAAAGGTTGCACTCTGGGGCCCCATTGTTGTGGCGTTCACTGGTTTTATCCTTTCTCTCCCAGCAGTCAGGAAATGAAAAAGTTGTTCAGAAGTCATCGGAAATATTTCTCTATCCGGAGCTGGGGCTCTAGGTAGCAAAGCCAAAACACACCTCTACCTCGATATAACTCTGTTCTCAGGAGCCAAAAAATCTTACTGCGTTATAGTTGAAACCACGTTATATCGAACTTCCGCAGCCCCGCCCCCTCCGGAGCACTGCTTTACTGCATTCTATCTGAATTCATGTTCTATCAGGTTGCATTATATCGGGGTAGAGGTGTATTTGGTTTTAACTGTTATCTGATCAGAAAAAAATGGATAGCAAATAGAATATTGCAAGTAATTTGCACTTTCAAAGAAGAGTGACCCAAATGTCACACCTAGCGGCTAGGGTGCAACAACAGGCATGCAACACTTCCAACCACCACCAGCATCACCCAGCAGCCACACCACACGTAGAGGAAATGTCAACAGGGGTTTTGCTCTAGGAGCAGCTGTAGGATTCAGCCTCAACTGTGGCATTTCTCTACTTTGTTGACAAAAATGGTGCTCGAGAGACAATTTCACTTCATGTTATCACGCCTATAAACCTCACAGCTGCAAGCACCCATGGATGAAGTTTTACAGCTGTATCCGAAAATGAACTTAAGGTACCTGCCGATGAGATAATTTGTTTCTGTGGCTCTTCCCATTATTATTATACCTCTTAATTTCCTTCACACATATACTATTTTAAAAAACAATGGAATCAATTTGCATAAATTATTGACCCTAACAAAGGAGAAGAATTCCACTGGCCAGAAAACTGAACATAGACTGTACACGCTTTGGGGCAGGGACTCTTTTTGTTCTGTCTTTGTACAGCATCTGGCACAGTGGGGGCCTGGTTCCTGACTGAGGCTCCTATATGCCACGATAATACAAAATCATAATACAGTTTTGTCTAGGATATTTTCAACAGTGTGGGTTTATGACAGTAGAGAAAGATACTATCAAAACCTCAAAATGTCCCAGCAGCCTTAACCCTGTTCAAGACCCCACAAAAGGCAGGCTGCGAAAAGTTTGGAAAGCAAAGCTTCCCTCCTGTTTTTCAGTTTATCTCCACTGATTAATATACAGATCACTCATTCAAAAGGATGTCATTCTGCAGTCATGAGCATTTGGAGCTCCCAAGTTTGACGGTGGAATTATAATGTGGAGTACTGGCAACTGAGTACTTATCTGAAACCACCAAACACATTCTGCTCAGGACTACAATTCAAGCCAGGATCTTGAAGGTACTTTGGCCCATTCCACTTCACAGCTGCTGCAAGGGTTATTTTTATAGTGCAATTTGTCTTCTGATTTACTATTATTGTTAAATGGATTCTAAAATTTGCTAAACATTTTTGTTTGAAGTTGAAGACAAAACATCTCCATTAGCGAAGGCTGGGTCTAATAAAATGGAAAATAGTGCCCCCTCAAACCTACTCGCTATTAAGAGTTAGGTAATCCTGGTAAACTAATTCCAAGTACAGAGAAAAGGAGACAGACTTTTATTTCATGCTCCAATAAGGATAATTACCATGCTATTGTTAATTGAATATATAAAATGAAATCCGTCTAGAAACATCTTTCAGTGCACAACCTTTTTACAGAGCACAGTTCCACAGCATAACTACTGGAGCAAGTCAAAGCTGGGACCAGTTAGTACAAAATATATTTTAATAAAAAAAGTTGGCATTTTTGAGTTAATAAAATAATGGTGGATTCAGTGACGACAGCAGCGTGGAGAGCTGGATAAAGCCCCGCTCACACGCTGAGAAACCTGGCGTTAAATCATTGCAGCAAAGGTGCTCTGTCCAGAAGGCTTTCAAGTACCACAAGTAAAACAAGTCTGGGTTGCTTAAGTTCTTACAGCTGATCCCCTTTCATGGAAAAAGCCAATTACAGATCACAGATGTCTAGACTAATCCTTTTAAATATCACAGAGGCAGGAAATAATGCACAAGTGCAATAAATGACAATTTGTATAGCTCGGGTTGAGGCGGAAAAAGAAGGAAGACGAAAATAAACTCGGAAAATATAAAATACACAATGAAAAACAAAGCCTGATGTTAATATTCAAAAGCCTGTTGAACTGAGTATTGTACAGAACTGCAGATTGTGGGCCAAATTCTATTCTGATTTATACCCCGTAAATCTCCATTGACTTCACAGAGCTGAATAAAGCAAAGAATATCTCCCTGAGCTATTACAAATGCTGATTACCGATATCCCCCAATGTTGTATTTTATTCTAAGTTCTGTATAATGCCTAAAGTTTATTGGGAAGGAAAACGCTCTTTTCTGTTGGAGTCTGCATTTTTGCAAGGCATCTGTCTGGTAATTAGCGTGGTGGTATCATTAGCATAAATATACAAAGAAATTTGATTTTAAAACACGAATACAATTTTTGCTATGGAGCAATATAGGACAGGTGACAGGCCCAGCTGGGAAACCACTTTTTCATTTTTCTGTGACCACAAATCAGACATCTTGGGCTCCCAGCAGGACAGGCTCTACTGGCAGTAATTGGCACCATCTGTAGCTGTCAGAGCACTGCCTGGCATTCCAGCATTTCATCTTTCCAGTCAAGGCATTCATCACTAGTCCAAAACTCAGCCAGCTGACACTGAAAGATTAACTTGCATTGATTTGCTTGGATAAGCTCGCCAGTGCCTCAGTTGGTACTGAGCGTTCCTGTTTAATAGCCATCACCATCACAAGATGTTTACAAGGTGATTGTCTACTTAGCTTTTTCCATTCCCCATCTCACTCCTAATGTGTTCTCAATTATTATAATTTGTAGGAGATAGTGAATTAAAAGAAAGGAAAGTGAACCTTGCCAACAGGCGGGGCAGACTTCGCAGAAGGGTTAGAAATTTACAGCACTAGCTGTTTATTGGTCTGGAAGGAACACTTTCTCCCAGCCCTGTATGTGTTAAGAGACAAACTTGTTGATTTTGGGGCTCGGCAAGGCATCGAGTCTACGCCAGCTGTCAGACTGTATTATACAACCAAATGGAACTTGCTATTATTCTCAAATTTTCTAGGACTATAATAATTTGGTTACATTTTCCACTATGTTTTGTAGTAGCTGCACGAGTCAAATTTCAACCTCGTACTCAAATTTACCTAATGTTACATGTACTTACTTCTAGTTTTAAGTCTCCTGTGATGTGGTTATGCAGGTGTAGAAGTTAATCGCTCGCAGTCGTTATGTGCTTGTGCTATTGCAATTTAGAAATCTGACTGGCTTTGTTGCTTGCTTCTTGTGAACGAATTAAAACTTAATCATTAAAAATGCACGTCTCCTTTAGTAAATCCAAGCCAACTTCCGCGACTTCCCTGGAAAATCTAAACAAGTGTTAAATTGCAAGTCTCACTAACATTCCCCCCAGTCTTTCTAGACAGTGTAAATAAGTGTTCTTCTGTGACTGAGTAAGGACGACACGACAGATACCTGTGAGGTCAAAACACTGCTCACAAATAATTTTTACCCATCTTTTTGGAGTAGTTAATGGCACGACGTATATTTAATTTACCACAGGATATAAAACTCATTTAAGGAAAAGAGTATCTGTGAACCTTAAAGCAGGCAAACTGGAGGGATATTCATAAAACTGATGGGCTCATTGGTTAACTAAATGCTCACGCACACATTTCATCCCATTAAAGGGGTAGTTTGTCCAGTGGTTACAGGGGAGGATTGCATTTAAGACTCCTGGGTTCTATTCCAGGTCGGACACTGGTTCCCTTTGAGAACATAGGTTTTGCATCTAACACGTCCTTCTCTTAGTTTCATTTGTAAAACCTGGGTTATAATTCAGTACTTTTCTTTAAATATATAAATATTAATTTTCTATCTTTTCCTGCCCCACCCCCAGAAAAGACACTTACAAGATACTATCAAGCGGAAGATAGGTTTTTTTAAATTATTGTTTAATTTACTTATTTTTTAAAATTTTTTTGTTTTTGTTTTTGTTGTTGTTTCACCACCTACAGAAAATGTGCAAACAGTGGCTACACAGAGTCTGGTAATAAAATAAGGAAAGCATTAAACACGGACAAAATTGGGCTTTTTTTTAATCAGACTGTGTTCATTTATTGAGTGTAATGTGATAGAGGCCAGATGATTAATACTCTGCAGTGGGAGTAAAGTAACAGAAAATGTAAAGACGGATGCTGAAAGCAGGGAAGAGGACAGAGTTTGCGGAGGGGAGACAGAGACAGGGTCGGGATAAAGGTTAGTGTTTACAGTGTTTGAACGTAAAATCCTTCCCTTCGTATGGGTTTTAGAAGGGATTACCCTTTCTGTCTACGATTATATTCTGCAGGCATTCCCGAGGGAGTTATGTTATGTTTTGAGAAAGGCATTATCTCTGTCACCAACATGCGGGAGATATTGTCCCCCTACATCTATTAAGAATCAGATTTTGATTCCCCCTCCTCATACTAAATGGCACCGTACCAGTTTGTGCAATCCTTTGAAAATCTGGTTAAGAGCCAACTCAGACAAGGGAGAGGTGCCACTTGTGGATTGGGGGAAGTGCTCTGAGTAGCTTTTGGGCTGGCTTTAAGTTCTCATTATCAATTACTAAATACAGTTGCCATTGGTTGAGACAAGTGTGGAGTGCTCACTGCTACCTGACCGATCGGCAGCACCAAGGCTCATGTGGCAACAAAGATCCCCAAAACTCCGATTTATCTAGAAAATCTACCCATTTTTTTTCAGAGGGGGACCTCATATGGTCATCTGCACGAGCCATATTTTCATAAGTGCTCAGCACGTAGCAGCTTCCACTGTAGCACTCATGGCCAGATTTTGGAAAGAAGCTCCGCCACCGTCATCCACAGAATAACAAGCACTTCATTTCTCAGCATAAAGTTGGGCGCAGTAAGAATGTGTGATGGAATTGGAGCTGCTCTGTAATCATTTACGAATAATGTAGGTTGAGCTGATTATTGGGATGTTTACTGTATGTATACATTGGATTAATTTCGCAGAGGACTGTAAGGAAAAACAAGCAGGAAGGGAGAAGAATAGCCAAAATAAGTCACTCCTCAGCAAACACTTGGGGACTGTTAAGGGACAACAGCAAACACTTGGGGACTGTTAAGGGACAATGGCAGAGCCATTTGGCTCTATCTCCGAATGAGCCTACCAGATCAGTTTTGTCTAAAAGAGAAGAACAGAACATTCATTCAAGAGAGTGGGGAGATGTTCAGGGGAACCAGACTGACACCTGCTGGACATGCTGTGGCATCTGAAGTAGCTAGGCCTGCCTAGGTTGCCATCAGGGAATGGCAATATTCCTTTAGGTAAGACAGACATGCATGTTGTTTTAAAATCCTTTTTCTCTACATGCTTTTTGCCTACTGTTAAAATAAACACCACTCTGGTTTTAAGAAGGCTGTTTGGTCACTGTATGCTACTGGTTACAGACTCTCTGAAAGGAAGAACTGCAGGTCCCCAGACTCACCGAGATCTGTGGGATAAGCATGGTTGACACACAGATTACTGGAGCAGACAGCCCAGTCTACAAGTGGGAAAGGTGCAGCTGTCCATCTCAGGGGAGATAAAGGCATGAGGCCTGACACGGGAGGGGACTGCATAGGGGACAGAGGTGCAGCTCTTCCTGCAACTGACAGACTGATATAGGAAAATGTTAATATTTCAAGCAAGGACTGAACAAAGCAACAGAAAGATACTGTCATGAGCAATTCTCCACTGGAGAGGGCATGGATTAGGAGACCAGTTAGATCTTTCCCATCCCTCACTTCTCTGATTTAATATTAATGGCCCGAGGTTTCTAATAATTCACTGATTTGATTAATAACAATACAGGATGCAGCGTGACTGTGTGGCCCACATATTAAAGGAATTTCAGGAGCAGTCTGAGAATGCTACTGAGGGGCTGGAACTGTCAGTCATTTCTCAGAGTCCTTATCAACAAGGTCAGTAGGTATCTGCAGTATGTGATCTCTTGTGTTATGAACAGAGAGGTCTCTGCTTCTCCTTTCTGACCCTTCCAGAATTCAGGAGGCTGAGCCACGTCAGAGTTTTTAAAGCCTACAAGCAGAACTCGAGAGGAAAGCTTTCAGAGTTATGTGGACCACTGGTTTAATGCTTCCAAAGGCTATGAAAAGACACAAGTAAGTGAGACAGTGAAGTACTACGCATAAGCCCAGAATCTAGAGACAGAAGGTCTGTTTTTATGTAGCTTAAGATTTACAGGACTGGGAAGCATTATATTTGAAATGTTTGTTTTCATTAAATAGAAGCTTCTGTCCCCCCCTTGATTCCCTCATATCACCTCTCTGTACATGCTAACTCCTCTCATAACCGCCCATGAAACAACATTTGAATAACTTACTAAAGCTGTGCGGTAAAATAATTAACACTAGATCCCACCACACTCCTGTTGTAACCAACAGAACTATTCATGGAGCAAGATATTACTTGCTGTCAGCAAAGGGAGCAGAATCAGGCCCTATGTGGTCATATTTTAAAACAGTGACAACAATAATCTTAAAAGGGGCCAGATTCATAGCTGAAGCAGTTCTATTGACTTCATTGGAGCGAAGCTGACTGACAGTTGCCAACTCGCCAAATTATATTTCCAGTCTTGCAATGCATGGTATTTTCCTTAGAGCTTCATCTCCTGGAGTCACATGCGGAGGTCAGATTTCATGTATTAAAAAAAGTAAAGCTTCTAGCCCATATAGTTCCAGAGAGAAGCCTAATGGCTCAAAAACCAGAAGGAAAATACAAAGTCCCAAAATGTTGTTATATCTGCAAGCCTTGTGAATATTGCACCTGTCTTAGGATTTTGGGGCCCTGACTCGTCATTTTTCAATACTTGCGGTTGGCAATTCTCACCCATCGCCCAGCCTAATTAAAGTTGTGAACAGAGGTTAATTCGTGATTTTATGCATCAATTGTGGGAGGCCCAATCTGATTTTCAGAAAGTACTGAGCATAGTCCCCTTGTGAAAAGCAGGCCCGTTTCAATACGTCTCAACTGGGCTTCCCAAAATGGAGGCACCCAAAATCCCTAGTCATATTTGATATGTTTGGCTTTTGCATTTTTTAGGCCAAAATCTGAATAGGAACATAAGCGAAAGTCTCCTTGCAGCTATATAAGTGCAAAATCTAGAGTAACTTCAGGCACTCCACTGGACTGAATCTGCTCCAGTTTACACTGGAACAACAAAACAGAGGTTGCCTTTCCGTCACCAGCGAACCCCTAACAGCCAAAAAACTATGACAGGACCAACTATGGAAATCAATGGAACTACATCAGTTTACAGCAGATGAGGATCTGGACCTATATATATTATGGTGGAAGAATAAGAAATATAAAGGAGGATAAGAGAGAGAGAGAAGACTCAGGAGCAAGACATTAGAGTGGGGTTGATGTGGCCTGATATTGCATAACTCATATTGCATAACTTTTATTATGGAGTCCAAACAACTTTCTATACACACGCATGTCATTCCCATTATCGTCAACAGGATTTACGTGTATATCTGGATAGACAAATATATGCTCCACAGTCTCACCTGTTATCTTTCGGTTACAACTATTTAGTAACTTCTCTCACAAAGAACAACATTTATAGCTCACTGGTAAATATAAGCTAGATAAAGTTTACATATTGAAACAACGTGTATGAAGTTGGTCTGACTCAATTGTATCAAACCAGCTGAAACAAATACAGTGTACGAAAAAGATGCACCTCTAATCTCAGAATTTTCATAAAGGAAAAGTCCTTCAGGGCAAAAAACCCCAAAACAAAACAAAAAACCCAACAAAGTAATCATATGGAGTCCATAGGATTTCAGGGATTTCTTTTCTAATTATCAGGATCTAAACATAAAAACCATTAACCATTAAAAAAACAACCTGGTCTACACATTTTTCATCCCCCCAATGGCTGTTGCACTTCATCAAAAGTTTACATATTTCTTAAACCAGATATAAGACATCAACAGACTGCAGTTAAATGCATCACAGATATGGAATGCTCTTGAAGAAGGTTTCATTAAGTCTAACATGATTTACAGGACTTAAGACACATTGCTTCAAGATTTTTATATCGCTGCAGTAAGTACTCCAGGGATGTTTCGACCCACTTGAAATTGTTTTAGCTGTGCTATTACCTGGGTCAAAACTGATGGCAGCATATATCAATTAAATTGTAGCAGTTTAAACCCTGCTTCTTTCTGGTCACTCAAAGATTCACATCCTAAGATTTCCATATCCTGAAAGAAATATTAAAACAGAAACCTGGACTGGGCTAAGATTAACTCATTTACTTAAGAAGAAGCCCTGCTGAAGTGCCACAGGGAGATTAGGCCTATTCAGATTACAAATGTTCACTTCACATAGCCACAAATGGGGACTAAATTGCTTTTTTCTCTGAATTCTTCTAAACTTTATCTTGCTCACATTGAAGTGAATGCAGCATCAATGCTTCACTAATTGCTGGCAGTAAACTTTGGGGTCAAGACTCTCAGGGGGTGTAAACAGACAGGGTTCCACTGACGTTAACAGAGCAACGTGTTTATACAAAGTGAGGGTCTGGTCCCAGATGTTTTACTATTGTGATCATCATATGATAGTCCTGAAGATGAGCTCTGTGGAACAGAGGCATCTCCATTGTCAGAGGTATCTCAGATATTGTAGTGAGTTACTATTGGTTAATGACTAATGATAACAACTGTGTATTTTTATACAGCATGGCAGAAAAGTGAATTTGCATTGTTATATTTTATTGTAACCAAGTTGAGTGGCAGTGGCTTTGTCCCTGAAAATTATACAGCTTGAGGACAAATGTCTCTGACATAATTTTATTGTATTAGTCAAGATCAGCTTCGTCTACAAATTTTCCATCAGGGTGGTAAAGGTTAGAGGCGCCTTTTTTGTGACAGATCACAGTCAGTCTCTCACGATTAGGGCCTGGTCTACACTAAGGCTCTAAGTCAATCTAAGTTACGCTAGTTAAGGTACGTAAGTAACATAACTTAGATCAACATACAGAGGTGTCCACACCACACTATGTTGATGGGAGATGCTCTGGTTGAGGTGGATTACCGATGTTGATGGGAGACCTGCTAAATCGATGTCACCAGACCCGCTAATTCAATGTCGATTGCAGTGGCGCCGTTTTAGCCATGTAGTGTAGACATGGCCTATGACTATTGTCACCTTGGCAAGGCACTTGAGAAGTGGCTTTTGCTCACTTCTTCATTTGATGACCCATTCCTTGTATCTAATTTCTGACCACATTCCTCAAAAACGACTAACATAATAGCGCCTTTGTCCTAGACAGGGAAGTGAGACTCTTGAGGTGGTGCTAGGTCTTAATCAGGACTATAAAAGCAGCAAAGAGTCCTGTGGCACCTTATAGTTAGTCTACAGGAATCTTTGCTGCTTTTACAGATCCAGTCTAACATGGTTACCCCTCTGATACTTTATCAGGACTGATCCTGATCCTTGAGTTAGCTAGCAAGGGATATGCTATGACTGAATGACTCTACATTGACCCAGAGAATGAGAATCCCATTGTCACTCACAGATCTCACACAGTCTCACAAAGCAAGACAACTGCTTGTTATGCACAACGTGTTGCTCTGTGAAACTTGGTGACCTACCTTGTGCAGATATGATTTTAACATATTGCAAATAAGCAATTAGCAGAGGCAGTAAGACGGAGACCTCAGACTAGTGATTTCGAGAACACTGCTCTCTGGAGCATCAAAGCCTACGGGTACTGTGGAGCTAAACTGCCTTACCTGGGCGAAGAAGATATCGGTTTTCAGGACCCCCTAAATCACTAACATATAGAGTCTAAACAAACTGCTCCACCATTGTTCATCCAATGAAAATGGCTAGTTTACAGCAGTAAACAGAGAGAAATGGTTCCCAAGGAAGTTTATACAACACTAAAAAGAGACCAAGTCCCATCATCAACAAAAATATCATAATTAATAACATTTCATTAATGTGAAGAACTGCAGATTTAAAGTGACCCAAAATCTAACCTGCCTCAAGAATTTCTATAAAGCTGCTAAAGCTCCAAATGCTTCACAAAAGAAGAAAACCTTGTCTGAATGAGCAGAAAACCCCAGGGTTTGCCCTCCAAACTTTCCAGCAGGAGCTGGGGGAAATCTCTCGCTTTGAACAAAATTGGGGCCGTTTTACAGAAGCCCTGCTTATGCATGAATTTCAGAATACATTTACTAGAAAATTCATTATATGAAACATTTATCCCATGAATAAATTAGAGACTCTGAAATACAGTGCAATAAAACTTTTGCTGCTAGAAAGATTTTTATGGGTGAAATAATGTGAAAATTAGTAACATTAAATATGATTCTCCTTAACCCAGCATAGTCTCCTGCACAATTATTTTGACATGCTCTGGCATGCATAATCACAGATATAGTCAAATAATGCCACAGAACAGAATCAGAATTTAGGAATATGCCAAAAAAAAGTAGTGGAGCAGAATAAGTCCTACACCACTGAAGTTAACCGGAATTTTGCCACTGACTTCAAAGAACGCAGACTGGAGTTCAAAAGCTGGGGCTTCCCTCTTCGTAAAATGGTTATTAAGTGTATCGCAAAATATTTTTCTTTTTGTATCTGTTTTTAGGTAAGATATTGAAGCATGACTTGACTGTTTTTAATTAAGGTAAACCCTCACATGCCCCGACTATGATGGCTCAAAAATATGCCTTCATGGTTTGTTTAGTTGGATCGTCTGCTAAAAATTTCTGAACTCAAATTAATATGTATATAAAGCCTTCATATTCCATTATGTTAGATGCACATAAATTCAATTAGCAAAGTATTAGGGCTGGATTCTGCCACTTTCACTCATACTGAGCAGAATCTTACTCTGGGAGTAAGTCCCATTGAGTGGCAGAATGAGACCCTTCATAGTGTAAATTCGTGTGACTGGAAGGAGTGGGATGAATTGAGTCCTACGTGAGCAGTTCTTACTCAGGCAAATCACCCCACTGAATTCAAAAGACCAAGTTCAAAGATTTGCAGCATCAGGCCCCTAGCTGGGATCACAACACTTCACAGGCTTAAGAATAGATGATGTTTTCATTAACTTTCTCGGTATAAAAGTCAGCGAGAAAAATGTGCACATAAAGCATCAAAACAATTTACCTTCTTCACAGGGCCAAAAATATCCAGAGTGACTTCATCCAACCTTACAAGTATCCTACTTTATTTATTTATGTCTATACTGTACTTCCCACCACACTAGACAACAGGGCTTTAAATCTGGCATGAGACTGCAGGAATCTCACATCTCCTACTTGTCCAAGTAGGAAAATTACAGAATTATCATGTGAGCCTAATCAGTTTCAAATTGCTGCTTCCTGTGTGGCAGGAACGATGTTACTACATTGGCGCATTTGATTGTTCATTCTAACTGATCATTTCTCCTTTACTACAGAAGATGTTGTGAAGGGGAAAAGAGACTGAATAAAAAGCAGTACAGTTACACACAATTTTTTTAAATTTGCATTTTAAAGTGTTTCCGTATCCAGTGTACTGTTACTTTTATCCTAGCACTAATTAATTCAGTGTACTAACTGCACTAATGAATCCATCTGCAATACTGGGGGTGAAGATTGCACTATACCAGCTGAAATTCTGAATGTGCAGCGAGTGTGACTTTGGCACAGGTGAAGAATTTTCTTTCCTATTCAGGAGCATAGTTACTTCCTTATTTGTAAAAAGCAGGTCACTGGGATTCTCACGACACAGATCCAGCACTATACTCCTCGGGAGCACGTGAGAGGGTTTTGATGTGCTTTCTCACGCAGATTTAGTATGGCATGGTGTGTCTCTCAAATATCCAGAAACTGTAGATATTGTAGAATGAAGCTGCCCACCTTGCAGGTGGGGGATGACCAACAAGAACACACAACACCCGCGTTCAGTGCTATGCACGGGTTTTTAATTAACTTCTGTCTGCAATTCAAGGTGTTGGCTTCTATCTACACAGCCTGAAAGGTCTGGGACCTGGCTATTTCTGAGATAAGCTCTCCTCTATTGCCTCATATGGCAATTGAATCGTATGGAGGTGTTGCAGTGGCCAATTCTTAGGGGTGAACTCCAGGGGGATGGTGGCAATGCATTCTCAGTGAGCAGTCCTTAACTGCGGGACTCGATTCATCTTATGGCTGCTCGGAGACCATGACTGGGCACCTAGCAGGGGTTTCGCAAGGCACATTGTTTGCAAACACCTAGAAGATAATAAGGTGATAAGTAACAGTCAGCATAGATTTGTCAAGAACGAATCGGGACAAGCCACCCTAATTGCTTTCTTTGACAAGGTAACAAGATTTGTCGATGGTGGTGGGGAGTGGTAGACATAATATCTTTTGACTTTAGTAAGGCTTTTGATCTGTCTCATATGACCTCACAAATAAACTAGGGAAACACAACCTAGATGGAATTACAATAAGGTAGGTGGCTAACTGGTTGGAAAACTGTTCCCAGAGAGTAGTTAGCAGTGGTTCACAGTCAAGTTGGAAGGGGATGTCTAGTGGGTCCCACAGGGATCAGTTCTGGGTCCATTTTTGTTCAATATAGTCATCAGTGATTTAGATAATTGCATGCAGAGTACAGTTATAAAGTTTGCAGATGATATCAAGCTGGGAGGGGCTGCAAGTGCTTTGGTAGATAGGATTAAAATTCACAATGATTTGGACAAACTGTAGAAATGGTCTGAAGTAAATAGAATGAAATTCAATAGGGACAAATACAAAGTTCTCCACTTAGGAAGGAACATCACAGAAAGGGATCTGGGGGTCATAGTGGATCACAAGCTAAATATGAGTCAACAGTGTAACACTGTTGCAAAAAAAGCAAACATTCTGGGATTTATTAGCAGGAGTGTTGTAAGCAAGACATCAGAAGTAATTCTTCTGCTCTACTCCACGCTGATTATGCCTCAAAGGGAATATTGTGTCCGGTTCTGGGAGCCACATTTCAGGAAGGATGTGGACAAATTGGAGAGAATCCAGAGATGAGCAACAAAAATAATTAAGGGTCTAGAAAATATGACCTACGAGGGAATATTGAAAAAATTGGTTTTGTTTAGTCTGGAGAAGAGAAGATTGTGAGGAGATATGTTAATAGTCTTCAAATACACAAAGAGGAGGGAGAAACATTGTTCTCCTTAACGTCTGAGGATAGGACAAAATCAATGGGCTTAAATTGCAGCAAGGGCAGTTTAGGTTGGAAACGAGGAAAAACTTCCTAACCATCAGGGTGGTTAAACACTGGAAAAAATTGCCTAGGGAGCGTGAGAGAGCTTCCTCTCCGTCTTGGTGGGTCCTGTGCTTCCATTTAGCGGTGGGCTGGGGAGTTCCTCTTTTCCCTCAGAATTTTCTCCACGCCACTGGGTTTATCGTCCACAACCTGATGAAGCACGGTTTCTCCCAGCCTCCCTGATGTGGGGAGAGGCAGGGGAGCCTCTCTCTGATAGCCCCTCCAGGCATGGTGGCAACAGACCAAACACCTAGTTCAGTCTCTCTCCTCTGGCAGAGTCTCTTCCCTCAGACCTCTGGGACCCAGAAGGGCCATACACCCTGTTGGGTGGAAATTCTCCATCACTTTGCCTCTGTACCTGCGTGGCTTCTTTCCTAATGCTTATCCACGTGTGCACTGCCCAGCTCTCTAGTAGCTTGCTTTCATCCCTCAGCTCCTCTCCCATACCCCTTTCTGGCTCGAGGGGAGGCTTTTAACAGGTTTTGATAGGCCCTTAATTGCCCCAGGTGTCCTAATTAATCTAGAGTAACCCCTGTTCAGCTACCAAGGGAAAAGGGACCCGCTTATCCTGGGGCTAATATATCTGTCTTCTGATTACTATGGCTGTGCCTCCTTTTCTGTTAGAAATGTGTTCTACAAAACACAGTCTAAAACTTTCTAAAGGCTTTGGATTTGAACAGGGCAAGTAGAATAAGAATCCCTGAAAATCCATTGTTCTCCTTAACGTCTTAGGATAGGACAAAACCAATGGGCTTAAATTGCAACAAGGGCAGTTTAAGTTGTAGCAGTCTGGCCTACCCCATCACAGGAGGTTGTAGAATCTCTGTCACCGGAGATTTTTAAGAGCAGGTTAGACAAACACTTGTTGGAGATAGTCTGGATATACTTAGTCCTGCCTTGAATGCAGGACATTGGATTAGATGACCTCTCGAGGGTCTCTCCAATCCTACGATTCTATGACTGTAATTACTTTGGGATTCCTTGACTTTACTAGTCATGGGGGGTCTGTTAACAAAGCCAAGCTGAACACAGAATTAGTATTTTGCCTATTCTGGTTAACACCAATATTTGCTTTCATTTTTTTGTATGTGCCCACTTACTAAACCAGGTGGCCACAAAGTAAAGGTTTATAATGAGTCTCAAAGTCCGTGCACTTCTTAGGATAGAAAACAAAAACCAAAAAACCCCAAAGAACTAAAAACAAAATAAACAAACAATCCCCCCCAAAACAAAACACTCCTCCATAGAACTCAACAAACTAGGAATCTATGGTTCACTCGACGTACTGGCTATTTTAATCCAAAGTGAACAAGAGTAATTGTCTTCAGTGAAGTAAAGTCAGAACACCCAGAATCTTTTATCGTTTGTTTATTACATGTAACGTAGCTTTGTAAGTTACCTCATGACACGTTTATAGTGGTGAAAAAAACAATCAGAGCTCCAGTCCCTGCAAAATCACAAACACAGCCTCATTTGTAGCATTCTGCGACTCTAATTAGCACATCACTGTGGGACAATGAATAGAAATATGTGAAGAAACTAAAAAAATAGTAGCACTAATAATGTTAGACTAAAAACTGAGCTGAAAGTAACAGTACTCCCAGGATTTGGGTAATTGCTGGGTATTCCCATTATAAGGTCTTGTCACCTGGTCCTAAGAGGCTCTGAGGCTGCAATAAGTCTCTGGGGCCTAGTATTGCACCTCAAGAAACAAAGCACTAATAAAGTTCATTCCAGGTTAAAGGACCTCAGCGGAGCTTAAAAAAAAAAAGTCATTCTTGATTTTTCAAAGCCAATGTGCTGCCAAAAATTAGACCTTTTATATGTGAATCACTGGACTCCTATATCAGTAATGAAATATTATAGCTTTGACATGTGTGAAAGCAACGTTACTCTAATAGTTTAATTCACGGGGGCATGGATTCTGAGACATATAAACAACTGCAATATTTGTGTTAGACAAACTCCTCCTAACATTTAACCAGGCTCTCAGAGGCTGACATTTTTAAGAGTGTGTTTGGAGAGAAGGGGAGTGTTCGTTATTAGAGTAAGGAGAACGGGCTTGACTACTTTAGTGGTTCCAGAAGAGATAGGGTGACCAGACAGTAAGTGTGAAAAATCGGGACGGGGTGGGAGGTAATAGGAGCCTATATAAGAAAAAGACCAAAAAAATCAGGACTGTCCCTATAAAATCGGGACATCTGGTCACCTAAGAAGAGAGGAGTTTCTTTACCCATTTGTTCATAATAGGAGGTGGTGTACTCGCTTAATCTCTATGATGTTCAGCCTAACTGGGTACAACAGAATATAGGAAAAAAATTACAAGAAAGCCTATTATAAGCTTCACTCTCCAGAAAGAGCACAAGCAGGAGTCTGCTCCATACTACACTCCCTGGTAACAGCCCCAGAGAGCAGCCTGCTAGATGAAAACAGGCAGAACTCAGTAACCTGCCGGCTGCCAGCTCTGGCACAGTGGGGCTGCAGGAAATACTGGCGTACAATCTGAACACGCCCTCCCTGTGCCATATCATGACTCCTCCTCACCAGGGCATTTTTCAGTAATGTCCCTGGTGCAAAGGGGCCAGCCGGGAAATGAGACTCCAGCCCATGGTTTCTAAGGTACTTTACAAACATCGAATATTATAGTTTTCAGCTGCATCGTGCAACTGAGAAGATAGATTAAAGCAGGGTCTAAATGCCATGAGTTTCTCTTTAACTACCTTTCCCTTTCCTGCTCTCACAAGGCCTTTGTCTCTCCCTGACTGATTTTACTCTTAGATTAAAAATAAAAAAGTGAAGCAAATGTTATATATAAATATTGGCAGCATATAGACTTGCCTTTCATCGTGAACTTAATGGGCAAAGAGCTTCAGTCAGTTTGCAAGCATTTCCAAGTGAGCCTAGAGGGGCCTGTTTACCAGAAATCGAATCTCTGGCAAACAGTTCACTGCAGCTCTTCAAACAAGCTGAAATTATGACCTTATGTTATTGTTTCTTAACAACCCTAATCTTTGATGTAAACTAATGTTGACCTTTCCAGCATGAATTTGACATGAAGCCACTTTTGTTTAAAACACCCTATGAAAATTCATTGCCAGTTTTATCAAATAAGGCCACTTCCCTATTTAATAAATATTGAATAATAAATAGCTGGAGCAGATTTATTCATTGTTATACTTTTTTTTTTTTGGACCGACAGTCACGTATCTCGAATTGCTTGGAGGACTCCCACATCAGACTGCAATCCATGCTGAAGTATTCATTCAGGACCCAATCTAAAGCCCACTAATGTTAATGGAAAAAACTCCCAATAGCTTTGGATCAGGTCCTCAATCTGGCTTGAGTCCTGTAAATTCTCTGGTGGAAAGTCTGGCTTCGGTGAAGTCAGTTGCAAAAACTCCCATTGACTTCAAAGCAGCCAGGATTTCATATTATGTATAAGAATTGCAAGACTGGGTTACTCTAATCTACTCCAGTTCGTATACCACATCCATCACTGTAGCAGAGCACTTTCCTTGTATGTATTATCCAACAATAACCTCTGACTGCTCCACATGGGTAGATGTATCTGCTATCCTGACAAGATACTTTATTCTTCCCAACTAGTTGTCTCCATCCTTTTATTGTTTTCCTTAGTAATTTGTATAGTAGTAAAAATAAATTGACAGACAGTAAAGCAGCATAATTACATCAATTTTTTCAGAAGTGCTGTTGGTAATATTTAGTGCTCTCATTTACAGCTTAGTTGTTTTAAATATAAGAAATATTAGTTGCAGAATACAGATAAAAACAGGTAACCTTTATGTTGAGGCAATAACTAATGCTAAATTAAAGTGGAATTGAAACAGGATTACAGGGATGTGTATTAAAAGGAGCATGTGACAGCCACATGGAGACCACATGAATCCCTTATGGTAAGTACTTTTCCAGTAAGAGCAAATGAGCTCTTTGTGACTACACACTTAAAATAAAGTGAAACCTAGAAAATACAAATGTCAAAATATCAGAACTTGGTTCATACTAATCACACTAACTTTCACTGGGCCAAAGGATTCAAAACACAATGCTTCAGTGTTAAGGACATGGTTATACAAATACACACGTGTGTGAACTCAGTTTAATAATCACAAATAGGACCCCGTGCAAATAACAAAGACTGAGATGACAAATTTCATGGGTTGGTCATGGCAAAAACTGCAGATTTCACGGTGAGATACAGATGTAAAAAGTCAGGGACACAAAAATCACAAATAAAGACATTTAAGCTGCCACAAAAAATAACTTTTCAAGGTTTACAGCTATTTGTATCAACAATGTTATCACAAATAAATGTTCCGAAATGGAGTAAAACTGTTCCTCAAATAAACCCAAAGGGAAGCAAAAAATTATTAGTTCCCACTCTTTGGAATCCTTTCTAAAGGAGATTAATTGGTCCCTTCTTTATTTTCATATTGGATACCAGCTGAACAAGCAAGTAAACAAAGTCCAGGATCGCAAAATACATTTCATATAAAATATGTTAAAGGTTATATTTTCTTACTATGGATTTCCCAATTTGGGCTGATTGAGTCTTCAGGTTAATATTAATATAAACGTGCCTTTTCTCATAAGTAGAAATCATACAGAAATACTCCTATCAATTTGTAAGAACCCAAACCCTGTGCACTGAAAATTCCTATTGACTATAAAAGGCACTGAGAGATGCAACGACTGAAGAATTTGGCCCTCTTGGAGCTAGACAAAACTTGTTACAAAAACAGAAGACATGAAATGCCGCTGTTTTTGCATTTGCACAACATCACTTGGCCTGGTTTAATGCAAACCTCTTTTGGTGGGCAGTGGTGCTTTCATCTAACCTCGAAGCTGGATCTTTTTGTTCTGTTTACAAAGCAACAAACCTGTTTCCAAAATTCAGAAATGTTGCTCCTGGAGTCACATGGTATAAGTCAGGGTCTCTGATTGGAAAGAATCCTATGCATGCAGAACTCTGAACTTCCACAGGGAAAGGTGAGTGTGCCACATGCTCTCCCAGACCCCGAATGCAACCCGAGTAGGGCTTCATGCAGAGGGAATTCTGTAGAGAGTTGAGGAAGGGCCAGGGTCGGAGAGGATAGAGCAGGGAAACGACTGCTTATTGGGGCTCTGTCCTCTGCTCCATTCACTAATTTCCATGTGAAAATCTGAGGTTAGATAATGCAGCTCCATGCTGGGCTATTACTAGAGCAGGGCCGGAATTGGAATTTCCATTCCAGGGGAAATTCTAACACTTTTTTTTTTTAAATGGCTCTGAACTGGAATGTAAAAACCAAAATGGCAAACTGTCCTGGAGCAATGATATGTTTTCACTTATAGCACTTTTAAAAATTCTTGATAAATTTGAAATAAAACAAAATTTCAAACCAAAAGTCATTTTGACACCGAACAAAAATCAAAACGGCGTTTTCTGACTGAGCTCCGTTCCATCAGAAAGATGTGAACCAGCTCTAGTTATTGTCCTCTGGATCCCATCCACAGCTGCTATTGAGCAACTGCCAGCAGACCCAGACAAAGGCAGCACAGCCCCTGCAAGAGCCTCTCCGTGAGGGCAGAGGAGGCCAAAGGAACAGCTGGGGTTTCTGCGGCAAGGCTTCTGGCTTCATGTGAAAGGGCAGCTTCACCTTGGGTACCTGCAGTACTGGGGAGCGTGCTCAGGAAAAACTGCCACTCTCTCTAAAAGCAAGAGATTGTACCAGTGTAATGGCAACAAACCCTGGTTATTGGCAGGTGGGATTGAACTGGGAGCCTCTACCACATGAGCTATAAGCCAAGTAGTTACTAGCTAAGGCTACAGAGCAGACTCATTTTAATTCTCTCTAAGTGGTCTTGGTGCCACAAGATGGGACAGAACACAACACCTAGGCGGTGTGTGAGTCACAGCAGGAAAACTGGGAGGGGAACTCACGATAAGGAACCAGGGAGGGAGGGAATCTCCATGAGCATTCTCTCACACTGATTTCCTGGAACCATCCCCTCAGCTGGGAGGGCGGTTTAATCCTTATTGTGGTGACCTGTGCACACAGCCCAGCCCCAGTGAAGTTTACTTACTGTAAACCTGGATACTATTTATTGTCTAATCCCTTCGTAATAAATAATGGTACTGGCCAAAGAAAACTTCATAAAAATGCCAGAGCCACTATGGCAGCCCCTTAAGCAGAAACACAAAATGACTCCTCATGCACTTCTCAGAGGGAGGCAGCAATTTCACAGGGCAGTAGCCATAGTTGAGGGACAGGGAGTAAGATCTTTTTTTAATCCACCTCCAGACCAGGCTCTTCAGGGAGATGTGGCATTACAATTCGATTCCAACTTGAAATCCTTGACAGGGGTCAACAAGTTGTTGGCCAACCAGTTTTCAACAGCGAAAAACTATGTCACAGTTGGTTTAAGGTCAACCTATGGCTTAACTGGAATCAATTTCTGATGGCTGAGTTTTCAACAGTTTCTCAACCACCAAACAAGAGTAAAGGTCAATCAGTATCTATTTAGAATCATTATTTCACCTGTCAGTCTAATGCACTGACTATTGTTATGATGGAGTTTGGCCTCTAACTAGGTGAATGCAGAGCTCCTCCAAATATTGGTGGCACACAGATTGCGTGATGGATGCCTTTCAAATCCTACAGTACCCCTACATTTTTCCTGATTGCTCTACACACTGGTACTTACTATTGTAGCAGCTTATTCCAAGCCAAGGGATATAAATGTCTCTCTGTACTGACTGGCAAGGGTGCTGTAAAACAACGCAGCCTGCACAAACACACACACACACGCTCTCTCTCTCTGGAGAGATGCTGTATATTTTCAGTGTGATATAGCATGGACTGATTACCATCAATCAAGGCCTAAATTCCCAGTCCATCTCTACACATGAGTAGGCTTGCTGAGTGATAGGCCAATCTGCCACAATAGTAAAACTCGGTATACTCCTGAGACTTTTAATAGATTAACTTTTTAGACAAGCCAATAGAAATAACCAGCTCATTGATTCAGAAAGAGATCTCAAAAGTAAAAGCACTTCCAAAATTAGATCTTCTTTAAACGCAAGCAGATGGAAAACATTTTATTCTTATTTCTTTATATTACAGTTAAATTTATGTTCCTTATTTCACCATAAATTCAAGACTCCATAAATGTGTGTTATTTCACTGATTTTTAATAACCTGAAAACCTGTAACAGAAACCTATAATGACCACATATACTGTAAATTAAAAAAATAAATAAGAGACCTCAAAGAAGTTTCCTTCAAAAGCTGTTTCAGATTAGTGTTTCATTATATATATATCTAAAATGAAGAGACATCTGTAAACATTTCCAAAGTTTAAAGTATATTGGAAAGGAACTAGCTATGTTATCTATTCTGAGCACATGGTTTAACATTTGTTTATGTAAACCATATAATTGGAAACTCTGTCCATTTTCTGCTTGTGCTAAATATTCTGTGTATAAATACTTTTCATAGTAGATAAATAGGGTTTTTATTTAGGTCTTATCACCTTCATATTACATATTCATTGATTTCTAAACTGCCTTAAACAGCTCCGTAGATGTGAAACATTATGAATTCAGTTTTGGCACCTTGGTATTAAATTTGCATATCAGGTCACGCACCGCTTGACATACATGCAAAATTGCACTGCGGCTATTTTATTACAACCTACAAAAGATATTCAGAAACTGCATGCAACATCAAAAATAAATTAAAATGGATAAAAGACACAATAGTGGGCCACTTTTTTTTTATTGTTTAGTAGTGCCTCAAGCCATTTATATATTCTACTCAATAAACAAAAGTGAGACTAAAACAATTTTTAGCCTCTTTCTTTTATTATATTTTAATTGTTAGAGGTAAAACATATTTCTTTCTCTCACTACCAATCTTATCCTAGTTGAGGTGAATTGTTTGAAATCACAAGCTGTAAAAAGTAATATATGTGGTTCTGTATGTGTGTATGTCAAAGAGAGTATAGACATACTGGGTATTGAGACTCAAACACATGTAGTAACATTTATCTATTTGATTTCATATTTGAAATGTTCTCGTAACTTACAATATTATGCCAAAAGGAAACTTGTATGGGAACTGTACATTTATCTGAGGTTAAAAGTGCATCAGTCAATGGTACTTAGATATTCCAGTGCCCTAGAAAGATGACAACTAGATACCTTAGACAGATAATCTGCAGATTACCTTCCAGTGTATTCAGCAATAGCTACTAAAGGTGTCAGTAAAAATAAATAGCAGAGGACACATTGTCAGACTGTCCCTCACCAGACCTCCATTTCTGTGTCCACAAAACTTTAGGATCAAATAACTGGGGGTACAATTTGGCACCTGGATTCTTTTGTTGGCTGGCCCAATACCTCATCAGGACTGCAAATTAGGTACCAAGATGTCCTGCAAACACTCATGGGCACAAAGTTGTGCCTGGAATTATTTGTGTGACAAGTTGCAGGGGCATTAAAGGAGTTTGTATTTTTTGAAACTCCAGATGGGCCCTAAATGTTTGAGAGTAAAATTCACCAAGTGAGATTTCCATTCTATGGCCAAAGTGAAGTTTCTAAGGGCTCTGCAGTTTGGACTATAGGGGTGTGAATAGCAGGGCACATGAAAGTGCTGCACGAGAACTCTCCCATGTGAACAAACTAACCGGTTCCTAGTTTGCAAATTAGGAACTAGGAACCTTTTTAGTTCGCCCCCTCAGCATCCACACCAGTGAGTCCCAGTGCAGCACTTTGCTGCGCACTGCCACTCGTGTAGGCATAGGCTAAACTATCTACATGCTGGAGCTGGTGCAAGGAACCATAATACTATGGGAGGCCCCAGGTGGAATTTTGACAGACTCAGCCAGAATGTCTTCAGAGGGCTTGTGTAGAGTGTCCGATGCAACAGCAGCATTTCCATCCTTTGAAGGACAGGGCATGCGCTCCCTGTCCTAAGGAAGCGGGGGACTAAGATCATCTTCCTCCCTATGTTGGATAGCAAGTATCCAGGGAGCGGAGCCTGCATTCCCCAAAGGGACTGGCCTCTGCACAGGAGTACAAAGGATCTGAGGAATGGTTCTTGTGACCTGTCCCCCATTGCATACCCATTCTGGGCCAGCCATACTTGATCCCAAAAGACTTAATGCCCTACTCAGCTATTACTTCCTCATTCATACACACATTTCCCAGATATTTACCTTATGTATATGGAAAAGGTGAGTTATGCAGCTGTATCATATTGTATGCTGCCATCAATAACATGGTGTGAATGTCACAAGTGGAAAGTTACCTGAAGGGGGTGTATGGTGGGAAGCTGGGAGGAAGATACACAGAAGTGCCTAAAAATTACACCAGTGACACCCCACTAAACTGATAAAACTGCCCAAATGAAGGAGATGCAGTGACTAACACACACCAAACCCAATCATCACCTCTTTTAGCACTGTCTTAGTGAAGTCAATCTCACATGCACTGTAGATAGAATATCCAGATAACATAAATGACTAATCTTCACGCTCATAAAAGAAAATACAAGGGCCTAGATTTTTAAAGTTATGTAGGTGTTGCTCTGTTCAGCATGGCAAGGCCTAAGTGATGTAGGAGCCTAAGTCACATTTTCAAAAGTCACTTAGGCTCTAAGTGTCATTGAAAACGGGGGCACCCAAGTCTCTTAGGTCTCGCATCACTGAGTGGAGCAATACCTAAATACCTTTAAAAATCTGGACCACCATTTCATTATTATATAGTCTGTGAAGTACCTGCCTAGCTCAAACCTCAGACTGAGCCTTCTTGCCTCAGTATGCCTCAAAACAGCAGAGTTTGAGCCCTACAAGTTCCTTAAGTAAAACTCCCACTGACTTGAGTGAGAGGTTTGCCTGAGTGAGGACTGCAGGATCAGGCACTTTAAATGTATGCCATCCAGCACATTCTTAAAGAAATCATCAAGACTATAGCAGAAACTTCTAATCTAATCAAAGCCACCATCTTCATAAGAGAAACTTTAAAAAAAAAGACATACTATGACAAATTGCTTCAAAGCATTACTACAGACCACCGGGCTAAATTCCCACATTCTTAGCAGTTTGTAAAAATGTTTAATTTATGTTTATGTATTCTTATTCAAAATGTTAGTTAACAGCCTGTAGGGACCTGGTAATAAGATCCTTTTTTCTTTTTTATGTTTATTGGCTACATTAATGACTGTTTCTGCAATTCTGCTACAAAGACTTGCGTTAATGAATGCCAATTAATTCTGAAATGATTTTAAACAAAGGGTGATGAGAATAACCAATCAACCATGATAGTGTAAAGAGAAAGTAAGCTGCTGTGACCTAATTTTTTGTGTTGATTCTTTGCTGTCAGATCGCATTGCTATTTGTTAAGAATTCCTATAGATTTCACATATACATACTGCAACATTATCATCTTAGAAATGCTCTTTTCATTTGTACCTTGAAAAATTATTGCATATAAGTACAGGTTTCAATAATATTGACTTGCACTCTGCAAATACCTGTAACAGTCAAACAGAGCTGTCTGCCACTGTTGGAAGGACTTTACAAATCTTGGGACCTGAAATTTTAAGACATGGGAGCTGGTTTAACACTTGAAATATTAGAATACATAGAAATAACAGAATACATAATCATCTGCCTTGTCCACCCTGCTTAATTCACAGACATAATAAATATACGTTTATTTATTTGTTCTTCCAAATGGATTACTTAACTTGTTAATTCAATTCACAAAAAAACCTAGATATAAAAATAATTTCCTGAAACCAGTAACAAGCTGAATGGTAACACTGTCTAAATACCACAGATATGTGTCAGATGTGGCCTAAAAAGTAAATAGACCATGGAGCCAAACATGATCTGTATGTGTCCACTGAGTGAACAAACATTTAAAAAAAACAGTCTTCCAAGCCTATTTTAAAATGCAACAAAATGAATTGAAACTCGGAATGGCTGCTTGGTGTACTTTTTTTCAGATTGTCAGTGCTTGCACTAAAAAACCCACAAAAGGAAGACATTTCAAAGTTAAGATTTCCACAGTCCTTAGACTGCCGCAGTGGGATAAATTCAGCCCACATTTAATGGAACTACAATCAGGAGCAACCCATAAATATCTGCAAAACTAACTCACTTTATCCTCCTCAAAACTCTCCTTTGCTGTGATGCCAACAAAAAAACTTTGACAACAGTTAATGGTGCTGGTGTGCAGAGACCACGGCCTATTATACTGACCAATCTTGTCTTATGGTTTCCTTGTACTCCCCGTCTGTCTGTATCCATCTGTGGTCTACGGTTGCCAAAAGTTTCTAATCACACAAAACTGAACTCTCTCATCCCGCCCCCTGCCCTGCCTTTTCTCTAAGGCCCCACCCCCACTCACTCCATCCCCCCTCCCTCCATCACTCACTCTCCCCCACCCTCACTCACTTTCACTGGGCTGGGGCAGGGGGTTGGGGTGAAAGAGGGGGGTGAGGGCTCCATGGTGGGGTCACAAATGAGGGATTCAGGGTGCAGGAGAGGGTCCGGGTCGGGGCGGAGGACTAGGGTGTGGAAGAGGGGTAAGGGTTCTGGCATGGGACAGGGAGGAGGATTTTGGGGTGCAGAAGGGGGCTCCAGGCTGAGGGGTTTGGAGTGCGGGAGAGGGCTCAGGGCTGAGGCAGGGGATTGGGTTGCAGGACGGAGTGAGGGGTATGGGCTTTGGGAGAGAGTTAGGGTGTAGGAGGGGGTTCCGATCTGGGGTAGGGGTTGGCGAGCAGGAGGAGGTTTGGGGTGTGGTTTCTGACCGGGTGGCTCTTATCTGAGGCAGCTCTCAGAAGTGGCTAGCATGTCTGGCTGCTAGGCAGCGGGGCCAGGAGGCTCTTTGCGCTGCCCACACTCACATGCACTGCCCGCATAGCTCCCATTAGCCATGATTTCTGGCCAATGGGAGCTGTGGAGTTGGTGCTTGGGGCAGGGCCAGCGCGGGGAGCCCTCCTGGCTGCCCCTGCACCTAGGAGCCGGACATGCTGGCTGCTTCTGGGTGCTGGCCTTAGCCCTACTGCACCACCGACCAGACTTCTAGTGCAGGCTCCAGATACACTCAGGAAACCTGTGCTCAGCAGTGGACTATAAGATAGCCATCTCATTTCAATCCCTCAGCCCCCAAATCCACGGAAACCCCACTCCAAGGCAAAAGTCACAGAGCACTCTGAAGCAAGTATCATCATAATTATATACATCTATCCCTTGATCAGGCAACACCTTGTAGACGTTGGTAGGAGTCTCTTCATATTGTTTCTGAATTTCACTCACGTTTCTTTTTAACAACAGAAGATCCATGTTAACATCTAATCCTCCTAAAAGTGTTTATCATGGAAATACCAATTCAAACTTCACTATAATGACCACATCTTACAATACAGTTTTGCAGATTGATAGACATTTGTGCAATTGGCCTAAAAATGGAGCAGTTAAAGTAAGCTTCTAACACAATATGAATGGTGTCATCACACCCTATATCAAGCAATTTCATATAAAATATGATGTGATATAGAGTTTTGCTGTTACAATACAAAGAATGGGGGAAATCATAAGTGTGATATTAGTGTAATACTGATGATGCCATGCACCATCTTACACTTGGCAAGCTGGAATATTTTTCAGATCTGAGGAACCCTAACAGAAAAATGAAAGATAAAGATGGACTGACATCTTATAATCCACATTTGTGTTTGGTTTGCAAATATTACATGGAAGTTCTCAAATTCACTGAGTTATTTCAACCAGAAACAACAGACATATCAACCACAAGGAAGCTTTACTTTCAACCTCCTAGGCTTCAGGCTTTTCATTATTCCAGCGTTCATATTGCTGCATGCATTATACAGCTAACAATGCAATATACAAAAAGGACAAAATGTCAGCCCCCAATGGAAATGAACTCACCACCTTTCGCTAGAGTTCAGCATTCGACAATCAGACCTCACTTAATTTAAATGCGAGCGTGTTAGATCATCAGTCTATTATTCCTCCAGCTTTTTGTAATGATATCTAACATTGGCCAGACATTGCACACCTGGCTGAAAATGTTTCTTTTTAAACAATGCAAGAACTAACCAATGTGGAAACCTAATAATTAAATTACATTTAGCCGCTGGCCATTGTTATTCCGCACTGCTCTCCCCCTGAGGGAGCTACAGTGATCCGATTTAAGCCGCAATCTAGCAGAACACTTTTCATTGCCTGTGATTGTTGTGCAGAGTAAATTGGCTCACATCAGATTTGACTCTAATTTGGGTTTTAGAACAGTTAATTGGAACTTAAGCACCTATGGAAATGTCGTTAACAGGAGGTTCTGCATTGGAATTCTCCCTGTAGTTACCCTGTTTAAAACCCACATAGCAATAATAGCTCCTTATGTGCTGTATAAGCTTTCCAACATGCCACTTTGAATATTGTGGGTGTTGGGATAGTTGTTACAAACAACTTATCAGATATTTAACAGACAACGTCAAAGGAAAAGAACGCTGTTGCACATCAGTTTCTGCTACATAAATGCCAAGAGGAAGTGAAGTTGTTTCTTTTTAAAGCAAAGACATTGCTCCTGTGACAGTGTTGATTTCTATTATAGATCAAGATTAAACTTTTATCATTCATTTCCTCTGATGAAGGCTGATTCAGCAAAGTGACAGTTGCTCACTGAGGGTCAAATTCTGCCCATTCTGACATCACTGGGGGCTGTATAAAAGGCAGAATTTGGTTCACCACCATCATTATCCACCTGCTATATTTATTATATTAATATACTGAGTTTTAATATTATTGGCTCATTAGTTTATGTAAAAGAATATTGCTAGATCAATTTCAGGGTATTTCAGCCAATCAGCAGCATAGAATCCATTGGATTTCAACTGTAAGAAGAGTTTTATTTTGTTTTTATTAAACTTATTAGGTGTTTTGCAGTCTCATCAGCTGTCAGAATTCATAATAACTCTATACAGTAATAATGACTATATGCCTTATAACAGTACAAATAGAAGATACCGTGTCACTTTTTGCTCTGATAGGGCAGGCAGTTGATTTTACTCTACCAAAAATGAAGTACATTATCCATATCAAATCATTACATCAACAATCCATCTCAGTTGCTACACTGAAACTACAGACATGCTCAAGGAAGAAATATGGGGGAAACCTGTTTTTTAATATATAACAAGAAAAACTATTTTTTAATGAAGACAAGCCAACAGAAATCAGGTTTCTAGCTGGTGATGCTGCCTAGATAAGACAACTTAAAATTAACTCCATATGGCTCAATAATAAGCAGAGGTCAGTGGTCAAAACAAAAAAAAAACAAAAAACAACAAAAAAAAAAGGAACTTTCCAAGAAATTGGCACCTAACCTAACGTCTGCTACTGTTTCTGGTCAGGGGTGAGGCATGTATATCTTGACTATACAGAAAATGGCGGAAACCATCTGCAAGAATATTTTTTAAAGGCTATGGTTTCAAGCTGTATAATGGCACGGATGAGAATAAATTATACAAGTAGAGTCTCTTGACCTGATCCTCAGCTGATGTTAATCAGCACAACAACATTGACCTCAGTGGAGCAGCACCAATTCTAGTCCTATATTCCTAAAAGAAAATCTAGTGTACAGTAGATTCCATGCAGAGAAGCACCATTGGCTTTCACTGAGTTAGCCCAGACACAGAACATTGTAACTTAGAGCTGAAGAAATATTTTTTTAACCTGCTGAAGATATTGCCATTATTCCAGAATCGAGAGCCGTCAAGTTTTTCTTTTTAAGAAGGATGAAGAGGCAGTTTCAAAATTTGCCAAGTTACACTCCAAGAACTGGGAGTAGAAATTGGTCCAAGAAATACACACTAGAACACAATTCATTATAAGCTGTCTCTTTGCCGTTTTCTATCTTCTGCTGAATAATGAGCATACTATTAGGATTAAACATATTTCAAAATATTTAACATAGAAATGCTAATATTTTTGTTTTGCAATTAAAATGTGTTCTTTACCATTTTTCCTCTACACTGATTCTTTTCCTCAGATATAAGTAACATGTAGACAGATACATTGTTTATTTATGACCCCTGTGACAGTTAATGTGGCATATGTGCTTACAATGTTTGACAGATAAAATGAGTTATTTACAGTAGCAGGGTTTATTATGTATGAAGATTGAAGCGGCTATAGTATTTGTAAAGTTCTCAATTTATTTTCCCTAGAGCTTGTTTCAGTGAGGATTGTGGTGTTTTGAAGAATCGCACAAGATGATAGTGCAAATACTAGTTCCAATCCAGTCAATATGTAGTCTTCATCTGTGTTAATTTCAGAACTCTTCTTGGTTATTGTATTTGTATAGGACTTGATCCAAAGGGCACTGAAGTCAATGGGTGGCTCTCTGTTGACTTCAGTCAGTTCAGGATTAGGTCCATAAAAAAGAAGAGAAATGTTCTGAAGATCAATCGGTTTCTAACTCACTCTGCTTGTTTGGTGTATATATACAGATGGAGGGGGATGAATCAAGAAAAGTGGTGACATTTACTATTAATCTTAACTTTAATTACAGAAGGCCAAATCCCCATGTCCCATTGAAGTCAATGGCAATAATTCCATTGACTTCAGCAGGATTACAATTTGATTGAAATGGAGAAAAAGCACTGATTTTCATTTTAACAAAGAAACTCAAATGTTGGGATACTGGATCTTTAAATGATTAGTTGTAGCTAAATATTTGGTTTTAAGAAGAAGAGATCTGTATGAAACATGTTTACTTTACTCCATTTTTTCATTCCTTGTATTTGGAAGGTACAGTCAAAGTGCTGTGGACAATGTCATTTGTAATTACTATTGATTACTATCTCGGGGTTAAACTGGGTGTTTGTGAACCAGAGTACTTGAGTAAGCATCTGAGGGGTAGCCGTGTTAGTCTAAAAAGCAACAAAGAGTCCTGTGGCACCTTATAGACTAACAGACGTATGGCAGTATGAGCTTTCGGGGGTGAATACCCACTTCATCAGACAAATTTTAAGACGCATGCGTCTGACAAAGTGGGTATTTACCTACGAAAGCTTATGCTCCAATACATCTCTTAGTCTAAGGTGCTGTCATAAACATACAATTAAGGGTTAATTCCTCTTTTACCTGTAAAGGGTTAAGAAGCTCACATAACCTAGCTGACACCTGACCAGGAGGACCAATAAGGGGACATGATACTTTAAAATCTGGAAGGGGAAAAAAATCCTGTGTGTGTGCTTTTGCCAGACACAGAGAAAGAGGGAGCCATCCCACTCCTATAGGGTAGTGAGTATTTAGAGAAGGAATGTATTAGATTACTTTTATTTTCTATTTGTGATTTCTTTTGCGAAATAGAGGGAGGATAAAATTGGGTTCTTTGTGTAACTTTAAAGTTTTACCAAGGGGGAAACTCTCTGTGCTTTGAATCTGTTTGTTTGTGAGATTATCTTGCATTCTAATCTTGCAGAGGTATTCCTTTTCACCTTTTTCTTTAATTAAAATTCTTAAGATCCAAGGGTTTTGGATCTGTGCTCACCAGGACTAATTGGTGAGGGTATACTCTCAAGCCTACCCAGGAAAAGGGGTGTAAGTTTTTTGGGGGGGAGGAATTAGTCTCAAATCTGCCCAGGAAAGGGGGGAGGTTAGGGATGTGGGAAATATTTGGGGAAAGGCAGAGTTCCAAGTGGCTCTCCCTTAAGATTTGGAACACGCTTGGTGATGGCAGCTTACTGTTCACCTAAGCTGGTAAATAAGCTTAGGGGGTCTTTCATGCAGGTCCCCACATCTGTGCCCTAAATTTCAGAGTGAGGAGGGAACCTTGACAGGTGCCACAGGACTCTTTCTTGAGTAAGCATGTTATGGAAGCTTGGTCTAGCTTTAAGAACCTAGTGCCAAAGATAATCCATAAGGTTTACATAATAGTACATTCAAATGACAACTTAAAAAAATTCAAGGACAATTTTCCCAATGAACTGGGACTCTGGAGACCACCAGAGCCCAGACATTAGATTTGTGTTCATATTCTGGTTAATTTAAGGTGGCTTTTATATATGTTTGTGTGTATTTGTATGTGTCATGACTGAGTATGGTGTGCATTTATAATATTTAGGATATGTGCACATATGTCTTAATTGTCAGGGCCTCAAAACCTTTCAAGATCTTGCCTAAGGTCTTCTCTTCTTGGTTTGTTCAAGAATGGAAACAATAGACCCAAATATCCACTATATCCTCTGCCCTAGATGTTGTATGGTCATGTTCAACCAATGAGTAGTAATGTCTTGTTACAAGGATGCAACATTACAATAATGCATACGCAAAACGCACCACCAGCACTGCAATAATACAGGAAAAAACGCAATGGGAGAACCACAAATATCAGCAGTTGGGATTATTTTGAAATTCTTAACTTTTAATATATGGAAGCTTTTCCCCAAGTCTCATTAACCCCTAGCATAAACAGTTCTCACTCCTCATCCAACAGACAGTGGCATATGCTACTCTGTGTGTGTACGCACGTGCCAGTTAGCCTGCTACCCAAGCCGGCCTAGCCTTAGACTTTTGGATTGTTTCTCAGACACCAAGAATTGACATTAAAACCTTAGGATTTTCTGTAGGACCTCAGCTGTGGCTGGTGCTGATGTCACGGTCACAGGCAATCCAACTGAGTAAATTATGTAGGATGGAATACAAGAGGAAGAAGTCACATCCAATATTCTGTGGATGAATACTGTCCTGATTTAAACAGGATTTAAACCAATAATTTAATTGATGTCATTTCCCTCCTAAAAAGTACAAACAATCTTGGAGGGCTGAGGATGATTGAAAGATCGGCCAAGGGAACAGCTCGAGCTTCTCAGTTTCTCTCTTATGCTGCTACCTCTATCTGGTGTGATTAGGGATGATCAATCAGTCCAAGTCCCACATCTTTCATGTTCCTCCCCAAACGTTTCCAGTGATCCCCATACTGTGGGATGTGGCTCTATAGATGGGTGTGGGGGGAATGTTCAGGGGGGCACACAGAGGGCCTAGGCCAGCCCCCACAGGGGGCAGAGAGGGAGCGCCACCCAGCCCAGATCTGCCCCCAGCCCACTTCCTGCTCCACTCCACCCCCAACTCCTCTCTGGCCCCTGCTGCAGCTCCACTCCCTAGCCCTGCTCTGGCCCCAGTTGCAGCTCTGCTCTGCCCCCTACTCCATTCTAAACCCAGCTCTGCCCCAAGTCCTCTTCTGAGCCAACTCAGCAGGAATGGAGAGAGGGGGCACACAGGGATTTCATTTCTAGGGGTGGGGGTGTGACAGCAAAAGTTTAGGCACCACTGCCACAGGCAATATCTCCATTTGCCAGATTAATTTTTTTAAGATGCTTTGTCCTATCCTTCTCTCGCCACCCCCATGCTCTGATGAGCCGGTGCCCGTCCTCTCTCTTTTTCTGCCATAGGATACTGTTCCCTTGCTTTGTCCTCCCTCTTCCAGCCAGCCCCCGAGAAAGCATCATCTTTACCTGTCCTCCTTCTGCTCCCCGCCCTGAAGGCAATGAGCCCAGTTTCCTCATGTCCTAACATGCTGCTCTCACCCTAGGGGTTTGTCCATCTGCCATCGGACACAGCTACAATGCAAGGTGGCTCTGTCCTTGTTATAACTTCGGTACATAGTCCTGGGGCATTACAAACCTGTCCAGAATTCCCCATTCTGCAGGGTGAACCCCATTCTATGACACTGAGTAATACTGCTGGGCACGTGGAATGTTATGGATTGACACAAATACAGCTGGGCGTCACAGGCAAAAGTGCTTTGCCTTCTGTCGGACAAGAATTAAGCATGAAAGTTGCTGTAGGAACAATGAGATTTTAAAATAATTGCACAACCCCATTCAATAAGGACAAACAAGTGGTGCTAGTAAGTTTAAGCACCGCTTAAGCAACTTAAAAATAGAATTCCCTGGAGTCTCGCTTTTGCTGGGAGTACTGCTAAGAACTAGAAAAGACCAATTTTCATATTTGTTTTTGCTAGTGGCCAAAATAAAAAACCACATTCAGCAAGAGCCTCCACATGGTCCCATGCCGCAGGAAAGGAGACAATATTATAGAAAAATTCCTTTCTACTTTAATCACACATTTGCCCTATTGTAAAACTGCGGTAGGGAAAGCCCCCCTCATTGCCAAGAAATTAAATATTAATACAGGCAAAAATAAACCATTAGCAATAATACATTACCATATATTCAATATGTCAAAATATATTCAAAACTGTAGCAAGTAATTTTCTTGATGACATCCAGATTCAGTTAGATCTTAATACTATGTATTTACAAAAGCAGCTTATGCATATTTTAATTTCTTCCCATCTAATGTGTAACAGTTACCATGGTCTGTTTCTTCTATGCTTTACGCCTGCCTCTGGTCCAAAATAAGTCTTGCTAGTTTGATCGTTTACAACCTAGTTTTACCACCTGTATTCATGCTGAATAATACCTTACTCCATGTTTTGAATCGAGAGGACAACTCGAGGAGCAATATCAGTGTCGGTAAGGGTGATACAATCTGGCCTTTAAACAGCTACCCCAATTCTAATCTGGCTGTATTTTACAGATCACTTCTTCACCAACAGGGATGTACTGTTCTTTTCCAAACTTACATTATTCCATATGTAAAGTATTTTGGATGCGATGTTTCACTGTTTTTAGAAAATAGGCAAAAAATAATTTATCACTGAACGGAAGTAAAAACTATAACAACAATTATATTTAAGTACAACTTGAATAGGATTTGAAAGGACTTTCTTAGGTAGACTCTATATAAACGCAGTTCTGCTTCTACTCCACGCACAGTAAGTAACTATTCAGCTGGCATGGAATATCAATATAAATAATTTACAGATAGAAACACTTTATCCACTGACACAGGCAATGGGGTATCCCCAATATTTACTGCCAATTCACTGCCTGTTGGCTATCTTTTCATAATGCCATTTTTGCAGGTACATTAGCCTGACTCCTATTGAACTTCTTGGGAGAATTTAAGGAGAATTTTACATTATGAAAGATTTGCAGGTCACAGCTGTAAATGAATGTTCAGTAACAGATGAAGAGGTTCATCCTGACATGAGCAAATATAGAACCATCTTGACAACTTAAAAAAACAACATTTTTTTCATGATTGAAAGGGAACACATTAAACACTAAACACTACACACATGTGAGGCTATGAATGACACTGGGAGATGCATCCATTGCATCAGGAGATAGGGCCAAATCCAATGTTATGGAAGTTAATGGAAAGACTCCCATTAACTTCCACAGGAGCTGGGTTGTGCCCTAAATTCAGTCAACAAAGAGCCCAATCTTGCAAACAGTTCTACCTGTGGACTCCTATGTGGAATCCTATTGAGGTCAACGGATCTGTGTGCAAAAAAGCTCATTGTTGGCTTGAAATGTTCACGTTTGGCCGTTTTTGAGTCATTAGCAATCAAATAAGGTTCCAGGATTGTCACTCTGGGTGTCACTTGGAAATTCAGAATGTCTGTTGAGTCAGCGTGAAGTGAGGGAAACAGCTGCAAGCATGGCTGAGAGCTCTTTTTGATCAGAATATCAGCTACGGTAAGTTATGTATCTTTGCCACGCCAAGAGACCTAGACCACTGTGCTATCAGGGGTACCTCAGCCAAACACTAGATGTATTCTACACCTAATTTGCATGCAAAGTGTCCAGCTGCCACCGTTCTTACAGTATGGGCCTTCAGCTATTAGTATGGCAAATAAAATGGTTGCCTGAATAATTTTTTTGAATTAAAAAAATTCCCCTACCTCACTGTGGGTCACACTTTCAGGGCATCGGTATATGTGTTCATTGGGGTACAATCTCTCCTTTCTCCTGCCACCACTTACAATACGAAGTTTCACCCCAGAAGGAAATTGTTTGAGAAAGCTACAAACAGCTGAAAATAAGGGTTCAGAATAGGCCATTCTCAACTGTAATATACCAGCACAACCAATATATTCTCAGTGAGGCCCTAACCTACTGTGCTTGAAATACAAGGGAAATGGGAGCTGAGAATGCTCAGCACTCCACTGGACTGAGATCTATGAACACATGTAGGTCCTCGACCAAGTCACAGAGCCCTTATTCCAGGAAAGCTCTTATTAGCATAAAGGGGAAAGCACTGAATCCAGCAGACAGTCTGAGAATCACAGAGGTTTTTTTAAAGCTTATTAAATTGTGCATCTTTTCTTAAGAGTGTGTGTGTGTGTTTTAAAAATTAAATTCCATATTTAGGAAAAGAGCAATCTCTACATTTATATTTAAAATATAGGCAAATGTAAATGGGAGCCTGGAAATTTACAAACAGCAGAAGTAATTGCCTGCTTGTCTGTGTGGATTTAAGTGTCACAGCTTGCAGTTCAATGAAATATAACCCCATGGGTTTACACATCTGGGGGACATAACGATGTGAAATTATTTTGAGGAAGCATGTAAGGAAAAGCAGCATGTACTGTTCTAACTAAAATATGTTTAGACTGGCAATATTAATGGGGATTTAAGCTTACACTTAGTATCGTGGACTTCTTGGTTCTCTGGGATGTTTACAGATCCAAGCGGAAAAAAAAAGTCCACTCGTCTGGAAAGTGATTGCGTCTGCATTTATTTCTCCCCCTCCTTCCCTCTGATTCTTTTTCAAATAGCTACTTAGAGGACAAATTAAAGAGGCAAATCTCAAATCAGCATCAGTCCATTTCCTAATCCCCGTTCTCAGGATGAATCACCTCCTCCTTGTCACATGGAAACCCCCCCGAGAGAGGTGGCTTGGGGTGAAACGTTCATTGCGATTCCCCTTGCAGTGTTTCTACAAATTCTTCTACTGTGGGCTATGTGTGGAAGGCATTACCCACCGCTCCCCTCCAACTGTCCAAGAAACAGGAGGGGCAGACCCTTAAATCCCACAAATGTCAGGGATCATCCACATGGAGGACCCTTTCTACTAGCACCAAGCCTCCCTGTGCCCTCTTTGGCTCAGAGGCTGCATGGAAACAATGAATGGCATAGCCAGGGAATTCAGCACAGGCAGCTGCCTCTGGGACTCCCTTTAAAAGAGCAGAGCAGCTCAGTGCAAAAGGTAACGCTGCCTGGACTGAATTAAATCTTGTGCAGACCCCACATACGGTGTGGGGACACGAGGCAAGATCCCCCTGTCCATCTAACTCCCACACCAGCTCACTCCTTCTGCATGCTTGCAGAGCTCATTTTAGGGCCCTGAAAATGGTGTGTGATAATGCCCTGCTGACCAAACCTGACCTTATGGGGCATGAGGGGAGATGATCCACGTACAGAATGCCCCCATCATATGCAACTTGAGAAGAACAAAACCGGCATATTAATCAGAACTTATTTACATATTAATTTAGTTGGATTATTCTCCTGTTCTCACAAATCTCACCATGAGTAGCTGAAACCCAGAGTGCTGCATCAACCAGATGGGAATGCAAAGGCAAAAGTGCATCTTGGCTATTCACCACAGGAAAGCTGGTTTTTCTAGCATTACCATGATTTTCAAAAGGAGACATTTTAGAACTTCCTTTTGGCTTCAGACAACACTTTTTTTTTCATTTTCTACCCTTTAGCTCTTGCTCTATTGAATGAGAGAGTGGTTTAATTGTTTTGAAAGTGGTAAATGGCAGGATTCTCTCTATCACGTACTACTTTGGCTTGTTTTATTACACAGTCTTAAAATGCACATTTTATGAGGGTGACCAGACAGCAAGTGTGAAAAACCAGGCCAGGGGGAGGGGGGTAATTGGAGCCTATATAAGAAAAAGACCACAAAATCGGGACTGTCTCTATAAAATCGGGACAACTGGTCACCCTACATTTTATAGTGCTTCACATATTTACATCTACCTACCTAAAACACACAATATTGTAATATATTATGTTGCAATTAAAAGCCTACAATCTAAATCTGATATTTCTTCACTAATTTATTCCCAAGCCAATATGTATTTTAATGTTCCAAACCGTTGCTAATTAACACATGGAAATATTTTAACATGGATTTTGATTAATTCCATTTAACAGTCTAACCAGTGCTAAAACATATGTGGTGCGTCATTTCTTTCTTTTGAGGAAGGCATTGGCATTAAATCTTTCAATCTTTCTAAGCACCAAATGCTAATTTCAGGAAGATTAAATAACAGACTGCAGCTACAGTTTCCTTTCTTTGCTTCCCAGAAGGTAAAATGAACATATTTATGTGGGAGGAATTTCTTTACTGCACAAGCCAAAATGCAGAAATTAGATTTTTTTCCCCCAAAATTGCTAGTACACTTGCAATAGCCTGCCAGCTAAAGAACTTTAACCTATATCTGCAGTTCATGGACAGTTGCCAAGCTATATGTTCAACTTTCTTTCCCTTAAGTATTCCCATATGATGTTTTCACCTGCAGCCCCTAAGTGCTTTTCCATACTTGGATCAGAGACAGCTAGCTTAATAGTGGGGTGACTCTGACTATAAAGCTAGAAATACTCATATAAGACCCTCCTCTCATTTTCACATGTTGAAGCTATGTTATAAGCAAAAAATACAGTATGCCTCAAATGGTTTAAAGTGTGTGCAATTCTGCATGCCTCTGAACCAAGCATGCTAAATGTGTGACATATACATCCAAAGGTATGAACACGTGCAAACTTATTTACACGTGCAAATCCCCAATTTATATACATTCACCAGGTATGCCACGTGCATCTCAGGAGCGTATATTCAGTGTTCTATCCACGCCCCCTTTCGTAGCTGGTCCAGGGAAGATGAGGGACTACTACAGGGAGTTACTCCTTTAGCTGCAGTGGTAGAAGTTCATACCTGTGGTGCTGAAAGTCATGGGGTCAGGCCCTGGTGATGGATTCTCAATGGTTATTATTACACATGCAAAAATCTGTGCATGCTCTTTCTCCTGAATGTTAAAAAACATGAGCCTTCTGTGTTCCCAGACTATTTGCAACCTGCAGCCACAGTCGGTTTCCTGTGCTTTTCCACAAAGCAAGAAACATAATATAGGGACAAAATCCCAGAAAGGAATGAATGGAAAGGGTAGCAAATATGTACAGTAGTATTTTTCAAGTCATCTGTGTGTTATTTTCAAAGGTTTGAGTTAGATAAAGTAACATTTAACAAGGCATGTGATGCCATTCTACAAAAGGCCAAATTGCTGACATCAGATAGGTTGTAGCGCTCCCAGTATCTTTGGTGGGAAACATGCATGTTTGTTTGCAGGCAGAATTTGGGCCAAAGTAAATATTTGCATCATTAAAAATACAAACATCTGAAAGACTTGCATCTAAACATGTTTGAAACCTGCTATGCTTCTATGCCATAGCTTCAGAACTCACAAACATTATGTATTGTTTAAAACAAGACATGTTCTACAGAGCAGTCACATTTTGTGCCAGGGTCTCGACTCTATGACACTAGTGGGTGTGGTCCCATAGGAACCACTTGGTCAATGGAGGATCACCCAGACTGGTGTGGGATCCAGCCCTGCCCCAGCAACACCCTCCCTATTCTGACTTGCCCCCTATGCCAGAGGGCAGGGGATGCAAAGATGGTTATTCCAACTTTATGACACCACCTTGACTACAATAGGAGTATTCACGGAGTAAGGTATTACTCATCACGAACAAGGGTGTCACAATCTGGCCCTCAACAATTAATTGCTTCCATATGGTTTGGTTATGTCTTCCCTAAATTAGTGTGAGCAGGGTGAAAAAAAAGGGTGGGATTACAGGGGATTAGGAGATTCATCCTTAGGGAAGGGAAGGCAGCCATATTTCCATAATATTTTGCATTCATACAGCACCTTTCTGCCAGGGATCTAAAAATGCCTAATAAAGGTGGATGTCTTATTATACCTGTTGTCCACGAGAGGAAAGACGCAAGCACTAAAAAATTAAGTGATTGGCTCAAGATTATACTTCAGAGCTGTGCAGACCCTAGTATTCCTGACTGTGGGCATGTAGGTGATGCCTCCCCAACTTTGTAGAAGATGGTGCAATGTGGGTATAAATAACCTATTTCTTGAATGCGCCATAAACGGCATAAAAGGAGGAACAAATTCTATTAATACCCAGGAACTGTTTTCCCCAAGGCTTTTTGAGGTCACTTTGTTTTCTACCACCTCTAGCGAGGCAATTGGAATAATAATATTTTCTACAATTAATTTGGACCAACTACTAATGGTTTACAATTGCCATTCAATTTGGAATTGGGGAACCTCAAAGGATTGGAGATTCTTGTGCTTGAAGTCGCACAAGAAGATGCATTCTTGCAGAACACTGGCATCTCTGCCTCCACTCCTACGCAGAATTCAGAGGCACTGGGGGGAAAATATCACTGTGTGAAAAAAGCCATCCAACCCCCCAAAACCTTGGGTATGTGGGGTCAGTTTTTTTCATCTAAACCTGTTCACTTGTCTCTATTTTACAGGCTTGATTCTGTACCCAATGAAGTCAAATGCAAAACTCTCATTGACCACAATGGTACAGTAACAATTCCTAATCCCATGATTGTCTTTGTATTTCCTGGCGGAAATACATAGGCCCTAGCTGTGCTATTTCCCCCTCCAATAGCCTTACCCCCCAAAAATACCCCTGCTAATGACAGTCCCAGCAATAGGACAGTAGCTTAACAAAGCAAGAAAAGGCCACAATAAAAGGTCTTCAGACAGTTGGCGTCATATGTTCCTCATTTAGGAATATCTCAAAAACATTACTTCTCACAGTATTTACAAATGAGAAACACATGGCTGTAACCTATAATACTGCAAGAAATAGTGCTCTTCTGGTTTGTTTTTGGCCTCAGACTTTTGAAATATGAACCAAGTGAGGGGATTTCAGCTTAATGCTTGATTCAGTCCATTATTCTTAAACCCCCAAAGTTTTGAAGGAAGAGCGAAGCTTGCATTTGAAAAGGCAATGTGCCCACAAATACAGTAATGCGCTGTATTTGGCAACCAAAGCACAATGTATTTTAAAAAGGAGTTAGTTACCTAAAGGCTTTGCCTTCCATTCAATTAAAAAAAAACATATTAAACTGGCTTTGGGTGCCCATAAAAAGTTTTATAAGTCACAAGTAAAACCTCTTGCTTTTACCATTTGGATTGAATCAATATGGTTATCTGCCTGTCAATTTTTCTTGCTCTTTAATGCAGAAAGTGAGCAGCTTTTTTATAGCTTCCTTAGAAAGTACTAAGTTAATCAATACATCCAGCGATAACAGGATGATTTGAAACACATATAACAAAAGCCTATCACTTTGCTGTATAGTGAACCCGTCAAAATATTATCGTAGAAGTCATGCAGAAACAGAAGTTCTCCATCTTCCGTGACTAAATAGGTGGTGACAGCGGGATTGTCAGTCTTTTGGATGTGTTCATTGCGTTTTTGGGAGAAATTCAGTATATGTTTCTTATTTTGCAGGAATATGTAGTCAGCTATGTAGAGATTCTTGGGAACACTGTCTGAAGAGTTAAAACTTTTCTTAATTACCCCAGATTTACTTGGGCTCAAAACAGTCATTGGAAACTCTTGCACAGTTTGTACTTGCATAGTTTGTACAATGCTTATGATTTTTCACAAGCTTATCTGGAAACTGCTTCAATGTTCCCATAGACCTGAAAACCTCTTGATTTAGTCAAAAATTTGTGCTCAAGCCCAAACTGAAACGTACAGGTTGACTTTTAGCTACCTCATGCTGAGTTAGTCAATTTGAAATCACTTGTAAGCAACTGACTCCTAAATATTTAAATATATATCGGTATATCAAGATTCTGGATTTTAACAGTGAGAGGATCAGCTGTTAGAGTGATTTCTAACCACTACATTTTCAAAGAAATGCATAGGATTTAGCTACATAATTCCCATTGAGAGTTAAGATGCAATCACATACTATCATACCACTTAAATAGGTGGAATTCTGTATACAGTACAAAAGCTCTCACTGAGTTTAGGCTTGCTAGTATTTACCAAGTGTAACATGCAAGTTCAAAATTAATATATACATATAAATATGGAAGAAAGAGACCAATATGGAGAACGAGAAAAAGATGTGTCTGAAACGTATTTCAACTCCTGTGCCCATGTTGCCCACTCGATGTCACGGGTCTCACAATATTTGGTGTTTTTCATAAAGCCCTAGCACCTGGAGTCATGTGACAAAATTTGACTCTAATCTTTAATTAAAAATAATAAATTTCTAGCCCTTGTGGTTGCAGAGTAAAACCTGAAACATGAACTCTACAGGCTTTGAAGGTAAATAAAAATGGCCCCAAATTTATTTTTTAAACCAACCTAATGAGTTTTTGGAGCCTGACTCGTGATTTCTGAATGCTTGTCATAGGCAAGTCTGAGCGCTATTGGTTGTGTCAGGATTTGAATTCATCATATTGATGTTCTAAGAATTTTCACCTTGACAATGGGAAAATAGTAATTACGTACAGGGAAGTAATGTTAGATATTTAATCTATGTTCACACCCAAGAGGAAAAGCAAAGGACTGAAGGATCCAGCAATCACCAAAAAAATCCCCAAAGGATATGGCAGACACACAGTGTGCCTGACTCTTCTCTTAGCAATGAATGAGCAAATGTCTGTTAATTGTTGAGGGCAACATGGGCCCAATCAAGTGACATCAAGCATGCTATAAAATTGACCACTACCTCAAGCGTAGCAGAATGCCTCCAGGGCTCTAAACATTCTATATAAAGCCATGATAAATAGGACCATACCTTCCCAGTGGCCTCAACCCATCCTTTAAGTCTCCGTGCCTGGCCAGTCATTTCTGGGTATCAAAGTTTTAGCAGAACAAAATCCTCTGATTTGCATGCACAGATTTGCATAGCCTGCTCTTACAGAGGTCTATATGCATGATTTGCACACACAAAATTAATTTGTTCAGGTTTTGAGGTGTGAAAAAACTTGAGCACCCAAAAACTTGGCTGTGCCCTTTTGGTGGGTGGATTTACAGGCTGGGGGAAATTTGAAAAATTGGCTCTGAGCATCCAAGGGAACCTACAGAGCCAACTATAAGCAGCACCCAAAAAGGCAACTTTCCTACCAATGGTTTGAAGGGGGTCATCATCACCTGCAACGTTATTAGCATGGAACATCATGGGGCAGAAATGAAATTATTTCAAGCAGATAACAACTCCTGGTGGCAGCTAGGAAAGGTTCATAAATTGACATGCGCCCCCCAAATAATAATAAGCCTTCACATCAATTGTATAAAGAGTACAACAGAACCCCCTTCTGCAGTCATTCTGAAAATGTTGTGGGTTTCACAGCTGTGCACTGTCAGTTCTGATTAAGCTTAAACTAAACCAGTTATCTACAACCTTGGATTAGAAAGAGTTTTATTGCCAAGTGTAAGGTCAGTTACATTCAGAATGCACATCAGTGGAAAAACATAGAGGGGTAAAGCCTGCAGTCCTTACACAGGCAAAATGACCCTTAAATCAAGTGGAGTTTTGCCTGTGTGAAGACCATTGGCTTTGGCCCATGCTGTACATTCTAAATAGCAGCAGGAAGTCATTCCTGACTGCAGCATAGCTTCAAGTTGTCTCCCTCTCTGCAATTCATTGTTTGCTTTTATAACACATGGACTGTTTTAAGATTATTGTCTGTAGTCACTGCTGAAGTGATTGAGTTTACTATTTACCCCATAATAAATGAAGCTAATTATACACACAAACTGTTCGCTGCACAGGCTATAAACTAAAGCAACTATTGCCACAAATTCACCACATAACTTTTTCATCTGGGTGACTACCAGCCTTTCCATTAATAAAAACAAATGGCTCACATCAGTTGTATTTAAAGCTATACCAAGAGATTCTGGAGAAAACCCTGCCTTCATTGAGACCAATGGCAAAACTCCCACTGACATGAACAGGGCCAGGATTTCTGTCTTCACTACCGGCCGTATCGGCGGGTAGCAATTGATTTCTCGGGGATTTCTCATCTAGACGTGATATATCGATCCCCAAACGAGCTCCTGTCGACTCCGGAACTCCACCAACGTGAATGGCGGTAGTGGAGTCGACACGGGGAGCCACGGATGTCAATCCCGCGCCGTGAGGACAGTAGGTAACTCGATCTAAGATACTTCGACTTCAGCTACGCTATTCACGTAGCTGAAGCTGCGTATCTTAAATCGATTTCCCCCCCTAGTGTAGACCAGCCCAGGGTGTAAGCTTCATATGCCACTACAGAGGGATACTCCATATTAACGTTGCACTTCAAAGTGTGCTTATTGACTGACTGTTATTTTAATAGAGAGCAAAAGTGAATAAATGTATTTGCCTTTGCACCATGATTATTTCTTTTATATGCAATTATTTACTTGCCAAACACCACTAGCGACAAATTGCAATAGAGTATGAAGCTATCTACATCAGCAGATTTCCAGCCTAAGGTAAAAATAAACAGAAACATCTGTAAAGGAATCTTGTACAAAGCTACATTTATTAACAAATACATTTTCTAATAAAATGCCATCTGCAAGCAACCCTCAGCTTCCACTTGATATAAATAGACCTTTTTACTGTTTTCAGATGCAGTTCCCAGAAAAAATTATTCCAAACTCTACTGCAAAACACATCAGTCTTTGTTGCTTCCTGGAATGTTAACAAATAACATCAAGTTTTTAAACAGTCAAACAAATTATTGGCTCAAAACAATTATTCCAATAGGAAAAGCTGACCTTTTCCAATAAAGCGTCTTAAGAATGAATCACTCTTTATTTCTGGTAAAAAAATATATATATATTAACAAGCAGGAAAGTAATCTTGGAGAAAAAGAGAAAGCTATGAAAATCCCATGTTGTAATTCTGTTCACACATGTACTAAAAACCTACCTTGCAATGGTTACTGCTTTAGAGCAACTCTGAATAAGAAATTTATTATATCAGTACAAATGCTTCAGTTGGTTTACCCTTGCAATACAGCTGCGCTTGAAGTGTCCAGGAGAGAAATAAGAGCTAATTATAACTTTAATCACAAGACGGTTGTAACAGACCAGCAACACAAAACTCAACAATTTAAGTTCTTGGTGCCAGGAGTTGGCATTGAATCCCAATGCTAAGTGCTATTGAAAAATGCATGAAGACTTAACGGGATACATTTTCAAAAGTGTTTCTCACAGTTTAAGCCACATTAATTCCATTAAAGTCAATGGGAAATGAGCAACGAAAAGGTACCCCTTATTGTTAGCTGTTCTGGCATTAAAGGGGTCAAGGCTTTTCCAAGTTTATTTTAGATTTTTTTTCTCCTTTGCCACAGTGCATAACAGTATTCTTTAAATCAGATTAATTCCAAAATAAATCTCCAAAACTGTGAACAATGCAGCTGAATTAAGGTATATTACAGTGCTGTGGCCAGCCAAGGATCTGGCCTTTTACTGTTAGTGTGACACAACCGAAGTTAGCATTCCAGCCTTTGGTTTTAAAATGATGTATCACGACTTACTAGGGTTGTCACAATAATCTTTGCCAAAAGAAAATATAACCATGCGTTTTCTAGGAAAGGGGTGTGTTTTCAGATCACAAGTTCAGGGACTGGAACTTCATATTTAAAGAAACAGACATACACTACGTTAAATACTCCTCAGGTCAGATCTGTTAAGATTCTAGAAAAAAAGTGGACTAAGAAAATGACTTACCTCACTAGCCTGAGGGATGGTAAGCTTTGGTAATTTATTCTTAGAACTGGGTGCATTAGCTTTTCCTTCCAACAGTGTTCCAAATGATTGATTTCCATATACACTCTCAATTTCTATTGGAGGTTTCAGTTCAGGTGAGTCATTAGGTACTTGGTCCTGACCATCCATAGGTCTTACGTAAGCTGTAGGCTTTTGCTGGCCTATGCTAGTTTTGCAGTGCAGTCCTGGTGGGAAACTCTGGGTTGAGAGACCATTGTTTGCAGATAACAAAGATGTAGAAGGAAGTGGAGATCCAGGACCGTGCCCTACAAACTCAAGTTCTACAGGTGACTTGGAATGACTGTTTTCTTTATAAGAATGTTCTCCAGTTGTTGATTTGGAATGATTGTGCCTCCGTGAATGTGAAGATGATGCAGCTGGGTTTGCTTCCTCAGCGCCTCCATTTTTATGTTGCTCACTCTGACAGCTGTAGAGATCGTCATACCTGCCTTGAGGCTGGTCATGTGAAGAGCTATGCTTTGTCCTACTCTGTTGACTACTGGATTGGCTTGGCTGTGCACCGTTAGAGTTGTGACCACCACGTGACCAATCTGTCCTGGATTTCCTGCTGCTCTGGTGACTGTGTAGCAAAGTAGAATTAGATGACAGTGAAGAAGGTGGGGGCATTGACGTTGACGAGTGACCGCTGATCTGGTGAGACGGGATCATCCTGTTTCTCTGTTCTGGAAAAAAGTTCTGTTCATTTTTGTCAATGGGAGTCTGTGGTACAGAATTCTTTGGGATTCCTACAAGGTGGCTCTGGTTGGAATGGTTGGTTAACAAGTCCTTCATTTCATCATAGTTTCCCAATGTATTTTGGACACGGTTAGCAAGGGCATCGCCTTTATTTGTCTAAAATACCAAAAAGACACAGAGAAAAGAGTGAGTAAATTCCTGGTTGTGAAGTTACTCTTTGGAATGGTTATCTTAGGAAACACTGGCAAACGTTAGTTACTTAATAGTGTCATGCTGACATTTAATTTAATTTCAATTACATTTTGCATATGTTATGTAAGAAAGAACCTCTTGGAACAGGCTTGCATGAGTAACATTTATATACTGCTTCCTTTTTTCTTAAATCTGTTCTCAGAGAAATATTTAAATTACATCAGTTACGGATGTTATGAGCAAAATAGTCTGGTTTTATGTCAGATAAGTTGAGCTTGTACATTTTATATTCTACAAAATGCGAATGTACAATTACTGATTATTGAGTATATGAATGAAAATCAAACATTTTATTTAAAATATGTTATTGCTATAAACCAGGCGATAACGACAATATATATGAGGAGCTAAATTCATCTCATGTGTAACTCCAATGATTCCTTTATATTGGGCTCAGTTTGGCCCAATATACCTAATAGTTGAGATCTAGAAAACATACTGCTTCCAACTGGTGAATTAACTGCTACTAAAAGAGTGTTCCAAAGATGTTGTACTAAAGTAGTATGTGATTTCTATATTCTGAAGCACCAGGATGCCTCTCTTGGCTTAGAGTGTGGTGTGTTTATGAATCAGTCGCTCACACTGCTTTTCTTCAAATTGCAGTAATCATTAAGTAAGTTCTGATTCATCTATGTTTTACTACTATTATTTTTCCTTCTGAAGTGGTTTTTACTCTGCTATATATAGTATCCTGGGTAAACAAGCTCAAAGGTTATAACTGATATGCAGCTAGTTTCATTTTCCTTTTTGTTTTAAAAAAAGGTCAACCAACGTGGAACCAGTAAACGCAGTCCTATTATAACCCTTTGTGTTCCACAGAAATGACCAGCATTGCATTAAAACAGCCTATTCCCGATACACTCGTTACTTTATCAGACTCAAGGGGTGAGAAACACTGCTTTCAAAACTATGGTTCCTGTCCGAGCATATGCTGAACTTCTACAATCTGGAAGCGGAGTTTGAAGCTACAGTATATGTGAGGTAGGGCTTGATACTTCATATAATCTCTCCCAAAGCAGGCTCATACTTCAAGTTAAGCCTCTCTTTCCTCTGAAATGCTGAGCAAAAGAATGAAGACAGAAAATTTATGCATCGATTCCTCTTGGAATATCTGCTTAGATTTCCAGTGCTCAACTAGTCTATAGAGGAGAGAAATGTTGCAAAAAAAGTTTTTTTTTCTTGGTACTTCTCATGCAGTATAAAACATTGAGGGAAAAAGATAATAAATGCTGATTTTCTCTAGCTCAACTCGCAGGAATTGTAATGTATATCACCACTGCACTGAGACAGAGATTTAAATGTTAACTGCTCAGTATCGTTCTCATCTGTATGAGTGCTTCTAACCGAGATGGCTAATAGAAGTTCTGTAGGACTAGGAATCACTTTTGTTCACTAAAAGTTCCTAGATTGGTCATTTTAGTGGCAAAAACTATATTCGAGCTAAGCCAAGAATAACCTCTTTGTATATGAGCAGTTTCCTTCCACTGAGTTGCACAATGTGCCATTTGGGCTGCAGCCAAAACCAGACTCTCTGTTCAACCCCCAAAATTAAAACAAGGAGATTCCATTGTGCTTAAGGGCACAGCAGGAATTATGATGCAAGCCTTAAACACTTACATACTTGTGCTGTTTCCTCCTTCCCCACCAAACTTTTTAACTCTTTGAGCCACAGCCCACATGATGGCTAAGTATCTAGAAAGTCCAGAACCACTTGCTTTCATCAGTGTTTTGGTTACATTTTCAATTTACTCTTAACTTACTATCCATAAAGTAAAGGAGAAAAGTAAAAAGAGTACCAGGAACACATTATTGCACTGTAACATTTTAATATCACAGCAGCACATAAAAGAGCTTCTTCTCTAAGCCTTCACCGAGAGACTCAATATTTTAATTTTAATACATGGATTTTCAATCATTTTTACTGTTAGAGGAATCTGACTCTCAGGTTTCTTTTAAAATATGTCACCTAATGCTAAATGTCATTTCACTTAACACTAGCTCTCTGTTTTATACAAAATGTTCACGTCCTTTGGGATGAAAGGCACTCTATAAATGTAAGGTATTATTTGTAGTCATTTTCTGGGAGTATTAATGAAAAAAACCCTTTTCTGAAAAGCACAGAAATAATTAATTTATACCTCCTGAGCCTATTTTAAAACTCTCTCAGACCCTGATCCGATGCTTACTGAAGTCAGTGGAAAGATATCAGTGGCTTCAACGGCCTTTGGATCAGGCCCTCAAAACATAAATACCTCTGCCAATAAAGAGATGGTCCACTGCAGCTTGAAATACAGTAAAACACAAATAGAAAATGCACCCCTAGGCAGGGCCGGCGCTTCCATTTAGGCGACCTAGACGGTTGCCTAGGGGGCCAGAATTTGGGAGGGCGGCATTTTGTGGTCCTCGGCGGCAATTCGGCGGCAGGTGGTCCTTCCGTGCTCCGGGTCTTCAGCAGCAATTCTGCGGCGGGTCCTTCACTCGCTCTGGGACCTGCCGCTGAAGTGCCCCGAAGACCGGGAGCGCGGAAGGACCTCCCGGCCACTGAATTGCCACCAACCAGGAGCGCGGAAGGACCCCCCCGCCTTCAAATTGCCGCCGACTGGGAGCGCTGAAGGACCCCTGCCTAGGGCACCAAAAACCCTGGCACCGCTCCTGCCCCTAGGGCGAAATTCTCCTCATTTTGTGACCTCACTGAAGTCAAGGAGGGGTACTGTGTGTAATTCAGGGCAGAATCTAGACTTAAGTCTTGACACATATGAGCAATATTTTTATTTTCTTCCTCAACAGATTGAGCATTGTTATTGAATAGTAGGGTATGCCTGGCTAGTCTTGCCACAGGCACTACAAAAATGAAATTAACTATTTCTGCCCATTACATGTTACCTTCAGGTTGGGAACATTTTTAACACCCTCTTCTGGATAATCTTTGATTTCTTAAAGGAAACTTCTGTACTCTGTCTTCTGAGCAACCAGGTGAACTGCAGTTTTGCCACTATTAAGGAAACATATCTTCTGAGTATTCCAAGACATAAGTTATATAACTGCTTTGTGATTCAAGACTAGCAGTAGGGCTTGATACTTCCTCAGCCTCTCATTAATTTAGGAAATGCACACCTTTCTATGTTTGGCTGTATTGCTTTAAAAAAAAACAGAAATAAAATCCTACTGAATGGCTAATTTGCTCACTAGCTATTGCATTATAGTTCTACAAAGAACACACCTAATGCATTCCGACTTATGAGCCCAATTAATATGGGTTTTGTGACCATTTCTATGAAAGCCTGAGGTTTCATAATTCATTCACTTTCTCATGCCTCCCAGCATAACTAACCTCCATGGACTAGAAGGTGAGATACTTTATGCTATGCTTGAATATAGTGAAGCATTACATTTAACATTCTCCAATGACTCATGCAAAAATGAATTCTTTCAGTTGGGTCTTATTTCTCCAGTTGAACTATTCCGAGGCAAATCCTCAAAATAAATAAATAAATAAATACAGACCACTCCTCAGACAGTTTGTCTATGAAATACTAATGATATCCAAACCTATTTATGAATGCAAAACATTAAAAGGTATCACTAGTAAACCTGGAGCCTCTGCCAGGAAAATTCCCACACTGCAGATTCAAGCAACTGCAGACATGAGACCTCAGACTGTGATCTGGTCAGCTCTGACAAATTAAGCAGTACCAGTGTTTGAAAGGGAGACCTCTAGAAAGCTCACATGATCCATAACTGGCAACAGTCAGCGCTCATAACTCTTTGTCCATCCTGGCCAAAATTGTGGTAGACAGCACGATATTTTTGAAAGTGCTGTTTTCTGTATTAGACTCTGGCACATAAAAAGAACATCTTTCTAGACACACACTAAAAAAATCACATCTACACACGCACACAGACACACACAGACACACACACACATATGAAGGCACCTATGAAAAGTAGATAATAAAGGGGCAGGGGATTAAACAGACTCTCCGTAAGTATACAAGTGATGGTGATATCCATATAATTAATGGAAAAGAACCACATGGTAGACGATATTTATGTTCCACCTCTGTCCACAAATCTATGTCTCCCTGGACTATTTTTGTTTGCAGTGTTGTTTGTCGGCAGATTGGTCTCAGGGCATGAGAGAGCCAAGATGGGTGAAGTAATATCTTTTGTGGACCAACTTCTACTGGTGAAAGAGACAAGTTTTGAGCTTCACAGAGCTCTCCTTCAGGCTACTTCAGCCCAGGCCCAAAGAAAGCTCTATGGCGCTCGTAAGCTTGTTACTTTCACCAAAGTTGGTCCAATAAAAGATATTACCTCACCCATCTTGTCTCTCTGGACTATTTTTAACACTCCAAGCTCATACAAAGTAGCACTGGTAGCAGTCCCATCTCATAGCTCTCCATTTTGGGTTAAATGCTGCAGTGAATGGGGAACAGTGAGTGCACAAAACACATATATTAGAACAGGGAACCAACGAGATGGAGAGATGTTTTCTATTTCTCAGATTCTCTTCTTCTCACTTCCACTTCCCTTCATCCCCTTCCCACTGCGGTCCTTTGGACATTCATGGGCCAGATCTTTAGTTGATGTAAATCAGCACAGCCCCATTAACTTTATTGACTTTGCTAATTGAGGATCTGACCCCATGGTTGGTGAAAGGTCACTCCATTTGCACTTGATGGATACCTTCTCTTTCCCCTTCCTCTGCACACCTAATTATGGGTCTACTTGCTTCTTGCTGGCAGCTTTATTTATTTTAGACAAGTTGCATTGCCACTCCTGGTTATGGATACAGGAGAATGGACCATATTCTGATCTTAGTGACATCAGAGTAAATCTGGAGTAATTTACATCAATGCAACTGAAATCAGAATTTGGTCTGACGGGAAAAGAAACAAATCCATTCCCAAATCTCTCCTGCTTCTTCTACACACACATTCAATGTACATAGGGTTTATCATTGAATACAATTTCAATATGTTAAAATGCTGGAGAAGAAGTCCAAATGCTCTCTTTTGATGCTACTGTCATTGATAGGAACCAGAGCAGACTAAGTGGGTGCACTTTGCACTATTCCTGTTGGCTACACAGGGCCTAATTCTCATTCACACCAAGGATCCTTTGCACCTGGTAGTGTAAAGAGGCTTTAAAGGGGGCATAAGTTACATTTACACTCACTTTAAGACCAGTTTACACTGCTTTTTCATAAACATGAATCAGGCCCAGAGTTCACTCTTTGCACTTACTTTGTAACATAAACCACAACTCAGTCTTTAAGGGCCAAATCCAACCCCCATTTGTTATCAGTTAAATTTCCACTAACGTTAATGGAACCTGGATTGGGCCCTTAAAAGCACAGTCCTGTAAAGGAAATATCACTTTGTCCTTAATTCCTCCTGACGTAAAAATCAAGACAAAATGGGTCGAGTTTTTATATATATAGTTAATAATAAAGATATATATAGTCTTAATTTTCCTTGCTCCTGTGGATTTAAAACAGATTAAAACTATTGTTTTTGTGTATGATTATTTAACAATTTATTTATACACATCAATTTTTACACTAATTTGTATGCTGTTCTAAGAGAGTATAATTCTAAAGAAGTTGTATTCAAGAGTTCACCTTGTAAAACAGGTGGTGATAGATATTTTTGAAAGTAATATATCTATTCTTTAAAGACTATTACAGAAATGCATAGATTTTAAATGCAGGTATTGTGTACTCAATTGTGCAATTCTAAGCAAGTGGACACAAATATCAAAATGTATGGACTATTTTAGAAATTTAAAACACATCTTTCTGAGAGCACAGTAGATATTAAGAATGGTTTTGAAGTGTATAATTTTTAATTCTCGTGGATGAAAATTCTGCATTATTTTGTTTCTTAAATTAATTTGGGGTAAATTCTCCACTCAATTCATTGTTTCAAAATGAACGGGAGGAGGAAGACAAGAAAATAAATCTTGACAATGATGACAATATATTTTCAGAACACCAACTCAAAAACCATACTCCTTGCTAGAAAAGAAATCAGCATTTATAAGACCTCTCTCTTTGACAAAAAGTGTTACTTATCTTAAACACACAGTACATCCTCAATGAAAAAACTGCTCCCACAAATTCTATGAGATCAATAAGCATTTTCATAAAGCTGCAATCTCTTACTTGCACATTTCCATAAGCCTTTATTAACAATCTGGAGTTATTTCGCTAAATGTGGAAATTATTTCAAAGATCCATATTGTTTGGTTTTTCATTAGGCTTCTATTTATTTCATCCCATAAACTCCAGTACTGTGTCTTATTATCATTCTTTAAAGTGTAGCTTAACTAGGTGGAGGCAGAAGGCCAGGACTAAAACATTTCTAAGACGAGTAATCATGACACTCCATCTCCAGATGACCCTCAGCAGTGTGTTGGTGGCTTGTGACACACAGAAGGTCAGAGTAGATAATCTGGTGAGTCCTTCTGTCCTTAAATTCGCTGACTCTATGAAAACCTTTTTTTTTTTGCTTCATTAGACCAAGTGTAATGAATGTGTCAAGTTTCTTCTTCATCTAAATGATGTAATATACCAGTCATGACTACATGCAAATAATTGAGAGAGGGGGAAGGGCTCAATCACATTGTTACATGTTGTACAACTGTTCCCCCACATACTTGCCTGTTTTTGGTAGATTAACATCACAACACTCGGCTTTCTCTCTCACACAGAGAACATTTTATATAGAGAGGCCTAGATTCTACAAACATTTATGCACAAGCTTAACTTTAAGCAGATGAATTGAAACAAATTAAGCACATGCATAAGTGGTGGCAGTATCAGTGCCATATTTGTTATCTCTCATGAACATAATCTGTGCATACTGGGGGAGACAATACAGTAGTTAGAAATGATCCACTAAGGTCATTTGGAACATTTTAAACACTTCCATTAAAATGAGCCACTGTACAGTCAACCCACCATAGAACTCAGTTGTGATTTTTTTTTTTAAATTTGGGATACTTATTTCAGACCTTTGCAATCAATATCCCATTATTGGAAGAGTGACTAGATATCGAATTCATCTGCAATAAACCAAAAACTATGAAATACAAAAGAAAAGATTAACTAGCTGCTGGAAACCCATCCCAATCAAAAGCATGTAGAACCATTGTGTGGTGCAGTCCCTTTTTATTCCTACAGGATTTCATATTTCAGTAGTAGATATAGTTGAATTCAGTAATTCAAAGTAACCACATGGATTAGGTTCTGCTACCCTTACTGACATTGAGTGGATCCATAGCTCTTGCAAACGTTTGCATGCAAGCTTAACTCTGCTCCCACATGTAGTCTCATTGAAATCAAGTGATCTATTCACATTCTTAGAATTAAAAATATGGATTGGGGCCTTACTTTGCAAGGAATCTCTCTGAAATCAATGGGATTGTGTGTGTAGTAAATGTGAACTCCACCTGAGAAAGGGGGTGGCCCAACATAAAATATCACATTGTAGTTTGCCAGATTAGATTTTAACCAGTAAGCTACTGTCCCCAATTGGTTGAAACAGTCTCCTAACCTATAACTATGAACCACCACTTCATAATGATGTTGGTCTTTCCCCCTTACTGGTGATTTGCAAAGCACACTCATCCTCCCTACAGCTGCTAACAATATAGAATGGAATGCTAAAGTGGTGGCCTTTCAATGGATGTCACTGATTGGGAAGAGGAGTGACATGTACATTTACATTCTGATGAATCCATCAGGGGATGCCTGGCTAAAAATCAAAGCAGCAGAAATAATCAAGGGGGACATCCCCTGGTGATGAAATCCTCAGGCAGCAAAGCTCCTTAGAGAGAATAAGTCTCATCGTAAGTCTCTTTGATATCCTTGTTATGCTCCCCGAAGAATTCAAACAGACATTCTCCCCGAACACTTCTTTGGACAATTATGATTGTGAAGGGAGAGTTTCTGGGCTCATAATTAAATGAAGAGATTCTGGTTTGAACAATTCAAGTATATTTTCCTCTTTAAAAATAAAGAGATTAAATGTCATTTTTGGAGTTAGAAAAACCTAAGTAAAGATTCCTTTGGAGAGCAATATGTACTTATTGAAGGAGTGTGCAGAGTGTTCAAAGAAGAGAATATGAGTCCAGACTCCTTGTTTCAATCCCTGGTTTTGTCACCAAAATGCTGTATAATGTTGGCCATGTTACTTAACCTGACTGTGCTTCAATTTACTAATTTCAAAGGTCTAACTATCTGTAGAGTCAAACAATCAAGATCAACATAATACTTCTCTTCCTCAGAGGTGAGGCTTAGTTAACATTTGCAAAATGCCTTCAGATGAAAGACACTCTAAAAGTGTAAAGTATCGTATAGCCATTTACCTTGTAGGGTTCCCCAAAGAGATTAAAACCTGAAGCAAAGAGATCTTCATCTTGCTGGACTTCTTGATTTCTTCGCTCCCATTCTTTCCTTTTAAGTGCAGTCCGGTCTTGTTCATAGTGACTGAAAAAGAGGATAAGACAAAAAGACAAACAATTATTTCCCCCATAAGTCAGTTAAACACTCATTGTTACCAATATTAGGAACAAAACACTGGAAATAGTGCAATTCAAGCTGATGACTTTGAAGGAGAGTGAAGTCCATCCAACAGTTTTCCCAGATGTAAATTTGGGATCATAGGACCATACTAAATACAGCTATTTAGCCCAGCTCTCAGATATCACAGAATTTGTTCCAAAGAGAAATCTCAGCATACACATCTAAACACACTTAAAATCTGCCTTCACTACACTAGGACACTCCAGGAGAAAAACAGACCACATCATGAAATGTGCCATGCAACTACCATGGAAGAACCTTCTCCAGTACCACCCCACACTAGAACCCAAAAGGGGAATCATCAAAAAGTTATAATTCAGACTTGATGGTGGATCAGATCCTGAAAGAAATCTTTCCCAACCCCCCCCCCTGGCCCTTGCCTTCAAACAAGCCCCCAGTTTAGCCAAGTTCATCATCAGAAGCAAGCTCCCCACAGTCCAACTCAAAGTGCCACCACACTCAGCCAGAAAAGATACAAAACCTGTAGACTGCTGCAATGATCTAGATCCCTCAGAACACAACTTTCAAGGTCCATGTCTTCTACACATGCCTACCACATGTGGTGTACCTCATCCAGTGCATCAAATGCTCCAACAATAACTATGTGGGTGAAACCAGACAATCACTACTCTCTGAAATGAGCTCTCACAGAAAAAATGAAAAAAGATTAAAACACCCTATCACATGAAGGTGAGCGTCTTCAAAGGAAACCTGCACAACACCTCTGAAAGATGAGCCTGGAAACAAATTCCTAATTCTGCTGGGCACTGAAAACCATGGACTCAGTAAAAGACACCAGATTTATGGTCATTACAACTATTTGTAACACACCCTACTGTCTGCTAACCCTTAACTGCCCACTTCATTTTAAGTGGTCTTCTACAGCATATGTGAACTTCTTATGCTTAATCTGTCCCATTTTTATAGCTAGTTTAGACACTATGGTTACCTTCTCCAGACCTGAAGAAGAGCTCTGCAAAGCTGGAAAGCTTATCTTTTCCACCCACAGAAATTGGTCCAATAAAAGATGTTACCTCGCCCACCATGTCTCTGAATAGAACTAATCATTCTAAAATTAAAAAACACAAAAAATCTGCAATTTCCAGATGGTGCTTTCTGCCAGAAAAAAAAATTCAGTCCAACTTGTCTATAAGTGTTCATGTATAAATATGTAGGCATGCTGTGCGCCTACATGTACACACACACACACACAGAGAGAATATACCTATATGGAGAAGCAACTATAGTGTCAACCAGGCATAGTGACATCTTCAGTTCCCTTTAACTGTGTAACACTTGCCTACATCACAACATTCTACTGTAGCCAAGTGTGATTCTGAACAACTATTTCAATCCCGCATACTCCTTAACGTTTAGTTGTGGGCATAGGTAAGTTGGAGCACTCATGCATTCCCAAAATACTGGACATTCCAGTACTTCCTGAAATGATATAGGCCAGAGGTAGGCAACCTATGGCACGTGTGCTGAAGGCAGCACACAAGCTGATTTTCAGTGGCCTGGCCACAGGTCCGGGGGGCTCTGCATTTTAATTTAATTTTAAATGAAGCTTCTTAAACATTTAAAAACCTTATTTACTTACATACAACAATAGTTTAGATATATATTATAGATTTTCGAAAGAGACCTTCTAAAAACGTTGAAATGTATTACTGGCACGTGAAACCTTAAATTAGAGTGAATAAATGAAGACTTGGCACACCACTTCTGAAAGGTTGCCGACCCCTGGTATAGGCCCACTCTGGTTGGATGACCCCGCCCCTGTGTACAATGTCATGCTGCACAGAGGATGCCACTTTGAAGACTGTGTCACTCTGCCCCCACTGGCTTGACCTCAGAAGCATGCTGCATGTGATATCACACTGATGGGCCACAGCAGCTTGCTGTTCAAAATGGTGTCCTCATATGATACCAGGCAAAACTATGTCCGATTCTGTCTCAATATCGGACTGGGCCAAACCACCCAAAAAAGAGGACTGCCCAGCTTAAAATGGGGTGAACGGCCAGCTTAGACCTAGGGAGTGATTAAAAAATGTTTCACATAATGCTGTTCAGAAGGGAAGGACGTTAAGTTAGTCGACTTCTGCAGCAGATAATTCTGCACACAAGCAAATAAACAAAAAAGGTCTATTGACTCAGAGTAGTGATAGCAAGACGTCTGTTATCTGTATGTCAGCTCACTATGTGCACCTGTCAGATCTAGATGACAAACTGAGAGATCACATCTACTTCTCTCATGAACAGGACTGAAGTACTTTCGTCTCTTGTCTTTGCAAAATACTTCCTGCTCCTCTGAGGGAAAAGATGTAATTTAAACACTGAAGAGGAAAAAAAAAAAGAAGAGAAGAGATGCATGTTTCCACTTGCATTGACAACCCCTCATGTGACAAGCATTAAGGGACACTTCTGTGCTTTCAACCCCTGTTTGATTTGTTATAAGACTTTTTGGCTCTATTTTGTGTCAGTTAATTAGCTACAAATTCCAGATGACAATTTGAATAGCAGATTGAGTATTCACACTGACGTTTTCTGTTGTGAGAAATATTTGCCTGCTAGATTTTATATATACATGCCCACACACATGCACACTTATGTAACAGAGAATAGTGAATTCTAATATCCTGATGAGAGTGAATTTAATCTCCACAGAGCTCTACTGCACTTGGAAGATAACCAAATATCTACAACTTTTGCCTTTTTAGCTCAGCGTGATGTTGTATTGGAAGCTTCACATGGAGAGATATAATGAGGAATGAACTGCACAGTGATGAAGCTTTGACAGTGTATAAAGTCACTGATTTCTGAGCAAAACCACAATTACAAATTTGAAGCACCAGCTAATTAAAACCACAGCTATGTATTTAGCCTCTTGTTATACCTACTGCCGTTTATAATTATGAGGACCTCTTTATCTACTCAATTAAAGTTCTTATGATTCAGGTAGGTTGTGTTTGAACCTGCAAGATCCACAGAGACTGCAGGAAAGCATATGTCTATCTCCTGATGATTCCATGTATCCTTAGACTTGCATACTTGTTTTCATGCAGGGAGGAGAGAAAAAAATACAGACTAATGCCACAAAGACAATCAGAAATATGAATTAATAATCGTTTTGAGCAACTCAAGATCATTCATGCTTGGAGTGAATAGGCTTGAGTATAGTTTATTAACAGGATGTAAAGCCACCTAAGTATGTGAGGCTGAGTTAAACTAGATTTTCATTTCTACTTCCCATTTTCAGGTTGGAAACTCAAATGCAACATCATTTTATTTAGTTCGTTTTACAACACATTCTGCCATAATGATATCACTACCTTGGGATCATTTGCTAGTGTAAAGTTATAGGACAGCCCTATAATCAATGCTACTATTGAATTCTTGTAGAAATTATAGCATTATTTTCTAATTTATTGAGGGGAAAAAAAGGAAATTATATTACTATACCAAAGCCACTTACTGTATTATTATTGCTAGCTACAAGCTAGATTGTGGCAGACTACACATCCACAAAGACATAACGGGAACAAAGAATCCTCACTGCACCCCTTCATGGGCTATCTGGACCTTGGGTCCAGATATGTGGGAGTAAGTGGGTGCTACACACTTTCTACTGCCCACTCTGGGGCAGGTGGATAGAAATTGGGTGGAGTCTTGGCACCACTCTGCTCCACAATCATCTTGGAAAAATTTAGCTGAGTCTGGGTGGGTATGGGTAGGGGTGGGGAGTATTGTAATTTTCTACTTGTATAGACCAGTTGGAAATTTCAACCTCATACTCACTCCCAAAGCAAGGGAGGAACAGTGCCTCAGAAAAGTGTTTCTTAAGACACAATGCCTCTTGGAGTAATGCAGTTTACACACCAATCCACACGCAAGACTGTTCCTAAAGGCACAATATAGTATTAGAACTACAGCTTGCTTACCTTATTCACGAAAGACATGTCCAATGACTTCAGTAGCAAGTTTTGTCTAAGAACTGCAAGATTGAGTGACAGAATGATAGTATCCCCATGGAAGGGATCTCGAGACGTCTTCTACTCCAGTCCCTTACACTCAAGGCAGGATGAGGTATTGTCAGCAGTGTACTATTTCTTTTCATAAGCCTTTATGACACTATGGGCCCATTCTTTGTCCATTAATGTCCTCCGCAATCAGAGATAACCCACGCCTGCCAGTCATGGGGAGCAGAGTGAGAACATCCGGCTCAATCTGTGTGAGCATGCTCAGTACAAGCCAAGCAGCAAATAGGGGATGTGACCCCACTTAATCCCCCCACGCATCGCCTCTGTCCACAATACTTACCACTGAGGTCAGTGGAAGCAGGATGAGACTTCAAGAGTCACCCTTAGTTATGTGAGAAATCCCACTGAAATCAAAGTAAAAATTATTTATTTGGGTGACTAGGGGTAGCACTATCAGGATTTTAGAGGCTTACAAATGACAGCAACTCCGGCCACAGTCTGTGCGGAGGGTTCCAGGCAAAATCCTAGCCTCACTGACATCAATGGGAGTTCTGACATTGACTTCAACTGGGTCAAGATTTCACCCTTAATGTGAAAATATAGTACTAATTCAGGCTTAGATATCTGAAAGCTGTGTCCTTACTCAAGCACGCAAACTGTTCAGAACTCTGAAAGAATCATTATACTATATTATATCTGAGCAAAAGAGTAACTGTGGAATTTTAAGACTAGTTCATACATTTTATGAATCTCAGTAAAATGGTTTATTCTGCTTGATGGTGGTTATGTTACTAAGGCAAAATGATGAAACAGCATTAATTTAATGTGGCACAATTTCTTTAAAATTAATTAACTTTAATTAATATAGTATTTGCTATATTAACTATGTATACAAAGGTAAATAATTCAGTGTTTTTCTACCAAACACGTTAAAATATTTCTCTTTTAGCAGATGTCCTCATGAAACCAGAAAAAATACATATTTAATTCACTCAAGATACAAGCACAAGGCAGAAGCTCACTCCCAGGGGCCCTGATGATGTTTACAAACTATTCCACTGTGCTGGTACATTTTATGACATAAGAAGAACCTCAACTGAATTGCTGCCTTCGACACCATTTGCAAATATCTGTATTTATCACATGTTCTGCAGTTCCAAGCACTGTTATTAAAAAAAATTAAAGTTAATTTTGAATTCTCCATTCACAGTATGACATAAAAGCCTCAAGTATTTTCCAGCATGTAACACATCTACACGCTAGGAGGTGGTTGCTTAGCCATTTAGGTCAATGACTTAGTTCTCTGGAAATTTATTTTTGTTGCCGAAATGCTCAGCACTAAACTAACCCTGCATTGCACATTAACTACAGAAAGTCACATATTTAACTTTAAAATGTAACCAGATTAGAACAAGAGTGAGGTCAGCCTTCCACTTATCCAAAGAGTGACACTATGATTGGATCTTAAGGTCATGCTGCTTTGAGTACTAAGCCCAATGTTATCTCTGAGCTCTCAATAAAACCTGATGAAACCTTTTTATAGCTTTTCTCCTCTAGGCTTTTAAAAAAAATGAGCGCTGTAGGAAACTCCTCTACACAATTGTTGGGTGAAGGTCTCAAACAAAACTACCACTGTAGCAAACCTGCATAGAAGTAAATGGAACTGCATTTGACTCACATGCCACAAGCAAGGACACAGACTGCTTACTCAATCTGCACCAGTCTTAGGAAGACTTGGTGAGCTCTGCTCCAGATTCCTGAGGTTTCAGATACTGTCTTGGTGGTAGACTCTTTTCAGATGATAAAATAAGGGAGTTAGACAAAAACTTCAGAGACAAAGATCCAATATTTTGGGTGAATCTGGGCTTAGATGCAGCTGCTGATGATAACAACACTTAGATTTACATACACACACCACTTCTGTTATTAATTTTATTACAGATTTCTCTTACTAGATTTTCTGTTTATGAGATTAATAACTGAACTGGAATAAACAGGTTCAAACAGAATGAGACACGTTCCCTCCCCAAAAAAGCTTACAAACTAAGGTAGGCAAAACAATCCAATGACACAAAAGTCTAAGTAAAGAAAGTATGACTATATTCTCAGTGAAGAATAAATGGTAGGAAGGATTCCTGGAAGAAACAAGTTATAAAAACTTACATGAAAGGCACAGACAGGATTTTAAGGATGGATTTGTCCAACAGGAAGATGGGAGGCTATTCCAAGCTTTGGGACACCAAGAATGAAGTCATGACGCTAGAAGTGGGAAAAAGTGGCAAAAGACTGGGAGAGCATAAAGGGAGAGAAAAAAAGAGGAAGATACAATGAGAAGAGAGATGTAGGGGATATGTAACATTACCGAGGGTTCAGTAGGTGAGAAAGAGCTTGAATGCAACACAGTAAGGGAAAGAAAGCCAATGAAAGGTTCAAGGAAGAGGAAGATGCTATCTGAGTAACATAAAAAGATGCTCAGCTGGTGTACATTGACACAGCTTCATTGAAATTAAGAAAGGCACATCAACTTACATCAGCTCTGGCTCAACAATTTTTGCCACAGCACTTTGGGGAGAGGTGAGAAGTTGGCTGAGAGGGGATCAAGGCAAATCAAGGCAAAAGATGGCCAAGTGCCGATAAATGTTTTAGTACTGGGAGTGGAGAGTAATGGTTGATTTAGGTGATCCACTCTTTACTCTGCCCACCCCCCCATACTAAAACCTTTATCCAACATGAATTAGCAAGAGAGTAGATTTGGAGGAAGAGGGTAGAAAGAAGTGAGAGAAAGGATAAAAGACTGAAAGCTTTGGAGATGAGGAAGACAGCGCAGTTATCAATTGTGAAAATGAAAGGAGTTGATAAAGAAGATCTTTTCTTGATAGGGAGAGAGAGGGTAGAGGTTGAGATATTGTGACAGGGATTCATTGGCAGAGATGTGGTAGTTGAAGCTATGGAAATAGATGAAGTCTCTCAAAGAGGGGATGAGAAGGGGGAAAATTAAGACACTGAAGGACACCAACGGACAAGAGGAGAGGGGAAGTCAAAGAATCACAAAAGGCAGAAGGAGCTGCCAATGAGATAGAGAGAAACCAGAAGACGAGGAGAGAGTGATCAACTGTCAAATGCAAGAATAAAAACAGAGGAGTGTCCCTCTGACTTAGCAAGAGGGAGGCCAGTAGGCAGTTTGGTGACAGCAGAAGCTGGATTTGGAAAGAATCAGGGAGAGCTGCAGAAAGGAAGTATAGTCAGCAATAAAAGACAGCACCCTCAAGGACATCTGAATGGTGTTGCAGAATGACAGAGTTTTTACAGATATTCAATACAATAGCCAAATTTGAGAAGACACACTACAACTCTTTAGCATCCAGCCTCCTGACCTCTCAAATAAAATTCTTTATCAGTTTTTCTTTCTATCTTAAAAATATTGTGTACTGTTAAATTATGAAAGAATTCATTTGAACTAAATATTTGTCTTCTGTGGAAAAGAAGTAAACAGGGGGTTTTCAAAATAAGGCACTGAGAACAGTGAGCTTAAAACTTTTCTATTTAAATAATGAAAGTACTTGTCCAAGGTTGCTGCTTCCTCATTCTGCCTTTAAGACGTCAGGATACCATTCTTGTTCAGTTTTGATCAGACATTATGGAGGTTGTTGGCATATGCGTCAAACACTTAGCACTTTGGCCCCAATCCATCACAGCACTTAAGTATATGCTTAACTTTATGCATGTGAGTAGTCCAATTGAAGTCAGCAAGACTCTGCATAAGAACTTTCCTTGACTGGAGCCAGAGCATTGGTAGTCTTTATTCGGGGTAAGTTAAAAAATATAAAATAAACAACTTTGAGGCACAGAGAACAGTTCTCTCCTCTCTCAGTCCGTTGACCAGGGCTAATCCTGATTTACACCCGAGTAAATGAAAATCAGGCCCCGGGTCTTTATTTTCATTGCAATTTTGTCATGAACATTGGACCAGGGAAATGGATTCGGTCAATAAGGTGATTACAAAAGCCTGACTTTAAAAAAATATTTAGCTAAACACTCCTTCCTTACACATCAAAGGCTTCTACTACACTGTAAAATGATACATTTCACAAGCAAAATTACATTTTAAGCACTGACCAATCAGGCCACACTAGAATATACTAATTAATTAAACAAAACAATTAATCACATATTTCTCACATTCAAACATTTACTTTAATGCTGTGGTTTTTGAAGAATGAACACAACTTTTTTTAAAAAGTATCATAATATATCACTGAGCGTCAAGATCAATGAAGTTATTTTTTTTAAATGTTAGAATATTCTATCTTTGATGTTCAACAGCTATACAGAGAAACCCTCAAGATGGCCATTGGTTATCTCTTAATAATTCGCATTAAAAACCAATGTCATTCACTGTAGTATGTTTGATACAAAATATTGGAGATTAAAGTCTCTGTACAAAATAACCCCCAGGAGACGCACAGACAATTTGTGGAAATTAAAACCATGAGGTTAAAAACATAGCTAATATACATCACACTGTTAGTTGTTTGTTTTCTTAAGCATGTAGAAAAATGTATTTTAGTTCAGTTTATGCCCATTTCAGTATTATGTTGCTTCAAACCTTTCCTCTGCGTGAATTTGGGAGGAACAAATTCTGGTACCTTTATAGTAAAGAATGGATAGCAGAGATAAACTCATGAATGGTAAAAAGTATAAAACAAGAGATGATGTTTCAAAGGGGAACATTTATTGTTTCCTGTATCATAGCGCATTGTCTCTTGATATGATTAGTTATCAGTCTGAGTTATCAAAAACTAGTATGAAAAAAAGCGTTTACGCAGTTATGCTTCATTGATGTCAGCTAGGGGAGCATGAAAATCTCCATGAAGTTGGGTAATTGATGTGTAAATCAGAGCTCAATCACTCTGTAATAGAAATGGTCCCACTGAAAATATGGTTGTTGAACACTATTGCACTGGGTGAAAAAATGAATGGAGTCAAGATAAGACTTATTTATTAAAAATGATAATAACTGGCAATTTCCACAATTTTCTCTTCCAGAGAGAAGTGTTGTCAGAAATATTTATATGCAAGCTACGGACCAATATATTCAGTTATCCTTATTTGGCAATAATTAACTGTTTCTGTTTTATTAAAATGCTCGGGGACATCGTTATGGATATTTAAAAAGCAAATTAAAAGAACACATTCATCCTTTGAAAGGCGACACATGTAAACGAAAGCAGCGATTGTAATTTGGTTAACAATGTGTGTTCAAGGTACATTTAGGATCGTTGTTATAATCCTCTTGTCATTTCACATTTGCTATATGGCAAGCAGCAAGGCAAAAACTGAAAAATACTTCAAGCCAAGAAAAAAGAAAACCCAAGAAGAAACAAAAATGGTTACAATATAACTGCAACTGTGAAATTCATTAAATGACAAGGATCCACTAAAATATTTGCTAAATATAACACTTCCCCAAGATGCTTTATTTATTGAAGGATGTATCTGGCATTTAATACATCTAATAAGATAACATTAAGCCAGTATTATATTTTGTAAATTAAAACAAGTTAAAGCATCAATATAGACCTTCCCAGAAAGACTCGACATCCCAGTCTTCTAGTTAGTGCTTATTATACCACACTGGTAAACTGTAACAAATTTATATACACGTGTGAAACTCATCAGTGAGTCTTGGCACTAGATAAATTACATACAGGATAAAGGAGTGGATTAGGAGGCTGTGTTAGATGAGTAACCTGCTGTGACTGTAAGGGGACTCTGTCGCTGTGAGGGGGTATACTAAGGATGAAGTTTCAGCATAAATTCTGAATTTCCTTGCTCTGTGAGGTTAACAAAATGAGCCTATTTCATTTTTACAGTCATATTTTCTCCACTTATGTCTTTTGGGATGTCAAGTTCCTTCAGAACTGACATTCTGACAATGAGCCCATTAAGGCTTAGCCAAGGTCTACATTATAATTCATACCCATTCTGAGTGTACACCCTAACAGCTTCTTAGCTGCCATTATACTTCAAATGCGTATTAACAGCAGCATTCTATGCATTCATATATTATGGATGCATAATATGGAATGTTGTTTAGCTGTGTTTTGTGTATTATCCTTAATTTACATTTACAGCAAACACCGTATGGTGCCATGACTGCGTCTACTTGTGAATTTATCAGCAAATAGCAAGTATCTGCATATTGCTGAGGCGTAATGATCATTTGATGTAGTAAAAGATCTTCTGAAAAAATAGTTGCAATTGATTTTTAAATTTTGAATATCTCCACTGTATTTAGGGTGACCAGATGTCCCAATTTTACATGGACGGTCCCGATTTTTGGGTCTTTTTCTTATATAGGCTTCTATTACCGCCCACCTCCATCCTGATTTTTCACATTTGCTGTCTGGTCACCCTACCTGTATTATTACAACATTTTTAAATACCCCAAAAGATTGCTACATTTTATATATTTTAAAAGATGCAAGATGTTCTAACAGTATGGGAACACACACACACATTCAATAATCAAGTAATATTTAACACACAAGGGTTGTGTTGCTAATTAAGAGCGAAACACATTTTCTGAAATCTTCAGTTGACTCTTACAAGTATTTTTTCATAGTTACTATAACAGATTCTAATTAACATTGTTACTCAAAGTATTTGGTACATATTTTTTCACATTATTTTAAAACAAAAAAAAGAACTCCTCCTCATTTTACTGGCATTTCATTGAAACAATGCCAGACAATCTGGAGCTAGCAGAAATTAAAGTGAGTTTTCTAATATAAAACAATCATTGATTAGCACGTATTCTTGGAGCCAGATGAATCACTACACTCAAATGATGAAGTATTTCATCAGAGAAGCACACCCTTCTACTGGTCTAATAAATGCACTCATTTACTGACAGGTGCCTCTACACATCCGAGCACATTCACACACTGTGTGGCTCTTTAGCCCCACATATTCTTTATCTTACTGCGTGTTCAGAAACAAGAACACAGGTAAAATCACAGTTTAACAGGATTACTCTTCATATCATTTGCCAGTTTTAGATTGGAGGAGAAACGTGCATGTGCCTTTGTAAGTAGCGGATGGATGCACATTGGTTGGTTATACTGAAAGAACAGGAGACACCTGATGTGGTTTTAATCAGGCCGTATCTCTATTATTTTTTATCTGGGAGTACCTGGCAGATAAAAGTGTACAGTGCAGGTAACTCTATGATCATTCAATATCTACCCAAGGTCTTCCGCCTGCCCCCCTTCATTTTCCATCCAGGTCCCCAGCCAGCCCATTGTGGGGACCTTACCATCTCCCCTCTCGAAGAAGGGTTAAGGTGGGCTATAAGAAAGGAGGTTGGCTCCTTGATGTGTCAGTCAGAGGTGCCCCAAACCACACACCCCATTCTCCTCCTTTAACAAACACCTCCTTCTTCAGTCCTTTACCAAGCTGCTTATCTGGCCTCTGCATTCCTTCCCTATGGAATACCTGCACTTGGCATCTGCCCCACACTTACATGGTGAGTTGCAACATCATAACCTAACTCCTGTCCCCACTCACCAAAACAAAGCTCTCCCTGATCCCACTGTGGGGAAGGCAGGAAAAAAACCCCACTCCTACTAGACCAATCTGGAGGTGAGGGAAAAATTCCTTCCCTGCTCTCTTAGAAAGGCATGACTAGCGCGATGCCCACAGCACGTCCTGGTATTTTGCCACCTCGAAGGGAGGGAGGGTGGGTGCTACTCCGCTTGGTCCAGGGAAAAGGGGCTTCTCCCACAGGGCTTGTCCCTTTTCAACTCCCCAGCATCACCATGCTGACCCACTTACCTTTTTGCAGCAGCTTCGGAGCCCCTCTTCCACCCCTGCCGGCAAAGTGCTATTCCCACTCCCCCAGCAAGCTGGACAACAGCCCCCCTCCTCCCCTGCTTTAAGGTGCGGTGTGGTCATTGATCCAGAGCACCAATGTGTAGGCAAACAGTGTTGGAAGTCTAATATAATGTTATGTATTTTTATTTGCTTCTTGGCTAGAGGAATTATCTTCCAGTAAATTATTCCTATCTCAGTTGAAACCCTCCATAATTGCTTTCATTTATTGTAGTAATGTCTACTAGAAAGGAAAGAGCTGGTCAGATGCAAGGCTCCCTCGTTTCAGATTCAAGCAAATATGCATCCCCTATTCAGCGCTGCTATAAAATATACCATCCGCCTCGCATAGAGAATAGCAATTTACAAGAGCTGTAATGATTTTGTGGCCATACAAGACTTCACGATTAAGTGGGAAAAAACCTAGAACCTTCTGCTCCAAAATCTTAACCCTTCCCATCACTTGACATAAAGGGGAATCAGTCACACTTTAATATAAAGTACAATGTATACATTTTTATAAAGGATTAATACATGATTAATAGCTATTTTACTAAATGGTTAACTAATTGCTGCAGAGTCCAACAGGTCAGCAGCTTCCTTATAACCATTATTAATACTTCTCTACTAATGTGCTTATAGCAGTTTATAACACTTATTACTTATGTATGTAACATGCTTATAACGTCTTTCATTATTTATTAAGCCTTTATACAATATTTATAAATAGAACCCTAATATAAAGCGTAATGAAAGAATCTTTAACTGCAGAAGTATTAAAGGCTACTAGGAGTATTAGGGTTTATATCCTCTCTAGAGGCCCAATCCAACTTCCATTGGCATCAATGGAAGTTTGCCCCAGGAATTCAACAGGTGTTAGAATGGTTCCCATTACTTATTGGTGAGATGATCACAAGCACATGAGCAGGTCTGACACTGCCTCTAGAGGAGAACAATGGTGATGTGCTGGTACCAAATACCAAGTACGTTATATACTCCTCATAGTTAGGCAAAACTCATCATCAACAGGCTGTAGTTCAAAGGTCTCCATAGCTAACAACTGGGCGTCAGTTTTAACAGTTACATGGCCTCATAGATTGCATTGTCATTGCTTATACCGCACACAATGGTTGCACAGATTTCCTGTTTGACAACAGGGGATACAATTTAAGAACTTCTTCTAAAAAGAACCTCCAGTAAAACAACCCCACAGAACATCATCACTTAAGTGAAAAGAGAATTTCCATTAGCTTTTACAGTCTTAGGGTTTATATCCACTGCAGACCAGCCACCAAACGTGGAATAATCAAATTCATTTAGTGTGGTCCCACCTTCCATCTAGCAGAAAGCAGTGATACACATACATACAAGGCAGTAAATCACAGCACCTGCTGCACTAGGAAAGATTAAAGCAAATATACCATCTTTTAAGAAAAACATATTTCATACAGGCATTATGTTGTGTTTGATGTATTATTAACAAGAAAGTTAAGACAGGTGTAGCATGCATTGGGATTCGAAAGCCAATAAAGGTCACTAACAAGTCAGAGCACTCTCTCTCTTCCTTAGACGGACCAAAACCACAATCTCATATCTGAAATGGTTTGAATGTTTAGGCTGGGTCTGATTTAAATGCCTAGGATCAAGACTAAGCTCGCTTTAGTTCCAGGTCAGATCCAAACATAGTAGATGACCATTTTCCCCCCCAGTTACGGTTCAAATCAGACTTTAACAAACTCATAGAATTAACTGTGATTGCAGAGCCATTGGCCAGCCATTGGCCATTATCTTTGAAAACTCATGGCAATTGGGGGGAGGTCCCAGATGACTGGGAAAAGGCTAATGTAGTGCCCATCTTTAAAAAAAGGGAAGGAGGAGGATCCAGGGAACTACAGGCCAGTCAGTCTCACCTCAGTCCCTGGAACTATCATGGAGCAGGTCCTCAAGGAATCAATTCTGAAGCACTTAGAGGAGAGGAAAGTGATCAGGAACAGTCAGCATGGATTCACCAAGGGCAAGTCATTCCATGACTACCTAATTGCCTTCTATGAGGAGATAACTGGGTCTGCAGATGAGGGGAAAGCAGTGGATGTGTTATTCCTTGACTTTAGCAAAGCTTTTGATATGGTCTCCCACAGTATTCTTGCCAGCAAGTTAAAGAAGTATGGGCTGGATGAATGGACTATAAGGTGGATAGAAAGCTGGTTAGATTATCAGGCTCAATGGGTAGTGATCAATGGCTCCATGTCTAGTTGGCAGCCGGTATCAAGCGGAGTGCCCCAAGGGTCGGTCCTGTGGTAGGTTTTGTTCAGTATCTTCATTAATGATCTGGAGGATGACGTGGACTGTACCCTCAGCAAGTTTGCAGATGACACTAAACTGAGAGGAGTGGTAGATACACTGGAGGGTAGGGATAGGATACAGAGAGACCTAGACAAGTTAGAGGATTGGGCCAAAGAAACCTGATGAGGTTCAACAAGGACAAGTGCAGAGTCCTGCACTTAGGGCGGAAGAATCCCATACACTGCTATAGACTAGGGACCGTATGGCTAGGCAGCAGTGTTGCAAAAAAGGACCTAGGGGTTACAGTGGACTAGAAGCTGGGTATGAGTCAGCAGTGTGCCCTCATTGCCAAGAAGGCTAACGGCATTTTGGGCTGTATAAGTAGTGGCATTGCCAGTAGATCGAGGGATGTGATCATTCCCCTCCATTCGGCATTGGTGAGGCCTCATCTGGAGTACTGTGTCCAGTTTTGGGCCCCACACTACAAGAAGGATGTGGAAAAATTGGAAAGAGTCCAGCGGAGGGCAACAAAAATGATTAGGGGGCTGGAGCACATGTCTTATGAGGAGAGGCTGAGGGAACTGGGATTGTTTAGTCTGCAGAAGAGAAGAATGAGGGGGGATTTGATAGCTACCTTCAACTACCTGAAAGGGGGTTCCAAAGAGGATGGCTCTAGACTGTCACCAGTGGTACCAGGTGACAGAATGAGGAGTAATGGTCTCAAGTTTCGGGGGGGGGAGATTTAGGTTGGATATTAGGAAAAACTTTTTCACTAGGAGAGCAGTGAAGCACTGGAATGGGTTACCTAGGGAGGTGGTGAAATCTCCTTCCTTAGAGGTTTTTACGGTCAGGCTTGACAAAGCCCTGGCTGGGATGATTTAGTTGGGGTTGGTCCTGCTCTGAGCAGGGGGACTAGATGACCTCCTGAGGCCTCTTCCAACCCTAATATTGTATGATTCTATGATTCTAACTGATAGGCAAGGTCATGGGAAGAAAATCTAAGGAGGAAAGGAGTTCAGGAGAGCTGGCAGTTTCTCAGGGAGACAATATCAAAGGCACAACAGCAAACTATCCCAAGGTGAAGGCAAGATAGGAAGAATAGTAAGATGCCAATATGGCTCCATCAGGAGATCTTAAAGACCTGAAAATCAAAAAAGAATCCTACATAAAGTGGAAACATGGGAAAATTGAGTGCAAAATGAATAGCACAAGCATGCAGGGACAAAATCAGAAAGGCTAAGGCACAAAAATGAGTGACACCTAGTCAGTGACATAAAAGGCAATAAGAAGATATTCTTTAAATACATTAGGAGCAAGAGAAAGACATTGAAAAGCATAACCCCGCTATGTAATGGGAAAGGAGAGCTAATAAAGAATGACATCAAGAAGCCTGAGGTGTTTATGCCTATTTCCTGGAATAAAAAATTAGTGGTGACCAGATGCTTAACACAATTAATATTAACAAGGGGGAAGGAACATAAGCCAGAACAGGGAAAGAAGGTTAAAGAATACTCAAATAAGTATTCAAGTCGGGACAGCCTGACAAAATTCATCCTAGGGTACTTAAGGAGCTAGCTGAAGCAATCTTGGAACCATTAGGAACCATCTTTGAGAACTTCATGGAGGATGGGTGGGGTCCCAAAGGACTGGAGAAGAGCAAAGATAGAACCTATTTTTAAAAAGGGGAACAAAAAGGACACAGGGATTATAGACCAGTCAGCCTAACTTCAGTACCTGGAAAGATACCGAAACAAATTATAAATAATCAATTTGTAAGCACCTAGAAGATAACAGGATAGTAAGGAATAGCCAACAAACACTTATCAAGAACAAATCATGCCAAACCAACCTAATTTCCTTCTTTGACAGGTCAAGTGGGTGGGGGGAAGCCATAGATATTCCACACAATTCCACATGAAACTCTCATAAAGAAACTAGGGAAATGTGGTCTAGATGAAACTACTATAACACAGGTACATAACCAGTTAAAAGAATAGTTATCAATGGTTTTCTGTCAAACTGGGAGGATGTGTCTAGTGGTGCCACACGGGGGGAGGAGAGAGTTGCAAGCACTTTGGAGAATAGGCTGGAAATTCAAAATAACCTTGACAAATTGAAAACGTGGTTTGAAATCAACAAGATTAAATTCAATATAGTACAAAGTACAACACTTCAGAAGGAAAACTCAAATGCACAAATACAAAATGGGGAATAACTGGCTAGGCAGTGGTACTGCCGGAAAGAATCTGAGGTTTATAGTAAAACACAAACTGAACATGAGTCAATGTGATGTAATTATGAAAAAGGAAAATATCTTTCTGGGGTGTATTATCAGGAGGGTTGAATGTAAGACAGAGGAGGTCATCGTTCTACTACACTCAGCCTCTACTGGTGAGGCCTCATCTGGAGTCCTGTGTCCAGTTCTGGGTGTCACGTTTTAAAAAAGAGATGAACAAACTGAAGGGAGTCCAGAGAGAGCAACAGAAATGATAAAAGGTTTAGAAAATCTGACCTATGAGGAAGGGTTAAAAAAACTGGGCATATTTAATCTTGAGAAAAGAATATGGTGGGGGGGGAGGGGAGACGAGGGTGGAGATCTGGTAACAGTCTTCACATATGTTAAGGCCTGTTATAAAGAGGATGGTTATCAAATGTTTTCCATGTCCACTGAAGATAGGACAAAAATAATGGGCTTAAATGAAGCAAGGGAGATTTTAGGGTAGATATTAGGAAAAACTTTCTAACTATGAGGACAGTTAACCACTGAAACAGGCTTCCAAGGGAGGTTGCGGAATCCCCATTAGTGGAGGTTTTTAAGAACAGGGATAGACAAACTCCTGACAGCGATGGTCTAGGTTTACCAGCTTCAGCACAGAGGGCTGGTCTAGATGACCTGTCAAGGTCCCTTCATTCCCTACATTTCTATGATTCTATGCAGAGAGACTACAAGCTAGAGCAGAACATGTACACCCAGACTGACAAGAAACCGTGGTTACTACATACTGGAGAGCTAGTAAAGGGAATAACAGCTAGCAATCTGTGATTAGCTATACAATCCTATAGATAAGCAAATGAGTTTTAGCATGCTACCTGAAGGACTTCATAAAGATAGCTGACAATAATATTTCATCTGAGAAGGCATGTTTAAATTAATATTGACAACGTATGACAGCAAAAAACATTACTGTACTTCACATTTGAAAGAGGAAATTGTGAAATGATCAGTCAGAGAAGCTGAATGGCTGAGACTAACCAGTAACAAAGTGGGAGTCATAGCATGTGATTTATGGTTTGGTATGGTGATCTTCTCAGATTTCAAAGCTAAGCAGGTCTGATTAAGTCAGAGCTTAAAAAAAAAACCACCTCAAAAAACCTATGTGCTGCAAGGTGGTGGTTCAATATGTGGCATTCTTTTCTTTGTGTCAGAACCAGTGTTCACGCATGACGGGGACCACTGCATTACTGGAATCGCCTTCTTTTGAATGAAACATCAACCCAAAGTCCTGACTAAGTGTGGTGATTAAAGATTTTGTCATTCTTTTAGTAAGAGGAAGAATGGTGTTTTAACCCCAAATTCTAAATAAAGTAATCATATTGTTATTAATTATTACTATTATTGTGTTACAGCAGCACCTAGGAACCAAGTCCTGGACCAGGACCCCCTTGTGCCAGGTGCTGTACAAAAAAAAAAGTCCCTGCCTCAAACAGCTTACAATAGTTTGCCTAACTAAACTCACTCAGCATTCTCAACTGGATATAACATTTTTATTTACTTCCTGGCCTGAACGCTTCTTGTGTGCTTTTAAAAAATTGCTGCAGTCCACCAGCAATGGCTGCATTTGACTTGTTTGTACTTGTCTGGTCTGCAATGTTTCGTTTCCTATCTCACATTGGTGTTGTGAGGCTTATCAATTAATAATGTTGATAAAAATCTTTGAGCTCCTCAGATGAAAGATGCTCCAGAAGGGAGGAATATTCATTATTATTTTTACTACCATAACTATGCATAATATCCTTAATACTATGAATGAAGCCTAGCCTAGATGATGGAATAGTTGATAGAACATCCTACTTGATCTGAAAATCCTGTGTCCAGGTCACTGCTCTAGCATGACAGTTCTCCTAAGGAACAACCCTGTCAAAGAATATATATCCCAATGGAATTACATTTGCAAAAACGGCTTCTAAAATAGCATCCTTGAAATGAAAACAAGGAAGGGACACATTTAACAAATCTATTTGATTGTGCAAACAACAATTGCAGAGTCAAATGTTAGTTTTCGTGCACACAAAAAACTGCAAAATTATGGTTGCAATTTTACAAACAAGTTGAGATTTCTTTAGCAGTTGGGCTCACTAGGTGTTTTTCATCTCAGCTTCTATAATTTTAGAAACAATGAATCTCAGGCAGGTGCGCAAAAAGTCTACTGTCTTCTGTACCCAGAAAAAGGCTCAGAGTCATAACTCTGGGCATTACCAATTACATGGATTTTCCAAGCTCAGAACAAGTGCCTTGAATCATAACATGTTGTATAGTTAGTGAGCACATTGAAAATCCTTTTTATCAGTAATTTGTCCCTCTTGCTGTCAATCAGCAGACTAATAATACTCTATTTACATAACATAAAGACAATGTGTTATTCAATAGAAATATGTCCTGTTTTACATTCCCTGCTATCAACCATTTGTCTAACAGCAATATTATACTATGTATCATGCAAATATTAAAATGCAATGTTAGTAAGTTGAGTCACATTTATTGGAAACTGGCCAATTCCCTAATACATTCCATTATTTAAAAAAGAAAAAAAACAGTTCAGTGTAAGAAAATGTAAACCAGCTTCCATCCTGTTTTAATACTAGCTTAACACTGGAAGAATTTTAATGTGATTTTGTTTAAATATTAAACATTACAGTTCTTCTTTTGATTATTAAATTAGCATTAAAGCTAAATGGAGACTCGTTCATAATCTCTTAACACCAAATTCCCATAGCACTTAGGTCATCGCTGTTTGGCTCTTGTAGATCGTTTCCCAGTTGATGATCTCAAAGCACTTTATAATCAGTAACAAATTAGGCCTCTCAACACCCATGGGAGGTAATGCTGTTTTAAAGCAAAGAAACTGAGGCACTGCAAGAGGTCAAGTAACTTGCCTGAGAACACCTGGCAGGTTAGTGATAGCTCTGGAAGGAAACGTCTAAGTCCTGGATTCCAGAGTCCCAGCCCTCTACTTTTATCACAAGACCAGATACAACTGATGGTCTTTTTTTTTTTTTTTTACGAGTACGCCCAGAAGTCAAACAATGAGAAGAGTTTAAAGTATATTTGATGGTTTGTATATAGCAAGGAGGAGTCATCTCTGTGTGAATTTCCAGAACCTTGTACCATATAGAATGGGTCACGTTTTCTCATTTGTTCTGCTGAATGTCTGTGGAAGTGGTTTGTAAACACACACTTATTACATTTTCTAGGAGGATGGAGTGCCGCTCAGTATATTAAGTGATTTAATTTTGTGTAGTGCCCCGCTTACTTTGAAAAGCTGATGCTGTGCAGGCAGCAGTGTCATGAGGTGATCAGAGCAAAGCAGAATTTGGTTTTATAGTACTGTTCATACTTAAGTAACTCCCAAAGTGCTTTACAGTAATGAGCTGGACACTGGTAGTGGGGTGACTGTGCAAGCAAGTTTAGGCTTGACCCTGTGAGATAGTGAGCATCCTCTGTTCTCATTTAAAAATGTCCATCAAGACAGCCACTGGCAATGAGCTTTGGATGCCTCTAAAAGGGCATCATCCCTTTATCACGTCAATGCAACTTCCACACTAAGACTGAGCCCAAGAATTCATGTGACTCTTGAATGTTATGTCCATGACTTTCTGGCCCAAAAGCAAAAGTGCAATGACTGAAGCCATACCAACACTTGCTAGTAAAAGTGACATAACTCAACAACAGAAATGTGTTCTCTTTTGAGGTATGAAGGATCATAGATTCTTATGGCTTCCTCTTTGACAATAACACACATTTGGCTTTCCTAACTATGCCAAATGCGTTAAACCCGCAATAAAGTGGGTTTTGTCACATACGTTATTGAATATGACAGAAATATAAATTGACATTTTCTTTTTTTTAAAAAAAAACTGTGTATTACCATGTAGGAATTAATTTTAAAGAACAGTTTATCAATTTAATTCCACTGGAAGTAACACAGAGATTTATGGGGCAATTAACTAAATATTTGTTTTTTTCAAGTTTCAATTCATTATAGTAAATTAACAATTTTCCACTTGAAAGTGCTGCATTGCTACATTGAAAGCTAGAAAAAAAAGGAGTGGGGGGTATATTTAGAAAGGTTTTTCTCTGATTTTTAGATCATGGTTTATTCTTCCTCACATTAACTTAACATACTGTATGCAACTGAAAAAATATTTGAGTATTAACTGCAGAACTTGTCATTCTTTAAATGTCAGTTTCAAGCAACCAGGCATAAACAAAGAATAATTACAGCTCTAAAACCAGTCTAACATCTGTTCAAGCAAACAAAATCCTACAGAGTTGATTTTATAGTCACACAACACCCACCTATGGTTAAGGCAAGTGCCAAAAGATAAACTCAAGAGTCCCAATTCCAGACTGGCCTTGTAAGGCCAAAAACGTTCACTCCAATGACACAACACTGCATATAAAATAGCTTAAGAAACTAAAGAAAAGAAAACTAACATTAGAGCTTTATTCCTATATGCTCCAACTGCATATAAGAGTTAGCCAAAAGTATCAGCAATCTTTATGGATAACACAGCTCCAATTGTCAGTAAAGGAGATTACAATAAAGGCTGACACTTTGGTATACCAAGTGCCAGCTAAAGCCCTCAGCGACTGATCTGCGGAGACTGAATCTAGCTTTTCAGCACAGTACCATGGTTACATCAGCCAGGGAAAGTGTCAACATCTTGGAGTAACTGCCTTTACGGCACTTTGCATGTCATTAGCTACAAGCCATGTGACTGCACTTCTAAGGACCCATTTCACATCTACCATTACCTATTTTTAAACATTTTAATTAATGACTTCTGCTCCAATGAGGTCATCCACAAACAGCCATGTGACTCTCTTTACAATGCAAGCCAGGTACACACACATTACGCAGCAGTCAAAAGAAGTAACTATAATCTTTCAACGGGTATTCTGCAAAATTAGGATGGAGAGGCACACACCGGAGTTTACTAACCTGTGTAGAGCACTAGGTGCTAAATGGCTTTTTCCCCAGCCCTATCATTATCTTGCTATCTGTCCAGATATAAGCCACATAATCTCTCTGTATCTCAGTTTACCCATAAGGAAAATGGGTGTACTAAGTCACTGACCTCATGGATGACTGCAAGGGTTAGTGCTTAAAGATACTGGTTAACGAACCCTTAAGGTGAGTGATACAAACTGGACTCTTCATTGCCCTGAAGCTGGCAAGGTGGTTTTCTGAATAAAAGATGTTTTGCCAAATGTTCCTGTTAATGCATTGGATTACAATGCATAAGCCTGAGCGCCAACAAACACTCAGGTCATCAGGGTGCCCAGGAGCTGATCAAAGAGCTCCTGATCAAGAGTTCCTCCCATATACTGTGTATCTTTGTGTTAGGCATTAACCACACAACAGCTTACATAGGTTACTAGGAAATGTTCCTTTAATTAGGTAGAGAAAGTAACTGCATCCCTATTTTTGCTAAACTTTTATGTACCTTGAAGGCTAAGAGTGGAGAGAACATTTGGTTCACTAGGTTAACAAGGTAGTTAATTTGTTTTCTGTATGTTAACCTTTTCACAGTTCATAATAAATGATGGGGAAGGAGGGCACTCCCTAGCAGCTAATAAATTACTGCAAAGCACTTTACAAACAATTCATTAAAATCCAGTAGGCAAGTATGTGTATCCTCTCCTTTTATAGATAGAGAATCTCAGACACAACGGTTGCTCAGAGTCACACAGTGCGCCAGTTGCAGAGTTTGGAATTGAATCCAGATCTCTTGACTCTGACTCCTCTGCTATAGCTCAACCACGCTCCCTTTATAATGGCAAGTGGTTTTTCCTAACTACCAGGAAATCAACCCCATTGCGGCCCACCCCCACCCAACCCTGCTTTGGTGTGGACATTACTGCTCTGCATATTGTGTTTGTAGCAAATATATTATAGGCTGAAAAGTTAAAAGGTGAACTGCACATTGCCATTAATACAGTAGTCTATTTACACTGCTTGTCTTGTCACACCGGGGCTATACGGCAACCAATAATAAAGCAACACTTCATTCTCAACATTCTTTAGGCTTATCCACAAGGCGGATTGGACAGTCTCAGCGTTCTGGCAGCCTGATTGGCTAAGGCAGAGGCATTCGTTCTTTATAAAGGCTCTGTACATTGCTACTGCTTAACCTTTGTGTTACACGTCATCTTGTTGCTTCACTAAGTGAAAATGGATAAAATATATGCATAGCAGTTAAAACCTATTAAAAATGCATATAGCCAATGCTGCTGTTCTTTATTACTTTTATTTACTTAAAAAATCACCTAGTAATAGTGACTTTAGCACAGGGCATTTTCATGCAACTAACAATGGACTGAAATAGATGCCTTCAATTGTACTTTAGGCTATCATCTCCTGCTATCTGAGCATTATTACTTCAGGAAATGCTCTTTTCTTCAATTGCTATTGCTTAAATAGTTTACCAGTGAGAAAAAAATTTCATGTCACTAAAACTGAATGACAGTGGAACTAATTTGCACATGCCATAATTCAGCCACAGATATTTAGAAGGGATTTGTAAAGTTTTTTTTCTTCTCTATGATAAAAAAGAAGGCCTTAAAAGTTATTCCCTGCTTATTTTTACCTTAGACATATCAGGAATGTCAAGCGTGATCTTCCATAGTTTTGCTGGAGAATCTTTGGGAGGTCTCCAAGTTGTTTATTATGAGCTTTAATTAAGAGATAAAATGAGTTGAATCTTTAATGAAAGGTTTCTTTTATCCACAATTAATTTTGGATGTACAAAACAAGCATAAAAATTCCATGCTTTTTTGAAGGAGTGGTGGACGGAACAACCTTTCAATCCATATAGAAGCTAAAAGAGCAGAAGGCCAAATCTTTGTTTTCTTTGCAGGTCATCTTAAATATCAGCAAGTTATAGAGAGGTCCTGGAAAGAAAGAAAGAAAGAAAGAAAGAAAGAAAGAAAGAAAGAAAGAAAACGAAACAGATACTCTATCTTGGAATTATAATGACATGCTAGTGTGCAGATGAAAAGATTTAATCTCAATGCTACTGATGCTAACAGTATATTGTTCTCATAAGCTTAAAAGTGTGGGGCACATTTGTGTTCTTTGAAGTTTTTCTTTCTTCCTTTGACTTATTTTATGTAGGTCAAAGATCACCATCACTGCACATATCTGTCACTGAAGGATAATAATACTACAACTCAGTTTGGAAGCAGGTTAGGCTAGTGTGTTAAACCAGCAACAGACACATCAATCTTACTATTCTTGAAGACCATATAGTTCAATGCCTGGAGGTTAGACCTCAGAACTAATGACAGTTACTAGTTTCTGTATCCTGATGCACCAGGTTAGGCCTCTCTTCTTTTGAGCAGCTTGTCCCTATGGACAAGCAAAACATGTCAGGAAAGCAAATTATCACTGGTAATCCAGCAAACACTGACAGAACCCTACTGGATGCCAGCAGGATTGTAAGGAAGCCTGCAGAGATGCCAACAAGAGCAACAAGGGCTTCCCAGGGAAAAGACTGAGAAGACACAGGAGTCATCAGAAAAGTTAGGTAATAATCATAATTTGTGATCACTGGAAATACTATTATTATTTATACAGCACCATAAACGTGCAATGTTACAGTTTACCTATTCTGTCGGTTAAGTAACTGATAAGCACTGGTCATTAAGCAGCTCAGAAATATAATCCCTCATTCATAAACTGCAAGAGAGTTTTCTTATACACAACTTGATCTGGGAGCAAAATAGATTTTTTAAAAATTGAGAAACTAGGGTTCAGCATAAAATGCCTTATAACGACAATCGAATTACATGCCAGTCCCTTGCGTACAGCAAGCCCAAGTAGCAAACCTGAGAGGTTTTGATACCTGTTGAAATTACAATCTCTATCTCATATATGCAAATATTAATAAACTAACTCAATTTATCCGTGCAAAGAAAAGAAGTCCAGATAAGCACGGGCACAAACCCTGCTCCAAACTGGAGCATGTTAGCTGAGCTAAGCATAAGAATTCCATGAAATTAGAAAACAACGTATTGCTTAGGGTACTTTTACACGACTCGACGGGGAGCAATCGATCTATCGGGGATTGATTTATCGCATGTAGTGCAGGTGCAATAAATCAATCCCCGATCGCTCTCCCGTCAACTGCTGAACTCCAGCTCAGCGAGAGGCGGAAGCAAAGTTGACAGGGGAGTGGCAGCCGTCAATCCTGCGCCACGAGGACATGAAGTAAGTGATTTTAAATCGATCTAAGATACGTTGACTTCAGCTACGCTATTCTCGTAGCTGAAGTTCCGTATCTTAGATTGATCCCCCCTCCCCAGTGTAGACCAGGGGTTAGTGTGAAACATGAGGGCTGGAGAGGCGATATTTGCATTAATCCACATGTACCCCTAGATTGTGAATATATGGTAAAGCACTGGCGTTAAAAGAGAAGATTCTTTGCTTTTCCCTCTGGGCGGAAGTTCAAGACATGGGGAAAGCAGGGGGGTGTCTACACTGTTTTTCCTTTAAATTTCTCATTATTGGTATTACCAGCAATGTTGCAGGAATGACGAGAAATTTTAAGGAAAAAGATAGAGTAAATGCGGAGGAGGGAAATGGAGGCATATGGGTGTGTTTAAAATCCAGGAAGACATGCAGGTGTCCTGTGTGTTGTAACTATTGCAGTGTTTTGAACCAAATGAGAAAGTGGTGCCTCATCCAAGTAATCATGGTTCTAATGTGCCTTTTTTTCTGATGTAATATGAGAAACAAAGTTGTAACTACTTTTAAAGAGAAAAGGAATACGTATATTTCAGCATCTCATGGTTACAAGGGAAGTGCCTCATGCCAATTTTTGATCCATGCTTGTAAAGTAGCTAAACCATATGCAGCTCATGTACGTCTTGAGGCTCAACTTCTGCCTTCAAGGACCCAGTCCAACTCCTTTTGAAGTGAATGGGAGTCTTTCCACTGATTTCAATGAACACTCAATTAGACCCAAAATACAGAGCTGTCTAACTGCTTGAGAAAGAACCCTGACAGTGTATATTAAAATCTCCTCAGAACAGCCAAAATGTATAATATTCACTTATTCACTTAAAAAACACAATTGAGCCTTTTACTTTCAGCTACAGATTTTCACTGGATCATTATTGATTACAGAGACACTGAAAGGATCTATTTTTCATCCTCCACACACCCATGTACCAGGACTCTACCGTTCAGACAAGGACTCCAGGGAGTCTACCGCAGCTCTGTTACATTAAAGGTACCATGGACGGCTTCATGCTTTTAATAAAAAAAAGAAAGTGCTTGCACTTAAAAAGCAGAGATGGCAAGAAGGAAGAGCGTTATTTAAATATGAAGGAATTTTGATGTGAAATTTTGAATAGACATCAGTTATTTTGTAAGCACAACACATAGCAGCTCAAAAACTTATTGTGGCCAAACAAAATCTCAAAATAATTTCTTTGAGCAGTAATATTGAAATTATTAAGACCAGCTTGATGTCCTGTAATGCTGCTGACCACCAAAATGAACAAGAAGGTGTGTGTTGGAAATAAATGAAATATCCTACAGGAGTTAAAATTCCTAACCTATCCCAGGAGGCTTTCTTAATATCAAAGTAATTTTCTTAGAAAAGCAAATGAAGCATATTACCTGTGGTAATGGTAAACATTTGCTCTCCTTATTAAATCCTATTGCTTATTTTTATTTGCAGGTCATATAAACTGAAGGACAAAGGAGTGGAATTAACCTTTTAAAATATGCTGACTTCATCAGGGTTAGTTACACTCTTCTGGTCCTTGAATAATTAAGGCTTCATGTAAACAATGCACATATTTAAATGGCAAAATGGAAAATTGCTCATTTATTTTTAAGAATCTGTCTATTTAACATAATAAGTTCATTGTGAACTTTTGAAAGTGTATTCATCAAATAAGTATTAAACCCTCAGGGAGACCCTCAAAGATTCAAATATGTTGTTTGCCAAATATAACAAATATTAATATGATGTGTTTATTGATATATCAGTGTTTCTGTATCACACATAGACTACAAATATACACACTCATCTCTATGTCTGTATGAATAGAAATAGATATTCACATATAGTGTGCACATTTTAGGGCCAGATTTAATGGCACACACTGGCTGTTTTGTGTTGCACCAGTGAAAGAACAGCCACGCTGAACTGGCCAGTTATGCCAGGAGTACAACTGACTTGTGTTTGTAGAAATGGTACAAAGCAGCAGGAGTGTACCAGTGGATGGGTGTTTGCTGACATGGATGTGTGCTATCTGGAACAGCACTTGGGAGAGCTGGGACCTCCTCATCTTTGTCCTGGCTGCCACCCCTGCCTGTTGTCTGCTCTTTCCCTGGTTGGATCCAGCAGGAGGAGCACCTATCTGCAAAACAGCTGCCACAATGGACACCTGGTAGCCTAGAAATATAACTCGAGTCCCTGCCTAGGTGAGGATTAGAAGGTGGAGTGAAGGACGGCTGAAGGGAGGAGCTTGCAAATTATCTGTGGGTCCTCTTGGCACGCCTTCATTTTCAAGACACCTTGGGGAAACATGCTATAGCTATCTCCTCTCCAAGCCTGATGCTACCACTTATCACACTAACAAGCCCGAAGGCTATATGCTAGCTAAGAAGTCTTCATGGGAGCTTCTCAGGCTTGTTAGAGAGGAGGAGTGTTCGGATATTATGTGCTAGGTCCTGTGCAAGTCACAATTATGTTCACTTTGGTTGGTTTTTATTTTTGTTAATGATTGATAAGAGATCCTTGAGATGATTGAGAAGAGTCTCTGATATGACATATTGGATCCCACTTCATCTGATGATGAAATAGATGGTTTTTCCTTCCTTCACCGCCCACACCCTGATACTAAACTGTTTTACTGAACAAAAGAGGGCCTTTTCCATCTAACCGTTTCATCTTCTAATATCTCAAACATTTGGAAAGGATTCAGAGAAAAGCTACAAGAATGATTAGAGAGATGGAAAACATGCCTTACTGTGAGAGACTAAAGAAGCTCAATCTATTCAGTCTATCAAAGAGAAGGTTAAGAAGTTACTTGATCATTGTTTTCAAGTACCTACAGGGGGAAAAGATTTCTGATAGCTGATGGCTCTTAAACAGGAAAAGAGATAAGAATATGCAATGGTTGGAAGCTGAAGCTAGACAAATTCAGACTAGAAATAAGGCTCAAATTATTTAATATTGAGGGTAATTAACAACTAGAACAACCGACCTAAAAATATGGTGGATTCTCCTTCACTTGTGGTATTTAAATCAAGTCTCGATATGTTTCCAAAAGATTCTCTACAACTTAAACTGACGTTACAGGTTTGATGCAGGAATCACTGGGTGCAGTTGTGTTACACAAGAGGTCAGACTAGATGATAACAATGGAGCCTTCTAGCCTTGGAATCTCTCAGACTCACTAGGGAAGCACGAAAGTATCACACCCCTATAACTATCACAATTCTGTTTATCTTGCCAAAGTTAAACAAAAATTTTAAAAAAAAATACACATTTAGGGTTATATTCTCAAAGCTTATTCTGCATGTGAACCTCCCATGAATATTAAAGGAAGCACTATGTTTCGCAAAAGAGAGGCTAGACCCTAACAGATCAGTTTACAAAACATCTGTGCACTTTATTAGCAGTCTAAAGGTTCATCACAAAAGATCTTATGTTACCAAAGGTGAAATATGGTTATTAATGCCTGTTTAAAAAGCTGTTGAATAAATCTGCTACATGCCGATTATGTCTTCAGTACTGTATAAAAACATCATTCTTAAATAAAATAAACTTATTAAAATAGATTTATTGGGCCTCCAAGGCTGTACATTTAAGAGGCCTGGCAAGAGTGTGCATTCTGTCATATTCATAAGTGATACTTTCCATTGTACTGGGAAAGTGAAATTATTCAAAGATTCAGTGTACTTCTGGTAAAAGGTTATTCACACAGCAAAATTCACACACATGCAGCACTGTACCAAGCCAGAATACTCACACTGTGTATGGAGATCCACAGAAGACTTGAGTTGGCAGATAAAGAATCCAACCATCGCCTACACAAAAGGCTGTGCAGCCACAACATAAGACCAGGGCTAGTATTCTAGCCTACAGGCAACCAACGCTAGAACATTGTTCCAGAACAGCCACTGAAACTCCTATACATTCCCTATGTAGGAGTTTGGAGCATTGCATAAGCACAAATCCATTGGTCTCTCCTAACCCTGTCCCTACACTAGCCTGTTCAAATATTACACAAACAACTTTTGGGGGATGCACAATCAGAACAGAAGCTCCCCTATGCATGGTTTTCCATGCAGACCCACTGCCAGGCTTAATCAGCATGTGGGGCCTAGGAGAACTCTCAGCACTGGGCTGAATCTTAGCTAGAAAGGCACGGAACAGCTGATGTAACTTCACAGTTAAATATTATTGCGCATCTGGGAAAACATAATCTAACTAGTTTGTGTCTTAGCATATTTCATTCCCACTCAAAAACATATCATGCTGCATGCCGCTTTATCACCTCACAATGTCATATAGTGAAAAACAAAGCTAGAGCCTTTTATCGTAATTCTGAGGAACTTTTCTTATCTATTTCAACAGCAAATCTTTAGTGGCAACCACATGTCATTGTGTGCTAGAGACAGATTTTTGTGTGAACATGAAAATTATCTCCTTAAGACATATATAAGCAGCATTTTATATCAAGAAACACTTAAACCAACAGAGACTTATATCACTCCGAAATATTCTTGGAAATTAAAATGTATATTTTGGCTTATTTCCTTAAGCCTTCAGCAGCAGTGGGTTCCCCTCCTCCCCTTTTTTTTCTTTTTAACATTAGTCTTTTCTCATAAACTGTCAAAAAGATTGAGGAAAAAGTCAAAACACATGCTAAAAGCCATAAGCAGCCGCATTAATAAAATAATTCAAATCGATGTACTAGAGATATCAAAAATTACTTGGATACCTCATGGATTAAAGGTCTCCACATCTGCCCTAGAGGACATTGGGTCACTACTGCTTCCATATGTCCATGAAGAATCGTGCCTAGGCCCTATTTACTCAGTAGCAGATTGTTGTGAAAATGGAAAGAAATGCACTGTTTAGCAGTTCATTTTTGGTGGAATCTACAATATCATTGGTAAGTGTATGGGTGATTCTACGAAGCTTATCAATCAGAAATGGAACAGATAAAGAAACCAACCAACCAATCACTATTTGTCTACTGCAACCGTCTATCAGAACAGTATTCAGAGGAGATGGGGAAGTAATATGGAGCATACTGTCATACAGCTATATTTAACTCTCTTTCCCTCCATATGTAGATGTGCCCATACACAAAAGAATGTCTTAATTGGTCCTGCTTTATATACAAATGAATGATGGGCTAAATGGGTTGAAGTGAATGCCATATTTATCTAAATGTTTCATTTCTGCTCAACATGGGTTTGTTTTTAGTCATCTTTCTTTCCGGACACGTCAATCAAATCCTTTCGCGATCTTTGTTTTCCTACATTTTGTGAACTTCAAACTATCCAATGTTACTTTTATTGTATTAAGCACCTGATACTGCCAAAAAAGGGGCACAAAATTAAACACTACCCAAAAAAACTAAAAAGGAAAGGCCCCAATTCTGCAAACTTTATTTATGCAAGTAATTCCACTGACGTCAACCCCTTGCAATAGTCATTGTTGCAGAATCATACCCATCAAGAGGAAATACTTCTTCTTAGGAGTCAGAAATCAAGTGAGAAAATATTCAATAGTTAAAAGAACAATTATCCTTCTCTCCCGATTCTTCCTTCCACTGGGGACAACTGGGGCACTTCTCCTCTTTTAAAAATGGTTAAGAGCTCCAATACAAATAAGAGTAGGATGAGCAGGACAGGCCTGGTATTTTATTCTGCTGATTCTAAGAGCTGATATTTTCAAGTGCTGCTGGTCTGGTTGGATTTTATAATTACACTAACAGAGGCAAGTCTCCTCTGCACTCACCCTGCTAGGCAGGGAATCGCTGATGGGGCTGGTGGAACATCTCATTTTCATTAATCTGGCTCATAGCTGCAGATTCATAGACGGCATTAGCAAAGCGCTGCTTTCAGCCAGAGTGGAAGTTCGCCTTGTGTTTAACTTTGCATTAACTGAAGCATGACAGAGTAAAGATACAGGAAGGCAGGAGGGGGCAGAATTCAAACATAACACTCTTTCAGCAGAAGGCAAAGCTTTATAAAGCATAAGGGTTCAGTTATTCCCAAAGCAATGTTTTGTTACTGAGTGATTTCTGTGTGGAGTGCCATGGTTTATAGATCTGCCTTGCCCACGGCAAGTAAGGTAAAGCCTCAGGCATGCGTAATTTAAAATTCATTTTTGCTCCATCAGACAACTTTAGACTAGGAGAGCATCTATTTTTATTTTATAGAGGCAAGCCCCAAATCTGCATTCCTGTAAATCACTGAGAATTAACACTAAACCACACTCACACTTCAGGCCTGATTTTAAAACGGATGCAAAAGAGATTCTTTAAAAAGCATCAGGATTGTTATGCTTCCAAAGAACCCTTTCCATGTTCTCATAATGAGCCCAAGCCTGCAAATGTTTATTATGGGGCATTCCAGGACGACTCACAATAGAAAATGCTATGCTTAGTAGCATGTATTTGTAAAATCATGCCTGTCCCAATGAAATATTTCCCCTCACCTCATTTCTTTTAAGGAAATACTGTGGGTCAGGAAAGGACTAAGAAACAGACGGATGGACAGACACACAGTTAATAATGCCTGATTCTGCAAACACTCACTCGCCTGAGAAAGGATTTGCAGGATCAAGCCCAACAGTGACAAATCAGAACATTCAAAATTAGTAATATTAACAGCTACCACACGTATAATTCCCCACCCCCCTTTTCATTGTTGTGATACAGAGTTACGAACGGAATGAAGGTTGTTCCTACCTCTGACATGTTCGTAACTCTGAACGAAACGTTTTGGTTCTTTCAAAAGTTTACAATTGAATATGGGTTAATACAGCTTTGAAACTTTACTATGCAGAAGAAAAAATGTTGCTTTCCTTTTATTTTTTTTAGTAGTTTACGTTCAATACAGTACTGTACTGTATTTGCTTTTGGGGAGGGTCTGGGGGTTGGTCTCTGCTGCTGTCTGATTGTGTACTTCCGGTTCCAAATGAGAGGTGTGATTGACTAATCAGTTCGTAACTCTGGTGTTCATAACTCTGAGGTTATATATATTGGGTATTATTGCTTTTAGGATGATATATTTTTCCATTCTCCAATAATACCCAAAATAGTCTTTAGTTATGAATCTAACCGAGCAGAAGTTAACACATTAAACTTTCTGTTACTTTCTCTCCACAAGCATCACTAACTGTATCTGCAAAAATGTTCATGTCCTAAAATGTTCTAAAATAACTATGTGCGAGTTGACTGCAGCTTTACACATTGTTTTTGGTGTGCCATATGAAAATGATGGACACCTTTCACTTCTTTCCTTTCATTTCCTCGTAGGCAGAGCAAGTATATTTAACAAAAAAATAAATAGCACCTAGAAACACCATTCTCTAACAATCTGCAACTCTTATGATGGACTAGTGGTAATTTTTCCTCCCTAAATAGGCTGACAGAATCAGGCTGACAGATGTCTACATCACAACAGCCCTCTGCTTCTGCCCTCTTATGTCTAAGTCTTATTAATGACAATGGGAGCTACATGTCTGCAACAGGGTGGAATTTGGCCCCTTAGACTCTTTATCATAGAGATCAGAATGGTCATTCCATTTTCTCAATGAGGCCATGATCATGCAAGAGCCCCAAGTGCTCTCAAATCCCATTGACTCCTCTAAACCCTCAATCTTGGGCCTTTTATCTCATCATGAGTTAAAGACGGAGATTAATTTGATACTCCTGGCTTTGCCAGTGAGTCCATGGAATTTGTAAGTTCCACACAATATATACAAAGCTCCATAGGGCTAGGTGCCATAATGCGGTTTGCATTAGCTTTTCATTAGTGGAATCTGATGTTCAAACCAAGCTTAAATGGAAAACAAGTGAGAATGCATTTTGTTAACTCCAGCTAGCCTGCGTCAACCCACAGTCTGCCAACATTGTATATACCCAGTATAGAATTTAAATCTACAGACCAATTTATCTACCTGCCTGCCTATGATTGGCAGTCTCTGCTCAAGAGAAGCCCATCAACGGAATGGTTCATACTGGTAACATTAGACCTTTGCATTAGAACATTACATTCCCCTCTTAAATAACAGTTGTAGTAACCAATGAAGAAATGTCATTCTAGTAAAATGCTTGATGAAATTAGACAATATCAATAAACAGCTGTTTTAATTAATTTAAATATACACATATTTTAAATGTAAATTAAAAATATTAAAGGGGAAGGTCCCCTAATGGTCTCTAGATAGCAGCTTTGTCTAGATGACTGTTAATGAGTGAGTGAGTGGAGGTAGCGAGTGTAGAGTGATGCTGCTTTCAAAACTCCAGTGAGGAATGAACCTTGATTTCCAAAGAAAAGGAAAAGCTTGACAAACCGTGGTAACATCCATTAATACAGCAGACTTCCCCGGTTGGGTTCTTAACCATAAATAGTCCATCTGGGTGAATGAAGGTCAATGAGTGAATTTACTGCTGGATCACTCCATAAATCGCTAATGCAGCATACCTAAAACCAATACTACACCCTGTCTGTGTTTTAAAAACAAGAATGACATGGTCACAATAACAATATCAAACAAGTAAAATTTGGTTTAGCCATGTGAAATTAATGTGAAACCGCTTGCCAAAAACAGTTCTTCTTTGAAATCTGGAAGGAACAGACAGAAGAAAAATACTGATGGAAATGTGCAGCTTTATCAGATTGAGGAACTGTTAAAAAAAACCACTCATGACCTACTATAAAATTGCTTAGACAATTAGTGAAAGGTGAAAACTTCAAAGAGCTCAGAAATGAGTTTTGGACACATATCTGTTAAGGTCCTCTGGAAGCTACAAAACTGAAATGGACATATTTCATGACATGGCTCGTCTGTCATGAGGCATCTAGTATTTCCTGTTTCCAGAGGGGCAAGAAATAGAAACAGAGGCACCTTTCTTGGAATAATTTGGCACTTAGGTTCTGCTGGACACTTTAAAGTGCAGTACAGAGGCACAAGAACATGCAAATAAAAGGAAAGGAGACAAGTTAAATAATTTGGAGCTTCAAAAAGGCTTCACTTTGGTTTCTGTGCTAGTTTAGTGTGAAGGTTTGGGTCAATTCTTATTGTATCCTCACTGATTCACCTAAGCCTATCTACGCTAAGGGGCAGCTGCAACATCATTCATTATGAAGAATTCCTCTTAACAACGTAAATCCAATGGATCTACATTGATTTACACCACATGAAGATCTGGGCCTGAGTGTTTGCCTGAACAGTGATGATCAGGATTAAATAGTATCTTTATTTGCTCTTTCCAAATCAGTATTTTATTTCAGACAAGGCAAGCTGGGTTTTATCAAATTTATTAATATTCCAACAGTGTGAAAGCTGTCTATATACTATGGGCTGGAGTATTACAGGGCCATTTGACTAACTACTCTTTTTCTTAGGAGCATGCCATGAAAAGGTAGGAGGAGAAGTCAGATCAAAACAGGAAGCCAAAACAGGAAACAGATTGAGAAAAATCAGTGAAGGGTTGCGTGAGGCCAAGAAAGGACTCAAGAAACCAAATATTGCTCTGGAAACTTATCATGTTGCCATTATAAGGAGAATTATTCTTCATTACACCTCCACAGAAAGCCTAGGTTTGACTCAAGATATCTTCTAACACTATCGGAAAAGTGGGTCTTTCTAATTGTTCTTCCAATGAAAGAAATTATAGGTAACGGGTAGGTTTAGCTTGTGACCCCAAGCGTGTTGCACTGTATTTATTTATATTGTTACATAGTCAATGAGTGTTATGAACAAAAATATTCAAAGAGGAGCTAGGAGGAGTTATATAATTAATCTCTGAACTTCTTTCTGCCATAGTTTCATAAAATATCACATAGACATGTACCAGGATATCTGAGTGATAATTACTGTACTAGCCACAAAATAGGGGAGTGGGTATAATCAGAAAAGGGGGCATATCCTTCAAAGCACTGACAAACACTGCTATGCTTTGGGTCCCACATACCTTCGCGTTAAAGGCAGATATCCTCATTATTCTTACACATATTGCTGCATTCAAAACATACCATGTAGAAAAACTGACCAAAACAAGCCTTTTATTACGAACATTGAACTCACCCCTCCCCCCCATTAATTTCTAATAGAGGAACTAAACCAATGGGTTGATTTCAAAGGCAGCTACTCTTCCAGTGGAGTTTTGCAGCCAGTCTCTATCACATACAGATGGACTCTAATAAAATTCCTTCATGGGTATTTTCTGAGTTGCAAGACCAGAAGCTGGGGAATGTGTAACAGACTGAGCTCTTGCCACATTGCGAGAAAAGGTGAATTGTCAACAAACCTTTCCTACAGCTGATATCTTTTGTATGGAAAGCTCCGCTGTTAATAAAGAAGCAGCTGCCACTGCTGAACGATTAATCAATACTGGTAAGCTGACATCTTAAGAACTTGCTGAACTAAAGCTTTTCTCTTCCTCCTGCATTTACAAATAAAGTGTTCACTATTTGACTAAAGCCTGTCTACTTGACTGGAAAATATCACAGTCCTATTTAAATGACATTTGCAGAGAATGAGATTTTATCCTGGTTGCTGCTCCTTATCGCTAATAATAACATCAGATTAGTGGATTTAGGCCAGCTGAGTAGCAATGCCTTTTCTGATCCCTTCTTAGAGCAGCTCTTTCCATCTGTCTAGCCAAGCTTTCCTCTGCTTGTATGGGCCAACGATTAGGTCTTAAATAGAGCTTCAATTGGTACCATGTGGGACATCTATATAGAGGCTCATTGTGTTACTAAATTCCACGCAAGACATTTATCAAGTCTGGCTACTGCTTACTTCAAAAGTTCAAAACACCTGGGTATTTACAGATATAAACATTCCTACTTTTGTGTCCTGCTCAGATAATACCAATTTCCCAACATGATTTAAAAATATGAAACATATACAATTACGTTTAAGATGTATTCTTCAAAGGATTCCAACAGATAGCGGATCAGATCCTAACCTGACGTAAACCAGCATGGCTCAACTAACTTCAGTGGCAGATATGCCAATTTACATCAGTTGACAATTGGCCCACAGTGGCAGAAACTAATTTTTGTTAAATCCATTACTTGCAGTTCAATGTAATATAATTTATTAGTTGCTTTGGATTTAACATTTGGTTAAATACTTTTGGAATACATAAGACAAAATACACACTGTACTAAGGTTACAGTAAAAAGTTTTTCCTGATGATTCTTATTGTTATTTTAATTACTGGCTCAGTTTAGCAGAACAAGCAAGACTTAAAGTCTAAATGCCAAACGCTCTCAAGAAAAATACTGCAGCCAATTATAAAGTATATCTACATTTCATTTCTTTTTTCCTCTGTTTTTTGTTTAAAGGTCCTTTGCTTTCTCAGCTATGTCACTTACAGTAAGTTAATAACTGACATTTCCTCTTCTTAATACATAACATGATCCTGACAACTGCTGCGCTCTAAAGATAAGATGCGAAACCAGTAGTTCTTATAAGAAACCAGTGTTTCTAGATCATGCAAATCTCTTAACTCCTGTGCTTGTTAAGTCTTTAACAAGGTCTTGCTCCTTCCTAACCTTGACCAACAAAGTGTTTCCACATGGCAGTCAGACTCATGCCAAGTACTGCTATGTCAAAAGAAAGTTGCCTGACTTAATCAAGCAATGGTAAAGACATGAAATGAATATTTAGAGAGGTCAAAGTCAGATTGTTCTTTAAGAAACAGCAATTGCTGACAGTTAATGAACAGGAAACAGGGTCTGGTATCTAAATTTTATACCTACATATTTTTACAATTTGTCATCCTGTTAACAAAACTACATTAAAACACAATATAAGAAAGCTAAGAAAATTTGTATGGAAAGGATACACTCTATGGCTTATTTATGCATGTCATAAAATCTGTAATGCAAGCTGCATGAGACAATTTATCTTCATTTCACAGGGTCACAACCAGTACAGACTACTTTTCCTTCAGGACGCTGACGGCATGTTAAGCCAGGTATAAGTAGTAATAAAAAGCAAAACGCAAACTTATTTCATTAAAAAAAAATACTGGAAGAAGTAAAATAGAAACCTCCAATTTTTTTAATTCAAGGGACTGTGAGCATTACTTATCTTTAAAAACAACAAATTGGAATTAATCACATTTCAGAGCAAGCTAATATTTTCTCTCTCATATAAAATGACTGTGATTGATATAAATCTAGTTATTTCATACAAAACTAAGTTAAATACTACAGATTGCTATGACCACACAGAAAGCATTATCATGACAGCCCATGTTAATGTATTTGTTACCAAGCAAGCCACAGTAAGTCCATTTGCCAGCTACTAAAAGGAGGGGGAAATAAAATTTAGAATTAACTATTAGTTTGATCTATTTATTATATTAGTGACATAGGTTTTATTCATGGATTTTGCATTTTAACTTCTGACTGATACCCAGGTTCTCTGCAACAACCAGTTTCTGCTGTGCATAGCAGCCAGGAGTGGCGGTCATCAGTGAGCTGGGAGGCTCCCTGATTTTCTGCCCTGAGTGCAGATTAGAGCAGCCAAGGGGCTGCTCTCACATCCGCCAGTTGAGGATAGCTGGAGCACAATGAGCTCCTACAACTCTTCCTTACCATTCTCTCAACCAAGGAGATGATATAGGAGCCTGATAAATCAGCTCTGCATTCACTGGAGACTCCCACACACAAGGGGTGTCCCCAGCTGTTGGGATGCAGCCAGTCTCCAATCCCCAGGCACTACCGGAGCATTATGGACTCTGATCTGATGTAAATATAATTAAATATTTTGGGCTGATTTCATCACACACACTTGAGGTTTTTTTTTATGATCATTCTCCTTCTTCCTAGATTTATGAGAAATTTAACTCAAACTACAAATACAGGTACCAAACAAATGACTTAGGTGTATATACATAATTATTATATTATTTATAGTGCCATCAATTCACAGGTTGCTTCAAAAAACAACTAAGTCAAGATATCCCTGCCCTTGGCTTAGCTTACTCCACACGTGTGTTACATATAGCATATACAGTCTACACACACATAGATTCTATATACATACATACAAACATGCCACATCTATGTCTGTATAGCTATAAAATATTTAGACTCCGTGATAATAAAAAATGCTCTGTACTGCTAATCAGATGCATCGTTAGTTAACCAAAATTACTAACCGCTTTATCACTTAAGAAAAATATCATTGTGAATCTTTTGGAGACAGTGTGTGCGCACACACATACCGAGGCTCCCCTGTTGTCTCAAGATATGGCTAGGCAACATAGGATAGGTCTACATTGGCAGTTGGGAGGATGCCTCCCAGTCTGGGTACGCCAATATGCTTGCTCTGCTTGCACTAGCATGTTAAAAATGGCATGGCTGTTGCAGCATGGATGGCATCACAACCGAATATGAACTCAAGGAGTTAGGTGGACTTGTAACTGAGTGAATAGCCTGTGCTGGAATGTCCACACTCCTTCTTCTTTTTTTTTTTTTTAAAGCTCTGCTTGAGCTGATGCTGTCTGTCTACCCGGGTTGGGAGGCATGCTCGCCGCTGCAGTGTAGACGTACCCCTAGGATACACAGATTAACAGGTTTGAAACTAGGGGTATGTCTACACTTTAATTAAAAACCTGCGGACTGGCCCATGCTAACTGACTTGGGCTAAGGGGCTGTTTAATAGGGGCCCAAGCTCTGGGAACCTCCCACCTCACAGGGCCCTAGAATCCAGGCTTCAGTCTGAGCCTGGACATCTATACAATATTATCAGTGCACTGCACATTGAGAAAGCACAGTAACCAGCTATTTTTTCTAAATAGTATCTGTTTTGATGGTCCTAACACATGAAACCTTTAAATTATGGTTGGTCATTGCCGTGATTAAAGTATGGCCATTTTTCCTTAATTTACTTCCTTTTCGCAATAAGGATATGTGGTTATTCTAAGATAATCAAATTCCTGCGGAATCAGAGGTACTCAACTGTACCTTTTGCTTTGCAACTCCTCGGGGGTGTGATTATCTCATGATAATCACCCCACCACCACCCTATTGTGCGTTATTGCTTAATTAGCTACCGGATGAATTGTAGTTCTGTTTGCATCAACTTTATGTCTACTGTAATTGCCCTGAGTTGCAGTTCCAAGAAAAAGAAATGGATCAAATAACTACATATATTTTGTTTGATTAATCATGAAAAAATCATTAAGGGATTAAAGCAAACCATTTTATTCCTGCTGATCATGTTCAGCAATTTGAAATTATTTTATGATCCTGATCAAATGTAATTAATGAGATTGGCTGTTAATTAGTTACACTAGCAGGTGGGCCATGAAAAATGTATTCACTTAATACCACAGGATAACATGTTATTAGAATTTCTGTGTTGATTTTGCAGAGCTCAGAAAGTGAGTTTAAAAACTAGCCAGGACTGTGTTCTTTTACACACAACAAAATTTTACAGGCAACTCAGGAACACAGCCATTCAGAGATTTAAGAACACAATCAAACATCTTCCCTTTTGTAATTGTCTTCTTTAACGACAAGTCCCTACACCAATTCTCACAGCCAACTTACTGGTACAGCAGGAACAAGATCTGCTTCAAAGAAACTAGGGCGTCACTCTTAACGCTGTGATAATTCAGTCACTCTCATCTGGCTCTTTCTAATGTTCCTAGCCTCTTCCCCTAAGGAAAGGGGCTTTTCAAGAGAAATAACCCCTTGGGTGCTAACTTGAGACAGACACTAAAACTGTTAACTGCTTCACGGTGTTGTGGACCTAATTAGCAGTACTGAGAATTTAACAGTGGTTTTGAATGTCATGGGGTCTATGCAGACCCCCTAAGGAATACGGCCAGTGCATGAACATGCTCTTTGTACTTTTGTTTAGCAGACACATAAGGAAGGAGAAACAAGGAAATAAGAATTACAGAACAATGCATGTATTACATACTGTGTAATGATTCTATTTCGTTTATTATAAGTACACCTCTACTCCGATATAACGCTGTCCTCGGGAGCCAAAAAATCTTACCGCATTATAGGTGAAACCTCATTGTATCGAACTTGCTTTGATTCTCCGCAGTGTGCAGCCCCCGCCCCCCTTCCCAGAGCATTGCTTCACCACGTTATATCCAAATTCATGTCATATCGGGTCGCGTTATACCAGGGTAGAAGTGTATAAAATTGATAATGTTATCCAAATCAGAAGGACCAGAGCAAGAGAGACTCGATAGCCTGGTGGCAGGGGTGAAAGTAACTTAAAGGACTTACCAGTACTCCAGAGTCCTTAGGAGGGGGCATGGCCTCAACCAGAAGAGGTGGGGCGTCAACTGGAAGAGGTGGGGCCTTTAAATTCCCAGGCACTTTAAATCAGGATTTAAAGGGCCTGAGGCTGGGGCTGTGGTAGCAGCAGCTGGGAGCACCGCACCCTTTAAATCACCCCTGGAGCTACCAGCTGCAGAGGCGGCCCATGGCAGAGCCCGGGGCACTTTAAATCACTGCCAGAGCCCCGCCGATGCTACCCAGGGCTAGGGTGGTGATTTAAAGGGCCCGGGGCTCCAGCTGCTGCTACCACCCTGGGCCCTTTCAATCATCCCCAGAGCTCTGCTGCCGGAGCCCTGGGGTAGCAGCGGTGGGGCTCCAGCGGCTATTTTAAGGGCCAGGGCAGTAGCAGCTGCCACAGCGACGGACCCTTTAAATAGTTGCCGGAGCCACACTGACACTACCCCGGGGCTCCAGCAGCAGGGCTAGGGTGGTGATTTAAAGGGCCCTGGAAGATCGCGCCAGTGGGAGCCCTGAGCCCTTTAAATCATCACCTGAGCCACTCTGCCGGAGCCCCAGGGTAGCAGCGGCATCCAGGGGCCCGGGCAGTGATTTAAAAGGCCCGGGGCTCCAGCTGTTGCTACCACCCTGGGCCCTTTAAATCATCCCCGGAGTTCTGCTGCAGGAGCCCTGGGGTAGCAGCGGTGAGGCTCCAGCGGCTATTTTAAGAGCAAGGGCAGTAGCAGCTGCCACAGCCCCGGATCCTTTAAATAGCTGCCAGAGCCCCACCGACACTACCCCAGGGCTCCGGCAGGCTCCGGGGACGATTTAAAGGGCCTGGGGCAGTAGCAGCTACCAGAGTCCTGGGCCCTTTAAATTGCTGCTAGAGCCCTGGGGAAGCGGCGGTGGGGCTCCGGTGGCTATTTTAAGGGCCAGGGCGGTAGCGGCTGCCGCAGCCCCAGATCCTTTAAATAGCCGCCGGAGCCCCACCGCTGTTACCCCAGGGCTCCAGGGACGATTTGAAGGGTCCGGGGTGGTAGCTGCAGCAGGTGCCCTGGACCCTTTAAATCACTGCCTGAGCCCCGCCACTTCCCCAGGGCTCTGGCCACAGGGCTCTAGCAGCAATTTAAAGGGCCCGGGGCTCCAACTGCTGCTGGGAGCCCCAGGCCCTTTAAATTGCCATCAGGGGAAGCCGATCTACTCTGGTACGGCGCACCAGCACTTGCCAGTACACCGTACTGGGGAGTAGCAGCTTACTTTCACCTCTGCCTGGTGGGTAGGGTCCGCATCTGGGATGTGGGAGACCCAAGGTCCCGTTCCCTTGCCCCCATAACTCTTTATTTATCCGCAGCTGAACAGCTTCAACTGGAGAGATTGAGGGAGCCCTGCGTCAGAATACCCCATACCGCAATGTCAGATCACTCTCCTGAAATGTGGGAGTCCCCTTTTCAAATCCTCTCCACCCATCATGTAGATGGGGGAATTAAATCTGGGTTTCCCACATCTCAGGGGAGTGCTTTAGCCACTAGGCAAAAAGTTATAACAGAGGCATCACTATCACCATTTCCTCCAGCTGTGTGTGTGGAGTGAAGCAGACACCTAACTCATTTTTGCACAAAGTGGTTTAGGCACTTAAGTTGCCTGACTCCAGGAGGCTCCTGGCTGTGGATCACAAGCAGTCTGCATTTAGGCACTTGTCTCTGTGGGGTTAGGACACACCTTCTTGTCAGTGTCTCCCATTGGTTAGTTTAGGCCACTCCCTGCTTAGCCTGACTTCTGTGATTGCATTCTTAGACGCCTATCTTCCCACACACTGTAGAGAGCCTCGGCACTGAACTCAGGGTATATGGATCACCGTGTTGTTCCCGTGATTTTCTAAGAGCCTCATAGTTAGGTGTTGCCACACCTAAGTCCCTTTCTGGATCTGAGCCCTCATCTGTGTACATGAATGTGTCTATATGCAATTACCTATACAATGTGTGTGAGTATTTTGTTTCTATAGATAATTTCTATATGCACACAACCACACATACATACAGGTAGGATAAAATGGTGTCTAACCATTATGAAGTCTAATTTTAAAAAAATTACATAAATTAGTGAAAAAAAAATCAAATGCTCCCCACTTGGCATTAAAATACCAACTTGGCAGATGCATTAGAAATATCAAAGACATACAGGTTTCCTCTCACTATTTAGACATGAGGATTTCCCTCAAGATCAAAGATGCAGTAGATAGGACTAGGTTAATATGAAAGTTCCTGTTTAAATCATCACAAAGTACACCTGAACATGTGGCAAGATCATTCATGTTTATTGTTAGCATAGAATCTCCTGCTGTGCTTCAACTAGTGATCAATTCTAAACATGGCAGGTCAGCCCAAGGTTCTGAACTACATTGTTTGCAGAAGGTTTCTGATTATTAGCGCAAGATAGGAAGCAAGGGCCACTTCTCTTAGAAAGAGGCTGACATAGTAGTTGTAAAAAGGCAGATGAGGAAAACTAACATTAAGAATCTTAGAGTTGACTAACCAGCCAATAGCCAACTTCAGCAGCAATTTTAATAAGATCTTCAGTGGTTGTCGTCACCCATGAACTGGACTATGGGAGGGGGCCATGAGTGCAAAAAGGAGATACATGTTTTAAACAAAAAAAGAAGTTTCCTGATATATGGAGAACAGTGGTTTGAGGTTGTTTTTTTTTAAATCACCATTCTTTCTGCAAAATCTTAATGTTAATCTCAATGGACCAACGCCAGATCGCATGGAAGTAGCCTCAGTCACCTTACCTGCTGGTTCTTGCACTAAATATTCCTTGTACATAACTGTCAGCTCGAGCCAGTGTTTAGTGGTCTTTTCAGATGAAAGAAAATGGGTGTCGGCAGCTTCCTGAGCAAATTTTAATAATCAGCCTGATCATGGGTGCATGGCAGCTGCTCGATTGATAGTGTTAGACAGCGAATAAAGAAAGATGCCAGCAGTGCCCTCAGATCTGACATAACGAGAGAAACATCAGTCATTTGGCTAAAAGGCTCATAAAGGCTCCATCAGCTGTGACACAGGAGTCTGTCTTATGCAACACTAATGAGGAAATGTGGCAGCATCCGCATTCTCTTCAGACAGTAACAAGTTGTGAGTGAGCTGCATTTCAGATGAAAAATCCAGTTGAAAACAGAGCTTCTGTGCTCTTCACTTAGACGATCTGCTGCTGCATCACGAGGCTTCTTGGAAGTCAAAGGATGTTTTAGAAGGGTTCTAGGGCAGTGGTTCCCAAGCACTGGTAGTCTGTACATTGGTTCTGGTACATAACGTTTATCTGACTATAACTCCATGTTCCACCTGCATTATATGTCTCTTACTAGCTATGCCCTCCCTTGAGGCTGCCCACCTTCCATTTAGGTTTAGGGGCACCTGAAACTGCATAACAAGACAGACTTTTCATGGTTGAGTGGGAAGTGATGGACTCAGGCTTGCACAGATCTTAGCCTAGTTTGCTGATAAACTTGCCTCAACATTTTTTATTAAGGATATATACATAAAATGAATATTCAAAAGCAGTTGCCTCTTTGACTAGTAGGAGAAACCCAAAACATTCCCTGGCACCCCAGCTGACTGAACTGGAGTCCCTCAAGAACAGCAGATTCAGGTGATGCGGAAACAGTGGTTTTGAAAAGTTAAGGAAACTGACAAAGAATAGGTATGAGAAGACATTTAGACGAACTTAAACTTTCTGTCAAATTTCTGATTCTAACAACTTCTTCCAATTCAGCTTGCTAGCATGTTGATGCATTGCACTAATTAGAAAAATGACCTTCTCCTTCCTCCAATATTTATTTCTTGCTACTACTGCTTCAGTCGATAGATTTACATGCTCATGTTGTTTCTGCTTATGCCACAATATTCATTCCAACAGCAACAGGGCATTATGAAAAACCCAGTCAAAAAGTAATTAGACATTTTGCTGAAACGTTACGTTTGTTACAGGAGGATTACCATGATTCAACGAGCATCAAAGTTCATCATTAACACTGATAAGTGAGTTTGTGCCAATGACCGCACAATTGGTGACAGCAGGGATTTGGGGGGAGAAAGGCACACTTCTAATGTGAAATCGGAGACAGATAAAACAGAGGAAGCAAAGGTAGCTCTATTATTGGAAATGTTAAAGTAGTTTCTTAGTGGCAAACAAAATATTTTCAAGTTGCCCACTCAGTTGATTTTCTTAGGGGTGGAATTTGATGTATAGCTCTGGAAGTAGGGAATACGGTTCTAAGATTTAGAACAAGAGACGAGGAATCAGGACTCCTGATTATTATTCGTCATCAAGAGTGGTGTTGTGACACTATACTACCTGGTGATTATGGCATAGCCGACTATGCCCTACAGTGACTATTGCCCCAAGCAGATCACCTGATTTCTCTATGGCTCTGTTGACATATCTATAACATGACTATAAATAATAATACAGAAGCCTCCGCCGAGGAAACTTATCTCAAGAGATCACCCCAAATTACTTTCAAATGTTATGAACATCATTCTGTTCCACTTTTATGAGAGTTCCATCTCCAGAAGCAACTGAGTTTTGTCATTTCTTTGAGTGGTCACTTATGACACATTTCCCTGGAATTGTCATGGAACACAGATGTTCTTAGATGAAAGATGCCACACTGCACATTATGGGGGAGAAAATATATTTTTATATAACCTATTTTCTGTCCTCCTTATAGGCCTGCATGCTGTAAATTAACTTAGTTAAACCTTTGCGGTAATGCCTTGCAGACTGTAATATCTTTCCTGGGAAGAGGTTTCAGAATTGTACCAGCCCTCTGGAACACACTGTCAACATTGAGCGTTACACAGTGACTGGACAACAGGGCTTTAGTTCTGCAGAAAGGTAATATTGCTGAGGTATTTCACTGATTTATCTGGCTCTGTGTGCACTTAGATTTGCTTGGTAATGTGGATTTGCCAAATTATACTAATATAAATCAAGGCTTATTGTGTTAGGACACTTTTTTCCCTCAGTTTATTTCTTACAGCTGTATTATTTGTATGTGGTATTTTACTCAGTTTACTTTCTCCAATGTCTCTGGTATAACAGGATTTCTGTTTAGTATAATGCATTAGGTGGAGGATGTGTACTGTCTAGTTTGTGAGAAGCCGGTGAAATTTTCCTGAGAAATAAATGCATGCCCTGGAGCCATTTTTGCAAAATACTAAATGGTAAACAATTACAATGCTCATGCTAAACTACATGTTAACAGCTGCATGTATTACAGAGTGACACACAGAACACTGACACAGCAGAGTCTGTACATAATGTACTTAAACCCATATTTCAAAGCTTGTAACATACCAACATGCGAATTAATAAATTCTTCTTTCCAAATGTCACCAGCACGGTGATTTCCTGCCAGCCTGAGTGTCATTTTCCTGAAGCAGTCAAAGTAACACAGTCAATCTCCTCTGAATCCTATCTCCCCTGTTTCCTGGAGGGACCCTGGGAGTTTATGATTCATATTCAGAAAGCTGTATGCAGTAGCCCTTTGGGGATGTATATTAATGAAGAAATTTTCTCACGCCAGAGTTGCCTCTTTATTGGAGTACGAAGGGTACAGTCTGTTCTGAGAGGCTTTTTAATTTCTCATAATTAACCCTGCCAGAATTAACATCAGTGGCATCCCTGACAGCAAATTAAAGAAGTCACATAGGCAGAGTCGATTTCCCTTCTCTTTCTCTTCTCCTCTCTCCTTTTTTCCTCCTATGTGTTTGTGTTTAAAGAAGAAAGTTCTCAGTCTGTCAAGTTGATTGTCTTGTCATTGCACTAAGAGCCCTGCTGGGATAGGTATGATTAGAGCATTTTCAGACTTCCCTGCCGCTAATACCAACCTATTTCAACTCTTAACTGGCCACGTGCCATGTAGATTTGTGGCAAAGATCCATGGTTTCCGTTTCTTTTGCTCTACAAGGTACAATGGTTCACCTGATCTCCACTGTGAGCTGATGGAACAAAGCTGAAAGGCTTTTCTACTAACAATGTATTAAAAGATAGATCATCTGTGCCTTGAACCACTTTAATCTAGCTTCATATTAGCCCTTTTTAACAATCCTGGACAGATGATGAAAACAGACTATGAACAACAAGATACCCAAACAAACAAGTTTTCCTTCTGTTAAGCCAGTAAGAAATGTTTTATGTTTTGATATTTCTGCAGTCACTTAAAATACAGAATTTCACAGAAGGAGAAGTGTACGTACTACTCAATTTTCTACTAGATTTTTTTTTGTCACATCTAGGAGGAGACTGGGATTCTAGGGAAAGATTGACACAGTGAATTCTGTTAAGAATTACCGTTCAAGTCCATAAGGTTGGTGCAAGTGTTATCAGACTCAAGGCTTCAGAGGTCAATAACCAGCCCTAAGACAAATATTGTCCCTTTTGCTTGAACTTTTGGTGCAAAGTGGCAAATTGTAAAGCTGGAAGATCTAACAAAGCAGAGATGTGGTAAGACTGCTGCTGTAACTTCAGTGGATGTACTTTAAAATCCTGCTAAATTCGTTCATCCACCCATCATAGTGTGACCAGATAGCAAGTGTGAAAAATCAGGACAGGGGGTGGGGGGGTAATACATGCCAATATAAAACAAAGCCCTGAATACTGGGACTGCCCCTATAAAATCAGGATGTCTGGTCACCCTAAACCATCAATTCCTCTGGAAATCAAGCTTCATGATCATTCTCTTCCCCCTAGTCTAATCATAACCCCTTTCCCAGCTAACTTTCCCCATGAATAACAGGTTATGATCATGCTCCCTATGATTGCTACAGGAATCCTTTCAGGTTATTAGCTACCCCACATATGCATTCTTTCAACAAACCCTGCCAGGATTACCATGTATTTACAGCCTGTAGGCATCATTTCCTGTCATTTCCTTAGCAGTGTTATACACTGCCCTACTTACCTTGTGCTCGTTGTTGGTACTTTACATCTTTTTTGCACCATGTTGGACCCTGGCTATTATTTCTCAAGCCTGAAACAGCTGAATGGGCTTTACAATGCTAACTTTACTGTTAATGGTCATGTAAGTGTTGCTAGAATATGGGCAGAGAGATTGGCACATGTCAATCCAAAAAGCCAATAATATTTTGAGGGAGATTTGATGGCTCAATAAGTAAAACAGGGATGTCTGTCAACAACTGGTATAAGGAAGGGAGAACACAGTGGTTATGAACACAAAGGTGTCAGCTAACAGAGGCTCTCGACAAAATGCAGATTGCACTGTAGAACACAGCGCTTGGTATAGCCTTGGAAATATGCCAATCAGAATGGTGCTGCATGCTCAGCATTGCCATCCAACTTAATGGGAATTGTTAGAATACTATCTGGGAGTAACTCTCCTTTGCCAGAGCGGGCGCCAGAGAGGAGACCCTGATTTACATTCAGGCTGCAAGTAACAATGAGATTGTGAATTACCTATTACTTGAGACATGTAGGTAGGAGAGTAACAGCAGCAGCTAGAGACCACAAACTTCAACATAATATAGTCCTATGAGAAGCAAGCGAAGCCCTAGATCCTGTCAAGCAAACTTTGTGTAATCAAGCCAGGAGCCGGACAATTGGGAAGCAACCACAAAGATGTCTTCATATGGTTTTACTATATTACGTTTACTCCTGGAGGAATTCTGTATCCCTGTGCAAGTGCAGAATTAACATCCCCTGCAGATTTCTTCTCCACAGATTCTGATGGGAAGGTGAACAGAAGCCGAGAGAGGGGTCACGCTGCAATTACACCTTTCACTCACCAGGGACTGATGTGGTGCCAGAAGAGAGGGCAGCTGGCTCACAGGCCGGAGCAGCCAGCTGTGGAGAGGGAGGGGGCAGAGGCTGCTTTCCTCACAGCATCCTGCCCGTGGACACAGGTGGTGGGGGGTTACGCAGGCTGGGGTTCAGAAGGGCTAGTGGGGGGACAGACTGGGGTGGGGCACAGGAGCTAGTGGGGTGACAATATTGAGCCAGGGGCTCAATGGGATTGGGGGTACAGGGACCCCTGGGGACAAGGGCAGCTATGTCTGGCTGATTGAGGAGTAGGGGTGCAGGGACACATGGAAACAGGAGCAGCTATGCCTGGCTGAGTGAGGGTGCAGGGCCACATTGGAACAGGGCGCAGTGGGAGTGCAGGAACATATGAAGACAGGGGCAGATGTGCCTGACTGAATGGGAGAGGCTAGGGATCAACCAGGGTCTGCATGGGGAAGGCTCCCCAACTCCCTAACAATCCCTCCCCCATCCAAAAAACCCCCCAACAAAACTGTACCATAATTCTCACCCACACACCCAACAACCCTCCAGGTTTACACCCAGGTTCCTTCCCAGCAATTACTTCCCTCTCCCTCAGCTCCTCCATTACCGCGGACTCCCCCAAGCCTTTGCACTGCTTCTGAGGGGTGCAGGAAATATGTTTCTTTATTGTAGTTTAAATGAATTATTACTCTAGGTTCTGTATAATATACCTAGTAAGGAATCGATTTGTCAAATAACACTTCCTGAATCTTTTTTGTCATCTGTATTGTTACAGACATACTTGCTGACACATATTTTGAAATAAATTACCAAAATAATTGAAACTGCCATGAGTATATTGTGTTACTTCAACAAATACAATATGCAGAATTTTAAAATATTGTGTGCAGAATTTTTAATTTTTTGGCACAGAATTCCCACAGGAGTAAAATTAAAGCATTACATACTCAATGATCATTACATGTGCTAGCATAAGAGGATGAACTATAATCACCACCAACCAAAAAGAAATCTTTAAGTACTGTATTAAAATAGCCATTTGCGGTAATTAAGCAGTTGCTTATGTACCTTAGTACCAACTCTTTGCACAAATATGTGCCTGAGCATAAAATTAAATGGTGACCTACGCTTAAAGGTTTATTTGCAAATATTATGCACCCATTATTTGAGAGTTGCTTTCATTCTGGGCAATTCAATGCTCCTATTCTGCAGAGAATAAGGAAACATGTATGGCATTCTATTTAAACTTATTGCAAAGTGCTGTGTGTGCACTTCTGATGCTATAGATAAAAAGTCTGAACTCTCATCTAAGGCTACTTTGCATCATTTTGGCAGTTAAAGAAACTGTAAAGTGAGCATAAATTACATTTATATTCTGTGAGACCCTTTTACACTGTCAGAGTGGTGCACAGAGGCCTTAGCGATAATTAGGCTCAAAGAATAAGCAATAGCTTTTTTTTTTTTAACTAGTGTGGGGGCAGAGGGTAAATATTCCATCCTATCACAGTACCCCAAATGCTTAACTGATAAAGCCGAATGCACATGTTGCCCAAAAGAGGCTGCAAGACACATTTCAAAGAACCTCTGCCACTGTTTTCCCCATAGAGCAGCACATAGAGGTTAAATATAAGAGTATCAATTAAAAGTGGATTCCACTTTGTTAGACATGAATAATTGTCAATAAAGTGCAGTGCAGTCCAGGAGTGGAATTCATGTAAATGGGCACGTGTTTCAGTTTGAATGTACAATCTGCAGCTTCTTGCAACATAGCAGCTGCACGCAGCATGCAAAACTCCTTCCTGGTCTGCTAGAAAAAGAAGGGAGGGAGGGTAGAATCAGAGATGGAAAGGGATGAATGCAGCTTGGAAAGAGGGAAGGTGTGGCTGAAATAGCCAACTCCCAGTTGAGGAGAAGAGAGAGCCAACAGAAAAAACCAAATGTGGCTCAGGGTAGCAGCTCTTTATTTTTTTCCCCTGTGTGGTCATTATTGCTGGAGGGATGTCTGGTTTCTTCTGATAGTATGTTGTCTTACACACATAATTAACAATACTGGACCAGATGCTTGGTCCTGCTTCAGCTTCTCTACACTGCTCCAGCAGTGCCAAGAGGCATTTATCTCATTTAACCAGCCTCCTGAGGACTCTTCCAAGCAAACAAAACAGTTAGGCAGAGCCATGATCATGTTGGGAAGGGGTAGTCTCAGGGGCTGATAGAGACCTGAAAGTCCTCTGATAATTCAGATACATTTTTGATAGCCATCCAGCTCTTGTGCTGGCCCTCTCAACTCTGTGATCGTCTCCAATCACATATTTTATATATAGATGGGGAATATCAAATGCAAGATTTCAAAGGTCTCTGATAGAGTTGGAGACAGAGGACAGAGCTTTGGCCTGTTGTGGCAGCTTTGCACCAGTAGAGAATTTGGAATGTTTAGAGAGATCTCCAGCATGCGGCGGGGGCGGGAAAAGAGTCCCAGAGTCCTGGTGATGCCTGTTGGTAACAGTTGCACTTTAGACCAGTTTCATGCTGCTCTAATCTGAGCCGGGTGACTGGCCCATTGTTCAACTGGTTGAGGACTGGAGCAGGGTGGGGCACACACGAAATTACATTGGCTTTCTTTTCCCTCCTTTGATCTTGTCATGAGTGCAGCTCAGCCAGACCAGAGAATTTGGCCCATAGAAAGCAGGGGTGGCTCTAGCTTTCTTGCCATCTCAAGCACAGCAGTCAGGCTGCCTTCGGCGGCATACCTGTGGGATGTCCGCTGGTTCCGCGGCTTTGGAGTACGCGCTGCCGAATTACCACCGAATCCGCAGGACTGGCAGATCTCCCGCAAGAAAGCCGCCGAAGACGGCCTGACTGCTGCCTGGAGCTGCCACTGATAGAAAGTAATGAATGCAAAACAATTCAGAGACAGAGACATTGCATTCAGATAGGTAATTGGGCCACTAAATGGAAAGTGGGGTTTAAGGTCCACAGACGGACAACTTGACTGGGGGAATTGGAGAGTAGCAAATCAGAAGAGAGCCCAGATTAAATGGAACAGTCATACCATGCACTGAGGATTCAAGAAGCATATTCAGGCTTTAGAGTGGAAAAATCTTTGAAGCTATCCATTCTGTGTATAGCCGCAGTAAAAGAAAAAGCAACAAGGACACAGGGATGCATCAGCAGAGGGATGGAATACAAATCATAAGCAGCAAGATTCTTTCTTTAATAAGCACTTCACAAGAAGAATCCTGTCCTCAGTTTTAATCACTTCTTATGCCAGATATTTTTACCTTAGACTAGGTGCAACCTAAGGCGACCAAGGTTGTTCAAAGTTTTTAAGAAAATTTGTTATCAAGACAGGCCAAAGTGGTCGCACTTGTTTTTGCTAGAGAAGAGATAACTCTGAAGTGATGGAATAGAAAGTATTTCATTTCATTTTCAGAGCATTTTAGATATTATACAACGTGATTTTAAAGAAAACAACAAATATATAATCTGAAATTTGGAAAAAACGGGCCAATATCTGCTGCCAATTACAGCCATGAAACTTCCATTGACTTCAATGAGAGCCACAAGTGTGCAAGGAATCGGAGAATCTGGCCTACAGAATGTAAGGAAAACCATTTCACTCAAAGAGTAATGACTACACCGTAATACGCTGCCAAGTAGCATTATCGCCACAAAGCCTCAATGAGTTTATGAAACAGATTGATATTTTTAGCAGGGGAGCGCAGACTGGAGTACAGGATGAGAAAATGCTAAAAAAGGACAAGTTCACTAGGCCAATTGGCCTTTTAATGTCCATAAATTGCTAATTGTATTTCTAATTAATTTTGCCATTCAAATAGCCAAGAAGCAAAGAACAGACACTTTAGAGTGTGCTGTGAACTCGGCAGAGACTGTGTAGACTTGGACAAATAATAGTATAAAATGGTTTATGAAACCAGAGGGTTTATGGTCCATAAATAACTTCCATGTATTTTTTATTCTTTCCACGTACCATATTACTGAGGACTGGATGATAGCTTTTCACTGCTGCCTGGTTGACTTCTTGCAGATACACACCCAAGGTAATGACGATATTGATCCTGGAGAGACAATTTTTGCGACAGATAAAAAAGCCACACAACTGGCTTAACAGAATGGGCCTCGCAATGCGGTGGGAAAGCTTTGGTCCTTTAAGTGAATAGCAGTTGGTTTAAAATCCTACATCCTAATATCTGCAAAGGTCTGGAACGGCAGTAGAAAAGAATAAGACATCTAGAAATGACTTAGGGCAGCCAGCACAGCTAGCACTTTAATGTGTAACCACCTGAATTTGATCTAAATCTGTTATTAATCAGATTTTATATATCTATCTATCTATCTATCTATCTATCTATCTATCTATCTATCTATCTATCTATCTATCTGTGTGTGCGTGTGCATCATAGTAACTCAGTGACAACAAGAGACTGACTAAGCAAACGTTTCTGATCTTTAAGGCTAAACCATCCTTTTGGGGCTAAAATGTGTGCTTCAAAATGTACCTAATTTCTGAAATCCATGTATGTGACACCACTTGGGTTTCCATGACTACTGCTCTGAAAACCATATTAATTATTCAAGAGGTCCATGCCATTTTCCATTCATTCCATAAGGAATGCTGGGGGGAACAGCCTGCCTTTATGGAAGGATACAGATAGTTTAAGGACTGCATGGCTCTAAATTCCACAGATGTTTCCTTACAGCACCATGACATTTACATGAGGAAAGTCTATAAATATTATTTAACACTTTGGTACACAAGTAAAACAAAAATCTTTCCTCCTTGCTTTTTATATTTCAACTATCTTCAAAATATGCTTTAATTATAGTCTTTGTTCATCATCCTGATACAATCCTGTTTTAAACAAAATCAACTAGCTTGCATGCAGCAGGGATTAGACTCCAGTGTTATTCTAAAGGACGTAGTTTCAAATTGTGAAACTTTCACTAAATCAAATTTCTCACATAAGCTGTGACTTAAGCATCTGTTTGCCATATCTGTTGATCTCTGTATGGTTTAATAACCATAACCAATGTAGGCAGCACTCTTCCTAGATAACAATAGCAAAATACACTCTAACAAAGTCAGGAATATCTATGTTCAAGTACTGTAATACATACCACTGCCACTGACACTCTGCCACAGCTAAACCATCAGTGCCAATCATTTAATAGAGCAGCAAAGGTGCATTACAGCAGCAATTATAGAGAAGAAAAGCCAGTGAGCCAGATTCCCCTCTCAGTTGCACCAGTAGAAATCTGCAGCAAAACTAATAGCATTACCCCAGATTTACACCTGAGTGACTGAAAGCATAATCTGGTCCAGCATCAATCTTCACAACACCGAGTCACTTGAGATGTCAAAGCTGGCATACATGTAATACTCAAACAATCCCTATGGAAATGGCCTGCAGAATGTAGTAGAAAATAACAACAACCTTTCTGCAGAATTTTTAAAGCCAAACTATAATACAGAATTCTATCACTACTGTAGATACTAAATCTCTATTAAATGTGATTGGATTCTTTAAAAGAACAGAGAAAGGATGTTGTTCTCTATTAATTTCTACAAGTTTAGAGGGTATTTTCATGTAGAACTCTATTTTTTCTTCTAGAACCCCAATGGTTTCATCTCTATTAAATTCTATATGACTTTTCCATAAGGGCGCGTTTACGGTATGATAGATGAGCAAAAGGCATAAGGTTTAAATCTGAGTTTGGAGGTGAATCCAAATTTCTCCAAACTCTGGAGATGACTGGGGAGCGGTGGGGGGGGGAGGCAGGTGGAAGGCGTTTGTGCCTGTGTCCCAGTTCAGGCCCATATCTAGTATTATATATAATGATATATTCATGCACATACATCTAATAATGTCACTAAACTAAATACTATAACTTGAAGGGATACAGTCAAACTGAAATTTATTCAACTGAGAAAGAGTTAAAAGTAGTTTCAGAAATCACACCTATCCACAAGTCCATCTATCAGATTTGTTTTTATAACCATTTCCCTATTTTCAATATGTCTATTCATTCTCCTGTTGGTGTGTGAAAGACACACACAAACAACAGGGAGAACTGAGGACCCCAGTCAAAGCCTACACCCTTTGGCTCAAACCTTGCCCAACGGTATACAAAGTGCAACCACATACACAAGGTGAGCAAACTAAAAAGGAGAGAACTACTTTCTCTTTTACAGCTATAAGTAAGAGCTAGGATTACTGTAACAATACTATTTTAAAATGTTCAGAGAGAAGTATGATTTCTAAGGTGACAGTGTCCCTTTAGGGCTACTACCATAAACACTTTTATTTATGCAAAGCTGCAGTGGATTCTGTAATGGATACATTACAGTGGAAAAAAAGGACACTGGACTGAGAACTAGGAGACATGGATTTTCTTTCTGGCCCTGACATTGACCTTTTTGGGCAGGTCACTTCCCCTCTCTGCGTCTCTATTTGTCCACTCACCTTTTATTTCTCTTATCTATTTAAATGGTAAGATCATTGCAACAAGGACTCTCTCTTACTTTGTGTACATATAGTGTCTAGCATAATGGATCCCCACCTTACTCGAGCATCTTGACACTGCTATAATAAGCAGCAATAATAATTTCAAACTCCTAGTTTCCAAGATGCTCCTCTGCATTTCTCAAACATTTCAGTGAAGGCACAACCATCATCATCATCATTATTCAGTTTGCAGCTGCAGCACCCAGAATCTTTATGACTCCCAAGTTGTCACTTGTCATACAAAGTGCTTCATCCAAATACAGAGAAAGAAGTAATTTCCTCAAGAGCAAGGTGTGAACAGAACATATTTAATTCTGCACTGTTATATCAACTGTATAATGTTGCAATAAAATTCCAGAACAATGTGATTAAAAATTATACTGAACGACAATACTAAGGTGCAATAACCAGTCAAAACACATTTATCCAATCTAAATGATATGCTAAAAAAATAAAATAAACATGCAATTTGCTAATTAAAGTGTACTCATGTATCCTGTAACCATCATAAATTATACAACATTTAATTTTTTGACTATTTATTAACATTTATGACTTCGCTTTACTAAATTAAACCCTGGAAAAAGAGGTGGGAAATAGTAAGAATGTATTGCCCTTTCTCTCAGGATTTATTTTGTCAATAGATTTTTAAAAAGAATTATACTCTCAAATAAACAGTATTTCAATTTTAAGGTAGGTTCTTTCTGTTTTCGTTTCAAAGCCATACAGCCCCTCCCATCACTACCCCAGTTTCCAGCAAACTAATTTTAGTAACACTCCAATTAAGGTGGCCAAATCATCTTGCTCATCCTATGTGAACAATCTTTCAATTAGAAACCTAAGCGTATAGACCAGAGGTCCCCAAACCACAGGGCACCCCCCCCAGCAGGGTGCAGAGGAATGTCTGAGGAGCCCAGGTCAGCCCCCTGGGGTGGCAGGGAGGGAGCAGCTACCCAACTCCTCCCTCTTCCCAGCTCTGCTCCAGTCCCTCCCTCAGCCAGGTCCCCGGCTTCTGGCCCCATGCCTGGTCCAGTCCCCAGCCTTGACGTGGCTCTGTTTCCTGCCTCAGTCCCACCCCCAGCCACGGCCCCGCACAGACGGGGTAAAGGAGGTGCCAGCCTCAAAAGGTTGGGGACAATAGTTATAGATTCTATGGAGGGTCAACAACCCTTATGACTCTCTCTCTTTTTCTCCTATTCTGCTTCAAGAGGTGAATTTCTTGTCAGAATTTGTGTCCTTTCCTTTCCTTCAAAACAGATAGTAAAGATTACACACAAATTGACTGGATTGCAGCAGGACTTGTGAGTCTGACGTCATCTTAAAACAAAAAGATAAAAGGATCCTTGACTTCTGCCAGAGTGGAAATCTGACTCCTGTGACCCTTCCCCTGAATACTTAATTCCTCAAAGATGCCCAACCAGGTGGAAGTTAAAGATTCCATGGCCTTTTTTTTTTTTTTTTTGGACAAGTGTACAGGACAACCTTGGTGTCCTGCTCAACAACACCTCTACTAGGAACACAGACTCTAATCTCCATGGCTATTGCATGAGCTATTGTTCTGTACACAACACTACATTTCCCTATGCCATCTCTACCCTACAGTACGACGATGGCAAAACCAAAATCTCTATAAAACTCAAGAGTTAATCACATGCTCTTTTGTCTTACAGTGCTTCTGAGAAAAGCAGAGTCTGGCAGATCCTTATGCATTCTGCATTCCAAAGAAAGATAACATCCTTAAGACCAACAGAACAGGCAACTACCAGGAGAATGGCAGGTGTGAAGAATTCCACTGTTGGAAATCTTTTAAATGAACGTTTAAGGGAACAAGGTTTCCTTACGCAATTCATATGCAGAGTTTTCTGTTGTATCAAGGAAACCTAAAATTAAAACAAACATGATGCAACTGTTATTTTTCTTTTTCCTGGATGGTACAGCATAGATGCAACGTAATATATCCATGACACACAAGAGTAGCCAGGCCATTTCCATCATCTTCCTAGTTGCCATTTCATTAAAATCTTTTGGCTAAAGCCCAGACTGCTCCAAGAATCCCAAATGGTAAAACTGACAGATTTAATCAAGTAGAGTGTATAAAATAGAATCACCCATTTTACTACGGTGTCTTTTTTTAAATCATGGCAGTTACCTCTTAATACTAGCAAATTCATAGAAATTCAGATTTTTGGGCAGGGCTACTTTGAGTATCAAGCTCTGAAATTCAGACATATCCAATGATAGATTTGATAGTGGGGACTTTGAATATATTGAGGTTTCTTAAAATAAAGGAACTTAGCAAACCTTCCTCAAAAGCTTTAGGACCACTTTGGAATGATAATATTGCTTCATACGTGTCTTCCTTTCAGCTACTGAGATCAGTACACTTGTACTTTCTGTTGGGTAAGGATGCCTTTTTAATTGGGATTACTTTGCTGGGAGGATCAGTGAGTTAGCAGCTTTATTCACTGCACCGCCTAATTTGCAGTTTTGCTGCAAGATCTTTTTCCTCACAAATGCTCCTGAATTCCTCTCTTTAATGAATACTGCCTTTCACTAAAACAAGGAAATAGTTTTGCTGTATAATCCACATCCTAAAACCTTGCCTGAAGAAACCCGCTGATCCACTGATTTTTTTTTTCCATTTTCCTAAGTAAAGTCTTTCTTCTTTTTGGTTTTGGACTGTCTTTCTACTTATGCCTGCTGACTGGCATTTAATAATATTACTTCCACATAGAACAGAAATAGCCAGTCTCTATTGAAAACAAAACGCTGCAATTAAAAAAAAAAACCAATTTCTTCCTATATGTATAGAGAGATGTGATGGCTAGAAAAAATATCCATTATGCTTCTGCCCCATGGGTAGAGAAGAAAAATAAGAAAAACCTCTCAACCCCTGCTTATGCTATGTGGTACAATATAATCTGAACTACTCAGAGAGAAACTGCATCTGAAACCCTGCAGGTTTAAGGATGAATCATATTTTCTGTTCTCTGAAATACATCTGCACTTGCTTTGATTTTTTGGAGTGAGGCTGTATCCGCTATTCTGGATCCAGATCTGGTCCTAAGAAAGTTGGTTCCAACAGATTGTGGCATCAGTGCTAGGCAACAAGAGGTGGTAGTTCTAAACCAGTGGGTCTCAAACTTTTTTACTGGCGACTCCTTTCGCATCGCAAGCCGCTGAGTGTGACCCCCCCACTAATAAATTAATCACACTTTATAATATATTTAACTCCATTATAAATGCTTGAGGCAAGCGGGGTTGGGGTGGAGGTTGACAGCTCGTGACCCGTAGTGTCCCAACCCCCAATTTGAGAACCCCTGTTCTAAACTGAAATATAACAGGTCAGTAAATATTGCTATTCCAACACAGTCCCATGTGTTAAAGGAACTAAAAGAGAATGCTGTCTATTCAGTATTATGAAATTCAGAGGATTCTAGACTCATGATTCTCGACCTCATGGTGGAAGTTCTTAGAACATTTACTCCAACCTCCTTCAAATCCCCTCATCTACCAGCCCTCTTCCCCCGTCCCCCCCGCAAAGAAAAATTAACAGTGCTTTGTTCTAGGATTATGTGAAATTCCAAAAGTGCAGAATAAGCTAGTCTCCCAGTTACACCACAATAGCCTGCAAAACTCAGAGGAACTCACAATAACTGTGCCCATGGCTTGCTAGTTCTGTGTTATGAGTGCAGGATGTTGTGAAGCAGGGGAAAAAAAGATAGTTACCATAATTTCCAAATTTCTTTCTGCAAATGCTTACAAATCATGGCCTTGGAAGCCCCCCAAAATAGGAGCAAAGCAAAGCTCCTGTCAACTTTAATAGTGAAGGATCAGGTCCTAGGTAAGGAAGCATTGTTAATGTTTTTTTATTAACTCCCAAAACAAATTGTAAGGAATGCATGTTTTAGAGGTAAGGCCCCATCTGCAGTTTTTACTCAAGCAAATCTCCCACAGGGCTGGATTCTGATCTCTGTTACACTGGTGCAAATCCAGAGTAATGCCACAGGCATAATTGATATAACTCCAGATTTACAGCAATGTAGTAGAGATCAGAGCCCCAGTGGTTGACCTCTGTGAGAGTTTGCTGAAGTAATGACTGCAGGATAAGGCCTTTTGATACTAAGGAAGAGAAAAGCTGAATAAAAAAGCTCTATATAACAGAAAATATGGGGCAATTATCTGATTACTTATAGGAAGAAGTACAGTGTCACAATACAGAATGTTCAAGGGATTACCCAGCTTTGAACAGCGCTTACTTAACAGCTGCTACCAAACTGTAGTCCTGTGTATTTGGCAGAGTTTCATTAATGATAATCTACAGTGTTTACAACCTATAGGCTACTGAGTATGTGAAGAACCTTTTTTACTTGTATTTTATAATCCTTTCCCCTTATGCTCTGTTTTTCTTGATATTTCTGAGATCTGAGGAGGTTTATGTTTCAAAATGACTCATTCTGCTCTGACAACTGCAGAGCAAGATTGCAGTAAATGTTCCCTTGTTACAAAAAGTATGTGTTTACAAACAAGAAGGAATACCGTCTAAATTCATACCACGGTTTGGATCATCACCAGCTAATACATTCACTTGCCAATATACGGCACTGTCTTGTTTACACGCAAAGTAAATGTTAAAGAAAGGTGTCTTTGCCAGTTTCTAGATATTCTTCAGTAACTTTGTGGACCTGTCCAGCTGCAGCAAATTGTAACTGCTTTATTCTCGACATTCCATTTGACCTGAACTTCATTGAAAAGAATCCTGCCATTAGTTTAAAGCTAGAGTATTGATAATGAATTAGAAACTTTACATTTGCCTTAGAATTTGGATGTCAAACATTTGTCTGACCGAGACATATCCATAATGCAAAACTTCTGTGATATTAAGAACAGAACATAATTAAGAATCTAATTCCATTATGGAAGCAATTATACGCTATGTAGTGTATTTGGAAAAAAATAAGAATTCCAAGGTTCAAAAGCCATAGCACTGCTAAATGACTATAATTGTTTTCACACACACTATTTCAGTGGCCATGATTCTGTCATGATAAAACCGACAGAGATTATTGTTTAATGGTAATTAGCATATTCAGAGACTTTTGAACAAAAGTATGATTCATGCAACTTCCTGCTCCAGCTGCTTTTTCTGTCTTGATGATGCTCAGTTCTTTGGAAGCTCTCCCTCGAGGCTTACACTCCCCAGAGGACAATGGTTGTGCAGACAGAAATCTCTTCACCCAACATGCTACAAACCAGAAACTCACAGCTATATGTTATCCTCATTCCAACTGGTATCACAAGGGCATGAACACAGTATTTCAAGCCGCTAGTGGGTTTATTACACTAGCCCTCCAGTGTGTTGAGCAGCTGAGCTAGCCTTACTAAAATGTATACTTGAAAGAAATCCTCTCCCCTCCTGATCACTATTGGTTTCTATAGAAACAAGAAGGAATCTCTGTTCTCTAAATTTTTCCCCTAATGTTTTTTGCCATACCATCTGAAACCTTTGCTGTTGCTTGCACCGTTCTCCATTTATAGCCTCGTTTAACAAATTAAAGAACAATAGGCTGGACAAAACAATGGATACCGCTTTGAATTTAAGCAACACAATCCTATGCATTAAGTATCTGTGGTCAATTCATCTCTCCTGGGTCATTTTATGTCTCAAGCATTTCAGAGTGAATACTTTAAACAATTGTTCATCACGAGAGTTAAAAGGGGTCAAGAGGATATTTACTTAACCACTAGTTGACTTTTTAACTTCAAAATATTTCAGCAGTTACAGTATTTAAATTAAATCTGTCTCATCAGTGTCACCATAAATTACTCTCTAAAACTCCATGGCTCCCGACCACATTGTGAGTCACCACCCTGATGCCTGCACTTCTGAGTCTTCAGATAACTTATGTTTGCTTGCTTTGTTATTGTGCCCTTCTCCGGGGACTGCATTTGCACAGGAATTGCTAAGGCTTCTAAATATTATATCTGCCTTGTTGTAATCACAAGGCAAAGACACTTGCACTCAGTCATATAAAAACGTAAGAGCTCTTGAGTCATAAAAAAGATTTCTCTAGCACAGATTTGACTCCAAAAATTAGAGAGAAAAATCTTCAGACCAAACAAACAAAGGCTATATTAGCATGAAACAACAGCAACAGCAGCAATACAAAGATATATTACTTAGGGTCTACTACTCTCCTCTGTCAGAGTAGCAGGAAAAATACTAATTTCCATTTTAATACATCTTTTTAAAGTAATAATGGCAATTTTCATTGCCCACAATTAAAAAAAAATAATAATCATATTTACTTTCAGATTTGCTTGGAAAGTCTCTCTCCCCTTCCCCAACCCCAATTATTTACTGCAGATAATGAGTTGCTCTAAATAAAATCCAAGCACAGGTTGTTATATTATGAAATTGCAGCCTGGGCGCCAAATTCATTTCTGGTGTCACACTAAATCAGAGGAGTGACACCAAAATGTCTCTGAAGTAGGTGATCCATGCAACTAAAGATACTACTGCTGTCATCCTGTTGCCACAATCTTCTTATCAGCAAATATGCCTGTGTGACAGCCACAGATTTTATTCTGTGAAATGTTAAGTGTTTACTAATCTTATACTATTTTTGCTACATTTTGCAGCATGAGAATAGCAGCATTACTGAAAATACCAGGCTAAATTTCACAAGATGGAGGGTCAAATCAATCACTATTTCAACTCTAAGTCATCAGATAATTTTGACATCATTTTCTCTCTGTCTCTCTCTCTCTATATATATATAATCTTTCAAATTATTAATTATCTTTGTGCATCTACTAATAATGATGTACAGAAGTAGATTTAGTTAAATGCTCTTGTGAGATTTGGTTAAGATGTTTTTAAACTTATCAGCTGTTTCTTGTCCCAAACACCTGAGGAAATGTAGGAGAATCATTTGTCTCATATTTTTAAATATATTTTTCTTAGTCACTAACGTTGCTTTTCCAAATAATTAGAAGTGTTTGTTATATGGTAGCACCATATCTTAAACTTGTCAACAATAGGCCATGATCCCAAAAATCAATGTTTCGTCAGCTAATACCCATTCCCCTGCTATCCATTCATAAATACTCTGTTCCCATTTTATATGCAATTTACTGAGGCTGAAATTCACAAACTTTTTTTGACCAACTTTGAGGAATGATGAAGTGGAATAAAGAAAGGGAGCCCAGCCAGTTCATATACGTAACATATTCCTGAGGTGTGGAGAGATGAGTAAGGAAGAAGAGAATGTCAAAATTTCCTCCAAAATAGCTGCTCCCCCTCAAACTGACAGCCATGCTTTAAAATGCCACTGATTGCTTTAAAATACCTCTGATCAATCTTCCTATGACTAACTATATTTTCAGTATTTCCCATCTAAATAAATTTCTGTATTAATTACTAGGTATTTAATATGTTAGACACAAATCACTAAGAATAGTCTGTCTGTCTTAATAAGTCATCAGAAAGTTTCAAAGAAGCCACCATTTGCAAAGACTGCTCCATTCCATCAAACGGAAAAAAAATTTTGTCTGTCAAAAAAATATTCATCAAATTTCATACTTTCTTGGATAGATCAGACATTAGTATTAAAAGGAGGTCACCCCAGATTGACACCTCACAAAGACCAATATAAAAAAAAGACAAATGACTGGAAGGGCTATTTCAGTCCTCAGCAAGGAATCAATGCTATGCTGATATTAACAAGGGTTGCAATATCCAATACCTGCTGATCCACCAAAAAGAACTATATGGTTCCTCGTATGCATTTTTCCTCTCTGTCTCCCCAGGATGAAACAGCTCTATGCTATTCCATGTGTAAAAACCTATTTTATAGGATAAGCTAGACAAAGGGAGTTCTGAATAGTTCATGTTGAGTGTGAGAGAGAATGTGGACAACTGCTACCTTTTTATACTGTCATATTTTGTAGTGTTCTTGTGAAATATTAAGTAATATCTTCATCCTCTGGAAAATTTTACAGTTTTCCTCCCTTTCATCACAGCTGTTTATTTTAGTCTTGTTTGTTTACATTCTCTTTTCTGGTCATTAAAAATAATTACTTGGTACTCAGATACAGCTTCACATGTTTAAAGAACTGTACATATATCAACTCACAAGACCCCTGTGAGAGACTGGGTGAAAGGCTGCCCCATGCAGAGGGCCCACCCAAGGACTATGCTCCACTTAAGTCTTCAAAATAAGGCTTAAATGGGACTTACATGGTGTATAAGACCTCTGTACAGGGGTGGATTCACTGCTGGTGCACAACATAAAGGTGATGAGTTGAACGTAAAGGCATAGGGGTACCAAAAATGAACACTAGAATAAAGTGAATTGTACGCTTCTCTTTAAAGTGTGCAGTGTCCTAAGTAAGTTGAATATATACTTCATAAAAAAATACTCATAGAATCTAATGGTTTCTGACAGTGCCTGGAAGTAAATATTTTCAATACATTTTAATGCATGCTTTATTGAGATGGTCAGCATATCTATGACATACAAAAAGTATAAGGCTTATATTAATAACTAAATGATCATTTCAAAAAAGCTTTTCTGTAGGTTGCTACATCATCCATAAGCAATTGCTATGGTACACTAAAAAGCTGGAGGTTTCTAATATGGCCAATGGGAAAAATTGCCTAGTAAAAAACTATACATGTCCTAGAAGAAAAAATAAAATCCTAAGAAATAGATATTCTTTATCAGTTCAATATAACACGCCTTTATCCTCACCCCATACACAACTCCAAGTCCTCGATATCTTGTGTGAGACCATCTCCATCCTTACCAAATGCAATGAAATGGAATTGCTGCATATTTGCTATGACCACTATTATGAGATTATGTAGCAAAACAAGAATATCCAGTTGTTGGCTATTGATTTATCGATAAAACAGTAACTGTAAAAATGATGAAAGAGGTTCTGTACTAGATAGCCTTGTGAAACAGTTTATTACTTAAGCATTAATGACCCGTTTAGAGGTCATTACTGGTCAGGTAATGACCAGCTAGAAAAGTTAAGGGCCCGAGGCAAAGCACTATAATAAAAGCATGCATACAGTATGTGTTTGGTTCCTCAGGATTCTATTAGGAAAGAAAAGTGTAAAGGGTAATGAAAGATATGTCCAAGAGGCACTTGCATCAGCCCTCTAATTTTATATTTGGCATAACGTATTCAGCTTTATTCCAGCTGCACAAATCATTCCTTGTTTACATTAATACCTATCATTGACTAGGACAGAAACAACTGCTGCTGAAAATGCCTAGTCATGGCATTAAATGTTTGATCCTGCAGCTCAGGCAAAAATCCCATTAATTGAAGGATCAGTACAATTGCACATCCAGTGCTGTTTGTATCTAGTGTGTGTATTTGCATGAGATGAGAAACTGAGATCATCTATTGCCACATAACTCTCATGGCCTTTTCTGGTCCATTCATTCTGAAATCTTACATGATATTTTTATTATCATGGATTATTAGGGTTGGAAGGGACCTCAGGAGATCATCTAGTCCAACCTCCTGCTCAAAGCAGGGCTAATCCCTAAATGGCCCCCTCAAGGATTTGAACTCACAACCCTAGGTTTAGCTGGCCAATGCTCAAACCACTGAGCTATCCCTCCCCCCTTTTTAATAACTGGAGATAAACCTATCTCCAAGAACTGGAAGGGACCTTAAAAGGTCATTGAGTCCAGTCCCCTACCTTCACTAGCAGGACCAAGTACTGATTTTTGCCCCAGATCCCTAAGTGGCCCCCTCAAGGGCTGAACTCACAATGCTGAGTTTAGCAGGCCAATGCTCAAACCACTGAGCTATCCCTCCTCCCTTATGAATTGGCTGAAAGGGAGGGCATTGTTTGTTTTCATTATTTCCCAGTCACTTTCCTCAGAAACGGTGGCTTGCGCATGAATTTAAACTTGCTTTCTACTGTTTCCACTAAATTATGACAAAATCAAATTAAAAAACAGGAGCTTGGTACTGATAACTCAAATGTGAGGTAAAGCAGCTGTATACCGTCCAGTAAGTAAGAATACAAGGTTCAGAACAATACCCAAGTCCCTAGCTCTTGGCTTCAGAGGCAGGTAAAACACCTGGGCCCTCATAACCATATCTCACACTTCCAGTCCCATGGTATCATTGATTTTGACCCTGATTTATGGCATCATTTGTTCTTGATAAGAGCCACTTGCCAACATTACTTAGAAAAAAGTTAAATACAATCTAACAATGTAATCTTGAAAAAGAATAAAATAGAGTAAGAGTCAAAGGAAAAAACCTAGCTGATCCGCACAGATTCTTTCATATGTACATTTATATGTAATAAAATATCGTAGGTACCAACCAACTTTATTTGCTCAGAATTTATTATTTTGCCCGTACTAAAATGGGAATTAAGAATGTTTTTATGGATTGATTGACAAGTTACTTAATTTTACTGCAGTTTCTGTGCTATATTTTGAATATTTATTTTCAAAAGACAGACTGTATTGTTTAGATGATTAACTGTAATAGCTCCTTCCAAGTTATTGCAATCTTTTGTGTAAACAGGTTTTTAAGAAATGTTCAATAGAAAGATTTCAGATCTCACCAATATTTCAGAGCCATTACAGCTAATCATACACACACATATTTGGTTACACTTTAAACTATACTCATAACCATAGTAAAACTCCTCAGGAAAAGTAGTTGCTCGACAGTCACAGTATCCAATTTTTAAGATCAAATATCTTGGCTATTTTATTTCAAAACATCAAAGAGATTATGATATGGTCTAACCATTGGCCAATGGCATTAAACGCTTGATTCTGCAGCTCAGGCAAAAATCCCATTAACTGAAGGATCAGGCCCTAATGTTGGCATATCCAGTGCTGTTTGCTTCTATGCATGTGTCTGCACAAGACAGAAGGAATTGAGATCATCTATTGCTAGATAACTCAGAAGGCCCTTCATAGTCCTATCACTACATAATAATTTTTATTATTAAAGGTTAGTTTGGGGTGGGGAGTTGTTCAATCCAAAGTGGTACAGATCAGGAAAAACTAAATCTTTTTAAGTGGATACTCTATATATTTTAATTGCTCAAAATATAGAAATACAATTCAGTCCTTAATGGAAACCAGATACATAAACACAGAACCTAAATTTAACCCAGAGCACATTTTTACAGCCAAATTATAAACTACTGCCACACCAGGTTAACAACAAAAAGTGCTGACACAACTGTAACAATATGTTGGTGCCCATAAGCAGCGCTATAATTAATCTAAGTGTACTGTCATTACACTAAATGCTGCTTATGTAGGATTATTCCAAATCATGAGTCTCTCTCCCCTCAATCCCCGCCCCAAGCTCAGATAACATGCAGTTTATTTCCAGTTGTGTACATAGCATGATTTGCTAAAGGAACATTAAGTCTGGAAGCAATATCTTAATCAAATCAGAATTTCTTCTGTAAAACAAATCTTTAGCTTTTGGAGAATTAGTAGCATCTAATGCCTTAGGACAGAGATGTGAAACTGTGAGCTGAAATACGCACTGCTGGAGATCATACTCAGCCCTACTGCTTCAAGCCATTTACAAGTACATCTATCCAACCTCCTACCTACACACCTACACTTTATATGGTCATAAACCACCAATGCAATGTCTAAATTATACCCTGCAAACTCCAGGTTTGAAATGGGTTGTCGGAAGATTCACCTCATGTGGTTTATTAATTTCTGCAAGAATAGAAGGCTCTGATTCCTTTCCAATGGAACTCATTTAAACAAAGCCCAACACCAAACATCCATAAATTAAAGCATTGTTGATATTTCTGCAGTGAAGTACATGTAAACTAAGCAAATTCTATGCAAAAGACAAAAAGTGCATTTACAAAAGGCGAAGTATTTCAAAGTACTGCAAAGAAGAAAAGATGGGTGACATATTTGGAAACCTATGATTATTCACAAATATTTATAATATTCCCCTACTGCCTTTCCATACCCACTAAAAATACTATTAGCATAGTCAGTTAACAAAATAAAGCATTGTGAAGTGACACATTTCATCAAATGATAGCTAGTAATTCACATGTAGAATAGATCTACCCTGTAATGTATTTTACCATACCTTTAGCAAACAAGACACTATTTATCTTACAGCACTATAATCTAACGCCTCAGTAACCTTTTGATCAAAATATAACTTACAGTACAAAACTAAAATATATACCAAAATCAGTCATCTCTCCTCCCTTTTATCTTTTGGTGCAAAAATCAATGATTAAAGACGGAGCATAAGAGGAATCAATACAATAATATTAATACTTGGCTGTTATCTGTTCCTTTAAACCACTTTTCAAAGGCAAGTATTACGAGCCTCATTGTAGAACTGGGAAAACTTAAATACAGAAAAGCCCTTGCCCCAAAACATAGCAAGAGAGAGTGGTAGGAACAGAACTGATGACTTCTGAGCCTAAGTCCAGGACTCAGACCACTGAATCATACTGCTTCTTCAGTCTCTGTTTCCCCATAGCATAACATCTTGGATGTCTTAAATGGCATTAAACACATCACAGCAGTGTTTTGTGAATACTTAGCTTAACTACACTGGAATGCCATTGTCAATAACATTTTTCTTTAAAAGTTTATCGGTGAAAGTTACGGCTACGGGTTGTTAATCTAAAAAATGGAAAAACAGATTAGTGTCGAGCACATAGTCTGTTTCTCTTTAAACAAACAAACAAACAACCGTTCCTCAGCAAATCAGCAAACGTGATCTGTTTACAGAACAGCAAACCTTCCTAAGACTGAACCCTCAGTCACTACTGGTAGTAGATGCTCTCTGATACGGTTTTGATATAGACAGTGAAAAGTACAAAAAGGTAAATGACTTACAAGTGGTATATATTTCCCAACACTGCACATCTCCCAGGATCTCCAGAAGAATGATGGAATTATGCAATTTTACTACTTGTCAAAGCTGCAAGACCAGACAATATACGGCAACATAACATGTTGGGCTGAGGGTAGCAGTGAAACACAACACAAGATGACATGCATGAATAGACAGAAGAGGGAGGAGGGGAGAGAGGAAGGAAAAAGAGGATGGATCATGTGGAATGACTATTCGGCATTTTTTGACTCATTTCCACATTTTTATTCATTTCGATCTAGAAACTGGGTTCAAAATTTCTTCCAATCCATATAATTATTCTCTACAGTAATAAACTATTCTTTCTTTTGCTGCTAACTCAGACAAGTCTCTAGTCCAATGCTCTATTTGGGGCATAAGCCTACTATTGCATTTTAGCATTTCACACCACCAACAAGCAGCTGACCTTACTTATTTATGAAACAAACAGAGGACCATAATATCAGTCACTACAGAAACAAACAGCAAATAATTCTCCAACATTCAGAGAACCAGATTAAAAGCTCTTAAAAACATGTGTCTGAGAGGCACTAAAATCATCAGACCTTCCATTCTAGCAGATGTTAATACCATTATTCATGCTAAGGCCATTGTGGTATGAAACTCAGTTACTTGTTTCAACAATAACCTTATTCGCACTATTAAACTAACGACACTAGAATACACAAACACACATGTGTGCGTATGTGCCACAAAATGCGCCTGATGAAAGTTCTATATTTTAAGAATGATAGAAAAGTATAGACATGAGATTCCTCAGTTGTACCTTCCTATTAGCTAGAGCAGGAAATATGAACACAGGCCTCATAGCTACATACCTTGTTAAAATGGTGTTGACTGAAGAGGTTCCAGAGATTTTCAGAGTAACCAGTGTTAAAGTACGTAGGATTCAGTAGAAGTAGCTCAGTGCCCTTTCACTTCTCTTCCTGTCTTTTGCAACCTTCCCATCTCACACATGTGGAAGGCCAAATGATTTCTCCCAAATGGCCACATGTGGAAGATGCCTTTATAAAACAATACTACAGTATTGTAAATGCTCTGGTAAGCTGTACTGTTTTGGATCGTTACTGTAGCATACAAAAGTACTTTCTCATAAGGGTCGCTAACTCTGACAACATTCACAGAGCATCCTTGTGGATTCCACTGAACTTCCTGGTAGGATAATTCACTGAAATTCCTCAACAGCAAGGAAACTACTGACAGAATATTGAAGGCCGGTGTCCAAAAAACATTCAGAAAATAGATGTTGACCAAGGGCGTGCTGTCCTCACCTGAAGGAGGAAAGACTTTATAACAAGAAAAAAAGACAAAGAAGGAGCACAGGAGATCTAATTCTGTCACTTCTACTCATGTAACCCTAAAACACCTGGATTCCACAAATGCAATAGAGAGCAGAATTTAGTTCGGCAAGTTTTGCTTAGCAGAGACAGCAACTAACGACTCCGTGCTGTTTAATCCACCTCAACAATTTAAAGACTTATTCAACTCAAAACAGAAAGGAGGAGAAGGAAGAGGCTGAAGACAGCTGACTGTTGAAAACTGAAGCATCCCAATGTGACATGGAAGCCACAGTCACATTGGCCTAGATCCTCAGTGGTATTTAGGTGCTTAACTCCCACTGAAATCTGTGGGCGTTAGGTGCCTAAATACCTTTGCACATGTAGGCCATGGATCCTATTGAACTTCACAGGAAAATTCATGAGCTCCCATTCCCATGCCTCGGGAACAATTCACATGTTGCTCACAGAGGATTTATAAGTAGACTCCATCTCAGTTTGGATATCTGTGCTCTATACACCTGCAACGCAGGGGAGGTGCTGGGGATGGGCTTACAGAGTTTAAAATTAATGGATCTTGTTATGTCTTCTCTTTTAGCTTGTGAGTTCTTTGGGGCAGGACTGTTATTGATCACGCATTTGTACAGCACAACGGGACCCAACATGGTTGTGGCCATTAGGCCCTACTAAAATATAAATGCTAAATGAATAATAATTAATAATAATGTGTTGAAGTAAGAAAGAGATCCATAAGTTTCTGCATTGCAGATGGTCACACAGACTTTTTCCAATGAAAAAACTTCTAGTTATGGAATATATGGGTAAAGCACAAATAGTTGTACTAACAATCAAGAGGTGTATTTACACATTTTAAAAGTTTGCTTCCACTCAGCTCCTATCTTTCATTTTCAGAAGTTCAGATTACTAATTATTTTTGACCTAATGTACTTAAGTATTTAAATTCATAGGGGACAAATGACATAGTAAACAGATTATGCAATTAGTACAAATTATTTTAACAGCTAAAAATGAAAAAAAGATCCTAAATCCTGAAGCTACTGACTTTATTTACAAAAGAAAATCATAATATTAATATCATTTTGTTACTGTGGTTCTTCAACATTCTTAATGACCCTGACATTCTTCATCTGACTAAATCTGAATTCTGTCAACTCTCATCGTAAAAAAAAGCACCTTAGCGATAAGGCACACTCCGAATAGGGCTAAACAAAACCAAATCAATATTTGTTAGATAAAGGATAGTCTTCAAGTCATACAACTGTCTGAGAAAAATCTGTAGCCAATTCTTAGAGGAAACTGACTACTTACAAACAGCAAAATTAAATCTACAGGTTTAAAATTAAAGGTTTTTTTAAAAAAAACTAGCATAATTTGTTCTACTGGTTGATAAAAACTAAATGTTGGGAACACAAAAAATTACATACAACAAAATTTATTAATAATGCAGAAAAAAATCAGTAAAGATAGAAAACCAGAGGTGTAGCGAGTGCCCTCCATATCCTCCGACCGGAGGGGGCCCCGCAAGGAAAGGGGCCCCTAAAAGTGGCAAAAAAAATGTAAGGTATAACTAGGTAAGTGACATTTATTGACGCTATTGCACAATCCATGTCGGTTTTACTGACAAAACCGTGAAGTCATTATGATACATCATAATGCTATTGGCTACATCAGTTGTCTGTCGGTCAGTTTCGAATTTTAGTTGGACCCATTCAAAGAATGTGTATTTGAGTTCATAATGGCGGTCGGTGGATAAATGTTATTAATTTAGTTGTTTAGTTTTTTATCGTTTCCAATGCAGAAGCGTGCTTTGTGATGTCTAAGAGAATGTATAAGAGCGGAGCTAGTAAACGAAAGGCAGCAAAAGATGCCGAGAAGGAACTTGAGAAAATTCCAAAGTTGTCAACGTATTTTGCGCTGCGATCCAACGTACAGGTACAGGCACATGAAACGGACAGCGCTAGCAGCGACGAATTGTATCCAGAAGCATCCAGAAGTGCTTCAAGTGAGGTCGAAGGTGAAGCCAGTTGTTCTGCCAAACTATGACAGATATTCCAGCTGCTGCCGGGAAAGAAGTATCTGAATCTGAACCACTGACTGATGATCCAGGAGATTGGCCGTCTATAATATCGGACAGGCAAGTGTGTGACATTGTTGCACGTGGCCCACCGCAGCAGAATGAAAGTTACGAATTTCCATTTAACGAGGAAAGACGGAGGTTCACAAGTACTCATTTCTATCGAACCATGGCAAATGGCAAGAAAATAAGACGTTCATGGTTAATGTACTCAGTTCAGAAAGATGCCATTTTTTGTTTTTGTTGTAAATTATTTGGCACTGGCAACATACCACTACGTCGTGGAACATCTGCTTGGAAAGCACTGTCAAAAAGACTTCAGCAGCATGAAACAGGCAAAGGTCATCAAGACTGTATGGTGAAACGGTTTGACCTTCGGTCAGGCATAGTAAACCATACATCTATTGACCAACTCAACTTGCAGGCTTTTCTGAAAGAAAGAGACTTCTGGAGAAATGTTGTCAAACGCATGGTTGATGTCATTATTTTCTTGTCCGAAAGAAACTTGGCATTTCGAGGAAGTAATGAAAAGCTCGGCGATCCTTCGAATGGCAACTTTTTGGGACTGTTTGAATTGCTTGCAAAGTATGATACTGTCCTCAGCAAACTTGTACAGAGGATTAAGAAGGCAGAGACACATGTTCAGTACCTCAGTCCACAGATCCAAAACGAGCTGATTCAACTTGTTGCCAGTAACATTCAAGAGGCCAACATAGAGCAGCTTAAAAAAGCAAAATATTATTCAGTTATTTTGGACTGTCCTTCCAACGTGTCACATGAAGAACAGATGTCTGTGGTGTTACGCTTTGTTGAATGCAATGGTGAAGATGGTTTCAATATTCGTGAAGCGTTTGTTGGTTTTCTTAATGTTCATTATGCAACTGGCGAGGGCTCATTGGAAGCGTTTCTTGAAAAGGCAAACAACTTAGGAATAGACATTGCTGACATGAGAGGCCAAGCTTATGATAACGGTGCAAATATGAGAGGAAAGAATAAAGGAGTTCAAGCCCGCATGCTAGAAATAAATGACCGTGCCTTGTATGTACCATGTAGAGCTCACACTTGAAATCTTGTGATCTCAGACGCGGCAAAGTCATCGAAATATGCCATTGACTTTTTTGGTCTGAATAACAGAATATACATTATCTTTTCTTCTTCACCTTCACGTTGGGATATACTTCAAGAACATATGCCAATATCTGTTAAAGGGTTATCGGACACTCGTTGGGAGTCGAGAATTGATGCTGTGAAGCCATTGCGTTATCACCTTGAAGAATTGTGCAATGCTTTGTCATCTTTGTGAGAATATGCGCTCGAAAAGAAAGATGGCAATACAGCAACAGAAGCCGGTGCGCTTTTAGACCATGTTACTACGTGGCCTTTTGTTCTGACTGTGTACACATGGTACGATATACTATTTCACATCAATAAAACTAGCAAATTAATTCAGTCACCAGATGTGTCAATGGACGTACTGCAGGCAGAAGTCGGTGCTACAATGAAGTTTTTGGAAGACTATCGAAATAGAGGATATAACTCTGTGGTCACAAATGCACATGAAATAGCAGAGCATATGGGTATTGAGCAGGTGTTTCCAGAAACCAGGGTGGAATGTAAGAAGAGAATGTTTGATTACGAATGTGCTGATGATTCGAGTCGTCTTTCTGCCGAAGAAAAATTCAAATCGCAGTTCTTTCTTGTTCTCACTGATCAGGCCATACCTTCTGTTTCGTCGCGATTTGACCAACTCGTGGAGTGGTATACGTTGTTTGGATTTCTGTACAACGCTAACAGCCTGAAGCAGTGTCACAGAGAAAATGAACTGGAGGATCACAGCAAAAATTTTGAAAGAAAAATGGGAGACATTGATGCCAACGAACTCATAATGGAATTGAATCGTTTTATTTATGTCATCGAGAAAGAGAGAGGACTTGTCACGGCAAACCATTTTTTAACGTACATATACAAGAACAGCCTTCAGGAGATATATCCGAATCTTTGCATTTGCATCAGAATTCTTCTGACCACACCAGTTACTGTCGCTGGTGCTGAAAGGAGCTTCAGCAGAATGAAACTGATCAAGAATATCCTGCGCTCAACCATGACAGATGACAGGCTTTCTGCGCTTGCAGTTATCTCAATCGAAAACAAGATTGCCAGATCTCTGGATATGACGCATTGATTAACCAATCTGCGGAGAACAAGGCTCGAAAGAAGCGCTTTGCGTAAATACGGAATACATGTACACTGTAGGCATATGTATACATAATATGAACCCTGTATATTGTATAAAATACATACTGCATTCCAGTTTCTGCATTGTAAGGGGCCCCGGACATATGTTCGGAGGGGGCCACATTCTTTGTTGCTACGGCCCTGTATAAAACTATCGAATCTCATAAACAAAGCCCAACAAAGATATTGTCCTATAGCTTTTTCCCCCGAGGAGAGAAATGTAGCAACTTAATAATTTCATGTTTGATAGAAAATGGCCTTAAAACCCCTTGTAAAGACCACTTTTCATTTCTTTTCTGTGTTCTGTTTTATATCTGGAATCAATTAAACAATAATTAAAAATTGATTCAGGACTGTTTAATCCTGCACATTTGCACAATTTTTGTTTAGTTGATGTTTGCTCCAGAGAGTATTTAACTATCATTGAACAAAATCTTGAATTCTTTTCTTAATGAATGGTGAGATTTATAATAGATCTAGGGCCAGATCCTGTTCGTGTTATTTGGGAGAGTGCTCCCATTGAAGTCCCAAACATTGCTGCATCATTTAAAAGAAGTATTATTTATATTGTTTCATATGCCACAGTCATTAGGAATACTAAATGAAGGATGGTGAGCAGATTAAGGAAGTGTAGATTATATATGTCCTGTTTCATTTTAATATTTACACTGATAAATTAGTGACACTTGAAGCAACAGCTTATAAATAAAGTAAATACGATGAAATCATATTACGGTGCTAGTATTCAGTGGTGATCTTGGATTGGCCAATTCACTGTATGCAAAACTTGAGCGGTGCATTTGATGGACTAGCAACAACTTCCAAGCTCAGTCCTTGTTCTGCTGAGACACTCTATCATCCATAAAGGCATGTTATGTCAGAGAAGGATGTCTAATATGCCTGTGCATGATAAAAGGGTCCTGGATTTGACCACAAGAGAGGTTTTAAGCCTAGGCATCAGTTATTCACATATTCCTATCTAAAACTAGCTTTTCAGAAGCACATTCCCCGGGGTTAATATATTCATTGTTTTGCTGCAATAAACAAGCAGGTGGACTATCTCAACACAGAGGAAACTCAGCAGTGAGCTTTCTGGCTACATGCAATTTTTTAGAGACCTCTTTCTAACCCAGAGATCCAAAGGCACAATCTAATGCTCAGGAACACTGGGTGGAGGGGAGTTCACAATTCATAAGGCAAGCAGGATTTGACCTTTCATACAGATTTATTACAGACTGCTGAGGGTTTCAGGTCTACACAGAGATTTTGCAGACTTTCCTGTACTTACACATCTTCCTAGCTTCAAGATTAGACTGCTGCAATGCACACTATCTATCCGAGGCTACACCTTGGGACTGTATGGAATCTGAAGTTAGTGCAGAATGCACATGCCCACTTCCTAAGCGATACTTCACACATGATACTGGTGTTCCATAGTCCACAGTGGCATTTTTTGGTGTTGGGTTTGACCTATGAAGTCCTTAATGGTTTGGATCCTACCTACCTGAGAGACTTCTGCTCTCCCCCAGGAAAACTGTGGCAGTAATGACAATTAGTCAAGTTGCCTCCTGACAAAAAAGGAAGGGGCTGGTGGCAGGGTATCTTTCATGAATGGTCTGGGACTTGACCTCTACCTTGAACTCACAGAGACTGAGTTGGCTGATAATGTTTAAGGCATACTGCAAAGTTCATCTTTTGCTTGGGCCTCTGATGAAGCCATAGACTGAGAGATACAGTTCACTGACATGAGATGTGTATTTTATTATTTTGATTAGCTTAGCTAAGTATTATCAAGGGAAGTCCACACTGCACTGTGTGTGATATATTTGGTAGAATTATTACAATTTTGTATGTTATAATTGTATAAAGGTTCCTGGATAGGTGCAAAATAATTGAAATAAATAAATAAAACTGTTAGCAGGTGGCTTTTTTGTCACTCAGCTCTAAAACACAGTCCTCCCATATTGTATAGGGTCAAAACTCCCCCACTCCCCCCACCTGAGGCCTGGCCTTATTTACAAAGGAACTCATAACCATATGATATAAAATTCCAAGGCCTCTCTGCGGCTGCAATAGTCAGAAACTACAGATGAGAAACTTGAGGAAGTACAAAGCAGATCGTATTTGCTGGCCAAGACCTTTGAAGCTTGCAGTTCACAGTCAGAGTGTTTCTAACGGAGGTTATGTTAATCTCTGGTCAATCAGAAATTCAGTAGAAAAATGGCTAGGATGGCTATTCCTAAATGGACAATGGGGGAAAGGCTTATGATGAACCAATGAGCCTTAGAGCAGGGATGGTTGAAACACTGACTGTACTACAGATGTGTAAACCCCGCCCAAAGTCCAACTGGCATATTTTGATTTGTATATCAAATAATTCATAATAATAATCCAAACAGCATACAGTGCATCGTGTGCTGCTTCTGCGACCTGAAGTTCTTTGCCTATTTCATGATTTGCACTTAAAAAAAAAAAAAAAAAGAGGCCAAAATCTAGCCCTAAATATTTAAACTAATCACAAAACCAACTTGGACCTAAAATGCACTGAAGATGTGGAATCAATTGTGCCATGTTTAATTTTGTCACAGCTGGAGTAATATAGTAATGAGCTGACCTATGTAAGAGGGGGAAAAAGTGTCAGCAAGCCATTTCTATGCAGTGGGGAAAAAATGAGATCAAATTTCAGCCTAGTTAGATCACTTCACATTATAACATCACAGGCATCCATCCCATTGTGGGGAAGGTGTAGGAGGTAGAGGCTCCAAAATCTGAAATCCAAGATTTACAGAACTGCTGCATATTGAATGATTATTCTAAGAGCATATTGAAGCATGAGGAAAGAATCATCTACTCCATTCGTTTTGCAACACGTGTAGAGCTCAATTATCTCTTATTTTATAAACGTGTGCGTGTGTATCTATGTGCGCGAGTGCGCCCAGTCAGCTCTGCGGCATTGTGAGTGTACTGCCTTGCCTTCTCCTTTGCCCCTTTGATGTGGTTTGCACCACAGTGGGCCACAGGAGAGAGCAGCCCCTGTATTCCTCTGAGCACAGGTACAGTCCATGGGTCTTGTGGAAAAGAGGAAAAGGCTCCTTGCCCTCCCCAACACTGCACCACCAGGGCCAGAGACAATTTTACCCAGATTATATTGGCTCTTTTAGGTGTGTAATTTCCATGAAGCACAAAATCTGTGAAGACGCTTTAGCAAGATTTAAGCCCTATTCAAATCAAAGGGTTATTCTGTGCCACCTTTAAGTACTCTTAATGGTACTTGGTATTATTGATGTCACTATTTATGTAAAGCAATATAATTAGTAATGCTATTACCACTATCCTTCCTTTGTGTCACTAATTGCATCACTATAAACATAATTTACTCTAGAGGAAGAATGAAGGATTTTTTTTTTTTGACAAATCCACTGCAAGACACCACGCCATGGTGCAAAAGGTTACTCTGTATGCTAATGCTGATTATACACACAACCCAGAAGTTTCCTGACCTAAAGTACAAACACAACATGAACGGTGATATATCAAACTGACACTATCATACAGGGGAAAAAAGCAAGCTTCAGATTTACTCAGCATCTCCCTGCCTAGCCCCACAGACTGCTTGAAAAATGCCGTGACACAGCACAAGGGTAGAAAAATTTGAAACCTAACAGAAATAGTTTCCTAATATAAAAGCATGGGAACCTACATAGAATTAAAGTAAATATATAAACTAATTTAAAGCCCACCATAACTGCTACATGCCCAGGTGTACTCTCCATTCTCATCTCTTTGCTGCTCCAGCTGACTCCTTCGCTCTGCCCAGGGACCCTTTCTATTTATGAGGTCGGTCTTGTCTCCACACCTTCCATGTTGCTGCCTGTGCTTGGAGTGGTATCCCTGAGGAAGTCTGAAGGACCTCCATTTATTCCTTTAAACACTCGTCTTCCAAAAAGACATCTATAACCCAGCCTTCTCCTCATCAAAGTGTTAAAGTCAGTGTTAGAAATCCAAGAACAAAGAAGACCTGAATAAAAAACTGGTCAGAAAATTAGCTTTTTTTCCACGTGGAAAATTTCAAGTTTAGGCCCAGAATATGACCTACTTTAACCTGCTATAAGTCCCCTCTGGATTGCAAATGTATATATATTTTCATACTGACAAGTTATTAAAAAGCTTAAAGAAGGCATCTAATTGCAATAGCTCCAACACTGCATTCTCTCTCTCATGTCTTTGCTTTCTTTTTTCAGAGGCTTGTATTTGATTTATAACAAATGCTGAAGCCTACCTGATTCACACAGATACTAACCATACTTACTGAGAGGTAGATTAGTTTGCTATTATTTGTAGTAGTCTAAATCCATCATTAAAAATGTCTTCGTGTATTTGTCAAGACAGAGGAAACCATTGCAAAGTGTCATCCACATATCATGACAATCAATCATATTCTCTATAGTTTTTATGCCTTCTATTCAGAAAGAGCCCAAAGAACATTACAGACTGCCACCAGTTAAATACCATCACTTCTAGGACACAATAATCCTACTGCACTAGTGGCAATACACAAAATATAGACTATATGTATAAACACCACAAATTTTAACTCAGGACTTTCAACTCCAAACACAGCTATCCTGTCACAGCCCAGTATGCAAGAAACGCAAGCCAGTCAAAAGAATTGTCATCTTGAAGATGGCGCATCGTGCTCCTTCAAAGGTCAATGATATACATGGACATGTGAACAAATCAGTTCAGCTCCTGTAGCCATTTCAGGAGTTTCATCATGAACTCACACATGAAACAAGTTGCTAAGGAATGAGATACACACCATCCTTGCTGTTAACTTTTTCCTATGAAGTGAGGTACTTTAAATATATGATCTGGTATTATGTTCTGAGCTATGTTCAGTTTGTGATATCAGTCATGGTTCCCTATCCAAAGTTTCTCTACTGAAACCCATTGCACATTCTATATCTGTTAGTGAATGCAGTTTGGCTTTGTTCACCCTCAACTGCCTTTTCCCATTCACTCCTACGTAGGGTGACCAGACAGCAAATGTGAAAAATCGGGATGAGGGTGGAGGAAGCCTATATAAGTAAAAGACCCAAAAATCAGGACTGTACCTATAAAATAGGGACATTTGGTCACTCTACTCCTATTTGAGAGTGGGCCAGCCTAGCACTGTTTCACAATTATATCAAACAAGGTTCAATTTTGGTGCAATATTTTTGAAATAGGAAATCGCCATTGAATCCACCATGCTCACCCATACTGAGTTTATACTATTCTCACTCTCTTGATTTTTCCATCCTGCCCTTCTCCAATCTTTTCCTTCTTCAGAGTCCTGATTGCACTGCAGTCCCCATTATCCTAGCGACAACTGTGTACAAACGTGGTTTTTGCAAGCAGCATTCCAGCTTCCCTTGACAAGTGCACAACTATAGTTTGTTTACTTGGTTTTTTTATAAAAGGATACTACAGGCTACTGTAGTCAGTGTTACCAACTGAGGATTTTATATCATGTCTTGTGATATTTGAAGTTTTTCTTAAAGTGAGTATGGAAGAATCTCAGTTCTCATTTTTTAAAAGTAAGTTTCAAGCACTCATTGCTGCAGGAAAAAAAAAAATTGAAAATCTGACCCAAGTGGAACCTAAAGGCTCAAAAACCAAAAGACAAAACAACTTCCAAATATATATTTTTTTAAATGATGAGATTTTCAGCAAATCTCATTATTTTGTGGGGCTTGATTAATGAGTTATGAATGCCTAGGGTTGCCAATACTTGGACGTAGTTTGGCTAGTATGGTTCGCAGGGGGGAAAAAACTATTTCTCTGCCCATACTGATCAGAAAAAAGCCAGCACAATGCTATGCTCCGAATGCTAAATACATGTTTAAACACAGTTTTGGCTAGCACCGATTCCAGTGTGAGTAGGGGCATGTGTCTCTAGAGCTAAGTTATTCGATTTGCATCAATCATCATCTCCAGTAACTAACTTCAAAAGCTTTATTACCCTATTGTGAAAAAAGATGTAGCACTGAAGAACGCATTACGTCCTAATGATAAGGTTTTGTAAACTCATAGACTCATAGACTCTAGGGTCAGAAGGGACCAATATGATCATCTAGTCCGACCCCCTGCACAAAGCAGGCCACAGAACCCTACCCATCCACTTCTATAACAAACCCCTAACCTATGTCTGAGTTACTGAAGTCTTCAAATTGTGGTTTGAAGACCTCAAGCTGCAGAGAATCCACCAGCAAGTGACCCATGCCCCACGCTGCAGAGGAAGGCAAAAAACCTCCAGGGCCTCTGCCCCAGAGGAAAATTCCTTCCCGACCCCATATATGGTGATTAGCTAAACCCTGAGCATGTGGGCAAGATTCACCAGCCAACACTCAGAAAAGAATTATCTGCAGTAACTCAGATCCCATCCCATCCAACATCCCATCACCGACCACTCGGCATACTTATCTGCTGATAATCAAAGATGAATTGCCAAAATTAGGCCATCCCATCATACCATCCCTTCCATAAACTTATCAAGCTTAGTCTTAAAGCCAGATATGTCTTTTGCCCCCACTACTCCCCTTGGAAGGCTGTTCCAGAACTTCACTCCTCTAATGGTTAGAAACCTTCGTCTAATTTCAAGTCTAAACTTCCTAGTGTCCAGTTTATACCCATTTGTTCTTGTATCTGCATTGGTACTAAGCTTAAATAATTCCTCTCCCTCCCTAATATTAATCCCTCTGATATATTTATAAAGAGCAAGCATATCCCCCCTCAGCCTTCTTTTGGCTAGACTAAACAAGTCAAGCTCTTTGAGTCTCCTTTCATATGACAGGTTTTCCATTCCTCAGATCATCCTAGTAGCCCGTCTCTGAACCTGTTCCAGTTTGAATTCATCCTTCTTAAACATGGGAGATGACACAGTACTGCACACAGTATTCCAGGTGGGGTCTCACCAGCACCTTATATAACGGTACTAACACCTCCTTATCTTTGCTGGAAATACCTCGCCTGATGCATCCTAAAACTGCATTCGCTTTTTTAACGGCCATATCACATTGGCGGCTCATAGTCATCCTGCGATCAACCAATACCCCAAGGTCCTTCTCCTCCTCTGTTGCTTCCAACTGATGTGTCCCCAATGTATATCTAAAGTTCTTATTATTAATCCCTAAGTGCATGACCTTGCACTTTTCACTATTAAATTTCATCCTATTACTATTACTATTACTCCAGTTTACAAGGTCATCCAGATCTTCCTGTATGATATCCCGGTCCTTCTCCGTGTTAGCAATACCCCTCAGCTTCGTTTCATCCGCAAACTTTATTAGCACATTCCCGCTTTTTGTGCCAAGGTCAGTAATAAAAAGGTTAAATAAGATTGGTCCCAAAACGGATCCTTGAGGAACTCCACTAGTAACCTCCTTCCAGCCTGACAGTTCACCCTTCAGTACGACCCGTTGTAGTCTCCCCTTTAACCAGTTCCTTATCCATCTTTCAGTTTTCATATTGATCCCCATCTTTTCCAATTTGACTAATAATTCTGCATGTGGAACCGTGTCAAATGCCTTATTGAAATTGAGGTAAATTAGGTCTACCGCATTTCCCTTGTCTAAATAATCTGTCACCTTCTCAAAGAAGGAGATCAGGTTGGTTTGGCACGATCTACCTTTAGTAAAGCCATGTTGTAATTTGTCCCAATTACCATTGACCTCAATGTCCTTAACTACTTTCTCCTTCAAAATTTTTTCCAAGACCTTACATACTACAGATGTCAAATTAACAGGCCTATAGTTACTTGGATCACTCTTTCTCCCTTTCTTAAAGATAGGAACTATGTTAGCAATTCTCTAGTCGTACGGTACAACCTCTGAGTTCACCGATTCATTAAAAATTCTCGCTAAGGTGTTTGTTCTGAGTTTTCTGCAAAAATTCCTGTTTGTTCATGGGAACTGAACATAGACTTCTAATGCACTGTGAAAATGTGACTGTTTCTAAATGTTTAAGGGAATTTTTAAATTTCAGAGATAGACTCTTCATCCATTTTTGCCCTGGATAGCTCAAACACTTTGAACATTATGGGGGCAAAAATCTCTTTGCCCTTGCTCAAGCAACTCATACAACTGAGATGAAAGGGAATATTGGTATAAGTAAAGAAGGATTTGACCCATTGTCAATAAAAATAGCACGCTGTAGAGTGTAAACGTGAGTAATAACAAAAACAGAGTATTTTAAAGCCGTAATTACATACAATATTTAAATGATCCCCATTAGAACAAAGACATTAAAAGAAACCGTCATTTTACAAGAGACTAAATAAAAGTACTGATTAGAAATGATCATACACTAAAAGCTGACATTTACAAAAATAAGTTCTGCAGTGATTTCTATATCCATTTAACAGAGATGAAATCCAGTGCTAAATATTTTGAAAATATTAATGTTAACAGGAGGGGTTAGTATTCACATTTCCTCCAAAGAATGTAAATGTGAACAGAATTTATAATACAAGCATTGTGTTGTAATTTAATTTAACCATGAAACTAATTTCTGTCTTCAACATTTTATGTTTTATGGTACGAAACAGATTATTTGCTATAATGTGGTTTATTTAACCTTAACCTGATGGGTCCAACAGTGAATACAGATACATTCAAAGTGTCAGTAATATGACATGCCATGCTGATTAAAATTTCAGTTGTGTTTCCCCCATCTCCTTTGGAAAGTTAATGAATTAATGAATCTTTAAAGGACAGTCAGGGAGGCCTTAAAAAGAAGACGCCTTTTTGAGTAAGGACAGAAAGTGGCAGATTACAAGTTAATGACTTCAGAATAATGGTAATTTCCCTATTTTCTTCACTTGCCTTAGCTCAGCTAATGGCTTCATTAGCGTCCACACTCTCCAACGAATAGAGGACCATGTCACATCCATCTTAGTCACATCACAATAAAACCAGTTAAATACAATTCAGCTACCTGCCTTCTGCCAGTATGTACTATGAGATAGAATTAGCAGCTCAATCGATATTGAATGCTGGGTATCAAATCCCTTTTTGCTTTTAATCAAGAAACATAACAGTGAGTGTATTCATGAAATGCTTTTTATCCGTAGTACACATTTTATGTTGATTAGATAACTACAGTCAATCAAAATGGAGATAAAATGAAGAGAATGACTTTTCCTTTACTGTGCACTGGTCTACAAACAAAATCTCCCTGCACATTTGATCAAATTGACAGATTACCTCAAAATCAGCCCAGTCACGTCAAATACTTCCTGTCACTTCATAAACCAATATGTCATTTCACAAACTGGTCTATTTACATGGCTAAGTAGCTCTCTGTTCACTCATAATACGCATGATAGCAGTACCTAAAGATTCCAACAGGCATTGTTATATACAGTACCTAGTACAAACCTAATGGGACAGTCCCTGCCCCAAAGAATTTATAGTCTAAATCAGAGTTTACCATCTCATGACTCTCACCTAAACTGAATCTTGAGTTTATGTTTCTCCAATGAGCGACATAAGTGCTAGATTTTATATTTTTATCATCCTCATCCTGTTTTTAAACAGCCATTTCCTCAGACATTCCAAAGCCTCATAGAATCAACAGAAAGACTTCCATTGACTTCAGTGGGCTTTCTCCTTTTCTTTAAATTTTGCATTTTTCTCTTCACACTCTCCTCTGCTTTCCTAGACTGCAGCCTAACCAAAAGGCGCCCTGAAGTTCAGCAAAAAGAACTTTCACTTTTGAGAAGTTCTACCACATGACTGTAGGTTGGCCAATCGATTCCTGCAGGAGGATTTAAACGTCGACAAGGAATGTCTCCTTTTCCTCAATGTCTGAGGAAACTTCACTGACGAAGGCGTTTACCAAAACACATGCCGGGAGAATTTCCTATCTTTTGTTTTACTCCAAATTGCACAAGTCTAAATATGGGCTGAATATTTTGCACAATCTTTAGCAACGGAGTCAGGATCTATCAGTAGATGCTGCACAGTAACTGGGTGATTTCACAATATCCGCAAGGAGAATTGCCTCAAGGTAATCTATTCATTTGGATACTCCCACTAGATGCCATTTAAACAGCTGCCTGTTCCTTCCCTACAGTCACCATTGTTGAACATTTTAGGGGCCTTTTCTTTGCCTTCTTATGCCAAAGAGAAAAGCTTTTCCAGTACCCCAAGAGTAACTACTGGTGCAGAAGGTAAGGAAGCTGAATAGTACTAGAATGTGCTAACCGAATCCCACAAAAACATATGGAAAGGGCATGGAACAAGAGCCTCTACCAATTTTCCACCTTGGAATACCGCCTCAGGTTGTAAGTGAACTCAGATGTTTCTGGAAAAATGGATGCTCCTTGCATTGGGTCTGCCATTATGTTTCTTAAAAGCAGAAAAGTTGCATGCCTGATGTTGAAAGAGTTGTTCCCACTGTCCAATCATGCAGTCTTTGCACAACCAAATTCCCACTGAAATTAATGGGAGTTTTCCTGTTCACCTATTTTAACACATTACTTTCTGACACTAATCTTGTTGTGGCAGGGACTAGCATTTTATTTCATGTGTGTATAGTGCATACCACAATGAGGTCACAAACAGATACATTTTAAGGCCAGCAAGGGACCATTAGATCTTCCAGTCCTTCTGCTGCTGCTACATCATCATCATGATAAAGACTGCAGAATTTGGACTAACCCTATTTACCATGACCCATTTCATTTTAATTACACCTCTACCTTGATATAACGCTGTCCTCGGGAGCCAAAAAATCTTACCGCGTTATAGGTGAAACCGTGTTATATCGAACTTGCTTTGATCCACCGGAGTGCACAGCGCCCTCCCCCCCCGGCAGCGCTGCTTTACCACGTTATATCCGAATTTGTGTTATATTGGGTGGCGTTATAAGGGGTAGAGGTGTATTATAACAAATGCTGGTTTAAAAATCAGGATGTAACTTCCAGGAACATTTTCACTAATATTCCATCCCTTTTTTCCCCTACCAACATTTAGATAAAAATGCTGGTCAGAATGTACACAGTTGCCACTTTTCTGTTAAAATTACACTCAAAGTAGTTTTATTTAGAGCATAGGTCCCCTCAGAATAGCCTTGCTTAGCATGCAAGTGCATTATCTGCCTAAACTCTGCTTTTCTGATTAAAGTTTTGTATTTAATTAAAATTGTCTTTAATTAAAATGCAAATATTCTAGAACTTTAACAATAAATTGTTTACACTAGACTGAGAAACAGCCCTCAAAGGCTTTGGAAAAATAGTTTCCGTTGCAAGCTGTATATTCAGACTTCACTGCTCAGTGAAAATAGATAAAGATCATTTCCCCCCTCCCACCCTCATTGGCTTAATCTATTCCAAACAAAAGTGAAGATATCCCAATTTGTATCTAAAATTAATGTACAGAGGAAACAATTCCCGAAGTTATCAGCTGTTCAACAGATCATTAGGACAGTTCAAACTCCTTTTTGTATTTTAAACAATTCTTTCAGCCAATTTGGTTGACAGATTTTATTAACACCACCAAAGACAGTGAATTAAATAAATAGTTCAGACAACCTCTTTAATAAAGTAAAGAAGAGAGTGAGTGTGTATAAGGGACATGTCTGCATTATCCTTTGGCCAGAAACAGCTTACTACACATTAGAAAATAACTCCTCTGTTTACACAAGAGCAGGGTTCAGATACAGCTGATATAGTCCTCTTATTCTTTCTTTTAACATGCACAAAGAGATGCTGCACCACGGGATTTGATTTATAGCAAGCCTGAGTGTATACTTTCCAGCTCCAACAACAGTGTTCTCTATGAAGTGTTTTGACTCTAAGGTGAATTACATTCATAACCAATTCATAACCATCCACTATTGGGGATGAAACTGAGCCACTGTAGTTAATGTGACTTAAGCTCTCTAAGAAACAAGTATTATTTGAAAACCTCAACTTTCTTTCCAGGGGACTTACCAGGGAAACCTAAAATCTGGCTCAGGCAACATCAGGGCCATAACAAAGATTACAGTTAATTGTGGTTTGTGGTTTATTTTCAAACACTTGCATTTTTAAAAAATATTAAAGTGTCCTTGGGAAGTTTTAAAATTTATTAGCAAAATACTGGAGTATATTCATCACTGTTTTACTTTTCAAATACTGAAGTAAATTGATGCAAGTTAAACCAGAAAATGTAAGGACTATTTAAAGAGCTTGCAAAATCCATTATAAGAAGCCAGTAAAACAAATCAGATGTTGGAATTTTTCACTAAAAGTTCTTTTTAAAATAATGGCATAAATATGATCCCAATGGAAGTCCCATAAAGCATTCTCTTGCTTTTAGGGAAATTCTTAGAAAGACCACTTGCTATAAATTTGTATTTCCTAAATTCATTGCAGATTTGAGAAATGAAAAGTAAATAAATTACCACATCATAGTAATTCCAGATTTCAGTACAAAAGCCATTACTTAACTTGCGCACCATAATCTACACACTCTTTTACACAATAATTTTAGATCCAAGAAAAGATTCATTTTCCTTTTATAATTACCATGTGTCAAAGTGTTTAACGTCTGCATTTGAAAAACTGAAGCTGGATTCTTTCTAGAAGCAGATGTCAAGAGCTCAATTCTACTCAATACATTAGCGCAAGACAGTAGACCTCAGCATATGAAAGCAGAGGGCAGTGATCAATGAATGAATGTTGCAAAGTGAGATAAAATTAAAAATAGGTGGATACTAAATAAGGTCCTCATTCTGCATGACTGGGTCCCAATTCTGCATTGTCATAAAACTTGTGGCACTCCACTGAAAATATATGGCTTTCTAATTTTTAATACGGTGTCTGATTGTTTAAATGTCTGCTAAAATATATACCTATAGCATTCTAAAGCAAGATTGCTCAAGTAAGCCATTATCCCCTTTCCCCCCTCAAGTGGAATGCCATAGGAAATTCTCTGACCTTATTTCTGGGTTTCTTCAGTGCTGTACATATTGCAAAATAAATCTCAGCAGAGCGCACAATAGTGTCGCCTACAACCAATTACCATCATAAATTGCTTTGTAAACACCCCACAATAAAACAATTTATTTTAGTGAATAAAATCCATGTCAGTCCAACACTGAGTTTAAATATAGCATGGGATCCACCTAAACCGCAGTAGCATTTAATTGCTACTCAGTTTGCATAATGTATACAAATTAATATAGACTCATGAATTAGCATTTTCATATGGTTTATTGCAAACAAAAAAAGGCAAAAAACTGTGTGGCTGTTTTAGCAATCTAAACATGTTTACGCTATTATTTTTGTGAGCCACTGACAACTTGAGTTAACATTTCACACAAAATGGGGACTATAAAAACACACTGACACCAGTTTGTGTGTTGGGCGTTTCCCATAACTCTAAATTTAGATTTTTATTAGGTTCTTCTCCGGTATTACTGATCAAAATGGAGCAGTGTGCACCGTTTCCCATTACCTAGAATCAACTCTTACTTGGTTAAGTGTCATTCTTTTATAAAGTGAAACTTTCAGCGCACATGTAAGGAGCTGGACTGGCAGCCCAAGGATGGCAGCTCACCGTTTCTTCAGAAAATAAGTAGTGCAGACTTGCCTGAGCAGCACCATGACTATCTTCCCCTGACAGATTCCAGACAACATGCTACAGTACTGTTCCAGTGAGCCGACGGCTCAATCTCCATGTTCATTTAAGCCATGACTTCTCCGCTAAGAAAACTCACGTGTGAGACTCATTACTCTTCGCTGGCATCCAGTGAGCCAGCTTTGGACCACTATGTGGGCCCCACGTCTTCTTAGCCTAATGGCTACCTCAAGAGCTGTGCCACCGTTGACTCCAAACCAAAGGAGCTAATGCCATGTTGTGCTATAGTGGCCAGGCAAGATTAACCTCCATAGTAATTTGCCACCGTTTTGTCCTCTAGCCAGGGGGTCGCACAACATACAGCATCTCCTCCACTCCTCTCTTCCTGCCAACCACATACAGAAACCTAACCATGTGATGCTAATGCAGATGGGCTTCTGTGAGTGTGATACTTTTTTTCTTTCTACCTGTCTTCTAGCCTTTTATGCTTTTGCTCTCCTCCATGCAATGGAATTCAGGGGGGAGGCATCTGGCCCATTAAGTGTCACTTAAGGTGAAGAAACAATTTGAAGTTACCGTGAAAAGGCCTTAGGCCATTAAATATACAATACAGGGCTTGCTCTTGATCTCACTGATGGCAGTGGGAGTGTGGTTAGTGACTTCAATTGGAGCAGGGCTTGGCTCGTAGCATCCCACATCTTCCTGACAGCTTGCATTCAGGTCTGTTCGAACAAGCAATTTTTCTGATGCTCTGAGAGTCGGGTAGTAAGTCAAGCCATCACACTAATTTGAACCTTGGATACTAATGCAGGGTTCCAAATTGAGTAGCAAAAGAATTGCTCATTCCCAAACATCATCAAGTAGTGATTTAGTTTCCTTAAATCCTGAGATTTCTTTGATAAAGAAAGTCTGCTGAAGCATCAAAAGTGAATGAGGTTACTTTATATGACCGTCACAGCCTGTTTGGACTTCCTTCCAGCTTAGCTTCTTCAGTAAAGGTAGAACCTATTTGAAATTACAGTATATAATCACAGTGTGTCCCTGACTCCTAGGCAGGTTCTTTTTCAGTTTAAGAGGTCAGCAACTAAGCCCTTACTTCAGAAATCTTCTCCTCCTAAGGAATCTCCTATTCATTATTACCCTACTTCCAGATTACCTTTCCTGGCAAAGGTGCATGAAAGGTCTGTATCAGTGAAGTTGCAATCCTGCCTCAGTAGCAGTGTTTCTTTCTGAGAAGTTTCAACCTTGTTTTCAGACTAATCAGAGACCTGAGGCTGCGCTGGGGAGGCCAGTAATGATCTTCTGTTTTGCAGGCTGATTCTAGAATTGTAGCTATTTCGGGGTTTTGTTTAGATCTGTCGGCAGCGTTCATACCGTTGATCATGTTGTTTTTCTAACCCGCCCTGAACATCTGTTGGCTTTTTCAGAGACTGCATAATCCTATTTTTTTCTCTTATGTATTTTACTGCTATTCACTGGCTGCTTTTATTTAAAAAAAACAACTTTTATTTATTTTAAATATTACAAAAACACACAGAAATCCAACTAATGTAATTTCATACAGTACAACAAATTCATACACACAGTTGTTTCTTTAAATTGCAATGCGATGCCAAGAAGAAGACCTGCACACGCTAGATTTAAAGGAGAGGTGGGATGGGAAAGGAGATGATGGACCCTGGGTTTTTTCATTATATGAATTACTGTGTCTATAAAATGCCAGATTGACAACTCTGCAAACTGAAATGCACTATTTAGTCACGGAAAAAGTAGACTATGGGAAACAGCAGTGTAGAGAGGAGCTCAGATTCAAACCTTGGGCTCTTTGCAGAGGTTGCCAACGAGAGTGATAATTAATGCCAATTGTGGTGATGGTTCTTCTGCCATTGCTGCTGGGAACATCTCTGACACTAAAATTACTGTGCACAGGTCAACAAACAGCTATCAAATGGTAACAATGTTTTGGTCACTGCCACAGTGGGTTAGATTCAAACCTAGAAGACAGAGGCACGTGCCCCCTTGGCCAGGTTGACAAAAATCCCTTTTAGCAGCACTTGGGTTATAAAAATACTGTAGCTCACTGAAGAGTATTTCTCCCTCTTAATTAAGAGAGCAGATGTTTGTACATGTCTGGACTTCTTCCTGGAGGACAGCAGATTTTGGATTTCCTGAATATCATTTCAAGTCATTATCTACAGTTCTTTTAACAGTTCAGTCCTTTGTTTCAAACATATTATCCATTGAAAGTAAAAACAAACAAAAAATAAACAAAAAGGCATCAACTGCTGGGCCACTTAAATCCAAACTTAACAGTTGAGATGTCTTATTCAGCATTTTAAAAATGATTATCTTAGGGAATTTAAGGTGCTAGATTTCTAATGTTAACTTTATACACTGCAAAGTGCCGTGGGATGCACTCGCATGAAAGGTACTAAAGTACGGCAGGATGTCACTGAAAGTGCACTGCACTGAAATATGGACAGGTAGACAAACACTTGCAATAATATGAATTCTTGGCGGAGCATTGGAATTGTTTGAATGTGAAGTTTTTTTAAGTAGAAAAATGATCTTTTTTCAAAAAAGAATTTTTTTCACCAAATAAAATGTCGACATTGTTGACATTTTACATTTTTGGGGAAAAAAAAACTGCCACTTTTAAAAAAAATTAAAAAATCAGTATTTTTAAAAAATCATTTTAAATGGGTCCATTTTAAACAATTTGAAACAAAAAAAACACTTCTAAATTTTTCATTAAAGTAGTTTTTTGACCAGCACTAGTGTTTAGACTTTATTAATTAACTACTCTGTTTTGCCATGGATTTTTATGGCTACATATTGGATCAGTCGAGAATTCTGGCATGTGTTCAGGATTTCAGTTGGTATCTAAGGGTTTAATTTTAAAAACAAGAAACAGCTTGTGCACCTAAATCCTCCTCTACCACTGAAAATCATGAAGCAACTATACCAATCGAATATGAGGACTATCTCAGTGGGTGAAATTCACTCATAATGAACAGCCACAGCAATTACAGCTACAGCAGCCTCAACACCCTTGCAAATGGCAGAGTCCCAAGGCTGGAATAGCAGAAAGGAGAGGACAGGCAGTTCAGTAAGCTCTGTGTCTGGCCTTTGGTTGGGGGAGTAGTGACTTTTACTGCCACAATCCCTCCACACTCCACCCATATATATAACCCAGTCACTCCAGCTTTGTGAGCTTGATCTAAAGTCTGGGGATTGGTCCTACTCTGAGCAGCAGGTTGGACTAGATGACCTCGTGTGGTCCCTTCCAACCCTAGTATTCTAAAGGCCACTGAAGTCAGTGAAAAGACTCCCACTGATTTTAAAGGGATACAGAACAGGCCCCATGTAGGTAGAATGGACTTCGACCAGCAAGATTGAACACTCGCTCAGAGCTCTAATATATGCAAACCTTTATTCAAAATAGATGAAGTGGCTTTTGCTGGATTCTTAGAGCAGCAACAGAGAGAGGGGATTAGGAAAAAGCAGAAAGCTTACAGGGAGTGGAAGAAAGGCGGGATTAGCAAGGGAAGCTACCTTGGTGAGGTCAGAACATGTAGGGATAAAGTGAGGAAGGCTAAAAGCCGCATTGAACTGGACCTTGCAAAGGGAATCAAAACCAATAGTAAAAGGTTCTACAGCCACATAAATAAGAAGAAAACAAAGAAAGAAGATGTGGGGCCGCTATACACTGAGGATGGAATGGAGGTTAAGGATAACCTAGGCATGGCCCAATATCTAAATAAGTACTTTGCCTCAGTTTTTAATAAGACTAGTGAGGAGTTTAGCGATGATGGAGGGATGATAAACGGGAATGTGGATATGGAGGTGGATATTACCGCAACTGAGGTAGACGCCAAACTTGAACAGCTTAATGGGACAAAATCGGAGGGCCCGGACAATCTCCATCCGAGGATATTAAAGGAACTGGCGCGTGAAATTGCGAGCCCGTTAGCGAGAATTTTTAAGCAATCGATAAACTCGGGGGTTGTGCCGTACGACTGGAGAATTGCTAACGTAGTTCCTATTTTTAAGAAAGGGAATAAAAGTGATCCGGGTAATTATAGGCCTGTTAGCTTGACGTCTGTAGTATGTAAGGTCTTGGAAAAAATTTTAAGGGAGAAAGTAGTTAACCAATCTGATCTCCTTCTTTGAGAAGGTGACGGATTACTTAGATAAAGGAAATGCGGTAGATCTAATTTACCTCGATTTCAGTAAGGCGTTTGACACGGTTCCACATGGGGAACTGTTAGTTAAACTGGAAAAGATGGGGATGAATATGAAAGTTGTAAGGTGGATAAGGAACTGGTTAAAGGGGAGACTCCAGCGGGTCGTATTGAAGGGTGAACTGTCAGGCTGGAAGGAGGTTACTAGTGGAGTCCCTCAAGGATCGGTTTTGGGACCAATCTTATTTAACCTTTTTATTACTGACCTTGGCACAAAGAGCGGGAATGTGCTAATAAAGTTTGCGGATGACACAAAGCTGAGGGGTATTGCTAACACGGAGAAGGACAGGGATAATATTCAGGAAGATCTGGACCACCTTGTAAACTGGAGTAATAGTAATAGGATAAAATACAATAGTGAAAAGTGCACGGTCATGCACTTAGGGATTAATAATAAGAATTTTAGATATACGTTGGGGACGCATCAGTTGGAAGCGACAGAGGAGGAGAAGGACCTTGGTGTATTGGTTGATAGCAGGATGACTATGAGCCGCCAATGTGATACGGCTGTTAAAAAAGCAAATGCGATTTTAGGATGCATCAGGCGAGGTATTTCCAGCAAGGATAAGGAGGTGTTAGTACCGTTACATAAGGCGCTGGTGAGACCCCATCTGGAATATTGTGTGCAGTTCTGGTGTCCCATGTTCAAGAAGGATGAATTCAAACTGGAACAGGTCTAGAGACGGGCTACTAGGATGATCCGAGGAATGGAAAACCTGCCTTATGAAAGGAGACTCAAAGAGCTTGGCTTGTTTAGCCTGGCCAAAAGAAGGCTGCAGGGGGATATGCTTGCTCTATATAAATATATCAGGGGGGTTAACGTTAGGGAGGGAGAGGAATTATTTAAGTTTAGTACTAATGTAGGCACGAGGACGAATGGGTACAAACTGGATATTAGGAAGTTTAGACTTGAAATTAGACGAAGGTTTCTAACCATTAGGGGAGTGAAGTTCTGGAACAGCCTTCCAAGGGAAGTAGTGGGGGCAAAAGACTTATCTGGCTTTACGACTAAGCTTGATAAGTATATGGAGGGGATGTTATGATAGGATAGTTTAATTTGGGCAATTGATCTTGGATTATCACCAGATAAGTCTGCTCAATGGTCTGCGGGGATATGTTGGATGGGATGGGAACTGAGTTACTGCAGAGAATTCCTTCTTGGGTGCTGGCTGATGAGTCTTGCCCACATGCTCAGGGTTTAGCTGATCGCCATATTTGGGGTTGGGAAGGAATTTTCCTCCAGGGCGGATTGGCAGGGGCCCTGGAGGTTTTTCGCCTTCCCTTGCAGCGTGGGGCATGGGTCGCTTGCTGGTGGATTCTCTGCAGCTTGAGGTCTTCAAACCAATTTTGAGGATTTCAATAACTCAGTCCTGGGTTAGGGGTTGTTATAAAAGTGGACGGGTAGGGTTCTGAGGCCTGCCTTGTGCAGGAGGTCAGACTAGATGATCATATTGGTCCCTTCTGACCTATGAGTCTATGAGTCTATGAGTCTATGGAATGGTGGCTACAAAAAGGGACCAATACCAATATCTAGGGCGGGCTGAACTTGCATCCATCAACCACACAATCATGCACCTTTTTACTAGAAACATATGTAAAACAAAACACGGCACAGAAGAGAGAGAAAGATCTCATATTTATCTACTGCTATGGAAGGAAGAAGTTGTTACTTGTATTCTAAGTTTGTTTAATGACAAAGAGATACAATGTGTATTAATAGCTTCTGATTAGTTTCTGAATGGTAACTATATTTTCTTAACAGTTTTCAATTACAGATTGCATCCTCAAGCAGATTAATTTTTCTGTAGTGAACTGAGAACATCCATTGGGTTTATAAACAACCTGAAAGACAGAATCATTTAACTATTTAAAAAACATAGGTAGGATTTTAACCCCAGGTAAGGTGTGTATGTCCTTCAATTTCTCTGGATCATCTGAAGATAAATCTCATGGAATTTAAGGAGGAGAAGGAGAAGAAAGATTTTTTTTTCTAGCTAGTCATGCTTCTGAACTAATTTATCCTCATGCCTTTCAAGTATTAATATATTTTTCAGTTGTATATTTGTCAAGAGGGTTCAATTGCATTTTGTTTTCTCACAATGGTCTTTGTTTCAACTGTAGTTCAATGGAAAAATCAACGCAGACAACTGACTTTACATTTTCACTCTAGAGTTGCTACAGCAAACAATTTTAAACTAAGAGATAGGAATGCAAGCTTCTCAATTCATTTTTTGAATGAAAAGGAAAAAGACATATTTTATCCATGATTAAAACATGGACAGTACAGCTGTGTTAGCTGAGTGCCTTAAGTCAAGTCGTAGAGAAACCTTTCTATGCCCTCCTATGTAAAATTCGAATACTACGTCATGTTATGCTTGATTCTTTTATGCTGTCAAGTTGCTTTGAGATGGCATAACAAGTGTTATAATTAAGGCACAGGAGTCTGTGTAAGCAATCAAATACATGCATTACTTTAGTTGAAAGATGAATAGTTCCATTGTGAGCAGAAATAACTTCAACCAACGCTTATGTGTCTGTCAACTCTGTTACCAGTCTGACAGTGTACATTTATGCGTTTTATCCCTGTCCCGGTCTTTACAAAGAGAATGCCTACTGGCAGGTACCTTGGATTGCTCCTGATTGGACAATTCAAAATTCCTTCTCCTGCCACAGGTTGCTCTCCCCTCTTATACCTGCCAGCCCTTTCCTGCCCCAGAAGTCGCCTTCGGCATATCAATGCCTTTGTTAATCCCGATGGTGAGAAGAGATCTCTCTACACACTCACCACCCCTGTTATAAACAAACTGTGGGACTGGAGAGGGCCTTTATCAGTCAGACACACATTGGAGGCAACCCTCGCTCCTGCCCTGTTTTTTCCATGAGGTTGAGAGATTTCAGCTCAGGGATCTGTCACTGGATGGGGCTCAATGAAGTCCTTGTTTGTTCTGGACATTGTTTGAAGGGTGACTGAATCTGACTGATTTTAGTGCTGAGGTCTATGGTACACAGTACTACTTAATGGATAAAACTGCAGCCATCCACGTAAACCAGTGGTTCTCAAGCTCTTCCTTACCATAAACCCATGTTACAACAAAAATCAACTTTGGGCACTCTAAGGAAAAAAGGATGATCATGGCCATCAAGATCTATGCACAAGCCCTAGATTGAGAGTCCATGACTCAAACCAGAACCACCAGTAGAGTCTTCTTTCACGGCCTCTCTAGCTATGTCTGTCTGTCTGTCTAGGCACTTATGCTACACTAATCGCTGACATTAGAGCACCAAACATATATAAAACATTACATTATCTCAGTAGATCTATAATTAGGTTTCTCTTTTGTAAAAAGTGGAACAGGGAGTCAAAGCCCTCAAAGATTACAGATACCCATCTTCCTAAGCCTGACTAAGCCTAAACACACAACAATTATAAGACGGTAAACAGCAGTAATTGTACCCTAAATGTCTTTTTAAAGAGCCAAATGTGCATTTAAAGTTTAGCTCCCACTCACTGCAGCTCTAGAACAAACAGTAAATTAGTCAACACAAAACTGAAAGGAAAAAAAAACCCAGCAGTAGCAGCAACAAAAAGGCGGGCAATCAGGTCCCCAGGCAGGAAGTGATTGTAATTTGTCCCCCACTTTTTGCCCCCCCCCATTGTAGACATAACCCATGATGGTTTCAGTAAAAACATGCAAGTGTTAAAGCACAAGATGCTCTTGTTATATAAACTGAAGTCTAGAAATTATCACACGCTGATATAAAAAGGAGAACCCAGAGCAATATTCACCATCCCACTGCAAAGGAATTCATCTGCATGCTCCTTTCTCAGCAGCTACCATGCCCGTTTACATATTTCAAAATAAGGAGTTATTTGCACCTGTAGTTCTCAGAGGAGAGCACAGAGTTTCATGTCCATTATAAGCCACATTTGGCTTCCTCTTTTCATTGGAACAGGTGGCCAGAACATGCATAGCTATTTTTGTCCCACACTTACAAACATGGTTTCAACCTCCAGCAAGGCTCAGCGTACCACTCTGGTCCTGTCTACACTGAGATTAGAACCAAGATCTCCAGAATCATGTTTAAACTATGTTCCTAAGCTCAATGTAGACTGAGTGCTTCCCTTCCCTCCCACCCCCGCAACCAGGTTATAAAACCACTTTAAAGACCAAGTTACAGCTACCATGGTTCAGATTTGAATGTGGACTCATACTTTGGATTGAATGTACAATTGCTGAACACTAAGCCCCAAATCCTGTCACCAGTCCACCGGTGTGTGTGTGTGTGTGTGTGTGTGTGTGTGTGTGTGTGAGAGAGAGAGAGAGAGAGAGAGAGAGAGAGAGAGAGAGAGAGAGAGCGCTTTGAGGAATTTTTCCAGCAACTGAACAACTGTAAAGAAGGCCAGACAAAAGAAATGCTACTCAAAGCTGGAGTAATCTCCACAGTAAAAGTCCCCTCATCCTGTCCACACACAAGGGAATGGTGAATGACTTCATAAAGCAGGAGATGTACTACCCTTTTCTAGACCACTATTTCTCAGCTTCCCAAGATCCTCTGAGCAGCAGTGAAAAGGGAGATCCTGCAAAACTGGGCTTTATGGGCTGTGTGGGGGTGAGGGGCAAATTGGCTGAATAAATCTTCCCTTCCCTGCACAGTATATCTGCACTAGTTCTACTGTGTGAAGATTCGCCGTACCTGAACTGTCTATTACTGCAGAACTTGTCTATTACTGAACAAAACCAGTATGGCTGTAAGAATTCTTTGTTTGCAAATAATAATATTATTTTACCAATCCCAGAATTTGAGCAAAGGTTGCTTGTCCTACTGATTACGTGGGTCATTTATAAGCTAAAAATGTAGCTGACGTTGGGGGACTGGACGGCTCAGGGCATATACAGCCCATCATCTCATAATTACCTGATTTAATTCAGCCCAGCTTAGGTCAACAGAGTCCAAAAGCTGTTATTGTCTGGAGGTTGTCTATTGACATATGTAAAATGAATTAATGGTCTCCGTACAGTTTGAAAGGGTCAAGATTTCCACACAGAAACCCATGACTTCTTTAAGGTTAACCAGAGACCTGGTTGGAAGTCTCAGCGGAGCACAAAGAATAAATAGGCATGTAAGCTCTTAGAACATGACATCTGTAAGGCCTCAGTTTGCCCCTCTGAAAAATGGGGATAATGGTACTGTCTTGCCTCATAGGATATTTGTCAGGAACTAAAGCAGAGCTGGTTGAAAATCAGAATTTCCCACCTGGAACTCTAATATTTCAAAATTTGTTTCTATGCTAAATTGGGATGAGAAGTCAAAATATCATTTTTTCCCCTACAGAACAGACAGTTTTGGAAAAATTCTATTCAGAAATACCAAAATACTTAGTTTCAGTTCAGCTCCACATTAATCTGTATGCCCTGAGGAGCTGCAATCTCTTATGGGAGTTGTAGTTCAGGCGCTTATGCTGCCATTCTCCTCTATGGGCTGGGCTCCCTGGCTGTACTACATCTCCCCTGGTATAACATGATTACCTGACTCACATGATGCACTGTGGTCATTCAATCAGAAGGGAGACTGCTCAGGGGGACACAGAGTAATGTCACTCTGACCTGAAATGAAAGGTTCTGATTCAGTCTGGCAAACCAAAATGTCTTGATTCAGGTCAGCTTGACTGGAAACAAAATATTTTGCTTTGATTTTCCTAATAGAAATTTTTTGTTTTGCACAAACTGAATTTTCCATCTGAAAAATATTTGGACAGAAAATTCCTGAGCAGCTCTACAATAAAGACCATGAGATGCTCAGACGCTATGGTAATGTGGGCCATGAAGATCTATCCCTAAGATAAAAAGGGCAGAGATAGTGCCTTCATTTGTGTTTGTACCAACATCAGAACGAAGAGGACAGCATGGGCAACTAATAATGGACACTGAAACATCTTCTCATTTCTCTTGGGCCCAGTTTGAGCACATTAAAAGAACCTTGCTCTGTCAATGCCAATTCTATAGATAAACAGAGGACTTCAGTCTCCAGAGCTGTCAGCCCAGTATCTTTCATGAACATTAAATTCACAGAAAAAAATTAAAAACAATAAAGATGTGATAAAAATGTAGCTGACACAAATGAAAAAAAAGATCATTTTTCTTGCAGCTTGCTGTGATATGTGTTGCTGTATGACAGTTCTCCTGCCAATTAAGCTGGAGAGGCCATGTGCACCGATGGCAATACCTAATTGTATAATACATAAAATATGCTATAAATATACCACCATTACCAACAATTATTCATGCCCTTTATTTTTTTTAGACAGATGCTGTTTTTACATGCCTACTCTCTATACTCATAGAGCTAGACAGTTAAAAGGTAGTGATTTCTTCCCTGCTCCACTATCCCAAGGAGATGTCCTCCCCTCAAGCAGTAATAATACCTCACTATTAATATATTATTTTGTATTGACATGAACTTAGTTTAAAATGTATTAAGTATTAATTAACGAATGCTTGCAACACCCCCAGACAGATGCAACATGGATACAATAATATCCATTATTAAGCGACGTACCTACCACACTGTCAGAAGTAGAATTAGGAACAGAACCAAGAAGTCTGCTCTAACCAAAACTCCAGCTCTAGCCAATGGCAACCATTGTAGATTGACCAGGCATTATTTTCTTCAGTACTAAATTATTAGTTAATATTTATATTGTGATAGTGCCTAGAGGCCAGACATCTTAGGCCCAATTGTGCTACGCATTGTGCAAACATATGGTAAATAATAGTCCCTGATCCAAAGAGCTTACCTGGCACTATGATAATGCACACGTAACCCCAAGAAGCATGAGTCCAAACTCACTGCTGGGTTCTTTATATCCATTGGAAATGCTGGGGCTACATACTGTATTTCACTACACAAACAGAAAATCATTTCTTGGAATATGGGGGAGTCGGGGGATATATTGACAATGTTAGGAGGACTGTTAGGTATTGAACAGGTTTAAAAACCCTCCCTAAATCTGCTGAAAGGGTTAAAAAGAGAGATGATTATTTTAAAAAGGTTTTAAATACATGTTTTTACATTGAAAACAGCAGCGAGGCAAACCCACACCGGTCAAGACTGTTAAACTATTCTCTATTTAACTAGAATTTACATTTAATCCAGACAATTAATATAAGCCTTATCAGGTTCATGATAATTAGCACACTTATTAACAGCAGTGGCGGCAGCAGAAACGGTGTCAAAGAATTGCTTTGTTGTGGTGCTAGCGTTACTGCCAGAGACTTCTATCTGATCTTACATGGTCATCCACTTACTCTTGTATTGCCAAGGAGACCCACTTCCCCCTTAAGCCAGACAAATTACTATGACAAGAAGCAGATTTAGGGTAGTGGCCATTCACAGATCACTTTAAGAACGTTTCGGGTCATGTGCTGATAATCTACTTGCTTTACTGATTTCTGTTGGCTTTAGCTACTGCCAAACTGTTTTGCTTCAAGACAAGAACAAGTTCTTGTGGGGTTTTTTTGTTTTGGCTTGTTTTTGTTTTTTTAAACACACTATTTGTGCCATAAGAATTGAGAGGCTGTTAGAACAAGAAATAATATTAATCAATTTTTAAAAAAGCCTTCTGCTTCCCCTTGCCCTAGAAGGACTTTATAAAAGCACCCATCATGCAGTCTTTCTTAAAGCAAGAATCACTCTGCTGATCGATACGGCCAATTTTCATAAATAAGCCAATTTTTAAATTATTCTAGATTTTAATGGCATTTAATTGCATGTAAAGTTCAACATTTTTACAAGCAAGATGATCTGTAGCTAAAAACACCCAAAAATGTTAGGCATTTTGGCCACAATTTCCAAATTTGGGTACCTGAAGTTAGACTCACAAATTCAGGTTCCCAGATAAGAGTGACCTGATTTTCTTTCAGCTACAGAGGCATATAAATGTCAGAATTACAGACAGAGACATGTTTTAATACCTGAAATTTAGACTCTAGTTGTTGATTTTATTTTTTTCAGGCTTTGAATTACATTTGCCATTGCCCACAGAATACACCTAGAAACGTTCAGGCCAAACCAGTGTTGCTAGTCAAAACTAAATTGGGGGTGAAAGCTAATATCAGGGCAGTTAGAGAAACATACCATCACTTTAACTATGGAGTCTCTACCTATTCTCCCATAATGGCCCAAAAATTCAAGGTGAAGGGTTCAAATGCAGGCAGGCATTGTCCTTAATTTGTCCAGCATCACTTACAAATTGCAAAAGTCTGAAGTTTATGCATCGTACATCATACCTGCATATGTCCTAACAGACATGACAGAGAGCATTATAAATTGACAGCAGATTTGGTTTTTGAGCCTTAACTTGAGATTCCCTCGCTTTTGTATGTTTAAGATAGACTCCTAACACTACTTTAATGCATCTGTTTTTGTAGTAGAATCTATAGAAATGGGGAAATTGACACAAATTGAGCTGAACTAGGGAAGGTGCTTTTGGGTGACTTTTCTAAAACTGTGCTTGAAAGGCTGTGGTAGGAAAATTCAAAGCTTTGATGTTTTCATGAATTCAGAACAATGATATATCGAAAGGTCTATTCACACACACACACGCACGCACACACGCACCCCTAAGTGTAAGGAATATACATTTTCCATTTCAAGTGAGAACCTTAATGTTTCACTCCTGACATGCAAAGATGAGAGTGCTTGTACATAGCTCATCTACATGCCGTCACTGCAATGGAGATGTAAGTTGTGCAATGATCTAAGAAAGTGTGAATGTGCACATTGAAATGGCTCATTTTGAGGGACCGCCAATCCTACCTATTGATAAACATGGAAGCATGCCTGACTGCATGCACACTCAAATGCCTACTTATTTTTATTATTATTAGTCATTACCAAGTCATAATTACTATTTATTATTTAAATGCCGACAATGAGCTCGTGAACCAGAACAGATGCAAAATACCCTGAGCTAATGAGAAAATCAAAGCTTTGCTCATATTAGTAATTTCATACCATAGGATATCTTTATTTTTGCCAATAAGGCACAACAGTAATTAATACAGCAATATTTTCCTATTGTTCAAAACGAGAAAAACACATAAAAGCTGCTCAAATCTTGGGAATTTGCTGCTCCAGCTCTCCCCCTCTACCAGCACAAAATACAATAAATACCACTGAAAAATTCCTATTAAAGAGAAACAGCTGCCAAATAAAATACAACGAATTGCCCATAAAAGGCCATTTTCTGTTTATTCAGAGCTGCTACAGTCACTGCTTTTCACAGAAAATGCACAGCGAGGCTCTGTTCTATCATATTTAAATACGAATGCTGTGTCTGTTGCATCGACCATCAGACAGGGCCAAGCACAGAGGATAATTTGTGAACTAACCAACAGAACTTTGCACTAGTCCACTTTTTATTACTGCATAATAGTTTTGATAACTACTCGTATTACTAGAAAGCAGCCAGCACTCTGCCTAATTTCTGTAGCTCCTTGCTTTTACCCATACAAAATGTAGCTTATGTTACAACATTCAAAAACAATGAATGCTTTCTTAGTTTTAAAATAATTTTATATTAAAGTAGTTTTGCAGTCGATAAGCCTTAAAAAAAGAGAATATACGGCTCACACAATATGCCCAATTGACATCCCTGGCATCTGAAAATGTGTATAAATCCAGAGAATAGGGTGCAACATAGTGCTGGCATTTACGACTTATATTACTAGTTCCAGGTTCTTCAACTACATATATTTAATGCAAGATCAGAAACATAAATGAAATAAAATACATTATTTAATGTAAAGCCACTATAAAGGCCCGCTCCGGTTAACTGAAAATTAAGGGTGCTGTTCATTCACCAGCTGCAAATGGAAACCAATTCCCTGACCATACAAACCAATTCACACTCGCCACACAATTGGCCCCAAATCTGGGAGCCACGGAAGCTCCTATGCTTCAGCAAACACTGCTGTCCTTTAAATAAATGTTCCATATCATGGGAATTTGCTAACAACTAAAAACACACTTATGAAAAGCCACATGTATCTTCCCGGTTTCAACAAAAACACAATTAAAGCAAAAAGGACTTAGCTCTGTCAAGCAGCAAAAGCATTACTGTCTCCTAAAAAGATGGCCAACTCAGGCAAAAGGCAAATGATCTAATCCGATCCAATGAACCTTCAGGAAAAATACTACATAGGATTAGTTGGTTTTTGTATTGTCCTGTCTTCAAAATGCCTGGCTGGAATCAGAGATGGGCCCAAATTACACAATTTAAATCAACATTCGGTCCCAATCCTGCACTCAAGAGTGGATGGAATCTTGCAGCGCTCCTCTGATTTCTGTGGCCTCCACACGTCTACCTGTGCAATTCCCAAAGGAGGGTCGGGGGACTAGATTTCAACACCACTGAAGTTCCTGAATATTTGGATGCAGCCTCTTAGATCAGCCTTTTACAGAGAGGAGGAAAACTTCAAATTTCAGATCAAAATACCCATTCAGATTCCAGGTATGCTTGAACGTGGGTCACAACCAGAAGCCAGGGTCCAATCAAAATGCAACATCCATCGACAAAAGAAAATCTGAATGAAGATCTTGGTGTTTCATCTCAGGAAGTTCTCAGAATGCTAACATGCTTCTCTGACTAAAAGAGCAACTAATAAGGGGCCAGAAGCTGCCACCCTTGCTCACACTTGTTAGCGCCTTACTCTATGAGAAGCCGGGGTGGCAGAATCTGGCCCTACATGGTTTATGGGACTGAATAAAAATGGGTGGAAATGAAAACTCAAAGACAGAAGCAACTATAGATCTCTGGGGTGTGCACACAAGGGAGTGAGGAAACTTCAGCCTTTTATAGGATACACAAAAACAACTCCCCCCACAGTCATAATGACAGCTCACACCCAACATACTATACACCTTTTCCAAACACTATTGCCCCTTTTGGCCCTAGGTCAGTAAAGTACACCAGCACATGCATAATTTTAAGCATAGGATTAGTTCCACTGAAGAAAATGAGTATCCTCATATTTAAAGTTATGCATATGCTTACATACCTTGATGAACCAGGGCTGCTTTTTTGGAAGAGGAGGGGAGGTCAGTGGCTCTTATGTGCTATAAATTTTTATGCCACTGAATAAGAACGGCCATACTGGGTCAGAGCAAAGGTCCATCTAGCTCAGTATCCCGTCTTCCAACAGTGGTCAATGCCAGGTGCCCCAAAGGTAATGAACAGAATAGGTAATAATCAAACGATACATCCTCTGTCACCCATACCCAGCTTCTGGCAAACAGAGCTAAGGGACACCATCCCTGCCCATCCTGGCTAATTGCCATTGATGGACCTATCCTCCATGAACTTATCTAGTTCTTTTTTGAACCCTGTTACAATCTTGGCCTTCACAACATCCTCTGGCAAGGAGTTCCACAGACTGACTGTGCGTTGTATGAAAAAATATTTCCTTTTGTTTGTTTTAAACCTGTTGCCTATTAATTTCATATGGTGGCCCCTACTTCTTGTGTTATGAGAAGGAGTAAATAACACTTCCTTATTTACTTTCTCCACACCAGTCATGATTTTATAGATTTCTATCATATCCCCCCTTAGTCGTCTCTTTTCCAAGCTGAATGCCATCATGTATTTATTCTCTTACACACACACAGTCCAAATTTTCAAATTCACATGGGTAAATCACCTAATGCACGCATGCAAATCAGTATTTGTGCACATCTGTGGCTGGTCCGTATCATATATAAATATACTTATGTACATTTTTCTATAATACATGCCCACTTAAATGTGATTAAATGAGTGACAAGATGCACACAGACATACACAACTGCGTGACTCTGTCCATATTGATCACATGGATCATCGATCATGATCCAAATCGATCTAATTTCACTTTCTAGTTATTTAAGCACAAAGAATCACATTTTAAAAAAGAGAAGATATATATTCTCCTATATTTTTGTACTCCCTAAAACAGGTTCATTGATACCATGATGTCCGATGGAGCAGGTGCTCAACGGCAACAAGACAGGTGAAAAACCTCTGACCAATGCCTTTGGAAAGACCGTTTCTCACAGTTTCCTCTCTGATGATAAGATAAGTGGCGAGAATGGCTCGGCTAACTAATACTATGCCTTCACTTCTCAGGAGGGCCTAGTAAAACTACCAGGATGGAGAGGAGCAACACTGGAGGCACAATCTCCTTCCCGTGGGCACAGAATGCCATATGGGTTAGCAAATGTAAAACCCATTAAAAAAAAATTACACACACATCTCATTTGTTCCTGGGTGGATACGTTGTCAGGTTTTAGCCTAAAGTGAATATTTACAGGCTTAGATTGATACAATCCCCGAGCCCAAAACTAGAAATAATGATGTCACCTTAACCACATTTTTGCAAATACAGTGCCATTATAATACACAAACATGTACAGAAAATATATACACAGAGAGAGAGACACTCTTGGGGATAAGAACAGACTAGAAGAAAATAAGGGTCTTTTCTAATGAGATAGAAAGTGGCAGATGTAAAGATTTCATTCAACCAACAATCTCTTTTATGATATGAATAAACTACTAAAACAGATTTAATCCTTTATAAAATCAGATTATGAGAAGCAGACAAAATCACAACTTGATTCAATATGCCAGTTTATCCAGTGTGACTAATGCATTATTTGTATGAAGTTAAAGTGGAGCTTTGGAAAACTATGAAATAAATCAAATGCTCTACTTTATGTAATCTTAACAGACAGATCCCATTAGGATTCTACTATGCATAGCTTTTGGTTAAAATCATTGACCAGTATCCTTATAAATTAATCAACTGAGGTAATGCTGGCTTGGCTGTCATGGTTTGCTCCTAATCTACATTTAGAATTCACTTTAACTTTTCTAGCCCTTTGGAATAGGTTTATCAATCCTTTCTCCTTTGCTTCAGATCTATGACTAACAGTAAATTGTTTGCAAAACCCCTGATGCAATAGAACTGCATCATTTATGTTCCTTTCTTTCCATAGACAGACTATACACAGACATTACATTACAATTACTTAGAAAGATGTTAAATCTTAACCAAACACACCAGTCTGCCTCAGTTTTGATGAGCCCTCTAATCATTTGCAGCTGAATTTGCAGTCAGATTGTGCAAGCTTACACAAGTGAGAATTGTTAAAAAAAGAAAAAACAAACAAACCATAGGATTCTTCTGGCTGAAATGCAGCTAACAGAATGCACTTAAATTATGTATTTACAATAGGGGTTCATTCTGAATGTAGGGTTCCCCATGTAGCTCTGCTATATCTTCAAAATATACCATTCCTGTGCTAATTTGTGTAATTTATGCAAGATCCAGCCACATCTGTTGGATGCTTCTCTGTGTGAGTTACATACTATGGGACCCATCTCCATAAGTAATGACAACAGGATCAGGCTCTGAAGGGTTAGAAAATGTACTTTAGCCACCCAGATCGTGCTAGCTTGACATGGGCTGGAGATGGATGAACTAATGGGTATTTTTCTACTCTAACGTCTATCATCATATGTAATTGTTGCTGTCTAGTAACAGGGTCCAATCGTGCACCCTTGTCTGGATGCAAAGGGGACCCTCCATGTGCAGATCTTCCAATCCTCATGTGGGGAACCTTGAGGAGGGTCAGCCACCTCCACAGAAGTATTGCCTTCTCTTCCTGGTCCTATGAATCCAACAGGGATAGAGGATGGAGAATGGCAAGGCTATGGAGGAGTGGTCAGCCAGGCCAGTGGCTGGATAGAAACAGATTGTAGCAAGATCAGTTTTTCCTCCCTGGTCTTCAGACACTATAGCCCTTTCCACAATCACCACCCCCAAGAGAGGGAAAGCCCTTCCCCCCATAAAGAGAGACAGGAGAGAAAAGGAAGGTACAACAAGGAAAGACTGCAGCTCAGCTCCCATGGTGTTATGAGGGGCATGGGGGTAAGAATAGGGGGTGAGGTGCCAGGGATCTACTGGTGCTGAAGATGATTTCCCATTGGCAGGGGTGAACAAGTCCAAAGATCTGAGACTCCTAGGGCCTGATCAGAGTCCACTGAAGTGAATGGAAAATGTACATCATCTTCAATAGCCTTTGAAACAGCTTCTTAGTGCAACTCCACTGGCCTAAATGCAGTTACACCATGGGCACATGAAGATGATTATGGGTAAATATGCTCTCAATGGTCTCCCCAAATATCTCAGAATTATATTCTTGGTATCTACCAAAATGCATTCCCTGCACTAAAAGCCTATCTTAGTTTTAATTTTAGAAATATACTATATATAAAAGTAATGAATTTAAACTGCATTTGCAAATTTCAAAACTTCTCCTACTCTTTTGGGATACAGATGAAGACCACAGAAACATTTGCTGCATCTTTTCCTTATAATCATGTGGGGAAACCTCACTAATAATTTTTGTATGATTAATAACACTGGTCTACAATTTTGAGAAGTCGTCTGCTTCAGAGATAAAATGTGGTATTTATTATGTATTTTGATGTGCTGAATTCAAATATGACAATTAAAACAACTGATTGGCTACTGTTTCTAAGATATTTAAGTTTTTACATTTTATGTCTATATATTGTGTAGATAGTAGAGTTTTAATCATAAATTGTAAACCTAGGTCTTTTCATGTGTTTATGGTTGCTTTACATGATAATATTTCATCTGTCCTGTTTATGTAACACTTTAAAAATCAGCAAAAGGGTTATATAAATACAATTTATTATGAAACAAAAGGCAAAAACTATTATGTACATAGTTTAGTCCTATTCAGTGTCTACTCGGTGCTTCTTGGCTTGTCTCTTGTATTCATGAAATGGAGCATCTCTTGTCACTGTCCAGCAATAGTCTGCAAGCATTGATGGGCTCCATTTGCCCTGATAGCCTGCCAGGAGATTCCACTGCTGTAGTCTGGAGCCCAACAGCTCTGCCTTACTCTTGGATAGTTCCAAATCCCTGACAAGGTCATTCAGTTCACCTTGTGTTAGGAGTTGTGGTTCAGAGGAGGAGGATGGGAGAAAATGTGGGTCCTGTGACATTGATGGTTCAGGACCAGAAGTTTCATCCTCTTCCTCTTCCTCATCTGACTCAAGTGAGAATGATTTTGGTGCATCAGGAACCGGCAGTCCTTCTCCGTGGGGTACGGGGCGTATAGCTGATGGAATGTTTGGATAATGCATAGTCCACTTTTTCTTCTTTGACACACCTTTCCCAACTGGAGGCACCATGCAGAAGTAGCAATTGCTGGTATGATCTGTTGGCTCTCTCCAAATCATTGGCACTGAAAAAGGCATAGATTTCCTTTTCCTGTTCAACCACTGGTGAAGATTTGTTGCACAAGTCTTGCAGCATATGTGTGGGGCCCACCTCTTGTCCTGATCTCCAATTTGGCAGCCAAAATAAAGGTGATAGGCTTTCTTAACCATAGTGGTTATACTGCGCTTTTGTGATGCAAAAGTCACTTCACCACAAACATAGCAGAAGTTATCTGCACTGTTCACACAAGTACGAGGCATCTCTGCTCACTTTAGCTAAACAGAAATGTGTTCCTTTGCAAAATCAAACACTGACAAATAAGAGAGCACGACACTGTATGATTTCTAGAGCTGATATAGGGCAATTTGTTCAGCAGAGTGACGTAAGCTTCGTTATAATTGCATCATCCATGACTTCTAGGAATAACATAATGCAATTCAGATCATGTATGACGCAATGCCAGCTTCAGATTGCATCATTCATTGTTTTGCCTAAAAAGCACGTACTGTCCAAACCCAGTCATAGGTTTATTCATAGATCCAGTCAAAGACGTATTTTAGTCATTTCTGGTTTAAATTGAGATCCCTTCCCTTTATAACTCACTTATCCTCCGCCATTCCCAAGTCAAGGGTCATATATACTGACCCAATAGCATATCTTGAAAACTAGAGCCAATCAACAATTTTAAGCATCATTTTTGTTCTCAGTGACCCAGAATTAGTAAAGTTGGACTACATTTATTTCAGAAGCATTTTGGCTGTAGAGCAGTGTAATATGCAATTTCTATATTAATTATATCATAAAAACTGTTCTTGCTAATGCTTGCTAAATGCAATGCAGTAGTTAGTATCCTCAAGTGTTATAAATAGAAAATATATTCCATCTAATAATATGTGTTAGAAAACTCAAGCCCTAGGTTAACCGACAAAGCAGAAGTCTGTCGGAAACAAAGGCAGCTGGCTTGAAGAAAGAATGGATATAATTTTCAGTAAGTGTCATATGCATGTCATTTACTTCAGCCACAGTAGCATATCAAAAACGTCCATACAAGACTGGTGGCAAGAAAGAATTGTCTTGCCTTAAAAAGGTACCGCCATTCACTGTCCAAGTTAGCGCAGGCCACATAAAACATGCATGTCACGTGTATATTATATAGCCCATGCACTCAACTATGTTTTTTCTTCTCTCATCTTTCTTCCTTGAATATATTCTCTTCAGTCTGAATTCTGCCTTCTCTTTTATAAGATGCATTGTTACTGCTAGCTTATCTGTTTAGGTACCTATTTGCCCCACACTGCCATAGTATTTCAGCATTGCATGAACTTTTAGGAATTTCTCCTACAACACATTTGTGCAGTAGAGAGTACTATTAGTAACATGGCAGCATGGACTGAGCAGTGGACTGGGATTCAGAAGACCTCAGCTCTATTCCTGGTTCTATCATTGGCCATCTGTGTGACCTTCAGCAAATCCTTTCACCTCTCTGTGCCTCGGTTTATCCCATCTGTATAAATGGGGACCATGATACTTACAACCTTTGGAAAGCACTTGGAGATCTACTGCTGGGAAGTGCACTATAAGAACTAAGTATTATCATTCCCATTTTACAGATAGGAAACTAAGGCACAGAGGGATTAAATCACTTGCCTAAAGGTCACACATTGGCTAACTGAATTTACATTTCCTGAGTCCCAATCTAAAGTCCTAGCTACAAAACCACCCTTCCCTACAACATACCCACCCCCCCACACACACATAATCTCAGCCCACCTACTCCTCTTCAAAGGCCAAGTGAAATGAATGGGCCTTGCACAGTACCCTGAAACAAAGTCATCAAAATCAAAGGCTGCTTTTAGAGTAAATATGAACTCCAATTTCTATTCTTCAGTCACACATAGGATTACAAAAGTGTTCAGCTTGGTGCATATGCACCACATCCCTTAAAAGTCTACCTTCCCACGGACCATCTATTCTAAGGCTTAGTCCACTGCCCATTACAATCAACTGAAAGACTCCTATTGTGTTTAATGGGATTGGATCAGGACCCTTACAAATTAGTTTTAACACTTACAGATAAAGAGACTCATTCCTGATCACAGCACCTGATAGGAAACATTGGGAAGAATATTTGTTAGCGTGTCAAATTAAAGACACTGGGGAAAAAAATCCCAGTATTAAGAACAGACTAAGATTTTCAGAAGTGACTAGTGATTTTGTTGCCCACCCTGAGACACTCAAAGAGGGCTGATGTTCAGAAAGTGCTGAGCTCACGCCTTTCAAGCCCCAATATTTTCAAGCCCCTTGAAATTCTCTCTCCGTTCAGGCCCTGAAAAATGGAGACACCTATAACTAGTCACATCTGAAAAATCTTGACTACCATATTCTCAAATATACACGCAACTAATGAAAGTAACAGAAAAACATGATTGTCATATTGCTGCAGCATCTCAGCTTCCCTTGTGCCATGACTCACAAAAATAAAATGGGAAATTGCAATCTCATCACAATTTAAAGTTGCCTGGTTTTTATGTTTAAAGGAATCCCATTTTCCGAGGATTTTATTTCCTTTTTCTACTGCTATTTGAGCTTGCTAGTAAAGCAAAGACCACTGTAAAAGGTAAGAAGAAATGTCTCTAAGACAACAGTTTAAAAATACAGTTGTTGGGCCTGGCCTAACCAAACCATATGAACCAAAAGCCAGGTGTTCAAACTAATATTTATGGCTGAGGTCCTCTCTTCAATAAAGCCACCAGGTTACATGAGTAGACAGCGATTTGTTAACTTGAGACTAAAAAATGTGTTAGACAGCAAACATGCTATTCCATATGGAAGCGTGCTTTTTGTAAAAGCCACACGCCACCATGAATTTAGCCTGTATTGTGTCCTACTACATGGTGCATCCGATGAAGTGAGGTTTTTTACCCACAAAAGCTTATGCCCAGATAAATCTGTTAGTCTTTAAAATGCCACTGGACTCCTTGTTCTTTTTGTGGCTACAGACTAACATGGCTACCCCCTCATACATTGTAATGTATTTACCTGATCCTACCTTTAGACTGTTAACTAAGTAGGGTGCTGGCCTGGTCACTGGGTACTGGTCTACAGGTTGGATTTCTGCTAAGAAAAATACTAAACTAGGACCAGATCCTGAAAACTCTTACTACGGAATAAAGTGATCATTACCTTGAGTAATAAGCACTGTGCTCAGTAGTAACTGCTCACAGCAATGAAAACTAGAGAGTTTACTTATTTTGAAGTACCCTGTGCACCCACAGCCACATACAAATTGCTGTAATAACGTTTGCCGACAGAAGGAATGATTTTTAAATTGGTTATCGCTATCCCCTTTCCTTCTTTACTGTTTGTTAACACTCCTCCCCTATGCAAACACATAATGAGTGGCGTATTCACACCTCAGTGTAACTGCCAGCTACCAGGATGGCACCTGAGTCACAGATCAGTTTCAGTCATTGACCTTTGTTGCTAATTAAGCATAATGTACATACTGTATACAATATATAGATTCATAGATTCATAGACTCTAGGACTGGAAGGGACCTCGAGAGGTCATCGAGTCCAGTCCCCTGCCCTCATAGCAGGACCAAATACTGTCTAGACCATTCCTGATAGACATTTATCTAATCTACTCTTAAATATCTCCAGAGATGGAGATTCCACAACCTCCCTAGGCAGTTTATTCCAGTGTTTAACCAACCTGACAGTTAGGAACTTTTTCCTATGACACTCTCACTGTCATCAAGGATACTATCAGATTCTAGCTGCAATATGATCCTCAATTCTGCAGTGAAGACCCCTCGATGATTTTTAAAATACAATCCATAGATATCAATTGGCAGCTCAGATCACATACAGAAAGAAATTCAACTGGTGAGAGAATCAGCCTTTCACAGTGGAGCACAGTTCGTCAATCTTCGGACATGTATATAAAATCTAATTAAAATGTTATAAAGTTTTACAGAAGAAATGAGTGGCTAGAGCAGCGTTTCTCAAACTGGGGTTGCCGCTTTTGTAGGGAAAGCTCCTGGCGGGCCAGGCCAGTTTGTTTACCTGCCGTGTCCACAGGTTCGGCCAATCGCGGCTCCCACTGACCGCGGTTCACCACGGCAGGTCAATGGGGGCTGCAGGAAGCGGCGGCCAGCAAATCCCTTGTCCCACACCACTTCCAGCAGCTCACATTGGTCTGGAGCAACGAACCACAGCCAATGGGAGCCACGATCGGCCGGACCTGTGGATGGGGCAGGTAAACAAACCGGCCCCGCCTGCCAGGGGCTTTCCCTGAACAAGCGTGGACCGGCTTTGAGAAACACTGAGCTAGACTTTATTTAACAGTCATAATAATTCGTGGTGTGAATCTGCTATATGTAAGTTGAAAAAAAAGCCCCTTCCTGATCAAATACAATTTGTAGTAGTTGGAAAGTTAACAGAGGGAAGTCTTGGTTCTCTCTCATGTCCGCTTTCTAACCCCACATTATTTTTCAGCATTACGAGTTGAATCCTGCAAGCCTGTTCTATTACATGTAGTTCTGTATATTACAAGTAGTCCCATTGAAATCAAAGGGCAGCTCACAGTAGTAAACGCTATACGTTCTATTGTTTTAAAGGATCAAATTCTAGCATAGTATTTTTCCAGAGTAGACACCCAGACATAGATCACTACCCACAAACTTGGTTTAACAATGCAAACTTAATATTAAATATCATAAAAAGTTCTGTGAAATGGAGTTGAAAATCCTGCTGACATGATCCCACATTCCTTTTTCTCCACTCCATTTTATGCCATCCTTTTATCTCTAGTTTTCTCCATTTGCCAGTTGATCATTATGTCGGAGGGTTCATGGCCAGAGATATTAAAACAAATTAAACAACCATTTTGATTACCAAGCACTAATGGAGAACATTCTTTGAATAATGAAAGGTTCAAAGCATCTTTCCCGTCCAGTTACTGCTGTGAAACTATAACTAGTTTATGGGACGTCTGGTTCTGGTAGCTGGATGTGCTATGGGATTCGCTCCCTTCCACATTAAACATGCAGAGGTTTTTAACTTTTTAAAAACTAAAGATGCTGCAAAGTTTTAGTTCTCCAAGGGTATTTACTGGCTTCTTTTCATAAATTTTACCTTTTAAAACCACAATTGAGAGAAGAGATTTTAAAAAATGTTTAAAAATTTAAATTAACCAGATCTCAGCACTGATTTCCAAGGGGCTTTTCACATGCTTAGAGTCAGTCATGTGCTTAAGTAGCTGGCTGAATCAGGGTCTTAGACAGTTGTTCTGCATTTCATGAGATCTTTTGGCCATAATAAGGCCTAATCTAGTGCCTACTCTCTATTAATTTCAGTGGGTGTGAATCAAGCCCATATTGAGGAAAACATAGATGGGTTTGATTACTTATTGATTAGAAGTGTATAATACGGATGTAGGGGCCCAATCCTGCAAGTCCACTACATCTAAAACTTCTCTGTATGTGACCCTTCAATTAAAATACCTGGGTTTTATAGGATTGGATATATGTAGACATTTATTGCATGCTCCCCACCATGGTATCATAGCCCAGTCTCTAGCACTCTTGCAGCATGTTCTAAATCAATTTACTTAAGAAGATGTTCTTTTTAAAGTTTTAAGATTTGCATTGGTTCCGACTGCCAGTCATGTGTGCAACCATGACAAACAAGTGTAAAACTGAAGCAAAAAGACAGATACACTAAACCTCCACATTAAAATATTGCACCAACTTCTTCCAGCAAGCACCATACAAAGAATTGCTTCTTTGGACTCAGTCTCCGGACTGAACAAGGTTCAATTCAACACTCAAGCACACACTTAATTTTAAGCACATGAGTAAACTCGTGGTAGGAGATATGTTTCCGACTTATGCAAAATTCAGGTTACGCAAGGCGTTCCGGAACCGTGCAAGAATTACTTTCATTATGCCACCCTTAGGATTGAAGAGTAGTGCAGCAGTTCTGAGAAGTGAAGACCACCAACGTCAGTTCACATCTAACAGATCATTCTGTATATTTATTTAAATGGATCCTTTACAAAATGGTCACATTTTCCAATCAAATAATTTATTTAAATTCCAACTGAAGTGACATTCTTTGTCACAGACAGCAGGCACAGGCACCATTTGACTGATCCCATTAGAAAGGCTTGCATTATAAAAGTCATCTTTGTTTAAAAAAATCCCAAACCTAACAATATAATTTGCATCCACGTGCAAGGTATACAAACGCTTTGCACTTCTGTTTGGCTTTGGAATGGCTGAAATGGTTGCTCTCCATCCAGATTTGTCTATTTTAAAAAGTCATTAAATTCTTGAATGAGTCATTAGCAAAACAATTCACACATTGTTAAACTGATTTCTCAAATGTGATCATAATTTCTCCTCGTCTGATGGATGCAAGTTCAAGATTTACAAAGGGCCACACTCTTAAACCAGGGCAGAATTCTAGTAAGTCAGGATATATGGAAGTGCTGGATTTGGCCCAAAGTGTATTTTTGGTCTCTCACAGCTGCTTGTTTTGACAGCTTCCAAAGCCTGTCGCCCACCTACCAAAGTCCACAATTCATCCACTGACATTTTCAAAGCAAACTGAAAATGAAATGTTTTCAAAAGAATTACTGTGGGATGCTTGTAACAGAAATCCAGAAAACAAATGCAATTCAACTTTAATATTTCTAACAGGAAAAGACAAAAAAAATCAAAGCCTGTACCGTCTCATTCAGAATTTTTTTTTCCTGTTCAAACTCCCACAAAAATCATCCTAATTCATAAAAGGATCTATCTACTCCATTTCACACATTCCCTTCAGAATCTGCTTCCACCTTCAGAAGATTTTTTATTTAACAAGCTATTAAAGACCTCTGTGTACAGAACAGTAACTGAAAAGCTCTTCTCCAGCAGCACATGGCAATAAATAAATAAATAAATAAATAAAATAAAATAACCCCCCAAAAAGTCACAGGCTGAGACTGAAACAGTTCACCTTTGTCTGGAGAGCAGGATCACCCCCTCCAGGTTGAGGAAACACGTTGAAAGTGCATGCTGCTGTGGCATGCACTATGTTTTTGCATTCATACTGCAGAGAAACCTGGCCCACAGATGGCCTGTTCTCAGCTCTGTCAGCCACAAACAGACCTTTGAACTTTCTATTTATATAACAGTTTAGTGAGTTTAAGCCTCTTCCTGTATAACTGGCAGTTTGCTGGTTTTGCTGTAATTAGGCTACTTGTGATACATAAAATAAAAAGTAAAAACAAGAGGCTCATTTCTCTGCAGCATGAAGTCTTCCCTTATCAGAACCACGCAGCTTCTGCTAGACTGTTACCTGCTGATTTTATTTCCTTTTGCAATTTTATATACCTGAATGTGCATTTTTCTTTCTTATAGAATATTACTTCTTCTTATATAGCTCCTTTTGAAGGACTTAAAAATAATAGCAACAATGACAATAAGTAAAACATAACCAATGTATCTCTTTGTTATTTGTAGTGTTGAAAGGCTGGTTCTGTATCCTGGGATTATTGGGCTGGGGTTTTGGTTTTTGTTTGCTAGCAGTTGATTAATAGCATCACCTTCTTCAGTAAGCAGGTTCAAATGTAGCCACATGGTCCCAGGACACTTCAAGATTTCATTTACTTGGTTACCACAGACAAGTGTGGAAAATGATTTAAAAGACGAAATTTGATTTTTAACAGCAAATGGTCTCCTTGGTGCACACAGCCAGTCAAGTTTTTCATTATCGCTCTCTCCCTTCCCTTCTCCTCTCATAGAATGGTGCATATTAAATGTAAACTCAGGCGAACATTATGGAATCTGAATGGACTTGAGCTGGGCCAGAGTTTAGATGCATACAAGGTGGGTGGGTGTGTGTAATGGGGGTGGTGGTTTTTGTTTTCTTATTCTCCTGTTTCTGCAATCTGGTGTGATAGCCTCTGGGGCACTTTTGACCTTCCACTGCACATTTCATTAACTCTGAATCACATTTAAAAACAAAATAGAAATAACCACAAGAACCCAACAACTAAATTCTTTATTAAATTACACAAAAATGCCTCATTACTGACTACTGTGAGGGCTCTAATAACTGGAGAGTGAAGGTCTGCAGTTTTTATCCAGGTAAATCTCCCACTGATTGGGCTGAGTGCCACAAGTGATTTTAAGAACATGTCCCCTGGCAGCACACTTTGCAGCTTTGACAGTTCTTGATATAGTAGCTGAGGAGAAGTTACTACAGAGAGATACCTCCCATGGAGGGAAAATAAAAATGCAAATAGCATTTTCTGGGATGCTTCAAAATATTCTGGAGTCATTTGCTGACAAAATGATTAGTGGTAGGCTCACACCCTTCACACCTCCATGAGTGCTGCCACATACATATGACCATTCAAACGACTGTCAATCTTCATAGTTCACTAGTTAATACTAATGCTCTGTCATATTTGTACTCTCCCTTTGTTTAAATACATAATTTACACACACACTCTTTGGACTTGATTTTGCCTTCCTTGTAGCCCAAAACTCCAGCTGAGATCAATGAAAGTTTTAGGCATGCAAGGAACGCACGACTGGATCTTTATTGCCCTTATAAATAATTATGAAATACTTTTTATGTGTTTATGGACACACACACACATTGTATTGTGTGCACATGCAAGAGAATTGTATGTAGGTATTTTGATAGGCCAAATCCAGCTCTTTACTCACACAATAGAACTACTTGCCTGAGTAAGACAAGTGGTAATATAAATGAAATTATGTTCACATATACAATACATATAATTACCCACATCTATATAGTGTTACATATATGTATACATGTGTGCTCACACACACACACACACATACACAATTATGGGCTAAATCCAGTTTGCCTTACTGCTGCAAGTGCATCTTTCTCTCTCACACACACACTATTTCATATACATGTACATAAATTACACACATATGGGCCAAATCCAGCCTGCCATACTCATGTACGTAATCCAACTGAGTGCATGTACATATCCATCCACAGAGTACACAGTATGTAATATAGAGAGTTTCCATAGCTGCAGAATGCTTAGAAATAAACACAGTCATAAAGTAGAACATGTGTTAGGGTCCATTGAGTTAAGAACATTAGATTTCTTTTAAAACAATAATTTTCACTACAAGTCAAGTGAATGACAACCATAGCAAAGGGGAAATATATTATTAATATTTTATTCAAAGACAGAGACACAAGACTTTCCTTCCTTGTGAGGGAAGGGAAGGGAGGAACATCACTAAATGTACATAAGACCATATTCAGAAAAAAATAAGTTATTAAACAAACATTAAAACTCAATATCTGCAGTGTACACAGTATTTGAACTACACCCACGTATTCAGTTGTAACAGCTTCTATTAAATTAATGATGTTACCCACACCATAAATTAGGCAAATTGTATGCAAATACTATTTGAATAGAAATACAGTCGTTATCAGTTGTCTGCAAAATAAATTAGTGTCGCAGAGTAAAGATAGTGTGCAGAGCATAATATTTAATTGAGCACTAATTTTATTGTGATTATTACTTTTTAAACAACAACAGCATGGTTATTAAACGATCTAATGCAGAAAGCGATGGTTTATGCAGAGCTTGTAAAACACAGCACAAGATCCTAAACGCCTGCTAACAGATTAATATTGATATAGCGTAATTTATGGTTCCAAGGATTTACCTGTAAATTGCTGTAAAATAAAACGTGACAGGTATTTGAGTTCTGATTATCTTGGGTTTTCAACTAGAGCAGCTACAATATGTTTGGCAAAATGATGGCTATTAGCTAAAGATATGCTCTTTTTCACAGGCATTGCTTAAAATATCAATAAAGTAAAGTGAAGCCTTGTGCAGAATATGCAGCGTGCATATACGTCTGTTTGGCATTCAGAGATGAAGGGTGCAAATACAGTATTTTATTCTCTTTCCTTGTTGGCGAACTGCACGCTAGCCTAACTACATGTAATCGTCCAGTAACCAATTTTGAATCCAATCAGACATGGTAAGAAAAAAGCAACTCATTTATTCTGAGTGAAGAGAAAAATAAATCATTAACTATGCCCTAACAAAGACCAAAAAAAATCATATTCTTATTAAGGGACCATGTGAAGCAACAAAAGTTAAATACTACACAAACAGCAACTTTTCTGCTACTGGTCACCCACCAAAAAATTCCTCCACACTGACTCTTTCGCAAGTTTACAGTATTTTAGAGAGATGCACCAACCTTCCCAAGGTGAGTGCCCATTTGCAAAGCAATGAAACCTAAAAGTTCTCCCCCCCAAAAAACTCAGACCTATTATAATATACCACCTGGGACTGATCTTTCCTCTTCTAAGACTAAGTTCAATAATCATGCTTTACAATGAATAGGACAGCAGCAAAAAACAAAACAAAAAAACTCCATACTTAAACTGTGCAATTCACTGAAACTACAGTGGCATTTCTCATAATGAGGGGGAATACTGTCACTGCCAGCAGTAAACCGTACATTAGATAAGCCACGATCTTGGGGTGTGTGGGGGGGGAGGCTGCATCTTTCATTCGCTGGGTTTCTGTTGTTTTAAACGCTGCAAGGCTTAGCCACCCATCTATCCAACTTAACCCATCGATCCAAGGAAATGCTAGGTGTCCCTGCCAGTCAAAGGCATGCAAAGCGGTTAATGAATAAAACCCAACAGGAGCAGGGGGATGCATGGCTCTCCTCCCTAACATCAATGCATGGCAACCCCTCCACCCGGTTTACATTGGACTCTTGCAACTTGGACCATCAACAGTATTATAAGCAAAACAAGGAAAGGAAAAAGTCCATGTACATCACAGCCACGCATCCCACTTCCCGATAGCAAGTCACAACCCAGCCACAATCCATAGGTGGTTTAAGCAAGTGAGCAAGGATTGGGGGGGAGGAGAGAGGGGGAGCTTTATCCTTCCAACAAAGGCTAAAATACAGAGAGGGGAGAGACGAATAGTGGGATTAAAAGAAAATCAAAACCTACCACTGCTGCTCTAAGTCCCAGTCCCTGAAAAAGTCGAATAGATCCATAACGATCTGATGGGGGAGACTCAGAACTGGTCCCCCCCGTGCCCTGCCCTCCCCAGCCTGGCTAGAAGTGGCCGGCCAGCATGGGCAGTAATTGCAGAGGGTGACTTGTCTTCCCCACCCCCCCACGCGCCCCCCCAGCGGCTCCCACTAAGCCAGGCTGGAGGCTTCTCGCACGGGGAAGAACGCGCCGCTCCTCGCTCCGGCCGCCGCCAGCAGCCTAGCTGGCTGGGAGAGGCAGGCACAGCACCAGCGGCAGCAGCATCACACATACACCACAAGGGGAGGAGCCTGGGCAGCCAGAAGCCACGACATGGAGCCAGCACGTTATCCTCGCTAGGATCTGGCAGAGGCTGACAACCACCGTCCTGACGGGCTCTGGGCTCCTCCTCTGCTTCCATCAGCTGTTGGAAGGAGAGGAGGCTGGTCGCTGAGGACAGGGGCTGGTGGCTCTTTGCAGGCTTTGTGGGCTGCAAGGCTCTGGTTGACACACACACACACACACACACACACACACACACACACACACACACACACACACACACACACACACACACCCCCTACCTCTCCAGGGGTGCAGATGGAAGTGGCTTGGAAAAGAGGGGCTGCAAAGAAGCAAGGAGACCATGCACGCAGCCCCACTCATTCCAGCATCCCCCTTCCACGGGCTGCAGCCTTCCATGTGCGCAGCCTAACGAGCTCACTACTTTAAGAGTGTCCTGGCTGGCCTTGGGTGGAAGAAAAATATACATGTTGCCTAGAATGTAATTGGTCATAATGGACTCCCCAGAGTAAGCAGAACTGGCAACGACTCTGCGAGGACAATAATGAGATGAGGTGTACCTGCGCTCAGGGCACTGCACAGGTGTTAGCTAGGACCCACTCTTAGCCCCAGACTCCCATGGAGCATCTGAGGCAGAAAGTTCACCCATTTCCCCATCCCTGTGGCTTTGTTCCAGCCAGGAGATACCCATGTATGAGCTCTGGTTCTGACAGGAGCCTTTCTTGCTCTCTCACTGTTGGAAGAGCAAGAGATGGATAGATTATAAAGTCCGAAGGGACCGCTGGGATAGTCTAGATTGACCTCCTGTGTACCACAAGCTGTAGGACTTCCCTGAGTTAGTTCCTGTTTGAACGAGCACCTGTCTTTGATAAAAACATCCAAATCTTGAAGAAAAAATAGGAAGTGGCATGCTAGATTGGAGCTTTCTCCACCGGTGAAAAGACCTGGAAGGGAGCCCTCTGTCTCCTGCAGACTTTCCTGTAGACCCCTTCCTATCATCCAAATGGACAGGGATAAAGAGACCATACTCAGACACGGGCATCCCCAGAATAACCCGCCCACTGCTCAAGGGCTGTGCCCATCACCATGGTACTAAACTGACTTCCAAGTAGTGACTCACATCTGTTGTGTGTTTCCTCTTCTCCATCTTTCTCCACCAGGGTTACTTTGCACGTGGGATTTTTTTTCTTTCAGTTTATGTGTGTGTGCACGGGTCTGTGAAGGCAATGCCCAAGAGGTGTGCATTCAGGCCCTGGTCCTCAGCAGAACAACTCACATGCTCAGAGTTTTTCACGTGCTTATGAGATTTGCTGAGCTATACCTTGGACTGAGTAGTGGTGAAGTTTGAAGTGATTCTCAGTTCCTGCAGAGGTGAATCCCAGAGACCTGAGCCAGGTCTTGAGGAAGCTCAGACTTCTGCTCTTCAGCTTTGCAGCAGACAGTTCAATCATATCAAAAGAGCAGAGCTGTCAATGCTGGTCCAGGTCCTGGAGTCAGAAGTAGGCCCAAGCTATTTACTGTGGGAGGCAGGGCCGGCAGGCAGGAGAAGGCTGAGACCTTGAGCTTGACCCAGGAGAATAGACCCAGCTTGTCCTGAAGGTCAATAAATGAAGACATTGGCAGATCAACAGAGAAAGCCGGTTCCGGATCTGGAATTTCCTTATTGCTACTGTTGCTACCTGGGCATCCAGAAATAGTGGGAGTTCCAGTGAAACCACTAAGTTGTGAACATGAGTACAAAAGACAAGCAGAGTCCCTCAACCAACCGAGCTGATCTCATCTCCCACTTGTACAAGGTGTCTTCATCAAACTGGGATTGAAACTCAAGCAGTTTGTCCTCATGCAAGTGCACTAATCACTGGCTACTCTGCAGTGTCCAGGTGCAATGAAACTAAGTCATAGAACTATCCCTTATGTTTCATTTATAGAACTCAAATGTTTTACCCAGATTATCTTTATCCCCACTGGGGAAACTGAGCAGTTGAACAAATTGTCCAAGGCATATTCAGTCAGTGGATGGCAGAGTGGGTAACTCAGTCTGAATCAGAGTCCTGTATCCTCCATCTGACCCCCAGCTATGCTGCTTGCTCATGGACTATACAATACAAATACCATTTTTTGATACACAGATCCTGAGAAAAGGTTCCAGGACTGCTAGGCTATCAATGAAAGTTAGAGCTGAGACTCCGAACCTTACCTACTGTTCTCTAAAAATTGTACATTTAGTTCAGCACTAAATTGCTAGTCCCTAAAAAGCTTCTACTTGAGCAAAAATGGTGTAGCTGACTTTAAATTACAGTTACACTCAGTAAAACCCATGGCCCTGTTTCCCTTTGCCACTGGCAGGGTTAGCAGGTACAGTATTTCCTTCTCATGTCTCATAGCTGACTGTTCCCTCCTTGCAAATAGGCACTGACATAGCATTACCAGCCCCAAGCTTACAAAAATCATGAGTCAAGCCTAAAAAAATCATGATAGATTGCATTAAAAATCATTGGGTTTTTTTAAAAATGACAAACTTGGGGTTCATTTTATTGTCTTCTGTTTTTTAACTTTTAGGGTGCACTCAGGGTTACATTTTGAAGTTTTCAACACAACCATAAAAGCCAGAAATTACTTGTTAAAAAAATGAAAGCTGTGATCCTCACCTAAATCACATGACTCCAGGAGCTGGGGCTTTAAGAAAACCATCAAACATCACAGCACTCATGATATTTGGCAATGGTGTTTAGACTACTCTGTTCAAATAGCAAGGTTCTAGCAAGTTTCAGCATCCTGCCTCTATATACCAAATAGAGGAAGGGACCTTTGGAACAGAATTACTAATGAATAGCTCTATGGTCATGACTGCAGGTTGAAAACACTTCCCAGTTATAACAGTACTTTCTGAGAAGAGCCTCTCTGAATCCTTTAGAAACTAACACAAAATAGTCTCTACAAAGGATATCAAGAGTGATTCCATCAAAGACTAGGAGAGGAAAATCCAGCGCTAGCACACCACCTTGTTACGCTCCGGAAGATCAATGCTAAAGTCAACCTTCTCTTAGAATTTTGCCTCTTGGAACTACAGCAATTGCAAACTCCATCACCTGTGCTAGGAGGTCAGTCCATGAACCAGGCTTTATGTTGTCAGGGTTCTAACCATTCACTTTTTATAGAAAAATATTTATTGTCAACTTGTCTTTGGGGGCCAATAGGGCTAAGCCCCACAAATAATGCCACAGTTGTCAGCCTCAGAGACACCGTGTGGTGCACCAGATGGTGTAGTTCCATCTGCCACCACTGGGGGTCCCCCTGGTTGGCGAGATGCTGCTTCAGCCCCTGAAGCAAACAGTATAGCTGGCTGCCACTGAGGAACTTCTGGCCCACAGCACATAGGTTGAGGGCAGTAAAGGCAAGAGCAGCACAGAGGAAACAGGCTTCTGGGGGGCTAGTTAAGTTCTGAAGCAAAGGGTAAAAGGATACTCCAAACATGCTTCCTGCAGCTTCTGGCCCCTGGACTCCCTGCAGCAACTGGGTTGCAGGCATCAGAGAAGTACAAAATAATGGATGGTCAGAGTATAACCAGCCCTCCCAGTACAGGGTATTGCTGCTAGGCCCCTCTACATGGCTAGCAGCGTGCTAAGTCTGTGTACCATGCACTGTGGGTACTCTGAACATCAGGCCCCCTTTGGCTCTCTGTAGGTTCGTATAAACCCTGGAACACTTCAAATAACCAAGGATTCCTTTACAGGGCTTGTCTATACTACAGACACTACAGCAACACAGCTACTATGCTGCAGCTGTGCCATTGTACTACAGACACTAATACAGCAACAGACGGGGCTTTTCCATAGCTGTAGTTATTAATCCAGCCCTTCGAAAGGCAGTAGCTAGAATTCTTCCACTGACCTAGCGGTGTCTATGCCAGGGCTTAGGTCAGCTTAACGACATCTGTCCGGGTTGTGAATTTGTCACACCCCTGAGCGATGAAGCTAGGTGACCTCAGTTTTAGGTGTAGACCAGAACTCAGACTGGCAGGAAGAAACAGAAAATATCCTGGGCTCAGGCACTTTAACCGTCACACTGGAAGATAAAGCAACAATTCCTAACCCAGCTCTCAAGGCAGTCCAGGGCAAAGGAAATAAGATGACAGAGTCTTTGCTGGGCTCACTCCACATTGTCCCTGCCTGCTGGCCCCATCCTGTATATCCTTCTCCTGTGGCAACTGCTGGCCCATTGCTAGCGACTGGTGTGTCTCTGTCAGCTCTCAGCCTTCCCTCTGCAGCCAACTATCAGGCTGCAGCCTCCAGCCTATTGCTCCTGCTTCAGCCAGGTCCCCTCTGATTTCAGGTGCAATCTCCTTTTCCTGATGTACACTCATAAAGCCTGCTACTGGCTGGATGTTGAACTGGAGGGGAAGAGCAGGTGCCCAGCAATGTTGTCAATTTTGGTTGGACATATTCCTGGAGGTTTCATCACATGACATAATCTTTAAAGATCGATCTTTAATTCCTGGAGACTCCAGGACAGTCCTGGAGGCTTGGCAACCCTAGCACCCAGAAATAAGCCAGCAGTTAGTTACAGGAGTATAGGACTCCTTGTACCACAGTCCATGAAGTGCCATAGATACATGACAATGTTTTTACCATACACTGTGATCTATTCTGATTTAGCCACCTACATAATCAAAAATTACATTAAAAGGCAATTCTCTCTGCAAATGTCTTTATTAATGTGTGTGACAGGGTTCACGCACTGCTGCAGCACCTCCTGCTGGCTGTCCTGGGGATTAACTTTGCTAGCCAGTGCACCCTTTTCTGGTGGTGTCTTGCCGCCGTCACTTCTGCTCCAGGACCTATGTCACTCCAACGATCATGGTGTCCTCTTCAGGACACCGCCCTCCGGCTGTTCTGCACTCTGTGATCCCCGCTTCCAAGGGACCGTATCAGAGTCCCCAGTCCAGCCACTTTCTCGGTGGTGAACGGAGATCTGGGCATGCCCACCACTCCAGGTCCCAGCCAGGGATCCTGTAGATGGCTGCCACTTGATGTGTCCCCTTCGACTCCTCAGTTCATTTCCCTGGGCCACTTTCCCCCGGTCCCAGCACCTTCTTTGCCCTTACCTCAGCCTTCCAGTCTTAGCAGCTAGTCAGTAGCTCACTCTAGCTTCCCCAGTCCCTGCTGGCAGCACTGCTCTAACCAGGGTGCTGGCACTCCTTTCTCCTGCTAGGAGCCTGGTTCTCCCTCCTCAAGCTCCAAGCAGCTCCTGAAGCTACTCTGCAGCCCTTCTTATATGGGCCTGCCTGGCCCTGATTGGCTGCTCCTCAGAGACCCTCTCTAACTAGCTGCCTCCTGCGCACTACCTCCCTAGAGCTCTATTAACCCCTTATGGGCCAGTGTGGGACAGACATCCCATCACAGTGTGTGTAGTGTGTAACTATTTAGTAGAGCTTGTAAAAACCAAAAGTATGTGCGGAAATTTTTTTTGACACAAATTCAAATACCAAAAAATTCTAGTTGAAAAATAAAAATATTTTGGATTTGTAAATGCTGCCATGGTGCTTCATGGGAGTTGCGGTTCAGTAAAGAGGGCCCCTGATAGCACTATATCTCCCATGATGTATCACATCTGTTCTCCAACAGAGGAGACCAGAATGCATCATGGGAGTCAGTGTCTCATGGGAGATGTATTTTGGCCACAGAATAACCGCAGCTTGTTGAGAAAAATGGGGACATGAAGCAACCAAGCAACAATACTCATGATGCACCACAGCAGCATTTCCAAATAAAAATATTTAGGTTTTTGAACATTTGCTATTTGGATTAAAAAAAACCATTTTTTTCTGCAGAAAGCAGACACATCACAAAAAAATTTCATTTAATCAAAAACCCAATTTTCCATCAAGTATGTTTTAACGGAGTGAGCAGCCCTATTGTGGAGCACATATTGAGGACATTTAGGAAAGTCCAAGTCACTGGCCATATTTCACTGTAAGACAGTGATTGATTTTTCCCCATTTTGAGTCTAATTTATACAGCACTAAACACTGTATATGTAAACCGAGAATTTAAGCCATTTTACATAAAGCATACAGATAATTTAATCTTAATGTATTCATGTAAATATTAACATAAATCTAACGTTAGCAGACATTTGCTCAGCCCTGCTGACTAAGAAAGCAGTGATTTACTTTGCTGCGTAAGTCATATGTAATCTTACACTGTGGTTCAGGAAAAAAATATACACAGCCAAGATGGGTTTGTAGTGTACAGCCCTATCCTGGATGCCTTCCATGCCTCGAACACCCACATGGTTGTCAATATGAGTTTTAGTGCACAAAACATGCTATCACTAGGTTACACAGACACTTTCTTTTTTTGCCATTTTTAATTGTAACTAATATACCCATGCTGCTTATAAGAAATCACAGTATGTCTTATTTAACTGAGCATAGCTGTTTCCTAGTTCTAGTTGATGCTCCGATTTTTATGAGACTAGAATCATTCAGTACAATATTCCCCCTGAAAACTTACTGGTAAAGTTTTTCTCATTGTGGCAACAGGGGACGTTCTCAGCATTAGTACTGTATTCTGTCGGATTCTCTAGGCTCTTTATGAAAATACAAACTCAACATTTTCTAAACACCAGACCTTACAATGGCAAGCTTTTAAATTCAGACAATCCCCGCCAGAGGTATACAAAAACAACTACAGGAAAACCACAGAATGGTCTAGATAAAGTCACAAAACCTATGTGGCTTTGCCAAAATAAGGTGAGGTCTGGATGGTCCTGTAACATTAATATTAGAGCCTGCCAAAACCAGAGCAGCGTGAAATGTGCAAATGTCCGTGTATTTAACAACCTGAATTTTTACAAAATGTCAAGGAAGCTGATTGAGTCACTATGCAAATTGGTAACGGGATATGGCGCCCTTCTTCTCCACATCACCAGAGTCCATCGCAGCTCCCTGAGGGCTTGTCTCTATTTCTGGCTAAGTCGGCACTGCTGTGATCATTGCAAAGGTTTTGCTTTAGCAAGTCTGGCGAAGACAAGCTAAGTTGATGGCAGAGCTCTCTTCCATCGACATCTGTATTCCAGCTCCCCGAGCGGCAGAAGACAAGTCAGCAGGAGAGTGTGTCCTGTCTACATAACATGGGGTAGGCACCGCTGTATGTCAGTCTAAGTTACATCGACTTCAGTTACGTACTTAGAGCACTAGCGTAGGCCAGCTCTGAGTCTGGATGGCACAAACTCAGAGAGCTGCAATGAACTGTATGAAGACTCCATCTACTCGTGTAGCCAAGCTCAAGTCAGGCACAGTTAAGAATTCAACACTTTGGCTGGATTTGAATGGGTGACATGGAGGAGAAAATTGTTTTGTGGGTTTTAAATGCATTGGTTAACTTCAGTATGTTTTAAAGAACAACATTTTATTTCAGGCCTGCATCCGATTGCCAACACTGGCCCAAAGCGAGCAGCTAAGCACTGATCCATGTGTTCTCACCCATTCCTTTGACCAAACCAATCACTTAGAGTTTTATCATGGTACAGACTCTCTTTCCAGCCTGGTGAATAGTGTATCATTTATGCAGCTGCAGTCCCTGCAGTAGCTTTTTACTGATTGCATGACCATATGTTACTTATGAGTGAAACCAAACCCAACACAGAATAGAAAATAAAAAAAAATATTGTGACATGTATGAAAAAAAACCCCACATCCAGGAAATAGAAATGTAAAGACTTCTTCCCTCACAAGGTTCCCACTTCCAACCATAAGTTATGTTGAAAAGACAGATGAGCTTTACTGAGTCTATGGCTATATATAAAGCTGCTGAAATGTTGCCTTGCCTTCAGATTTCGATGATGGCATTCACTAATGCATTTTGCAGAAACTTAAGACCCAATAGATCTTCCTTTCGAAAGGAAAACAGCAAGAATAATATATGGCATGTTTAAAAAAAAATCATCCTTTTTATGCCTGCCATTTCATCTTCGTGTTACTTCCCCTGCTTTAGTATTATTATATTCACACTTTTAGTCTCAACTGGGTGATTTCCCTATGCCACATATAAATATTCTTTCCCATCTTCTATTAATGCATCAGATTTCTAGGATTCACATTAGTGCATTACTGGAGAGGCAGAGCAATGTCATATTTGCTAAGAAACATCAAACAAGAGCATATTCTGTAGCCATTCTGGGTTAACTAACAAGAAGCAATGTAACTCAAGCAATGTGTCCTGTGAATGTGTATAATAACACACATGGATATCCAATACAGAAGGAAAGAAATCTGGTAAGAAGCACAGGCTATCCAAAGAGAGCGACAGGTGGTACCAGTAAGATATGACAGTTCAAAATAGTTAGTTTGAATTTTTACAAAATGTCAAGGAAACCAACTGAGTGGCTATGCAGATTGGTAATGGGATATGGCATCCTTTTCCTTCATGCCACCAGAGAGTCCATCACAGCTCCCTGAGGGCTCGTCTATACTCCTGGCTAAATTGTAAATTGCAAGAGGTCTCCCAGGATTCCAATATGTTCCAGCAGGGGGCTTTCCTCCAGGGGGAAGATAACAAATATTTTGTAAATTTGTTACAGACTGGATACAATTCTTGTCCAATGTCATACAAAATATGTTACAATGTACAGTATCAAATATATTTAAAGCATCTGTCCAAATGTCCATTATTAGTCAAACATACTATATTGTACGAGTATTTTCAAGTAGCCTTTTCTGGACCAATTCAGGAGGAGACAGAAAGCAGTTCTGATAGGAGAAGATATTCAGAGCCAACTACAGAAGGGGGGAGAGAAGCTGCTTCACTAAGTCCATCTAAAATGCTAGAAAACGAGGTAAAGCAGCAGGCACATATCCTATATGAAAAGAGTTTCAGAGTTAGTGTATTCAAGCTGGTCATTCAAACAGCTTGGAAGGTTCCTATAGAAAACAATATCAGACTTTTGCAATAATTTCTTGTCATTCGAAAGATAAATATCTGGCATATTTATTTCATAAAATGCGACCCAGTCGCTCGAATGAGCATTATCCAGGCTTTTTCCTGGCAATGAGCAGAAGTGACCACATCTTGCTTTTCTGGGAAACCTGCCAGGTGCGCTTTGAAAGGATTGAAGTGCTGCTGGCAATGTCTAGAGCAATGGCTCTCAAACTTTTTTTTTGCTGGTGATCCCTTTCACATAGCAAGACTCTGAGTGTGACCCTCCCCCTTATAAATTAAAAACACTTTTTATATATTTGACACCATTATAAATGCTGGAGGCAAAGTGGGGTTTGGGGTGATGGCTGAGAGCTCATGACTCCTCATGTAATAACCTCACGACTCCCCGAGGGGTCCCGACCCACAGTTTGAGAACCCCTGGTCTAGAGGGTTCAATTCCATGCACTAACGGGAGGTCTGTTAAAAAGATCAAGGCCTTCATCCTAGATGAAGATGGCCTGGAAAGGGTAATAACAAAAACCAGTGTGTAGGGGGGGAATGGAAATGGCTATTAAGCTCTTTCGGGATTGTCTCTTACTACGTATTTTTGTAGTGCTCAGCACAAATGGCCCCTAGAGTAAAATTTTCAAAAGTGCCTCAGTGATTTAGGCTCCTAATCTCATTTTCAAAAGTGACTTGGAGTCAAAACCTGGCCTCAGTGACATAACTCCCATTGACATCACTGGGGCCAAAATTTCACCTTAGAGCCTAATTGTCACTGAAAGTCAACGAGACTTAGACTCTTAAGAGCCTATAACAGGGGTTCTCAAACTGGGGGTCAGGACCCCTCAGGGGATCACAAGGTTATTACATGGGGGGTCACGAGCTGTCAGCCTCCACCCCAAACCCTGCTTTGTCTCCAGCATTTATAATGGTGTTAAATATACAAAAAAGTGTTTTTAATTTATAAAGGGGGTCTCACTCAGAAAGTGAGTGAAAGGGGTCACCAGTGCAAAAGTTTGAGAACCACTGGTCTAAATAACTTTTGAAAACTGGCTATAAGTACTTTTGAAAATTTTACCCTCAGTTTTGGTTGGGACTTCGGCTGTTACTATAATGCAAATAATAAATAAGACAAATTGGTCATCTGAGTATGAAAGTGCTTACGAAATTACAAAAACATAACTACTGTCTGCTTAACGGCCTCCAAAAGCTTTCAGTGGACTGAACACAATGATAAACAAAATGTATAACTCCAATGATGGCCTGTTTTCTTTGACACTATACCCAGGACTTACAATATTTGGGATGGTTTCTATACTTGGTAAACTTAAAGAGTAATATCGCTGATGCTAGGGGAGGAAATAGAGCACTTTCCATCCAAGTTCAGATAGTAAATTATTTGTAAAGACAGGGTGATTTGAGTTAATTTTTAGTGTTTGAGAGAACCTGAGAGAAATAGCCCTGACTAGTCAAGAAGTGTGGGAAAATGCCATAGAAATTCATCTCTACAGTCCTGGAATAACCTACTATTTTATTACAAGGCATTTCCTAAACAGGAACTGAATGTAGTGCCAAGTGATGTTATACCATTTTATGTCACCAACAAATGTCCACTGAAAACTAAGCTGTGACTACACAAAATTCTGAAATGAGACCTAATATTGACTCCGTAATAATTAATATTGACTGAGGGGCTACTATGACTTACATGTTGAGCTGATATTTAAATGAATTTCATTTGTAAAAATGCCCTTTAGGATGCCTACTATCATGCAAGCAAACTAGTTCTATAAAAGCCAGTGACAATCATTCTTGTGCTAATGTTAACACGCATTTTTCTCTTACATACTGCAAATTATTAACTGTGTCATCCCAAAGAAAGCACTGCTGATGACAAAGGGAGACTATCACTTTGAGTGAAATAGCCATGCTTGGCAAGGAATTGAAAAGCAGAAGAATATTTATGCAAATATAGTGAGACAATTATAGCTGATCTCCATTTTATAGAAGACTAATGTCAAAGAGGAAACATAAAAAATGTATCTGGACTTAAAATAACTGAATGATGAAAAAAGACAGTACAGTAACCTACATTGCTGGATAACTTAACCTCTGATAAACCTTTTACTGTTAGAGATAGAAACATTGCTTTAGACAAAAGATGGGCAGAACCATGTCATGCTTATTGCATAAACAAATGCAAAACAGAATTAAGGAACTACTTGACAAAAGAGTAGATCTAACTGATCATGATCCATGCTGTTGATAGTTCATAATGTTTTGATTTTTGAAGCCAAGAATCAACTGCCAAGGCTGTCCACATTTCTTTTGAATGAAGTCTAAACTGTACATTTACAGATACCAGACTATTTCTCTTTTATTTTAAAACCAACCCTAAGAACATCATTTCACCACTAAGCATCAAGCTACAAAAGAAAAAAGTCACCGTGTCAATGGCTAAGCTTGTAAATTAGTTTTGGGCACTTGCTAGACACTAAGAAAAAGGAGACCAGTCAACAACATAACAGCCAACTACAGCCTAAGGATATTGAAAATATAGAACAATATCTATCACTCCAGGAACAACCTCAAGACTGGATGGCAGAACAGTTGTTAAAAAGCCAACTGCAGATCAATATAATCAGGAGACTGATTGCTCAACTTTGGGAAAATTAGTCTCCCGCGTGTAGTAAGATTCCTTTTTGGAATACAGTGACAAATGCCTACTGATCTCCATAAAAGTGTCCAAGGCTGATCTGCATAAAGTTGTCCAAGGTTCATTCAACAACCATTAAAAAGAGGCCAAGATTTTCAAAAGTCAGTGCCAAAAATTAGGTTCATTACTCGATATTTAGGAACGTAAAGTTTCCATCAGTGTTTTTGAGAATCAGACCATTTAGTTAGGTGCTGTGACAGACCCAGGCCAGTGGGGTACAGGAGTCTGGTAGAGGGCAAATACACTAGTCACTGGCTGAGTAGTTTTCTGTTCTGAGTGACCAGAGAAGGGGCTGCACTAGAGTAATCAGGAACCTGCTAGAACCAATTAAGGCAGACAGGCTGATTAGAACACCTGCAGCCAATCAAGGCAGGCTAATCAGGGCACCTGGGTTTAAAAAGGAGCTCACTCCAGTCAGGCAGGGGGGAGCCAGAGGAGAGGAAGTGCATGTGAGGAGCTGGGAGCAAGAGGCACAAGGAGCTGAGAGTGAGAGAGTATGCTGCTGAAGGACTAAGGAGTACAAGCATTATCAGACACCAGGAGGAAGGTCTTGTGGTGAGGATAAAGAAGGTGTTTGGAGGAGGCCATGGGGAAGTAGCTCAGGGACTTGTAGCTGTCATGCAGCTGCTACAGGAGGTACTATAGGCCCTGGGCTGGAACCTGGAGTAGAGGGTGGGCCCGGGTTCCCCCCAAACCTCCCAACTCCTGATCAGACACAGGAGGAGTTGACCCAGACTGTGGGGAAGATCACTGAGGTGAGCAAATCTGCCAATAGGTGCAGGACCCACCAAGGTAGAGGAGGAACTTTGTCACAGTGCTTAAATATGAATTGAGGAATACAATTTAGGCATCATGTTTTAAAAAAACTTGGCCTGACTCCATTGGCTCGGTAGTCAATAAAACACAGACATTGTCACTATAACATGAACGTCTGCATTGGCTGTAAAATGCTCCACAGCCCTTCAATTTGAACTTTAAGAAAACAAAAAGTTGACTCAAATTAGAAAGTGCTTTAACCAGGTTTGTTGCCAGCATTTGCTGGTCGAAAAGTATCACAAATTTACCCCCCAGAAGGTAGTTATTTTTCAGAAAATAACTATTAATATGATCATACACTGATCAAATAGAATCCTCATTTTGTAACATGGATTGCCAGTTCTAGCAGTTGTTTGTTCATTGCTCTGTATTAAAAAGAAATCCTATTTTAATGCATAGGGTTCATGACAATACAGTTCAATTTATCTAGACCAAAAATTTTATAGGATATGTTTTTTAAGTTAGTTTTTCTCCCATGTACTCTGATTTGGTCATAATAATTAAGTGATATTTATATTTCTTAAGGAAACAAGTTAGAGTTACCAACTCTTTATACTATTTTTTGTTAAGATTTCAACATGATTTTTTAGAAATAGGAAATATATCAGTCCAACAAATCCTGTCATTACTCATATACCAAAAATGATTATTCATTACTCAAGAAACATTAAAAGTAAAGTCTTGCTAAAATATTGGTCATAATATATGGGGGCATATAATTTATCTGAATCAAATGAAATACATTTTCCTTCACAAGACGATGAAAGCGTGTCTCATTACTGTGTTATTTCTACTTGAGGTTTCCACCATTAGTTAGTTTAATGACTCTTTGAACATTTTAATTGAGAAGATGACGATGACTGAATAATATTATCGTTGTCTGATCCCTAGGTAAGTTGTTCATTTAAGACAAATGAATGATTTTAGGCTTAGGAGCGATGGAAACATGCAATCAGCTGTATTAAATCCCAGTGTGCATGTATAAGGCAAAGCCCCCGATAACAAAGGGCTGTGGATGGATAAGGAGCAGTAGTGAGAATTGGGATGAGTGGAGTAGGGGTGTCCAGGGCTTCGTATAAGAAAGCACAATGTATAAGGGCCCTGCCCTCCCACTGTGTTCACAGTTGGATCTCAGGACAGTAGTTCAGCAAAATGGTTTTCCATATAAAGTCTGTTCAGGTCAGTGGAAAGACTCCTCCAGTGTGCTTTTGGTGCAAGGCCTGTAGGAATAGGTTCATACTGCTAGGAGAAGACACAGGGATGCTCTTTCTGAATCTTTATTTATGAGAAAACTACAAATTAATACGGCAGTGATCTGTCTTGCAATGGGTTTTAGGCCTCCACTCTTTCCATAACCCATGTTCCTGTAAAATACATGAACTTAAAACATTTATTGGCATCTATTTACGTCTAGAATCTTTACTGAGCATAGAGAGCCAAAGTGCCAACTGGTTTTAACCAGCATAACTCCCCGGACTTCAATGGAGCTACATCGGCTTATAGATGCCTTTATCAGCTATTTCATTACATCTTGTATCCGCATCAATTGTAACATGATGTCAAAGTATTGACAGTTATAAAGTTTTGCACTGAGCCGCTTACTAGTTAATCCTCATAGCTACCCTCTCAAAAAGTTGGGCATCTTTATTCCCACAGAGTGAGAAGCTGAAGCCTACAACTTGCCCTTTTGATTCAGATCTCCCATCTTCCAGTCCAACGCTCCAACTGCTAGACTAATTCTCATCTGTCTCCTTTTATTAGCTACCAATTTCATATTTATCTTTTGCATACATACAACAAAACACAAAATAGGTTTATCTGAGGATGTGTAATGAATATAAAACTTGCATGTATTTGATTGTATCCTGCTCCTGTACTCTTTGTGTCTCACTTGTCTACTTATACTGGAAACTGTTTGAGGGAGGAACCATGGCTCTGATCCTCAAAGTATTTAGGTGCCTAACTCCCATTGATTTCAGTGGAAGTTAGGTAGCAAACAACCTATGGGAACCTGGGCCTGTGTCTTTTATATGAATCTGCATTGCCTATCATAATGAGCCTGATATGGTTCTCTGGACACTACGAATATTAAACAATATTAACAATTTAATCTGTAGCAGATTAAGTTACACCGTTTCATATTCTGTATGTAACTTCTAATGAACTCTTACAGACAACCTCCACCTTAGGGCCAAAATTTGCTGGACTTCTGCCATGATTAATCCCACTGAAGTCAAATGGAACTAATTGCCTAGCTAAGACCAGCAAGAATTTGTGCATACTGACGCATTGTTTCCACCATGTAATCCTCATTTATGAAAAAAGGTGAAAGAGAAATGTCCTTAAGTTTAAAGATACCGTTTCCATTAGGCAGAAATGAAAAGCACTGAATCTTTGAATGCTTTTCATAATATGATTTTATTAGACACATCCACGTCAGGAAAGCCTAAGTCTTCGAAAGAAAAAATTTTTAAAACCTGGGAGGATCCATTCAGAAGTATCTTACATTTCACATAAAGAAAATGAAGGGTTTGATAAAAGCTCTTCCTGAGTGAGATAATTTACATTATTTTCACTTTGTTTCTGATTGTTTGAAATAAAAATATATAGCTCTTCGCCTTCCTTTCTGCCTTATCTACCTTGATTTGAACCAGTCTATGAAAATCCTGCACAGGCAAGATTAAAACACAGAGATGGAAACCGGAATGTTCCTCATTATGGCAAGGATTGCTCATAGTATCCTACACAACACAATTTATTAGTAGCTAATAGAATTGTAATGTTTCTCATTCTGCATTTTTACAGCTGCATCAAAATATTAGAGTGTGAATTGCAATTACACTCACACAGTGCTCTTAGCATAATTCCCCTTGTATTAATACTTAGCAAAGCAAGTTATTGGTATAATATTACTCTTGGTACTGGTTGTCATAAAAGGATAAAGCCTCCAAGTAGTAATAAAGTAAATTTTACTGAAGAGAGCAGCCATACAAAAAGCATTGTTATTGGAGTTTTTCAATTCAGTGGGGGGAAGAGGGGAAGAAAGAGGCTTTTGACCCTTGAAATTATAGTTTGCAGGATACTACACCAATTCACTTAATCTCTCCAAACAGGTAATTTACTTGCTTTTTGAAAAGCACCCATGTGCAAGGAAATGCTAGTGCACTGTGGAAATGAATCCAAGATTGATTGCTCGACTCTAGTCTTTCTTAATACCACGGGGCCAAGCTCTATTTTACATGTGCCCCAAGTCTTTCAAGATTTCAGGAAAAAGAGAAGGTCAATTATTTATTTTGGATAACTTTAATTTCTCATATCGCTTTGCCTCAGTTTAATGGAACAATTTTTGGGCTGAAGAAAATTGTATTAAGCAGAAGAGCTAAGCTAACACTCACAGACAGCAAGGGGCTGTCATAAACAGATAGCTAAGGGTTAATGTCTCTTACACCTGGAAAGAAGTAATTTGAAACACCTGACCAGAGGACCAATCAGGAAACAAGACTTTTTCAAATGTGGGTGGAGGGTTTTTTGTGTGTGAGTTTTTTGTTCTTGGGTCTTCTGCCTGTATGCTCTCTCGGCTATGAGAAGTGATTTCTGTTTCCTGCTTTCTAATCTTCTGTTTCCCAGTTGTAAGTACCAAAGATCAGATAGGGATTTATGTGTTCTTTTGTATTTACATGAATATAGTTGCTGGAGGGCTTTGAATTGTATTCTTTCTGAATAAGGCTGTTTATTCAATATTCTTTTAAGCAAATGACCCTGTATTTGTCACCTTAATACAGAGAGACCATTTTTATGTATTTTTCTTTCTTTTTATATAAAGCTTTCTTTTAAGACCTGTTGGAATTTTTCTTTAGTGGGGAACTCCAGGGAATTGAGTCTGCAGCTCACCAGGGAATTGGTGGGAGGAAGAAGTCAGGGGGAAATCTGTGTGTGTTAGATTTACTAGCCTGACTTTGCATTCCCTCTGGGTGAAGAGGGAAGTGCTTGTGTTTCCAGGACTGGAATTAGAGAGGGTGGACTCCCTCTGTTTAGATTCACAGAGTTTGCTTCTGTGTATCTCTCCAGGAACACCTGGAGGGGGGAAGGGAAAAGGTTTATTTCCCTTTGTTGTGAGACTCAAGTGATTTGGGTCTTGGGGTCCCCAGGGAAGGTTTTTGGGGGGACCAGAGTGCCCCAAAACACTCTAATTTTTTGGGTGGTGGCAGCTTTACCAGGTTCAAGCTGGTAACTAAGCTTGGAGGTTTTCTTGCTAACCCCCATATTTTGGACGCTAAGGTCCAAATCTGGGACTAGGTTATGATAGGGGCATATTAACTGTAATGAACAAAGTAAAACTCACTGTTTGTATGTAAGGCCTGCTATCCTCCATCACAAACTGGTCTCAACCTCTGCAGCAATGTGCCTAATTTCTGTAGTGTACTAGGCAACTGATCAGAAAATCTCTGGCAGCCTCAGGCCAATTAAGAATATAGTAATTTATTGAATGAAATATGAAAGTGAATCAACAGTTGCATGATCTCCTTGTGTTATTTATGGTGATACTGTATGTAGTTTATTGCACTTGGTCCCTCAATTCTCAGCAGGCCATGGATTTTTGTATTTTTAGTGCAGAACTGCACTATTCAATATATCATGGAGGAAGCTGTGTAAGGGACAACAGGAGCTTTTTGCATCTGGAACACATCAGGTCAAAACTCGGCTAAGTCTATGAGTTGGATAGTTCTGCTAGTTAGCAGCAGCGAAATTGCTAAATGTTGAGATTGAAATAGCCATCATTAGATTTCAGAGTTTGAATGATGCAGTTCACACTAGAGCTGGTAGGGAATTTTTCAACAAAAGTTTTTCACTGTAGAATGCAGATTCATCAAAACTGACACTTTTTGTGGGAGCATCTTAGTTTTGAGGCAAGTTTTTCTGGGAAGGTTTCTGAGGTCCAGGATGGAATTTCTAGTCAAAACAAGAGAGAAAACAAACCATCCCTGAATAGCCAAATAGCCTGCTGGTTAAGACACTCACCTGGGATGTGGGAGAACTAGGGATTTGAACCTGGGTTTTTCTTTTGCCAGATGAGACACTATCTATCAGGCTATTGGCTATTTTGGGGTAGGTAGCTTTTACTCTCTACTGTAGAGATGTTCCACTTCGGTTATCTAATTAACTATTCATTAGGCCAGAGAGAGACTCAAATTTTTTTTGCAGGACTGAAATGCTCTTTCCTGCTCAACTCTAGTTTACAACTCTTAGATAATGAGTGAAATCCTGACCTCACTGAAATCGGTGGGAATTTTGCTGTTGTCTTCAATGGGACCATGATTTCACACACTGTTGCAGGCTGGCTTTTGGCTCAAGAACACAGCTGAACACTAGTTTACTCTGCTCACATTTGTAGTAAATTCTACAGCCATCAGGCTGGTGGTGCTGCCAGCAGCATTAAATGACTTTGGGTTGGGATATGGACTTTTTCTCCTCTTCCATCCCAAACACATACTGATGCACTGGATGGCACCTAGACTGTTGAGCTGAGGGTAGACAATCTGGGATGACTGGCTGAGTGACCTCCATCCACTGCATCTCCTAGGTCCATTCTCCTACCATCTACTAAGACTTGGAGCACATGTAAAATAGAGTTTGGCACCGTGATGTTAAGAGAGACTAGAGTCGAGCAATCAATCTTGGATTCATCCCCACAGTGCACTAGCATTTCCTTGCACATGGGTGCTTTTCAAAAAGCAAGTAAATTCCCTGCTTTCCTAAGGGGTAAGGTCACATGCAAATGGAAAAGACTTTGCCTTTCAGCCCAAGGATATATACCCTGCCATCTATACTATCAGAGAGAGGCATAGAGGTTAAGTTACTAATCTCCTCTCTGGTTAAGTTAAACTGAAGAGAGACAAAAAAAATCAGGGATAGGTGGAGATCAAACTATTTTGTTAATGTTACAAACCAGAAACGTAAAAATCATCCCAATGCAGCAATCTCTGCTCACAAGAGGCCTGACACTAGAAGGGATTCCAGCAAGGTGGGGATGTTTGAACAGCGAGAGCCTGAGAGCCCCTCTTGTACCTGGCAAGAAATAACATGGGCTTCATTGCACACTTGCAATGTTTATCCCAAAAGATGGGGTTAGATTATCTTGAAAACTCTCCAGACAACATTAGCACAAGAGAATTAACTTCTTGGTAAACATGAGGATTAATGCAGCCCAGTCAATTTGCATCAGGGGTGAATCGTGGCCATTGACTAAAAGCAAAGACAAACGTTAAAAGTTCAACTTTCTTCTACTAATAATAAAATGAAGTGTATTTTAAAATGGAGGTTTTCAAGCAAACTCTCTTTGTTCATTTCTGAATGGACTGGGTGTTAACAGGAACACAATTTACAGACAATGAGCAACTGTTGCCTTGAAACTTGCATCCCCATTTACGCCAGTGCGAAGTGTGTATAAAACTCTTCCACATTAAAACTCACTTTACACTCCGGTGCAAATGACTGTACAAGGTGCTAGACAACAGTGAATCAAGACCCAAAACTCCAACTCAGACCAACCCAAAATCAGGGGTCAATAAAATAATGTTTTTATCATTGTTATAAGTTACATTTATGGCTGCAATTGCTGTCAGAATGTTTTTAGCGGTGGTAGACTTCCTGCATGATACATTACAGATGACGGATCCTGTGATCTGCATGGTTTTAACATGGGCTTCTATATCACATCCTGTAGAAGAATGCCATATGTAGTGCCTGGGATTCACTGTATCATTCACAAACTGCCAAGCAATTATTTCAAATTTGGTGACAATATATACCTCCAGACCAGTGGTACCACTATGGGCACCCTCATGGCCCCACAATATGCCAACATTTTTATGGAACAACGCTTCCTCAGCTCTTGACCACTCAAGCCCCTTCTCTAACTACGCTACATTGATGACGTCTTCATCATCTGGACCTATGGGAAGGAAAATCTGGAAGAATTCCACCATGATTTCAACAGCTTCCACCCCATCATCAACCTCAGCCTGGACCAATCTACATGGAAGGTCCACTTCCTAGACAACACAGTACAAATAAGTGACCGTCACGTTAACGCCACCCTATACTGAAAACCCACCGGCTGCTATGCCTACTTTCATACCGCCAACTTCCATCCCAGACACAACACATGATCCATTATCTACAGCCAAGCACTGAGGTACAACGGCATTCACTCCAACCCCTCAGACAGAGACCAACACCTACAAGATTTTCACCAAGCATTCTCAAAACTACAATACCCGTATGAGGAAATAAGGAAACAAATCAACAGGGCCAGATGTGTACCCAGAAGCCTCCTGCTGCAAGACGAGCCCAAGAAAGAAACCAACAGAACTCCACTGGCCATCACCTACAGTCCTCATCTTAAACCTCTCCAACGCATCATCAGTGATCTACAACCCATCCTGGACAATGATCCCTTGTTTTCACAGACCTTGGGAGGCAGGCCAGTCCTCGCCCAGACAACCCGCCAACCTTAAGCATATTCTCACCAGCAACCATGTACCACACCATAGCAACTCTAACTCAGGAACCAATCCATGCAACAAACCTCGATGCCAACTCTGTCCACATATATCTACACCAGCAACACCATCACAGGACCTAACTGGATGAGCTACAACATCACCGGTTCATTCACCTGCACGTCCACGAATGTTATACATGGCATCATGTGCCAACAATGCCCCTCTGCTCTGTACATCGGCCAAACTGGACAATCCCTATGTAAAAGGATAAATGGACACAAGTCAGATATTAGGAATGGCAATATACAAAAACCTGTAGGAGAACACTTCAACCTTCCTGGCCACACAATAGCAGACTTTAAGGTAGCCATGCTACAGCAAAAAAACTTCAGGACTAGATTTCAAAGAGAAACTGCTGAGCTTCAGTTCATTTGCAAATTTGACACCATCAGATCAGGATTAAACAAAGACTATGAATGACTAGCCAACTACAAAAGCAGTTTTTCCTCCCTTGGTGTTTACACCTCAACTGCTAGAACAGGGCCTCATCCTCCCTGATTGAACTAACCTCGTTATCTCCAAACTGATTCTGGCCCACATATTTATACCTGCCTCTGGAAATTTCCACCACATGTGTCTGATGAAGTGGGTATTCACCCATGAAAGCTTCTGCTCCAATACATCTGTTAGTCTATAAGGTGCCACAGGACTCTTCATTGCTTTTTACAGATCCAGACTAACATGACTACACCTCTGATATTTGACAAGATAATCTTGTCATTGCAACTTGTCACACACTTTTTTTTCCAGTTACACTTTATCTCCTTGAAGTTTTCTCTCTCCTGTCAGAGCTCCGAGTTACTAGCATGGTGGCAAAGCTTTCAAAAGTAATGAAAAGGGCTGTTAATAGCCAGCAGCCAGACCTGCCACTACACAACAACCACTGATGTTGCAGGTTCCACGCTCCCAAACTTGCCCTGGGTTCAGGTTATCCTGGTGTCTAACAGGATATCTATTGTTGCTGTTGTGGTCAATGAAACAGTAGTTATTGAGCAACAACATGGCCATGGCATTACTGCTGCTGAAGAATACAATGGGGATACTCTTGTATTCTCGCCTATATAAAGTAAACTGGTAAAAGACCAAGAGTCTGATGCAAAGCTCATTTAAATATCTGTGGAAGTTTTCCCATGGACATCAACAGGCTTTGGCTCACGACTTTAAGACCTTTGTAGTGATACATTTACTACATTAAAGACATTTTGGACAGATTCACCAAGGGCTGTAAGCAAATATACCCATCTAATTCTGGCGAACGAAACCCTCTAATTTCTTACAACTGATTTTGGATTGTCACATAGTCACTCAGGTTCAGGAGGGTAGACACCTGGCAAAGGAGTCTGGCCCTTGGCCTAAGTGCCCTAGCTGATCTGGCTACCAACTGGGAGGCACTATAATTTTGAATCACCTTTTATTCCTCAGTGTTTTTCTAACAGGGAAACTGAGAGAAGGAATGTGATCAAAGAATAATTAAAAATTAGTGACTGGCACTGGGAGGCAGGACAACTGGGTTGTATTCCCAGCGCCAAACAGACTCCTTGGATGAACCTGAGCTAGTCACTTAACTTCTCCATATCTTAGTTTCCGCATCTGTAAAATGGAGGCTATCATAATTAGCTAACATCTAGGAATTGTGTGAGACTTAGTCATTTTCCCTTCATTGCCAATGAGTCCTCAAAGGATCATCATTATCTCCTGTGTCTCCACTTATGGGTGAAGACATCTAACAAAAACACAGACATACATGTAGCCGATATTCTCTTAGCCTGTGCATGGGAGGAGAGCAAACATAGTAACTCAAATGCCGGACATAAGCGTTAATGTCTCTCCATATCTCTTGAATCTCTCTCATTTCAAGGGTTAGCACTCAATGTGCTCCCAATGTTACAGATTTGGTCTCCCCGCTCTCTTTTATTGTTGAAAAGTGTAAAGAAGTATCATTAAATTGGAGCTACAGAAAATTTTAAACACTACAGGAATAAACCATTTTAAGCTTCCTGCATGAGTAATTTTGTGTCCCTCATTTTAGCTCTGTCACACATAGTGTCCTATATCTGGGCCCTGGGCGGTTAAGAGTTATGTCTCTCTCTGTGCAACAACTAAGGGGATCCCCTCATGAGCTTACTGCTGCTGACTAGCTGGCAAATACAAAGCAACACATACGTGCATGCTACTGCTGACCTATTTGCCCATTCATCATATTACTTTGCAATGAACCCTATATCCTTTGTAGGTAGGACTGTACCTGTAAAGGAAAGGTGTCTTAAAGAGAAATGTTTCATAACTTATTCTCCTGCAAAGGAATAGAAACCAGGCCCTTGGGGAGTTAATGTGGTTATCACACCAGCATATATTTTGTTTATGGCATTTTTTTTTATATAAAACTTCTGGAGTAATGGTAATAATTTTCAGATCCTTCGGCTTGTAAGGCCAGGGGCCTTTATACCATGTATCAAACTCTAAAAGCATCAGAGGGAGAGGAAAATAACTAGTTTTTTATACAATGTCTAAAAATGATCTTCAATAAAACTTTTTCATGCCTAGTATTGCATTTTTAGAGTTAATTACCTCACATTTTCTCAGGGATAGAAACCAAGGTCGTGAACCTCTCACAGTGGGGCTTCTCAGTTCTCTACTGCGGGGTAAAGGACCCTTTCCCAGATTAGGCTGTGAAATATCAAATTAATCCTGTCATTAAGACACAATTCATTAATCTCATCCTTTACTTTGGACCAACATCATTTTGAAGGGAAGTTCCACATGTGGTGGAAAGAGTTAAATAGCAGCTGAGAAAGAGATGCCGAGAGGTTTGAAATGTTAGTTGGCATTCCAGCTGAGATGGGTCAGTGGGCAGAGTGCAGGTGAACAGTTTAGAGGTATATATAGCACTGGAATGGGTTACCTAGGGAGGTGGTGGAATCTCCTTCCTTAGAGGTTTTTAAGGTCAGGCTTGATAAAGCCCTGACTGGGATGATGTAGTTGGGGATTGGTCCTGCTTTGAGCAGGGCGTTGGACTAGATGACCTAAGATCCCTTCCAACCCTGATATTCTATGATTCTATGATATGACAAAGCCATTTAGCACAGGATAACCCCACATGTTACCATATATACTGCCATCACATACATATGTGTAATCACTGCCATACAGCAGTACGTATTTTTAGGCAAGAACAAGGTAAAGAAAGGGTGGTAGTCCCATCAGAGGCTTCTCAACAGAATTTGTTTCTTCCTGAGTTAGTGCCCTTCAAGTGCCTAAAATCAGCCTACTACCGTTTGCCAAATGTGAATCAGCTTATTAGGTTGCTTTATTTCTAAATATAGACATCCAAAAACAAAAACAACAACAACAACAAAAAACCTCACAAAAAAATCTCCTCATGCTTTTTTTTTTTAACTGGAATGATTCTTTCATGGTGCAGAAAGTATCACTCTCGGCCCAAGTCCTGTTCTCAGTAACATCAATGGCAAAATTCCCATTAACTTCAATAGTCCTGTATAGTTAGTTCTATGTTAAACTAGTGAAGAAGCCCTTATGTACTGCTATTCTCAGCAACGCTAAGTCTAAAATTGTGGTTTGTACAGCCAAAAAACAGGACTTGATTAGACTGATCCAGTACTGGAAAGAGTATACAAGAGCACCCAAAGATTAACTGACTTGTGGATAAGTAGATAGCATTTTCAAAATAAAACGTTGGGCCTTTATTATAGGGGTCATGAAATACTAATACAAAATACAAAAGCATCTTTTATAAAAAGATCTATGTTGGTTTTACTACAACCAGTACTTGCATATTTCTTGTAGTGGATGACAATTTCCAGACATTTTGCGTTCCCTGAATGAATTTATCCGGAGCCTCTGAAGTAGTACCAGAGCAAACTTTGAGCAAAAGGACCAGCTTTGATAGTGTTCATGCTCATCCAATTTCTCTCTTCCCTCTACTGTTCGGCACAGTGAACACTTGTTCCACCGGACTGTGTGTTTTTAGTAAACACAGCAAATTCTACTCACTGAATCTTCAAAAAACATTTTGCAGTAAGAAAGAAAAATTGAGACATTTTAAGTATCTCCATATCAAAAATCAAGATTGTTCTCAGCCTTTTTACTTCAGAGACAAGCATGAAGGATTTTCAAACTAAAACAGATTATATTATTGTCCTTTACGTAACTTCCTTGAGATTTTTAAGACTGTTTAGGCCTAAAGGGCTGGCAAACCAATATCTCAAGACCAGGACTAAGTAGTAATTACAGCTGGGCAATAGAGAATTGATACATCCTAACAGTTCAGCAAAAGTTAACCAAGCTCTTACAGTGATGCCATCTCGAAAGGAGTAGCAGCTAGTCTGGTGGGTCGCAAATATAAACTTCTCAGTTTTTATTTAATGCCAATGTCCTTTTCATCTAGCATTAACTTTAATTTAATACTGAAGGTTTTGTTTTTAATAGCATCATAAGAATAAAGGTAATAGTAATATAATAATAATAAATCAAGGCGGCACTAGAGCTATTGTGATAAGTAATAATAATGTTAAAGCACAGTATGTGATGTATCTGAAGTTCAATACCTTAGAGAGTTAATTAAGTCCTAAGTTAGTTGGCAAAGATCTTATCTCTAGATGGGAAACATAGCTGATTATCTTGTTTGTGCTTAAACAGAGTAACTGAGGTCATTACAAGACTTTTTGGGGCATTATTGATTGATTTATAATTTCTTAATTAATTTTGATTGACTTTTAAAGCCTCTTGCTGCTTGACTTAATTCTTTGACTTCTTAACAGATGAATCTATTGAAACAGCTGTTTATAATGCAAAGTTACATTTACCACTTCCATTGAATGAAGAGTTTACTTTTTAATAACTTCACTGTATTTATTGAGACCGGGCTTTGTTCTAGATTAAGCCCTTGTAGCTAAATGCAGATCAATCCACTGTTTTCACAACATGATGCCTATTTTCCCTGTCATAAGGACAGCCTGGATTCTAGCATCATAAGCTCTGAAGCTGAATTTAACTATTCATCACACAAGTAGTGCTATGTCATTTGTGTATACCTATTGTTCATTAGACATGGGCTTGGAAGGATTAGTTTTTTAACTGGTAAATGTTGGTAGATGTTAGTTGGTAAATGATGATGGAAATTTACATATAGGCAAAGTAAAAAACGCTGCTTGAGAGCTTATCATAGTTTGAGTTAAAGAAATGTTGTAGATTTTGACATATGAGGTTGACAATTTCTGTTTTAATGATTATGAAGCTTTATCTTTTTGAATCTCAGCATTGGTCATTAAATAACTATTATCTGACCTCCCTATTATTCCCCCCATAATTTATCACAACTGTGAAAATAAAAATAAAAAATAAAAATAAAAAAGCTTAAAAAGAACCATTGGCATTAGCCATCTGTGACCTTAAAAGTTTCTCAGTGCCAATTGGCAATGTTCTGTAACAGCAGTTCCTATCAGTCCTGACAAACTCATTACACGCAACACACAGGTTTCATAGGGCGGTGTGACGTGTCGAATGGAAGTTTATAGTAGACTGATCCTCATAATCATTGTGTGATGTATGTATGGGTGATATGTAAGGAGTTATGTATGTGTGCTGAAGATATGTTCCCACAATATGCGTTAGAGGAAGAGTGGACAAATAAGTTTTTTTGTGAGACATAGGATGTTCAGTCACCTTTCTCGTTCATGTGTAAATTAAGCATTGTAAGTCAAACACAATGAGAGCTACATTTCCATTCCAAATAAACACAAGAATGTGAAGTTAACATGGGAAGGCACTGAAGATTAAATCACAGAGGGTAGCCTTGGCTCTGGAGTGCAAAGAGAATGAAATCTGGGATATGAGTGGAAGGTAAGAGAACCTCTGTGTTATCCATTTACTGAGGAAACCCCTTGAGGGCATGGGGATATTCATGAAAACCTGGATCCTGGTTATGACTGAAAACCAGCGGCTCCATTAATGACTGAATCTTTGGGAAAGAATCTACTCTATTAGATAGAAAAGGTAACCATTAAGTTTAGACCTGGAACTGAATTTTATATCTCTAGCCAGTTCTGTTTCCAATATTCTTACTCACTACTCATTTGAATCTTTGAGTCTTTATACTGAATAAACCTATTTTTGTTTTTATAATAAATTCATCTCAATACTGAGGTATTAAGTAAAGTGTGACTCCTCAGCTGAATCAAGCAGGCTTTCCTTGGAAATAGAGAACCTGGTAATTACTGAGATTGTCCAGTGACAGGGGCTGGATACTACAGGAGCTTCTGAGGAGCTCAGGGCCTGGGATGAACCACATGTTAAACTGTCTGGCAAAGTAGAGGCTGGCAGAGCCCTGAGCAGATTGCGTGAGTGGCTGAGAAACTGCCAGCGTTAGGACATTCCAGTTGTCACAGGCCTGACTCCCTCTCGCTGGAGGCAGGGGGCTAACATGGTGACTCACAGTCCTGGGCATCCTGAGAAAGTGTCACACCATCAAAATTATTAAAAAAATAATCAAATTCTGCTAAGCATTAACTCTGGCTTGAATAGAGACTTGGAATGGCTGAGTCATCACACTACTTGAATCTATTTCCTTATGATAACTATCTTTACACCTCTTGCCAACTGTCTGCAATTGACCATCCTGATTATCACTACAAAAGTTTTTTTCCTGCTGATAACAGGTCATCTTAATTAATTAGCCTCTTAGAGCTAGTATGGCATCTTCTCTGTACGTATATATATACACTCTTCTTATATGTTCCACTCTATGCATCCAATGAAGTGGGCTGTAGCCCATGAAAGCTTACGCTCAAATAAATTTGTTAATCTCTAAGGTGCCACAAGTGTTCCTGTTCTTTTTATGGATACAGACTAACGTGTCTGCTACTCTGAAACCTGTCACAATGCTTCAGTTGCACATGGGATTACCATGGATATGCCATGCTATCTTTTTTAAAAGAACTGTTGCAGGCTATTAATATTTTTTACAAAAATTGTTTAAGAGAAAATTAAAAAAAAAAGAAAAAAGAAAAAGAAGACATCAATTCATATTTTACAAACTAGCCACAGAAGGAAAGGAACTCATTCTCCACAAGACATCATCATTCCATTCAGGAGCTCAGGTCTTCCCATTGCAAGAGCTTCTAGTGGAGCAGTTCTTCAAGAACAACTTGAAGGAGAGCCAGACAGCACAATATTACAACAACATTATTTCAGGTATTAGATCAACTTACAATAGTAAATAACAATTGTTATCCACCTAATCTCAACAGTGGGCCAACAAAATGGGCCATTTGCTCATTGTGACTCATGCCAAATTTTGACACAGAGATCAGTTTGTGGTTCACTACTCTGCAACTCTTGTCAGGTCTGACATACTCATTACACCTAACACATGGTTGTAATCATATGTTCCCAAAAGATTCCATGTCATATCAGTGGAAAACTAAAAACTCACTGATCATTAATATTCTTGAGCAATGTATGTACTGGGGGGTCTTCAAAGAGTTATGGATATATGCTAAAATTATGTTCTTAAAATGTGTTTGGCAGGCAGTGCCGAAGCCCAATCTGTCCTATACAAAGGAGTGTGTATTTGTATAGGACAGTGCGTGTTTGTCTGACCAGCTGGTCCTCAGGAAGAAACAATGAAGGGACATTTACACAAAAGATAAATGAAGCAAAATGATGAGGGGGTGGGGGGGGGTAGCGTCTCATGGGGGTCCACAAATGATACACAATTGAATCAACTGATTATATGCAATATTACTGTATTATAAAGGACAATACTTAATGCACTTTTATGAAAATCTGTGACACACTGGTGATTAATACCACTAGGCAATGTCTGTATTAACACTACATGAAGAATTACAGACACAATGATGATATGCTTTAAAGTCTGTGACCAAACCAAGGTTTTCTCCCAGAAATGGGAAAAGTAGCATTGTGGAATCCAAACAATGCAAGCCCCATTTCCATGTGGATCAGCAGGGGACTGGAAAGACAGGAGGAAGAGAAGAACAGCGTGAGGTCATCCTGGGTGTAGGAACAAAAACAATGAGTTTGGGAAGATATAAGGCAAGAAGCAGCAGCCATCTTGTAATCCATCACTGGACAGACACAAAGAGCCAGAGCTGAGAAAGATGGGTCCATCACGAAAGAGATTGAAGTCTCTGGGAGCTGAATATATGCACAAAAATCTGCTTATGCAAAAGATCTTCCATCTACAAAGACAAGGGAAACCAGCACCTTGTACTTCCATGGAGGGTCCTGACTGAGAGAAAGTCACCCGTGGCTGGGAAGAAGAAAGACTGGTAAGAAATCTCTCTTGAACCAAGGCTGTAGCTTGCTAAATAAAAGTAGCAAAGACTTAATTTGTTTGTAACCATTTCTGCCTTTATTTCTTACACTTGAACTCACTTAAAACCTCTCTCTTTTTGATTAAATAAAACTAGTTTTTCTTTTATTCTAAATCAGTCCAGTGCCACCTTTGACCTGAAGTGACGATCAACTCCAGTTAAAGCAACATGCTGTTGTGCCTTAAAGGCACGACATACATTACTACTTCTCTGAGGGCAGGTCTACACTTACAGTGCTACAGCGGTGCCATAGCAGCACTTCAGGGAAAATGCTACTATGCTGACAAAAGAGCTTCTCTCGTTGGCATAGTTAATCCACTGCCACAAGAGATGGCAGCTATATTAAGGAGAGAAGCTCTCCCATCGACAGCGCTGTCTACACGGGAGGTTAGGTTGGCACAGGTTGGATTTTTCACACCTCTGAGTGACACAGTTATACTGAGATAGGTTTGTAGTGTAGACCTGGCCTGAGTGTTCCAGGAGAGGCCTGGACTCTTCAGGGCAGACAGTTCTGGGGAGGCATGGGAGTGTGTTGGGGTCACTTGGCTAGTTGTAACCCAGGCTGATGGAGACCAGAGTGTGACCATGGAGTAAGAAGCAGGCTGCTGGAGTCAGAGATGCTGAACCAGGGCTGTTCAACACACAGACACTCAGTGTGAACTTGTATGCTGGCCGGGTGCCTCCATTGCAGCAGTAGAGTTTTTTAAGGCACTCAGAGTTACAGGACAAGTGGTGACACAACCCCTCACTGCTCTGGATTGCACCTCAGATTGTGACACCAATAAATCCTTTATAATATATCTAATATCTATATTCAATAATGGGTTTCCTGGGCCTCTGCTGCTTTAATGTTTGTCTGGCATTAAGCAGTAAGTGATGATATGTCTATTTTATTTTTTCTTTTCTTCTTCAACACTGGCCATTCAGCTTTAGCAGCTCTTTCCCATGTTCTCAGATTTTATACAATCTTTTTGGTGTTAATTATAATGTTGGCACTTTATATAGTGCCCAGGGAATGCTTATGGGAATGTACTGCATGTCCACACCATCCAGACAGCAAGTGACATGAGGAGCAAAATAGCTTCCCAAAAACCAAAACAGTTCAGTGTTTGCTGAGGCAGATATCTCAGCGTTAACAAGACATCAAAGAAAGAAAGTGAATCAGGGCTGATTTTTATTTTTTCCCCCCAAACACACAATTTGGGGTTTAATAAACAAATTAAGCTTCCTTCTGCTGCTAATGGACTGTGGTTCTTGCTTTAACCAAATATTGTGACAGTTTTTGATATTATCTTGTTACATAAATGCAAAATTCCTGTACTTGATTAGATTTTCTCCCCCGTTACTGGCATTATTTATTCTCCCTTCAAGTTCCATTTAGGTATCCCTTAAGTGCCACTATTTCATGCCACACTGATTTGGGCCCATTTGATTCACAGCAAACCATTCGTTTTCAGTTCTGAAACTGATTTGCAGTGCTGAGCAACTCCTGTGGCACGCTGAACACCCTCTTACCCCATTCAAGCCAGCTCAGTCTCTCTCAGAAGGTGCTCAGTATCTCCCAGGGACAGGGAGCACTGCAATGGAAATTAGCATATGGAACAGCCCTTAGTTCTTTCTGTATGCTCATGGAGTCCCTGGAGTTAAATGAGCTCACCACTGTAAGTAATGGATTTTAGGGGAAGTTTAAAAGTAACTGTGCTGGCTGGCTGGAGAAAATGACCTCTTATGCGCCACTAAGCATAGCCTTGAGAAGAAGAAACCTAGACATTCCTCCAGTCGTGACACAGGTAAGTGTCTCATTCACAGGGAGACAAGGGAATTTTGCCTTCTATTGTCTCAAGTATAGCCAATTGCTTGACTACCCTTGCAGTTCAATATTAAAAATGTTCAAGAGTCCAAATATTCATTATCCAAAGATAAAGTAGTACAATATGAAAAGGAGGTATACATACCACTCCGACCAGAAAGTGGTTCTCTCAGCATTTAGTTCGCCTTACACAGATGTACTCCAACATATGCATTCAAAACCAGCCATATTGATAGTACGGCAGCTTACAAGCTAAAAGCACTCTATAGGTCACCCAAGACTAAAATTCACCAGTCAGTTTTTTACTTTGTTTTTCATGTATCACAGTTTACCTTTCTTTTCTCTTGTTTTGGACACTAAATTCCAAGCGTGAAGGGCTGCGAAGGCACTCCCTACCTGTAACAGGACACAGAAAAAACATATCTGGCCTTTAACAGGTTTCATATTTGCTGGCAACAGTGCTGATTCCAGCTTTGCAAAGTGTTGGCATGATGAACGGAATTATGGGAAGAATATGATACAAGTCAAGTTAGCCTAACTACCCAACATTCATATTTGTTATAATATACACAATATTTGTACAGTATGCATAATACTCATTTTACTCTGTCTGTGTGTGTGTGTTTGTGCGCGCACACATTTGTGTGTGTTGGCTAACACTTTGAAGAACTGCAGGATTGGATCCCCAAGCTTCTAATCTGGAATGAACGTATTAACATACTATATTTATTGGACACATATGTCTGTCTATTTGGGGAAGTAAGTGCGCGTAATGGCCCCCAGAAGGGTGCATAGTATTTTGGAAGACCACAGGAATGTATGAAATTTGGATGGAAAGAACCACTAATCCATTTCCTGCCTTCGTTTCTCCCCCTATTCCTAAACCGCAGTCACCACCATGGTATTTGCATGTCTGTGTATGTGCCATGAACTGTCAGATACTCTTCTATACCACACTCGGAGACTGATCCTGAATATGCTCTGCCTGAAGAATCCCCAGTAAGTTCTCTAGCAGAGAACTTGCACTTATGTTCCTTGAGGCTTGTAGCATCAACATCTACCATCTACATCCGATTCCGACAACATAGGTGAAAAATCTTCCTAACATCCATTCAACACCTCTCTTTTCTCAGTCTTCATTCACAACCATGAATTTTACTATTCCCTACCAGTTTAATCTGTGCCCCCATGTGTAATTCATTTTTATACCATAAATAACAAACCTTCTTCTTACCCCAGACTGGAAAATATAAACAGATGAACTCCCATGGTTTAAATTTGTAAACCAAGTACCCAATATGTACTAAAAATATTTTATTTACAAGACAAAGTTAAAATGTTATTTTGTGGAAGTTATCTTTACAAGTATACGTCAGTTGGGTAAGACTGAGACATGTAAATAATGCAGGGTCATCAAGGTTTAGTAACATAATTGTAGTGGTATCAACATCTAGTATACTTGGTTTAAAATAAAACAACAATCTATCACATATCTATTTCTATATAAGGTGGTTGAAGCGATGCCTTTGACAGAATGATTAGGAAAAAATCTCATCTCAGTTACAGTGGTGTAAATCCACTTTAATTACTCTGCATTTACACCAGTACAACAGAGTAGAATTTTGCCCAGTCACACCAGCCTCCCATTGACTTTAATGGGCTTAGAATAGGACTCAGATTAGCTATTGTTGTTCTCCAGGGTACAGATTCAGTAATATATGTCAGCACATGCTTAATTTTAAATTTAAACAAATGCATGAGTACCCTGCTGAATTGAGGCCAACGGGACTTTGCTGGGGAAAAAGTCTAAAATAAAAGAACCATAACACTTGCTAATTGTACTGGTAGATTATATTTTCAGATTTGCACCTAGTGGCCATGCCGTTCTTTCTCGGACACTCTGAGCAATGCAATGAGCTAGAATCTGTTGCTTTTATGATCCTGTTCTGAATTTTATGGTCTATTTCCAAATTTATTTTTAAATTATGAAGCTTTTATGTCCCATCATTTTTTCTGGGTTGATGCTCTGTGGAGAAGTGACTCTACAGAATAAACACATCTCTCTCTCTCTCTCTTTCTCGACTAGTCAATGGATTCTCAATTCAAAATATGTTAATAACCAGTACCCTCAACAGCTCTCGATTGCATCTAAAGTGTCACTAACATATAGAATCTTATCTGCCACTCTTTTCTTCAGGCATGGTGTAGCGGGGTGGTTATCCCGCTCCTGCCCTGAAGGGCATAAAACAGCCCTGGGAGAGGGCTGTGGCAGGGGAAAAGCTGGGCTGATTGGGAAAGCAGCCACATCTCTAGCCAGGGCAATCAGGGCCCAGCTGGCCCTTATAAGAGGGCGGTGGGCCAGAAGGACACACTCTCTCTCTAGCCTCTTGAGAGAGAAGGACCTGGCTGCCTGGGAAGCTGAGGAGGGTATCAAGGGTGGAGCAGTGCTGCGGAAGGGCAGAGGGATCTGGGGAGCTCCAGCATAGCAAAGCCCCAGGCTGCAGGCCGAGTTAAGGGCCCACAAGGGTACTAGGGCTGCAGAGGGGTGGCCCAGGAATAGGCAGAGGCAGCTGGTCCAACCCCCCTTGCCGATGATGAGTGGTTAACAGACTGCCATCTGCCCCAGTGAGCAGGGGCTAAATGGAGACTGGCAGTAGCCACTGAGGCAAGGTGGGGATAGGGGGTTGGGGGTTCCCCTGGGAGGGGAGACCCAGAGTGAGGGGGTACTGTGGTGGGCAGACACTCTCCTGCAGAGGGCGCACTGGGCTGGAAAGAACTAATTCCCTGGTTGATCAGCAGGAGGTACCATGCTGGTGAGTTGTCGCTCGGCCACACATGTCAATTACAACTTGATGGGGAATCCAAAGTAATTCAAACAGCCTACGTACCAACATTTAGTATTTCCAATTCCTCTCCTGCCCTTTAGAGAGTTACAAGGAAAATTTCACTCATGCTTTTGTCAGTTACAGACAAGATCAAAAATAAGTCAAATTAAAGGTCTAAGGTAGTATGTACCTCCTAGCAACCCAGCGCCCTGCCCACAAAAACCACCTCTTCCCCTTTTTTAATCAATGTCATTCTCCATGTAGCTCAACTGTATTACTGCATTTTCTCTTTGCTCTAAATTAAATCATGTTGGCCTGCATTCATGCCTGGTGTCAACCCACTGTTCAGTTTTGCACATCTGGGCACTTACTGTTTTTTCAAATACTTGCCACCTTAAAATGTAAAGGAGGTTTTGGGGGGAGGCTGGTGCACAAGCGGATTAAACTAAATAAATAGATTTTTTTAAATCAACTCATGACAATCCACTATTGACTTCAGCATAATCAATCTTGTTTTTCAAAACCATTGCAGAAGTCCTGTCTTGTTCAGTGCTCTGTGTTGTGCAGTGCGTACGGGGAGCAAAGTAGGGAAACAGCATAATTATTCTGCAAAAAGTGTCATAAGCATTATCTAAGATATAGCTGGTTGCTGTACAGAAACGCAAAGCAATTTGATCAGCTATATAGCTCAACAAGGGTCTCTACCCTAAACTTTTACTGCAGGCACTACTAACAATGATATATATGTACATGCGTGCATGCACACTCATGGGTTCTCTGCCACAAGCATAGAAGGTGCAAACTGCATGTGCACACACACATGTTTTGTGCCTATGGAGCTGCTGAACTTCAGGGGAGATTTGCCCCGGGGGTGGGCAGTGGGGCAGGGGATAATGTTCTACAAGGATGACCTCATCTGAGGATTTTACCTCACCTGCAGTTTTAAATTCAGATTAAGGACTCCACACGAGCAGGACTGGAGGATACTGCATGGGCAGAATGTGCTGATTAACCAGTTGGCCCCACCACTCCTGGACTGCACCAGCTTGCCCTATTCCCCCACTCCTGGGAAGCTTCTGTCTCCAGAACAGCCAGGGAAATCAGGCCCTATGTCTATTTTATGCAGACAGAGAGAATTTAAAGTATGAAGGTCTATCTCTGTATTTTTAATGGAGATGAATTTTTCATTGTGTTCCTTTTTGATTCTTTCATGGTTTGTGACTCTTCCATAGACCTCCCCCTCCTTTTGGGGGGAGACTTTCCCCCTGCAAATCTTCTTTTTGTGTGATAGAATCTGTTGCTTGTTCCAGTCCTCATTTCCCTCTTTCCCTGCCCCAATCATTTTTTCCCAAGACTCCCCCACTGTCTTCATGGTTTCACTTAATGATTAATTTAATCAACTTTTGATTTTTTTCCTTCCAGTTTGTGAGCTCCTGTTCCCCAATATCCAACTCCCCATTTCTCTTTCTGTTCAGTTCATCATCCTTCTGGCCTACAAACTAGTATTGCCCTGGGTACGCTTCCACGCTTTGTATTTGCAGCTCCCCGTTCTTCCCCAAACTTCTTATTTTACAACATGGTTATACAATAACATACTGAATAAATTAGTATCTACTTTCTTCTGTTCTTTGTACTTAGCAATAATGTGACAAGTTTCTTTTTTTTTTTGGCAGTGAATCAAAAATTATATGTACTTTAAGAACTTCTGAAGTGTATTTTCAATCACTATCAGACTCAAAATCAAAGAGAGGCACAATTACGATTTTCTGCTTCAATATTTCATTGATTTTTCTTAGAACACAATCCCATTCTCTTGAAATCCAAGGGATGGATGTTTGTTTCCAGTTACAATATGGTGCATTCTTTGTAACACCAATTCTGATCAATTTGTGTTCCACGTGCATTACCTACTGTAGTAAACTACATTTTATATGCTCTATGCAAGCAATACAGATGAGACAAAATATATAGGAACTTTATAAATAAATTGCCACATTGTTTGCTTCCTTTTGTCCCAAAATGGCTGCATATGAATTCTGTTTTGCCAGTTCAAATTGCATTCATATTCCAGTTTCCCAGGTGTTCATGCAAACTAATTGTTCCATCCAGGAACAGAATTGAGAAAGGCAAGTGGGATTCTGGATGGAAAGAGGGGAATACTTGTTTAGATGCATGTATTGCTATCCTTGATTCCCCTGGCAATACAATGCAACATTCATCTGCAGGCAGGTGCAATGCCGTCTCTCAGAGAAGAAAGAACTGGGGTGCAACTGTTCTACTATGAAGTTTCACTCCCAGTCATGGCTCTTCCTAGACATGCACAGCCTAAACCCAAATGCCATTGGGTTTTAAGTGCCTGAAGTGTTCATTTGGGCCTCAATGCTTTCTTAAAAATAATCAGAGTGCTTTGACTTGCAATGTCAATCAAAGAGACCCAAAATGTGCCACGCTTACATTTCCAAGCTGACCTTAAATTGCTTTCATTTCTGCCCTCAGAAGCACATAGCAAATTACCGAGCAGTTCAGTGATAAACTTATTTAATCCTTCAAAAGTCTTAACCAAAAAAAAAAAAAAGATAATAAATACAATTTAAAATCATGGGGTGAAACTTCCCTAGCACATAATTGGGTTGCACAAAAACTTTGCAAGATCAGTGTTAGATATACATGTGCTCTGGCTATCAATAAAGTCAGGCACAAACTTTCATGGAAACTGCTTTCACTAAAAAACATCAATTATTTCTGCAGTAGACTGTGCATAGGGGCCATATCAAAGTAAGGAGCATACACATAAAAATATAATGTCATTGCCTCTGATTCCTGGCACGTATATTGAATTCATGTATACTGGTGTCAATCAGGAATAGCAGCAGTGACACCTGTGCAAAACCAGTGTACTGAGAGCAAATTAGGATTGGAATTTTTTACTTCTGAATGTCTCTGCAAAGCAAGCGCTCCATCAGGTACAGGGACAACCAGAACAGGAACAACTAAATACTCTTCACACTTCCATTGTTGATCTCACATCTTTGGACAAGAGGTCTCTTCACAGCATCTGACAGAATATGGCCCAAGATGAGAGAGGTAAGGAAAGTATTTCTGTCAGTTTAGACTGAGCTTTGCAGAGAATTAAGATTTTTAAATGCATTTTGAATTACAATTGGAATTAGGTGATTTTTTTCTCCATAATTGCATAAAATGGCCCAAGCAATTTAAAGGAGCTGCTCCAATTTGTTTTATATCCACAAAGGAAATAGTAGACTGCCTAGTTACATAATTGGCCAATAGTTAGTCTATACTGCATGACCCAGAATTATGCTATCTATGTAAAAATGCAACAAGAGAAAAAATAATATCCTACTAAAATTATATTTAAAATGACAAACTGACTTCATTTTATAATCCCATCTGTTGATGGAGCCAAAGAGTTTCTTAATATCTTTGTATTGCTGTATGCTAGGTATCCGTACACTTCAAGAGATGCAGCAAGTGCATATTTCGAACACCTGCACTTAAGAACATCTTCTTAATTAAGTCAGGCCTTATGACAATCATTTATGAACCTACATGTGAAAAACCAGGTGTGTCATCTGGGGTGACCTCTGCTGAGTAGTAGAAATAAAGCTAATTCAAATGTACAGGAACTCCTCACTTAATGTTGTAGTTCTGTTCCTGAAACATGCAACTTTAGGCTAAATGATGTTAAGCGAAACCAATTTCCCCATAAGAATTAATGTAAATGAGGGAGTTAGGTTCCAGGGAAATTTTTTTCACCAGACAAAAGACATTATAGATAGAGAGATAGACAGACAGACATCCACACACTATAAGTTTTAAACAAACAATTTAATACTGATACACAGTGATGATGGTTGTGAAGCTTGGTTGAGGTGGAGGAGTCAGAGGGTGGGATATTTCCCAAGGAATGCCTTACTGCTAAATGACCTAGCAATTGACTGAGCCCTCAAGGGTTAACTCTCACAACACTCTACAGGCAGCAGGAAAGGAGGGAGGGCAGACAGAGACACACTCTGTGTGTGAGAGAAAAAATGGGCATTTCCCCTTTAAGTAGCTGACCCCAGGCGTAAGTACACTGCCTTGTTAATTAAATCAGCTTGCTGAGACCTGAGAAAAGCAGCTACTGCCTAGAAGCTCCCTCCCTCCGTTGTGTGTCCCATCTGCTCTATAGAAGATGGGTAAGCAGGGTGCAGGAGTGGGGGGGGCACACTCTGACATTAGTCCCTCTCTTCCCCCCACCCCCCATACAGCAAGCAGGAGTCTCTGGGAGCAGCTCCAAGGCAGAGGGCAGGAGCAGCACATGGCAGTGGGGGAAGGGACAGCTGCTGTACAGGGAACTTAGGAGAGTGGGAAGCTGATAGGGGAAGCTGATGGGGGGCTGCTGGTCCACCCTGGTTCCAACCACCCACCAGCTAGCTGCAACGGGCTGCTCTTCCTGCAAGCAGTGGACAAAACCAGCAGCTGCGAAACAACGTTAGAAGGGAGCATTTCACAACTTTAAATGAGCACGTTCCCTAATTGATCAGCAACTTAACATCGACACAATGTTAACCAGGAAGACTTTAAGTGAGGAGTTCCTGTAGTTGCCTTTCACAAACAAACAAACAAACAAAACCTCACACAAAAACAACCCCCCCAAGCCCAAACACTCACAACCACCCACCCACAAAAAAAGCAGCCATTGTGCGATTCAAATTTTCCAATTTTTGTAGCAGAAACTACAAGCATCTGCAGAGTAAATAAATTACATTCCCCAGAATTTTAACCCTCCCCCCATTTTTAAATAAATAGGGTTTTCTTGAACTCTTCATATCAGTTTTATGCGGCTACCCAAATTGGGGCCTAATCTTATCACATTCTTCATGCAGACTGCATTTCTTCAGTCATACATGTTTTAAACAAAATTTAAATTAGACTCAACCCTTGTAATTAAATGTTTAATTCATACTGTTGTGAAGTATTTCTTTTCATCTGAATTTTGTTGCACAATTATAACATTCTTTCTGATGCCAGTGGTGGGGTGGAAATCACTAATTCAGTGTTTAGTGAAAATGTGAATAAAGAAATTGAAAGAGAAAGTGTCAGGTAATAGTTAAAAAGGAAGACACCTTGTCACTTTCACATTCGATATGAATGGATAATGTACAACTCACCTCACAAAGAGAAGACAGAGGAACAATTTTTTCAAGCGGTAATATAGAAAATACAGTAAGAGCCATATTCTGCTCTCTTTACCCACTCTGATGTCAATGAGAGTAACTCAGATGAGTAGCACAAGTCTGAGTTAGTCCTAAAAGGCAACATTGAGGCTATTTCACTAAAGGGGGAAAAAAAGGAGAGACAGATGCTATGCAAATATTTCCCTAAATAGAGAGAGAGGATCCCAACAGTTTAAACATATAGTCAGCCTGTGAAAGGAATATCCTAAATTTTGAAAGAATTCAAATGTTTCCATTGGTGATCAGAATGCAACATGTTTGTAGCATGAATTTCCAGATTCTTTTATGACAGTTGAGTGTTATTCAGCCAAGTGGACTTTCCACTAACAAACCAGCACACATGCCTCTGACTAGCCTCTCTGCTACTGGTACTCATCACATGAGTGAGACAGGCAGGGTTTGGCCCAATATCAAACAACACACAAAGTATCAACATCTGCTGTTCATTCTGCTATCAGCATCTGCTGTTCAAGCTTCATATGATCTATCTCCAATTTATCATCTGTGGTACTGCAGGTCTCACCTACTGGTCGGCCCTGTGTTGTTTTATTCATTATCCTGTCGCACAGTGTGGAAGCCATCTTTGTTGCCATAGGAATAGACTTTGTGTGGGTTGCGAGAATACCCCTGATTCACATGTGAATCTGTGGGAGCATCTGCTCCTTCCAAAGACACAAGCTCTCCAGTACCATGGCAGGCACAACAGCGCTATCTGTGTGTTTTTGCAGGCAAGAGGTCTTCTCACTAGGAGCAGAAACCTGATCCTGTTGCACCCAGTCAGCAGGGATAGAGACCAGCATCATGCTGAAACAACTTCTGCATCCTTCTGCTGCACTACTGTGCTGGCCTGCCGAGACTAACCTGGTTTTTCTAGCATTCTGTCGACCCTTGAGTCTCCTGGAACTGCTGAATTAAAGTGGATTAGTCACAAACATTTCAGAGGGACTGTTCTCCTGAGCTGTTGACTACTGCCCTAGGTTCCTGCTAGCACTGTTGAAACTGTTTCAGTTCCCGCTTCTCTGGGCTCTAACATTTATCCAGCTCTCCCCGAGCTGTTTAAAAAAACAACCCTTTAACTGCTGCTCTGCTTGGACACCGTTGCTAGGCTTGGGATCTCTAAGTCCTGTGGATCACAGCTTTTGGATGCTCCGGTTTCCTTTCACTGAGTACTTGAGCAGCATGTGTCCTGTGATCATAAACTCCAATGAGATACCTAGTGTGTATTCTTCCATAGGCATCTGGAGCAAGCATCAAGTTTGAAAGTAGACTATATTTTTGCTTAACCTTTTAGAAGACAATGTTATGAGCCTTGACTTCACTATGGGAAGTATCTGTTTCCAACAGCAGCTGTCAGGAACAAGTGCAGTAAAACCTGACTTAGCTGCAAGCGTGGCCAAGAACAGCCACGTTTAGCACTATTTCAGAAACTGTAATTAAACCCTGGTCTATACCCAATATGCTGCTGAACACAATTTGTTCTACTTGGACCATCATTGGGGTTTGAGCCTGGACCCTTCAGTGCTAAAATCATGAACCTTTTCCTGCTTGAGCTGAAGACTCAACCCCTCTGGATAGCCACTGTAACAGAATCATTACCTCTTATGCAGACTAGTCACTAGACAGGAACAAATACTCACACTCCCCTATCATGGGTTAGAGATTTCTCACTCCTGATGTCACAAATTGATACTATGCCCAGTGTAAACAAAGTTTTATGAGGGGTTAAGGTTGTTAATAAAGCCCAGAAAATACGACACCACCACCTGGGTATTCTGGGTGTGCACCCTGATAAAGTACTCAGTAAGAAGAAAGTGAAGCTTTTGTGTTCCATGAGACACAAAGGTTAGATACCCTAAATATAGCAACTAATATACACCCACCCACCCACCTGTAATTTCAACAGGGTTTAGCCGCAGATATGAAAGGGTGCTTTGTGCTTCTGCTGAAGTGTGTGCTCATAGATGTCTTTAAATTCTCATTTCCCCTCTGGATGGTTGAATTCAGAAACCACCCAACCCACTCTCAAAACATATTCCCAACTGGTGGCCAGGCTAATTTTGCTTAAAGAGAAGTTATGTTATTAAGTAGATTTCTGTGTCCAGCTGAAATGGGCCATGCTTCGTTATGATTACTTTAATATATGTGTTATCACAGTGCCTAGGACCAGGCCCCCTTTGCGCTAGGCACTGTACAAAGAGAACAAGAAGACAGTCCCTGCCTGAAAGAGTTTACAAACACTTCCTTGTCTAGAGGTATGACTATGGGGGAGCAGGAGAAAAAGGTGCTGTGAGCATTCTGAACGAAAGAAAATTAAATAGTTATCTGAAATGTTCTCTTTTACTACTGCAACTAGAGGGACAACTGACTTGGCTGTTAGACACAAGGAAGACATATACAAATATCTGATAGACGTGTCAATGGAAGCTGTGGGTTATACATTTTGATAAGAAACAATGTAGCAAAACAAAAACCACTCACCATAAGCAAGCCAAAATTCTCAGTCTGCTTATGGGACCATGATCATAGGCCTGGGAACTTCAGAGAGTCAAATCTGTTTTGCCCATCTCTGATGTATATAACATGCAAAAGACATTCTGTTCTCCTGAAGCTTGTCATGCTAAGATTTACATTACTGAAGCGGGGAGGAATCCTGCAGCTGCTGTAACCTAGCACCAGAGAAGTGAAGTAAAGTAAAGTAGGCACAATACCATCCAGCAAACACCATTGTGCATGTCAGACAGCTTTCATCTTGCCTATGCCCTACTCTACACACTCCCCTCCCCCTTCTCCAATGATTGAAGCTTTCAACCGGCCAATTTTGATTGTTATTGGCCAGCTCGATGTTAATGTGTTTGTACAAGTACATATCATTATTACCAGGTTTCCCCTATGTTTCAATGTATTTAAGGAGCTGTTGAAACAGTTCTAGCCTCCCTGGTAATCTCATTGTCACCTCCCTAGGTGGTTGTGGTAAAAAGCCTCTCTTCTCTTTAGAAGGGCAAAAACCTGCATGGCAATTAAAGATATCAAGCCCTTCTGATCCAGTGTGTGAAGAACCAAGTGTAATATGCTTTTCTTTTTAACCTGAACTTGCTTTACCTAATTTCTCAGTGGATGAATCTGAACGCTTGTTTTAAATCCTCCTGACCACTTAATCATGCCATTGTTTTTTTAAAAAGAGATCATCCCTCCAGACAGAACCTTGATTACCTGAGACTGAAGGGGGGAAGTCCAAATTAAAATTATATTAAGTTGTTGCCTACCAAAGACAGTTTAGTGAAGCTGCCAGGAAGTTTTTTAAAGCCGATGTGATGGAAAATGTGTAGCAATGTGAGGCAACCTTGTTAAACATAGAAAATCCTGTCCTCCCCTTCGCTTGGCTCCTGAATTATGACAAGCTGAAGTAAATGATAACACCACGAGGTTATTACAGTTCTCTCTACCATAAATATGAAGCATGTTCATTTAAAAATCTCAGCCTATAAAATACAGATGGAAGAACATCTTTGTGTAAATTCTGAACCTGTTTAAACGTCATGCGATTTCAAGTACACCCAAGATATACCAAAAAGAGCTAGCATGAGAAATTAAGACCAAAGTCCCTGAATTTTTTTTTAATGTTAAACATAATCTTTACCTAAGTTAAACTTAGCAAAAGGTTGTCCGAAGCCATGGGACAGTTGTATGTATTTATTCTTGGTGAACCAATAGGCCAATTGCATTTATATTTCTTATTTCATCTAGAGTGAAAACTCTTCAATATGTACAGTACATAGTCTCCTGTTGGGATGCAGATGGGCTTGGAGTCAACCTACTGCACAGTGTGAACCTGTTGGGAAAAAAAATCCCATAGGTCTTGCAAGGTTTTTTCCATACTGCGGGGGGAGGGGGTAGATTCTCCATCAGCCTGAGTGATACGAAAGAGGAGGAAGGCGTTTGGCACACAATGGATGCTGTACAAGGGGATACCACCAATGTGGAATGGTTCTGCATTCTGTATATATTTCTGCACCTTCCCCTGTCATGTATATACCCAGATACGTACCTCAGGCAAGGGTGGTAACAGAGGCATTGACAGCAAGGCGTGTGCAGGGCCATTGGTAGTTTCCTTTCACTTAGGGTGACCAGACAGCAAATGTGAAAAATCCGGACAGGGGGTGGGGCGTAATAGGAGCCTATATAAGAAAAAGACCTAAAAATCAGGACTGTCCCTATAAAATCGGGACATCTGGTCACCCTACTTGCACATAATCCTTTCCCCAACTTTAGGATGTTCTCTTTTTAACAACTTCTCTGAGTATACACAAGGTACATATATTTCCTAGGAAGAGGCGATATAGCTACTATTTCAGCCTTTCCTCACAGTCCTTCCTTTGCAGCAAAGCTCTGGCAGTGGATGTGTTCGACAATAAATAATAATGCTTTCCAAGAAGGGACTGAAGACCTTTTATTAATATCTCAGTGCAATATATTCCAGTTGAATTTTGAATCCATCATTCGGAGAATCAGCTGTGGGGCTGCTTATATATCTCCAAATAACCAAGCCAATGAAGTTATGTTGATGCTAATTCAGGAACAAGTGTAATTTAAAGTTGATAATGACACCAACAAAGAGCAGAGCCTTTTCCATACTCTTTCTTACATGTGACTTTAAATCTAATTACCACTAGTAAATTAGCAAACCTTTTGTGTCATAAGAGGAGTGCTTAAAACACACTAGTCCTTATTATATCCTGAAAAAAATGACTCCATCAAATTTATACTGTTAGTGAAGGTATTTTTGGAACCACAATAAATTTCTCACTACATATAATACACTGTCTCAGGTGTTTTTTTTTATTTTTACCTTAAAATTATATCTAAATGGGACAGTCCAATTATGCTTGATTTAATGTTCTAATGCAATTCTGTATGATTACAAGAGAGGTCTGGGGTTATCTAAGAAGTGATGTTTTGGATCTACTATAAAAGCAATGTATTACAAAAGTGATATTAGGAGTCCAGGACCTGTGGGGAGCCAATTAAACTTTCCGGGACATTTCCTGCTTAGCAGCCTCATCATGTCACTAACCTTACCTTTGGAAATAACCAATTTGCTGCCTAAAAGTACAGAGAAAGCAGGGTTTAGGACAGGGCCTTAGCTGTCAGGACAGAGGTTCATGTATTGAGGAAGAAAGAACAAACAGGATTGAAGTTATCTCTGCTATCAATTTTGTCAAAGTGCGCTTCTGCTCTGAGAAGCAATGCTGTGAAAATAGCATTGTGGGGTTCCACATTTATTGTGTCTCATTGACTGCAGATCAGACACGCATAGTACTCAAAAAGATATTTTTCTTCTTACTTCCAGCTTTGCAAAGTCAGCCTGGGCTCTAACAATCCAGCCAGCTTCGCTCCTTGTGCACCTTAATCAGTAATAATGATCCTGCAACCCAAATTATGCCTTCAGTTATACCTGCCTTTGTATTATAGCCTTCACTTCCTCTGCAACCACACAAGCTTTCAATGTAACTGAGGGCATAATTTGGCTCGCAAGATCTTTATTATGGGTAAGGAGTATGAGAAGGAAATAACCCCGGTTTGACTGCCAGGACTCAGATTGGGTTTCCCTGGCTGGCAGTTAGAACACCTTTTACATGGAAACCGAGCAAGTTTGATTTGGAGTCACTGAGGCAATGAACCACATGAAGGCAATGTTCCAGCATAAATTTTAAGAACAGAACTGCACAGGATGATGGATTTATTGTAATTTTTATTGCTGTATTTCTGGCCATGAGATATTGATTTCACAGCTAGATATAAATGAGCTTTTTTTAAAAAAAATCCCCAATTAATCTCAATGACCAAGTCAAACTGATGTTAGTATAGTCACCTTTCCAGTTACTGGGCGCATTCCGCCTCCCCACCTCTCTCTTTTTTTTTTCTTTTTTTTTTGCTACTGTGATTTCCACAGGTACTGTACAAGCACAGAGGTCCCTACTTCCATCTAAATAGGAGACAGCTGCAAGAGGTGAATAGAACAAACAGGAGGAAATGGAAGACAAGGGCAGCCATCAGAAGATCATGCTGTTACATATTTTGTTTTTATACAACTTGATGGGTCCAAATCATTTAAACTTTAAACAATTATAAACAAAAAAATTCTCTAGCAAACCAAAATCCTCTCTGGAACCTAAACACTTGCTGTGCCCTCCTTGTTCCTCCATCCATCTCAAAATCTTGTGCTTATATTATTTGGTGAATTGCTTGCTTGCTTTTTCTCCTTGTAGCCCTGCTAGCTGGCTTTATTGTTTTTTTCCCCAAATGTAAAGTTGAGCGTGCAATAAATTTTTTCACAGTTTTCAAGCACATACTATTGTTTGCTCTTGATTCTATGGTGCTTTTCCCCTTTCCCCCGCTTTGCTCTTAAACTTCTCCCAGTGCAGTGATCAACCCTTCCTCCAACCAGCTTTATAACCCCACCAACACTGCTGCTCCCCAGATCAGCAAGATTGCTGAAAGATCATGATCACTTCACAGCTTCAGCCTGTCACAATGCCCCTAAGAGTGGGAGTGCCAAGGTTGCTTGTAAACTCATGTGTTGAGTACAGCCAGTGGGCCAGCCTATGTAGTAAATGTGATGTATTTCATACTTAAGTGGGACCGTCAATTGTTAAATCCATTCTCTGCTCAAAATAAAAACTACATAATAAGCCTGATACTATAGATCACTTCAAACCAGATACTGTAATCCCCATCTGAGGCAGATACATGCCCTATTAAATTAAATTAAACAGATTCTCTCAAATCACATACACCTCTACCCTGATATAACAAGAATTGAGATATAATGAGCTAAAGCGGTGCTCCATGGGGGGCGGGGGAGACTGTGCACTCCGGCAGATCAAAGCAAGTTCGATATAACGCGGTTTCACCTATAACGTGATAAGATTTTTGGCTCCTGAGGACAGCGTTATATCGGGGTACAGGTGTACTGAGTCTTACTCAGGTCAGACTGCGTCAATTACTTCACCCAGTAAACAGGAATATTGAATTTCTATGTACATACACACAGAGCCTGGGTACTGATGCTTATCAGCTTTTGTACTATCATGTTACATTGGTGCAAGCATGCACTGAAACCAAACCAGTCTGCATAAAATGTTCAAAATCCCAGATTCCAAAATTAGGCTCCTAAACTCATAGTTAGATAGATAAAAGAAGCCCAATTTGGAAAGGTGCTGAGCCCTTTCAGCTCCCATCAGAGGACGTTGAGGGTGCTCAGCCCTTCTGAAAATCAAGTGATTTATAGCTGGGTGCTTAAATATATGGAGTTAGGAGCCTAACTTTAAGCTCCATATTTGAGAATTTTGGCTCGAAAATTTAAATACGTGCAGCAGACACACCACTGAAATGGCTACAAACTTGATAAGTGAATTCCACCTTGGTCTTCTAGGTTTACACAGGATGCTCAGGGGAAGGCCAGCAGGCTGGGAAAATGCCAGTGCTGCAAAATTTGTAGGCTTCACATGCCCATACTTTTTTCAGGCTGTGGTTCACAACTTTTAGCCATCTTCGCTCTAAAGCACTGAGCAGATCGTTGGCAATTTGTGCAAGGGTCCACAAGTGCACTAAAGTGGCTAAGGGAAGAGGTGTAGTCATGTGATCTGGTCTGGCAAGAAGTATTTTATCAAGCCAAGACTACTGTGCTGTAATCATTTGGTTGTGGTTTCTGATACGGACATAAGAATCGTCAGCACTGACTTTATACGGATTACTGCAGAAAAGAGAAAAAGGCTGTTTTGTGTGTGTGGGGCATCCACTGATGTGTTTTACCACTTATTAAGCAGGGGCTGGACATTGTCTTATATTATTATATGCAGGGTTAAAACAGATTGCAGCTGAGTACCCACACCCAGGCATTTCACAGCTGTTCTCTTGCTTTGGCAGATGCTCAGGGCTTTCTTCCAACATAGCTCAGCAAAGCTGCTACCCCAGCAATCCTCATTTATTTATTTAGATTTATTACCACACCTATTAAGAGCTTCTCTTTTACGCCCTTGATCTGTTTTGTTAACTCCCCACACCTCTGCGCGGTCACAGCCTGCAAGATGCCTGGTCATGGGGAGCGGTGGCGGGGGGTGGGGAGGCTTCTCCAAAGTCAGCGCTCTTTCTGATGAATTCAATGGGCTTTAGAGCAGGCCTCTACAGCTCCCACAGAACAGAAATCCCCATTCCTAAATACCAGACCAATAAGGTGTTTCTGGAACAATACGTATGTTAGACTAACCTCCCAACATCTATTAATCATTATTGTAGCAACTGCTATAGCTTGGGGGTGGCTCCATCTTGGCTGCCACACCAGGAATTAAAGCAGGGACCATCAAAGGTAAAAACGTGAACTGCTTTGCTTGAGCTGAGGAGCCAAGACCAGTGGCTGGCAGACTGCAGCCCATGGGCTGTGTGCGGCCCACCAGTGAATTACCCGCTGTGGATCAGCACAGAGGGGAGACCCATAACATACTCATCAGTGGTTTACATTTGCATTGATATCATTGCAGTGAAATAAAGATGATACAGATCGTAGCAACATAACTGGGATCATATTTTGCCCCACATTTTTTTTGAGCAATTCCTCCATTGAGTGAGTCTCTACTTGCCTTTGACCCCAGCTGTAGCTGTTGTGACTGACTGACCATAGCCTGAGCAGACCTTATGGAATTAAGATAAACTTGACTGAATTAATTTAAACCTTATTGAATTAGGGTTAATACCTGTAGGTATATTGTATTGAAAATGCAAGTGGGTATGTGTTACTGTGGCACTGTATTTACCTTCTCTAGTAGGAGGTACTTCCTCTATTATCAGCCTTTTGAAGCCACGCTTGGACTCCTGGACAGTGCGCATATACTAGTTCATACTGGATTCTCCATGGGAGATAAAGAAAGGTTTTTTTGGATAAATAGCCAGCTCAGGGCCTTCTTCCTGATCCAGCAAACCAACTTGATCCTTGTCCATGGAGGATCCCAATCTTTAGGGTAGGGTTGGAAGGACTGCATCTACCGAAGCTCCATAAGACTGGGTGCTTATTCTGCGCTGAAGTTTGATGGACTAGAATCCCTTTCGATGGGGATTTAAAGGACACTCTTGCCAAAGTTCATGGTAAAATAGGGGTGAACCCTGGTAAGCTTATTAGCATGCATGGAGGTTCTTTTATTGTTTGTAATGTTTTTGCTATGGTGCTTTTTACCTAAAGAATAAAATAGGTATGCATCTAAAGAACTGTGTGGTACTTATAACTGTAGGAATTTTACCTGTTAACTGTCTTTGAAGAGAAAGCGAGTAGGGGTGCTTGAGTAGCCTCTCTGTGCTGGGAATAACACGGTGAAGGCAAGGAATGTTTGGCTTGGAGATGCCCTGGCCAGAGGGGAATGAGGCATGGGCCTTCACCCCAGGGAGGTGAGGGCCAGGGGATACAGAAGCCTGAGAGTAGGAGCTCTTGCTGGACCACTGAGGAGGAATACAGACACATTTGCCTTGAATGATATGAGATGTTTTTTAGTTTCATTTCTGTTTATTGAGAATGGAAGGGAAATCTTGTTCTTTACTTGTATTTGGGCCTCCACATTTCCGAGTAATGTTTACCAGGATACTGATACAATACAGCATCTTACTGCACATTCCTATCTTCCCAAAAGGATCCTCCCTCAACAGGTCTATGGCTTTGGCAACCAACGGTTCCATGTTTTGGTGTGGTATTTTCATCATTTCACTTTATGAAGATCTATTCCTCAACCATATGTTGTGGTATCAGCCACTGCAGGTAGCAATGGAGTGCCTTTCCAACTGACTTCAATGGCAGTTCTTTACACCACTATATGGTGGAAATAGAACACTACATGGTATCAAGTGTGATGGACTGGGAGCATGGCGACAAGTGGAACGAACTGAAGCCATTCTTCCCCAATACACTATAAAGACAATCTGTTCTAGCTCTTTTGCATTGATGGAGCCTGCTTCAACCGTATGCATAAGCAAAAAAGAAATGAATGACAGTGCATTAATTCATGCCTAGTATATTGTTAAGCATGGGGCCCAAGGGTAAGTGCCATCTACACAACTAGGTGTGAATTAATTTACAATAATTCATGCACTGAAATGTCTTATTGTGATAATATATTTAATAATCCTAAAATGTTGTTTAAATATATATTATATTATTAATTAAGATATGAGGCTTGTATGTTCTGAGCAGTGAATTATACGGTAATGAAGCCACTGCTCAGAATTCTTATTAACCCAACAGGTCACTCAATTTCTCCTGCCCATTTAATAATAATAAATACTATAAAGTGTTCTGAATAACTACTCTCTCCTTCAGTTACAGTAACTTACATAATCAAAAAAGGAAATCCCTCTTCCTATATCTAAAATTAATGCTTATATATGTGGTCGGACAAATGCTTCCTGAATGTGGATATAGAGTCATACTTGCCTAAAAGAAATCCAGAAAGCTAAGTGAAGGCTACACAGATTTCTCGATATCTACTAAAATTACATTAAGATGAACATGATTGTTTTTTAAGTTCATCTCAGTAAAACTTTGCTAGACATGGATTGTTTTTAAAATGCCTGCTCTGAAATTCTCAAATGAGAGACATTACAGGTGTGCAAATTAATTAAAAAAATACAACATGGTTTTGGCGCTTGATGTTGGAATTTATGTTATTATAATTGTAATATACTGCAAGCCAGAGAAGAGCTAATTTACTGGTCTAAATCCAGCCATGACCAAACTCCAATGACACTAATGGGAGTTACACAAGTCAGTCAAACCTATTTTGTTCTATTAGAGATGAATTTGGACCCTTGGGAACATATCAGCATTAGATCAACCTCCTTTTTTTAAGCTGAGTCTAGGGCTTCAGAGTTGTTTACAGGGGAAAATTATACAGTAAATGAAATATGGCAAATGCTATAGCCTGGCACTAGGAAAAATCCATCATTTGTAACTAATTCTAATTTTTAAGCTACTGTTTGTCATAGCTATAGCAAAAGATGTTCTGACTGAACCAGCTTTGAGATTTATCATTGTGCTACTGTTTCATTTCTACATTGTAGTAAATATTTTTTGGGTTTGAGTGTATGGTGCCAGCACTGAAGGTATAAACTGCAAATAAAACAGCCTGTTGTGACTAGACACGCCTTTGTGATGGCCTGCTGTTGTGGTATTTTTAAATCAGTTACAGAGGGCTGCTCTACACTAAAGCTGTAAGTCAACCTAAGTAACGCTACATCAGTTATGTAAGTTATGTGTGAAATTTAATAGTGAAAAGTGCAAGGTCATGCACTTAGGGATTAATAATAAGAACTTTAGATATAGATTGGGAACACATCAGTTGGAAGCAACAGAAGAGGAGAAGGACCTTGGGGTATTGGTAGATCACAGGATGACTATGAGCCGCCAATGTGATATGGCCGTTAAAAAAGCTAATGCGGTTTTAGGATGCATCAGGCGAGGTATTTCCAGCAAAGATAAGGAGGTGTTAGTACCGTTATATAAGGCGCTGGTGAGACCCCACCTGGAATACTGTGTGCAGTTCTGGTCTCCCAGGTTTAAGAAGGATGAATTCAAACTGGAACCGGTTCAGAGACGGGCTACTAGGATGATCCGAGGAATGGAAAACCTGTCATATGAAAGGAGACTCAAAGAGCTTGGCTTGTTTAGTCTAGCCAAAAGAAGGCTGAGGGGGGATATGCTTGCTCTTTATAAATATATCAGAGGGATTAATATTAGGGAGGGAGAGGAATTATTTAAACTTAGTACCAATGTAGACACAAGAACGAATGGGTATAAACTGGACACTAGGAAGTTTAGACTTGAAATTAGACAAAAGTTTCTAACCATTAGAGGAGTGAAGTCCTGGAACAGCCTTCCAAGAGGAGTAGTGGGGCCAAAAGACATATCTGGCTTTAAAATTAAGCTTGATAAGTTTATGGAAGGGATGGTATGATGGGAGAGCCTAATTTTGGCAATTGATCTTTGATTATCGCCAGATAAGTATGCCCAGCGGTTGGTGATGGGATGTTGGATGGGATGGGATCTGAGTTACTGCAGAGAATTCTTTCCTGAGTGCTGGCTGGTGAGTCTTGCCCACATGCTCAGGGTTTAGCTGATCGCCATATTTGGGGTCGAGAAGGAATTTTCCTCCAGGGCAGATTGGCAGAGGCCCTGGAGGTTTTTCGCCTTCCCCTGCAGCATGCGGCATGGGTCGCTTGCTGGTGGATTCTCTGCAGCTTGAGGTCTTCAGACCACAATTTGAAGACTTCAATAACTCAGGCATAGATTAGGGGTTTGTTATAGAAGTGGATGGGTAGGGTTCTGTGGCCTGCCTTGTGCAGGGGGTCGGACTAGATGATCACATTGGTCCCTTCTGACCCTATAATCTATGAATCTATGTACCTGAAATCGACATATCTTAGGTCAACATACAGCGGTGTCTACACTGCGGTGTGTCGACAGGAGATGCTCTCCCGCCAACTTACCTTACGCTTCTCGAGGAGCTGGAGTACAAAAGTCGATGGGAGAGTGCTCTGCCATCAACTTAGCGGGTCTTCACCAGACCTGCTAAATCGACACTGCTTCATCGATCACAACAGTGCCAATTTAGCTGTAAGTGTACACTTGCCCTGATAGTCATTTAAACTTTTACGTATTAAAAAGATGATATATTTGAGGCTGACTTTGGGATGTCTGGGTAGGGTGAAGACTACATTTCTCAGCTGCTGGAGCAAGAAGAGGGACTCACAGCTGAGGCTCCTCTGGGCAAATGGGCCTGCTAACGCTTAAGAAAGAAGACTTCCTATGATCTAAAAGTAATTTTATAATTCGTATTAACTTTTGTCTTCTATCTTTCTCTGTAGCAAGCCTTTCCAACAGCAAGAAAGGCTTTTCAGTGGTGTGACTTTTGTAGATTCCTACTTAGTTACATCTTTTCTATGCTGTACATTTTTTCTTTATAAATTGAGTTAGTAAATAATATGAGCTTGGAGTGCAACACATTTAGGCTTGGAAGAATTCAATTTTTTAATATTTTCAATAGATAATATTGTTTCTTTTTATGCATTTTGTTTTCAATTTTTGTCTATTTCAGTGTTCACAGTTGCTAGAAATTATGGAGGTGGGTCAAACATTTATTTAATGACCATGAGGTCAAGACACAAAAAGTTAATGCTTTATAACTATTAATACTCATATTGTCAATATCGGGTGTCAAAATATACAAAGTAAATATCCTTAAATCAAACATTCTCGAGCAGCATTTTTCTTACCTTGCTTAGCTGTAAATTTTGATGCTTCTTAATAGAAATATTTTAATTTGGGTGTGTAGGGTGAAATTTACATTTACCAAAAACAACAAATCTAAGCCTTCCAAGTATAATCATATTTAAAGATGTCTTCCTAGAGGCTTCCTCCAAGAGGGATAGCTCAGTGGTTTGAGCATGGGCCTGCTAAACCTAGGGTTATGAGTTTAATCCTTGAGGGGGCCATTTGGGGATTGGTCCTGCTTTGAGCAGAGGGTCGGACTAGATGACCTCCTGAGGTTCCTTCCATCCCTGATATTCTATGATGGCAGATTGAGTTGTTGTGACCCCTTTCTCTGAGCAAGCAGAACAGTGCTTGAATCACAGATCCCCTGAGCAACGTGAAACTATTTTCTCCTCTGAAGACAAGCCATGGAGAGTAGACCACGGGAGTGCAACCTTGGACATCCTTTTGAATTTCAGACTGTGTTATAAGAGTGAATAGTGAAAGGATACAGTATATAGGCATTGAGGAAAGAAGTCTGTAACAGGTTTATTTGATATTTTTTACTGGAGAACATACAATTACTGGAATATCTGGATTCATATGAAGGTAGTAGTATAGAAATGCTCTCCAGCAGTTCCCTATTTAAAAAGTACATTTCAGCCAATGCTGAAAAACTGTTGAAATTCACCCTTGAAATGAAAGTCTCTTAATGATATAAACCTACCTGAATTCAAGATGGAGGCGACGCACAGCCCTGATATGTCTTCTGTCAGTGGCAGGCCATGCTATTTTTAGTAAAGCAGGAAATTTTACACTTGCATGCACGGTCACACCGTGTGGATTCCATTTTGTAGAACAAAATGGCATCATCCATGCAATGTGACCGTGTAGGTACGGTGCACGAGAGGTTATACTGTGTGGAGGATGACATTTTGTTCTACAAAATGGCTTCTTCCGCGCAGTGTGCCCTCACACGCATGGTATGTGCAAGATCACACCATTTGGAAGGCTCTATTTTGTTCTTGGAATGGTGTTATTGTTATTGCTTGGCCCCAGCATCTCTTTCTTTACAAATTAAATATGATTTATAACCTATTTGAACTTTTGGCACCAATTCTAGAATAAAGCTTGTTGAAAGAAGAGAACAGGGCTTCTAAAAAGCTGAGCACGGCTGGGATTATTGACTCAAAGACCTGAGTGAGGGAACGGAACACAAGTCATGTTTTCCAGTAATAACATGGGTGGTTGACTTCCTGGCATAAGGAAAAGTTGGAGAAATTGGAATTAAAGTTGTCTTGGAGTCCATCCACAAAGTTATTGGAGATTTATAATTAGATCATACAGAAACTGTGGGTTTATCTAGTCTAGTTTCTTCAGACAGATGTTGGAGAGAGCCCAAAATAGGTGATGTGAAGGCCACTTATATTGGTAACTGAAATAAATTTAGCTAATCTGAATTTAATATTATATTTTACCCATTATAATCACTTCTGTAAGTGTAAATAGAAGGCATATTCATTATTCAATGGCAATTTTCTAGCCTTATAATTAAGTTGTCTCTTCTTTCCAAAAGAATGTATCAGTTTCTTGCTTAGCTTTTCAGCAGGCATTTCATATAGAAATATAATCTATGCTATTGAAAATTATGCACTTTTCTAAGGAAAACATTACTCACATCTGTATCAAGACATTTAGAATGTATGAACTGGGCAACACATTTAAAATACAATCAGAGGAACAAACCTGTGTTGGGAGGGGGATGGCAGGTTTTTTCCATCTCGGTTTGTGTTATATTTTTATAAGATGAAGTGTATCATAATTTTAAAAGCATGTGAATTACTGGCTGTATAAGATTGACATTTTAATCAAATTACAGTATTTGACCATCAGTGCTCCAATCTGGTTTTACCAGTAGTTATAGATTTGTCCAGTTAGTCTCAATGTTGCATTCGCTAGCCAATCAGATTGCAGATTACTTCCTGAATAACCACTATTCACTAAAAACAACAGGAAAAATTTAGTCAGAAATTACATTAAAATTCTTCCTTTATGATAAGATGGTCTCTGATTGATTGAGGTAAATTCTCTAACCAGAAAAGAATGCAAAAATCCCTTAAAAGGCAAAGAACTCGATTCAGCAACTGTTCCCCCATAATACTCCCTCTATATTCACAGGGAATCCTGCTTGAAGAACAGGGACCCAATCAAACCCAATAATCAATTGCTGCTCTCTTGCACTAGCTGTCACAAATATGATTAATTCACACCAGCCATTTCAGGTAACACCAATAAAGCCACTGCAATAGAACTTCTTCAATGGGATCAATGTCCTTTTTGCAAATAATGTCGGAGCACTTATAATGGGCAGCAGCAGGAGACCATTATCCTGCGACAGCATTTCACTCCACTGACATATCTCAAATATTCTTGTGCTTAAGTAAAGCATTGAAAACATCTGTGTTATAATTGCCCAAGCCTGTCTGCGTGAATTTTTATGAGTTTGCACTGAAAGGCTCTGACATTTCTCCACCAATAATTTGTGAGAGTATGGGGGGTGTTTGGAAACTAGCAACTCAACAAATGAGCAGCAGGTCTAATTGTGCACTCCTTATTCATGCAAACACTTCTTACTGAAGTCAATAGGCCTCCAGGACTGAGCCCTGGCTGTCAACCACTTACCTAAGCAAAGAACTCCATGTGGTGTGGAGTGACCCTGCAACAGCAGAATGCAGAGCTGTGCCTAGATGGTACTACCTGGCCAAAGATGATTAAGAATTTGACTTAACCAACCATTGACTCTTATTGAAATCAGTGAGACTGGAGAGTGCTGATGGTTTAGAGTGTTGTTCAGCACCTTACGGGATAGGGCCCTAAATTAGTGCAATAAAACATTTAGCCTGACCTTTAAGGTACCAGTTTTACACTGAAACCCTACTTTGAAGCATATTTAGTGAAGTGAAGAATATACAATTATTAGCCCAACCACCCTGGGACCGGTCACTTGGTTATTTATAACTGTGTTGCCTGGCTGATTATTTAATTTAATCTAAGCGTGAGAATTAATTCTGGATGAGGCTAATGTACTACAGATGAAACTCACCTAACTTTGTTAATTAAATAGCCACATGGTGCAAAATGCTGAAATATGGCCATGGTTTTTGTATTGACCACCTCTTTCCTTGCATATCCTACAATAATTATGTGATTAACTGATTTTAAAGCACTGAATTATAATTTTAAAACAGTTGTCCTGACATTTTAATTTGTTAGATTTTAATTTAGTTTGAATTTTCTGTATATAATGCTGTCTTTTAATTCTTTACATTTTAACTTTGCTGTTTACATGAATTCATTACTAAATCATAAATTCGTTAATCAATGCTGTAATTAAATGTCATTTTTTGTATGTCTTAAAGTACAGTATGACTATTGGTGCTTAGAATAAACTCATCATTACATTTGGAATTTTTGGTTTTTCTGCTTGCACTATTTCTCCCATTTATATTAACCCATGTTTTCAGTAATGTTTTGGGTCTTCCTAAAAATCTCTAAAATAATTGGAATTAGTCTCTAGTAAATAAAATTTGATGGAGTCCTAAAAAGAAGTTGTAATTATGTTAGCTGAATTGTGTTATATCTTGTGTACGTTCATAAAAATAGTCAGAGGTACTTTAAGTTTCCTACACTGGATAAGCCCATTTTAATTAACACATTAATTAATTGCAAATAGACTAATCAGTTACTTCGTAGCTGCACACCCATTCACAACTCACTCACACTGCAGTAAGGGAACAGAAGCGTCAACTTTGTCACTGAATTTTGAGAAAGGCAGTGCAGTCATTTAATTGCAATCCAAATAGAGATTTTCCATTTACTACAGTAGATGTTTTCTTTACCTATTCGTTGAAACAACCCCAAAATTTTATGCCTATGGCAATGTCTTCATTAAATGTTCTCTCTGTATAACTATAGTACAGAGGCTGAGACAACTATAGTACAGAGGCTGAGTTACTCCGTCTAAAAGATTGAGTGTGTTTCAGGAAAGAATCCAAGCTAATCAAATGGAAGCAATTTCAATTATATAATCAAACAGTTATATTTTAATTATAATTGTTGCCAAGGGGCAGAGCAGTGACACTTTGCATGAACCTCTGCTTAAATGTTTATTTCTGAAGAAAACTATTGTAAAATATCCATGACAATGTCAACATTATCATGAAACTAAATAGAACCTATAGATAGTTAATGGACCAATGAAACTGCCCCTCATCTTCCAGAACATTAAAACATTATAAGCCACAGTGTGAAACTGGAGTCTTAGAAATGAATTAGATAACACCATACCCCAAAGAGTCACTCAGAGGGGGCAAGTCTAACTGAACCATTATGTGTCACAGGGCTAGATTTTTAAGCTACACTGGGAAAAATTATGTAAAAAAAATAGTAAACCAGAATTCAACTAAGTAGAGTCACCGTTCAAGCAAAAATAGGTTAGTAGGGAGTATTAAGATGAAGTTCAGCACACAGTGAGCTCTCCCCAGGGAAATCATTTCTTTTATGTAGTCTTAAACACAAATCAATTCTCCTTCTTTAAATCTCCACATCACCACCATGGTCCTTTTGGCCAGGCTGGACCCGTTAGGAATCTCTTTTCGAGCCCACGGACATCACCTCTTACAAGAACGTGCCCAAGTTTTCTGCTGAAGCCTTGGGCCAAGCTTTCATAATGACAGAGGGGTGGTTCCTGGTTTAGAAACCTAAGTCTAGGGGTAGGTTTGTGGCGAGGTTCCCTAAAGTTTATCAACTTCTCTGTGAGACCAGACCAAGTTTCCACAGAAGTTAAACTGAACAATAATTTGGGATGCCAACAACCTGAAACTAGACAAAACCTATTGGCCCTGTTATGAGTTTTGTTATGATTTGCAGCTAGGCTGAACTATGAACTCAGAGCAAAACTCAGGGCTTTTCCTTCACCAGTCCCACTTCCCTTGGCTTCAGTCAACATGACTGTTGCCAGACATCTCTTGGTATTGGGCCACAGACATGTGCTTTGAGGTGCATTCTCCAAAACTGGCCATCTTCCATACGCCATCTCTGAAGGAGAGTGGGCCTTCACAAATGACTATTGAAGCTGTGACACTGCAATTGATGGCTTAGAGAAGAAACCATTTTCCCTCTTTGAAGTAGAATTGTGCTCCATGGACGATAAATGACAAAACAAACATGCAAGCAGTTGAAGAAGTTATATTTCTGCTGAATGTGGCCAACACTGATTAGAAAAAAGTACTGAAGAATGCAGAAAAGGAAGAGGGTTTATACAGGTAGCAATATCCCAGTTCACAATTTGTTTTTGGGAACAAAACTGTTTGAAAAAGCTTCCGCAACATTTTATTTTTAGCATTGCTTTGTGGGGAAAAAACTGGATCCAAGAAAAATGTATTATTTATTTCTAAACTCAGACTGTTATCATCCTAAGCGCACTTCTGCATCAGCAACATGATTTGATTGTTCTTTGGTTAGCCTTTTCTACACCCAATGACTCATGTAGAGAACTGACCTATCATTTAGAGTCCCCTGGCCTCAGGGAAAACATTTCATTTAAATCCTTAGATTGGAACACAACTTTCTAAACACTGACTCATGCTCACTTGGTACAGTAATTTAAGCCTTCTCTTGATTTTTTTCCCCCGAAGATAACCAAATAATCCAATAATGAAGGAAATCCTATTATTATTTTACGTTGGGCAGAAGAGTTGCAAACAAGTTAAAAAAAGGGAAAGAATTACAGATGGGTTTATGTCAAACAAAACAAGATATTGGAATGTTAGATCAGGTGGGCTTCTTAGGCACAAAGGACGTGACAGGGAATGTATTAATGGGTTGTTAATGTACATCTTACATGCACCGCAAGGCTAAAGGCACAAGCCACCCAAGAAGTACTGTAATGGCTTATCAATGCAAGCCGTTTAGTGTCTTATTGCCTTGAGAAAATGTACCTTTTGTGTTTAAAAATAAAATGGCTAACACCGAATCTAAAACAAAGCTAGTATGAAAACTTCACTGAGCAGGCACTTCCACTCCAAAAAAAAAAAAAAAATGAAGTTAGTGTCAGGAGGAAATGGAATAATTATAGCCGAGCACCTTTCCTGCTGGTTTTTAATACCTTATTAGGTCTTTGCAACGTATATTTCTCTCCCAGCAGTTTCCAAAGGTTTTACTCACACTGAGCCCTTATTTATGCCATGACTATTGCACCAGTTGCTATGCCATTACACTATTGCCTTTTCTTCAATATAGTTATGTGGAGAGGCGTTTTTATGCTTTCCTGTGTAGGTTAATTTTTCTAAAACTTCTGATTGCCCTATTATGGATTGTACATTACTGAAAGCTGCAGCGTCACCAAGTTGCTGATTGCTAATTGCTTTCTGTCAAATGAAAAACTTTCGCTCCATATTATGGAAAACGAACAAAGACCATTACACAAAATCATAGGGCTGCTGCTTTACACACATGCAGAGTATTCACTCAGTAGTACTCAAGGAGCAATCCCACATAGTAATTCTATCATGTCTATAGCTGGGGCAACAACCCCAATACACAAGTGAATCATAGGCTGTGGGCTTGACTCTCTTCTGTGTTCCAGACCTGCTCAGCACAGATTAGAGATAGGTGTTAGCAGGGAGCTCCCTGACCCCTATGTGTTGATCAATGCCTGCCTCAGTTCTGGCCCTGGCATGAGTTAGAGCTGCTCCTAGGTTACTCTAACTTGGGCTAGTGAAGGACTGCACCAACTGAGCAGAGCTCTCCAATGCCCATCTCCCTCTCTCTCAACACAGTCCCTATGGCTTCACAGCAGAGAGTAGAGCCGTGCAGGTAAGGGGTTGGATTGGATTACAAAGGAGAATCTGGTCCCCTGCATGTGCATGCCCGCACACACAGTATTTTGGTTACTCTTTTAGCTTTAGCATATGGATGGTTTTTAAAGTCAATTTTGCTGTCCCGTCCTTACAGCGTAACACTATGTTATGTGTTCTGCGGGCATGTGTAGCCGCCCATAGAGTGTTTTGTGGATAGGAAGAATAGCAACAAGGACAAGGACATGTTTCAGGCCGATCATAATCAAGCCTCATACGGCTATGACCCTTCCTTTAGGGCTCAACTGCTTAGAACGAATTCCAGGTATAGTAAATTCACCTCTATGCCCGGCTCTCTTTTAAACGTTTGCATCAGAAAGACATTTGCCCTTGCATCTTTTTTTCCATAGCAGGGTATAACATCATATACACTATAGGAAACACTGAGCACATATAGGCAGGTTCTTGCTCTGTTTTAAACAGATCATACAGCTATCATGGCAATAAGGAGCACATCATCAGTGTTGACTGCTGGTACTCTGTTCTATGGAGCTGCTTCTATCACGATAATTAATCGTTTGCCAGTTTCCAGCACCTTTTTGCATCGCAAGCACATGAGGAATCTTAAAGATGCCTGTTTCTCACAGGATGGGTGCTCAGCACCTTCTGAAAAAAAAATCACATCCCTTTAAGGCATCTCGAGTCAGGTTTCCAAAATAATGAGTCACTTTTGCAACTGTCTCACTTTTTAGTATCTGAATCTTGGAGTGAGAGAAATGGAACAAAAGATCTAGCCAACATCTTCCCTCTTTTATATGCTGTTTCCACCAGCTGTGGCAAGGAGCCCTGTGGTATCCCAGATCTACTGTTTTATCATGTATATTGCTTCCTGTTCACCACAAAGCGCTGAGTCAGCTTTCATGCCTGTTCTTAATTGTTACAGGGCACTGCATCCCACAAGACAAAACACAGCACTGTGGAACAAACTGTAATTAAGAACACAAGGACAGGTTGATACAAAAAAAATAGCAGGTAGATGAGCAGCATTCACTCCCAACAAATGGGCCTTTTGACTTTTTTTTTTTTTAAATAGCTCAGGAATGGAGTTTGAATAAGCAGGTAATTAAACAAAGATCATTAAAAACTTTCAGGGCAAGATCGTGGTTTATCCAATGCACTGGCACATGGGATCACAAGACACCCCCTTTCTCCAGTGCAAGGGTGATTCATGTCAAGGGTTATGGCACAGCAGGGAGAGCGCTATCCTTAGTGATACTGTTCTCCCTCTCTGGCCAGTGGGTGGGGAGTGGGCAGAGCAGTCTCCACCCACCACAACATTCAGGACTATACAGCTGTGCCTGCATAGTGGCGGGGAAGTAACCTGCACCATACAAAGTGCTGGTAACAAGTTACTCCCTTGCACCAGGAGAAGTAATTAGGGACTGAATTGTAACTCTGACAATTCCGTTCCTGATCCAATTCACAGAGCCGTGTAATTAGGCACTCCGGGCCTGGCTTGAGGCTAGCAGTAAATGAACAATAGAGCCCCACATCGGTGAATAGCTTGACGAAATCAAACATTTTCAGATTTTATGAAAAGTGTTGACCGCTTGCTCCGATGATGCATCTGCTTCCCGTGCCTCCTTAGGATTGCCCAGGACAAGAGATGGCAGTTTGGGGCTGTCCCTTCACAAAATTAAATGGATTTTGGAGAGGTGGAGGGAGGGTTCTTTTGCATCTTCTCCCTTAAAAAGTAACTTTACTTGGTGCTTGTCTCCCAAGTAGCCCAGCAACCAAAGCCAACGTGGCCTCTCTTCTATTTGCTACCTCCACATCCACTATGCACATTTACCTTCATTTCCTATACCTCTTATCGAGATCCAACTGCTAATCAGCTTAATTTGCAGCAAGGTAAATTTAGCTTACATATTAGGAGAAAGCTTTCTAACTAAGCAAAGGGAAAAGGCTTCCAAGGGAGATTGAGGAAGAACAAGGTAAACGAACACCTGTTAGGGACAGTCTAGGTATACTGGGGTCCTGCCTCAGCACGGGGGATAGGACAATGGACAAGATAACCTCTTGATGTCCCTTCCAGCCCTACACTTCTATGACAACTACTTCCCAGATTTCTAAATCCAAGTCTTCTTTGTCCGACTCTTCCAATAAAGCATAATGGGAAACTGCCTGAGTTGTTCAGAATTCCTGGCACTACTCACTCCATGGTGGCCACTGCCTTTTAACTCATTAGAGCTTACTCCATTTTCACATAATTGAAAAGCAGACCAAGTTTGCAGAGATTATATGGCTGGTTTAATGAAGTTTAGTAAAATGAGCTCATTAATGCAGCTTTCGAAGGAACATCCATTTTCTACATCGCAAAGCATGATTTTACAATCTTTCAGCATGAACATTAAAAATCTCTCCAATTCCATTGTGCTGCCAAATCGCAGAGTGAGTGTGGAAACTCCAGAAGTTCCTCTAATTGCTTGTAAAATGCAATTGTCATATTCTTCTTTCATGAGATGGGCCTGCAATTGACATTTCCCGAACTGTGGCTGGTATTTCTTGTTCTTGCTTCCATTTATTTGTGTCAAGGAGATAATGATGGGTGCAGTAATTTTAAAAAAATAAGGAAAATCCAAATTAGACTCAAATATTTCCAAATGATAGACTATACCCACACAAACTGTGTTTTTAAACACCCAGAGTTATATTATATCTGTAACATTTAATTATCTATTACACAGTTTTGTCACACCTTTTTAAATATCCAAAGGTGCTTTTGGGAAAAGGTGTTTCCTTAGAATGTCAATTTGCTACTTCACAAAAGCTGGCATGACTTTAAAGTTATGCATGTGAAAAACCATTCTGAAACCAAAGAATATCTGGTCTGAAAATTTCTCTTTATTACTTAAAAATACCAATTTACCCAATTATAGTTTATTTTACAAAAACATCTCCATTGACTTACAGAGAATAAAAATGAATTGTTTCCATCACTGTCAGGGGTACCATGTCGATTACAAAGTCACTATTATCAGAACAGGAAGATGCACATTAATGATAAAACGCACCGTCAGATCACTAGCACACGTATCGGCCATATTTTATTTGAAGCAGCCAGGCTGGTTAAATGTCGCAGGACAGCAGTTCTATTACAAGGGCTGCTTAGCTGTTTTTAATGTAGATCAAGAGAAGAGTCACCAATTTTGGTGACGGTCATTATAGATCTTCACCATTGTGTCCCGGTGGTGATTGGGAGTAGAATGAGGACAAAGAGAAGATGTACTTGCAAGTAATTAATGTTCCCATGGAGATCTGCAGCCATGAAAACAAATGTGTATGCACGCATGGAGGTGGGCAGGTGTTGTCTCTACCCCCTTTCCCTCTCTTTCTACCAGGATACAGAACTGGACTATGAGGGAGAACGAAAAAAAAAAAAAAAAATGCAGTGGTGCATGGAGATTCTTGTATAGAATCATAGGATTGGAAGGAATCTCAATGGCTCTTTTAGTCTCGTCCCCTGCCCTCAAGGCAGGACTACGTACAGAAAAAAGTGACATGCCTGGTGCATTTCAGAAGATTTTAGAGACATTTTAACGAGATTTCATGCACAGTGTACGCACGATGTTACTTCTTCTCCCTTTTGGGTGCAAGACAGTATGTGGCTAAAGGCGAGAACCTTCTTTCCCCTCCTCCTGGAGGGGGAGCCAGCAGCCACATTTTCCTTTACAGCAGAGGGGACATTCTGCTGGGACACCTCTTCTTCCCCAGTCAGGTATTATAGTTGTGCAAGTACCAGAGGGGTAGCCGTATTAGTCTGGATCTGTAAAAGCAGCAAAGAATCCTGTGGCACCTTATAGACTAACAGATGTTTTGGAGCATGAGCTTTCATGGCATGCATCTGACGAAGTGGGTATTCACCCACGAAAGCTCATGCTCCAAAACGTCTGTTAGTCTATAAGGTGCCACAGGATTCTTTGCTGCTTTTATAGCTGTGCAAGGAAGGCAGGAGAGACTGGGGTCCTGGGGAAAGGATGTTGTTCTGGGGAAGAAGAGCTTATTAAAGCCAGGAAGAGAGCAAGGAGTATGCGCTTTAGCATGAGAATGGCAACAGTGCTCCTCACCATCTTCCTGATCTTAGTTCCTGAGGCTGACTTGGGTAACCAGTGCACAAGGAAGTTAGCAATAATCTTCAGTTCTCCAAACAAGCACTAATCACTACTTATTATTTAACTCGACAGCATAAACTGACATCACAAAACTTCACCACGGACCAGTACCAGAGGGTGTGAATAGCTATTGCCTTTCTGTAGCATCCCATAAAACCAAAAAAAGCTGTTTTGGGAGTGAATACTTGCATGTAACAGTTTAAATTCCACTCTCTGCAAATGTATAGGTGAGTAAAACAATCACCTGGAATTTTTTACAGGACAAAGCCACATGCGGGTAGAAGCACAGCTGATGTGAATTTGAAAGGATCCTTATGAAAATGTTTTGATGGCATCTGCCTTCCTCTCTCCCTTCCTAAGGACTAGATTGTTATACCTGAACTCACGATGAATATTATTCTTTGTATTACTCTGGTGCCTAGGAGTCCCAGACACAGACCAAGACCCCATTGTGCTAGGTGCTGTACAAAGAAAGAACAAAAAGTTGGCCCCTGCCCCCAAAAGCTTTCAATTGAAAGAGTATCTTACTCTAGGAACAGAGTCAGGAAGTCAGAGACATGACTCATGAAGTAAGGTGTTACTGAACATGAGCAAAGATAGCACAGCCTGGCTCTATATGCACAGAAGTCTGATTGAAGTCCCCGAATGCATGCTCTAGATTAAACAGAGCCAACTAAGGTGTGTGGGGATGAGGGAATTGTGAGGGAGCCAGTTCCAGCCCCGCTGCAGTGTAAAGTGGCTGACGAGCAGATTTGATTTGCACCAGTTGTTTAAGGGCTGTTGACAGACAGCAGCTGGTGTAGGCACATTTATGGAGGAGATCTGCTCCACGACAACCTCTCCCTGCCCCTGGAAGACCAGCTTGCCTGTCCTCACTGGGAAGGCGGGGGTGGGAGGAGTTGCAGGGCCTGGCTGCAGCCCAGATGCACACACAGGAAGTTTCCCTCCAACAGAGGAATTTTCTGCTGGACATTTGCAGTTGAGTTGTGCCCCCTTTGTGACACCTGGATGACAAACAGGGGACATGACCTAGCTGAGCAACTTGGCCCATAAAAGCTATGGGACAGAACCCTCTCTCTCACACAGTGTATAGCAAACCTAAACGGGGATTCCAATGCTTTCGTCTAATAAGCCATTTTTGTAGAAAAAACAGCTAAACAAAGAAAAGTTTGAAATCTCACACTGGAGTTTACAATGCATTGTGATAATTTCTAACTAAAAATTCATCCTCCATAAAAATAATCATGATTGGTACCAAATTAAACAGTTTTAGAGTTTATGTCTTTTAGAGACCACACGGGTAGAAAATGTTGGCAAAACTTCTAAGCGAATAGACAGTTTTATTTAAGTCCCAGGTTGCTCTTCGCTCTTAAGGTCTTCTTCTGCCTTGCCCTCTCTTATTTTAGTCTGCAGCCAATTTGCTGATCTGCAATCTCCAAAGATGTGTTCTCTCATCATATTTAACTGTAAATTTGGCTTTGCACCAAACCAAAGCATGTATGTTCTGAGCCTGTACATTTATTTTAATCACTGTACAGCAGCTCCTGCCTCCTGCCCTTTATTTTCTGAGTATATTTCTGTCTTCTTCAGGCAAGCAGCCTTTCAAGTGGGCTTGATCCTACAAATCGGCAAGAGAAATTAAAATTCTCCCTCTGCCTTTGTCTTGCTGGTATATAAGGACCCCATGTACAGTATGCTTTCTCTCAGTAACACCTGGAACTACATTAATGCTTACATCCAGAAACAAAGCAATATAGGAAGTTAGTTGCTTGCCTTTCTGACACTTGGCTGGAGACTTGAAATGAGACCGATTTTGAATAGATACTACAGCATTTAAAAGGACATGATTTTGACAGTTAAGGCTCGTAGTCCAGTCACTAATGTCTGTGTGTGGGCACCAGGATGGCCAAAAAGACTATATGCTACATAAAGTTTGTTGCCTTGCTGCAGGCTTGGGCTTGAGTACTACTTCTAACAACAGTCCAGTATGACATACAACCACAGTCTTTGATAGAAAGAGGTACATTATACTGTAGCATGTATGTCAAATTTCATTTACTCGTGTACATCACATGATCCTAAGCTATTCAGAAATAACCACTGCAATCAGTAAGCCAATTCCTGATCAGGAATTATTGCAATTGCAAATGACTCTGGAAAGCAATAATGAAAAGAAACATTCATTTATTTCAATTAAGAAGATCTAAGTTATTATTTGGAAGGTTGGCTAGAAACTGTCAGGGTGACTGATCACCTCAATAGCACTCTCTCTCTCTCTCTCTATTTTTTTAACTTCAGCAGAGCTACAAAAGCAGAGGGTTATGAAAAGCAACCTGACTGATGTGTTGAGCTCCTGGATTTCTACCGTGCTAGGACTGAGTGGTCATACAGCTTAGTAATGACAGGAATGATTACCTCTCAGGATGGATGTAATGCTACATTTCAGAGCTTAGGTGCATAACTGCTTTTCTCTTATTCACTCTCTCTTTTGTATGTGATGTATTCTAGTGAATGGCCCTGTAATTTTCCAAGCAACTTCTGCTTCCATCAGAAGCTCTACTAATGACTCTGCCTAGCGTCATCCTCTCCGCAACAAAATGAAAAGCTCCCATGCCTAAGGCAAAGCCTGTTTTTACTTTTGCTCCTTTATTTTGTGCTTGATGTGATGGATCTTAGAGATGCTCAATTAATTCCGTGCTAGGGGAGGGTTCCAGATTGTCAGAGTTGGATGTTGTAATTCAATACATATGTACAGGATATGGACAGCATATAGTGTATGTACTGACCTCACCATACTGATCTAAAGTGCTTGAATATTGCTGGGAGGGATGAAGGAATAAATGGTCTGCCAACAAAACAGGAGCATTACAGAGGATATCAGACAAACCAATTACTGTGACAATCGCAATGGTGGTGGGAGAGGGGTCTGTCATGGAGGCTCTTGTACATTAAGACCCATAACTCAGTCGACAAAAAAACCTATTCCTCAGTAATTTAACTTAATCCTCACTTTATGCCAAACCTGTTTGATTGTGGTTGATGCAGGATGTAGGATTCCCCCATAAACTACACCTCTACCTCGATATAACGTGACCCAATATAACATGAATTCGGATATAACAAGGTAAAGCAACACTCCAGACGGGGTGGGGCTGCGCACTCTGGTGGATCAAAGCAAGTTTGATATAAGGTGGTTTCACCTATAATGCGGTAAGATTTTTTGGCTCCCGAGGACAGCGTTATATCGAGGTAGAGATGTATTTTTAGTACAGACCATTATAGAAGTGTGGTTAGCATTCCTGGATATTTGAAGAGACATGTGCCATGAGGGAGATTTTCCAAAGGCACCATCAACAGTCAGTGGGAGTTAGGCAACTAACTCCATCTGTGTCTTTGAAAATCTCCCCCCGTATATTTGACACCGCCGTTTAACCTCCACCTTTTTCTGTAAGAGTCAATACAAATATCAATACAGCTGCTACTCTGTTTTTCTTGTTCTTGTCTATAAATTATACATAAGCATTACTTTTCAAAATGTCAGTGTTTTTATTTTGTGTCTTCTAAAATATATTTAGGATATTGACAGCAAGCATGACACTTACACATACATTCTTGTACCCACTTCGTGCAAAAAATAATTTATGCAAAATGGCACATTTGCTAAGGCACAATATCCCTTTAAACACTCAGTATCTTTAGCATTAAGTAGTTGCCCCATCAACGTAACTACTGCCTACTAAGCGTGCTGTTAAATCAGCAGCTCATCAAATAGTCTGATGCTAGGATATAACAAGTTTCTGATGGAGTTGTGTTCCCTCAAAGAGTGAGTGTTTTTCCATCACACTTTTAGTCACCTATTTTGACTGAGATCTAAGATCTTAATGCATCAATTGAGTTAATTCTCCTGCCAGTACATAAGAAATTGAAGTAATAAACCACAGCCTATTGTAGCGGTGTTAACGTTAGTAGGTACTATACTACCTGATGCCATTTTTAAACTTCAACCAAAATGACAAGCACATCGTTCTTGAGTGCGTTTCTATTTTCACCTCTCCTGCCCCTCAACCACTGATGACTCATCCAGAGTGTTGATCTTAATTTCACCCTGCACCACTTTGATTTCCACACAGTAAAACATTGACATGTTGTTCTTTCATTACCTGCTGAATTTAAAATTTATGATGCTTAGTGACATCTGGGTAAATTGCATCTTTTTATACTTAGTAGATGCCCTGTCAAATGTCAAGTTTCTGCTCCAAACCACGGAGACTCTACAGCTTCTCAAGAAAACAGGTGAGACATTTTTTTAAACATGACGAAACTATGTATTTTTCCCTAATTTCATTCTCAGAAATGGCTGAACCATTTTTACAAACAAAATTCAGTCCATGGCAGGCAGGCAGGCAAACAGCATGAAAAATTTCAGCATGAAGGATTTAAGTTTGTCAAAGTTGCAAGCAGCTGAAAGCAGGGTCTTATAATGGGAAGGACTGGAAAACCTTAACTACAAGCTCCACCCATAATGAACTAGCTTCCTGAATAAAAATGAATGCAGCTGTGGGGCCAGCCTTAAGTACTAATGCAAGCAAAGCTCCGGTAAAGGTTCCCATAAAGTTACACAGAATAGGGTATTCATGAGAACCAAAATTATAACTTTATCTGAATCATGACTACAGCATTCCCATCTTAAGAATTTTTTCATTTGGGACAAATGTTTGGATCAGTTCCTTCCGATAACACATTTCCCCCACCCTTAAATACTTTTTGGCATTCGCCAGTACTCGTGTATTCCCTGTAAGTGATTCTTAAAATAACTCTAACACTGTATGATTTTACATGTGAGGGCTGCTATGGTAACAGAACACACAATTTACTGTATCCCAGAGTTAATATGTGCATAGACACAGAATCTGCAGACACACAGATTACTGCCTCCCTATAGGCTGCTTCCTCTGGCAGGATTTTGTTGTTGTTGGACACATGCTTTATACAAGAGAGAACGAACAGACTCTTGCATCTGCTCCTTCCCCCTTGGTGTTGTGAATAATAGGATGTGTAATAGAGAGGTGTCCTTTTACACATGGAGGAAGAAAAGGTTAAGCAATTACCAATACATTTGCCCACAAAAATATACTACACTCAAGGGAAGTAAATTCTGAACTAAGCTACAGGAAACAATACATTGTGCATACAGTACTGGAAGTGATCTGACTATATTTTGCTAATGAACTGGTCCTATCATAATGAACAAAGGTTCTTATCCTAAATAAGGAAAATACCATTTAAAAAAATAAGTGTCTGAGGCAAAATAAGAGCTTTGCAGAATAGCAATGGGATTTCCTGCACTGCAGCTGTGTGCTATTACCAGCTACAGTATATCACTCAAGTGCTGCTTTTAAAGGGGTAACTGTCAGCCTATAGGGATTAAGTTTGAGAATTTGCAATTCATCATCTTTATTTGGAAGTCTAGTAGCTCGCCTCCCAAAATTAAATACTTTCTGTATCACAAGTAGACTTTTCAATTACTTCGAAACATGGACTGCATTTGCTTTAAATAAACAAATTACAAACTCTTGAATTTCTATTAATTTAAATCAACAGTTTAAAATTCAGACAAGCAAATATGTGACACTTTTTGAGATGTCTTAATATAATTACACCAACAAATTTTCCTGATTGTCAGAGTCTGCAACATTAACTCAATTGCTTAAAATATGATGTGCTTCATTGCCTTTATTCAGGCTGTAAGAATCGAGTTCCAATAGTCTTTCTGCCTAGACTTTTCACTGTAGATGTCACAGAGCCCAACTGGGCCAATAAGTTGCTGTCCTCTACTCTATTATTTTAGTTGCCCTTTTTGGCACTTTAACCAACTTTGATGTTCTCCAGAATTGGGCCCACAGTTGCAAGCAGCAATAGATTTGCAGCTTGAGTAAAATGGTATTACACACTGCAGTTCTCAGCACTGATTCAAGAACCTGGCAGAAAAAGAAATCAACAAATAATTCAAGAAGAGAATGGAAGAAGAAATGTAGAAAAAATGGAGTAACAACAGTGACTAAAAAACAAAACAAAAACCACACCCAAAAGTGAACCTAATCCATCTACATATGAAAAGAAAATAATACAAGAGGGAAAATGGGAGTCTGCAATTTAAATGATAGCAACTGATGCAATTACTTATTTTTAAATATAGGCTAAATTCAATACCCTAATTGTGCATAGAAAATATATGCACACACAAAATTGGTACTGTGTCTGTATATGGACACCTGCATATGTAGGTACATATTTGCCTATGAACGTACTTGAGCTTGGATGTCCATACATTTGTGTACACACACACACACACACACACACACACACACACCCCACTTAATTTTGTAGTTGAAAATCAGATGAAGAATTCTAAAGATCTGGCACATCAGGTTTTGTAGATTAATAAAATTAAATTACCCATATACATTAAAAGAGAAATCCTTTTTGAAGGAGAACACCATTGAGATTATAAAGAAGCTAACGTTTTAATTTACTTCATTTCAGTACATCATTTCTCCAATGGCTGCGTGAGTGGAGTAATGGATAACAAACAAACAAACAAAAAAAGGAAAATCAATACCACTATTAAAATACATCCATAAATTTGCTAAAAATGGCATGCTGAGCAATACTCATGCTCAAGATGGCTGCGGATTGCCAAAGGGAGGAGGTGAAGCCTAAGCATGTATTTGAGAATAACTGGAAATAACCAAAGGTTTGCACATGTTGGCACGGGCATTAAAAGCAAACAGTGGGATTTTATAGAAACATCTATGTGATTAAGGAGCAACAGTGCTCCTGGCTTTCAATGGGACTTAGGCATTTTTCAAAACATCCCATCCATAATACTCAATGAAGGGATGCACAGGTCTTGTTCTAATCCTCTGTACCCCAAATTCCTTTCAGAAGTTCTTTCCGAACTTCACTGAAGCCAGTATTGTGGAAGTTCCCATCATTCCATTATTAATAGCTCACAGTCTTCTTTTGCCTGTTGTATTTTACTGAAAATATTATTTCGCTTTCTATATTTTCATGTCTATTAGCAGTTTCCTAAAGCTTGTTGGTACCAATTTTATTAATAGACTATTCTTTTAAAAAAAAGGGGGAAAAATGGATTTTATTCCCACTTTTCATTTAATTTTGCAAACACGTGTCCATATTGACTTAGAAAAATGCAACACCCTTGGAAAGCGCATGCTGTGCTGATGAACTACAACATATGGTAGTCAACATTTTCAGGATCAGGTCCATGGAAAGTTTTTAATACCGTGCTCCAGTTCTAAAAACAAAAGTGGTGGAATGTACTTCCATCCCAAAATAGGAAGCGCCTTCCAGCATTTCTGGTAAGTTTTGTTAATACCGGAAGTACTGGAATGCTGTCTTGGCTCCCTACGCAAAGTGCCAGTTCTGGACCATTCCAGCATGACTCAAGCCCTGTAGATATACTTGCTTTAATAGTTTCAGGATTGGGTTCTAAAAGTGAAGGCTTGAACTCTAAGCCCCTGAATTAGAACAACCATCCAACATATAGGTCTGCAGTCGGCCATCGTTAGAAGGCTAGAAATAAATCCCTATAAAATTTATGAAGTGTTCACCACAATATAGTGCTTAACGTGTATTGACTAAAACAGTAAGCAGTAACAGCATTTAAAAGTCTACTTCTTACACTTAAAACATGAGAAAGAAAGAAATACCTTTCGCAACTGTAATTACAGTTTCACTTTTATTCTAGAATGCATGCCGTAGGAGGGTGTCAGACAATTTGCACAGGATTATGGGAGACATGATGCAAACACTGCCAGACATAAAATCACTTTAGAAGCAAATGCTGCAGAGAACAAGTAGAGGTGCGAGTCAAATCCAGACACCTTGGTCTAATTTGAATTATGTTGACTTCGCCACATTGGTTCAGACAGTGCTCTTTGATACAGCCAGCTGCATTGACATTTCCAATTCAACGTGGAACTTCCTCTTTTACAAAGTGTATGGGTGGAAATGTGGTAATTTTAGGTGAGGTTGGTTTTTTTTGTTTTTTTTTTTTGGTACTTGTAGCTGCTGGTCCCCAAGTCTTTTTTCTCTGCTGAATTGGTGCTGTAGAGATCAGCCCACTTCAGGTTTAGCTCCAGTTAAACCTATATTTAAAAATCTAGTTTCTGAAGACAGTGGCCCAAATCATCAGCTGTAGCTGCGGAATGCACAGGGCAACTCGGGACTGGAGTGGCAAGATGGGTGTTTGACAGATCAGTCTCCCGGCACTGCTCTTAATTATGCTGGTTGTCAATGGCCCCAAAGGGAGATTAAGACAGCTGGGGATCAGTGAGGTGTAGGAAGTCTTGGGTGTGGACATTTCTCCTGGTCACCCCCTATGCCACAGACAATAGACCTACACTGAGACAATCTTCCCAGGACCAGTCACATTAGGTTTGAGGCTATCTTGTACCAGCAGCCCTGCACAAAGCATGGCAGTGTATCCCAGAAACCAGTCTTTCTGCTGGATTGAAAACATTTGAAAATAGACTAAAACATACACATCTACCCTGGATTTTAATATCTACTGATCTTCACCAAATGCAGTACAGGCAATAGAACTGCTAGCTTCTCCATGCTGCTCCACCAATGCGCCTTAATCCTATCTGGAGATACCTGGTAAATTCCTAGCTCCACTGAAGTCAATGGCAAAACCCTTGTTGATTTGAACAGGGACAGGATTTCCTCCCACCATCTATACTGAGAGAGTATTTCAGCCTCTTTGTTGAGACTGCCAACTAGTGTTCCAAATAGTAGCAGTTGTGGTGGTGGTGATGGTTCATATCTTGTGGACATTTACCCGTTAAGAAATAGCTGTCACCAAGTTATTTCAGAGAGGTATATCAGGCTATATTTTGAAGTCCATGTTCGGGGGTGGAGGAGGCATTGTTTTTAAATTCATTCATTCACAAGCTTATATTTTCTGGTAAATTGGTAACATTCTTGTTGGTTTCCTCGGGATTCATTTAATAAATACCACGTTAGCAAATTTGGTATTTTAAGGATAACTCTGTAATTATATAAGATATTCAGGTATATGCCTATACACATATTACTGTACCTTTTATTTCAGCCTTGGAATATTTACTCCTCTTCCATCTCTTCAGAGTGACAAAACTTCATCCCAACAAGAACATTTTACAACCACTCACCAGTAAAACTGAACAACATTTATAGCGGCAAGAACAGGATATAATGCACAGTTAAACTTCATGATGGCTTGGATATTCTGTTCAAGGTAGCAAATGACATGTTCAGTACTTTCTATTTCCATGGAATGTATAACACCACAAAAGGAATAAAAACTCCCCATCATTTGTGAAGCCTATGCTGTGTATGTACTGATAACAAAGAACATTTTCATGAAATGGACAAATGAGTTAAAATTAATGTCAAGATCAAAAACCGAAAAAACCTTGTCAAACCTGGGACCAACCCTCATAGCAAAAAAGAGAGCTAGCCAACTCAGTTGTGTGTGTATTGTACGTGTCCATCCAGTTTAAAGAAAATGCCATAAAACAGGTTTAGTTTACAGACAAAATGTGCAGGTTACATTTCTAACCAATGTTTCAGGGAAGGCCTTTTCAACTTGTCCTTGTGGGAAATCAAACCACAATTTAAGTGGTGACATTTCAGAAAGCACAAAAGCCTCACAGGATAAAATTATCTCACTATGAAAGGGATAAATAAGCTATTTACTATAATAAATACTAGTTATGTCCAGCCATTCAGATTTTACTCTTTAATGTGTGCAGTTTTATTCTGCAATCTAAAATGTGGCAACAGCTACTGAGATTATAATGAATGCTGGTTAGGCTGAACAAGTAATGAAGTAATCGTAGGAAATATACAAGACACCTTAGATGTGACTGAGGCCTATGAAAAGGATAAAAACAGTTCTGTTTTGGGGTTGTTTTTTGTTTGTTTGTTTTAGTTTTAGTTACATTTTTCTACTGCAGACACACGAAGAATCCTAAATGAATGAGTGATGAATAAATCATTGTGAATACAACTGGCTGAAATTTTTCTGACTGAGCAGTTTTCCCCATCAGAAAATGCTGATTTGACAAAATCGAAATGTTACCCAGAAATGGATCAGCATGTCAAAGTTTCTGATGAAAAACTGTGAAAATGAAATGTTTTAATAAAGTCACAGTTAAATGCGACTTTGAGTTTCCAAGACAAAATTTCAGAATTCCTGTTATGTAGGAAATTTCCAATTTTGGATTCAGAATGGAGAGTGAAAAAAAAATCAGAGTTTCAGAATCCCCTGTTGAATGCACATTTTGGGTTCCAGCCATCTCTAATGCCATCCTTTTAAGAACCTTACACTGTCTTCAATGGATCAGGCTCTGAGTTAAAGGAAGAATTAGAACTATAATTTTACAAATGGGGGAAGGAGGTGGGGACAACAGTGAGGTTAATTGAAGTCAGTGGCAAAGCCAGAAAGAGAGCCCAGATCTGATTTCTAACCCTGTGCCGAAGCCAGACAACCATGCCTCAAAACTATGTACATCCTGCCCTGAACTCCACCATCTCCCCCATTCCCTCAGTGGTCAATTACTAGTTGTCAATTTAGTCATTTTTCAACCTCTCCTGTAAATTCCAGCACCCTCTCTAATTTCAATTCCTGTGGAAAACACTAACCCTTTTCTTTTGAACATCCACAAGTAAAGAAATCCAAAAGTCTCTGATCTACTATGCTTTTTAGGTAGTACAAGAACTTCCAAAAAGTAGATTTTGCATAGCACAATACTGGATATGCTGACAAACCTACAAAACAATTGAAATGTTTAACCTTACTACTAAACTAATTTTCTTATTTTAATAGGATTACATTAAACTAAAATTCTGCAATATATTTTTGTGGCGTAGGAGTTTCAAAAGAATGGAAACACAATTTATCAGGAACACTAGCACATTCTTGCTTACAGTGATTTTTGAAGCTTAGCAAACAATTCTACAATGAGTCTTGTTTTGATTTTGTAAAACAAGACACTCTTAATTCTGAGTAGTCTTGAAATAAGGAATTCACATTTTTGCACATCTCTCATCCATATGATGGATCACTGTGAATAGGAGTTTATGGACCTTCTCTGGCTCTGGCACGCTCTCTCTCTCTTTTATATATATTATACACACACACACTTGTTGCTCTAACACTTGTAGGAAGACGTGATAGAATTTGCACTAACCAAACATTTTTTGTTTAATAAATGGATTTTGCAACTGAAAGGTGTTACCACCTGCACACAAAGGAATCAGAATCTTCCAGCTGTCTGTGCATCCCAAGTACAGATCTGTTCACATGCCAGTGAAGACCAAGTCGAGGCCCCACCCAAAATCTGATCCTCTATATCTTCTTAACAAGGAGTATTATAAGTGAAATAATTTTCGATTGCAAAAATGTTAATTATGTTTATCTGCTGTGACCAAACTTGCCAGTGCTAAAAATCAGCAGCGATACCTCAAATGCTCATATATTCATTGTGTTTCTCCAGAAGAACATCATAGGACACATGCAAAATCTGAAGTAATAAACTCGCATATAATATTTTGATTCTCCACTCTGTTATGCTGGTATAACATCTGTACGACTCCAAAGATTTCAACAAAGTTACACCAGTTTAAGACTGATTTCACACTTAAAATAATCACTTGATGATTATCTGTTCTGTTCATTCCCTCTGGGCACCTGGCATTGGCATCCTGTCAGAAGACAGGATACTGGACTGGATGGACCTTTGGTCTCACCCAGTATGACCGTTCTTATGTTCTTAAATCTATGGTATATACAGTATGAAGTTGAAATGACTGCAAGTGTATGTTGCATACACCTATATTAGTGTGAGATTGAAAACAGCACTGAAAGCAACTGATTGGACTGAAAACCCGACCCCCGCAACCTGGTATTTTACCCCCATTATCTTAACACCTCTCTTGTACATGAATAGACAAATAAGTGAAATCTTCACATATACCTGAACGGAATGTTTCCAAAACCATTAGAGCACTCTGTTATCCCATCAGATATCGGAATCATTGATGCCTTTAATGATTCTAGCATAATCACTGTAATTATTGCATTAAATCTAAATGTATAAGAAGTGAGAATAGTATCTATTCCAGATTTCTTTGTAGTATTGCCTGAATTTAAATTAAGCTAATAGCATTTTTTTTTGCATAACGTATTTTTTTGCACTTTGATAAACCCACTTTGTAGCACATAAAGCTCAGCAATAACTCAGTTATGCCGCTCAGCTACACAACTCATGAGAGTGAAAACAAGTACAAAGCATCTTTGTGTAAAACATAGGACGCCCACAGATGTATAAACAGAGAAAATTGAGGAAAGTACCGTCTGAACGTAGGGCTTTAATTTATTCATTAACAATGTATTCCAATTGTGAGTTACTAAGTATTGTTTCCTAGCCAATAACAAACATTACTGATATGATTTTTAAATTGTATCTAGTAATGAAAACTGGGCTAATGATCTTTGCACCTGTATGCTATCACTGGATTTTAAAAAAATAAATAAAAAGCAGTTAAATATTTCTTGGTGCAGGAAGGAAAGAGCATATTCACTTTTCCATAAAGAAAAATGAGCACACATGTTGGCATGAAAGTGGATTTCAGTCAATTTTTGCAATAATTAAGCATCTATGGGTGTCTACTTTTTGTCTGTCTCTGAAGTGGTTCTGTGGTGAGCACATGAAATTTACAATGGATGTCCTTCACATAACTAATATTCATCATTTTATTTCTTGTCCCTAAATCGGTAAAAACAGTGCAAAGTGCTATTTTTCATCCACTCACATGCATCTTCAAGCTGTCCTGTACATCCACTACTTTTCAGCCATAAATAGCTTTTTTTAATAAAAAAATAGGCATAAAAATAACGTGCATGAGGTAATAGCCCACTATTAACATTACCAGTGGTAAAAAAGAATGCTCATGACATTACAGTTACCATAGTAACAGTGCTCTTAAGTAGAAAAGAAAACAGAAGTGTAAAATTTTTAAATTTTCAGAACATAAATGGTGGCCGCTGAACTGAACGGTGTTTTCCTGTTCACATTTCTTTCAGGTTGCTACACTAATTACGTGGAGGGCTCTGAATTAATCTGGACTTTATCAACAGGGAACCAATGGAGAGCAGAGCACCAGAATATCTCATACTTGGAGTAACTTCAGGGCATACGGCATCATTCCTAGGACATGTGCTTTGAAAGTTCACCTAAATAGGTCTCATTAGTATAAATATACTCGTTTTACAAAACTCTCTCACAGGGTTGTTGAGAGGTTAAATTCATTAGTTATTTCCTAAAAGAATACATAACACTTAGAAAATATTGCACCTCCACAACGGAAGTACTGATTAGCAGTACTATTAAAATAAGTAGCATGTTGGGCAAAATAATCTTTTGTTGGCTGTTCTGTTCACCCTATAAAAATTTCATTATGAACTTTCTTTTCCTTGATTAATACAGCCCAGAAGGACTTTGCTTCAAATATTATTTGTAATTATTCATGGATTGTAAATGCAATCACAAATAAAGATGAGAGGAAAGCAGGCTTACTGTTTAATAAATTGGATGAAAACACTGAACTTTAAAATGTGTATAAAGAAGCAAATATGATCACCAATTAGTTTAAATCCCCAGTCAAACAATTAGGTTGTGTCAGATGTGGGATTTTCTTCTGGTTAATAATAAATGTTGTTTATATAACACATATCTGCTAATGGCATTCAGAATGTTTCCCCAAAGCAAAAAGACACATGGCATTAAAATACAGGTGCAGAACCAGGTCCCTAATCCTTCAGTGAACTCTCTGCATAGGCAGTCTCCAGGCCAACTAGGAGTCACATTGAAGGCCACATGGCTTTGTGAGGGTATACCGTTGTGGAGTTCATTGTGGAATTGGGGCCTAGGAGTCTTACAACCGTAGAAATAGGTACAACAGATTAGGGTGACTAGATGTCCCGATTTTATAGGGACAGTCCCGATATTTGGGGCTTTTTTGTATGGGATCCTATTACCCCATCCACCCCTGTCCCAATTTTTTACACTCACTATCTGGTCACCCTACAACAGCTATAACCCACTGCAGTACCATCAGGAATTTTTTTTAAAGGCAAAGCTGAATGCATGGCTCTTCTCATAGACCTGGGACAGAAACAGGAGGTATGAGAAGTGTTATTCTCTGCCTGTATATCTTTCAAAGCAAACTACTTGTACCTACTATGTTTAAAGGGCAAGGTGCTGGATAAGGCACCAGATGATAAGGAAGGTAGTTAGAACTCATCTATCAATGTGTGAACAGCCATCCACTGCGAAACACAAAGAAGTGGTACACAGAATTCTGAAGACCTTCAACCACAGCATTACTGCCCTATTCTGCAGGAATCAGATCAACCTTTCTAGAAAACCCAGTGTGCAATAGAGCGGCACAACAATTGTCCACCTTAAGTGTTCCAAACCTTCCACTATGATTACCGTAACAGGGTGAAGACGAATAGTCACAGTCTGGTGACATTCTGTAGAGAGCAGATAACATCCCTGACCCTGGTTGACACCTGAGCAAAGGATAATTCCAAGCAAAGCATCCCTATTAACCAGATCAAGCATCCACCTTATCAAAAATTTGGAGGACTATTATTCATTGCATCATTACTGAGTCCAACACTTACACCTTTAGACACTAGCAACTATTGTCCTTTGATCTCTAGTGACAAAGCTGGCTGCTATTCTCTTTTATCTTTCCTTTGCATATTATGTTCTTCTGCAATAAAGCATTTTCACTATTGTACTGAGCAGGTATTACAGACAATATTTCAAATGGGCTCTTTGTTATGGGTCAGATTCTAAGAGGAGCTATACCCAGAACTCCCAAGACAGCTAACACCTTTCAGGATTTAATAGTGTTGAACTTAATTCTGCTTGCTGCTTTCTCCACCTTCTAAAGAGATTATATAGAGAGAAGTGGTAGGGAAAAGTAACACAGTTAGTGTCTCAGATACCAAGGTGACAGACCCTATGATAGTCTCTTGCCAACTCAATACACCAGATGACAAAGATATATTCAGTTAACAAATCAAACAAATCCACCGAAACCCTAAAACAAAACAAAGGGCCTGATTCTTCTGGCACTTTGACCTGTTTTACACTAGTGTAACTCAATTCTCTTCAGTGGACTTACTCCTGATTTACATGGGTTTATGCCAGAGCAGAATCAGGCCCCAAAAATTAATATTAGGCTGAGTAAGATGGGAAACAACTATTTCACAGGCAAATCGCTCCACAACCATCTTGCATAAACAATGCATAACAGAACCTGGAAAATTCTGTTGAGCTTGTCTTCAACCACTGAGCATCACTCTTTCTTTACATTTAAATTCACGCCTTCAAGTCATTTTTCATTCCCAAAAGCAACAAGTCTTAACAGATCTAGCATGAAGCCTATTGTTTAAAACTGGCACTAACTGCTCTTCCTCCTTCTCTAACAGTGGGAGATTTTTCCAGGTATGTAGGAAGCAGGCTGTTTGGAGCCATTATAATGCTTGTTCCCTGCGTGATCTCCTTCATTAAATAATCTTTTAATGCAATATTAATAGTAATTGCAAGATTACAGTTCAAAATATTTGATAACATCGCACAATGCAGTTGAAAAGCTTCTGATCTCTTCTCTAAAGCTGGCAATGGGGGGCCAGCCTACTGTTCAGTGCCACCAGTACACAGAACTGAAAGCAATGCAACCCATTTGTTAATCCTATTGAGTCATGAGAGGTGTAATGCATAGAGGGCTGTCTGCCAATCAGTGGCTCTGGGTAGGGGGAGTTCAAGGACAGCCATATCCACATGTAAGTCTTCATTGATTCATGAAATGGAGGTGTACCACCATGCATTATTAGGGGAAGGTATTTGCATAATCGTCTCTCTCAGTTGCAACCTGTTTCTTTTTTAGACAGTCATGGATATTGTAGGAAATTAACTTTATCCAAGGCTTACCTAGGCTGAGCCATGCTCTCTCCCATGCACTTTGTTGATATACAGGGAAAAATCGATGGCCATGGATTGTCAAGTTCTTTACAATGTACGCTAGGATTGGGAGAATTTGCAGACGTACCTTTGAGAAACCACCAAACAAAAAGATGCTCAAGGTCCCAAATCTACATTTTCTAGATTACTGAAATACTCCAGAACAGTGATTGTGTTGTCTCTACACATTTGAATGAAAGAAATCCAACCAAATATTTGACAACTTTTCAATCTAGGAGAAAACTGGGACTTACCCTTTTGGAGATTTGCCACAGTTGCTGTGCCTTTCCAGTATTAGGTCATTTTCTTCCCGACTCAGATCCTTTCCTTCCCATTCATTTGTCTCGTATACACCATCATTGTTTGGCCACTTCTGCTTTTTTTGACCAGCAAACTTGCAAAAGAGAGGAGAGTAAATCTTAAACTAGTGCTCTTCTTGACTGACGAGATGTCATATATTTGGGTGCATTCCCTTAGTTCAAATTCTTTCCTACAACCCCCCTCTCTCCTAGTTTCCCCACTGTGAAGCTCAGTGTTCTACTGAAATTAATTGGTCACCCATTTGTTATGGGCTACAGGATGATATTGTTTTTCCTTTTGTCATCCCTACCTCTCACCACAGAGAAGTTTTCAACGTGATCCTGAGGCTGAATCATTTAAGATTTCTTTTTAAAAGTGTTCCCCTTTTCCCTCTTATCTGCAGAGGGACTCTGGACCTCAGTTCAAAGAAGTTTCCTTTAAAAAGCCCCTTGATTTCTCCCAGTGCTTCTTTGCAGCTTATTTGCTCCTTCAATTGTCAGCAGTAGAGCTAGGTTGATATTGCAAAAATCTTTGGGAGAAGAGTCACTCAAATCTTTACTTAATTTGTATGGGTCATGCTCAAGCTTCTGTTATCTTTCATGAACTTGAGTGGTACTGACACAAATGTCTGGAGAACTTCGCTTGTGTAAGTAATTCACGAAGACCAAGTTTTAAAGTTACTTGTATGCTCTAGAAGTGCTTGTGTATTCATCCGGTCAGCAAACACGAATGTGACTTTGTTGACCACTCTCAACTAACCAATATGGCTCCAACAATGAGTACAAGTAGTTGTGGTCAATCCATACATTTAAAAATTTTCCCACTAAAACATTGCTGAATGCTTTCAAACAAAGCCATTCAAGGCTATCCTCATGGGTTCGTGGATGTGCCATGAATCTAGACTCCCGTTCTGTTCACTGATTACACTATTTGCTGTAAAGTAATGACTCAACTCTCGTCTCTCTGCCACTCTTAAGCTGAAGGAATCAGATAAACACTGCACCAAGAAACAAGCTGGAATGGATGTGCCTAAGAGACAAATATAGAAGCAAGTCATACTTTTCACACAGGCACAGCTCATTCAGAAGAGTTCTCAGAAAGGGCTTGCAGCAGCTCAGAACAGAGCTGTGTTCTGAGGGCGGAGGGGGGAGTGGGAGAAGAGGTTGGTAGCCAACTTCTAGCATATCTGAGCCTAGGTGCTGAATTGTGTAAGTGTATTAGATGCTGAGGTTCAGAGATCAGAGTGTAAATTCTGACCTTGATAACCAGTGAAAACCTACTCCTCATTCATAGATATCAGAGCCACTACATAACTTGGCACAGTTCAGCATAATTAGCACCGCTGCTCAAAAGAGGCTCAAGTCAGGAAAAGCCAAGGTGTTCCAGGTCAGGCTATGGCTGTGTGCTGACAGTTGTGTGTAGGAACGTTGCCCAGTGCCTGCTTGCACTATGCTACATTCTAGCCAATGCCGTTAGCCTCCCATTTTTATGGCAGGTAAGTTCACTCAAGTTTTGAAACTAAATAGAACAGTTTCATGGCCTCCCTGTGCAACAGATTCCATGCAGCTCAGTCTCTCTCAGGACAAAGCTTAACATATGCATAATACAACCCACTAGTCTGTTTCTATTATTATTATAATTATATTTTTAATAAAGATTTGCTGAACTTAGCTTCTGTATTCTGTTTCCCAAATGTACTGCCACAAATACGGATGAAGATAGATATGGGCTCAATTTTCAAACATATGGGACTTCGCAGGGTGTCCAGTCTCTGCCTTTCCATGCTCATATTGGTGCTTAGACACATAAAAAAGTTATCTAAATATCCATATGGTCACCAAACCATGTGATGTGATGACCAGTTAAAGCCTCTGTGGGTGAAAACTGAACACACCGAAGTGTGAAAAATGAATAATGAAGTGGCCTTTTGAGAATAGCCTGGTACTGTAGTATAAACACCACACTGTGACAAAAGTGCTTAACTTATGGCACTGAATGATTGAAACAGACTGAATCTTATTTGGAAGGCCGTCAGTCCAGTGACTGAAGGCTATTAAATGAGGGACAACCAGCTCCATATTGTCACAACAGAAACGCAGTTTACAAAGTCTCAAAGCCAGGGGTTCTGCAATATCTATAGAATCACAGGAATTTATTGGAACACTGCAGGTACCAACTCCAGCACACACAGGGAGGACTTGACTTCCTACTAAACCCCCCAGAACAGACACAACATAACATGCAGGAGAACAACTAAGCTAAAATTACAGTGCCATCTGCTGTTAGAGATGTTGTCTGCACGGATTACAATTCCTTTGAAATTGCAAAGAGTTAAAATAGCCACCTAGGCAGCTGATCATGGCTCCCTTTTGTTTCATAGGGACTAGTGCGGACACATTAGCACCAACCTGGAGGTGGATTTCATTGACCCCTGAACCACATAATTGAGGTGGAATTGGGGGTGGTTTGGAGGCAACGCTAAGGTACTAGATGTAACAAAGGAGTTAATCTGGTGGAAACCATCCAGGTGGCAGTGAAAACAAAACAAAGGATATGTGTGACAAAATCAAGGCTGGACTCATTGGCAGAGTGGAGGGGGTAGGAAGAGTGTGGTGTGAGACAAGACCATAGGTCATTATATTTGATACTTTTATTAAGAAACAGATCCATTTTATGCACGATAATAGAAACAGTAGCATTGCCTAAAGCAGAATCAATTCTGATATTGGATCAGTGCAGACAGAACCTTGCACCCAGATGGAGTCCCCATGAAGTAAATGAATCTGGCCATAGGTATTGTATTGAGGCTTAGAGGAATTAAGAATGGAGTACGTTATATGGAGGGAACAGCATTTATGATGAACTTGCTGAAATGAGTACAAATATAAATGCAATCAGTACTGTTACCAACAACATTACTTCATTACACTTGCAATCTGTAGTTAGTAGTTTGTAGATATTGTTGGTTTTATATACCATCCACAAATAGTACATAGTGCTTTTTGAAAATGTACCCAGAATCTAATAAAATTAATTACAAATGAACAACGAGATCGATCTTTGAAGGAAATGTCTTTTAAAAAAAAAAACGAATCAAAGAAATCAAGCTACCCATATCCCAGGGAACTCATAACAACTGTGTTTTCTGCAGGATGCATTAGTCAAAAATTCAGAAAAGTCTAAAATATTTTATAATTTATATGGAATATACATACCGCTGAGTATGAGGAATTCTTTCTGCATGAAAAGCCAGCAAGTGGCACCTCATTAAACAGGACCTAGACTTAATCTAACTTGGAACAGATAAAAAAAGAAAGGATTCATATGAAGCTACCCTGCCTGGGGGTTTAATCTCAAAGCTTTTGAGTATAATAAATGAATGAAGTAGGGCAAGTGATTAACAACAAAGAAGCGATCATATAATAAAAACAGAAATTGTATTGAATTTAGAGCAATGTTTTCATTGTTTATGGACAGGATCCTGCTGGGATTTTTTATTATTTTAACTCTTAAAGAATAAATAGGTAAAATGTGCTGAAGTGTATGTTTTGCAGGTTTTAAATGGACAGATATGGGGAAAGGCTTCAAGGGGAATACATAAGAATGCCTAAAAGAAATGTTCTGGTATCAATATTTGTATCATTATAAAAATAAAATTCAACCTGAAAGCACCATTACTATTTTTAAAAATGTTAGGCTTAATGATACAAGTATGGAATAAGCCCCATAACAATTATGGTGCTTTATATTATCAGAGTGTCTTGCAGCTGGTTTGCCCATCAGACAAAAAACGACATGAGGCTCAGCTAACACAATACATTATGGCTTGAAAGATTGGAGTCTGGAACTCAAACTGAGTCTCTACTCTCTGGTTGGCAGGGGCTGTATCAGAGATTGAAAACGAGCCTCTCAGGGTACATCTACATTGCCATAAAACACCCACAGCTAGGTGGCTTCAGCTGGTTGGGGCTTGGGCTGTGGGAGTATAAAACTAAACTACAGCACAGATGTCTGGGCTCAGGCTGGAGACCAGGCTCTGGGGCTCTTCCACCTCGTGCAGTCTTAAGCCCAGACATCTACTCTGCAATTTTATAGCATTCAGCCAGAGCCTGAGACAGCTGACCTGGGCAAGCTGCAGGTATTTTACTGAAGTGTAGACATCCCCTCTTTTTCTGGTTGAACCAGGGAACAACAAATATTGATGGACTCTGGAGATGTGTCTAAACTGGTGTTTCTTCTGCAGTTGTAACTCAGGTTAATTAATTGCCAATTAATTCAAGTCAGCTCATGACTAGAGGCTAGGACTAAACACTCCACAAATGATTGTGATTTGCACTTATATTAAATTATACAAAAATCCTGGAACAAATGTTGGAGGAATGTCTAGATTAGCATTTACTAATGTATTAGCTATTCCTTTAAGGTTCTTATTGCCCACTATGCTGTTGTGCTCATCTCCATACTAAATCATTATTTGCAATTAAGTTAAATGTGGACCAGAAATTCTAGTTTAGACAAACCCTGACGGAAGTAGCGTCCAGATGATGGTCCAGCTAAGACAGAGCTAAAGGAACATCTCCAAGGCAGAGCTAACTCAAATGATTGGAACACGTATCTGAGCACATGGGTTAGCTTAGCTCCGGTGTGAGCAGCCACACTGGAAAGTCATACTTGTATTACTGTGTCCTGACTAGTGCTGCACTCACCCCTCACCAGGACATCTGGGGACATATCTCATGGTTCTTTGTGCTGTAGTAAGCTGGACCACTCTTTCCCAGTGAATCATGGGAGAACTTGCCTGCCCTCCTGGGCACATGGGGGGACCTGTGGGAAAGCGCTGGAAGATTATCAGTAGTTTAACCTGTTTCTTCACTGCAGAGTGGGTAGGTTACCAGTTGTAGTGAAAGCTTCACTAGGGGTTTAGCCTACAGCCCCAGCCCCAGAGGAGCCAGCTAGCCAGGGTTGAAATAACTACCAAACTCAGGTGAGATGGGTTTGTACGTGTGAATGGGAGGGCCAGTAAGTGAGTAAGAGCCCAAATTAACTCTGCAGTAAGAGAGACAAAAATCTTGTGCAGCATGGTGGTTGGCCGAGCAGACCACCAAATGGATATGGGTATGTCTACAGAGCAAAGGAAGATGTGATTGCAGCACAGGGATCTATAAAACAAAGTAGGGACCCGGGCTTTTTGTCAACTATACATGTGATGGCTGCGTGGTCACAGGCAGGTCAATATTTATGTTGCTTTGCTAGTGTGAGCTTGGGCAAGTCTTCACTTCTCTGTGCCTTAGTTTACCCATAGCTAAAAAGTTTGCAGTAAGAGCTAGTGGAGCCACTAATCAAAGCCTGGAAAAAGAAATATACATATACATCACCTCTCGTGGCATTTGGTTTTAGCCCAAGATGCCCTCTTGCATTTGGCTGCTTCCACTGTTCATTCCCTCAGCCTTAATCTTCTTTCTAGGATTCCGTGCCTCTGAATTAGTCTGGTGTAGGTCTTAGCTTCCTCTGCCAGTGGACGGCCTATCTTATATTCAGGATGAAGTCTAAGGAGCCACACTTTATGCCATGAGTCAGCAGAAATTAACCGGCTGCTTTCTGCTGGGTTCTAACCCCTGCTAGCAGGGTGAGGCAACAGGAGAATCCTCTTTACCCGCAACAATTCTAACACTTACCACAAAGGGGGTGAGGTGAAGCCTGTGCCGAATGTTTGTGAAGTGTTTTGAGTTCTGAGGAATGGATAACTAGAAATGATGAGTAAAGTGTTGATACATATGTTATTAATGACATTCTGATTTCCATCTCAGTATTGGGTCTGAACCAACATTCAGCACCTCCCAAGCCCTGAGAAAGTTCAGCTCCAAAATGTGGGTCTCAAGTTATTTTCATGAAGAGTAACATTTGCCACATCCAAGAGCAACACTACTCCGTGCTCTGTAGCCTCTGTTCTTAAAGGGCTTCCAATATTGTGGATGCTATTTTTTTCCACCTTCTATTAAATATGGAAATGAAATGGAGGACAGAGGGGGAGATTTTCAATGGCAGTGATGTGAGGAAGAAGGCAATTCTTAATGATTTTCAGGGTGCCTAATTCCCTTAGGTTCTTTTAACAAATCCCAGCCTCAATTATCTGCAACGGCACCTATTTAGGTAGCAAACTCTTTGGCCTGTAGGCCGTGTTCCAGGTGCAGATAACAGCATCCATACCTTGGGAATCTGGGCATACTTTACACACAGGCTCCAGTTTCTTATAAAGTGAGAAAACTTAATTGTTCTTCCTTGGCTACCACTTCCTCCAAGAGTACATGGTGGGCATGGACATTCTCTAAGCCCCAAAACTGGAAACAGGTAATGTGACATGTATACCTAGGTGAATAGCCTGTGCTATCTTGTGTGCCATAAGGGGAAAGGCCTCTATCAAAGGACTGGAGGGCAGAAAATTTGACAGCCATTTAGTGTATGTGCCATTCCTTTCCCTGACTAGATGAAGATTCCAGGGCAAGCGATGCTTTAGGGTCTAGCACCTATCAAACAAGTTGGACATAGCAACCTGTTAAGGCCATTTAATGAGATACAACTGTATTTTTTGCAGTGGCATTTTTCCTGCAGCTTTCACATAAGATCTAATGAAATCTCATAGTGTGTTGGAAGTTTGTCTAACAGAGGGGAAACAAACACCAACTGCTTGAAACTTGAGATCCCCAGGGGCAGGTCACAGAAGAAAAAAAAATCCTGATTTTTCTCAATGCTTGCGATCAGCTCATAGCTTTCTTTTTCCATGCATGAAGACATTTCTGGATAAAGAAGCAGAGGATAAAGGCAGTAATTGATGGTACAATGCCAACAAACCTCAGCAGATGTGATCCCTCGGAATGAAGCATGTGGGCCTAATTTGGCATTACTTGCTACCAGGAGGATCTTCTGCAGGGTATCTTACTAAATCTATGTTTGGTTGGCACCTGTGCCTTATTGAAACTGGCATAGCACCTTGTGAATGGGCATAATGCCACTAACAGATGGGGATGAGAGCAGATATGATGCCTGAGATCTGGTGTTTCATGTGCAGCAAACTTTAAGTGGGGTCTCTGCCAGGAACAAACTAGTGGTGCACACCTACATAATTCTCAGGCCTAGATTAACTTTGAAAGTCTAAACTAGCCTCTGTAGCTATTTGCTGTGAGATGAGGGTTTGAATGAACCAGGATGCAAGATCTGTGTGGGGAAAGTGAGCAAAACCAGCATGATGCTCCTTGCTGAAGCAATTCTCAGAAGGATGTACCACAGACCTCAGTTAAGAGAGATTTGCAGCTTAGCTACCTTTTCAGTCAGCTACATTTGTTATAGAAGCCACAGCTGGAAAAAAGTAAAGTACTTTTAACAACAGTATTGTAACTTATGGATCAGATATCAGTCAATATAAATCAGTGTCACACCATAAACTTCAAAGGAGTGATGACAATTTACACCAGCTTAGGATTTGGCCCAAGAGTCAGATATCCTGATACCTTCCAGTGTTCCATCAAAAACACCCATCAATTTTTTTAAGTGTGTTTATATTTAGAAAACACACAGAGCCAAATTCTGCCCTGACCTCATGCAACCCCATGTAAGTCTTAAAAAATGTTTAAAATGCATCTGATGCTTCTGTTTTATATTGTTATAAAATCTCTCCAGTAACCTTTGTTAGCACATTGTTAGCTAACGATTCCCCCCACCACCTTTGCCCCTCCAGATTCCTACACTCAGAAAACTTCCTTTAGCTTCAAGGACCACAAAAACCAGAGATTCTGAAGCCAGATTCAGATAAATATCTGAGCTTCTTTAATATTCGGGAATGAACTGAACAGTTCACATCTGAACATCCCCAGACTTCTAGGGCATTGTGATCCAGTGATTCTCTACTGCAAAACTGTCCTCAGAAAAACAAGCAACTGCAGCATTTGGAGATTCTATATTACATGATGTTATAACTGTTCCAGATCAATCTAAGCCGCAACATTATTTCCTCTTAAATGGCTCATCCATTGCCAAACAATATATACTTCAAGAACAGTGCATGTCAGCTTTAGTAAATGTTTGGCTATGGCAGAAAGCATGCTGGGTAAGGAGCACTGACAGAAATAATACTACCACCACCTAGCTCTTACATAGTGTTTTTCATCCACAGATATATGGAGTTACCCAAGATGAGAATCTAGTCCAAATGTAACCGAAGAGATAGTGCTAAATCTTGCTCACTTCATTCATGGAAGGGTTCATAGTAATTTTAATATGATTACTTGTGTGAGTAAGAGAAGCTGGATGGAGCATATAATTATCAAATTTTAAAAAGGAATACTCATGAGTAAGCAAAGGACATCCCCAGACTGAAAGGCCCAAGCTTTTAGAGGGTGTACTGTAGTGTGGATAAGGAAAGTATTCATGAAAAAGATTTCTAATAAAACATTGTAATTTGTGAGTGTTGCACATATATTTGTGTAACTTTGTACTCAAATGTGGCGATGGTGATTTCACAATATTCATAGAGTTAAGGATGAAAACACTATTCACTTCTTTGCTCTAAACCTAGCAGACCAATTTATTCTATCTGGCACTAATAAAAAAGGACCATCATTAGCAAACAGGGGTCAGTAAAATTACAGAATGAAAAACATGCAGGACAATAAGAAAGTGTGCAAGAAAAAAATTATCTCTACTTGCATGTACAAATGGCTCACCATAATATTATTCTAACGAATTTAATCTACAGGCTACCAAAATTGTAGCCTTATTATATTCAGCATTAAAGCAAAATAGTTCTCAAGGATGATAACGCAGAACAAAAATTAGCTTGTTACAAACTTGAATCATCATTACAGGTACTAAATTTAAAATGTGATTGATCACCCCTACATATTTTAAGGTAGTTTTAAAGTTCCAAGGAGTATCACAACAAGCACTGTTGTCTCATTGCTTCCTTGTGCTCCTTCATTAGTCTGTCTGTATCCAGCTATGGTCTCTTGTCTTATAAGTAGATTGTAAACTCCTAGGGGCAGGGAACCATCTTTTTGTTCTGCATTTGTACAGTAATCTAGCACCACGGGGTCATGGTCTATGACCAGGTTTCTTAGGTGCCACCAAAATTAGAACAATCAACAATAACCACATTCACCCTAAATACAGGAGAGGGCCAGGAGACTGTGTCTCTCAGAAACAAGGAACACCCAGCGTTCCCACTGAGCAGTGTTGCTTCCCAACAGAGGTCTGTAATTAAACAGCAACAGCTCAGCCCTAAAAACGTGGAAATCTCAAAGGTAAGTCCATTATTATTATGCAATGTACTTTGTACATTGCTCTGGGACCTCCTCCATGGCTGTACATGTATCCTTGCATTCTATTGCCTAACAGTAGATTTATTTGTATTTATTTGTATTTGTATGTCACACACGTGAAATGAAACAGAATGAACAGAGTGCTCAAGGACTCAAGAATTACCACTCGGGCACAAGTTTTCTAACGTGTATTCGGCAACGACATTTTAAACTGTTTCATACAAAAACTTCTCTGATTTGATAATGTCCCCGGCATCCTATCAGCGTTACTTTTATCAAGGGAAGACTGTGTGTGGAGTGGCTGGCAAAACAGTGCTAAAATCAATGCTCATTTAAATGATAAGCTAAATGAGTGATCATTCAAGCAAAACAGGATAAAAAATGAGCCGGATTTTTCTGTATGGCTGCAGTAATAAAAAGCTAGCTGCTATTTTTCTCTCTCTTTAGCTCAGATGTGTTTATTTTCCCCACACACAAGTGGGTTTTTTGTATACTAATATTTACTATCCAAACAGTCCTCCAAAGGAATATGGTTTATCACTCAAAAAATGTGTGATGGCGTTTCATACTTGTAAAGAATAAAACACAATAAAAACAATGGAGCATGTAAAACACACAATGTACTAGCAATTTATAAGCAGCGCTATATATAACTGTGCCAAGAGAGGCTGTGGGATTTTGAACACAGACCTCTATTTATTAGAGTACTAGAGTTAAACAGAATGATGAGTGTCTGAAATGAGCGCATTTCAGTTAGTAACAGTGTTTTAAATACCCTTTCAAAAGGGGTGGGGGGGTGAAATCACTGAATCACATTCACTACTGGCACAATATCCTTGCTCTGCAATGTCTGGTAGAAACAGGGACCTGGATGAAAGCGCATGGGGCTTAGTCTCAATCTGGATATAGCAAACGTGATGCTGTTTGGCAGAGGGAAATATTTTGAAAAATTGGCAAGATCGAGAGTGTGTACTAACCTATGGCCAAAGTGGCTTATTATTTTACTGTTCCCTACTCCTGGATTCCATCTAGACAAAAAGGACCAGAAACAGTCTCTCACCACCAGCTAGCCAACAGACTGTGTCCTTTCCTTTCAGTGTGGACCTCTCTACAGTTTACCTCATCTTCAATACCTCCAGTGTAGACTCTTGCTACTTATTGGCTACCCATGGAATCCACCTAACAGCTTCAGCTAGAGCACAACATGGCTACTCCCTTTCATAGTAGGACAACTTGATGAGCACATACTACACCTCTGTTTCATAGCCCCCAAACTCTGATGGCCAACAAAACATATTTTTTACAGGAAATGAAGAGGAAGAAGCAGGAACATGGTAAAAGGAAACAGCTGTTCGGAATCTGATCCCGTTTTTGCAAATGCAGTTTCGCAGTACCCACCTTGTTCTACTAATCACATGCATTTTTCACAGTCAGCCCAAGCACAATGATGCAGTATATTTTTAACAATGTTGTGGTCAGAATGTGCATTGGGCAATGTAACATTATGGATACTCCATAAAAGAAATGCGTTAGGAGAGGTGTGCATGCATTAAATAATTTCTGACCTACATAGCAATCACTTTTATAATGGCAACAGCATCTATTACCAAGGAGAAAGAGTCAAGTAGGATATGGTATTCCTTGGGTTTCTCTTACAAACCTTACTCTTAGAAGGAACTTTTGAAACATTGAGAGAGAACAAAGAAGATGAGAAAGAATAGGAGTAAGGTGAAGAACAATATTTCTTTGACTAGGTAAGAGCTAATTATACATTTTCCATGACCCCTGCTGGAAAGAGTAATATGGAATAATGCAAGTAACCTCAATTTTTTCATGCAGTGTTTTAATAGACGGCTCCCTTTTTGAAATATGCAGATATCTTAAAAGACTGGAAAGGATTCAAATAAGAATAAATTTTTGCCCCGTGACAACTACGGAGGAATGATAAAGAAGGACAAAACCAGATTAGCTACAAATTTTCAATCTCATTGTTTCCTAAAAAAAAATAAAAAATAAAAAAGTTATAATGAACACACTCCATACAAGCTGTGCAGAGCAGGTCTCTCTTCCAAAGATGCACAGAGCAGTAGTAAAAATCAAGCCTGGACTCAAGGACATCTGCTGTGGCACTGTTATCAAATGCAATCATTTTTTGTCATAGATCTATAATAGTCTCAACTTTTTCAAAAAAATATTAGTTTGTCTGCGGCATCTCAAAGCTGGCACACAACGACTGACAGATGCTTTAGTTTTACCTCATCTTCAACTTACATGGCTTCTCATTACACTAGCTACTGCTCGGCAAATTATTCTTCTGCTTTGGAAAGTGGACAAAATGCCATCTGTCTCTGCATGGTTATCAAAACTAATACTGTAATGTGGAAAAACTATGATCTGAAATGGTACCTGGCAACTAGACAGAGAGATCAGTTATCCTGTTAGAGTATACACAGATATACAATTTTCAAGCTACCATATACTAGCTATTGTATTGTGTGTATATCCTAAGTAATAGTCAGTCTCTGACCTTCGTTTATGTGTTTCTGATGACACATATTAATCATAGACTAGAATGAAAAACAGGGTGGTTTCTCAACAGCAGAGACTCCAAGGTCGCTACAAGTTAAGAGTAGGTGGTGTGTGTGTGTGTGTGTGTGTGTGTGTGTGTGTGTGTGTGTGTTATTAAAGGAAGATGGTTGTGTAAAAGGAGCTGAAAATGGAAGGGAAAGAACACGAGTTTCTTCTTTGTGGTTCAAAATGTAAACTGGTTGGTCCAAAGGGAACAAAATCTTTCATTTAGGTATCAGAGGGTAGCCGTGTTAGTCTGGATCTGTAAAAGCAGCAAAGAATCCTGTGGCACCTTATAGACTAACAGAAGTTTTGGAGCATGAGCTTTCGTGGGTGAATACCCACTTCCTCAGATGCATGTAATGGAAATATCCAGGGGCAGGTATATATATGTGTGCTAGCAAGCAAGCTAGAGATAACGAGGTCAGTTCAATCAGGGAGGATGAGGCCCTGTTCTAGCAGTTGAGGTGTGAAAACCAAGAGAGGAGAAACTGGTTCTGTAATTGGCAAGCCATTCACAGTCTTTGTTCAATCCTGAGCTGATTTGACACCATCAGCTCAGGATTGAACAAAGACTGTGAATGGCTTGCCAATTACAGAACCAGTTTCTCCTCTCTTGGTTTTCACACCTCAACTGCTAGAACAGGGCCTCATCCTCCCTGATTGAACTGACCTCGTTATCTCTAGCTTGCTTGCTAGCACACATATATATACCTGCCCCTGGATATTTCCATTACATGCATCTGAGGAAGTGGGTATTCACCCACGAAAGCTCATGCTCCAAAACTTCTGTTAGTCTATAAGGTGCCACAGGATTCTTTGCTGCTTTCATTTAGGTAGCTTCCTCCCAAGTCTTCTGAAAAAAGAAAGAAACAATAACATTATGATATAAATAGAAAAGTGGTAACAAAAAGGACAAGCCAATCCTGCCCTTAAACTGCCGGGCATGGAGATTTGCCTCAGAGTCTCTTCCCCACCCCCAAATAACAGGATTTGTTCTGACTGCCAGTGAGCAGATTGTAAGACACCTGCTTTTACTCTTAACCCAACATACATACAGATACACAACAGACAGAATCCATTTTCTGCATTGCATTCAGCATCCACGCATCTGTTCAAGAATGAGGTTTGGCTGACCACAAACTAGAGTATGCATTTCAAACAAACATTTCTCCCTCTGTTGACTAGTATGAAACTAAGTCTCCATAATGACTGCGCACTTTGAATCACCAGGGGAAGAAAAATTAGCCTTCATCAACGTGCATAGGAATTTGTATCTGTTTTCATTGCCTGGAGTACAAAAGCACTGTCCATTTATGACAGGAGTATCGTTGCCATTTTCACTGCTACTTTACAACCTCAACAGTGAAACAAAGTGTACACTCTGTGCACTGGAGTCTGGAATACGGCATTACTGTTGTACAGTGAGAAACACAATGTTCAGACATCCAATTGAGCAAGTAGACACAAAGCTGATTGAGCAGGGTGTGCATCACTAAATTTTAAACCACATAAAACTATCAAAAGAATGTCACATTCCCTCCATTGAAAAGATATGTGGTGTTAAGTGTTCCTTCATTCATTCCAAAATGGCCTACAGTTAACAATACTTCATGTCAGAAAGATCCTGAGTCCATTTCTCCTGATGAACTCAGAGTTGACGACTTTGTTGGGTTTACTCCTGATTTGCACTAGTGAGGACAATGTTAATGTTGGCAGAAGTGTTAAAACCCTTCAGGGCTGTCAAAACTTTAACATGTGAAATTACTACAATGGATTGAATTTTTTTAATGCCAGAAATATTTTAGACAAAAATGGACTTATTTTTTGGAAATGAATTTTTTTTAATGGAATTTTCTCCCCCAAATTTTAGAGAAAATAAACCAAACAAACAGAAAGCCAACAAGCTTTCTGGGATTTCTTAAAAGCTGAAAAATTCTATTCCTATTTTTCCATGAAATTGTGCAAGACGACTTTCCATACAGCTCAAGAAGTGGATGCTGAAGAGAAGGAATCTTCATGCTGTATGGAGCAGCACTTTGGTGAAGGCCTTGGAAATGATGTTTCTTTGGGATATGTTCTGCTACCTTTTAGGGCCCAATTGTGGTCAATCCTATTCACCAGCATAAGGGAGTAAGGAGTCATAAGGCGCCCGTGTGCACCTCTGAAGCAGTGCACCGTGCCATTCGCTGCACACAAGAGCGGAAGCAGACACTACAAAGCAGCTACATCTCCACCTCAAGCAGATGGGTAGGAAAGGGCAGGAAGGATGGAAGAGGGTGGAGCTTTTTCTCCCTTTCATTCCAGGTTGGTCCCTTGACAGCACAACAAGTTGCTGCCCCTTATTTCATGGCTAGACTGTAACATCACAATCTATCCTTTAGATGGGGTTCTCAAACTGCATTGTACAACATTCTGACAACAAAAATTACTACATGACCCCAAGATGGGGGACTGAAGCCTGAGCCCGCTCAAGCCCCGTCACTCCGAGCCGGTGAGGTGGTGGCAAAGCCAAAGGGCTTCAGTGGGGATTAGTAACCTGAGCCCCACCACCCACGGCTGAATCCCTCAGGCTTGGGCCCGTGGTGGTGGGGCTCAGGCTTCAGCCCTGGGCCTGAGCCCCAGCTAGACTAATGCCAACCCTGGTGAACCCATTAAAACGAGTTCCTGACCCACAGTTTGAGAACTGCAGCCTTAGAGTAAGATCTTTGCGACAGGACTTTGCCTTCCCACCTCTCTGTATAGCACTAGAACACAGGTAGTGTTACATAAATAATTCTTATTAACAGTAATTACTTTTTGTCTTATAAATTGAATGAGATCCATGTCAGAGTCTTTTGTGCTATTTCTTTGCATTTCACAAGCATGGGGGACATGGGGCTGTTTGGAGATATTGTATCTTATATCAGTTAGCACAGCATGAAGTTAGACTGATATTTGGTAATGAAAGCATCCTCCAAACTACAAATGAAGTTATCACAGCCTGCTTTTCAACTAGCATGACTTCAGGCGACAGTCCTTCTGACCTTAACCAGCCAAAGTAGCCAGGATTAAAGAAAACTTCTAGAGTACAGTATTAGGCGAGGAAATACAAATCCAATTTAATTGTTGTGAAAAGCAAGACTTCACTCAGCTGGGGAACCAGGGAGCATAAGAAATCAAAATAGACAGACTCCGAGACCCAGCTATCAAATTCATAAACCAGTAACAGTCTATTATAGAAAAGCCAAGCACAAATAATGACAAAAAGGATGTATTAAGAATAAAACACCCACCACGTTTTGACAACTTTTCTCACTTTTACTGACCATCACATGCAAGCTAGCACCGGTTACAACTGTATCTCAGCTACACGCATATAGCACTTCAGCTTGCACTGCTTGAGGGAAGAACCTGCAGGACCACCAACTAGAGGCTGAAGCAAGAACAGCAGCACATGGAGAAGGGAGTAAAATGGCTGGGGCCACCTCCTCCCAGCATCCCCTGGACTCAGAACCATGCATGTAAGATGCCCTGTTTGTCCTCCTCCCAAGCCTCCTTTCTTCTGAGCCGGGTTGATCCCTTTTCAAACCTTTCTCCAGTTGGAGAAAGCTCTGCCCCTCCAGCCCTGCTGAGCAATCTGGGCCCAGGCCTGTCTTTTAATCCCTTCTGGCCCAGTGTGGGGTTTGTACACCCCATCATAACCCTCCTAACATAACCCTACTGAAAGGATTTGAACAAACAAAAAAGTTATGGAACTAACATGAGCTTTGTGAGCCATCACATTGGTCACTCTGCTTGTGTGGTCTACCCCTTTCCCTACCATATGTTGGTCTTGCCTATTTAGATTGTAAACTCTTTGGAATAGGAACTGTCTATTATTGTGCATTTGTAGTGTATCTAACAGCAGGAATTTAAACAAACCAACCAACCAACCAAACAACCAACCAAACAACCAAAACAAAAACCAAACTTCTAAGATCGCTTCCCAAGTGCCTTAAAGCCACAAATCAAATGCAAATGAAATCATCTAAAACATTATTTGCTTTTCGGGCCCTCAGTATTCATGCTTCACTAAGCATTTGTCAATCTCTCTTAAAACCCTAACATCCTCCAAAGAAAAATGGCTTTACTTGAATAAATGAAACCTAATCATTGCAGTTGGGCTAGAACTTTGAGAACAGATGAAACGGTGAAGCCATTGACTCTAGAAACAAAAACAGCCCTTAAAACTTTAGAAAGAGTGAGTGTGAATGTGAGTGTAAGCGTAAGTGTGAGGTTGGGGGAACCGGGAGAAAGCAACACAGTCTGAAATTGTTTGCAGTGTTATAGCCATACTGGTGCTAGGATACGAGAGAGAGAGTGGATAAGGTAATCTCTCTTATTGGACCAACTTCTGTTGGTGAATGAGACAAGCTTTGGAGCTTACAGAGCTTGTCTGCAGGTCTGAAGCTCTAAAAGCTGGTAGTCTCTTTCACCAACAGAAGCTGGTCCAATAAGAGAGATTACTTCGTACACCTTGTCACTCAATCTGAAAGACAAGACATATGTCTATGGTACTTATATGGTCCCCACTACTATATAGTATTCCTTGTAGTATCTGAACACTTCAGAGTCTATAATGTATTATCTTACATGTTGAGGGTGATCTAAGACCCATTTCCAGTTATAAATGGGATGAAGCAAGGATGCATCATTGCTCCTAGCCTTTTTGGTCTTTTCTTCTCTATGATGCTAGAAGATGCTCTCCATAACTTTTTCCAATGCTCTCTATATTTTCACACTGGCAAGCTCTTTAATCAATCACTTTAATATTGCATGTAGACGAGAGAAGTGTTGATCCAGAAACTGCTCTATACACCGATGACTGTGACTTGGTGGCACACACTGAAGCAACACAAGATTTTACAAACTGCTTTGCTGCGGGCACTCATAAATTTTGCCTTACCATCAGCTGAACCAAAATTGAGACTATGTACCAGCCAGCTTCTTAGCAAAAAACTTACCAAGATCCATCAATAAGTTTGGAAGATACCATGCTTCAAGCCATCAAACAATTTACTTATCATGGCGGCATGTTAAACAATGAAGTGACAATCCACAAAAAAAATGCACAAATTAAGAAAGCTATCTGGGTCAAACTTTCTGCACAGATGCCCTTTATTGCTCCCGTGAAGCCAGCAACAGTTTAGCAAGGAAGTCAGTGGAGCCAGGATGTTGCACTTGTTGCTTAAAATGCACAATTGCAGTCAACATGAGGGCAAAGCTATGTGTGCAAATGAACCTCAGGCCTCCTTTGAAAATTAGGCCCCAAATCCAAAGCAGAATCTCCTCGAAAGTAGAATCTCCCTCAAAAAACAAAACAACACACACCTATTGAAGATGGCGCCCATCCCATTAATAACTATTTCCCCCCACCCCTGGCAAGGAGGGAGAACTGCTTCAATGGCCAAATGAGAGCCTGCTGCTATATGCTAACATGGAAATAAGTTTTCCAATTTTCAGAACACATTGCCATGTTCAACTATCAGAAGGTGTTGATCTCCATGGTAACTGTATGGTTCTCATTATAGTACTGGGACCATCTCCTCTTTTAGAAGCCTTATTTGTCAGGCGCTCTCTAACTACTAAAGAAGAAACCTAGTGAATCAAAGAATGATTTGGATTTTGCCTTTAGACTATCATCAGGCATTTATCTGGTTTTGTCCCTGGAGTTCTTTAGACTGCAATAAATCTATTGTGGGACTTGTGAGTAATTCCCTCTTCCCCCTCCCTTCCATCCCAATACTCTGATTTTCTCATTTTTACAAATAAGCCAAACATAAATAAAATGACAAAAAGCATGGAACAAAAGCTTTGCTGAATCAGCTTGTTGAGAATCAACAGTTATCAGCTAGATGGCAGGAAGTCACAGCGCTTTCATATTGGCGCCGTATAATGAAGGGTTAACATAATTAGCCAAAAAGTGTGTGTGGGGGCAGTTAAGTCAGAACTCCTGGGTTCAGTTTCCCATCCTGCTGCTGATTTGCAATGCTCATATGCAACCTTTTTTGTATTTTAATGCATGCTTCTGTAAGATAGATATAAAAATACCTATCTTACAAGGGTGTGGAGAGACTTAATACATCAATACTGGTAAATTTGTTCTGAACTCTTTGCATGAACGACACAATTATATAGTGTGTCTAACTACAAAATTATGGGTCAATATATATCTGACATGTATTCTGATTTACTGATCCCTCAATAAGTCCAGTTTACTTAGGGAAGCTGATTTTTTGTTATATTGTGTGCTTAGACACTTACAGAGCCCTACCACATTACTGCACTCCAATCATACAGAATGATAGGGCAATTTAATCAATTAACAGGAGGATTGGACTTTGTGCATTCAGATACCACTGATTAGCTACAGATTTATATTAATCCAAAATAGTCACCTGATAGTTGAACAAAGAATAACCAGAGATTTCAATGGCATTCCATAAAAAAAATTGGAATAGATCTATTTCATAGACCACAGAAGCTCTAAAGGCTGCATGCTTTCAATATGTCTAGAAAATCTCAAAGATGTATTCTTTTACATAAAGTTCCATCGTTTCAAAAGGCTATTCAATGACTTAGCATAAAAAGGGAGGTAAAAGTGGTAATGTCTCAAGAATCAATACTACCTAATCCATGGTTGGCTGGAGAAAGTTTCTAAAAACATCTTGAGAAGACAGGAATTTTTTTTTTTTATTATTTTAAAAGTACATGTTGTCTAGCCCATGAAATAATTAGACATGCTTAATGGCATAAGAATCTACTGGAGATATTCACTGAGCAGTAACTATGCCTTTCAGAATAAAAGAAATCAGGGATAGTTCAGCTAATAAGGACTTGGTTGAAGCCACAAGAATATTTGGTGGGACGACATCAGGGAGTACCCAGACCTTCCAAGGGGCTCCACCCTGAATAAGGGGCAGCTAGCTCATACTTAGGCTGCCTTAGGAGCAGACCAAAGACTGAATCATGATTCATTCATAATTAGCTCCATATCCTCCCTGGCTCCATGGAGCAAGTCAGCTGCTCCAGCTCTTTTCCAGGCACAGCTTCCTTCCCCACTCATGCCGGTACAGCTGCACCAGTTGGGGTGAATTGCAGGTCTGTCTGCTCCCCACTCCTTCCCTTACACTCCCCACCCACTTGCACAGGAAAGATGGAACCTCCCTCCATGCTGCTACCCAAGCTACATGTGGCCCATACAGGGGTCAAAGGGTCTCCTTTCCTCCCCGAGTGGGAGACAGGGACACGGTCTGCCCCTAATTAAGTGCAATTTTGACTCAGTGCCCCACGTAGAGACACTTAGTAAGCCAAGCTTTCCTCAAAGCACAGTGAGCAACAATTGCATTTCCTGTTTCTCAGAAAGTTACAGACATGGAGTCACGTTTTGTAATAGCAAATGTGAACATGGTAGTAGGAAAAGGATGATGAACAGAACAAACGTGACATACTAGTAGGAAAAGGATGATGACTAAATGGTCACAACACAGCTATGTTGTGCACACAAGCAACCCAACAGCAAAGACTAATAATTATCAATCAATCCATATTCAGCTGCTTCCTGGAAAAATGCAGGGGGAGAAGCTCTATTTCCACAGATGAACATACCAGCCTGCCTGCTAACTGTCTGTTTAGACTGAAGAAAATGGGGTGTCATGGTAAGAGTCTTCTGAAAACCAAAGCAATGGTCTCATGTCTCCCTTCCCTTCAGTTTTTGTTCATTTCTGGCAAAATGCCAGCTAGTTTCCCACTGCAGTGGTGGCTACACCCTTTAGGTACTCACTTTTTGAGGTAAAGATGGCAGCTAATCCAGAGAGACTGCCCCTGTGTCCCCTGCTCTCTGCCAAATCTCCTGCTAGCATTGCAGATATTTCCAGTGCCAGCAATGGGGCAGGGTTTCTCTTCTCTCATAGGGTGAAGAGCCTGTCAGTCAGTGAAAACTGATGGCCAAAGCCCAACTCACCGAGATGATCTTTCAGTGTCACTTGCTTAGTGCCTTAAAATGTGCTATTACAAGATCCACTGTCAGAGGGCTATTGATGTTTTAGAACCATGCAGCTTGTGAGAATTTTGCAGAAGGTGGGGAAGGCAAGCATAGCCAGGCTTTCTCTCAGGCATATTGCTCCAATGAATACCCTAATAGATCAGCCCAAAGGACATGTACAAGGATGCTGGGATACACAGAATACCTTATCATGGTTACTGCATAATATAAAGTCATACTCCTCCCCCCAGTGATCATGCCACTGCATTTTCAACAGAAACCACTATCAAGGTCACCAATACTTCATAGGCACATGCTCATATAACAGACCATGTTCACACATTCAGCACCCTGGCCAGCACTCACCATTTAACACATCAGCCCAGATGTATAGCACACACATCACACCTAGCCCCAGAGTCACATTATTCTGTTCACACTAATATTGTATAACAAATATACTGTGTAATTCATATATACATTTCTCAGATATTCCTGCAAACTTTTTCTTTGCTAGTAGAGGGCCTCCACTGGTGCTCCATTGGATGGGAGTGGTTTCTCTAGTCCTTGTTGGGAGCATTTATAGTATAGTAGTGCTTACAGATCAGGATCCCACTGTGTTAGGTGCTGTACAAACACATAGAAAAAGAGACAATTCCAATCCCAGAGAAGACAAGGTGGGGGAGTGGATAGCTCAGTGGTTTAAGCATTGGCCTGCTAAACCTAGGGTTAGAAGGTCAATCCCTGAGGAAGCCATTTGGGGATTTAGTTGGGGATTGGTCCTGATTTGAGCAGGGAGTTGGACTGGATGATCTCCTGAAGTCCCTTCCAACCCTGACATTCTATGAGTGGAGAGCTGAGATGACTTATCCCAGGTCACCCAGCAGGTCAGTGCCAGAGCTGAGAAAAGACCATAGCTTTCACTGGACCACAGTCTCTCAAAGGTTCTTAGCGGGCAGGAATTCAATTTTACTAGTTAATACTACAGTAGGTGGAATGAGAAATTGGTAATGACATGCATCACTTGTCTCCTTAAAAATTCAATGACTGAAGTAGTACATACCTGTGGTGGAATGGATCAGAGGCCAGAGCTGACAGAAGAGGAGGTGTTTTTTCCACTGCTGCACTCAGACAGCTATAAACAACTAAAATACCCTGCAATGTGACTGAAAAGCGTGCAACAGAAAGGATTAAGCGAAGTCGGCAATAGATTCTGATTCCTGAAATGGGGAAAGAAACCAGAGGAAAGTGGATGTTTGATTTCTCCAGATTATTGGCCGCTAGACCACAGCATAATGTTTCTGTGTCATCTTTGCAGAGAGAGAGACACAGCAGTCCAGGAAAATAAACCACAAGACTCCTTGAGAGAAAGGCTATCAGCACTTCACAGCAACATGGACTTCCTGCAAAAATCTATCAGCTGAAGAGAGGATAGAGACTTTGTTTGCGAAATTAACTGTGCTGGACAGCAGAGATGGTAAGAGAACTCCATCTGATGCTAAAATAAGTAGCAATAAAGAAAAGTCTGGAGAGTTAACCAAGCTCATCAAAAAAGGTATAAGGCAATATACTGACAGAAAAAAAGTTATGAACCCTGCAGAATCTGGTGATAGTAAGTAATGTACCAGTGTTGGGAATCCCTAATGGAAAAGGTACTGGAGGAATTGTCTGGATTTATGGAAGAATGTATTCTGAGTACAAGCTTTTTAAATGGAATTTCCTTCAATATTCTGTTTTTATAAAAAGGAACTGCAGAATTCATGTATTTAAAGTTCTATAGGAAGATAATGAGGACAACACAAAAATAGTAACCTTATTCAGCAGCAAAGAGAAGAGGAGGATGCTAAATATGGCCATAGCCACTGAAGGAAACAATCCTGGGTATTTTTTATTATTATTTTATTTTCCCCAGATCTCTGGGTGATGTCCAAAGCAAGGGGAAAATTCTTTACTGAAGTTTTCAAACTTGGGTTCCTATATCTGTGTTTACCCGCCAGTAACATCAATAGACCTCTTTTCTTTTATATTTATTGCACAACAAAAACAAGATTTAATTTTAGTTTGTATGTAGATGATACATTTAATCTAATTAGAAATGTTTCTTCTTCAGGAAGAACAAAAATATCACTTATTTTACAGACTGATAAGCATAGAGAATGTTTAGCACCTCATAGTTGTTCAATTGCTAATAAGGAATTGAACTTTACATAACTAATTCTTGAATATCTGCATTTGAATTCAATCATGCCTCTAACTTTGTTTGATTGATTCCTGTCCACGCAGAGGCTGCCCAGAGTATGTCACAAGAACCTGTCATTCAACAGCAAGAATTTCCAAGAGACCCAAGGAAAGAACATCAGAAAGGCCAAAACCCAAGGGACATTTGAAAGGTTGAAAACAGAAAGAGCTTGAACAGAAAGAAGAAAATTCCAGCCTAACTTTGATTAAAGTATTCAAAGACTGCAAGACAAAACTAAAGTTCTTCACTTAAATAATTAGTTGTGAGAAGTTTTCTTAATTGGATGTTTATGAAAAGGTCTTTTAAAGTCACTAAAAGCTAGATTATGTCATTTGGGCACAGTCCTGCTTTGGGTGGGAATGCCTCCCAAAATCCCTAGTGAGCGAAGGAGCGCATAAACTTCGGCAGCCCTTTAAGGGCTAATCTCCACTGAAGAAATAACAGTGTAAACAAGGAGTGTCACGGTTAATAATGCATCACCCTGGGGTGGGTCACAACCAGTGGACAGGGTTTTAAATACTCCATGCTCTGTCAACATAGGGTGCCAAGCTGTATTTAACATGAGGTTAGGTAACATGTACTAGAATACAATGTCTTTTTCTAGGACAGACAAGCCTGTTGCACTGTGGTTTACTCTCCTCCACTGGTTATGAATATATGGGGCAGAGCTATGACTTCTGCTAGTCCCCATCTCCTCTGGGACACCAAGCTCCCGCACAGGAATCAGCCTCAGTAACAGCCCTACAATTCGCCCAAGCAGAGGGGCTGCTATTCTGATTAGCCGTTATGTACACCATACAAAGTAGGGAAACATCTTTACACCCCACCCCACAAACACTGCAAGGCACAAGTCAGGTAGAACTTGGCCCTCTCTTGGCAAAAAAGTCATGGCAGTAGAGTTATATATACATCTAACCCTTGAAATAAGTGTGCACTGTGCCAAAGTAGGCCCCAATCCAGAAATGGTCTCTGCACAGGCAGCCCCTTGTGTCTGAATGAAGGCCCTTTGACTTCATGTCCTCCCTCACCATGTGACTTGTGAGAGGTTGTCCTTCCTCCTTCTGAGTCCTTAAGCCTAGTCACTCTGTGTTCTGTCTTCTTGCAATTGACTTAGATTGTCCACTTACGGAAGGGGCTGTGTCCTATTTTAGTCTGTGGGGCTACATTCAGTGTTAGATAATAAAAAAAATCCTTTAATAATAGAAACAGCTGCTACTCTTGGAAGATGAGGCTTGGTGTAAGTGTGGGATTAGTAGTCCAGAGACCTCTCCTCCATTCTCTCCTCTGCCATCATTTCACTCTGATCTTAGCCAAATTACTTAACCTCTCTGGGCTTCCGTTTCCCCCCTGCCCCATTTTAAAATGCTTCCTTGTCTCACAGGGATGTTGGGAGGCTTAATCCATTAGTGTTTGTGAAGGGCTGAGAGATCTTCTCAAGAAAAGCACCTAGGAAGTAGCAGATGATTAAATTAAGGGTTTACAGAAAATATCCTTGCTACGAGGGGTGGGAGATGTGTAGAATTTCACAGAGGAATACCCTGAATAGGATGGGGAGTGTGGGTCAGTGGGAATCACTGGAGAATGTAAGAATACCAATGAATGGACTCAGTTAGAGCAGAGGGAACAGAAGACATCTGGTTCAGGGGCCAGAGAGAGGAATTTAGCCAAAGGAGGGAGGAGTTAGTAAGAGGTATTAGAAAGATTTAGGCTGGGGGAAGAATGTCTTCAGTGGTAACAGGAAAGCTGCTGCAGGGAAATGGCAGTCACAGGTATTTCTTTCTTGGTCAGGTTACAAGTTTCTATGGAAAAATCCCTACAGGTCTGAGCTTAATGTGCTGTGACAATGAAGAAACCCATCCCAATTTAAAGCTACTAGAAGGAATACAAGAGCCACCAAGAAAGGAGGCATTCATGTTTCCTGTGAGTTACCAGTTATCGTACCCAGTATTTGTCACAATGTCTTAGAAAGCGTATAATTGTTCTAACAGTACAGTACTGCACAGTACATTCTGAATGAGTGGGTTTTAAGGGAAGAGAAGAGACTGTCTCATGGCCGACATCAAGGATTCTTACATTTCAAAAGGAGTCAGTTTAACTGAGTCAAATAAACTTTTTGTACTTGGAATAGACACAAGGAGACCTCAGCTCATCTTTAGGTTCAGGAGTGTAGTCAGAGCCCTTGTACGCTTTTATATCCAGGGTAGTGGATGGAAACTCACAAAGGGACGGGTTAATTGTGGCTGCTTGCTGGTCAAATTACAGAGACTGGCCAATGGAGTAAATGTTGCAGGAGCACACTCAGTCACTCTGGGAGAAGAGCTTAGATGTGTAAAGAAGAAATAAGGGATCCAGAATAAATGGATGAAAAACACAGTGTGAACCAGGCTGCTGGTCAGGGCCTAGAACAAGGAGGGAAATCATGTGTTTTACTTAGATTGTAAGTTCTTTGGGGCTGGGACAGTCTTTTTGTTCTGAGTTTGTACAGCACCTAACACAAAGGAGTTCCAGTACACAACTAGGGCTCTCAGGAGTGACAACAAATAACAATTGTGTTTGCATAAACGTGGGGAAAGGAGACACACTCAGACACAGAAAAGAGGAGGGAAAACGTAGAACAAAAGAGATATGGCAGTTGCAGAAAGGTGCACTCACTATCTGGGCAACCCATCATGGCTGCACATGGCAAAACAATGTTCTTCTCTCTAGAATCACTTGGCATTGTTCTGGTCCTGGAGCGGTCTGCCTCCAGCCAGGTCACATTTTAGTCCTTCCCTTTTCAGGAGGAGAAAGAGTCCAACAAATAGCCCAACATTCCTTAGAAAATGGAGGCATTCAGTGGAGGAAGAGCAAGGCGAACTTAAAAGGTGTGAAAAGTCAAGCCTCAGGAGGGCAGAATTGGTTTTTCTCCCCACTGAGCCAGCTCCATCCCTAATGGCTTCTCTGAAGCTCTCCTGGCCTCCTACCAGCCTTCTCTACTTAGGAGAAGATCGCAGAGCCAACTCTCCTATTGAGTTTCCTCTTTGGAGCTCCTGGTCTTTCTAGCTTTAAAGAATGACTGCAGAGCTGCTTCCTCCAGCCCACTCCACTCCACAGACACTCAATTCCTTTCTTTAAAGTTATCAGCCAGCTCTTTCCCCAGCTGGGCTTCATCTTTAACTAATCCTGGCCACTCTCCAGGTGCAGTCAGGTAGCCTAATTGACCTTCCAGGATAACCTTAATCCTTTCATCTCATCACAGGAGCCTAAACCTAAAGCCATGCAGAAGACTTCAGGCATTTTTCCTCACAGAAAAAGCAGTAGATAGTATTGAATGATTGTTGCTGGGGTAGTGAATAGCTGATGAGATAGATAACAGGTCAAGTACTGGTCTAGCAGGTTAAGCACTCAAGACTGAGAGCCAAGACCCTTTATATGCTAACCCCAGCTCTGGAATCCTTGCGTGGCTTTTCCCAATCTCTTATCCTGTGTGGATCTCATCTGTGGACTAAAATAACCCTTGACAGACTCAGATATGTCTTTACGGTGCGGTGACAAAACTATAGATACGTGATGATGAGCCCATTATAAAGACTTCTAATAGATATATGGTATTACTCTCAATGAGTTGTTAAATATTCCAAGTGGGAGCAGATTTAATGAACAAATAAAAGGGGGAAGGAAAGAAAAACTCTTGATGAACCTAGTGAATTCTCTTGTCCTTAAGGCTGGCTATGTTTTAAAAAACTCCATTCCCATGCTGCTCAGTGCTTTCTGCCGCAAACTGCACCATCCCCCATGATTGACACTCAGGCATTTCACAGGGCAGTTTTATCAGCAGGAACTCAGAGGAAGTGAAGCTGGACACCTCTGAATAAGTGTGCACTTCTGAAAATGGCCATAATTTCCTCAAGCCTGTTCTATTGATACTGATAGGAGCAAAATTTTGAGATAAGCCTACAGGAAAAAACTGTAATTTTCTGGTTCTAAAAAACCCTTGCTTCAATCCCTACTGCTTTTGTGAGATGAGGAAGCCCCAGGCATCTGACTGCCAGCTCTCAGTCATCTTGTGACTTTGATCTACAATACATAATGCAGAACAATCACACCTCCATGGGGTAGCTATTCAGAGACATTCAAGCTGGTACAGGTGAGCTGGATTCCTTACCATTTTTTGAATCCCTCAGTCTGGGCCAAAGTATTTCTCCTTTTTCATCTACTCTTCTCATCTTCCCCCTCACATCTACATCAATCACTATCGCCAGTCAGACCTGGCGAATCAAGGGTCCTTCAAGGTCAGTGTGTAAAAGGACTCACTTCTTGTCAGTACCACAGAATGGAACGCAGTCCTGTTTCTATCCATTCCCGGGGGTAACTCTATGTGTCATATGAGGGAAGAGGGAATCTGCATTGGGAGCTAGGTGTCTAAAGGGAGGTGGGATGTACATGCAGGAACTCACAGATATGTTAATATTCAAGATGGAACATTTGTCTGTAGGCCAAGAGAAGATGAATATGAATGAGGGAGACATGGAGGAGGCAGAGAGGATTCTGTAAGAGAAAGCAGGCCTAGAAAAGCCAGCTAACAGTGATCCCACAGTCTGGGAAGGAGATAGCGCCAGAGAAAGTTAGCTCTAGTATATATTTCCTTCCTGGAAATACTCATATTGGCAGAGAAGCATGCCATATGTGGCCACTGCTCTTCAGCTCTGTCCCAACATGATCCTTCAACTTAGTGCATAGTTAAATATTCACTATTCATGTGGAGAGGCACTGTGGGCTCATGGAGAAAGGAGGATCGTGCTGTGTGGCCATTATTCCTCCAAGGTAAAGGCCCTTGTAACCTGTTTTCCTCCTCCTTTATGCTCCTCCGCACCTTGTAGTGCCATGGAGCATTTATACTAGTGTTTTGAAAACAGGTTTCTTACTGAACAGTGATAAAGAAAAAAAAGTTCATTAGGTATATACCAGACTCTTCAGCTTGTAAAGGAAACAATTGTCCCCTGGTTTGAAAGTGCAGTAAATTCTGAAGTCTTCATCTCCAAAACCAGTATCATTACTCAACAATAATTTTCCATTGTAAAACTTAATAAAAATGTCATATCTATAGCTAATATTTCATACCAAAAATCCCCCAGTGCTAAGAGAACATTGAGGTTGCACTGTTAAGACTGAAAATTATAAACGTAACCTTTACTCTGTCCCTTGTGCATATGCATTATAACATAGCCTTTTGTGACGGGATGGCATAGTATTTACTGACTACCAGAGCTTGTGTATTTACTTAGGCCTTTTCTGGAAGATGTGGCTTCAGTTGGGACAGGGAAGGTGTGATGTTTTTGTATATTATTGGTTGTTCACACACTATAGATTTATGACTGGTGCATTATAAATAATAATAGTAAATACGTCTGAAAACTGATGCTAGTAAAACATTAATATTTATTATTTTTGTTGCATTAAGACACAGTAGCCTTAGTCATGGACTAAATTCCCATTGTGCCAGGTGCCGTACAGATGGGGGTGGGGGAAGCCAGGCCCTACCCAAAAGAGTTTATCATCTTAGTTCCCTGTATAAGATGGAGGGGGAAAACATTTCAACTCCATCTCCCGCAATATCAGATTTAAAAACCAGTTCCTTCCTACAAACATTCTCACTTTATTGCACAGGAAGTTACGTATACATTTTTGTGCATCAAGATGAAGCTTTCCTGCAGGTGCCCTGAGCACCCCACACCCATTAAAAAGCAAAGGAAAAAGTGCTGTTGTACAAGGCCTTATTTTTTCAAATATATAAATGTAAAAGTCCACGCACAGCACCAGAAAGGCCAGATTATTTGTGTTGCAAATAAAAACAAAACAATGAGTGATTAATGCCATGAGTATTCCTGAGCTTTTCATTTCTTCTTTAGTAATGTGATGTTTACTTTTTGTTTCCAAATTATTTTTACATTAGGCCATCACCGCAAGCCTCTCATCTTTTATTTCACAATGCCCACACTGTCGTGAGGTAAAACATCTTCCAGCCAAGATAAGGAGTGTAAGCACAGCCTGATGCCCCATTGCCCTATATTTTAGGGAGTCCGTGGAGAGACACCACCACCACAAGAGAGCTAAAAACAACAACACTGGAACCTGAGATATCAGCACTGAGAAAAACAGCAACCACATATTCTCAAGGGATGAGGCTTGGCTGATGCTAAAGCAAGAAATACACGAAAGAAACAAGTGAACCGCACCCAAGAAATGACAGCTTCTGTTCACTGATAAAGACTCAGAAAGGCTTCTGCACGCTTTCTCTCTGGCTCAGTTATTTATATCATTTAAGCGCTCTCAACTAGGAAAACGTTCTAACAAAACAAACAATAACAAAGCTTGGATGCAACAAGTGCTTGGCAATTATTAATTTAATCTTTCTTTTAATACATACAGAATATGTACACTATTAGGAAGTACTGGGGAAGGGTAGGAATCTTTTTGTCAATCCAGTTTATAAATAAATCCAAAGATAAGCACACTGGTACAAGGTTAAGGCCATACAGGTCAAATTAAAATGGGTCAGGGAATGTTAAAATGAGAGTTTCTTTCAGCATTGCTAACTCTGCCACATAACACTTTTGGGAGTACTGTGTGCAAAGTAACAGTGCTGTATTATGCGTGCCTTTATAAATGATCAATGTAACAAGAAAACCAGGAACAGACGGTTTGATAGATGCACAACGTTGCCATATGCAAGTGCTGTAAGAAACTAGGAGAAGGCCAAGCCACGAACTGCGCCTCTGGATCTGGATTTCTCCCAAACAAGGTGGTGATGAGGTTAGAGTTTCTCTCTGAAATTAAACTTTATGTTCACATTTTCTGTCTATGTGAACTGCGCTCCCTAATACAAGCAAGTATACGTTAATTTTAATTTCCCCAATGTGATTTAAGAAAATTAAAAAGAATAAAAAACACATGGCTCTGACTTGTGCATTTCGTTAACTGATGTTTATGTTATTTCTAAGGGAACATTGAGGTTGCACTGTTAAGACTGAAAATTACAAACGTAACCTTTACTCTGTCCCTTGTGCATATGCATTATAACATAGCCTTTAGTGACAGGATGACATAGTATTTACTGACTACCAGTGCTTGTTTATTTACTTATACTGTACACAGAAGCTACAGTAGCATGAAGATTTAATATACTGTCACTTGATTAATATTTAAACAAAGTCCACTCTTGCAACACTCTGGCACCAGAAAGGAGTTTTAAAATGAGCTTTAATTCACTTAGTTGAGACCCTTTTACACTGCTAGAGTAGTGTAAAACGGACTTTGTGTAAAAAGTGAATCAGGCCCTCTGTGTGCAAACACACCATTGTTTTCAAGACTAAATTATTCAATTTTAGAGAAATTGTCAGTGTCCATAATTTAATTTTGGTGAAAGCAAATTGTTTTAGAACTCTTGGTGTCGAGTAAAATTTGAAGAAACACAAACCCAGAACTTTGTTGGAGGGGCGTTTTTACTAGCCTCAAATGACGTTAAATTGACTGTGGATAGACTGTTGGAGGAATGAATCATGCTGATTGTTCATACACTAATGAGAGTGCATACAGTAGATGTCCTCTCTTTCATTCACCACTCTTCTCATTTGTCCTACTCTCAGGCTTCTGAATAACCCCTATGAAACTGCCCCTTCCTCCCTCTCATATAACTAAACATAACCATTACCAGGGCTGGTGCAACCCATTAGGCGACCTAGGTGGTCACCTAGGGTGCTAACATTTGGGGGGAGGCGACCGTGGTGGCTGGATCTTCAGCCGCCACGGTATTTCAGGGGTGGGACCTTCCACCGCCTCTGTCGGGGGCGGTATTTCGGGGACAGGACCTTCCACCGCCTAGGATGCCAAAAAAGCTGGTGGCGCTCCTGACCATTACCCATCACTGTTATTAAAGATATCTATATCTTAATTGGGATTTCTCCCAAACAGTCTATCTGGTAGATTCCCCAGTGAAACTATGATGCGAGAACACCATCTCATCCTCCAAATGATCAGCGAGGGTAAGACAAAGTCAACATGATGACTATACTGCAAGATGAAATAGAAAACAGAATGGGATTTGAAAGTGTCAGCTCTTGTTTAAACACCAAAAGCTTATAGTAATTTGCAAATATGGTGGAAAAAAATATAACATGGACATGATTCCAGTTCTGCTGCACTTCAAAGTTGCTCTTTAATATGTAGATTAATCCATTATGAACAGGAGGAGATTGAAAGTCAATACTTCAGTTGACTAATTTTGTGCAATGATTAGTATTTACTGGATCTTAAATGCTATGCATGGAATTTCTGATGGAAAGCAGACTTTATGTTTCTAATCTGAAAATTAATAAAAATAATTTAAGTAAACCGAAATGAAGGCAACAAGATAATGCTGTGCTTGCTGTTAAAACCTGTTGTATATACGTTTGTTCTCAGAGATAGGATCAGAAATAAAAGTAAATGCCAAACATTATAAACTTTATTTACAACAGCTGCTCTTTTAAAGCGAGACATAAAGGGGAAAAATGCAAGATTAAATATTATCTCCAGTATTCAAACCTTTTGAAATTAAACTACATCGAGTGTTGTCAATTTTTAATTTTTAGATTACATGCAAATGCAAGTTTGAAATGTGTGCTCTCTAAAGAATCAATTGACAAAAATAAGCTACTTTTACAAGTATATATCATGCTTGCTTAAAATCAATCAATTTAATTCCACACTGTGTAATGTATTTGTGGTGTAGACATAATCCTTTCCTCATGGAAGACCTGCTATTAATTCTAATCTCATAGTGCTCTCTACTGGTAATAATTTATGTTAAAATGCATCAAATAGCCACAGTACCAGAGCAATGTCAAGGTCTGTACCTAATCTATGAATAAGTATGGGGATGGGAACCTTAAGGAGACAATATGGAGACGAACTAATGGCTAAGCATAAATGCTAAACACAATAGGCAATTTCGCTTAATGTTACATTTCACATGATGCAGGGAAAGACAATCGAACTAGATCATGGACCCATTCCCACTCCCACTGAATTTAGTACCAAAACACACAGCTTGACCTGGTTCCATATGCTATTTTGTATAGGCGCAATCCTGCACACCTTGTGCATCTGTATACTTTCATCTGAACTCTATAATAGTTGGGATTTGCATGAAATATGCAATCTATTTCTAGATAAATTTCCAGCTATTCTCTCTCTTTGTACTGTCTCAATTGTCCAACTACAAAAACCAAGGGTAGTGATTTATTTATATACATAAATATTCAGTTATCAGGTACATAATGATCCACCAATTTGGTTTCACCATTTGACACTTTGACAAATTATTCTGCAATAACATAGGAATGACCATATTGGGTCAGACCAATGGTCCATCTAGCACAGTATCCTGTTTTCCAACAGTGGCCGATGACAGCTGCTTCAGAAGAAATGAAGAGAACAGGTAACCATCAAGTGATCCATCTCATGTCACCCATCCCAGCTTCTGGTAAGCAAGCAGCAGTATAAGCCCACAACATAGGTTAACTACCATGCGTTCTAGCAGTGGCATTTTTCTTTTCCAAGCAGCAGCTATGTAGTATGTTCAGTAACAACAGTATACTATGTTGTTCATAATCATTTCCTTGTTGTCACTGAAGTCAGTGGCAAAACACTCATGCCCTTCAATGGGAAATGTGCATGCTCAGTGTCCGAATTGTCAGGTGCCTGCTGAAGCAGGAGCAGATGCAGGTTGGAGCAGGGGCCAGCTAGCATGGAAACAGGCATGGAACCAGAGCAGTCTGTCAGAACTGCCAGTCAACAGAAGTGTCCCCAGCCAGGTAATGATGTGGAGCAGACTGGAGAGACTGCTTCCCTTAGGAGCTTATATACCTGCCTTGGGATCATCGGGGTGGGTCCTCACCTCTGGATTGGCTGAAGTCTGGTTGAATGGCATGGACTCTATCCCAACATCCGCAAATCATCGCATACTCTCAGGCTCAGGGAGGACTGATCAGGATCAGGTCACTTATGTAGGTGCCTATCTTCAGGCATTTCTATTTGAAGATTGGGTCCCAGTTTCTAGCCTTATTGTTCATGAGGTGTCAGACCTTAAAGTGGTCTCTGGTCCACCAAAACAGGCAAAAATATAGACCACACGAGCCAGGCTGATTTTCTGAGTCTGTTCCTAGATCAGACTCTAAACCCTGGTTCCTACCATTTTCTTGCCTTTTTCCTTGGCTCTCCTTGCCCACATGGCTGTTTCATCATCTCTTTCCATTCCTGCTCAAAGCTTTCCTCCTCCCACCCTTTTTCCACTCCATTTTCAATGCACTCTTCAATCATCGATCAGACCTAACTCTGACTCCTCTCCATCTTCCTGACATAGCTGAGGGGCCTAACTTTTTTGCCCTATCCTTTTCACACTTCTTTTGGGGCTAAATTAGCCTGTTAAATTGTTTCCAAAAAGGGTCTGATAGCTAAAATATACGCTATTGTGTCAGTCTCCAATGTCTGAACCTATTTCAAATCATTTAAAAATATAACCTGAGATGAAAAACAGTGAACCCCAACTTTAGCCTCAAAACAATTTCAAGCCAGAGAGTAAATAACTCATAATCAAGGTTACAATAGAAGTGCTGATAGATTCTTATTTGCTGCCCCTCTTATCATTGCTGTCAACATGCCAAATGAATCTGGTGTGTTAACTGCTTGTCAACATATGGGTCACAAAAGGCCTAAACTTTTCTTAAACCCTCATACTGCAAAGGGGACCACTTACATGGACCCCTTACTCTCCCTGAATTAAACTCATTGGGTGAGATTCACTGCCACATCTTTTAGAGAGCTAGCTCTCAGTCCAGTGATTACTTTAAGCCTGGGCTGCTCCAATCCACAGTCCTTGTGTAATTTAGACAGGCCTAGGGGCCTGTCCAAGTTGTGGCAGCCTGTCCCAGCCTAGCCATAGCTCTGCATGCTCCAGCTGTACCCTCAACACACCCTCTCCCATCCGCATCCTAGCTGGTATGCCACCCATGTTGGACCTTATAAGGGGGCTCTCAAAGGCAACCTTACCATTTGCCTTCCTCAATTTCTGTGCCAGAGGCCTCCTCTCCAGGGCTTTTAGAGCCACTTTATGATACTCTGGCCCTTTTAGGTGGAGAAAAAGGGGCCATAGCAGGGTGAAGGCCTCATCCATTAAGTTCAATAGGGCTCCCCTCAGGAGATATGGTCCACACTTATGGATCCCTTTGCAGGCTCACACTCGTCCCCACCATCAGTCCTTCTCCATATAGTTAGCCATCAGGGAGGAAAGATGATACATTTCTTTCAACTCCAAGAGAGGAATAACTCAATGTTCTCGTTGAATGATTGGGTTCCCTGATCAGGGATCAAACCCAGGCTACAGCAACAAGAGCACTTACTCCCAACCACTAGACCACCAGTCCTCCAACATGTGCCACAGAAGTTAATGGAACAAACATGATTTACACTAGCTTAGCTGAATATCTGGCGCTCACACTATCAAGGCATTCCTGGTTCCAAACACCACTTGTTCAGGGAAGCACTGGATTCATTCTGAAAACAATATAGATGTTTAAACGTCTCAGGCAATGTATTATTTTGCAAGAAACTGTTTAAATGCCATTCAGAAAACCTGACAATGTGTCACTAAACATCAGTCACACAACAACCTGTGCTGCTACCAGTACATGGAATGTGATACATGGTCTGGGAAATTTAAAACACATTAAAAAACAGGCATTGTTCCTACCACCAGAAAAACAATTTAGGTTGGGGGAATTTACTGCCCAATCATTATGAGACCAATTATTGGATAGCGTCGACAAATATTTCCTTCCCTTTCTTCTGCTCTTGCGTTGGCACGGCTACCCCGGGCTCGGAGAAGTTGGAATTCCTGCCAGGCTGCTTGGCACTTCTTTAATCGACAATTTTAGGGCAGTAAATTAGCAGGGCTTTTCATGTTGTTTTACTTCTAATTTTATCAGACATACAGCCACTTGGCAAACTCAACTGCACTCTCTCTTCCATGCAAGTTCACAGTGCCTCCATAAAAATGCCCTCATTGAAATGTAAGTTAACTTTAAAAGAGTTACATAAAGCAATGTGCTGACTAAATGTGCTAGTACAGCGCATTGGGAGACTGTGAATTCCAATTTCAGCCATGCCAGTCATTTGGCATTAAAATATGCACCAGCTGTGAGTGTTTGGATCTCGATAAGTCAGAGTGCTGGAAAGCTGACAAGATACTGCTGTGAAAATGTTTTCAGCCCCCTAATCTCTGCTCCGTCTCTCCTTTTTCATATTTTGCTACCCATGTTGGTGTATAATGTATGAAAAAATAAATGTGAAATCCCAGGAGGATGTGACACTGAGTGTTTATAGGGCTTGTGAGATAGAGTCCAGAACTGTGCAAGCAGCAACGCTGCTTTGATGGGTTCTCTATGGTCATCTTTTATAAGTTGCTAATTTATTTTCTCACAAGAGAGACTTCCTACCAGCAAAAGTGGGAGATGTAACAATGTCAAGGGGGGCAGAGGTGAAATTCCAAGCAGGGTCATGCAGATTGAACACAGTTATAAGCTACAATTAGAGGGTCTGTAGGAAATTGTTCATACAGAAAAGGAAAAATGTTTTAATTTTATTAATTTATCAGTAAAACAAATAACCCTGTAAACTGTTTTGAGCGAAGACTCTCTCTCTCTTTCTCACATTAACTCTCCTACACAAGCAGCCAGATTCTAACCTGCTGAGGGGGGCATAGCTGTATGCTTTCCATCTGTTCTACTTAGTCAACAAGATGCTCTGGGCCTTACTCTGCTGTTTTGGAACAAGGTCTTCCTTTCCTATGGCAACTGTCCTCCCAGCTACGCTACGGGGGTAAGTGAGAGGGGAAAACCTGCAACTGTAACTTCGCATCCCAGCCTGAGCCTTCTGCAGCAGAAAGCCAAATAGGGGCTGTTTACATGGCATGAACCACTGTGCTCTTCATGGTGTTTTGTGCTGTTTTGGGGGTTTAACGCATCCCTGTGCAGAGGATCTGTAGAAGGCTGTCCACATCATTTATCGCTTATGGTTAAATTCTGTACACACCTCTGCTAGTTTGGAGATCAGGACATATATGGTCCCACTGGGCTGACAGGAGGCAGCATTCCTTGAACTCACCACAGGAATATATCTTCTTTCTCAGGTAATCTTGCCCAGGTACTCTTTGTATGCCAGCATGCATGGGAGATTTAGGATCTGGCCAATAGAGAACCAGGAGTTTGGTGACTACACAGGTCATTTGATTCTTCTCCCAACAAAGGGAAAGACTGATGTAGGAGGACCAGTTAGTGGGAATAGCTGCTGTGGGATCACTTCCATGGCATTCTGCAGCCAAGGAAGTAAAGACCACTGCAGAGTTCCTTAACGTCCAGATGAGTTTCTTGGAGGTGAGGATTGAAGAGAGGATTTTGGCCATAATACAGGGCTCCCCTGGACTGGAGAGAATGCTATCCTTTAAAGTGAACTACATAAGGATCAAAAATATAAGTGTATCCAAAAGGAGCAAATATACACCCACCTATTTATAACAACTCCATGTTATTTCTGTGAATGCAGCTTTGGCTAGCAAGACACTATTTTGATACAATATTAACTGATATTAAGTAGTAGGAGGATACTAATTACAGACCCTGGCATGAAAGAGAAGCTGTCACAGTATGTCCTTGTTCACAGATGAACTACACAGGGTAAAAATATGAATAAAATAAATACAAATATACACACAGAATTGTCTGTCAGCAAAAGCACTGTTTTGAAATCATAGCACCATGCCACCAATGCAAAAGTCATTTTGCATAAAATTGTGAGCAAAACTGGAAGGAAGTTATTGTATATGCCATGAACAGGAAACAATGTTGTGCTTCTATGGAAGAAAAGAAAATGTCTAACAGTCACCATTTAGAAGCAAAATTCTAATAAATTGCCACGGTTAGATCCAGACTAGTTTCCAATTTCAAGTCAAGGTCGTGCAGCCTTATATGGCAATCAGAGCAGACTAATGATGACCTAAATCCACAACGAAGGATGATGATGTTGTGTGCAATGGAAACAATTACTTAGGACTTTCACATTTGTAACCCTTCTGCCCCTCTGAGTTGGCAGCAACAAGGGCCGGGTTCAGTATCCAGGGGTTCCATTTCAGTAACACAATGCATAACCGGCTCGAGCCCCCACCCAGTGACCTGGGACACTCACATACCACACCCCCCTGGGCGCCTCTAGGAGGCAATACTTCCCCTCTCGCAAGCACGGAGTCTGAGTGTAGCAAAATCTTTTTAATAAAGGAAGGAATTAATGCGGCATCCCATTGGAGAAACACCACAAACAGGGTTATAACACAAACCATAAACAAAAACCCACCTCCAAGTACGTTTGGCACTGTCCTTTTTCCCTTTAGGGTTTTAAGTCCAATCACCCCAAAGTCCAACAACCCAAAAGTCTCTGGTCAATGCCACCCCAGAGTTCGAGAGTTTATCTGTAGAGGTCCCTCCCCCCAGCATGGATAGAAAGGGGCACCTTACGTGGTCCGGGGCCAACTGCCCTGCCTCTCCGTGGGTTCTGCTTCCGCCTTCTCCACGAACTGCTCCGCTTTACCAGCCTCTCCACGCTGCTCCTCCAGCCTTCCTCAGAAACTGCTCCACTCCACCAGCTGCTCTGCTCCATGAGCTGCTCCAGTTCTCTCTGCAAACTGCTCAGCTCCGCTCGCTCTGTGGGCCGCTCCACCCGTCCCACAGCTACTCCGCTCTGTCAGCCGCTCTGCTGCCACCAGCTGTCCCGTGATCCGCTCCAGCCGTCCCCACAAACTGCTCCACTCCGCCAGCAGCTCTGTTCCACAGTATAGCTTTCGGCTCCCCACTAGTTAGCACCATACTCAGTGCTCTCAGCTCAGTGATTTTAGCTTTTTAGTGATTTTCAGCTCTTAGTGATTCCAGCTCATAGTAGGGGAGCCCCAGTACTAGTGCACCATTAGCCCAAAGTGATTTCAGCTCAGTAACCTGTATTTAAATTCTTAAAGGAAATAAAAAAAAATCAACTCTGACATTCCACAGTGGAGAGAGGAGGAGGTGCAACTGGTGCTTCTGGCTCCACAAGGAGACTGCACCACCAGGCACAAATACCTGTCCCCAACCTCTCTCAATTCTCTGGGTTTTGGAACCCATGTCCCATGTCTAGCCAGTACCACCCAACTGAGGGTGAGCAATTTGTCACCAAGCAGTCCCACAGCTTGGGAGTCTGGGATAGGGTGGGCGTGCCTATGCAAATACACTCTCTGAAATTCTTTCCACCAGATGTCAGTGTAGAGCTTATCCTGACTCTGCTTACATCTTCAGTACCTCCTTCAGAAGGTGACTCTCAAAATCTCGTCCCTGATCTGAGTGTATCCGGGCTGGGAATCCATAAACTGAGAAATATTTTTCCCACAGTACTCGAGCGACAGTAGTGGCCTTCTGATCACGTGTGGGGTATGCCTGTGCATATCGCGTATAGTGGTCGGTCACTACTAGAATGTTCCCAATATTCCTCTTGTCTACTTCTAAGGACAAGAAATCAATGCAAACCAGCTCCAGAGGTTTGTTGCTGGTGATGTTCTTCAGATATGCGGCCCTTGTGGGCAGAGTTTTCCTTTGAACACATCGTGCGCAGGTGTCACATTTTCTGCGAACATCTTCTGCCATCCGAGGCCAATAGAACCTACTGCGGATAAGTTCCAGGGTCCTCTCCATCCCTAAATGTCCAAAGTCATCATGCAGGGCCCTCATGGCCAGGGCTCTGTACTCTTTTGGCAGCACTAGTTGATTCCGTTGCTTTTGTAGAGGGTCTGTGGTCACGCGGTGTAGCACTCCCTGAATCAGTTTCAGTTTGGTCCATTCTCTCAATAGTAGTTTACCCTCTGGGGTAGGTGGGACAACCGCAGCTGGGCCTCGCCCCTCTCTTTTGGCAAGTAGTGTATCACAAATGTCAACATCTTGCAGCTGGGCTTCCTGCCAGTCAGCTGCATTGAGCATGGGCAAGGGAGATTGGTCCAAAGCAATATAGTTCACTGAAGCAGAAGGCACGCATTCAGGGGGCAGGCCCAAAGCTTCAGCAACACATCCATGAAGGCTCTCAGGGGCCTCCGGCTCTCGGCGACTCACACTGCAGATAGCTCTCACGCCATCCGTGGGTATCACAGCGACACCAGATGCCTGCGGACGTCTGGACAAGGCATCTGCATCTACATTGCTCCTCCCTGATCGGTATTGAATGCTGAACTCATAGCTAGCCAAGGCAGCCACCCATCTCTGGCCTGTAGCATCCAATTTAGCACTTGTTAACACATAGGTCAGTGGGTTGTTGTCTGTCCACACCTGGAACTGAGCACCGTACAAGTAGTCTCGAAATTTCTCAGTGATGGCCCATTTCAAGGCCAAGAACTCCAGCTTGTGGATGGGGTAGCGAGTTTCACTGTCAGACAGTCCTCGGCTGGCAAAGGCTACCGGTTTGCGTTTGCCTTCCACTTCCTGATACAGTACTGCTCCTAGACCCTCCAAACTGGCATCAGTATGCAGGATAAACGGTTTGCTTGGGTCAGCAAAGACTAGGATGGGAGCATGAGTTAGGCAAGTAATGATTTCCCGAAAAGCCCTCTCACATCTTTCATCCCACCGCGGCCCAAATGGTTCGAAGGGGCCATAGTGTCTCTGCAAAGGAGGCCTTGGAGGCCTCCGCTTATTCTGGGTCTTAGATTTGTTCTTGTTGGACTGGTATCCCCTGGTAAGATCATTCAGAGGTTTTACAATCGTAGCATAGTTCTTCACAAATCTGCGGTAGTAGCCACTAAATCCAAGAAACGTCTTGAGTTCTCTGTAGTTACTGGGACATGGCCAGGTAGTGAGTGCTTCTATTTTATCGGGGTCAGTACTCACACCCTCTTGGGACACGATGTGACCTACATACTTCACTGAGGTTTGGCAGAACTGGCATTTATCGATTGAAAGCTTCAAACCGTATGCCTCCAACCTATCGAGCAATTTAAGAAGTCTTTCTTCATGTTCCTCCAGGGTTCTTCCAAACACAATCAGGTCATCCAAGTAAACTAACACCTGCAGTAAATTCATGTCTCCCACGACTTTTTCCATAAGTCGTTGAAATGTGGCAGGGGCCCCAGAAATCCCTTGTGGCATGCGTTCGAACTGGTAGAACCCTAACGGGCAGATGAAGGCTGTCTTCTCCTTATCCTCTTCTCCCAGAGGGATCTGGTAGTATCCACTCCGAAGATCCAACACAGAGAACCACTGACTACCCAGCAAACAGTCCAAGGCATCTTGTACTCGAGGCATGGTGTATTGATCAACTGTAGTGCGCCTGTTTAGGGTGCGGTAGTCAATACACATCCGGATTTTTCCACTCTTCTTACGAACGACCACAATGGGTGAGGCATAGGGGCTTCGTGACTCTGTGATGATACCATTCGCGATCAGCTCTTGAAGATGATGGCGCACGTCTTCCATCTCAGAGAGGGCAATCCTCCTAGACCTCTCCCTGAAGGGTCGGGGATCTTGTAGCCTGATATGGTGTTCCACTCCCTTTGCACATCCCACGTCCCACTCATGTAGTGAGAACACCTTGGATCTCTCGCAAAGCTTCTTCCTCAGGCGATCCTTCCACTCCTCAGACAGCGGTGAGTCCCCGAAGTCAAACTTCGCAGGATCTATCATTGGAACTTCAGCTTCACACTGGGGTCTCACAACGCTTTCAGGCTCAAAGATGTCTGCAATCTTCTGCCCTGGTTTTACAAACACATCACGGCGTGTTTCATTAGCAACCAGTATCGTCACCTCCTCCTGGGCTTCAACAGGTAGGGTTATGACTCCACTGAGAACCAGCACTCCTTCTGGGAGCCCTCCCTTGGTTGGCTGCTCTACCACAGCTAATGTTCCCTTACTGCCTTTTACGCAGGTACTCCTGACAATCACCTCCTTTTCTGACATGGCAGGCACCACTAAAGGGACTGGGCCTGCATACCTCAGTGCTCCTACTGGCAAATCAGGCATCACTTTTCTTGTGTCCTCAATTTTTCTGTAAGCCGCGGCACGGTGTGTGTGTATCACCAAGGTGTTCAAATATTGGTCTCCTGCTTGCTGTCTGCAGTAATCGGCCAGTATCCTAAAGAGGCTGGAGTTGGTCCCTATCAGCACAGACACATCAGAGGTCCCTTTCGGGTCAGGGCATATTAAGGCAGCGGTGTCTACCTCTTGCCTTACCCCAGCAACCTCCTCTGGGAATTCCAGGTGCACTATGACATACCCTTGATAGGGGTATTCATCCATGCTGAGGCCACACAGACCAATGCCAGTCAGTGGCTGTATGGGCAGGTGCCTAAGCATCTGTTGGTAGAATGACTGAAAGATAATAGTCACTTGAGATCCAGTGTCAAGCACGGCTTTACACTCCGCCCCTTCAATCCTCACCATGACCTCTGCTCGAGGCCCTATCAGTCCTGCAGGGATCCCAGCTGGATGGTCTCTTCTGGGGGAATCTTCAAATCCTCTAGGCCTAGGTGGTCTCTGTCCCCAGACCTTCTGACAGCTACTGGATCTCTTCCAACTAATCCTCAGCTTTTCATACACTAAAGAGGGGTTCTCTTCCTTATGGCAGTTAGCAGCACTGTGCCCATCCTGACCACACCGGTAGCAAAAGAATTGTCCTTTCCCCATTCGGCGAGGTGGGACGGTGACTCTAGATACTGACTTCTCTATCATCACAGTCTGAGGCTCCTTATTCCTGGAAATCTTAGCTTGGTCAATGATGCTTTGCAGCTCAGCTATCCGTTCTGTCAGGACTTGCATTTGTTTGGCAAGTTCCTCTGTGGTGCTCACCATCAGTACACTGGCCATTGGCAGTGGCGTCGTGCTGGCTGGTTCCAATGTTTGGGCTTCCCAACACTCGCTGGCCGCCTGCCTTTCTTCTTCTTCCCTGACCTCCTTTATCAGCTGGGAGTAACTTGGGGGATGTACCTGCCGTTCTCTTAGTCGGAGGTGAAGTAGGATCGGGTTCTGATACTGAGTCCCTCTTAAAACTTGAGCCAGTCTGGTCTGATCCATCTGCTCAGCAGTCACTGCTCCCCTCATAACAGCTCTCTGAAGTAGTCTCTCCAGCCTCTGTATATAGGCTGAAATTTTCTCACCCCTTTGCTGTTGGGAATTAATGAATTTACAGTAACTGTCCTCAGGGCCCTCTACGCTCCCAAAGGTATTATCAAGGGCCTCTAGGCAGTCCTTCACACTGACCTCAGGGTCAATGAGCTTCAGGGTGCGAATTACATCTAATGCTGGGCCACTAAGGCTCTCTATTAGACATCGTTGCTTTTCTACATCGGGTACGGCCCAATCCCGCAGCATTTCAGTAGTATGCTCCGACCAGAGTTCAAACTCCTCTTCCCCATCAAATAACCTTAACTTACGACAAGAGTTCGACGTAGCATAGGCCAACACAATCTTTGCCAATATATGCCCCAGTGCGTTTGCCCAATCGTAGGCTGAATCCGCTGCCCCTGAGCTAGAGGCTGCAGGACTGGAGCCCAACAAACCCGACATATTAGCCATTATACAAACAGTAGTTTCCTCAAAATGTAAACACAATTATTTCCCATTACAGTGGAACACTCAACAGGTGCTTGCGAGGGGTACTGACCCAGGTATCCCGGACGAGCCCCCAAAAATGTAACCCTTCTGCCCCTCTGAGTTGGCAGCAACAAGGGCCGGGTTCAGTATCCAGGGGTTCCATTTCAGTAACACAATGCATAACCGGCTCGAGCCCCCACCCAGTGACCTGGGACACTCACATACCACACCCCCCTGGGCGCCTCTAGGAGGCAATACTTCCCCTCTCGCAAGCACGGAGTCTGAGTGTAGCAAAATCTTTTTAATAAAGGAAGGAATTAATGCGGCATCCCATTGGAGAAACACCACAAACAGGGTTATAACACAAACCATAAACAAAAACCCACCTCCAAGTACGTTTGGCACTGTCCTTTTTCCCTTTAGGGTTTTAAGTCCAATCACCCCAAAGTCCAACAACCCAAAAGTCTCTGGTCAATGCCACCCCAGAGTTCGAGAGTTTATCTGTAGAGGTCCCTCCCCCCAGCATGGATAGAAAGGGGCACCTTACGTGGTCCGGGGCCAACTGCCCTGCCTCTCCGTGGGTTCTGCTTCCGCCTTCTCCACGAACTGCTCCGCTTTACCAGCCTCTCCACGCTGCTCCTCCAGCCTTCCTCAGAAACTGCTCCACTCCACCAGCTGCTCTGCTCCATGAGCTGCTCCAGTTCTCTCTGCAAACTGCTCAGCTCCGCTCGCTCTGTGGGCCGCTCCACCCGTCCCACAGCTACTCCGCTCTGTCAGCCGCTCTGCTGCCACCAGCTGTCCCGTGATCCGCTCCAGCCGTCCCCACAAACTGCTCCACTCCGCCAGCAGCTCTGTTCCACAGTATAGCTTTCGGCTCCCCACTAGTTAGCACCATACTCAGTGCTCTCAGCTCAGTGATTTTAGCTTTTTAGTGATTTTCAGCTCTTAGTGATTCCAGCTCATAGTAGGGGAGCCCCAGTACTAGTGCACCATTAGCCCAAAGTGATTTCAGCTCAGTAACCTGTATTTAAATTCTTAAAGGAAATAAAAAAAAATCAACTCTGACATTCCACAGTGGAGAGAGGAGGAGGTGCAACTGGTGCTTCTGGCTCCACAAGGAGACTGCACCACCAGGCACAAATACCTGTCCCCAACCTCTCTCAATTCTCTGGGTTTTGGAACCCATGTCCCATGTCTAGCCAGTACCACCCAACTGAGGGTGAGCAATTTGTCACCAAGCAGTCCCACAGCTTGGGAGTCTGGGATAGGGTGGGCGTGCCTATGCAAATACACTCTCTGAAATTCTTTCCACCAGATGTCAGTGTAGAGCTTATCCTGACTCTGCTTACACATTTATATCAGCAGTGATCTGTTTTATACACTCCAGGAGTATGAAATTTAGAAATTATAACTCTGATATTCATGAGAACCCTTCACCTGCTAATCAGAGAGTGCATTATAGCATTTTCAGAAGCATGCCAGCCTCTTAATTAGTCCTCTTAAAAATGTAATAAATGAGTACATACATTTGCCTCTTACTTTGGACTGTAATTTCCCTACCTAAAGAATAATATTATATTATTGTATATGGGGCTGGCAGCATTACCTTCTATTAAGGTTGCCTGATACTTTCCCATTATAAGTCCCTGTTTTCAATAGCTTAGAATTTTGCCATACAAACTGTTTGGGGTTAAATTTTCCAAGTGAGATGTTTGCCTCAGGCTGAATTGTTTTGGCAAATTTAAGCTGAAAAGGGTCAACAGTTTCTAAGAACAAGGCCAGGGGATAATACATTATTTTGCCCACATTAAAAAATTCTGGCGACCATTTTTCTCCTGAAAAGCTCTAGCACCTCCATTTAGAGACTTGAAATTTGGCAGCTGGGTGGCCTTTGTGGTGCAACTTTTGCTAGCCCTGTGAAAATCTACCCAAATTTGGCCAAGTTATAAGCCTTTAAAAAAAAAACAAATCACAATTTGCATATGCTCAGTAGAATTTAGATAGAGTTTTGCAGCTTCATTCCCTGAAGAGTCCTTATACAAAAGATTCCTGAGTCTCACCATTACTCTCCTGACAGCAAATAGGTATACTCCGTGTGTACGTTTAACAAAGAATTCCATCCCTCTCTAGTGATGGCCCAGATAGAGGATGACAACCTACTACTGCCATCAGATACTCCATTAGCACAAGTGGCAGACATGTCTATAGTGAATCTGAAGGTTCCAACCTCACTGATGACTCATGTGCATGTCAATATGAAACCACGTTATGAAATGTCTGATTTTTCAGTATTGTCCATACCTAGGAAATGACACCAAAAAAATTACATTAACAGAACATTATTAAAGTCTCAAAATCAAGCATTCAGAAGTTAGAAAATGCCAGAACTAAGTTTGTGTATGCAACTTTAATTCAGCGCCACTGTGTGTATGCATCCTGAGAGTCTTTAATTACACAATCAAATCCGATTTTTTCTACTCATGTAGTCTTTCTGTGTCTATTATATATTAAGGGACAATGAGGATTCACTCCTAGTTAAAACTGTATGAATACTGCAAATCAGTGGCCCTTTTACAGCACTAATGCCTATTAATGCTGGGAAACGGCTTGTGCAGGTGCTGCTACTCTAACAGGGTGCGCCAAGTTGAATGTGCACAAGGGCAGGCTGAACGAGACATTTGCATGTGTACGTGCACACCCTGGCTGAGATCCTCAGCTGAGCTATGCTGATTGACACGAGCTGAGGATCTGGCCCAGTGGCAGCTCTAGGTGAAAATGTTGGGTGTGTTGCTTTAGCTCCATATGTACACAATTAATTCAGGACACTTTTGAAAGCATCTCTCTGTATTCTGCTAGGGCTGCCAGGTTTTAAACGAAGTCGTGCCACTGCTCTGGAGCCCCCTACTGGACTGTGAGGAAATGAACGCTACAGACTGAAGGGCTGGAGCAGCTGACCTTTCCATGAGGAAAGGCAATTCCATTCAACTAACAGCTGTGACTGGTGCAGAGAATCTACTTTTCTCTGACTTTATATTGTGACATTATCCACTTACCTTTATTGAATACATTTATTTTACATTGATTTTATTGTCTCATTTGAGAGGGAGGGAGTTCCAGGGGTCCCAGCTGGAAGAGTCCTTATTGTACGTGTATGTCTCAGATATTTATGAAGACCAAAGATCCAGCCTTAGATTTCTTGGTTCTAAATCAAACAAGGGAGCTCTTCCGGAGGGATAAACCATCACAGCAAGGGCCAGTTAGTTTGTAATAACACTAGAAACATAGATTAACTGACAACAGCGATAACCCCAGTCCATTGTTAATATACACGGCACATATAAACATTCAGCATTTAGAAGTCAGAATACGCAGCGCACTGCTGTGATATAATGCATTGTCTCCTTGTGTGCTATCAACACCGTCCCACTTACTACCTGCTGACAAGGGAGTAGCAACTGTAACACTGTGACACAGCAGTGTCAAGATCACTGAAATTAATACTAGCAGGTATAGTATTTAGCTGGTTGACTCAGGTGTGTGTTATAAGATCAGTGGAGTAAGGCAGTATGGCCAGTATTATTTACCATAGAAGAGAAGATTGGTTCCTTTGGCAAGGTGTCAGGCTTTTATATAAGTATCTACACTTTACACGTACTATTTATCTGACAATCTCAACTTCCTTTACAAAGGTGCACCGGTTACTATTCCTATTTTTACGGATGGGAAAGAATGTGACAAAGTGAGATTAGGTGATTTAACTAAGATCAGACTGTGGAAAGGTGCTGATTTTGGAACACACCTGAGGATTCTTGACTCCCATGCCCCCTGTTCTGACCACTACACACCTAGACTCCCCAAACAAAACCATTTTAATACTGTAACAAACCTGTGGCCATTTAGGGCTTCTCGGTTGTCACTCTGCTGGATAACATGACCACTCAGAACATGACTGCGAGGTTGGGGATAGATTCCACCTCCTCCTGCACCAAAACCTCATGCTTCTATTGCTTAACTGAAAGGGAGAATCTTCCAAAGCCATTACAAGGCTTATGGCACAGCTGAGGAGTTCTGATTCCACCCAGGAGAGGCTAGTAACAGCCATATATACCCTCCAGTTCTTCACAATACTTTTATCTACCAGATTGCTACAGCTTCTTGGGACAAACACAGACGTGGTCTGCAGAGACTATAAAGGCACTATTATAGGAAGGTGGATGTGACTAAATGAGAAGATACTCTTATTCAAATATTTTTTAAAAATAAAATGACATCACTTAATCTGATGTACAAAACTCCTTGGGTATCCACAGATAAGACAGGGCCACTACGTAACTAAAGATCAAATCATCCTTACTCGAATTACTTCTATGTAGGGGAGAATAACGTGAGAAAATTTGGACTTGAAGTTTTTAAGATGATCATTTTCAAGGGAGCAGGTTGCCCCTCCCAGCAAAGAATTGCCCCTGGGTTTGGGTCTCAAAACTCATGGATCTCTTGAGATCTGTGATGGATCTTGGGAAGCCTGCAGTAAGGCAGGGCCTTCTGCACAAATTCTGTCTCTCTCTTGCGGAAGCTCTGCTCCCTGAGTGCTGAGTCCCAGACATCACCCTGAGGTACAGAGTGGGGTGGGGGGATCACAGAATAGTGGGGAAACTGGAATAAGTTAATTCTGACAGGGTCAGCATTCAAGTACTCTAAGGATTCCTTATGAGGATGGAGGGCGAGTAGTGCTGCTACAAAGGGTAGTCAAACCCTTTTGCTCAGTTCCAGTCTCCCTCCTTACCCACAAGGCACCAATGGAGGGGTTTCCACAAGGGCAGAGGGGAAGGGTGCAGCTTGCAACTGGTCTGTCACTATTCCCATCTAACGATATAGGCTGCAAGTTCTCCTGAAAACAGAAACCCTCGACAGCTCGAAAACAGTGTGTCTGGGCCTTGGGGCTCAGTTATCTGTCGGAGGAACTTACATGGCTCCCCCATCACCACAGTAGCTGAGCGACTCACAATTGTTGGTCACACAGGAAGTCTGCGGTGGAGCAGAGCATTGCACGCAGGTCGCACAAGTCCTAGGCTAGTGCCCTAACCACTGGTTCATCCATTCAAAGAGCCTGACTCACTCGGTTGGAGAGAGAGCGAGAGAGCACCCATGCACAATACCCAAGGGAGTGTCTGGAGACATTTAGTGCAGGAAGCTTCCAAGAGGTGCTGGAAGAAGCAGACTTACCAGCAGCAGCTACCTTTCCACACGGCCCTGCAGCTGCTTGCCTAGAAAGAGGACCATACCCACAGTGTACTCCTCCAAGACACTCCCCCATTGCTGCCAAGGAGAGCCACCCCTCCCGGTGGCTCTGAGGGCCTCATCCAAAGCTCATTGGATTCAATGGCAGTCTTTCCCTGGATTGACGGACAATGGGAGTGCAAGCAGTCACGTTATAACTGTCTCCTATGCAGAACCTTTAACAAGGGCTACCTGCTCCTAACTTTACCCTGGCACATCCATGCTGGGGCAGTCATGCCAAACCTTTACAGCCTGCTTTGGAGCCAATGGCAAAACTCCCATTGGCTTCAGTGGGAGCCATTGTAATCTCGATATACTGCAATAGGATTGAAGTGGGACAACTGACCAAATGTCAGGGAAGCACTAGCCATAAGAAGCACACCTCACTGCTGTTGAAAAAATCAAGTGGGAGTGGCACTGAACTGATTGTGAGCATGTTTGTTTTTACATCAGAGATGAATTCAGAGTGCAAGGTTTTCAGAGCTGCCACTGCTGTTGCTTGTCACTTGGAGAAAAGCTGTTCCACTCAAAAACTCAATTTTTTGTTGTTGCTTAGCACTGCCTCCAAAAAATTACCTCTGGCATTAAAATTTCTCATGATCAGCCTGAGCCAAAATGTAATTTGGAGCAGACTGCAAGCCCCATTCTTATCCTGGGCAGTACCTTACTCCAATTAAAGCCAATGGGAATAAACCTGGTGTAAGAAACTGCTTAATATGGCCAAAATGTCAGAATCTTGTCTACAGGGTTTTGTTAAATAAAGTCTTATTAAAGGCTATTGGGACAAGTTAATCAGACATAAAAGCAGCAACATGAGGAATTTTTCACTTGGTAGGGAATTGGTTCATTTCATGTTTCTTTCTTGCATCGATAAAGATCAGGATTTTTTTTTTCCAGTTTCATCCTGGATTTCCCCACCACCACTCGCCCACCCACCTTTTTCTGCTACTATTGATAGAGCAGTGGGATATTTTAAAAAGAAAAAATGCTGAAGCTTCTTAGTATCCCAGACAGACAAGACTAGGCACCTGTATTAGCCTTATCCTAACACGTGCTTATGTTCAGTGCACCAGAAAAGTCATGTTTTAGTTTTAAATACGTCTCTCTCATGGACAAAATCTGAGGTTGTCAATTATTGTACATTCATGCTACCTGAACATCTTCCTTTTTGCTAAAGTTTTGATGCACAGGCAATATCAACATCTGTTTCAAGGATCTCTGCTGGAATTGCAGCTTCATGCAGCCAAATTGCCTATGCTTCCACTGAGGAAACGGCTATTTATTTTATGCCGCCATCTGGGCTCTAAATAGTCTGTTTTGTCATTTAGTGGTCTTGTTTTCAAAGCTTATTTTTAAGTATAAAATTTGATGCCGACATAAGTAATTTCTTCTGTAAATGGTATATGGGTTTTTTTATAATCAAACTCGTGAATAAATGTTTCAGAAGTGGTTTGCAATGTCAGAGTCAAGTCAAATATTTTGAACTAAATTTAATTCCTCAATTGCAATAGTTTGGATGTTTCACATTTACACTTTGTAGAAAAGCAACTTAAAGTCAACAGGGGACATTTGTAGTTGCCTACAGACTTATTGCAAGAATTTGCTTCCATAAAAGAGAAGGGGTGTTCCAAAATATATTATGGTAGTGATGACCTTGGTCAGGTCATCGGCAGGACTGAACCCAGGACCTCTGGGTCTAAAAAAGCCTGGACTTTCTGAGCTAAAGGGCCAGGGTCAGCAGCATGAAAGCAGCAGCAGACTCAAATCTTCCTGTGTGGCCTAGCTACTAGAGAAGAAAGGAGGGGGAAATCGCACTGTGTTAGCTTGAGTTCCACTAGCAATGCATCTACGCCAACATGACACGTTTGCTCACTGCAGCAAATCTGTTCATCAAATTGCTTCCAAAAACGCTATGTCCCAGAGTCAAATATCCCAATTCTGGCAGCTTCAGGAATCTTTCAAGGCCATTTACAAATGGCAGGAAGTGCAACATCACAAATGAGAAGGGTGGAATCTCCCTAGTCCCTTCTTGGTTACACTCATAAATCTTGTCATGGTATTTCATACAGCCGGAAGCCAGAGCACCAGAGGCCTACCCTCTGCATTCTCAAACCCACTCCCAGCTTCCTCACCACTGAGTTCCCAAACTGTTAGGTGTGTTTGAGGGTGAGTGTCCCTTCTCACCATGACCCTCCCCTGCCCCCACATCTCTCTATCTCCTTTGTGTGCAGCGGGGTGGGTGTCCTCACCTCAACCTTCCCCTGATGAGGCACATTCTCTCTCTCCACCTTGCTGCAGTTCCTGAAGGATGCTCACTCACTGCCCTCACTGCTCAGTTGGGGCTCATACTTTCCCCATATTTACCTGTTCTGTCGGGGAGTCCCTGGGGAAGAGGAGGCCAGTCAGGGATCAGCCAGTGCTGTACAGGTTGGCTTCTCTCCGATTAATGGGGCAAGCTAGAAGCAGAGGATTGCTATGGAGGAGCCAGTGGCTGATGGAGCTATGGAGCTGAACTGATGGAGCTCTGAAGTATGGGCGGGATGGCTGTGGTAGCTTTTCCTGCCCGACCTCCTCCCACCCACAGCCAGTGAGACAGGAGGAGCTGTGGTAGCTTTGTTCTGGCTCCTTTTCCACAGCACTGGCTGTTCCCTGTGGTGCCCCCTCACAATTATGGACCCTCAGAGTGGGGGGCATGCAGGGACGTGTTATCCCCAGACCATGTCCATCCCTGTGCTAAGGTCCTTTACCATTCTTGCCTTTTACTTCAATTTCAACCTGTCTCTCCTCACTGACAAGCTCTGCTCAGCCCCTTCCTGACTCTCCTCTTGCTCCTTATTTGCTCCACCAAATCCTCAAGTCTAACTGCCACTTTCTGCTCCTCCTCCCATGCCTTCATCTGTGCAGCCCTCTACACCTTGAACTCCCTTTCGGACTGCCACATCCCTCCTCAAAACACACGTCTTCCATGAAAGCCTTATGTCCTACTTGGCCCTCCAATAATCATTTGAAAACTTCAATCCTATGGAAATGATGCCACAGGCCAAAAATAATCTCCTGGTCACTTTGCTTCCTGCTGCCTCAGCTTTGTCCTAACTTTGCCTGTTCAGACAACATTCCTCAGAGCAAGGAATTATTCCTTCATCCATGTCAGTAATGCACCAAGTGTATAGATCGCTGTATCTGAATAAAAAAGGGTGAGGGCACAATACAAGGGGATCTCAAACAACACCCACCTGGTGGAGAGGGGGAAACCCACTATAAACCTTCAGTGCTGTAATAACTAGGTAAGGACCCGGTAGTGTGTTGACAGCACTGCATGGAGGGGCCTGTATGATGCCTGCCTGCATATCTCCAGGCCCAAGCACCAGCCATTAGCCCTTCTTTCATTTTCATGAAAACTAAATTCCCTCTGAAATACCAAAAATTCCCTGAAAGAACAAGTAAAAGAGAACGGAAGGGCAAATATTTGGGTGCTTCACCGTCAATTGCTTATGTAACAGCAGCAGAATCAGATGATCCCTTCATTAATCTCCAGTGATGAGGAAAACAAGGTTTCATTATTGATTAGACAATGTTTATAAAGCACTCTGACAAGGTAATGTGCCGTAGAAGGGCTAAGTATTGTTATGATCCACCCAACCTATTCTTCCTTGTCATCAAGCTGCTGTACACTGAATAGGCCTGATAATGTGACTGGCTGTGAATTTGCTTCCATAGTCTTTGATGGAAGAGAAAAAGAAGCAAATCATATACCCAACTCATAGAAGACAGCTAGACTCACAAGAAAGCAATATGACCAAGATGTCTACATGTGAGCAAGTCCCTCCCTGCCTAGAGAGATACTATTCAACTACAGAAGACTACATTAAAGTAACTGTAAGTGTCCTGACATAAACCCATAAAAAGGAAAATCTGAGTTATAGATTAACCTAGCTGTATACCCTTTAACTCTCATTTGAAATGACACCAGCTGATATGTGGAAAGCCCACATACCACATGTACTGTAAATACCTTGGCACAATATGGTGAACTAAGGATGGAGTTTTAAATTCAACTTTGAATTTTCTGGTTCGTGTGGTCTTGAAAGACTCTTAATATAGCTTTACGTAGCCGTTGTGGTTTACTTTCATTTTTTTTAACTGAATAAAAGAGAAAGGAGGATTTTTTTTTTGTTAAATGTTGTCATAAACAGATAAGTAAGAGTTAATAGAACAGAAGTACTTCATATCTCTTTTGCCTGTAAAGGGTTAACAAGGTCAGTGAGCCTGGCTGTCACCTGACCAAAGGACCAATCAGGGGACAGGATACTTTCAAATCTTGAGGGAGGGAAGTTTTTGTGTGTGCTGTTAGTTTTTGGTTGTTGTTCACTCTGGGGGCTCAGAGGGACCAGACGTGCAACCAGGTTTCTCTCCAATCTCCCTGATACAGGCTCTTATGTGCTCAGAATAGTAAGTACTAGGTAGATAAGGCGAGTTAGGCTTATGTTTGTTTTCTTTATTTGCAAATGTGTATTTGGCTGGAAGGAGTTCAAATTTGTATTTTGCCGAAAGGATTTTAATTTGTACTTGTATACTTAGGCTGGGAGGGTATTCCCAGTGTCTATAGCTGAAAGACCCTGTAACATATTCCATCTTAAATTTACAAAGATAATTTTTACTGTTTTTTCTTTCTTTAATTAAAAGCTTTTCTTGTTTAAGAACCTGATTGTTTTTTTATTCTGGTGAGACCCCAGGGGACTGGGTCTGGATCCACCAGGGAATTGGTGGGGAGAAAGGAGGGAAGGGGGAGAGAAAGGTTAATTTCTCTATGTTAGGTTTACTTTCTCTCTCAGGGAGAGTTTGGGAGGGGGAGAGAGAAGGAGGGGGAAAGTGGATTTTCCTCTCTGTTTTAAGATTCAAGGAGGTTGAATCACAGTGATCTTCCAGGGTAACCCAGGGAGGGGAAGCCTGGGAGAGGCAACGGTGGGGGAAAGGGTTTACTTTCCTTGTGTTAAGATCCAGAGGGACTGGGTCTTGGGGGTCCCTGGGCAAGGTTTTGGGGGGACCAGAGTGTACCAGGCACTGGAATTCCTGGTTGGTGGCAGTGCTACAAGTACTAAGCTGGTAATTGAGCTTAGAGGAATTCACGCTGGTACCCCATCTTTTGAATGCTAAGGTTCAGAGTGGGGAATTATACCATGACAAATGTAGACTATTTTATTGAAGTAACTGAACATGAGAATTGCCACAATAGATCAAAGAAACTCCTGTGGGTTTGCCCTGTGCATTCTTTACTATTCATATTGTTTAACCAATGGACCATAACAGCTCATTTGGAGCCATTAGGTCTGTTGTGTAAATATCTGGTTAGGGGCTCTTTAACGTGTGTTATTGACGCTATAGACCATAATGGCTGCTTTGGAGCTGCTAGTCTCTTTCATTTTTAATCTGTAAAGTCCTGACTATTTTGAAGGCACTTTATGGGCCCAGTAGGCTGTTTGAGCCTATGGGTTAGGGGTATTTGGGCATTGCTCAATAGGAGAATTTTTGACATCATAGGCCATAAAGGACAAGATGCAAATATTTTTAGAACTATAATAGTTAGGGGACCAGATTTTCAGGGGGATAACCAAGTACGAGTCGCATGTATAGAGGACAACTGGGCTAGAAGGGAGCTGTGAGGGGTTAGGACAGGAAGAGAGAAAAGGATGCCTATATCTTACACTTCCTGATGCAGTTCTGCAAAAGTCTGCCACCCACTTTCCCGGGCTGAAAAATAAACACACAGCTGTGATGACTTTGTTGGGGGGTGGGGAGGATGTCAGGTTATTTCTCAAACAGAGGAAGGCTCCCCTCCCCCAGGCAAGCAGCTAGCCCTTTCAAGGTAAGACTTTATAACTGATGATTTGAAAAGTTTTTCCTCCTGCCATACAGTTCGGCTCCTGCATTCCTGTGGAGCTGACAGATGAAGCTGTAAGCCTGCTTGCCTCCCTGCATCTAATCTTGATACTACTCAGCAGCAGGGAAGGTGAGCAAATGTTCGCTAGCAGTTGCTGGTAAAGAAGCGCAGCTTGATCTAAACTGGATGACGCCGTTGCCTGTGTAAAACAACCATTTGAGCAACTGCTAGCGTGGCAAGATTTTGAGTTGCTTTTAAGCTTTCGCTAGTGAACTAGCTCCAGTGGCTGGCTGTGATTATGTGTGGCTCTGATGTTTGATCAGTCTATTGATAGAAATGATCAGCTCTATCCCATAGCTTGTTGCAAGTTAGCAAGTGAGGTTTGAATGTGACCTTAACAAATAAGCAGAGTTCTGCCTCATTCTGCACGAATATTAAATATCTCCTGACATTTTTTGATAAGAGTAAGGATTTCTCCCAGTGGTTTTGGGCCAAAGTTTCTCTCTGTACTGTTGTGCAGCATGCCAATTAACTGAGGCTTTCCCGCCCAGAAATCACTGCATTTCAGCAGGTGCTACAGTAGTTTTCACACACTTCGGGAACTTGCACAACAAAGAACCAGTTCTTAAGAAAGCAGCTGGAAGCTGCTGGTCTGTCTCCTCAGCCCAGGAAGGATTAAACCCCACAACCAGCATCCACTGAGGTCCTTTCTTCAGGGCACTGTTCATGTGTTGTACCAACTATCCTTAGCAAACCTCAAAATAAAACGATTCAATATAAATCCAACAGCTACTTTTCCCAACCCAGGGGCTTCCTGGGTCAACCTCCCTCCTTCTAGAAGCTGCTTCCTATAGACAGTCTGTCTAGGCACCAACATCCACTTTCTGTAGCTCCCCTCCTCAATCGGAGTTCTTTGAATCTTTATGGGAATCAGGCATTCCTTGGACAACCATCCAAACTCTTCCCAGCTGTGTCTGAACATTCCCTCTTCCAGGCCAAAACACTTGATCTTAAAAGGGCTACATGTCAGGACAGGGCTGGCTGACCGGCCCAAGACCCTTAATGGGGCAAAGCACTCTGCTACAGGGCCTAAGTGAGATGATCTCCTAAATGGAAATGTCATGGAATTATCATGCAGGTGAAAGTCATCTGCATTTTCAGCAAAGGATTCCCCACACATATACATTTGATCTCTCCATCACCCTCATTCCAGGTTAGGGGGGGATGCTGCCTCTGGATTCTGGCCTATCTGTGAGAATGGAGCAAATCTTGCTTGCTTGAGTAGTTCCATTAGCCAGATCTTCAAATGTATTTAGGCATTGGGAGTGGGAAATATGAGTCTAAATATATTTTGAGGATTTGGGCCACTGTCTTCACCAGTATTATTCATATGTGCATGCTGGGCAGGATTTAGCCAGTTACTTATACAAAAGTGGCAGGTCCAGCTGGGCCCTCAGTTTCACTCACATGTTCCTTGGCAGACACTGTTCTGCCTTCTACTGCTCTCCCTTCTTACCTTTGCTTGCCCACCACTCACTCATGGGGCCAGCCATCACAATTTATCAAACCCCATTTAATTCAGAAGACAGCCCCTCGTACAATAAGATGAAGATAGAGTTTCTAAGGGCCTATCTGCACTAGAGAAAATTGCACTGGGGTAGCCAAACTCAGTAATGTAAATACATTGGTTTAAACACCTAATGTAGACAAGGCTTGCACCAGCACAATTTACTCCAGCAACCACTTTACACCCGTGCAACATGTTCACTGGTGCAGATTTGCCAACTATGCCCTGGTCCTTAGTGCAAACTATTATCTGTACTTTTGGAGTCTTGCCTTCTTTATTTTGCATTTAGAGCTTATGTGCAAGGGCTAGATCTCATGCATTGAATGAGAAAATGGAAAAATCTCCAAGAGTCAATAAGAATTGGCACTAGCGTCTGGCTGCAGGCACAGTGGTAAGTGGTGGAGCAGACAGATGTATTAACCGAATATCTTTTTAAAGGTCTGACGGTTTTGTTCATTTCATCTCAGCTGATGATCTACGGAGGCAGCATATTGAATATCTCTGGCATTAAAGACTTAAAATCAGATACCTGGAAAACAAAAAAAAGGGATGCAGCAGGACTTTTTATAAGAACTGTAGCAAACTCCCAGTTTGGAGGACAGCCCTCTGTCTAAGTTGCTCTCAGCATGAGTGCCTTTGGTCACTACAGAGTCAAGCCTGTGCTGGAGGAGGTGAAGCAAAGCCACTGGCTGCTGAATTCTGCTCTACCCTGCATGGCTTCTTTTCCACACAGCACCTGCAAAAGATCCATGTGGACTGTGGGACATGCCAGAAAACCAAGCAGGGCAAGGGAAAAGTTGCTGAGATGGAAACACGCTTATCAGGAAGCTCCTACTACAGAGATGTGGAAGATCTGGAGTAAAACTCACATAGAGAAGCCATGGGCAGGGAACCAATGGCTGCATGGCTACTGGTCTTGTCCTACTACCAAGGCAAGGTGGTGAGGTATTGCAGCAGAGCATGAATGGAAAATTCGTCTACATAAGTAGCCGCGATCCATAGGAACAGGGCCCAATTACTTGCAGATTCCCAAGACTATGCTTTATTCTCTGGTCCTAGCTCACTGGCACCATGGACCAAGGGGAAATGAACAGATCCTGAAGCTGAGTTAAAGCCTGGAAGCTGTTTGCCCCCCCGGCTGTGCAGAAGGGAGCACAGGGGCCTCTTCTCTTGGGCTGTGATTATTCGGTGGCTTGCTTTCCCAAGCTGAATAATGAGTCAGCTCATTAGCAGCATTGATTGAGGTCCTGGACAAAAAATATGGCATCTGAGGACAGCACATGTCAACGCTCTGGACATTGCTGGACAACAAAAGTCTAGGGTGTGCAATTGAGGAGATGGCAGATTAAGTCAGGTTTTATAATCGGTGGCTTCTGGAACTACCCAGGAGAGATGAAGGAATCAGTCCTATGAAGAAAGAAAATATCACCAGTCTTAATATTAGTGCTGACTGAACACCACAAACATTATTACCCATTAATATTTACTTGGGCTTTTTAATGACTTTGATTTGGCATGCTCCTCTTGTGATTGCTTCATGGGAACTGTCACAGGGCAAATATGTCCCATCCCCCTCTTGGGGCAGGAAGGGAGCATTATAGTCCTGTGACTGCATCCATCTGACTCCCTTAGCCTCAGGACAATATGGCCTGGGGCGAGAGTCAGGATACTTATCCTCCTTGGCTGACTCTGACCACTAGGTCAGATAGCCCTGCAGGAGAGGGCAACCACATAGGACTACATGGCCTAGTGGCCAGAGACAATGTGGTTGCCCCTTCTTGCAGGGCAGTGTGGTCCAGTGGCCAGAGTCAATGCGGCTTCCCTTCCTCACAGGGCTGTGTGGCCTAGTGGCCAGAGTTAATATGGCTGCCCCTCTTGCAGGGTTGGGTGGCCAAAGTCAATATGGCTGTCCTCCCTTGCAGGGCTGGGTGGCCTGGTGGCTGGAGTCAATATGGCTGCTCTATCTCACAGGGCTGTGTGGCTCAATGGCAAGTGGAGGTGGGCCACCACTTGTGGTGAGGGTGATCATGGTAGGGGGACCTGGGCCCTTCCAACTCCACTAGATCCCAACCCAAGGCCCTGTCAGCAGCGAGTGTACTCACCACTGGATCAGCGGGGATCTGACCTAAACACTGATTTACTTCCTGGTCCTCAACTGGATCAATGGCTAGTCCACCTGGGCTACTTCCTACTGTGTTTTCCAGTGGCATGGTCTCTGTGTCTCTGGGATCTCCAGCCTGTGAAGCTCCCGATGATTCCAACGTCTCTTGGATGTATGCCTGAATCTTGGTGGGCTGGGCCTCTGCGGACTTGGGCTCCAGCAGCTCCCGAGTGAAAGCCTCCAGCGTGCATCCTCCCTCTTCGGCAGTCTGCCCTGACTGAGCTGGGCTGCTCCCTTTTATACTGATGCTCCAGTTGGAGCATGCCCAGCAGGGGCGAGGTGGCATGGCTTTCTCTGACCAAAGTACAGGGTTAACCCCTCCTTGTCCAGTGCAGGGCAAATACGCCCCATCACAGGAACATTCAGGCAATCAAGTTTAACTGGCACAAACGATCAGGAAAAGCAAATTTTAGGTTGGCACACTTCCATTCTTTCCATGAACATTCACAAAAAAACATGATTGTTTGTTATGCTCACCCAATCAGAGAATAGAAACAATATCGTGTGACTTAACTGACCAATCACAACAAAGGAACACATCACTTCTCTTAAATAGTGAGTCATAGAATTAATAAAAAAATTGGGAAACATTTAATCCAACTAATAACCTTGAGAAAATTGGAGTCCTTAGAAAAACAGGCAAATTCAAATAAATAATAATAGGTGCTGGCTGGTGAGTCTTTCCCACATGCTCAGGGTTAAACTGATCACCATATCTGGGGTCGGGAAGGAATTTTCCTCCAGGGCAGATTGGCAGAGGCCCTGGAGGTTTTTCACCTTCCTCTGCATCATGGGGCATGGGTCACTTGCTGGAGGATTCTCCGCACCTTCAGGTCTTTAAACCACTATTTGAGGACTTCAATAACTCAGACATAGGTTAGGAGTTTGTTACAGGAGTGGGTGGGTGAGATTCTGTGGCCTGCATTGTGCAGGAGGTCAGACTAGGTGACCATAATGGTCCCTTCTGACCTTAAGTCTATGAGTCTATGAATTATTGTTTGTGCTATAGTTAATAAAAATGAAGGGCCACATCCTGAAAGGGGAGGAACCCTGCAACTCCCCTGGGATCAATATTTTGTTTGAGATCAGTAGGAGCTGCAGGAACTCAGCACGTCTCCAGATTTGACACTATTACAGATGACAATCCAATTGGACTAGCAACCTATAAAATGGAGAGTCTTGTATTTTTTAAATAATGTTATCTTCTTTTAAAGAGATACCACACGGCTTTGGTAGTTAAATTAGAAAAGCCCTTTCTAAGATACCACAGCAGCCACAGAATACACACTGACAAAGCTAGTTACATTTTCAGACTATTTAACTCTGAATCAATATACAGTATCAATGACAGTTCTGATATCAGGGATTGGAGAGGACTGAAATGTGAAAATGCCATGTTGGATCAAATTATGAGTCAATTTCTGGTCTCCAATTTTGTACATAAGGCTAGATCCTGGCTGAGGTGTTTCTTTTTTACACCATATTTTGTCACAGATTGTCAGTTAGCCCATTTTGTTCAGTTAGACACAAACTACACATTTATGAAAAGAGATTGTGGGATCAAGTGACACAGATATGGCAAAGGAAGACAGTTACTCAATTAGCCTTTGACCTTAATATCTTCTCCATCCCACCACTGTTCTCCAAGCCTCACATGAAACCTAAGAATACCCACATTTCCCCATATTCTTCCACCTACCCTTAGAGGCATATGGCTGGTTGATAATCTGCTCATTGTAACCAACAAGAGCTCAATACGCCTGCCTCTAGAAATTAATGCCATTCTGGAACCTGCCAGCAAGGTTTTTGTAGAGGAACATTAAGCACTTCCTTCCCACAAGGGCCAAGCATCCCACCTCTGCATTGCTCCCAGTTTGTGCCAGAAAAGGATCACAGGACAGGTAGGATTTCAACCTTGTATCCCTGGCATGGTACAAGATGGAAATAAATATTTATTGTGTCTTTATATTGTGCCACTAATTATGTGCTTCTCTCTGCTCTTTCTGAATTCACACGCAATCCAGTTAGGTGAAATTAACTAAGCAAAGCATCCTTTTCTCAGTATTGTTTACCTCAAGCTTTCCAAAAAAAAAAAAAAAAAAAAAATCACAAATCAGGCCCCCAAAATCATGAGATTGGCTTAGAAATCATGAGGCTGTTTTTAAAAATTGAGTTTGAGTTTTTGTGCCTTTTTGGTTGATGTCTTCCAGGTTCTCTGCCACCCTCAGGGCAAGGAGTTAGCCCTCATTTTTTAAAAAATGGAATGCTCATAAATCCAGGTTCTGGGCCGTAAAGGAAAGCATCAAATATTGTGAGAGTTGGCATCACTGTTTATAGGAGAAAGTCATAACTTGACTTCTCTCAGCGTTCCTTTTAATAAATTATTTACAAAATCTTTTCAATTCTCTACATTAACATTAAAAAAATGAGGGATAATTGAGTAGATTTGGTTATTGTAAAGTTAGGCAGCTGGCTTAGCTGTATATTTACATTAGCTTTATGAAGACAAGGAAACAAGGAGAGATGTTTTGGTTTGGTTTGGTTCACCTCCATAGAACAGACAGCAGACTTGAAGGCACAAGCAGGCATTTGCAAGTCTCCTAAAGCCTTGTCATCATATGCTGTATTAGGCTGTCTTTTTTATTGCGTAACCATTGCTCTCCTGTGCCATTTCTGCCTTCTTGTGACTTGATGAACCACGGTGTAAAAGCTAAAATCAATAGAGATTTTCTTTTAAAAAGAGCAGCAGCAGCAGCAACTGCATCCTACCCAGCAAAAGTAAAGCCTCAGAGAAAATGTTTTCCTACAGTGCCATCTTGTGGCTCTTGATTATTCTAAAGTCTAAGACGTTTTCTAAAAGCCTGTAAATTCACTTAATGGAAGCTCTGTTCTTAAGGATGACACACGATTGTATTTGGGGAACTGTGTACATCATGTTTTACAGCTTCCTTCACATTCCACCACCGAGGTGTGGTGGGGGGAATGTGTGTCGGAGGGATGGAGAAAACATTTCCAGTCAATATGCATGCTTTGATTGTCTCCCAGCCTATGCCATACCCCCTTCTTTGAGCAAAAAGGGGATTCAGGGCTGGTTCAACCCCATGCAGAATGGCTGGTATTGTTACGAATAGTTCTGTATTGCACAGAGGGAGACTCAGGGATACCAAGATGGTTTAGGGTAATAAGGTCAGAATCAGACCCAGACAGGTTTACCGTGTTCACAGAAATGACCCTTACAAAATAGAATTGTAAATTTTTGATAGTCGGGATAATTAGCAAATGTGAGTGATCAATTTTTGGGATATATAACTGCTGGATCTAAGTATCTCTCTGTATGAGACTGCACTTAGGACAGGTACCATCACTGTCGTGTTCTGTAATGTGACATTCAAGTGACAGACCTGACCCTGGATAATACTGAAATGGACATCAGGGCATGTTTGGTACGGAAAGCAATTATCTGATTTCATTTTAACATATCTGAGAGCGCAGTATTGGTGCTGGATAACTACTGATCCAATGTGGTCAAATGAATCAAACTCGCGATTCACTTTTTCAGAACGTTAGACTTCCCCAGTTGGAAAGCAAGGGACCTTTTTAGAGCCAATTTGTAGCAAAAAGTCTTAAACTATGTGAACAGGACAGAGAAACACAGTGTTTGTACAGTGCCTAGCACAATCGGGTCCAGGTCCATGACTAGGGCTTCTAGGTGCTACCACAATACAGCTAATGAATTATTATACTAAAAACATGAATGATTAAGATAACACTAAGCCACTAATCCGAGTCTACAGATACTTCCTACCAAGCATAGTGTTCAGAAGACTGAAGGGGCATGCGACCTCAATGTCTTTTTCAAAATGTGTTACTATTTACTAGAATTTGGAACTCACCCGTATTGCAAAGCAAAGTTGTGAATAAGGGGGAAAAATATCTTTTCCCAAACAACGATTTTGAGCTTGTGATAAGTTGATTTCACTGAAGCATGGCCAAGTCCTATGACTTTACTCTCATAGATGAGGTATTTGAGAGGAAGGAAATACAAATTCCCTTGTAAATTGACAGGAATCATTTTACCTCCCATAAGTTCACAAGACCAAAACATGAACTGTTAGAAAAGTTGTTGCAAATTGTACTCTGATAAAAGTAGGAGGTATTCAGCCAGTGCATGTGGGAAATGGTGAACCATCAACAAGCCAAAGGTAAGCAGGCATCCTGCAACTCAAGAGGCTATGAGAGCCTGACAAATCTATGGGCCATAAGAACATAAAAAAGGCCATAATGGGTCAGATTAATGGTCCCTCTAGCCCAGTTTCCTGTCTTCCAACAGTGGCCAGTGGCAGATGCTTCAGAGGGAATGAACAGAACAGGGCAATTATCAAGTGATCCATCTCCCATCATCCAGTCCCAACTTCTGGTAGAGGTTTAGAGCCAAAATGTAAAGAAGCAGGACTGACTTCTTTCTAGAGCTAGATAAAGAAGAGATAACAGTGAGAGTGGTACATTAGAAGAATCTGAAGAGACAGATAACTTTAAGCTAACAGATAAGCTGACCAGGGGATTTAGCTGCACAACTTTCAATTTCAGTGGGAGTTGTGTGGCTAAATTCCCTATGTGGCTTTGAAAATTCGAACTCAGATGTTGATGGCCCATCATGAAGCTTTTGAAGCAATGAGGGAATACATTCACCTTGGCTAAGATGAGACAGCAGGAGCAATAGAGAATTTATGCAGACAATGTGCCATTCACAAGTTCTGCAGCATGTCACTAATGTGACAACTCCACAGGTTGGCCTGTAACATCTTTTCCTTGAACTCCTAGTTAATGCACGGTACACCAGACTACAGTCAGACCAGGGAGAACAGAAACCCAACTGCACCATATTTCCATTTGTTGTAGTATCTGCCAGTGGCCTATATTTTTTGCTTCCATTCGTTTGGGTATGGTGCTGCCAGATATAGTTACTGCAGCTGCTTGTTTGATGTTAAATAAAGTTGTTTTAACAGCGTGGCTCTTGTTGTCAAGACGTTATGTGATACTGAAAGCAGCCGTACTGCCAATGATATGTAAACAAAAGGAATTTAGTACACTTCAGATCAAAATCATGATGCACCAAAAGAAACCGTAACTTTCTCCAAAGCACAGCTTTCTATCCCATAATCATCAGCAGCTACCAGGGTATATTTGAACTGTCACATGCATATTTCAGCAATGATAGTGCCCCTAAGTTCATGGACAAGGAAATTCTTCTTCATTTTAGTCTAAATGCATTTTGCCAGACATCACAATTCATGAAAACAACATCTAGAACCAGCAAATACACCATATAGACGTCAGCTCTAAAATGCAAACACTAGTCACTGTCATCCCCTGCGCAACATCAAAAGCATCATCGGCTTGTTTGTTTGCAAAATTAATACCTAAAGCAACTCTTCCAAAGGTCTCTCACCTGGTACTGGCAGTAGGTGAAATATCAAGCTCTAAAGGGTCTGCGTACAGATGTGCATAATCAGCAGCAAGGTCGTTGATTGCACTGTCATTGCATTGCAGCAGGCTACTTTTCCTTACCACAAGCTACCCAAATACGTACACACACCCCTAGCCACACACAAACTATTTTCCACCTGCTGCCTCTGCAGTTAAAGTGGTGTCTGTCTGCCATGACTGCTGTGATAATGGTATGATTTCAAGTCCAAGGAATCAATAGGTATGCAGTCTCCAAGAATCACAGTAAGGACGGAGACCACATTAATAGTTATTCTCTGGCTTGCAAAGAGTGCCCCATGCTGTCCTCTCCTGAACAGAGCTGAGTTCTTCAAAATTCTAGCATTGTGCATTTTACGCACACCAAATGATGAAAATCTCCAAAAGCTGGTTATGAGGGTCCACCAGTGCTTGCATCACCATGGAGCGGTAACCATTGATGTTCTCTCCTTTGGACTGACATGGCTGGCTCAGAATGGGCTTGGGGTTATTTCTCAAGGTCACTTGCACAATTTGGGCAACGTAAGTGTTCAAAGTCCTCCAGTCACCTTAATCACACCTCTAGCAGTACCTGAAGTTTTGCCATGCGCACCTCCAGCACAACACCCTGAACAATGAACTTCCCAACCCACAACTGGTATCCAGTAAGCATCCAAGGTAGCCAGTTTCCACAGGATGATCACCACACTCATTTCCATTGTGATCAGAGTCCTCATGCTGGTGGCTCGGTGCTGTAATGTGGTTGAAAGTTCCTCAAACAGGCACAGAAATGTCTCCCATGCCTTGGAAATTCTGCAGGCGGTGCTACTCATTCCAAGTCCAAAGAACAACTTGCTCTACCAGTCAATGAGTCATAGTCATGGCCCTCAAAGTGTTGTTTTGCCTGAAGCTAGCTAGCATGGGGCAGAGATAGAAAAGCCTCCATTCAAGAGCTGTAGCTTGAAGTCCATGAACCACTGGTCTTGGTCTCTAATTGACCACGTGCGCTACACTGTTGCCTTTGGAACTCCTTGGACAATCTGTGCTGAACTTTAAGGTTTGCAGTCACCAAATGTGCTCACTTAGCAGAGAGTGAGCTCTGATCACCCCAACCTGAGCTCCTTTTTTGGAATAAATTGCCAAAATGCCGGCAATTCTCCAGGAGTTACGGGACTTCCTTCCACAAATCCTTTAGGATGTCAGAACACTGTGCATGACTTCCCACAATTCAGTGCTTAGGGAGCTGTGTCAGAATCCATGGGATAAGTACCCATGGTGACTGTGCAATTTCACCAATTGATTTTAGTGCTGCGTGTGAACACAGGCGAGAACTGCACCTGAAGCAGGGTGGCTTGTGCGCTGCACCATAGCTACTCACACTGGTTCAATCACATCACTTCAACTTCTAATGTCACAATGCTCAAGGGTAGACAAAGCTCCTGAGACATGGTGATTTAAGTTACCAAGCCGCTGCTACCACTAGTGGAGGTGAAAAGTTAAGAAAAAACATCAAGCACAGACACAACAAAAGCTTGTTCCAACTATTACACTTGGACATCTAGCAACACCTGCCCCTCAAGACACACGGGGCTTAATTAATTAATTATGCTAATCCAAAACCCAGGCCACATCAGCTGATTTGTGCTTCTAAATCTCCTGATTCCAGGGAAATTTTACATGTAGATTTTATACCTTCCAGTAAAGGATAATGAATTTAGCTGGCTATGTAAGTGTCTTAATTTAACTCTTCATTGGGACAGTCGCTTAATTAGAGCTCTTATTTGCCTTGCTCAGGGGTATTACAGTTAAGAGGACTCTAGTATATTATTAATGGAGGAGTGGCTTTAACATTGATTGAGGAACTGCCCCCCAGTAGCGTAAGCCTTCTTAGCAATAACAGTGCTCCTCCCAGGAGATATTTAAATGACACAGAGGTGACTATGCTGATGAAGATGTAAGTTTATAAAATATTACGAATTTCTGGTGCAAAAACTCAGCATTGGTGATCACAGGATGTTGACACTAACAAAAAAACAACTCGTTTTCTGACATACACTCAGGTCACATTGGCATCCTTGTCTTGCCCAGGCTGTTCAAGATCAGCTGGCGTTTTCTCTACAAAGGAAAAAGAAATAGCAAACACAGTGTAAAGGCAGAGTTAGGGTAGTGTTTAAAAATCTCCTTTGCTCTAAGCTAATGCTCTTGCTTTCAGGTTTTATCATTGACTGATGGCCCTTTTCACTCCATTGTTAAATGTTACTTATTATGGGCAGATTATGATATCCTCACACAGGGGGAGTAACACTTTATTCCACCATCAGTCCCATTCATTTCAATGAGGCTACTTGTGAAGTAAATTGATCCTCTATGCAAGATAGGGTGGCAGAATCTGACCTATGTGATCATGCAGAGACCACAGAGCTAAATCCTGCCCATCCTTCTCCACTCTGGCCTGGCAGGATAAGATTTTTCAGGTCTTTGCAATGGATCCTCACCTTCTGTGAGCAGGTTAACCTGACTCTTCGGTTGGTTCCTCCATGCACCTAACACAATAGAGTTTTTGTAGAGGTGGGGCTGACTGGAAGGAGTGGGGGCAGGGCCAGTGGATCCACCAGTGCACAGATCCACCTGAAGGAGCAGTGGGGGCTATTGCAAACTCAGGGGTGCAGTATTGGCCACGGTGAGACTCCAGTGTCATTCTTCAGCCTAGGAAAGAGGAAAGGATTTTTCCTTCTGACCGTGCAGATCCCCTATTTCTCCCATGCCATAAAATTGGGGTAATACCTAATAAATTGAGCCTATTGGCATAGTTTATTGATCTAGAGGCTTGCTGCCAGTGTTTATTACTATACAGTTAAAGAATAGATACTAAGGCAACAACACTAACTAAAATGCCGAGGTAATACTCTAACAATTAACCGTTTAGATAAACTTTTAAATCAAATCCCTACCTTTCTTCTTCTGCTTGTGGTCCTTAGCATCTTCTTTAAGTAAATCCAGCAAATAGCCACCAATGTTTTCACTCGTATCTGTTTGCTTCTGAACAATTTGCTCAACTTCTTTGTTTGCTCTTAGCAAAGGGTTGGCACACTTACTGCAACACATTAAAACTGCAGCTGAAATTGAGTCCTATCCAAAGGAGGAAAGATCACAAAGACCTAGGGTGAAATCCTGACTGGCAAAACTCCCATTGACTTGAGTAGGGCCAGGATTTCAGCCCTAGAAGTTAAAGGAGTTTCAGGCTAGGAAAAGCACCTGGATAGACTTTGCCATCTCTGAGGTTTTCTTCCAAGGACTTCTCTGCTTTTTTACCATATATTCCAAACCTCTTTTCTATTCTTCTCTAAAATCCATTTGCATCAACTACCTTAGTTATCATATTATCCTTGAACTAGAGATGGTCATATTTATCTTGCATATGTGAGTTCAGATGTTTCACTCAAATTTATTGGCTTCATATTTTACTAAGGAGAGACTGAACAATGGAAGCAAAGAGGAAGAAAGGGAAAAAAATCTTATGAAAATGTAGATACTGTGGATCAAATCCTTGGTCCCATTAAATCTATTTAAGTGGCTATCTGGGATCCCCCTTATGTAGATCACATGGCCAAGGAAATGACCATGGAATTGCACTCCAACAGTCCCTGGTTGCTGGAATAACCCCTGAGGGGCTGCTGTAGCCAATGCAACTTAGACCAGCCCTGATGATCCCGGGTACCAAGGTATGGCTCATCAGGAGAATGTTTGTCAAGGCCTCCTCCTCTATCAGCATCCTTCTCAAACTACCAAAACTCTATCAAAGTTACTATGTAATAGATGTGCTTCTTTCCTAGAATTCCAATATATGATGCTGGAAATTAAAACCATTTAGCATCTGGTTAATCACCACATTACAAAAGCCCTCTTAGCAAAAGAGCAATATTCCTAGTTAAACTGTATAATGAAAAAAATACAAAAAATGCAAAAATAAGCATTTAAACTTTAACACAAGTTCTCTCCAAAAGAACAAACATGAATTCATTTTCAAGCAATTTTTTGAAGATCATTTTATGCTAATTTTTTGCCTCCTGGTTCCAGAGTCACTGACAGCTCAGTGTGGCTCTCTGCATTCTGAACATCAGCTGTTGAGCACAGTGTAAGTTGTAATGTGGCAATTGGCACAGCAGGATTTGTCTAAATGTGGAACTCTCCAGCAAATGGCCATCTGGCGAGCCGCAGCATTAGTGGGAGAGTGTGTGCATATAGACTTTCAGGGTTGGAAGGGATCTCAGTAGGTCATCTAGTCCAACCTCCTGGTCAAAGCAGGGCCAGTCCCCAGACAGATTTTTACCCCAGTTCCCTAAGTGGCCCCCTCAAGGATTGAACTCACAACCCTGGGTTTAGCAGGCCAATGCTCAAACCACTGAGAGGTAGGGGTGTGTGTGTGTGCGCGTGTGTGCGTGTGCGTGTCCCCACACAGCCTCCTGGTATCTTTTTAGTACAGCAAATTGCACATGCAGAAACTATTCTTAAGAAAAACATGGCAGTTCTATCACCTTAACTGAGCTATTCGTGTTATATGAGGTGTTATCCATTCAATATGAATGTCCACTTTAGGAGAATAAACCTTTCTCCATTACCGTAACAGAATACATATTCTGAACGGCACCATAATATCAATACTGTAAACCATTCATATAACACTCACAATGTTTCATACACTCCTGATCCACAATTGCATGTCACTGCCTGTGCAGTAGATATTTTTCTGCCATAAATAACTTCACCATTTTGTGGAAGTGCCCTCTAAGATTGAGGTGAAAAGAAAAGGTTTTGCCCTCCCTCTACTGGTGAGGAGAGATGGGCAAATATGGGGCAGTTTTCTTGTTTCCCTCCACTTACCCTTATATTACAAAGAGCAATCAATCACTCTTAGCACTGGGGGAATATTCCCTTCTCCCCATTTCACTGCTGTTTCTGAGTTTTTTCTGGATCTAGGATACCTGTCAGTGGGCACCATGGTGGACCATCATCTAGACAGCAGCCCATGCTGGGTTGGACAAATGTTGGCTGAGTTACCGGAGCTGCTATTCGTGCCCTCACCCCAGCTGGGTATGCAGCACTGCAGCTTCCCCTTGAAATAACTGAGACACTGCCAGACGAAGACCGAGATTGATGAAATTATTTAGGCACTTAACTCCATTGATTTCAGTGGAAGTTAGGCACCCAAGTATCTTTGTGAATCTGGCCCAAAGTGGCCATTTGGTTTGTTCTATTTCTTGTTTGCCAGCTTTGTGTTCACAAATGGTACTTTTACTCTGGGTTAGGGGAGGATAATGGGGGAAATAAGAACACAAGATTGGCCATACTGGGTCAAACCAAAGGTCCATCTAGCCCAGTATCCTGTCTTCTGACAATGGCCAATGCCAGGTGCCCCAGGGGGAATGAACAGAACAGGTAATCTCCAAGTGATTCATCCCCTATCTCCCATTCCCAGCTTCTGGCAAACAGAAATTCTGGCAAATTTCTTTAAATGGTTAAAACAATGTGGTACTGGGAAGGGTCTAGGTGGGTCGCTCCCCACTCACTCCCACCCCCATGTGTGTCCTGGAAGCACTCCCCCTGCCACACTCTCATTTCTGCTTGGCCAGGACAACAGCAGGCACTGGTATGTGGAGCAAGATCAAGGTAGAAGCAGCATGGAGGAAGTTTCCGGAGCTAGTGAGCCAACAGGCAGCAGGGAGAGGCTGGCTGGGGCTGCAGGAGGGGACGAAGCTGGGAGAACAAGTACACTTGATGGAGCCGAGCAGGGGTTGGCAAGCTGAGAAGGGGAGGGGAGAGAAAGGGGAGGAGGAGGGGGAGCAGAGGGCCAGGGTAGGGAAAGGGGAAAGCAGGGGTTGGAATACCTCCTTCTCCAAGCAAGCAATCCTGCATGGAAGTCCTTGCAGGCAGATCTCTGTGGCTACTTAAAGCCCCATTCAAGTAAATGGGTTTCTGCACTGGTGCATGGGTCCTCTCAAGCAAAGACAGTTGCAAGATTAGGCTGACAGGCTACAAACCTGGGTCTTTGGAAGGGGTGACTGTGTACAGAAATAGTACCTGGAATCTGTTACCTGAACAGTTTCCAAGTCAAATTATTTTTACTTTTTATCAGGGTTTTAAAATAAAACCATTCTTTTTTGATGTTTATACAATAGACTTGACTGCTTTCTGCCCTCTTCCCCCTTAATGGCTTTAAACACATCTACAGTCCACACTTCCAAGTTACTGCGGTAGTGTGATGTGTGTTTAGTTCAGAGTCACGCAATATTTTCTTACCTTCTCTGTAAATATGTACAGCAGAAAAGTGGCAGACACCCCAAAATAATCATTCCTCCTATTCCAAGTGCAAACAGTCGCAGTGTCAGCTGAAGTCCTGTAGGTTCGATAGAAGTATATATTAATTTTGTGTGATCTAGAGAGCTAGATTCAAGCATACCTGACTGATTCAATAGAGAAAACAACATCTAAGAAAGCCAGATGTATTTAAATAGTCCTGTTATATGAGCAAAATAAGCAGATGTTAGAAATGAATCCAGATTTAAAAGATCAAATCTGGAATCTGAACTGAATCCAAACATCACAGATATTTGACAGATATTTGATATTTAACTGGAAGCCTCCGGTTTTTTAGAAGTAACTTGCAATTGTGTAATGAGGCTCCTTTAAAGGTATTTCAAATTGGGCACACAAAAATTAAGACACAAAATCACCTGCCAGTCATGAAAATTTAGGCTGCTATTCCAGTTCCGAACCACCCTCAGTGGTGCTGGAACAATTTTTATAGTGGTGGTGCTGGAGATGTTTAATCAAGCTGTAAACTCTGTATATAAGGGAAACCACTTCAAGCCAGAGGGTGTGGCAGCACACCCAAGACCCTTAGTTCCAGCACCTATGGCTACTTCTGCTAGAAATTACCTTTCACCGTTGCAGTATTGATGTCTCTAGCTTTTGCAACGTTTTCTTAGGGACTGAGCCTGTTCCCATTAAAGTCAATGGCAAAATTCCCAAGATCGCTTACAGAAATGTGAGTGCCCTGAGTCTAATGTCTGTTAAGTGTTTGTCTTTTGTCAACAGATCGATCTCTGCTGTTATGATGCACACAGCATGTGTTCCCAAGGCCATAAGCGTGTGTGTTTTCTTTGGACATATGTTGTACATCCTGGAGTATTCACATAGCCAATTAATTTACAAACAGATAACTAGGTGAAATATTATATCCTTGATGTTTACTTCCAAACAATAAAAGCTTAAATTACATGAGGAATCAAGCAGTTGCTGCTAAATAAGCATATTTAATGTTAACGTTCATTTCAGTGTGTGTCCTGAACTGAACTGGAGAGCTGTAATTCACTGTATATCTTTGCTCTCCACTATGGTGAATGGTCTATTTACACATAACATAGCCAAATCATAGACTGAATATTATTAAAGACTTTACGACTGTCATGCCTCTCACTAATTTACAGATTCTGGTAGTTTGACTCACAGTAAATAGTACCTTACTCTGTGAATTGTTCCCCCTCAAGCTAGTGAAATCGCTCCTGGAATAAGATGCTACTAAACTGGAGTAAAGGTATCCGAATTTGGCCTTACTTTGGTTTGCTGTTTCCAGTATTAGTGCTGAGTGCTCAAATAAATGGAAATTGAATGGTAAAAATGTTAACTTATGAATATTTCTTTGGGGTTTCATGGAAATATTAGCCCAGATCTTGATATCAATATAGACACCCCAACTAAGGAAGACATCATTCAAGCCATCAAATCCTTAAAAAATGGGAAAGCTCCTGGCAAGGATAATTTGCATGCAGAATTTTCAAGGTAAATCCCAAGTTAGCTGCATCTATCTTGGCCTCTCTATTCACATGAGTCTGGGAAAGGGAAAAAGTGCCAGGTAAGTGGACCAATGGGGTTCTAAGTGAAGATACCAAAGACAAGAACTCTCAGTGGTGTAAGACAGGGGTAGGCAACCTATGGCACATGTGCCAAAGGCAGCACGCAAGCTGATTTTCAGTGGCACTCTCATTGCCTGGGTCCTGGCCACTGGCCCAGGGGGCTCTGCATTTTAATTTAATTTTAAATGAAGCTTCTTAAACATTTTAAAAACCTTATTTACTTTACATACAACAATAGTTTAGTTATATGTTATAGACTTATAGAAACAGACCTTCTAGAAACATTAAAATGTATTACTGGCAAGCGAAACCTTAAATCAGAGTGAATAAATGAAGACTCGGCACACCCCTTCTGAAAGGTTGCCGACCCCTGGTGTAAGATCATACTCCAGCATATCAGAGGCAGTCAATAGCATTCTCAGAAGAGAGCAAGCCAGGTTTTCAGAACTGACGTGGATGCACAGAGCAGATATTCACTCTATGAAACATAACAGAACAATGCTTACAACAGCAACGGCAACTCTACATAAACCTCATAGACTTTGAGAAGGCTTTTGATAGCATTCACAGGACCAGCCTGTGGTGCATTCTGTGGCCATATAGAATTCCTCTCTGTATAAACAATATAATTCAAAGCTTATATTCCCACTTTACATGCAGTGTTGATCACAGTGAGCTCAGTTTTGAAGTCAAAACAAGAATGCGTCAGGGATGTGTCATGTCTGCAATCCGCTTCCACATTGCCATTGACGGGGTAATGCAGCATACAGCAGAAGACATGCCAAGAGGCATTGAATGGACACTCTTCTCATCCCTTGAAGACCTGGACTTCACAGATGATCTTGCTCTCCTATCACATACCCAACACAATATACAAGAAAAAACAACTTAACCCAATACATTCAGCCAGCAGATTGGACTGAAAATCAGCAGCGATAAGACAGATATCATGGCCTTTAATGTTGCCTCATCATCACCAGTACGGATAGAGGACCATGTTCTCTCCAATGCAGAAACATTCCCATATTTGGGCAGCACCATCAGCCAGGACAGTGGAACAAGCCAGGACATTGGGAACAGAATCAATAAAGCCAGGAACACCTTTGGAACTTAAATACTGTCTGGAAATCATCAAAATACACACCAAAACCAAATTCAAGATTTATCAGAGCTGCGTACTTTCAACACTACTTTATAGTGCAGAATGGTGGGGCACGAGAAAGTATGACATGGCCAAACTGTCTTCATTCCATACAACCTGTTTCAAAAATCCTCCGTATCTTTTGGCCCAGAACAATCTCAAATCAAGATCTATTGACACAGTGCAGCCAAGAAGATATGAGCACCATCATTGCCAGGAGGTGTTGGAGATGAATTGGCCATATGCTTCGGATGGAAACTGATTCCATCACCAGAGTAGCAATAAGATGGACACCTGAAGGCAAACAAAAACTAGGCCACCCGAAAAAAACAAGGCAAAGAGCTGTGGAAGCTGAGCTGAAAAACCTGGGGCACCGCTGAGTTGAAAGACTTGCCAGAAATAGACAGGAGTGGAGGAGCTTTGTCACTGCCCTAAATACCAGTGGCGTAATGGGAACATGATGATGGTTTTCAGCTCACAAATGTTTAGCACATCTGGCATGTAAATCTCTTGCAACGCCAGCTACAACAGTGCCCGGCGAATGCCTGTTCTCACTTTCAGGTGACATTGTAAACAAGAAGCGGGCAGCATTATCTCCTGTAAATGTAAACAAACTCGTTTGTCTGAATGATTAGCTGAATGAGAAGTAGGACTGAGTGGACTGGCAGGCTCTAAATATTTACATTGTTTTATTTTTGAATGCAACTATTTTCATACATAATTCTACATTTGTAAGTTCAATATATTTATCATGAAAGTTGAACTACAGTTCCTGTATTAGGTGAACTGAAAAATATCATTTTTGGGGGTTTTTCACAGTGCAAATATTTTTAATCCAAAAATAATTATAAAGTGAGCACTATACCCTTTGTATTCTGTGTTGTAATTGAAGTCAATCTATTTGAAAAAGTAGAAGACATCCAAAATATTTAAATAAATGGTATTATATTATTGTTTAAAAGTGTGATTAATCATGATTAATTGCAATTAAAATTTTTTTAAATTGTGTGATTACTTGATAGCCTTAATATCCGTATAAATCTCCAATATTCTCTGAAGAAATAAGAGTATCTAATTTCCAGTAACTTTCATGCATAAGTGAAAGTTAGATTGATGAAGACAAAAAGTAACAACTATTGATTTCAATAGGAGTTAAGTGCCTAAATACCTTTGAGAATCAGAACCCTTGAGTCTTCCACTATAATGTATGTTTTCCAGTCATTTAATCATTCCTGTGGCTTTTCTGTGAATCCTCTCCAAGTTTTCAATATCGTTCTTGAATTGTGGACACCAAAACTGGATATGGTATTCAATCAGTGGTCACACAAGTGACAAATACAGATGGGCAATATAACCTCTCTATTCTTTCTTAATCTTCCCGTTTATACTTCCAAGGGTTTATACATTAACCCTTTTGGCGACAGTGTCACACTAAGAGCTCATGTTCAGCTGATTACCACCACGAACCCTCAATCTTTTTCAGATTGCTTCCCAGGATATAATTCCCCATCCTGCAAATATGGTCTGCATTCTTTGTTCTTAGAGGTACGATCTTACATTTGGTTGTACTGAAACACACATTATTTGCCTGTGCCCAGTTTATCAAGCAAATCCAGATCATTCTGTATCAGTGATCTGACCCCTCTATTACATTCTATGCAACCAGGACAACAAGCTATAGCTCACCTGTCAGAGTGGTACACTGAAAAGTTAAGGCAATAAACAGAACAGAACACAGAATCTGAGCAGATGATGCATTTGACTAAGAGAATTCTGCCACAATTCACAAGACTGACTTACGGTCTTTGAGTGGGGCATAGCACTTCAGCTGACTGCTTTTTTTGGAAGAGTGACAACATCTATTTTTCAGACAAGTAGTCTTGTTAATATGCTCTCCTGCGCGGCAAGCAACTACTGTTTGATCTTCTTTGGGACGACATGCTTTCAAAAATTAAACAAAGCATGATGTTTCAGTTCTAAGAACAATGCTCAATCAAATAATTACATAATTATAATTTTATTAAATAATTATACATTTGTATATTTTATAATGTTATGATAATTACATATATTCAGCATGTTTTGATGGGGAATACATTCAAGGGAATGGTATAATCAACTTTTGGATATGGAACAATCACTCCATAAATAGCACAGTGTTGTGTGTTTCCGTTTTGAAAGAGAACTAGAAACGGAGATTTTGTTTTCTGATCAGAGATCTTCTCAAAGAAAATGCAACACAAAAACCCTCACAAGTTTTAATTCTAATGTATGGTTTTCTGAAAGACCCACCACGTGGTATGCTGCATCTACCTATATATCTCTTTGCCTGGTACTTAATGGTATGCTCCTACTGGGAAGTCATTTTCAGCAGGCAGGGACAAAAACCTAAGAAAATATCATCCAGATGGCTACAGTACATTTGAAATATATTTAAAATTTGCTGTTTAATAATGAATTTATTCAGAAACTCTGTATAAAGGTCTTAAATGTATAAAATATTTATGAATAATGAGTCATCTCCAACATGTTATCTGCAGTTTACTTTTCTGTAAAACTGGCATTTTCAGTGTTCAAGAGAGTGACTGTATTTTCCAAACAACGCATGTATACTTTTACTTAAAAGAGTTAGATACCAATATAAACATTAGAAATTGTTAAAGGGGGCCTGAGGAGAAGAGGACATTCAGTAAAACTACGACTACGTACCTTCCTTTGGTTACAGGACACTTACACAGCCTTTGTGGGACATCACATAGATCCTACTAAATTCACTTACTGCATCATTGATACTGTACCCACTGAAGTAAATGGCCAGTTCAGTTAAATAATAGAGGATCAGACATTTAAATCAGTTACTCTATCGTGCCTATGGGGCTGGATCTTCAGCTGGTATAAATTGGTATAGCGCCAATGACTTCCAGGAAGGTTATGCAGATTGACAGCAGCTGAGGATCTGCATACCTATAGTGCTGCCCATAATGGTTTTCCTTTTCCTTATTGCTCTCAGATCTCATTAGGGAACTATGCTTGCATTCCTTGCACATCTGAAAGTCCCATTTTGCAATCAAAGGAGTACTGGGTGAGTGAAGACTGCAGAATCAGACCTTTTAGCATCAACTATCATGTTATTAATGTCTATAGCAATATTCATGGATAAATCACATCAACTATTTCCTTTCACACTCCGCTCTGCAAGTGTCCAGTGTTACATGGCATGAATATAACACTGTGAACATGAATATAACATGTCATTTAGAGTGAAGGACCTTACAGCAGGCAATAATCATTCAAGAATTAAAGCAAATCTGTGTTCTAAATGTGAATATAATGTCACATGGATATAATGCCACTTTTAATGAAACCTGCTAAATGACATTATAACAAGGTTTTACAGATTGGGTTGAATGTTTCAAATACGTTGAATGCAGGAAAAAGAGAGATAACAATACAATGATCATAGCAACACTTACTCACTGGATTGAAGAAATTTAATAGAGCTTCTGATATATCTTCTAGCTTTGTTTTAGGTCTGCTGGGTGCCACTTCACTTCTTTTTACAACATGCTGAAGTGGTGAAGCAAAACCTGAAAGCTCATAACGATTAGCTTATTACTATCAATATATACGTAATTAATTCCATGCAATGACATTTTCATACTGATTATCTTTTATTACAAAGGCATTTATAGTCATTATGAATTGTGCTTACTGATAGCTAGCAGGGTTAAGTATAAATGTCTTTTTTGGCTGTATTCAATTATATTACTTCAATTTGCTTCATGAACCAAGATGAACAAAGAACTATAGCTGTGAAATTTAAATTATACTAAAGAATCCTTTCAACCAGAAATTGTCAAGATCTAAAGCATTACTGTTCATATACAAGCTGTAGATTACTTAAAACCAGCACCATATAACAATAGATGTATTTCCTTTTCATTATTTATATAACAGCAGCCCATTAAGGCCTCACCTGATATCAGAATCTCATTGTGCTCTGGACCAACACACCATAAGAACCAGTCTTTGCCCCACAGAGGTCACACTTTTAACAGCCATGTCTATACTTACGCCTAGATTGGCGCTGCTGCAATCGATGCAGCGGTGTCGATTTAGTGGGTCTGGTGAAGACCTGCTAAGCCGATGGCAGAGCACTCTCCCATTGACTTCTGTACTCCAGTTTCCCGAGAAGTGTAAGGTAAGTTGGCAGGAAAGTGTCTCCCGGCAACACAGTGCAGTGTAGACACAGCTGTAAGTCTACCTAAGTTATGTTGACTTCAGTTATGTAACTTAAGTAACTGAAGTAGCATAACTAAGGTCAACGTATAGCTGTAGTGGAGACCAGTCGAAAGTTAGGATAAAGGAAGTATCATCACTATCCACATTTGACAAGCAGTGAAATGACGCATAGAGAGATTGCCAAGGCCACACAGGAAATCTGTGGCAAAGGCAGGGGTGGAATCCAGATTCCCTATGTCTCAGGCCAGTGTCTTAACCATAAGACAATCCTCTTTCTTGGTACAACAAATAATTGAAAATAAAGAAATTCATTACACGATACCGCTAAGGCAATATCAACAACAGATGGTTAAAAGGAGAGGTGTTGAAACCTGAAAAACAAAATGTAATGGATCACCAGGACTCATGAGTCAACACAAAGTTGAGTTCCAGCATCTCATAGCTGAGATATTAGTGGCAGATACTGCAGAAATGTTGGTCGGCTAGCAGTCATCTTACTTTTCAATAAAATTTGTAGCCATATCTTGGAAAAACTATGAAGTTACATGTTCCCCTCCAGAGGCTGGGCCAGAGGATAAGATCCTACTATTACTAGCAGCTTACGGAGTTACTCCTATAATCAAGTGGCAGGGGCAACTGCTTATACTGCTGATATTCCTGGTCAAGCCTAGGTTTCCCTTTCTTCTGGAGAACAATCCAATCCTATTAAAGGAACATGCATGTGGCTCCATACTAAGAATAGAGAGAGCTGCGAAGCTAGAACTGCCCTGCACGCAAATAGATCCCTGCACGGATACAAAATTTGGATTTGCATCTACCCGCGATCTGCAAAAATGATCTGTGGATATCTGCATTCACATCCATAGCTGTGGATATAAAGCAGATATCTGCAGACTGGTAGGGCTCTACACACGAACATAACGGGTCATATGGAAATTCTGAATGTGTGTATACATAGCTGGATGTAAACTCTCCATAGACTATTAGGAGTTGAAAGTGATTAAAAAGTAATTTCCCCTCATGTTAGAGCAACGGGCTCCTCCAGATGTGTCTGAACCCTTTCAATATCACTCCTGAAAAGTATTCACAGCAGAGCAATCAGTGGCTCTTCCTCTTCCCGCAGGCAAAGTGTGTTGCATTTGTGGTGTGGCATCTCAAGGAGCAAAGAGTAAAATGTGAATGTGGATCCCTCATATGTGCATTGTTCTGTCATGCATGTTTGACGTTACAGGGTTTGCTTCTATTCATACCACACATTGCCTGACAACTTGGCTTGCCAAAAGTCCTCTTAACCCTTCTGTGCTACTCGCTGTACAGGGCCCAAATACGTCACTTCTTAACAGACTTTCTGGCTCTCCTGATTTCACCTTTTGACAGGTTGAGTCAGACTGTAAAATGGGAACACTATAAATTATTTCTTTAGGGTGGAAAAAAATCTATAAAAAAGTAAAAAAGAATAAAATTCAATACCAGGTAGAAGACAACAGAGAACTATTTCCCATCTAACGCCTGGACAGACAGGAAAAAGAGATGGGCTACAATTTGGGGAGAGAAATACTTATTTTTTTGAAGTTTAACATAAATCAATCTGCAGCATGACGTGCAATTTGAAACACTGGAATTTTGACAGCACTTGGAACATTGCAGCCAAAAATAATATCAATGAGCCAATATCTTAATTTCTCTAGTAAAATTACTTGCTACTTCTATTAAAATACTTTTCTCTTTGCAATACTCACTTGGACAGATGCTAGAAGACATCACCAAAATCACATAGTTCCCCCAAAACTGAGTGCCAGTTGCCATTTGCAGCATTACTGCAATAAATCAGAGTTATACGTTCATTTAAGTCACCACACCACAAAAGACTTACTGGATTTTTCCTTTTTGCAGGTTTGTAAAAATACAGCATAGGAAGTTGAACAGAAAGCTGCAGAAGAAGGAACTGTATCTTCCTCCATTAAAGAAACAGAAACAAAGCATTTCCAAAACCCGATGGTCAGGGGTTTTCAAAAATGACTAGAAATTCTGGGTATCTGAAATGTTGGGTGCTTAATGGGAGACACTTTAAAAGGGGACTGATTTTCAGAGGGAGGGCAGGGTGCTCAGCACTTTATTTTGGAAAACAGACTCCCTTTGAGGGAATCTCAGAGTGGATGTCTAAAATGGAGATAAACCCAATCTTTAATCATTTTAAAAAATCTTGGCTCAGAGTTTTAGTACAGCTTAAGAGGCCAAGATTGAAAAAGCAAAGCCTTTGGGTCTTGACATTTTAGTTATAGCTCAGACAGTTAAGTTCTTCATCCTTCCAAGCTTGATCAATGAAGATCCAGTCAGAATATGAGGTACTTTCGGATGAAGGCATAGTAACTGAGGCCTTGTCCATTCTGCCTAGTCATGAAAGATCTCATGGCACTTTAACAGTTGGTTTGGCCTGGTATCTTTGGACAACATTTTCCCTCCCCACTGCTCTGCAGGATGCTGTGCAATGTTGGTCTGGCTGTAACCTATTTTCTCCCCTGTTGATAGCTCTCTCTTCAATTAATGTCATACAGATTAAGCTTTTATGGGATCCTGAGGATGAAAGGCACATCATGATTATTATTTGTATTGTGGTAAAACCAAGGAGCTCCAGTTGAGGAGATCAGGACCCCATTGTGTTAGGTGCTGGGCAAACTGAAATAAAAGTAAATTAGCACTTTATTCAGATAGTCCCCCTTAAAATGGTTCTCTTTTCATTGATCAAGGAAACCAAGTGAGAAGTTGCTAAAGGAGGGAAAAAACATTTGGGCAGTGGGATGGATTAGTACTGTAGAATACTATAGAAATACTTTAAAAATACATAGGTGGCCATTTTCTGGAAGCTCAGTAAAAAGTTCCACCAAGATTTGTGTGAGAATTCCTTACTTTGGGACAGATCAGGAAAGGCCTCAAAGGTGAATTGAGTGTTGTAACAAATTCATGAAAATACAATGAAAACTGCAGGACAGAGAGGAAAGAAAGAAAAGAATTCCCTGGGATTGGTTTCAGAGAACAGAAACAAAGAGCCAGATTTCCCTGCTAGAGACACATCTCTGCTCCGTATCTACCTTCTCCGCAGTCATTATAGCAGAAACAGGCAGATGTGTGAGGTTATGTCTCAGCCAAGGAGTCACTGCAAAGCTGACCAGGCCAGGTGAGGAAGGATAGTAAGGCAGCAATGTCCATGACAATAGGAACCTCTGTTACCAAAGGGATAGGTCACAATCTAGAATACACTGGCAACAGCCGCGCCCCAGAGTGTTTTGTCAGAGATCTGGAGGAAAGGGAGAAGTCAAGTCAGACATGGGATAGGGAATTTTATTCCCCCAAGAAGCCAGTACCAACTGGAACAGAGCAAGTTATGGCCTCCTAATAACTTAAGACTGCTCCTGTCCTTGTGCTAGACTTGGAGGCACAGACCTTACCCTCACCCACACCCGCAGCACCAACATGGGAAACAGTAGAACATAATCTGATAGTTTTACAACTGAAGTTGTAAAACTGACTATATCTGAGCACTCCCAAACTCATGTCTCAGTGGAAAGCTGAGAGAGGACTTAACAGGTATGAGTGAATTGAACTAAAACACAAATCCTTTATTTTCTGAAGCCATCTCACTAAAAGTGCCTTTCTGGAGCCTTTAAGATTTTAGGAGTTTCACCTTGGGCTGTAGGATTAGGGAAATCTGCGTTAACCTGAAAACTTCCTTTTTTTGTGTAATAAGGTCCACAGACCATTCACACTAGGTACTGCAGCTTGCTTGGAGGCAGCCGGACCTGTCAGTCACTGAGACCAGTGAAATGCCCAAGCTCCTGAAGTTCCCTTCAGTTGGCAAAACTTCCGTGGTCAGGCTAATTCAAAGCTACTTTCCTACACTACAGATTGGTCACCAGCCCACCAAACTGATTTACAGTGAGTGATCTGTTTCTGGATGTTGGGGCCATTCTGCCAAGCTGATTTCTGCCAGGCAAATCTTGGGTGATCATCTCCACTTGAGTGCGCTGTGTGCATAGAGATAGGACACTTTGCTCCATCCCTTAGGACAGCAGAATCATTGCGTTCCAACTGGTGAGCACTGTGAGCTCTTTCTGGCACCCATTCTCATATCACCGTGTTTGACCTTTAGCTCTCTGGACAATACCCTAATCAAAAAATGTATCCTGGAAAAGAGAAATGAATTTCCTTCTTCCCTAAAAGCCAATATTATTGCTATCATGATCCTGGTACACATGCAAGATCAAAAAGTAATGATCAAAGCTGGGAAAATTAAAAAGGCTGCCATCCCATCCATCTGCAAAGCATGGAAGGTCTGACGCTGGTAAACTGGGAATGCTTTGAAGACAAGCCTCCTTTAGGAACTTTGGATGTTTCTGCTAGTCTGATTCTCTGAGGCTAGAAATAAGATTGGGAGCAGATTAAAATGCTCTGAAGTAGATGATGGATGATTTCATTCATGTTGTGGCCTTTCCATGTGCTAAGCAGGGAACGGGACAAAGCTGTTCCTAAAATTCTTGCACAACTGCACAGGGTAGTTTCTGGCCTATACCCAGGGACTTCATTTGATCAAAGCTATAGGCAGGCCTTTTGTTGCCCAACAGCCTTGCACTGATCAGGTGTCTAACTCCAGCTCTGGGGCAAGAGTGCAGTTATTGATCCCACATTTGCCTTAGCACTATTTGTAAAGAAGTATTTTCTATTGCTGCTCTTCACACACTGCTTCAAACTTGCCCAATCCCCCCTATTCCTTTCTATAAAGTCTGGCAAGGGTCAGGACTAGAAATTGAGCTTCCCACACTATCACAAAGATAGCTGGGAACTGATATCCCAGAGCACCAGATCCCAAGGATCAAAGCCTCATATACATGCATGAATCAGAACTGAATCCCATTATTCCTCCCCTCCCCAGTTTTAGGCCATGTGATTTTTAAGATTGAGACAGACCATACCTCGCAATGCCGTCCACTCAAGTTAGCATTGCTTCTGAAAGGATGCCTGGACCACTTAGGATATCAGCTGACCATTCATATTTTTGTTGTTGCCACTTCAGAACTTTCATGCCCAAAAGCAGAAGCTGAGATGACATCTCCTAGGCTGTAGCTACCGGGGGCAGAAGGGGCTCTGAATATCAACTCTTTCAGTTAAAGTTCTCCGCTGTATATCCCTGGCCACCAGAGAAGATGGCCACATTTATCTTCAGTAGTGATACCACATTACATGTTGACTATTGCACAATGAGGAACATCTTGGCCTTATAAAATGGAGACTGGCACAGAAATAAATAAATGGTATGCCAAAAGGACCCTTATTGCTTGCTTCTTCCCTATCTGGGCTGCTGTCCCTCTCATCACTACACAGTCATCTGCTGGGGGGTGGAGGTGGTTGTCAAACATGGTAACCTGCAACAGAAACTGGGAACAATACTCTGCACATTGGGGCATGGTGACCCACAACAGCTAGGGAAAACAGCCTGATACTTCTCTAATCTTCTAAGTGTGGCAGGAAATCAGTCCCACTGTATTCCATCTTCCCAGGCTGCATAAGGAGGAATATGTAACTATAGCTAGTCCAGGGCAGTTGCATACTTAAGCATAATTTCAGAGTACTATATTGAGTACTCTCTTACCTGACAGTCTATCCTCTGGTGGTTTATATTTAAATATATTTTACTATTTGTTTCTCTAAATCTGATTTGGACTGCTGGCCTTCCTCTCCTGAGTACAGAATTCCCTTTGTGTGGGTGTGTCTGTGCAAGCCCTAAGTACTCAGCATATCTCTAGTGCCGGGCAGGGATTCATCCGCCAGGCTGCACTTTGTAAGGGTAATCAGGGGAACTGAAAATTAAAAATTATACCCCCAGATGCACTCAATGAAGGTGAGCAGGAGAACGGTGTTAGTTTTATTAGTCATTTGTTTTCCCCCTTGGTGAATTTCCCCCGTCATTCTACTAAGGGAGGGAAGGGGGGAGGGTAAATCCTGTTTTACTAGGTTTAGTATGAGTAATAAATAGAACATCTATTCTCCTTGATAAGGCTATACACTAACTTTCATAACTTTTTAACCTCCCTCCCAATAAAAAACAGCTGGGGAGCCAAGAAAAGAAAAGTGATTTTCTCCTTACTTCTGAAGGTACATTTGTTATTTTAGAGGGTTTGTGTTTAATCCTATTGAGCTCAAATTTTGGGCATCATTCACAAATACCTTTCACTGTTTAAAAAAAAACTTTATTTTTTAAAATAATTTTAATTCATTAGACCATACTTTATAAGTTACCAGTAGGATCTGAACCCAACCATCAGACATGTTGCACTTTCAAGCTTTGTAACAATGCATGATTTTTCAAAATAAAATTTACATTTAGATTTACAATTTATGTTTTTGAAATTTACTAACACTTAAAAACATTGAAATTTGAATGCAAAGGGATACATGTTTAAGTTTAGCACACAGAAATACTGTAAAATATGTCATTACCCCAAAATGCATTTGAAACTGGAATGTGATTAGCCCATCAAATTGAAGTTTTAGTAATTAGCAATTCGCATATAACCTAGTTAGCACCTTACTGAACTCAGCCTTTGAGTGTAAAAAATCTAGTGCATATTATAATAGCTCAACATGTATTGTACCATTTCACCAAAGAGGTTCCGTATTTTTAGCATTATCTGCCAATTTTCGAAAACTGGTAACGTTTTAGAAGCTTTCTATAACATATGGAACAATGGCTACAGTTAAACTTTAACAGAGAAATATAGGCTCTCTCTACTTGTTATAAGTTGACTGTTTTTAAAAGCAATCATTCATAAGGATTGCATCAACATCAGTTAGCAGAGGAAGATCAAACTTTATTGAAACTGCTTGCATACAAAATATATTGCACTATAACCAAACAAATGTCAACATAAAATCCAATCTGTTGTAGCTAATATGTACAGAGAATATTGCCCAAGAGCAGTTACATTACAAGGTCAGTCTACCTTGGTTAATTATCTACAGTATTTTAAACCAAAACAGTTTACAGATGATGTGTGCAAGGTACCAATTTCTGTTTTCAAATACTATACATTCCCAAAATAAATAACTAGAAATCAACATTAATGTTTGGCAATACTTTTTAAGACATTTTTATATGTGTTAAATCATGTGCAGTTTGTTGCCATTTTTATATGCGTACTTGTATGCAAGGAAAAAAACAGTGGAATGAAAAAAGCAAAGAAACAAAACTCACAAAATACATCAGAGGCAAGATCATGTTTGTACAGTTCTGTACATAATCAGTGGCACTCCTACTGGAGTAATTTTAATAAAAATAGAATAGATTAAAATGAAAGTCCTCACATAGTTTTACCCAGTAAATTTAATTCATGATCAGAAATAAAGAAAAAAGTACGTTTAATTCCCCCTTTATGTACTTTGCACCAAGTTCCCTAACTCCTTCCAAACCTGCTTGCGAATCAGACCTTGTACCTCAAAAAATTATGAATTTGTCCTGCCTCCAATGTTAGCTAGCTAAACTACTCCCTGCACTTAACAGGTTATCACATGTGGGAATGTTCTTCTTATCTCTCTTGAGATAAGCTCCAAATTAAAATTTTAAACCATTTCAAAAAACTTTTGAGAGGATGAAAAAAGGTTATCATTTTTAATTGGTCATCTGGCCAAAAAGCAGGCACACATTACTAGCCTGTGAACAAGTTACATTTGTTCCCTCAGTAACAATGAATTTTTAGTTTCCCAGAAATGGAAAGATTTTTTTGTAAACTTCTTGTACTGTCTACAAAAAAAATTTACACCCCTGTCTCAACAACACTATTTGCCAAATCTTCAGTGCAAAAGAAATTTCCTATTCTTATAACTGCCTAACCTGATGCTTATGTAAGGAAAAAATTATGGAAAGCATGCATTCTTCTATAAAGTACTAATCTCTGACAAGGTTTGCTACATATATTTTACATTTAGTGTTTCCAACTCATCTTCCCTGATTTCTGCATCCAAATATAATATTCCTACCTGCCAAGATATAAAAAAGGCACAGATCATACAACTTTTTTTGCTAATGAAAATGACAATTGTTACATCACACATATTTCAGAGTCCACTAAAATACTGAAAAAAGTGGACCAAAACGTGAACTGACACAGGACATAAAACGACATAGCATTTCATGAAGAACTTGTAAGTCAGATTGAAAACAGAAGCCCAATTTATTACTGCAAACACTATTTATTCTGAAAATTGAAATTGAGCAGTGATTTTTGACCCAATGCATTAAAATGGTACAACTGAACAAAAAGTATACCAATGCACAGCTCAGTATTTTTAAAACAAACAAAAAGAATCTTTCATTGTTTGAAGTGCAAGATGTACTTGAAAGCATTTTTCAGAAGTTCAGATATTTTTATGCAAATATTTGTATAACTTCTTATTCTGAAAACAACTGCATACTGCTGATGTTAAAAAAGGCTAACAGAACGTTTATGTTCATTTCATGCCCTGCGCCATTTTGCCTACTATTTGTCTTTGGCCTAACAAGTTTCTCTAACGTGGAATAAGAATCACTGAAACAGTATAGGAAATATGACTTTAGAATTATGCAGTTTAGGGTACTCCATTCACCAATGGTTGCTGACCATCCACACTGTCTGATTTCTCTTTCTTCTGATTACGATCTTTACCCGTGCGCAATCGACTACCTTCATTGGAGGTATTCTGTAATGTTTTAGCGTGGACGCTCCTTTCATTATTGCAGTCAATTCTGATCTGAAACAAATTACAGTTATATAAAGCATACCCTTTAATAATTCCTGAATTTAACTGTTAAAAGGGGGTGGTGTCAAATAATTTAGGCGCACTCTTTAAGTTTATTTAAAAAGGAAGCTAGACTTACAAAAGTAGGAAACAAAATGCCTTTATGATTTAAAAAAAATATTTTAATGTTACTTTTAAAAACACATTTCATTAAGTGTTGGAAAGTCGATCATCATAATGCACTGTATTAGTATAGGAGAACCAGAAAGTAAAATTGATCAGTCTACTATAATTTTGTTGTTCATGCAGAACTGAAAAAATATACATACATATATTGAAAGGTTTTAAACTTGTTTCAGTTTTAATAAATCAAGATATTCCTAGTCATACAGTTAAAGAAGCATTTTTGAAAATCAACATTGCAAAGCTGTGATGGAACTATACTACTACTAATAAAATCCACTCTGCCACCCTTTGCTAAGATTGAATTTAAGTAATAAAAAAAGTAATGTGGCTTTCGAAGTGGGCAAGATGAATGTTATGTTTTAAATGCAAGATGTTTAGCTTGATAATAGTACACCTTTAAATCCATTTTTGGCATACTGTTTATTTGAAACTTTACACATTATTTACCTCCTGATTATCCAGTAATTATCGAGGATTCACCAACATGAAGCACTTATTTTATTAAAGAGTATCATCTCATACAGCTCTCAGAAGAGGAAGAATTCCGGATATGTTGATAAAATGGAGGCTACCTATCTGTAACTGGAGGTTCTTCAAGATGTGTGGTCCCTATCTGTATTCAACACGTGGGTCCACATTTGCACCGTATGCCTGAATCTTGAGGTATCTAGCAAGTAGTGTCTCTTGGTCCACACAGGTGCACTTGTTCTCCTTGTGCTCCGGACTGAGGGTATAAAAAGGCAGTGTGGACTGGAGTCTTTAGATTCTCTTCTTACTGCAAATCCAGTCATGATCGGCAGCAGAGGGGATGGAGGGAGGGTAATGGAATTAACTTCTATTTCTTCTCCGAGTGCTAGTCCCTATATGTATTCTATATGTGGGAGATTGTTAAGCAGTAGTCAAACAGGAAGGAGTGCAAGGATACAATTGGTACAGAGATCTGTAGTACTGGTAGCAGTATCAGCAGCAGCCACTGCAACCTGAAGAGATGTTTTTGATACTAGTTTTCCCTGATCAATAAGGACTTAACATTGAGACTGTCCTCCTAGAGGAGTTTGTCCTTCAAGTCTTAACATTTGGCATAGTTGAAACCATATTTTGCTAACAGGGCCACGCAGTTATTAATTCTAAATTGAAGACTTTCTGAAGAAAAAATTTGTCTCTCCAGGAAATCAAGGACTTTGGTGCCCTTGTCTGAATGAGTTGCCTTGGGATGTAGCAGCCTAGATCTTTCAGTGGCTGCTTGTCAAGTGCTGGCTGAGAAAACAGGAACTTCTCTTCTTTGACTGGAACAAACTAATGCCTCTCAGCCCTGAAGGCTGCAAAATGTCCAGCAGCTTATGCTACGTCTCTTGGATCTCCTCAAGCCAGATCTGAAGCTCATATGTTAATCTTTATAGCAGCTCCTGATACTGCCTGTGATCATCAATTTAAAGATGGTGAAGATGGAGCAACCACTTCATCTGGAGACGAGGATGAGACCGCGCTTGGGACTGTCGGATCTGTCTCAGCTTCTTCCTCATACTCAAAACAGAGTTAGTAGGTGTTGGCTAGGAGAGTGTAAAGTTCATGCATGGATCAAAGGAGGTCTAGTTTAAGGATCCCAGGGGCACCAATAATGCTAGTATGCCGGGTTGATCCATTGGAGAGGACCCGGGGGCACTGGGAACCACTGGTTCACTAGGAATTCATATCTAGGTAGATGATGGAACCCAGTACTTCTGGAGTTCCTATCCAGACTAGTCTCCTTATGTGGGGATGATGGTTCACAGAATCATAGGACCGGAAGGGACCTTGAGAGGTCATTTAGTCCAGTCCCCTGCACTCATGGCAGGACTAAGTAGTACCTATGGCATGCTGACAGGTGTGTGTGTTCATCTGGAACCTTGGAGAAGTCCAATGAGAAGGCAATTTCCTGTTCAATTGGTGGAGCTACTGGCCAAATACTCTGGCTCATGGAGGTAATGGTGGTGACCCCAGGGTTCTTGAAACAGATTATTCAGGAACATTGACACACCAAAGGAACAAAGTCTGACCAGAGAGGAGAGAAGACTGAGAACAGAATGAAGGTCTCTGGGGTACCGGTGAATGAGACTGTTGGATGTGACACTTCCCTGGTTATAGTGGACACTGGGTCCTTTTGGGAACATGCCTATACTGGCACAGAGTCTACTCTGGATCTTGTAGACTGTGCCCAGTGGGAGCCTAACCTCAGGTTTATGCAACTGAACGGAGGTCCGTAAAAACGGAGCCTTACTTCTTCATGTTACACTCATATCAAGGAGGTTTAAGTGGGCCCAGGTCCTTAGGATCCACATACAAGGACTCACCTGACTTGGATGGAGTCAGGGAAGGATCTTTACTTCTGGGAGCAGATTCTGAAGATCTGTCCTTGCCTGAGTGCCCCTTACTCTCATGAGAAGCCCTTGAGAGGGATTCTTAAGGTTTCAAACTTGTAGCCTTGGCGACTGAGCTCGGTGTACAGGGGGGTCTCCCCAGCCCAGATTCAACTGAGGTCACATGGTCTTCACCATGGGATTTTACTTAGCTGGAGCTCATAAACCTCACATGTTTGGGAAGGGAAGGAAAGGAGCGGCAGATGCTGCACTTAGCTGAGATACGACCCCTGCCAAGGCAATAAAGGCAACACTGATGTTTGTTGCTCACTGAAAAGAACTCTGTGTGGGGCGCAGCAGGATATGCAATGTTTAAACCCCAAGACTCTTGGGTCCCTGTCCACAGGGAAAAGCTTCCCAAGGTGGGGAAAAGCTAGCTACGCTATACTAACTATGCTAAATGGAGATTCTGACTCAGGCCATGGTGTGGTAATAAGGAACTGAAAAGACGATGGTCCACAGCGCCCCTTATAACCTTGGTTTGGAGCAAGAGGAGAAGAGCTGTGCATGTGCATTCTAACAGAGGCTACTTGGTAGAAATCTCTGGACTTGGACCACGGTGCACATGCCTACCAAAGTGTGGAATACCCAGACGGACCAGCACTTGAACAGGTTAAGTGTCTTCCTGACAGAAAATTTCTCAATTTTGCTTCAAAATTATTATTTAGCAAAGAGAAAATGCACATTTGTAAGTCATATACCATTGCAAAATCCTGCATACAAATTTTATTCTTCATGTTTGTAGCAGAGAGAAGGCACCAACTCCACTTCACCTCATCCAGGAAATAGCTTTTTGGCCCCAGCTTCCCAAAACCTATTCACCTCACTCGGGAGTGGGAGCATCTCAGAAATGGCATTTTATTTCTTCAGAGGGGCCTTCCCAAGAAAAGTTGCCACAATCTCTCCAAGCAGAGACTTCACATATCACAACACAGGAGGAAGGAGAAGCAGCTCATCTTTTCCTTCTATTGGGGCAGCTCTTAGTAAGTGGCAGAAGACTCTGCACATGCCTTGGCCTGAAGTACACTGGAGGTGCTTCCAGAGAGGACACTACATATACTGGAAAAATACACATTCCCAGGTTGGTGTTTTGTCAAACACCAGAAAGGGAATATTTACTTGTCATAAAATATTTGAAACAAAATTAACTGTAGAGAGATTTTCTTAAATACTAAATGTGAATTCAGTGTCTCTTTATGTGGATTTTAATTTGGTGCCTAAACGGTTACCCACTGCTTGACTAGTTAACCGGCAATGAAACATTACAAATGTTTCATTTAATACCATAACTAAATTAGAAGATGTACCTCATCCCCTCTGGAAAGCTATACTGGTTTCTTACCACAGGGAACTAATTTTTCATGCATTCAATAATGCTTTTTCTAATTTTTTATAGTTCTCTCTCTTCTCTTCCCATTATAGTATTTGTGTTCTAAGTACATAAGACAAGAAGAGACAAAAAGGTATTGATAAAAACCAGGAAAAACCAGGAAAAACTAAACTGAATTTAAAATAAAGAACGAGTTGCATTTTTTTTTTTTGAAGTACATCACTAACAGAAAGCCATCCAAACAATCAGTGGGGCCACTGGATGATCGCAGCGCTAAAGGAGCACTCAAGGAAGACAAGGCCATTGCGGAGAAGCTAAATGAATTCTTTGCATCAGTCTTCACTGCAAAAGATATGAGGGAGATTCCCTCAGCCAGTCTTTTTAGGTGACATATCAGAGGAACTCTCCCAGATTGAGGTTTCCACAAAGGTGGTTTTGGAACAAAGTGATAAATTCAATAGTAGTAAGTCACCAGGACCAGATGGTATTCACTCACGAGTTCTGAAGGAACTCAAGTTTGAAATTGCAGAACTACTAATTGCAGTATGTTACCTATTGTTTAAATCAGCTTCTTTACCAGATGACAGGAGGATAGCTAATGAGACACCAATTTTAAAAAAAAGGCAATCCTGGAAATTACAGGCCAGTAAGCCTAACTTCAGTACCAGGAAAATTGGTTGAAACTGTAGCAAGGAACAGAATTATAAGACACAGATGAACACGATTTGTTGAGGAAGAGTCAACATGGCTTTTGTAAAGGGAAATCATGCTTCACCAACCTATTAGAATTCTCTGAGGGGGTCAACAAACATGTGGACATGGGTGATCCAGTGGACATAGTCTACTTGGACTGTCAGAAAGCCTTTGAAAAGGTCCCTCACCAAAGGTTCTTAAGCAAACTAAGCAGTCATGGGATAAGAGGGAAGGTCCTCTCATGGATCAGTAACTAGTTAAAATACAGGAAACAAAGGAGAGGAGTAAATGGTCAGTTTTCACAACAGAGAGGTAAATACTGGAGTGCTCCAAGGATCTGTACTGGGACCAGCGTTGTTCAACATATTCATAAATGATCTTGAAAAAGGGATAAAACGGTGTGATGGCAAAGCTTGGAGACTGTACAAAATTACTCAGGATAGTTAAATCCAAAGCCAAGCGTTACAAAAGGATCTCATAAAACTGGGTGACTGAGCAAGAAAATAGAAGATGAAATTCAATGTAGATAAATGCAAAGTAATGAACATTGGAAAACAAATCCAACTGTACATACAAAATTATGGAGTCTACACTAACTTACCACTCAAGAAATCTTGGAGTCACTGTAAATAGTTCTCTAAGAACATCGGCCCAATGTGCAGTGTCCATCAAAAAAAGCTGACTATGTTAGGAACCATTCGGAAACAGATAGATATACCTCTACACTGATATAACACTGTCCTCAGAGTGAAAAAAAATCTTTCTGCATTATAGGTGAAACCGCGTTATATCGAACTTGCTTTGATTCACCAGAGTGCGCAGCCCCACACCCCCAGAGCACTGTGTTATATCCAAATTCGTGTTCTATCAGGTCACGTTATATCGGGGTAGAGGAGTAATAAGACAGTAAATATTATAATGCCACTATATAAATCCCACACTTTGAATACTGACGAGTGGTTCTGGTCACTCATCTTAAAAAAGATATTAGAAATGGTACAGAGAGGGGCAGCAAACATGATTAAGGTGGTATGGAACAGCTTCCATATGAGCAGAGATTAAAAAGACTGACTATTCAGCTTGGAAAAGAGAAGACTGAGAGGGGATAGGCTAGAGGTCTATAAAATCATGAACGGTGTAGAAAAAGCAAATAGGCAAGAGTTATTTACCCTTTCACATAACCAGGGGTCACACAATGAAATTAACAGGCAGCAGGTTTTAAACAAACAAAGGAAGAAAATTTACCTGAAGTGATCCATCTGCTGTTCTCCCTTTAGAATCTCTTGAATTACGCTGACGGTTATCTGCTCGTGACTGTTCATCATTTCCTATAAAGAGAACCTAATATTCAGCGAAATTGCTTCTCAGCACTGATTTTGTAATTTTTTCCGATTCTCTAAGCAGTTAAAAGTACACACTCAGTATGGAGTTACTTTAAAGCTAAATAGTATAAAAAATATCCTTATTGCTTAGATAAAGTAGAGCAGAAGTTTGCAAACTATGGCTCATCATTGGTTCACAGATCTTTTGTGGAGGTCTGTAAAATGGAACAAAGAACCATCCCATGGATTGGGAAAGTGATACACAGAATGAGAAAGATGAAGAATCAATTTTTGTAGGGTATTACCTATTTAATTTTTTCTACTGACTACTTATATTTTTGGGAACAATAAAGCTAAGCTTGGAAAATACATAATATGTGGCATGATTCCCTACTCTTAATATGTCAAAGTAAACAAAAAGTAGCCTATTGAAAAGAAATAAGAAAAATCTCTATTCTAAAGACTTCAAGTTGTAAATGATGGTACATAACCAGAATGCTAAATTTATCAAATATTATTTAGAAGTGAGAATTCGAGTTAAGGTTTAGATTTCAAGCTTGTTTCTCATACTTTACTCCTGCTAATTCTTTCCTACTGCATATATAAATTACAACACTGAGTTTTAGTCATACAAGGATATAAGAAGAAAAGACGGGCATAGGGATATCTCAGGCAATTTCTGCAAGAGTACTGTATGTATAAGTGTTATATGGCCAAGAGCAGGGCAAACATTGATTGACTCATAAAAGGCTTGATCCAAATCCTACTGAACTCAGTTGGAATATTTCCACTAACTTCAATGTGCTTTGCCTCAGATTTTTACTGGGAAGGTGAATGATATACAGTGGAGTCCCTAGACCAGTGTTTCCCAAACTGGGGATGCCGCTTGTGTAGGGAAAGCTCCTGGCAGGCCAGGCCAGTTTGTTTACCTGCCGTGTCCGCAGGTGCGGCCAATAGTGGCTCCCACTGGCTGCGGTTCGCTGCTCTAGTCCAATGGGAGCTGCTAGAAGTGGCGCGGGCTAATGGATGTGTTGGCCACTGCTTCCAGCAGCTCCCATTGGCCTGGAGCACCAACTGCAGCCAGTGGGAGTAGTGATCGGCCAGACCTGCGGACGCGGCAGGTAAACAAACAGGCCCAGCCTGCCAGGGGCTTTTCCTACACAAGTGGTGTCCCAAGTTTGGGAAACACTGCCCTAGACAACTGAGTGGGGGAGGGAAGCCATGTGTTTGATATGTGGAATGTATAAGACTGAGATAATGTGATGTGTGTTTCACCAATGTGTGAGATTGTGAGTCAATACGTGGCATTCTTTTTGAGTAGTATTCAATATTCAAATGTCGGATGGAGTGTTATAAATTAGACTCTGCAACTTTTCAGTAAATTCCAATACAGTCCGGAGAGCAACTGTATTCTCAACACTTTTCACCTTCAAAGTGATTTACAAACACTAAATAATCAGAGTACATCAAGTCCCCTTCAACATTTTCAGGTCTGAAACAAGGTGTTGCAATATATGAGCTAAACTGTCAGGAGAGCAACAAACTATAATCCAAGCCATTTATTAAAGGGGATAATTAGCTTCTATAAATCAAACTACAGGTGAGTCACATCTTACACTTGGGTTAGGTTCTGAAGTCAGCGTGTAAGGCGAAAATCGCATATAGTCAAACATTCACTGAGTGGAATGGCGGACGGAATCGCTCGCACTACAGGTACAGTATTTAAATTGCTATTTTTCTCTTTTTTGTTATGCTCATATAGTTAAAATCACGTAAGTTAAATGCGCCTACGATGCGACTCCACTGTATTGCTATCAGTGGATCTCTAAAACAGTGGTTCTCATTTGTTTAGTAAAGCTAGTTTAATTAAATTAAAATTGACACTATTATTTGGCAACCAGAACATGCCATATTTCACAATTAAGGAATACTACACAAAAGAATGATGAAATGAAGACGTGAATGGAGCAGAATTCTTTATTCAAAAAAATCCAATATTGAATTACTTTTCTTTTTTGAACACTAAATCTCAATTTACCTTTGAAACCTCCACGGCCCCGCCCACCTTGGCCTCGTGCACCACCTCCACGTCTTCGTCCATCTCCTCTGCGAAGGTAGTTGTCTCCTTCTTCTTCTGCTGGGGCTAACGACCAATCACTAAGCTCATCCCTGTGATCAGATTCTGTTTCAGAAGCATTTGATGCTTCAGAATTAGTTCCTATCAAGAGTCAAAAAAAGATCGTTGTCCATTTTCATTAATGGACTATTGTAGAAATATCAACCAACTAAACTGCAACAAGCTTCCTTTTATGAGTGAATTTAAAATTCTTGCTCCACTATCAGTAGAACTTTATTGACAGAAACAAAGCTCTTAGTTAGAGTTTATGTACCAATTTACCTAGGTAACATGAATGTCAACCTCAGAAGAAAATCTTCCAGTTCCCAGGGGCAAGTCATGTTCTATATTTACCCACCAGGCAAGGATAATTAAATGCAATTGTCTTTAAAGGTAAACTTATGAAGTTCAAAATTAAAGACCACACTCTGAACACACAAAGCCAAATCTGAATACAGCACTCATTTTTATCAAAAGGTTTTTGGGGTCCCAATATTTTGTATGTTATATTCATAATACATAAAACATACTCCAGCGAAGTTCAGTGGCACATTGCAGTAGCCATATTAAAAGTGACCTTAAAATGTAGAACTTTGGAGAAGTACTAAAAACTAGCTCATTCACTTTTACCTGATATCGAACTGCTGAAGCTAGATTTTCAAAAGTTGACGAAAAGCATATTACTGCTGAATAAAGACTCAAATTAGTGGATGGGTGGAAATTCCATAAATCCACTTCATTTTCTCCCTGCCAGGACATCCTCCATATAAAATGAACTTGAATTCAGCTGGAACTGATGAGTGCTCTGCACTTCTGAACATCAGACCACTTTTTTAGGTGTGGGTTTTAGCAGCCTACCTTTTGATTCCTATTTTTGAACTTCTTGGCCTATTAATCCCTGAATGGAGAAAGTAAAAAGAAGACAATGTGTGGTGGCCTGATGTGGGAAGCAGAAGTGGGTCAAGGACTAAAAGGAGTTTCTTAATCAAGTTTGCTGTTATTTTTTCCAACCCCCAAACACTGACCGTCTTGTATCCTCCCAACCCAAAAAATAGTAAAAGAAACCCAAAGAACCTTCTACTCCAAAGCCTGAAAAGTATTAAACGAAACAGTATATAATTCACTTCCCTAGCATATTTATTCTTTGAACTGAAAAAAAGCACAAATCATCCAAAGTGAAAAGCTTGTAATTCTAAACACAATAGCAACATATAGAGTACTGCTAGTTAAATCTTAGATAATATGCTTTTGTCAACTTATTTGCTTTTTTTCATTACCTAGCATAGTGGTTCTCAAACTAGGGCCTCTGCCTGTTCAGGGAAAGCCATGTTTCAGACCAATAGGTGCTGCGGGAAGTGCTGCGGGCCAAGGGATGTGCTGGCCGCCTTTCCCACAGCTCCCATTCGCCTGGAGTGGCAAACCACAGCCAGTGGGAATCGCGATCAGCCAATCCTGCGGATGCGACAGGTAAACAAACCGGCCTGGCTCGCCAGGGGCTTTCCCTGAATGAGCAGCGGCCCAAGTTTGAGAACCACTGACCTAGCATATTATGTAATTTTGACCAAACTATCTCAAATGTGCTAAGAACACACGACTAATGCTTTGATGGCTGGACAAAAATGGAGGTCATTTAAAAAAATTGAGAAAATTCTGAATTAAACTCTCCCATTTTCCATGACTGTCCTTTCACTTTTCTACCATTTTGAGGCAAACTAACAGTTGTCTTCAAAAACAGACTCGGAGCAGAAATCTGGATCTTTGGATTCTAAATGCTACAAGGGAAGGAAAAAACTCCAGATAGCTGTCCAGGTGCTATGTTCCACCTCTTCTTGTTCTGTGTTCAATATATGATCTCCATTTGCATTTAGAAAAGACGGTTACTCACCTTTGTAACTGTTGTTTTTCGAGATGTGTTGCTCATATCCATTCCAATTAGGTGTGCACAAGCCGCGTGCACGCTCGTTGGAAGATTTTTACCCAAGCAACACTTGGTGGGTCGACTGGGCGCCCCCTGGAGTGGCGCTGCTATGGCGCTGGATATATATCCCTGCCGACCTAATGGCCCTTCAGTTCCTTCTTGCCAGCTACTCCGACAGAGGGAAGGATGGCGGGTTTGGAATGGATATGAGCAACACATCTCGAAGAACAACAGTTACAAAGGTGAGTAACCGTCTTTTCTTCTTCGAGTGCTTGCTCATATCGATTCCAATTAGGTGACTGCCAAGCCTTACCTAGGCGGTGGGGTTGGAGTGAGATGTTGCAGAATGTGAAACTGCTGAGCCAAAGGCTGCATCATCTCTGGACTGTTGACCCAGAGCGTAATGAGAGGCAAAAGTGTGGACTGAGGACCAGGTAGCTGCGTGACACATCTTCTGGATGGGTACATGAGCCAGAAAGGCAGCAGATGAAGTCTGAGCTCTGGTAGAATGAGCGGTGAGGTGGCTCGAGGGAACATAAGCCAAGTCATAACAAGAACATAACATAACATAACAAGTACGGATGCATGCCGTCACCTAAGATGAGATCCTCTGGGAGGAGACAGGTAGGCCCTTCATTCGGTCTGCCACCGCGACGAAGAGTTGGGGCGTTTTATGAAAGGGTTTTGTCTGCTCGATATAAAATGCGAGCGCTCTATGGACGTCTAGGGAGTGCAATTGTTGCTCCCGTTGTGATGAATGTGGCTTCGGGAAGAAGACCGGAAGGACGATATCCTGGTTGACATGAAAGGCCGAAACCACTTTAGCAAGGAATGCTGGGTGTGGGAAACACAGTATACGGTGGGTCCACTATGAGAGCCTGAAGCTCGGAGACTCATCTGGCCGATGTAATGGCTATGAGGAAAGCTGTCTTCCAGGACAGGTATAGTAGCGAGCAGGTTGCTAAAGTCTTGAATGAGGCAGACATGAGTCTGGTTAGAACCAGGTTGAGGTCCCAGTTTGGGGCGGGGCGTAGTACTTGGGGGTATAGGTGCTCCAAGCCCTTGAGGAACCTAGAAACCATAGGGTGGAAGAGCACGGAGCGGCCACTCTCCCCTGGGTGGAAGGTAGAAATGGCCGCCAAGCGCACCCTCAATGATGATACCACTAGGCCCTGCTGTTTGAGATACCAGAGGTAGTCCAAGATGGTGGGGATTGAGACCTCGGTGGGAGTGACATTTTGCGTTTCGCACCAGCAGGAGAAACGCTTCCACTTGGCCAGATACATTGACCGAGTGGAAGGCTTCCTGCTACCCAGGAATACTTGTACTGAGGCAGAGCAACGTAACTCTGACTGGCTTAACCACGCAGCAGCCATGTCGTGAGGTGAAGGGAATGCAGGTCTGGGTGGTGAAGTCTGCCGTGGTCCTGAGTTATGAGGTCTGGGTGAAGAGGCAGGGTAATTGGGTTGTCTATCAAGAGGTTGAGCAACACGGCGTACCAGGGCTGCCTGGGCCACGCTGGAGCGATCATGATCAAGCAAGCTCCGTCCCTGTGGAGCTTTAGCAGGACCCTGTGGGAACCAGCGGGAACGGTGGGAAGGCGTAAAGCAGTTGGCTCGTCCACGGCATCAGGAAAGCGTCCAAGATCGAGCCATGGGAGAGGCCTTGGAAGGAGCAGAACATCTGGCATTTCCTGTTCTCGTGGTGAGGGCGGAAGGCGGGGGGGACGAAATAAACTGAAGGTGGTACCCAAGTTCCACCGTGCGTAGGACCCAATGATCTGAAGTTAGCTGGGACCATGCAGGGAGGAAAAAGGAGAGGCGGTTGGAAAAAGGAGGGAAAGGATCCTGGAAAGGAACTGGTATGCCATCCTCGGGCGCACCTTCAAAAGTTTGGTTTTGGCCCTGTAAGCAGTTTGGAGGGACCCTGATTCTGGCCCCCATGGGGTCCAGACCACTGTCAACGATTGCCTCGGCTGCGCCCTCTGCCGAAGTCCTGTCTTGGTCTAGGCGGGGGATAAGGCGGTGAGGCTGGGGATGGCAGGACCTGCGCTGACTCACTGGGGTGTGCATCCCAAGGCAGCGCATGATGACCCTGTTGTCCTTAAGGCTCTGCAGTATGGGGTCAGTCTTTTCAGAGAATAGGCCTTGACCGTCGAAGGGCAGGTCCTGTATGGTGGTTTGTAACTTAGGTGGAAGGCCTGACATCTGAAGCCATGATATCCGCCTCATGGCGACACCTGAAGCCAGGATCCTGGTTGTGGAGTCAGCTGCGTCCAGGGAGGCCTGGAGAGAAGTTCTCACCACCTTCTTCCCTTCCTCCAAAAGGGCAGCAAACTCTGGGCAGGAGTCTTGGGGAACGAACTCCTTGAATTTCTCAACCGCCGTCCAGGTGTCATAATTGTACTGGCTGAGCAGGGCTTGCTGGTTTGGCACCCTGAGTTGGAGGCCCCCAGTAGAGTATACCTTGCAGCCCAATAAGTCCATGCGCATAGCTTCCTTTGATTTTGGAGCAGGAGCTTGCTGGCCATGGTGTTCCCTTTCATTGACTGATTGCACGATAAGGGAGCAGGGTGCACGTACAGGTACTCATACCCCTTAGAGGGTACCATGTACTTCCGCTCAACTCCCCTGGCCGTGGGCGTAATAGATGCTGGAGATTGCCAGATGATATCGGCGTTCGCTTGTATTGTATGGATAAACGGCAAGGCCACTCTTGTGGGGGTGTCAGTTGACAGGATATCCACCACCAGGTCCTCTATCTCCGGGACCTCCTCCACCTGAAGATTCATATTCAGGGCCACCCGCCTCAGGAGTCCTAATGTGCCCGCAGGTCAACTGGAGGAGGGCCTGAGGAGGATGTCCCCGCCACTGCTTCATCTGGACAGGAGGAAGAGGAAAGGCCAGGGACAAGAGGGTCCTGTGTGGGCTCCTGTTCTTGAGTAACGTCAGTCTCAGGTGGAATTTGAGACACTGCCGGCTGAATGAGAGCCTCCTGTGTACCCGCGGGAGGGGGTCGGCTGACCGTTGCCTCTGGCACCCGGTGTTCTGATGGTGTGGAACGGGATGGTACTGGAGGCGCATCTTGGGCTTGATGGTATGCCCAAGGTGTCCAGAATGACCACTGATGGGGTCCCTGTTCCTGGGCTTCCTGGAAGACATAGCCGGGCACATCTGAGTCATGGTCCTGTGCATAGGAAGCACTGTCCGCATGAGATGACAGATGTGTGATGAGATGGCCAAGGAGGCGCTGGAAGACCCTGGGAAGGGGGTCCATCTCTAAACGACCTCTCCCTGTGTGGCACCGGAGAGCGGTACCGGTTGCCATACCAGTACCGGGAACGAGACCGGGACCTGCGACTGGAGCGGTGCTGGGAGGTCAACTGGGATCTGGAGGCTTGACGTCTGGAGCTGCTGCGAGAGGCGCGGTGTCGGAAATGGTACCAGGAGCTGGATCGATGCTGAGAGTATCGGGCTGGTGAATGGGACACTGAGCGGTGCCGCGAGTGCAACCAGTACCGAGATGGGGAGCGGTGCCGGGACTGCGTGCGGCATCGGGACCGGGATCGGCGACGGGACCATGATCGGTGCCCCTCGACGGTGTCGACAGAAGGTGGCCTCAGCAGGGCAGGTTTGCCTATTGATTGAATGACCCTCACCGGTGGTGCCGGGGGTTGAGGCAGCGCGGACTCCATCAGCGCGATCAGCTCCCTCACCATAGAAAAGGTCTCCGGCGTGGAGTGAATTGTGAGCTCAACCATGGTGTGCGCCAGGGAGCTTTCAGGCACCGAACTTGACAGCCCTTGCGGGACTGGAATTGACGGTGTCGAAGCTGTTGGTGCCGCGGCAGGTGTCGGTGCTGGGCGGTCCAGCTTAGGTGGGTGCTCCAACTGCAGTGCAGGTGGCACGGAAGCCGCAGGAGTCTTATGCTTTTTAACCCGCGGAGAGAGGAAACGGTGCTGAGCAGACGACGGTTGGTGCCGAGGGGCCTTGGCAGCACTGGCTCGATCCGGTGCCGAAGAGATGCTGCTGCTTGATGTGGACTGTCCAGCGCTCGGTGCCGAGGGAAGAAGAGTAAGAGCTGCCTCCATCAGGAGCTGTTTCAGACGAAAGTCCCGCTCCTTCTTCATCCTGGGCTTAAAGGCCTTACAGATCTGGCACTTACCCAAGAGGTGGGATTCCCCGAGGTACTTAAGGAAAGAGTCGTGGGGATCTCCTGTTAGCATCGGCCTGTGGCAGGTCGATCACAGTTTGAAGCCCGGTGAACCGGGCATGGGGCCCAGTACCAGGTGCGGGGAAGGGGCTAATCCCCAAACCACTCAACTATATACACTAACTATAACAAAGAATGAATAAAACTAACTATATACATGAGAATTAATAAAAGAACTACATGTAGCTAGGATGATGGAGATCAGCTAAGCCGCGCTCCACTGTTCCAACGACGGACACAGGCGGTAAGAAATAACTGAAGGGCCGTTGAGTCGGCAGGGGTATATATCCAGCGCCATAGCGACGCCACTCCAAGGGGTGCCCAACCGATCCACCGAGTGTTGCTAGGGTAAAAATCTTCCGACGAGCGTGCACGCCGCGCATGCATACCTAATTGGAATCGATATGAGCAAGCACTTGAAGAATCTGTATTACTGGTTAAGCAACTGTAAAGTTCTATTAGAAAAGTGGTTATTACACACACACACACACACACACACACACCCACCCACCCCTATACCTATCTAGATAAAAATGATCTCTGTGACGTTATAGTTCTTTAATGAGAACAAGCCAAACTTCTTCAGAGACTACAACCAGCAGCCACCAGCCTGGAATCTGTCTAATCACACTGAACTTTCTCTTCTGTTACTTTTATAACTGTAGGTACCTATCCATTAAAGCATCATTGGGGAACTGGGACATCAATCCCTCTTTTTCAATCAACTAATTATGAGGCTGAAGATCTGGAATATCTTCTTTCTCAAGGGCTTTTAAAGAGCATGTTGAACTTCCATATACCAAGTTTGGAATGATTTCACCTCATAATTTCTTATCTTTTTCATTTTCGGTTACTTGTCTAAGTAAACGGCAAAGACCTGTGTTATACTTTTACTTGCATTCTTGGTAGAATCTTCAGCTACCTGGAATAATATTCTGCAGTTTTTTTTTCAGATGAATGATCAATATTAAGTAGGAAAAAAGTTTTCCTTGTAGGGATGGTTGTAGCTATCATAAGATCATTTATCATGTTAACTAATCATTTGCACTAGTGTCAATGTTGATTCTTTTATTTATTTACCTCCTTTTATTTCTTCACTTGCAGCTTATAATAGTGAACTTGTGAGCATATCAGTCTAGCATAGTATTAACCAGGGCAAAGTGCTTCAGTAATTGATTTTAAAAGTTAGTTCCATGCTCCACTGAAGATGTTAGTATAAAAGAAGGCTGCAATGGTCTTATTAAGTTCAAGTCTTTACCTTTCAGTTGTTATGGCATAATTACCAATTGATCTATGACATTTTCTGGACATGAAATGAACAGATTGCTTCTGAATGAACAAGACATTAAAGAGCTGCTGGGAGATGTGACATGTGAGCTTTAAGTATCACTGTAGTTCCACTTTGAAGATTACACTTTTCCACTGAACACACACGAGTTCCATTCAGTGGCACATTTGATCGTAAACAATCTGAAGAGAACAATTTTCTGCGCTTCTTGAGAAGAACAAATTTGATATCTAATCTGATTAATATTTATATTATGGTAGTGCCTAAAGCCCAAAATGAGAAATGGAGTGTCATTATCCTGGGTGCTGTGCAAACACAAATACAAAGACAGATCCTGCCCTGGAAAGTTTACAATCTAAAGGACACAGACAATTGAGAGGTTAGGGATAAGTAAACCATATATAAGCAAATGAGCATGATGATTAATTACATAGTCTTGTTAGTTACCTCTAAAATCTTAAAAGTTTACATTTTACTTTAGAAGGTTTCTGTTTTCAGTACTTCAGTCTATTTAATTGCTTCTTTTCTATTACTACCCTTCAACGTATTAAGATAGATAACAGATATATAACTTTGGTAATCACTGAACAATAATTACATGTTTTTTCCATGTAGGATATAGAACAGCCTTTCTATAATTAGTACTCTTGATGAATAACAATTTTGTAATTTTACAAACTCCACTACTAAGCCCTGGAAACATCCAGTGCTCAAGCACTATGTTTTACTAGATTACAATTTCAGAAAATTATGACAACAAATTCATTGTCCAGATGACCAATCTTAAATTACAGACATACTGGCAGTTACTACCTGAAGCATAGCCTGGACCACGTCTGCTGTGCCCTCTGTTTCTGTAGGGCCGACTACCTCGCCCAAGTCCTGGACCATCATCAGTCATATATCCTTTTTCTTTGTCAGTACGATTTGGTGGTGGTCTAGAAGTAGCTCCAATCTGTCGGAGCTGTTCATCAATTTGCAATCTTTCCAAACGTAGTTGGTCTACCTCCTATATAAAATGAACAATTTGTCAGATATAACTGCTATTCAATTACTACCCAAGTGTGGAAATGTATTAGAAATGTTTTCTAATTTTTGAAAGTGAACCACAGAGCAACATGCCATGAAAGAGGTGTGTGTTTTTTGTTTATAAACTCACTCCTGAGAAACAGAGATCAGTAACCTTCAAGTCAACGTACTAGAAATATGCTACTGTTGCAAAATTAGTTGTTGCTAGAAAAGTCTGTAAAAGGCTGCTGATTTTTCTTTCTGGCCCTAATTATTTCACATTGAAGTTTAAGAGTCAAACAATCTCTTCAAAGGCGGAGGAAGTGAGGCACGTGCTTCCTCTAGCTCAGTGGTTCTTATTTTTCCTATATCAAGCTCCAGAAATATGGGGAGAGCAAGGTAGTCACAACCAGAAACTCAGAAACCACTTAGACGATTTAAAGATGAGATTATGCATGCTGTTCATCTGCTCCTTGCAAAAGGTCAACAGAGAAAGTGCATTGGGAAAAGTTACCTTGGTCAAGTATCATTATCCCAAGAGTCCAAAAATCAGATAGGATACTTAACTGTTTCCCCAGACTTGTTCCTACCCACTTAAGAATCTTAAGTAAAACTTTACCATCTTTGGAAACATTAATAGTTAAGTCAGATGGCAGCTATGTAAATGTTATGCATTTAAAATTTGCTCCCACACTCTCCTTTTGTGAAGCAACTAGCTGAGAGTTGCAGTCCTGGTGCACATCTCCTCTGGTCATGGCCAGCCTTGAGTGCTCCTTGTGCTCTGCTGTGAAGTCTAGGCTACTGAGTAGGTATGTCGGCAGAAGTATCTCCTCCCTCTAATTCCTTTGGTTCTTAAGAGAGTATGCCTTGTGCTGAGTTATTTCTTTTCATGTTCCACCATTCAAAAGGAAATGGTGAAGAGCACCAAAGTGAACAATTCAGTGATGATTCCTGCACAGGTCAAATCAATTTCATCTTCAACTATTAGCTCAGTTGTTTTATCAAACATTTGATTAATTAGCACAACTTTCAAAAAAAAATTGTAATTTTGTCAAGTTTATGTAGAAGATAGTTTCCCAATCCTCACTAATATAGTCTATTTGTTCCAAATATTTTACCCAGCACTCAGCCTCAGAAAACGAGGACAACTGCCCTCTCCCTGGGTTGGCAGTCTGACATCTTAATAGCATGGTAGGACCTACTGGAGAATACACTCTGCTATATAGATATATACAGATAAAGAATAAACAATTTTTAAATCATCTTTACTAGATTTTTAAATCACCTTTACTAGGAACCCTAAAGGTTCAAGCACTTGGGGGGAAGGATAGCTCAGTGGTTTGAGCATTGGCCTGCTAAACCCAGGGTTGTGAGTTCAATCCTTGAGGGGGCCACTTCGGGATCTGGGGCAAAAATCAGTACTTGGTCCTGCTAGTGAAGGCAGTGGGCTGGACTTGATGACCTTTCAAGGTCCCTTCCAGTTCTAGGAGATTGGTATATCTCCAATTATATAAAATAACCTAAGACTCTTTTTAATTGTTAAATTTCCTTGTCAACTATTACAAAAGTTTTGAAGTAATATAATAATTTTTCTCACCTTTAAATAATTTAGGTGATAATCTAAAAGCACAGTTGCATTAGTGATGCTGTCCTTGGTTCCCACAAATACAAATGGTACCATTCCCTGAAAAGCAATTACATATTTTGTAAATCCTTACAAAGATATTTAGACAGAATATCTATTATTACAGTGATCCTAATATGATTAAATATTAAAGCATGACTACAAAATATATGAAGAACACGCTTCATAATGCGGACACTCAAACTCTAAATTTCATAAACAATTGACCTATCACCTATATTAACAGCAGTAAAAATATAATTACTTACTTGCACCTATAGTAAACCTAACCTTACAATATTCCACTCATCCAAGAATAGTAATTTTATCTTGGAAGGGAAAAGTAAATTCATCTCTCATTTTGTCCATTAACAGTCAAGTCATCACAATAAAGGTGGGCAAGTAGCTGGATAAGTAAATTCTAGACTAAGTTACATTTAGGGAGTGTGCATCAAAGCCACATTTTGGATCATACTTTCTAAGCCATGTTAAAAAAATCAATTAGCAAAACTTTTCAGCCATCTTATCTTCCCGCAAACTCAACGTAAACAATGTTTTTCCATACAGTACCAGCTTCTAGGTGCCAGGTTCTTTTAATCTGCAACCTCAGGAAATAAACCATTTAAGCACTTTAAAACATAAGGCCAATCAATCTATGCATAAAATAGCACTTGTTTCTCCTGGATCCTATAAAATAATTTGTAAAAGGCAAACAAATAAAAAATCTTCATTCAGGTGAAGTTAGGACTGCAGGCACACCACCAGTGGTCTGAATGTTCATTACTTTTCAAAAAACACAAATAGTTTAAACAATCATATGTTAGAAGCTTAGGAAATTCATTTATGAAACTGAACACAATAATTCCACCATTTGAAAACACTGACATTTACGGGCAAGTTAAAAACTTAATTCTGTAGTTATAACAACATAAGCCTCCCATCGTCCCTTCTGTTTCTTCTATAACAATTTTGCATCATCTATTATTTTTGTAACAAGGATTGTTCTTCAAGATGATTGTCCCTACGGGTACTCCTCTTTAGGTGTCTTGATGCCCTGTGCTTGTAATCGGATATTTGTGTTAACAGTACCCGGCTGGGCTGTGCACACACAGTAGCAGTCTCGTGCCACACCGAGTGGTTACATAAGTGCGCAACCAACCATCCCCATTCCTTCTCTAGCTCAGAGAATCGGCCTGAAACTCCAAAGTAAAGGGGAGGTGGGAGGGTAGCGAACCTTCTCTTTTTCTTTGAGGATTGTTCCTGTGGGTGCTCTACTTTAGGTGACTTGAGTAGTGCCTCTTAGTGGAGAGGAGGGGCTTCGGAGTCTGTCTATTGATGGTGAATAACACTAAGCCCAAAGGGAGCATCTGATGCTGACTGTTGTTCTAAAGCATAGTGTTTAGTGAAAGTATGGACTGATGCCCAAGTAGCTGCTCTGCAAATGGCAGTGATAGGCCACAGATGCTGCCAGCACTCTGGCGGAGTGTGTGCAAACTCCTGGTGGAGGTTGTAGATTCTTGCTTTGGTAGTAAAAATGGATATATCCAGATATTCATTTGGATAGTCTCTGTTTTGAGATGATTTGACGCAACAAGCATTTTTGTTATGGAAACAAATAGTCTAGGCGATTTTCTAAATGTCTTTGTTCTTTCAATGTAGAAAACTAAAGCTCTGAGAACACTCTAAGTTCATACCCACGGTCGCCTGTATTTTTTCCAAAGTCACATATGGACAGGAGGGAGGCCTCCCTCTCATCCACATGTGGCCTCGGAAAAAATACAGGCAAGTAAATGGGTTGATTTAAATGAAAGGGGGAGGCAACCATGGGTATGAACTTAGGATGTGGTTGCAGGATTACTTTATCCTTTAAAGAACGTTGTAAAAGGTACATGTGCCATTAGGGAACCTAATTCTCCCACTCGTCTTGCATACGTGATGGCAATGCAGAAGGCTACCTTCATGGATAAGTTCAACAAGTAACAAGTTGCAACGGGTTAAACCAGTTTTCCCGTGAGTCCGCGCAGAAAAAGGTTGAGGTCCCACATGGGTGGTAAGGTTTCTTAGTGTAGGATAATTTTTTTCAATGTCTTTAAGGAAGCGTTTGTTGGGTGCCCAAATAATGACCCAGTCCACCTTGTTGTGGAAGCAGGTAATAGCAGTCAAGTGTACTATGATGGAGCTTGTGGATATCCCCAATTTTTTAAGTCCTAATAAACAGAGGATCCTCAGTAGGGGGGATGACTGTGTAAGATCTGTTTGTCTTGGCACCAGGTGTAGAATTGTTTCCACTTATGGATATGTCTTTCTTGTGCTTAGTCTGACTGTTCAGTAATATACCTTTTACTTCCTCAGAACAGGCCTCTCGATTAGGAATGTAAATATCGTTTAAAAAGCTGACCGTTTAAACAATTAGAGTTAGAAAGTAATGTGAATAAAAACTTCTCCTCTTGTGTTGTAATGGTACGGGTTCCATGGCACCTAACAGTACAAGGTGGTTTATTTCCTGTTCTCATGAGAGGGGTCCCTGATGAGGGACAGGGAAGGAGAGTGGAAGAGTGGGAGAGAAATAAAGGAATGGAGCAGCCCTTCTGGATAATCTCTAAAACCCATTTGTCTGTTGCGATGGTGACAGACAGTCTCTGAACGGGAGGGACAGTTTCTGGTTCCAGAGTTAGAGTGTGGAAGTCTCGTGCCCTCGACCACACCTTCAAAGTGACTATTTAGATATGGATTTTTGAAACGATGAAGGCTGATCTTGGCTCTGTATATTTGGCCAGCAGGGCAGCACAGTTGGCTATGTAGAACGGAAGTGTAGCTGAGGAATAGGCTTTCTTCCTGAAAAAGTCTAACCTTTTCCAATCTTTATCACATGGGGTCATTTGGGACTGGTGTTTCCCCCTTTGATTGACTGCCTCCAACACTAAGTAGTTTGGTGTGGGATACGTGAATGAAAATTCCTTTTGCTGGCACATAATATTTTTTTTTCAGATCTCATACATGAGGGTCGTGCAGTAGCTGGAGTCTGCCAAAGGATTTTTGCATGCTTCATAACAGCATCATTTATAAGCAAGGCTATCTTTGTTGATGGGTTGGGCTTCTGGTAGCTGTGCCAACAAAAGGTCTAGGGATTCAGCAACCTCTGAAGAGGTCCTAAAAGGATTTGTAATCATCCCCCATAGTAGAGGGTCGTGGTATTATGGTTTTGTCTGGTGACAAAGGTGAGAAGTGAGTAGGAAGTGAAGTGTTAGGTTCAGCTGTGTCCTCAGTGTCTTCCTCTTGTGTTTCCACGGGTGCCGGGACAGTTGGTGAAGGGGACCAGGCTGTTCTGGACCGAGGCAGGCTAGGGGGCCTGTGGTTTGGGGCCCTATACACTGCCCATGGATTCCAGTATGACAAGTTAGGTGGGAATGGTATGGGGGGAGGTGCCCTTGAGTGACCATATCATTCTTGTATATCTGCAGCTGATTGGTGATGAGATGGACATGGCTTTGGCGAGGAGTGTGTATTGCTGCATCATCCTCTTCTTCTGCATCACTGGAGATAGGAGGGGCTGATCTGCAGGGAGTAGTCAGCTGGCTTGGTAACAATCTGGATGGGGTACCCTCGGTGCTGAGTAGATGAGACTCAGGTGTTGAGGTCACCATCAGGTCCACATGCCTCATGAATTGCTGCAGTACAGTAAGGTTCAGTGCCGGAAATGGCATAGTGGACGGCCTAGGAGAATGAGCTGAAGCTACTGGTGCCGAGGATAGGTACAGCATAGGTACAGCGGGTGGCGCCACTGTACTGCTCGGTGCCGAGATTTTCTTTGGCTCCGGGGGTGCCACGTTGGAAGGTTTCACTTCAGTACTTGAACCTCCATTAGGGTCTTTAACTCATTGGGAACTCTTGGTGCTGGAAGTTCCTGGTGCCTCGTGGTCTGACACTCTCGGTGCCATCGGTGCCAGGGCAGATCCTTCAGTAGGAAAGTGCTTTCTTTTGGGTAACTCTCAGTGCGAGGATATCTGCGACCGCTAGGAGTAGGCTCCTTGGCAGTTGTTGGAGCACAGCCTGTCAGAGACGACTGTTGGCCAGGGGTGATCTGGACTCAGGGTCGGAGGCTGGCCTGAGGGATTTCTCCATCATGAGTAGCTTCAGTCAGAGATTCCAGGCTTTTCTTGTCTTGGTTGTCAGCTTTCTGCAATGTGAGCACTTTTGAGCAATGTGTGTCTTGCTGAGGCAGAGCACACTGAGTATGGCCATCAGAGACCAGTATGGAAAGTCTGCAGGTCAAGCAGCGTTTAAAACTAGGTGAGCCTGGCCTGCCTCAGTCAGTCTCTTAGAGGAAAACATGGGGTAAATCCTTTTTGAGGCTAAGGCTGTATGCCTGCTGGAGAGACCGGGGAAACAGAAGGGGAAAATTCCCACCCCCCAAATGAAATTAGAGTAGGACAAGGGGATAGGGAAGCTAACTACAACTAAATTAACATTACCACTATGAATTATCTATTATATATTTTTTCTGAAGTAGGAGAGGGTGCTGCTGATCGCTGCAACTCAAGCCAAAGGCGGTAGAGAAGGAACCGGGGGGGGGGGGGGTCGGGGGGTTGGCTGCGCAAAGCTATGTAATCGCTTGGCACGTGTGAGACGGCTATGGCATGTGTGCAGCCCAACCGGGCACTGCTACCACAAATGTCCGATTATGAGCGCAGCGAGTCAAGACACCTAAATGGAGCACCCACACGGAAACTCCTCAAAGAACAAGAGATATTCATGGGGAGGTAGTATGCTATTTATCTAAACAAAAGTATTCTTTTTCATGTGGAATGTGTGTAACAAAGAAGTATGAAGCTGGCACAGCAAGTCTGATTAAAATAAAATGATTCTAATTTTGGTGGTCACTGTTAAATTGAAGTTATGATTAGATAAAGTAACTGGAGACTATGATTTTCTCATCACATCACCGGGGCAGAGTCAAGACTAAGTACATTATCTGTGAATTCTCTTTTCATATGTTTAGGTTTCTTGTAAATTTCGTTTTAGCTACGGATGCATGAGTGTACACATTTTATGCAGGAGATAGACAGCAGACATGAGAATCCCTCTTCTCACTCCCAGGCTCTCTGCAAAATGCAGGAAGGGAAACATTCTGGCTTCTTCTGCTTTCCAACCTTGTATTTGGAGGCACTGAAGAAATAATTCATAGGCTTCTGATAAACCATAGCAAGGCTAATAAAAATGTTAACTTACATAAAATATAGTGACAAGTAATCTTTGGTGCTGTGTGCTAGAACTTAGCTGAGATATTTTCTTCTATGGGCCATGGACCCTCAGCTATAAAAAAAAAATCTTTTCTTTGGAACAGAATTAATAATCTGATTCTGTCCTTAGTAATACACAGATGAGGGATTGCCAGTCTGGAGCACATAACCCAGTAAGTACTCCCAGTTTGTGCCAGCACCAGTGGGCCTATTGTGAAAAAACTGCAGAATTAAGTTCAATATCTTACACATATTTAAAGGACAGACAACCCACACAGAGGTTGCTACTGTAACTGAGTCATTCTCTTCTACGGCAGACAAGAAAGGTCTCTAGTTGTATTGTTGCAGTTGTTAGACACATACCGCTATAATAAAGGGTTACCTTTTTGCAGGAGTGTCATCTCTCCCAGAAATCCAAATAAAAACTTGGAGACTCCATCACAAAAACTTTAGCTGATTGAAGTTATGAAGACAGGCCTCAAGACCAATGGCTTGTAATGTAAATTCTAGCATGGGTATAATCAGTGCAGAATCCCAGAGCATTCACAAGGAATTTAAACAGTGGCAACTACTCACTTGTGAAGGAGAACCCTAAAAGATTACTCAGGACATAAAAGCAAGCTATGAAGCTTGTTTAATATCCCTCATAGTACTGAAAATGAGTAATTTCCAAAGAATTTAAGGGTGGTTTGAGTTCAAATACTTCTGATTTAGGGAGATGGGTTTCCAGGGGAGTCACCTGGATAGGTAGATAGATAATAGGTGAAACAAAGCTTAGCAATTAGAAAGCCTTAAAAACCAAAGCTAATGCCTGCATGCTGTGTGTGTGTTATCACTGACAGGTTGGAAGGAGAGGCAAATTCATACATACTCTGTCATTGGTTTTATCAGTTTGGTAATTACTTTTAACTTACATGCCCATCACATCAGATGGGTAAATTTATTTAAATCCAAATAATTAAGAACAAAATTAAGAAGTTTAATTTGTTATCCTATCACTCCTATGCTCTGATCTAATACCATCCTCAGAAATCCTCAAACCACAAAAATGGATGATTCAACTTGACTTTCAGTTTCTAGAATATTTCAAGTCTGATTATATTTAACTCAAATTGAGAAAGGGTAATTAATTTATACTGCACTGCCATTCTGGTTGCCCAGTAGTTGATACTACATAGTAAAATATAATAATTGACTTAAAATTGCATTAAAGATAATAAAAACTGCCAGCTGTGGGTTTCAGCAGTGCATCTCTCCACCTATACTGGCCTGTAACTTTTATTAAGTAGAAGAACTGGAATCCTTTAAAACTTCTGTTTCAACTGTGACATATGAAACTGTCACAACAGGAAGATAACTATTTACTCACACAGGGTACCAGATCAATTGTAGTCTCTTAAATTGACTTCGGTTAATTAAAAAAAAATTCGAACCTTGCTTCTGCATTCTAGGAAGAAACTCCAAACCCTATCTTAGACATCACTGAAGGATTCTGCAGCGGGCAGACAAACTTACATTATTTTGTCCCGGTATTTTAGGGAAGACTACAAACTGCATGTAATCATATACCATGTATGTACTACTATAAGACACCTACAACATCACTACTTCAAAACAAGACCTGTGGCTCTTGTTTATATAATCATAGGAGTTATGAAATGTCATGTAATTTGTGAACATCATTTTGGAATCACTGTAAGAATGGGAACCCAAAATTGCTTTTAAAAAGTTTTAAATATGAACGGAAATGCTACCTTACAAAATATAAATAAAAGCTATGGTATCCAAAATCTAATCAAGTATGCATTAGGCTACATTACAAACACAGTTTAAAAACGAGAGCATAGAAGATTAAATGATTCTTACCTGCCAAGATTTGATCTCAGGTTTCTGTGTTTCCCCTGTTACAGTTGATGACACAACTAACACCTAAAGCAGTGCAAGGAATGCAAGTGTTAGTGATGTCATTATCTATAAACAGGAGATAAACAGAACTCTGAACTCAGGACTTGGCAGGTAAAAGCTTTTCAATTCACCTTTAACAGCTGTACTTTGGATTTTAAAATCATATGCAAATAAGCTTTTACAAGCTAAAAATGTATTAAATGTACTAAATGTGGTCATAGCTACTCTTTTGCTTGAATTTTGCAGCTCCAATGGGACTTTATTTTTATATTGTATGCACCACCCACCCAGTAATGCCATTAAAGTCAAGGATGGAATTTTAGCTTGGAATAAAATATTGACCATTTTTACTCATCCGAACAGTCCAAAACTTCACACTGTAAGAAGATTTTGTTACCAGAAGTAAAATGTGAAATATATAAAATTTAAAATTACAAGTGGATCTTTTAATTCTAAATGCTGGAGGAGACTATCTTGGGTTGCAGTCAGATGAAAAACTGATATTGCATTTAAATATTTTCATTCCATTAAATAATTGTTCAAACACTATTAAAAGTAGGTTACAAATGGGGCCACTGCTTCTTCCGTAACAATTTTACTGTGCTAGTGTCAGAACTGGCTCAACTTTTCAGCAAGAACGTTCAAATTAAAAAAAAAAAAAAAAAAAAAAAAAAAAAGATACATTTCACATCTTATTCTTAGTAGTAAAGGTTCCTTACTCAGTAAATTTTTAGATGTTAGGTAAATAAATGCATAGTTAATTTAAAAAAAAAACTTCTTCTACTTTTGAAATTTGGGATGAAATCTTCGTATTTTTTAAATACGGGTATTTTCGTGGTATGAATTTCCTTTGCTTGCCACCCCCCCTCTTCCCCAAAAGTCCAATTTGCAAGTTATGCTGTTCAAGGCTTCATTGAGACCCTGTATCAGGTCAAAAGTATGTTTTAAATGTAAACAGAGTTTTATGCATTCTTCTTATAGCAGATCTGGCATACACCACTATACCAACGGTCCAAACATTTTTTAAAAATACAGATTAATACATACCCTAGCTATTGTGAGCTCATAATCTAATACCTGCAGCAAGGGATTTATAATGAAAGTGAAACCAGACTTAATTAATGCATCAAAAATATTAATATAAAAATGAGAATTGTGAAGAAGTTCAAGACAACAAATTTAAAGCAAATTACTGAGTGTGAAAATAAGTTTTTATGTATATTTCTGGGATATTGTTACACTGTGAAACCAGTATTAAATGCTTCTAGCAGAAATAAAAAATGGTTTTAAAAAGGTGAATTTATACATCACCAACTTAAAAGACGTGGACAAAGGGCTACCAATAGTGATACATCATAAAAACTTGTGCCAATATGTGAAAGTTTCCCTTTCAACTCCAGTGAGGAAAAATAAGCCCCATCAGAAGAAGGAAAAAAACACATTAATTGTACTCTCTTACCATCAAGAACTTGTTTTACTGCTGGATATAGTCACATAATCACCAATTAACACAGACAGAACACATTTACTATTAACATACCTCTTCTTGTGGAATATTTTTATCATTTTCAGCTTCAATTCTCACTCTCACAACACCTGATTTGTCCACTATCTCCTGAATCAGTTTTCCATTTTTTCCTATTACTTTTCCTACAGAAAGAATAAACAGAACATTCTACCCTTAGGCTTCTTCCCCAAAATCTGAAATTACTATTATACGGTAGTTTAGTAGTAGAATTCAATAACAGTACAAAGGATTTGACAACACTGACCTAACAGTTTATAACCAAGATTTAGTCAATGAGTCATGAACTAAAATGTCTATGTAACCTAAGAAGGTATACATTTTGGTAACCACTCAAAAGCAGCCATATCATCCTACAGGTAATAGTATTTAATTAAGCAAGTTTAAAATATTTAGATAGGAGTCTCTGACAAACAGAAAAACTAAGAGAACAAAGGAAATTCAATCACAAAAAAAACAATCTGTAATATGAATATTTAGTCTTAATGCTACATATATCTTAGTCAAAGTGAAAGTTCACGCTGCTTTACATTCTCATTCTTCTTGCTTCTGTAGACAATTTAAAATTGCATACAAATATATTCTGAGGCTGAATACAAATTTTCTCCTTTTACAGTACTACGAGTTTACCAATGACAAAAGTGGTTAAACAAGCAAAGAGCAAAGCAAATGTGATTTGCTAGGTCTTCAAAATTTCGGTCCGTATTACATTATATTTTTTGATATCAGAGAGTAAGTTCAGAGGCAAGACTGATGAAATCCTCAGAAGCAAGTTTTGTTTTGATATATATGTTTGGCAAGATATTTCTGTTATCAGAAAGTATTTTTTTTTAAAGACAGTTGGAAAGAATTATTCAGAATTAATCTTACACAAAAGCTTTATAACCAAAAATGTGTATCTCAAATATATTGGAGGAACAGAAATTTATCCAAGGAAATACAAGTTTTAATTGGAGAATACTTAAAGCTAATTAAAAAACAAACAATGGAAAAAAATCACTTAATGCTGCTCTTATAACTAAAAGAAGAAACTAGCTATCCAAAGGCAGGCTAGTGATGCGGTTTTATAAAAGTAATTAACAAGTTATCTACTGTTAGCCAGAATATTTAAAAAATTAATTAAAAAAAGATTAATGCAAATGAGATAGCGTGTGTAACAAACAAAGAAGATGAGCACCTTTATCATAAAACAGCTGAAGAATTTAAATCTGTTTGTTAAGCACATTCAATACATGAGTTTTAAAAATAAGGGAAAAAAATATTCAATCCAAGACAACTATTTATTTGTACTGCTGGTCTGATTTTATCCAGCAAGAACAAATTGATTAAAACCCACTTTTAATCACACAGGACATGGTTCATACCTGACAACATAATGGAAGTTTTGCTAATATTTTCTTAAATTCCTAGATATTAACAAGGGCCAGGTATTTACATTACATTCAAGTTATACATAAGTTTTTATTTTAATTTGGCCCAAGTATTACTTATAAGTAATGATAATTTTAGGCCAATTTTCATATTTTCCATTTTAATTTGAAAATATTCAGAGAAAGCTTGACACAAGTATAGCCAATTTGTTCTTCTTGACCTCGATGATTGCTCTAGGCCCATTACCCGCAAGATTGAATCAAAAGTTTCTTTTGAATATTTTAATAATTTATTTCATCTCTTGTAAATGTTAGCAGGTTACCACTAAACACAATAGATGCATATGAAGAGAGTTACAAAAAAAATCTTATTGGACATTTACAAATTTCCAAACACTATAAGAAACTAAGTAATTCAAAATGCAACTGCTTATTTCAACAATAAAATGCTAATCTTCCCCCCTTCTCTAAAAATTCAACGATGTATATTATTAATCGGTATGAAATATAGAATCGCACACTCAGATGGAATCTATGCTTCAGTCTTTGGAACTCACATAGTCCTTAAGCAGGTAGTGTATTTTCATGTGGACTTAAACTTTTAAGAAATAACAGTTACTATAAAAACTCAAGTATCATAGGGGTAGCCATGTTAGTCTGGATCTATAAAAGCAGCAAAAAGTCCTGTGTCACCTTATAGACTAACAGATGTATTGGAGCATGAGTTTCCGTGGGTGAATACCCACTTCATCGAATGCATGCCAACTCAGTTTAAAATTGAATTTATAGTCTAAAAAAAAGTTACAAAAATATTACTACATATAATTATATTTTACAAATAATTTGAGTGCTGACAGTAGTTTTTAACCTAGACAGAAAATTTAGTTTTCTGTCAAGCTATGGGTAAACTAAGTGTGTACTTTGAAAGAGAGAGAAAAAAAAAGGAGTGCTAGTGTTCCTTCAAACATCACTTATTTTGGATATATATTAATAAGTACATTAACATGATGAATATTCTCTCTGTGGGATCTAGGTCAAGAAACAAGACTAAGTAAAAAAAGATTACTCAGATATAAAATGTAGTTTATTTTTTAAATATTTTTATTTTTAAAGTCCTGAACACATGGAGCAGGAATCAATTAAAAATCCAAATTAAATTTAAGTCAGTCTACCCCTTCTGCTTATCATCAGTGAGAACTACAGTTGCGAGAAATTCACAGTAATATTTATTACATCAATTAAACAGATGAGTAACATCCTGGTACTTGTCTAAAAGCTCACAAAATTCAGACCATGCCACTTGCATGTTGAGCAGATTTTGGAAGCAATACAGAAGATATCTGCCTTTACAAAGATTGGTGCACATATGTATCTCCAAAAACATATACACTTGTTATTCGCTATTTAAACTCATTCCAGCTAGCAAGCAAATCTAGATATTGTTCTGTTGGTTTACAGCCATGGATATTGCTATTTCTTAACTGGGGATTGATACATGTTTTAGAGTCTTGATACTTTTTATTGGAAAACTGCTATTAGATGGTACCTGGATATTTTCCTAGTCCCACTGTTGCCCCTATACAAAAGCTTCACAGGTAAAGGGCAATAGAAAAGATAGGTATAGCAGGAAATTTTGTGAAAAAGCCAATTAGCTTGTTGTATAGCAGAAACCACATTTCTCAGCACAGTTCAGGAAATTCATGTATATCCTTGACAATATTGAAACCAGCCTACTTTTTTCACCTGTTTTCTGGTTGGCAAGTTCCTTTTTTGTTCAGAATACCAAAACAAGTGACAAGGAATATTAAAGTAACTGAATGAGTAATTGAAAACGAAGACTGTCTGCTAAACATAAATCTACAAAAAGGTCTGTTTTCGCTATACAATGGATTTTCACAATTGCAATCAAAAAGTGACTGTGGGAGAGTCATATTCCCTTGTGACCCATTTGATTGTTTTAGCCAGGGTCTCTTAACTTAATTTCTAGTAAATTTATGTACACTGAGGGCAAGTGAATCAGGATTCAGTTTCTCAGCAAAGCCAATACATTTTAATAAAACTTTCCACAAGATTCTGTAGGGAGCTGAAAACTTCTCTGCAATAAGAGTAACCAAAACCCAATCACAAAACAAAAGAGTAAGCATCTCCAAAATGTTAGACTGCCCTCTTTGTATTGTTTCTAAAAGTTAAAACAAGTCTCAACTAATGTTTTTCTACCATTACAGAGCTAAACTCCAAAACTGACATACCTACTAAGTTTCTTGGGACTTGGATGACATCTTCAGCAAATTCAAGGTAGCTTCTTGCCTTTTTCACTGCATCTTGATCCTAAGAAATAGAAAAAAAAAACATAAAAGGGGTTCAGTGTTTTCCAAGAGCATGTTAGTTTTATTAAATTTTATTATTTGTCTGGAAGTTTACCTCTCCATAAATATGGAATGTGCAGGTGTCTTCATCAAGATCAATAGCAGTCACGCCAGGTACTTTTCTGGCTTGTTGAATATTAGCACCATGAGTACCAATGGCCAGACCCATTAGGTCTTCACGTACCACAAACTGTTCATGAAATCGTGATGCAAGCTGCCTTGAGCTCTAAAGAAAGAATGCATTCCTAGTTAACTTTGATTTTCTAAAAACTATAGCAATTTACACTGATTTAATTAACTAGATACATATATAGGCTACCTCCCTATTTTCCACATCAGTTAATTTCTAAAGTTCATGGAGAAACTGTCAAACATGTACAATTAAAAAAAACAGAAACTGACCGAAGCCTTCACCAAATTTTGAGCTAAGAAGAGTAGGCACAGTAATCCCAAAGGTAAGGAGGAGAAGAAAAATTACAGTTAAGTCTTCTTTTCTCCAAAAATACACATCTCTGCATGTATAATAATCCTAAAATAAATCTAGATACTAGTATTATTAGAAATATATATATATATTTGAAGTTGCCTCAGAAATGGTTTGCATCTATCAAATGTGTCACTCAGTGGTAGAAAGTGGAATCTTTTTGCTTAATGTGACATTTTTAAGTTGCACTTTCAGGACAAAGATTGCAGTACAGTACTTGTATGAGGTGAATTGAAAAATACTATTTCTTCTGTTTATCATTTTTACAGTGCAAATATTTGTAATCATTCAATTACAACACAGAATACAACATAAATATGAAAGTGTATAAAATCATCCAAAATATGTAATCAATTTCAATTGGTAGTCTCTTGTTTAACAGTACAAAATCGCAATTAATTATTTTTAGTTAATCGCATGAGTTAACTGCGATTAAATCGACAGCCCTAGTAATCACCCATAGCACTTCCACAGATAAAGGAAGCCCAAACTTAGAGTAAAGAGCTGAGTGGTGCAATAGAGAATGTGAATAGCTTTATTCTGACAATCATGTACCATTAACAAGATAAAATGTGCACCCTGTCTCAGCAGGGCAGTAATAATGATTCTGTAGGCCAAATTGGGCCTTCAATTACACCTGTGCAGCGCAAGTGTCTTCAGATTAACTACTGTTACATCTCTGCATGTCCCATTAGTTTTAAATGCAGCTAGACAGGCGTAACTATTGGCATAAAACGGTCTGCAGAAGCATTTTTTTTTTTTATTTTTTACTGGAGATTTTGCACAAAGTAAAAAACAGCTTTCAGATGTGAAGGCAAGTTTGCAGGACTGGGACTCAGGAAAACACAATTCCTACTGATAGTAAATTGACTTTTTAATCTCTTGTGGTTCACTGAATTACGAAACAAATGAAACAATTATTATTCTTTATACATCACAGTTTGTGATTTACTCCCATGTTAATGGAAGTGTACATGATAAGTAGCAATCCACAATACAAAACAAAAATAAATTTCCATGATAAAACTGTTTTAAGAGATAGGATATTTATACTGACAAAAAAAATGCATGGAAGAAGGTACACATTCTGGCCACTTTAAATCATTTAAGCCATTTAAAAAAATAAACTATTGATAGGTATCACAGCCAAGTTTCATCCCACTATACTACAACTATAGATTTATCCCACTATTATAGTGGATACTCAACTGTTTTCCACCCAGGACCCCAAATCCATTCATAGTTTCTTGTCAGACTTCACTGAAATTCCCGTCCTTTGAGGTTGCAAAGAGCTTCAGAACTGAAGTAACAGCATGAGCCAATGGCTGGTTTTGAGTGGAAGCTGAAGGATGACAGTGATAGCTGGTGTGTGTAAGGAGGAGGGAGAATTAAGTTTAGGAATGAAGTGTTTCTGCTTACTACCCCATACAGTTATCAGCTCTGGGGAAGTAACACTTCAAGAGGCTGTGTTCTGAACCACCACTTCCCCAGGACCTCACATTGCATGGGCATGGGACAGAGAAAAAGAATGGAGCAGTGGGGCTGTAGCTGGCATCAGGAAAGGTCATCAGGACAGTGCAAGTTGAGTTGCTCTTTTCCTAACTCATGGCTTGGTACTAGTGCCTTCAAAATTGTACTGCTCTTAGGCCACGTCCAGACTACCCGCCGTATCGGCGGGTTAAAATCGATTGCTCGGGGATCGATATATCGCGTCTAATCTAGACGCGATATATCGATCCCCGAGCACGCTTATATCGATTCCGGAACTCCATCAACCCCAACGGAGTTCCGGAATCAACAGGGAGAGCCGCGAACATCGATCCCGCACGGTGTGGATGGGTGAGTAATCCAATCTTAGATATTCGACTTCAGCTACGTTATTCACGTAGCTGAAGTTGCGTATCTAAGATCGATTTCCCCCCCCCAGTGTGGACCAGCCCTTAGTTTATCAACCTGTGGGATGTAATCCAACAGGAACATTCGTGTAATTCACATGCCAGTTGAATCTCGTGAGTTGTGAAGTCCTGCACTATAATATGTTTCATGAGTTTCTTCCCACTTTAAGCTAAAATGAGAAATTAAAACCTCTGAAAATATAGGCTCCAATATAATAGAACAGAGATGCCATTTGCCAATATGGAATTTTACATAGTAATAACGATACTTGACACACAGTTCTTGTCAGTTCTCGAAATTCTTTACAAATATGGGTATTATCTTTGATTTACACACTTAGAAAAGTAAGAAAAGTTCATTTACTTTACAGCAAAATAAGTATTTGCTTGCTCACTCTTTTCCCATGTACAAACACAAGTGAGCTTCCAGACACTCAACACATTCTTGAATCCTCAGACAGTATGTCATATATTTGTAGTATGTTGATTTGTGAATGGTGTATCTACTGACTATAAATACTATACCATTTGCTCTGCCAACATCATCCGTCTCACCATTTTCTTCATTTTCTCCTCCAGTTCATTGTTGTGCTCTTTTTTATGCCACACTCTAAAGCCCTTCATATTCCAGAGTTCCAGGCTCCCATACTCAACATTTTAAAACCCCATGTGGAAACCTGTTTTTTCTGAGGACTACAAACACTAACCCACATCAATGCCATGCTATACCCACTCCCATCTATATTTAAAAACAAACGTTCTAAATTATCTCAAAATCTCTGGATTCCCCAGCATATTGTTATCAAATCTTGGCATTTTAGGGTCTAATGCTATGAAGCAATTATTCACTCCTACACATACGCCTGCTGACTCCAGTGGGACTGGATGTTAGATTAGACCCTTAAATTGTAATCTCCTCTGTCAGGGACTACATCTCTATCTGCACCTGGTACAACACTGAGAATACTGGTAGTACACCTCTACCCCAATAAAAAGTGACTCGAAATAACACGAATTCTGATATAACGCAGTAAAGCAGTGCTCGGGGGAGGGGGGGTGCACTATAGCAGATCAAAGCAAGTTTGATATAACGCGATAAGATTTTTCAGGTCCCGAGGACAGCATTATATCAAGATAGAGGTGTACTTAATTATAATGCCACCCAGGTAAAAAACTCCTGCCAGTTATGCACAAGTGTTTTCAGTACAGTATTCAGGTTATCTGACGGAGAAACAGATAACATACCTCTAGCTGTTTACTAGCTTCTTCATTCCTCAATATCAGAGATAACTTGGTGCGAAGACTTCGAAAGTGCATATCAATCAGCATATTTGCTCGCTTTGTTGTTACTTCATTGATGGACTACATTATTGACAAAAAAACAAAATAGTTGACAAATCCATTGTTCAAATAAACCCTTACAATAGGTAGTTAGGGAAACAGTACTTACCAAAATGATAAGCTGATAGTTTTCAGAATCATATATTACAGAAAATGCTCCAACTGCTTTTTTGAAGTCTTTATGTGCAGACTCTTTGGCACACCTAAGAATAAAAATGTTACATATTTACGGAATGTTTATTTGATGCATTTGTGGCTAAAGCATAAATTTTATCATCTTTGAAACTATTAATGGTAAAATAATTTCTTTGTAGAACACAAGGGTAGTTCTGTAGGTATGCTAAATATCTGAAAACTATAATTCTGCTGGCAGGAGTAGATATGGCAATCAGTTAGCATCCTTATAGGAAAGATGTAAATAAAAAGCTAGTTTAAATCTGCTGTGTGAAGAATCTAAACTTAAAAATACTCCTTCCTTCTGTAAAGGATATGGACAATCTTTGGGGGAGGGGAGGTCGGAAACAAGGGGGAAGGCAAAACTTCCTTCCTAATTCAATAATAGAAAATAGTAAAAGGAGCTATTCCAGTTGTCTTTCAGATGTGCATGCATGTGTAATTTATGAAGATGCTAAGCAAGATTAAAAGATTAGTATTCCAAGTATTTTTTGGTCTTCACAAGTGAGGGTATGTGTTTAAAGGATAATATATTTCTATTAAATGAACATTACTGATAGTTGATGGTAGAAATATATGTATTATTTAAAGAAAAAATTAAGGAACTATTATTAATTCTACCAGTTATAGTAGATTTAAGACTACACACTTTGGATCCAATTCAGTCACATATCAATAAAGGCTTCCTACAGAATGACTCATGACAACCATCAGAAAGTGTCATTAGAACCTTGAAATGTACATCATTTCTTTGGTCTTATGTAAAATATATTTTTCTTCTGCATTTCTGAATGTTAAGTTTTCTCATTTACATTTTAATTACATCTGGCTACATGGCCATATTTCTGTGATAAACACCACATTTAATTTTGAACAATTTATCACTTGGGAAGAGGAGGATAGTTTTCACTAGATTCCTCTTGCTATCTACTGTATTGATATAAGCAAACCATGAATTCTTCATCAAGTAATTCAGGAGGGTTCTCTTTACATTATATAAATAATGGTTGAATAGTAAGATTTTTTTTTCCACCCATTTTTCCCATAACCAAGCTTTACAGTCTTAGCTTTGTACTTCAGAAAAATATTTACTAAACTTTATCTAAGCTATATTAAGTACAGTTATTCTGTATTTGATTGATCAGTTGAATTTTCAATTAAATTTAATAAAACAGAGCTTCAGTAAGGAACTATTTCAATAGAAGCGCTCAAGTTTAAATGTCAAATGTTTATCATTCACCCGAAATCTGACATGAAATTATTTCTGTTATTCCTGCACATGATAGATTCACTGCTTTCAAAAAGTGAAATGACGAGCTTTTAAGAAGAAAAAATGTTAAGGGCTTCTCTCTTTAAAAGACTTGTTTAATCTTAAATACTTAAAAAAACCCAAAAATCCCTGAGCTTTCTTTTTTTTAAAATGTATCTGTTAGGACCGAGGATTTCAGATTCTATATTCTGCCTGACAGAATTGATGATACAACAAATGAAAGCACTGTAAATGCATCCAGTTCTCTACTCAGTAAAATGGGTGGCAGTAAGGTTATAGGAGTGCAGTAAGTGGACTACAGAATATTCCACTAATCTTATAATTTTGAAGTTTGGGGAGTCTTATGCAATAGAATAGCTTCTTTCTATAAGACTCCTTCTCCAGTTCTGACTTGGGTTATCTTTTAAAGCTATACAGGGAAGTCAGAGTTTCAACCAAGGTTTCTGAACTACATTCTCTGGAATTTTCAGGCAATTTCATGTCAGTATTCCAGAAGTCTCACAACTAATTGTTCTTATTTCAAACCAGTAGACAGTTTCTGCCATTACTGATTACTTTCCAATTATTTCATCCATATATTCACAATTAAAATAACCTACACTTAATAAGCAGCATGGTATTTTCCTCAGCCATTAAACATGTATTTATATAGACACTTGTCATATACAGTCTGCTTATCAAGTTTAAAAAATGTAAGCATTTTCATGTAGTTTTCAAATAACTTGATAAGGTGCATTCAATTCTTACCAAATTCATTTTTTTCCTATTTATATCAGAAAACAGTAGAACAATGAAACAAAAATCAACACAAAATCTGTCTGGTTCTATACTGTTCAAGACAATGAAAACTCAAAAGGAAAAAAAATTCCTTATTTCTGCAGGCTTGCAGTACCACTTCAGACATTAATTCCTGAAATGGGTACAAACTGTTACATTGTTAATAATGTCTACATTTTCTGCACTTTCATCTGATAATGTAGAAAAATACAATTTAAACTATTAATGACAATTTTCAATTCCCTCTTTTCTGAGTTCTCATATTCACGCAAAATTTCAAAATAAATTATGTATACAAACAGATTTGTACTTACATTTGCCTTAAATCTTCTGGCACTTCCAGTTTGATCTTGTGAAAAGTATCTTTTGTTGCAGGTTTGTTGGGATTCACAGATCTTAAACGCTCAATTGTGACAATTTCATTGTATGTAGCATCACAGGCTGCATATTCTATTACATAAAACTGATATAAAAATAATAAAATCATCCAAGCTACATGTTTAATGACAAGAACAAGAATTATGCTATGACTGAATTGAGTGTGAAGCATTCATTAATTGCGCAGATAAACTCTGCACTTTTTTAGTTTTAGGTAAAAAGACATCCCTAATCAAACTTCCTATTAATGGGACAGCCTACATAGTTACTTAAGAATAAATTTAAAAGAGGAACAACTTCAAATCCGATGTCCAGACAGTTGCAAAAGAAAAGAGAAACACAAGAAAATTGAAGTGTGTATGTATATATATTCCTACCTCACCCTTTATCATTCTCACTTTAGCCAGCCACCAGCAACATGGTTCTTTTTCATTTGCTCTGGAATAAACCTAAATAAAAAATTATAATGTACAAAACTGAAGAATGAGAACTGCCTTATATTAATACAGAAACTTGTGATGTGCTTTATGCAAATTCTGCACAAGTCATGACTGATATTACCACTAAATCTGTCCCTGCTATGCAAGAACTTTTCAAACCAGTAAATTATATAGGATTTATAAAATGTAAACTAAGAGCCAAGTTTAAACACCACAGCAAATATAAAATTATAGCCTATATGAATCTGCAAAAGTCAGGACAATCCTGAATTACTCGAAAAAGCAAAGGAATTCAGACTTATAGGCCAGCTAATATTTCATTTTCATCTCTCTTTTAATTACGTGTAGGTACTTAGAGGTCATGCCAGTGCACAATATTATAGTCAGCATGGACATACACATATAACATCAATAAAGCCAGGTTTATACTAAAAAGTTCTGCCAGCATAGCAACATCAAATAGGGATGTGATGATTTTATGTTATCGGTTTTTATACATCATATATATGCGGCAAAAGCCCTAGTTCAGACATAGTTTTATCAGCAAAGTGGTTTTGCTGGAATAGTTTATTTTGCTCTCTGAACCAGAATAAACTATACTGCCATATCAGCAAAACTTTTAAATTTAGACAATATTTAAGAAAGGAGTAAGAAGTTTAAACCTGTAAAATAAGGAAGTCAGATGGGTAATATTAGAGTGACCTTAATTTTTATATATTATGTTTTCTTAATTGTAATTCTGTAAGATTGAAAGAACAAGAAATAGTATGTTCAACCAACCAATTGATAACTCTGGCTTCAAAACACAAATTGGAATCAGTAAAAGCAGCAAAGAATCCTGTGGCACCTTATAGACTAACTGACGTTTTGGAGCATGAGCTTTCGTGGGTGAATACCCACTTCATCAGATGCATGGAATGAAACTGGAATCAGGTACCCAACTTCTACTAATTGTTGCTCTCTGTGCCTTTGAAAATTCCCCCCACCCTCAATAATACCATGTAATAACCCTACGGTTCTCAAACTGTGGGTTGCGACCCCAAAGTGGGTTGCAATCCCATTTTAATGGGGTCACCAAGGCCAGCATTAGACTTGCAGGGGCCTGGGACTGAAGCCAAAGCCAGAGTTCTCCAGCCTCCCCTTCCTCAACTAGGGGCGGTGGGGCTTGGGCCCCCTCTGCCCTCCCCAACACTCTGGGCAGTAGGGCTCCATGGCTCCAGCCACCCATCCAAGGTCATGTAATAATTTTTGTTGTCAGAAAAAGATGAAATGGAGTTTGAGAACTGCTGCATAATCTATCACATTACTGCCAACATCCTGTACAAAAACCAGTTTTAATTTGCATACAATTACATGAATTTGCACAAAATACTGTCCAATTGTGCAAATGGCTCCAGTTTCCCCATAAACCCTGAAATGAATGGTTCCGTGCCCCTTCAGCAACAGATCTGCCTATCCCCAGCTGTATGTCAATGATGCAATCCAAGAGCTGGCCCTGGGTCAATTAAATGTGAGCTTCCCAGCCCCACGTTAGTTAATTCTCACCTGTCAGTCACAGAATTCTCACCCTCCCCAAAAATCAACTCTGCGTTCCCTGTCAATCAACTGGGGAAGTGAGGAAGACAGCTAAATCACAAGCAGACGGGTTTCTCTCAGAGATCTATAGGAAGGTCTGAAAGCCCATCAAGTTGGCAGGTCTGTTATCAATGGGCACTGGGGTATTTTTTAGTACATATTACCAAGTTGCTTATTTATCTTGAGGTTTTACTTTATATGTATAGGCCCTGTCTATACTACACCTGAAACAGTTCTAGCTAACATGATTCAAACCCAAGCATATACTAACACAGTTTTCTTCATCAATGAAGACATGAGGATCCAATTTACAGCACTGTTTGTAAGCCAACTGCTATCATTACCATGGAGGTCAGGGAAGTAACTGTAGCGGACAAATCCCTCATGTGTCAAGGATGTGGTTTACAACTGTCAAAAGAAGCTCTTAAGTAGACTCAAGATTATCTTCTATAATGTTTGATATCAATGAGATGGCGTAGTGCTGTACTTATTCCCACTTACTTAGCTGATATTCTAAAAAGGTACTGTTTAAAACATAATACATACCTCTACTTCATCACTTTCATTTATATCTTTATTATAGCCTGCAGGTGGTGGAAACCTCACATCATGGAATGGAATTTGTCTCTCTGGCTGCCAGCTGAAAACAAAAATACAGTGATAGACGGGCCCATGTACTTTCACTTTCTTTTTAAAAGGATCACAAGTATTTTCGACCTGTAAAGTTCACATCTTTACTTTTCATACATTTTCACACAAAAACTTCATGAAATTTAAATTAACAAAATCTACTATAAAAATGTTGCAGAAAAAGTTTTTAAAATGTAGTTAAGAATCTTAAAACTAATAGAAGTATTAAAACTGTATCAGGGACCTTCTTGAAGGCTGGAGGCAGCAGAAAAATCTTTGTTTCCTTACCACAAAATAATTCCCCCCAAAAATCAGTATTTTGCTTACAATACTGTCAAACACCTAGAAGTTCTATTTTTATACTAAACAAATTCCAAATTATTTATTAAATTCAAAAATAGAAGAACCCAAACTTTATTGAGCAGAACATATCAGTAACACTGATCATTTAAAGGTGTGCAGTAAAGTATTGAAGATTTCATCAAGGAATATGTGCTGTATGCATGTTAGAACCAGGCTAACATGGATATTCAAGCACAACAGCTTCAAGAAAAAGACAGCTTGGAAATCTAGCTATGTTTTTTTAAAAATAGTTAAGTTTCAGGTTTTATATCTTCTCTGTTAAACTAAAATGAGTTGACATGAGATTCAATCACATTTTCCTGTATCTTTAAATTTTGTGTTTTTCATTTCCCTGTTGCCATTTGAAAGAACCAAACAAAATTAATAGGGGAAGTTCAGTGACTTTATAGTCAATTTTACTGTTTCTCTTATACACAGAGTATTGAACAAAGTAAAAACAAATAGAAAAAGAATTCTCTCTAATTTCAGTTAATAGTGATAGTACGAAGAACGAGGAGTATGTAAATTCTTTTTTGAGACATAAGTATAACTTAAGTTAAAAGCTTCCCTCCAAAATGCACTCTTTCCTCGGGTCCTATAACACCCATACTTTTAACAGAAACTAGCAAGGAACGTCCCAGCATACACTTAGTGATGTCACCTCAACCACAAATATATGCTGGAGAAGGTTTATATAGAGGTGTGCATTGTTTTCCTCCATTAAAAAACCAACAGATATAAATACAGAATATTACAAAGATTTTCTCTTTTATATGCCTCTACGTGTATGTATTCTTAAAAAAATGGAAAGGGGTGAGTAGCACATGGATTTCTTGCAAGGGGGCTGCCATAGACCTCACTGTTGATGATGCTACATTTTAAAATCAACTCAGAATATCTTCTGTAATAATTTAGTGAGTCTAACATCTCCAATAACAAGAGATACTGGTTGAATTCATGGAACTGCTTTTGAGCCATCCAAACAAAACACATAACATTAGTAATACAGCAATGTTTACCTTTGCCTCGAACAAAACAAACTTATTTTATTACATCTTTCCTAGGTAACATTTTAAAATAAAATGCTATCATTTTTATTGTGAAGAGCTATAGCATAAACGTTCAGATTTTAAATGTTTTACAATTTTTTACCCATACCGAAAAAAGCATTATTTATGTATTACTAAGTTAGACACATTAAATAAACACAGTATTAGATTTAAACACTGTGGAAAACAGCAACTGTACACTTACTTGTTTTCAAATGCAACTGTTATTGAATCTTCATGTACATCCTTTACAAATGCCTGTATGAAAAAAATAGTAGAATTATGGATAGCGCCTATATTTTAAAAATATTGCGATCTTAAAGCTTCTTTTTTCCACTGACATCACTGAAACTCAAAAAATTAAGTCTGTTTTAAAAATCAGCTGCTCTCTTAATTTTGCAGTATTTTCCTAGAAGATAGCAATATAGAGACAAAGTTGCTGATATCTTTGTACTCCCCTGGTTTATGGGCACCAACCGGTACATTGATATGCTTATGTAGTACTCAAATCATACATGCACTATGTTCTTTTCATGTCTTAAAAGGAACAGTGTATGATACAAACAGAATGTCTGAATGTTAAATGCACTATGTATAGTTACTTAATATGTTGTGTTAATAAGGTTTGCCTAAAATTCTACATTTCCTGTAGTTCTGACTGCAGAACTGTGGTGTATATCAAAAATCCCAACAAATTTTTACTCCCCACCCTCATATCCCAGGACTCAGCTCCCTCCCAGTCTCCCTTCTCACCCCAAAACAAGTTCCAGTAACACCAACAAGATCCAGTTATACCCAATTCACCCAAGCTTTAGCCAGAGTCCCTTCATTCCTATTGCCTTTCTAGATTAATTCAAGTGGGACACACTACATCCTTCCCTCCATTTCCTCCGAAGGTGGTGGCTCTGTACATTTTTCATCCCTAAGCTTCTCCTTTGGAATAAGAAGGAAAAGACTTCAATGGGTTTACTGAACTGTGACTCAGGAAGCCTTGATTCTATTCCCATCTCCACCACTGGCTTGCTGGGTGACCATGGGAAACTCTCTCTGACTTTCCATGCTTCACAGTGTTTCCATGTCCCCATCTGTAAAATTATGATATTGATACACATCACTTTTGTAAAGCACTTTAAAGATGTACCGATGAAAAAGTGTTATATAAAAACTTAGGTGGTATTATTCAGAGCCTCCAGATAATCATGGTTATGTGGAAGGGAGAGGGGCAGAAATTTTGAAATTTCTTCCACTAACTAAATGCCCACAAAAGAACTTTTGCAAGTGTCTAAAATAGAAATAAATATATGTAATTGTGTTGAAAAACTATGATAATTGATGATAGGTAGCATGGGTTTTCTGCTTGCATGTGTCCATATAAAAAGTTAATTCACGTGTGTATTCAAGAATGCAGATGGGGAAGAGGGACATGAATGAAAGGACTATGCTAGTTTGTTCTACTAACAGTGATCGTATTTTTAGCACAACAGTAAAATGAAAATGAACTAGATCATTGACGGTGTTAAAGATTATTTACACCAAATATGTGGAATATTTAACCTTCCCCCAATTTTGAGACTTCTAGTGAAATGAGGGGACACTTTTATAATTCAGATTCCACAGTAACTTCACTTTTCTTCCAAATTTGTCTTTTAGAAAATATTCCCAAGTATTTTCTTAGGAACAGAAGCACCTAAGTATCAAACAAGATCATCAAGAGTGACTACTGCTAAAATGAAGTGCCACAGGTGTACACGAGTACAACCATGGTTCTAGAAGGAAGTTCAACACTGGCTCAATAACCTGCAATGACCTAATAATCTCTTTTGAGCTGAGGTCAAAGCAAAGTGACAATGAGACCCTTTCACAGCATGCCCACTCTTTAAAACACTCAAGTAACGTTAAAGGAAGCATTAATGTTATTTATATCGAAATACCTTCAGAAAGGACACATATTGGTTATAAAATTGGGCCATATCACTTACAAAGCCTCCCTTTCCACACATACCAAAAATACAGTAAATATTTTTCTCCGGTATGACAGAAAACAAATCTAACATCAGAGCTTCAGGGTCTCACACATGCTGAGATAGGTATAGAAATAGTATTTATTTAAGACAACAGAACTTTAGGTTCACATACACCTATGCGAGTATTGCAAATTTTGCATACATCTCATATCCATCTTTCCTCTGTCTTTGCTTACAATAAGTCCAGGACTGCAGCAATTAAGGATATGCACTTGACAAATATTAGGACAGATGTGCCCCATTCTGAAATAGTGAACACATTTTCAAATGTTTGACATGTGCAGGTCTGAACCAGCTACGGATCTAGATGTTAACAGACATGGATGCCTTGACATCTGAAGTATACTGCAATTAGTACCACACATTTTGTATAAACCTATCATTCTGCAGAAAGGCAAAAGAGCAGGTCTATGTACTATTAGTAACAGTCACCTATGCAAAAGCAAAGATCATCTTATCAAAATTATCTGATTACATTATGAAAATATACATCTTAAATCAAGAGCCCCAAAATAGTCTTGAGGGAAAAATTAAGAATGACAGATGCTAGTGTCAGCAGGAAGAACTTGAACTTCTTAATTCATCTTTTTGGTTTTCTTTGAACCATAACAGGATGAATGCTATATGTCTTTTTTAGTATGAAGAAACACTGAGTAGAAATCTTTCCCTTTACAGTGCTGAGGCCTTTGCCATCTTTAAGGATTCCTGAAGCTGTTCTAAGCACTGAACGTGGTCCGTGAAAAATACAGGAAGTGGCATGGAGTGAACTGGGATAGGGTTGGGTGGGTAGCAGAAAGAGTAACTGGCGCTTCTATCCAAATTCAATAATTGCCAGAACAATGTGTTAATTCCCCACATCCCATAAGGAAATGGCCCAAATGGCCCTAGAAAGGGAAGGGTAGTCAAACTGAAGACAAGCTGTGTGTTCTTAAAACAATCCACTAAATGTTTTGCTTGGAAAAAGTGAAGGTCACATGAGCAACTGATTAGGACAATAACCATTGGAGGGATGTTTTTCCCTTTCTTCTCATAGTCATTAGTCTGAAGTTCAGGTAGATTGAATGGTAACTCCCTGCCATAATTATTGTCTGTGGTAGCAGAAAGAGGAGGTTGTTGAACCTTTCTAGTTTGGCTGAAGATGAGACATAGACTGTGCAGAGGATTTAGCATCAATTATTTTCTATGAGTCTCATCTGTTTTCTTACCATACAAATTTTCCACAGAAAGGAAATCTTCAACATGGCTTAAGCGTCCACCGAGAGACATGAATGCTTAAGCCAGGAACACTGATGAAGAGCAATATCCAGATGCAACTGCTCTTGCTGTGATGTCCAATGAAGCATGAAGACTATGTGTGGATGCCACATCTCTGTAATGTCTATCACTGTCTTCCCCTGTTCCTCTATTAGATGGTCCAGAGGAAAATGCACCTAGTCCTAAAGCTGATATAAAGTTAAATGTTGAGTGTACCTGCACAACAGCAAGCACTGTTGAGAATTATACGAGTTGGTGTGAATCAATTCCTGTCATAAAAGAATTAGTCATGAGAATAAATTCAATTAAAAATGAAGTTTTGCCACACTATAAACAAGCAGCTCCGGCTAAGTTATGATAGTTTGGTTTTTTTTTTTATTTTCAGTATTATAGAACTTATAAAGAGAAAAATGCTTGACAAAATATTTTAGCTGGGACCACAAAACCTCTGCCCAAGCAGAGAATGGCAGGGTTTCTTAAAATGCATGTCAGCTTAAACATAGCAGTATGATATACAGGGTACATGCACTGATGTACTAATATATTAAAAAAAATGTATAGTTTAAGTCCAGTTCCAAATTTCAGTGGCAGTCGGGCCATGGAGGATAGAAACTGATGCATTCTAGTGCAAGGAACTAATAAAATCCAGTCCCATTGAAAATAGAGTAGATAGGTTTTGCAAGACCAGTGTAGAGAGAGTTTCCACACTGTTCACAGATCAATAAGTCGCAGGGATGGATTGGGAAAACTGGAATATAAAGATGCAGAGATATGTGTATTTCAGACTCATAGGTGTATGGGTAAGGAGGGATGGAAGACTAGCCTTAGCAAATATGCATGACAGATGATAGAGTATGAAATATACTAAAGGTAGAGGGAGACTAAGGTGAGGGAAAACAGGGAGAAGATAAAAGGTTGGAGTAGATATAACACCAAGAATGATGTTTAGAAAGAAGTTAGGGGAGGGAGGAACAGAGCATGAGAAATACATCTAGATCACTATTAGTGGCCATATCATTTTTTTTTTCCCCAGAAACTCACAAGCAGAAAGGATTGCCCTTACTGCTATAGGGCCATAGAGCACAAAAACAGAAAGTGCATAATAACTGAAGTCGTTCACTCTTCCCTACATGAAAAACTTCATGTGGTGTACTTTCATCATGGCAACTGAACAACATTAAATCCCTGTGCTTCACATTAGTAACATACATAAAATAAATAAATAAAACCTGTCCCTGCAACTTATTGTGATGTTACTGGAGGTCTCAAGTATGTCAACATTCACAAACTCTGCAAAATAAAGCTTTACTTTCAGTGATCCAAATAGTATGGTCTAAATTTCATTATTAATCATTTTACAAATGTAAATGTTATGCTACTGTAAACACCAATATATTTATTATTTCAGTGCCCAAGAGTATGCTAGGCACATCACATGAACAATTAAAGATATGGTACCTGTCCCAAGGAGTTTAAAGCATAAAATCAGATGTAATAACTGGAGATCAGAAGGGGGGGGAGGGGGCCAAAGAGAAAGAGCAGAGCAGAGACAAAGGTTATAGTAAGAAAAATGGTCAGTTACTCAGTATGGCATATACATATATTGACCATACTATTAAATTAAGTGTTGGAGGTGGGATTTAATTTATCATTTAACTCGCTGCTCATGGATGGCTGAAGTACGTTTTTTCTTCAAAGGAATCAGAAAGAGAAAAGTGAGCTAATTTGACTAACTAGCCTGGGAAAGGCATTGCACATAGAGTAGCAGAATGGCAAAAAGTCACAAAGGAGCAGCAGGGGAAGGAAACAAAGAGAATGTCCAGGCTGGCACCATTAGAAGGATGGAGGGGATGGGAATTGACATAAACGAAGACAAGGTTGGCGATATCTGTTGGGGATGAATTATGTAACCCTGAAAGAAGGGACAAGAAACTACAGTGGGGAGCCAGGGGGGAATTCTGCAGGATGTGATGGGATTAAAACAACAAATGACAAAGATGATTTTAACATTACCAGTTTGGATGGAGACAAGTTAAATATCCAGAAATCTAAAATAAAAACTGTAGTCATTGAGACAATGGACAAGCAACTGAACCACAGGGAAATAAAAAAGGGGCAGATTTTAATAATGTTATGGAAGAAGAAATGGCAAGATTTGGCCACAGACAGGAAGTGGATGGAGAGGTCAAAAATGGATCCACGTTACAGACTGATAGGATGCCAATAGTATATCAACAGCAAGAGATAATGGAAGAAGTGGAGTGTCTTTCAGGAAAAGCAGTCAGTATATTCCAACCCCACTGGCATAGGATTGATCCAATTAAACAGCTGCATATAACATTTTCTTATCTAATTAAAGTAATTGAATATGCTCACAGTATATCCTAAGTGTTTTTTTTTAAGTGACCTCTTTGGTTCTGGCAAAAGAAGTCCCAAAGACACACCTACTTTAGGAGAAAAAGTTAGCCAGTTTTAATCAACACATTAGGTTGGCATCAATTTTACATGTGAGACTAATATTATGGAAGATGAGATTAAGCGATAATAGTTTCATAATGCATTTAAAGATTATAAACACAGTAAAAGACCTAACACTGGTAATTTTCAGTAAAATTAAATAAAACAAACAAGTACACTACTGAATTTCTTACTTTGTATATTGTATTGTGCCTTCTACTGCGTTTGTATTCATTACAGAAAAATACTTATGGATAGGCATCATCGATTTCAAGATTGAACATAGAGCTAGAAGCCAAGAACTCCTTAGTTCTAAACCATATTTCTGTCAATAGCTCAGGGAGCAGCCTTCAACAAGTCACTTACCCTATCTACAAGATTAGGATAATAAAAATTATCTACCTACCTTGAGGAGGTGTTAGAGGGCATTAATATTTGTACGATTCTTTGAAAATATAAAGTACTAAGATATTATACTAAAATCAGTTCTCTAATATACTGTAGAAAAATTAACTATAGTTATATTATCAGCATCCTTTATATTTTTCCTATGTAACTGAAACGAACACAATTTTCTAAAACTGTCACTGTCCTCAACTGCAATTTTTACTTCTTAAAGTACGTTGACAGGGAATAAATGTTTAGAGGGAAGGATATTAAAACATCACCAATTATTATGTATATGAGGCTGTAGAACAGGTGGGTTAAACCTGCTTATTAATTTGTTTCCTAGTATAAATTTTTCATTAGATGTAAATTTTGTATCTACACCCCACACTGAAACACAAACCATTCAAAAACTGTACATGTACTTAAATATTCCCCTCTGAAAATAAAACAACACTGTACAGCACACATATTAGTGATGTCCCTGTGATGAAATGCATTTATCTGGCATCTTTAACTATTTTACATGCACTATGCCCCTTAATGCCATATCAGCCAGCACTTAACATTTTTAACCTTCCAAAGACATTCAGGTTGAAGCCACAAAAGTCAGGCTGATTTCAAATATGCCTAAAGTTCATAGATTTTCAAAATCTGAGGTTTTGGGTCAGGCTCTTTTCCAGCTACAAACCTCTGAACAGCCGTAAAACAGCAACTGAAAAAGAAATATACACACAATGTAGTGTAAAAAACACTTTCTATCCTCAAACATGGAACATCCACCCACAATTGAGTGACAATATTAGATCTGGGACCAGCAACTGTTCTATGTTCAACATCTCATGTCAACAAGGATCTCTAGAAATAAGTATCCTACATTTCAGATGTGCTGGGCACTCTCAGCTCCCATTGCAATGTGAATAAGAGCTCAGAGTGCTCATTACTTCTGAAAAACCAAGCCAGAGAGCTTTACCCATTTGAAAGCTAGAAATCCTACCTTTTAAATGTGATTTGGTACTCGTTTCTAGCTATGATAGGCTATTAGGTATCTGCCCTTAAGTTTGTGACAGTAAGATTTATAAAACCTATTTTAGATCATTAAACTGAAGTAAATATTAGATGCCAAACAGACTAAGCACCACTGTAATAGACACAGTACAAACAAAAGCTTCCCCAATTTTAAGTTACCCTTTTCCCCTCCACTAATACAACTGGCCTTACAGTATTAAAAACCACCTTGGCTTCTGGTAAAGGGATAAAAAATATCCAACTTTTTAAAAGCTCTCCAGAATATTACTAAAACATTTTATTTTAATATATATGGCATAAAAGTAGTATTACTGATAGTTGGTATTACTGATATGATGACACTACTGACCTTCATTTGGGATGACCTAAATAATTCTTCGTAAGCTTTGCCACTCATAAATAACATGGTCATTCCTTAACTCATGCCAGTAAGTGTCTTTATTCTTTGTCTTGTACTCCATACATATTAGCATGTATCCTGATTTAATGTATTTACAGTATTTTTGCTAAACGTCTTCCAATCAGAGTGAATTAAGGTGGTATTATAGTACTAATTGTAGGATGATCACTACATATTAACATACCATAAAATGAAATGAGATGATGAACAGTTTTACAATATTATAACTCTAGAGGGATCCATCAAGATGCTGCTTGAAGAAATTTCTTATTTTCCCATTGGGATAGTCTTGAGTTTAAGCTGTTCTGTTTGTGGTCCCCATCACAAACTTAGTATGACGTTAGGCAAGCCATTTCATTCAGTGCCTCAGTTTCCCCATCTGTAATATAGGGATAATACTGACATCTGACAAGGCAGCATGAAAATTAATTAATAAGTGCAAGAGGCTCAGATATAATGGTAATATAAAGATGATATAACTAGATTGGATAAACTATGACTTTTCTGTTAAATACTAATCCTTAAACATTTGAGAATAACTTTTTATTTAAGAACTGGTTTCTACATTTATGAACGTATGTATTGTTTCCTCTAAGTAACCTTTGGGTTAGAGTTGATCATTTTGCTTGCCATTTTAAACCATTCTTATTTACCCTTCCTATTCTCTAAAATGAGTTTATATGAATTCTAAAATATAAGAAAAATATAATTTTCTATTCAGAGAAATGTTTGTAAAATAATCTGGATGTACTAAAGGATGTTCACATTTAGTAAACAAACTCTGAGTTTATGGAACAGAGTAACTCATGAACCAACAAAACCTTCCATTTATCATACACCTAACTTGTTCTGGGACCAGAAATGTGGGTAATAAAATATATATATCTCAGATGATCAAGTAACCCAGTACATTTTATTTTATTTGTCTAGTGTAAAACAAATAAAAAATTGAAGGGATCATGAAATCTACAATATTTCTCAAACTGAGAACTTTCTGCACTGATGTCATTCAAATAAAGTACATGAAATTGGTTTTATATCTTCTCAGTAATCTTATCACATACTTTTAATAAGGTATTAACCAGAGAGAATATGTGTTTTAAATGATCTCACTCTACAAAGCCTGCATACTGTATATAATGTATTTGATTACTGGTGCACAACTAGATACAAAACTACAGTCATTTAAAAACCCTACATCTTTAATTCCTAAAATCCATACTTCATATTTTTAGTTATCTTTTGAACAATCATCAACAACTCCATAAAGAAAAGAAAAAAGTGACTTTTGTGAGTGCTCAATATTTTCTTTCCTGGTACCTAAACACAGATTTGGGATTTCAACTGGAACACTGCAAACCCAACAAACGCGCTATTTAGCACTCATATTCTCTTCTTACTATGAAAACACATGAGATGGCACCAAATATTAAAACATCCCCCTTCAGATATTTTAATGAAAAAAAACAAAGATTTTAAACATAATGAACTTTTAAAACCCTGTATACATTGGCGTCATTTTAGACCACTAGGACTCAATATTATCTAGGTCCTTGACCCTCCTTCCTACCTCTTTCATGCTATAATATGTGATGAACTATTCAGTTCTATCCATCTCCAGTTTATTAACAAACACAGAGCACTGCTGAATACTAGGCCAAATTCTTGAAGGCACTAAGAACGCTCAACACCCACATGAAAGGAGTGCTCAGCACCTTGCAGGAACAGATCAAACCCATTATGGTTAACTGTATTTTGACAAAAGGGCCCGAATCCACTATAGCTGACATCAATGGGGGTAGGCCCGAACCCAGTGTTTTTACAAATTTTTTTTTTTTTAATCTTCTGGGTCACAGACTATTACAACTCAAATGATGAGCTACTGTATACTGACCAATGCTCTTCATTTTATGTAACAACAGTGGCAGTACTAGCGGCTATAAACAGTAAACAGAAATAACTGGCAGTGTGTGTTCTCCATGCTCAGTGAAGGCTCTCCCCACCACCAATGCACACACGCCACCACCTATACATCCAATAGGCTAAACCACATTTTCAATGGGAGACGTATCGCTCAGCAAGGTTTCCAGGAACGCGGGGCAGGCCTGAAGGCCAAGTGATGCTCCAACCCAGGTCGGTGGGGGCATCCCCGACCGCAGCGTTAACAGCACCCTGGGGGTGGCGTTGCATCCCGACTGCCTGGTTAATGGGCTTCCGGGGGCCCCGCCCGGCAGGAGCTCGCCGGGGTGCAATGCAAGGCCCCCCGCGCTCAGGCTCGACTCAGCCGCTCGTCCCCACAGCGCTAGGAGGGGAGAAGCCCCCGCCGTGCCCTCTGCATCTTCCCTCGCACACTGGGAGCGGCGAGCCAGGCCTCCCTGCCCGCGCAGGGCGAAGGTCTCATAGGCCCGAAGTCTCCGGGCCCCCGAGCTCCCTCTGTTCAAGGCGGCCTCTCTCATTCGTCCCCAGCCCCGCTCCACTCCCTCCCCTCAGGTACGGGGCGGGAGGAACCGGATCTCCCAGGCCGCCGTCTAGCCCAGGCCTCTCTCCTTCCCTCATAGGCGGGAGGAGCCACCGCCTCCTGCCCAAGGCCCCCCCGCGCCCCCTCCCCCGAGGCCCGGCCCGGGCGCGTGGTACCTTGTAGAAGGCCCCATTGGAGCCCCGCACCTCCACCACCAGCTCCTCCATGTTGTGCCGCGGCGGCTCGGTGCGGGATGCCCAGGCCCGGCACCGCCTCTCTCTCTCTCTCGCGGGGAGGGGAGCCTCGGTTCGCTCCGTAACCGGACGGGTGGGGGCGGGGGCTCGTCGGCTCCGTTCCGCGCTCGCGGCTGCCCGGAAATGAAAGCGAAACGGTCACCAGCCGGCGGCGCGCGGGGAAGAGGGGAGAGGGGCGCCCGCTTAGAATGTAAACATTAAACCCGCATCACGTGACGGGCTCCGACGGGGGGAGGAGGGGCGGAGAATTAACTCCCGCGAGCACATCCCCCTAACGGCCAGCCGGCCGCACCCCGCCCTCACACACATACAGCCGCGCTAGCGGCGGCACGCAACCTAACCTCACGGCGCTACGGCAGCCCGCCCGCTCTCTGAGCGACTGCATCGCCACCCAATGGCGGCACGCCATCCACGTGCGCTGCGGCCAATGGGAACGCCCGTGGAGGAGGCCCTGTGACCCGGGAAGGCGCGGGTTACCATGGCGTTCAAAGGAGCCCTTCGGCTCGGTGACCGGCCCTCCGGGGAGGCCTTGCCTCCAAGGATAGAGGCGGGGGGATAGTAGGGTTCGTGGAGGGAACGGAAGGAGGAGGCCTTGTCCAGGTGACGGTGGGGCGCAGGGGGAAGGGTGGGGCCGGCGGATGGCGTTGCCGCTGCCCGGGGGGAGGGGACGGCCAGTGGGAGACGGTGGCTGAGGAAGGAGGCTTCACTGGGATGCAGCCTGTGGAGCCGCACGGCCGGCGAAGCGGAGTTTTCTGTGCCGGGGAGCCTGGGGCTAGGAGTCGGCCCTTTGCAGCACCTCAGACGCGTTGACTAATAAAGGGTTTCGCGCTTCCTGTTTGGCCTGAATTAAAACCTTGCAGGTGCTGTTAAAAAGGCCCTTTATTCCTTGTGGGGGTCTAACCCCATCTCAGTTCCTCATGCTGAGGGTCAGTGGGGGGGTCCCTTGAGTCTGGTCTCTGCCATTTCTCATTAGCTGTTTCCCCTTCTGGGATATGTTAAATGTTCGGCAGATCTAATCTGCAAGAGATTTTCAGGTTACATACAGGTGGCACTGTTGGGGAACAAAGTGTTTGTGGTATTCAGTAATTGCCACGCTCTTTTTGCTTAGACTTTAGTTGAAAGCACCATGCTATACAACAAATAGCATGTTTAATACAAACTGCATCCCAAAATAGTATGTAAAAATGTAGGCATACAGTGAAATGATATCTGTTGCTTCCACAGAGCTTGACTATACACAGATGTCTGGAGGAATCTTTGTGATTTATGGTATATGTTTTTGGTGCTGTTCAGTAATCCTACATCAAGACAATCAGTCTTGATAGTACAGAAATCTCATGCTTTGGAAATGTTCCTTTTGATTCAATGGCTTCCTTTAAGAGTTACAGAAATACTGTCTCTGTCTTGTCTTAGTGCTATATCTGATTTTTTACCTCCTACAGGCTGTAGAATTTATTTAAAAGTGTAGGATGTGCTGTTTAAATTATGTACAATAGAACCTCAGAGTTATGAACACCAGAGTTTCGAACTGATCAGTCAACCACATACCTAATTTGGAACTGAAAGTACAGGATCAGGCAGCAGCAGAGACCAAAAAAAAAAAGCGGGATACACACTACAGTACTGTGTTAAATGTAAGCTACTAACAAAAGAGAAAATTTAATTTTTTTTGACAAAGCAAGGAAACGTACTGTGCCTGTTTCATTTAAATTAAGATGATTAAAAGCAACATTTTCCTTCTGTATAGTAAAGTTTCAAAGCTATGTTGGGTCAATGTTCAATTGCAAACTTTTGAAAGAACAATCCTAGTGTTTTATTCAGAGTTAGCTATGAACAACCTCCATTCCCAAGTGTTTGTAACTGAGGTGCTACTGTACTCTGGATCTGCATGCACAATAGGGCCTGAAATTTGATTTATAAATATTAAATGAGACACTCCGTACACAGATATCCAGGGGAGAAGGGAGAACCAGCAGCCAGAGAGGGAATAATTTGGTTTTTTCAGCAATTCATAGCTTCTGGGCTTAGTTTTAGAGTAGGTTGGGCAAGGCGCTTGCTTGCAATTTGGCCATCATAGTAACAAGGATCTAGTATTTAAAAAAATAGGCTTTTAAGGATTATTAAATCAGAGCTATTAATGTTAGCCTTCAAATAACATGGCAATATAGGTGAACTATAAATAGATTATATAAAACAACAGTAAAAGCACATTAAGATTACAATGTAAAGCACTCAAAAGTTAGGAAATGCCAGCAGTAAGGTTGCATGTGTGTAAGTACTGTGATAGTCTTGTTACATTGATCACATACTATTTTGGGGCATACTGTTGTTTTTTTTTCCTGCTAAAACACAAGAAGAAAGAAGGGGAAAAAACCTCAACTATTTTGATAAGTGTTTTTCAAAACTTACAAGTTTGTCATGGGAGGGAGAAAACTTGTTCACCTTAGCCTCTAATGATAGAACAAGAAGCAATGGGCTTAAACTGCAGCAAGGGAGATTTAGGTTGGACATTAGGAAAAAGTTTCTAACTGTCAGGGTAGTTAAACACTGGAATAGATTGCCTAGGGAAGTGGTGGAATCTCCATCTCTGGAGATATTTAAGAGTAGGTTAGATAAATGTCTGTTAGGGATGGTCTAGACAATATTTGGTCCTGCCATGAGGGCAGGGGACTGGACTCGATGATCTCTCGTGGTCCCTTCCAGTCCTAGAGTCTATGAATCTATGGTCATGACTTCTGTGACAAAACGTTGACTCTCCCACAAGTTTTTGCGCAAAAGTCATGCATTGAAATCATGGCCCCTTTGAAATCAGTGATAACACTGTTGATGTCTGTAGGTCCAGGATATCACCCATTGTCTCTTTCATCTTAACCAGCCCGTTCTTGAACACAACACTTCCATGAGTGTTTACAAATTTCTGTGTATATACACAGTGTAGCATGCATGCAGGGGATGGTGGTTGGTATTAAACATTTAAATATTTTATTAAAAGTTTTAAAGAAATTTTGATTTAAAAATGTTAATCTCATGAGAAACAGTGTTTACCAGGACTTGTCTTATTAAACTAATTTGTTTTGTCATGCTGAGATGGATTTGGAATTGTCTGTAATAATTTGAATATTATGTCATGACCTGGTTACTGTAATGTTTACTGTGTGCCTATACTGAAGGACTTTAAAAAGAAGTCTCTGGTAAGCTCATCTCTCTCACCAACAGAAGTTGGTCCAATAAAAGATTACCTCACCCACCTTGTCTGTCTGCATATAATATTATTTCAGTAGCAGGATTGTTAGGAAATACACCCAGGAAGGAAGGGTCAATCCTGATATACTTTTCTCAGGAAATACTTGAGGGACAATACAAGGGCCATTCATAGTGATGCTGAGACTCAGCCTGTTCCTGGTTTCCATATGAGTAACTCTCGGGTATCAAATGATACAGGCGAGTTGAAAGAGAGTGTGTGAGAGGTTAGACCCACCAGGAGGCTGGTTAGACTCTAGGTAAGATACACGTGCATGTAGACTTTTTGTTATAAAATCCTTTTCACCCTTATGCTGTGCTTTGTTCCTAAGATTTAATTAACAAGACTTCTGTGTTAAGGCCATTTTGGGTCACTAAATTTCTGATTATAGGCCCCTGAAAGGAAGAACTGCGAGTTTCTGAATCCATTTGGACCTGTTTGAGTATGCAGTGTATTGTAGCCCAGGGCCTGGTGTGGGAATCATAAGGATGGCCCTACTAGGTCAGACCAAAGGTCCATCTAGCCCAGTATCCTGTCTTTCAACAGTAGCCAGTGCCAGGTGCCCCAGAGGGAATGAACAGAACAGGTAATCATCAAGTGATCCATCCCCTGTTGCTCATTCTCGCTTTTGGCAAACAGGCTATAGGGACACCATGTGATTCTACCGCTTGAAATGTAAAGGCACAAAGTCTAACAGTTAAGCAGCTAGACCAGAGAGTGATCAGAGCAGCTAGCCTGCAGCCATTACACATGGATTTTCTTACCTCTGTCCTTGACAAACAATCAGCCTGTCACTAAGGGCCAACTTGTGGCCCCATAATTGAAGCACAGTGGGACAAATAGTTGACCTTTACTGTAACTTATTTTAATTGTATAATAAAAATTAGATTATAAAGACATTCTAAAATAAAGGTTCTTTTTTAGTGAGACCTAGGGGCAATACCACACACACACACACACACACTCTCTCTCTCTCTCTCCCTCTCTCTCTCTCTCTCTGGAAAGAGCATTGCAGTGGGAGTCCTTAACATTCAAGTTCAAAGTAACTGTTCTTGTGATGTGTATTTTAATCAACTATGTGCTTGGAATATAGTGTAAAAAAAAAAAAAGCTGCATAGGTCAGTAGATATAGAACTGTATGATATCTTTTTCATTGCTGTCTTTTAATACTGCCAGTCTGTTAACAAAAATGAACTGAAACAAAGCATGCATAGTTGGAAATAGGTTTTATGAGATGTCTGAACTTTTGTGTTCAGCTAACTCACTTGCATCAGGTAAATATCAGGCCATAAAGACAAGAATGAGAAGTTTGTATTTACTTATAGTTGCATTACTGACTGTACTTGAACAGAGCTGGAATAAATTATTCACAGTAGTGGGAGACAGAATTTTTTGTGTGAACATGTTTTCTGCGTTTGGTGATTTGATCTGACTACATACTTAGTCTCTTATTTGCTTTTCCACTAAAATTTGTGACTTCCTTTCAGATGTGAGGGGAGGAATCTATTTGTGTGAATATTGCTATTCATGAATGAACATGTGTGCAAACATTGAATTTTTGTGCGAATGAGTTTATTTGCATGAGAAATGCTGGGAATCCATACTTAACGTATATACCTGCTATCCCCTATGAGATTACTTACTACATGTAGGACTCTGCCAAAAGAAAGTTGAAGCCAATAAAACTGGCTTGTCTTTGTTTAGGAAGGAGTCTAAGTATTTGGACCATGTAGCCAGGATCTGTACTACTTGTATACAAGAGGACAGGAAAAGATGTTAAAATGTCTTAAATTTCTAGTCCAGCTAATCTCCACCCACACTCTGAAGCGCTGCTGTCTCTACCAGAAAGTCTTCCTGAACACTTGCTAGCCTACAAACTTATCCTCTTGCCTTGTGAGACACTCTCTGGAAATTTCTCTTTTTTGCTTTTTACCACCTTTCCCTTTCTCAGAGAAAAGAAACTCTCCCTGAAGTTTGCAGAACGCCAGCATGAGGAGCCCACCATCGTTGCAATTACTACAGAACATTCAGATTCCACTCTTCTGTCTCTATTAGGGCAGGCCTTCGGTTGCTCTGGAACAATCTAGTTCTAAAACATTCCCTCCCTTTTCTTGTTAAAGGTATATTACTGAAAACATTCTGCTAGCATTTCCTTTACAATGTGGGTATCGCCTACTAATTAAACATCTTTATTTAACAGCAAATCATGCACATTGGCATATGAAAGCTATACCTTCAAAAAAGTAAACATTTGTGTATGTCTCTAAAGATCTTTCAAGTTATTATAAGAAATGCACCATTATGGTGCATGTTTTGACTCCTGTTCTCAGTTATGGGTCTCAAGTGAGACATTAAAAAATAGATCTAAAGAAAATGGAATGATATAAGCCAGGGCTGGCCAACCTGAGCCTGAGAAGGAGCCATATTTTACCAATGTACATTGCCAAAGAGCCACAGTAATATGTCAGCAGGGCCCACTCTCCCAGTGCCTCCCGCCCACCAGCAGACCTGCCAATCAGCACCTCCCCTTCCCTCCAGATCAGCTGTTTTGTGTCCTGCAGGAGGCTTGGGGGTGGGGAGGGCACTGCAGGCTCAGGGGAGGGGGCAGGAAAGGGTGGAGTGGAGGCAGGGCCTGTGGCAGAGCCAGGAGTTGGGACCTGTAGTTTCAGCCCTCAAGTTGAAGACACATACTAACTTCTGAAGAGCTGCATGTGGCTCCAGAGCCACAAGCTGGCCACCCCTGGTATAAGCCTTTAGGTGCAAGGACATCCTAACACAGGTATTAGGAAGTTGCAGGAAGTGTGGCTACTCCAATGAGACCCTGCCCCACGTCCTGTGCAGCTGCAAACCGCACTTCAGAGCCTGGCAGCTGCGCCACAACACCATCCAGAACTGCCTCATGAAAGCCATTGCACCATGCCTGGGGGAGATCTCCACGAACTGTGCCCTTCCTGGTACCGACAGCCACCTACGACCTGACATCGTCTTCACCGATGAGACCAAGAAAAAGATCATCCTCGTCAATGTCATGGTCTCCTTTGAAAACAGGACCCTGGCATTTCACGAAGCCCGAGCTCGTAAGCTGGAAATGTACGCCTCCCTGGCTAACACCCTGAGAGCGAAGGGTTACGAGGTGCAGTTGGACTTCCTGATCATTGGAGCCCTGGGCGCCTGGGACCCATGCAACGAGCGTGTGCTGCGGACCTGCTGGATCAGTCGACGCTACACATGGCTCATGCAGCGCCTCATTGTCTCAGACACCATCCAATGGTCCAGGGACATTTACATTGAGCACATCACCGGCCACCGACAGTACCAGGAGGTGTGACCCAGAGTGACGTCGTTCTTCGACTACGAGAAAGGGACCAAGAGACTTTCTCCATTGGATCATATGAACTGGAATCATAAACTCCCTGAACATTAAATCTCCCCAAATGAGGGTCATCATCAAATGAGGGCCATCCTCATCATCATAGCCACTCATTATACTCCACACCTGAACATAGCCACTTTATGAACTTCTGTCATAAACAGATAGCTAAGGGTTAATGTCTCTTTCACCTGGAAAGGAGTAACCTGAAACACCTGACCAGAGGACCAATCAGGAAACAAGACTTTTTCAAATCTGGGTGGAGGGAAGTTTGGGAGTGAGTTCTTTGTTCTTTGTCTAGTGTCTGTGCCCTCTCGGCTATGAGAGTGATTTTTCTATCTCCTGGCTTTCTAATCTTCTGTTTCCAAGTTGTAAGTACAAAGATAGTAAGACCATAGGTTTATATTGTTTTCTTTTGTATTTACATGTGTGTAGTTGCTGGAATGTGTTAAATTGTATTCTTTTTGGATAAGGCTGTTTATTCATTTTTTTCTTTTAAGCAAATGACCCTGTATTTGTCACCTTAATAGAGAGAGAACTATTTTTATGTCCTTTTCTTTCTTTTTATATAAAGCTTTCTTTTTAAGACCTGTTGGAGTTTTTCTTTAGTGGGAACTCCAGGGAATTGAGTCTGCAGCTCACCAGGGAATTGGTGGGAGGAAGAAGTCAGGGGGAAAATCTCTTTGTGTTAGATTTACTAGCCTGACTTTGCATACCCTCTGGGTGAAGGGGGGGAAGAGAGATTAGCTCTCTCGGTACTTGTGTTTTCCAGGACTGGAAACAGGGAGCGTGGAGTCCCTCTGTTTAGATTCACGGAGCTTGCTTCTGTATATCTCTCCAGGAACCCAGGGAGGGAACACCTGGAGGGGAGGAGGAGGAAGGGAAATGGTTTATTCCCCTTTGTTGTGAGACTCAAGGAATCTGAGTCTTGGGGTCCCCCAGGGAAGGTTTTGGGGAGACCACAGTGAGCTAGGCACTGTATAAATCCCTGGCTGGTGGCAGCGTTATCAGGTCCAAGCTGGTAACTAAGCTTGGAGGTTTTCATGCTAACACCCATATTTTGGACGCTAAGGTCCAGATCTGGGAAAAATGTTATGACAACTTCATACCCTCATATCTCAGTTTCTGTACTCTGACCCATCAACCTTTTACCTCCAATCGGGGATATTACAGATTATGTATTCCTTATGCCACCCAATCTTAAACCAAACTTTGCACCCTCGATAATCTGTATGTTATTCCCTGATAACCAGAAACTTCTATGGTTAAACTCTGTACCGTTCACTTTTTTTAAACATCTTAATAAAATTTTTATTTCTGAAAGATTTGGGAGAGGGATTCTCACTGATTGCAGTCTGTGGGGGAACAAGTGCTAGCAGCAAAGGAAGACTTGATATAATCAAACAATTACTTAAAGGACGTGTGAAGCAAACAAGAGGAGATAAATGTAGGTAATCTTTTCAGAGATTCTTCTGGTGCCAAGTGTAAGCACAAAGGAAAGAAGAATTTAATATAGAAATCACATCACAGCTTTCCTGAGTCTTTTAGGCCACCTTGTTTTTAAAAAAAACAAACAAACCCAAACCATGTTAGTCACAATGATTTTTGAAAGCAGCTGTCAGCTATGGTTCAGTTTAACACAGTTTGTGTTTCTGCCCTGCAGAATCCTGTTAAACAAATATGTCTTAATCTGAATCACACCATAAAAATGATTACACATGCCTCGTTGAGAGATACTCATGTTCCTTATAAGAAAGGACAGAGACAGCCATTTGGATCCCAAACAGTCTGATTCTAGAGCACAGAGGGAAACACAATTATTGACTCCAAAATAGCTGGTTTCATAAACAAATGGTCTGTAACTGGGGGAGGGACGGTCTCCTCTTATGTAGCACCGATTGCATTGCCGGTGCTTAATAATTCCTTCCTCTGAGTTCACACCTCTGATTCATTGTTTCAGGCTATTAACTCAAAGAAAAGTGTATTTGGTTACACTTGGTTAATGAAGCTAGAAACTTACTTTAAAAACTCATTTAAATTCTGTATAAGCTATTTGTGTCACATGGGCCATGTAAATACATCAAGTAGGCTAGGTTGGGCTAGGGGTTTGACACCTAGATTTAGAACAATGCTGACCTTGCTAGCCATAATTTATTAGTCTCCCTTTACCATGGGGGTCTTGATTTTATTGTTTCTAAAGCATGCAGAATAGATAAATGTATAATTTGACTCTGACCATCAACCACAAATGAGAATTTCACAACATTCCGTGAGCTGGAACCTCGCCATATTATTTATCTTCTTCCCTAACACTAAAATTCATCACTTCTTATTCTGTCACCATTAACTAGTGAAAATATTTAATCCCTATCCTTTTTATAAACCCAACAGTTGTTTTAGTCTTGTTTTCTTTAGATGACATCTCTTAGCCTTTCCTCATGGATCTTATTTGAACATGAAAATGAACATTTTTGTTGCTCTCTTTGAACAGTCTCTACTTTGTCATTTTTTAAAAATGTAGTGGTCGCCATAGATTAGCACTTTATCAAAATCACCTTTTAAAAGAAGACTGCTATTTATTGACCCTTTTGAAACATACCCATTAAAATGGTTAGGGACTATCAAAATAGATGTTTTACAATAGTTGCGTAAAGTGCTTTTCCCTTGACTTCTGTAGGTGAAGTATATTGTGTGCAATGTTTTAAGTAAAATATATCCACAGACTAAAGAAAGAAGTGGTAATATTTAATTAATTAAAATACGCTATAGGACCCCTTTGCTTTCTGAATTCTTCCATAGCCTTTGGCAGTTTTCCAACTCATCTACCTATTCCAGATTATAGGCTTAATCCTGCAAGGTTCCTCATCTTCCATTCAAATCTGTGGATCTGACAGTGCTCATAGGAGGGTTCCCACCCCTTGCAGGAATAAGTGCTATATTATTTTCTGGCACAGTACATTTGGACTACCTTGCTCTCATCAGCAGGAATGATATAAAAGACACCTGTTTTAAGGAACCTCTAAAGTAATTCTTGTTCAGTAGTGTAATCTCAAAAGGAGTTCTTTAGAATGTGGAGTCTGTGAGAAAAGTTTCTCTTTAACCTTGCCCTAGGTAGGGGATGAGCTAAAATGCTATTTATCTTCAGACTCCGCACCTTTCCCAACATTCTTACACTGTGGTCTGTATGAAGAGACTTTTTCATGGATCCAGAGTAAAGATGGAAGATGTAATATTATCCTCTTTGTTGTCATTCTGAAAAGCCAATGTTGATAGTTCGATTTTAAAATGTTTGTCCAGCAGACAAGTTACTATCTCTCACCTAAAGCAGAACTATTCAATAGCATCTCAAATATAAAAAATATTTGAGAAATTAGAAATAGAGAAATAAAGTTCATGGTAATGGCCATTCTCTTCCAGGAAAACTTAACAAAAGGACCAGTACATGGAAAATGACATGCAATAGATTTAGGTTTAGAAAATACTGTGGGTTCTTCCCATATGGGCCAGAGTAGAACCCACTATCGACGTGCACTTATCTCATGCACGCAATATCAGATTTTAAAAAATAACAACAGTCGCCATTGGGGTTGCACATGTGTCTTATGCTGACTCATGCTCCAATGCAAAGGCACGAAGGGTAAGGTGGCCATGACTCTCCCTCAGTTCCTTCTTAGTGACTTTGGCAATAACATGGAACGCAGTGAGTGTCCAATGTGCTATTTTCTCCAAGCTTCAAACATATCTTCTGCTCTAGTTTTGCGGTGAGGAAGAACAAAGAAACCCAAACAAACAAAAGAAAAACCACCCACTTTAATTTGGATGTTCCTTCAAAAAACAAAAACAAACCCCACCCCAAAGAAACCACATCCACCACACACCCTGTACAGTGGGGCCTCATGCTAACTGCTATAGTGAACTCTTAAACTCTAGTGAACTCTGGGGTTTAAATCCTGTCTGAGCTGTGATGTACTCCTTCCCTCAGTTGATGGGCACAACAATGTCTTTTTTGTCTGAGGGACAGCCATAGCCCCCATGGCCCTCTTTCTTCTTGCTCGGGTTGATCTATTGCCTGGCACAGACAATTTATTTTTAAAGGATCGTGTCTAATGCCTAAGTTTGGACAGTAAGGCTGGCTTTGGTCTAGTTTGAGTGAAATGTTGCCTTAGTGACCTTGTTATTAAGTAAACTCGTTTATAGGTGCTGTATAGCCACACAATGTGCCTAAGTGGGAGAATATTACATGGAATGGAGTTACTGGCAGACAACAGATACATGAAATGTGATCTCAGGATGCAATTAGAGAAAAACAGGCACAAACTTCCTATGCAGAGAAACAGGTCAAAGTGACCCAGCCAAAATATGTACAATGAGTGCATAAGCAGTGGTAATAAACCAATCAAAAAGAAATATTAACATGAATATAGCAAAGACAGCAAAACTTGTCATTCAAAATTGACACGTGTCTTGTATGAGTTATATAATGATGATTGGAAAGGAGCTATTGAATATCTAATTTGGATGTGTATAGTATGTGGAAGGTTGTAAGAGACAGTTGGATTTCTCCTATGAAGCTCCATCATGACCCACCTATGCTCCAGGAGAAGGTAACAGGCCACTGCTTTTTTCTCTGTAATTTCTTACTTCAATAAGAATTGTAATCACAAGGAATGCTTGTGGTTAAAACAAGGTTTGAATTAATAAACGGAGTGTCTCAGACCCAAGTATGGCATTCTCATCCAAAACTATGAGACATCTCAGGCTTACATTTATAACTCATTTTAAAAATGCCCATCCAGAGCTTTAGTCATCTTTGACATGGTTAAAAATACAATGCAAAGAAAGAAAACCAGGAGTTTCTCCTCATGAAACCAAATGGCAACAAGACCCTGCCCCAGTCACAAATGCCAGCCCTCATCACATCGCTCCCTGGGTAAAAAGATTAGCTTTGCAATGTTCCCTGAAAGTCAACACCTTTAGGCAATTTTTGGACCAATGTGGATAGCAGGTCCCAAAACTGAGGGTTCTTCATAGGAGGATCCCTTCCAGAAGCTCCCTCTTTCATACCAAGGGGACTCCAGTTGGAGTGCTTCTGCTGACCACAACTATGAAAAGATATACCAGGTGATATGAGACCTGCTATATTCTGCACCAATTTCAGATGCGTTGTTTATTTGAAATGTGGTCCCAAATATAGTCTTTTGTAGTAATTTAAGGCTATATTATAGCAACAAAGCCACCAGTCTCCATGCCATATAAAAATGTGGGGGAGGGAGGTAGTCTTCTTAGACACTTAGACATGATTATCCAGTAGTACCTGGACATGCAACAGTATTACATACTAGTAGCACAACCTTATGGATAGGAAGATACAGGGTCCAAAATATCTCCAAGTATCCCCAGGGAGGCACTAGACTCAAGCACTAGACTCAAGCACCAAATCAGAGCATTCCATCCACGTCTGTTCAATTTTATCCTACAGCCAGGTAACTTAAAACTTTTTGATACAGTATCTGACAAAATCCTAGTGTAAGCACAAAAAGTGCAAAGGAAAGTTGCTAGAGTTAATCTAACCAACAATATCGAAAACAAAAATCCTACATACGCTATTTGACACATGGGTAATGATTGCTCTAGGTACTCTTTAATTGAAAAACTCATTGCTTCTCATGTGCACAGCTCCACTTCCACTTCTCACCCATTTCATACAATTACTCCTACAAGAAGCTGGGGATTGGTATGCACTGCCTAGGCTTTATTTTGCCACAAATCCTTTTGTTGTATAAACATTGCTTCCCACCAACCATTTTCCATCTTCTTCTGTGTGCTGTGTCTTCCTGATCCAGGTGGCTTTTTACGAAATCCTTTTGGATTTAAAGCCACTTCTGTGCACTTTGCAGCTGCAATTCAAGAGATGTCTCTTTCTGAAACCGAGCAAAGGAACTGACAGTATGAGTCTAAGATTCACAAGATTGACTTCTGCAATTTATGGAAACATTATCTTTTTAAAAAATACCTTGGAAAATACCTTGACTGTTGCCTAATCTCAAGGCTACTCAATTATCCTGTTAAAAAAACATTCTGTCATGCTGTTTCCTTATGAAATAATTGTCCAGCTGTGTTCCTGCCTTTCTATTTGTTCTCCATGTGTTAGAATAATGGGTCTTAATAGTTATTTGCTTTTCAAACAATTTTAATATACTTGTCTGTTGATTCATTAACCCTGATTTCCTTTTTGGAAAGTTGGTGGTAAGTATAAAATTTAATTTAAAAAATATCACATACCATTTTGCTGGTTCCTTCCATCTCTTGGATCATTAGTACATTAAGCCTATGTGTTATATCAGCAGCAATCAGCATGTTGCTGTCACAAACTGGAACCCTCTCTATACTAATAGCTAGTGTTTCTGCATTAAAATGTAAACTTTGAGTTAATTATTCAGTTAATTTTTAATTGAGTGTTTATTATTCATTAATTAAATGACAATGATGATATGGAAATGAAAATAGTTCACATAGTAGTGTAGCATTTACCATCAACAAGTAAAGTTTACTTTTCTTGCCAGGAGAAATCAATTCCTCAGGTAGTGTTCATAGCAACGATACACCACTCCCCCCATAGCTGTGATGAGAATTACACTGCAACTAAATATGAGAGTGTGATCTACTCACCACAAGATGGCACCTCCTCCTGGTCATTCTGGGGATTAGCTCTGCATGGCCAATGCCCCTTTCTACAGTTTAACCCCGTTTTTTTCTCCCCAGCTCCAGGAACTGCAGCCTCATCTGCTTCATGACTAAGTCCTCCGGACAGGTCACTGTGTGGTTTTCCCTTCCGGGGATGTGTATCGAAGTCCCTGCTCACAAGTGGTTTGAGGCAGTCCTCCCATTTCACTGCCCCAGCTGCCACTCTTTCAGTGGCTGGTAGGGGAACCCAGGTCTGCCCTGTACCTGGGTTCTAGCTCAGGAACCCCTCTAAACAGCAGCCCAGGTGTGGTTCCCTCCTGCACTTTGCTGCCTTTCCCTGAGCCTCTTCCTTAACTACTGGGCCTCCCCATTCCTCTGGGTTTGCCAGCCTCTCAACCCCCTTCTCCCAAGGAGTAACCATGGGCTACTTGTCTTTATAGTCCCTCAGAACACCTCCCTCCTCCCAGAGAGTGATTGCAGACTACCTCCCTGTAGCTTCCAATGTCCTGTCTTTATATAAACCCCACTTGTTCCCACACAGGTGAGATTCCCCTAAGTAAGGTCCCCGCCACCAAGGCCTAATTCTCACAAATTGCAGCCTAATTGGCTCATTGGGCCCACTTGGCCCAATTCAGCTATTGCAGGGACATTGTGGGGAGTAAACTCTATCTGTGACAGGCATTCCCAGGTTACAGCCTGCAACTGTGGGACTGCTGTGCCCCTTTAACTCTCCAGCCTGGGCTCTCACCATGCTTTGCTAGTGACAAGAGAAAACACCTCCAGGTCCTGTTTTCGCTCAGCCACCAGCATACAGAGACACACCCCGCTAAATTGCATGAGTGATCTCTAAACTATTCATGAACTATAAAGAGGGAGACACCAATAAATATCCCCAACCCCTAGCCGTGCACCCCAGAAATGTATTGTTTTACACTGCTCAAGACCTTCTCTCCAACAATGTAAGCTTATTAGTTAGTTCACCACTTCGTCAAAGGATAGTGGACATGCACCAACCCATGTAATCTGAATAGATTCCCCAAGCACATCAGACAAACTCACTGATAAAGATAAAACATTAAAATAAAGTTCATTAACTACAGAAAGATGGATTTTAAGTTATTATAAGTGATAGGTAACTATCTTTGACTTCTTTGCCTAAGAAAATAAAAAGTAAAACTGTAGTCTAAATACTAAACTCTATTAGACTAAACAAGATTTGAATCAAACTGCTTTTCTCACTCCACTGGATGTTGCAGGCACGTTATCGTTCCTGAATTTCCTTCTCAGCCTGGGAACCATCTCCTCAGTTCAAAGTCTGTCTTCCCAGCACTCGTGTTGCCTTCAGCATAGGTTGGGGAGAAGAGAGGTGGTCTCATGATGCCACTGTCTCTTATTTTATACTCTCAGTTCGTGTTCCAGGTACTGGCTCAAACACGTCCTGGTGGGCCTTTTTGTGTCACCAAGTTGGGCAGTCCCCATTGTGTGGTGTTTGTGCAACTGAATCATAGAGCTGAGCAATTCTCATTGTGTGGTGCTTGGACTACGGTCTCTCACAGAATTGTAAATCTTTTGTTTACAATTCCCCTGCTGGTCAATGGCTCGTGATGGTCGCTTAATGCCCGTTTGGATGTCGGTCACCATCTTTTTTGTCACTGGAGGGCTAGGCATCTTCCAAATTCATAACATATTTCAGTAACAGATAGAAAAATCTCATAACTTCATAGGGTACGTCCAGACTACCCGCCGTATCGGCGGGTAGCGATCGATTTTTCGGGGATCGATATATCGTGTCTCATCTAGACGCGATAAATTGATCCCTAAACGTGCTCCCGTCGACTCCAGAACTCCACCGGAATGAGCAGCGGTAGCAGAGTCAACACGGGGAGCTGCAAACGTCGATCCCACGCCGTGAGGACCCGAGGTAAATTGATCTAAGATACTTCGACTTCAGCTACGCTATTAACTTAGCTGAAGTTGCGTATCTTAGATCGATACCCCCCCCAAGTGTAGACCAACCCATACACACTAAGGAGATACATATTTTGACAGAACAATGAGTTTCAGCATATGGTATCTTACATGGCATGCTTTGTATGAAATATCACAGCCATATACAAATGATGAATATTGGGGTTTATAGGATGCTACTTTTGAGGTTCAGTGCATTGCACTCATCACAGACAAGTTGTCACATTTCACTCCCTATTAAAAGCAGATAGAATCAGGAAGATTTGTACTTCTGCACTAAATTGTTGCAGGAAACAAAGTTGTGATCTTGTATTGTGGCTGTAGATAGAGAATATAAAGAAAGTAAAGAACAAAAGAAGCAATCAAACTACATAGGATGCTTTTAGTCCCAATTTCGGTTTTATTTTCAACTACATTTAACATTCTTATCTCCACACAATCCCATCTTCCAAAACACAGTTCTTGACATTTGAGTTTCATGCTCATACACGTACATTTATGCTGTAGATGTTTTGACCCTTCCATGTTTTGTGGTTTTCAAAAGCCACTTTATATGAACATTTATTTTCTGTAACTTTACAAACCACACATGAGGGTTTGGAAGGTGGATCAATAGAATACGTCCATAAAATCCATCCAGATTTTAAATGCAATAGTTGAGTTTCACCACAAGAGGCCATCCAAAGACAGTTTGTCTTGTAATGTACTCACTACATTACAATATTAAAATGAAAGGTAATATGGAAAAATGAGGAAAAACGTATTTGGCTTTGGAGTGCCAATTTCTCCCATACACTTCATTATGTTCTAGAAGAGGTCATACATTTTACTCTAATATAGAATTAGCGTATATGATGCCATAAGGGGTAGCTATAGATTTGTTTAGGACCAACAATGTTTGAGGCAGACCCAAGTAATCTGCAATCACTCCTAATGCCCTCTGCAGAAAATCTTTTCCCTATTACATTGTGCTGGTGCATTTTTAAGCAATATTATAATGGTTAAACATATCTGGATAATAGAAACTGTCCCAGAAACCAGGATGTAGATTACTCTTTCATAATAGTCAGGTGAAGAATCAGAAAACTATAAGTCTATAAACACATGCATCAAACCTTTAAAGTGACTTATTAATCCTTTAATTAAACATGCATGCTACTCTAATGTTAGTGACTTTAACTTTAATAGATTTTTAATTCCCACAGAATTTCAAGACAGTATCATATATATTGGGGTCACGCTTTCTCTTGTCCTAATGAAAATTAGATTTAGCATGCCCTTTTCACAAGATCAGCTTGGATTCTATAATCGCTTACTTCTGAAAGGTCTCACTTTAATAATTCCCTTCATTCTCAAATCAAACTATATTTTCAACAAAAGTATCGGACACCATTTGTGACATTAGACAGGAAGTTTTCAAAGCGATGATCTGGAATAACATAATCTTGTATATAGCATTAAAAAAAAGAGTAATAGATTCATAGCCTAAGACCAGAAAGGACCACGGTGATCATCTATTCTGACCACCTGCATTACAGGTCATGCTAATTCTCTGAATTAAAATCTTGTGTTCCAGGAGACACTTACACTCACAGCCTTGGCATGCTCCACTCAGTACAGCTTTATACGTTCATGGACTAACTGATTGTGCCACTGGAGCACCCCTCAACTATAGAGTAGTATAGAATCACCCCAAACCCTCAATCTTTTTCAGGTTCCCCTTCCATCTTTCCTCAAACACCAGAAAACACAAAGGCCAAGATTTTAAAATGTGGGCTGCTTAGTACTTAGTGCTTTTGAAAATCAGGCAACTTAGGTGCCAGAATATAGATTTAGGAGTCTAACTTTTGGAAACTTAAAAAAAAAAAATCTGTCAAAAAATCCTAGAAACACCTTGCAAAAGTGTGAGTTGTCCCTGTGGCTAAGCGTGGCACTGCAGTTGAACCCTGCCTTACTTTTCCCAATTGGGCATCAGTATATTCATGTTCACATACTGGTGCAATAAGAAACCAAAACAAGGTAATCAAAATAATTGTGTCTCCTTTAATAAACCCTCAGGGAAGGAGAACTTGGAATAGCAGTGTCCAAGACTAAAATCTCTGCACCTGGTCAAGTTAGTCTTCCAGAGCAGGAGATAGATCACCAACCCTTACAACCTGGATGGCTTCTTCCCCCTCCCTCCTGTTCCTGTTGAAATAGGCCAGCCCTTGCACAGACCCAGAAGCCATCTTAACTGCATCCAGGCTGTTTTTGTTGAGAATCCCAGGCTATCTTTCAAAGGGGTAGGACACTCCTTTACCAACCTAACTTAGAATTGGTTTCCAAAAGAACCAAATCTACCTGCCCAAAGCCCAGGTTATAAGTGGGCAGACAAAACTGGGGACTCTTACCAAGACTTCTCAGGCAGCACAAAAGTGTACATACTGTACAGTACCTGACATATCACTGAATGATGCTGCAACCAAATATAACCCCATAGAAATTAACCCCATAGAAATTAACAAAACATATTTTGATACTATAAAATACTGCAACAATCCATTCAAATTTACAGTAACAATCAAGATAAACATATGTTCCACCATCACTGGAATATCAAATCCTCCTAGGTGGAAGCTTCTGTGACAGCACTATGCCCAAGAAAAGCTCTAGGTCTGATGACCTACTGGTGGAAATATACAAGCAACATTCTCAGGAACTTTGCAAGCCATTTTTAGTTATTACTTGTGTATTCACCAAAAGCATCTTCCTCAAATCCTTTGATCTGGACATTAAAATATTAGCAAAATATCCTTGCAGCTAGGTTGCAATGATCACTTAACCAATGTCACAAAAATACAATTAGCTAGATTATTCAGTATTAGTCCTTATCCCTTCAGTAATGAGGATCATGAAAGATCAACAGCAGTCTCTCTGTTATTCTCTAACCAGGAGAAATAATCATTGGAATATGAAAGCAGATTCTTATGTGCGTAGAACTGGTGAAAGCAATTGACCCCACTGAATGGTCCTTCCTTTTTGCCATTTTGCAAAATGTGAAACAGAACACTGCTGTAGCCAATTTAAATTGATCAAAACAACAACTTCCTTCATTAGTTACAATATTATACTTTAAGTGTACTCAGATCCAACATTTATATTTGCATCAACAAATAACAAAAATGCAGATGTCCAGGTACCTGATCCGTAAGTCCAGTTGGAAGCCCAAATTCAGTTATGTTAGCATAAATTATTGCAAATGGAAAACTGAGAGCGCAAATATAAAATCTGTTCTTGAAAATGCAGCCTCAGAAATTGCTGCAACACAATTGTTTGTTGTGTGACTGATTACCAATGATATGAGTATAATGTCATCTTGGAAATGTACTTCATTTGCAGATAGTGAACCCAGATAATATGTTAAATAACATTAATAGCTGTATATTTAGATTTGTCACACCCAGCTCCATTATATTCTCTTTTCTTGTATATTTGACATGTCTCTTTTTCTACTTATGTAAGAAAACAACTTGTACTGTTAACGTTTATGTTTATCTTTAATAAAAATAGTATTTGAAATATTTGGCATATATCCACAATGTAAAGAATGGTACAGCATTGTAAACACCATTATTGTTCTGGAAGTCATTTTTTTTTTTACATGGAGACAGAGGATTAAAAAAAGATTGTGAGAGATGGAGATTTCTTTGTTGTCTTATAGGGTATGCCTACACTTCATGCTGGGTGTATGATGCCCATGTCAAAGAGACATAACCGTGCTAGCTCCCATTAAGCTAGTGCACTACAAATAGAATATAGCCATGGCAGTACAAGTGGTGGGAGAGGCTAGCTGCCACTGGGCCAGAACTCCATACCTACTCTCTGATGGGTACACACTTGGGGGGGCTATCCCCTCCCAATGCTCAGGTTTCCCCCGTTACATTCTATTTGTAGCACCCCAGCTATCTGAAAGCTAGCGCGAGTCTCTTCGAGCTGACATACCTTTAGTTTGAGGTTACTGCATGTGGTAGCAAACCTCATTTGTTTCTCTTCTCCGTAAAGCATCTTTTGCTTTTTTTCAAATCGTTGTCAAAACATCCAGCCCTGCACTGAAGTTAGATTAGCAATTCACACCTTTGTAAAAGACTTGGCAAGACTCAAGTGTTTTGATGTCAGATGTTACTATTGATTTTCCTGTGAAAATGATTCCTTGGAGACTCATTCTTCCCTTTGTACTTAACATTTTTCTGTACATTTACCCTTCGGTACTGAACAGAGGTGGACGTGTGGAAAAACAAACACGTAAATTTATTTTCAGAATATTCTATTATTGTAGACAATCTTCATAATCATCCATGTCCTAGGGAAAACCAATGGAGGGTCACTTCCAAATTCTTCCAATGGGATGGGTGGAGGTGATAACTGAGCCATGGCAAAAGCAGGTGGTTTAATCCTGCAAACTCATGGATCTCAGGGGATCTGCTGGACATACAAGGACATCAGGCAGAGATCATGCCTCTGTACAAGCTCTATGCTGCCCCACCTCTTCTGCCCTCCTAGGGGCTTGGCACTAGTTGACACTGCCATCCTGAATGCACCATGGGATGATGTTAGAGAGGACAGTCCACTAATTGTGGGTTCCCTGTCCTAAGCACTAGATGATCCTGCTTTGTGATCGTACAAAGTTTTCAAGACTTTGACCTTTCCTCATGAGTCTTAGATTATAACTATTGTAATTCTAAGGCTAATATCTGCGTAGTAGTTACAGTGCTGGGCTGAAATACTGGCGCAGTTGAAGTAAATGGGACTTTTTCCATTGATTTCAATGGGGCCAGGATTTCACCCCAGATGTCCATCACTTTTACGGTACAATCATGTTTCAGAGCATAATCACATTCACAAGTGTGAACCATTAGATGGGTCAAAAAGTAATCCCCTATGCAGTTAGTTTTCACTGAAGATTAAAAGGCCATATCTTTAGTAAAGAGAGTTAGGGGACAATCCTTGCCCTCTTTATTGAATCTTTAGCATACAGAGCAGAGCTGCTGGAGAATCAATTACATCACATCACTGGATTAAAAACCATGTCATCTGAAAGTAGGAAGAGCATAAAAAGGTCATAAGGACCAACCACACTGACATTAAAACAAGAAGGAGGGTATTGATGAAAGATAACTGATGAAGATCAAGGAACAAGAAGGATTCAGTTAAGCAAAAAGAAGTAACTTTAACTTCAGAGAAAAACTCCTTGCAGTAATATGAAGAAAATGTATGTGCAGTTACTGTACAAAATGTCTAAGGAAAAGGCAGGTGTATCAGTTAGACTCTCAGGAGGCTAATTGTTCTTATATGACATGATGATGGTAGGCATTTTCATTCCTGAAAGAATCTGTTCTCAATGAAATAGCCTGGCAGTTTCATACAGAGTATCTTCCATACTGTAAGTAAAGTATCAGAGGGTTAGCCGTGTTAGTCTGGATCTGTAAAAGCAGCAAAGTGGGTATTCACCCACGAAAGCTCATGCTCCAGTATGTCTGTTAGTCTATAAGGTGCCACAGGACTCTTTGCTGCTTTTACAGATCCAGACTAACATGGCTACCCCTCTGATACTTGACCTCATGGAACAGTAATAGGTTAAAAGATAGGAAACCAAATGTAGGTATAAATGGTCAGTTTTCACTGTTATCTGAATTGCGTGAAATTTAGCAGCCTATCTGCTGAAACGGCTGGCACTAAACTCAGTATCCTGACCGCTTGAACAAAAGGAAGAATCTCTATCAGATGACAACCTGAGTGAACAAACAACAGATATCCCCCTTTTAACGCTCCATCATAAAGGAAAGATCATACAATAGTTTTCCTGAAGATTTGTAGCCTTCTTTGTAGTTTGTCTCTTAAGAGTGGTTGTTTGCCGAACCATAGTTGGGCAAAGTAAAATAAGGCTGGTTTTGTGTTCTCTGAAAGAGTCCAGGTTTAAATTTCCTTTTCTTCTATCAGGCCATAAAATAGAACCAACTTTATAACCTTAATGAAAATAGTGTACACAAACTCTTTCTCCATCACCACCGTGGTTTCAGATGAAGTCATAAAGCTGCAACACTGATTTTCCCATCATCTGTGTGAAAACATGTAATTAAGTGATTATTCAATTTGCTTTTGCGTTTTCTCCAAAACCGTGCCATGAGCACTCCAATCTTTAACTCAAGTCAAACAAACTAATTATACCTTTCAGTAGACGCAGCATTGAAGATGCTTTTGCCCTCTTTGAAAAGCTAAGGATGATTGATGCTTGAAGGTATTGCTATAGAGATGGCAGATGGACTTACGCAATTAATTGAAGATTTTTATGGAAAATTGCAATATTCAGTGCATCTAAGCATTTCCCATTATGTCTCTACGAACTTTGATAATAAGGGTTAGTGGAACGTTTTTAACCCTGTTAGGCTAATATAAAACATGCAAAAACAGGGATCAGTTTATTTCCAGTAAATTGTGGTTTTGACTTTGTTCTGAACCACAGGCCATAATGATAATAGTAAGGTAGATAATTGTGTATTGTATCATCTGCAGGAAATGTAATGAAATAGCTACCAGAGGAAATGTGTTCGGTATTTCCAAGATCTCCAAGATCTCTTTAAGTCGTAATTGCTAGTTTAGACCCATCATTCTGTATGTATAGCTCAGATGATGTTTTCCAATATGCATTACTTTACATTTATCAACATTGAATTTAATCTGCCATTTTGTTGCCCACTCACTGGATTTGGATTTCACTATCTTGAGTCATTTTGTATCATCTGTTAACTTTGCTACCTCACTGTTTATCCTTTTTCCAGTCATTTATGAATATATTGAACAGCACTGGTCCCAGGACAGAACCCTGAGGGACACCTCTATTTACCTGTCTCCATTGGGAAAATGGACCATTTATTCTTACCCTTTGTTTCCTATCTTTTAGCCAGTTACTGATTCATGGGATAAGAGGGACGGTCCTCTGTCTGCTTAAGAGCCTTCGGAGAGGGACCTTGTCAAAGGCAATCTGAAAGTCCAAGTACACTATATCTACTGGCTCACCCTTTGCCATGTTTGTTGACCCCCTCAAAGAATTCTAATAGATTGGTGAAGCATGATTTCCCTTTACAAAAGCTGTGTTAACGCTTCCCCTACAAATTGTGTTTATGTACTTGTCTGATAATTCTGTTCTTTCAACAGTTTCGATCAATTTGCCTGAATAACTTAGTACAAAAAGTGTTTTTACACAGGGTTACCCTGGAAGAAGCATTGTAAAATTCAGCTGCCATAATGCAGAATGCACTGTGCTTTCTGAGTGATGCACATTACACCTCTTCTCCATAGCCTGCTTTGACTTTCAGTTCATTTCCAGGTACATTTCAAGATTGGGGTTTTGTCACTTCATTTTCTACCACTGTAGTTGATCAGCTGAGACACTTCTGCTTACAGTCCTCAGTTTGTTATTTCCAGAAGGGTGGCAAAAGATTCTCTGATGGCCCTCAACTCTGATATTCACTTTGCTCACCTCCTACACATATTTGCTCCAAACGTATTCACATTTGTTAACCTGCAGGGCCCATAGGAAAATCTGTTTACCCAGGTTTTCTCTGAGGAGGTGGGCTGAACAGAAAGGGTCTTATTTTTTTCAATTGTAGCAGTTTTTGGTGGACTTGTACTGTGCCAACTCTGATAAGTTTTATAAAATGTTTTTAATATGGATTGTGTATGCAGTTTCAGGAAAGGTACAGTGTGTAAACAAAAAGACCTGTTGAAAAGCAGCCTGGAACTGGCTTCTGAAGTTTGAGTATCTATATTGTGGGGTCCCCAACTTTAGTGATGTACATTTTGGAGAGCAACTGATGTTTGTGATGCAAATTAGGTTCACATCTGCAGGACTGATCTGCACATGCAAATATTTGTACTTGAAAAGTGTTTGAGCATTAAATATGTGGGTGTTTAAAATTAAGATAAAAAATGTTTTTCATGAAGTCCTAAGCAGTTATTGCTGTCTCAGACCAGCTACCTGAGCCTAGCTAGTACTTTCCCCAAATGTCTCCAATTCACCCTATGGTCACTAGCAAGTTATATAAAGTCCACGTTTTCTGAAGTGATTTTGTTCAATTGTTCACACCTTCCTTGTTTATTTTCATCTTCCTAGGTGAAGAGAAGTTAAATATGCATTTGATTAATTGTGGCGCTTTCATGCTATATACAAATCACATATAAAATATCTGGCCTAAATAGTTACCTTTTTGTTGAAAGAAAGATGAAGGACAAGCATTGTAAATTGTCTTCTCTGGCAGTTTTGTTGGAAGACACACTGCAGTTTCTAGTTCCATTTTTTAAAAAAAGAACTGTAATTACAATAAATAGGAATTCTCAGTGGAGGATTAAGTCTGGAACATCTGCAGAGAGTCTCAGATTTCCAGCAAAGATGTTGATTTTATGATGTGGTATTTCTTTTTGTTTCCCAACTAAGTTTCTTTTGGACTCCTTGGTTGAAGTGCTGTGCAGCTGTCATTTCTATTGCTGCTTTTGGCCCTCCATTCCACCTAGTACTTTTCTTTTAACAAAAGAAATGTATCCAAAACTCCTTTCAGCCTTATCCCCAAATAGACTCTTAGATGTTAAGGTCAGAAGGGACCATTGTGATCATCTAGTCTGACTGCCTGAACACTGGAGGCCACAGAACCTCACCCAGCCATTCCTGAACTTGACCCCTAACCTCTATACCCAATATACAGTTTTAATTACATGGTATAAAGTTGCAGGAATTCAGCCTTGAACTGAGATCTTATTAGACCTTACTAGTTAATTATGATCAATCTAGACCACTGCCTGGATAGGAGACCTCCATGAAACATCGGCTTTAAGTGCTGTAGGAAGTTATTTTGGCAGTTCAATAGGTAGCACCATTTCTACTGATCCAGTGGCCCAGGACCTAACGTTGAAATTGCTGCCTCTCTGGTAATTCATAAAACCATCTTCCTACCCATTTGTAGTCAGTAAAGATCTTCACAGGTTTGGTCCCAGCATCCACTGAATTCAGTGGTAAAGCTTACATTGACTACAACAGGACAGGATTGGACAGTAGAAGAGAGGTTGGTATTTGGTCACTTTGGTAACTCTGGTTCTTTATTATGCATTCTCAAAGCCTCCTGTAGTTTCAATTATAACATGTGATATTGTTCAGTATCTTGTCAAAATGTTTGGCTGTACTGGTGTACAGCTGCTGTGTTCTAGCCCTGAGAAAGTAGCACTTCAATGATGGGGCAAGTCACCTCTATATATTCTCTACCTACCATAACACAAGGCTGCCTGTGAAAATTAATGTTAGCAAACTTTGAGATCCTTGGACGAAAGATAGTATATAAGCACTACTTATGTAATATGAAAACAAAGTGCCTAATGTGGTAACATGAAAGAAATTAATACCATGAATAAGTCCTTGATTGAGCAAGACACCTAAGCACATGCCTATCTCTAAGCATGTGATTAGACCTGTTGCACATGGCTAAGTATCTTGCAGAACAGGGGCTTAAATAATCAACTGGGAAAATGTAAATATAGCCAGATGTAAAACTTGTGCTTTTCACTGATATGTAGTCAGTTAATCAGAGATTTCAGTTTGCAAAAAGCAACTGCTCCTCATATTTTGAAGGAATGAGAAATTATTCATGTAGTTTACTAATACATTTGTCCCATATAAACTAAATTTCAATCTATGCCATTGAACAGTGTCTATTTAAAGCTACCTGGGTTACATATTTACTTTGTATTCCTTTGCATTTCTTTCCACTGTTCCTTGCTTCCCTAACTCATCCTTCAATTATGTAAGAATGATTTTTCTCAACCTGCTTTTCTTTTCCATAACTGATTTATTAGTGTTACGCAGCACTGCCCTTGTTTCACTTCATCTGAAAAAGATGCAGATATTTAGAACTAGAATCTCATTTAGCCTTCTTCTCTAATGGGGTAATATCAGTCTATACTTGAGTATTCTACCAAGCCTCTTTCATACACTAAAAACAAAAAGCTGTACAGCAGGATAATTAGCATGACAGTGTAACACCAACAGCTCCCAATCATTGGCAGGATTGAACCTGGGACCTCTGGTGCTTAGTGCTGAGCCTGTACCACATAAGCTAAAAGCGAATTGGCTGTTAGCTAAGGTTATAGAGCAGCCTTAATCTCTTTTTCTAAGTGGTGTCAGTGCCATTAGATGGGACAGAACACCACACCCAGAAGGCGGGTGAGTTACGAGAGCACACCCAGATATTTGAGGTTTGGAGGAAAACACATTAAACTATTGAATGAAATTTGTTTTATGTAAGTAAAACATTGGCTAAACTAGGATAATCACTGAACAGCCTATTTTAATATTTTTTTAAAAAAATGTTTAGATGTTGAATGTTTTTTGTTTAATAACACAAAACAGGTTACATTTGATTTTGGTTAATTTGCACTACAGGCTGGTTTTGTTCCTACTGTTCTGGTTTATTAAAATGGATGGAGCACCATGCAGTTTTGGTTTTCTCTAAGCAGAGCGGGCTAAAACCACTATAGCTACTTGCTCTGGCATTGTCTGTTAGGATGCGTCTACACCATGATTAAAACACCTGCAGCAGCTAGTCTCAGGGCCTGGAACAGCAGGGCTAAAAGTAGCAGTATAGGCATTTATGCTTGGGTTGAGCCTGAACTCTGAGACCATTGTGAGATCTCAGAGCTCAGGCTGCAACCTGGAGTCTAATTATGTACACTGCAATTTTATAGCCCTGCAGCCTGAGCCCGGTAAGCCTGAGACAATTCACCTGGGCCAGTTGTGGTGGTGCCACTGATCTTTTATTGCAGTGTAGATGGAACCACTAACTCTTGCAGGCCTTTAGGGTAAGTGTCTAATAGAATGGGCCTTCTCCCTCTTTCCCCAGTCAGAACCCTAGGGTTGATACAGTACAGAAACATCATGCTAGAGAGAGATCCAGCACAGTATTATATCATTAAGGAGCAACCTGATAGTTATAAGGATTAGAAACCTTCTAATTGTATTAATTCATCCTTCACACAATATGCATAACCATGAATACATACTGGTGTTGTATGTAAATACAGGGAATATGTTAAATGTTTCACTTTGTTAAACACTTCAGGCCTTTTCCTGTTCTCCCCAGAAAACGCCATTATTCACACCAAAGTGATTTTCAGTTTAAGATGTACCAGAACCAAATCATTAGCTCTTTTTTTGTATTGGCCTAACTTTATGCTCCCACAGACCCTTCATTGACATCTTTGTATCAGTTCAACATTGATCCTCATGAGGGTGCTCTCTCACCTTAAATAAATTTTATGATATTATATCATACTGTAGAGTGCCTCCATAGATTAGAATAAAATTGTGAGTTATTGCAAGAAGAAATTTGCTTTCTTCTTTTTTCTTGCTTTCCATCATGTTCTGTTACTTTATTTCCCACAGGATCTTATGAACATTCTATAAGAAATTTCAGAACTGAGAATGTCTTCTGCCAAAGAAATTCTTCAAATAAAAAAAAGATTTTTTGGCAGAAGTAATTAGAGACCTTTACTTGCTGCACATTCTAAGTAAAGAAAACTTTGATTCTGGCATATTATATCATTTTTATGCCACAACACTTCTTAAAAAAGCATGTTTTGGGTGGCAATGTCTGAGTGTGGCAAATACAGATTCATATAAATGATTCAGGCTTCTTCAGGTTTTATTATAGGAAAACACAAACAATATACTGTAAGGAGAGTTACACCTGCATGAGTCCAGAGTGCACTGATTTCAATGGGGTTACTACAGATTTTCTCTTACCTGGGTAACTGAAATAAGCAGCTGTCTCCAAGAACGCAGAGTGAGGCTTCCTGTTTCCAAAAGCTGACTCCCATAGTGTCTGACTAAGACAGGGTTACCTATCTGAAGTCCTTTTACTGATTTTCCATTGACTCCACAGCCTCTCAGTTTCCCATGTTTGCAATCAGCTGCTAAATATGGAGACCCATAAAACAATCATAACAATTCTTAGGGCACTTAATACATCTTCAAAGTACTATAAAGAAAGAGGATAAATATCTGAGTTATTTCCATGTTTTCCTTCACCTTTCTCATTGTCCAGAAAATAATTTAAGCAGTTAGTTAAGCAGGCATGTAGCTCCATTTACTGCACTATTTATGTATCTTCTTTGTTTCTCCATGCAACTTCAGCAGGAGTACTTGTGTGCTTAAAGTTAACCAGCTGCTGATATGCGCTCTTGGACGGGGCCCTATCATTTGTGTTTATTGAGAGCTATACTTAAACAAGTGTGAAACATTGGGACACTTTTTTGGGTAGGGGGTTTTTAGCTGTGTAGGGTAAAGTCCCTAATATTTGGACAGTCCCAGTAATATCGTGACATCTGGTCACCCTAAGTTAAGGTTATGTGCACATATCTATTAGCACCCTCTGTACTTCTTAAAACACGTTCCTTTTGGGATGAAATTTACAACCCTATTTTAGAAGGCTTGAGGCAAGTTTGCTTAGTGACTTTGGAACCTTGGGAGAGTTAAAAGGAAATGTGGAAGTGAAGTGTGGGAGGGGAAGGAGATGGTTATGTTTTGCAGCTGTTAACAAACCTTCAGTTTTGTTTCATTCTCTGGAAACTCCAAAATGGCTCAGGAAAAAAAGATTCCAAAACAACTTCTGAAGCTGGCATGTGGTTAAGAATCTCTGCGAAGTTAGAAAAAGAAAATGTGTTTGAAGGGTCATTTCAAAGCATGGTCATTGGCATCTAAGATTTTAGCAGACTCTGGTGAAGGCCTGCTTTCTCTATCACATCACTAGGGGCTTCTTCAGATTTCTCCCTCACCCAGCCTGACAGAGACAAGAGTTGCTAAGTTACAGGCTGCTACTGTGACAATTGGAAAATATCTTAATCAAACACACAGCAAAATCCTTCCATAGTGCCTGAGTAACACTGAGAGGAGAAAACTGCAGGTGGGGAAACAAAGAAAAATGTGCAGCTCCAACAGGACATAGGCCTCCTTCTGCCACTTGCGCTGCAATAGGCAAGTTTTCCAATTTCTACATTTCAATTTTAAAAAATTAAGGGTCATTCACATCAGAGCTGCAGTGATTTTAACCTGCTAAGGATCTGGGTCAAATTTTCAAAAGCTTCTAAGTGACTTAGAAGACTAAATCTCTTTGAACGCCAATGGCATTTAGGCTCACAAGAGCATATGTAACTTTTGAAAATGGGATTTTAGTCCTTTTGAAAATTTTAGACACTGTCTAAAGTTTCTCTTTCTGTGGGGGATACACTGTTATAAGCCCTATTCTCTGTTCCCTCTAGTGGGGGTTTCCACTAGCTTAGAAAACACCTGGCACTGAGACAATCCTAATGGCTCTCTCAGCATGGGGTTAAGGACTACCTGTGCTTGGATGTTGATCTAGCTGTTCATTCAGAGATGTGGTTGCACTGGTCAGGGTAAGATACATCCGAAAGACTGTGCTACCACTGTCCATGCCAGCATTATTCTGTGGTTAAACAGAATACTTCATTCTTCACACAATGCACAGTCACTCTGTGAACTTTTGGCCTTCACAACATCCCAGTGCAACAAAGTAGATCTTATGCTTTTTAAACCCAGTTATATGGAAGATATCTATCAATGGCTATTAGCCAAGGTGATCAGGTCTGCAACCCCATGCTTTGGGTATCCCTAAATGTCTGACTGCCAGGAGCTGGGACTAGATAAGGACAATTGAGAGATCCATCCCCTATCTGTTCATTCCCTCTGAAGTATCTGGCATCAGTCACAATCAGGAGACAGGATACTGGGCTAGACAGACCATTCATCTGACCCAGCATGGCCTCTGTTATGTTCTTATTCTCTATGGCTTTGAATCTGGTGCTTCTGCAAAGTATTAAAATCTGTGTCATTCACCCCCACATAAGGTTTTTAAAAAAATTATGCATCATGAGCCAGATACTTAGTGTAAATCAGCATTGACTTCAATACAGCTACTGTAATTTACGCAGTCAAGAATCTGGCTGCATAGGTATGAAATGCCAGTTCTTCAATAGCCTGATACCAGTTTACCCAATTTGTTCTGCACTTAATACTTACCAGTCTTAATTGCTTTTCTGTAACAGGATGGTTAGAAAAGGAACAAGAGATACCAGATGGTGCATCCACCAAGTGTATCCAACAGTTCTGGATTTTCACTCTGGCCTCAGCTACATGAGCTTAATCCTAAAAGGAAAAAAAAAAATCTAAAGATGCTGGTCCAGCAAAAGCTAATACTAATTATTCTAATTATAAAAAGAATCATATTAAATATAGTTAAAAAAAAGACTGCAGAAACTCCAGGGAGTTTCTCTGGTTACTGGAAAGCATTTGGATTTTACCCTGAAAATCCTTGACCTTTGCAAGACACTGATGCAAATTAAATATACATTTTTATGAAGTTTTCCCCTTCACTCCACTGTAAATCCTGCACTCCTGTAATAAAGCCAAGAGAGAGTGCTGGGAGAAAAAAAAAAGATAAGTGTCTTTATATTTCACGTGTGGCAATGTCCCTGCAGCCTCCATAAGTTTATTTTCTGATTGTTCATCCCCAGAAATATATGGTGGCTCTTCTGGACATTGGTACTAATACCCAAAGGGCTCTGGGGATCACAACATTTCAGCCTAATTTTTAAAATAAGCCCTGAGCAAATGTACATTTCTGAAAACTATTAATTGCTTTCTTCCCTCTACCTAGGAAAGCAATAGTAGTAGATTTTTGTTGCCTACTTTCTTTCCCAGTTTTCTACTCTGTTCTTTAAAAAAAATTGGATCTCCTCCTTTGCTGGAAACTTATCAATAAAATATCATCTCTTTTCCCCAGGGTGTACATGCACAGAATGTGAAATGTTACGCATTTTGGCAAGCAGAGCTCCTTTCTGCGGAAACCAGTTTTATCAATGGAGTCTGTGCTAGTTTCCATGCTTAGCTGTAGTCATACCTGTAATTCTCTTTCTCCTTTTCCCATAAAAGCACTAGGTTCAGGGAGGCTGTAGCAGGTAGGGTGATACTGTTCAGTTTTATCCCTTTTTGCATATTTGTTAGGAACACAGGATTGGACATATTGGATTAGATCATTTGTCCATCAAATCTTGTACCATGCCTGGGGAAGTATGAATACTTTCCTTCAGAGGAAGACAACGCTCTCCACCACAGTTCACCTAACGAGTTGGCTATGCTATAGATGGGAAGGAAGAAAATCCTTTTGGCACCTATATGACTAGTTTATTCCCAGAAGCACAAGCTTCTATGCAGAATGGAATTACGCTTAATCCTGAAAGGTTACCAGGCAGATTGATTATATTTAATGTGTACAGTGCTTTGAAGTCCTAACAGGCTAAGGCATTGCTAGAGATGGGTTTGAAATGCCAAGTTTGGCTCAGATTCCAGATCTGAACTCTCTGAAAGAAAGAGGCATTTGGATTCAGGGTTCTGGTTAGGGATCTTTAACTAGACAGGTGCAGGCTGTGAAATTTGAATACAGCTATTGGAAAAGTTGAGGGGGAGCATCAGGTCTGGGATATGGATGTCTGGTTCTTACCCGTCCCTAATTATTGGATACAAGTTTGAGACAAAACATTCACAGCTGAAGAATTTCTAACAGTTCAGCTTTTGGTGGGTATTGTGATCCAGGGATTTGGTGCTGCCCTTCATAAAGAGGGGGGAGGGATAGCTCAGGGGTTTGAGCATTGGCCTACTAAACCCAGGGTTGTGAGTTCAATCCCTGAGGGGGCCATTAAGGGAACTGGGGTAAAAATCTGGGGATTGGTCCTGCTTGGAGCAGGGGGTTGGACTAGATGACCTCCTGAGGTCCCTTCCAACCCTAATAGTCTATGATTCTAAGAGTGGCGGTTTCCAAAATGAAGCTACAAATCCAGGTCCACTTCAAGATTGGGTATGTGGGGGCCTGGGCTTTTGATTCTAGTTCATCTAAATTATTCCTTTTTTTTATGTTCAGCAGATTCAGAAATGGAGTGGTGGCAGTGGGCTTACTAAGCATGCCTTACCAGCAGCATGTTCTCAGATGCTGCCTTCCCTCATCCACCCATTTCACCACAGTCCTGCTCCAAGACTTTTCTTTTTTTAAATAACTTCTGAAATAAATTTGCTGCTCCTGAGAGATGTGGGGCTGATAGCTGTGGAATAGAGGATTCTCTTTGTTTTGTGACAATACAGGTATCTGCATGGTGCAGTCTCAGCCTGCCCTCCTCTGCGGGATGATCTCCCTGGGGTGGGGTAGGGGCGAAAGAGTAGCAACCCCAATGGTTCAGAGGAGTGCAAGCTGCACTGCTACAGGCTGTGACTGGAGCTCACTATCTGTTGACGAGGGTAGAGGGAAACCTTGTGAAATAAGTCACTTATTTATTTTTTATATTCTGAACACAAGCAAAAAGAATTTGACGAGTGAATAAGAATGAACTTTGGAGATGTCCTGAAGCTGCATTTGCACAAGGCTGAACTGTGCTGACTCCTGCTGAACTGAATGACCACCAGAAACAGGTGACAGCTGGGGAACATCTGCTCCTCTGTCTCCACAGATGAATAGTCAAGCCTATGCATCATGTACCAGGGACAAGTGATGGAATCAAGTGTTGTGAGACAAATATTCAGATGACATTATCTAAATCCTTAGAGAGCAGGTTAGATAATGGTGTTCTCTCTTTTTATTGGAACAAAGTGAGCAGTTAAGAATGGAATCAAAGGGCCCAGACATACATTTGATACAGTGTCTTTTGTAGATTGATGCATTTTTACAGCTACAGAGTTGACAGCTGTCTAAAGCAATGGAGTGAGAGTACTATGTGGAAAGAGGGCAAGAGAACCTGCCAACAGATAGAGATTTTGGAGCACTCAGGAAGATGACATGGAAGACAGTGAGAGGGATGGCACAGTGAACAAAAGTATTCTACCACAGAGGGAAAAATCTTCCTCAATCTAATTGAGTTTCTATTCATGTAGCCTTTTTAGAAAAAAAAAAAAGGTGCTATACTTATTGTACCTAGGATGAACTCAGATATTTAAGACCAGATCTTGATCCCACTCAAGCCAATTGTAAAACTCGCATGAGCTGCAATGATATTAGCATAACCCCTGCTAACACAGCATGGCCCTTTATTCCCTCTAGTAGCTAGGCCATGCGAAGAGGTTTGTGAGTCTGCTTTTGCCTTCAAGCTAATGGAGCTCATCTTTTAGCTTAGATAGTCAAGGCTCAGCTCCAAGGGTTAGGAGTTCATTGCCCCCAGATGTACCAGCAAGGGCCACTGTTATGACGGGGTGCTGTGTTTATGCAGGTTAAAGTCAGGCTAAATCCTACTGTATGACAATTATAATTTTTTTTTACTTTTTTGGTTGCACATTTTCTTTGATCACATCAGCCATCAATAACCAGAGCTGAGAGCAGGGCTGCTCACAGGGTTTGAAGTTATAGCACTCTTCAAAGCGCAGGCTATGGTCAGTGAAGTGACCAGAGAGATAGACTCTGAAGCAATCAGGTGGGATGTGGGAGAAGGCGCTACCAACTTGTATTTATGTAGTTCAAGTCACTTTGCAATTATTTAATTGAGCCCCACAGCACCATTAGAAGGTATGTATTTGTGTCCATTTTACAGATAAGCTAACCAAGCCACAGATAAAAGACAGCTTCTCCAAGGAGCCTAAGGGAGTCATGTCTCACTCACACTGAAGTTCAGAATGAGCACATGAGAAGAAGACTGTCTCCTTCGTTGGATACCTGACTCCTTTAGGCTCCAGGTCACACAAGTCAGTAGGAGAAACATGCATAGAACAAAGAAATCCTGACTCTGTATTCTAACCAACAAATCACACCGACCTTCCATTGCTCTTTGCTGGCCCCCCATAATACTTGATATCTGGTGAGATTTCTCTCACCTTCTGTATTGTTCTCATGACCCTTTCCATCTCCTACTCTCACCCCATAAAAGAAAAAAACAGAAATAACTTATTTCAGAGTAGCAGCTGTGTTAGCCTGTATCCGAAGATGTGAGCTGTAGCTCACGAAAGCTCATGCTGAAATAAATTTGTTAGTCTCTAAGGTTCCAGAAATAACTTAGCACGGCACATGGATTTTATTTGCTATTGAATATTTCTCCAGGTGCAGTCACTGCCAAGACATTTTCTTTGAATCATGAAGCATTTGCCGACTAAGACTGAGCTCCAGCAGCACAAGAAACACAATGTGATCTTATTTCCCCATCTCAGTCATAGGCTGTGTCTACACTACCATTTATGTAGATATAATTTGTGTTGCTCCTGGGTGTGAATAAGCCACCCAACTGAGCAACATTAGTTACACCGACCGAAGTGCCGGTTTGGACAGGGTTATGTCACGGTGACATAGCTACTGCCATTTGTTGAGGGGTGGATTGAGCAAATGGGAGAGCTCTCTCCCATCAGCGTAGAATGGCTAGACTAGAGCGCTTAGAGCGGTGCACTGCAATCTCTCTAGTGTAGCCATAGCCTGAGGCACACCTTGCATTTTTCCTTAGAGAAAGAACATGGGCTCAATTTTCCAGTAAGTCCAACAGCCAGCAGGTCCAAGGTTCTGTGGGAGCTGCTGGGTGCTGAGAGTTGTAGGAAAAGTGTTGCCACTTCTTACGTGTACCTTCATGGCTGCTGAGCCATTCTGAAAATCTGACCCTCAGTCTATTTTTGCTCACAGCAAAATCTGCTAAAACCCCCACATTAAAGGTCTAGAAAACAAAATTAGAAAGGCCAAGGCACAAAACGAGATTAAACTAGCTAGAGACATAAAGGGTAACAAGAAAACTCATTGTACAAATACATTATAAGCAAGAAAAGACCAAGGACAGGGTAGGCTTGTTACTCAATGGGGGGAGGGTAGAAAAAGAATAACAAAAAATGTGGAAATGGCAGAAGTGCTAAATTTTTTATTTCAGTTTTCATCACAAAGCTTATTAGCAATTGGGTGTCTAACAGTGACTACCGGTGAAAATGAAATAGAATCAGAGGCTGAAATAGGAAAAAAATAAGTTAAAAACTACTTTGACAAGTTAGATATCTTCAGGTCACCTGGACCTGATGAAATACATCCTAGAATATTCAAGGAGCTGACTGGGGAGATATTTGAGCCATTAGCGATTATCTTTGAAGAGTCATGGAAGATGGGAGAGAATCCAGAGGATTGGAAAAGGGCAAATATAGTGCCAATCTTTAAAAAAGGAAAATAAAGACAATCTGGGGAATTGCAGACCAGTCAGCTTAACTTTAGTACCCAGAAAGATAGTGGAGCAATCAATTTGCAAATACATATACGATAATAAGGTGATAACTAACAGTCAGCACTGATTTGTCAAAAACAAATAGTTTTCTTTGACAGGATAACAAGTCTTGTTGATGATAGGTGGGGAGGAAAAAGCACGGTAGATGTGGTATATCTTGATTTTAATAAGGCTTTTGATACTGTCTCGCATGAGCTTCTCAAACAAATTAGGGAAATACAACCTAGATGGAGCTACTATAAGGTGGGTGCATACCTGGTTGGAAAACCAGTCCCAAAGAGTAGTTATCAGTGATTTGCTCTCAAGCTGAAAGGGCCTATAGAATGGAGTCTGGCAGGGAACAGTCCTGGGTCTAGTTCTATTCAACTGCTTTGTCAATGATTTAGATGAGGGCATAGAGAGCACACAAAGTTTGCTGATGTTATCAAGCTGGGAGGGGTTGCAAGTGCTTTGGAGAATAGGATTAAAATTGGAAAGGATCTGGACAAACTGGAGAAATGGTCTGAAGCAAATAGGATGAAATTCAATAAAGACAAATGCAAAGTACTCCACTTAGGAAGAAACAGTCAGTTGCACACACATAAAATGGGCCTTGACTGCCTAGGAAGGAGTACTGCAGAAAGGGAACTAGGGGCCATAATGGATCATAAACTAAATGAGAATCAGTGTGACACTGTTTTGGGGAAAAAACCCACACACATACTCCCCACAACACACAAAAAACCCACCCAACCAACAAAAACAAGCAAACCTTATTCTGCGCTGTATTAGCAGGAGTGTTGTAAGCAAGACACCTAGTAATTCCATCCTTGGCAGAGTGTGCAGAGCCTGGATTGGATTTCTCTTCCTCCCCCCCGACATCTGGGGGTGAATCCTTTCTTCAGCACAGTTGCTTCCAAGGGTGTAGGGGAAGGCAGATTGCACCATGCTGTGCCCCCAGAGGGTGGATCTGGCCCATAAAATGAGCATCCAGAAACTCAAACAATGCAGATTACAGTCATTCACTGTCAGTGGTAAAAGCTTTATTACTCTACTCAGAGTCAGAGGACTTGCCAAAATATTAAAATAGAACATAATACATCTGCAGCAAAGCTTTCCAACATTAACAAAACGTATTGGCATTGATAGAACAATTAGATTGATTCACCTCTTACAGGTAGGCTGTGTGAGCTGACATCTCAAAGGGCATTAAACTGTTCGGCTAAACCATTAATCTCTAAAGGCCTGACATACGATATTAGATTCACTTATACATTTGTCATTGTGTTTTAACATTATTATTAAAGTACCAAATGAAGGCAATCCTCATAAAAAGAATTTATAATAATCTAAGCCCATCATTAACAATACCATCCTGAAACTTACAAGGAAACTTTAACCGCATTAAGGGACATCATTTCTATAATGTGATCTGCTAAGACTTGCATTGCCCAGGTATGTAGCATATAGAAAGTGGCTGTTACCAGATAATATAGTATAAAGAACACATGATGCCAGACTTTTCACTAACAAGTCTAATAATCTGAGTTTCTATTGGGGCTGCAAGACAAAGTTTGAGGCACTGATCAAATATAATGGAGATTATGTTAGGCATACAGTTTAACTGAGCCTTTTTCTGAAAGATTTTTCCCCCCAGATGACACTGATCTTTATTTAGCTTTGTGAATATAAATAACCCTTTTTCAAATAATAAAAAGCCTTTATAATTGGCAAAAATATAATATGTAAAAAAAAGAGATTGAGGATTTCCTAATGTGAATGCACTAAATCAAAGTGCATCAGAGCACGAGTGAGCTACATGCCAAACCTGCCAAAGCTAAGGGTTTTTAAAGTGTCACTTATCCTTGTAAGCAGGCTCCAAGTCTGCTACCTACTTTCAAAAAAAAAATCACTCTTCTATACACAGATGGTTTTATTCATCCTCCCCAGTTTGTCAAAAAAGTATCTCAAACTGGGGCTTTGAGGACTGCCCAGTACAATGGCCACATAGAAACAAGTAGCATCAGGTATAGGGAATTGGGCCTCACTGAAACTCAACACAATGTGGAGAGTGGGAGCAAGGTAACCCAGCTGGTTAGTGTTTTATAATTTAAGAGCTGTATCTTCAAAATGCTGATTAAGATGCAAGTGAAAAAAAGTTTAGTAGGCTCATTTTAATCCCCCCGGTGGCCATTGGTTCACATCTTTGTACTTCTGCACAATAAAAGCTTGCTACGTCTGCTAGTCCCTGTTCATCAGGCATCCAGAACTTGGTATGTCAGAGGTGCTGCAGGTCAGGTGCAAGCTGCAACAGCAGAGCTGTTCGCAGCAATCCCCATGTCCATGGCCCATGCCCTCATTATGCCTCCCTTCAGCCAGTGCTCTTTGTCTCATAACTTTAAAAAAGCAATGCATTCATATACCAAGGAGAAGGGAAAATGAAGAAAAGATTGAGAAATTCCTAGCCTATGCAGGCTGCACAGATTCTCATGCAACAATGGGTAAGTGCACTAAACCGAGGCATCGGAACTACAGGGCAGATTGTGCCTGACCATAACAGGGTCATGCATAAAAACACGGGGAGTAAGAGCCCCCCAGGTCCCCAGCGTGAATGCATTAGCACTGCCTGGATCTTGAAGCTAAGCATGAGGGAGAGACAGGGGATTTTTTGCAGTCCTCTTTTCTAGTAGGTGGTCAGAGGGGATTGTAGAGGGGCCTGTTGCCCATCATGGTGGTATCTAAGCACCTAGCAAAAATTAGTAGTGTAATGAACTATCCCTGCTTCTCTCTCCTACCCCTGGGCAGCGGAAGGGTCAATATATACTTATGATGGAGGCAGGAATGGAGTCACAGTGGTTGAGGTTTCATTTTTTTTTTTTAAAGGGGCAGAGCCAGAAGCAGGAGGGTGAGAAGCAGGAATAATAAATGATCCAGCGAGTTAGATCTGCTTCCCGAAGCATTATCTCTTAGTCCTTTCTGCAGCTGCCAATGCTCAGCTGTGGGGAGAGGTATCCTAGAGCTAGTCCATGGCAGTGCAGAAAAGCAGCTCGTCCACATGGAAACTCCAGAGTGGAAGGATGGGAATAGAGTTTGGGGATGACCTGCACAGTTCATGGGCTACCCCCTAGCTCCTCACCATGGGGACAGCACCAAACAGAAGTTTTTATATAGACTGGGAAAATGAGCAGTGCTTTAGTGCATATTAGTCAGTTAACTCTAACAGGGATCTGTGATTGACTACAGTCAGCTAACTATCTTGGTCTACAAGGTGCAACATGGGGTTTAAAAACATGCAAACAACCTATTTTCCTAGCCTAGACATGCCCCGAAAGGTCTGTTTCCTTGGTCCTCTGCTCCACTCCCCTTAGTTTTCTTTGAGACTATCCGAAGTGCCATTACTCTGCATCATCTCATGTCCATGCTGAATGTACACAAACCAATTAGTCGCAACTCCTTCTCACTATTGTAGTAAGATGAGGTCCTGAAACAAATTCTTGTGTCAGAGGCCCAGTCTGAGGCCTGAAGCCTGAACCAAAGTACTTCCAGTCATTGCTAAGCAAAAGCTGGACTGTTAGCCAGAGGCAGACCCCGCTCACAGAAGTTGGCGAGAAGAGGGTTGTTAGACGCAGGTGCAGCCACACATAAGCGCTAATAAGAGGAACTTGTGCCAAGATGACATCAGGACAGCTCACAGACATAACAAGGAACAGGCAGGTGCATCTTAAAGAGGGTCAAAAGGACAGCATGATGGATAGATCCATCTGTTTGAAACAACATGATCAAAGGAGGAGACAGCACCCTAATGAGCCAAGGGGCTGTACTTCAATACGTCATTAGGGATGAGTAATCTGTCCTGTAACTGTATAAAAGTAGGTCCTGGAGTGTGTATTTTTGTCCAGCCTAAGGGGCAGTGGAGTGTCCCGTCACTGACTGAGCTGGTCCATTGCCAGGGGTCACATGTCTGTAGAATGTTCTGTAGAGTCTACAGGAAACTATTACTGTGCTTCATTTGACAGTAAACCTGGCTCGGGTTCTTTCGTACCTTACTAGAGTCTTTGGGGGTTCTCTCGGGGTTTGCTGTGTCGGCTATCTGCGCAGAGCAGGAGAAGCACAGGGGGAAACACGCACGCAGCCGACTGTTATCATCAAACAAGAGCAGAGCACCACACTGGTAGCTACTGACAACTATAAGTGCTATTAAGAACAAAAAGTAATTGCATTGTGGCTGTTATACTGTGGTCTCTTACAATAAATCCACCCCTGTGCAGAGAGCCAGTACAAACCTATGCACCACTTAGGACTGTTTTGAATCTTCAAACCAAGGCTGAAGTGGTATATAGATCTTGTGCTGGCCCTCTGTACAGGGGTGAGTTTCATCCTTATTGACTATCTGTGTGAAGTTATTTTGACCCTATTAGTGCTAATGGAAAAATATCTAAAATGCCAAGTCATTTTCTATAAATATTCGATACAAGACCTACAACTGGAATATCTATGATAAAACATAGAACATGCTTCAGTTAAACATTAGACATTTTTCCTTTATAACATTTAAATTGAAATCAGCTTCAGTGTACATGACCAAAACGAGAACAGCTGCCAAAGAACCAAGTACCAGTTCAAAAAACTAAACACCATACACAGTTGTCCATGCAACTAGCATGTAAGCAGCTATATTTACCTTTAAAATGTGGCCTCTTACTAAAACAGGTAAGTTTTTAAACATTATGCCATTTTCCAAATAACCCAATTTAATAAAAACAGAGTAGTAATCCAGCATAGAGATGCCAGAGATTAAAAATCAATTTGCACATTTTTAAATCAGAAACTGGATGACTTCTGTTGTAAAATTTCAAATTAAGAAACTGAGGGATTTCCTAAGCTTTAAAATGGACAGGTCTTGTTTCTTATAATGCAAATGAAGGTCCTAATGCAGCAATGCCTTTGACATATGAGGAGTCCCATTAACTAATCACACAAATCAGGGCTTGCAAGGAGCAGACAAGCTGTCCTACCTATAAGGTGTTATTCTGCAAATAAAATAAAGGAGGTCAGTTTATCCAAAGTCATTTGATTCATAGAACTGTTATGGGAGGTGGGGAGAATCCTTAAGTAAACTCTAACAAGCACAAACAGCTACTGTTGCAGACATATGCCAATGGAATTCAAGATCTACTTTAATACTACCAAGGCCCAAATCCTACTTGTGTTATCAGTTGAGTGGAGTTATGCAGGTGATTAAGGTGAGCAGGATTTGGCCCTCCCAAGGAAAGCTGTAACAGTGGGCCAAATTCTGCCCTCAGTTATGCCAATGCCACTTTATTGACTATGTTTTCTTTTGCATGGGTATAACTGAGGGCAACATATGTCCCAGTATTAGATACTTACATCCCTATGATTGGTAGCTGACCCTGTATAAAGTGAAAAGACATGTCTGAATTTCATTCCTATGCAAAACAGAACATTTATAAAGGTGACAACACGTTTTAACTTGCAGCTACCAGGAAGTAAAGACTGACTTTTAGCAACCTGAATGCTGTCTCAGTTCAGAGCAACTGCACGTGTTTTTTCCTCTCCGTGGTCCAGCAAGGACACCCACTCTCAGCCTTCCAGTTCTCGACATTGCCTCTCTTGGCTGGAGACCTGCATCTCACCCCCTTCTGACTAGAGTGTCTCCAGGCTGCACTGTTTCCCTCCTTCTCTGTGTTATTTCCAGTACAGCCGGGCTGCCCAGGCTGCTTGCTTTCTCTTCAGAGATGGCTACAGTGTGACTTCCCCCAGCACAGCATTTTATGCAAGCTGTTTTATTCTTAAGGAAAAAACCCCATACACACATGCTAATAAGCTTACTAGAGATCACCCCCAACTCTAACATAGGGTCTGGCAGGAGCAGTCCTGCAAAACCCTACAAATGGGTATCTTCTATGATCATAAGTTCATAAACCTCAGCTCAGAATGACCACAGTCTTATGGGGCCTCACTAGGTGCAGTCCTTCCAACCCTTCCCTAAGGAATGGGACCCTCCATGGACCAATGATTCTGTCCATTTGCTGAGTCAGGAAGAAAGGCTCTGAACCTGCTTAAAACCAAGATATTTATCCAAAAATCCTTTGTCTGTTGGTCTCTGGAGAATCCAGTTTTGCCTGGGATATGGACATCTCTCCAGGGGAGTGGCTTGCAAGGGCAGATAACTGGAGGAATTGCATTAACATTCCACTCCTACTACAGGCGTTACATACAGTTCCACAATAAGAACTGCATAATTTCATTTTTAATACAATGGATCCCGAAAGTATCAAACTTAACTTAACGAGGTTTAACTTAAGATCAACTTCATTGAATTAATCCCATACAGTTTATCTAGGATGTTGCAGGATAGAGCTCATCTGTCACAAATGCATCTTGTTATGGGCAAGTCTTCCAGGAATCAGCAGAGATTTAAAAATGACAAGGATTACTTGTGGCACCTTAGAAATGAACAAATTTATTTGGGTATAAGCTTTTGTGTGGGCTTAATTGATTACTCTCAAGTATCAGAGGGGTATCCGTGTAGTCTGGATCTGTAAAAAGCAACAAAGAGTCCTGTGGCACCTTATAGACTAACAAACGTACTGGAGCATAAGCTTTCGTGGGTGAATACTCACTTTGTCAGACTGCTCCAATATATCTGTTAGTCTATAAGGTGCCACAGGACTCTGTTGCTTGATTATTCTCATTATAGTTAGGATGGCAACACCCATTTTTTGTGTTCTGTGTATATATATCTTCCTATTGTATTTTCCACTGCATGCATCCAATGAAGTGGGTTTCAGCCCAAGAAAGCTTATGCCCAAATAAATGTGTTAGTGTCTAAGGTGCCACAAGTACTCCTGTTCTTTTCGAGGATACAGACTAACACAACTACCACTCTTAAAAATGACAGTTGGACTAGCCCTGTCCCACTGAAGTCAATGGGAGCTTTGTTGAGCACTCAAATGGTAACAGAACATGGACTTGGATGTTGTGCAAGTTTTGCCATTTGATGATTCTTCCCCTGGAGTTAGACAATGCAGAGGAATCTTACAAATACCGCCATGTAGGGAGTGATCTGGCCTTGTCATAAACAGATAAGTAAGAGTTAATAGAACAGAAGTACTTTATATCACTTTTGCCTGTAAAGATTTAACAAGATCAGTGAGCCTGCTGTCACCTGACCAGAGGACCAATCAGGGGACAGGATACTTTCAAATCTTGAGGGAGGGAAGTTTTTATGTGTGCTGTTAGTGTTTGGTTGTTGTTCACTCTGGGGGCTCAGAGGGACCAGACGTGCAACCAGGTTTCTCTCCAATCTCTTTGATACAGTCTCTTATATGTCCAGAATAGTGAGTACTAAGTAGATCAGGTGAGTTAGGCTTATGTTTGTTTTCTTTATTTGCAAATGTGTATTTGGCTGGAAGGAGTTCAAATTTGTATTTTGTAGAAATGATTTTAATTTGTACTTGTATACTTAGGCTGGGAGAGTGTTCCCAGTGTCTATAGCTGAAAGACCCTGTAATATATTCCATCTTAAATTTACAAAGATAATTTTTACTGTTTTTTCTTTCTTTAATTAAAAGCTTTTCTTGTTAAGAAGCTGATTGTTTTTTTTATTCTGGTGAGACCCCAGGGGACTGGGTCTGGATCCACCAGGGAATTGGTGGGGAGAAAGGAGGGAAGGGGGAGAGAAAGGTAAATTTTCTCTCTGTGTTAAGATTACTTTCTCTCTCAGGGAGAGTCTGGGAGGGCAGAGAGAAGGAGGAGGGAAGGTGAATTTTCCTCTCTATTTTAAGATTCAAGGAGTTTGAATCACAGTGATCTTCCAGGGTAACCCAGGGAGGGGAAGCCTGGGAGAGGCAACGGTGAGGGAAAGGGTTTACTTTCCTTGTGTCAAGATCCAGAGGGACTGGGTCTTGGGGGTCCCCGGGCAAGATTTTGGGGGGGTGCCAGAGTGTACCAGACACTGGAATTCCTGGTTGGTGGCAGCGCTGCAAGTACTAAGCTGGTAATTGGCCTTAGAGGAATTCATGCTGGTACCCCATCTTTTGGACGCTAAAGTTCAGAGTGGGGAATTATACCACGACAGGCCTACTAACTTAGGGAAATGATTCAACACTGAACTCGGTTCAATCCTGCAGACACTTATGCATGTATTTAACTTTATACCCAGGAGCAGGCCTCTTGAGATTAGTGCTGCGGGACTAGGGTCAGAGAGAAGAGTGCCACCTGTGAATCCTCAGCTCTACTTCTTCAGTTCCTAGCCTAAGCTTCCATAAGCCTTTGACTATGGATAGCTACACCAATTATAAGTGGATCTCCCAGTTTTATATGTCACAGATTTCAGTGTTGATTTCTCACTTAGTTATTTTTAACACTCAGCTACACAGTATTTGCAGCTAATTGGAACATTAAGGAAAACCAATATCAACAAAACATAGTTGTTCATGTAAAGTCTTTGTCACAAACTAACAGTTTTTTCAAGTGTTTAAAAAATGCTTCTGGCAATTGTTATTAAAACAGGGTTAAAAAAAACATCTCCAGCACAAAATTTGGCAGCTCGTCCAGAATCAAATTGCTGTGGCTGTCAGCTCCTATCTTTAGGGAGACTTTGTAAGTCTTGGTCACAATATGACAATCATTTTGGCAAGTAAAAACAAAAAGGATTGGGTGGTAGGAAATCATGTGATTTTTTTTAAGATGCTGCTTCCTGAAGAGAGGCATGAAACCATCATAATGAATGATAACTGCCAGGCTCCAGGGCTTCCCCAGAGCGCTGGCAGGAAGGGTATCAAAGCAGTGTGTTTTAATGGGAATTTTATGATATCTTCCTGGCACAAAGGAGCTTGGTGGCATTCCAATGACACACAGCAAAACATCACTTCCAGCATCACCCCCCCCACACACACTCTTAAAGCCAGTTTTGCTATTTTTGCTCTAGTGTGGTGTCATTCATTGAAACACAAAATTCTAGTTATAAATAGACCAGCAGTTCTCAAACTTCATTGCATCAGCAACCCCTTTCTGACAACAAAAATTATGATGCAACCCCAAGAAGGTCCCACCTGAGCCTGGCTGCCTAGGGGCAGGGGGGCAAAGCCCAAGCCCCATCGCTCCAGGCAGGAAGGCCAAAGTTGAAGCCCAAAGGTTTCAGCCCCAGGCAGGGGGTGTGTAACTTGAGCCCTGCTGTCCAGGGCTGAAGCCCTCCGGCTTTGGCACTGGGTGGAGTGGCTCAGGCTTCAGCAAATCTAAGCCAGCCCTGGCAACCTCATTAAAATTGGGTCATTACCCACTTTGGGGTCCCAACCCACAATCTGAGAACTGCTGAAACAGATCTAAGTCAAGCCTGTGCTGAATTTAGGCAGGGAGGGTCATCTGGTGGGCAGAGAAGAGTGGAATTGGATGCCAGTGTTCTAGTCCTGTTTCTACCACTGTTTTACTATGTGACCTGTGGTAATTCACTGAGCCCGTGTGCGCTGTAGCTTTCTCATCTGTAAAATGGGGAAATGAATGTCTTCCTCAGGCAGGTATAGTGAGACGGAGTTCATTTTTTGTAAAGAAAAATTCCTATTGACTTGACATGGGGCCAGGATTTCATCCTTTGAGTTCTTTGGATAAAGACACTATTACTAAGGTGCTTTGCAAAACATTCCCTTTCTGCCCCTCAGCTACTGAGCTTCTGCAAAACCAAAACCACCACCGGGTTTTGCTCAGCATAAAACAGCAGAAGTGAAGAGCTGTGTGAAAAAGGTAGTGATAAGAAAGTCATAGCACAAAGAGTCAGGATGGATAGGTGGAGAATCTTTGTCAAGGTCCTAATCTAGGTCTTTGCTTTGGGAATGACTTTACATTGGATGGCCTACAGCCTGCCCCACGGCTATGCTTCACACAGGTGCATGGGCCATGGCACTGAAGCATGAACCATCCTAGGAGTTCTTCTGCTCCCTAGCCTTCTCCCTCAACCCACAGACAAGGAAGCAGAAGATTGTCCTCTTTCCCCAAATCTGTAGATTGAGCTGTCATGTGCGAGAGAGGAAGGGCAGGGTGTAAGAAATGGGGACAGGGTAATGTGACAGCAGGAAAAAACATAAGGCCTCCTAAAATCCACCAGACCAATTGGAGAATCCATTAAAAGCCAGCATGTTCTAAGCCAAGCCAAGACACCCAGTTAGCTAACTCTCACCCATCCCCAGACGCTGAAGGACAATCTGTTCTGGAACAGAGAACCCAGATGCTATATCATCATGTTAACGATGGATTTACTTTGATTTTCCACATTAACTTTTGCTCCAAGACTCCATCTGCTCCCCAACTTGATTCTTAGCCTCTCCTGCTGCTGCAGCCTGGTACCAGTTTTGAAGTTTCTTTACTTAAGGTTACCATAGGTCATTATTGAGTATTATGTTATTTGAATAAAAAAAGTCTCATCCCCCCTTCCATTGTTCATTCTCTTTTTTCCCTTGGGAGACATTTTATTCCTTTCTAGTATTTTACTAGAGAATGGTAACAGGGTCAGCACCCACCTCTCATGAGAACCCCCTTCTGCTCAGGTGTGAGCCTGCTATTTCTTAGTTCTCAGAACAGGGTGGCACCCACCTTTCATGAGCCACCCCAGCGAATGATTTCTTCAGCAGGTCATCAGTGACTCCATCCTCCAGCCTAGTCACACACACTGTCTCTAGGTGGAAGAGAACAAACAATCCTCTTCCAGTCTTTACCTTCTGCTCAGGCTTCCCCCTTGGAGATACTGCCCTCTATAAAACAGTCCAGCAGGGCCCATTGTGGTACCTCAGTTGGTCTGGCTAGGTTCTGCGCTCAGTCCCTGAAGCCTGCCAGAAGCTCCATCTTCACTTCCCCAGTCTTCAACAGCTCAGTTTTACCCACAGTATGGTGTCTGCAGACCTGCTGCTCTGACAGCCAGGCAGCAACCAACTGTTCTGTACCTGTTGCTCCTTTTTATATGGCCCTCCTCACCCCTGATTGGCCACTCCAGCAGCTCCTCTTATTGGCTGCCTTCCCCTGCAGGCAGCCTGGAGGACTTCTCCTCTGCTCTTTTCCAGCAGGGTGCTTCCAGACCTAGTCCACCCTGTCACAAGAACAAACAAGATAAGAAAAGAGTTAGCTCCTACTCGTTCTTCCCTGAAATCCATTAAGGGCCTATGGAAAGAAAAGACTTTCCAACCACTGCTGATGAAAAAGGTCTCATACCTCAAAAATCTCAGGCATTGGTATTTTTCTCATTTAGCAGTTGTCAGAAATGAGGTGATTGTCAGCCTGTTTCTCCCATACCCATTTTATCCTTTTGGTCTCTGCTGTTGTCCTCTGGTCCTCTTTTGCTTCTTGTCTTTAAACTTTCTAGTGCAAATGGGACAGAAATTAAAACAGCTGTTATGAGGGACACACACCACAGTCTAAGATTTTTATTTATTGTACAGTACATAATGATAGTTTGTGTGTGTGTGTGTGTGTGTTTCTCTCTCTCTCTCTCTGTGGAGGCGTTGTTTTTATTTTGTTCTGCTGCCATACCACAGAAGTGTGGGAACTGAGAGCTTGGAAATAGACATTTGCAAATGAGTAAAAAGCTTTCACTGAATATTGAAAACACTCTTGTGACTCAACTGTGTTTAGAATCTAATTCACCTTTTTTTGCAAGAGCTGAAGTACTAACAGGTTTGATGAAACAACCCATGCATATACATGATCACAGTTGGCACTAACCGAATCATTACAGGAATTGCCATGGAAATTGAGGAAAGGAAAGCCATTGCTAGTACACATTAGATATCTCCCAGGAATTTAGTTGGGCTAATGGTTATGTTTCTATTGAAGACACTAGCTAATTGCTGTAGGGTTTCCTTACAGAACTAATTGTAGTCTAATGGCCATTCTTAGTCTATATCATTAGACTCTCATAGCATTCCCTGCCGCATATAACATTTATACACATTCTGTAATGGTAGCTACAGTGGATACTGAGCCAAGCAGAATGCCAGTTCTCTGACCCCTGTGGACTGTGTGATGTAGAACATGCCCAACCAGCCATTGAGAATGGAAAACGCAAGGAGAAGCAAACACAGATTTCAGGTGGCAGATGCACATCAGCAGCTGAAGATGCTGAAGAAGGAACTATTTTCTGACCAAGCAGCAATTGTGTGATCAGAAAGCCCGTGTGGGTTAGAGATAACAGGTTATTGACACCTGTGTAATGAGAGACAGAATAATCTTCTCTACCTGACCCATCTTCAGGGCACCTATCCTGGCTGCCACTATGCACAATTCTCTCTGTGTGTGTTTCACTAATTGGCTGCATTTGAGGTGAAAGTACGTTGCTACGGGCTGGTACAGTGTACCGGTAAGAAGCGTACTGGCCCATACGCAGCCCACATTAAAGTGCTGCCGCAGCAGCGCATTAATGTCATTGCCTCTTTTGCCCCCGTGGGCCAGCCGTTGCTCCCACGGCAGCGGCCAGAGTCCCGGGTCCATTTAAATCACCGCCAGAGGCCCAGGCAGTGGTGCCAGGCAGGCTGGATGGGCTGGCTGGTGGATGCTGACCCCTCCCAGCCCTGTCCCTTCCGCCCAAGGCCCCGTCCCTTCCAGGGGCCGGAGCTGGCCCCAGTACTGGTAAGAATTTATTATTATTTTCACCCCTGGCTGCACTGGTTTGTATTTTTTATTTCCAACTGGTATCATCTTGTATTTAAATTGGCTTTAAAAAAAAACACATGAAAGGAGGATGTTACAGTAGCCAAAGCCACCTGTATGACAAGGGTTATGGAGCTTTTGTAACTCTGGCCCATGTCACATGATGGCAATGAGGAAATAAAACTCAGACTTCTTCCAGCACTCTGGAAGTCACGCCTTTATTACACAGTCCAGAAGCTTTATTTTTTATACAATGCAATCAAACATCAGTTTTTAAGGCAGCTCAATATATGTCACTAAGTCAAGGCAGCAAAGACAGATTGTACACCTTTGACAGAGTTTTTCCTCACTGAATTAGACGTCTTTCAACTAACAGAAATATTTCTGTACACAGGTAATGTCTAATCTGTTGCTTATATAATGGTTCAATAACTACACCACAGCTGTTCAAAAACAATTTTAACTGGAAAAAAACCCATTACACATCACCTCAAGCCAATTTTGTTGTTTAATACAGTCTATCAACTGTGACAGATGTGGATAGCTGGTAGATTTCATTGTAGTAAGTGGTGACCCATGATGATCTACTGCTGGCTGCTACTCTCTTTATGCCATTTCCAGCTGGCAAATGGCTTCTTCTCTCCAGTGTTCCTTGTTGTATTTACCCCCAGCTTCTTTAGGCTATCCCTTCTTAAAGGCAACATTTGGGTTTCCGTGATACTTCAGTGGCACATATTCCAGACATACATCACAGACAAACAGCCCTTCTTTGGAAAGTGCTCCTTACTTGTGGGATTTCAGGACAGATAAATTGCCATGCTTCCAGTACACTGACCTATTCATCCAATAAGCCGCTCAATGGACAGCATTAGCACAACACGCCATCAAATACTAAAACCCACTTTATACAGTTTAATGAAAGCATTGTCTACACAGTTATGACAGGCTTATGGTATGCAGTACAAAAATCCACATTCCTAGGTCTGTAACCTGCTAGCTCATCTCCTTGTACAAACCTCTCAGCTTGTTTTGCTTTGTAAGAGTTGTGGCATATTGGAAAATTGTCCTGAAATTTGTAGGCTGCCACTTTAATTGTAAGGGGTTTCCTGTTCTTGCTTGCAGGCTAGGGGATTCTGCAGGAAAGCGTGCAATCAGAGTCAGTCTGAAATGAACCAGCCTGGAACAGGATGGAATGAACTGTGCCTCTTTGCCTTAGGGAGCAGACTGCTTTGTCTCTCTCAGCTTTTGGTTACTGTATTTTGCGTTATCCTTCTGGAGTCTAATAATAAAAGTCGTGTTACATGGCAACTTTCCAGCAACAGCATTAGATGTTTTTAATCTAATCTGTGTGTATATACTGTGAACATACACTGGGGTGTCCTTCAGTTTAGATCCCCTTCCACACTGATCCACCTCCCTTTTCTGCTATTAATGGTTGATATCAGAAACGATGACACAGGAAACTTGAGAGCACTAGACAATTTTAGTTATGAAAAGAAATTCCTCCCCATAGGATTTAAAAAGTTCTGGTAATATTGTTAGTTTATTAATTTTTTTGGGGGAGGGAGGAGGTTTATGTCTTTCAGCAGGCCATAACTAAGGGGAGGTGTGATGCAGAGAGAGCATGAAACAAGAATGTCAGTCCCTAGTAATCAGTGAGCTTGATGCCACTCAGGTATTGACACAGTGGTTTCTTTATATCTTTGTTAATATATATATAATTAATAAAAGATGCAACAGAAGATCACTGCCCACCATATCATAACAAGATCATCTTTCCTTCTGGAGGCTACTTGGAAATAGAAACATGGGCATTAGTAAATCTAGATTTTACTCCTGGCACTGAGCAAGTTACAACTTCTGTATGGCTCAGTTTCCGCTCTGTAAAATAGAAATAATACCCATTGCCGATACTGATTTATTCATGCTTATAAAGTACTCTGAGCTCCTTGGATAGGAGGTTTTAAAGTAGCACAGAGTATTATAAAAGCAGCAAAATGTCCTGTGGCACCTTATACACTAACAGAGGTATTGGAGCATGAGCTTTCGTGGGTGAATACTCACTTCGTCAGATGCATGTTTATTTATAAAGATTATTCACCCACGAAAGCTCATGCTCCAATACTTCTGTTAGTCTATAAGGTGCCACAGGACTCTGTGCTGCTTTTACAGATCCAGACTAACACGGCTACCGCTCTGATACTTGAAAGAGTATTATAATTATCCCCAAGTCCTCTGTCATAGAATGTTCTGTTTGTTTGCCCAGCTTCTGGCTCAGTGCTCTGTTTCCCAGTACCAGATTTATTTCTCTAAAGGGCTGATGAACAGAAATGATAGGTTATATCCTGGCAGGTAGGTCTCTCTCCTAGAAATTCAGCTGCATTTAGGCCATCATCCAAAAAGGCATTGACGTATGTGCTTAACTTTAAGCATGTGAATAGTTCCAATAGAGTCAGTAGAGCCTTCCTGGCTTTCTGGACAGGTTAACAAGATTCAGCCAGGCTGTTCTCCAGTGATAGTACATGTCCTATTGGCTGATGAACTGGGCAGTTGTTATCAGGTTATCTGCCAGTTCACTTTGCAAGCAAAGCCCTAGCATTGAGCCATCGTGTAGCTAAATACAATACCCTTCCTTCTACTCACTGCTGTTACCCATTCCCTTTGAACTTCAGGCTGATACTACTGAGTCCTCAGATACTTCTTATCCTTTCTCTTAAGCCTGCCCAGTGAAACAGCTGACTCTTGGTATTGCAAACAAACTCTATAGGATGCTACCCAGCTACTTGGACTGAAGTACTCTCCTCCAATCCAATACCTTAACACTTTGCAAAAGGCACATATAAAAACAAATACAAGTGTGCTGAGGCAACTACCAACTTCAATGATATTAGACAGTAACTTGGTATGATTTGCTGTGTACACATTTATCGCTGTCTTTTAGTCTGAGAAATGCAATATGCACTCCTTAGCATTCCTTCTGAGGATAGCAAGTGGGTCCCATGGCCTCCAAGGAGATGTCTCTGCTCAATGTCCAGTTCATCCCCATGACCTAATGCAAGAATCAGATTCCTCACTGCCCTTCAGTCAGCCAGATAATAATTTAAGGGGGTCATAAACTGGCAGCATGGTTCTGGGGCTCCAGCAAGAGTCCTGCTGTACAGAAGATTTCTCCCAGCTGCTCCCCACAAGCCCAGCCCTGGTGAGCAAGTATGTTTCACTTTGGTGATTCAGAGAGAACTTCCACAAACCATAGTGTATGAAGATTAAGATGGTGCAATCCAGAGGCTCCTTGGTGCCAGATGGGAAAGAGTTCAATTCTCTGGGTCAGCAAGTCCTATCAGGCCTGATAAACTCACCTCACCCAACACACTGCTTTCATATTATTTATCTAAAATATGCCTTGTAAGGTATCAGATGAATGCTGATGGCACAGTGGTCATGAATCTCATTGTGAAAAGTATGTACTGACACTGTACAAGGAATTGTGTTTTAAAGTCCGTAACAAGGCAGAGTGGAGAAAGAGGGCTTCTGCCAGACAAAAGCTTATCTGGTCCCCTGTCTATGCTGTACATTAAACATTGTAAAGTCAACAGAAAGGAAGCCCTATTTGCCTGTGAGGTCAACAGGAGAAGCAGATTAATGTGGGGAGATATGAAACCAATGCCGGGGAGGGGGAGCACGCTGGAATACAAGCAATGGGGGAAGAAGAGTCTTATCTGGTGGAGTATGACAAAAGGACCATTTCAAAGGGTCACTGGACTACAAGAGGAAGGAAGAAGGACCCCTTTCTTATCCTTTACCGAGGAAGCAAAAAGGATAGTACTTTCTGCATTCATGAAAGTTGGATCCTCGCCATGTGGGCTAGTGACGCTGGGAGAAATTGCTTTAGATAAGTAGTTTAGCCTGTTCGAGTTAGGTTTAGACTGACACTCATGTAATCTCTTATGTTTGACATGTAACCTATTGGTCTTATTATCCTTGCTCACTCTTTCTTAATCTTTATAAATAAACTTACATTTGTTTGCACTATCGGTAGATTCCAGAGCTGTGTTGTTATAAAGACTGATCCTGAGGTGTGCCAGCCAAGCTGTGTATACACTGTCTCTTCTGAGACAGCTTAACTAGTTATTTCTGTAAGTGTCCAGTGACAGGGGCTGGATGCTGCAAAGGGGGATGTTGGCAGAGGAGCTTGGGGTTTGATGTGTGTCTGTCACTAACCTGCACAAGAGAGGGCAAAGTCAGCAGAGACCTGGAAGTCAGTGGCTGTCTGTGGCCAGTGGCTACTTGTTTCAGGATGCTGAGCTACAGCCAGCACGTGAGAAGACTGAAACGCGCTAAAGACAAGGGGTGGTGAGATGCTGGAAAACTTCTCAACACCCAAGAGGAGCATTAGATGGCCAATAAACTGTCTGGTACAATTCTTTCCCTCAATTTGGGGGCACAATTTGAGGAGTGAGGCATTAAAGATGTTACTATTTCAATTATAAGGTTGTAGCAACACTTGCAACACCTGGGGTTGGGTGTGGGATATAGAATAGCATAGCATGGGAAGGTCGTTTATCTTCTGTGCACAGCAAAGGAGGCTTTTGGCTCTGCACAGCAGGTCAGCTTTTCTTCCGAACAGGCTGATTTGCTGTATAGGCAATATCCGCAACTTTGTGGGATTGGCATGGCCTCAGGAGCTAGGCTTACCTTCAGTTGGATCAGACTCCGGGCAGTTGAGTATCAAGAATAAAACCTGAGTTGGAGCATGGGAACAAATATTCTTCCATGCATACTGGACTCCTGCCTGCATGTATGTTACCAGCATTGCCAATAATAATCCCAGTTAGGTCTAAATCTGCCGCAGGCATCCTACTGCATTTGCTTTGGGAACACCTGAGAATTAAAAGCTTTTGGGAAAATGTCAATAACTGAATACAAATGATTTTAGGCATTCAGGGCCAGATCCAGGGTTTTTGCCGCCCCAAACAGCAAAAAAAAAGAAAAAAAGAAAAAAAAGCCAAGATCGCGATTGGCAGCAGCTCCACCGTGCCATTTTCTTCTTCCGCAGCAATTTGGCAGCTGGTCCTTCCCTCCGAGAGGGACCGAGGGACCCGCCGCCAAATTGCTGCCGAAAAGCCTGACATGCCATCCCTTCCCCTTGGCCACCCCAAGCACCTGCTTGCTGAGCCGGTGCCTGGAGTTGGCCCTGTAGGCATTACACTGTCATGAGGCCTCCTTCCCCCAGCCTCCTCTCTGACTGTTATAGTTAGTTGTTGCCTGAGCTGATCCAAAAGATAAGCCGAGATGAAGTGGGTGGGGATTTTGTATCTCCTCTTGGCCAAGATATTCATTCTTATGGAATTGAAATGACTGCGTACTTTCCTAAATCGTGGGCTGAAGTGTTAGAAGTAAGTAAGCAGGCTGTTTTACAAAACCTTTTAGTCAGTAGGGCCTAGATCCAAAAAAGCACAATGCTTAACTTTACATGAATAGGCCCATTGGCTCCAGTGGGACAACTTAAAGTTAAGCATGTTTAAGTGCTTTGCTGGATCATGATTAGATTAAATACACACAGGAGGCTGGGGTAGAATGACTGGGACAAATTCTGTTTGCTAACTTACGTAAGTACTAGTCCCATTTAAATTAAGGGTCCTACTCAAGGCAAATAACATCCCATGATGGGGTGCTGGGCCGTGCTACACTAATACAGATAATAATGAGCTCAGTAGGATCTCTGTGGTGGGTTCGAGCATTACCCACAGCTTTTGCAATACTGTTTCTGCATGAGTCATATGCAGCTAAACTGCCCCCAACATGAACAGTTCTAAAATACAGATGGATCAGGTATGTCTACACTACAAGTGCACAGCTGCAGTACTGCAGTTCGGCTGTTGTATCATGGCAGTTTAGACACTCGCTAGTCAACGGAAGAATTCCCAACTGTGAATTTTTCACAGCCCTGACCACTGTAGTTAGGTCAATGTAAGTTTTAGGTGTAGACCTGGCCTCAGTGTGATAACTGTTTTGTTCTTTTCATAAAAAAATAAATCACACTTTCTCCTTTTCCTCTTTATTTCTTTGCTTCTTCTGAGAGGAAGGATGGTTCAGAAGTTAGGGCCTTAGCCTAGGACATCTGCAGGGGACATAAATTCTGCACATGCACATTGGCACAGAATTCCCCCAGGAATAGGGTGTGAATCTTCCACTCTGGACGACATAAGTTGTGCTGATATAAGTGTTAGATTCTGCCCTTCGCAGAGGTAGTTTTATTGTGCCAATGGGAAAGCTCTTTCTCATCAGCCTAGAGTGCCTTCACTAGACACACTTCAGCGGCGCAGCTATGTTGGTACAACTGCGTCACTGCAAGTCTGTACATATAGACAGGGCCTAAATATCTCTGTGCTTCTGTAAAAATGGGGATAATACTCTTCTACCTGTGTGGATATATAAATTTAAAAACCTTGAGATTTACTGAAGAAAAATACTCTATAAGAGCTAGGTATTATCATGTTCCTCTGTTCTAATCTCTCAGCTGGAAACAAGGAAAGGCAGTACCATGTAACCAGACAGCTTTCCAGGCACCACCGATAGTCCAAGCTCCATAGTTTGGGAAACTTTGACCTAGCTAAAGGTGCAGTTTCAAAATTCTGTATTGCTTCACCCCTTAGATTGGCCATCTTGGCATCTTCATTAGACACATTGGTTCTCACATGTTACCTCGGGTCCCCCGTGCTCCTTTGACATATTACTGCTTGGAACAATGTTTTTAGTCTGGTGAGCTGTAAACAGCATTACTGGAGGCATATCCATGATTGATAGGAAAAAACAAATTGCCCATTGGTAATCTCTCTTCGAAAGTATGCTCACTGGTGGTCTTGGACCACACTCATAAGAAATGTCAGACCACCTTAATGAAAATGTCCTGAAAACCTGGTACATAATTCAAAGAGTATGTTTCATGGTTCACTGCTGGGATCCCGCTCTCCCTACTGCCTAGCCATTGTGTCTCTCATTATACTATGTATATATAACCGAGATCGAGCAGTCAGATGTATGACCTGTCAAATAACATTTGACGGAGCAGATGAAAAGTTAGGCCAGAAGTGACATGCTACTCATTGAAATGAAGGACATGTCATACACGATTTCCTCCTCATCTCGGGCTCTGTCATTTTGCCCCACCGTCTGGCATGTGATAATACATGTCAACTGCAGTGGTTCCTGTTTCATGCACAACATCTGTTTGTAGTTCACTGCTTAGATGAGCAAGTCACCACAGTTGTACAAGACAGCTGGGAGAGAGGATATGTAATTTAAAACTGTTCTGCAATGAGGGAAAACTGAAGAGGAATACGGCAAGAAAGAAATGACATGGGCCAGTGCCAGCCATTTAGCATTGCTCATCTGAGCTGTTGACATTGCAAGGGGGTTCCTCAATACTGTTTGCTCTGAGCTGTTATGTGTCAGGTGGGCTATTTTCAGAAATTATTGGGAGATATTTTTTTTTAATTGTGCCACTGGCCTGTATGACTGTGCATGAAGATTGCCATGGTGCTAGAATTGGACATGTCTGCAAAACCAGACGTATGGGCTTCTGTGTGAACATCAATCTTTGGAGCAGGATTAATCCACGGAGCATTAGTCTAATTACCCTAATCATCCAACAGTTGTGGAAGTTTCGAGTGTACATCTCTGAGGAACCACCTGTATGAGATACTGGCTGAAGTATCATGAGCCTCAGGGTGTATTGTGGTAGTCCAGATAGAAAGGGAGATAGGACCAGGTTCAGAATCAGGAAGTGACTGAACATTAGTGAGTGAGGGTATAAGTCAAGACTGCAGGTGGCAAAGTCTGTTAAAGTCATTTGTATCCATGGTGACTCCTGGACTTCCTCAAGGTCATTGAAGAGTTAGGACTAAGGGGGATTTCTTAGACATCAGCAACAGGCAGAAAAGATCTCCTGCAGGCACCTAATTCTCCCCTAAACACCGAGGGACAGATCCTTATCTGGTGCAAAGTGGCAAACTTCCATCAACTTTCATTTGTTTTTAAAGTAAGAGTCAGACACTCAGCACGTCACTGAAGTCAACAGATCTATGCCAGTTTATACCAGATGAGGATCTGACCCTTGAAAAATATTACATCCATATTGGGTAATTCTTTTTGACCCTCATTTTTGTACAAAGAGCTCTCTGGTTATAGGGCTGTGCTTCTTGTCTGGATTACATTACAGCTGTGCTCCACAGACTGTATTAGCTTCCAGGCATGTTTAGGTGCAATTCCACATTTGTTTTAATCCAAGAAGCTCAAGGTAATATGTCTCTTGGCTGCTGTAGAAATTGCACCCCTCCGCCAGGGGGTGTTCTGGGCCAGCTTTGTGCTCTGGGCCAGCAGTCGAGATCAGCCGGAGGATTGATCTGATGCTCTCTAGCTTTGTATGTTTGGTGGCAGAGTGTTTTCCATACAAAGGCCCCTAACTCTGGAATTTGCATTCCCTGCTGCCTTGACATATTGACTTTCTGGGGATGCTGTAAGACACATGTGTTTTCTGGTGGGGTAGGTTGGGAAGGTGGGTTCTCCAGAGGGGTGTTTTCAGTTTGACATTATGTCAGTTCCATTTAAGTTTACATTTTGTAAGCATACCCAAAGGATGGTGTGCATATTTAATAAAGCCACTAAATAAATAAATAAAAATGACAGGCTGAACTACCTGAAATATCAAGAACATTGATAAAGAAATCACATGGCATTTTTCATCTTGGGTCCCTTTATAAACAAATGATTAAAATGAGTGGCATTGTATTCCGAGCTCAGGAACTGCTTGAAAGGTTTAATCTATATTTTTAATCCACCTCAGCTGCACTCAGCAGCCAGGGAAAGGATACAATCAGTCAAAATCCTATGCTGCAGAAACTCTGGCATAGGTTGTCTGATGTGCTTATCTGATCTCACTTATACATCGGTGTATCTCTGGACTACATTGGATTTATTCCTGATCTACATCATTGAAAGGGAAACCAGAATCAGGCCCTCAAAGTATTCCCCACCCCAGTCTGAATCCTCTAAGAGTTTTGCCCAAGCAAGTGAGCAAGTAAATAAAGAATAAAGAATAAAGAATCTAAGGTTAGCCCAGAGAATAAATAATTCTGTCGTCTGAGAGCTAAAGTGAGCTGACAGGACAAAATGTCATCTGGGAACTACTTTTCAAAACAGAACTAACACCAAATAAAACAATGCTGAAACGTAAGTTGTGCATTTTAATAATTTCCTTTTTACATTTTAAAGCTATAATATAAAATAAATATGACAAAGCACTGAATGCATAATAAGCCTGAAATTACACCTCATTTGTTTCCTCAAAGTTGCTTTGTCTGGATTATAAATGGTATGTGGAAAGAGCGGAAACTGAAATATCTCTGAGTATTAGAAATTCTTTTAAGATGGTGCCACGGGGGCTTTAATTTCCTCTTTTATTCCTGACTCTAATTTATTCTACTTGTGTTGTCAGTGATTACCCTTCTAGAAAATGCACTCTATCCCCCATCTGAGCTCTGGCAATTTCTGGGGCACTATCTGCCACAATAGCTGGTGCAAGAGGCGACAATTTTATACTGAATGGAAAGAAAAACATGCTTCCTTACCATAATATTCCCAGATAGAAGCAGAGATAATTCTCATTCTTTTGCTTTATGGAGCATCCAGTGAACTTTCATGGTAATACACCGGGAACTATAAGAGCACAAAAACGATTTTATGAGCCCTGCTGGGCGTTTCATGATGACCTGAATTTCCATGCAAACCTGCAGCTGACTGGGTATGACACAGCTTTCATACGAGGAGAGATTAAAAAGACTGGGACTGGTCAGCTTGGAAAAAGAGATGACTAAAGTGGGGGTATGATGGAGGTCTATAAAATCATGTACGGTGTGGAAAAAGTGAATAAGGAAGTGTTATTTACCACTTCACATAACACAAGAATGGGAGTCACCCGATGAAATTAATAGGCAGCAGGTTTAAGACTAACAAAAGGAAGTGCTTCTTCACCTGTGGAACTTGTTGCCAGGAGATATTGTGAAGGCCAAAACTATAATTGGATTTAAGAAATAATTAGATAAATTCATAGAACATAGGTCCAGCAATGGCTATTAGCCAAGACAGTCAGGGATACAACCCTACGTTCTGGGTGTCCCTAAACCTCTGATTGCCAGATGTTGGGGCTGGACAAGAGGGGATGAATCACTTGATGATTGCCCTGTTCTGCTCATTCCTTTTGAAGCATCTGGCACTGGCCACTGTTAGAAGAGAGGATACTGAGCTAGATGGATCATTCATCTGATCCAGTATGGCCATTGTTATGTTCTTATTGGTTCCTTATGTTCCATTTAGGCCTCTCTCAATCAAGAGTTTTTTCTCTTGTTGAAAGATGGTCAAAAACTTTCTGTCAAAACTATTTTATGATAGAAAATTGAGTTTTTTTGCAGGACAAAGGTTTCCATGAATAATGTCTGCTTGCTTTGGGAATGTTGACTTTTCAACTACATCTTTCATGATGCCTTATGGCAACTGGAATCCCATGATGCACCCTGGTAGCTTAGCAATCAGGGAGATCATGGTGCATCATGAGAGAGGTAGTCTGGCCAAGGAGCCCAGTCCACAGAGCAGAAATGGGGGCATGAGACATTTGAGCTAGAATTCCTATGAATTACCATTGTGTATTTCCATATTTAAATTTTTGATTTTCAGACCAAAAAAATAACTTCTTCTGCACCACCCCACAGCAAAAGTAAAATTTTCTGACCAGCTTCGCTTTTATCCACTTATTTGTTCTTAAAATGGTTGGTCCCTGAGTTGTTGGGTCTGTCTATATAGGTTTTTATATAGCTCCTTTCACTGTAATCTGAGTTCTTCACAGATATTAGTCAGTTTATTTTCCCAACATATTCTTTAACCTCTGCTCTTTTTAAAAAAATAAAAATTCTTAAAACTTATGCAGTGCTATAGCTGCTTTCAAAGAGCTCATTAAAAAAATAAATAGAATTGGTAGAAAAGGAAAGCACATTTTGAAAAAAAAAATCAAAAGAAAGATTTTCATTTCATTTTAAATTTTCAGGAAGTTTTTCATGTTTTGGGAAACTACCTCATTGATTTTACTCTCCCAGATAGAAGGAAGGGGATAAGTTTAAAAAAAAAAACCACCTGAAAAATTTTGCATTTTGCATCAAAAAATGAAGTTTCAACCAAAATGAAAACTTTCCTGAAAAAATGTTGCTGTATTCAAAAAAGGTATTTTTTGTTAAAAAGTTTAAATGAAAAATAAAATGTATGGAGGTCTATAACAAAGAAACAACTAGAAATCTTGAAAGCAGAATTGTACTGTGATTCTGAAAGGTAAAGTTTGCAGAAAGTGATAGTGTTTCAAATCCTTTACTTCATCAGTGATCAAAGCAAGAAAGATTAAATTGCAAGCACTTGAAATTCTATGTTAATAGTCAGTGATTTAACCCAACATTTATTGAAATTGTTTTCACTTATGAACTTTTGTAGTGAGTTGTCTCCAGAAAATGTAGTCTAGTTATTAAGTCAAAGTTGCCAGGCAATTGAGAGGAAAAGGAAATTGATATATGGGATGCCTTGTGATTTAATAAGTGAAGGGCTAAATACAATACTTATTAACTGAAGCAACCTCATTCAGCAAGAATCAAATCTATGCTTTAAAAATGCAGTAGCTTATGACTAATCAGACACTTACAAGAACATCTTGGCTTTAAATATCTCAATCTCTACTCTGTAGCAGAGATTTTTCAGAGTATTTATAAATCTTTCTAAACTCTGGTATGTTTAGAAATTAATGGCTAATGTTTTTTTCCCCTATTTTCCCCTCAATTTTTATTTTTAAAGCTGAAATATAAAATCTGTTCCAATTGAAGTAGTTGCATGGAACATTAAAATGTTCAAAAGCCTAATGAACAACTTCAAAAAGTACTGGATATCTGAAACATTTAGACCTGGAAGTAGCCATTTTAAAGAGTTTCCGTACACAAGAATAAGGCATTCACCAACAAAAAGGGTAAGTCAGGAACAGTGCTCTTTATACATTACAATTGCTGGTTGTACTTCACGTTGAAGATGACTAACTTAGGGCAAACTTTTGTGGACTCAACATAAATGGCTAAGAGTCCAGTAAACCAGAGAATGATTTTTTTAAAGGAAAACTAAAAAGAGAGAGACGTGCCATGGCATTCTTTTATGCACTGAAAACTTTAAGTAAGTTAATTACGGGATTTTAGTAGCTGGGTGGAATCAAGGATGGAAAATGATACAAGAGCAACCATGTAGCCATATTATGTACAGATTTTACTCTGCTTATTGAGGTATTACTGCAGATGACAGAGGATCTACACCACCCCCAGATTTGTCTTCAGTTGTTAAGGGATCAGGGGGGCTCTAGGCACCAGCAAAGCAAGCAGCTGCTTGGGGCAGCCCATTTGCAGGGGCGGCAGGGATCCAGTATGGGAGCTGAGAACCAACAGGGGGCCCTGGGAGCTGTAGTTCCTTGGTTAGCTCCCTGCCTATAGAGCCAGCCTTGGATCAGGGTAAGAACTATAATTCCCAGCATTCCCTTGGCCACTACCAGCAGGAGAGGAAGGGGGAGGGGCTGAGGTAGCTGAGACCTCATGTTGCAGCCTGCTGTGAATGGAGAGATGCACTGTGAAGGGAAGGGATATCATATTTTAACATTCAAAAAAATAGGACACTCCATGGGGAGGGAGGGTAGCCCCACCCTGCCACCATCCACTCCTTCTAACTGCCCCCCACAGAAACTCCCACTCATCCAACCCCCCTGCTCCTTGTGCCCTGATCACCCCCCCCCCGGGACCCCTGCCCCTAGCTGCTCCCGAGGACCTAACCCCTTACCTGAGCACTGCTGGTCCTTGTCCCCTGATTGCCCCCTCCCGGGACCTCTGCCCCAACTGCCCCTTGGGACTCACCCCCTATCTAAGCCTCCCTTCTCCTTGTCCCCAACTGCCCCCTCCTGAGACCCCCCCAACTTCCCCCCTAGAACCCCACCCCCTACCTGTCCCCTGACAAACCCCTGGGACTTCCATGCCTATCCAACTGCTGCCTGTCCCCTGACTGCCCCCCTAAATCCCTGCCCTCATCTAACTCCTCCTGCTCCCTGTCTCTTGACTGCCCCCCCAAACTCCCTACCCCTTCTCCAATCCCCCAGCCCCCTTACCGTACCACTCAGACCAGCATGTCTGGCTCTGTGCAGCTCCAGACACGCTGCTGCATACATACTGCTGTGCTCCCCCATGGAGCCACAGCCCAGAGGGGCTACTTTACAATGCTCAGGGCTGTTTCAGTCCCTACAGCAGCCAAGAATCCGGAGGCTGGAAAGATAGCATAAATAATCCAATTTACATATGCAGGTGTGGTAATTGTGCACAAAAAAGTAGACACACAAATGCATAGACAGCACGAGGCTAGCTATGAAACTCTGGCCCACCTCATGCTAATGTTGCCAAGAAATTAGATGAGAGGGGATATTTCAGTCTGTGCATCTCTCTAAAATAAATGCCTCATTTGCATTCCTTACTCTCTGGAAACTGGTTTGAAGGACAGTCTCAAGTTATTAGTGCTGCTTTTTGAAATGGAAGCAAGCACAGAATTAGATGCAGGAAAGGAAATGTACACCTCTCCTTGCAGTATATCTTGGGGAAGGTACAGCCTGCCATACACATCTCGTTGCAATTCTGTTGAACAATTAGCAGGATCAAATCCTTTTAGTGGTTATGCCAAATGGGAACAGTTTGGGGGCAGCTTGAAAGAGAGCAGTTATCAGCACAGAAACCTCTGTTTCATTTGACAGTTTTCCTACTGTTTTGGAGCAGCAGACTGCTCTCTCAGCACCTTCCTGCACGGAAAGTATGCAGCTCAAATTATAATTGGGATCTTTAATTATATACAAAAACAGCAAGTGGATTTCTTTTTCTTGTTTAGGAGTGGTCATTCTGGAATGTGTCATATGAAGATTTTTACATTCTATCCCCACATAAAATTATTCTTGCTTTTTCTATCTTCTATTATTAAAATAAAAAGATACACGTATGTCCAGGTCGATTTTTATCAGACTCTCCAAAAGTAAATCACATGTTAATTTAGGTTTAGATGCTGGATTGGGTATATTTAGGTATATTTGATTTTTCCCACAAAGGACATTTCTTCTACTTAAATCTCATATGAACCCTATGGAAAAAATCCTAGAACAATTAAACTAGGACTTTCCCTTCCAGTAGTAGTTTATCTGGACTAAATATGCCATAAAAATATACAGACTATGTGAATCAGATCTGTGAAAATATTGGTTTAAAATGGTTGAGTAAAACAATTTTCATTCTGTTTTCATAGGAGATAAATTTCTAAGCCTGCACAATAAGCAAAGGTTGGTTTGAAAGTTTTAGTGATGATGAGAAACTGATGTTGCAAGTATTTATTTAGGACTAAGTCCAGAATAGCCTGCTTTCTGGTATGATCTAGATCAAGGGTGGGCAAACTGGTCTGAGGGCCACATCTGGGTATGGAAATTGTATGGCGGGCCATGAATGCTCATGAAATGGGGGTTGGGGTATGGGAGGGGGTCAGGGCTCTGGCTAGGGATGCGGGCTCTGGAGTGGGGCTGGGGATGAGGGACTGGAGGTACAGGAGGGTTCTCCAGGCTGGGACTGAGAGGTTTGGAAGGTGGGAGGGGAATCAGGGCTGGAGAAGGGGGTTGGGGCATGGGAGGGGGTCAGGGATGCAGGCTCTGGGTGGCGCTTACCTCAAGCAGCTCCCTGAAGCAGTGGTATGTCCCCTCTCTAGCTCCTACACAGAGGTGTGGCCAGACAGCTCTGTGCGCTGCTCCATCCGCAGGTGCCACCCCTGCAGCTCCTATTGGCCATGGTTCCCAGCCAATGGGAGCTGCGGCGGCTGCGCTTGGGGCAGGGGCAGTGCTTGGAGCCCCCTGGCTGCCCCTCCACGTAGGAGCTGGAGGGAGAACGTGCTGCTGCTTCCAGGAGCTGCATGGAGGGGGGCAACTCCCAACCTTGCTCCCTGGAGGGAGCTTGAGAGCTGGATTAAAGCTTCTGGAAGGCCGCATCCAGCGCTCGGGTCATAGTTTGCCCACTTGAGTCTAGATTCTAGAATCAGTCATTGTAAAATATAATTTTTTTCACCTTCTCTAAACCTTGTACTGTTGTGATTTTTTTACTATGTTTTAGGTAGATAGTTGAGTTGCCCATTATTGTTATTCTATTAAATTCAGTTGCTGTTTTGATCTGCCTCAATCTGGTCCACTTCCAATCTGTTTTGATTAGGAGGCTGCTCTTATCCTACTAATTCTATTTTTAGGATTTGTAATTCATTTCTATACAGGTTGAACTGTGTGCGGAAATGTTACCTCATTATATTCTATGGAATCTCATTAAATTCTGTGGAACCTATTAGGTATAAATATTACTCTCCATCCTCTACAAGCTGCTCAGGACTTCCTGCAAAGTGTAGAGATGTGTGCATTGGTATCTAGAGTTTTAGGGGGTGAGGGATGGGGCAGTGAAGGTGGCTAAACTTACAAGATGCTCATGGGCACCACTGAAAAGACGGTCCCCGTTGTGCATGCATTTAGAAGGCACAGTCTGGCCCACAGTTAGCCATACTGTGAGCAAAATACGAGTGCTGAAAATCAGCGTGCAAAAGGACAAAACTGTGATGTGAAACTGGAACCGTCTTTGCCATTATATCTATATAAGGAAATGTCTAATTTTGTTTATGGACCCTTTCGTGTCTGTAGAATGTGGTAGCTGTTCAGATAAACATTTCTACATTTTGAGTAGCAGAAAAGGTAATTTTGGGGTTATTTTTTCCCTGCTCCTCCCTTCTTTCTTTGAAGTATAGTCAGGATGGATGATAAAATTCTTGTTCGTCCTTATGATATGGAATTCATATGGTCGTCTCTCTTTTGATTATTGAGTCTGTTCATTGATAGTAGAAAAATCACTTGTAAAGAAGCATCTGTACATCTTGGGCTTCTGTACAAAATTTATAGAGAAATATAGGTGTAGTGGGTCACATTTCTATAAACATGCCACAACATTGGCATACACATCCTTACATATCTACAAATCTCATTGTTTTGCATGCAAATCTTGTGCATAATTACTCCTTTAGTACATGCAAATACAGGGTTTGTAAATGCAGTAGATTCCCCTGTGTATACCATGGGCCAGCTTCTCACGTGATGGAGCTCAGCAAGTTCCATTTTAATAGATTTACCCCAGAGACTCTAGCCTTCTAAATTCTATTTTAAAGGTCAGCTGGAACTTTGGCCAATGTTATGCTTCAGTTACATCATTAGATTGATAGTTATCTCTGTGTCTTGCTTCATTAATCAATATTTCCCCCCCTGCTTCTACAGGGCTTTTTTGCTAACTTAACATCCCGAGCTTTCTTATCCAAATAAACTTGATTGGTGGCTATTTCATCCTAGAGGAAGAAAAGTGTTTTAGGGAATACACACAAAGAAGTTTTTAATTGCATCTCTGGTTTTATATGTCTGTGGAGCTTATTGCAGTATATAAGCAAAAGGTACAAGACAATACTTGTAATTCAGTCACAGTGATAGGAGTGAAATACAAAAATCTAACTGCATGTATTGAGACCATTATTCAAACATTTGAATGTCTAATTCACCTGGTGTTTTTATTTTTAGCAAACGGGAAGAGGAAGCTGGCAGGTTTGACAATTATATGTAATAGGAGTGGCTGTGCAATGAATAAGCAGTCCTAATAATTAAGCCTTATGTTTCCTTTACTATTGCTGAATATTTTTGAAACACAGTTAGGGGTGGGGTTCCTGATTCGGATCTTTAGTAAAAACTGAGCTCTTCTTTAAAAACCAAGCAACCAAGAAACAAAGACTCTTTCCTCCTAGTTTCAGTGCCTTGACAAATCTTTTCACTAGTGTAGAATTCTATGGCTAGTTTGTGGTTTGGTTCTGTTTTTTTAACGTGATTGATGTAGATCTGTCTGACCCATAATAATTTGAGAGACAAGGTGGGGGAGGTAATATCTTTTATTGAACCAACTTTTGGTGAAAGAGACCAGCTTTTGATCTTACACGGAGATATTCTACAGATCTGAAGAATTATTATATATAATTAAGAGAAGTGGTTAACCGATAACCTAGTATTGCCTCGCTAAATAGTGTGCATTCTGCAAGCCATCACTTTCTGTAAGTGAAAGACTGTCTTACTTGTCTTTAAATTTTTTTTTATTTTTTTTTGGCCAGACTAGTGTATTTTCTGTTTATGCAGTTCAGTTATCTAACACGTACTTTATCACCTCTGGTTCAGTCTTTTAGCCTTGCTTAGGCAAATCTTCCACTGACATCAAATGGAAGTCAAGGGGCATTATGCTTCTACAGCACTGCAGGATCAGAACCTACACATGGAATGTACAAAAGTTTTTCTCAGATGCAAGCTTTTATTCGGAGACAAATATGTGCATCATGTCTGGATCAGTCGTGATTGTCCTCAAGGTCACTGGATTCTTTCAGTATTAACTGTACAAAAAAATTCCTCAGAAAGTAATTACTCAAACAATAACCTTTAGGATGTGAAAGGCTGTAAGCCAGAGCTATGTTAGGAGGTTTTCAGGAGAGGAGATGCATCGCTACACAGAAGATGGCTGGAGGCATCATGCCAAAACCTGCCTATAATAGGAAACTAAAAGCCTTCTGGGAGAAGAAAAAGAATAATGGTGTGTCAGATCCTTTTCTCTGAATCCTAAGCTTGCTCCTCTACATAGGCCACCTTGTTTTCTCAGCCGTTGCAGTGTTGCTTCTGCCAGCATCTGAGTTTCCTCTCTGGCTTTAACTCTCTTTTCAGACATTGCCATCTGACCTTTAAAGCTGTCTGCCCTGGCAGTGATTTGGTGCTTAGTCACTTGTGTTTCAGAGAATTTAGATTCAGTAATGGTTGTTAAATTCAGGTTAAGTTCCTGCATTGCTTGTTTGGTGACAGATTTGTGGGTCTCCTGCACCGCTCCACCATCCTGAATGTCTTCCAAGTATGGCCCGGCTTTTCTGGAGCTCCTTGTTTTTATTTTGGGGAGTGGGAGAGGGAAATTAAAAGGGATTCTAGAAACAGCCTTATATCTTAGACTGTGGCTGACTTTAAGGTGCTTTATAAAACACCCCACCCAGGGATTTTATGGAGTCACCACAAGGCACATCCTACCCCAGGTCCAGGGAAGACTAGATTGGGGTGTTGGTATTGTCCTGCTACATTACGTTTTGATGAATCTGTAGAGCTAGGTCACTTTATAGAAGGGACTGTGCCTTTACAAAAGAGATTGAGAAAGAACCCTGAGAAGATCTTTCCTACTGAGGCTGGTGCTAAGCCCACTTTTCTTGTGGTGGTGACAGGATGGCAAGAGAAGTGAACGGTTGCTGAGGCTGGGGCAGAGTATGGCTTCTTTGCATTGTGGGGGAGAAAGGTAGCAGAGTCCTCTTCCCTGCTACTAGACTTTCTTTCCCCTGCTCCACTGAGAACAAAGGTGGCAGCCACAAGTAGGTTACAAAGGTCACCCTCTTGCTTTGACTCTGGAGCAGGAATTGCACTCAGCCAATGTTTCAAGCTCAACCATGTTAGCTTTAGAGTGAAACATGCTTCTACATGGACACAGTTTATGATTTTTTCACTGTGCTCCTTGATGCTGCTATTAGTCTAGCTCTCCGAAAATCCAAGCAGAAATCCACATGAAAATGACTCCCAGTCAGAGGCGCTCAACCAGTGGAGAACCCCACTGGTAAAGTCACCCTATGGCATCATGGAAGAGAAATGCACCAAACGAACAGTATAGAGGCCACAGGCCTTTGCGAAGATGTTCTTGTCCCCTGCAGGTGTCCTGAGATGTGTGTGTGGCTCTTGGGACAGCCATTGGTTTAGTTCTCCTCCCTCTCCCACCAACTCCTGGATGAGAGGAAACATAAGCTCTGATTTTTCTAGCCTCTTCATGAAAAATCCCACATTTGGGTGGCCCGTTAGCCAGTATTTGCACATATATCAAGACACAATGTGTCTTGTCATTGACTGTTTGTGTGTGTTACATGTATTTATGTCCATTTTAAGAAATGTAAAGTACTTTTAGAAACACAATCAGCAGAAATCCCAAAACCTGCTAACCAAACAGCAAAGAAACCAAAGGTAAACAACATGAGTAAAAATCAGATGTACGGTATTAAAAATAAAGCACTGCACAAATAAAGCCATCCTCAGGGAGCATAGTATCGAAATTAAAACTGCCAGAGATGAAGAAAGTAGCTTATCCACATTTAAACAAATTATATATTTAATTGGTGAAGAGGGGCTTGTATTTTAAATTTCCCCAAGTTGTGTTTTTCATTTGATTTGACAGAAGAAAATTGAATCTGCTGCATAAAACATGTCACACAATGTCTTTGAAATATGGAAAATAAAAATAAATATCTCTCCGCTAGCAGCAGTGAAAGAAAGCACTTCTAATAATACCTTTTATCATGTTCTTTCTTCTTCTTTTGGTTCTTGCAAGGTCATAGTAAAATAGCTTGTTGCACTGTAGAGAAAATTAGCCCATTAAGAAATGCATTGCATTATCTTGTGTTTTGTCACCCAACAAAAGCAGAAATGGTGAAAAGCGTGGCCCATTTCAATACAATTGAACTTGATTTTGGATCCAGAGCCATCAACAGCAATTCTCTCTCCTGTAATAATGATCAGGGAAAACTCACACTCGGATTGAATAATTTCTATTTCTATTTCTTGCAAGTGTACAGAACCCCACATTTATGGAACTGAAGTTGGAGTTATAGACTTAGTTTTTTCCTGTGAAAACTCTTGCCTCCTCCCCTGCCATCTGTATTCTTCATTTGTCAAAAAAGCTATCGTACTTTGGGACTGTGTGAAATGTTACTTCACATGTCTACATAGCAACCGGGAGGTATGATTTCAGCACGTCTAGGTATACCTAAGCTAGCTTTGATTGAGCCAGTTTGCTAAAAAAAACAGCCACTCAAATACAATCCCATCTGGGAACCTAGGTACGTGCGTACATATTTGGGCAGCTAGCCTATGCCACTGTGGCTACATAGCTATTTTTAGTAAGCTGCTCAATCAAAGCTTGCTTGGGTATGCCTATACATGCTATCCAGATTGCAATGTAGACATACCCACTCTCCTCAAGGATTGGGGGCAGAGGTAGAGATTTAAAACATTTAAAGGTGACTTAAAAATTCTTTAGCTTTTACTTAGCTACAGAACTTTGCAGTTCCCTCAAAGTACATTTCTACTCTCCAAAAAGTCATACAATGTAAACTGATGTTGGGTCACAAATCTGTAATTGCTGAACTCTGCAAATTGTTGTTTGAGGAACCTAATGTGAGAGAGATTGTTCGTCATCCACCCCATGGGACTTCAGGGAACTGTACAGATCACAGAATCTTGTAATTTTCTATGTGTAGTTTTTTTCCTTTAGTTTATCCATTGGAAAGGTACAGCAAAGAAGCAATAGCTCTCCCTGGCCAGGCTGAATCACAGTGGGAACTCTCTCTGCGGGCTAGAAGATAGTTGAAACCTTCATGTATATTAAGTTCCCAGTTGTGGAACCCTGAGCACTTAGTCTCACGAGAAGCCCTACTGAGATCAATGGGATTATTGACATAAGTAGAGGCTCATCAACATGAGTTAGGGTTCCATGGCTAGTACCTAATAATTGGACTCTTGGCTGAGCTGGCAACCAGGAATAAATGGTGATAGTGATGTTTTTGTGATGTAAATACCAAGCCCCAAAGTCTTCCAGTGCCACTCTAGGATGAATTTAAGAGGTAGTTGATGGAATGGGAAGAAAAATTATTCACCCTTTAAAACTCAAGTAATATGTTTCTTTCTCATGGAATTTCCTTTTGCTAACATTTGGCAGATAAGCCCCACTCATCCTTGAGTGTAATGAAGAGTGCCTGAAGTTCACAAGAGTTCAAGCCAACAGTTGGGCACCAATCTGTAATGATCCAGCCTCACACATATATTGATGTCACTATAATCCTAAAGTGTTTTTAAAATTTCCTTTTTCATATAAATTTAATGTTGGTGGAAAATGAAAGTCCTGGAAAATCTATAGAACAGGTCCATATCAGGCAGCAGTAGGACCAACTTTCATATTTTGTCAGCTCTCATCCAACGTACCACCTTTAAGTATATACAGAAAGGTTAAAGTCAGAGGTTTCTCTTAGCTCTGATTGTGATTTCAGTGATGGACTGAGATAATCCACACATGGCTCTTTACTGCTGTCAGCTGTTGACTCCTGGTGATTGTTCTTCTGCTTAGGGTTGCCAGGCATCCAGTTTTTGACCGGAACACCTGGTCAAAAAGGGATTCTGGCAGCTCCAGTCAGCACTTCTGATCAAGTCGTTAAAAGCCCGGTCAGCAGCACAGTGGGGCAAAGGCAGGCTTCCTGCCTTCCCTGGCTCTGTGCAGCTCCCAGAAGCAGCTGGCATGTCTGACTCCTAGGCACAGGGAGGTTCAGCACTCTGCCCTCACCCTGAGCACTGGCTCCGCAGCTCCCATTGGCCAGGAACCATGGCCAATGGGAGCTGTGGAGGCAGTACCTATGGGCACAGGCCATGCACAGAGCCCCCTGGACCCTCCGTCTAGGACCAGACATGCTGGTCACTTCTGGGAGCATCCTGAGGTAAGCACAAATGGCCAGAGCCTGCACCCTGAACCCCCTCCCACACCACAACCTCCTGCCTCAGCTTGGAACCCTCTCCCCCATCCAAACTCCCTCCCAGAGTCCAGAGCCTGGAGCCCTCACCTCCTCCTGCACCCCAACCACCTGCCCCAGTCCAAAGCCCCCTCCTGAACCCCAAACTGCTCATCCCCAGCCCCACCCCAGTGAGACAGGGTGAAAGGTTTGATGTCTTAATAATAATTTGCTGATCCAGTGAGTCCCTGAATTACATTCCTAGGATACCCTGTATCATGGGAGCCATGAAATCCCATCAGAGATGTTTCCATGAGAATGGCATCAGCTCCATTATCAGGCTAATCACAAGCTGTATTAGATAGAGGTAGCACATTGGAACACAGGTTTACTGTATACTCCTCTCAGAAGAGAAGCTTGCAAGTGTCTTCACCTGGCTTGAACCGAGGACAATGAGGAAAGGAAACTCTTAGGGGTGGGAGCATTAATTTAAACCTTATTTGCATGAGGAATCTTATTTGTTTGCAGTGTTGGAGCTGTGTTGGTCCGTCAGTATGAGACACACAAGATAGGAGAGGTAATATCTTTTACTGAACCAACTTCTGTTGGTGGGAGGTTGAGCTATAAGGGGTAACACATGTTGTAGGAAATGGTCACTTGAAATAAACTGGGCAATAAGGGTTAGATTGTTGTGCAAAAGCGGTATGAAGGGGGCCATTATGGGTTAGTAGCAGGTGTGTGTTACAAATTATTGTAATAATCCATGAAGCCAGTATTCCTGTTGAGTCATGATATTTGGTGTCTATCAGCATTATGAATTTAAATTTCCAGGCTCACCTTTTGAAGATGTTGTGCGGGTTTCCTTTGAGGCTTAGTATGGAAAGATCAGATATGGAGTGACTGCGTTGACAAAACTGTTCACCCACAGATGATGTGGTGCTTTTATCTTTTTTTCTGTGCAAGTTTATTTGAGACCATAGTTATTGTCTGGTTTCACCTACATAGTTGTTATTGGGGCATTTGATGCACTGGATGAGGCACACCACATGTTTGATAGGCACACCAACAGAAGTCGATCCAACAAAGGATATTACCTCATCTACCCTGTCTCTCCAGACTCTTACGATATACAACTGAGCTGAATGCAACCTTCATATGACAAGGTATAGAGAAAGTCTTGGACCTATCTAACTGTCTTAGGGGTTTTTCTAGCACCCATCACCATAATGCTACCCCAAAGTTGGAGCATGACCCTGTGCAAATCCACCAAAGAAGTTAACACTACCTATGCTTCAGGTGGAAGTGGGATTTATGAAAAGAAGTAAGTTATACAGAAAATACACTCACTGGTTTTCATCTCCCCCCAAGGAAATATTGGCCACATTGCAGCACAGATTTGGCCAACTCACTGCTTTTCCTCAAGAGGTGAAAGGTTGAAAGAGCAGAGAGACTGAAATACATTGCTACCCCCTGAATGGTACCTCACGCCACAGCAGGGGAAGCCTTCAGTATGTCTGCTCGCTGACCAGGCCTCCCATTCATCACCAAAACTGGACACTAAATTCACCCTAGTCCCTTCATGTAGAAGATCGACACATCAAAGAAAAATGTCAACTACCATAACATGCTTAATTTAATTGGATTTTCTGTTCTGAATTGGGAGGCTGAAAGAAGCATTAAATGGAACATCCCCAAATGTTACGGCAGCATGAGAGATGCCATCTGTCACACTATTTCTCTAGTTATTTTTAATCTTCTGCTCAGTTAGAATTATGTTTGCTTAGAGCTGGCATTATTGTAGATCATCTATTGTAATGGGAGCTATTACATTCATTACCCGGAAGGATCTGCTGGCAACGGTAAATGCCAGCAAGGATATAAGTCACTCTACAGATATGCTTTATATATATAAAAATGCACTAGGCACATAGCAATTGCCATACAAGATCAAATTAGGAGGTTGTCTACTCTATTATTATGCCTCTAACAATGCCCAGTACTAGATGTTTTAGAGGACAGCACAAGAAAACTTTGTAAAGGATACTTATGAAATAAATTATTTGTAGGAAGAAATTCTTCCTAACCACCACCAGTTAGTGGTTGGTCTATGACCTGAAGCAGCAGAGTATATATCCTTTAAATTGTTTATCCTGTCTAATGCAACTATGGATACTTTCATTGTCCATGAAAATGTCCAGTCCCCCTGTGGCAGGGCAGGGGTGAAACCCCTTGAATGCCCTGCTAAAATGCTGGCTAAGCCCTGCTTTCAGGCAGAGAGGCCAGGGCTAAGATGCAAAGCAGCCAGCAGGGAGCCCAGCTGAGGGCCCTAACGAGGGCTGGCTCACTGCAATAGACTGAGTTAAGCAGATACAGCTGGGCTGAAGGCTGGGAGGGCTATAAAAGCCTTGAACAAAACTCAGTGAGGGGGCTGGTCTGGGATGGAATAGGAGGCTACAGCTCTATCTCCTCACCATAGGAAGGGAACCTCAAGGGCCAAGAGACCCTGGAACAGGTTGGAAAGGGGATAACTGTTGGGGGATAAAGAGGACTGCATGGTGGCACTGTAAAATAAAGCACAAGGATATAACACTAGAAGAAGGTGTGAAAACTCTTATTTTACCAGCCTTGGCACTGGGTGAGAAGGCAGAAACCCATGACACCCTCCAACACTTGAACTGTGTAAGAATTATCTTAGTACAGAAAGGGTTCACAGAAGGTGATATGAGCAGAAGCAAAGGAGGTAGGGTGCATGGCAGCAACTTGTGCACACTGGGAAGCCATTTCTAGACAACCAAAGGAATCTGTAGCCAAAGAGTAAAAAGATGAGCAGTCTGGGATAGACTGGAGCTGACTCTCACCTGGAGTAAGTCAGTGTATCAACTAACTTCAGTTATTTACTCTGGCTGAAGATCTGGCCCAACATATTTTGGATTGTATTCACTCAATTTCCAGTCATTTCTGTTTGGTGAAAACAAAATATGTCACTGCATTAAAACAGGCTTCCTATAATGAGAAGCATTTAGATGTTCTGCTTATTTTTACACATTATAATTAAGAAGGAAACCCCCCAAAAACAGATAATGTCTATTATCAGAGCTTGATTCACTTTTGAATTTTTAGAACTGAAAATCTCAATGGATTTTCCATCAATAAAATCTTTTCCTGTCATATCTATTAACTAATGCTAGTATGATGATTTTTGACAAGTACACGCACCTAGATACTGAATATTAACACTGCTAATGTGAGTGGCAACATAATGAGTACAACTGTAACAGCAGCCGTTATAGAAAGCCAAACCTGTTAAACCTTGTGAAATGCATAGCTTGATAAAAGTAAAGCAGCTGGCCTCATGGCTCAGTGACCAATATTGTCTCGATTTGACATATGCTGGCTAGTTTGTGTAGTGGAATTGCTGGCATGCCTTTAGTCCAAGCCAGTTAATTTGTCTTGCTTCCTCAGTGTTGTCCCAATCCTTTAATCTGATCTGTGCAGGCAGATCTGCGCATACAGAGTCCCTTTGACTTCCATGGGACTCTGGTTGGGTTTCAGTGTCCAGCCACACAGATCAGATGTCAGGCTTGGGGGATAGAGATGGAGCACTTAGGTTAAGATTGCAACTCGCAGGGCCGGCTCCAGCTTTTTTGCTGCCCCAAGCCACCAAACAGGGGAGGAAAAAAATAATAAAGCCATGATTGGTGGCACTTTGGTGGCAGCTCTACTGCACTGTGGCAATTCAGCGGCGGGTCCTTCACACTGAGAGGGACTGCGGGACCTGCTGCCAAAGCCCCTTTTCTTTGGCCTCCCCAAAGACCTGCTTCCTTTGCTGGTGCCTGGAGCCAGTCCTGGCAACTTGTGTGATTTTACTGGGAAGCTTGTGATATTTTCTGTTCTTCTTAAAGCCCCAGCTTCTGTGGTTATGGGATTAGTTTCCATTCTCAAAAAGAGGAAGCTTCTAGCTCTCCTAATTGCAGAGAGAGGCTAGAAAATGTAACCCTAAAGGCATAAACTTCAGAAGACAAATGAAGAGAACCTAAACATTCTTTTTTTAAAACCTCATGACTTTAAAGGCAATCTCATGATTTTTGAACACTTGGGGTTGTTTCCTGTATAAGTCTAGATCCTATGGAGGATCAGTAGAGACTAGGCAACCAGTAAGGAAGAACTACCTGAGTGAAAAGGGCTGTCTTTGCCGCTATTACATCGCAAAAACAGTTACTGCAAAATACCTAAGCTGCTATGAGCTCCAAACTCCTAGCTAACAAAACAGACAGAATCATTCAGAAGAATTTTAAAAAAGAATCAAAAGACGAAGGCCCTATTGAAGTCAGTGGGAGTTTTTCCATTGATATCACTGGAGCCAGAGTTTGACACAAAAACACTTTGCAGCAGAAAAAAAAGTGGAGGATTCGGAGAGTTAACAGTGGCAAGGGATAGTAAGGCGTTCTAAGATAAGAGAAAGCAGTAAATAGCCTTGTCATGCATTCAGCATCTTTTAGATTAACATTAGTATCGACCAACCAACAGCCTTAAAAATACAGCAATTACTTTCTTGGTGTAAGCACTAACTTGAAATACACTTCCAGCACTAAGTGAGAACACTTATGGTCCCCTATTAACAGCCTACATAGATATTTATTTGTTCAACATATGTGTGGGGGAATGGGTCAGCCTAATGTGAATGATGTTGAAAGCTATAAGAGGTTTATATGAAGATTATACTCAGGAATATGTGTAGATTCTGTCCTCAAATTTAAATGACCACCAGCTATAGCTGTATACACTGAGAATCAGCCTTGGGACCGGGTTAGTGAACCTGGAGAAGAACAGTAAGAAACCAAGTAGCTCCTATGCAGCCTATACTACTGAGGCCTGAGAACAAAAGTCTTAATTTAAGAACATTCAAAGAAGTAGGAAACCAGATAAACTGCCCTGCCTGCTACTATCACATCACAAGACACTTAAGCTGTCTTCAGGTACATGCAGAACTTAAAGTAGCAAACGGTCCAATTTAGTAGAAACTCAACTACTGAAAAAGTTAATCAAGGTAGAGCAGAGTTTATCCCAATCAGCCACAGAGTGCCATATAGTTTAAAGGGTCAGCAGAAATGGAGCCCAGCAGATAATTTCTAGGTTACACTGCAGGACAGAGGAGCGGAAAGGCTACTTAGAATATTAACCACATTGAGAACAGATCTGTGCAGGAAACACTAAGGGGGAGTGGAGCAGCTGGTGACCCCAGATATGGAGGCTGGGTAGGAGGGAGATGACAGGCAGGATTACTCATCAAAACATTTAATATTTTAAAGAGGTTAGTTCAAGTACAATTTGAAAAACAGACTGCAGCTGGGAAGTTGTTAATTTTATCTAAATCAGATTTCCCACTCCTAATTGCTTCCCCAAAGATGCTCCCCAAAACCCACATCAAGGAAATGGATAAAAACAAATCATTTCCTCTTGAGATTGCTTGGGGTTTCATTCCTTTGCTTGTTGTGATGTCAAAATCCTACCAGGACCTCAGTCCTGAATTGACCTATGTGCAGATGGGTCTCCATGATAGCAAAGTGCTCTGGCCAGTGGAATCCATGTAGGTGCAGTGAGCTGTCTAGTAGACTGCATTGCAGGATTAAGCCTAGTGTGCACTGATCCCCTTTTGGGTTTTTTTTTTGGGGGGGGGTGTTGCGTGGGTGGGATGTTGATCTATATCTTTCTCATGGAATAGATGGAATGATCAAAATGTCTGTAGAAAACGGGGTTGAAATTCCTCTGCTTTTGTGTAATCACTGCCTGCATGTTTTTTCTATAATGTGCTATGATGACAAAAGCAGCTTATTAATGAATTCTAATAGGAAAGCTAATATCTAGTGTCTTCAGTTTTGTAAGGGTGATGTTGACTAATTATCGATGTTGGTTTAATTAGGAACATCTGCTGCAATAACAAATCAGATCAAATTCATGTAACTATCTTTTTTTCTCTATCTACTATTTGGCATCTTTTTCAGCTTTGGCTGAACTCCATTTCCAGTTATTTGGTATTCATTTGCACATTAAATTAGATATTATTCTTAGCTCCCTCCAGAATGGAGGACAGAACTGAGTCTGGGTTCTTTAGTATCAAAAGTATTCTGGGAAACAACATAAAACATTATTGATCCATTGAATACATACTGAAAGAGGACCTGATACAGCAAGGTGTTGAGTCACAGGGTTAAATTCGAGCACCTGAGTAGTTCCATTGGGACTGTTCACGTACCTGATACTTTGCTGAAGCAGGGCCGGAATGGCATAGAAAAATATGAGTAAAACAGAATACAAATGATAAGATGTGTCTAGAAAGGAGACTCATTTAACTGGACAAAATTAACAAAAAAAGGAAATTACTTTAAATGTAGAAATTCAGTAATATAGAGTACATGAATACATATAGCATTCTGCATTCAATTTATTTCTGTATTAAGCTTATTATATATTATGTGTCATAAAATTCATATTCTATTTTTTGATGGTATGCTATGTGAACCTAGTGCTCATTCAGAAATGCACCTGAGCATTTTTGTAAGTCGCCACTGGGTAGGAAGATATGACTTCAAGGCAACAATCAGATAGGATTGTAAAAAGGGAGAACTAGCTTAATCTATCAAGGAACATGAAAAGGAGGAGAACAGAATTATTAAAATGGGTGAAACAGTGAGCAAGCTGATGCATAGAGTGTATCCTAAGAATGTAGATTCCCTACATGATTTGTGCCCAAAAGCTGTACAGAGAAGTGTTAGGCTGAGCACCATAGATTATTTTGAAACAGGCAAATTATTGATGCAATAGGCATTTTACAAAATTATATTTAGAGTGGCCCTTATTATAGGTGCCTGATCATTTTCTGAGTGGAAGACTTTTTCTCTTCCTTTATGTAATTTAAAAGCTCACTTACCCCGGAAACAGCTGAAGGCCAAGTACATTTTTTGTTTTTGGAAGATAGAATCCTGATGCTCCTTCAGCATATCCTCTTCTGTTGATTCATTCAAATCCTATGTTAACCCATTCTGACTCTGGTTCTCCTTGTAGTTTCTGTGCTGTTGATGGCAGAGAGTTGGGAACAGTTTTGGGGCCTACATTTAGTGCATTACCTGTTCTTCAAAGGTGATCTTGATACATAGGCCATCACTGAAGGTACCTTTGCCCACTCTACCAGTTAAGTCAGATAGAACAAATATATTTCAGGTCTGATCTGATGGCTGTTGAAGTCCATGGGAAGACTTCCATTAAGTTGAATGGTTAATGGTTCAGGCTTTTAATGAAGATGGAAGTTCAGAGGGAGGATGTAATAGACACTATTAATTTGGTATGTATTCTGTGATTCTAATGCTATGAATCAACATGGTACAGACAATAAAGAAGCCTGCTGATGCATTTAATGAGAAAGCTTGGGCCTTGTTAATAATTTGTACATAATACCTTTCATGCCAAAAGATTTTAAAGCACTTAATACAATATTACCAGGTGGGATTACTGACCCACTTCTGCAATGTAGCTCTTCGGTGGTGGCACAACTGCAGCTGTTAACAATACATTGCAACACAACAGTTTAAGATAGCAAGTGACTGTGAATACTGTGGGAGAGATAAGGTCATGAAGCGATATCTTTTATTGCACTAACTTCTAATGGTCCAATAAAAGATATTACCTCACCTACTTTGTGTCTCATATCCTGGGACATACATGGCTACCATAATGCTGTGAAGACTATGTCCATTTGAAACTTCAAGGGGCACTTAGCTACTGTAGGCAGAATATGATTGTGCAGATTGGAATTTGACCTAGCCCTAGTGCTTAACTCACACACTGTTAACTTATGTAACACAGGCCACCAAGCAGTCAACTGATGGTGAAAATGTTCATTTGGTACCAATTTACATTACATGTGAACTGGTGACCTAGGGCTCAATCCCATTCCCACTGAATTCAAGGGGAATTTTCGCTTGAATGGGAATCAGATTCAGCCTTACGACATGAAAGGCTCTTTTTAACCCTTATTAGTCTCCTGACTCATCTATTATTTCATTCATCTCATTCCCCACTTTCCATCTACATTTCTTTTTGTGCTGTAAAAACATGATCCTACTCAGCCAAATTCTGTTCTCCGTTAAGCTGTTGCAGCCACAGAAAGCTCAGTGGGATTATATTGTTGCAAATGAGAGCAGAATCGGGTCCACTGTATATTTTCAAACAAAGGTGACAATAAGGACCATATGCTATCAATGTCCTGGGTTTAGATTCACAGTTTAACTATGCCTTCAAAAGCTCTATTGAGGCTCCACAACGTTGTTTTTTTGTTATAATTTTCCCTTGTGTCAGAATATCTTGGGTTTGGCAATGATCAGTAGCAAAAAAAAAAAAAAAAAAAAAGCTGCAAGACAGGCTATTTTTGCAATAATTCTCATACCACTGTAAGGAAAAAAGAATGATGGCAGCCTGAATTTCCACACCAAAGAGATAGGGGTAACTTCTGGATGCTTATCTGAACACACAGACCCTCACAACTTCTTGCAGATCTCTCATCACTAGTTCCGGAGGAAATCTAAGAGATATGCTTGCATTTTAATTCTGCGATGACCACTCAGGAAGGAGTGCACAGTCCACTAGGTGTTTTTATACTAAGTAAATATCAGGTCAGAATGTTCAGCTTTAGTGTTTGCACTGGGAGCTGAGAGGAACGACACGATCCTAGAGGGAGATCTGGGAAGATATTGGGGACAATATCTCTTAGAGCACCCTAGCCACTAGGTGCAGCATGGCCACTGTGCCAACAACGAGATAAAGGAAACAGCTAAGAGTGACTCTTGAGTGGAGTGAAGGGATATATGAGGAAATGAGGGTGAAAAGGGAAAGATGAAACTTCATGGATGAGATTTGCAAAGGTGTCTAGGGGTTTTAGATACCAAACACCCATTCAAATTAATTGGAATTAGGTGTCCAAATCCCCTGTGTGGCTTTGAAAAAAGTCACACCATGTGCATTAGAAGACAGAAACTAGGGAGGGGCCTAGAGAAGAAGAGATGTGCTTGGTTGCAAGAAAGAGAAATTTTGTTTGCACCATTCTTGACTGATTATAATGGAAAAAGAGAGCACAACAGGAAGCCTGAGTGGGGAAGAGTAGCCAAGGTATGAGACACTGAGTGCACAGACCACTGTGTTGACCGTGGGAAATGAGAGGAAGGGTTGAATTTTAGAGATGCTGTACAGTAGGCAGCAGCTGGATTTGGCAATGGCCAGGATGCCAGAGATGAAGTGGGCCTGTGTAATGGGAAGGCTGGTGGTGTTGTCAACAGCACATGAGAAGGTGAGGCAGTGAAGAGAGTTTTAGAAGGAAAATAATAGGCTTATATGCCAATGTTGAGCTTGAGGTGGCATTGATACCTTCTGGAGGAGATGTCACAGAGATGAATGATGACTGCAGGGAGGTAGATTTTACAGTGGAGAGGTAGATCTGGGAATTGTTGATACTGGAATGTAGAGAAGATGACACCACCTAGGAAGAGATCACAGAGTGAGAAGAGAACTTAGGCCTGGGTGGCAGAGAAAGAGATGAGGGAGGAGGAGGTGGGTCGACAAATAAAAGAAGAACTAAGGGCTTGATCCAATGCCTATTGACTTCAATGATCATTGGCAAAAGTCTCAGGAGAGCACATGGACATAGAAGGCAAGGGAGGAGAGGAAGGAAGAAGGAGAGTTCCACTGTATAAAAAGCAACAGCAAGTGGAAGGAGGTTGATGATAAAGAACGAAACTATTAGACTTGGCTAGAAGGAAATTACTGACAATTATAGAGATGGTCTCCTTGGAATGGAGCAGACAGAAGCTAGACTGGAAGCATGCAATTCTCATATAATTAAGGAGTGTGCAGTCCCAGCTGTGAATTTGCTCATCTAGGACCGGATTCTGATTTTAGCCATGCAGCTAATATTGTCAACTATTTTGTGAGATGTGCTGCTGTATGCTTGCTCTTTATTTTCACAGGGAAGAGTACATTTCATGGCAGGAAGACCAATGATATGTCCACTTCCCATGCACCAGACCTATTACAATGGAATTAAATAGCAGTGTCATTTGTATGATAACATTGGCTCTTGGGATGTGACAAAATGCTGCTAGGAATTTAGAGCTATTTGCTTAACATCTGATGTGTAATCCAGAAAACTCAGCTCCCTTGAATGTTCCACATTCAGAGGAATTTCATTTAGCTATTTAAATGATGTGAAAGTGAGATACAATGAATATGCCCATGTGTCCTGGGGCATCAAGGACTAGTCTTCTCATGTTTCAGAGTAGCAGCCATGTTAGTCTGTACCCGCAAAAAGAACAGGAGTACTTGTGGCACCTTAGAGACTAACAAATTTAATTGAAACAAAAGCTTTCGTGAGCTACAGCATCCGAAGAAGTGAGCTGTAACTCACGAAAGCTTATGCTAAAATAAATTTGTTAGTCTCTAAGGTGCCACAAGTACTCCTAGTCTTCTCATAACTGCCTTCTGAAGACCTACATGGGGGTAACTGACTGCCAAGATGGCCACTTAATTAGTAAATAAACACCTGAAGCTAATACAAAGGTTATTTGAGGTTAGCTAAGAAAGGTTCTCCTGAGGAGACAGGAAGCTCCTGAGGAGAGGAGTTCCTTGGAGAACACCTCAGAGCAGGGTGCTTAGAAGGTTTGCTCCTGGAGGTAGGGAATTCTCTGGAGCCAGAGCAGGGAGCCTTGTAGGTACTTTTAAAGATAGGAGACTTCTAAAGATAGAATTGCCAAAGGCACGCATCCAGGAAGGCCTTGTTTTAGCAAAATGGATCTGCCAAACTGTGGCAAGAAGCCCAGTCTGCCAAGAAGCTACTCCCAATGAGAACATGCTTCCCGGGGAAGGACAGGAGCAGCCCAGGAAAAAGAACTGGCATTTTTCTCAGCAAAAATCTGTGCACTGTTAGAGGAAGTGTGTCAGCTGGCAGAATATGAAGGGATGTACAATATGTATACAGAGGAATAATCCATATTTGTAGTATTTTTAAGATGGAAAAATCTATCTATAATAGTCTGTATTCTCATCTCACTTGCACCGGCTTTTATGCCAGTGTAAATCTATCAATTATCCTGATTTATCCCATTATAAATGAGAGAAGAAACAGGCTTTCTACATTTTATATCATTAATGACTATGGTAGCTGTTACTTGCCATGCATGAGAGAGAGTAGCTGTTGTGAAAAAGATACAGGTACAAATTAGAACAATATAAATTGACTTTGCTGCTTGTATTTCATAACTGTTGGCTGTCCTAAAAGAGATGTGCTCTGCCTCTCAGTGATAACTTATGGGCTTGCTATGGGAATCACTGGATGAAATTCTATGGTCTGTGCTGTGCAAGATGTCAGACTAGATGATCATAATGTCCCTGAAAAGATATGAAAACACCACATTTTGAAAATGTTCTTCTCCCTCAAAAGGTGTTTACACTACAATTATGGAAAAAAACCATCATTCAGATGCATTAGGTACCCTTAACTCTGGTTTCAAAAAACACATCTCCAGAGGCTGTATGTTATAGGTTTGCCCAGCTTCATTCTTTGTAATGTGTTCCCAGACAACTATTTGTCTAATGGATGTTACATAAATTTGAGGTGGTTGCTGTAGTTTGATGTGACTACGTGTAGATTCTAGTTCAATGGAAATTTTGGTTTTATTAAAAAAGAAGTCAGTTCAGTTCATTATGCATCCCTTTCAGGGATGCAGAGGAGAATAGTTATGAATACTATCACGAAGTGAGAGATGGAAGTCTCCTAGTGCTCAACAGAGATCATAGATTTATTTTTTTACTCTTGATAACTTTTATAGTTAAAAAAGCTAACACAGTTTGATTTGTATTTGACATAATTCCATGCTTATGTGCATCTGCTCAAATAAAGTACTTATGATTATTTGTTCATGCAATCATATGCACTCACTTCACTGGAAATCTTTTAAATATAGGTCTGTATGAGGAGCACTGTTTTCCTAAATTGTTCTGAAAATGTCTTATATTTTATAGCTCGTTTTTCTGCATTCTGCTATTCACTTTCTCTTCTGCTTCACTTGGCTGTGCCTCTTTTCCTTTTCCCCATGTCAGTTGTGCTTTTAGGGCCAGAAACTCAGCTTGTGTAAATAAGCACATTACACTATTGACAAGAACGGAGTGATGACAATTTACACCAGCTGAGAAGCTGCCTTTTTAGACACTAAATTGCAAGCAATGGGTTAAATTATTGGACATTTTGGAAGTTTTGCTAGAGGAAATGCCACATTAAATACTTCCCAAACTGAATATGCTCTTTCTGACAATAACAATTACAGATTTATGGGTAATGAAATACCTGCCATCTGCTTTAACATAAGGGGGTCAAAAGTTCATAGGTATCCAACCCAAAAAGAAAGGAGGGAAAAATAGTTTTCTTGTGTATATATATAAAAATATTCATGAATACGTGATGGTCTAAAATGCAGAAATTTTAGAGGTTTAGACTTCCCCCTCTTCATGTCCTGTCAAGATACTGATGTTATAATCCTTGTTTGTTTTGCTATTTCTTAATACTACCATGGGGCTAATTGGAAGCATCTAGAAATTATATTACATAACACCCATACATTCGTAGCAAGGCGTGGTCCATTCCTAGCCTCCTACCTTTTTGCGCTATAGAAACCTGCTCAGACTCCACTGGTTGGATCACTACACTATGCTGGTGATTTATGTTCCTTCCACCTTTTACAGATTTGTGAAGCAATACTATTTACAATGTCCCTTGTATCCGCAACCCTTTCCCTGGGCCCAAGAGGAGACACGGTCTCCCTACCTGGAGCTCTGACACTGGGCTGAGGTAGGCTTTTGCTCTCCCTCACTTGCACTGCTTTTCTGTGCCCTTTTTATCCATCCTCAGCTAATGGGCTAACTAACCCATTAGCTCACCCAGCCTGCTATCCTGATTAGCTAATTACATTTAATCCCCCCCACTCAGATCTCCCTGGGGGAGCAAATTAGCATCAGAATGATCAGCGTGCAGGCCACCCATTAACTCCCTGCGTTCTGTCACATATACACCCAGAGTGCTGAACCTGCACAGTAACTTATTGAGGGTTCATTTATGCACAGGATCAGGACCTAAGTTAATAATACACTATTGAGATGGCCTAGAAGAAGTAGCTGAAGCCTTTTCTTCAGTCTCCTTTGCTTCTGTTTCTTTTCTCTTGACTCAGTTTCTTGATTGCCCGTTTTCTGTGGTGATTTTTTTCCTCCTCCTTGCACATCTATCTCTTTCAGCCATGGGACTGAAGAGTCAATTGTTTTTTTTTAAAAAGGGTCAAAGAACAACTTTCATTTATTTCTTGAAAGGTTCCCCTCCTGAGTGTGACAGTTCTCATGATTTGGGTATATTACTAGCTTAACACAGCTACTCAAGGTTCCACATGCTTGTACTGTCTGTCTCAACTTCTGTTAATAGACTCTGAAGATTGGTCCTAAATCCTTTTCCAGGAGAGCAGCATTCCACCCCTCTCTAGTGATTTGAGGGTAATTATCCACCAGAACAGGTCCACAAGTAATGTGGTGGATTCTCCATCATTTAAAGTTTCTAAATAAAGATGGGATATCTTGCTACAAGATATGTCCCAGCTCGACACTGGCATTAGAAGATGAAATTATATGGACTATTTCATGCTGGGGTTGGACAAGATGATTACAGTGACTTTAGCTGGTCTAAAATCTAGACTGTCTAGAACTGTGATATTATCTGCATTCTCTCCATGGACTCGATGACTAGTATTATGTGGGCTTACATATGAAACATCTCAGGTTGTAACTGGTAATTAACATCTATCTTCAGCACTATTATCTTTGTGTTCCAATTGTGCTATTTATTGTGCTAGGCACTGTGCAATCAAATAGTGAGAGAATCCCAGACTTAGAGCTCACAGAGAAAGTCTGCTCTGCTTCTCCCCACTCTGGGAGCACAGTTGCACCCATTTCCTCGCCTTCTGTGCCCCAGAGACCCTCACTTGTCACATAACAGGCGATTCAGGTAACCTTCCCTCCTTCCTCCCCATGTCTGCTTTGCTGCTATCTTCTCTTCTTCCTGAATGCCTCAGCAGTCACTACAATCCACTAACATAAGAACAGCTATAATGGGTCACACCAAAGGTCCATCAGCCTGGTATCCTGTCTACCGACAGTGGCCAATTCCAGGTGCCCCAGAGGGAGTGAACCTAACAGGCAATGATCAAGTGATCTCTCTCCTGCCATCCATCTCCTCCCTCTGACAAACAGAGGCTACCATTCATTACCCATCCTGGCTAATAGCCATTAATGGACTTAACCTTCATGAATTTATCTAGTTCTCTTTTAAACCTTGTTATAGTCCTAGCCTTGACAACCTCCCCAGGCAAGGAGTTCCACAGGTTGACTGTGTGCTGTGTGAAGAAGAACTTCCTTTTATTTGTTTTAAATCCACTGCCCATTAATTTCATTTGGTGCTCCCTAGTTCTTATATTACAGGAACAAGTAAATAACATTTCCTTATTCACTTTCTCCACACTACTCATGATTTTATATACCTCTATCATATCCCCTCCTTAGTCTCCTCTTTTCCAAGCTGAAAAGTCCTAGCCTCTTTAATCTCTCCTCATATGGGACCCGTTCCAACCCCCTAATCATTGTAGCCCTTCCTAATCCATAGGGTTAACTCTTTCTGGTGCCTAGGCGAATCATTGCACCTCTCCATTTCCTCTATTCCTAAAATCACAGAGCAGGTCAGAGCCAGGAATTGTTGTTTCCTGAGTCCTAGTCTAGTACCCTAGTCCCTAAACCACACTGCCTTTCTGTGATGGAATACACCCCTATATTCCCACCCTCCACTCTACTGCAAGATTCTTTGTACAAAGTATGCCTTGTAAGATATCATGTGAAAACTCATAATTTGCTGGTCAGTATCATCCTAGAAAAATGTGTGGCAACATTGTACATGAAGTTATAAGATTCCCCTGTTTGATGTTACCAACACATGTTCCAATCCCCACACCCCTGCCTAGGCAGAAGTCAAGTTTGTTCTAAACAAAGGAAGGAAGGTGTGCTTGCCTTAGCTTGCACTTAAGGAGTAAACAGAGTCATCAAACAGGGAGGGAAAACAAAGGAAGTTCAAACATGTGGAAAAAAACAGTAGGGAATACCCTTCCACATAGCCTCTTTGTCTCCTGAGTCTCAGCTGAAAATGGTTTCCTAGAGGGGGACTGAAACTATAAACAGGAGGGACAGACATCCCAATGCACTCTCCTTTCTCTCCAGATCCATCACATTCACTGCCCCAGAAAAGACAGAAGCAGCTGTTGTACTCTGGGGGAGGAAGTCCTGACCTGAGAGTCAGCTCAGTAATCTGCTGAAGTATGTGGTGAGAAGTTTGCTTTGAATCTAATGTAGTTTAAATTAGGCATCAGTAAGCATTTCATCTTGATTTTTCTTGTAACCATTTCTGACTTTTATGCCTAAATACTTGTACTCACTTAAAATCTATCTCTTTGTAGTTAATAAACTTATTTAATCTAATCCAGTATGTTCACATTGAAGTATCTGGGGCATATTATTCCCTTAAGGCAGTGTTTCCCAAACTTACAATACTTGTGTACTCCTTTTGAGACATTTGTCTTACTGGCGTCACCCTTCTCTTGTGAAGATAATTTGAGGGGAGGGTAGCCACATTTTTATAACACACTCCTAATTCATTTCATTCTGGATTAAATGTTTATTAGAAATAAATACAAAATTATATTACATACAGTTGAAAAAAAACTTTTAAAAGAAATAATAGTTACATATAGAAATAGTACTAGAAATAATTAAAATAATAGAAGTGAATCAACAGTGAATATATGGTGAATTAGTATCATTCTGAAATTAAAATATGCTGGTTTGGTTAGGCTAGTGAAGAAAGCACTAATTTTAATACTTACTATTTTGGTATTGAAAAATTTTCAGTACATACCAAACTATTCAGTGTGAGGGATAGAACTGCTTTGGACCAGACACTATCATGAGGATATCTGGCTGGATGTTTGTGATCTTAAGATGAAGATGGGGCTCCACATCAATAAGACAATTTTGGTTTTTTGTTTTGATGCCAACCAGCGCAGAGAATCCGATCTCGCACAAATACGAGACGGGAAAAGGCAGAAGATACTTTACAGCTTTGTCCGATAGAGCTGGATATTCAAAGCTAACCCCCAACCAAAATGATGTCAGTGTATTTTGCTCAAATTTTCTTTTCAGGAAGCTATCTGTGGCCAGCTCCAAGAGCTGTTCTTCTGAAGCAGAAAGGTTATTTGGCAATGTTTGAACATTGATGATAAAAGGGTTCCTTATCCATTCAAAGGTGCCGTCTGGTTCAGGGAAATACTTACAAAGATCTTTCTGCAAGCCTTCCAAATGCTGCTTCATGGTTTGCAACACATCACTATCAAGTTTGTTAGTCGAGTTTATTACTAAGTCATGAAGAGATGGAAAGGAATCCAGTTAATGACGACTAAGACGTTTATGCCACAGTTTCAATTTTGTCACCATGGCGCTCACTTTGTCTTGAACATGGAATATGGATATGAGTTTCCCTTGAAAGGATAGATTGAGGTTGTTTAAATGAGCAAAGATATCTGCAATATATGCTAGTTTGCACAGCCATTTCCAGTCGAGTATATGGTCTGGCAGGTTAAAGGTTTCATCTAAAAAGAGGGAAGTTCTTTTCACAGCTCAAACAGGTGATTCAGAACTTTTCCATGCAAAAGCCAAAGCACTTCAGTGTGAAACAGGAGTTGTGCATAATCACTGCCCATCTCATCACAAAACTGAGAAAACAGCCAGGCATTCAGTGGGCGGCCTTTCACAAAATTGATTATTTTCACAGCTTCATCCATTACTTGCTATAGATCTGCCGACATGTTCTGGGTGGCGAGTGCTTCCCTGTGAATGCAACAATGAGTCAATTTTGCTTCTGGCACAACAGCTTGAATACATGCAACAACTCCTTTCTTTGAACCAATCATGACTCCGGTGCTATCCATGCTTATTCCAACACAAGGACCCCAATCCAAGTCACTGTTTTTGATAAAGTCATCAATAACTTTAAAAATAGCTTCTCCAGTTGTATGTGTTGGCATAGGTTAGCAGAACAAAATATCGTCGTGGACTTCATTATTCAGCTCGTAACTGACAAACAACAAAAGGTTAGCTAAATTCACAACATCAGTGGATTCATCCGCTTGTAGTGCATAGTAGCAACTCTTTTGTACTCTTGACAATAATTGCTGCTTTACATTTTTGGCCATATTTGTGATTCTACGATGAACGGTGTTATTTGAGAGAGGGGCATGATCTATAGCTTTGCTAGCCTTGTCTCCAGTCATCACTTGCACCATCACTTTGGCTGCAGGTTTTTACTAATGTCTCGCCAATTACTTCAGCAGCTCTGGACTTTGCAATTAAGTACTCCACACTACATGAAGATTCCAAAGCTTTCATATTTTCACCTCCCATTACATTATGAATTTTTTCTGGGACTTTTGGAGATCTTTGCACTTATTTTTGAAGAAATCTACAGGTTTTCCCTCATATTCTTTGTTTGCTATCGAAATGGCGTTTTAGGTTGGATGGTTTCATACTTTCATTTGTGAGAGTCTTGTAACAAATCTCACATAATGGAACAGGCTCCACCTCATCGCCAGTCCACGAAAATCCCAGTTTAAGATATTCAACATATTTATGGGCTTTTTTCATTTTCTTTGCAGCTTATACATTCAATAAACTTACAGATGGTTCACATGGTTCACGAATTTTGTCGTAACAATTGTCTGATGTTGCCATATCACTGCATTTTTCAGCATAATTATCATTAGCATTCGTATTTCCTTCATAATTTTCTTTTGTACATTTCAAATTTCCCATTTTTAACCAGTGATCCATTGTAAATGGGTTTAACAAAAACAAAAATAAATTTTGTATATTAATACACACCAAGCATGTACTTGCTACGATCTTTAGATTACTACGAGTAGTTGTTCACTTTTATCTTTTATCCGTCAGTATGACTTCTGTGCATGCCGCAAAGGCATGTGTATTGCCAGAGCTGCGGTAACATGCACATATGCTTTGAGTTGGCATGCGAGCTGATTTTTACTGGCATGCTGCTGCCAGCCAGGGTCCCAGCCGCCAGCCCCGCTCAGCCCACTGCCGACCTGTGAGAACGGGACCCCTGGCTGGCAGCGGGCTGAGCGGGGCCGGCAGACAGGACCCTGGCTGGCAGGAGCCTGCGGACGGAACCTTGGGCCAGCAGCAGGCTGAGCTGCTCAGCCCGCCGCGGATCTGGGGTCCCGGCCACCAGCCCCTCTCAACTCACTGCCGTCCCCTTGCCACCCAGGGTCCCAGCTGCTGGCCCCACTCAGCCCTCTGCCGGCCTGGGCAAACGGGCTACTTACTCCTTGAAACCCTTTCACGTACCACCAGTGGTACAGGTACCACACTTTGGGAAATACTGCCTTAAGGGAATAATGGACTCAGTGTATTTGTACTGTCCAGGAGAGGGCTGGACAGTACAAGATATATGTTTCTGGGGGGGGAACTGGAACTAGGTGTGCGTTGGGGAGCATAACAAAGGCTGGTAAGAACCAAAGTATGGTTGGGTGGCTGCTGCACACCCACAGACATAGCTGGGAGTGGCTTACATGCTGGAGGCTGTTTGTGAGTAATCCAGGCTGGAGGCTACAGCAGCAAAGCATTGTAAAGAGCACCACAGTTTAGAGCTCCTTCGTAGTCTGGATTGTACCCTGGTATGTCACACTCTCCAGTGATGACTTTCATTCTAAGCAGTACAAATATGTCAGATCTGCAAGTTTTTCACATTTTTCCATGTAGATCATACTTTACTGTACTCTTCTTTATCAAAGTGTGTGATTTCAGGTACTTTAGTTTGGTTATCAAGCTATTTCTATTAGATAGGCTACAGTAGTGTCTAACAGACAGGGCCAGTTCCTCACTTGGAACAAAACAGCATTGCTTCACTCAGTTCAATGGAGCTACTTGGCTTTACACTAGCTGAGCATCTGGATCACTGTTCTTAGGGGTTTTTTAGGGTGAGAGGGTGAGGATTTCATTGGCACTGAATGTTGACACCAGCTGTAGTCTGCTCCTCATATGTACTATGGAAATATGCTTAAAGGCAAAGTAAGAGACCCTGGAAGATGCAATTTGACAAGCTTCTACGTGACATTACATTTCATTCTTTTTATTTTTTTCCCCCGAACGATTGTCCCTAAGTAAAGCAGAAAATCATAATAATAATAAAAAGGGCACTAGCTCACTTGTAATAAATGAAACTGTCATAGGGTGAAGCATTAATGGAGCTGAAGGTTAAATACACAAAATCTGAAGTGTCATTTTTTAAATGGTAGGATGGGGGTAAGATTCAAATACTGAATGTTCCCGATACAGGTCTGAACCTAAAGAGAGAACAATAAAGCTGCTGCTGAAACTGATTCACTGAACCATTTAACAATGTGCTCTTTTATGTTTAAAAGTACCACCATTTCAGTTGCTTGTATTTAATGTCATTAGCACAGTAAGGTAGCTATGGTAAGAAAGGGTATGTCTACACTGCAATAAAAATCCTGCGCCATTGAGTCTCAGAGCCTGGGTCAGCTTATGTGGGCTGTGGGCCTATAAAATTGCTGTGTAGATGCTCAGGCTTGGACTGCAGCCCAGATTCTGAGGCCTTCTCCCACACAGGGTCTCAGACATCAGTCACCAGCCTGAGCCCAAGCGTCTACCCTGCAATTTATAGGCCTGCAGCATGAGTGAGTTGAGCTGAGCCACCTGCAGCCATGCTGCAGGTCTCTTATTGCAGTGTTGACATACCGTAAGAAAGCAGGAGCCTATTCTGCTCTCTCCCTGCAAGTCAATGATGGAATTCCCATCAGTTCAAATGGGAGCAGAATGAGGCCTGTTTTCCTGTATAAATGGTAACATTTTTGATTTATGAGATGATTCCTTCCAAAAGTGTGCTGTGATACACTCAGGACAGACAGCTGCAAGGGAGGGTTGAAATCAGTCTCAGAGGGTTAAAAGGCCCTCCTGCTTATCAACTGGGGTTAACTACGGATCAATCAGGTTCAGCTGAGAAGGGGTTACCAAGGTATCAGTTAGAATCAGCTGAGAGGAAGCTACCTGAGGTTAATTAGGATCAGCTGATCCCAACTAAGGGCTGCCTGAGACCTTTTTAAACCCTCTCCTGGGAGGAAGGAGGAGAGGAGAGGAGAGGAGAGGCCCAGCTGCCAGGAGGTTAGGAGCAGCAAGCCTCACTAGGAGGAGAGGCAGTATTCTCTCCCACAAGGGAGAAAAATACTCTAAGAAGGACTGGTGGTGAAAAGGAACAGACTTCCCCTGTATTCCAAGGGAGACCACATTACCCAAACCTGCCTCACCAGGGCTAAAAGCAGCAGAGGCTGGGAAGACTGAGAAGGTGCCTTGTCACAGTGCTCATAGGAAGAAATGCTATTGCTTGGTAATGAGTTTGGTGCAGGGCTCATCAAATAACTATTGATTGTAACTATATGGTGTGTGTGTTTGGGGGGGGGTTAATACCATTGGAGCAAAGCAGACTTTGAAGTGATGGGATGGATGTATTCAAAATTATGAGATGATGCAGTGGAGCAAGGCTCACCTTTCATATTGATGGGAGAGGAAAAACAAAATGTAGAAGGGGGAAAAGCCTAAGAAATTCTGGAGGAGCTGCTTCATTGACATTGTATGAATGGGTCTCCTATACTATTCAGAATCAAAGGTTGTGCCTTATGTTATGTGAAATCTAGTTTTCCCTAGATTCTGCAAAAAAGCCCTGGAGATGCCCTATTCTATGAAGCACGTTGGTGGGTCATTCTGGGAAAGGCTTGCCTTTGCCGTTGCCCATGCTGTGGCTGTTCTGTGGATAGATGGAGAAATCTGGCATCAGTTGATGTAACTGCGTGGAAGTCAATGGAGCTATGCTCAGGATGTGGCCCTTTATTTCCAAGGCTGTCAGTGCAATGCTATTAATGAGCAATGCATTCACATTACTAACATGAGATAGGCTTTGCATACCTTGATCATCTGTTTTGTTTTTTTAATACATTCTAATTTTTCAAATTCATTTGGACATAGTACACGGATAGCGATATTAGTGTGATCATACCCTACCTGTTACACATTTGTGTATGTGTATCATAACACCTAAACAAAGCTGCAGCCAAAAGGGACATTGACAGAGCTAACAGGCCCAAAGAGTAACCTCTCCTAATACATCTTCTCTCCATTCTGGATTTCAAAATGAAAGCAGCTCTCCCAAACAAATTAGCACCTAGAAGTCCCAACCTGCATTACGGCCCCATGGTGCTAGAGCCCTGCCCAAAGAGATTGCCATCTTAAAAGACAAGACAAAGGTCTGCCCAAGGCATAGAGTAGATCAGTAGCTAAACCAGGACTAGAACCCAGGTTTCCTACATCTTAGCTTCAGGTTTCCTACATTTTAGCTTAGGGCACTATCCCCAGTTACTTACCAGTTGCAAGGGTCTGAGTCCCTGTTACTAAAAAGTGCAGTATACTGCCATGTGGCATGACTGGCAAGTTGTGCCATCCCTTTCCTCCACCTGTTCTCCTCTTAGGAACAGACAGTATATTGAAATCTACAAGAACCCTCTTCAGTGTGCAGTTGCATCACATGCATATGCTACCCAGTGAACCAAAACGTGTAGCAGGTCTATTCGAAGTGCTGTTGTTCTTGGCGTTGTTCCTTTAGGATATAGATGTTTTGGGCCTATGAAAGTTCTTCTCATTTAATATACAGAGTTCTCCCCACTGCTTTTTTCTTCCTCTCTCTCTTCCTTTCAAAAAAGAAAGGAGGAGCTGGTAGATGGGAAGGAGAAAAAAGTTGGGATAAATCTACATATTTTGAAATTTGGCAAAAAAAAATATATCACTACCTGGGTTTGACTCCCTCAACATTTTGCAGCACTTCTGACATGTAAGAACAACCTCCTTTCAAAAAACTCTGGTGACATTAATTCTGAATATGAATGTATAGGGAACTTTTTGCTTCCCCCACCCCACCATATACATGAACATTCACCAATTTATTTCACTTTCTTTGCCACTGTGCTGCTGTTCACTACTGTATCACATAAGAGATCTCTGACACTAATGACCTTACTTGCAGAATGCAGGACAAAAGGAAAACACTAAGAAAATGAGCTTAAAAAAAAAAAAAAGACTCCTAGAGATTTGACATAAAGGTGACCTATTTGCTCCTCTGAATAGTGTGGCGCTAATTAAACTCAGCATCTCTAGATATAAAGTGCTGGAGAGAGAGTAAGTAGTCAGTTGCTGTCACTGCATATGTCACTAGGGATTACGATTAAACTCGTTTCCAAAAGGCAGTTGGAAAAGAAAATCTTTTGCAAGACATAAGAAAAATCCATCTATGGTACTGTGTGTCCAGGCATGAAATGTATAATTTTAGTAATGAACATGTAAAGTATTACTCATTTGAACCAGTTTTTAAATAATCCCCCTCTCTCAAATTCTGTTTTAAGAGAAGTTAAAAAAGATCCTGTGGGTAAAAGAAAAGTGTAATATCTCACACTTTTGCAGTACTTGAGGCTGACAAGGTGTTTCAACGTCTAATAGCTTTCAGATGTATTAAATGTTTGGTTGCTCTTTCAAAATTCTATTGCCACCTTCTGCGGTATCCCTAAAGCATTGAAAGAGCCTGCTCCCACTTCTCTGCTCCACAGTGTGTTGCCGTGGTGGAAGTTCTCAACTTATTTACAATTTTGCGCAACGGGTTGCACAGCTTACTTCTGCGACAGGCTGATGGGGGAAGCAATCACAATATTGCCAAACTGAAACATTTCAAAACCATGAGTTAGGCGCTCAAAAGCATGAGATTGACTGAAAAATAACTGAATTAAAAACAAAAGAATAATTGGGTTTCTTTTTATTTGCCTTCTGGTGTGTGAGCATTTGGAGTGCATTTGAATTACCCTTTGAAACTTTCTTTCAGCAACCATTAGGGACAGAATCTTACTTTTTTGTTGAAATGAAAGTTGAGGGTCTCCCATAATCATTTCTTTCCAGGAGCTGGAACTTTAGTTAAACACCACATCTCATGAGAATGGCGATAAAACGGTGAAAATATGCAACACTGTAATCATGCAGTTTTTGGCCCTATTCCTATAGGAGTTCTCTTTACTGGTGTTATTAGCCATTAGTTTAGCATAGTAATAAATAAAGTGGGGGGATAGTTCCCTTTGATGGGCACCCAGCCAGCCAGTTAGCTGTAAAATCGCTCCTGGTAGCTGTTTTGTACTTGCTTTACCAGTAAAGAGTTAAAAAGTCCCCTAGATAAAGAAAAAAAGTAGGCACCTGACCAAAAGAGCCAGTCAGTAGGTAGAACTTATTAAAATTGGGAAAGAAACTTCTCCTTTATCTGTCCTCTCTCGGTTGAAGGTGCAGAGCAGCCATGCTATAAACAGCTAAGCCAGGTATGATTATAAGTCATCAGGTCATGCCTAGAACTACTTATCTGAACTCTGTTGTGTAAGTAGATTAGGATGTGTAGCTAGATGTGATTAGGGTTATTTTTGGCTTGTGGACTCCTCTGTGCTAACCCCAGATGCTTTTGTTTGCGTGTAGAACCCCCAAGAAAGGTATTTTGGGTGCTTGATTTTTGGAATTGCTCTTTTAAAATCTAGCAAAAGCCTAAGTTCCAGATGTATTTTCTTTCTTTTTGTTTTTAATAAAATGTACCGTTTTTAAGAACAGGATTGGATTTTTGGTGTCCTCAGAGGTTTGTGCATGTTGTGTGAATAGCTGGTAGCCATAGCTAATTTCCTTTGTTTCTTTTCTCAGCTCTTCCCTGGATGGGGGTGAAAGAATTCCCAAGTGCTCCTTCCTGGGCTCAAAGGGGGGTTTGTTGCATTTGGGTGGAGGCAGCATTTAGCAAGCCAAGGTCAGAGAAAAGCTGTAACCTTGGGAGTTTAATACAAGCCAGGAGTGGCAAGTATTAATTTTTAAAATCCTTGCGAGCCCCCACATTCTGCACTCGGAGTGACAGATTTGGGATTTCAGGCTTGACAAGCATACTGCAGTATAGCAGATACAAATGAACACAGAACACAAATCAAAGACCCAAATATTCCTCTCTCCTTTTGTGTGTGGATGCAAGTATAAACCAAGAAATCAGGCATAGGAATGCATGGACGGAGAAGTGCTATCCCTGGTTCTGCAGCTGCTTCTCTATGCGTACAAAAATATTGGTATGTAAAAGTTTGTATATACATAAAAGATTGTTATACAGAGGATAGTGATAAATAGTTCTCTTTATCCACTGAGGACAGGACAAGAAATAATGGGCTTAAAATGCAGCAAGGGAGATTAAGGTTAGATATTAGGGAAAATTTCCAAACTGTAAGTGTAGTTAAGCACTGGAATGAATTACCTAGAGAGACTGTGGAATCTCCATCATCGGAGGCTTTTAAAAACGGGTTACACAAACATCTGTCAGGGATGGTCTAGATAATATTTAGTACTGCCTCAGTGCAGGGGACAGCACCATACAACCCATCAAGCTCCCTTGCAGTTCTGCCATTCTATGTGCTCTGCAGGGATTAGTCTATTACTTAAGAAGGGTGAGTAAAGGGCTGGAGGGAGAATAGAAGGCTTAATTTTCACCTATGTAGTCATGTCAGTTTTAAGGTAAGGCACTAGCAGTGCAACAATAATAAAACGGGTGCCTCAGTAAAACCACTAGTCAGGACTTGTGGCCAATCTGCACAGGCTAGCATTTGCTCCAGTCCCTCTCATTACAAAGCTTGAAGTGGGATAGCTTTTTGGTTTTAGCTCTGAAGGGCTGTGGTTCAATCCCTGATGCTGGCTAAAATGGCAGCTGTCAGCTCTGGTTTAAGAGATGAAGTAATCTATGCAGCTGTATGTATGTGTGTGTGTGTAGCCCTCCCCTGCCCCCACTCCTGTTCCCCAGCCTAGTGTGAGTTTTTCAGTGAGCGTAAATCTGCTTTGTGGCTTTCCACAACACTTTGAGGGACTGGGCCTGAGTAAATGGAGACATCCTATCTCCTAGAACAGGAAGAGACCTTGAAAGGTCATCAAGTCCAGCCCTCTGCCTTCACTAGCAGGACCAAGTACTGATTTTGCCCCAGATTCCTAAGTGGCAGGCCTCCTTAAAGATTGAACTCAGAACCCTGGGTTTAACAGGCCAATGCTCAAACCGCTGAGCTATCCCTCCCCCTACTTAAGGTGCCTCAAGGTGCTTTATGCTGTGTGTCAGTGTGTCACCTCAGAGCAGACCCACTCAGACAAACCATTGGGAGCAAAGTTTTGTTCTTTAAGGAATCATAGAACAGGATGACAGTCCAGCAGCCTCCTCTTTGCTTGCCTCATGCTCCCAGCTTCAGTGCTAAAATGTCCTGCTGCAAGGGCAAAGAGTACTTCCTGGTGGGAACCAGTTCTCCCAACAGGCAGCTGTTTGTAGTCTGCAACTTGTGGTTCCAACTGCTGCTGCTGAAGGACACTGGGCCTTCTCAGGCTATATGTGCACAAACACAGCAGCTGATTTTTTCCATGCCATGCACCCCTCTGCAATTATTTTTTGCAGGTCTCCATTTATCTCAACTGGAGCCTGTAATATTGCATTCCTGCCACACTGTGGTGCTGTGCGAGTCCCAACTCCTGTTTGCAAAATAGCATTTCCCACCAGCTGGTCACTGCTGCAGCTGCTCCTGTATCACTGAGCCTGGAGGCTCGGAGCATGTTCATTTCTAAGGTGAGACAGAACAGGTCTGCAGTGTAATTGGTCGGAGAATTCAGGGGACCAGTATCCCCCTCCAGTGAGTTTCTCTTTCTCTGGTGTGACTTTATATTAGACTTCAGGGCAGGGCTTTCATCTCCAGGGCTTAGTTATTCTGCTGTGTGGAAGGAGCAGCCTGAGAAAATCCTGTAGATATGGTCTTTTGGGCCCAATATTCACCCCTGCGGCAGTACTGAGTTCAGTGCAGGGACTAAAACTGTGGGGTCCAGTCTGGCCCCAGAGTCAAATTAAAGCAGCTCAGAGGGTTGCAGTATCTTGCACCCCAGTTGTATCCACCCCTACCGGGAGATAGTGGTCTGCTGCTCCCAGCGTGCCATGGATACACAGTATCCTGTACCAGGGGTCCCTTCAGGGGTCATTTAGGGCAGACTCAGACTCTGTCTTGTCAAAAAGTTTTGTTTTTGCTTTAAAACAAGGATAGCACATTCACTGTCTTGCTGTAAAATCTTAGTGGAGACAAGGCCACTGTAGTGTTTACCATGGAATAGCTCGGCAAGGGCAGTTCTGTACCCCCTTACCTCTGGTTGAACTCACCTAGTTTACCTCATGGCAAAACTACAGTGCCTTGTCTTTTACAGGGTTTGACGGTGGGATAGCTAACGCTCCTTAGTGACGACATGTTAAAAATACACCGCTGTTTAGCAGTAAAGGCAAAGCTCTCTGCGCTGCTCGTACAAAGTGACGCCAAAGTGGGGCTGAATTGCCCGATTTGTATGTATGGCGGATGTCACTGTGCCATTGCTCCGGTACTGTCTCTCTTCTGGATGTCATCGAGAGTCTCTGCCACCATCCAGCAGGTGAAATGGGTTCTCCATGTTGGAACACAGGCTGTCTAACACTGAAACAGCAGGTCGCTGCACTGGGCCCTATTCATATGTTTGATTAGAAAAGCTAACCGTATTCTTTGGGGTGGGGGTGGGGGGAGAAATGCTTTATATTTCCCTGTAGAAAACAAGCCATTTGGGGGAGGAGGAAAAGGCATAGCTTCAGCCAGGCATCTGAGAGACCTCCTCTGCGGAGGGGTGGAGGTCACAGGCTGATATAACATGACTGAAGCACTTTGCAGAGGGAGAAAAGGGGAAAGTAACAAAACCCCTGGCTAATAATGGGTGATGCATAGTAAGGACGCGGGTTAGAGATTGCCAGAAACTCAAGTATGTGGAGTTTCATCTGAGCTCAGGAAGAAATCATATGTCAGGGTGGAGGTGTGGAGAGAAGTAATCTTTTTGTTGCTGTATGTTTAAGTCTGCTTTTTCCTTTCACTATCATGGAACCCAATAAGCTTCCATGTTATAGTTTGAAAACTCTGCTCCTGGCTTCCCAAGAGGCCCTCATTCCTCAACATCTCCATTATTAAAAGACTAAGATTAGAAAACAAGCTGGGACCAAAGTTAATTGTTTTATTTTTCCTATAGAAAGATCCTGTCATTAGCTCTGCAGTTTCTTGAAAAGGCTGATGGTCGCTCACTTTACAAGATTTTTGTGTGTGGTTCATATGGTGTAATATTCATAATATAGAAAGTGCCATTGAAGGGCTCATGGCAATTAATTGAATGCAGTGTGTATTGCATACAGAAAATTAGATTTTTCACTCGTAATACACTGATCTGTTATTTCAAACACTTATTTTGTTTTCAGACATTAGAATAACAATATTTTGCTTGACAGTTTGGATTCTTATGGAATGATCTATTATAATTTTTCTCTGCTGGCAGTTTATGTTCATCTATACTCAGTGCCATTAAAAGCCAACATTTTCCTGTCGACAACCCAGTTATTTCCTGTTTAAATGCATGGAAAACTTGTATCTCAGCTACTACTGTGTGGTGACAGGTGGGACATTATGACATTTTAAATGGCGATCACTGTAATTGCGAAGCTCGTTTGATAGTTATATATATTTTATATGTGTCATTGTAATGTTTTGTCTGATGATTTGTTTTATAAAGGTCTACAGGATGGGCTATATTGTAGTGGATGCTAAATGACCTTGATGGATTTTATTCTTAAACATCTGTGCATATGACTGTCACTGTAATATATGCATACACCTAGTGTCTTGATTGAGCGCAGTGACAAGAGTTACTCTTCCACTGCTGAAGAAAGAGGGGGGAAAAATCAGTTTTATTTTGCTGTTGCTATAGGGACCACAGAGCTAAACACTGGAGATATATTTATGAAAAGAGTTACAAAGTCAGGCCACTGTTCTGCAAAGACTTATATTTTTGCCTAACTATACATTTAGATCACTTTACTCACAGGGCATAAAGTTAGCATGTTTTTAAATTTTTGCAGGAGTATTGCTTCACAAAAAGGCACCGTGGCACTTGCAAAAAAACTAGTTGAGACCACCTTTAAAATACATTCATGAACATACATGCATTTCCCCATTCAAGGCACATGAAACAATGACCAAAGAGTTAATCTGCATTCGGACAATTTGAACAAATACCCCATTAATATAAAAATCAGTGAGTGGTGGCAGCAACATCAATTGGTCTATCTAAGACACTTCTAAAGTGTCCATCACCCTTAGTGCCTGGGTGCTGGATGGATGCTGAAAGGATCCTGAGTCCAATTAAACTTCCACCGGGATGTGTTCAGCAAAATCTGCTGAGTGGCAACAGCTATGTAGGCTGAAGAGATTCCTACTTCTGTGGGTTTTGCAGGAGACAACGCTTCCTAAGTGTTTCCTAAGTGCTGATGACAGGAACAGAAGGATAATGTAAGGAGGTGGGTTGGAATCTGTCATCTGAAGCAGCAGGTTTGCTTTTTATTTGGGAGGAGGGCCTAGCCATGAATTTGGGCAAGGGGCCTTAGCCCCGAGAATTGTCCTGGAGTGTCTCGTCCTCCGTAACTGTGCACTGCAAGCCACTTGCCTCTGGAGAAACCTCAGTGGCCGTGACATTTAAAGAACAACCGTTGTCTTGTTCTAGAAAGGTTGTCACATTCTTATCGTGTGTCCCGGAGCTCATAGAGATGAAATTGCAGCATGATTGCTTCCTACTTCTGACCATTTTCTGATTCTGCAACAGTTTGCAGGACCCTCCTGGGTCCTCTTCAGAAATGAATCTCAGAGAAACAGTGTCTTTCTTCTTTCCTCTCTGCTGCTCCTATCCTCTGGCAGCCTCTTTATTTTATTTTATTTTATTTTTGGTTGGCTCTTTGAGCTACTCTTTCCTCCCATGTTATCACAGAGGCAGTTCAGAGATCAGGGATGAAACTGAGAAGAGTGCTTAAGAGAAAAAAGAAAACAGATCAAAGAGGCTGTGAGAGCGGCAGATTTGTTCTTTAACTGTGTGTTTCACATATAGACTCAGATTCTCTCTCTTCTCTGTTCCTGCTGTTGAGGCAGGAACAAGGATGATGGAGAGAGGGAGGCTGAGCAGGAGGGGGAGGGGAATCATTTTTGAATGTCTTCCTATATTTTTGATGCAGCCCCCGGTGTAAATTAGCAGACTCAGAGTTGCTCCAACTTACTTTTTGGCTGACCATGGCCTGCTAGGGGCTGATGAGCAGTTTAGAATAGCCAGAGCACAGTGCACACTGGCCTAACTCCCCCTCTCTGGCTGGTGTCCAGTCAGCTCTCCACAAGCCAAGAAGTCTCCTTACCAGTAAACAGCCCTTATGGAATATCTTAGTGTTTCTTTAGCTGCCAGAGTGGCATAAAGGATCCATATAGTGTTACAAGGCAAATCTGAGACCTACTATGCCACCTTGTCTCTCTGCTGCCAGGAAAGAGAAAGCAAGTGTATGCAGGGCTGGTGCTACCATTTAGGCAGCCTAGGCAATCGCCTAGGGTGCCAGAATAAATGGTGGGCGCCGTTTTGCTGGAGGGGGTGGCAGGCGGCTCCGGTGGAGCTGCTGCAGTGGTGCCTGCGGAGGGTCCGGTGCTCCACGGCTCCGGTGGAGCTGCCGCAGTCGTGCCTGCGGATGGTCGGCTGCTTGCGCGGCTCCGGTGGACCTCCTGCAGGCATGACTGCGGCAGCTCCACCGGAGCCATGGAGCACCGGACCCTCCGCAGGCACCACTGCGGCAGCTCCAGCGGAGCCGCGGGACCAGTGCGCGGGGTGGCGAAATTGCCGTCCGCCTAGGGCGCTCAAACCCCTAGCGCCGGTCCTGGGTGTATGCCATCCTGTTGGGGAGGGGATACTGTACCTTCTTCCATAATTTTTTGCATTTCTTATAAATGACATGAATCTCCATTTTTTCCCCCTGGTCTTTCATGTTTTGTGTTTCCCCAAAGTTGAAGTGCATTGATCCTGGCTTAATTTTTTTTTGGCTGTTGTAGATTTAAAAATTAAATGGAAAAAGAAAGTTAGAAATGTTGGATAATGCCTTTAAGAACCACCTTTCCCATTTCAGTTTTATGATTTGTGCGACAGCTCTGTTTCTGAGTGAAAAATCAGTAGATGTTCCTTTTAAAAGAGAATGGCAATAATTTGTTACCATAGCAATCTTTTTTCCCACTATTACTTTATAGTAATACATAGACTTAAATGTCAAGTGTTCCTTATGCTTGTGCTCTGTGACTATTGCCAAGAATAAGATGTCAGGCCATGCTAAGAGTCCTCTCTGTTAACTCTTCATTTGCAGGCCTCATCTGCCATGGCAACTAGAGGTACGTTTGTTTCGCAGCTAATCAGCAAATCTATCTGTAGGCCTGCTTCTGTATCATTGAAGTCAATGGAAGTTTTTCCATTGTCTTCACTGAATGCAGGATCTAGTCCTATGTGAGCATGCTGTTAGCTACAGTGGTGTGAAGGGAGCAGAAATTGTCCACAGCACCCTGTGCTGGGTGAGGATTACCCAACATGATAGATCTGGTATAGCTAGCCCATATGCCACACACCCTTTGTAGCCCCTGTGTAGGAAATTGGAAGGAGAGGACATGGCTGGAGCTCTAGCCACAGCTGCTGGATGGCTCTTTGAGAGGAGGGGTTTAGAGCAACCTCATGAGTGCTCTAAACTCTGCTAGGGGTAGAACCAGCTAAAACTGGTCCCGGAAGCAGGGAGCTGCAACCAGAAGAGACTGGATGCAATAGAAGAGATGTTGGGTCCTAAGGGTATTTATATAAATATCCTACAACATGTAACTACTGTCACCTATTATTAAATGTCATTACTTTAATCCTCAAAGCAAAAAAGGAGGAAATTTGATTGAAAAACGCACTCAAATTGCTCTCTAAATCATTATTTTAATTCATCCTTCTGAGCTCCTTTGTTGTAGGCTTTTCCATTAAGCCTTTGTCTCATAGTTACCATTTCACATTAACCGTGGTGCCGATTTTCATTAATGCAGCTAGGTTATTACATGATATTTCAAAAGACTCCATCTTAATTGCCAGTGATAGGAGAGTTTATATGCAAATACTTCACACCAGCAGTGTTTGGAAGCATTGATGTCCTATTTAGGGAAGTAGGTCAGACTCTGTTATGGTATGCAGCAAATTTATTTGATGATTGATGTTTTACTTTGTGAAGAAAGAAATACTTTGTTGTATAATATGTACTACTTGCAAGTCTGTTAACAACAGCCACACACAGATAGTTTTTACATTTAAAGAACTGCATTTTAATACCTGACATAAACTCTTTGTGAATTAGGAAATTAATAATTTCCATTGGAATTCAGTTAACAATTGCTCCCTGAGTATGAAATATACTTTGCCATCTAGCAGGATCTCATCAGCGTATTCAGCCAAGAAGTCATTAGTCATTTCAGAACCATCAAAGAGGGCATAGATAAAAGGCTGGTAGATGTTATCATCGGTGAAATATGATTTTTTGATTTTCTGTAGACTTTTTCTGTTGTCTATTTAGTGACTAGGGGACTTACCAAACTGGAAATGAGTTTATTTGCAAAAGATCACAAACAGTTAATATGTATGGAGGAACAGAGAGCTCTGGAAATGTTTCTATAACTTAAACAAATGGGCAGACATTCATTATTGCAGGTTGAAAGCCTTCTTCTGATGCATACCAAGGAAAATCTCATTATTGGTCAGTTTTACAGGATACTGAAAGCCTGTGAGCATCAGAATGATTGGAAGTGAAGCCGTTGATGTAAGTAAGTGTGTCAGATTTAGTAGGGGATGTGATGGTAAATGTACACAAGACGAAAACTAAATCTTCATCCAGAGAGGAATTAAAAAAACAACAACAAACCCTTTGTGCAAACAAGATGAAACAAATAAGCTAATACATTTCTTTCAGCAGTTTTCCTCACTTTTGATTCAGATAAAAATATTATTTTGACACTGTTACAGTATGTCAGGACATTAGATTATACATAGACTAGAGTGTCGGGCCTCATCACTTCTTCAAAAGATAACCTGTTGGAGAGAAGTTAGTCAACATCGATTGGAAATCAAAATATCTTACTCCACTTTTTTTCAACCTGGCAGTGCAGGATATAAATGAGATAATTGCAGCTTCCCAAACTAGACCTTTCCTCCATGCCAAAGGAGGAAAACAATAGCCTCCAGAAAGCTGCAGGCATCCTCCATGGTGCTGTGCAATGAAAGTTAGGTGGAAGGAAAGTCCTGTGCTTTTATGCCAGATGGCTGTTCTGGTGCTTTCATTATGGATCGGCTTAAACCCTGCTCCAATCCTTTTCTATCTCAGTAGAAAGTGCTGGGTCCAGGTATAAAAGGAATATTGCCTACAATGAGTACATGGTCTGAATCAAGAAAGACAGCAGAGTAGCCACCATGGAAGACTCTGTGACCTTGCAATGACCTCTGATGCATAACTGGGGAAGACCCTAGTTAGCATTAAGCTGTTCATCGCAATGCCTGTTGGGGAAAAAAGTGACCTCTGTGGTTACCTAGTACAAGGAAAATAACATCAGTGTAATATTATTATTTAGTTATTTCTTTTGTAATAGCACTCAGGGACCCCAGACAAGGATATGGTCCTCTTTTACACTAAGCTATACAAATAAATAACACAAAGACAGCCCCTGCCCTAGAGAGCTCCCAATCTCGAATTAAGACAATACAAAGCTGGTGATTAAACACACAAGAGAAAGAGGAGGAGAACAGTAGAGACAGGTTCATTTGCAGAAATGTCTCTGGATGCGTGACACTGACCTCAGCAAAGGAGATCTGCAGCATCAAAGAGCCTTTTAGGGTTGAAGGCATCTGGTATTCACCACAAGAATCTGTCTGGTGGTTTCCAAGAGCATCCTTCATCAGTGTGTGTTGGAGGAGATTCTTCGGTCTCTGTGGATGCTGGGAGTGAGCAAGAGACAGACAGATGATATCTTTAGGCTATATTCATCCATAAAGGATGTTTTGACATCTTATGGTGCCCAGTCTGTCACCTTGCTATGTCCAACCATTGACTTGCCACAAAGATACAAGCCCAACAAGACTTGTGGATGTCTGCAATGATAGAGCACAAGAGGAAAAGACAGATGGGGTAACCCAATGGCACTAGCTCACAGACAGCACAGGCAAAGAGTATGGGGAACAAAACTGGGTGGAGTGAAAAATTTCAATGGCCATTGGAAAAAAATGGTGTTTAAATTTTCTGTAGAAAATTTTGATTTTTCAGCCAACATTTGTAAAGTGAAAGTTTTTATCAGAAAACTGAAAATGCTGTTGTGATGCCTTGTGGGGGTTGTAATTTGGGTGCTTCGTGGACTGGGCTTCCTGGTCAGACTACATCTCCCATGATGCATTGTGGGCTCCCCTTTTGGAACAAAAAGGTGATACATCATGGGAGACCTTGGGAATATAGAATTGTAATCTGAGGCAACTAAATTACAACTCCCACGACACACTGCAGCTGCATATCAAAATATTTTGGTTTGGGGCATTCATTTCTTTAATTTTTTTTTAAATGGAAAGTAGACACTTTTTATGAGAAATGTTGATTAGTCGAAAAGCCAATTTTTCCATTGACAGGTGGCTTAAATAGAAATTTTTCAACTGGCTCAGTGGGAAATGAGAGAGAGAGATTTTTTTTAAATATGGAGATATCTCATAGATATCTCTCTATCTCATAGAACTGGAAGGGACCTTGAAAGGTCATCAAGCCCAGTCTCCTGCCTTCACAGCAGGACCAAGTACCATCCCTGACAGATTTTTGCCCCAGATCCCTAAGTGGCCCCTTCAAGAATTAAGCTCACAATCCTGGGTTTAGCAGGCCAATGTGCAAACCACTGAGCTATTCCCCCCACCTCTTATTAGAGTTCACTAACAACTATCTAAAGAAAACACTAGCCCATTCCTTAATAGGGAATGGAAACAAAGACATGATGAGACACCCTGAGGGGATCTGAGCTTACTGGCAGTTAGAAGGGACTGAGAAGCAGCTGGGATTCAACTCCAGCAGGTGTAGCCATGACAGAAAAAGCACTGCACACTGGCAAGTAGCTGCTACCTCAGATAAATATGAGCGTATAAGAGCGACATAAATGAACCCACAGGCTCCTTCATCCTGCTAGAGGGAAGGAGAGACATAAACCACTGGAAGCAAGGACTAATGGACAGGGTAGCTAAGTGTATATGGCAAGGCCCTGATTCAAACCCCAGGAATCATCATACGACTTGGAGATGTGCAGTAGCAGGCTGTGACAACAACAGTTCAGATGTGGGCAGGTGCATTTTGGGCAGCCTGGAAATAGGGTGACCAGATGTCCCGATTTTATAGGGACTGTCCCGATTTTTGGGTCTTTTTCTTGTATAGGCTCCTATTACTCCTCACCCCCATCCCGATTTTTCACACTTGCTGTCTGGTCACCCTACCTGGAGGACTTGGAACTTGTCAGCATTACCCATGAGCTCCTGGAGCTAGCTGGAGTTAGGGCTGCACAGGTGGTCAATAAATAACTTTAGGGTATAATTGTCTGCTAATACAGACCCTCACCTGCCTTTCAGGGGTTGCAGGTGACAAATTTCCTTTGTACTCTTTGAGAAGTTGGCCCCCAAAGGATATGAGTGGATCCTTCCAGACCTCTGTCTCTTCCTCTTCCACATTCCTTCGTCCTCTCTGGATCCTCATTTGTTTTATCCTCCATTTCCTCCTCTTTCCATTTCCCATGTTGTCACATGTAATGTACCAGTGGAAGGCACTCAGAAACTACTACAGTGATAAAGGTGCTATAAGAATCCATATAGAATACTCCAATTCCCACTTCCTGTCTCTTCCTCACTTACCAGCGCCGCAGTTGGATTGTTAAGATGGCTGCTGTGTTGCTTCTCATTCTTCTTAAAGCAAGCGTAGTTTGCCCTGAAATACAGGCTGACTGGGGGGAAGGGCCCAACATTTTCTTTTCCTGTGAATGTTCATTTGAAGCAACATTTGCTTGCACAAATGTTCATGTACGAGGGAATAAAGAGGGGTTAATTTGAAATTCCCTTTAGAGTTTCTCAAGTGTTAACATATTTTTCCTCCTTTCACTTTTCATCTGGATTTACTGGTGCTCTCCTCGCTTTCCTGTAACTTTTAGAGCATCAGAATTCCAAATAAAAGAGATGTCATAACATAAATGTAGCCCAATGCATGTCATCTGCACTTGGTGAGGAAGCAAACAGGTAAGTGAAAAAGATCACGCATAGTATTTGTTGACAATGAAGTGAGAGACCTGTATTCAAATGGTTGATTTCATGTAATTAGGCACCTGGATGCACAATAAAAACAAAATTGGGAGGAGGTAACAGTCACATTGCTTTAGCAGCCACGGTCTGTTGGACTACAGAAACAAACTGTGCTTTGCTGCATGATGCTGAGAGCTAATTCTTTTCTAAAAACATGAAAACCAAGGTTGAATGCTTTTCAGAATATTCTGAGAAAGTGAGGGGGAAGCTGGGAGGACAAAGCAGCCAATGTAACAGTAATGAGGAAAAATCCAGCATGCAGGAACTGTGCTTTGTTTATGGCCAGAGAATTATGGCAAGTAAGGTGTATGTGCTGCATGACTGACTATCAATATGAATTCCATCTCCTTATGGGTATATTGATCTTGCATACATACATCACACATTGCAATCTCCTTGCTGTGACTGGGAAATAAAACTGTAAAAACAAGGATGGTTGGATGGTGTAGAAGATAAAGAAAGGGAGATATTAACAAAAATGCACCATTGATTTTGGGGGAATTGAATGAGAGGGTCACCAGCGGTTGTGCCCCGGTTGTCCATAAAAGCTAAATAACTCATTGATTTGATACACAAACCCTGTAAAATATTTTGGTTTATCTCAGGTAAGCTTCCTTTTCATTAACTACAGAAAAACTGAATTATATAAGCAGCTTGAATTTAGTGTATCACTCAAAGATTGATTGCTCCCAAGAACTAAATGGCAAGGGATATTGAGGTGCAGTAACTGTCTAGAGCTGTGAGGACTGCATTTACAAGAAAGAGCAGATAGCAAAAGGAACACTCTAGGTGTTTTTATGAACAGGTAAAGACAGGAGGTTGGCTTCAAAATATAAAGACCAAAGATGATAAATTTTGCTGGTGTAATTCTGTTGACTTCAGTGCAGAAACATCAGTAGAAAATCTGGCCACAACTGTATCCAACGTGTCATCCCACAAGACAAACAAATTGCCTCTCTGATCTTTTCTGGTTAGCTGAGACTGATTATATATTCACATGGGTGAGTATAAGCAAGAGAATGGTTTGAGCAGACCTCTGGGAATGTTAATCTCTTTGGAGATTACTTGGATTATGGACTTTAAAAAATATGTTAAGACTTTCCTTTCTGAGACAAACAAATTACAAACAGGTTACAGCCAGAAAAAAATAGACTATAGTAATATTTATTAACTGTATGCAGGGTGGAGAGGAAGGCTAATGCATTGATTACAACACCAATCAGGAAATTGAACACAGATCTCCCAGTCTTGGGCGAGGCACTTAGCCTTTATACAGTCAGCCTCCCATCTGGAAAAATGGGGTAATAGCACTGCCATGCCTTACACAGGGGTGTTATGTAGATAAACACATTAAAGATTGTGAGACACCCAGACGCTGCGGTAATGATGGCCATAAAAGTACACAAGAGGAGATTCAGTGTTCTCTTATGTCAGGAATTCCGTGTGCATGTGAAGAGTCAGGAAAGGGAGTGCTCAGCTATTAGCCTCTGTGTCGAGGTTCTGGAGAGGAGTTCTGTCCCCTGGCTGTGTTAAGCCTCATCTTCTCCCATATCAAATAGGCCCCTCCTGGTGTGAGTGCTTGAATGTGCGAGTTCTAAATCCTGACAGGTATTGACGCAAGAAAAAAATAGAGCATTCTGATTGTTTGCTGAAAGCAAACATGAGTGGTGAGAGTACAGCCAAAGTGAATTCATGTTTACCTTGGAGTAAATACATGGACTTTTTTTGTGTGTAGGAAATCAGCTAGCCCAAGTTCTGATGTTGATTTGTGCTAACCCTCAAGAGCTGCTGCAAATTGAAAGCTTCATTTACACAGATCCTAAGGATTATAGGGGAGATTCAAAAGCAATAGGGTCATGTTGCCTGCGCTGCCTCTGTTCTGTTTCATGTAATGACGTTATTTTATGACTAGGATCAGAAAATGCTCTTGCTCAGTGTTTGGCCTCATCACTGACGATCTGAGATTAATGGCACTTGTGGACCGTTTGTCAAAATTCAGCTCTCATTTAGGCAGCAGAATAAGTGGCCAGATTGTCAAAAGAATTCTACCCATTGGGTGCTGCGCTCTTTTTGAATCTGCAAGTGGAGCTCCTTAGAAAATATGGTACCCCTGTGATAATTTGTCTCTGAGCTGCTTTGAAAAACTGGCCCTTTGGTGCCTTCCCCTGACCTCCTAAGAACACTTTATAATTTCTGAAAGAGACAGTCAGGAGCTTCAAATCTCCATTTAATGGCAGAGCTGTGGTTTCTTTGCCTGGCATTTGTAATAATGCTTTATTGGGCCATTCCAAAATGTAGAGAGGAAAACAAATTTATACAGAGGAGCAAAAATGTCCTTAGTGTTCCCTCAGGGCAATTGTTAGCTGGAGAAGGGGAACAGTGGGAAGTATGCGTTATTCTTTCACAGACTATTCTAGGCATTACAATTATAATAGAATCTGCATATAAATCAACCACTACAAAACACCACTTAGTGATTCAACTTTCATTTTGCTTCATTGGCTGAGATCACAGTGAGAATGAGGAATGCAACAGATAGTATCACCTTGTTGCATCTCAATATTTCATGTTCTGGCCCTGTTTAAGGATGATATTCCTTTTTTTGGACTTCACTTTGACTCTGCATTTATTCTTCTATCATTGCGCAGGGGATTTACTCAGTTATGTCAATAGGTCAGTTGTACTTACATACATAAATTCTCTCGTACATTAATAGGAGACCAGAGACTACTTAGAGGTCACTCTTAGTATTTGGCTATGTGGCATCCATGAAACCTCTATCTGTTTTAACACTTAAAGCAGTATTTTCAAACCATGCTTTAGGCACCCAGGTTTGATGCTTTGGGATTTAATTATCCTCATAGAGACCTCATTTTAGTTTCCATTAAATATTGTGTAATATGATATTTTATTGATCCCAGTATAGAAACATTTGGAGTCTTTTTGAGGGAAAGGGGTAGGAGAGAATTTTCTAAAGCAGGGCTTTTAGAAACTGATACAGATGGTAGGTGGTGGTCTTCATTGCATCTTAACATTTACAAGCTACATCAAAATCAAATTTTTAAATATGCTACCTAATCTGCTATTCATTTAATGATTCGATCAAGTACTTCATCACGGTTCTTACCTTGCCAGTGGGGGATTATAAATATGGCCCTAGGACTGCTTTGGATTTTAGCAGCATTAAGGATGCAACTAGCATACTTCTTAGTGTTCTCTGCATACATGGCTACTCACTACTCTCACACAAATGTAGGGGGATTAAAGTGATGTACTGGAACTTCTGAAATTTTCAAACTTTTACATATTGCAGTCTCTGCATCATCCATTGCTTCATGAATAATGCACCTAGTATGAAAAGAATGGATTTGAAACATGATTGATTTTGCAATGGATTTCTGAGCAGTGAAAGAATTGCTTGAAAAATGAAACAGCCAAGCACTTTCATAAAACATTATTTCATCGGCAATCATAATTTCATTAAAGAGAGCCAATTTTGTTAAGCATTCTTCCTTCTGTTTTGTGCTAGCTTTTCTGTGGTCATCATTCACCTATTCTATTTTTACACAATAAATGGAAGGGTTTTGTTGAATTCCAATTGTATTAGTTATAATACATGTTGGTGCTCAAAAGAGACTGACTTCATATACTCTTCAGCTGTAGGGTTGCCAGGTATCTGATTTTTCGACCGGAACACCCAGTCCAAAAGGGAGTCGGGCAGCTCTGATCATTTGAAAATTAATAACTCACTGGTCAATTATATCATGGTGAAATGTATGTAGCAGCCGTATATGTAAAGTTACCAGTTCCCCCTTATGATATTATTAGCACATGTTCAAAACTAGACAGCCCTGCCTATGTAAAAGTTGTTCAGCAGGCCTATCCTAAACAAAAGAACATGTGTTTACCTCAATTTACATATAAATAGTAAATAAGGCCCTCAAGATAGGAGAGGACAGGAGACAGAATGATTTGCATTTTAGCAGACACAAGTTGGGGAAGAAAGATGATGGAGCCACCTTCATCACCAGACTCCATGTTGCTTCCTCACTGTTTTGATAAACTTTATTTCAGAAGAATCCACTTCAAAAGTTTACTGGACTGTAAAAGAAAGGGGCAGAAAATTTTATCTTTTTCACCTAGGAAGACAAAGGCACCAGCACCTTTGGGAGAAATCCTGATGTGAACAGCATCAATCACCATCTTGCTGGAAGACTGGTTAAGGAAGTTCATCTTAAACAAAGCCTTGAACCAAAACTTGCTAGATTGAGTTTTAGACTTTTAGGTGTGTGTTTTTACTTTTATTTGCTGTTAACCATTTCTAACGTCTCTTCTACACAAATTCACTCCAATTCCTATCTTCTTTTGTTTTGTTTTGTTCTAAATCTAAACCAATCCAGTGCTGTATTTAAACTCAACTCTTTGGTAATTCCAGTTAAAGTAACAAACTGTTGAATAGTGACTAGCTAAAGGGGCAGCCAGTCTTACTATCTGACCTGTCAGGAGAGGTCTGAACACTGCATAACACACATTTTGGGGAAAATCCAGGACTGGGAGTGTGTTGGGATCACCCTGCAAGTAGTAACCAGGGCTGGTGTAGACAGGTTGCTGGAGTCAGAGTTGCTGGACCAGAGCTATCTAGCACACTGATACTCAGGGTGTGACCTGTAGGCAGGTTGTGAGTGGTCTAGGTTAGGAGCGACAGCAGCAAAGCATTGTGAGGCACCCAAGGTTACGGGACAGGCGATGACGGAACCCCTCACTGGTCTGCGTTGCACCCCAGAATGTGGCAGCCAGCTTGTTGTAAAGAACAAAAGTGTGACTCTCACATCCATCTGTGAAGCAATGCACACTGTACTTCACCTTGGGAGGGAACAGTGTCTTTGGTGATACTTGGTAACATATTTCATGTGGAGGCAACAATTGCAGGAAGGACAATGGCCTTCAATATACACACTTAAAAATAACTCCCTCTGCCCCCTTGTCTGTAGCCTTGTAATCAAGATTATAGCCATCATGTGGATGTGAGAAACAGCAGGTGTTTCCTAATTGGCATATAGGTAGCTGGAATAAAAAACAATTAAGCGTGGACAGGTATATAATAACAGTCATCTATCAAAACTAATGGTATTGCGGGCACAAGAGCCCTAGGTGTCCTCATTAGTCTCCTACCTCATTTTAAACAAGAGCCATTCAAGAACTCTCCAAGGGAACAAAAGAAGGCAAGAGATTAAATTTGAATGTATCCTGGAGAAATGACAATGAAACCCATGTAATACAATAGATGTATCCTTAGATTAGCTGTGATCTCAATTCCTCCTGGCTGGAATAGAGCTGGCAGGGGAAATAGGGACAAAACCATTGACCCTCTCAGTGCTGAATGTTCCTGTTATTACCACTTGTATACAAGGCCTTACACTACTGCCCCAAGTCTCTATTGAGGGAGAGAGTGGAGGGTCCAAGAGACCTACATGTACAGCACATGAAGATCCATAATTGTGAGAGGAAAATACTTGTGTGATGAGTTGCTTTGTATCATAAAATTACATGGGGCATTATTGTTCCAAAGGAATCCAAAGCACTATAAATTCTGACTTAGGGCTTGTCTATGTTACCCGCTGGATTGACAGGCAGTGATCGATCCAATGGGGGTTGATTTTATCACGTCTAGTCTAGACATGATAAATCGACCGCCAAGCGCTCTCCCATCAACTCCGGTACTCCACCAGGGCAAGAGGTGCAGGCGGAGTCAATGGGAAGGTGTCAGCTGTCGACTTACTGCAGCGAAGACATCATGGTAAGTAGATCTAAGTACATCAACTTCAGCTACATTATTCACATAGCTGAAGTTGCATAATTTAGATGGATTTGCCCCCTACAGTGTAGACCTGGCCATAGACAGGGATTGCTTCAGCCAGTACTGAAATACAGCCACATCCGAAGTTAAAGGGAGCAGGGCCACAGGCAGGATTCATAGGGCTTAGGACAAGACTTAGAAGCAGGCCCCTAAAAGGACTAATGTCTCTATTCAGCAAATTACTTAAGCGTGTGCTTAATTTTAATTACACTGTATAGTGCCAATGGTGTACTTGAAGTTAAGCACATGCTTAAATGCTTTCTGAATCAGGGCCTCAGTGGGGACTTAAGGAGGTTGAGGACATCTACAAGTTTGCAGGCAGGATTTACATCTAAAAGTGTGTGTAAAGCCAGTTTTCACTGCATGTAAAAAATATCATGCTACATAGAACAGAAGGGCCAGCGCCTGTGCTGTCTCTAGAGGCTAGGGTTTGTGATGAAATATCTGCTGTACTTTTAAAAAATAATTAGTAAATAGAAAGCCCTCGGAAGCTCTAACTTCAAATTTTCATCCTTAAAAATATCTCCATGTTATTTATAATGGCTTGTTGCTCACTCTAGAAGAGCAGTCTGAGAGTTGTCTTGTCACCAATGCATTCTGTGTCATGTTATGGAAGAATGTTAAGCTCATATTCATGTGGGCAGTGGGTAAAATCCCTTCTGTGCTTGTTAGACACTAAATGTTCTTTTTGTCTTCCCTTCAGACAGGTTTAAAATATAAGATTATACAATAACCTGGTAGTGAGAGAGAATGTCAGGGTTGGAAGGGACCTCAGGAAGTCATCTAGTCCAACCCCTTGCTCAAAGCAGGACCATTCCCCAGACAGATTTTTGCCCTAGATCCCTACATGGCCCCCTCAAGGATTGAACTCACAAGTGTGGGTTTAGCAGCCCAATGCTCAAACCACTGAACTATCCCTCCCCCCTAATCTGTGGGTGCAGACCCCTGCAGAGCTGCAGTGCATTCTGGGGCATATCAGGAGGAGACAATCCATACCCCAGCTCATCAGCACACAGCAGGGAGTGTGTAAGCCACTTCATCATAGTGCAACCTGCTCCCCCAGTACATATGTCTGGTTAGAGAAGAGGTTAGGACTAAGGCTGGCTGGAAACAAGAATGTTGAGGTTTTGGAATTTGTTTTCTTTCTGAATGAAAATGAGACTTTTTTCCTCCTCCTAAAAGAGAGAGAGAGAACTCAGAATAGCCATTAGCCCAGAGAGATTGACTTTGTAGCCTGAGCTCTTCATTGTGCAGAACAACAGGTTCAACTTGGATCTCCTACATCCTGGGTGAGTGCCCTAACCACTGAGGTGGGTTCCTTCCCCTCTGACTGGAAATTCCATCCTGGACCTGTGAAACTTTCCCAATAAAAGTTTAATCAAAATTGGTATATTTCTCCAAAATTTTGTTTACAACAAATCCATAAGAAAGTGCGGGGAAAATTCCCAGATGGTTCTAGCCAGAACCCTGCCTCCTTCCTGCCCCCCATGGGGCAATTGTCACTGGGTACAAGGGTGAGTCTGTAGCCTTTGTGTGGGGCATTCAAGGGATGGGAGGCTTCTTGAGCTCTTACTCCCTCACTCAAGGGATTGGACAACCTGGACCATAGGGCAAAATGAGTGTGTCTTCCTCCTGAACAGCTGATGGGCCAGGGAAAGAACTATCAGCTTGGTGCATGGCCCAATATTGTTTATGTAAGAACATCCCTCGTTGGGTCATTTGCAGAGATGGGAAGCTAGGACCATTAGATCTAAAGCAGTCAATTGCCTGAGCTAAAGGAAGCAGTGGGGAACTCAGAAATCTCTTTAGATAGTCCAGCCATTAGAGGGGAACAAAGACACACTTGGTTCTAGGGGTACAAGCACCCTTGTGACTGAAATCTGAAATTGTAGCATTTATTTCCAGCCAAGGGGACATAATTTCTTGCGGAAACCTTACTGCTCTTGCTAACTGTGATGGAGGGTTATAACAGCCATCAAACTTTGCTCTTGGGAGGGCCCTAAGAAGAGAACTTTGCCATTGATTTGTTCAAAGGCAGTAGGATTTTAATTCACACTACACACACCACCCACTGGTAAGTGCTTTATTGCAAAGCAACAAAATAAGGATGATTGTTTAAAAATATGAGCGGGGAGGCTTACTAGCTAGTTTGTATTCCTATTTGTGTGTAGGATTGAAAGACGTTTCGGAAACAGAAGGGATTTAAGCCCATAAACCTAACTAATGTTATGTAGTTTAATAAACTCTAATGCCGGAAGGGAGTAACTAAATTTAGAGTTTATCTTGAATATTAATCAACACGAATCCATGCTCTGGGTAAAGTTCAGTGCCACAAGGGCTTTTCTTACTCATATACCCCTTTGGTATAAACATACTGCCAATATATCCGCTTGCTATAAATATGTAAATAAGGGACTGTATTTGTACTGTACTTCCTTCTGGCATCTACTTGTTACATTGTGAGTTGTTATTAGGGGAGTCATCTGGGCAGTAAATACAGCCAGCACTAGGATATTTTCATGGTTATCTAAGGTCGCTTCTATCAGAGACCTATCAGACACTGGCCAATCACACATCCCCATCCAACCTTGTTTAAAATGGTAGCCCAAAGTAAAAGGAAGAGCAGAAGGGATCATCCCTGAAGGACCTTTGAATACATTGCTAGGTTCCCTTTTTTTACAGCATCTTTAAGAACAAAGTATGGCATGACTGACTGGAATCTGATGCTGGCTTAAACTAGCATTTGGGTTTGTGTGTTTTGTGGAACTGCTGAAACATTTTTGAAACCTTCTAATATTTTTGGGGGAAGATATTGTTTCTTCAATTTTTTTTTGTACAGAGGTGTATGTAGTTCTATATACATGGGCTGCATAGCCAACGATACTGAGGTGAGTGAAAAATACTATAGTCAGAGGACACTTCTATTGCTGGACTGTGCAAAACTTGTATTCCTGGAGGTCTGTAGCCAAAATATTATTGCCAGTGAAGAGAGACTACATTATTCCGTGGGCTCTAATGGATTTAAGTCCTCCCTTGCAGCTTTTTTCCAAATCCCCTTATCTCTGGCTCTTGCCAGCGCTCCAATCGGGGTCATGTTAACATGGATGCTGACATGCCACAGAATATACTAAACACTACAGAATAGTCTAACCGTTGCCACGGAAATTGAGCTGTGGTGTAAATTATTGCAAAAGAGAGAGAGGCAGGAAGTGGTGAGTACTGAATTGCAGCGTCTTGATTGAATAGAATGGGTTCAGGGAATGGGAGAAGGGATATGTAAAGAAAATGTTCTTGGGTGGGTGGGGAAGAAATGGTAAAACATTATTTGATTACTATTGTTGAACCATCCTTAAAGTAGCTTAATAATGAGGAGACTATTCAAAAGGCCATAAGCGGATGCTGCAGATTGGTGAACCTGGTACAGGGGTCAAAAAGCATAATTCTAGAGGTTCTACTGCCTACATTTCACAGCTTTCATCTCATTCGAAATCTCTCTGTGATCTGCTAGTTTAGGAATTATGGGCCAAATTCTCTGCTAGCTTAATTCCATTGAGTTCAGTGGAGTTCGGCCTTTCGAGAATTAGGCCCTGTATGCTTTTTGTATAATCTCTTAATAGACCCTCTTCTAGCAAACGAATAAAATCTTCAAAAGGCAGCTCGCCAGTCAGCAAGATCTGCTTGATGCTGTGTGGTGATTGTCCAAGCCATAATCTTCTAGGAAGGAATTTACCTCTTCAGCCTCTACATGTTTTACACATACTGCGTGTTCAATACATTTAATAAAATATTAAGAGCCTATATCAAATGTGTAATATATATATAATTTATTTGCATTATAAAAATTACCAGCTGGTATATAAAATGCATGAATCACATAGTCATTTAAATATTTTAAATGACAAATATATAAATATTTAAATAACTGTAGGTACTCTTTGTTTATGCCAAAAACAAATGTTTTGTATGTATTGTATTGTACAAATGTACAGTTACAGAAGTAGAATGGGAATAATTTCACCCTATAATTTCAAAATACGGGCCTCATCTGAAGCCAGTTGAAGTCAGTGGAAGATTTTTCCACTGTTTTCACAGAGCTTGGAATCACGTCCTAAACATGTATCTATGAAATAAGTCTGACTATAGAACACAGACACAAATCTAACATGATTTTCTGTAATAACTAGAGCTGGGTGAATAATGGTGGAAGGAGGGGAAAATGTCCAGGTACTAGATTGAATTTGAAAATAGTTTTTTTTTAGCTGATTTCCAGAAACAGAGAAGGCAACACAAACTGAGAGACCCAGAAGAGGGAATTACTTCACTTTTCCTAATTTGAATGGGGGTCAAGGATTCATTCTGGATCCATGAGATGATACTTTGGAAATCCCCCCCCACAAAATAACTGGATCAATTGACATGTAATAAAGAGTGAGTGTGGAGTGTAAAACCTCATGCCATCCTCAGCATCTTCCTGCTGCAGATGAGAGGGAACCCTGCTCTTTGGGCTGGGGTTTTGAGATAGTTGCAATGATTTTTTCAAGGGGCAGTTCTCCAGATAACTCAGTGATCTGGCTTCTGCTAGATCCCCAGCCACCCAAAGTTCATTATGTTTTCGTGAATTATAATACTTTATGAAGATTAACTATGTATCACAATCCCCCTGTGAGGTAGATAGGTGAACATTATCACCTCACCATCTTAGAGGAGTAAAGTGAGACATTGACACTGAATAACCTAACTGAAGCACAGAAAAACTATACACAAGAGTCCCTTGTTCTCCGTCCCATATTTAGCTCACTAGACCATGCTGCTGCTTGTGGACAGTGGCTGGTCAGTAGAAGAGCTAGCTCCAGCAGACAGCTGAGTTGGCTGCTTGGAGGGAGCTAGTGGGTCCCTGGCACAGCTGAGGTAGGATATAGTCAGTTGGTCAGGCAGCTCAGAAAATCTATGTCAGTTCCATCTGTGAGTTTGGACAAGCCACTTAATCTCTCTGTGCTTCAGTTTTCTAACTGTAAAATAGGGATAAATGCTTCCCTACCTCACATGGAGCTTGTGAGGATAAATTCTTTAATGATTATGAGGTGCTCAGATTCTGTGATAAGGAGAGCATATAAAGACATAGATATCTCAGTGCTCCTCAGCCAATATCATGCCACCATTGTGTCAAGGGGTTTAAAATATCTCCGACGTTAATGTGGGTGGCTGTAAGACAGAGACCACACACAACCTGTGCTCTTCAGGGACAATGACCGACTTTCCACCTTAGACATCAGATAATATCCGTTTGCATTTTCAAAGCTATCTTTGCAAGGAAAAGTGTTACAAACAATTAAAGCTGTGAATAGTCCTGAAATGATTTCCTTCTCACAAGAATCTGGTAAGTAGTGTTACAGGCCATCAGGGTGGTCCAGAGGCCAGCCCTAACTCTCTGCACTGGAGCTGGAAGATGTAATTTCCAGCTCAAGTAGACATATCCAAACGTGCTTGACTGGAACTAGCTAAATATAGCCATGGCAAAGTGAGTGATAGGAGGAGCTAGCCGCCTGACTACAGTCCTGTCAGAGACCCTAGATCAGGGGTAGGCTACCTATGGCACGGGTGCTGACGGCGGCACACGAGCTGATCTTCAGTGGCACTCACACTGCCTGGGTCCTGGCCACCGGTCTGTGGGGCTCTGCATTTTAATTTAATTTTAAATGAAGCTTCTTAAACATTTTAAAAGCCTTATTTACTTTACATACAACAGTAGTTTAGTTATATATTATAGACTTATAAAAAGAGACCTTCAAAAAATGTTAACATGTATTACTGGCACGCAAAAGCTTAAATTAGAGTGAATAAATGAAGATTTGGCACACCACTTCTGAAAGGTTGCCGACCCCTGCTCTAGATGTTGTTCAGGCAGCTAGCTTCTTCTGCTTGTGCTGCTGTGTTTACACTCCTATTTTTAACATGTCAGTTGGTTCAGAGCTAGCTCAGGTATGTCTCCTCAAATTGGAAATTACACATACCTTGAGACATTATGGCTACTCTCCATCTATGGGTTATTAACCAGCTGTCACAGGAAGAGGCTGTGATATATCAGGTGTTTCTATTCTTATCAAGCTACAAGGTTTTTCTATGTTGAAGTTTTATGATTTGCCCAGAGCCAAACAAAATTATATTCTTAAACTTGTTCTGTTGAACTAAATATATATTATTGTTGCCATCAAATGTATGTCCTCATCCTCCTTCCAGCTATCATGTTCTCTCTGAAAGTAAACTGTCATGCTGTTTACTGACAAAAGCAAGCAATTTTAAGAATTGTCATAATTACAAGGAAGCACAAAATGCTAAAAATGACAAATCAGATTTGAACAAATTATGTGCAAGGGGATGTTAAATTAAAAACTAACCGAGCAAACTGTATTCTCTTTTTCAACATGGTTTGGGTTGACATGATATCGTCTTACGAGAGACACATCAAAACAAGCAAGTTTGCAACAGAAATTGCATATTGGTGCTCAAGAGTTTGGGTTGAATAATATAAAAAACAGAGCTAAAAAAGCCAAGCACCCTTATATGATAAGCATGATACGTGTGTCATTAAGCGAAACTGATAGTTCTGGTTCATCAGTTCCTAGAGAGGACCGAGAGGACCAAGAGTCCTGTGGCACCTTATAGACTAACAGACCTATTGGAGCATAAGCTTTTGTGGGTGAATACCCATTTTGTCACCCACGAAAGCTTATGCTCCAGTACGTCTGTTAGTCTGGAAGGCGCCACAGGACTCTTTGTTGCTTTTTGCAGATCCAGACTAACACAGCTACCCCTCTGATACAACAGGTACTAGTCCTCTCTATGTATGGAGAACTTAATACAGTAAGGTAACTTTTATAATATCATCCAGCATGATCCCTGACTGCCTCCACCATCTGTCTTCTACCTCCACCCAGCCTCCAATGAAAGACTTATATGAGATTTTTCCTTTTCAAACGATGTGATCTAGAAAGAGGGAACTAGTTATTAGTGTTTCTGACCTTGAGCTGAGCATACCTAAGGTGCCAAGCAGTGGCAAATCAGGGCCATGCTTCTTGGTTGTTTTTTAAACATATCCCCTATTCAAAGTCATCCTCTGTCCACTGTTCAAGAGTGATATCTAGCCATCAACTCCATGAATGGTATCTGTTGTAATTTCCCATTTTAAATGACTCCACTGCATGCAGTTCCTAATAGAAAGTGACATTGAAGTTAACAATGTTTATTATGAGCTGAGAAGGGATATTTGTTTAGGAGGAATAGAAAGCTTTCTTTCAAAGCTGTTATGCTGAGTTTGAGATATATTTATAGTACTGAGGCAAAAGGAAACTCTAAATCAATTTCCTAACTTGAATTACTGTAGAGAGCTTCAATACATGTATGTAAAGCACTCTGTATGTATAATCTACAGATGAAAAGCACTATATAACAGCTAAGTATTATTATGACGACAATTTTAGCATGTGTGGGTAGAACACTAGTGCACAGCTAGAAGGTCACAATGAGTATCACACTATGGTCTTTAGTACTATAGACTCCTGTCCTGCAAGTGGTTCTGTGTAGACTGACCTCTGGGTGAAATCCCACTACCTCCACTGGGAGGGGGGGTCTGCTAAGAGGTGCCTGAACAGAGGAAATGTAGGTGCCCGAAACCCAATCGCATCTGCAGTGTCATAAGTGAATGATATACACCAAGTGTTTGTTTCCAAGTCCTGTTCTAAAGTTGGAAGAATCATGTAATTCATCCCAAAGATAGGTGAGGGCAAGAGCAGACCTGAGTGCATTTAGGGCTTGTCTATATGAGGAAATTGGCTGGTATAGCTTTAGTGGAATAACTGTCACACTACAGCTTTGCTCTTATAACTCCCTCGTGTGGGTATGCTATGCCAGAATAAAGTCATTTTAGCTATCCTGCTATAGCCATGCTCCTGTGTAGGCAAGCCCTCAGGGAGAGCAGAAAGGACACTGAGGTGCATCTACCCCCATATCTGTGATTTAGAGCATGCAAGGACTGGAACAGGTAGAATTGAGGGAATAACTCATTGAGCCAATTTACTCACTTCTCTCTATTGGCAAATTGCCTGAGAGCAGCGTGCAGTTCCCTTTAATGTTTTTATTATCAGCAATTACTCGCTGACCTGTTCAATGAGTGATTTGTTCTGAAGATCATTCGCGAACAGTTCATTGCTGGATTCACTCTTCAAAATGTAAGATGTGTTGATTAGTTTTGCTGAACACATAGGTCAAATGGTGGAATTTCTGTTGCCTGATTGGGTGAACAGAATCTGAGAGTCAGGTTTCCACTTTGAATTCTCTGCTGTATGAATTCCCTACTCATTATTTTTCTGAGATATGCTTTCATTTGCTTAGAGTTTGCCATTTCCACAGACCTTCCTGCCAGGAAACTAATTAACCAGAATGTTCATGTAAGTGAAGACGAAAGGGATACAAACATAGCTGTAGCTAAGTCATTATTTTTCTTGGGAATGAATATTTGTTTTAGATAGTCACCTAGCTGAACTAACAAGGGGTAGAAGAGTTCTGAGTTAATGTGACATAACTCGTGGGACATCCTCTCCATCGGTTAAAGGCATGAGCCCTTTAAGAGTTTTATATAAAAAGGTCTGAAAAATGCTTTGCTTTGCTTCCTGTCTTTTTATTTTTTAACTTGATTTTACTCATTTCTTCCAATGGAGATGTTTCTATTATGAGTCTTAGGTTGGGATACCAAAGTACTAATTTTTCAGGGGCTAGATACAGTTAGCCCTTGCTGGACTCTGTTGCTACAGCCAAGTAGGTCAGATATTTTTAGCCCTGTTCTCTTTCTCTAGTTTTAAGTCGTAATGTGCCGAGTGCTGTGCACTCTTTACTAACAGCAGCAGAGCGCCTTCTGTGGCAACCTCCTTTATTTCCATCTTAAATGAGATTTTAATGGAAGAGTATTCCTTGTATTTCATGCTGTTTAATGATGGTATGCTTATTTTTGGAAAACAGCAAGAGACAATCTTTATTTTTTAAGGCCTTCTTTGCTGGGCTGTGCTCTCTTTATTATCTGTCTTGGGAGCCTGAATGATATGATGGCCACACCAATTATGGGACTTCCTTGTACAGCAATCAATCACAGTGAGGGGTGAGGTGCACACATAAGAAGAACTAACATAGATACGGCAGTGCTTGACCTCTGTTCACTGGTTCTATTGTGCCTGGACCCGTTTCCATCTTCCTTGCGAGGTTAGAGGCAGGAGAGCAAATTGCTTCCACTATTTTTCTTTTAGAAGCCAGCCATCTGTTGACTCCTACAGAGAAGTTTATCTCAAAGGTAAAGAATGAGAGACCATCATTCTTATAATCAGAACATATTAGATTTCACTCACCTGCCTGCCATGCTCTGGAATCTCGCCCCCCCCCCATACAAGCCTTATTTATTTATTTATTGGTTGAATGAGATTCGACAGGGGCTCTTTCTTATCCAATCTGTCATGATCTTTGCCCCAATGTATGTGAATATTCCTTCTGTTCATATACATATAACCTAAGCTGCTGCACTTTCTCATTTTGAACTCCCCCCACTGTTCCCAACTCCACAAAATGCAATTACATATAATAGGGCTGAGCACTCTGGCCTCGATTCAGCAAAGCACTAAAGCACATTGCTGAAGTCAAAGGATGTATTGTCCCATAGACTTCAGAGGAACTACGCAGGTGATTAAAGTTAAGCACATGCTATACTGATACTAGCCAGGGTTTCTCTTCAAATGCAGACTTGTGTGTTACAGTATAGGCTATTCTTTTGATATCAGATAAATCAGTGGTCCCCAACCTTTTCCTCTGGCAGGCACCAGAGGAAAGACCACTGCGGCAGTGGAGCACCCGCCAAAATGCTGCTGAATTACGGCGACATTTCGGCGGTGACACCTCTCGATGACGCTGCTTGCCGTCGACAAGTGAGGGAGCGACGCCTCTCGATGATGTCATCTGTCGACAGCGTCATCGAGAGGCGTCCCTGCCAAAATGCCGGTGAAATTCGGCAGCATTTCGGTGGGTGCTCTCCTGGGGGCCAGGACGCGGGCGCATTAAGATGACCCACGGGCACTACGTTGGGGACCCCTGAGATAAATGAATTTTTCTCTGGGGTACCCAAGACATCTCTAATTACTATCATAAGAACCTATTGCACATCTAAAGACATTCTTTTGCATATTAAACAATATATTTTCTAATGCAGTTGCTGAACCAGGGTACTTATGGCACATACTGCAATTCAGATGCCTATTTCCACACTGCAAATGTAGGACAGGCACTTAGCCCTGGTCTACACTAAGAGTTTAGGTTGAATTTAGCAGTGTTAGATTGATTTAACCCTGCACCTGTCCACACAACGAAGCCATTTTTGTCAACTTAAAGGGCTCTTAAAATCGATTTCTGTACTCCTCCCTGACGAGGGGATTAGTGCTGAAATTGACATCGCCGGGTCAAATTTAGGGTAGTATGGACGCAATTCAATGGTATTGGCCTCCAGGAACTATCCCAGGGTGCTCCATTGTGACTGCTCTGGACAGCACTTTGAACTCAGATGTACTAGCTAGATACACAGGAAAAGCCCTGGGAACTTTTGAATTTCATTTCCTCTTTGGCCAGCGTGGCGAACTCAGCAGCACTTAGCAGCACAGGTGACCATGCAGTCCCCCCCAAAATGTTTCTACACTATCATCTCCGTCCCTGAGGTTATCGTAGATTAGAAGGTGAAAAAAACACACTCATGATGACATGTTTTCCAAGTTCATGCAGTCCTCTCACACTGATAGGGCACAGCATGAGGCGTTCAGTGGCAGAGGCCAGGAAAGAATTGCTGTGTTTGCTTAATGGCAAAAGTATCATGCTTCGCTAGTGATCCTGCCTGAGCCAGGTCGCTGTGTCACATGCACTCTGTGCTGGGTCAGTCTTGGGTGGGGGCTTTGTGAGCAGGAAGGCCATAGATATAGACATTACATTAGGTAGCTTCTGTAGCTAGAGAAAACATTCCTGTGAATTCGTCAGTCTGTGGCAAAAAAGAGAAGCCTGTAGTGTAGTGGTTATCACGTTCACCTAACATGCGAAAGCCCTGTATGTAACCATGTTCACCTAACATGTGAAATGTCCCTGGTTCGAAACTGAGTGGAAACAGGTCACTCTTCCTTTTTCTGACTCCCCTCCTGCATTTTTAGTCTTAGAACAGACCATGCTGTGAAATTTTACTTTGAATTATACCAATTATGAATTACATAATATGGAAGCGCTCTCTAAGTTATAGTCCCAGGTTCCTTACCCTTTCAGCTGTTCTGATAGATTAACATTTTTGTTAGGGGTGGGAGGAAATTTTCATGAAGACTTTTATAGAGACTAAGTGCTATCTAGGACTCAGAAATAATCTTAACATGGCCCATAGAGTGCAATCCTTCGCTCTGGATTTGTCATTCCACAAGTTGAACTGCTCCTTACTACTGTCCAGGCTTCATGAGCCATGGAAGCCAGGAGCAGTCTGGGGTAGGTGCGACCGTGCGGTGCTGCCAGCTAGGAGAGCAGCCTGAGGCAGAAGCCTCCAGCTCGCATGATATTCCAGGTAAGACTGAATCTCCATGAGATGAAACTTAAAGAAGAGAATGACCTGGAGTTACTCCTATTTGGTGCTCTAAGAGGAGGATAGCCATGTTTGTCCAGGCACCCTGATCGACCTCACAGAGGTCTGCCAGCTGAGCGGGACCCTGGCTGGCAGGAGCCGGCGGGTAGAGCTCCAGACTGGCCCCGCTTAGCCCACTGCCTGTCTGGCTTTCCGATCATCCAGGCAGGCAGCAGGCTGAGTGGGTCTGGCAGATGGGACCCTGGAAAAAAGGCACGAAACGATTGTCTGCCATTGCTTTCACAGAAGGAGGGAGGGATGGGGCCTGACAACATGTACCCAAAACCACACGCGACAAAGTTTTTGCCCCATCAGGCATTGGGAGCTTAACCTAGAATTCCAATGGGCAGTGGAGACTGGGAGAACTGTGGGATAGCTACCCACAGTGCACTGCTCTGTAAGTCAATGCTAGCTGCTGTAGTGAGGATGCCCTCCGCTGTCCGCCGACTTAATGCGCTTAGTGTGGACATACACAATAGACTATAAAATCGAATTCTAAAAAATCGACTTCTATAAAGTTGACCTAATTTCGTAGTGTAGATATACCCTTAGAAGTATGTAGAAAAGCTCCATATTTATTTCAGAGCTATTTAGTAAAGTTTGCCTCATTAGAGATAGAGAAACTTTAAATGACTCTACCTGAATGTGAGCATCATAATAACTACTTTTGTTTACTGCAGCTAGTGGCCAGGTTAATTAAAAAGTAAATCAACATGAAATATAAAGTGAAACTGATGAATGCTGTTAAAAATATAATTACAAATGAAAAGGTGAGGAATGAGGGAGAGGCTCCATTTCCTAATCCTAAATGTTAATGAATGGATAGTATCAGTGAAGTACTATTTCCTATTCCACTAGCAATCATTCTTAGCTTGCTGCTCTGAAGAAATTTCATTCAGAGCTTTGGTAGAGAGACAGTTATGTACAATTCAACAGATGTATGCATTTTATATGTCTATATTGGCAGTTAGATTTTAGACTTAGGGTTTAGATTGTACAGTTCTCTATTTTGTTTAGCACATACATACAGTAACCTTGGGTAATTTTAACACTTGCCAAGCGTTGCCTTTCCCTCCTGCCCCTCTTACACTCCTTGTTCTGAATAGCTGACTGCTGGCATGTAAAGGGACTGGTGCATAGTCTGCTCTTTTATGTACAGTCAAATAAGGCCATGATTGTAAGCATCTTTCTACTTCAAGGACTTACTCATCCTCCCTGTTATCGGGAATACAGCCTCCTGTTAAGAATGTTCATTTCAGAGACCCATATTGCCACCTCCTTAGGGCATGACTACACTGAAACCATGGCATGTGATTGCAGCTCATGTAGACCTATTCAGGGTAGCTAACAGCTCCTGTAAGGCATACTTCAGCGCGGGCTAGCCGTGTGAGTGATTGGCCGGGGTTCTGGGAGGGCTTGTTCAGCCCACAGTGAAGCACAAGCTGCTGTGTTTTGCTGCTCCAGTACCTGAGTTAGCTTCATTAAAGCTAGCTTTGGTATGTGTGCACAAGCTGCTGTCACAGCCCTTAGTTGTTGTTGTCTTCTTTTTTGTCATATAATCTCAATTTCTACTCGAAAACTGGATGTTGCTCAACTGGTATTTTTTTCCCCTTCAGAAATAATGAAGGGAATTCTTGGTTGCTCCTTGAACCAAAAGTATTCAGGTACATAGCTGTCAACGTATTGATCACGTCTCCACAGCGTGAATATCCAGACAGTAGTGATTAAAGTCTGGGATGGGCCTTTGAGATCAGTCACTTCTTTGGTTGCTTCAGAGTTCTGGTTAAGAATGTAGAGGGGATACACCCAGGATGTTGTACACACAAGCATAGTGCCTGTATTGAAAGGCTACTGATGCCTCTTTGTGGAATGCCATAAGGTCTGTGGGAATCCAGTTCAGCCTGTGAAATTGTTAAAGGAAAAACTAGGTTAAACACCAGAAACCTTCCCACCCCCAGTAACGATCTTGGGATTCATTAAACAGCAAACCAGAAGAATGACAATGGAATAAAACTTTTAATAGAACAAACCGGAGTGCTTCTGTGGTAAGCTGAGGCACACAGGCATGTGGTTTTCCCCACCCCTGCCTCCAGGGCACACCTCTAAATTCCTATGTTCATACTACTGTCTCGTATGAAGGAGCATCTCTAAATTATAATCTTCTACACCTCCTCCCCAGATAAATTTACAGCTAATTAGACAATGGAATATATGAAGTGGGAGGTGTCATGTGACACCAGCAAAGCATTTGTCACTTTTTTCCTCTGTCATTTTATTACAATAAGCTGCTTTCTTCATGCTGTTGAGATGTCGACTCTCGCCTCAGATCAGCCCATGATGCCAGCCTGCATGGCCCTCTTGTTAAATTTTCAAACAAGAACCGTTGAGCTTCCTCCCATGTTGCCCCACACACTTGGTAGGAGCTCCCAATAAACGTCTGCAAAGCGACTTCATTATCCTCTTCCAAAACCCTCCTCCAAACTCTCTTTTACCATGATGCCTACAATGATTAGGCTGCTGCTGTGCTTAGATCACAGCCTATCAGAGCTGACCGATAGCATCTCATTGTTGTCTTGTACTCAGTGGTATTGGGACAGTTTGTATAGTGCAGGTGCTGAAAGCCATTGAAGAAAACTGTAAACCCTGGATATGATGGAAACTCCCACACCCCTAGTAGCCCTAGTTCCAGCTCCCCTGCTTGTACTCTCATCAGTCTGTATCCATCTGTTGTTTCTTGTCTTATACTTAGAGGGTAAGCTTCTTAGGGGACAGACCATCTTTTTGTTCTGTGTTTATATAGTGCCTAGCACAATGGGATCCTGACACTACTGCAATACAATAATAATAATAATAATAATAATAATAATATCCCTAAAGCTGCTCTGTCTCTTTCTTTGTTTCACTGTGGAGCTTCTGCCTAGAACTTTCCCCAGCCTCTCAAAATGCCTGGTGTCCTGCTACAGGTTTGCAGAAGAGGAAGAGGTATGCATCCCCTTGCAAGAGATAGATGAGGCACCAGTGCTGAGACCTATATGGAAGGGCAATTCTGCAACACTTTCTTAGGGGAATTGATGTACAGAAAAATCCAGCTCTTATGCAAAAAGCTATACTCGACGGCCCAAGAGGTCATTTTTAGTTTTCTATGAATCAATTATTCCTTCTTCAATTCCCAGAGAGCTATCAATAAAGATCTGTGCAACAAAATGAAAGGAGGAAGAGAGAGCTGCCTGCAGCTGGATCTGGCAGCATGGATCTTCTAAAACACAAGAGTAGCCTATCAAGTAAGTTACATGGCCCCTGCGCTGCAAACACATCTATAGACATTTCACACTTGCAGAAGACACTCTGCAAAACAGCAGAATTTTGCCTGCAGGGTGGAAGGAGTTAGCAAATATAAAATGTAAAAGAGCAAGCGCCTGGCCCTTGTTCATAAGGGAATATAGTGTATTATAGAATCTGTAAATGTCACATAAGACAGTGAGTACTAGTTCTAAAGTTCCATAGAGCAAGGGAGCACTTTAAACATATATAACTGATTTTTTTCCTAAAGCTGTTAATTATTTAATACCAGGTTTTGAAACTGCAGTAGTAACTTTTTAGGAAAAATTGCTGCTACTTTTTCACATTAGCCCCATTTAAAAAAAAATCCTTTTCAACAACATTCTGTCTGACACTTTTCACCTATGATCTTTAGCCAGAGTGTGACTTTTGTGGGAAGTTTGACGAAGTATTTGAAAGAGAGAAGAGTCTGAAAATTATTTAAACATCGTATTTCTTTTCATATCCCAGTAAATTGAGTCTACTGACTTGGTCTAAAGCAGAACTGGTGAATATTACAGGAAATAGTTCATAATCATTCACATGAATACAAACTGGATTTGCTTCAGTAATATTCACAGCCCTTTTCAATTCCAACAGATGTCCACATGTCTCTAGTTCACACCAATTTTTGTGGAAAGAAATGATCTTGTGCGTCTTTATGTGAATATGTGTTTTAATAAAAGTTTGAACTGGAAATAAATTTATGAAAGCCCTCCCTGGTGTCATCCAATCTGGAAACAAAACAATCCTGTGAAAGTAAGGTGGTAGTCTCACAACTTGAATAGCTAATAATAAGGTGGTGGAATATGTTCACACAATTTTTTTTGGCTATCGAACAAATTTCTGTGAAAAGTCTGTTTGTGGCTAATTAGTAAATGGAAAAATATTTAGTTGCTTGAATTCTATGTCCTGCTCTAATCTACAGACTATTGTAATGGGAGCCATATAGGTACCTAAGATAGAGGGATATCACAAGGAACGTTTTTCAGTGCCTTGCTTTTCTGAATTAAAAAAAATTTCTGTTTTTAGGGAAGGAGAGGATTTTGTACTTTAATGAAATAAACAATAATAAACAACCTACACGTTTCCCCACTTAGCTGGAATCTGAGCTCTTCAAATACATTATTGTTGAACATATCTAAATCGGAGAGGTAATTTCTATGACTAGTATGAATTACTGTTATTTGCATAGTTCCATGGGGGCGGGTAGGTGCTTTAATTATTTTCCATGGCATTCAACATTCACCTGCACTCCCATGGGATTGTACTGAAATGTGGTTTCAGCCCTGTGAGGTCTTTGAAAGCCATGATCCTGTGTTAACACAAAACCAATATCTATTTCTGCTCCTATGGCTCTCTGCCATCTTTCTTCACAGTTGCATGCAATCTTTATGGAACTTGTTTTCTAAGAAAAGAGCCTCACCATTTTTGAATTGTTCTTTGTCAGAATAAAATGTTCCTACCCTAAATGCTTTGCATCTGGTTTTGCAGGGATTATTTTTTGATCATTTTTTGCCTGTTCGTTTGCTCTTTTCATCATAATGGAAATCTTTCTTTTATTTTGCACTGGATAATTTGTCTGTATAAGACTGTATTCGTACTTTTTATATTTTCATTGCTGTCACCGTAAAAGGTCACAGAGAGTGTAGCATTATTCTATCAGAATATGCTCATTTATTAGTGTTTTCTCATTAAATATGTAGATTATCAACAGACTTGAGCAACTCAGAAGCCTTTCCAGTTTAGCTCTTAATTTAAAAATGTCCATAAGTCAGTTAAAATTTTTTAACGATACATGGCATTTTAATTCTGTAAGAAGGGCATCAATCACTGTTAAAGGCTCTTGACTGGTGACCATAGCCAGTTCATATACTAATTACTACTAGTGGAAGCTCTCCCCACGTACAGGGCCTGCCCAGCATGATAAATGCTCATTAAGGCCAGCCTGAATGGATTTTAAATGGAGTGATTAATTTTAAAATCAATTAATGCAGTTTCCACATACTTCGTTCCTAACAGCCTGTGCTTTCACAGAGGGAATGCATGTTGTCGTTGGGTGACATGCCCCTCCCCCCTCCTTAACATCCATAGAAATGAATGAGGGGGCAGAGATGTCAGCCCCTCTCAGGTGGTGGTCTGCCCCTTGCTGGATTGGAACACTGGTGCTTGAACTGGGGAGCGTATTGCTGCCTCTTCACATGGTATTTTCCTGCTCCTTTATTTTTTAAATTGCCAAGGACAGCTACACTCTACAATAATACAAATAATAATAATGATGAATAACTAATCATGTCAAAGAACTTTGCCAAGCAAGATTATTGGCACAGGATATTATTGTGTATTATGCCGCTATAAAAAAAGCCTGTGGAGAACCTCTGCTAAGGAAGGCGGACTGTTCGTGTATAGGTTTCAGAGTAGCAGCCGTGTTAGTCTGTATCCGCAAAAAGAACAGGAGTACTTGTGGCACCTTAGAGACTAACAAATTTATTTGAGCGTAAGCTTTTGTGGGCTACAGCCCACTTCATCGGATGCATAGACTGGAACTATAGTGAGGAGATGTATATACATACAAAGAACATGAAAAAGTGGAAGTAGCCATACCAACTGTCAGAGGTCAATCAATTGAGATGAGCTATCACCTTTTCATGTTCTCTGTATGTATAAATGTCTTCTTGCTGTATGTTCCAGTCTATGCATCCGATGGAGTGGGTTGTAGCCCATGAAAGCTTATGCTCAAATAAATGTGTTAGTCTCTAAGGTACCACAAGTACTCCTGTTCTGTTCATGTGTATATGTTCATAAAATATGCTCTGTGTGTGCCTGTATGCATGAGCTTCTTATATTGAGAAATGTGAGGAGATGATTTCAAAGTAGGATCCATTGCCTGCATTGAGGACTGGGAGTCTCTTCTATGCATCTTCTGATTTTGTAGAACTTGTTTTTAATCGGTCTGTTGTCTCTGACATTAAGTCCTAATAAACTCTTAGTAGGTCCTGACTCTCCTATGACACCATTTTCTCCACAGTTATCCCCACCTGCAATCTGGGCTCCTGCTGGGCTGTTGGATCTGTTAGGGTCACAGATCTGTGTGCCTGCAACTTAGACTATATGCAGTATGTTCATTGTTGTGGGCACCACAGAAGTGTGGGTTTGTATATGTGTTTGCTTAATTATGCGACAGCTGCCATCTTGGCTGACCCAGCAGGGCTTAAATGAGGGACCTCCAGAGCTAAAAACATCAGCTGCTATAGCTTTAGCTAAACAACCAAGACTTCGTAGACTTCTCTTCCCTCTTGTGGCAGCTGCATTCTGTTCTTTGTCCCATGCATTGGTCTCCAGGAGGTGGGTGGCTAGGCACCCTCAGGTACCTCCCCTGTGGCTTTGGTTCTTGCTTACCATCTGCCTATAAGCAAGGAGAAGGAGCTCAAGCCACTCTCTTGCCTTTTGTTAGTGTATGTCTGTAACTCCAAAAGGGATTTCTTTCTTTGATAGATGGGTTTGGTAGAGACAGAGAGTAGAGTAGATTCTTGCCAGTTGTTGGCAACAGTTCCTTTTATTTTTGGTAATATCCCCATCCTTGTGGTATCTGGGAACAATAATGCAAATCTGCATCAGACCCTAAGTGCAAATGTTTTGTGCGTCAAGTGAATAACAAAGCCCTGGCGTTGCAAATGAACAGTTTTTTTCTGGGATAGTACAACAAACTACAGGACAGAATGCTGTGCAATATTTTGTATTGTGTAAATTATAGTGGCATGCCATCCTGGCCTACTTAGCACTGGGAGAACGTACAAGGATGTTCATAACTTCTACCTCACTAAAAATGCCCTAAAGCTTTGAACTAAGCACTGGCTTCTCATTTTCCATTATAATAAAGCACCTTCCTGGGTAACTCTCACTTTCTCTGACAGCTGATCTCTCCATAGGAGGTCTTTATTCCAATAGTATAGTAAAGGCACAAGGCAAATTTGCCTGAATAAGCTCATAACAAAAAGTTGCCTGTATGTTCAACTGATGTTGTTGGCTTCTGCTCTTTTGGTCACTGGGTCTTCCTGCTGCACTTCCTTCAGTCTCTCTTTTTAGAGCTTGTGCATGTTGTTTCAAGTTGAAGTGAAAGGAAAGTACACACTGTAACTGAAGGAAAATGAGAAATACATATTACCTGTGTAGTTCATAAGATCGACTTGGCTTGTACGCAGGAGCGCCAGAAAAGTAGGAAGATTACTAGGTACAGAGCACTTAGCGTAATGGAACATCTTGGGAGTGAATATGATCTATTTTTGTGTCAGCTGGAAGAGCAGTTTCAATTCTGCTCACGTCTGACCAGGCAATTTTTTCTCTGATATACTTGTTCTGAAGACAGGCTGAGATGCCAGAATGGAAGGTTGTCCATCATTAGGTAAAAGGAATAGAACTGACTGTTTGACCAGTTGTCCACATATCTGTAGCAATGTGAACATAATACTAATTACCAATCCCCCTTTTCACTAGTCTAGATAATATTATATATTACAGAGCCAAATTCATCCTGGAGTTGCCACCACTTACACAATTACTGAATATGTCTTTTCCCTCTGTGGAGGTAAGTGCAAAAAAATAAAAGCATTGCACCATCTGTGTGGGGGAAAAGAAGATAAGGTAGAAGTTTGTTCTTTAAACAAAATGAAAATACAGTTCTTCGCTAGTAGTTTGGGAAATTTGTTTCAAGTGGAAGAAAGTTGAACGTCAACAACATATGTGGAAGTTCTTTGTACCCGTTACGAGTGGAAACTATTATCTTTTACCAAAGGATGTTGTCTGGAAAGAACTAAGTATAACAAACAGACAGGTAACCCAAGCCTGGAAACCAACATGAAAACCAAATGCAATGCGTAGCCTGTACTTGTGACCCTTATGTGTGCTTTCACTACTCTTCTGTTTCTTTTGTACTACCATGCTTCCTTAAAACTCAACAGCCACCACTTCTGATGCTTTAAATGGAATCGGCAGAGAATGATCAGAAACACCAAGGATAAATTATTCAATGGAAGGAGAGAGTTGTCCACACATTTTACTGATAATTCTCTCCCTTTCCTTTTGGCATAGGCCCTGATTCAGCAAAGTGGTTAATTGCAGGCTAAAATCAGTGGGATTTACATAGGCTTAAATGCTTTGCTGAAGAAATGGATTTAAGGATGTGTTTAGAGTGAAGTACATACTGAAGTCTGTATTGCCAACCTCAAGTGTTCAAAAACCATAAGATTTCTTCTTAAAATTCATTTGGAGTTCTTTTTATTCTGCGTCTTTAAAGGTCAGATTTTCAGGCATCTTCCACAAACATGAGGACTTGAACTTATTTTTAATTAATAACAAAAACTGAGATTGCCATGTAAGTCTGTGATTCCAGAGGCTAGCGTGAATATCCCTGTTTACAAGTTTAAAATTTGCTTCGGATTAATATTCTCTAAGATTTGCTGTTCCCACAAACACTCCTTCCATGCAAACTGATTTAGTAGAATATTGGGAGAAAGTAGACATACAGAGAGGCATAAACACAGATAGTCATTTAATAATACTTATAGTTTTTTACGATAGCCAGCTGGAACTATGGATTTTGGCTCCAAAAATTATCGACCGCCTAATACTAATTTAGGTAGGGCCAGCTATCATGTGGGTCATATGACCTCTGTCTCATGTGACCAGTGGTCACATGGTTTCTTTGGGCTTACATGCAATGCAAACTGATTAAGGTTGGGCCCTTCGTGACTGATTCCCAGCAGGCCAGAAAAGTAAGTGTTTTCAGATACTCAGTTTAAAAAAGACTTATTTTATTTTATTTTGCTTCTATATTGCCTTGCTGTACTTTTTCCTTGGCACCTTGCAAGTGAGCTTTGGATGAAATTGCAGCAGAATTATAAATCAAATGCCAGGCTGGTTTGAAAAGAGATATTTTGTTTGACAAAGACTGAGGAAATTCAAAGGCATAAACTACAAGGATGGTAACTTAGTGTAACTGTAAAAGTAGCTGCATTTTATTTAACAATAACCATTCCTTTCAGTAACTGACATGACACCTGATGAGAAATGAGCTATCTTCATTGTCAAGTTTTCCACCAGTTCACATGCCAAGTCCTTCATACAACAGCAAGTTGTATCCAGTGACTATCACTGACTTACTGTCATTTTGATTGTATCAACTCCTTTTGATATGGGTATGCTACAGTAACATTGAAAAGAGAAGGTACAATATACGCCATGCTGGATAAATTGGCAATACATTTTATTTCTTTGGCATCTTCCTGCCTTCCTGAACCTGGTAGCACTGATTATTATTAAGGTTGTCCTTAATAAAGACCCTTTTTTTCAGTTGTTGGTAAGTTTGCAAAACTTCAGTGGTTTGGGCTGAAAATCTCCATGCCGAGTGTCTGCCTCAGGCTGAAAATTTCCGCCAAAATGGATCTGCCATTTCTGAGAATGAGGGTAGGGAATTTTTTGTTTGTTAAATTGTTTTAGCTATGTTAAAATATTTGGGTGATCTTTCCTTTCAAGAGCTCTACGTCCCCATGTTTTGAAGCAGGGACCTGAACTTTGGTATGTGCTAAACTGGCCATAACTTTTCTGTGGAGCGTATGTTGCACTAGAGCGTGGGGAATAAAGAGGAAGATTAATCAAATAGTTTTGCAAATTCTGAATTGCTTTTGGATTCAGTCTTGCCCATCCCACTTCTTGTTTGCTTTTCCATGAGCATTCTTGTGAATGGGTTTAGTGTGCATGAATGTTAGCGAATGGCTGTTCTTAGTGTGTGAATATTGTATTCATTTGCAAGCGTGAACATGGACAGGAGTTATTTGTGCTGTAAGTGCTCACCTCCTGCTAGTAATGTTTGCCACCTTGCAAAGGAGTAGAAGTAGTACCATGTTAGTGAGATGACAGCCACATGCCATGCCTGGAAAATAGTTAAAGTGGATAAGTTGCTAACAGTGCAGAAGTGGAAATATGTCTTGATGAAATGGCTGAACAGTTCCAAATAACAAACAAGCAAATAAGAACCAATGTCTGTGAATGCCCCACGAACTACAATATGGGGCAAATTCATTAGGTAAATGGTTCCATACAAATGTTTGATCTGTTGGGCCCTGCAGTAAAATGCTGAGGAGAGGATATCTTTAGGCAGGGGGGCCAGAAGGCTCAGTGCACTGCTCTTGCCCGCAGGCACCGTGGTTCCCAGACAATGGGAGTGCGGATCCGGTGCTCGGGGCGGGACTGTGTATGGAGCCCCATAGCTTCCCCGCCTAGGAACTGGACCTGCTGGCTGCTTCTGGGGCACAGCACGGTGCCCGGACAGACAGAGACTAGCCTGCTTTAGGCCTGCAGCACCACCACCTGGACTTCTAATGGCCTGGTCGGTAGTGCTGCCTGCAGCCGCCAGGGTCCCTTTTCTTCCGTGCATTCTAGTAAAAAACTGGACACCTGGCAACCAACTTGATAATATTTTCTTCCTTCCTAACCTTTTTTTTTCTCCCTACCAGTTTATCTTTATACTGAACAATCTGCAGGAACAAAAAGGTTGCAGAAAGCAACCCAGTGTCATCAAAAGATTCAGATCTGTCTGATATGCTATAGATCAATTGTCTTTTGCATTTGACAGTGATGCTACCCATTCTGATCTTGAAGGCTTCTAGCAAGTTAGAATTATTTGTGGTATCTATCAAGATTTTCTGAATAGAGAGGAAACTATATAGAATAGAAGGCATGGATTTTATTTTATATGTGTGCACATGTATGTGTGCACACGTGTGTGTATATATATAAAATGTATAAGTAATATATAAATATTAATGTTTCTATAATATGTAATTTATAAAATATACATATAGGGTAAAATTCTGACTCCACTGAAGTCAATATCAAAAATTCCTTAGACTTTAGTGGAGTCAGGATTTTACTCGTAATGACCATCCAATCATGAGGTCTTACTGCAAGGTTCTATATGTGATTTCTAGTTCACGATTTTTTTTTCTGTATTTCATCTAGACTTAAAAATTAACTCTGCTTCTCCTCAACTCCCTTTGCATTTGCTTTTCAGAGATGGAGTTCCACATCACTGCATGAATGTTCTCAAAGTGAATTTCATCTCAGGTAGGAAGTGGTGTCTTTTGTATGGGTTGGGGCGTTGCTTGAAACAGTGTGACGATGGGAGTCCCAAAACCCTTTGCCTGACCCCTGGTAAAAACATAATTGAGTAGACGATGATCTGCCCACAGCTTTGACTAAGGCTGCATAGTTACGTAGTGTGAATACTATGAGAGAGTATTAAATTTAAAACTCTGCAACCAGAAAACAAATTTTACGTTAGTCTAATTTTGTAGGAAAGGTGCTTTAGGGAAGACTAAATTCAGATCTCCTGCATTGCTGTCCAGAGCCTTAGTCACAAACCTGCCCTTCCTCTCTGGCTTGTTTCCCATACAATGTTTTGCAGACTGTTAGCTGGCAATAAAAAGCAACTGTCTGAATGTTTAAAAAGAAAAGCTATCAAGAAAATGCAGGGGGTGTGTGTGTGTGTGTGTGTGTGTGTGTGTGTGTTAAAAAGGACTTACTGTTTTCTCACATTTCTGTTCTGTCTTTTAAAATAATAAATTAGATTCTTAGACACTATCTCATTGTGCATGCATCCCAAATTCAAATTTAATACATACACCCAGAGTTTAATTTAGAAATGGCACTTTGCAATGCAGACATATTAAAATGCACCAAAGCTTTCACAACTCCCATCCCAATTTAAAACCACACAACTGTAAATAATCCACTTAAAAAAATAAAAAGAAAAGAAGTAAATTCAGGAAAAATTATAAATGAAATGTATATTAAGGCAAGGGTCTGGTGGGGCAGTTAAGAGGCAGCCCGGTATTAATACTTAGTCCTGCCATGAGTGCAGGGAACTAGAAGACCTCTCAATGTCCTTTCCAGTCCTATGATTCTATTATTTTAAATTTGGGTCCCAGGCTGAGGAGATAGTTCACGTAGCCTCTGCAGCGAAGGCTGAATGGAGTTCTTAAGATAGAGTGTTCCTCCAAAAGGGCAGCGTGCATGGACACTATGGGGCACTGTGATAGAAGATGTTTGAGAAAAACAAAAAAAGGCTTCAGTGGATTTTGAAATGTAATAAAAGAAGGATGAGACATAAATAACTAAACCGTGGAAAATCGTAATCAAAGGTTCTTATACCCCTAGGTGAAATGAGGGTTTCCCCAAATCTCAGGTGGCACCATTCTGCCTACGTATCTGAAAGCTCTTAAATATGTTATTCTATGTGTATGGTGGCCACTCTCTTTTACCCCACAAGGCTGGCATTTTCATCCGTTTGAAAAATCTCAGCCTTAGTGCTTGATGGAGATTCCCCATTTTGGAAGGTCCTGATCTCTCATTTAATGAAATGGCATAACATCCATTTACTTGAGTGATGCAGGATCAGGACCAAAATGCGGAACGGCAGTCTCTCCCAACACAGAAGAAGCTTTTGAAGTATTCTCACTGTAACCCCTGTATTAATCTAATTTTCCACCTTAGCCAAAGAGAGGGCAGAGATAATTATGAGTCTCACTTGTGGGATACAATATACTTCATGGGGATACACAGTCAGTCAAATGTTTGAATAACATGGTGATTTAAAAAAATTTTTTTTGACAAGGGTTGCCATTTGCTTTTGAAAAAAGTCAAGACAGAGTATTTTCAATTCAATTCTTGTGCTATCATTCCTTGGGAGCTTACATTTAATGATTCAGTAGAGAGAAAGGAAATATATATGATGCAAATTTGTTAAATATTCAGCACTTTCTATTAACCAAATCTAAACCTACAAGCTAGAAAGCTGGTGAATGATAATACCTTATTCAATGACCTTTTATATTTATTCTCTGGAAACCATGCTTTAGACTTAATAACCATATTCTCTCATTATCATTTATTCTGACCTAAAAGACTAATTTTGCAGTCTGCAAGGGAAAACTTTTCCTTCTAATTAGTTCTCCTTGGTTGTAGTCCAAGAGAAATGACAAATTTCACCTTGTTTAAGATGCCTCTTGATAACAGTTTAAGCCGTCGGAGAGAGCGTGTATAATTTTTAACTTGCACATTTGTTCTCCTGGGTTTACACCATAACTTCGTCCAATCATTTTTTATTTTGCTCCCCTCCAGTAGTTGTGACCTGGAGAACAAACATCTAGCTTATCTTCCCTTTTCTCTGGGCAGAGTTTGATTGGTAACATAACGAAACATACAGGTATAGTGGCAAAGTCCTTAGGAAAACATACTCCAATATTATTTACTAGGGAGCTCAGGGCATTCTTACTTTGCTTTATTTTAATTAAATTACTTGGGAGTGGGGGATGTCCAAAGTTACCTCCAACAATGCACCCATAGCCTCTGTAAGGGCATCCAGTTGTGTGCATAAACTAAATGTGTCTGCCACTGGGAAATGGATTTGGCCCTTGAGGTCAATGACAAAATTCCCATTCACTTCAATGGATGAAGGATTGGGTCCATCCTGGGGAAGTATACATTCAAAACAGGTAAATAATGCATAAGTGCCTGATTGTTCATGCCACACACGTATTTGTACATTACCTGTGAGGATTTTTTTTTTTTTTTTAATCGGAGAGGTTGCAAATACTGTGGGCACATTTTTGAAGGCTGCTTTCAAATTTGCCTATTTGCTAAAATAAACTTTTGCCCCTAGCAGTCTGACATGGCATTAAGGGCTAGGCTTTAAAACAACATTTACCAAACAAGCTGAAGATAAAAATACCTCCTTGAAGTAACCAATTTATGCAGAATGCAATTCACATACACTACACAAAGGTGGAATACCATCAGAGGCCCCGATTCAGCGAGATGCTTAAGCACATGGCCAGCTTTTAGCATGTGAGTCATTGAAAACACTCTTTCTTCTACTCACATGCTTAATGTGAAAGTTAAGACACATTCTTAATTATCCTGCTAGATCGAGCCATAGAATGTACACCATAAACTAAGTAAAAACAATCCACAGAAAATGCTAAAACACAAGAGTATGCATAGAACTAAAGATCAAAAGAGCATAACAGGGATCTTACGATGTGTCCAAAAGCAATGAATATTTTAGGTGAATCAAACATTTTGTTTCTAGTTGAAGGGCATCAGTGTCTTTTTAATAGTGTGTAATTCTTAGCATCAAACTCTGGAAAAGAAAGACTAGTGTAATAATGCTTTCAGAAGTAGATCACAAAGTCTAGTTTGCTCAGTTTTAGGGCAAAGAATCCACAAACACAAACCCCTAGAGAGAAAAAACATATATTGGTTTACAGAGAAGAGATCAATGAACAAATGGGCAGAAGGCTACTATTACTTTTGTTGTTTGAATTCAATCTCTTCCTATAGAAATTGTTACTTCCAATTAATATATGTAATCTCAGATAGGACATATTCGTGAATAGGGATTGACAATGTCATCATGGGAATCCATGACACATTTATCTAAGTTTTAAAGCCAGGAGAACAGTGTCTGCATAGATTTCTTTTTTTTTTTTTTGAAAATATACTATTAGTTATTCATAAAGTACTGCTAGGTTTTTCTGTTCATGGGAGGATAAAATCCACAAATTATCATCACTTTGTTTAACAAAAAAATAAATTATGGTACTTTGCCTGGGCAACATTTTCCCCCCACATTTATGGAGATATCTGAAGGGTGTTTACATCAATTTTACATTTGAAAGGCATGATTTTCCCCCTTTTCCTTTGATAATCTGATGTTCCATGTGAAAAATTCATGCTGTCTTTTTTCAAAGCAAAATTGCAGACTGTCTGACCTTTCTTAACATCAGCTTCTAAATACTGTAGGTGTTTTCAAAAGGAATCATACATAATACCAACAGACTAGTCCATTTACCTGACAGTGGATATGAATGGATTCTTTACAGCAAATAATGTAATGGAAAATTTACTTTGTTTTTGCTTATGGGATATTTCCATTTCATTTCATTTATTCAATGAATCTCTTTTGCAGATTAACATTTTCATCTCTAGATTTTGCACAATCCTTTTGCTGCAAGTGTATCTAGTTTTGGTTAACTGTGACTGGTCATAAATTGAATCACATAATTTCTGCTCCTATCCTGGAGGAGCATAACTTTTACAAACAGGAGGGCCCAAAGAAGCAACTGGTCTTCTGAATCTCTCAGTGAGAGAGAGCACTTTTGGGAGAAATATCAAATAATCCAGATTAGGCCATTTTAGAATCTTTTAAACCTTCCCCCTCCTGAACAACGCCCGCTGTGCAGTTTACAGTGACCCAAGCATTGTCCATACCGATGCTATGTCGGTGGGAGATGCTCTCTCACGAGCATAGCTTCGCCTCTTGCAGAGGTGGAGCAATTGTGCTAACTTGAGAACACTCTTCTGCCGGCATAGTGCAACTTCACCAGATGCATGAGTGCAGCTGCGTCGCTGTAGCGCTTCCAGTGTAGACCAGCCCTCGGTGTTTGTACAACACTAGAGCAATTTGGACCCAATCTAGTGTGTCCATAATATAAAAATAATTTAGCAACAAAGAGGGGCCCAGGGAAATTAATTGAGGGTTAGAATTCTGTCATGTCAGTATTACTGGAACTGAATTAAGAAAAAGGAAATTGGTTGGGGTGGAGGCACCTTTCCAGCTGTTGAGCTGTTGTATGCAGAGATTTTGCCTCTGGTGCCATTTCACATTCAGGAGCTCTTCTGGCTACTGGTTCATCACTTGAACTCCCTGGCTGGCACCTCTAATGTGCCTTGGGCCTGGCACATTTACTTCGTGGCATGGTGATATTTAGCCTTCCCCCATCTATTTCCCCCAGGTTTCTTTGGATGCAGGATGTGTCTGGTTTTAAATACAGATCATATACTCGCATCTAGTTTTGTTTTGTTGTAGTAAATATTAATGAATATGATGACTGGAAGCAGCACTGCTGTTAAGACTGGCCTCTGAGACTTGACAAGAAAATAAAATTCCTGAGCCAAGGTCTATTGAAATAAACAGATTCATACTTCCAACAACTTGCTTGTAATATTTAATGTGTGCCTCTTTCTAGAGGTCATCCAACTTGAGCTTTTATGGTAGATACCACTTGGACATTGATTAAGAAAAAATAGATAAAGTTTCTTTATAGCCAAAGCTTATACGTTTACTAGTTTACTAGAACAGAGCCTAAATATGGTACTTGTTCTGAAAGTAAGGCTTACAACTTCCACATTTTTCACTTCAGGGAGAAATACCAAATGCTCACTCAGCCAGAACTCCCCTTGACTTCAATGGGAGTTTGTAATCTAATGTGGATTTTATAAACCAGTCAGCATCTTGTGCCATTTCCAGAACTTTATAGTTCTAGCACAGGTTGCACATATCGCAAGAATCAAAAAGCACTAATATGCATGACATGAACAAGTTAAAGTTTTTTTTCAATTTTGGATGAAATTAAAATCAGGTCTTATTTGATCCTATCCAGTGGTTCTCTCCTTAATGATGCTCATGTCAAATGTTGTTTATCCAGCAGAAATAACCAAACTGAATGAAGGTTTGGGAAAGAAATACTAGACAATCGTTATAGTTTAAAGAAAGAAAAAGTTGCCAACTTGAAATGAGAGCAAGCATATCGCCCATTAAAGTAATGCAGCCACATTTTACAATGTACTTTATATTTGTAAGTTGATTGGAAGAAAAAAGGCTGGAGTTGGGGAATTCCTGTTAAAACAGTGAACTGAGCAGATGAAAATGTTCTGAAAACATTGCACTGAAAACATTAGAATGCCTGGTATCTGCTACAATCTGTGAACAGTAATAAACAAGATACTTAGTGTACTATACATAGTATGCTGACTTCTTTGCTTTAGGAGAGTTCATTTATGGTTCAATTTTTGATCTAGTTATCTTTTAGCTGTCAACCTTGAATATTATCAAGGGAGCACGAGAATATGTTACTACCAAAAGCAATCATCTCGTTCCCATCACACTTGATCTCTAGCATCTTGTCGTAAATGTCCATTCCTGGCAGACAACTTCACTGGCATGGAACAAGCATAATAATTTCTGTTTGCTTTTCTGGATGCTGTGATGATAAACATCTCCCCCTTTGGGGGTAAATTATCAAGCAGATCAGCAGATTTTTAGATAAGATTTACAATGGAAGTCATGTGGCTTCCCATGCAGCCCTATGTTAATGCTAAGGGTTAATTTCCTATGAATGAAATGCAAAGTGAATGCCAGATTCTACATGGCTGTGCCTGCCAGTTAACTTTAAACTAATAAGTGGACATAAATAGTCGGTGTACCACTTCTGGATAGGAAGGCTATGATATTTGGGGCTGGTAGTTTTTGTGTATAAAACAGGGATGAAAGTAACTTAAAGAACTTACAGGTACGCTGGAGTCCTGAGCGGGTGCGTGGCCTCAACCGGAAGAGGCAGGGCTCTGGCGGTGATTTAAAGGGTCTGGAGCAACCTGCAATTGCAGGAGCACTGGGCCCTTTAAATCCCTGCCCGAGCCCGGCTGCCGGAGCTCTGGTGATGCTTTAAAGGGCGTGGGGCTCCCTACAGCGACTGGAGTCCAGAGCCCTTTAAATCACCACCGGAGAAGCCGGTCCAGTCCGACATGGTATACCGGCTCTTGCCAGTATGCTGTACCGTACCGGCTCACTTTCACCTCTGGTATAAAATAAAAGATAACAAATCCATGGTAGATTATACTTTCTTTGTATTTTGCCTGATGAACAAATTCGGCATATTTCTTCCAAATAGTGGTTGCTAATATTAGTAACTAATTTCTGCATCATCTTCTCCTTTAACAGGCATGTTTAGTTTGGTGAGAGAACAGTATTGCAATGGAAATGATGGCTGCCTATGCACCAATTTTCTTCAAATGCGTTTGTATTTCATAGTATTTAAATCTAAGTGTAATCTAATATAGAAACCTTTTGAGCTACATGGTTTAAAACTAGTTGTTTGACAATGACATCATGTCAGTTCAACAAGAACAGCCAGAATCTATAAAAACTCCTCCGTGTCGTGCCCTCAGTCAATTAGGTGTCCAGTTTTTGACAGGAAAGTTCAGTTAAAAAGAAGACCTGATGGTGTCCGGTCAGATCTACTGATCAGACACCCAAAGTCCGGTTACTGCAGGTGGGGGATGCAGGGAAGTGTCAGGTCATCACCTTCTGCTTGTGTCGTTTGGCTGCAGCTCCCAGCCCTGGCTCTGCAGGCGAGTCCCTACCGACTCGGGGGATGGAAGGGGGAAGAGGGGAAAAGCATTGAGTGACGGGGGAGGTTGGAAGAGGAGAAATTGGGGAGTGAGGATCTTGAGGGCAAGAGGTGGGACAGAGGCCAGGCCTCAGGAGCAGGGGTTGGGCCTTGCTGGGAGGAAGAGGGGGGCAGGGGAGGTTCCAGCACTCCTGCTGGAGTGTCCAGTTTTTAAATATTACAAAGTTAGCTACCCTAAGAGTCAATACATTTGTAAAAGAGAGTGTTTGGCATTCCTGATGACCTGTTTTCTTACTGGCTGATCTTTCGCTACTATTCAGATCACCTTTTGATTCAGTCCTCCCTTTGAGCAGGACAGGAGCACATCAGCAAGCCAGTGAACAAATGTGCTTCTGGCATTTTGAAAATGTCACTGGGAGGGGTCCTTTATTTTTTTCGCACTAGCTGTTGAATACGGGTGGTGTTTTTGATATGCTGTGAGTGTTGGGCCAGAACATCAGTTGGTGTAAATTAGCTTAGCTCAGTGGTTCTCAAACTGGGGCTGCCGTTTGTGTAGGGAAAGCCCCTGGCAGGCTGGGCTGGTTTGTTTACCTGCAGGGTCCACAGGTTTGGTTGATCATGGCTCCCACTGGCCGCAGTTTGCTGCACCAGGCCAATGGGGGCTGCGGGAAGCGGCGGCCAACACATCCCTTGTCCCGTGCTGCTTCCCACAGTCCCCATTGGCCTGGAGCGGCAAACCGCAGCCAGTGGGAGCTGCGATTGGCCCAACATGTGGACCTGGCAGGTAAACAAACCGGCCCAGCCCACCAGGGGCTTTTCCTACACAAGCGGCGGTCCCAGTTTGAGAACCACTGGCTTAGCTCCTGTTGTGGACCCTTGTTTTGTAAAAAAAATAATAATAAAAAAAATCTGAAGTGCGTACCAAGTTTAGTGCATGGTAAAGACCTGGGTGGAGGAGGGGAAAGTAGAGAACTAGTGGGGGAGAAATAGAGAGGTTAGCAGCCAAACAGTAGCCTAGCAAGGCAATACAAAGTTGTATGTAACAGAGGAAAAGAGACTCAGGACTGGAAAGGAAGGATGATTTTGTGCTTCAGACACTGGACTGGGCCTCAGGAGATCTGGATTCAGATCCTGGAACTGCTCCCTTTGTGATCTTGCTCATGTTACTTCATCTCTTTGTACCTCAGTTCTCTTGCTGTAAAATGTTTTTCTTTTCGCCCTCACTATTTAGATTGTCTTTGGGGCAGGGACAATCTCTTGCCATGTCTTTGTAAAATGAAGGCACCCCAATCTCAGCTGGCACTTACCTTGCTAATTTTGGAGTGTCTTTCTTTCTATAGGTTAGTATATTAATGATCTCAGCTTATTATCATATACATCAGTTTGTTACCTTGGCCCATTTGTGGTTAGGTGTCTGTGGATGTAGCTCATGTACCTGTTATGTAAGTCAGTTCATTGCCATGACACTTCTGTGGTTGGATCATGTACCTGTGGTCAGAACTTTAACTTTAAGCACAATATTTTCAGCCCTCCGAATACTTGGGGATTTCTGTTGGGCAGTTTATCTGCACGAAGTTTATAGGTCTCAAGCCTTATGCAAGCTCACTGAAGCTAATATCTTACAGGATACAGGCCTGTAGGTTCCTTGCATTACCACTGAATATAATGCAAAGCAGAATATAATACAAAACTGGGAATATTATAAAGGCCAGCTCACCCACTGGGCTATGAAGGCAAAGAGAGGAAGGAGTTTCCAGCACCTTTGCCTCCATCCTAGTGCAAGAGCAGGGGAATTCTATTCTGCCTGTACCCCATGTTGGGAGTCACACCAGCTGTAGGAGCTACTGCAGTTCTGAGGCCTCTGTCTTAGCTGCATAGGTGTTCTTCTGAGATGCTGATGCCTGAGGAAGGATTCTCCCCTCTACCAACCCTTGACCACACCAAGACTTCCCAGTAGAAAGTCCAGTTACTGGCCATTGTCTCCTCCTGGCGTTTGGTCATGAGGCTTGGTGGTTTACTCCCGAAGATAGAACTTGCTTTGAATCCTCAGAAAGTGAGCTGGCTTGGGCATGAGATATGCAGCAGATAGCTATGATGTGGGAAAGTATTTATTTTGGCTCAGAGATGTAATGTGGGACCTGTGTGATTCTCCTATACCCTCATGCATTCATCAGTCACCAATACTAAAACTCTAATTGAGGTAGCAGGGTCTAGCCTGATGGCTTGTACAAGTTGCAAAATCTGAAGATGTAAAATCTGAGTTTGTAGCTCAAAGCTCCAGTCCACTCATAGACTCTAGGACTGGAAGGGACCTCGAGAGGTCATCAAGTCCAGTCCCCTGCCCTCATGGCAGGACCAAATACTGTCTAGACCATCCCTAGTAGACATTTATCTAACCTACTCTTAAATATCTCCAGAGATGGAGATTCCACAACTTCCCTAGGCAATCTATTCCAGTGTTTAACTACCCTGACAGTTAGGAACTTTTTCCTAATGTCCAACCTAAATCTCCCTTGCTGCAGTTTAAGCCCATTGCTTCTTGTTCTATCATTGGAGGCTAAGGTGAACAAGTTTTCTCCCTCCTCCTGATGACACCCTTTTAGATACCTGAAAACTGCTATCATGTCCCCTCTCAGTCTTCTCTTTTCCAAACTAAACAAACCCAATTGTTTCAGTCTTCCTTCATAGGTCATGTTCTCAAGACCTTTAATCATTCTCATTGCTCTTCTCTGGACCCTCTCGAGTTTCTCCACATCTTTCTTGAAATGCGGTGCCCAGAACTGGACACAATACTCCTGTTGAGGCCTAACCAGCGCAGAGTAAAGCGGAAGAATGACTTCTCGTGTCTTGTTTACAACACACCTGTTAATGCATCCCAGAATCACGTTTGCTTTTTTTGCAACCGTATCACACTGTTGACTCATATTAAGCTTGTGGTCCGCTATGACCCCTAGATCTCTTTCTGCCATACTCCTTCCTAGACAGTCTCTTCCCATTCTGTATGTGTGAAACTGATTGTTCCTTCCTAAGTGGAGCACTTTGCATTTATCTTTATTGAACTCTTCGTTCTCTGACTCAGCTACGGTGTCCCTGCATTTTATCCAATAAGTACTTCAACATGCAGCTACTCCATTGACTCATGGCTCATTGAGTACTCTTGGAACTCTGCATGTGGAGTGGCTGCAGGGCTGGATTGTAACTGAATTAAAAGGCTATAATTATTTCAAGGTAGTGCTGGTGATATCATTTTAAACACTAGACTGAAGCTTGAGTATTTTATGTCAGCAATATCTAATTAAATTGCTATCTTTTAAAATGTTATATAAAACAGTATTCTGTTCAAATCGTGATAACTTTTTTTGCAGAAATGGAATAAGAAAGCAAAATTCTTGTAACTCAACAATTTTTTGTTTCTCATATTATCACTGCACATAACCATATTACTGAACATGCATAAATGAAAGGCAAAACGTTTGTTAGTGGAATTGCCTTAAATGATGCCCAAATAATGGACAGATATTTGGGAGGTAGTTAGCTGGTGTGATTTGGCATAGATTTGTTGGAACTGCATCTGTTTATACTAGCTGAGGGCCTGGATAGTCACTAGTAGTGGCTCTAGTCCTCTCTTGACACGGGGCTATCACCTGTTTTCTCCTTCACATTTATTAAATAAGTCTTTAATAAAATAATCTCACAAACTTGAGGTGGAATGTTAGATCATTTAGTTCTGCCAGACACACACATTTCCTTCAGTATATTCACATGCCAAAAATGTTACTGAGTTACAGTTAAGGTTCCTCCAGTGAGTTTCCTATCAATACAGCTATTAAAAATCAAGGAGACCATGTCAAAGCAGAAGTAAAGTCTAGACCAGTGGTTCTCAAACTAGGGCTGCCGCTTGTTCAGGGAAAGCCCCCTGGTGGGCCAGGCCGGTTTGTTTACCTGCAGCATCTGCAGGTTTGGCCAATCATGGCTCCCACTGCAAACTGCCTTTCCATTTCAAAATACAATCACACAAAATGCACAGAGCCAGTTCCTCAGAATTTTGCTGAAGGACACAACCTTAACTCTGAGCTCATCAAGAATAAGATATCTTACTGGCAGACATACCTTTACTGTACAAGTTTGTTATTGCTCCTTAAAAATTTGGTATCGGAGATGAATTGAACTAGTCAAATTTTATTTTTTGTTGAAAATGAGGTCTAGTTGAAAAAGCAAATTTTTTAAAAATATCCAGGTTTTGCTGAAATGTTTTTAAATCAGAAACTTTTTCAGTTGGATTTTTCTATGACAACCCAAAACTTTTTGTGGTATGGAAAATATGACTTCCTCACCAGCTTATATGTAAGCTTATGCATTAGAATTTCAGAGGACACAACAGGCAGTTAGGTACTTATGCTTTGCTTTGCTGCCTGTTCTGAGAGCCAGTTACATTTAGAAGCAGAATTATCTATCAACTTCCACAGGTATCAACAGAAACAGTAGGTCACATAGTGCTACAAATTTTAATAATATTTGTTGTTAAAAATGACCTTGTGTCTGAGATTTTTTTGTACAGCGACATTTGAACTATGGGAAGCACGCCCCTGTGTTAGCTAAAGGGACCTTCAGAAGTTAGACTACAAGTCTAAATTGCAAAAAAAAAAGTCGTGTTTAATTCCTGTCTCCTAAAGTACTGACCAGATTGACTTGTAAATTGCAGAAAATCAGCTCTCTAAATTCCCTAAGAGGAAGTGATGTAAGTTTTATGCGGCTACACGTTTTTACTTAAATAACAAAATTTAATCCTCACTGAAACAGCAACTCTCAGGAGTACTCCAGCTGCAGAGTCGCTAGTGAACCGCCATCCTTCCTGTGTTTTGTCTAGTTTAATTGCAAACGAAGTCAGTGCTGCTGCCCCCACCCTTTCTCGGTAGAGACTGTTCCACTGTCCTCTAGACATTTTGTTTTTTTTCCTGATCACCATTTTAGATTCTCTTTTCCTCAATCTCACAACAATTTCTGGTTATACTTGCCCAAATTGAAAGGACAGAAACCGCAATAGTCTCTCCAGGTTAGATAGGTCACTTTCCTATATTCTTTCTTTCAGATTGAATCTCTATTTCCAGCTGAGCTAAGAATAAGAGACTGAAAGACAAACACTTGCTTCCCTGTTGTCGCTTTGAAAACATATTTTCTTTTGATTTATTTAAAAATGTGACAGTAGTCTTAAACACCACATGGTTAAATTGAGAAATGGGAGAAATCTGCAGGGAAATGCACACTAAAATATTTGTTAAATATAATAACTATATTTAACTCATACATAGTCCTTTTTTCTATAGACTTCAAAGGAGGGAAGTATCTTTATATGGAGATAATTTTTTTTTTATTTGGTTGTGGAATCCCCATCACTGGAGGTTTTAAGAACATGTTAGGCAAACAGCTGTCCTGTATACTCAATCCTGCGTCAATGCAGAGGGATGGACCATATGATCTCTTTAGTTCTCTTTCAGCACTACATTTCTATTATTCTGTGATTCTATTATATTTTTGTAAATATATTTAGTAAATTTTGCTCATTGTTAATGTATGGTTCTGAATGTGATAACTTTTAAAACTCCAGCAGTAGCTGGGTCCCAGGATGTATGTACTGTAGGCATCATCAGCAACTTGACAATTAGTATCTCAGGTGCCAGCCATTGTTACTATATCTACGTACTTAGAATAGGCAATATCCCCAATATTGCCATCAGTAGAAAGTGGCTAAGGGTCAGTTTTTCGTATCACTCACCATAAAATGTGGTATGGTTATGATTTGTTTTAAATATAGCTCATCATACTGTAATCTTTTCTTATGATTGACTCTTATTATCTTGGCGTATATTCAAGTATCATATTTTAGCAACTGAAATGCTGTTAGTTTGTAATGGAAGAAAACAGTGAAGGACAATATTTTGAGAGGAACAGGAGTTGGATAAATCATAAACTACTTTGTATTTTGCATGTATATAGACAAGTGGTTAGTGTTGATGTTGTCTGTATCAGTGGTTCTCAATCAGGGTTCCAGGGCCCCCTGAGGGGCTGCAAACAGGTTTCAGGAGGTCCGCCAAGCAGGACCAGGGTTAGACTCGCTGGGCCGAGTGCGTAAAAACTGCATGGACTGAAGTCTGGGGCCCTGAGCAACTTAGCGTCACAGTGCCGCCTGCGGCATGAGACCCTGGGCAATTGCCCTGCTTGCTACCCCTTAACGCCAGCCCTGGCTTTTATATACAGATAACAGGTTATGGTGATATAGATGGGTCATGGAGTTTTTATAGCATGTTTGGGGGGCCTCAGAAAGCAAAAGTCTGAGAACTCCTGGTCTCTCTATTTTTTTTTAGTTTGTTTTCCTAACTTTCCTTTTTACATTGATTTTTGAGGATATTTAGTGGATTTTGATGGCAAGTTATTTTGTGGCTTCGTATTTAAAATTGACAAGGTAACCTATTGCATTCCGAATAATTGTTATGCCAGCCTTCCTCTGCTGTAGTTAAAAACATAACAATAACATAGTCAGAAAAGGGGAAACTGAACATATTCTTTCACTTTACTGGCAGATGCATTCAACGGCAGATGGGCCATGCATATTTAATGTTGTTTTAAGTTATAATTGGACACTTATGTAATTATTCTTAATTGAATACACATCATTATAATATCTTTGCTGTATACTAAATAGCTTCATAGTTCAGTCCTGCTTCCACTGAACTGGAAGGCCAAGTCCTCTTGGACTTCATTGGTAGTAGGATCAGGTCTCTTAGTTAGACTAACGTCATTCAGAAATACTCCAACTTCCGTGCTTGTTATGTGCTTTTGAAAACCTATAAAACCTACTGAAGAAATGAAGAATGAAGTAACAGGCTTTATTTGTAGGCATGATGAAATAAAGGAGGCAACATGCTGAGAGGGTTTTCGTCCTGGTTTTGTCAGACTTACAGAACCTGCCCTTGGTGGCTGGCAGTTTTCATGGCTCCTGTGGGATGTAGCTGTCATGAGAGGTCCTGGTTCTAGAGGGTCAGAGACAGTCTTATGTAGACAGGAGCAATCCCGTGTGGAACATCAGGAAAGCCATCTTATTTTGCAGTTCCATTAAGCTGGACTCTGTTTTCAATTGGGTGCTAGCATAGAAGGCAGCATGGTGGTGAGGGGAGGGGAATGGTGTGTTCCCATTGCCCAAGAATAAACACAACCTGGAAAGTAGAAATGCAAGCTTCCCCGCCTTGCCCTGATGATGTGCTTTTGTGTGGAATAGGCTAGTAATTTGAGTAATGACAACAACCAATCAGCATTCCTGCACTGGTATTTATTGTGAATGAAGTCACAAAAGGAAAGGCATGCTGACCAGAAATATACATTATGTAACTGAGAGTTTCAATTAAATTACTTTGGATTTATACTAATATAACTGCATGACTGAGAGCTAGATTTGGGCTCTCTACATTAAAATGAGACCAAGATGACTTGGTGACAAATGGGGAATGCATACAAGAGAGTCAGCGTGGTGTGTTGTTTTTTTTTATATGTCCACGTGGGTCTGCTCTGAGAGCATCAAACTCATTTTGAAAAGACATCACATTTCTTTATTCCATTCAGCTGTGACTTTCTCCATCGCACTCTGGCAGGGAGCAGGGGAGCATTGCTTTCCAAGAGAGAGCAGAGGAAACAAAGATTAGTACCGCTATGCTATAAACTGCATCCAAACAAAGCTTAGTCTGGTTCCTGTATTGGTATGAAACTGAGTTTTAATTCAGTTTGTGGTCTTATCAAAGCCACAATATCTGTATTTTGTCCTGGTACTCTGATATTTACAAGAGTGGGGGGGGGGGGAAATAATGATTATGTAAGGAACAACTTTGACATGACTTCCACCAAGTATCTCAGAAACTTGTAGGCTTTTACATAAGTAGATCACAATATTTTACAGAGATCAGCTGACAAGAAAGCAACATTTCTTCTATTTGTACGATTAATACAGGCAGTAGAGGAAATATGTGCAATAAATCTGCTAATGGCCTGACTCTTTGTATGTTTGCAGTTTCGTGAGTCACAGGCAACTTTTGAACAGGAGCCATCTGCTAGCATAATACTTTTAATGATACATTTACTTGAAATCCTTTTCACATGCCTTCCAGACTTCCTTTAGCCAAACAGATCAGAACAAAGTATTTGGTTCAGTTGTTTGATGTCTCTGTGATAAACTGTCTCTCTTGATTTGAAATGACAATAATGCTTGTCACTTAGCTCCTTCACTTCAGGGAATACTCCTATGTTATCCTAGGTTTTCTTTCCCCTTCTTAAAACCTTTGTTATATTACTTAAAATATAAATGTTAGCATTATAGAATTGTATATTTGCCTTGTTCATGGGAGTAGCTGCAGGAATTTTTAATGGAATGTCAGTAAGGCAAGATGGGATTTTTCTAGGGCTGTCAAGTGATTAAAATTAATTGCAATTAATCGCACGATTAAAAAAATAATCGTGATTAATCACATTTTTAATCACACTGTTAAACAACAATAGAATACCATTTATTTAAATATTTTTGGATATTTTCTACAATTTCAAATATATTGATTTCAATTACAACACAGAAAACAAAGTTTACAGTGCTCACTTTATATTATTTTTATTACAAATATTTGCACTGTAAAAAACAAAATAAATAGTATTTTTTAAATTCCCCTAATACAAGTACTGCAGTGCAATCTCTTTGTCATGAAAGTTGAACTTACAAATGCAGAATTAACTGCACTCAAAAATAAAACAATGTAAAACGTCAGAGCCTACAAGTCCACTCAGTCCTACTTCTTGGTCAGACAATCGCTCAAAGAAGTTTGGTTACGTTTGCAGGAGATAATGCTGCCCTCTTCTTGTTTACAGTGACACCTAAAAGTCAGAACAGATGTTCACATGGCACTTTCGTAGTTTTGTAGTCTATGAGAAGCAACAGAGGATCAGCCTAACTTTGATACCTGGAAGATACTAGAACAAATTATTAAACAGTTTGTAAGCACCTAAGGATAATAAAATTATAAGGAATAGCCAATATGGCTTTGTCAAGAAAAAATCATGGCAAACCAACTTAATTTCCTTCTTTGACAGGGTTGCTGGTCTAGTGGGTAGGGGGAAAACAGAAAACATGATATATCTTGATTTTATTGAGGCTTTTGACACAGTCCTATATGACAGTCTCATAAACAAACTAAGGAAATATGGTCTAGATGAAATTACTATAAGGAGTGTGCAAAACTGGTTGAAAGACAATACTCAAAGAATAGTTATCAGTGGTTCACTGTCATACTGGGGGGACATATCTAGTTCTGGGTCTGATACTGTTCAGTATTTTCATTAATACCATGAGTAATGGAGGGGAGAGCATGCTTATAACGTTTTCAGATGACACCAAGTTTGGAGGGGTTGCTAGCACTTTGGAGGACAGGATTAAAATTCAAAATGACTGAGATGAAATGAAAAATTAGTGTAAAATCAACAAGATGAAATTCAATAAAGATAAGAGCAAAGTACTTTGGATGAAAAAATCAAAACATGCAACTAAAAAATGGGGAATAACTGTCCAGGTGGTAGTATTGCTGAAGAGAATCTAGGGGTTATAGTGGATCACATATTGAATGAGAGTCAAGGGAGATTTAGGTTAGATATTAGAAAAAACTTTCTAACTATAAGGATAGCTACACATTGAAATAGACTATTAAGGGGAGTTGTGGAATCCCCATCATTGGAGGATTTTAAGGATAGATTGGACAAATACCTGTGAGGTGTTGGTCTAGGTTAATTGGTCCTGTCTCAGTTCAGGGGGGCTGGATTTGATGACCTCTCAAGGTCCCATCTAGCCCTATATTTCTATGCTTCTATGACTGAAAAGGATGAGAACCATGGTTATAACACTGAGTGAAGTTTGGGTTTTTGTAGGACAGTTTTGGACAGATTGTAGGGTAGGTGATGGGAAGGACTGAGTGCAACAATAAATGTCTTAAACACAGTTATAAGGAGTGGTGGCAGCATGTGGGCCAAACTTTGCACCTGCTATATCCTTTACCGCACCTCTTACATCCCAGGCACATCTGCTGAAGTCAAGCCACAGCATAATATTATAGGTAGATAAACTGCACAGTCAATTTCATATACACTGAATGGTGGGATAGCTTGCATTGGGGTAGGACATATATGCACACTGACTATAGACTAGTGACATCTTTCTTCTGTTAGTATTTTGGTCCCTCCTTTTATATCTCATACTCAGTTGTGCACAAAGCAGTCTGCCTGTGAAGGGAATGGCAGAGCGCTCTCATGATGAACAAGTCAAAGTCAAGGATTGTTTATAAAACTGGTCACTTGTCAGCTTAGTTGTTAAGAATCTGGTTCCACTATCATTCCCCTGTAAAGCTTGCAGTGACTCGAATGTTGTAGCACGCCTTGCTGTAAGTGACAAAGATTATCCCTAAGTTCTAGTAGCAAGCTATGATGCTAGTTTTAGATGCACACAACAAACTGCCGCTGTGATCTCAGATACCAGTTTATCCTACAATATTTTGCGCTCGTGAAAATGAGGGACTGAACATCCTGGAAAGAGCTGTGACACAGAACGCTGTAGGGTGTCAGCAATGCAGCATGGGGCTGATAAATCAAGCTAGATGGAGTGATCCTCCAATCTCTATTAGGGATATACAGAAGCCAGGGGACAAAAGAAAAAAACATTGAGAATTTAACAAAGATAGGATTTAGATTGTCAAAGAAACATTGATCTATAGAACTAAGCTTCTTTGGTTTTATTCTAAATTTAGGGCTTATGAAGGCTTATGGAAGAGAGCAAAACTTGTAGTACTCTGTGTGTGGATAGCAGGATTGCAGGGATGACTTTGGCAAAAGCTGGGACTGGCAAGAACATTGCTGCGAAATGGAGTTTCTAAACTTTTGAATAGGTCTGGAACATGAGAGCAAAGCTCTCTGGGACCAACTCTCCAGTGCCATGCACATTATCTTAGTCTTCTAATTAGAAACGTCCAAGGAATGCAGGATTTGACACTCTGTTTAGACTGAAACTTTAGTAGACAGTGTCTCACATGAGGTGAAGGGCTGGGGAATAGGGACACAGGAAGATCAGTAACTGTCTGTGTTTACGTCCACAGGTATTCTTATCACTTCATAAATTACTGCGTATTGACTGATATTCCCACTGATGTCTTGTCAGTAAGCTTGAAAATGTCATCCTCTTGCGAATAGTCTTGATCACTCCTAAAATTAGAAGATTGTGTGAACAGTTTTTATCACCATCATTTTAAAAAATATACCTTCGTTTCCAAAGGTAAATTACAACTGTAATCCTTGACCTTGGCATTTATAAGTTCTTTCCTGTAGCTTATTTAATAGCATATCGATGGAGGGAAAATATTTTTCAAGTTCAATAAGTGAGCTGCAGCTAGTGCTATTTCCCTAACCGGCATAGGTAAAGTGAATTTGGCAGATCACCAGATAGGCTGTAAAGTTAATCCCACCAGCCTACAACTTTGAGTACAGAAGTTTAAATATGGTAATAAATTAACTACATGACTGCAGTTTAACATTGTTTTCATCAAGATGTTTTATACTAAAAGCCCAGTGTCTTGTATGTCCCTGAGTGGCTTTTATCTGAAGACATTTCACATGATATATAGGTAGTTAAGAATTTCTTTTAAAGACTGACTAGAAAATTGAGTAACACGGAAAAGATCTCCATGATTATCCAGCCTGTATTGCAATTCCACCTAGAAATATTGGCCTATAATTCCATCTAATTCAGGCTCTTGACGTACATGAAATTATATTATTTCCATATCTTTTTTGCCAATTGTAGTGAAAATAACAGCAGCTTTTGACAGAATGTTGGGTTCTTAATAAGATTAAATCGCTGCAGCTTTTCAGTAATGACTTCACAGCTGTGTGTGGCTACTGGTAAATTTGTGTTAGTTAAAAATAGTGAGAATGTGAGTGGCCTTTCAGAGTAAGGGCTTGTCTTCATTACCGGGGAGATAGACACTGCTGCAATCGATGCAGCGGGTGTCAGTTTAGTGGGTCTAGTGAAGATCTGCCATATCGATGGCAGAGTGCTCTTGTTCAACTCCGGTACTCCAGCTCCCGGAGAGCGTCTCTCTTCGATGCAATGCAGTGAAGACACTGGAGTAAGTCGACCTAAATTACGTTGACTCCAACTATGTTCACATAGATGGAGTAGCGAAACTTAGGTCAGCTTACCCCGGTAGTGAAGACAAAACCCTAAGACACCCATGTTCAGAGTTAAGATTCTGCTCTTTTACACTAATATGAATTCAGAGCTAATTCTTTTGAAACCAGTCATGTTTACTGTGGATTTATGTGGGTGTAACTAGGAGCAGAGTGAGGCCTAAACCAGCATGCGTTTCCTCCAGCCAAAATGTTCCGTATTTTTGTTGTTTACTCTGTCATAGGTAAGCATATTTAAAGAATTGGGTGTTTTCTAATGCTAGCAAACCTCCTACTTCTACATTTACCATCTTATCTTAATCATAAACCATACGATATAAACATTGCCCTTAGTCAACTTGCATCATTTTTTTCTCATTAATGCATATTGAAAACAAGTATATTAATGATGTCATTTTCTCCCTGTCAGCAAAGATTCTATAACATTTTCCATTTTCACTAGGATTCTGATTTGAAAGAAAATAGGGAATCTGTGTGGTGGGGGTTTAAACAAAGAAATATCTAAATTCATAGATTATATCTAAAGTCAGATATATTTCCCAACCTACTTAAATGCAAGCCCCATTAAAATGGCTCGGATAAATTTACTATGGGAGTATTTTATTCAAAACAAAATCTTGTATGGGATAAATAATTATTTCACATTGCAAGAACGGAGGAGAGAGAAGTCATTTATCCTTAGATAATTTTACTTCAGGATGGAATATGTGTATATAAGAAGGGACGTGTCGCTAGGAATGAGGGATAAGCATTTAGAGAGATAGAGGAGCGCTAAGTTTTCACATTAGAATTAAGGCTCTCTTAAATAGGGTAAAGGCATTTACACGGGGAAAAAGACTAAAAGATGACTTCACCAGGGTGATACTATGTGAAAAATGATATCCCATGTGAGATGACTTTTATAGAAGAAATGTAGAATATAGCCTTTTCTCTAAAAGAAACTAAAAAGGTGAGTAAATAATACAAACATTATGAACGTTACAAGGACTTAAATAATCATGGATGTGACAAGGGAAAAATAAAAGGGAGGAGGAAAATCCATGGAAAGTGCAGACTTCACTCCGTTTTGCAGAATCTGTAGTTTTTGTTTAATGACTAAACATTTTTATCTCTTTTGGTTTTGAAGGTAATCTTCCTACCATAAATCACAGAACTGCTGCCTGGTTGATTGCATATATCCTGAAAGACTGAAACAAAGTACCAAGAGAGCTATTAAGCTTCTCCATTCTTCTTAATAAAGGGTTAGTTTCAAAGCCTGATTTTGATAATGCAAATATTTAGACGTTGAACTAGTTTATTCAGGGAGCAGGGGTAGGAAATCCCATTTTCATCACTGAAACTTAACAATGAATTTTTGAGATCCTCATTCTGCCAGGTGCCAAGGGCTGTTCTAATAATTGGTGGCTACATATTTACCCTAATTCTGAGTTCAACTATAAAAAGCGAGTGTACGTTTATAAAATGTCACAGTAACTAGTGACAACAGATGTTGATGGGGAAAGATTCAAAAACAAGAAAGACGGAATTAGTCCAAACAAAAAGGCCTACTGGTCTAACTCAAGGACTGTGTTAAGATCATACTTGGAAAACAGGAAAAGATGGAACTGGAAATCAGTGAATCAAAACTAGTATGTCAAAAACTAGGCCTAATTGGTGGACAAAATAATGAAAGGACTGGCTATTCTCCCCATCACTCCCATTTTGGGGTCCAAAAAAAGAAACTTTGGGGAGAAATTTTTTTCTACTGGAGCGAGCTCCACCACCATGGTTGCCACTCTCCTCATTTCCTGGGACCCCGGCCTTTGTCTTCCTGATCCTGAGAGGAGTTGTCATAAACAGATAGCTAAGGGTTAATGTCTCTTTCACCTGAAGCACCTGACCAGAGGACCAATCAGGAAACTGGATTTTTTCAACTTTGGGTGGAGGGAATTGAGTGTCTGTGTCTTTGTTTTCTGGCTGCCTGCTTTCTCTGAGCTTTGGAGAAGTAGTTTCTTTTTTCTAGTCTTCTGTTTCCAAGTGTAAGGACAAAGAGATCAGATAGTAAGTTATATGGTTTCTTTTCTTTGGTATTTGCATGAATATAAGTGCTGGAGTGCTTTGATTTGTATTCTTTTTGAATAAGGCTGTTTATTCAATATTCTTTTAAGCAATTGACCCTGTGTTGTATCATCTTAATACAGAGAGAACATTTGTACTTATTTTTCTTTCTTTTTATATAAAGCTTTCTTTTAAGACCTGTTGGAGTTTTTCTTTACTTCAGGGAAATTGAGTCTGTACTCACCAGGGAATTGGTGGGAGGAAGAAGTCAAGGGGAGATCTGTGTGTTGGATTGCTAGCCTAATTTTGCATTCCCTCTGGGGGGGGAACAGAGAGGGAGATTCACTCTGTTTGGATTCACAGAGCTTGTGTCTGTGTATCTCTCCAGGAGCACCTGGAGGGGGGAAGGGAAAAAGGATTATTTCCCTTTGTTGTGAGACTCAAGGGATTTGGGTCTTGGGGTCCCCAGGAAAGGTTTTTCAGGGGGACCGGAGTGCCCCAAAACACTCTAATTTTTTGGGTGGTGGCAGCAGGTACCAGGTCCAGGCTGGTGGCTAAGCTTGGAGGTTTTCATGCTAACCCCCATATTTTGGACGCTAAGGTCCAAAGCTGGGACTAAGGTTATGTCATGGTGTGCAGCTGGTGGGATATAGACAGAATCCAGAAGCCAGTGGAAATATTTTATTTTTCTCTTCTCTGCTAAGGGCTTTTTAGCAGAGAGAAACGGTTGGTTTTAAAAGGGAACCAGAGAGAATTTTTTTTTCTGCTCTCTCTCGCAGTTTGTGGCTTGCATGTTAAGGGTCTTTTGTCATGCAATTGCCCTCCCATTAGGAGGCAAGTACCAGCACTTATAGGCATGCAAATAAAGTGGTTTTTCTGGTTTCCTTTCATTGAACATTAGCTAGAGAGAGAAAAGGAAAAAAGCACTGTTGCTAGGCAGACTTCAGGAGGCAACAGAACCTGCAGTTCAGAAGATAAACACCGGAGGGCACCCCAACACAAGAAAACAGGAACCATGACTTCTAAGGCAAAAATTGAGGCCGAAGAACAAATCAAAGAAGCTGAACACAGGCGACAGATGGAGATGAAAGAAAAGGAAGAAAGCATGAAACTGGCAGCCTTCCAAAGAGAACAGGCAGCCCAAGAGGCAGCACACAAAAGAAAACTAGAAGAAGAAGAGATAGCCTACCGAAGGAAACAAGCAGAAGAAGAGTTGGCCCACAGAAGGAAGCAAGAAGAAGAGGAGGCGGCCCACCACCGAGAAATGGAAAAACACCAAAAAGAAATGGAAAAACACCAAAAAGAAATGGAAAAACAACAAAAAGAGAATGAAGAGAAGGAAAAACAGAGAAAACATGAACTGGAGTTGGCAAAAGCTGGGCTGCATGTGCCAGCCAACCCTAACAACCCGGCGCCAAATATTGCTCCACAGCACAGGAAATTTCCCACCTACAAGGCAGGTGATGACACCGAGGCCTTCTTGGAAAATTTTGAAAGAGCCTGTCTTGGGTACAACATCCCCGAAGACCAGTACATGGTAGAATTGAGGTCACAGCTCAGTGGACCTTTAGCAGAGGTGGCAGCTGAAATGCCTAAGCTGCAAATGAATGACTATAAACTTTTTCAAACCAAGGCCAGATACAGAATGGGGATAACCCCAGATCATGCCCGTCGGCGCTTCAGAACCCAAAAGTGGAAACCCGAGGTGTCATTTCCCAAACACGCCTACTACATTGCAAAAAACTATGAGGCCTGGCTAACAGGAAACAACGTTCAAACCTTGGAAGAACTGAACCTCCTCATACAAATGGAGCAGTTCTTGGATGGTGTTCCTGAAGACATCACACGGTACATACAAGATGGAAACCCCAAGAATATCGCTGAGGCGGGGGAGATTGGAGCCAAATGGATGGAACTGGCAGAAAGCAAGAAAGCTACTGTCAAGGGGAACGATTACCCCAGGGGGCACACAGACCATAAACCCTACAACCGAGGATAGCCAAAGACCCCACATACCACCCAAGTAAAGCCACAGATACCCTACCCTTCAACCTCACCAGTCTCCAGTAACTCACCTCGGCCCAGTGACCCATCAGATGGAAGATGCTTTAAGTGTAATGAACTGGGACATATCAAGGCCAAGTGTCCCAAGAACACCATGCGAGTGCAATTCATTACACCACCATCACACCAAAGATCACCAGGCCCGGATGCCTCTCAAATACCCTTGGAGCGAAGGGAAAATTTGAGAGTGGGCGGAAAGAAGGTTACTGCGTGGAGAGACACGGGGGCACAAGTGTCAGCTATCCACCAATCCTTCGTTGACCCCAAATTCATCAACCCAAAGGCCAAAGTTACAATTTACCCCTTCATGTCACAAGCTGTAGACTTGCCTACAGCTCAACTGCCTGTCCAGTACAAAGGCTGGTCAGGAATGTGGACTTTTGCAGTCTATGACAATTATCCTATCCCCATGCTACTGGGGGAAGACTTGGCCAACCAGGTGAGGCGGGCCAAGAGAGTGGGAATGGTTACACGTAGCCAAACCAGGCAAGCTTCCAGACCCATTCCTGTTCCTGAACCGTCCACAGAGGCCCCGTCTGTGTTACCAGAGACCCAGACAGAGGTAGTGGACCCGGATTCCATGCCTACCACTGAAACAGCCACAGCATCTCCAGTCCCAGGCCCGGAACTGGAACAGCAACCAGCACCAGCAAGTGCAACTACATCTTCAAACTCAACGCCAGAGGGCGCCAGCGAGCCAAAACTGGCAGAAGCAACAGACAGCCATACCCAAAAGGCTCAGCCAGAGCCTGAAATACCCTCAGGTGCACCAGCGGAGAGCGGTTCACCAGCAACGGAAACAACCCCATCACCTACATCGCTTCCAGAGGGACCAAGCCCAAGTCCACAGTCTGAGGAAGAACTGGTGACCCCAGCCTCAAGGGAACAGTTCCAGACTGAGCAGGAAGCGGATGACAGCCTTCAGAAAGCTTGGGCGGCGGCACGGAGCACCCCACCGCCTCTCAGCTCTTCTAATCGATCCCGGTTTGTTATAGACCAAGGACTTTTATACAAGGAAATTCTTTCTGGTGGACACCGGGAAGAATGGCAGCCGCAAAAACAGTTGGTGGTTCCAACTAAGTACCGGGAGAAGCTCTTAAGCTTAGCCCATGATCATCCCAGTGGCCATGCTGGGGTGAACAGAACCAAGGACAGGTTGGGGAAGTCCTTCCACTGGGAGGGGATGGGCAAGGATGTTGCCAAGTATGTCCGGTCTTGTGAGGTATGCCAAAGAGTGGGAAAGCCTCAAGACCAGGTCAAGGCCCCTCTCCAGCCACTCCCCATAATTGAGGTCCCATTTCAGCGAGTAACTGTGGATATTCTGGGCCCTTTCCCAAAAAAGACGCCCAGAGGAAAGCAGTACGTACTGACTTTAGTGGACTTTGCTACCCGATGGCCAGAAGCAGTAGCTCTAGGCAACACCAGGGCTAACACTGTGTGCCTGGCCCTAACAGACATCTTTGCCAGGGTAGGTTGGCCCTCTGACATCCTTACAGATTCAGGGTCTAATTTCCTGGCAGGGACCATGGAAAAACTGTGGGAAACTCATGGGGTGAATCACTTGGTTGCCACCCCGTACCACCATCAAACCAATGGCCTGGTGGAAAGGTTCAATGGAACTTTGGGGGCCATGATACGAAAATTCATCAACGAATTCTCCAATAATTGGGACCTAGTGTTGCAGCAGTTGCTGTTTGCCTACAGGGCTGTACCACATCCCAGTTTAGGGTTTTCACCATTTGAACTTGTGTATGGTCACGAGGTTAAGGGGCCATTACAGTTGGTGAAGCAGCAATGGGAGGGGTTTACGCCTTCTCCAGGAACTAACATTCTGGACTTTGTAAGCAACCTACAAAGCACCCTCCGACACTCTTTAGCCCTTGCTAAAGAGAACCTAAAGGATGCTCAAGAAGAGCAAAAGGCCTGGTATGACAGACATGCCAGAGATCGGTCCTTCAAGGTAGGAGACCAGGTTATGGTCTTGAAGGCGCAACAGGCCCATAAGATGGAAGCATCATGGGAAGGGCCATTCACGGTCCAAGAGCGCCTGGGAGCTGTAAACTACCTCATAGCATTTCCCAATTCCTCACTAAAGCCTAAAGTGTACCATGTTAATTCTCTCAAGCCTTTCTATTCCAGAGACTTACAGGTTTGTCAGTTTACAGTCCAGGGAGATGATGCTGAGTGGCCTGACGGTGTCTACTACGACGGGAAAAAAGACGGTGGCGTGGAAGAGGTGAACCTCTCAACCACCCTGGAACGTCTGCAGCGGCAACAAATCAAGGAGCTGTGCACTAGCTTCGCCCCATTGTTCTCAGCCACCCCAGGACGGACTGAACGGGCATACCACTCCATTGATACAGGTAATGCTCACCCAATCAGAACCCCACCCTACCGGGTGTCTCCTCATGCCCAAGCTGCTATAGAACGGGAGATCCAGAACATGCTACAGATGGGTATAATCCGCTCATCTACCAGTGCATGGGCATCTCCAGTGGTTCTGGTACCCAAACCAGATGGGGAAATACGCTTTTGCGTGGACTACCGTAAGCTAAATGCTGTAACTCGTCCGGACAACTATCCAATGCCACGTACCGATGAGCTATTGGAAAAGTTGGGACGTGCCCAGTTCATCTCTACAATAGACTTAACCAAGGGGTACTGGCAAGTACCGCTTGATGAACCTGCCAAGGAGAGGTCAGCATTCGTCACCCATGCGGGGGTGTATGAATTCAATGTCCTTCCTTTCGGCCTTCGAAATGCACCCGCCACCTTCCAGAGGCTGGTAGATGGTCTACTAGCTGGACTGGGAGAATTTGCAGTTGCCTACCTCGATGATGTGGCCATTTTTTCAGACTCCTGGCCCGAACACCTACTACACCTGGAAAAGGTCTTTGAGCGCATCAGGCAGGCAGGACTAACTGTTAAGGCCAAAAAGTGTCAAATAGGCCAAAACAGAGTGACTTACCTGGGGCACCAGGTGGGTCGAGGAACCATAAACCCCCTACAGGCCAAGGTGGATGCTATCCAAAAGTGGCCTGTCCCACGGTCCAAGAAGCAAGTCCAATCCTTCTTAGGCTTGGCCGGATACTACAGGCGATTTGTACCACACTACAGCCAAATCGCTGCCCCACTGACCGACCTGACCAAAAAGACCCAGCCAAATGCAGTTAAGTGGACTGATGAGTGTCAAAAGGCCTTTACCCAACTTAAGGCAACGCTCATGTCGGACCCTGTGCTCAGGGCCCCGGATTTTGACAAGCCATTCCTAGTAACCACAGATGCATCTGAGCGTGGTATAGGAGCAGTGCTCATGCAGGAAGCAACAGATCACAACTTCCATCCTGTCGTGTTTCTCAGCAAGAAACTGTCTGAGAGGGAAAGTCACTGGTCAGTCAGTGAAAAGGAATGCTATGCCATTGTGTACGCCCTGGAAAAGCTACGCCCATATGTTTGGGGACGGCGGTTCCAACTACAAACTGACCATGCTGCACTAAAGTGGCTTCATACTGCCAAGGGGAACAACAAGAAACTTCTTCGTTGGAGTTTAGCTCTCCAAGATTTTGATTTTGAAATTCAACACATCACAGGAGCTTCTAACAAAGTAGCTGATGCACTCTCCCGTGAGAGTTTCCCAGAATTCAGTAGTTAAAAAGTTTTCTTAAAATGTAGAAGTCTGTTAGTTATATACTTAGTAGTATATGTAAAGGTGCATGTGTTGTATTAATCTGTTTATTTTCAAGTTCTAGAAGGAAATCGCCGCCAGTGAGCTTCCCCACTGTCTGCAATTTGGGGGGCGTGTCATAAACAGATAGCTAAGGGTTAATGTCTCTTTCACCTGAAGCACCTGACCAGAGGACCAATCAGGAAACTGGATTTTTTCAACTTTGGGTGGAGGGAATTGAGTGTCTGTGTCTTTGTTTTCTGGCTGCCTGCTTTCTCTGAGCTTTGGAGAAGTAGTTTCTTTTTTCTAGTCTTCTGTTTCCAAGTGTAAGGACAAAGAGATCAGATAGTAAGTTATATGGTTTCTTTTCTTTGGTATTTGCATGAATATAAGTGCTGGAGTGCTTTGATTTGTATTCTTTTTGAATAAGGCTGTTTATTCAATATTCTTTTAAGCAATTGACCCTGTGTTGTATCATCTAATACAGAGAGAACATTTGTATGTATTTTTCTTTCTTTTTATATAAAGCTTTCTTTTAAGACCTGTTGGAGTTTTTCTTTACTTCAGGGAAATTGAGTCTGTACTCACCAGGGAATTGGTGGGAGGAAGAAGTCAAGGGGAGATCTGTGTGTTGGATTGCTAGCCTAATTTTGCATTCCCTCTGGGGGAATAGGAAAGTACTTTTTGTTTCCAGGATTGGGAACAGAGAGGGAGATTCACTCTGTTTGGATTCACAGAGCTTGTGTCTGTGTATCTCTCCAGGAGCACCTGGAGGGGGGAAGGGAAAAAGGATTATTTCCCTTTGTTGTGAGACTCAAGGGATTTGGGTCTTGGGGTCCCCAGGAAAGGTTTTTCAGGGGGACCGGAGTGCCCCAAAACACTCTAATTTTTTGGGTGGTGGCAGCAGGTACCAGGTCCAGGCTGGTGGCTAAGCTTGGAGGTTTTCATGCTAACCCCCATATTTTGGACGCTAAGGTCCAAATCTGGGACTAAGGTTATGTCAGGAGTCCTGACCAGGCAGGCCATGGAGGGGGGCCCAGATGACTGCCACTCCAGCTGAATCGCAGCCACCACCTGTGATGGGAGATTTTCTCTCTTTCTCTCATGTGTTCTTTGCCTTGCCCCACCTTGTTTATTCTCTTTCCTATCTCTCTTCTTTTTCCTTTAGTCTAAGGAGAGTCTGCCTTAGCTAGCCAAGTCTGTATATATTGCAACACTGCTGTAAGCCTGTGACCAGAAAGAGACATCTAGAAGTAATGCCCTAAACAGCCCACTGCTGTTATAAGTTTGCCAATCTTGGAATGGCTGATAAAACCATATACGGTGCCTATAGTTTTTTAGCACTGAGGTTGCAAGTGAGTGTCAACACCAAAGTCAGAAGCTCTATTTTCTGTCTTTGCTGGTGTGTTCTCTCCCCTTTTGTGTGAGTCTTGTTTTGTCTGCTTGGGAAATGGGATCAAACTTTAACAACAGCTCCAGCCCATCTGAACTAGCTTCTTCTCTTTTCCCTGACAGCGACAGTTATTACCACCTTTAGTAACATCTCAAAGACTGTCAAACAAAGATTTTTTTTCCTTCTAAAAGTGCTCCAGTTAAAGGGAAAGGAAACTAGGGACATTGTTAAAATAAAAGCTGTATCCGGTATTTACATTTCAAATGCTTTCACTGTTTTTCTTTCCTTTCTGTATCTTTAATAAAAGGTTAAAAGGCTGTTTAATGGTGTTTCCCACGGTACTAACCAGGCTGGGGTCTCAGTATAACTATCAGACTGTGATAGGATCTTGTTAACATCTTTGGCTCTATGGGCCCATATATTCCATCAACATTAATGCAACAGTGCCCTCAATTTCGAATAGGAAAGAATCAGACACTTCATGTCCTCTGATCAAATGGCAGCGTAAGTCTGGAGGAAAGTATCCTTAATTCAGGATTCGTGCTTTTATTTTTTTCCCTTCCAGGACAGCATAATTTCCCATAAACACATGGGATTTATTTTTAAGAGAGATGCATACTGGGAGGGCCAATAGTGGAAACTTTAAAATACACGTTGTTTTTCACCACATCTGTAAGTTGTCATTTCCCAGCAACCAGATCTGCCAGGATTTGGGGTTTTTTTCCTGTTATTTATTAAAAAATAGATAGCACAGTGGCTGCGTCAAATATGCTGCAGGCATTTCACAGATTTTGAAAACAGCAAACAAGATTGGAATAAAAGATAGGTTTTTAGATTTTCACAGACTATCTCCTGAAAGTTATCTGTCTCTACCATGAAGGACAGCATTAACTTTCCAGTAATAACCTCTTTCAAAGGACAAAAAGGTAACATCCAAAAAATAGATTAATTGTTAAAACTGATATTGTGAGGAGAGAGAAGTGTAACTGTATTTCCATCAGTAAGCCATGGTGGTGTTCAAATGGGGGTGGTGGTGAAGGTTTGAGGAAGTAGGAAAGTAACAATGTTTTACTGAGATTTGAAAATTAGTAGTGTCACCTGATAGCATATGGGAAAAGTAAGATTTTTCTGCAAATCTTGCCTACAGCTGTCTGGGCAGATACTGTAAATGGGCTCTCAGTGGCTAAACATGTGTGCTTACAAACAAACAAAAACAAAAAGCTATTTTTCATCAGTCTAAACTGCAGATGCATACCAGTCTTTTCTAAAACTGGGTGGAATTTTCTGACCAAATCTTTATTTTCTGGAGGTCGGGAGTAGGGGGAATGTAGGCCAACTAAATCTTTTTGTGAATTTGTGTCAAATTCGCCAAGTTGCTTTGGTTAAAAGAAAAAAAAATCCTTCCCTCTCCTGCCAAAAAACACACCCATCATTTTTCTTTTGACATTTTTAAGTTAATCATTTCAATTTTTTAGCTTGAAATGATTTTTCATTTTGAAAATCCCTTTTACTTTATTTTTAAAACATTTAAAAGGCTAAAAAGAAGCTCAAAATCAAACCAAAATGTTTCGTGTACAGTCAAGCAGCAGGTTTTGTTCTCCCTCAATGAATTTTTTTTCAACTTTTCAGTTTCCCAAAAATTTCCATTTTTGTTTTGTTTGGAGGGCCCACAAAAGTTTTCTCAATTGTTCAGTTACCTGTGAACTGAAAAATCAGATATTTGCATATCTCTCTGTCTCTCACTTTTAGACTGCAAAGACAGTCTCAGGCTATGACTAAACTAGAGAGTTTACAGTGGCACAGCTTAACTGATACAGCTGTAAGCTCTCTGTGTAGTCACTTTAAGCGATGGGAGAGAGCTCTCCCGTCTGCTTACTTACTTCTGCCCCTATGAATAGCGGTAGCTATGTCAGCAGGGGGAACACACATTGGCTGATTCACACCCCTGAGCGACATAACTTAGGTCGATTTAAACTGTAGTGTAGCCATAGCTGAGCACTGCTCCTAGACAAATCGTAATAGCAGAACTCAGCTGTGATCTTGGACTGCCCTCTCTTTATAAATGAAGATTCAGGAGGAAGCTGATCAGCTGCAAGGTTTTTACTGCTGGGGAATTCTGGCAATTTATGTTCGTATGATCATGGTCACCCTAAATATATTGCTGTCTAAGGGATTCCAAGCCTGCAAGAGGAATTACCTTGAGCAAGTACTTGGAGAAGTAACACCTCCAGGTGGTCAAAGCTACATATGTAGAAAGCGAGAAATGTAATTTTTAAAGTCTTTTCCCCCTCCAGTTGAAATAATTTGCTGAAATTGATGTGCATTCAGAAAGTGTTTCGGTTGACCGAAATCTGCACTTTTGACCACAGTAGTTTTGGTTGAAGAACTTTGCCCATCTCTTGACTAGTTGCTGCTGAAATCTGTGTTGTCACAAAGTTTGGGTATCCTTGATTTGTCTGAACCAAAAAAAAAAAATTCCAAATGATAAATATTTGAGAGAGTTCTCGGAAGTTAAAGTGCAATATGTCAAAGTGTGCAAGTGCTGAAACAGGCAAAGCAAATCCCTTCCTCCTTGTCGGAGGAAAAGGGAAGCTTTTGTTTTGTTTGCCTGTCACTCCCAGGTGTAGATAAAGCAAAGGTCCTGAAGGATTACTTACCGGAAGATAAGGAGCTGTTTGTTTGTTTGCTTGCAGCATCACAAAAAGATACTGTCACACTCACTCCACAGGAACGACCTCACAGAATAGTCAAGGTGAGAGGAACTCTGGAAGTTTTCAGAAAGTGTCCATGCCGGGGAAAAAAAGGGGGGTGGGGAAGGGAAAGGGAAAAAGCAGGCTCAGGTCTGGTCTACACTACATGTTCAAACCGATTTTAGCAGCGTTAAACCGATTTAACTTTGCACCTGTACACACAATAAAGCCCTTTATGTCGCTATAAAGGGCTCTTTAAACCAGTTTCTGTACTCCTCCCCGACGAGGGTAGTAGCGCTGAAATCGGTATTGCCATGTCGGATTAGGGTTAGTGTGGCCGCAAATCGACGGTATTGGCCTCCGGGCAGTATCCCACAGTGCACCATTGTGACCGCTCTGGAAAGCAATCTAAACTCGGATGCACTGGCCAGGTAGACAGGAAAAGCCCCGCAAATTTCTGAATTTCATTTCCTGTTCGCCCAATGTGGAGCTCTGATCAGCACGGGTGGTGATGCAGTCCTAAATCCAAAAAGAGCTCCAGCATGGACTGTACGGGAGATACTGGATCTGATCGCTGTATGGGGAGAAAAAACTGTTCTGTCAGAGCTCCGTTACAGAAGATGAAATGACAAAGCATTTGAAAAAATCTCCAGGCTATGATAGACAGAAGCCACAGCAGGGACTCAGCACAGTGCTGCGTGACAAGCTTAACGGAAAGCCAAAGAATCAAATGGACGCTCATGGAGGGAGGGAGGGGGGTCTGAGGACTCCAGCTATCCCACAGTCCCCGCAGTTTCCGAAAAGCATTTGCATTCTTGGCTGAGCTCCCAGCGCCTGAAGGGTCAAAAACAAGGTCCGGGGTGGTTCAGGGTATATCTCATCAATTTACCCACCCCTTGCCCATGAAAGAAAAGGGAAAAAATCGTTTCTTGCCATTTTTCAATGTCCCCGTATGTCTACTACATGCTGCTGGTAGATGCGGTGCTGCGGCGCTGAACAGCAGCATCCCCTCCCCTTCCTTTCCTGATGGCAGATGGTACAAAATGGTGGAAAACGTCATCAACCTGTGAGTGCTCCTGGCTAGCCTCGGTGAGGTCGGCCGGGGGCGCCTGGGTAAAAATGGGAATGACTCCTAGTCATTCCCGGCAGATGATACAAAAGGCTTGGTAACCGTCCTCATCATAGCAGCTGGAGCCTGAGCTCCATCAGCCCCCACCCTTTCGTGTCTAAAGAAAAGATTCTGTACTCCCTGGACTATCATAGCAGCGAGAGGCTGGGCTCCTCTCCCCTCCACACTTTAATGTCCTGCCTGGACTGCCATAGCAGCTGGAGGCTGCCTCCCCCTCATTTTATCTGGCTAAAAAGTCAGTGTTTCTTATTCTTGCATTCTTTATTACTTCATCACACAAATGGGGGGACACTGCCATGGTAGCCCAAGAGGGGTGTGGGAGGAGGGAAGCAACGGGTGGAGTTGTTGCAGGTGCACCCCCTAGAATGGCATGCAGCTCATCATTTCTGCGGGATGTCTGGGGCTCTGACACGGAGCGGCTGTGCTCTCTGACTCTCTAGTAGACTTGCCCCATATTCTAGGCAGGACTGATTCTATTTTTAGACAAAACATAAAGAAGGGAATGATCCAGGGAGTCATTCCCATTTTTGTCCGTGCGCCCCTGGCCGAACTCAGCGAGGCCAGCCAGGAGCACCCATGACAGCAGCAAATGGTACAAAATGATTTATAACCATCATCACCAATTTCCAATTGCAAATGGTACAAAATGATTGATAACCATCATCTCATCGCCAATTTACAATGGCAAACAGTGCAATAGGGATGGTAACCATATCTGCTACCTTGCAAAGGCAAATGAATGCTGCTGTGTAGCACTGCAGTACCGCCTCTGTCAGCAGCATCCAGTACACATATGGTGACAGTGACAAAAGGCAAAACAGGCTCCATGGTTGCCATGCTATGGCGTCTGCCAGGGCAATCCAAGGAAAAAGGGCGCGAAATGATTGTTTGCCGTTGCTTTCATGGAGGAAGGATTGAGTGATGACATTTACCCAGAATCACCCGCGACACTGTTTTTGCACCATCATGCATTGGGATCTCAACCCAGAATTCCAATGGGCGGGGGAGACTGCGGGAACTATGGGATAGCTACAGGATAGCTACCCACAGTGCAACGCTCCAGAAATCAACGCTAGCCTTGGTACATGAACGCACAGCACCGAATTAATGTGCTTAGTGTGGCTGCGTGCACTCTACTTTATACAATCTGTTTTACAAAACCGGTTTATGTAAAATCAGAATAATCCCGTAGTGTAGACATACCCTTAGCCATTGCAGAGGCAAACACTGCTTGCAATGAAGTAGACATGATTGATAATATTGTCATTCTAGAGTAGACTGCTCAGCAATAGCTATTTTTATGAGCAGAATATCATTGACCGATTATGCTGCAGTAACAATACAGCTTAAAAAAAAAGATAAAAGAGGTGTATAGGGTAGGCAAAGTATGCTGTCATTTGGGAATGAACGAAGACTTCGATTTTCAACAGTAAGTAGATACAGAATGTCAAATACAAATATCATAGTGGTAGGGAAAGCTGCTACCATGATCACCTGTCCTCAAAATATAGGGCTCTTCTGTGGACAGGTTTAACTGATGTCCCGATAGTGTCTTTGGCTCAGTTCCTAACGGAAGGGACCAGATCTAAAAGCAGTTCAGTTTCCATTCCCATTCATACCTAACTTTCTGCTGAGGGCCAACAAATGTGCTATTTGCTGGTTGTTCCATCCACTGTCAACTGCATTGAGATTGTCTATTTCATATACAAACAGCCCCCTGATGGTAGTGACGCTTCATCACAACTGTCTTGGGCTGGGTTTTAACCTGTAATCTACAGCTGACGTACTTCAGGATATCGGTATGAAACCCACGAGCCACTCACACTTCTGGCTGTTTTCACCGTGTTCTGAAATCTTTTCCTCTCTCTATTTGATGCGCTATAAAGAAAGGCTGCAGGTCAGTAACGGGAAGAAGAGTGAGGGGCCCACATGAGCTTGCCCATGTTTTACATTTTCTTTCCTTACACTGGAGAATTTCAAGACTTGTAGAGCTGCTTTTTGCCCTCAAGTTTCCCAATACAGATCAGAGTTCTTTAATTAATTTACGTGAGGCAACTTTTCAAACCTGTAACCTTATAGCAGCAATACATTCCCCACTGAATAGAAAACACGGTGGGAATATAGTAAAGGGCACCAAACCTATCTGGAGAAAAATATTTACACAGCCTATAAGAGATCTGGTGCAATAGACATGTTCCCTTCTAGTCTTCCTCTAGGTGTGTGATTTAATGTAATACAATGGCCAGAATACGTGTTGCCTACAGTTGATTCCCACATGCTTAAAATCTGCCTGCTCTGTTTAAAATCTGCTTAAAAGTGGTCAGGCCGGTCCCCCTCTGTTCCCCACCCCCCACAGCTCAATGACTGTGGAACTCTGAGCTAGTGCAAAGCATTGCAGGGGCATTTGGTCCTTTGTAATTGATAGCACTGCTCTGTTCATGGCTGCTGGTGTCCCAAGTGTAGTGGGAATAAAACATGCCTTTGATGTTAACACCCTGCTGTCTGCAGCTGACTTCCTCTATGTGTCATGTCATATTGCATCATCCAGACTGCCATTTTGAGCTCTCTTCTGAATCCCCACCTTGCACTGATGTGACAGAGTTAGGGCTGGTCTACACTACACAGTTAGGGCGACGTAAGGCATCTTATATCTATCTAATAATGTCAGTGTCTACACTACAGCCTTCCTCCCTCTGATGTAAGTGCCGCACTACACTGACATCATAGTTCCACCTCCATGAGAGAGGTAGGGCTTACGTCTGTGTAGTTAAGGTGAAGCAGTGTCTACACTTATTTACATTGGCTGTTAGCAGGAGCCGTGAAATTGTCAAGAAATCCAGGCAGCTAGAGTCCAGCTGCCTCCTCCTTCACTGGAGAGCTGGGCAGCTGGACCCTTCTCCCAGCTGGGAGCTGAGAAGAGAAGCCCGAGCATTTGGACCCTGCTTCCTGAGGGCAAGAAGCCCTGGACAGCTTCCCTCCACTCCTGGTGGGAACGGGGTGATGAGAAGCTCCAGGCGGCTTCCCCCTGCTCCTACTGGGTAACAGGGAGCAGAGGGGGAAGCAGCCCGCCAGAAGCCTGGGAGTCTGTGGGGCAGTCGGACTCTCAGCAGGGAGCTGCCAGCGGAGCTGAGACACCAGGCTCTTGGCTCCCACACTGCTCCTCTCAGGTCAGTGGAAAAACTCCTGATGGTGAGTCTTGCCCACATGCTCAGGGTTTAACTGATCGCCATATTTGGGGTTGGGAAGGAATTTTCCTCAAGGGCAGATTGGCAGAGGCCCTGGAGGTTTTTTGCCTTCCTCTACAGCATGGGGCACGCGTCACTTGATGGAGGATTCTCTGTAGCTTGAGGTCTTCAAACCACAATTTGAGGACTTCAATAACTCAGACATAAGTTAGGGGTTTGTTACAGGAGTGCGTGGGTGAGATTCTGTGGCCTGCATTGTACAGGAGGTCAGACTAGATGATCATAATGTCCTTTCTGACCTTGAAGTCTGTGAGTCTATGAGGATGCCTACCACTGACCCAAGGTCAATATAAGTTGACTTATGTTTCTAGTGTAGACCTACCCTTACAAACTGCAGCTTCATCACATAGAAGAGGCTTTACACATTATACCAACATGAGTACACATCAGGAAACACTTATTAAGAACAGGTGTCCACAATATCATCATTATTTTGTGCACATGAGAAGGTATCCATCACCATTCTCTTCTACTAGTAATTCCCCAGCACAATGATTGTGCCAAGGGTAGGGGAAAAAACTGCACATTGGATATTATCCTTAATTACTTGTATTGCAGTAATGTCCCAAAGCACCTCACTCTCCATGAGGATTGGGCTCTGTTGTGTGACATGCTGTATAAAACAAACCATAAGAGAGTTCCTGCCCCAAAGAACTGACAGATGAAATAGACAAGTCAGACAAAGGGCGGGGGGAAAAGATGCAACCTACAAGCAGAATGGGCTCAGTGATGGTTGGCATTTGTCTAGTTCCAAGGAATATGCTTATTATTTATTATTATGGATGAAGGCTTTGGAGGGTTACTGGAAGGGAGGCGCTAATAGGACCACACTGAATAGTATGGAGAAAGTAAACAAGGAAGTGTTATTTACTCCTTCTTGTAACACAAGAACTAGGGGCCTCCAAATGAAATGAGTAGGCAGCAGGTTTAAAACAAACAAAAGGAAGTATTTCTTCACACAATGGACAGTCAACCTGTGGAACTCCCTGCCAGGGGATGTTGTGAAGGCCAAGACTATAACAGGGTTAAAAAAAGAGCTAGATATGTTCATGGAGGATAGGTCTATCAGTGGCTATTAGCCAGGATGGGCAGGGATGCAAAACCATGCTCTGGAGCATCTCTAGCCTCTGTTTGGGAATGGGCAACAGGGGATGGATCACTTGATGATTACCTGTTCTGTTCATTCCCTCTGAAGCATTGGCCAATGTTGGAAGACAGAATACTGGGCTAGATGGACCTTTGGTCATTCTTATGTTCTTATTAGGGTAGCAAAGGGAAGAAAGGGGGATGTTAGGGAGAAAGAAGAGAAGAGGAGCATAGGAGAGGAGGGCTGTGAGGTGAGCGTGAGGTTACTGCTGGGGGACTGATGGTGGGCAGTTGTTGGAAATCAAAGCAAATATCCAAACAACACAGGGAAAAGTCAGGCCAGGATTATTTAGTAGTGGAGGTACTCGAGCTTACCAGCAGTATGAGTGATTTCAGAAACCTTAGATAATCGGTGATTTCTTTTTGCCATGTCATATCTGTTCCATTATTTTAGTGGGAATAGGTGATCACTCCTTTGCTTTTTTTGAAAAACAATACTGGCTTCCCTTCAGGATCTGAACACCTCCTCAGTCAGACTTTAACCCTAAAATACACATCTGAGTCTGCAGCGCTATCAACTTCCTACTGAAGTCAGTGAGTAATTGAGGGCTCTTGCTGCTCCTCAGATGCTGCTCAGCACCTCATTTACTTAGGTCTTCTGGCAGAATTAATGCTGAAGATGCAATGTAAACACACAAACGTAAGGAAGCAAAGGCCCTGATTCTGGGTTGTAGCTGGCTCCTTTACTCTGCTCCAGTGATGTAGAGGGGCTGGAAAGCAACAAGTGTCCCCCACCCCCGCAAATACATGGGGTTTCCATGGGTCACCCCCAATCAACAACCCCCTTCCCATGCAGCCTTTCAGAGATGGGAAGTATGTGACTAAAGCCCCAGATATTTTAGAATGAACAGCCCATAGTCATCTGTAGGAAGCTGCTGAAAGTTAGAAGAGGCCTAGAGGCTGTGCTTATGCTGGGGAGCAGGCAGGCTCCCAGAACTCAGAAGGGACAAAAGGGCCTTAAAAACACTGTCCCCTCTTCCCGGCTATGCCTTCTGAGCTGAGACTCCAGCAAGGGGCCAGACTACATCCTCACCCTGCCCATTTTGCCGGGTTATTATGGCACTTCATGGGCTAATTACTACTGCCCACGTTTTCAGGATGTATGCATGGACTCTTCTTTCTCATCGAGCTCTAAAAGCTGCAACTTGGGTGTTTTGAGTGCGAGACAGAGGTTTCTGCAGCTGGCCAACATTTCCCCTGCATAAGTTGATGGATGCAAGCCCAGTTAGCGTGGGGCTAACACGGCTCAGAGGACTGTAGATATATTGTGTCTGGAGGAATCCCTTAACTGGTGAATGCCTTAGTTGGCATCAATAAAGCTTTTATTTTAAATGCTTTTTATTTTAGCAAAATATGAAAAAAAGGCTAACTGGGTCCTAGCAATTTGATGGCAGCAGCTAAAGGGTTGTGTTATACATTTTATAAGCTGAGTAAGGTTGGTAAAAGGTGATATGTTTACATATTAACTTTTTTGGCATCCTCTCCCAAATATGATCAGATGGGCAGTAACATTAGTTAATAGCAATTTATAGAAGCAATCTACTGGCTCTTTGCCAGCACGGTTACCATGAATCTACAGCTGACCCAATATATCATCCGGAGAATATCTCTTTACAGAATGAGACCATGATCATTCCTGCCTAACTATGCACTCAAATGATTTTTCAACACACACCAGCTGATTCATATGCAAATTAAATTGTAATTAATTAATAACCAGAGCTGGGGTGAGGAGGCAAATTTTGTTTAATAATAGATTTAGTTAAGGGTAATTGATTTAATGGGTACTTGAATAAGTCATAAGCACAGGCACCTAAGAAAGAAGGGTTAGAGGAGCTAGTGGAAGCAAACAAAACAATAGGTGTCTCTAATCTGTTCTGTGTTTGCTGGGAAGCATGTGTTATGCTTCTCTTCAAATGAGTTTAGACGTGGGTTCCTGGCTGAATCAATGTTAGAGTTCAGGATCTGATTCAGTGGTGCTGTGAGAATTGAATAAAAAATGCTTGAAATCTCATGAGATTTATCTGAATGAAGGAGTTAGAGTCCTTTGGATTTTCTAAATGAAATGAGACCATAACTATAGAGGTGGATTCAGATCCAAAATTTCGAACCCAGTCCCCATCCCCGACAAAATTTAAATAGGTTTGGAGAGCATATTGGGAGTTTTAAACGCACCCTATTGGAAATCATTTACTACATGTTCTTCAGTTTTTATTGCACATCTTTGCTTCCTGTATGTTGGAGAGATTCTCATTCATTGTGTGCTCCTTATGAATTGTTAGAGACCCTGGGGAGAAGTAAACAAAATGAGAATCAATAATGTCAGGAAGACAAGCTTGAAACCAAACATGGTCCATTAACTAGAAGGGTTCTTGTGCTGAAACGTAAAATGAGGCCATGTGCAAAATATACATTTTGTGTTTGGTGTTCAAATTCCAGGAAATAATCTACTACTGCCACAAATGAGTCTATATAAATGAGGAAGAAAATTATTTTTTTTTAATTACCTCATTGAAATACCTGTAACATAACTCAGCTGGCTACTTGTAGTTATCCAGGAATACTTATTATTTTTATTATAGTAGCACCTAAGAGTCTCAAACAAGTTTGAAGCTTTACGGTACCAGGGATGGTGCACGTTCCGAGACAATCCATTCTTCAAAGAGCTTGCAACATTAATAGAGAAAACAGATAGGAGAGAGGGAACGGTAGATTTTCCTTTTTACTGATGGTGAACTGAAACACAAAGAGATTAAGTAATGTGCCCAAGCACACACTGGAAGTGTGTGGCAGAGCCAAGTATTGAATGCATATTTCCTGACTCCCAGCCCACTGTATTAACCACAATACTATCGTTCATCTGCATGACACACTTACTACTCAAATATTTGACCATGTCATTAGGCCAGGGATCTATAATAAGGCCTCTGGGGAACTAGGAAGGCGCCCCTTAAGCACCTGCTGGAGGAAGAAAAGCCTCAAGTCAATCTCTGATGCTTATAGGTAACTGCGAGAGCAGCCCATGTGCTCTGTAGACATATCGTATGCACTACTGCAAGTAGAATAGCTCAAAAATATTTGTTTCAAGGTTGACATCTATTACAGAATTTGTCATCCCTTTAACACAATTTAAATGAGAACTGGGATTTGAATATGCTTTGCATATTATCACAACTACGTGAAATACATCTTATGAAAGATGATGTGTATTGAAGTGATGGATTTAAGCAGCCCTCAGGGAAGTAATGTTGATTTCCTCAGAATGTTTGAACTGGTGTATTATATACTGCAATATACTAGAGAAATTTTTTATTTCTGGGCATGTGAACTTTTGCATTAGAGAACATACATTTGTGCTTACTTATTTTCCTGGCCAGTATCATTCCATTTTTCATTGCCAACATATTTTAATGTGTCAATCGCAATCATGTAAATATCTTGACAATAAAAATTCCTGATTCTGTGGCATTGTTTGTGCAGGAAACAAGGTGCTGTGGGTCCAATATCACTGTGCTGAGTCTCATTATCTGTGTTTCACTAATTGTGGTGTTGCAGGATTTTGTTTAATAATGGATTTACTTAAGGGTAATTGATTTGATGGCTACTTGAATAAAACAGATTAAGAAAGAAGTGTGAGAGTAGTTAGTGGAAGCAAACAAAACAACAGGTGTCTCTTTAATCAGTTCTGTGTTTGCCGGGAAACTTGTGTTATGCTGTTCTTCAAATGAGTTGTGTTACCTTATCAGGAATGCTGAATGTAGGGACAGTTGTTTCTAGTGATGAATGCAGGGAGTAGTGCTTTTTCAGTACAGCTTGCCTGATCCTCAGCTGGTGAAAATCAGTGTAGCTCTGTTCCAAGCCCTCCCCTGCCTTAGAGTCCTGCTGTGCCTAAGGGGAATTCATCCCAGGCTAGGACAAAGAGAATCCTCAGGTGCTCTTGTCCTCCAGATTTAAGCCTGCTTTGCTGCAGGTGGAGTGATGCAAACAGACTTACTGCACTGGAGAATGGGGCCTGTATTTTTATGCATATATACACAAGAGATCAAGGTACAATTTGCACATTCAGCATGAACTTTTGCATTTCCTGACTTTGAGAAATGAGCTGTGCAATTTTGCTGTTGTAAGGGCACATTTTTAAATATTTAATTTTTTTTAGATCTCTTTAAAGGATAAAAGAGACATGCAGAGTTCTATAATTGCAAAGCACCACTTTAAGATACCTCTGAATTATATTAGTAAGCCAGAGAAGTACACTCATTTCTTTAGCATATTGTCACTGGACAGCCAGCAATACAACTTCATCTTGACTCAGTTTTCTGCTTAAAACTGGTAAATACATATTTTATACTAACATCTGAAAAGGAAACAACATCCAGAAAGAATGTGTTAAATAGTTCTTTTATTTAACTATGCAATTAACCTTTTAGATTTTTACTAGCTATCTTGCAGCTATGGCTAATAAGTAGTCCTATTTCAGTCCTGTGTTATTCATTAACTCTAGAAATCTGTTCTGAAATTGCTTCTGTGCCAATGAAGTATGGATGTTACAATCTCTGTAGGGATTATTTAGAAACTGCTGCCTTGATAAGTTTAGGAACTTAATTTGAAATCAGAATACTTTAAATTTTCTAAACCATGCCATTCCTAAAGTTTCACAATATTTGGAGACTGTGTTTCCTTGTCATTTTGCATCCCTTACTCATGCGAGTAATCTCTCTAAAGTCAATGGTATGGCTCGTATGCTTGGGTGCTGAGTTATCAGCACTTCTGTCCTCCCCTTTTTCCTATGAAGCTTTGGAGTCCTGTGACTCAAAATGAAATTTTATAATAGTGTTGTGTTGCATGGACCAGTTGGTACAATATATCCTCCCATCTGCTCACTTCCTGCAGAAAGTAAAAGATTGGTCAAGGTGGAATCTGAAGTGGTTTGCTGAGGTGTTCAACTTGTTAATCTCCATTAATGGAATCTAATTGCTCAGGCCAATTAGAGGGGTGGATAATTTGTAGTTCATTTATTACATCCTCTTAGCCTGGTTCACATTGATTTCATCCATTTGCTTCATAATAGTTCTCATTTGAGCTCTAGGCAACAAGTGACCTTTTCCCCAAATTATTGGCTAAACCTACAAAGACATGTACAACATCTATGCAAATTATGCACCCTCCCTCCTCACTATCTGCTGCTTTTTCGTATACCAGAGTGAGTCTAGTGTTTTCATTATCCTTGTTAACTTTCAGGAATAATTTGATGCTCCTGAAAGTAAGGATATAACAGCATGGTGTAATTAAAGGCGTTCCAGGCTTCCCTACACAGGTCGTGCAGAAACAATGCAACTTACGCCAGGCTACTGCTCCAACAAAGCCAACAATTGTCCCCTAATTGGTTCTAATTTGCAGTGCAGATTGTCCTTTAAGTGTGTTCCAAAATTGGGTTGAAGATTATCATCTCTGAGACCACTGACCTGGTTGTAGTGTGGACTGCTCTTACAATGTAAGATTAGGATTTGTGAATAGACCCATTTTCCAGTTTGACCGAATCAAGATTTTCACATGTATCGCCAGAATATGAAAGGCTGGTGCAAGAACCCTCTAGATGATATCAGTCATTCACTTCTGTTTGCCAGTATTACATTCGAGTAGCTAGGTAGTAACCTCAAGGACAGTCCTGATTGCTGCAGGGCATCATGGCTGTAGCTCACTTATAACATCAGTGTGAACTCTACAGAAGAAAGTTGCTCTGATTAGAGGTTGCTGGAATTCCAGTGCATGAAAAATTTAGAGGTTTTGGAATTTGTTTATTTATGTTCCAATGCAGAACAAACCAAAACCTTTCAAAATTTTTCATGAAAAATATAAGAGCGAGACACCCACCTGAAAAACCACCAGCCCACTGGTTAAAGTACTTACTTGGAATGTGGAAGACCCAGGTTCAAGTCTCCCACATCCCGTGGGTGATAGAGGATGGATCTTTTGATGACTTGCCCTGTTCCATTCACTCCCTCTGAAGCATCTGGCACTGGCCACAGTTGGAAGACCGGATAAAGGGCTAGAGGGACAATTAGTCTGATCCAGTATGGCTGTTCATATGTTCCCTGTTCTGAATCATGCAGAACGGGGACTTACTAAATATTAGTTGGGACAGATAGAAAACTAGGCAGAGCAGGACTTTTGGTGACACTGATGTGTTTCCACAAAAAAATTTTGGTTTTGATGAATTGGGATTTTCTAACACAAACCAATTTGTCAAAAAATTCCTGACAGGCTTTAGCTGTCATAAACTTTTATATATACTTCTCTACTCTATTTCATATTATCCACAGCAGTGATGCTCAATATTTATATTGTATCTATAATGCCCTGAAGCTAGATGCTATTAGAATATCAATAATACATCCAGCCCTAAGCAATGCACATTGAATGTTTGCTGCACATTGCTTTTAGGAATGAAGTGATCCACAGTGCAATAAATATCTTAACAAGGATGAATTCCCACGAATAGTGCTAGCTAATTGTGGAACCCTCAATTTACTCTACATCTCATCGTTATTGGTTCAGAACTATATGGCCATACTTTGGACCAAATTCACCTTAGCAGGGTTGAATTTGGCTTGTTGTTTCAGTTACTCTTACCAAGAGACCATGGCACGTATTGATTGTGACCTCAAAATCACAAATACATCCTAGTTTTGTATTGTTGGGTATTTTAACACACATTTGAATGAGCTGTGGTCATGGCCTCTAGCAAATTAGAGAACCAATGGTGCCCTCTGGCAGAGTGATGTTCATTCATTAACCATATTTCATATTTCGGAATGGAATTCCAGAATTCTCCCAGCAGCTTCATTTAATTTCACCTTCAATATAATTCAGCACTTGAGAATGGACTAACTAGTTGTGAGCATAAAAATCCTTTCTGGTCATTTTCAGGCAGCCTTTCAAGTATCTTAAAACTGCTATCATATGTCCCCTTAATCTCCTCTTTTCCAAATTAAACATACCTAGTTACTTCTGCCTTTGCTCATATGGCTTGCATTCCATCCCTTTGATCATCTTTGTTGCTCACCACTGGATCCTTTCCAGTTTCCCTACATCCTTTCTATACATTGATGACCAAAATTAGACACAGTACTCCAGCTGAGGCCTACCCAGCACTGAGTAGAGCAGTACTATCGGCTCCCATGACTTGCATGCTATGTCTCTGTTAATGCAACCTAAAATTGCAGTTGCTTTTTTTTTTTTTTGCAACAGCTTTTCATTGTTGACTCATGTTGAGGTTGTGATCCACCGCAACTCCCAGATCCTTCTCAGCAGTGCTGCTGCCAAGCCAGTTTACCCCCTCCTGTATTTGTGTATTTGGTTTTCTTCCCTAAGTGTAGCAGCTTACATTTCTTTGTTGAATTTCATTTTGTTGCCTAAAGCCCAGTTCTCCAATTTATCAATATCCATCTGAATTTTAGCTCTAGCCTCCAAAGTATTGGCAACCTCCCATTATACCTTATGCTACTTAGTCCCACTGTAATACTTTGAGGATTATACCTGCCGTATCCAGAAGCGCATTCAAATAATTCCCAGCAATTCCTGTATTGAAATATACCAGAAAACTATTGACATCTTGGAGTTTCATTTGTATGGAAGTAATACAAAACACAATTAAATATTGGCAAACAATGAGATGAAAACAAAACAGTGGTTGTCACATCTGGTTCTTTTGGCTATTACAGTTCTAAATACGCTGCTCACTCTTAGTGAAACTTTATTCAAGCTCTGAACAGAACTGATTTTTCCACTTCCTGGCTTCATCTCTAGATGCTGAGACTCCTTCATTTTCTCTTTCTTCAACCCCTAACTCAGCGATTACTCTCCTACTTAGTACACTGCTTTAATCACTGAGGGCAATTCCACTGAACTCAATGAGAATCTTTTCACTGGTTTTGGATTAGGCCAGCTAGCAATATTTTGCTACCTTTACTCCCATCTAATAGTACTTTATTCTGGGCACTGAAGCCAATAGAAAGACTCCTGTTAATTTCAAAGAGCTTTGGATTAGACTGTCTGCAATAAAGCCCAATGGAAACATCTATTGCAGTGTTTCCCAAACTTGGGACACCGCTTGTGTAGGGAAAGCCCCTGGCGGGCCGGGCTGGTTTGTTTACCTACTGCGTCCACAGGTCTGGCCAATCATGGCTCCCACTGGTTCACTGCCCCAAGCCAATGGGAGCTCCTGGAACTGGTGGCCAGCATATCCTTTGGCTCACGCCGCTTCCTGCAGCTCCCATTGGCCTGGAGCAGCAAAGCCGCGATAGGTTGAACCTGTGGACGTGGTAGGTAAACACACCGGCCTGGCCCACCAGGAGCTTTCCCTGCACAAGTGTTGTCCCAGGTTTGGGAAGCATTGATCTATTGGATTGATTCTCCACTATCTTGCCCCATTTATGGTTATTCACCTCTATACAAAGTACCTGTAAAATGCAACCAAATCAGGCTGGTTACGTTACACCCACATTTCAGAGATATAAATGACTGTGGCAGGTGCATAGCGGTAGAGAATAAGGATCTTCACCTTTCACAATGTTGAGAATTCTAAATGTTAAAATGAACAAGAAACATTGAAACCCAGTAGAATAGAATTACTCCAACTTTACTCATAAACTAAATAGAAAGTTATGGTGACTGATGCCTGATTCAAGAGTCAAAGGGGTGAGATTTCACTTCATTATCATGCAAGCATACAGTTCTTCAGCAGAAGTAGAAAACCACATAATGTTGAGATGACTAGCATGCTGAAGGCTTTCATTAACAGATGCCCATTGGAGACAAACTGGTTGCTGAATGCTTTTTGTTTAGTCTAAAAGAAAACATTTTACTTTAAAATATGACACTGTTTTGAACTTGAACTGCCACTTGCTGTCCTTTAAAATGTAATAGCAAAATGAATCTTTTCTATGTGACAGGAAGAAATCACTTTGTATTAAAAATTCTAAATAATATGAATCTGAGTAACAGAATCTAAAATGAACCCTCTATTTATCTCTCTCTGTGTGTTGGTACAACTATACATTTTACTTTTGCATTGACATATCTCTAGATATATATAAGCAATGGGTGCATTAGACATGGATAATTGACAATGGCCTGTTTGAATTTAACCATTATGTTTTTGCAATATTGTGTATGCTCAGAATTTTGTTGAAATTTTGATTCACTTTCAGATAACTTGGCTTTGACAGACAAAAATCCTATATAAAAATGTTTTTTCCCATAATTCGTTCTGGTTGACAAATTTAGTATGAAACATATGAAGCCATAATATTCATCTTATAGTAAATTAATTCATGATGCTGACTGCTGAGAACACAAGTTTATTGGTTTTATAAATCAGTTAAAAAAGTTACTGTGGTAAAAGTGCTCCATAAGAGCCTCTGTGTAAAACTCCAGGATGTAGTTAAAAAGATGATGCAGCCTGCTGGGTTTTCTTTTATTTTGTTAGTGTGATCGACTGCTATAAACCACGACTAATGTTTTGTTTCATTTTATTTTATTATTTTGGTCATTTTATTTGTAGTCTAACGAGCATCCTGTTGTAGGTGGATTGAATTCAAATTGAAAACTTCCATCTGGTCTCATTACTTTAGAGATTACCTGCTTTATGGGTTGTTAAGAGTTGAACATCCTTCACGCTGTCACTGTAATATAATTTTTTTGGGGGGAGTACCAATATGAATCACTAATACTTTATTTTAGTGCAACTGCAGAAAAAGTGTTAGATAATTATCAATCTGCCTCTTTGTTTAGCAGACAGTGGCAGAATCTACATAACAGACTTTGTAACCATGACTTACCGTGAGTGTTAGCAATGGGGAGAGCTTTAGTGTTTGAAAAGCACAGTGTGATGAATTGACTGGTTACATTACCTTGGAATTTGACATTCCTGTGTGTCCTCCAGAACCTGATATTACTGCAGTCAACCATTTTGTATGTTCAGCCACTGCCAGCCGAAAACCAAATACTACATAGCGAAGAATAATCTTAGGCCTTTGTGAGGCGAGGTTAGACAGCTGCGTACTTGCAGTTTGCTAATCGGAATGGGAGGATGGGAGAGGAAGTTATGGAAGAGAGCAAGTGAACAGCTGCCTTGATTTTAGGTGCCCCTGATATATTGTAGTTTATAGCTAGAAATACTAAAAATGTTTTGAGATAATGAGTAGTTTGTTGAAATTAGGGGAATTGGTGACTGCATTATGCTGACCCACTAGGAGTTACTATAGGTTATGTGCTTTGTTAAAAGATTGGGTAAAAGTAAATACCTCTGAGCAGTCAGAGGGAGCTTTTCTTAGCGCAAGGAGCTGATATTTAAACTCCCCATCGGCTGGATGGAAAGAGGCCCCCTGGAAGCCTGGCTGGTGATCACTCGAAACCATCTCAGACTGTGGGCAACTATATCTGGGATGTCCTAAACCTATTGTGGGTGCTTAATATCTAATAGATAGTAGTTTTAGATCAAAGCACCCTTGCTTGTGTCAATCATTTCTCAGAAGGAATTATTGTGTTCCCAGTGATTTATTCCTGACACCTCTGGGAGAGAAACAGTTAAGTTACCACTGTTTTGGGTTCTGAAAACCCTGGGTAACAGTTACATCTGTTTACCACTGCCCTTTACTGGATAAAATCAGAATGGTTTGGCAGATGCTATCGGGCTTGATAATATGGTGAAAATTGTCCTTTATTGCAAATAATGGTGGCTTATGATTTTTAGAGTAGAAAGATGAGAGTTCCAGTCCTGCTTTTGTTGTGAAGCTCCAAGTGGCTGCACTTTGCAGCCGGGACTAAACAATGAAGATCTCAAGCATGTGTTTGGGGTGTATCAGGAGAGGAGCTGGGGCAGAGCTGACGGAGCTGTGTCTTTGCAAATCCTTTGGTTGTTCTCTTCCATGAAAATACAGGGGCAGGGAAAGATAACGGAGTGGAGAAGCCAGTCTTGCTACTGTGTTCTAATTTCTGCGCAAGACTATCGGGATATACCAGAAGAGACTGAGAAACAGCACTCGTTGTCAAAGTAGTTGTCTGTTTTACGACCACAGTAACCGAACAGTTAGCCTGCAGGGGCAGAAAGTCATTCATTCATTGCCTGGGTTTTTCTAAGCTTCTTTCTATGATCGTTCTACTGTCTTGGGAGTTTGTCCAAGTGCCTTTCCATACCTACAGGGGTGAATAGTAAAATATTGGCTTTGCCTGAGGGTATATCTCCAATTTTTGGAGACATCTAAGCCTTTTCCAAAGCTGATACTCTCATTTCTAATATGAAACATCTATACAGGTGCTATGTGGGTGTTCACTTCACTTTGTACTGCCTATAGATCTTTTATGCACCTTACATGTTTCCCTGAGTGTGTGTGTGTGAGAAAATACTTATTTTTTGGGGCGAGGGGGTATTTACATCACATCCTAATAACACCATTAGTAAATCACAGTCTTCCAAATTTTTGCTTCAATTATAAGACTGCTTTAGACACATGGGAAAGCAAATTTGGGCAGAATAGAGTTTAGGCTGAGGTTTTTTTAAAAGCTGCATAAGGAATTTGAGCACCAGAAATTGAATGGGAGCCAGGCAGCCAAACACCCAGATACCTTTTGAAAAGCTTGGTCCAAAAGTGCCCTTCTGTGTGGACTCAGCTTGTTCTTCGGTTTAAAATCGAGGTTTCCATTGTGCAAATATACTGTATGGAAATAGCCAATCTGTCTTTCTGTCTGCACTGTGTATTTTCACTAAGCCTCCACTCTGCTGACTTCTCTCCCTCAAAAAACATAGTACAGTACTTATAATAACAACTGCAGCACGAGACTAGCGGATAGTTGATAAAGTGCTCAGTGGAGTATTCTGTCCATCCAGCTGTCCAGCCAAATCTGATAAATTTGTAACATAAGGAGTAACATAAGGAGGGAGTGAAATAACTTTCACAAGGTTTTCAGGGTATCCACTTGCCTAGGAAAAAACTATTTGCTGTCCTCTTACAGGTTTTTAAGACAGGATAGTGGGAAACTGGACATAAATAAGTGGGCAACAAGGAGCAGGTAAATGATGTTTTTTAAAACTGAGGAAAGGTTTGTTCATTAAAATAAAAGATCCCAAGAAAGTCAGAAAAGAGCATACAAATTGCTCTGCGATAGCCTGTGCAATTTTAGTCACTAGTGACAAGGTAAAGATGTAATTTGAATTTCAGTGTTACTACATAGAAAAAAAATAATCACGACACAGCTCCCTTAACAGCAGAGTAGGTTGTAACTACTGCTAAGCCAATGCACACAGAATAGCACAGTGAAGAGTTGCAAGCATAGGCCTGATACTCCCCGAGCCCAAGGATTGCTCAAGGCTAGCTTTGCTACTGGTGTTTGCTGTTCTGATTCTGTTCCTGAATCTGTTTAAATTGATAACAAAATGCCACTTGATTTCAGGAGTACATGTCTCCAGGTGTTCCCTGGGGTGATGTGCCTACATTCCACATTCTGTCGACTTCATAGTGTAGGTCACAGTCTCCATGAAATTAGATGCCAAAATATGGATTTTGGTTCCCTCTGTTAGCCATTCAGGCAGCACAGTTTTAGCCTAGTAAATATACTAAATGTTAAGTTAATTGTTAATGGATTAAGGAATCTCATTTTATATTGCAAAGATGTTTCCATCTTTTAGACTTGTATCTGCATTTTTTTCTTTAATCCTTCAAACATCTAATTTACTTCACATTCTCAATATCTTGACAGTTCTTTTGTCTGTCCCTCCTTCCACATCAGATTCAGGTGGTGGAATTTATTATTCTCCCCTGTTTTGTTTTTGCATGGCATTTTATTCTCCTTTGTTGTTTTCCTCCATACAAAGGCCTGGTCTACACTATGAGTTTAGGTCAAATTTAGCAGTGTTAAATTGAATTAACCCTGCACCCATCCACACCATGAAGACATTTACTTCGACATAAAGGGCTCTTAAAATTGATTTCTGTACTCCTCCCCGATGAGGGGAGTAGCGCTGAAATTGACATTGCTGGTTTGAATTAGGGTTAGTGTGGACGCAATTCGATGGTATTGGCCTCTGGGAGCTATCCCACAGTGCACCGTTGTGACCTCTCTGGCCGACAATCTCAACTCAGATGCACTGGCCAGGTAGACATTCAGTAAATTATAACCTTTCTAATGATATCTCACATGACCCATCTTGCATAAAACATATATTAGTTATGCCATATTCATGTCCTAACAATATTTCTATGAAGAATAAGGGGGTGTAATGTCACCGGATGCATAGGTGCGCAGCCCCTCTGCAAATCAGGGCTCCATGTGATGTAACATCAACTAGTCAATAGGCTGTGTAAGTTTGTGTTGTAGACTCTACAATGTATAGGCGCACACACACACGGATATTAGACTTTGTAGCTCACGACTGGCAGACCCAGCAGGCTGTGGAGCTGAATGCCAGAATTAGTTCGGATGCTAATTTGGATTTTATCCATTGGCCAAGTGCAATCGGCATCCACATTCAGAGCCAGCTTCTGAGGTGAAATCTGGAAACCCCGCAAGAACTTTCATTGTTGAATTCTTCCATTCCACTTCCTTAGCAGCCTCCCTCCCCCAGCGATCTCCATTTACCATCAGGCTCAAGGCTTCTGTTTCCCCACTGAGCTCGTCAAGGGGAACCGACTCATTGCGCCCCACCACTGCATTGTGAAAAGGATGTCAAGTTAGGCTGCCCTCCCCCTAACCAATGGGGATCTCTCTATGCTGGTAGCAGGCGCATTTCTCCTCTCCACGCAAACTCACAAAGAGCAGCAGGGAGCAGCATGTTCTGTTCCCAATGCTATGATGTGCACCTAAAATGCGAGTTCCAGAAGCCCTTGTTCGGTTGCTAGAGAACGAGTGCTGGAGTAGTAGAATGTTCTTTGCTTGGTTTGGCCTCACTTCTGGAAAACACTTAACCCTGGTCTTAGCTCCTTCTTTGTTCAGGACACCACGTAAGCACATGCTTCTGCACCATTCCCGATGCTGTTGTGAATCAGGGCCACTGGGATTGGGTATATACCTCAGCACCAACATAATAAACCGCATTGTGCCTTAAAAACTTACAAATCCCCGAGAGGGTCACATTGTACTTTATTGAATTTATTGCTTGGGAATATTTTGTGTAGCTCTGCATGCTGTGGGAGGCCCAGGTAGCAAATATGCTGGAATATGTGAGAAAAATATTTTTGTATTAGTTTGTTTCACACCATCAGCTATGGCTGAGAAAGATCCTGGTGAGACGACAGACTCCTTTGGCGCAGAGATAAATCTCTAATTCCAGAGCAGCAACACACAGGGCAGTAATGCAATGGATTAGCAAGAGGCGGATGGGTAGTTGGGCAGATGGGAGCCAATGTCTTCATCAGGAGTCCAGGTTAATAAAATGAGCAATGAATAACCCCATGATTTTATCTGTCCCAGGCTCCTTAAATCAATTGCAAGGAAATCCAGCATTTTGTGAAAGGGCAGATGACTCAGAATTATATGAGAGAAATAGTGTATATGGGAATACTGACCTTATATAAACTTGGCTTAGTTTTATTTTTTAAGGAAATTTCATCTTGAGAGGTTTTTAAGTAACTCTTCTCTATCAAGAGGACGATTCCAGAGATAAACTGTTTGACTTATAGCCCAGCACTAAAATAGAAATTGTCCTGTTTGCAAGACAAATGATGACATCTCTCATAAGATGTCTAAACTTAATTTTAATTTGCTGATGGATGAATGTTGAGTGGCTGGTTGTTGCTAAGGTCTTTTTATGTGATTTACTTCTATATGATTTACAGACCAGTTACTTTTATATGGTTTATGGCCCAAACTTTCTGTAAACTGGTGACGTAATGTCATCTCAAGACCTTTTCAACTGCATAAGACTATGCCAGCTTCCTCAAAAATGGTCTCATGTTCTGTGTTTGTTTGTTTTTTTGGATGGGTCGCAAGCATACAGTTTCTGTGGTATGAAAACACTGAATATTTTTTAAGTTGCTGGCTTATGCAGAACTTTCCCCAGAATTGGCCTTAGCTAAAGATGACTAGTTTGAACTTGTGTGGACCAAGTTGCATGGCTCCAAGCTAAGGCTGGCACTTGATTTGTTTGAAGGCCTTGGAAGATTGCAAGGTGGAGTGGGTAAGGCTTGCAAACCATAAGACTCAAGGTGAGACTGAAAAGCCTCCCCTTTCAGGTCAAACAAGCTACCAGAGGGAAAACAGATATTCCAGAATCCCCAACACTGTCCACTGTGGGAACAGGAATTCAAGACCTCACAATCAGGCTACAGAAGTCTCTCCCTGCATTTGGGGGAGGTCCATTAGTGGGAAGTCCTCTGCCAACAGAACAACACCCACCGGCTTTTTGACGGCAGTTTCAGCCCATATTTGGAGGGATGTGGAAGGAAATGATTAGTCACCACATAAGAATATACATCTAAGGAGGAAGTTTCATACTTGGCTCTTCTTTCGTATGGCTTGGTAACAACAACCACAAATGTATATCCATGTTTCATAGCCGGCACATTGACGCAGCAGTGAGCTGGTGAATGTCCTTCAGGCCCCCAGCAAAAGAATGAAGGGGACATTCAGATATGATGTGCTCTGTTGTTTGTGCCTGGTGACCATAGGTGTGTGCTTCATTTTCCATTTAAAGAGGATTTGTCTACGTCTCCCATGAGATGTCCTGATGCAATTCAATCTGCACCAGTCTTTCCGACACAAATCAAAACCCCAATGATTCATCAACAGTATCGAAGACGAGCTGTTTGTTTTGAGCAGTCAAAGTGCTCCATGTGACTCTCCATTGAACCTCAGCATCAAAATTGGGTATAAGGATCTTGATACGGTTCCACATTAATTTTAATCTTGTCTTTAGCAGGTTCTGCAGGTCATGGTGCAGTGGGATCCTCATATTTGCATTGACATGATTAAGAAAGTGAAATGTCTGAGCAACTCTTCTAATTTGTGGAGACTAGGTGTATGACTCAGTCCTTGGCTCAGGTTGTGGTTTAGACATTAGATAATCATTTTGGATTCAGTATCAAAATATTTAACCAGCTGCAAGTTAGTAGATTTGATTGACTTTTTAATAAAATTCTTTAGTTGTTGAATATAACCCAGTGGACAGCCACCTCCTTGGATCCCTTCATAGGAACTATAAAGTTCGAACATATCTATTGTATGAATTTGATGATTTAACTCGATTTAATTCTCTTCCCATATGGAGACTAACTTGTTGATTTGATTTTATATTGTTTTAGTCTTAGTTTAGTGTAATATAAACAACTGTAATTTAGCTGTGGCGATGTTTTCTTGATTTGATTTTTGTTTAATAAATTTATAATATGTGTAAAACAGATACTGAGTCACTTTTCTTCTTCCAACAAGTAATGTGGGTCCAGATGCTTTGAGGACCTGGGTAGATATCAGACAGTCAAGCTAAAATCCTGAGCAGTTCCCCTTCATTAGCCTTTGGTTCTCCCAGTTACAACCCTGGGAAAAGATGGTGCTGCTACCTTTGTATATTTACCTGTGACATATTGTGTTTGCTTTTCGTTCTTAATACTAGTAGTTATGCAGCTGGTGGAAAGATGTCAGCTGCTTATAGTGTAAGAATTACTCAGTGAATGTTTTGTGTGGGAATGTGATTATGTAATTAAAGTTGAGATGTGTTTACTAGCACCTAATGTTCTGTAAGTGCACTTGTTTTACCAAACTCATGGGAATGTAGAATCCCCTAAACACAAATGCTATGGCTTATTTCTACATTATTTGCAGAGGGAAAAACCCTACTGCTATTTTGTGAAGGAAAAAGAGAATGTTGCAGTATTCCCAAACCTTCTAATATCTGAGCAGCCCTGTTGTACCTCAGGTAAGCTGAGCTAGCTTCAGGTAGTGTAATCCCAATGATTTATATGGAAAAAGTCATTGATGCTGACTATGAGGAATAAGAATCACATATTGTGTCTAATTGGAAAGTAACACTAACAAACTTCTACAAAGCAGTAAAGCCTTTTATCCACTTAAAGACAGAGCAGCATTATGCTAATGAGTGATAATCAGATGAAGGGAAATCCTTTGATCATATAGTTTTTAAGTTTCCAGATGACTTTTTACTGAGACCAATGGATATAACAAGCATTTTTCTGCATTACTCTCCTGGGTACATAAGTACACCTGTTTAGGATTCTTTTAAGCCCTTTACTCTTTGCAGTGTCTCCCTTTCATTTCCAAGATCACCAACTCTATCCCTAAAACTTGGATCAGATTCTTTGAAAGTTCACCAGGGCTTAAAAAGCTTTTGTGTGAACCTGGGCTGACTGACGACTGCATCAAAAATCATGGAGGAGCTATGCCTTTTGCAAGACTTCCACTTAAGAACAGGCGAAATGTGATGGGCTTGAGGTTATAAGCAGCTCAGTGTAAAACTGAGAGGGTGTGCAGCCGTAGAAATTGAAACCAAAGGGAAGGAATCCCCTTTACACAGCTCTGATTCCAAGGCTGGTCTTCAGATAGGTGTCTGCCTATTTATTTATTCTGTGCTTGTCGTCATTGTAGTTGAGCATCATACAGAAAATGAAATAAGTATTTCATCACTAGAAATCTCCAATCTCCAGGAAGAGAGGGATATTGTACATTCAATTGTGGGGTCAGTCTTTTAAGTGGGAAGGGTTTGAGTAGTTGAACCCTTAGTAGTTATTTAATAGTTGAACCCTTACCCAAAGGTATGGGTTTCTTGTTTGTTTTTGAAGATGGGAGGTCAGATTCACAGTGCTCTGCACAGCACACATGAAGAAAATCAGAGTAAAGGTGGCTTTAGGTCAGCTTTCCACTCCTCTGATCTTGGGGATTCTGGCGGAGTCAGTTTAACCCAGTGGTGAAATGTAAACCTAAGGGCTGTTCTTTCTTCTGCTGGCTACAGTGGTCTCCAAGGAGCCATTGCACCAGATGAAAACCTGAGTATAAAGGTTTTCTGGCAATGCTCTTTTCCCTTGGCCACTCCCCCACAATTTATCACCTTTGTCCACGTCTACAATGGGAGTTGTATAGAGTGAATGGCCCTGGTAGCTGGAGCCACCAGCTTTTCCGTTTCAGGATATGGTCATAACATTGTGGCAATTTATAGGAGGTTTTGGATGGAGAAAAGATAGTGTCTCTAACTTTTCTTTTTGTGGACCGTTGGCTTCAATTTCTTTATTTCTTTTCTCTAGTAACCAAAAGTATATTCATTTTTATATGTATTCATGGATTTTCCACAGTGTATCTTTCTTGTATAGACTGTGGGAATTTTGTTCCATAGTGATATCTACAGGCATACCCTCCCAACAATGTACTTCGGAAGCTTGGTATAAGGTCCAGAAAAAGAATTGAGATACCGTAAGGATCATTTAAAATTGGGTTCTGTTAGGATATTCCATCACTTTCATATAAAGTTTAAATTATGTAATGAAAAAGATAATACCCTATTTGGAACTATAATACAGGAAAGAAGGCCCAATTTTCTGAATTTAAGTAAAAGAATACCAGAAATAATCAGAGGTAATGATCCATTGTTAGCTTTCAAGCAGTTGACCGATTATTTTGTTGAATGATATCTACATCAGAGGTAAAATGACAATGAATATGTGTAATATGAATGAAGCACCCAAAATGATATATATTTTATTTTAAACACATTTGGTTGGTGATAACAAAGTTAGAAATTATCTCAGAAGTCAATGGCCAAATGATCTAAGGGCTGCTGTGAGCGATGAAATGATGAATGTGATATATGCAAGTGGTTTGAAAAATTACCCCCATTTTACATTTGGAAAAAACTGAGGCACAGAGAGGAGAAGTGACTTGCCCAAGTTTGCCCAGCAGCTCAGTGGCAGTGCTGGGAATGGAATTTAGGTCTCCTGAGTCCTGCTCCACTGGACTGTCCACTAGGCCACAGTGTGAGTAGTAATAAAATGCAGAACTTCTGTACAAGGTGCTTATTTCCCCTTTACCTGTTCATAAGTGTATTTTTGACAGATGGTCAAACACAGATGGCCACATGATCTTATGAATATCTGTTCTGTGCTTGGATAGAGAGCACTAGAAGATCCTTAATTTAAATTTATATCTTGGCTGGGGAGGCAGCATTGTCCAATTTCACAAATGATGCAAATTTGATTCTACTTTGTTGCTGGATAGAAAATTTAAGCCCTGTAAGAAATGGTGTTTTGATCAGTAGGTGGCACTTGCTCCTTTCAGTCAGTACAAAACCAGTGTCCTCACTATCTCATTATTGAGATGGGGTTAGGAGTGCTTGGTGCTGATGGAGTTATGGTGTTTTGGTAGAAAACAGAGATCCTGACTACAGATCTCACAGCATTTTCCACAAAATGAAGGCGTTTAGCTTGATGTCCTGGTTAACCTCTAATTAGGAAATTCCGTTTTGCTGAGCTAATATTCCCCTCTTGTTCCGCTGAATGAGGTAGTCTTCTGTTTGTTGTATGCAGTGCTGTACATGGTTTAAAGCAATCCACTGGAGTAGGAAGCTAGATTTTAGTGAGGGGTGAAATGACTATGCATCTACAAAGCCATCTTTTTCAAAGGGGCTCCAAATTTGTATGGGCAACATTGTGAGCAGTTATTTCCATATTCACTCTCCCTATTTTCTGGTTACGTTATTTGCAGGTTGGCGGACTACTCCGCTTGTGCGTACAAAGGCATGGGGCAAGCATCTGCACTTGCAAAAATTTCTGGCGCACATTTAGATCACTTACTGAAAAACATGGGCCATACCCTACAGGGCATGTGCGCACCTGGAGATATTTTAGTGGAAAGCACGGTAGAAGTACCCGCTATCAGTTCCTCCATTTTGTTTAGATTACTCAGTGAAAGATTGAACTAAAATGATGTTGAACCAAAAACCCAGGCCTGAAAACTTTCCAGCTTTGAGGTCTTCACAATAAGAACTGAGATCCAGACCCACTCCTTTTTCTTTAATGGACCAAACCAAAACTTGGATCCGCCATTACCAAACTGGTGATTCTGAAATGTTGATCTAAATGTTATGGTTTAGCTTAGGCTCTATTTCTGATACTTTGTAGAGTAAATCCAATTTGCCCAAAACAAGTATGTTTTTGATTTGCACCCGGAAGATACTTTTATATAGACATGTTTTTAAATTAACTATATTAGATCTGTACATCTTGCTACATAACACTGTGAAAATTGACCAGTAATATTATGGAAGTATATCATGTACTCTGTATGTTCTTTTAATTGTAGGAGTCTTGGCTTCAACATATAAATGCCTTGTAAAGGGAAACCCCAAATCATCCAGTTTTAGAAAACCTGGGGAGATGAAGAGAAAAGGAGGAAGAAAATAAAATGTCTATGGGTCTGAATTTGACTTCTGATTTTTTTTGGAGGGAGGTGGACACTGGACAAGGCTTGATAGATGAGAAAATGCTTCTAGACATCAGGGGCTGCTGAAAGAGAAGCCTGTTTTCTGGACAAGATGCAATGTATGCAGACACTGGAAGAAAGGAACCAGCTGTTCATCCTTTGATTTTTGCCTGATCAGCTTGAGAGAGTTTTGTGCAAGGTGGTTAGTGCACTCCTCTTCATCAATGAATAGAGAAATTAATGTCATTCATGACTTTCATGGAATGTTTATGCAGAGATAGGGGAAAGATAAAAGGGATGAATGGAGCACTCCAATCAAGAGATGCTCAAATGAATAGGAATCAGAAGAGGTTAGGTGCACTCAGAGTAATATTGTTTTGGCATGTGTAAATGCAGCCAAAAGATATGGAGGCATTAGGTAATAAGCTTTTCAACCTTGAGTTCAAAGGAGACAAACATGGACAATGTGAAAATAAATGGAGGCAGACTCCCAGGAGAGAAATAAAGATTTTAATATACTGTCATGAGGAAACAATCGGAAAAGGGAACATAGTGATTTTTTTTTGTCTCCTTTTTCTACTGAACAGGATATTGTTACAGAGAGTATCTGCTGACCAGAGCCAAGGGGCCATTAAGTTATTTAATGTGCAGTGACCATCAGAAAAGCAGTTTTGCAAAAAATGGCACCAGAGAGATCTGTTCTTAGACACTGTCACTGAAAATCCGTATCGTGCTTGCTCAGTTTTCATGTCGGAAGATGATTTTTTTCAAACTCCCCCAGGATCTGAAAATGAACCTGCTGTTTTTGTATTTTACTTGCATTATCACCAGTGATGATTCCTCCTTTAGAATGTAACTGATGATTTTTCTGATGCATGAGGAAGAATAAAATCTATCTTGCCCTTCCAATTGCTATATTGATTCGACAGTAGTAAAAATAGCACAAAGTAGGGACTTAATCAGATGTTCCTACAGAAGAAGCCCTGGGAGAGGGAAGGAGGGAGTTTGTGTCCCTCCGTAAGGTTATCCTTCTTCACTGCCTCCAGTGGTAGGGGTAGGAGACTGAAAAGTTTATTGGCTGGACCCCCTCTAAAAATAATGGATCTTGAGGTCTTCTGTGAGTAGTAAAGAAGGGACTGGCTCTGGGAGTGGGTTATGTCCTATTTGGGGGAGAAGTGAATTCACACACTCACAGGATACATCAGACAGACAGTCCTAGCTGAGTCTGACACTTCACACATTTCTGAACAGGAGTATTAATGACAAAAGCAATTTTTTTCTCCGAACACTCACATATTTGTTGTATTGAGGCTTTCAGTCAAAGTTACCTACTGCCAGAAAGGAATATGTGTGACTCAAAAACACCTAGATCTTGGATCAGCTTTATGATGCTATTTAGTCCAGTGAAAACCATTTTTTAAACTCACAGTGGAAAAACACTTCTGCTCTTAAGACAAGGTGGCTAAGTTCCCTATTCCAATGCTGTGAGACCTCTGTTAACTCAAACTTCTAGAGCATTTGGAAGTTTGCAGTGGTTTTTAACCGAAAAGACTAAGATATCTCAGTCATGACCTATATCAATTAATGTAATGATTCCATATTTTTACCACTCTTGTTATAGTATTTTTCTGTTGCTTCTTGTATTCAGAGTATTTTTTACAAATGAATAACTTCTCTACCTGGCCTTAGATCATTTTTCTGAGTTGTGTATTGTTGTACTGTGAGTTTTTTCTACTTTTAATATACTTCAGATGTGGAATTTTGCCTGATAATTATATATATGAACAAAACTTTATTCAAAAGAGATTTAAGCAGGTTACATGAGAGACCTCCCTCACAACCACCTCCTCGTTCAAAAAAAGGAGGAAATGTCAAGTTATGGGACACGTCTCAGCTGTGCTTTCACACTGCCTATACAGCACACTTACGCTAACAATGACAGACTCTAAATCATCCCAAGGAACTTTATGCCTCCAACCTGCCGATCCAGGAGTCAGTCTGTGCACCCCAAGTCCCATTGGTGGCTACAACCAGAGCCATGGAAAGGAGAAGGAAGTGTGTATGATAGGCACTATGGAACTAGAGCTGAGAGCCAGCATCCTGGTCCCAACAGTGGCAGGAAATGCAGACAAAAAAATAACTTTAGAGAACAATTGAGTTGCCTAAATATTCAGATTGCTCTGAAGTTACTAGTTTCAGCTATTAAAGTCAATAAAGAGTTTGGCTGGCAGCCTGAACTCTAATTAATATTTCTGTCTTGTTGTTGCTTTATGTATTTGGAGCCCACAATATGGATTTTTTTGCTTGAAATATTTAGCTTTGATTGAATATCTCTTTTAAAAGGTTTACACTTGACCTTGAAGTTTACTTGCAAAAGAAGCCCTATCTTTGGGAAGGGCAACAAATTTCACTTTTTTTTAAAAAAAACATTAAGTGGCAATAAAATAAATTCTAAATGGAAGCAGCTGTCGACATGGAAAAGAGATTATAATACAGGAGGTGGTAGTGCAACTTCCATGGGTTACCTAGAGCTCATTTTTCAAAGTCTTTCTCCTGTGAATTTTATCTGATAAGTTCTAGTTGAATAAACCAAAAATGAAACGAAAAATCAAAACAAAACACCCCCCCCTGCAAAAACTCCAGCAGGCATTTACCATCCCATTTTGCTTTCACTCTCTTTCCGAGTCACTGAAAGTCGTATTCACTTTTGAAATATTTTAAGTGGAATATCCTGGCTTCTGTCCAGCACCTGGCGTAGGAAACATAATTAAGAAATGTTAAAACTCTGCCCTACACAGTTAAAAAGACAACCCCATGGGAATTGAGATGTGAGGCTTCAACTCCATCTTTAATTCAGTACACAATGACATTCCTAAAGGTTGGCAGACCAGGATGGGTAAAATAATGACTTGTCTACACCAGGAAAATGACCCGTTGCTGACACTGGATGTCAACCTTTCTCCCTACTGACCCATTACACTAAGAGCCTTGACCTGTACGTTTATTTGTCCCCAAGATGTTCCTGCTGTGCAGCTCGAGCATGCAAACCTTGCTCAAATAGAAACAATGTCTACTGTATACAATGCTAATTTGGATAGGATGTAATTTTCAGGAAAGATTTTTCAGAATGTATTCATTTGAATGACTGAATTCATTTAATATTTTGCCTAATTTTCCATGGTTTGTATTTCCGCAACAGTACCTGAAAACATTTCCAAATATATACTGGCACAGCCTTTTGGGCTCTTATATTTATCCTCATCCTTTTTCAATCTAAGGATCCATTCTAGAAGACCTCTTAAATCCTATTCTCTAATAAAATGTTTTAGTAGAAGTGTGGCATTTTAACTGTTTACTATTATTATTTGTTGAGCATTGTCATCTCTATTAGGTATTTCAGAGGTGCTCATTAGGGTAGTATCTGAACATCAGACACAGAATTCAAATAATTGTCTCATAGGAGAGAGAAAGCAGAATCTCTGTCTCTTCCATTTCAGATTAAATTAGTTACTTAGGAGTTGGAATTAAAAGATATATTTCTTCTATCTCCTAAACTGAGCCATTCTGCTGCCTTGTAAGTGAACTAAAATAATGGTTCTTGCATTGTATCTTAAAGGTGACAAAAACAGGGCTCATATTGATATCCATGTGCGCCACAATTGAGGGCCTGCAGCGGAGAATGCTCTTATTCTGGTGGGTACGGCTCCAGGTTCCCACATGCTTAGCAGTTGCACAGTTACTGCACATTGACAATATTCTCTGCGTTGCATCTCCATATAACAGGCTAGTCTGAAGAGATTGCCGTCTAAAGACTCCACCCCTGCTTTCACTGCAAGAGTCTAGAACAGAGACAGGCCCTACCTTAGACACCAGCAATACAATATGGATATAAACACCAGTGGACAGGTCAAGTTCAAAGTAGGGGCAATATTCAGGAGAAATCATTGAATGCCCTTATTCTCTTCTTTCTTACAGTAGGGGTCACACAGAGCTTGTGTAGGATTGAGGGAGACCTCGTGTCTACTAGTCAAACTACTGTAGGGTTCTATCTCAGAGATGCCTGTTCTCTTGGGGGCAGGAGAGAGTGGTAACCTTTCATTAAACCTGCAGGACTCAGTCATGTCAGCTGTTCGGGAGGGTAGGATGGGAGGAAGGCTCCTGTCTAAACCTCATGGTTGCAGTGACCTGTTTGCATGGTCAGGAAAGTCATTATCAGGCACTGAGGACTGTAAAAGAGAGTCATGGAAAATATCAGTGGTCAGAAAGGGTCATGGCTTGATTTGGAAGCACTGACTTGCACCAGTATTATACTTCTCCTGATTTACCCCATTATAAGTGAGAGGAAAGTCAAACCCTTATTAATTGTCCTGTTTATAGGTCTAGCAACAACTCTGCTCCCTTTCTTGTCCCACTGAGTGCACTCCATCTGGTTTTTGGCTTCTTGTCCTTAGCTCGCTCATGATTTTTCCACTCTTAACCTGGGACCTAGCTACCATAACCTGTGTGCGCCAATTGCTATTGCCAAGCAGGTCCAACTAAGTTTGGGGCACCTTTGTTTCTTCCCTTCGGGAACCTTTAGCCAGTGAAATTGACCAACAGCCTTCTTAAAATGATGTGGTTTTATTCAGCAGCTGGAAGAAATTATTGGTAAGGAGGGGAGAAAAGGGATTTTAAAACAACAAACAGCCCACAGGCATAAGTCATCTTACCTAATCTAATGCTTCACTACAAGTGAAGTTGGATAGGCTTTTCTCTTATTACAGGAACAAAACCAACATGCGTTTTCCTAGCCCATCCATATTCTCCTGGGTGTCTGTCTCTCTATTTTCTGTCTGACCCACTGTGTCCAAACTGGATTGGGTGATCCACAATTAGACCCATTTAGGCTACTTCCCCTAGCATTGGTTCTTAATGACTCTTAAATGTAAGCTATTAATTGGCTACTAAAATAGGCCTTCTTCCTTTTTCCCCGAGGTGGGTGAAAGTGATCCAAGTCAAGCACATAAATTACATTTTGGGATACTGATCAAAATGTGCACTTAATACAAATATAGCAATATTTTACCACAGTTTTGTTCACTTTATTAAAAAAGGCAGTACTTTTTTCACCAAAACAGTATTTTTTCTCCAGAAAGTGGTTCTTCAAGAAAATGGAAATATTAAAAAATGAATAAAAATCTGCTTTTGTCAGTTTTCAGGTTTTTGGGGAGTAAAACTAGAAAAATGTGAGTTGGTTTAATTTTCATATTTTCCAAGACAATTTTTGAGATATTAAAACAATTTTAGTTTTTGTCAAAATTCACAAAGAAAATATCACTCCTTGAGGAACTCTAATTTTTAGTGTTGATTAAAATATTGCCTAAGTAATGCAATTTATTCATTCTTTTCTATCATATCTATTTAGATGACAAATGATAAAATAACTTGACACTAATCGGTTTTCTGATAGTTCACTCCTGGCACTTGCAAAACTTCCACTGAAACCAATGGGACGTTTGCCTAAGAAAGGAGCACAAATTTTGACCCTATATTTAAAAGCCTGTCAAACAACATGGTAAATTGTCTCCATAATGAAAATCAGACATGTTGCACAAGTTAACAGTAGTGCGTTGATGGGTAATTAAGTACAATCAGGGAATCTTGAAGATAATTATAAATGGTAAGCTTGAGAGGTTTATGAAAAGAGTTTTTAGACACCTGAGATTAACTTGAAACTTGATAATTAAATATTTTGTATTTATTGGCTTCTATATGATTTCTAAAAGAAGACATCAAACTGTCTTTGTAATTGTCAGAGCCATTTTGCTAGGCATCTGATTTTTCTCAGTTTCCCATCTAACTGGTGAACTAAAATCATAGGTGCTAATAACAATGGAGATGTCCACAATGACTGGGCTTCTTTCCCTGGTGAACCTTTTTCTTGTAATAAAATATTCTAACACGGCTAGTTTTCAGAACAAGAAGAAACTCATATGCTCTCCTTCCCAGTTACCCCGGTGTTGCTTTGATGGAGGGAATTTCAGATTATGGGACAAAATAGGTCAAGTTTCTTGATCTGGAAATCACTGCTGTGAAAGGCAAAGAACTCACTCCTGCACTCTTTAGTCAGACAAAATATTCAAGCAATGGAAATATTGTCTAAGCACCAAGTGCAAGATTGGATCCCAAACTGAGCATAGAGAGAATGGATATTGGAGCGATAAGGTGATAGGACTCATTTATTGAATTTTTCTCATACTGGGGAAATCAGGAATAATTTTAGGGCTCTAGGTACCACACTAACTGAAAACTCCAAAAGGGCAACTAATTAAAGAAATGTATGGCTACACATACTGTACCAAGGAGACCACCAGTGACTTGCTAGTTGACGATCTTATCATGCTTGTTGTTCTAGCATAAATTCAGGATTGAACTCACTGAATGATCATTTTCAGAGTTGCTAGTGAGCCACAGAGAGTCTGTGAGCCATTAGCATTAAAAACTCTATGGTCTAGCATCAGTTTGTATGTCTGTATGTCATCAGTTTGGGTCAGATTTTGATCTATTCTGAGTATTTCCATGGATCCTCAGAGGTGTTGCTTCAGAGATGCAACTGAAAATGAGATTTTTTGTTTTACTTGGGGGTTTGTGCAGTATAAAGTAAAGAGAAAATTTGAAGCCTATAAATGAAAGAGAACTCTTGGGACCAGATCCTCAGCTGGCTGTAGTTTGGCATAGCTTTTTGTGATTGATAAACAAAACAATCTTTCAGAAAAGGAATACTTCTTAAAATTAAATTTAAAGCAGCAAGCTCTGCCTGGTAAAATAGGCTTCCAACCTATGAAAAAGTTCTGGCTGATGGTAAGAAATCAAGATCAGCATCTCCTGAGGGTAATGGACTTCATTTTATCCCTGATTTATGTCTTGTTACGTTGGAGAATAGAGCTGAAAAATAAAGATAGTGAGGTGGTCAAACAACAAAATGAGAAAATGCTGTAAAATATTGTTGTGTCAATACCTAACAAGATTGGTGATAGACTGAAAGGATACCTGTCACTGAAGTGACAGAAGATTAGGATGATGAATCAATATGTATACGCAGCGCTCTGAAGGACAGCGGTTCCATCAAGTTCACTAAAGTAGCAATAGTATCACAACAGGTGTTTCCCAAGTGACACTGATTCATAGTTCTTTTTGCAATGCAATTTAAATTCCAGCTTACATTCAAAGGCTTGAGTTTAACTAACATAACTAGGAATCTTTGTGGCTGCCGAAACTTCATTTTCTCATCCATCTTCACAAATACACAAGGTGTAAGATTGAGCCAATGTGAAAAACTTATGTACGTAGTTAAGTACATGGCAACGCTTACTAATCTTACCCAGTTTTGGCATTATACATCTTATCCTTTTCAGTGCTCTGTACTGATTAAACTTTCTAGATTCTCACATGTGTAAAATACTACTAAATATTCAAGGCAATCTTCTCAACCCTCTTTGAGAAACCATGTTAATTTCCAGTGCCTACCAAATGATCATATAATTTATGCATTTTAATATCTTTTCAAAAGCTAGGACAATAGATAATTGTCTGGAAATGTTTAATTGGAGTAATACAAAGGAAATGGCACCTTGGAGTAAATATCTATTCCTTGTTGGCTTACTACCAAAATCAAACTTATTGAATGTGATTTTTGTGAAACGTATTTGAGAGCTTTAAAATAGTTGTATTAAACTATTTTCCTAATAATCACTAGCTATTCAGAATGTTTCCCTTTCTTTTTTAACACAATTGAGCAAATTATTCCACTGTTGAACTGTAACAATGAATATAAAAGTAGTGCAGAACTCAACCTTAAATACAAAATAAACATTTTTTTCCTTTAAATTATCTACCGTACAAGGAAAAATCTCATGATATGACTTAAATCTAAAGCTCTGATTATAACCGCTCATCTTAATATTTCTGTTCAGTGCACCATACTTTTTCTTTTTCATGCAGTTCAGTTGTTTTAAAACTTATTCCTTAAAAAAAACAAATTCAGGTAACTGTCAGTATCAATAGCGTCTAACGTTTTCTGTATTCTAGATAATCAGAGATTTTGGATATCAGAGATGATGTATTTTCATTATACACTTAAGTCCAGCATAACAACTAGAACTCCGCAAATAATGCAAACAATTTTCTATGCATCTTCCTTTGAATTAAACTGGAAGAATGTTGAAAAATTAGAGAGGGTTCAGAGAACATCCATGAGAATGATAAAAGGACTGGAAATCCTGCCATATATAGTGCAAGACTCAGGGAGTTCAGTCTATTTAATTTAACAAAGAAAAAGTTAAAGAATGACTGACTAAGAAATTTATAAGTACCTGTATTGGGAACAAATATGTGAGGGGCTCTTCAGTTTAGCAGATGAAGATATTACAAGATCCAATGACTGTGAGTTGAGGCTAGACAAATTCAGACTAGAAATAAGATGTAATCTCTCTGGCAATTTTAAAATCAATTTTGGAGGTTTTTCTGAATGATATTATTTCAGGGAAGTTCTAGTGGCCTGTATTTTGCAGGATGTCCAACAAAATTATGATAGTTGTCCCATCTGAGTTTAGAGTCTATGGATCTATGAAATGTGTTAGTCTTAGTCCTGCTCGCATTTTGTATGTGATCACTTTTTGGTGAAAATTTATGCCGTCTAGTGGTGCTGTCATTATGAATGCTTGTTCAAAAGCAGTTATAAGGCTGCACAGAAAAGCAATAATTTTAAATGTGAATGCATGAAGCTTGCAAGAAGTGTTCGCCCACTCATCCAGGTAGGGAACAGAAATGTTACCCATCACTAAGCTGATCAATCACAACTAAACAATGCAGTTTGAATTGTGACTATTCACCCAGAATGCTTTGCAATCAATCCACTGAGTTGTTTTAATTGTCCCAAAGAATGCCAAGCGCCTGTGAAAACAGAATACATTTGAGAACATCAGGATATTTTCTAAGCAGAAAAAAGGATTAAACTCATAAAAAATATTTATAATAAAATTGTTTGCTTAGCTCCAATTACCATGACACTAGCTCATAGAGTACAAGGTCATGCATTTGTACTAGGGCTGTTAAGCCATTAAAAAAATTAATTGCAATTAAACTCGCTGTTAAATAATAATAGAATACTATTTATTTACATTTTTTGATGTTTTCTACACTTCAAATATATTGATTTCCATTACAACACAATACAAAGTGTACAGTGCTCATTTTATATTTTTATTACAAATATTTGCATTGTAAAAAATAAAAGAAATAGTATTTTTCAGTTCACCTAATATAAGTACTGTAATGCAATCTCTTTATCATGAAAATTGAACTTATAAATGGAGAACTATAATAAATAAAAAATAACTGTGTTAAAAAATAAAACAATGGAAAATGTTGGAGCCTATGAGTCCACTCGGTCCTACTTCTTGTTCAGCCAATTGCTCAGACAAACAGATGTGTTTGCATTTGCAGGATATACTGGTGCCTGCTTCTTGTTTTCAGTATCACCTGAAAGTGAGAACAGGCATTCTCATGGCACCGTTATAGCCAGTGTCACAAGATAGTTATGTGCCAGATGTGCTAAAGGTTCATATTCCTCTTCATGCTTGAACTACCATTTCAAGGGACTTGTGTCCATGCCGATAAACGCATTTTGTTCAATAAAAATCCAAAGCAGTGTGGACCGACGCATGTTCATTTTTATCATCTGAGTCAGATGCCACCAGCAGAAGGTTGATGGGTCTTTTTGTGGTTCTGGTTCTGTAGTCTCTGGATCAGAGTGTTGCTCTTTTAAGACTTCTGAGAGCATGCGCCACACCTCGTCCCTCTCAGATTTTGGACAGCACTTCAGATGCTTAAACCTTGGGTCAAGTGCTATACTATTTTTAGAAATCTCGCATTGGTACCGTCTTTGTGTTTTCTCAAATCTGCAGTGACAGTGTTTGTAAATCAAACAACATTTGCTGGGTCACCATCTGAGACTGCTGTAACATGAAATATATGGCAGAATGCGGGTAAAACAGAGCAGAGGACATACAATTCTCCCCCAAGGAGTTCAGTCACAAATTTAATTAACACACTAATTTTTTAACAAACATCATCAGCATGAAAGCATGTCTTCTGGAATGGTGGCTGAAGCATGAAGGGGCATACGAATGTTTAGCATATCTGGCATGTAAATATCTTGCAATGCCAGCTACAACAGTGCCATGACAACGCCTATTCTCACTTTCAGGTGACATTGTAAATAAGGCAGACAGTAGTATCTGCCGTAAATGTAAACGAACTTGTTTGTCATAGCGATTGGCTGAAGAAGTAGGACTGAGTGGACTTGTAGGCTCTAAAGTTTTTACATTGTTTTGTTTTTGAGTGCAGTTATGTAACTACAAAAAAATCTACATTTGTAAGTTACACTTTCTTGATAGAGATTGTACTACAGTATTTGTATGAGGTGAATTGAAAAATACTATTTCTTTTATCATTTTTATGGTGCAAATTGTAATAAAAATAATATAAAGTCAGCACTGTACACTTTGTATTCTGTGTTGTAATAGAAATCAATGTATTTGAAAATGTAGAAAAACATCCAAAAATATTTGACATTTCAATCAGTATTCTGTTGTTTAACAGTGTGATTAATTGTGATTATTTTTTTTAATCACAATAATTTTTTTTGAATTAATCGTGAGTTAATTGCAGCTGACAGCCCTATTATATTATAGCCCATATAATGCAGCTCATTATATTAGAAACTGTTTGGGAAAACTGTCACATGAAAACACTCATTCAAAAATGAATTTTATTTATAGCTTATAAATTTGCTTTAATTTTTTTTTATTTTCTAGGATTTAATGTACAATCATGAAATAAAATAAGTGGGCATAACTACCTTCCCATGTGGTTTGAACTTGGGACCTTCAGCATTTAAATCACGGGCCTCAACAGTTTGAGCTAAAGAAATAACTCTGCTCATGGGCAACTATAATTGACTCCTGTCTTCTTTTTGGGAGAGCTGATGGGAGTGGGGAAGATAAAAACCCTAAACTCCTCTAGTGTCGGTTATACAACCATCTTGCAAATTAGACAAGGCGTGATATTGGTCATGTCATGCGTACTAAGAAGTTTCTCTTTGCTTGTTTACTTTATTATAGAATCTTAGGGTCCTGTCTTAGTTTTGGTATATGTGCAAATGTCATTGAAACCAGTGGAAGTTTAGCACATGAAAGCATACTGAAGGATTGGGCCTAGAGAAATTTTAGATGGAAAGACCTACAACAATGGGTCATCATGTCCATCATCCTATCAAAGCAGTACTGCTATCTACACTACACTCCGAAGTGATATTTCCAATTTGCTTTAGAAAGCTTTCACCTTGGGAACATCTTCCAGGGTCAATGGTGGAGTGGAGAAAATGCTGTAATGAGCAATCTCATGTTAGCAAGGGAATGGATGAAGTGAACCAACGCAGTAGATCTTCACTATCTCGGATACCTATAATTTTGTGAAATATTACACTAAACTTGTTTTAGCTGGAAGTCATCTTTGTTATATTGTAACACCAAGTTAAGAGTGTGGCCTGGAATATAATCTGTATGGGCAGATTCTTGAGGTGGTATGGATTCTCATCAGCTCCAATGGGGGATCCATGCCACCCATATGAATCTAATTAGCTTAGCTCAGAGGTCGGCAAACTTTCAGAAGTGGTGGGTCGAGTCTTCATTTATTCACTCTAATTTAAGGTTTTGCGTGCCAGTAATATATTTTAACGTTTTTAGAAGGCTATAATATAACTAAACTATTGTTGTATGTAAAGTAAATAAGGTTTTAAAAATGTTTAAGAAGCTTCATTTAAAATTAAATTAAAATGCAGAGCGCCCCCCCCCCCCGAGTGATGGCCAGGACCCAGACAGTGTGAGTGCCACTGAAAATCAGCTTGAGTGCTGCCTTCGGCACACGTGCCATAGGTTGCCTACCCCTGCCTTAGCTCTTTCTCTCCACACCTGTTGACCTTGGAGTATGAAGGTCATGCTGAGGTCATGGATATGGTAACACACATGGCACAGAAGGTGAATTGAGCTCCCAGCTGGGAGAGTTCACTAAATGGTTAAGCCTGAGCTAGTGTCGGTATTGGATATTTGGAAGATAACAGTGTGCAACAGCAGGACTCCAAAATGGCATGCCAGATGGCAACGTGTGCCCTCACATATGGGAGGGCAGGAAAGATTTCAGCTCAGAAATGAGCATCTTTAAAATCTAACAAGATCCTTATTAAGTGTCATCTCTCCAGTGTAAACAAATAGGAAATATAGACATCTTTAATAGCTGGAATGGAAAGTTAGATCCTGGTATTTATGAAGTTGTCATACTAAGTTAATAGCTTAAACTATCCTTTTTGATAATACCAGGCATTTAGCAAGCACAATATAGATTTTCACAGGGTAAGCATACATGACATCAAAAGCACTTCTCTCTGATTGCTAGTAATATCTGGTAATGGGAGTCAACAGAGGAAAAAAAAAGCTGACATAACTTCAATGAATTATGAATAAAATTTCTTAGAAGACTATAAAATGTTCCATGGAAATAAACGCATTTGTATTTTTTGATCATCAATGATTTCATTTAATTTTGGCCAAGCAAAGGATTGGTGCATTGTATGAACATTTTAATGCATGATAGAAGTGGAAAACAGGAATTTTAAACATCTTCATGTTAAAACACAAACACATTAAGTATGGGTTAATTATTTCTGTTCTTTCTGCTCCTCTCTATTTATATGTATTGAGCATTTCTAGTTTTCTGCCTAAGTGAATTCTGATTTTAGTTCTACTGTTGTTTCTCATTCACAATTAAATGAATACTGATCAGCATGTTGACTGATTACACAATTAATATTTGGGAGTCATAACTGGAAGAGGGAAAAAGAAAATTAAAGATAAATATACTTTTAAAAACAATGGGACTCCAGTAGAGCTACGATATTTTTACATCAGCTGAGGATCTAACCCATTCAAGGCAATGGCACCACAAAAAAATTGATTATAAGATGACTGACCTATTACTGGATTGTTCTAGGGGTTTTTGCTCATTATTTTCCAGTCTGAAAATTAATTTTACTTAGTGATTTACCTTAATCAAATCTTTGGCTCTGATTGTCCTTGTACATTGATTCAAATCTGGATTTGACCTAACTGCACATCTCCTATCTGTATAATGAGCCAATCTGAAACCCCATAGATGAACACACCTACATTTTGATCAGGTCAGGGTCAGATTTGAACTTCGAAATTTTGATATTAAAACATTTTACCATTTCCCCACTTGTATATACAGTAGTCAGTGCAGTTCTTCATTCTCCAAGTATTTTTGTACATATTCCCCATCTGTCACCAGGTCATCTTTGTCTCATCTTAGTGTGGAGAGCCCAAATCTAGCTCTCAGTTATATTAGTGTAAATCCAAAGTAATTTCATTGAAACTCTCACTTATAGAATGTATGTTTCTGGTCTTTCTGGACCACATGCCTTCACTTTTGTGACTTCATTCACAATAAATACCAGTGCAGGAGTGCTGATTGGTTGTTGTCATTACTCAAATTACTAGCCTATTTCTAGTTATGCTATCTAAATTAGCAAATGCCAGCACTTTCCAGAGAACAAAGGGTACTTCTGCTGCTCAGAAGAAGCCCAAGGTATAATAGTCAAGACGTACAAATTTAAACCCCCAAGAAAGAGATCTTTCTTGTAAAAATACTAATCTGTAACTTTAAGAATTTTCACCTTTGCTCTTCCTTCCTGTCCTCTGATTAAATGTTATTAGAAAACATACATGAAGTAAACGTAATGTTTTTAGCATTATGCAACTTCAGCTCTAAGTCTGCATTTCCTTTTGTCGTACACTGTGTGTGTCTTGTTCTGAAACTCTGCAAAACAGTCAAATGGCGATGCTTAATGACTGATCAGACAGAATGCTTCAGACTCTTTGATCTAGCAAATATTTCCAGCTGTGAGTGAGAGAAAGCAGAGATGAAATGCTGTAAATCAGTGGTTCCCAGACTTGTTCCACCGCTTGTCCAGGGAAAGCCCCTGGCAGGCCGGGTCGATTTGTTTACCTGCTACGGCCGCAGGTTCGGCCAATAGCAGCTCCCAGTGGCCGTGATTCGCTGCCCCAGGCCAATGGCAGCTGCTGGAAGTGGCACAGGCCGAGCTGCTGCTTCCAGCAGCTCCCATTGACCTGGAGTAGCAAACACGGATACTGGGAGCTGTACTTGGCCAAACCTGCAAACGCAGCAGGTACACAAACTGGCTTGGCCCGCCAGGGGCATTCCCTGCACAAGTGGCGAAACAAGTTTGGGAACCACTGCTGTAAATAATTGCACCCCTTTAAGAATTAAGGCTTTTTTGGAGTCAGAATGATCTAGGGTCACTATTTACTAGAAGAGAATTAAAAGGATCTTTCAGTGGTTGTATGTAGTTAAAAATATATTTATGTCATTAAACAGAACCTCTGTGAATCATTCAGCTAAATTCCCACTTACCTCTCTAAACTGAATAAGGAAGAACTTTGAAAACAGTTTTGCAATTCCCTTTAATTCGACATCTGGGAAGTGCAAAAATAGTCACCCTAGACATTATTTTATACATCTCTCTACACAGATGCATTTTACTGTATGTTGCTATTTTCATTTTATTGTCTGTCACAAGAATTAAGGTTTTAATGCCTCATAAATTTTTCCAAATGTGGGAATTTTTTAACCAAGGCTATGTCTACACTACCCCGGTAAGTCAACCTAAGATACACAATTCCAGCTATGTGGATAATATGGCTGGAGTCAACGTAGCTTAGGTCAGTTTACTGCAGTGTCTACACTGCACTGGGTTGACAGGAGACACTCTCCCGTTGACTTACAATACTCTTCTCATTCCTGGTGGAGTACTAGTGCTCTGCCATGGATGTAGCAGGTCTTCAGTAGACCTGCTAAATTGACCCCAGGTGCATTGATCGCTGGAGCATCGATCTGGCAATAGTGTAGACATAGTCTAAAATTTTATATCTCTTCCCAGTCATTTATGGTACCTAGAGAAGCAAAGCACCCAGCTTGGAAGCACAAAGGAATAGTTGTGTGTGTGTGTGTGTGCATGCGCTTATATATATATATCCATTATAGTAACGCTAAAACTAAATATAAGAAAATCAAAATTAAATGGGTAAATATAATCTTAGTTTTATGTGGAGATTTAAGTGCAAATTTTAAATGACTGCCTTTTGTGTGCACAGTATTTATTGTTAGCTACTTGTGTATGGAGTTTAATTCCTAACCAGTTCTCTTATGTAGCAGTAATTTTCTTTAGCATGACAGGGCAAATGGTTGGTTTCTAATGGCTACCACAATATACAAATAATGCCATCCTTCAGATGTAGTGTAATGTTACAATTTTTAATTCTTAATTAAATTTAAAATTATCGGAGTTAGGTGAAACAGTCAATTCTGAATGATTTGACCCTTTTTTTTTCCTTCTTCAAATGTATTTCTTGCCTTTGTGTATTTCACTGAAACTGAGCTAAGGTTTGATTTGAAACGTTTTCCCATTTGAGATCATGTAAATTCTACAAATCACTAGAATGTGAATGCAGCTGAAACATCTAGAAAGTCATTGGTTTGGATTATACATTTACAAAATCATGAAATATGAGTGCCTGGTATTAATTATTTAAATTTATCTCCCCAAAGTTTTTGCATCAGTGGCAATGTCATATCATTTTTCTCAGTCCTCCTTTCACAGTCGGTTAGGACAGTAGCTCTACTTTGTGTCGATTCATATAATGTTCTTTATCGCATGGAAAGATACTTTGTGACAATCATCAGTCATGTTAAAAACAAAGAAGAATTCTAGTTTTAAGAGTTTAATTTTAAGAGACTTCTCATCCCACAAATAACATTGAGTTTAAAATGAGATTGGCTTTGAGCTGAGTTCCTGCACAAAATATGAGCACTGTAGCATTTCCTAATGCACCAGATAGCCCTCTGTGAACTCAAAAGTTACAGGTGAGTAATATGAAATTATCACTTCATCTTCATTTGCTGGTAGCTTCAAAGCACAGGTTTCAAGTTCATGCTTGAACGTTTGCTTCTGAAACAGGTACCTTGTATGTAGCTACCCCACTAGTGTACTAGCTTTCCATTTCCATAAAATAAAAACATGTTACTAGTTGAAACTGAAGAAGAAAATCTTCAAAATGTTAGATTGGGTTGAGTCTTGAAACGTTGAATGGGCATGTTGTGAATTTGGCATTGTATTGACTGAATGGTGTTTTCATCCAGTATTTATCCACTTTGAATCTGAACATATAGATTGAAATACTTTTGAGTGGCAAAGACAAAACTCCCACTGATTCCAATAATTTATTGAGATAATTAGTAGAGGAAAAGTACTGCTCTGACTCCTCCCATAGATGGCTAGCAGGTGCAGTCTCTCACTCCATCTCTAGGAAGCTTCCACATTCCAGTGAGTCTCCACACTTAATATTTATTTAGTGATCGGGGGCCCTGGAGTCAGGTTGAAACTTTAATTGAGTCCATGACTTCACCACTCCAAGGGGTTTAGATTTGACACTTTGCAGTCATCTCAGGACCTATTAAGCGAAATTATAAAATAGCTATGCAATGAATATCTATAAATAAATCCTTTCATGGATTACAGCTTTACAAAGCATTTTCAGAGGGCATAAGACCTCATTTCATAAGTCTCACCATCACAATTATCACCATTTGATAGTCCCTGAAAACTTAGCACTCAAGGATGTTGCTGGATTCACAGGTGTGACAACTGTCTTTCCTTTAGCTACAGAACAGTCCTAGCTCAAAAAGTGGGATTGCAAACTTCCTCATTCTGCCCGGTACCATACGTCAACCAGTTTCCAATAGTCATGGAAGTTCTGACCAGCTTCATGATGAAGGCCGACTTTGGTAACTTCTTTGGGGCAGATCCTCAGCAGATGTACATATGTCATAGCTCTGTTGAAATCAGTTTATGCCGGCTGTTGAAGTCAATGGAGCGGAGACTCTTTCCCTTTTATCACAATATTCTACCTAGGTCTTGGGCTCTCAGAAGGGCACCAAAGAGGGAAAGCAGGAGATCAGTATTGTGCTGAATATTGTGGATTTCTCTTTAAAAATTTATTTTTAAAAATTTACATCATCATTAGCATTAATTATTCTGGAATCAAACACATTATTTTTCATATGTTTTGAAGTGCAGGTAACGAGCAGAAGCAACTAAGAGGGTCATTTAGAAACGCCAATTATCCTAAGAATCATTAACCTGACCAAAGATATTATTGGGTAAGAGAATGTCAACAATGTCATATCTTAATCCATTAAAATAACCTTTCCCCCGCCTCTCAGGCTGGATTATATTATTGGCCTTTCCCTCTGCAGTATACTATTTGTTAGCAGAATTGCAATACGTATAATGGGTTTCTCTGATGTGGTTGTGTGAGCAGTCTGCAACGAAGTTAATATGCTTGTAAGGCTGCAACATACCAAAGGATGGTATGGGATATAAAACTGGTTGAAATGATGTTACATGTGCTGCATTCTTATACCAACTTTAAAGTCATTAGAGCTGAGTGAATAATTTATAACATGATTTACTCACTGAATTTTGCCTCCTTTCTATTCATGAATTGTCTGTGAGCCAATCATGATCCTTGGTCAGTAGATTGTGCAGGTGTGTTGGGATAATTGAAATTTGAGTGGTTTTGGCTAGATACCCCGTAGGTCACATTTTCTGTTTCTCTTCCCAGGTAGGGGCCTATAAGTCTTAGACTCAGGCTTTTAGTGGGACTCTGCATGATTATGAATCCCAGATTTAGTTTCTGTAAATATTCAGGAATATTTGTCTAGAAGCTGCAGTTTCAACAAACAGTCTCAGCAATATACTAATTTCCAGGAACATAAACTCAGGTAACATAAAGACTAATAAAACTCATGAGAATAAACATTAGAATATTTTTGGACAATCTTTTTGTTTTTTTTAAATTGCCTTTCTCTGTTACCCAAAAGAGAGCTGTGGGTACCCACATGTTTGTAAAGTGACTGCTAGGGAATGAAAACAGACCCCTTCGTAATACTGTAACATCATTATTGCAAAAAGGGATGCAGAGGTTACCCTGACCTTAATGAGACTCCTTTAAATATATGTTTAGAATACGCTGAGGTTGGCAGTTCCTGGATTACTAAATCTGGGACTGTTAGTGTTGCTATAACTTAATTAGAAGTCATGCTAAACTCATTGCCACAGCATGTCATTTAAATCAAGAATGTAGCAAGTTTCATAGATGGCCTGGACAGTTATATGGATAACAAGAATTCCCTGAGATGTTGTAGTAAATTAAAAAAAATATTTTGGAAGGGATGTAAGTACAGTGCGTTAAATCTGCAGTCTGGAAGAGCTTGGTGCTGTTTGAATGGTGTCAGTGGCAGAGATAGAGAGAATATTATAGGTTCCAGCTATAAGACCATACTGCAGTTTTCCAAGCCTTTCTATTGCACAGCAAATCATTGGTGCATAGCCACTCTGTTAAGTCAATTTAGCAGGAAACTGTCCCAGTATAATAGTACTAGCACAGTTGTGAACTGCAGTTGCCTGGGCTTACAAGGGAGGGAATTGATGATAGGGGAGCACATGCACCTCAGCTCTGGAATTCACTCACTTGTGAGGCCCTAAATAGCCAGCATCTGTTGACTTTCAGAACATATTGCAAAGCCCATCTCCTGTTGCGGGCTTCTAGGTGATGGCTGCAAAGGAATGTTTGAGGGGTAACTGGGGTATTTCCTTTGGATTTTTCTCGGGTGATTATTTATGGATTGGGAAAAAGGGGTTAACATACAATACTGGATTTACTAGTAAAAAAACCTTGTATTTTAAATATCTCCCAAGGGCACTTGGAGCCTAAGATGAAAGTTTATCTTTTGTATACACCGAAATAATGTTGTTTTCCCCTAGCTGCCACCTGCCCCATTTTCCTCACTGAGGTATTAACTTTAATATTCACTTAATTACTTAAGGTGGCACTTTTCAGTAGAATGTCTAATAAAGAGTTACATTGATCATGTTGCTACCTTCACCATTTTTTTTTGTGGCTTGCTGACCATTAGCCTTCAAATAGTTCTTGCAGTTGGACAGTCACGTTTTTAAATTGGTTCTATTGTGCATGGAGGGAGTGAAGAATGTAGTATCCACCCCTTTCTGTACCTGGCCTGTTTTATTGCCTAGCTGGCCTAGAAGCTAACCCAAGTGGCATTGCTAATCCTGAGCAGCTATTGTGCTCCTTGGATGAAATTCCATTGCCACTTAAATGGGTGGTCAAACACCTATTGAATGATCAATAGAGAAAAGATTTCACCCCGGATGGCAAAATCTGACAGCCCCTGTATAGGTATATTACAGTGGAAATCTTGTTCCCTGACCTTTACCTTTGCACTCCAGCCATGGGAGCTCAACACAGTCTTGTAGAATTAAAAAGAGAGTTTCATCTTGATTTTTTTTAAAAAGAAAATTATAACAATTTAAGCACCCCGATAGATTCTGCACTGCCTGGTAGCTCACAAATCTTCTCTGTCCCTATGTAGTCATCTATATGCTGTCATACATAATGTCCTTTACTCATTGGAATGTATACTGACCAAATGGGATATGTATGCCCACGAAAGCTTATGTCCAAATGAATTTGTTAGTCTCTAAGGTGCCACAAGGACTCCTCGTTGTTTTTGCTGATACAGACTAATATGGCTACCCCTCTGAATTCTATTGACCTTGTATCTCTGATGATAATTTGCAGACAAGTTTCATAAACACATTTACATTGCACATAGTTGTATGTTTTATATTTGTTTATTTGAACTTTTCCCTGTTCGAAAGAAATTCTTAAAAGATCTCACAGTTTCCTAAAATAGGACTCTCAAAATTGTGAGCTCCTTGCTGGCTACTTGCTGACTGCCTCCATGTTAATACATTTGATAAAGTGACATTCCAGCCAAGCAGCTCAGTGTTAGCACATTATCAGAAGCTATTACTTTAATGTCAGGCTGAGAATGAAGTACCGGGAGGGTATCTGGCAGGAAGCAATTGCACAGCCTCAAGCTACTACTTTTTATTTTGTAAAGTATTTCAACTGCTTTTGGGGAAATTGACAATTTAATGAATAGGCTACACAATCTTACATGTCTCCCAATGACTTTAAAATATTGGGTTTTTTTTATGTAGCATTGGATATCCCAGAGGGGTATTAAGAACTAGAGAATAAGGCCTATCAGAATGTTTAACCTTCCCCCTCCCCCATGAATGTTTTGATCAAGTAAAGACACTTCAATCTGTCATGGCTAGTAGGCTGTGATTCTCTTAGGAATTGTTTGTCTCATCAGAATCCTCCAGGGTTTTGTTAACACTAATTCTTTTATACTGTATAAGAAAGTCTGTCTTTTTCTCTCTCTCAATATTTTCTATGTTGACTTCCAAAATGTAACTGTTTAAAAATGAAACCCCAGTTGTCGGGAACTTGGTAAATATGCTCTCAAAATGTTTAATGTAAGTAAAAATGGTTGAGTCCTATTCTTAGAGCAGAGTGTAATTTGTAAATGGTTTAAAATTTTATTCTCTTGCATTTAAGAAAGTGGAGGATAACTTTTCAAAACAAAATATTTAGCAGGGTCATAACCAGTAATCTGAATTTGATTTTGTTGTTGTTTGAAGATGATTTTAACCATTTTTAAATTGTTGGTTGACAGAACACCTTTCCAAGGCTATAGGAGCTCATAACAAGAATGAGAATGCTTCATAGAATTACCACCCATGAATCAATGAGCAGTAACTATTTGTTCCAATTATTTAATAGCTTATCTACTTCTTATCTATTTTAGGTATTTCCAGAGAACCCATCGCTATCATACATAAGCATTAAGGTCAAAGATACAATTCCCTGTGTTCAGTTGAAAAATATAAATACATTTTAATTTTCACAGTTACTCTATAGTTAGGGTAAAGATTGTGTATAGCGGCTGCTGAAAATGCATTTTAACACAGTAGTAGCACCCTATTACAACTTCAACATAACTCCATTTAAGACAACAAACACAACTGCTGATTCTTGTCCACTATCTTGATTTGATACATTGGGGTTTCTTTAGGGGTGAAGCACAATTGCCAGTGCTGATAGGGATGGTGTCCAAGGTCTGTACCTGGAAGGTTACATGATGATAAGAATCTCCATCCTCTTCACCATCTGAAATTTGCCCATCGACCAGACCAAACTTGAACCTTTTTTGAGTTTTGAGAAAGTTTGGTTAAGGGTCATCTAAAGGCCCGGTGAGAATGGCAGGCTTTTATCAGAACTGTAGCAAATCTCTAAACATCTTATGTTTCTCCAGTCACTAGCTCTGCTCATGAACTTTTGTTTAACACATAGTTGATCACAGAAGCTAGCACTGGAAACAAATAGTTGTGCTCTTTTGTTACACAAATCAGTGGCATTCTTTTTCTAGTGGCAGAAATTGCATTGTTTTGGCTCTTTTTTTTTCTGTTAGGATCTCGGTAGAATGGTTCTACTTATTGCATTCAGGTCTGGAGAATTCCTTTTGGCTCTGATATTACTACTCACATAAGGGGTTTTTTTATGTGTGGCCTTAGGTTGTGTTTGGAAGGCAAGTTTAAAAACAGATAACGAGGTGGGGGAAAATAATCTCTTGTGTAAATAGTAGCACATTCTATGAAATTATACAGCCTGTGGTGCCTGCCAGTTTTACTTTACATGTAAATGTGTGTTTCATCCATGCTAAGCAAATATACAGCAAGAGGCGATCATAAATCTCTCAGAAATGAACCTGATAAATAATTTATACCAAGACCCTAGGTCAGTCTGTCTATCTCTGTTCCCAGGTGACTGAACTCCCAGGGAAGTAAAGGAGAAATCTCATTATCTTAAACCAGCAGGGACTCTGTTATACTTATGTGACAGTCCTTATGTTGCCCCACCCATTTAATCCACAGTTCTTTAGTCTGAAGGTCAGGAACAAAGGGTGCAAAACATGATGATTTTTCAATATAAATGTGCACAGCTGGCGACTGGCCCAAGTTTACCAGCTGAAACACAATCTATTTTCTACATAAAGAAAGAATTTCATCAATTCTGCTCGTGCTGCACCTGCATAGAATTTTCCTCACTTAGGATTTTATTCCACTCAAAAAAGACAGCAGGCCAGTGACTGCAGAGAGAAGGAACATAGGAAAAAAAATCTCCATATGTATTAGTTTGTACAGCCATCCATGATTCTGTTTTGTGGGTCCACCACTGTTGCTCTTTCCCCCACCTTAAGGGTTCAAAAAAGAACTAGATTAATTCATGGAGGATAGGTCCATCAATGGCTATTAACCAGGATGTACAGGGAGGTGTCGCTAGCCTCTGTTTGCCAGAAGTTGGGAATGAGTGACGGGATGGATCACTTGATGATTACCTGTTCTGTTCATTCCCTTTCTGGTGCCTGGCACTGGCTACTGTCAGAAGACAGGATACTGGGCTAGATGGAACTTTGTTCTGACCCAGTATGGCCGTTCTTATGTTCTTAACAGCTTGGGCTACAGCTGAGTGGGGGCACTAGGACCTGATGCCTGGACTCTGAGGAACTACATATCCTAGCCTTTCATGTTCTTGCCTTAGGAGCACCAAAGGCTTGCGTACGTGGCTGGTTCACTGCTTGTCTATGACTGATAGAGTTTTATCTTTAGCTCATGCAGCAGTGTTCTTGGCTGAGATGGTGAAGGCCCTGGGTTCAAACCCTGCTGTTGATCCAGATGAGGACTTATTACACAAATAGGAAAAACTAAGGGCAGGAGAAAAAGAATGAGGTAACTGTTGCACCCTGCTCTCCCTAAAACAATAGGGTTTGTGCTATTGCTGGGACACTCAAGGGTCAGTGGGCATAGTCATTACATTTCAAAACATATGTTCCTTAGTCAGCCATCCTACATCTCAAGCAGATTTCTTCTTTCCCCTATCAAGTATGATCTGCACATCAGGCGTGGGGCTTTTGAGGGGGCTATATATAATTTATTATAACACAGGCTGATACTAATACTGCCTTTGCACCATTGCTGAATTCCTGTTTCCCCTTCAAGTGGAGTAGGGTATGAAATTGGCCCATCATAGATTATTAGCGTTAGAGGGGATCTCAGGAGATCATCCAGGCCAACCCCCTGCTCAAAGAAGGACCAACTAAATCCCCAAATGGCCCCCTCAAGGATTGATCTCACAACTGTGGGTTTAGGAGGCCAAGGCTCAAACCACTGAGCTATCCCTCCACTTCAGGATTTATTCAAAAAAAGGAATCAGCCTTACTAAAGATGTTCCCAAGGAGAAGAATGGAAATGTGGCAAAGGTCTATCCTTGCTAATAGAGTTGGCATAATTGATGAAATATATATAATACAAGCCCCCCTAACGTTATTGTTAATATGCACACATCATGTGCTGCTGCTGAATATGAACTGCAAAGGAAATATTTAAAATCTAGCTATATTGTTAGGTCTGTAGGAGTCTGCACATAAAATCTCCCATTCACTGAAGGAATATTAATGGAACATTTTACTTTCTTAGGTGGAAATGTAGACATTATAGAAAGAAAATAAACCCAGACAAATCTATGAAGCCCTCTCTCTTTCAATTCCCAATTGAAATGACCTCCTTTTCTTAGTGTGTGACATTTTGAAACCTATATATATATATATATATATATTTATTTTAAATGAGACCTTGGGGATGGATTCGGTGGCCAATATTCTGTCTCTTTTGTTCAGATTGTAGTTTTGTGCGAATAAGGTGAATGAGATGTTTTGCCTACCCAGCTTATAATGACATTAAAAATATGAAAGAAACATTTACAAAGGATTGCATCAGCTACAGGTGGGTTTTGTTTTAATGTGGGCATTTTGAAGGGTATAGTATGACAATACAAAACCTATTCTTTTTACCGACAATCACCAAATCCTCACCAGAGATAGTCAACTATAAGCTTACAAGAAAAGGAATGTTTAAGACAAGGTTTTAATGGAGAAAGAGACAGAGAATTCCAAATATTTTAGATAACACAATGAAAAAACATTCGAACGTGTCGGAAATGATAGTAGGGGAGGGGTAAGCAGGAGACAGTCATAACTGAGCAGACAGGAATTAGGTGAATGGAGCTGCATTGAGATGAAGTGGAGTTCACTTCATTGGGACATCTGAAAATCATGAAGGCAATTTGTATTGTGTTCTGTAATAGAGGCAATGTGAAATGTATTCTGTAATTCTCACTAAAGGAGGATTTAGCAGAGTCAGGGTCAAGGGAAGTGCAGAGCCCGGACAATGACATTTTACCCAGAGGAAGGACTTTGATCATTGAAGCATTCAGTAGTACTCTCAGGCATCTGTGCGATGTTGCAGTGTGGCCAGGAGCTGACATGACAGACAAATAGATGAGACAAGGAGAGCTGAAAGAGAGAGAATTATGTGACCTCTAAGTGACAGAAGTGATATTCAAGGTTAACGGTAATAATGAAATGCCCTTGGGGGAGACGATAGAAGAAGAAGAGATGATTGATCAGTTAAGGAGCCGTAAGACACTCCATTGCAGAGATGATGAGGGGAAGTTATAAATAAAATGATGGGGCATTTAGAGGAGCAGTGTTAAAGCAAGGAGATGAGCGTGTTGGAGAAACCAACGTCTCACTGAAGCACACAAAAGGAAAGAATGAGAGCAGAGATATTCACAGTAAGGCTAAGTAGAATGTCAAGAGAAGAATCCATGTTTAGAGCCAGTCACCTGGAGAAGAGGAATCCCAGCACTGTGTAAAAAGATCCTTGGTACACACCTACAGTTTCATTCTGTCCTAAAAATACCTTCATGGAGTTTGGAAATCAGAAGCCCTCCATAGGACATATTTTTTATATATATTCAGCCAACAGAGATTGGATAAAAAACTTCGGGAGAGGTGAATCACACACTGGGAAGCGTGCTGTGTGGTGGCTTTTTCAACCATGGAAAGAGAACTAGTTTCTGGAGAAATGTCTTCATTAATTTGGTAGTTGGGACATTCAAAAGTTACATTGTCTCTGTCTTTCATAAGCTTCCTTTGGCCATGAAATTCAAACGTATTGTTTCAGTGCACTCTAATTTCACAAGTTCCCATTATCCAACAGAGCAGACTCTAAAAATTCTGGGCTGTCAATGGAGCTACACTAGGTCTGGCCCCTTCCGTTTACTACAGAGTTCTTAGTTCCTCTGATGCAATTAAAGATGATAATTGGTACGCGGTACAGAAGAGTTCTTGTCTGTCTCCTGTATAAATAGATGTTGTTAATCCTCACCTCTGTTTTCAAAGGCATAATCATTTATCAAGCTGAAAAGTGAATTTTAAAAGACTATTCCATTATGTTTGCAATGTCAGTCCAAAGGAAGAAAAACAATAACAAAACCAAAAAAAAAGATCTTTTATGTATCATATCAATTTCAGGATGTTGCAATGAAATTGGCTATATTTGTTAATGTAATTAATTGTTGATGTCAAAAAGTTTGGATAAAGATTTATTTAGTCCAGGCCTGTGGCTGAAGTCTGTGATGTACCTAGATCTGTAAATAGAAATCTTTATCAAACCAAAATTAATCATAGCACAGAACCACTTCAAGTAATGTTGACAGAAACTAATTTGGAGGTGTTAAATCATTAGGATGATTCCTCAAAGAGAACTTTTTAAGCTTGCAAGTTTCTTTTATGAATACTAATTGCACAAAAGATTTGCCACATTTGTGTATTATGTTTAAATTGGGATGAAGACAGATTTGCTATAGGGTCCCATCCTGCAAACACTCACATGAACTGTCCTATTGAAATCAGTGGGACACCTTCCATGATGGCCTGTTTATGGGCCAGATTGTGTTGTACCCTAATGCACCAGATTCAGGAAGATTTTGAAGTCAAATTCTCTGCTATGTAACTACAATGGAGCAAGTGTGATTTAGTGATAAATAGGATGATAGACTTGGACTCAGGAAACTCAGATTAAATTCCTGGCTCAGCCACACACTTTCTGTGTGTCCCAGGGCTAAATACTGAATCTACCCTGTGCCTCAGTAACTCATAAAATGGAGACGCTATTTCTCTAACTGAGGCCATGTCTACATCTAAAGTTTTGCAGCGCTGGTTGTTACAGCTGTATTAGTACAGCTGTATAGGGCCAGCGCTGCAGAGTGGCCACACTTACAGCAACCAGCGCTGCAAGTGGTGTTAGATGTGGCCACACTGCAGCGCTGTTGGGCGGCTTCAAGGGGGGTTCCGGGAACGCGAGAGCAAACCGGGAAAGGAGACCAGCTTCGCCGCGGTTTGCTCTCGCGTTCCGCGAACCCCCCTGCAAACCGCAGGGAAGGAGACCTGCTTGCTCGGCGGTTCGGGGAACGCGAGAGCAAACCGGGAAAGGAGACCCGCTTCGCCGCGGTTTGCTCTCTCGTTCCCGGAGCCACCCAGCAAACCGCAGGGAAGGAGACCTGCTTGCTCGGGGCTCCGGGAACGAGAGAGCAAACCGGGAAAGGAGACCCGCTTCGCCGCGGTTTGCTCTCTCGTTCCCGGAGCCACCCAGCAAACCGCAGGGAAGGAGACCTGCTTGCTCTGGGCTCCGGGAACGAGAGAGCAAACCGGGAAAGGAGACCCGCTTGATTACCAGAGGCTTCCTCCTTCCACGGAGGTCAAGAAAAGCGCTGGTAAGTGTCTACATTGGATTACCAGCGCTGGATCACCAGCGCTGGATCCTCTACACCCGAGACAAAACGGGAGTACGGCCAGCGCTGCAAACAGGGAGTTGCAGCGCTGGTGGTGCCCTGCAGATGTTACACCTTCAAAGTTGCAGCGCTGTAACTCCCTCACCAGCGCTGCAACTTTCTGATGTAGACAAGCCCTCAGAGTGCCATTGTGAGGGTAAAATCCTTGAACGATTATGAGGTGCTGAGATTCTATGGTGATGAAGGCCATATTAGCACATGAATAAGAGAAGTTATGCCATCAGAATATGTGACATACGGGTTGGTGAAGAACTCTACAAAAGCCAACGTATATTTTAACAAAATTAATGAAACATGTAAGCATATCCACTCCTGGGCCGATGAGCTGATTTTTATGGCTCATTGTGGATTTGAGGTTGGAGACAGAAAGTTAGTTCCAATAGCTCTTTTAGAGGAAAATTTAAATTTGTCTTCAGTTAAAAAGAAATCTGAATCACAGCAGCCATAATACACAAAGTTTTATATTAAACCATAGAATCTTATGATGCTAAGAAGTTTGCTTCTAGTGGAGCTATTAATGCGTGAGAACCTAATGAAGAAAATAGTTGGATATTCTTGAATGTTCTATGGACTTTTATTTCCTTATTTTAAGCAGCAGTGCTGCTATTGAACCTCAGAAGAGACTGCATAGAAAAGAGTCAAATTAATCATAATTAGTGAAAACACACGGAATCCTGACATCTCTGCCTGAATTTATTTTAACATCATTGCCACAATACTACTGGCAATATATTCCACTTCTGCTATACATCTGAGCTGACTGCACCATCTGTCTGAATAATGTTTAATTTTTTTTCTATCCCTGGTGTAAAATTCCATTATTTCTACTGTCCCTTTGCATTAAATATCTGTCAGGTGTTCCCTGACATTAAGAGAAAATCATTATGGTTAGTTTGCTTGGCAGCTAGAAGAAGAAGAGAACTACGTGTATTTATACAAATATGGCTCTATTTTTCTCAGTGTTCCTGACATATTGGCAACATTAAGTTATGTCTTCCAGGGATATAACTGTGTGGGTTCATTAGCCAAATGATAACCTGGAACAATGTATACCTTTCTTTCTGCTATCATTTGAAAATGGAAAGTACTATTTGATCCATGCCCTACTCATATCTATCTACATTTTCTATGTGATGTAAGTGGCCCTGGTTTAAAAGATGGTTTATTCTCTCAAATTGAGAGCTCTTAGCTACATTGTCAGACAAAACCTCTCTAAATCAGTTTGCGATGTGGTCCCCAGCAAGAACCATTGGTAATGTCAGTTGTGTGCAACGAGGAAACTGGCCCACTTGTATTCTGGTGGGGTACATTGATGAATCGGAACAATTTCCTAATTACGTATTGTTGAAGTCTGCCTGAATAGATATTGCTTTCAAATGAGCACTCACAATAAACTCTAGATCATTCATTCCACTCTGAGATACAATAATGTTTGCTACAAATATTGAAGAGAATATGCTTGTTTCCTGTGTTATGTTATCATTTCCATACTACTCCATATTTCATTTAAGAGTCATGGTTAGTTTACATAATGCTTAGTTCTTGTATTCTTGTCATCGGGTGGCATAGAAACTTTACTAATATGGGTAAATCCTCTTTTGTTATGTTTAAGCTTTGATCATACTGCATGCTACCTTCCTCCTCCTCCTCTGCTTTTTTTTTAAATTGGTATTACAGCAGCACCCGTGGGCACCAATGAAGTCCTCACTGTGCTAGGCACTTCACAAATGTGAAGTTAAAAGATAGTTCCTGTCCCATAGAGTTCACAATCTAGGATGGAAAAAGCAGGAGAAGAAGGCAGCAAGTCACTGTGCGTTCATCAGAGACCTCTGCTTACTTCTTACTTAGCCATTCTCAGCTGGTTTTGCTCTAAGCATCACAGCTGAGATGAGTCAGAATACAGGCAGGGCCAGATTAACTCTCTCTTGTGGGCTCGGTGCTACTAGATTTTGTGGGGCTCCTGTATGCAAGTCTTTTTCCTAATTTAAAACAAAACAATCACAATTACGGCTATTCACACTGTACTGAACTTGCCTTTTAATTAACATAAAGCTGTTCTGTGGTTACATTTCAGTCTTAAAACATGTAGAATATAGTTGCTAATTGAAAATAGCCTACTTCTTACCTTAGAACAGCTGTTATATTTCTTTCTGGGAGGGAGTTTGGGTGCAGGAGAGGGCTACAGGCTGGGGCAGAGCGTTGGGGTACAGGAGCTGGTGCAGGGTGCAGGCTCTGGGAGGGAGTTTGGTGCAGGAGGGGATTCTGACTTGGGGCAGGGGGTTGGGATGCAGGAGGGGGTGCGAGGTGTAGGGTCCGGCCGGGAGGCGCTTACCACAGGTGACTCCCGACCGGTGGCACAGCAGGGCTCAGGCAGGCTGCCTGTCTACATGCTATGGTCCCACTCTGCTCTTGGAAGTGTCCAGCTGCTGGCACGTTTCTGTGCACCCCTGAGGGGAGGAGGACAGCATGTTTCCGTGTGATGCCCGCACCAGCAAGAGCCATCCCTATTGGCTGGGAGCCATGTAGCATGCAGGCTTTTGCGAATCACAGTCGAAGGTGCCTATCTCTCTCCATTCATTATACTGAGAGCTTAGGTGCTGAACTCAGGCTTTGTGAATAGCGATTTTGTAGGTACCTAAAAGGTGCAGTGACTCTGAGCATCACCATACCTAAGTTTCTTGGTGACATTTTAGCTCAAGAAGTAGTGATTAATGCTTTTAAATCCAAAGGTCCCAGCCTCAATGCCTGTTGATGGACCCAACCAGAGGAATTGTTATAAATGGACTTTCAAAGTTTAACTATGTACCAACAGTTGAGAGCTGGTCTATAGCATGAGAAATAACACTTTTCAAAAAATGGGAATTCCAGAGCTAAATACAATGACATAAAATGAACAGTTCCTTTAATTGTACTGCCTATGATGTTAAAAAGAAGTCCTACTAGCATCCATATGACACTCCTTGACTTTTCATTTCCAAAAAGAAGTGTTTTTTAAAAAGAACAAAAACATTCCCAAATAAAAACACTGTAACTTTGAGATAGGATTGCTGAAGTAATCACTAGAATTACTGTCTAAACTACATAAATAGACCATTGCTTTGAGAAAACTAAATACTCCCAAACTCTGGTCCTCTTTAGCTGTGGGTGCTTTGCTGGTGTCAGGTAGCCAGAATGCTGGCTTACTGAATGTTTGCTGTGTTTCCTTTGCTTCAGAGAACTCCCCAGGTGATGCAGAACCATTCCAGCAGCTCTAAAGTTACCCCCTTTCATTAGAGAATGATCTAATTTGCACCAAGGAACCATTCCAGTGCCAGGGTGGGCCAGAATTGAGAGGGCATGAAGGCAGCTTAACGTCAACTGCACTATACTGTGCTCCTGAATTACTCTGAGCAATGTTCTGATGTGGCTGAGGATTTGGTCCCTGGCTTAAGCCAGATGGGTGCTGTGCCAGCTTTCTCAAATATTTTAGTCCTGAGTTCAACATCTCTACTTTGGTCCTGTACTGAATCTGATAACTGTCCTATTGTGGTGGTTTGGAAGGGGAGTGGTTAAAAGGAGATAGTAAAAAAAAGATGTGAATCCAAGACTACATAGGTGAAAGCTAAGGGGAAAACCCTTTATGCCTTGATTTATAGTGTTCCCTAGCGATTCATGTCTGTTAAAAATACTAATTTTCAGCAAGGAGCAAATGAGAAGAGAAATAAAGATATGTAAAATTCAGCAGAGTGTTCCTCAAAATAGCGAGGCATGTGGGAATTGAGAGCGCCACACTATTAGAGGCCTCTTCTACGGTTTCTGTGGAGTTACTTAATGTTTAGGTGTCTTCAACAGCTGTTAAAATATGGCATCATTGGAAAATCAATAAAAAATCTAGACTTATGAGGGTGTAGCTTTAACTATATTTAGCGAGTGCAAATCAGAGCCCCTGTTGTGGTTGAGGTCATTAATTTGGAATTTACTAAAGGATTAACACTTTTTACCAGCAGGTGTTAATTTGTGACTAAAATGAAAATGCAGGAGGTCAGTATTAGCTGGGATAAGAGTATTTATACCATGGCACATATAATTGACTTTGATGGAACAGGAGCAAGACACTAAATAGCTGTGAGAGGGTCAATATTTTCAGCCAATATCCTGGGCTAAATTGGCATTATACAGGTGGAAAGCTCCATTGTGTATCTCATACAATGTGTTGTTGTAGATGCACTATTAAATAACTACCCAGCTTTATCTATTGTACTTTATGGTCTGTATCAAGAAAAGATAGAACGGTAGCGTGACAGCCCCAGACCAGTAGGGTACAGGAGTCCAGTAGAAGGCAAATATACAGGCCATTGGATGAACAATTTTCTTTTCCCTGAGTGATCAGGGCAGGGGCTGCCCTAGCACAATCAGGAACCTGCTAGAACCAATTAAGACAGGCAAGCTAATTAAGGCACCTGGAGCCAATTAAGAACTTTCTAGAATCAATTATGGCAGGCAGGCTAATCATGACACCTGGTTTAAAAAGGACCTCCCATAAGTTAGTAGGGTGTGTGTGCAAGGAGCAGGGAGTGAGAAGGTGCTGCTGGAGGAGTGAAGAGTTCAAGTGTGATCAGGCTTCAGGAGGAAGATCCTGAGGTGAGGATAAAGAAGGTGCTGGGGGGAAGGCCATGGGGAAGTAGCCCAGGGAGTTGTAGCTGTCACGCAGCTGATACAGGGAACATTGTAGACAGCTGCTATCCACAGGGCCGTGGACTGGAACCTGGTGTAGAGGATGGACCCAGGTTCCCCCCAACTCTTGATCAAACACAGGAGAAGTTGACATGGTTTGTGAGAAACACCAGAAGGGAAGCTCTAAATTGGAAAAGGATCTGGCCTGTCCCTGACCCACTAGGTAGGACACAGAGACGGTGGGGATTGTTCTCTGTTTCCCCCATGCTGGCCAGCAATGAGGTTAGCTGAGTGAACCGCAGGTTTGAGCCGCTAGCAAAAGTGTCCAAACTGAGGGCTGCTGTGAATCTCTGAGGCGAGCAAATCCTCCTGTAAGCGCAGGACCCACCAAGGCAGAGGAGGAACTTTGTCACCAGTAGATTATTACTGGTAACATTATTTTCACAATACACTCAAATGTTTAAACAAGATCCAAGTGATAAAGAGGGGAAAGGAGTGGAAAAACCGAGTGAAAAATCTGTTCTGCTTCCTGTGATTCTGGCAGAGCTCTGAACATCTTTGGGGACAAATCAATTTGCAGCCACTGTAGACAGCTGTTAAAAACTGAAGGAAGAACAGCTTAATTAGAGAAGCATGTTGAAAGTTGAAGGTCAGAGTTACTCTAAGAACATCATGTCCCTTTTCAAAAGCTTTCGTAATTAAATAATTCCGGGGCCTGTCAATAAATCTTCAATCTCCATGGAAGGGTGGGGGTAAGCACAGTTGACGATACATGTATTTCCCAAGAAGAGGCTTTCTTGTCCTTTATCACCTATTTGTACAGGATGTGGTTTAGGTATAGCGTTTAAGAGAATCAGAATTAGCATGCTCAAATGCTCCAAGTGCAAGCAGCATTGTCTGGCTGAACTGCAGAAGAGCATAAGAAGAAACAACACAAAGACTAGCTTTGTTTCAACATCACAGCCTTCTCATCCAGGAATGATCAACTCAAATTCTTACTCTGTCTCTCCTATCCCCATCTTTTTCTTCATTTTTCTTCCCTTTGCACTACCACTAGTGCAGCTGCACCCATGGTAGAGCTGTCACAGACAAGGCGCTGGCATTTTTACCATGGTATTATCTAGCCAGGTTCAGACCCTCTCTAGAAAATATGGTGGTGAAATCTCTGGGGCGTGTCAGCATGCTGTCTATACTAAAGCTTACTCTATTTCTACCCCTGGTGTAATGTAAGGAAAAATTCTGAAAAAGCTTGGTGTAGACAAGGCCTTAGTGACCAATCATGCATTACATATATGGGTTTATTATAGACTTGAAATGATCTATCTTGCCTGGCTGTCTTGCCTATGAGCATCAGTTTTCTTCCTCCCGACCATTTAGAGGTTGGAGAAGGATTTGACCCAGATTATTGGCATTCAGAAGCACTCTTCCAGTGTTCATGGTAACAACCACTGACTGCTTCCACAAGTGGCTTGTATGCTCTCATCTCCTTTTGCTGAAATAGAGTCAAGAACAAAAAGAGGGATATAAGCTGGACTGCAAGCACAGAGAGGAGACCTAAGATTACCAAAGCAGGTGCATACTCAGATGAAAACATTTCTGCTGCCATGTTGCAGCCAAAAACATTTCACGCTGCCCAACCCATCAATACAGTGTACCTATTTTCTGGAAGAAAGGCAAGATCAGATCAGCAATGGAGAGGAGAGGACTGTCTCTTGATGGCTGATACATGAGGGTAATTTATAGTATACATACAGGCATTCTAAATGCTGCTAAAAGGTCTTCTCTGAGGTCTAGGAATACAGTCTTACCTTCCTTGGTAAGGGATGAAAGCCCATTGTTAAATGTTTCCTAATTTTTTATGTAAATCCGAAAGTTTGTCTTTCTCACTAACAGAAGCTGGTCCAATAAAATCTATTACTTCACCCACCTTGTCTGGCTAATAGATGAATTACATGCCTTTCAATGCACCTCACAATGTTTACTGTTTGCAACATTAGGATGCGTAATGTATTGGTTTCTGCACCATAATCCCTAGAATGACAGAGATGGAACATCATATTTCATGATTCATTTTGATTGCTATATTCCATTCTGAAACCATATTCTGAACCTGAAAATATTATATTTATGTTCCTCCTCACTCATTTTTGAGGTGTTTCTATGCCCTCCCATTCACTGAAGGTCAAATTCTGCCCTCAGTCACTTTCAAGCAGATGACATGATGGCAGTCTCCCCAGAGAGCCCAAGGACTGAATTGGTATTGAAACTCTTAGAGGTTATCCTTCTTGGTAAGCAATGAAGCATAGTGTGATGGAGGCAGTATGCGGGAAAATTTGCACTCACGGTGTCTGCACTATTCTTGCTCTTTGGGTAAAAAAAAGAACTTCAGTTTCAGATCTGTCAGTCCAGTACTTTTCATAAAGGCTAAATTCCTTTTCAAAAAAGGGGAAAAAAACAAGTAAGATGACAGTAATATGAAATAATCAAGTGAGAAGGGAGAGAAAGAACAGAGCTGGCCAGAAAACAGGACTTCCATTTCCTGAAAAATTTTGACATTTTGTTTTCATTCTGCACCATAACAAAGCCAAGAAGAGCTGTCAAAAGAGAGAACCAAAATAGCTAATAGACCAATAGTTAGAGCTCTAATCTGGGATGTGAGAGGTTTACCTGTGTCAGAGGCTTAGCAGAAACTTGAGTCTCTTACATGCCTGGAAGTATCCTATACACCAGGCTATAGTCAGTCTTCTTGCTCAATCTCTTCTGTGGGTGCTGTTCCCCGTTGTAGAAGTGATTAAATGTTCACGGAGCAAGACAGAAACTGACTATAGACTCCATGGCTAGGACACTCACCTGGATGTCAAGCACCAGCTCCAAATCAGGCAGGTCAGGGACCTGGGTTTTCCACACTCCAAGTGAGTACTGTAACCACCAGACTATTGGGGGGTTAGTCTCATGCTGACCACAAATTCCACCCTGGACCTGAGAAACCTTCCCAATGGAAGTTTCCTTTAAACTGATCCATTTCCATGAAAAGTTTCAGTTTTGCCGCATCAACATTTTCCAATGAATAATTGTTTAGTCAAAAAATTCCTGACCAGCTCTACTAAATAATGATTGCCTTTTCTGTTTTAGTCATAATGCATTTGCTGCCCTTTTGCTCAGGAAGACTTCTTACAGAAGAAGAACATGTTTGCAGTTTTGGGGTATGTCCGATGTGAGCGTGGTGTGTTATGCTTTGAAGAAAGAAAGAGGTATTCACAATCTGACCAGTGATCAGAAATCCCTAGATGCTGGGGCTAAACAGTACATTGGATGGATGCAGCACCAGGGAACTTAACACAGAGACATGTATATCTGAAGAATGATTTTAGCACTGTAAATATGTACTTTATGAGGTGAAGTTAGTAGATGACATTTCAGGAAAACTTGAAAAGATTTCCCCCCATCCCTGGAATGACTGCATTGATGGGGGGAGGAGGGAAATGCAATGTGTAAGATTGTGGCTAAGCGGTACCTTTGTGCTTCCACAGGCCTTCTGCATACCGCTGAGAGTAGGTAGGATTAATCTCTGAAATATAGTCTACTTTTCCATATTCTTCCCCCCAAAAGAGCCTTTTAATCTTATTTGCCTTTCTTATCATATGCTTGAATAACCTCTTTTTGTTAGTTTAATTCAGCCAAATTGCTGATACAGTTCTATACCAGATTTGGAGATGTTCTTGCAGGGTGTCTTTTTAGGTGGTAGTTTCTGCCCCCTTTAAGAATCCTTTCTGCTGCCAGAGATACTAGAAGGGCCTGCTTGTTTTCATTATCTGCTCCACCTTTAAGGACTGTTTTACACAGGAGCAGGTCTGCCGGGGGGGGGGGGGGCAAGTAGGGCAATTTGCCCCGAGCCCCGCAGGGGCCCTCACGAGAGTTTTTCGGGGGTCCTGGAGTGGGGTCCTTCACTTGCTCTGGGGATCCTGGAAAACTCTCACAGGGCCTGGGCCCTGGAGCTTCTTCCTCTCTGGGTCTTTGGGGCAGAAGGACCTCTTGCCGCCAAATTACCACTGAATCGGGACCCGCTGCCGAAGTGCCGGGTCTTCGGTGCTAATTTGGTGGTGGAGGGGACACCCACTGCGGGTTTTCGAGGCACTTCGGTGGCGGGTCCCAGAGCGGAAGGACCCCTCACTGCTGAATTACCGCCAAAGCGGGGACCCTCCGCCGCCGAAGACCCCAGGCCCCCTGAATCCTCTTCATGGCCCTGCACAGGAGTATACTGCAGGTGATTTCTCTTAACATGTAATGTTGTGTTTAGTTATAGATGATGCTTGTGCTTGCCTCAGGCCTTTGCCTCTAATGTTACAATCCTACATGTATTTACACATCCTCAGAGTGTAACTATGCAGTTTGAATAGACGTCTCAAATAGACTTTCGGGATGTCAAATTGCTGGCTCATCTCATTCTTAATTTAAGGGATCCCTGAGTCGTAGGCCCTGAGATCTAAACCCTCTTCCATCCATCGCAGCAAATGAGGTTCAAACAAATCCATCTATCCATTATGGACAGCACTAAATGGCAATGTGCCTGCAACAAATCCCTAGAATAACATGCAGTTAAAGACATTAATTTCACATTATTTATGAGGCCAAAGCTTTAATTAGAGGAAACATGGAAATAAAAGAGTGGAAATGTTGGTTAATGTAGGCAGAAAATGAATCAGAAAAGAGTATCCCTTTCTAAGCCCATTCATTCTCTTTACAACTGAATCTTCCCTACTGTCCCAAGAAGGCATGGGTGAACTTCTGGCCCCAGTGAAATTGGTGGGAAAAGTTCCACTGACTTCCATGAGGCCAGGCTTTTCCTCTGTAGTGTCAAGAGGCTGTGAGGAAACAGGAAACTGAATGCATGTATTTTTCCTTGGGGAGTGGGGGAGGGGAAGGGTAGATTTGCCCCTGCATGTGAGCACAAAGGAAGGGGAAGGAGCAAAGAGTTCACCCTCTTCTAAATTGTGCAGGAGCCTGACACATCTCCTCAATTGCAGTCTCCTCAGATTCTTGAGTCCAGGCACTTCTAGTGCCCTTTAAAGCACTAGCCACCCCAACGCAGGCAGAGAAAAGGTGGAAGGATGCCCCATCCTCATGCTGCATGAGTAGTGGGATAGGCTCGCAGCACACATCATGGGTCTTATATGAAGCCCATTGAAGTGAATGGAATATGTTGTATCATATCATGTTGATGCCCTTCATGCTGAGTGAAATCCTAACCCCTCTGAGGTCAATGGTAAAACTCCCACTGATTTCAATGGGGCCTGGATTTCACCCCGTCTATTTATTCATTAGAATTCTCCTTTCTCCCTCACCATTAATTTGTCTCTTTGTTTTCACGTTGTCCACGCTCTGCTCACTGTCTTACCAACTATTTTTTCCTCCCTGCCCCTTTTATTTTTTTTTTTGCACTCTTTCTCCCACTGCAAAGCTGAATTAGATCCCAATACTCTGAATTAGCGTTCTGATGGGTATGAAATTAACAAAGTTCACCCACCGCCAATGTGTGAGGTAACTCCTGTTTCCAGGCAATGGTAAGTGAGGGAAATAAAATATTTGATCTCTGTTTATACCAGTGACTACTTTGGAAAGCAGATTGGAAAAAATGCCCCGGGGTGCTTAATCTTTACTAGGTAATGCAGATTTCAGTCAACTGATTTGCTCAGATACATGAACTTATACATCCCCAACAAGCATTGTAGTGTATGCTACTGGTTTGTTCTCCATTTTAGAGCACTTTAATTTTCCTTTTGTGAAGCTGAGCTCTACTAGAAGCTCAGACTTAATCAATCCTATGCTATCATACCTACAGTAGTTTGATCTTCTGTCCCTACACCAGCTGTCAGGGAAAACACCAAGCCCACAAATTACTGATTAAATATGGAGTACAAAGGAGACAAGCTGCTGCAATTTGGAAAGCTCAGCACTCTTTCCAAAGAGTTTGCACCATTTAACTAGTACCAGTTTTCCTTTTGCTAATGACATATTGTATAGCTGGTTTGGCACTGTAAAATTTATCATAAATATCTCCTTTGTTCAGCTCTGAAGTCAGGTTAACAGATGTAATTACAGTTACTTGTCATCAAAGGTCATGTCATTCGGTATAGAAAGAGACCATGACTTTTAAATAGTTCTTTGATGAAAAATCATATCAGCCACCCATTAGAAGTGATCACACTGTCTCAAAAGAGCCTTTCATCAAAGGTTCAAAATAATATTTTGCATTCAAGAAAGAGTAGTTTTTGCACAGAAGGCTAACAGGCTACATTATCTTACAATCTGTGTGCCAGTTTCTTCTCTCTGTGTCCCTTCAGCACGCAGGCAGTAGCATCTGCTTTCTGGGGGAAAATGAGCACTGTGTCAGGGAATCCTTTGTAAATATTATGAAAGAAGGCTGCATCTGTTATTCTCTACAAGTGTAGTTTAATCCATATTGGCCACTGTTTAAAACCACAGGGCCTAAAGCTAGATATCCAAATTTGTCATTGGGCATCTGAATAGAATAATAATACATAGCTCTTATATAGTGCTTGTCATCAGTAGATCTCAAAGCACTTTACAAAGGAAGTCAGTATCATTGCCTCTTTTTACAGAGGGAAACTGAGGCACAGAGCAGTGCTGTGACTTGCCCAAGGTCATCCAGGAAGCTAGTAGCATTGCCAGCAATAGAACGCAGATCTCCTGAAGGGGCATGCGTACAATGCTGCCCCATACAAACTATGTAGGGGGTGATTTCCACATAGATCCTGCTGGTGCCCACTAAAAGTTCCCTAGTGCACATTAACATGTTACCGTTTGAAGTTGGCCTATGTTAATGTGCATGAGGATACTCTGAGTGTGCACCAGTGGGGTCTACATGGGCCAGTTGGTGTGCAACAAGTTTGGTGCACTTTAGAAATCACACTCTGTAGTGCACATTGCTGTATCGTGTAGACATGCCCTGAGTCCCAGTCCAGTGTGCTATCTACTAGGCCAGGCCACCCACCTCTCTCTCGCTCTTTCTCTCTTAATTCAGGTTAGAGCTGTTGGTGCTGGCCTCTCTGAAAGCCACAATCTCTCTCTGAGCTCCCCGTGCAATGGGATGGCTCTGAACTAAATCCTACCTACTCAGGCTACTACCACTATCACTGCCAGGTAGAGCCTGGTCCAAAGCCCATGGAAATCAATGGGACTCTTTCCAGTGGCTTCTTTGGATCAGGGTCTAAGTGCATCTTTTCAGTGAGATAAATAAGATGGTGTGTGTCAGACAGCTTTCTTTGGGATTATACTTGCCTACAGCCTGATGCAGTAGCCACACTTACCACCAACTCTCCTCTAGTGCCGATACAGAGGGGAGCACATCCACATGAATGTCAGCTGCAGTTCATTTGCAGGGGGGAATAGAAAGATGCAGGCTCAGAAACAGGCAACGAGTCACTGCCTACACTGCAGTTAGACACCTGTGACTGGCCCATGCCAGCTGACTCAGGCTCATGGGGCTTGGGCTAAGGGGCTGCTTAATTGCAGTGTAGACTTCTGGGGGGCTTAGACTGGAGGTGAGGTGAATGTGTCCCAGACCAGACCAATGAGGTGAATGGGTCCCCGAACTCAGGCTGCAGCCTAAGTCCAGAAGTCTACCCTGCAATTAAACAGTCACGGCTTTTTATTTGCAGCGTAGACATACCCAATGTGGCCCAGCACAAAGTTGCTGTTTCTCAAACTATCTGTGCTCTGTGTGTGTGTGCGTGCGTGTGTGCGTGCGTGCGTGCATAGAATCAGGAAGTACAAACATGAATTCTTTTTTTTTTTTCCTGTGGTCTAATTTTCAATTCACCAATATGTATCCATAGGGTTTTGAAAAAGAGGCATTCTGGGATTTGCAGAGAGGTTACCTACCTACAGCTGCCATTGTATATATTCGACCAATACTTTGAACATGCACCCCAAAGGTTTTCTTGCTGAAAAATCTGTCAGCAATGGAATTAAAAATAAAACCATTAGACCAGGCGTTCAACTGGTGTAAAACAGTGGTTCTCAAACTAGGGCCTCTGCTTGTTCAGGGAAAGCCCCTGGCGGGCAGGGCCAGTTTGTTTACCTGCTGTGTCTGCAGATTCGGCCGATTGCAGCTCCCACTGGCTGCAGTTCACTGCTCCAGGCCAATGGGGGCTGCAGGAAGTGGTGTGGGCCGAGGGATCAACCGAACCTGCGGACATGGCAGGTAAACAAACCGGCCCAGGCCACCAGGGGCTTTCCCTGAACAAGCGGTGGCCCTAGTTTGAGAATTTCTGGTGTAAATGACATAGCTGCATTGACTTCATTTACTGATTTTACACCACCTGAGGATCCCCAAGTGCTCAAAACTGGAAATATGGTTAATGTTGTTCGTATGTTTCTAGACTTTCCGACATTTTGTTTTTAACTAATTTTGCAGTAAGTTCATAGGATTCTATACTGTACAACCTAGACAGCCATAACTGAACATTTCCACATTTTAACCCCCATTATGTTGTTTTTCAAATGTATTGTTTTTGTACTGCAATTTGTTTAAATATTTGCTCAGAATCTTAACTTCAAGTTTCTGACGTTTGTTGGATTTAAATACAGTGACATGAGAACAAATGAGAGAACCAAAGAGAGAGAATTTTATACACATTTATCCCCAGGCACGTTAATACCATGCAGATGGGCTCCAGTGCTGCAGATGTATGAACTATATGCACTATGAGTAGTCCCAGTGACTTCAACAGAATTACTCAGTGTTTAAAGTTAAGTACATGTCAACTTCTCTGCAGGATCAGGGGCAGTTACCTCACTTTGCAGCTTCATGCAATATACTGTCCCAGCTATCAAAAAAGATAGGTTCTAACAAAACTGCTTTAGTCTCTTTCATTAAAAAGTAAAAAGTATCAGTGCAGTTGGAAGTTGCACTGGTTGATGTTTCACCTTAGAAAAAAAACCAAACAAGACTTTTTAAAGTAACATTCATCTCAGAATTATAGTTCTCCATATCTAAGGAAAGAGGAACTCCTTTGGTTGTCTGGAGATTACAAAAGAAATTTTGTATTAAATACTTAAGTTACATGTCTAGGCAGTGGGATGCTGGTATGTGTTTAAAAAAAAACAAAACATTTAAGATGTTTCTGAAAGTAAAAAGGCCAAGATGAACCAAAAAATTTCATCTAGTTTCTCCTAACTACATGAAGGTTGAAATGGAATTTATCATTTTCAGCAATTCGGTGGAACCCATGATAGAATGGGTTCTGAGCCTTGGCCAGCATTCTTACAATGACAAAAGAAGGTTGCTGCTTCCTTCTGTTGCTTCTCTGGACCAAAGCGCAGAGCAGAACCATGCTCATTTTCTCTTGACTAATTCATGCTGTCCTCTTCCTTGGCTCAACTGCACCGGCAGTGACAGATCAAGGAACTGGCTAGGCAGCAGGGTGTCTGGCAATGATATGAAGTGCTCGTGCTATTAGTTTGATCTCCAGTGGGTTTCCCATGCAATGCGTTTAGTGGATCCAACAGGGTTTAACATTATTAAGATAAGTTAAACCTAACAATAAAAAACATGTTGCAAATATTTAGTTTTGAAATATGACTGATAATGAGACCACAAGAAAGCAGGAGAAAATGGATGGTAAGAGTAATTGTAAATGAAATAAAATTAGACTATGGAAAATATCAATGAGCACTGGAAATAAGAAAATATCTAAAATAAAAAAAATCTGTCAATACTTACTTTTTAATTATGGAACTTATTACTGACCATGCATACATATTTTAAGACCTTATCAATATAACTCATTAAAGAAAATGAAATTGAAAACTCCAATTGCTGCGTGGAGAGAAACATTAAATATCTGGTTAGAAACAAGCTTGCAACCTACGTTTTAAAAACAGCTTTCACCATGTGATAAAGCAAATGTCCTCAGTCAGTTGCAAAAAACAAAAACAAAAAACAAAAAAGAACAAAAAAAAACCCTGGCTTGTGAGGACTCTGCCGTTAGAGGTACAGTGATGTGAAAAACCCGGAGTTCTGCACTCTTCACTTTAAATGGAAGCTAACCATAGTCAGCAGGTAAAGAAATAAATAAAAAGCACTTTTTGCCACAGGATTACATTTAGATCTGACTGCAAATAAGGCATAAACTTTACACTGGGGAAACCCTAATGGACCCATTTGTACTGTCACCAGATTCGTGGCCACTGCCCGAGTGACGTTGCATGTTACCAAACTTCATCAAATCCCTTAACAGAATCATTTCCATGCACTTTGCAAGAGCTACAGCTATCTAGGATTAACGTTTGACTTTGCTATCAGTATGTAAATTTAATCTCCTAATAAATAAATTCTCTTCATGTATATTTGGATACTCTCTCTGAACCTTGCATTCATGCTGCATAATCCAAGATGGCTCATCAGACTACTGCTTCTGCAAAACAGAAAAATAAATCACATTACAAAATTCAGCGTGTATGGCAACATGCCTTACTTTCCGTGTTAGTGGAGATAACGGCGTTCTGAGAGGCTGGCACACCTGAAGCTGTTTCATGTTGCTATCGTATCTTGGCTGGGCTAGTAAGCGTCAGAGGACCGTATGCTGAACTCATTCCCCCCAGTTGGGTTGTCAGACTTGTATTTTAAACACATGATTTACTGACAAACTTATTTGGGCAAGCAAAACAATCATCTTTAACATCTCTTCCCTGTACTACAGCTTTACACATTCCCATCTGCTTTGTCTGCCTTGGCTGCTTTCGTTTAACATGCAGTGTGTAGTTGGTAATTATATCCCACTGTTTTTGTTCTTTTTGTATGGCTGTGATAAACTTCCTTTTAATCTGTTTTTCTGGTCGTGCTTACGCCTTTGCAATTTTGATTTTGCCCTTCACTTGTGACAGCAATAAAGCTGTGTGGGCTAAAAAAGACAAGCAATGTGGCCAAAGGTACCCAGCTTCTTGTTGAGTGTCTCCATAAGACACTGAAGGTAACTTTTGAAAAATTAACATTTTCAGATTGTCCGTCCTTTGATCAGTTTTCCACATCTCTCTGTGGTGTTCTGATCAATTCTATATTGTGTAATCATGGAAGAGACAATGTCCATCCCAACACAGACATGACAAAGCCATCTACGTGTGGTCCAAGGACCACTTTGGGGAGCTGGGGCAATCATGAAGGGGGGGAGTAAGCTGGCCAGGGGAAAAGATGAGGTCAGGTATATTATCTCCTTCTGGCCTTGCTGGGACACACATTGAGAAGATAATGCAACAAGAGCTGGGCAAAAGTTTTTGACCAAAACTTTTTTGGTGGAAAAATGCAGATTCAGCAACATCAAAACATTGAAAATTCAGGCCAGTTTTGTTGACGTGTTTTCATTGACACCCCCCCCCCCACAGGTCCTCCCCCAGTTTTTTGCCCTAAAAGTCAGGCTATTTCGTGTCAATACTTTTGTCAGTTTTTTTCTATTCAAAATAACCTTTCATTTCAACATTGCCTTCAATTTACTTTTTACTTTTACTTGAAATCAACATAAAATATTTAGTTTTGGATTGAACAGAACATTTAGTTTGTTTTTTCCTCTCTACTTTTTGCTTCAATTTTTTAAAATTTATTTTCAGTTCTGTCAGCAACCAGGAGATGGATAATCAGACCCAGTGGCTGGAGCAGTGGTGGTCAGGGTGAGCAGTTAGAGCCGGAATCATGATCTGGGAGTCAGAGGCAACAGTCAAACCCAGCAGGGCTTGAGCAGAGTGGAAACTAGGCAGGAGAAGGACTGGAGCAAGGAGAAGGGAGGACAGAGAAAAAGTGAGGTACAGGAGTGATCACAGCTCTGGGTGTCATCACTGTGCAGCCAGTGACCAGCTGCTGGGCTTAACAGCAACCCTCTTGGTTCCCCTCAGTCAATCAGGTGGGTGGGCCAACTAGGCAGTTCTGCTGTAGCTCACCAGCGTTCATTACTCTGACTGGAGACTAGCTAGCTCTCCTGCATACGGCACACACACATTACTTCTGCCTCACTTGGGTCTGAAAGGGGAGGAAGAAAAAATTCTGACTCAGAGGTCTGTCTCTGAGTCCTACAGCTCCCTGGGGCACTGTAGGGTATGCATCACCTCTTGCTCAAGGATATACATAAAGGAACAATCTAGCCGTTGGACTTTCTGGGCATATAACACTGAGGATGCAGTTAGGATAACTTGTCTGAGTAGGAGTGACGTGTGGATAAGGATCATGTGACCAGATGTATTTGTTCATAATCTGAGCACACAGTTCATATCACACTGCTATTGAGATCGTTGAATACATTAATCATTAATTTTGAAAACCTAATTTCTTAAAAGAAGTATAAATTGTTGCTAGGAGGAATAATTGGGAAATAATTTATGTATTTACAAATTATTCATATACCTCTTAAGATGGCTAATAAAGCCATCTTCCTAACACAGATAACTTTCTTTATTATAAATTATGCTTTGTGCGAGAAATGTGTAAGTGCATATTCCTTTTAACAATAAATGTTAGTTAAATTATAGAGGGAAAAGAACTGTAAAGGGATTTTATAGCAGTAATTTTACTCTCATTTTGGCATAATAGTGTGGCAGAGCTTTTTTAAATAATCAGTTTTCTATATTTGTATATAAAAAGATATGAAAATTCTAAATGATTAAACTCTCTCTTTAATTTCTCTTTTGGACTTTATGATGTCTGTTACAATTAAGAGCATGATCTTACTGATTAAAAAAAAAGGATGTCACTATTTATTTCTGCCTGGCTTACATCTATTATCTCCTTCCCCCCACCCCCAAATCTGTTTACAATCTTGTAAAAGTATTTACTTCAGTGGAGAAAATATACTAATAAATGTTAGCAGTTAAGTTTTCCCCAAGGGACATGTTATATTGTGATTCCTTTTTTTATTCTTTCTTTTAGCAGTGTGCATGGTTGGCATTTAAGGTAATTTAAATATATAGATATAGATAATTAATCCTCTTAAGTAACATGTCATGCATATACCTTGTTTACACTGTTCAGATTTTTGTCAGATTTTTGTCACTGAAGCTTTTTATTAAAACCATTCACACAAATTGTATATTAAAAAAAAATCAAGCAACCACTCATGCTGCTTGGAATATAAAGTAGTAGGCTACATCAATTTAACAAACAGGAGTACCTGATATTCTGGTATGCACTAGCTTGAAAGCTTTTATTTAAAAAAAACAAAAAACCAACCTTGCCATTTCTAGTATTCCATTAGCTGCTGTGTAATCAGATCTCATCAAGTAAATCTTATCAGCAGAACAAGGTGCATGAAACTGAGCAAATTTTACTAGAGCTAGGCCTGCTCTGAGCCCATATTTCCATTTATCAACAAATTAGACATAGATGGACGTATTAGTCAATATAATAAGGACCTGATCCAAGTCAGTGGACAGACTTTTATGGATTTCAGTGGGAGTCAAGTCAGGCATTTAAATAATCAAAAATTTGGACTGGATCAGAACCATAATTGGTCACTTGAAACAGATGGTTTGGGTTTAGACCTGTGTTTTCTCATCAGCATTAAGATCCAATTCAATAAAATGAAGAAAGAACAAAACGTGAAGAATCAAAAAGGGGAAGATGAAATTGTTTTTTTATTTTTTAATAAATTGCATTAGTGAGTAAGTTGTGAATAGTTAGCAACTTGGTTTCTGATTTATAGCTTTGCATGGAGAACTGTGGACCAATCAGCTGGAACAAAAGGTGACTGGATGTCACTAATGCTTTCCAGATATAGTTTCCTTTGTTCCTTCTGGTAATAAGATGTGGCAATGCTCTTGTCCTCATGGATGGCATTTTCTTGGGGTTTTTTAAGGTACTTGTCTAGAAATCTTTACAAGTTGCCTTACGAGTACTTACTACTTCATATCACAATTTATCTTGCAATAAAGGTCATCAAGTGGGCTGAATCCACTCATGCAACTCCTATTAACATCAGTAGGTGAGGATCTAGGATATAATATAGCATTTAGAGCCTGATTTTTAAACCAATCTTTGTGGTGCATCCACAAATAGTTAATTAGATGGCCCCACTGGTACATACTCATATCCGGTTGACTGACACCTGCCATCATTTGCACCTACAAGAAATTGTATCCACAAGATTGTGGGCATTAAATGGGAGGCTGGTTTTCAAAATCAGATATTTCCTGTCCTGGGTAAATATCATCTGCTTTGTAAGTAAACCACTACTTTTTGTGAGTTCAAATTAGTTCTGTTTTGAGAAGTACCTTAATTAAAAGGGACTCTTTTTGTGTTATGTTATTAGTGTGGTAGTGCTTAGTGCAAAGATCCATTGTGCATAGAGTCTGATCCAAAGGCCATTGGAATCAGTGGAAAAGTCTTCCATTAACTTCAACTGACTCTGGATCAGGCTCTTTATGCACATATAACAAAAGATGGTCTCTGCTCCAAAGAGCTTACAATAATAAGACAAAGGATGAAAAATAGATACCTTTCGCTGCCCTTGTCTGCTTGCTGTAACAGCGAGACAATTATGTTTAGTGTGATAAGGAGTGGCCACAGCATACCAGCTTCCTAATCGTTGCCAAGTAGTTTGTAGGTATATTTGTGGTCTTATGATCCAGTTCACATTGACAGATTTCTTTATGTATTTTGATAAACTTCCAAAAGCTGGCCTGTTTCTTTTTTGTGGGATGGAGGTAGAAAATCGTTGGATCTATACATTTACTCTGCTAATGCTATCTTGGTTTTAGAAGGGCATGACATTACATTCAGCTGAATGTTTAATAATACTGCTTTATTTGATAGGCTTTATTTGACATCTGTTTCTAGATGCCTGTATCAAATCTCTCTTACACTGTCATCTGATTTGAAAGATGATGGTCCTTACAGAATTTGAAGAACATCATTTGTTCATGAGCTGCCATCTTGTTGACAAAGGAATTTAAAGTGAACTGACAGTTTCTTTATTTGTATGTGGTGGTGTTGTAGCCATGTTGGTCCCAAGATATAGGGAGGCAAAGTGGGTGACAAGCTTGTCTCTCACCAGCAGAAGTTGGTCCAATGATAGATATTACCTCACCTACCTTTCCTTCATTTGATTTTTCAGAATATGTATTTGTATGTATAAGTATTGGCTGGTGGCCAATGCTGAATTGACTACTAACCACAGGATAAGTATGGCAGGAATAATGGTATAGCGAGCTTCTTCGTACTCTTCGGGTGTGTGTGTGTGTGTGTGTGTGAGAGAGAGAGAGAGAGAGAGTTAGTTCTCCTCAGTTTCTCAGCAGGCATTAGATGGTTGCAATTGACCTGGACTGAATCTGAATCCATGTACTTGAGGTGAAAGTGTCCATATGCCATTCTGTATTTCTTGAGATATTATGAACTCCTTAATTTTCAAAACTGAAATTTGAAGTGTGAAATGTAGGGAGACTACAAATGAGAAGATTAATTAAAAAATAACACATTTGTTAAAATATTGGCTTTCTGGATACCAATTAGTAGGGTGTTGCCCTTTCATGGAAAGGATCACATACCAGGCACATTTTGGTGTAATCTTTGCATTTTAATTGGAGCATCTCCAGTTACTTGCAATTTCAATTGTAATTGTAATTAAACTTAACTGTAAAATATACTTGTAATTTCATTTTCATTAAGGCCACTGTCACCTGTTAGCACACCAGTAACTGCGACAGTTAAATTAGTGCATCTGCATGCTATTAACTAGTTACAGTATTTTTTGTACAATTTAATATGCCATCAGAATGCAGTACACAGTTCTCACTATACAGGCTTGCACATGTTCTTGAGCATGTGCGTGAGCACTGATTTCTTTTTAAAACTTCTTGCAGGAGTATCATACCTTACTGTTTGTATTCATTCTTCATGCTAGGTTGGCCATACAGTAGCTAACACTTTTCTCTTTACATTTGTCGATTTCACAATTAGAAACAACCTCCCCTGAGAAATGGGCCTAAGCCCAAACTCTATGAACACTTGGATCCAAATCCGGGTCTGAACATTTTAAATGGCAAACCAGTAGAAGTGTATGCCTATTATGAATTTTTTAAAAAGTCAGTGCATCAAACCATCCTTAAGCTTTTCGTAGGTTCAGATCCAGATCTAAGTTTTTGTCTCTGGCCATTGGCTAAAAATAATGGATAGTGCTAGCACATGCTGCAGTCAGAAAAACAAACAAACATAAACATGTTCTACTAGCAACCTTACATAGGAACAGAAAATTTGTAACACTGGCTTGGATCTTTGGCCTGTCATATCTATTAATCTTTTGGGCGGGATACTGATACTTCAGAGGAAGGCCCCTTCCCCCATTGTGGAATGCAATAGTAGGGAGCTGTTCCTTAAAGACAATTGTGAATAGACTCAACCTTTTTTTCTGGACGCTTGCAAAGGGCGGGTGTGTGCAAATGTGGCTTTAAGCTACCTTTATGCCCGCCCAGTGCTACATGGCTATCTTAGTCCTGAGCCAATCCTAAAGGCTGCTCTATCCATGGATCTTCAAGGGAAACCATTATGGTACTCAGAGATCACGGGGGAGCAGGGATCAGCCTTTCCTCAGCTACCCCCTGGGGAGAGGAAGGGGAATAGGTAGAATTGAGACACCCTCGGATTCTCCAGCATAAGAGATGGGCAGCACAGACGAACCATAAATCAGCTTAATCCAAGTGGAACTAAGCACCTGGTACAGTTCATAAACTATCCAGTGAAATGGGCTATACACAAGCTGCTGCCAAATTTATAAAGTAAATAAAATAGTACCTCCACCCTAATAAAAAAGAAATCTCTCTCCAATCTTTCAGCGATAGTGATCTTAGAAGTTATTTGTAACCAGAGTAGGAGCAAAAATGTGATTTCCTCCCCCCACCTGAGTTGATTGTGTCAGATTAAAGAGAGCATAATACACGATTACCCCTATTTTATCTGTTTTAAATATAAATGCTCTTACTGGTCCCAAAATCATCTGGTCTTTAAACTAATGATATTGCCTTGTGAGCCCAGGAGAAAACGAGTCCATTAAATCCCTTTTTCGTGGTGTCAAGGACTTTAGCTGAGTTCTCACAAGCTCTTGCACATGCTTATTTAAAACAAACCCAATGGCACTGGAGAGTTTTCAGAAATATTCTTTTCTTCCTAGTGCTCATTGGCTATTTATCTTGGATTTCAGGTTAGTGGTAACCTTTCCCTTGTGTCTGTATGTAATTTTCATAATATTCCAACTTAAATCTTGATCAGATCTTTAATGCATTTATTACACTTTTTTGTCTTTCAGACAGGAGCTATATGAAATATATTCTACCCTCACTCGTTTGTTCCAATGTTTTATTTTGTTTGGGGAACAGTTCATTGCCCAACGAAAGTCTGAAGTTTGAATTTTTTTTTCAAGCAAATCTGCAGTTTCCTGTGCTAACTAGGACAGCGGGCTTTTGCAGCCTGCTTTATGTCCCATGAGAAATCAGGAAAAGAGGCCAGCTTTAAGTATTTCTTCTTTACTGTTTCTCAGGTTTTAAATGAAAACCTCTTATGCTTAATGAGAATGCTATCGGTGTATTTTCATTGAGGTTGGTGGGGGGACGTCTCTGCTGTTCGTGTTTTATTCGGTGCATGACTTTTTGATGTAGAAAACCTAACAGTAACTAATAAAGTATGGCCAACAATGCTCTTACATTTATTAAGGAAGTCAAGGGTCTTTTTTAAAGTACTCCGAATAAGATGAGTGGTGTAGTTCATCCCAGGACAGGAGGGCATTACATAAGCTCTGGGATTTTACTGGTGAGTGGGATGCCTGGTTGAGAGTCTTTAGCACAGAGGTGAATGTTACCCACAGTGAATAAGACCTCATTCCCCAATGCTGCTATCTCCCTGTGAGATGCATAAAAATACCTTGTCTGATGTTAAATATATTGGGCCTTATTTTCCATGGACTTTGCACGCTGTGTTTTCATTTGCTCCGGTGCACTGGAGATGTAAAACGTGATCATTCCGACTTGGTACTACTTTGCCCTGGTGGAAATGTGATTGCACAAAGAGCAGGGCAATGCAGCAGCAGCAGGTCCCATGTATCTTACTGTACATGTGCAGGAGTTGAATGCTTTTTGCTTTGGGTATTGTCATATTCTGTACATCTTAATCAGATGGATGTTGTCCTCCTCTTTCACTGTCAGGAACTATTAGGTATGAGATTTGCGTATGAATTCTCCTCTTACAAATGTAAATCTTTTTCAGCTAGTTTTTATCTGGTGAGGAATCATTTTATTTCAGTTTGTTGTGGGGGAAGCATCAATGACTGGCATACAGATAAAGACGATGAGCTAAATTCGCTGTTGGGGTTAAGTAGGCTAATCCCACTGACGTTAAAGAAATGGCATCTGCTTAAGTCAGCAATTAATATAGTCTGTTGTTTTGATAGTCTGCATTAGACGTTGGGTCTGAGTCAGAGGTAAACTTCATTTCAATTTATGACATTACATCAGCATGAGATCAGAGTCAAGCCTGTAATCTGTGCTTCTTGAGTAGGAGAAGCTAGCTTGCTGTTATGTAAGGGATTTCTCCGAAAGTGACATAAAACCCAAGAAAATTCTGTTGTTAGTTTCAGCTGGAAGGGACAGTGTGTGCTGAGTGATGCCGCCAATGAGAAAATGAGAGGCAAATTGTAAGTTTTGAAGTTTATCCTTGAGCTGCGGTACACTTCCCTTGGAACCTCCATAGGCTGTGGTGAGGAGGAGATGATGTACATCCTCTGTGCCCCTGCCTCTTCCATGGGCCTACCCATTTTCCACCCTCAACAAATATAGATGTTGCTGACAGATCCATTCCTAGCATGCCTAATCTCTGTCCATTTCCCTGCATGGACCCTGATCTCTTTGTGGAGAGCTTCTGGGAATGGAGAGAAGAGGGAATGGTGGTATGGAGGCAGCTGATACTACCCCATTCTGTAGAAGAGACATGAGATCAATAGATGGAGAGTTTCCTCTGTGCATGGATAAGGGCATAATTAGGCCCAGTGTATGTATTAGTAGTGGACATTCTTACTATTATATTTTCTTTTCTCTCCCCTTCTCTGGACTTTACCTCTGGAATACAACATGTAGAACTAAAGCGTTTGGAAATTCCAGTGCAGATACTGAAGTTACAGTGGGCACGCTTAAAATTATCCGTTTGAAAGACTCCCCTAGCTCTGAGAAATTCTGTAGCTTTAATTTCCATTTGAACCAAGAGAATGTTCCAAACTGGTGGGCTATTTTAACGGTGCTCAGTGAACAGTCTTTCTTTAACTTTTAATAAGACTACGTTAAGATAAGTCTGATTGGATACAAAGAGACTGGGAGGAATGATTCACATACGGAGTGTGGGGAAAAAGCACAGGTCAAACCTAGATGAATCTTCAGGTGAAATTTAGATGTATTGAAGTCTAACTATCCCAATCTGTTTCCATGGTGATGTTAGTTATCCTGAGGGCTCACCATCTGAAAATGGCTGTAAATCTTTCACGTCCCATTGATGCTGCTGTGGTTGCATCCTCACGAAGCAGGCGGCTCAGGAAGGCTGACAACCCCACATGAAGATGAAATGTTTGTGAATCTTGTGGGACAAAATTAAAGCTTCCCTTTGATATTGCATTTGCTGTATATGCCGGAAGCCACCAAAAATATATCCTCTTACAAGTCTGCCTCTTCATTTCAGTATAATTATTTCTTGATGTTTTTTCCTGTGAATTTCTGTATTGTTACAGTTTTAAAAGGTCAAAATGCCAATTGAGTTTTCCACTTGTTTAAACATTTTCCACAAGTGTTTCTGCATTGATTTGAATAAATTATTCATTAATAATGTTCCCCAGGCTTTGATTTCCATTTGTATACATTCAGACTCGTGATAAAATTATACTGTTATTGCCTCTGAGTTTTTATTTCAAACTTTTTATTATGAATAGCTTGACTGCAATGTAAACATCTGGGTACTCATACTTGTCAGTCTTAAACACTAAAAATCTTTAATGACAAAAAAGCTGACTATAAACAGCCTTTGAAATACTGTAGAGAGTTTTATTTCAGTAGTGATAAAACAAATGTCAGTCATGAGAGGCTTGAATTGCTAAACTGAAAATTAATAAGTATTGATACATATATGACTGCATTGCTTCAGAGTACAGTGGTAGAGATTATCTGCATTCTTCTTCACCAAAAGATAGAAAAGCCAAAGAGGGTATTTGTTTTAGAGAACCTTAGGGAAAAATGTATATTAAAGAAATGGAATGCATGGTTATTAGTGGGTTGATTTGGCACAGTATTTTAATAAACCCTGATCATGTACACTACAATCAACAGTGGGTTCTGAACTTGGAGCCTTCAATACCAAAACCACAGTCCTCGACTGACTGCGTAAAAGGAGAACTTCTTTGGGTGGAAGTATCAAGTACAGTAATTGTAATGTTGTGTACAGCTACTAGAGGGAGACTTGGTCACGTAGACTTGACGTAGATTTGGTTTATTTTCCCAGTTAACTATGACATCTTTAATAATTTTGTGGTAGACTCGTATGATATGTGCAAAGGTTTGCAATGGATGAGGTTTCATGCAAATCTTATTTTTGTTTGGGTCTCTGTGGGGCTTTCAAACCTGTTTCATTTTCAGAGTTGCTGTTTGAACAGAGACTCAAAGCAAAACTCACCCAAACCCAGAGTTCTGATAGCTCAGTGGCTTGCATGGTTTCAAACCAAAGCCATAAAATGGCCCAGTTTGCTCTGCCTTGGTTCAACAGAAAAATTGTAAAACTATTTAATGAACCTGACCTGTAAAGAACTCCAAACCCAAGAGAGTTTCTCCTGGTTTCAGGTTTCATTACAGAATTTGATAAAGCTTTGTGTTTTAGTCCAAAGGTCCCATTGACAGTCTACATTCACTGCAGTATGTGATTTTAAAATAAAACAGATTTGGTGTTTGATCTTAAAGACTGGTAGATAATGTGAGAGGAGTAGAACCTATGAGTACCAACCTAGGATAAACTCGAAGTTTTCTTGTTTTAAATTAACATTCTGCCCCTTGGTAGATAGTTCCCAAGAAAACTGAGCTCTTGTAACTTGTCCCTTACTTATAAGAAGTGACAGTTTTATCATTTGCTTTGCTTGCAAGAAAGATTGATTGGATCTTAATTCTCATAGATGTATTGATTTGACCTTAATATGGCATTAATTTTTAGAGCTGAATAGCTTAACCTTTCTTTAGATAGTAGTATTAAAAAGTAGCTTTGTAATGGTATGCTTGCTTAATTTTATTTTTTGTTGGTTTTTTTCAACTTTGTATTCTTTTCATAGATGTTATTAAAGTTCTATTTCTTTCCGTTTACTAACACGGGCTAGAACCCTTGAGAACCTTAATGAGTTTCAGCTTGTTTAATGAGGAACCTATTGGCTGCCCTCTAAATTAACCCTGTGGTTCTCACAATAAGGACTAATTATGTCAATCCCACCGCATTTGCAAATCCACCTTCCTACAGAGTCCCTTTTGTTGTTTTCCCTCCCCCCCCCGCCCGCTCAGCCGCTGTCCCTTCTCCTCCCAATCCTACTGATGCTACCTTTAGATGGGGGTCTAGCAAGTTTGGCTGTCTCACTAATAAACTACAAATTTGTCAATTACCCTGTTACCTGTGCCTTAAACTTCTTGGCAGATTTTGACAGCACTAATTTTATTATAAATAGTCTTTTTCTTGAGTTCATGTTGCACACAAATTTTTTTAACAGAAGGGGTGAGACTGGGAAAATATATAAACTATTTGCCTTACAAAATTCTTGGGTGATTTTCCATAAATCTTTTGTTGCATGGCATTTCTGTGCTGGAAATAGTCTCCTGTAATTTTGTGACAAAGTTAACTGAGGCTTGTTATATTAATGGCATTGCATTACCAGGTAATTATATTGATAATATAGTTAACACCAATTAGCACTGTACTATATTACAACACTTCATATATCGACTGTAGACCATCCTGCTATTTTCTGTTGTTTGATATGTCCAAAAATATAAAAAGCTAGTCACATAAACCAAACCAAACAATTGATGGATGTAAAATTAATATTGTTTTTTTTCACTATGAACTTATACTGCCTAATTTGTCTCTTACAGTTTAATGTCAACTAAAGGAAGTGGCAAACTGCATGATAGCAATGAACTGCCTCAGCAACCATTGGACTTCCTGGGGAAAAAAATTGAAATATAATTACTTTTCTAATCATCTATATTTGCCTAAAAGCAAACGGATGCAATTAGGGTCAAATTTGAAAGTGTGTCTAAGGTGGTGCAAGAGAGTCTAAGGGTTTGAAACCTCTAACCCATCAGTGTGTATGTTACACCAATCTGAACCCACTGGCACTGTGTACCTTACACTCCAACTCATAATCATCTCTTGAGACACTCAAGTCCAGATCTTGAAGCCTGTGAAATTTCTGTGCTCAGCTAAGAGCTCAGACAGACATTGTCCCTCTGGCTTTTCCATAGCAGGAAAACAAAAAGAGCAGAAGACTCCTTGAAGTCCATTAGGGATTTCATTGTGTAATGTACCTGGAAAGCATTTATATACTATGGTTATTGGTGCTATTGAAGACTTTATTTTTATATATCTATATCTATATCTATATCGATATAGATATAGATATATAAAAATTGGTGTGTGTATGTGTGATATATAATACACACATACATATACATACAATTGTCCCTTTACTACATCAGAAAAGGTTGTAACTTTTCAACCAGCTCTGATCATATGCCAATACAACGGTTGAGAGCAGGAGTATGACCTGTAAAATGGGGATACACAACACCAGAACTTTTCCTTCAGTATTTAAACTTTAATTTTTTAAAAAAAGTTCCCATCTTTTTATTTTTAAATCAGCGCTATAATTCTACTGTTCAGATAGACAGAAACAATAGGTCTCAAGCCATGTCTACGCTACTAAGTGTGGTTGAGGCAAGTTACGTCAGTGTACAACCACTGACTTTTGTACGTGGGTGCTTGCGTTGGTGCTGTAGGTTTGCACCATGAGTGGTTACATCAATGTAAAATGCAGTGCATCATAAGTAGGTATCCCAGCACTCCCCATGGCGCCATGCCTCAATGCCTTGTGGGGCACTTTTGCAGTGTTTTGTGGGGTAGCAGCACTTGGGTGGATGAATTTCTGGGAGATAGGGATCTAGTTTCCACCATGCCACTTTCTTCATCCCAGTTCTACCAACAGTTATGTTGGGAAGTGTTATGTTGTAATTTTCCAAAAATTAGAAAGGCTGCTGAGTCCAGGCTCTTTGGGCATGTAAGTCAGTAATACTTTGCAACATCTGAGTTTATTTCTTGAGCAAATCCATGATGTCCTCATGCATTTCCCTAGATGCCTTTTGGTCCTTTTTCCTCTTAGTCCTTCTCCATGGTCACAGTCATATGGACCATCAAAGCTATGTGTTCACAATCCAAGGCCATAGAGGAATCAAGGATCTGGTGGAACATATCCTCCCTAGTCCACTTCTTTCTTCTTCTGATCAGGGTCAGATGTTCAGCAGCATGGAGGGAGAACCTCTCAAAGCCATCATGCTAGCAGCTGCTGATTACAACACACAGATGATATAGACAGATTAGATTTATAATCACGATGGAAAAGGAAAGATAAATCTTAGAACTCCCCTTATGTTATTCCCATAACTACCTTTAATAAGAAATGTTAATTGTTACTTTCAGCTTCGGAGCACCTCATTACCATTAGTGGGCAGGTTTTCATCACTTTTCACTTGACCCTTGACCAACCCAATGTAATCTCATTAGCAAATTTTACCAAGTTACTTTCTCTCCTGTTGCAAATCATTAAAATATACATTGAAGAATGCCAACTCAGAAGATGAATAACTTATTAGCTTCTTTGTGCTCTGAGAAGCAGTTGTTTTTCGTAGCATTATCTTTCCTATACTGTATTTTAACTAGATTTTAATCTGTTCTAGGACTTTCCTTCATATCCCATGGTTATTTATTTTCCTCAATAATTTTCTTCTGCAGGGACCTTATCAAAGCCTTTGAAAACCCAAGTAAATTATGCCTACCAGGTTGCCTTATCTACTATTTTATTAAAAATTTCAAAGAATTCTACCAGTTGCTTTGGGCAGTCTATCTCACTTTTTCAACCCTAGTTTTTTCTACTATAAATAAACCTCAGCTCCGGACATATGTATGACCTGTCCAAACAGACATAGATGCTGGAGTACTTCAACCAAAATGAAAACAAAATAATTCCTCCTTCTTCACTATACATTCCTAATGAAAGTGATTGATGCCTCTCCTGCTCTGGCTCCTAGGCTGTCCTTAGTGTCCTTCAGGTTGCAAAGCTCTTTCATAATTAAATTCCTTTGACTCTGTTTCAGTCTTTTGTTTTCCGGGGGGGTGGGGGAGATTTCCAAAGGCACCAAGGGCAGTTAGCCAATGGGAATCGAATACCTAATATCCATTTGGCATTAGTATAATCCTGGTTTAAGGGAGTATTTTCAGTCACTTCCCAGCCCAGTGGTCCCCAAACTTTTTTGTCTGTGTCCCCCCCCATTGCCTGGGCTGCACCCCCTGGGAGCCACGATCAGGAGCTGGGGGCAGGGCCATGAGCGAGGCTGGGGGCTGCATCCAGGAGCAGAGCTGGGAGCCAGTGTCCGAGGCCTGGGCTAGAACTGAGGTGGGGCTGGAATGGAGCTGGGGGCAGAGCGGGACAGGGTGGTGCTTCCTTCCCACTCCCCGTGGGGGCTGGCCCAAGTATTGCCACTACACTGTGAATATTCCTCCCCACAGTTTGTGGACTGCTGCCCTAGCTGTGGCAGTGTAGACACTATTATGTCAGCAGAAGAATGCTTCTGTGCATATAACTAATGTTGTTCAGAGAGGTGGTGTAGGAGTTCTTCTTCCAGCATACATTGCATTTATACAACGGGGCTCTGCTGGCATAGTTATCTTGGCATATCCAAGCCTCTGTAGTGTATACATTTCCTTCTGAGGAAGTTGAGCTGTGGCCAGAACTGAAACCGAGATCTGACTTACTCTGAATTTTGGGGTCATTTGAAATCAAGAACTTAATTTTGAAATTAGAAGCCACCTCTACACTAGAACTTCAAAACAACCCACTGCAAACTACCTGCTTTCTACAATGCACTCAGATACTATCAATGTTCATAATTCTAAAATGAAATGGTCGTGAAAGCTGTTCCACTGATAAGATGTGAAGAAGCAGTTGTCTCATAGAACAGATACCATATGGGCCACAGCAGTGGAAGTTTCCCCCACCTACCTTTTCATGTGCCTCATCTGGTAAGGTGGCCAGAATTTACTAGCCCTGTAATTTGTTGCTGCTGCCAATCATCTGAGTGGCAGAAGACAACTCAGCAGTGTAGCCAGAGAGCAAAGAAAATGAATAAGATTTAAGTGCATTGAGAGAATAAATATAACATTTTTAAAATGTGAATTGATAATTAAGACTACTTCTGTAATTATATGCAAAATCCTATTTTGGTATGACATCAACAAGTTACATGTCCTCACAGTACGAGTTTATGTCAGTAAAGTTATTGCAAAACTAGAAAAGGCTCAGGGAAGGGCAGCAAAATAGTGTTAAGTGCATGTGCCTTCCACTTCCATGAGGAGAGTGGTTAGAAAGACCGGACTACTTAGTTTTGAATGGAGAAGAATAAGAGGAGATAATGACTGAGAGATTTACAGTAATGAATGGAACAGATAGGCCAGATGAGTGCTTCTTTTTGCTCTTTATCATGATAGAGAAACAAGAAGAAACTTGAAGTAAAAATCTAAAATGGATTAAAGAACAATTCTTTTAAAATTAAAATGTACAATTAAACTTTGGAACTCACTGTCACTTGATATTATTGAGGTCAATAGCTAAGTAAGATTGAAAAAGAGATATATATTTATTTGAATAAGACTAACATAGGTGTTTTCACTAGCTAAAATAAAATTGCAAGGAGTATTAATTGTGTCCTCGTACTACAGGACACATCCAAGTAACCAGCTGATGTCAAGGAGAAGTTTCCCCCATGCTATCATATTGTATGATTAGATTCATCATGTTGGGTTTTATACTCTGTCATTCACTGAAATGTTCAACATTTGCCATAGTTAGTGACAGGATACTAGACTAGAAGGTCTGTTTGGAAAGACAATGCCGATGTTCCAATGATCCGTACATAAATTTAAGTGTGAGAGAGAAACTGATTATGCGTATCTGTAAGTGTGAAAAACAGGTTGTTAGAAGTGTGGTATTACAGAGGAACATGGTAAATTTGTTTTCCATGGACACTAAGGGTAGGCCAAGAAATAATTGGCTTAGTTTGCAGCAAGGTTAAATATAAACTTTCCAACTCTAGTGATTGTTAAATACTAAAATAAGCTTCCAGGGGAGGTTGTGGAAGCCCCATCATTGGAGGATTTTAAGAATCAGCTCACACACACATCTTTCAGAGATGGTCCTGCCTCTGGGGAGTATGAACTAAACGACCTCTTGATGTCTCTTCTAGATGTCCTTTTCTATGATTCTATGACTATAACGAGTCAGATTCACTCCTGCCCTGCATTACCAGAATGGTAGCTTTCTACCCCCATTTTGAACAAGTGTAGAGGATGACAAAAAGTGCCAGGGAATGGTGAACTGAGCCCAAGATATGTCTGTGCACATTTCAGTTTAAATCACTGAATGAGTGTAATCTAGGGCTAGCGTTAAATTAAACAGTCAACAGCATTGGCTTAAAGGCTTTAAGAGATCAGAAGGCAAAGCTTTAAACACGTTAAGACTAAGTTACCCTTGTCTGGAAACTTTCTCAGGCTTTTGTTAGTCATGAAAGCAAACAGCTGTTTAGCAGGACGTGCATGGGAGCCTTTTATCAAGCTCCTCCCAGAGGCAGGATAGTGATCAAATACATCAACAGATTTACATCTCTCTCAACCAAAGCCAGAAGATTTTTGATCATTAAAATGTGATTACAGAAAAGCAAAGATGACAGTAGCCCAAAATAAATCTATGTGTTAGAAGGACTATTTGCATGAGTTAAGCCTGGTGAGAGGTCCCTGCAATTGAATAGCTCTCATAACTCCGATATTACCATGTACACAATGAAGCCACTGCTTGTAAAGCCCTGGGAGTTCCTCACACAGAGATGCTAAGAATGTGCAAAATGTTTTGATATATTATTAATTTGCTATAAATACATTTGGGCACAAACTCTTCTGAGCACGTTCCACTGAGCTAATGATCTGCAGAAGATTAATGGGCAGTCTGAATGTTATCTTTCATGGAAAAATTTAACAGCTTCTATTAGCACAAATCACCAATCTCCTGTGGGACATTGGCACAAGATTGCCACTGGCATTTTCACCAGCTTTTGTAATCCAGTGATGCACTGATATCAAGTGTGGGAGAGCGCCACATTCAAGACTATTGTAGATTCACCATAACTTTTTCTAAAGGTTTGGATTGCTTTCAAGAATATTTTTATAAATGTAGAAGAGAAGTTCCCAGATAAACATGTAGTACATTGAGGGCCAGCTTGCTTTAAAAGGATGTCTAATTCTGGATCTGCAGAAATCCCTATGGGCTTGTTTATAACCACGTAATTGTGCATGTCTAAATCCAACTAACCAATTTACACAAGCTACATCGGTATGATCATGAGTTTAGACCCTGACCTTTGCACTTTCATTTTAAAATTGGAGGTCATCAATGAAAATTTGGCCCTAAAAAGTAGGGCTTCATTTTTTTAGTACAGCAATGTAGCTATGTTGGTATAGGTTTTATAGTGCAGATGTAGTCTAAGTCTACCTCTGCATAGCCGGTTAGGCTAAAAGAGGTTTAATAGCTTTTCCACCCTGCTAAAAACAGAGGAAGAAGTCAACATCTCATGGGCTTGTGGGAGTCGTCCTTAGTTGGTAGAGACTCACCAGTGAGCAGCAGCAGGAACAGGGCTGAGACTTTTCTGGGTTTCCCAACACTTGGTGGGAGAAGATGTGCCCAGCCCAGAAGTCTTCTATCCACCGCTTCTAAAAAGCAGACTCTTGCCTCTACATGCCTGAGCAAAAGAGAGAACACATAGCACATGCATTTTGCATAAAAATCTCTCCTTTGAACTGCATTAATATCTTCTAAAATGCAGGAAATTGCATTCAGCATTTCAAAACTTTCCGCGGGAGGAGTCGTTGCTCCTCTCATGTTTATTTGTTTTGACATCAGTAGGGATGCTCCATCCTGATGGAGTAAATGGTGGAATTTTTAGGTAATGAGAATGGAAAAAATACCCATATCCTTTTGCTTGCCTAACTATGGTCCTGCTCTGTGGGGAGATGAACTCTTTCAAATACATTTCTCCTCTTCCCTCAGCTGCTGCCCAACTTCATGCTTAATACCACACCTCATTATTGCGTAGCATCAAAACCTTTGTCAATACCCCCCCAAATGCAGTGAGTTTCCCCTCCTATTTGAATCTATTTTAACCACTGAAGTTGAGTTATGATGGTGGAATTGGCTTTCTCCTACTGCATCCAGTAGTGAAGGGGCTATAGAAGGTTGATAATATAACCCAAATAGAAAATGATGTTTTATGGCTATGAAAATACTTTTCTTTTTCCTATTTCTAAGAGTTCTTGTTTAGCAACAATGTATTTAGTCATTCCTATTGTCTTTTAAGACCTGATTTGACTGATCTGCTTGGTCACAAAAGAAACTAGGCTGGTAGACACCTTGTAAGAGAGCAAGCAATCTGTGACTCGGTTAGGAAGGAACTAAGGGAATGCTCTAGGGACAGTCTAACTGTGTCCTGTAGTGGTGCTGTAAATATGATCCATGTCTACTAGTTATAAAATGTGGCAATTTATCTCTGTATTGACTGAAACACAATTTTTAACAGCTGGATGAAAACAGAATGTTTTAAGGGCACAGAAGTGAACCATCAATTAAAAAACAAAACAAAACACTTAACTGAAGTTCCCTCATTATGAAATTATCAGTTGTAGCATCAGGGTCACATTAACCTTTTGTGGGCAAGGGGCCAGCCAGAGTCAATGGGGCATGGCATGGCATGGCATGGCATGGCATGGCACGGGCGGCCCTGCTCTGCCCAATGTGAGGGCACTATTTACAAACTGGCAGTTGCCAGATGCACAGTGGCCTGCCTGGCCCTGTGCTGGCTGCATGCCCCTACCCCTCAGGGGCGGGCCCATGCCACACACCCCCGCCCAACACCCCACAACTCCCTATGGCCAGAGGACCCCCCCAGGCCCGCCCACAAATGCACAGTGCCCTGCAAATACCACCCCTGCCCACAGCCCCACCTCAACTACCCAACACTCCGCACACAGAACCCCTACTCCCCAGTGCCCCAACACACACCGATCTTCCCTGCCTGTTCACAGCTCAGCACCCCCCCCCCCCGCCCATACTCCTCATAGACCAGTGGGTCTCAAACATTTTTATTGGTGACCCCTTTCACATACCAAGCCTCTGAGTGCGACCTCCCCCTTATAAATTAAAAACACTTTTTAATATATTTAACACTATTATAAATGCTGGAGGTAAAGCAGGGTTTTGGATGGAGATTGACAGCTTGTGACCCCCCCACGTAATAACCTCACAACCCCCTTGAGGGGTCCTGACCCCCAGTTTGAGAGCCCCTGCCATAGACCCACTCCCCCAAGCCCTGCTTCCCGGCCGCATTCACCAGCCCTGCTGAGAGTCGACTGTGTCTGCTGGGCTGAGCTGGCAGTGCAGCCAGGGCTGGTCCCAGGGCCAGGAACCACTCCCATACCTCAGGAGTGGCTCGAACAGCCAGGCCAGGGTCTACCTGGCCAAGGTCCCTCAAGACGTATTTGCCTGGAGGGGCCCAGCCAAGCCCTCCACACTGTTCCCCTCACCACAGCTGGCTGAAACTGGCCAGGCTTCTGCACCACTCCCAAGCGGCTCAACTCTAAGGAGACAGGTGGGGCCACACAGGTGGTAGGAAGCAGAGACTGCCCAGAACCAGAGGTGCACTGGGCAGGCCAGACCCACACCGCTTTCTGCAGTTCCCATTGGCCAGGAATGGCAAACCTCAACCACTGGGACTGCGGGAGTCCATGACTGTGGTTGGACAATGTAAACAAAATGTCTTGTGGGCTGCTCACGGGTTACCATGATGGGCTACGTGCCAAAGGTTGCCAACTCCTGGATTAAATCATCTGAGAGTTCTTTGTCCATTTAGGGCTTGATCCAAAGCCCCTTGAAGCCAGTGACTCTTTCCCTGACTTTAGTGGGGTTTGGATCAGGCCTTCAGAGAACTGCATTCATAAAAAATCATGACTATCACAGAATAATAGAAACGTAGGGCTGGAAATGACCTCAGGAGGTCGTCAAGTCCAGCTCCCCGCGCTGAGGCAGGATCAAGTAATCTTGGAGGATTCTGACAGATGTTTGTCCAACTTGTTCTTAAAAACCTCCAATGTTGGGTTTCCGCAACCTCCCTTGGAAGCCTATTCCAGAGCTTAACTACCTTATAGTTAGAAAGCGTTTCCTAATATCTCACCGAATTCTCCCTTGCTGCCATGGCCACCATCTCATCCACTTCTTCCTTTTGGGTGACACTGATCTACTTTGAAGCATTACAATATCAGCCTTGAGCATCCCAGTCCTACAAACATTTGTGCACTGGAGTAATTTTACACATCTGAATAATGCCAGTTCAAGGTTTGCAGGGAAGATGTGTTTGTAAGTCTGAGGCCATAGTGTGCAAATATAAACCTGTTCAAGGTCTTTTTAGTACACTTTGTGTCTATTTTTAAAATTATTCCAGTAGAAAACAACTTTAACTTGTGTTTCGGGGCATGTTTGGATACTTTTTATGCATTTCCTACTCTTATCCTTCGCAAAAAAAAACAACAGAGTAGCCTCTAAGGTATATAAAATATTGTGGATGGGACTACATCAACATTGTCAAACTGAAACTGACAACGATGTGCGACTTAGTTTAAATTGCACAGAAAGTGGAGTGAGAAAACCCAGTGAGGTTTGCAACAGCCATAGCAGGGAAATACTAAAAGCTGAACTGAAGAATTGCTATCCAGCATAGTCCTCAAAATCATATTGCCCGACATGTCAAATATCTCTTACTAATTTCCCAGAGGTCTGATCCAGAGAGATACTGAGCTCCATTGCATGTTGCAGATGCTCAGGACCAAGCTCCAAATTAGTTCTCTTTGTAAAGTGGTAGTTACTCAATCCCTTGAAAAATTACTATGCCTGGAAAGGCTCAAACAACTAATCTCTGAGGTATGTGTAAACACAGAATCAAACAATTCTGAATCTTTCAAATTCAAGTGAGGAATGAGGTATCCCTTGAAATGAGGCTACCTATGATCTACCAAAAAATCCTAAAATAACCGTTGAGAAAATTACACGGTCCCAGTCTAAAAAGACGGCATGTCATTATGAGCAAACCTCTCTTGGTTTAATCCCAACTCAGCTGTTACTAGAGGCTCAAATTAAATTCAAAAGGCCAACTGCTGTTGTTTTTCCCCAAACATATCCAGTACACGGATATTCTACATGGGTCTTAAAATATTTTATTATACAGTTTTCCCATCTACAATTCAGAGAGATTTTTGTAGGAATTCTGTCCAATAATTCCCATGCTATTATCTTCAGTAAAATGTTCATTTTGGCTGATGCTTAGCTCTATGTTTTGCTCTCTTTTTAGCATCTATTCTTACTTTAAGATGGAAGATATTTAACTATGCAACTCAGGTGTTTAACTGCAAACACTTCAACTTTAAGGCTATGAATATGTTACAGATCTCTAGGTATGAATCATCTATGGCAAGCATCACATTTGTACTTAATGCTAACATTTCTGCTCATTTAATGATGGGTATCAAAAGTTGTATATACAATCCCCTCATCTAATATTGTATCCTCTTTCGCCCATTGGTAGTAACTTTTAATACTATTTTATAATTGGATGAATACTCCTAGCATTATTTTAAGATTGTGTGACATAATTTTGGAACTAAACTTGAAACACATGACAAGTATGAAATACCTTGTGTCAGATGACTTTTGTCAAGGTAATGTCAGCATTCATGATTGCACTACTATGAAGGCAATAAGGAACACACGGTGTGTTTGGGCAAAGACCTCTTAGTTTGGAATTCTGTCTGTTAAGGTCACAGATGGTCCTAACCAAGAATGCCATAACTGAACCCTCTCAAACTTTGAGGGACTTCACAGCTAGGGCCCCCTCCAGTCACATTATTCATACATAGTACGGCAAATGAAAGTAGGATTATTATGATGAAGTCTTTAAAAGTAGGGAGTTATTTTATTCTAGACAAAGTCGTGTTGGTTTTTTGTTGTTTGTTGTTTTTTGCACCTCAGCATTGCAGGTCTCAGAAGTAGACATCAAAGAGAACATCAGCCTAACAAGATCCAGTGGTAGTATGCTGTCTTCTCTTTGAAGTTCCCCAGTTTGACTTCTGCCTCAAAGGAGTTTGGAAGCAGAACTCAATGGTGTCCCTCTGTAGTGTAGGGTAAAGGCAAGAATCTGGGCAGCATACCTCTTCCACAGCCCTGTCCCCCACATGATCCTACTTGCCAAAGCCCTGTTCACCACCTGATCCCCGGTACCCACTATAGCCCTTCTCTCCATCTCTCCCTCCTACTATAGGTCTGCTTCCCCCACTATACTCTTACAACAGCCACTCTGTGCATCCCAATAGAGCCCCACTCCACACCCCAACCCGCAGCTGCAGCCCTACATCCGTCAGTCTCATCACATCAGAACCCATCTACATGCTCCCCACAAAAACCTTGCTCCTGACATGCCCTCTCTTCCCTCACCCTCTCTATTCCCATCATGCCAGAGCCCTGCACTCACAAACTTTACTCCAACTTCAGAAAGATTTAGTACAGTTTACCCATAGACTATTTCAAAAGTCTGTGATCTGTTGTTACCCCCTAACCAATTCTATGTTCAAGATTATGGCACGTAGAGGAGAACTAGATGTTCGCATTGTGGATGGTTGTATGTTGGAACCATGAAGTAGTTTGTTGTGGATGTAAGAAGTTTATGGGTGCTGTACCTATTGGGTTTCTGGGAACTGCTAACAGATCCCACCCCCCCAGCCTAAGGCGAGGATCTATAGAACCTCAGAAACCCACTGATTTCAGGGGACAACTAATAAAAGAACAGGGACAGGAGTGCGGACAGAGTGTCATAAGAAGGGAGACTGACGGGGACACCGAGCAGAGAACCCCAGACAGCGCCCACTGCTCCTCGAAGGCATCAAGGGAGCCAGTGGACACCGCCCAGAGGAACTCCACCCAGATACGTGATCGGACCATGGAGCGGAAGCAAGCCCCACAGTCACAGGAGTCTCCATCGGCCAACCTCCCCTCCCTGGTCGCGTAGATGGCCATTTTAGCCAGGGCAAGGAGGAGGTTGACCAGGAGGTTTATGGGTTCTGTAGCAGGGTGAGCACCTGCTCCGGCCCTGGAGGGGTTGGAAAAGCCTTGCAGAGGCTGGGACTGGGCAAAGTAAAACCCTGGCTGATTGGGAGAAGTGGCTGCAGCTGGGGCCACGCCCCAAACTGAGCCACAGGGCCTTATAAGAAGGCCAAGGAAGCCAGAAGCAGCAGTCTCTCTCTGACTGGAGAGGGAGACAGGTCTGGCTTCTGGGGAACTCACCCAGGGGATCTAGAGTGAGGCAGGGCTGGGGAAAGATGTTAGGAGCTGGGAAGCCCTAGGCCAGCAGCTCCCCAGGCTGCAGGGCCTAGTTTTAGGCCCACCGAGATGTTGGGCTTGCAGGGGGGCAGCTGGAGGGTGCGTAAAGGCAGCTAGTCCAAACCCCTTGTTGCCTGTGATGATTGGCTGATACACTGCAGTCTGCCCCAGGGTGCAGGGGCTAAACAGAGACTAGCAGTAGCCATGACTGAGGTAATGTGGGGATAGGGGGTTGGGGGTCTCCTGGGTGGGGAAACCTAGTAAAACTGTGGGGTACTGCAGGAGGCAGAACCCTGGGATAAGGGCACTGGGGTCCTGGGAGGGACACTAGGGGCCAATGGCAAGCAGATCACTGGCCTGCAGAGGGCGCTCCTGAGTCAAAGAGCTAATTCCTGAGGATGACCAGCAGTAGGCGCCACAGGGGTGAGTGTGTGCTGTGCTACAGGTGCCTTTGGATGTGATGATGTATGAATTTCAAGACATGTGAATTGAAGTGGATGTGAGTGTCCGTTGTTGCCGTAACTGCTAGTTTTCTTGATTTTTTTCAGGGACTGAGTTGATAGGAAAGGCATTGGAACAACCTTAATTGTAAGTAATCATGATTTCTTGCATGCAGTGTTTTCCACAAGGTCATGTAAGGGCCATAGCTTTATCATCTGTTTGCTACCACACTACCTCAGCTATGCGGGAGGAGTGCTAGCAGGTGTGCTAATTCTTGGAAGTGAGGCTTTCCCTCTGTGTGTATTAACTAATTGCAAAATAAATGACTCAAATTCAACCCTTAAAGATGTGGGAAGATATTTGTGGTTTTGTGTATTTATGTACATACGAGTAGGGTCAACAATGTAATGTACAGTCTCTGTGTATGCTGAATTCTGATAATTCAAAGATCAAAAGAACATCCTAGCATTTAAATTAAGTGTAAACACGGGATATCTCTGTATTCATCTCTTTGAAATCATCTCTACAGCAAATCATCAGTCAATTGTTGAGGAATGAGGCGATTGTCTTATGTTAATTTGTTTAGCTAAGTACTGGTGATGGACCTCCTTCAGAGTCACCCTAATTACCTATTGTTCCCCAAGAAACTTCCAACTTGTCATAGAAGAGCTGAAATTGTATAAAAGATCCTTGGGTCCTGATCCTGTTTATCTCAAACTTCCCCTGATGAAGCCTAAACAGATCTAAGTTGCAAGATGAGATCCCAGTTGTGCTGGTGGTACACTCTGAATATGACATTGGACTATAACTTATGAACTAAATTCTAAAAGGACTCTTTGCAGCTACAAAGCTCACCGTCTCTGCTATGTATCTGAATCTCAAGAATTGAACTCATGACTGTATGTATATTGATATTTTAACCATACTCTCTCTTTTCTTTTATAATAAAATGGAGTTTATTTAATTAGAATTGGTTGTATGCGTGTATTTGGGTAAGATCTGGAATATTCATTAACCTGGGAGGTAGTGTGTCTGATCCTGTGGGATTAGTAGAACCTTTTCTTTTATATGATGAACTAATATTTTCAGAAATCTTCTTCATATTTGACTTGGGTACTTGGATGGAGGCCTGAGGCTGGATTACTTTAAGGGAACTGTATTGTTGGTTTCTGGACAACCAGTGAGGTAATAAAGAACCTGTTTTATGCTGGCTTGGTAAATCTAAGTATTGAATTATCCACCAGCTCTGGGGTTTGTCTGCTCCATTCTTTGCAGTTCACCCTAATTGGTTACCTCAGCTGGCTTCCCACTGGGACCTTGGTCACACCTTCAAAGAGCAAGCTTCATGTTGTGAATTATAAGCAGTGCATAGACGAATGCCTTCCAAGCTAACACCTATAAAAATATTTAGAGCGCTTTATTGAGCAATTCCTTTCTTGTATAACAATGATCAGATAATGAGGGAATGGGATGTAATGGATAGACCACATAAACAAGTTTTTTAAAATGATTTGATTTAATCATAATCTGTTAAATAATTCCAGCATAGCAGTAGACTAGAAAAGAATAAAGCTTTCTAGATTAAATATAGACACCATATATCTTATGTTTTATTAGGGATGGCATGCATTCTCTCCCTCCTCTTTAGATAATAAATTTCCTACTTATTTTTCATTATAACACCTAGTAGCAGTACTGGAATGTTTTAATAAAGAATAGGAGACTCATCATATATTGGGTCAGATTCTCAGCTGGGGTAAATCAGTATAATATAAAATGCTCTTTGATAATATTCTTCAACGTTTAAAAAAATGTAATTGCAAGAATTACATGCACTGAAAAGAATTCCAAAATTAAAAAAAAAGTTTCTCAGCCTGAGCATAGACTCGTGATGCCATCTACTGAAAATACAAGCAATAATGTCTTGACTATTAACCTTCATTTTACAGAATTCTTTTCTCTAACACCAAGGCCTCTAGTTGCAGTGGGATGTTTTGCAGAAAATGTGGGAGCTTTTTCCCAAGCACATTTAAAATCAAATTTTCACTGTACTCTGAATTATTCATTTTTCCTGTTGCTCCTGTTCTGTCCACAGGCAGGTTGGGATAGATCAATTAGGAAAAGGCAAGAGAGAGGATTCAGAGTCCAATCGTTCCTTGGGCAGAGTCCAGTCTGTTTGTAAAGCCCCAAGCACAACAGCCCTCTACTCCTGCATGGGAATTCTGGCTGCTCTGATTAGACAAACTGTAATTACAACTGATATTACTGAGGGTTCCCTTTAAAAGATTTTACAGTGTTGAAAGATACTATTATATTTATTCCCTGTAAATAAAATAGTTCTGCAATAACGGGTACAAATGTTCAAAAACAGAACAAACTATTTGTGAAGGGTACCTTCCACTGTACATCATTCTCCCCCCTCATCCTATCCCTTTTCTCATTGTTTGAACTGTGAGTTGGACCATTTCCTCTTAGTTACACTGGTGCAAATCTTTAGTAACTCTACTTGTGGTTAGTGGAGTTATTCCAGATTTATAGTAGTGTAACTTGGAGCAAAATTTGACTTGTTGATTTTATTGTGTGTAGGTGAGAGCAGAATTTTACCTCAGAAGTTGTATTTGGTAGGAAGCACCTTGTTGTTTTCCTTGCTTGGTGCTATGCATTTGAAATTAAGGTATGTGGTGCTGAGAATTTAAAAGTGAGATATTTGTGAAAAGGAGTGTGCCTGACTTGTAAAAAAAAAACAAACAAAAAAAAATGCACTGCTTCTGCACACGTGTTCCAGGCCAAATTCTGATCTCAGAGGCATGGCATCAATCCCAAGTAACTCCTCAGAATTCAATAGAGTTACTCCCAGTTTCCACCAATAAAAGTGAGAATAGAATTTAGCCAATAGCACATGAAGGTACATCAGCAATTTTATAAACTAGCATTTGATGGAAAGTCCCCACTAGTGCAATCACATTTATATCCCCATTTTCAATGTAAAAAATGATAGTACTTTTAAAATTAGGTGAAACTTTCTTCTGAACACCTATGGTTTTAAGTCAATAAGGCAGGTGATTCTCTGACGGATAAAATATTGTCTGCACTCTTTTTCTGAGGTGATAAGATAGACACTGCCTTTTTTTCCTGAGTTGTTCCAGAATGTCAGCTTTAGTGGGATTAAGTTGACTTGCAAAGGACAGGACTGTTATATTTATGCTTTTCTAACAAAGCACCATAAATCTCTTCCACATATTCTGGAAGAAGGATTACCATAAATGAGACAATTTTGTGAAGGGACTTAATGGAAAACTAAAAAGACATCCTTTATTATGAAAAACATTCAAGTGTGTTTAACTCCCCCCCACACACACCTGTTACAGAAATTTGTTCAGTTTAAACAAAATTAGAACACATCACACTATCTAAACCAGTAGCATCATCTGTAGTAATATTTGAATTTTGGCTAGAATGCCATAAGAAAGATAGCTCTTATGAGTTTCTACGAGATTAACTGATATATCCAGTAAGAGTCTGCAATATAATTATACCATCAGCTAAGTGTATAGCTCAATATAAATTCAATGTACAACTATATATATATATGTAAGTCTAATGAAATGCAGCCACTGAAACTTGTTCTGAGGAGATGGACTAACAAAAAACAAAAACCCACATAATTTGGTCCAGATTTAAGAGGACTTTTAATGGGAATTAGGTATCTATATTGCTTAGGCTCTTCTTAAAATCGCAGTGCCTGTCTGCTATCTTTAGGTGCCTAAATACCGTTGTAAGCTATTTATCTTTTAAACCTCACAGGCGCATACTGTGTATTGGGTGTTCAAAAGTATGTCATTGAACTGTTTGGCTTGGTGGTGAGGTTGCCAGCTTCAATAATGGAGAAAATTATTTAAATTCTCTCCCACCACCACTATGTGAAGTCCAGGTGTTGATTCAAATGACAAAACATTTTGCTCAGACTCTTAGATCCTGTTCAAATGGCACCCCAAGGAGACACACGTGCTGTGCCCAGTAATGAGTTCAGTAACCTGCTCTCAGTGAAATAACAATGGTGCTGGTCTGGTGCTTCTTAACTAGAAGCAAATCAGATATACACACAAAGGAGTGTCAGTTCCTGGCATAAAGTGGGCCAAGGGTGACAGAAACACACTGCTCTTACTTCTTTGGCTATCCCTCGATGCAAGGATGATGTCTGCCAAGGGTGGTCATTGATGGGTTTTTAAGTGGCTGAAGAGCCCAATACATGCCCTGCGGATTTTCCCACATGAATTGACAGGTGTAATCTTGGAGGAGACATAGTTGTTGTTTCCTCCTTTATCGCTCCTCTGTCTCATGAGCACGTCTGTTTTCCTCAGAGTGAGCTGTGGCTTGGCATATGGTGTGGCAACACTGCATTCTGCTCCACGCTGAGTCCTCCTGGTTTATTGGGTGGATGCTCCCTTTTTAAGGTGTACTTTCAGTATGTGTTTGCCCTCCGTGAGCCCTTCTTCCCTGAATTACCTGAGAGAAGAGTACTTGCTTCACGAGGTGAGTGTTGGGCATACGTACACAGTGGCCAGCCCAGCAGAGTTGGTGTTTCATGACCTGCATTTTTATACTGCAGATTTTGGCTACAGAGAGAACGCTGATGTGCGTTAACATGCTCCAACTAGTAGTGTAGGTTTGGCTGTCTACACCTACACTGCTACCCAGAGCATGGGAACACACGGACACTTCTTGGCCAGGATGCATATGTCCATAGGTACCTCTCTTTGGCGAGGAGTCTCACAGTGACTTTGATATGTTTTGGGGGAGGGGGGGGTCACTGTGATACAGAGGCAGAGATGGTGCGGAAAGAGCAAACACAATTCATTCTGACATTACTATAGAGATGATGGGCTGAATGTATTCTCCATTGCACTACTTTTATTTCCTTTGACTTCAATGAGTCATTCCTGTCACTGAGAGTAGAATCAGGCCCTACAGTGGCTCATTCTGTCTATACTCTACCCATAATTATGAAAACAGAGGAGAGAGGGAAGTCTTATTCTGAGTTGTGTACCCTCCTTTCACAAAATTTTGCTCCTGGATTTTTGTGTGTTTCAGTTTGATTATGGGACCTTTGCTGGTTAGAGCAGTGAATAGACCTTTTGTATTTATCTTTTTTTAAAAAAATTTTGTACTGGCATAGTTCTTAGTGCAGTTAAATGAAATGTTGCTGTTTGTACATAGGAATAACACAGCTCTGGAAAATCTTACATCTTCCCAAGAAAGGTATAAAAATAAGTGTCTTTCTTTTCTTTTGCAGCCTCTAGAAAACAAACAAACCAACCAACTCAAATAAAGCAAACACACACAAAAAAGCAAACACAAACAAAATGTAAAAGAATCAACCAGAAATTCAGTAAAAATTGCCCATTCTTCATAACTGTTTTCAGGTTTCAACCTCTATATATTTCTGGAATTTCTTATATATTGCAAGGCATTTTACCAGCTTAAACCACAAGTTAGATTTCCTAGTTGTTAGTAGGTGTTCTTTATTTACAGCAAATGCTGTATATTACATTGTATGTATCATCCAAATTCATATTCACTCATTTTTAACAAGAGCCAGCTTTTCCTCTTTATACAGTGAGTGAATGTTACATGATATAAAGCTTTGCAGATACTTGTAGACATGGAATAAATAACCTATCAACAATCTAAGCAGTGGAGCAAATTGTAAAATCCCTTGGTTTAACAACCATTTACATGTTTTTTCTAAAGCAAAATTGCTTAGTGCTAGATGCAATACTATGTGTGAAAAAATGTAAAATTGCATGCAACGCTTTATGCCACCAAGAGCTAAACATGGTAAATATAACTAAAGAATGAATTACTGTTGATATCAGCTCTGAAGATGGTAGGAAATGAATTAGATGGGAGGTTATATTCGTGGTCAACTGAGTACATAATAAATCATGATTTCAGAATGATAATAAGGAAGCTGGAGAGAATTTGACTGAAAAAGTAATTGTAATGACATTTTTATAACGCTGCATTGGTGGGTATTAGGAACAGATGAGAAAGAAAGCTTAAGAACCAGATTAGTCTACGGGCAAGGGAGAGCCTGGTGTACATTTCTTCTTAATTTTATATATTATACAGAGCCATATTGAAAACACAACCAACTTTCAGATCTGCTTTTAAGCTGATTAGAGCCAGAGAGATTCTGCTCTTGCTTGTAATAGAAAGAGATCCTGAGACATAAGACCTTGAATCAGAAGCCCAGTCTGAGGCCTAAGGCCTGAGCTAAAGTAGTGGTCAAGCTTTGTTAATATGAAGCAAAGTTAGCAGAAGTCAGGCTTTGCCTGCTTGTAAGCTCACAGAACCTTGCAAGAACAGGGCTGGTATTGCAAAAACACACACATTCCCGAGACGTGCTAGGCACAGGACACTTGCTCAAACACATTCCAGAATGGTGGTACCAGAACAGCCTGATACCAAGTATGGGATATCCCCTCCCCTCCCCAGTGATAACGAGAACACACTGAGCCCTCGTAAAGATAAGGTCAGGATGGCAGTGTGATGGATAGAGAGGTTTTGATCGAACCAACATGTACAAGGTAATGGGTTGTAACAAACCATGTCAGGAGGCAGTACCAAAGCACATTAGAGGGGTGATACATAACTTGAGGCCTCAGAGGGAGTGTCTCTGTCTGCCCTATGGGATAACGGAAAGTCCGGCTGTTCATGGAGCTGGTCCATTGTTATGGGCATACATGTGTTAGTGGTCTGGTAGAGTCTGCGGAATACTGGAACTGTGCTTCGTCAACAATAAACCTGGCCATGCGCCTTCTCTACAAACCAAGTCTGTGGATTTATTGGGCAGTTCGATTGAGGTCTGCTGTCTCTGCTATCTGTGCAGAGCTGGGATGGCACCCCAAGAGAACACACATGCACAGCCAACATCTTACAACAATACTAATGTAAATCAGGTGTAACTCCATTGAAGTCGAATAAGATGAGAATTACACATGAGAAATTTTTCCTTTATGTATCCTGTTGTGTCTAAACATTGTTTTAATAATGGATAGATTGACCTGAACTCAGTGAGAAGAAAAATATGCCCCCAAGAATGTGATTTAAGAATTGTTGCAACTCCGTTGAATACATACAGTGGGGATAACTGGCCCAGGAACTGTTCCAGGTGGATATATAAAAGAAACAGCAGTTTGATAAGAAAGGCACTCAGTTTATGCAGGTAGAACTGTCTGAAGGCCACCTGTCCATTGTTTCTTGTTCCTGACCCTGCCTAGAAGGTCACAGAATTTACTTGTGTGCCTTATTACTTGTGTATTTCAGTACAATAGCAATAATAAACTCCAAAAATGGAATCATTAAGCGATCGATGTTTTACTTTAGTTTAAATTTTTTTGTTTCTTTTATTGGCTTGGTATTTTAGAGATGATTATAACATGTAGTTTCCTCATAGGTGGATTTTGTTTTATCTGATGTTTTAAGAAAAAGGGTAAGATAAGGAAAGAGAACCTCTGATGAAAATATTATGTTTGGCATGAAAAACTGTAATTGCTTCTTTTGAGTAAGGGCCAATTTCTAAACTTTATTTTTTACCCAGTGGATCATGGCAGCTCCTTTTAGAGCTATTTCATTCTGTTGGATAAAGTTCATTTAGGCCTTTGAACAAACAGATTTATGACACTCCAGAACTTTGCAATTATTTGTTTAAATATATATTTTGACACATTGTGCTACTAACTATGTTTTACTTTCACAGCAAGTGTCCTCTTTCTAAAGTACTGGACTTGGTGTATTTGCATAGTAGCAATTTTTCAAAGTTACAGCTGTGATGTCTTGCTAAAAATAAATTTGTTAAAGGCTTTCATCCAGAATTATTACCAGCAGTGAAAAGTACTCTGTTTTTGACATCTAAATGTGTTCTTAATCCATTCAAGTATCCCACTCCATATAACATACTGACCTTGCAGATGAGTATTAAATACCTTGCTAAAGTCCAGGTAAATTAAACCCATCAGCCTTCATAGAAATAATCCCTTGTTTATGAATCTATGATGATTATCCCTAACTGTGCTTTGACTGCATTCCTCTGTTCTAGTCCTGATTAATGTATCCATATGTTCAGCATTACCAAAGTCAAACTTGTAATTTTAGAGTTTCCTATGTCAACTTTATTTTCTCCTCTTGTTGCAGATGGGCCCAAACCAAAAAACCCCACCCCTAAACTTTGGGGAAATTCAGATTTGACTCTGGATCTGAACTTTGGGGCTTGGGCCCACCTCAAAGAGTTTTTCAGTATATCAGCCAATAGCTCCTCTCAACTTCACTAGACTATTTTATATTACATCTGGTTGCTCCTTCAGAGTTCTGAATTCGGAATTGTGGAGTTCTGTCAGTCACTGGATATTCTAATTTTTGATCATCTGTCATGGCATGGTGTTCCAGGCTTTCTTTAAAGGTACAGGACCTTTTCCTTCAATGCATGTCTATTTCCACCATCTCTGCTCCGTTAAGCTATCACCTTAACTGATCACTATCATTAGAATGTGTATGGTAACACCCATTGCTTCATGTTCTTTGTGTGTTTGTATATATATCTTCCTACTGTATTTTCCACTGCATGCATCTGATGAAGTGGGCTGTAGGCCATGAAAGCTTACGCTCAAATAAATTTGTTAGTCTCGAAGGTGCCACAAGTACTCCTGTTCTACTTACACTTATGTGGCACTTTTGACCTTTAGGTGTATATGAATTTATTTTTTAAACACTTTCTTTTGTCTCCTCTTTGTCTTTTTATCTGCAATACCCTGTTCTATTTCAAGCAACATCAGTAAGAGCTTTCCGAAATTTTCACTGATTAAGTATATCTTAATTGTTTCCCGTTTTATGCCTTACCTAATAATGTTACAGTCACTACTGCTTATAAGTGCTCTTTTATCTCTTTCATTGCCATTCTTCATTGCCTTTGAATTACATAACATTACGATCTTGGGTAGTTTCTTCTTTAATATATTGTGTAAGGAAACAGGACTTGAGTATTTCGACCAATGTGTAGCTTGATTAATTGCACTACTTAGAAGTTAAAGTCCTGCATTGGTACTATATTGTTCTTTTCACAGATCTTTTATGATTTCTATGATCATTTCCCCCTCATGTCACCCTTTGGATCAAATAGAGTAAGGCAAATTCATACTCCATTTATTACCTTAATTTTATTTTAAACAACAATTCTACCCACTCAGAGTTCCTTCTAGGTCCACTGTCCAAGCTACTCCCTCTCCAAATCTGCATGTGCACATCAGACTCAACTGTCTCCTTTCTATTGTCTTTTGTCTCCTGTAATCAGATCACTGGGAATCTCTCAATATTTAGCCCTATTGATTGTCACTTTAAATCCATCATGCCAAATTCCCTCTGTCACTGTGCTTCTACTTTCCATGTTTTCTTTGTTATACTTCTTTCATTTGCATGGAGACACCTGAAGAGTGATTCTCAAAATCACTCTTACTTTTCCTCTTTTATTTTTTTTTTGTCCTAAATGTAAATTTCAGTGTGTGTTTTTAAACCTCCTCCCTTTTCTCCCTGGGCCGTAGGCCACTGTACAGCTTAGTTCTCATCGTGCTCTGCTGTACATTCTAGTTACTGCCAAAAGAAGTATGTGATTTCCTTCTCACTTACACTGATATAAATTGGGAATGACACCATTGGAATCTATGGGTTATACCAGATAAAACTAATGACAGAAAGAGGAGAATCCTGCTTCTAACGCACCAGGACATTTTTCTGATGATGAGTTTGTTTGCCAAAAAAATGCAGTTTTGGCCAACCTGAAACTATATGCGAAATAGTTTTGGCCTAGACTTTTTTTTCAGGCTAGATTCAAAGAGTGTCTTAGGTGCCATTCATGCTGCAGCAACCCTCCCTTATAATTTTTAGTTCAATGGCTTGAGCACTCACCGAGGATGTGGGAGACCCACATCCGCCCTCTGCCTGATGCAGAATGACTCCATAGGGGACCTCAACTAGGAAAAGGGAGACCCAAATTCAAGTCCCTTCTTCACTGACTGGTCAAGTATTCTATACGACGTGGAACATTCTAAACAGGAGAGACTGAGAGAGTTCCCAGCTATCGCTTCTCTCAGGCAGAGACCCACATCTCTCCCTCCAGACCATGGGTTTAGGCTGGCCATGCCTCATTGTGATTTCCTCAGCAGGTCTGACCAGGGCCAGCACTCGTGGTTAGCCTTTCTCAAGTGTCAAGAGCACTATATAGTGTTATCAGTGGGCTTTCACAAGGAAAATATATTTATTCTTAGGGTAAAAACCTTACAGAAAAAAAACATATTAAAAACAGTAAAAGTTCCTAACTGCATACTAAAAACTTACCAGCGGTCACTCATCAGTATCCTGGATCAAAGTAAGCTAAAGTTCTTCCAAACTTTCTGCAAGGGTTGCCCCCCAGCTCCCTGGGACAGAGAGTCCTGTCTTTTGTGAATTTCAAAGAAGGCCCTGTATCAGTTTCATGTTCTCTGTGCATATATATATCTTCCTACTGTATTTTCCACTGCATGCATCTGATGAAATGGGTTTTAGCCCATGACAGCTTATGCCCAAATAAATTTGTTAGTCTCTCTAAGGTGCCACAAGTACTGCACATTCTTTTTGCTGATACAGACTAACATCCTGCTACTTTGAAACCAGTTTAAACTCAGCCTTTTTATACCAAAAGCTCTTTCTTTCTCTGTTGTTCTCTGAAAACCCAGTTTGCACCTCCCCAGGGCAGGCACCTATCTAGAGGTGTTTACAATCTGAGTGATTTCAGCTTAATCACCCCTGGCTGTTTTTGGTTTCTGGAGGAGTTGTGGCAACCTTCCCCCCTGTGGAGCTGCATGCAATCCATTGCCCACAGTGATACATAAGCTATTTACGAACATAATATAATACAGTCCCCAAAGAATTTGCATGCACTGCAATTTCTATCAGAATATTTTACATAATCATCCATAACACTGCTTAAAGGGAAGGGAAAAAGACACCTTTGAAAGTCCAGGTACACTTTATTCACTGGATCACCCTTGTGCACATGATTTTTGACCCCCTCAGAGAATTCTAATAGAATAAGGCATGATTTCCCTTTACAAAAGCTGTGTTGACCCTTCCCCAGCAAATCATGTTCATCATTGTGTCTGATAATTCTGTTTACTGTAGTTTCAAACAATTTGCCTAATACTGAACTTAGGCTTACCAGCCTGTAATTGCCAGGATCACCTCAGGAGCCTTTTTTAAAAAATCTGCATCACATTAGCTATCGTCCAGTCATACAGAAGCTGATTTAAGTGATAGGTTACATGCCACAATTAGTAGTACTTCAGTTACATATCTGAGTTCCTTCAGAATTCTTGGGTAATACCATCTGGGGGTGTTGACTTATTACTGTTTAATTTATCAATTTATTCTAAACCCTCCTCTATTGACACCTCAATCTGGGACAGTTCCTCAAATTTGTCAGCTAAAAAGAATAGCTCAGGTGTAGGGATATCACACGTATCATTTGCAGTGAAGACCAACACGAAGAATTCCTTTGATTTTACCACAATGGCCTTGTCTTCCCTCCGAATTCCTTCAGTACCTTGATCATCCAGTGGCCTCAGTGACTGGTTACAGGCTTCCTGGTTCTGATGCATTTTAAAAAAAATTGTTGCTGTTATTTTCTGTCTTTAGCTGGTCCCTCTTTATATCTTTCTTGGCCTACCTAATTATACTTTTACACTTGTCTTGTCAGAGTTTATACTCCTTATCATTTTGCTCACTAGGATTTGACTTCCAGTTTTTACAGGATGCCTTTGTGCCTCTAACCATCTTTTACTCTGCTGTTTAGCCAGAGTGACTTTTTTTTGATTCTCTTACTGTTTTTGATTTGGGATACAGATTTAGTTTAAGCCTCTATTATGATGTTTTTAAAAAGCTTTTCCTTCCAACTTGCAGGCATTGAGTATGAACTATGTAGACTAAAACTTTATCAATAAAAACAAACTTTCCCAAGAAGTAAATTTGGACACCACTTGATTTTGTTTTTATTATGAGCACATACACACACATATTTTTAGACTAATAGTATTCAGGCTTCCCCAATACCCAATAACTCATTCTTGTACAGGTGGCAGTGAGGACCAATGGATAGAGCACTGGAGATAGAGTCAAGAGAATTGGATTCTGTTCCTGGTCTGCCCCTGACCTGGTATATGACCTTAAACAAGTCACCTTATTGCTGATTTTCCCTCAAACTCTTTGCTACTCTTTGTTTGTCTTTTCTATTTAGATTGTAGGTCCTTTACTTCATCCCCTGGTTCAATAGGGCCCTGATTTTTATTGACAGCTGCAGGGGCTGCTGCAATATAAATAAAAATAGTAATTAAAAATTGTTCTCCTTTGTGTCAGTCAACCTAGTACATTCCCCCAGGCCGAAATTAAAAAGAAAAAGTTAACAATATCCCCTAGAAGAACACTGAATGCACTGACCTACTCTGAGACCTTTGGTAAGGGTGCTGTATGTTTGTTTGGAATTCTAACAACGTCTCTACCATATAACCTGACTTTGTGAATTGCTTTGCCCTGTGGCAGTGTTCCTATATCATTCGAGAAAACCTGATTCTGTCACCAACTGTTCAAGAACTAGGGCAAAATGTATAGAGCTAAAACAGAGTTTATGATGTCTACTCTTAAACATATACAAGTTCATCCAACACATCCCATTCATAGCACCTAAAGTCGAGTACTATAGCAATGTCATCAGTGCTAGCCAGTATCTCAGGGTTATTTTTGCTTACCCTGCATTCACTTGTTCCAAATATTTTTCAGAACCAGGTAACAGTCCACCCTGCATTTGGCTTAAGACAAATTGGCTGGCAAATTCAAAGTCATTTTGTGGCATTGTTAAATGCCAATCTGATTTTAATAAAATTGACTTGATTTCAATTACTTAGACTGGAAAATGAATCATCTAGGCTTTGCACTAAAACTATACTCATCAGGAATACAGGTCTGTAAAATGGGCTACATTACACTCTCTTATTCTTTTCCAATGTTATTAGCCTACTACCGTCCATTTTAAAGTGGCAGGAAGAAACTTCTTGATGCAAAAGGCAGTTGTACACATAAGTTAAGGGGCAGGGACATAGCATATATAGTTTGAAGGGGCTACGGAGGTGTGCAGCACAAAGCAAACCATGGGTATATTAAAAAACATCCAGCAAAAGGTAAAACAGCGGTCACTGTGCTAAGGTATATGCTTCACGTGGGAAAAGCTATGCAGACGTGCAAGTCATGTCCACTTGATGTGGTACTCTCTCACTTGCTGGTGGAGGCTAGGCCACTTAGCGACTGATAAGTCTGCTACAGCCTTCAGTTGCAAGCTATGTCTTTCAGCTTAGGAAGTAGCAGCTCATGCATTAATATCCCGAGGTTGCTGGTTCAATCCCCATTACATGTATCATTAGTAATCCCGCCCTAGATCTGCACATGGAGGAGTTTTAGCTCTCTTGACAGCACTATCTTTCTGGTCCCTCTAGATCCTGCACAGATGACTCAGGGCTGTGAAGGCTTCATAGGAGCAGGGTAGATTCTGAGCAGGCAAGGAGAAGGAATGGATGGGCTAGGGATGGCTTCCCCCATACCCATAGACATTGCCAATAAAAGAATATGCAGCCAGGAGAATTCTATAGGAAGGGCCTTTCCAGGAAGCAAATAAGGTAGAGGGTCAAAGCTTCTGTTCAGATCCCAGTATTTCCAATCCCACATTCAGAGACAAGGCCCAAATAACAATGAGATTGTCTTAAAAATCACAAGACTTAAAAATAAAACAACAACAGCTGGAAACAGATTAATTGCCTCCTGGATTCTGAGTCTTTAGGGTGCACTTGGATCATGTTTATGGGGTGTTTGTACACAGCCATGAGGGCAGGAAATTTATTTTTTTCCAAATGGAAGCAGAGATTCTTACCTAATTACATGCCTCCAGGAGCTGGGGTTTTCAGAAATACGCTAAATGTTGTGAGACTCAGTATAAAGTCATGCAAGTTGGCAACACAAGATGGTCAGGGATCCCAGCTGGTATGCCAGGTTCAGAGGTGAGCCCCATGGACTTGTCTACAGGGGAAGAATACCCCCCCACCCCCAACAGAACAGTAGGAGATGGATCTCTGCCACAGGATCTTTGCAGATTTCCTCTTCCATGTTCTCCTGTGAGGTTTTCTGTAGGTGAAGAGGACCTATGCCATTAATATTAATCTTCCTAATTGCAGTACTGCAGTGAATGCCCAGTTTGCAATAGCAGATCATATATGCTCTATGGATTCTAGTATCATCTCTTGCCTTGACACCTTGACATGAGTTAATATTGGCTGTCAAAAGTATCCATCTTTTTTTTTAAAAAAAAAAGTCCAAATGCTACATTTAACTGTCTAACCGTGGCCCCACACTCTGCAAGGAATGTCTTAGTATTTTGTAGCGCAGCAAGTTTCTGATGCAGATTCAGATGAGGACGAGAACGATCTTTCCACTGACTTGAACCAGCTTTGGATCACGTTCATAAACCAAATACTGTATATATGAAAATAAGTTGTACTGATATATTCTCAAATCAAACTCTTCAGTTTTTTATGCACTGAATGTACAGCCCAGTTAACAGCAGATCAGAATGCTGATCAGTTATTCAGCCCTGCCGTGGATGAATATTTATTTAATTCCCACTACTAGAACCTGAACGTCTATTTACATTGCACAAATATAGTGGATCTTCCTGATGACCTTTGTGGCAGTAAATTCAGCAATACAAAATTAAATGCATTTCCAGTTAGCTTTTCACCCTGATTTCTTCACTTCCTCATAATTGCCAATACTGTTCTCTCCGGACACTGATCTATCTTATATTAGAGTGAAAAGAAATTGCAAATGAGATAGAGATTTAATTAACAGGAAGTAGCCAACCATTCCTACCAAAGTCAGGTTGAGGAAGGAGGCTAGTTATTTCTCCTAAGTAATTCGTATAAGAAGTGCTTTGATTTGTAATGTGTAGATAAAATAAATCTAATTAAGGAAAGAATACCGTATTCTAGATCAATATCTTTCTTTGATAGGAAATATGTCTTTGAAAAGTACATAATGTGAACAGAAATGTTGCCCTCCATTCCTAAGTAACACTGCTTGTACTAGTCGCCTTTAAATTCAGTTCCATGTGGTGACACCTTTCTGATGTCTTGCAGTATAAATGTAAGTTCACTTTGGACACCAGAAAAACTCAGAACCATAAAAAGTGATGCAGACAATTACTCATTTCTTCCCACTTCATTTCTCAAAAATAATTGGTGAAGTGCTTTTTTATTTTATTTTTATTTTTTATGCATCATGTGCAATTAGGCTGTAATACATCAAAAATTAAAATAAAATTACCACTTTTCCACTTGGTAGCTTGCTGATTGTTCAGACAGCCCATGTCCCCCCTGAATTTTGAGCCGTGAAATAGACACAAAGAAGCCATTTAAGTATGGTTTACAAGGAGTATTTACTCATGAACACAAACAATATTATGCTAGCTGTATTTCTAACTGAATATTTAACAACGAAGTAACTTGCGCCCACATCTTTCTTCTAAACTAGCCCATCTCCAAGACTGAAAAGGAAAAGGTTACCAGAGTGACTAGAACTAAAGAAACTAATTGGTTTATACTTATTTTGACTCTATCATAATAGCGCGCGTTTCAGGTCTACATGCTACTGAGCTCACCAGGAAGCAGACCTCTGCAGCCTAAAATAAGCTCTCACTTCAGGTGGGAGTTAGGTGTCAGGTCACCAAAGGCTGCCACATAAACAAGATACATGATTACTTTTCTTACAGGGCATATCATGTTGTTCTAAATAAAAGACTATTCCACTTCCTTTTCTCTGGGGAAATTTTAGCACGGGACAGAAGGCTAGCACCAAACCTGTGCACCACTGAGATCCTGTGTAAAGAAGAGGAATGAATTCACCCTCTGTGAAAAGGCATTTCTCTGACCATGCTCCATTAATTGGTTCGCTCTTACCCCTGTACTGGAGATGGGATGTTGTGAAAAGATGACAGAGTCCTTGGGTTAAGACTGTCCATTGCAGTGAGAATTATGCTGTAGTGGCCATTTAAAAGCAATAGATAATATCTCAGCTTCTCTTGCTTTTACTGATGCCCTAATTTTGAAATTTGTGACTGATAAGCTTGTCTTGAAGATTTCTATCCTGCCACTTCACATATACATCTGGATCAATATTTCTACAGCCATCTTTATATCTGAGCTTTTCTGTTTCTCCTAAATGGTGACTATGTAGATCTAATCGCCTTGAGCCCTTGGCCAGAGATATTTCCTGTCTGACAACTTTAACTCTGAAACCAACACACACACCTTACATAATATTTAATTTCTGTATTGATTTCGCCCCCCCAACCCCGTACTTGTATTTGGCCTTTATGAGGTCTGCAGCCATGTGTGCAACATTCATGTTCCCAATGGCAGAATGGGATTATGCCAAGCCCCCCATTAAAACATGTATTCTGGATTTAGAGAAGGCTTCTGTTTAGAAAGTCAGTGTCCCTTCTAAGCTGTGAGAAGCAAGAGTTAGCACCACACTAATAAAAGTTTACCATACAGTTCAAAATATGCACTTAAAAGAATAAGGGAGACTAGGGGATCCCTTTTATCGGACCTAATTTTGCAATAGGACAAACAGCCTGTTGCAGGGCCAGATGCTCAACCCTGCCTTGTGCAGGCAGTCCAAAGTGAATGGACCCTGCCTGCATCTCCCCAGCTGGGGATTTTCTCGGGATTAGGAAGTCCCCAATAGATGAACTTCAGACAGTGCCAGCTTCTATCCCACCCATTTGCTGCCATCACTGTGCTGCCACTATACCTATCTGGTAGAGGTCTCTTCAAGGCCGTTGCCAGTTGGCTAAAGTTAGAGCATCCTCTGGCTGCTCTAACCTACACTGTGGCTGTGGAGCTGGGCAGAAGATTGGGGAACTATCCCTGCCTCTCTGATGGCCCCTCCCACAAGCTGCACCAAATGGCTATCAGCTACAGTATAGAACTTGACCCCTGGTGTATGAGTAATTGGCACTTCATTGGATAGGGGTCTTCCTTTAACTTCACCATGACTCTTGCGTTCACATGCAACTTTTAATTAGCTCGCAAGAGCACCTTGCAATTCCCGAAACCTTCCTTATGTGTTGAAACCACACTGCACGACTTTCCCAAAGGCATCCAACCCACTTCGTCTTACAGGTGACAAATTCTAAATCTCCACGATAAGAAGCTGAAGATAAAAAACACCCAGCAATCTTTTCCTGTGCAGAAATAAGACCCTCCCCACCCCAGCATTGGCTGATGTCTAGCTACAATAATCCAATCTGGACAGACCTGCAATAAAGTGGGATACCTCAATGCATTTCAAATAGAAATGGATATAGAAGAGTAACTAGTTTGGCCTGAAGGAAACACATGGCAACATATATTTAATTTGGAATAGATTCCCTCACAGCAACTACCACACCTTTAGGGAATAAGAAGCAGATTTTTTTCTTTAGATAAATGTTAAATAATTAATGTGCTTGGAGCAAACACGGCATCTCTCTAGTGTTTTTTATGTGAGAGAAACAGGCTATTCACGCTCCATTTATAAACCTGATAAATAGGTGTGCAAACAGCATCTCACAGAGTTTAGTGCATTTCAACATGTAAAGAATGAGGTGCATTAATACCAAATAACATAGAAAATAAACAAGATTTATTGGTGTGGAAAGATGTTTACATTATAGACCTTATTACAAAAAAACCCCCAACCCTCTTTAAATAGAATATTTTCTGATTTATGTTACAAAAATCATTTTGTGAGTATATATCAATAAAGTGTATATATATGATTTTCGCCAGTGATTACAGTTTCCCAAAAGATGTTATTTTAAGCATTGGATTTTATGAAAGTTCATTCAGATTTTGATCACCGCTCCCTTTTCTGCATTTCTAATGCACTCATCATTCTCGGGGAAGGACTCTGGCCTGTGTTATGCAGCAGGTCAATTAGAGGATCACAGCAGACACTTCTGGACCTTCACCTTCATGGTTTACAGGTGCTGTGTAGAACATTAAGTGTCACAAGTCTATATGTCTGAAGATGGACATGTAGATCTCCTTCCATTTTCAAGATCTTCTTGATTGTCTTCCAGGAAATAAAGTGTGGCCAGAGGAGATCAAACTAGTGTTAAACCCCATTAAATGTAGCTGGAGAATGAGCAACTACATGATGTTCTTCCGTAAAAACTGACCGTAACTTTTGTGGTTAATTTCTACAAAGCTTAAGGCAGTTCCATGGAGTGTTATTTTTGTCTCCAAGGCAGGATGGCATTGAGAAAGCCAGATATCACTTGTGGCTCTCCTGCGATCCACAAGGTTAGGGTAGAGATAAACCAGTTTTGTGGGTGTGCATCCTAGCTTGTCTGCAATATCAACCTTGAGTCCTTCTCTGCTTGTGCCACACAGCTGTTGATCAATGGAGGCCCTTGTGCTGGATCCCCTGCAATTTAAAGGAGAGGGTGCTGATAGTGAGGGGCCCTCATCCCTAGAACAGACTTCCTGACTGGTTCAAAATAGCCCTTATCCACTGATCTTGAGGCCATTCTGTGAGGTGCATTTATTTGTGGAAAGTGGGGTTTGATGGGGGCTTGAGCTGTGTATGGGGAGAGGATTTTTGTGATTTGTAAGAGGGGTTGGTTCTACTGGCTGTTGTGGGATAAGCTGCTATTTACTATTTTTATTTCTGTAACCTGCATCAGGGGCTCTGGACAGTACCCTACCTTTTATTGCTCTAGAAATCCTGATAAATAAATGAATTAAATAGCAGGACTGATTTGTAAGATAGTCACACACCCACCCTTTACATCTTCAGCTTCTCATATCACCTTTAATACCTGAAATAACACAATGCCTAATGCCAATGAATAAACCCTACCCCATGCCAGAGATCTGATTTCTGGTGCATACTCTATATGACAGGGAGGGCAACGATTTATAAGTTAGCTCTACAAATGGCTTGGCTTATTGGACCTTTTGATCAAGAGAAGGCCTTGTTGTCTGGCATGGGTGTTGGGTGAAACTTCCCTTCGGGGAAGCTAACCCCCTGCCCCACCTCTTCTGGCTGAGGGCACACCCTCGCTCACTGCTCTCAGACCCCCTCTCCCCCTGCCATGGCCATAGCCAGGGCAGAGGAGGCTCAGAGCTCAGTCAGGGACACAGAGAAGGGCTGAGAGCCCAGAGCCCCTCCCCTAGGGTTGCCAACCTTCCAGGATTGGCCTGGAGTCTTGAGGAATTAAAGAATAATCTTTAATGAAATATTATGTCGTGTAATGAAATCTCCAGGAATACATCTGACCAAAATTGGCAACCTTATCCTCCCCCCGGCCGGAAGCCACAGTGGTGGAACTCCAAACACCTCCCCTGTTATGCCCCTTCCCCCACAGCTGGCCTCTGTTCTGCCCAGGGTTGCCAATTTTGGTTGGATGTATTCCTGGAGTTTTCATCACATGACATAATCATTAAAGAGTGATCTTTAATTCCTGGAGACTCCAGGACAGTCCTAGCGGCTTGGCAACCCTATGTCTGCCTCCACTCTGCCTCTTCCTCCAAGGACCTGCCCCCATCACTCCTTCCCCACCTGCAGCCCCGAGACCAGAAAAGCGGGGAGAGAGAGAGCTCCTCCAGCCCCAGGGCCATGATGAGGGAAGATTTTTCCAGGGACCCAAATTGGCTGGGACCCCTAGACCAGAGCCCTGTATATCGGTGCAGTAATCTGCCACTGTCTCTCCCCTTGCCTGGTGGCACGAGGTCATCCCCGAGCCTACAATATGTGCCTCCTATGTTGTTTGGTATGGATTTCTTAGCATTTCCAAAGGTTGACTGATAGGATTGTCATTAGCAGCTTTTGCAAGGCTATTTTAGAGGTGGCCATTATTACATTCCATGTCATCTGTAGCCAGGAAACTGAAGCAAGTACCAGAAAAGAGACTTATTCAAATGTTTGTTCATGACAAGCTGGTATTTGTTTAGGTTAGAAAGAAAGACAATAACAGTAATGTCAGTTTCTGCCAGCTCTGTCTACTTTTCTTGATTAAAGTCCCAAATCTGTGCCGTGTGAACTTTGCAAAGCACAGATCAGATTTTGGGCTATCTACAAGAACGAAATTTGAATCTACTGGTGTCTATTTTGTATTAGTAATTTTAGTTTGAGGTGGTGGATTAGGAAAATAGTCATCTTCATTCAGTATGTTTATTGTCTACATCTAGAAATTTTCTTCTTTTGGTATTGCACAACTAATTTCTCTTTCCGAAATAAGATATTTGGTTGGCTCTTGTGGAATTGCCATTAAACCAATGTTGTTTTCTCAAACTGATAGGCAGCATGGTGGATGGGACCAGCACTGGGAATCGGACCTCCAGTCTCTGCCACTGCCCTGTTGTGTGACCTCGGGCAAGTCACTTGACCTCTGTTTTCCCTTCACATCCTTTGTGTCTCTTGCCTGTTTATACAATAAGCTCTTTAGGGGGATTTATTTAGTAGATGAGAGGGGGGAGCATATGCTAGCACAATGGGGTTCTGCTCTAAGCTGGGGCCTCGAGTTACTACCCTAATGTGAAAAATAGAAAGGAGGTGGAAACCAACTAAAATATCCTTTGGCTGGCTGACTGCAAGAACTAATTGAGAGGGACCAGGAATTTTAAGGAGATGATGCTGTTCACTTCCAGGACAGGACAGTTTAGTCAAAATATTGAGAAACGCCTCTTAGTTTTTGGTTTACAGCAGGTTTATAGTGTTGGAAGCAACGTTCGGCATATTCAGCTTCTGCGTTCTGTGATGTGATGTAACATTCATGGCTCAAAGCAAGGAAAGGATGTAAATGGTCATGTGACGGGGCTGGGCTTACCGGTGGTACTGCCTAGTGGTCAGATCCCTGGGTCACAACTCTTCCCTGTCTCTAGTGTCACTTTCAGCAAGACAGTGGTCTCTCATCCAGTAGATAGTAACTCAGCCCTCTGGCCAGGTCACCACTGAAGTCTACCCCAAGAAAGTGTACAAGTCCAACATCCCCCCAGAAAGGAGTTTTTGGCCCAACTCCAGGCCCCTGAAGGCCTAACACTATTACTTCAGTGCTTATAATGTCTTCATCCCCCTGATCTGAAGGCAAGGGTAGGAGAGGATTATACCACCCTCAAGCCCGCCGACAGCAATTCCGGGCCCCAGGACCAGGGCTGTCCCTAAGGGGGTGCGGCCCATCACTTCCGGGACTGACCGCACTGGCCAGTTGCGTTGGCCCAGCCTTCAGGAACCCCCAAAGCGTGGGGCCTGGAGCGGGTGAGCATGCCTAGGAACCCTGTGGCCCAACCAGGTGATTTAAATCACCCAGGCCCCTGGGCAGTTGCTCCCTTTGTCCCTCCCCCCTGCCCACTGGCGGGCCTAAACACCCTCAGAGCTGGCTGGTAGGAGACCTCAGCCCTTCCCTCTATACCCGGCTGTGACCCAGGGCCCTAGGAGTCGCAACAATATCAAGAACCCAGGAGTGCCCCGAGCCTGCATCCCTAGACCACTTCCTATCAATCGTTTTCCCAGTTCAGGGCATGGCCACAGTCTCACAAATGATGGGAGAAAAGGTCAAGCAAAGGGTTCCTTAATCCTTAAGGACAAACTAGTCCCTCCTCTGGGCTCTGGGGTGGTGCTGCTTGCAGACCGCTGTGTCCTGCAGCAAGGACTCCCACTGTACCCTTATTCAGGAGCTCTCAGGATGGGTCCATCTATCCTATCTACTAGCTCCCTCTTTCTCCACTCTGCTCCGCTCTGCCATCCGATCTTCTCTCCCCCAACCGAGCTGTCTGATTCTCTCTCAGGGTGGAGTTTATATACCCCATCACAGGGTACAAATGATCATTCTTAATGAATAGGTGAAAATGCTCAGTAAAATGCACAGACCAACTCTAATACCTAGTACACAGCAAGATTAGAAAATGTTGTGAGCAAATGAGAGTGAAAAGAAATGGCATGTGCAGTGAATTTACTGCAGTACAATTAGTATTATTATTTACGGCTCAAACCTTCTCCATATTCTTATGTCACTTGTTAGCTGCTAACATGTGCACAGATTTACAGTCGATTGTAGCTGTTGGTATTACTAGCAAGCTATGAGTTTCAGTCTTATTAAGATATAGTTGTGCTAGCACCTCTGAGACCATTCCCCACTGATAATTTCTTCCTGTAGTTTTGTATAGTAATATAATACAAAGTATTAACTTCAAGACCAAGTTACATAAACTGGCCACCATTAAAATGTGCTTACATTTAATAAACCTTGTGTATCAGAAATACAAGGGAGTTCCCTTTACTCAAAAAAGAAAATAACTGGAAAATAAAAGAAAACAACTTGGTCAGTATTGATTCTGGTTATTGCTGTACAGTGTGAGTAAAGTTCCTCACTGATGTGACGCCACTGAAACCAGAGGAGTTACACCAGGTGTAAATCTGGCCCAGTGTTTTCAAGTTGATTGATAAGCCTTGACATTACATAAGAATTGCCATAAAAACAAAGGATTGCCATTAAAATGAACAAAGAAACTCCTCCTTGTTGATAGTGTAGTGCGGTGAAGCTAATGCAACCTGACATCACCTTGTGTCATATATAATTACCCTCAAACTTAGCAACATTAGTGAACAAAGCCCCTAGGTTAAAAATCAGAATAGCTTAATCTCATATGTTGTAAATAAATGCTGAAAGACACAGTAGCACATCAGAAGATACTGGTAGCTGAGCAAAACATCAAAGATTGTGTGCATTAGTATTCTTATATCACAGATACATTGTAGATGCACATTTGGATTTGACTGTAAAAACAGGAGCACTTGTAGCTACCCACAAATCAGGAACAGATGACAGGGTATGAAATTCCACAACCATGGGAGTCCTGTGATCCAGACTAGTGTGAAAATTCTTGGTACAAAGGAGTTCACTGGAAGAAAAAAGATGTTTCTGGGTTCTAGACTAGGTGGTGGGTAAGTGGCAGGGGGACATGGAAACAGAACACACATGCATTGTTCTCACTAAGTAGAGAAACAGGAGAGTCTGACATTAGACACAGATGTAACAAGGCAGTGGCCTGGGGCCCCCATGTTATAGAGCCCTCAGCTTTCTTGTGACAATTCTTCTGAACTTTTGAAGCAAATCCCCCTTGAGATGCCAACACAGATCTCTGTCAGGCCAGCCTGACACCTATTCCCCAGTCAAGCTGCAGATGTTCTGCTTCCCTTTTTCCATGACTGAAGGAGGAAGGTTTCATTAGTTACCGTGCCACTGAAGTGCCTCTCAGGGGGAAAGTAGGTTCTGAAGCACTTCTTCCTCTCTTTGGAGCTGGCAGGCAGGGAAGCCAAGACTATCCCTGAGCTGTCAGGAATCAACAGGGTTTGGGATGAGCAGACCATTGAGGATGGTACTATTCATGGGAAGGTTTGATTAAGGTTGTGGCAGAATTTGACTGTCTTGTGTTGATGGGGATTGAAAGTAGCTCTCTTCTGATGGCAGTTTGTAGCTCCTATGTGATATGAGTTTGGTCTCACTTTAATTCCTTTTGGGCAGGGATCCATATCGTAAAAAAAGAAACAGAAAATGTATCGGCTGTATTTGCAGACAGACCAAGGAATGCATACATATTAGGGATTGATGCACACATGTGCCTTTAGAGTGGATCCCATAGTTCAGGCTGAGGCATGTTAATGGGGCCATGTGGGGAAAGATTCACTTAGAGCTGGGGTTGGGGGGAGGGGAAATGATTTTCTTATTTCAGGAAAAATTTTGAGATTTCAAGCATTTTTCCCATCCCAAATCAGAATGAAAAGTTGCAATCTTGAAAGTTTTTGTGACCTAAAAGTCTGAAATAAATAAATAAATAAATTGGGGGTCAGTCAAAATGCTTACTTCTGAACATTTTAAAATATTTCATTTTGATTGTGACTATTTTTATTTTTTTATTTATCCATTACTAAAAATTAACTGACATTTTAAAAGGAAAAGTTGTTTAGAACCAAAAACTGGCACTTTTCATGTTGAAAATGCCAAAATGGGATGTTTAGACAATTTCAAAGTATTTTTTTTTATAAATTGTTTTTCCAACAAAAAGATGTGGACAACGAGCCTTTTCAGTGAAAAAAGTTTTGGTTTCAACACATTGGGATTTTCCAGTGAAAAAAGTTGCACTGAAAAATTCCCTACCAGCAATACACACACTGCCGCTATCCATCTTATGGCTCTTGTTTGACTAGTTCCAACACTTCTATCTGACCACACCCAAAGAGCCAAACCCAAAAAATCCCCTTCCCCTCCACTCCAAGCAGCTCCCCTTTGGCTCAGTTAAGTAATGAAAATTAAAACAGAAAACTGACAAATTAAATGAAAAATAGACCTGAATTAAAACTCTCATCCAAATCTAGGTTGAGAAAGTTCTCATCCAGAGCCAAACTTTCAGCTTGAGTCAATCTCAGCTGGTAGAAATCTCTGTTGAAGTTAATGGAGATATGACCGTTTACACCAACATGGAGCTATGAGCATTTGCATCAGCTGAGGATCTACCTCTGAATTCTTTTGTTCACCCACAGTAGCTTCCGCGAGTAGCTGTCTGATTGACTGTGCAGTTAGACAGGTATGCCTTTGACTACTCTCAGAGTAGAAAAATCTTTATAATAAAAGAGGATAAAGAAAAAAAGAAGCTGAATACAATTTTCTATATGAATCTCCACAGGAATGGTTCTAGGTTATGAGCTGCCTGGCCAAACCAGCAAATGTCTGCCTTTCCCAGCCCATAGTCACCCATACAAGTTACCGAATGTTTTACTGTCCCTAACGTTTGGTTACGCGTTCTGCATGACTAACTGGATACAAACAAGATTGACCAATATTCATGTTATAAACCTTTCATAGTTGTTCCCAATAGGAAAAAAAATATCTAACATGCAACATGGAAATGTCTCTTTTTTTGTTGGAGACAAGATAGGTGAGGAAATATCTTTGATCAAATATCTTGGACCAACTTCTGTCGGTGAAAGAGACATATTCTGAGCTCCACAGAGATCTTCTTGAGACCTCTTCTTCAGAGGTAGAAAGCTTCTCTCTTTCACCAACAGAAGTTGGTCCAATAAGTGACATTATCTTACTCACCTTGTCTCTCTCATATCCTGGGACAACAACATTGTAAACTTCTTCTTTGATGGGCATTTTGCTGGACATGAGCACACACCATAATCAAACATTTAAGGAATGTGGCAATTTAAAATGTGCGTACTGAAGATTCAAGCAGGAGATGCTTCCTAGAGAGAATAAATTATTCCCTCAGAGATTATGATGGTCCTGAGTTTGCCGTGACTTTGTGCAAACACTGGATGTATTTTCTGAATTGCAATATATGTTATCTGCAGTGCATTCTGTACTGTGGATGTAAACTTTATAGAGTGACATGTCTTCCTCTCTATTACTGTTTGGGAGATTCAAATCACTCCGAGATCTCAAACTGATATCTTCATGGAAAGGTATATGATAAATATAAAAACTGTATCTCATTCATCTCTCTGTGCAAGGAAAGATCATAGTCAGCTCATTAGAAATTGAAGAACATATTAGGAAATTCTCTGTAGAAAATGCCTGGGGAAAGAGCTGGGCAAGTGCTTACTGAAAGAAAGCACATCAGTGCAATGTTTAGAGGAGTTGCTAGTAGTCAGACTTGAATGTGGGTACAAGTAAATTAGGTTGAGAGACATTTTAAAGTATAAAATGCGCTTTGAACTATGCTTAAAACTTGTTCAGAGAGATGGACTTGAATAATAGGAAATAAAGTTGTATAACTTTTGAATAAGTATTTATCCGTCTCCGACTACTGTCTCCAATCTCAAACACAAGGGTTGCACTGGGTGTCAGAGAGGGGTGGCCAACTACTCCCTGCACTCCAGCTATGCTCCACTGCTGTAACGGCCTCTTGGGCCACACTTAGGTAGAGTACCTTAGAGCAGACCTCAGGCTGTTCTAAAGTATGCCTGAGGCAGGGCCAGTGTGGAACCAGCCTCAGAATCAGGCAGCTACAACAGTCTCCTTTGCACACTCCCTCCCCCTGCTTAGCTGAGTGAGAAACTAGCCCTGTGGTACATTTCCTGGTTTCCTGGTAAAGGAGGGTATTCAGATCCAAAGGTATGATCTAAAGCACAGCAACCCGGCCATGTTTGACGTCAGTTGTTTTTCTGCATTCATTCCAGTATCTTACATGCATTTTTTTCTTTTTCTGAGAAACAAAAATCATGAGAAATGCTTCATGCAACATGCAGAGAAAAATCAACACTGCCAACCATTTGTGCAATAGTCCAAATCTAACTTAGTTAGATGTAAAACTTTCCTTGCTTAAAAAAAAAATCAGATGAATGCATACATATTCATTTGAAATTTTGTGAATACGTAATTCCTCTGTGAATTGTCTATACTTTAGAGTTAGCTAATGCCCACAGCTAGGTTCCAGGAAAGCATAGATTTCTGCCTGCACTTTTCCGCCCCACAGCAGGTGAATATCTCCTGAAAGACACTTGGTTGGGTCAATGTTTCTATGATAAATTGTATTTTCTCCACACACAAAACCACAACCTCTCAAGGTTGACTGCTAATGTTGAACAAGCCTGGTAATGACAGACCATTAAAGCAGGTTGACACTGCAGGGCAGGTAAGAATGTTTTTTGCATGCCTGGATTTTACAGTGAAAGCAAAAGGTTAACAGCTCGTGTTTGAAGTCGGTTTGTATATTAAAACAAAAAAAAAAGTGTAGGGCTTTATGCAAGCTGAAGCGGGAGAAGTGTTTGTTGTTGGTTCTGTTGAAGAGAAATGAGAAATGTAATTTTGTCAAATCGTGAATAATTTAGTGTGTGTAACAGGGAGCTACCACACTTAAAAATTTCCAGTTAGACATCACTGAAAGAGGGAGATTTTTGATGGAATTGTAGATGCTCTTTCTATCCTGTAAGATTAAATAAAGAACTAAATCAGAACTGAAAGGAAAGATGGTCCAGTGGTTAAGGTGCAATTGTCTGCTCTGCCACAGACTTCCACTGTGACCTTGGGTAAGTCACTTAGTCTAGTGTGCCTCAGGTTCCCATTCATAAAATGGGGATGACAGTATTTTTCCTTACCTCGCAAAGGAATTGTGAGGCTAAATGAGACCCAATCAGATATTATCCCAGTGGGGCCATATACATTTAGAATCTCTATTCTGCAGAGCTGGCTTGGGAGAAACTTGCCATTGTAGTGATGGGAATATTGCCTGAGTAAATACCACAAGACTGAGCTCCGTGGATATATCTTAGGACTTGAGCAGAAGCCCTTTGAGGTCTTTTGAAAGATTCCTACTGACTTCAATGAGCTTTGAATCAGGCCCATAAGAAGATGTGGACAATTTTGGAAACAGGAGTTCATAGACTGAAAATAAATTTTGATTAAACATTTTAAACTCTGAGTATATATATGGCTGACCAACTTTTTGACAGATGAAAGGAGATGTAATCAAGTTGGTCCGTCACTGATGCTTAGCAGTGGTATGGGAAAAGCGCCCGATGTCTGGGCGGCAAACCTTCCCACAGTGGTTCCAGGTCCACTTGCCAGATGGAAGTTGAAGCATACTCTGCTTCCTGGCTCGCCTGCGGGCCTCAGCCTGGGCTCTCTGCTGGCTCTCTGCGGTGACTGTGCCAATCTTAACTTTGCTTCTCCAAACTGAGCAGTTGTGGGCAGGATTTTCCCAGTTGTCATTGACAACAGTTTTTCTAGACTGGGAGAGAGAAGATCTGGGTAATTTACAAATCTCACCTTTTCCCCTCACTATTTTTAAATCATGGGAAAACTGCAAATTAACATAAGCTGGAAATTAATCACTCCTGAAGAAGGTTGATAAAGGGTTAGATCTAAAGTCCATTGAACTCAATGGAAAGACTCCAGTTTATCTTCAGTAGGCTCTAGATTAAGTCATTTCCAAATAGGTTTGCCATTTGCAGAATTAGAATTAGCCAAAGTTAAAGGCTGCTGTACATTCCTATCCTCTAACTCTGGGTATGTTGTTCCCATCTTTGCAGCCACCATCTTTTGTCAATGCATTAATTGGACCAGAAATAGGCTATGAGTCAGAAGACTGGCCATAATCAATATGATGAGGGAAATATTAGGGAAAATACTTTTTGTGGAAGGAAAACTGCCTGGACTTGAAGGCCTTTGTAGGCAAAGTTAATAGAAATGCACCAATGCTTATCAAGAAAAAGTTTGGCCCCTTGGTCTTCATTTTTTGTGTGGTTTCACAACTTTCAGTTGTCCCAATGTATTACATTTTGTTATGGGCAGGCTGACATTTCTGCTAATGTGGATCAGCTCCCTGAAGATCTGTGATGTAAATCAAACCCTGCCACAGTAATAAAATGCATTTTAAATTTTGAGAGAGAGAATATGTCTGGGAATATTACTTATGTGAATAAACTATTCAACTAACAAGTACTAATGAACATATAAAACCCAGATGCTGTAGTGAATTCTGAGTCCTAGAATCTACTTTAAACAACACCATGCACAATTTCTTCAGAAATCCACTGCTAAGAATTCATGAACAATAGCAAATTTTTGAAATGCTCTGTGTTGTAACTCACAATGTGCAAGAGATTCATTTCCAGTTCTGCCTGTAACTATAAAAATGTAAACTGAGGATATCCCATTTATGCAGAACCAAGAGTACAAGCATTCCAAATCTGTCCACATAATTTTAACTTGGAGGACAAGAAACAAAAGTGCTCAGTAGTTTCATTATCAGCATCCCAGAAAGTACAATAGTTTTACTTCCAAATTAAATCTTGGGCGGGGGGAGGAGGGATCATAAAATGGATAAATAGAAGTCATTATTTTTACAGTGAATTTCTTTAACTTTTGGACAGGCCAAAATTGATAAAAATGTCTGAGTAAATTGAATTGCAGATCTATCCAAGCCAACCAAATTATGATTCTTTACTTTATAATGTTGATACAATTGAAATTTAAGTACTAATCCTAAATATTATTATGACTATTGTATCCGTTAGATAAAACCCATTAATTTTAAGTGACGATGTAGAACAAAAAGGCTATGGACAATCTTAACTAAGGAAATGATGAGTCTAAAATTGCTTTAATCATAGGTTTGAACCTCTTAGAAGAAAATACAAATTAAATTTTCATCTGAAACGATAATTACGAAAATCTCCATTTTCATCTGCCAAGCCTTACCATAAAATGTAACTGTTTAAAACTTGCAAAAATAAAGAAACATCTTCTATTAAAATAACAGAGTTATAGCAACTTTCATATATGCTGCCCACTGGGTTTGTATTGAATTGTATTTTTTATTATGATTAGCTTTTCCCATTTTAAGGTACAATAATTGTGAAGGAGTTCACTCACTGACAGAAAAGCTTCTTGTGGCTGGTCATGGTGGAGTAGCTCTCTCTGTTTGCTGATGGTTTCTCCAGTGGTCTCTTCTCATATCTCAGCCACGTCAGAATTTAGTCCACCTCTCCTGGGGTACAGAGTCTAACAAATAAAAAATTCATATGTCCTCACCACAAGGTCTTTGGACCAACCAAGCTCTTTAGTTCTCTGACCTTTTTCTCAGGGCTCTCCATTGGTTCTTATTGTGATGGATTTGGTCGCAGAAACCGCCTTGGGACTGTCACCTCATGTGCTGGAATTACTTCTGAGCACATTATCCTTGATGGCCTGGGACTTTGGAACCCTGCCTTGTTGAGCCAGACAGGACAGTCTGCTGCAACACAGACCCAGGTCTGAACCATGTCCCCAAAGCTGCAGGCTTTAACTGAAAACCACTCGGAAGGTTTCCTATCTCCAACACCCAGACACCCAGCTCCCAATGAGATCCAAAACCCCAAATAAATCCATTTTACTCTGTATAAAGCTTATACAAGGTAAACTCATAAATTGTCCACCCTCTATAACATTGATAGAGAGATATGCACAGCTGTTTGCTCCCCCAGCTATTAATCACTTACATTGGGTTTAATAATAAACAAAAGTGATTTTATTAAGTATAAAAAGTAGGATTTCAGTGGTTTCAAGTAATAACAGACAGAACAAAGTAAGTTACCAAGCAAAATAAAACAAAACACACAAGTCTAAGCCTAATACATTTAAGAAACTGAATACAGGTAAATCTCTCCCTCAGAGATGTTCCTGTAAGCTTTTTCACCAACTAGTGTGTTCTCAATCCTTTCCCCTGATACAATCCTTGTTAGCTCCAGCTCAGATGGTAACTTGGGGATTCCTCCATCACTGGCATCCCCTTTGTTCTGTTCCACCACCTTATATATTTTTGGCACAAAGCAGGAATCCTTTGTCTCTCCCTGGGTTCCCAACCTGCCTTCTAAATGGAAAAGCACCAGGTTAAAGATGGATTCCAGTTCAGGTGACATGATCACATGTCACTGTAAGACTTCATTACCCACTTGCTGGCACACACATATACAGGAAGACTTACAAGTAAACAGAGACATTTACAATCAATTGTCCTGGTTAATGGGAGCCATCAAGATTTCAAGCCACACTTTAATGGCCCACACTTTGCATAATTACAGTTGGACCTCAGAGTTATATTTCATATGTCTAGTTTCAGATACGAGAGTGATGCATTCATACAAATAGGATTGACACACTCTGTAGATTATAAGCTTTGTAATGATACCTTACAAGAGACCTTTTGCATAAAGCATATTTCAGTTACAGCTTATTTACACTCATAAACATATTTCCATAAAATGTTATGGAGTGCAACATCACACTTATCTCCTCCTCAGGACTTTAATGCCACCTTCTCCAGTGACTGGTAGGGGAACATGGGGCCTCCCTCCCTCAGCCCAAGGACCCTATAAATCAACAGCCAAGGTCTATTTAGTCACAATCCTTGCTGCTGTTTTTCCAGGCTTCTTCCTTTCTCAGGCCTTCTTCCCCAGAACCCCTCTAGGCTCACTCTTGTTTCAAGGCTGAGACTCTTAGGGACCTCTCCCCAGAATCCTCTATCAAAATTTCAGTAGAAAAGTGTAAACAAAAATCCAATTTTGCCTTGAACTTGTGTCTCTCTCACTTAAATGCTTCTCAGGGCTCTATGCTTGGAAGTCTGTTTGCCAGGCCTTCCCACCAGAGCCTACTCCATTCCAGGGGCTGTCTACATCAACCCTGTCTGCTTGCCAGCCTTCCTTACTCAAAGCTTGTTTTCCCCAGGGACTTCCTTCTCCCTCATTCCACAGAGTGACTGAAGATTCTCTCTCTCTCTTTGCAGCCCCCTTCTTTCCTTTCTTTTCTTGACATTTTATGGTGTAGCAGCCTCAGCATCTGAAGGCAGTAACCACCAACTACCTCAGTTTTCGAATAAACAAAATCTGTATCCTCTCACCCTGTCCTATATCCTTAAGAAAGCACAGTAATGCTTTTTTAATGCTACTCCACTCTGCCAGTACTCTCACCAATCCTTTCAGACGATATTCTTTCATTACGTGAGGTGTCATTTCTTCAACAGAATCTTTCTGTCTGTATAGTTCTCCCAGCATTCCAGTAGAAGATGTTCAACCGTTTCCATGATTCTCACAACCCATCTTTGTGCACGTTTAGTAGACATACATTCTGTTTAGGCCTCATTCTTCCTATCATAGCTGTGAAGTATAACATTATCCTCAAGTTTGGACATATTTAATAGACCCTTCATCGTTTTTCTTCCCATATTTCTTGCCATTCCTTCTTAAGTTCTCTCTTAACCAAACGTTTGAAGTCCAGTGTACTCAAAGGGGTCTTTATATCAACTTCCTTGTTTATTAAGGCACTCTTTGCTGCTTTATCTGCCATTTCATTGCCAGGTATCCTAACGTGCTAGAATCACCTAATTATTATTAAGAACAGTATTTCATTGACTAAATCATTCCTTCTTTCGGAGGCTCCGTTTCTGATTGCCCTTGAACCTGATAAAGAGTGAGCTAGGATAGCAGCTATAGTTGGTCGTACAGCCTTTATCCTGGTCAGTGCCAACAGTATCCCCATCAAATCAACCACCATAATGGCCACAAAATTGGATAGTCTCATAGATCTCTTAATTCCAAATTCAGGGATACAAAAGGCTGTTCCTGCTCTACCTGTGTTACCATCTTTAGATGTGTCAGTATAGATTTGGCAATGCCACAATGCATAAACTTGTACATTTTATTAATCATATTTGAAGGTCCTGCTCTTCTCTTTGTGCTATCATATAAATCCAGATCCACAGCTGAACCATTTGCTTTAGTTTAGCTACAGCTTGATTTCCCATGACTAAAGATTTTAATGTTTTCCAGTCCTATCTTTTCACTCAAGTCTTTTACCCACCTTTTGACCCTGTTAGCTTGTGGGAGTTTGTGGCATCCAATTGTATCTTGTCGACTTAATTCTGAACAATCCTCTTATGTTTAGTACTCTGATCTTCACTATTTCTATTAATCTTAGCCCAAAAGGTTAAATCTAACAATTTCACCCTTAAATATATAGGCATTTCTCTGGTAGCTACCGGTATTGTACACAATGGTGTCATAATACTTGCACCACATGAGATTTGCAGAGCTTGGACTTTGATCAGCTCTAATTTTTAAATGTTGCTTTAGAAGCTGAACTGAAGACTTAGCATCCATATCTATAACTGAGCTTATTAGCATCCTGTACAGCATCATCAACATGTTCTTATCAACACCCCCAATTGTTAAGCACATTCATCCTAGCTTTACATTTAGTCTTGATATTATCTATATGTTCCTTCCAAGTTCGTTTGTTATTGAACATAACTCATACGAATTTAAAATTTCGAGCTACCTGAATTTTCTCTGAATAGAGAAGTAAGAGGCGCGGGGCGAGGGACTTACTGGCCACCTCCTCCAGCAGCTCCCATTGGCCTGCAGCGGTGAACTGAGGCCAGTGGGAGCCGCAATCGGCTGGACCTGCGGACAGGGCAGGTAAACAAACTGGTCTGGCTCACCAGGAGCTTTCCCTGCGCAAGCAGTGACCCCAGTTTGAGAAACACTGCTGTATGCTGAAATTTTCCTTCTGTACATCATCTTTGTATCTACACATCCATTTAGGAGCTCACAATATTCCTCTGCAAACATTCTTTTTTCTTCATAAAATTCTTTGATTTGTTTCACTACTAGCTTTATGGAAATCTTTTACTAATGCATCTGCTTTTCCTAAGCTCTTTCAACATTATCGTTTACTACGCAACCAAGTATAAAATTTGTTTTTACTCCATATCTTTTAACTTGTTTATATATCGCTGAAAGCTTGGAATCTTTGTTCATTTTCCCACAATACTTTCTCTAACTCTCTTTCTTTGCCTTTTTAATAAGTCTTTGTGCTACCGCTTTATATCTTTTTCAGTTCATTTAGTCCTTTGTATTCATTGCACTTTTTGCTTGCTTGTATGCCTTTTTTCTTGCTTTAATTGCTCCCTTACGATCTTCATTCCACCAGGGAACAGATTTCTGTATTTTTGGCAATTCAGTATCTTACATATAGCTGGATTGGCTTCTGCTACAACTCACTTTATTATATTATCATGAAATTCCTCTAAATAACCACTTGTCAGCTGGTACTTAGAGACATGTCACACTTATTCTTAAAGAGTCCCCAGTTTGCTTTTTTAGAGATTCCTTTGGTATTTTCAGTATTACCTTGGTTTTGATATGTAATTAGCACAAGGAAGTGATCACTTCCCATTCCATCTTCTTTATAGATGGATTTACTTCCAATAGTGCTTGTTGGAAGTTCCCAGATCTAAACATGAAAAGCTTCTATCCACCAAATTAAACCTAGTAGGTGCTCCAGTAGTTAGCAGTACCAGGATGTGTATGTCCATGAACTGTTCCAGGCATTCGCCATTACAGTCTTGCTTTCCCATAGTTCATTATGGCTATTAAAGTCTCCACAAATAACATCCAGGCCTTTGATACCTTATCTAACTCTTCCAGTTCTAGATTGTCTATTTTTTTACATGGTTATATATGTAATAGATTCATATAACCGTGTTGTTATTCTGCAAAGGTATCTCAGCAGTTTTATACTCAAAACTTAAGTTCTGTATATCTATTTTGCTGTACCTAAAACCTTCATTATAAATATAGACTTCTTCCTCCTATTGTTATTTCTCTGTTGTATCTGGTTACATCATATCCTAGAAATCTAAACATAAGTTTTCTTACCAAAGCCTCCTTTTGTTCTGCCCTTCTTGCCTTTATTATCACTGCTCAGCCCCTCCCCATCTGGCCTTCATCTCTTAATTAAGCCAAACTATAGTAGCTTTGCATTGAAGGTTGCAGCAAAGGTAGCCCTATATAGCAAAGACTGCTTTATACTGAAGGACATACTTTATCTTTTTGTTTTAAAAAAATTATTCCAAATGGTATAGATCACATCATTCCTTGTTTCTTAATATATCCACTCAAATTCCTACCCTTAGTTAAGTTGAATTAACTTTCCTGGATGTTCCCATGCATCGGCGCCGACTCTGTGGATGCTCTGGGGCTGGAGCACCCACGGGGAAAAATTAGTGGGTGCTCTGCACCCACTGGCAGCCAAGCTCCCCTCCTTGCCCTGCCCTGCCCCACGTCCCTGCTTCTCCTCCTCCTCCGCCTCCTCCCGTGAGTGTGCCATGTGCCTGCTCCTTCACCTATCTCCCAGCGCTTGCCACCACCAAACAGCTGTAGCAAGCTCTGGGGTGGAGGATCAGGAACGTGGTGCACTCAGAGGAAGAGGAGGGGCAGGGATTTGGGGTAGGAGTAGAATAAGGACAAGGAGGGGGCGGAGTTGGGGCTGGCCCTTTGGGGAAGGTGTTGGAATGGGGGCAGGCAGCACGGGGTAGGGATGGAGTTGGGGCGGGTTTGTGGGTAGAAGGTGGTTGAGCACCTACAGGCGCAAGTAGAAGTCGGCGCCTATGTCCCCATGTAGACAAGCCCTCTGAAATGATTGAAACAAAACATTTTGATTTAACCTGAACAAAGATTCTTTTTTCAGTTTGTTCATACACATTTTCAAGAGTTCAACTCTTTCTAATTCTATAGCGCTACTGTTATGCTCTATCATGCACCATGTCCTGTGTCTGTTAGAGACTGGTATGAATTCAGGCTGGATCAGGTTGAGATGAAACCCCTGATTGGGGGAAGCACACAGAAGATAGGGAGAGTGGAACTAGTCAGACCCTTTCCCATGCTGAGAACCAATCAGGTCAGCACCAAGAACTAACTCCCATGTAAAACAGTGTCGGGATTCATTTTCCTTCCTCTTTCTCTGTTGTTTCTCCCACTACCTAGCAGTTTTTATAGTATCCTTTGAAGAATCAAATGCTGGATGAACCAGTAGCCTGACCCAGTACAGAAAAGTTTCCCACCATCTCAGCATTAGGTATTATTCTCAGTATCTGTGATTTCTTTCACTAGTGTTTATAACATGTAGCTGTCTCTCTCTTCCCAATGCCAAACACTTTTTAATGCTAAACTAAAATGACATCACACATCTGTTAGCTAGAGTATTGTCATCAAAATCCTATGTTGGCATCCAGTTTGATTTTAACAATATGCCAGAATAATAGGCAAGAACTGAAAGTGTTGAGAAGCATTATTATTATTGTGAAACAAACAGGAAAAAACGTAGGGCTATATTTGGATCCAAGCTCCCTCTGAGTTGGTCCATTTCCTCGTTCTCCAAACGTGCTTTGTGCCTATCTATCACTCCCTGGTCAGAATGCTTTTGTGCAATGGTCAGTCTAGGCGGGCAGATAAGGAGACTGATGTAATTAAGCAGAGAGAAATGCTAGTTGGTGTGAAATTTCTACTGCAGTTTAAGCTGGCTCAATACTCCAATCCTCATTTATGTTAAATACTGGTTAAGAAGCTTTTGTGCATTTCTCAAGTCCATGATCACCAGGAAGACTGACTAATTCCACCCATGTGTTTTGGATAGTCCAATTGCTACTGTTAGCTTATAATACTGAAAGCTGTATGTGTAAAATGTGCATTAGATAGTATTTTGCAGTCATTTAAGGATGATTTTCTCCTCTATCATCTAATTCTGTGGTCAAAGATGGGAATGGAAGAAGAATCCTAGAACAATTAAGAGATGTTGGGACCAGGAGCCCAAAATCAGAATAGGATTTTTGCTTATCTTCCACTTTATAGAGTATAGTCCAGAAAGCACAACATCCCTCAAATTGACCACAGAAAAATAAATTAATAACTTACTATTACAGCTCTCTTCCTATTTTGTAACTTACATATAATTGGACATTACTTCTAGGCTTCTAGAATTCAAAAGTACATTGTGGAGTGAAATGCAGGCCATCGGTGGTATCTCAGCAAAGATAACTAATAAGAAGAGAAAATTGGGCAAATTAAATCCATTCTCATAACAATGAATGGGATAAGAATGGAAAACATATAAACCATTTAAAAGGAAAAAAGTGAAGACTGCAAGTGTGTCGTCTTTCCTACAGAGAAACTGGGGTTGGACTCTCACACAAATGTGTTTTGTTTCTAAGCAACATAGGTCAGCTCCTGTGAATGCTACACCAAGTTAATGGGGGTGCGGAGGAGCCATTGATGCATCAGGCCCTATGTTGGTAAAGCACCATTCTTTCTTCTTTCATGTACTGTGCCTGCAGGGACACTTCTTTTAAGCGAATGTGTAACTGAAGGCACTTCTTCTGAAAACTCACATCAGTAGAGAGTTCCTGCTCTGAAGAATTTATCTCCCTGGGTGGACTGTTTCACTGGGAAGATATTCATCTTGTTAACTTAAAATGATCCCTTTTAAAAAAAAACCACAAGAAGAAGTGTGCTAGCTGGGTGGTTAGGTTTTCTGCTGTAAAATATTCATTAGATCTCTCTTGGGTTCCTATATTTAAAAGTTTCCTGCTGGTGCGACCAAGTCTACCATTTAAATATGTGAAATATCTTCTCCTGCTTTCCTTCTAATATTCCCTGTCTTCCTTGTCAATACAGAGCAAGACACAAACTGCTCTAAAGAGCTATTTTGTCCTAATGTTCCTTTTGTTTTGAAGTCAGCCTGTATGGTGCTCACAGCAGGATTGGGGCCTGGGAATTCTTGGGGCCTAATTCTGCACTCCCTGCATACCCCATGGACTCCCTCCCTTCCCTGGGAGTTTGTGGTGAGAAAGAAATGAACAATTAGGTGCTAAAAAAGGAAACGTGATACTGTGATGGGGCTTAACCACCATGCCTTGCAAGGTAAAGGATAAAACCCCAATTAGTCATGCTCAAAGGCTGGGGGATGGCTAATTAACAAATTGCCTCATGCCCAGAAAAGCAGAGTTAGGCCTTATGAGTAGACTGAGGGAGCTCAGTTGTGGAGGGAAGGCATAAGAGAGGAGGTAGGGCATTCCTGCCCCTTGTGGGAAAGTTCTGGGGTGGGCAGACTGAGGAAGGCCCCAGGGATAGAACTGGTTCCCTAGATCTTACCCCATTTTTTCCAGGGGAAGACTGTGGGGAAGGCAGGACCGTTCTACAGAGAAAAGGCTTCTGTTTGAGGAAGGCTTGATGTAGGGTTGGCAAGTAGAGAAGGTTTCAGTAGCCTTCAGAGCAGAAGAATTATTCACTTCTGTTTGGACATTTTCTTGGACTTGTTTATGATATCCTGGAAAAAGGATTTAATGTAGGTGACTTGCCTGAAGGGCTGAGGTATGGAAGACCTGGTACTAGAGGCAGGCAGTTTCAGGGGTGCTGGAGCCAAAGATAGTGGCAGCATCCCCGCCCCCTACCCCACTGCACCGCTAATGGAAGGGGTGCTCCATGGGTGCACTGCTACAAAAATCAGAAGCAAGTACAACTGGCTTATGAAAAATTGTAAGTCCCTGTTTTGTTCATGTAAGGTTTGTTGTCTGTCTTTGTGTTTCTGGTTTTTGTTTTTTGTTTCAGGTGAAATTAGGTTTTATTCTTTGAAGAAGCAGATAAATGGAAAAGGCTGAAATAATCAAAGCGAGCCCAATAGCATCCTCAATGAAGACCTAAAATAAGTGGCAGTTCTAAGAATTTCACGTGAGTGGTACTTACAGACAGCAGGGAGTGTCAGAGTGCCTCAGAAAGAATGAGGTTGCTAAGGGAAACTGGAAGTAAATAAGTTAAACAGATTTGAAGACTGCCTTTTGTAAATGAAAAGCAATACATGATTTTTACTGATTTATGCAAAGGAAAAAAACAAACCAACAACAAAGATGAGTTAAAGGGACAAGATGGGGGAAAAATGGATGGAAGCAGAACAAATTAAGTGACATTAACAATAAAATTATTAAAACACACATGTTGTTGAGAGAGAAATCAACACTCAATGTACTGAGTGAAAGCAGAGAGGAATTAAACAGTAAGATGACCAAGAAAGATAAGGGATGTGTGATGTTGGCAGACCAGGTGGCAGGTCACGTCATGGTCACAATGTCTCAAGTGAACATTGAAATATAACTGAAATCTGTCCGGCTCACCTATGGGGTAATATTGATAGGATACATATTAGAAGTATAAGAAAGTGTTTGGATTCTATCAAATGCGTGTGAGTTGCTGCCTGCATTAATCTCACTTGCATTAGCTGTATTCCATATTGTAATGTAATATCTGAGCATGTATAGTATGAGCCTCTGTGACTGTATGAATCACCATACAGGAGAGGATGGTTAATTACTATGACAAGCTGCTCTTCTACAGAAATTGTTATGCTCCCTCTGAAACAGGAGACCCATTGATACCAGGCAGGCTATATGGTTGGATCTTACAACTGGAAAGTCCCTACATTTGAATTGAGGAATTGTCCACAAAAGGACTAAAGACTCTTACCGTTTTTTTCATCTGCTCCCTGTGAAGATGAATCATGCAATAGAGTGTAGTCAGCTGAGCTTGCTGCTGGGAACACAAGGCTGGAGTGAAACAAAAACCGTAAACAAAAGGAACTAGGCTTCTCTATGTTGCCAGGACTCTGGGGGACAAGGAGCTCCTAGGTGACAAGTATCAGAGGGTAGCCGTGTTAGTCTGGATCTGTAAAAGCAGCAAAGAGTATGGTGACAAGGTGCTTCCTAGGCATAAGTAAGAGATCCCAGGCCATTTAGCCTGGGTTAACTCTAAAGGACAAATAGAGCTTGCTGGTTATAGATGCCTTTATTACCTTTTAAAAGACTAAGACTAACTCATTTGTGTGTATCTGTATTCACTTGCTTTAGCTTTGTAACACTCTAGTTTCCTTTTCCTATTTAATAAATCTTCATAACATTTATTATAGAATTAGCCACAAGCATTATCCTTGGTGTGAAATCTAAGGTGCAGCTGAGAAGGGGTGAGTGACTGGTCCTTTGGGATTAGGAGAAAACTGAATATTGCTGTGATTCTTAGTCTTACGGGTCATTTATCACAGAGAACAGACTGGAGCATCCAAGTGAACTGTCTCACTCCATTTAAGGCCGTTAATGTGCCTGAGGAGTTTGCACTTGGAGCAGTTAGTTGATGAAATCTAAGTTTAGAACTCACGACCAGTTTTCGTGCCCTGGTTTTTGGAGAATCTGCCTGAAGTTGGTACTTGCACTTGTGCCACCGTTAGGAGCATCACAGGAGGGATTAGTGATAGTAAAGAATAGATGAAAGATTGTATAAAATAGGCAAAAGTGAAGCAACAATAAGAATTAAAACTAAAGGCAAATAAAAGGCTACCGGCACAATTAAAAGGAAACACAAATGAGGTTTAAAACAAATGAATACATGGAAAATAAAATGAAATGTGATATATTTAATCACAAATTAATACTTTCTTTTAAGGAAACACTGTACCTGATAGTAATTTACACAGCAGTGTGACAGGGTATATAAATCCCACAGTGGGGGAAGGGGTTAAGAAGCTGCTTTGGGCTGAAAAAGCCCCACCCTATTGCACCTGCAAATCATGACTGCACTGAAGGAGGAGTTGAGAGAGAACCGCAATCAAATGGGGGCAATCTAGGGAAGGGAACAGACTGAGCTGCTTCAGCCTCAAAGATAGGGCTGAGAGCCTGCAGAGCCCTTGCAGAAGGAGGGTGTGGATTCCCTGGGCTACCAGGGGTGAGAAGATTGAGCTCCATGAATTTTTAAGTGGATGATCCCAGGACCCTTAGGAGTAAGAGATGCCCAGGTCCATGAGGGAGCTGCTGACAGATTTTTCTTTTCCTTTCTTTAGTTTAATCTTCTTTGCTGTTTTGTTGTTTCACCTGAGACCAAGATGGGACGAGGCCTCAGCCAGGGGGTTGAACGTTGCCTTTCTAAAAAGCTACCCCCTGCAACAGCCCGTGGAGTGGGGATAATTGGACTCGCATGCGTGCACTCCTCATGTAGCTCCTAAAGGTGGTGCTCTACCATGCATAGTTTTGTGACACTCAGATAACTATATTTTTATGATTCTTGACATTTCATTGGCATAGATCAAATCTTATGTCATGAGAAACCTTAACCGAAAATACTCTTTTTGTTTTGTTTTGCCTCCCTATATTTTGTCATTTTATTAACCAAGGCCAGAATCTGAAATTTTCTTGGTAATTGGTAACTTTTATTCTGCCCACCATCATTGTCTGTGAATGAGGGGTGTGTGTGTTTTGGGTTTTTTTTTGGAGCGTGGGGAGGTAATGAGTAGACATAAATACCTATGAGTCAGATAAATGATGCTGTATTCCCTCATTCCAGAGACACTCTTACAATGAAGGATGTAATTGATTTCTGTTGTCCTTGTGATTACTAGTTCAAGTCTGGATTACAGCAGGTCTACGTTCCTTACTTTTTCTTAAACTTTCAGAAATGTGCATCAGTATTCAGAATTGAAAGATACAGACACATGCTACAAATTAAATAAAACCAGGTTAAGATAGCACCAGATTCCAATTTATGGAAACTAACATAAATTACAGCGAATACAAACATGTTATGCTACAGTAAATTCAGTATAGTCCTGAAATTATTAAGGTGCTCTCGATTTCCAGAATTTAGTAGATGGTAAATGACATTTAAAGGGGCCCTGTAAAGGCTGATAGCCCATAAATATGACCAGCTCCCCATAATATCCAGCTTACCATATTTAAAAATGACCAGTAATGATGAGTGTCTCCATTTCTAACTTCTGATACCTTCTAGGGTGCCTGATTTTCTGTGAGTACATGATCAACAATTTCTGAAAATCAAGCCCTTTAAGGGATCTCAAATTGGGCACCTCAAACAGAGGCCCCCAAAAACTAATCACTCTTGAAAATGTAGATCACAAAACCTGATTTAAAGCCTCTTGAACCCAAAACAATCATTATACCCACCAGAACAAGGAAAGGACTCTGGGGGGAAATAATGACCATCTTGTACTTTTCAGAGTCTGTGACATCTAGCGTTTAGTTCATATAATGTTTAGTCCAATATGAAATCTATTGGATTTGCACCCCTCATTTTGGAAACAGGTACTGTTTCAGCTATTAGGACATATTTTTGTGTTTTGCTTGACATTTTGCAGACTGTGGACTTGAGGACTTGCAGGCTTGATAAATATCCATTTACTTTGTTTTTCTGGAACCCCTCATCTTTGCTAGGCTCTGGATTGACTGCCTGACAGCCTGCCTGGTTGTTTGCATGGTCATACAATCTACACAAAGACTGGGGTCCAACTACATGTAGCTGATCCAAAATACTAGGATATGTTGGTGTGTAGAAGGGTTTTTTGAAAAGCTCTGGTCATAATGCCTGTATTGTTTAGACTGTAAGCTCTTCAGGGTAGGGGGGACCACTGCTTGTCTTGTTCAGATCTAGAGGGAGTGTCAGCTGCTAGCAAATGGTAAATAATATGAAATGTCAATATTATTAACAAAGCATGCAATAGTGTAGGAAAGCAGGCAAGACTCTACAGTTTCATCTCATACACCAACAGATTAAAATGTATATTTACAGGGTAGTTGGTACCGACCCCTTGAGTCTCCCTTCTCATTATAAAGGGTCCCTGCATTCTTTTCTTTCACTCTCACACCTCCAATTTATTTTTTATTTACTTATTTATTTATTGGGAGGGGGTGAGAGTTTTGTGGCACAATGGAAAACCACGCTGGAAGAAAGTAAATTTTCCTCCGGGAATGCCATTCATTTGTTATGGGAGTTGCAACATCAAGGAATATGATTTTACCCTCTCCACCAACTGGTGCCTTTATGTCAACAAAAGGAAATGTCTGCTACTCTACGTTTGGACCTGTTGCCATTGAAAGAGAACTCCATTGCGTGCAGGACTGGGCATTTGTTCACCCTGAAATCAGATATATAAGTATTGGTTACCTTTGACTTTCCCTTGACTCCAGGAGATACTTACCTATGCTCTTTTACATCTTGTTCACTATGAAAGGTGGCATAATATGTAATAACATGCAGCCATACAATGTAGATGAGAATTTTAGTGCTAGATAAACTTAAATAGTTATTAATGGCTGTCCTATAGGAACTAAATGTGATGCATTCTATGAAATTGGTTTTGAACTCTTGAAGTATTTGCAGCTGGATTGGCACATAAAATAGTACTAAATGAAATCCATCCAGGTAATGCAAGCAGATCAGCTACCTCAGTGTGCTTAAAACTTAACTTGCTATACCCCAGCCCCAACCCCTGCATCTTCCAGTCTTCAACCCTTCTTAGCAAATATTGCCAACTGTGCTGAATTATGGCACATTGTACAATTATTTTATGATGTATTTAACTTATGTTTATCCATCTAGGAGGAGAATGCTTTCTAATACATGCTACAGATGGAAGTGTCTTTAAGAAATATTTGAGTTACTGGTGCTCTACTGATAATGAGGGTGTTTCCTCTTACTGTGAAGAAGCAATTTTAAAGATACATCTCCTAAACTTCAGTGTTTCAAAATATATGAATATTAGTGACTATCTATGATGAACAAAGACCTTCAGATACCTCCATCCATTCCTCCTGCATCGCTGCTCCCACCCCTGCCCCGTGATAAATATCAGGCTCCTCTCCTTCAACAAAAATCCCTCTAACACATCTGGCCACTTGCAGTAGGAGTTAAACTGCACACAACCAACTTGTCCTTAAGTAGGATCTCAAATACTTGAGGAAGGCCAAGTTTGCTTCCTTCTCCTGTAAGACTGTTGCTGCCCTTTCAAATGTAAGTAAAACTCAAGCTAATTGTTCAAGCAAGGCTTACCATATTAAATAAAAATGCATAAGTGTGGAAAGCAGTCTTCTACTAGGAGTAGCAGTCTTCCTACAGCAGTGCCTTGAACATAAAAGCTTTGGAATATCAGCTGTAGCTACTCCCGTGGGCTCTTGGGAGAACTCTGAATCCCTGCTTCCCACTTAGCAGGTGGATGTTGCCTCCTTTTGTTAGGAAGACTGGGGTGATGGACCATGAGCATTTTCTTTGGGTCACAAAGTGTCTGTATAATATATTATACTTCTGTTCCGCTCCCTGCTCTCCCTCCTCTGAGTGGAACTGGGTGCGAGTATCCAGCTGTCCTCTTATTTCATTTTGCTGCCTCATGCCTTCATCAAGATAACTGTCTTGAGACACATTAATCAATAATACATAATTTTAAACTACCTGTAGAAAATCCATATTTAGATAAGTGAGGCTTTGCTACCTACCCCTGGAAATCCTGTAATCACTGTATTAGCATGTTGTCTTTAAAGAGCATAAGCCTTTTAATCCCTTCACTGCCCACCTACCATCTCAGCACCTGCACACACTAGCTGGCTCAAGCCAGTTTCATATCTGATGTTGCTTTTCACAAAATAAGAACTACTTGTTTCTTTTTCCTCTTTGCAGACCTCATAGGAATGGTATCTTGCTTGAATGCTTTAGTAGGTCAGTAACATGATGATTTCTGTGGATCTTTGTTTCAAATGGTATCTTTCCAGGACTGGAAATATGCAGTAAAGTGTCTTATACCTCATTATAATTGATTATAACCAGGGCTAAACAAGTATTAAATGGAAACATTGCTATCTAATGACTGCTGACCTCTATATAATACAGTAGTGGTCCCAGTCTAGCTCCCAGCAAGTTGATGTCCTTACCGCATTCAAATGAAATTGGTAATAGTGGCAACTTCCTTGTTAATCCTAGCACAGAAGCTAAAGATACTAACATTATGGAGACTGGCTTACCCTTTTTCCTCCTCCATGCTTCCTCTATACCAGTGGTGGGGTCATGAGTGGAAGTTTACTGCCATTGCTGAAGCTGTGCCTTCTCTGGCTTCAGTCTTCAGGACTGTCAATCTGATGTCTTGAATGAACATTAAATAATCCTTCAAAGTGGAACTTTCCAAGATGAAGGAGGAAATAGCACAATCAATTGGACTCATAAAAATGATGAAAACATGCCCTTCATCTAGAAAGGTTCTTTTATGTTTTGTCCTTTGTAACAGATCAAAACCAGACTTCAATCTCCATTATATACTTGTGAGCCTCACATGGACTATGAGCAAATGTTGTTGATAAATTCACACGGACATGTTTGGACAGGGCTTATGCACTCTTAAACATTGTTTTCATGGGGACTGTGCACCTATTTACTTGTCAATGTGTATGTCCTACACCGGGAAGTATCCTCTATTATGTCTGACAGCTGACTGGATTTTATTCAACTGATGTAATCTTTGTACTCAAAACTTTTCTCTCTGATGGGGAAGTTTGCTGTTTATCATGGAGAAGAGGGAGTCCTGAGTTTTATGGCTTGATCCGCCACTGACTTGGGGGATTCTGGGCAAGTCATTTAGGCCAAAACTTTCAAGAGTGGCTGTGGTATCTTAATGATGAGCAGACCTGTGTCAAGAAACTCTTTATTATGCACAGGAATGATATATGGAAATGGAGTAACAAAACTTTCTCCTTTCTGTGTAGCTACAGCCTGAGACAGCTGTGTCCTGGGCTTCTTTCACTAAGAGTGTCTCAGGAAACCAAAGACTGCATGAAGGGTGTACAGATAGTGTGGCTTCTCTACAGTTCCTGAAGGATTTACTTTATAGCACGGTGGCCTCAAAGTTTGGTGCCCAGTTTTACACATCTAAATTAGGCAACCAAAACTTAAATTTCCGAAATAAGGCCAATGACCTTCACTTCTCTGTCTTAGTTTACTCATCCTTAAAATGGATACACTAATAAATACCTGTCAGGTATTATCAGACTTATTTAATGCACTTGACATTACTGGATGAAAATAGTGATATAGTACAAAGCATCAATATTAATAACTTCCAGGAGATAAATCATGTTCACCAGCCTCTGTTTCTAAAATGTAACTTACTCTTATTGTATCATCCATCTTTGTCTTCAGACCTGATTCTGATATCTTCTTTTTACTAGAGTAACTCAATTGACTCCAGTGGAACATCTAATTTGCACTTGTCTAAGTACTATCAGGGTCTTTAAATTCACCAAGATTTAAAAAAAAATGCTAATTTGACTCAGACCTGTGTAAATTTGGAGCAATCCTTTTGAACTCTGTGGAGTTGCTCCAGATACATGTCAGGAGTAAGATCTGAATTTGGCCTGAGATATTTATACTACTGCTATCTTTTATCTCTAATGTCCTGATTTAGAAAAAAGGTTCCACATTAATGGACTCTTGTGCCGGTCCCAATCTTTCAGGAGAGAAGAGATTGGATCTTTACAGCATGTCCCTCAAAAATAATTCTAAATTCTGAAATACCCATTAGATTTTTGCAGGTTTCGGGAATCCATAAATGTGCTATAAATTGTTGGATAACACCAGTATTTTACTTACGTTATCTTGATGACTATTAAGAAGTATATTCCTGGAAGAATACAGCTAATTTTGAAAACATCTGAAATAAGAGGAAAATATTTTATTTTGATTCACTCAGAGCCGGCATAGGGAGTCTGTCACATTCTTTGTTTTATAGTAAAATCATTTTATTGTAATAACTGTCTAATAGCAGCATTTTTTTTATAATACCAATTCCCTAACATTATGCTTAGTATTATAGGATAATTATTCTAACAGAAGCATCACTGATATAGACTAGGTGCAGTATTATCAAATCTATTTTGATTCTCTGTGATTATAAGTGTTCTTAATCTCACTTCTATTATAGAAAATGGTTAAAATAGGCTCTAGACGGCTTTCTTGCATATTTCTAGCTATAATGTTTCCTGCTAAAGCAGAAGCATTAGCGAGTGGAGGGAACGAGGAGAGGAGTATAAACAAAATAAAATGACTGAATAATATACATACCTCTTTTATTTTGTTTGTTGCAATTTATTCCTGGTTCCTGGGACATATCTGGTCATCAGGTTCCCAAATAAGAGCTGACATTTAAATTTGGTCTAGAATCACCAGAGAGGTGTCCAGTTTGACCTGTCAGCCAACCGCTTTGTAACTTTGAGTAGAATCAGGTGCTGTATGGCAGACAGCATCCAGCTAGAACTTTTTGATCTTGTGTTTCATGAGTTTTCTTCTATGAAACAAAGTGCTTGGGTAGCAGAGCATGAATCACTTATCACAATGAGCTTGTGCCTGATGCTGGAATCAATTTATGCTTAGCTCTGAGATTACCCAGGATAATAAATGATCCCTCCTAAAGAGCAGGGGTGGTACTCCAGTTTGTGGCTTTGTACCATGTCAACATGTCTTCTAGTTCTACAAAAGATAGATCATGCCAGATGAAACTGATCTCCTCCTTTGAGAAGATAACTGATTTTTATTTTTATTTTTATTTATTTTAAGACAAAAAAATCTAACCTACCTGGATTTCAGTAAGGCATTGATAATTCCACATGGGAAATTATTAGTTAAATTAGAGAAGATGGGGATTAATATGGGAATTGAAAGACGTATAAGGAGTTGGTTAAGGGGATGACTGCAACAGGTCATACTGAAAGATGAACTGTCAGGCTGGAAGGTTACTAATAGAGTTCCTCAGGGATCAGTCTTGGGATTGGCCTTATTTAATATTTTTATTACTGATCTTGGCACAAAAAATGAGTGTGCTAATAAAATTTGTGGCTGACACATCATTGAGAGGTATAGCCAATACGGAGGAGGACAGTAATATCATACAAGAAGATCTGGATGACCTTGTAAATTGGAGTAATAGAAAAGGGATGAAACTTAATAGCACAAAGTCATGCATTTAGGGACTAACAACAAGAAGTTTACTATAAGCTGGGGATTTATCAGTTGGAAATGATAGATGAGGAGAAAGACCTGGATGTATTGGTTGATAACAGGATGACTATAGGTGTCAATTTGATGTGGCCGTGAAAAAGGCTAATGCAGTCCTAGGATGCATCAGGTGAGGTATTTCCATTAGAGATAGAGAAGGGTTAGTACCATTATACAAGGCATTGGGGAGACCTCAACTGGAATAGTGTGTGCAGTTCTGGTCTCCCATGTTTAAGAAAGGTGAATTCAAACTGGAACTAGTGCAGAGAAGGGCTATTAGGATCATCTGAGGAATGGAAAACCTACCTTATGAGAGGAGACTCAAAGAGCTTGGCTTGTTTAGCCTAACCAAAAGAAGGCTGAAGTGAGATATGATTGTTCTCTATAAATATATTGGAGAGAACTCCTCACCCTCTCTGGTATTTATCTAAATTAAGCATCCGTGTGGACACAAGAACAAATGGATATAAACTGACCATCAACAAGTTTAGGCTCGAAAGTAGGCAAAGGATTCTAACGATCAGAAGAGTGAAGTTCTGGAACTGCCTTCCAAGGGGACCAGTGGGGGCAAAAAACTTAACTGACTTCAAGACTGATAAATTTACGGAGGAGATTATGACAGGACTGCCTACAATGACATGTGGCCCATCGGCAACTGCCAATAGCAAAAATCCCCAGTGGCTGGAGATGGGTCACTAGGCGAGGAGGTTTCTGAGTTACTACAGAGAATTCTTGCGCAGGTATCTGCCTGATGGGTCTTGCCCAGATGCTCAGGGTCTAACTAATAACCATACTGGGCGTTGGGAAGGAATCTTCCCCAGGTCAGATTGACAGAGACCCTTGGGTTTTTTCGCCTTCCTCTGCAGCATGGGTCACTTTCAGGTTTAAACTAGAGTAAATGGTGAATTCTCTGTAACTTGAATTCTTCAAATCATCATTTGAGGACTTCAGTAACTCAGCTAGAATTTAGGGGCTTATTTCAGGAGTGGGCGGGCAAGGTTCTGTGGCCTGCAATGTGCAGGAAGTCAGACAAAATGATCATAATGGTCCCTTCTCACTTTAAAGTCTGAGTCTAGTGTGACATGGAGTAGAATGTCTTCATTGAGCACTCCCCCTGCCTTCAGTGGGAATTGGGTGCATGTGTAAAACTACTGCAGGATTAGACAGCAGTGGGAGTGAACGTATTGGAGGAAATAAGTTTCCGGCCTCAGTCTGCAAATTTTCATACACATGAGCAGTGAGATTGATGTCCATGTGCTTGCACACATAAGAGGATTATTCATGTGAGTAAAGACTAACAAACTCAAACACATGGATTATGAGACCTTTGGGACAGAGACGATATCTTTATATGTTAACTACTGGGCACTTTTATGGCACTATATAAATAAATATTACTAATAACATTACACTGAGCATTCAGTCATTGGTAGTTTACCTTCACTAGAAGGCTTGTTGGTTGTTACCTTTTGATAGAGTGCTACAAATGTGTCTCTGGTGGACAAAAGCTCACTCAGCAGTACATAGATTACCTTATCCTGCCCCATAGATGCTTCATTTATTACATAAATTATGCTTTAAGCAATGACATCAAGTTAAAAACAAAGCAAGACCAAAACACCGCTTAAGAATGGTGTAACTGCTATAAAAGAATGAAGAATTGTACAGAATTGAATACAATTGGCTAATCGAGACTATAATTTGTAGAACAATTCTTAGATACAGACAAATGGAGGAATTTTCAGATAATTGAGCATCTTAATGTAATCCAGATTTTGAGATGAAGGATGGTTTTATGATTATTGTAAGGTGCTGGGCTGAGAATCAGGTGTGATAGATTCATTTCTTGGTTCTGCCACAGGCGACTTTGTGTCACTTAACCTCTTTGTGCACTCTTAGAAAGTTCTAGTAATATCCCCATCTTCCTTTCTCCCACCCACCCTTTGTATTTTGGATCAGGCACTATCTTACTGTGCGTATGTAAAAGACCGAGCACGGTGGACCCCTGATCTCCGTTCAGGTCTCTGGGTGAACCCATCATATAAATAATAATTTGGGGGATGGATTAAATGATTTGACGATGTCCATTTAATGATGGAATCCTGACACTAACTTTCAAAACATTTAAATGCTTCAGAGTAATGAGGTTCTTAAATGTATGGTATCGCTTAATATAATTCAAATTCTTGTGAGTTTCAATTAATAATAGGATTTGTTTCAGATATTAGGAAAATGAAGCTTTCTACTATGGATCCGCTGGTAGTTCTGTTGTAATATAGCTAACGCTTTCCATTCTGTATTCTCCTCACTTTGTAGAGCTTGTAGCCACTTGCACATTGCCTTAGACATCAATCATCTTGACTGTCGAATGCTCATTACATTCGGTGGGCATGCTGATTGGGAAACGATGGTCCGAAGAGCTTTATTGCTATGGTGTGGTACGCAAGGCTCTTGAACAGCGCATCCATAGAGCTTGCCGACTAATAGAGAGCCATATCCTGCTTTTGTTAACTGCGCGTACGACTCTTGAATTCACTGGGAGTTTAACGTGAACGGAGGGCAGTGTGCAGCCTTAAGTTCTGATCTGTATTGGGGCACTTAAGTCCTGTGATCAGTTCATGATGTTTGTTGACTTTTCTGCTAATGACGTTGCTGTACTGCAGGCAACGATAAACAGAATCAACCGTCAGGATGAGTTAACTCAAACTTTTCATATTCTGATGCTTTATGTGCTTCTTGGGATTGACTCAGCATTTAAATTAAACTTTAAAACTCAAACCATTTAAAATAAAATTGAAGAACTGCTACACTTGTTTGCTCTAGTTTATAAGCCCATATGAATCATGCTGTTAAGTTTTCGATTTGGGCTGCTGGCACTAGGTGGCTTTCATGTTTAAAGAATACTTTGAAACCTTGAAAGCCTTCCTTGTTGTATGTCCTAATATTTTGGTGACAAAATGAAAACAGGACGAGTGAAAGAAAGCTACGTCGTGTTTTTGCTAGACTGTTGTTTTAGACCTGTGCTGCAACTGTATGTTTGTATAATTTCAATTATTTAGAGAGAGTGGGAAAGAGATCTAAGCACTACTGCTCAAAGGTTTTTCTATACTGAGAGCCAGACTAGAAGGATGTTTTAAATTCTGAGATACTGAAGGGACTAAGTGCTTCTCTCTGGAGTAACAGGAAGAAAAGCCATTTCAAATTGCTGATGACGTTTCTTCTGAGGAGAAGCCACTTGTCCTAATATTGATCTTGGAAATATGCAAAAGTGTATTAAGTATCCTGAAGCAGGACAAATAGTCTAAATTTATACACAGCAAATACCTGGGGGAAGATTTAACACTAGTTACTGTAAACCACAAATGTGTATGATAGTCTCCTAACAGATTGTTAATGTACATTAACAAACTGGATCAACTTCTTCTGATTCTAGGCTGGGAGTTTGGAAAACCAGAAACAAGACAGTCCCCAAAGTATCTACTTCAGGCTTTATAAAAGACTTCTCCCACAGCAGGTCAGGATTTTGGTACTTTGCTTAGTGATAGCACTATGCAGATGTCGAGTCATTCTGGGTGTTTAATAAAGCTGTTAACTCTTTAAATTGATACTGAGCCATAGTATATTAAATCAAGGCTATCAGAAATCTGAAGCACAAGAGGTAAATGAAATAGAATAAGTTTAGAGTAGGGAGAAAAAATCCTGAAAAAACCCCAGATCTTCCACATTCATATTTTCAGGGAACATCGTCCACAGCTATAATCAATTGCAAGGTTTATTCAGGATGAGTTTTCGATCATTAGACTGGTTAATAAATGTGAGCATCCCATCAGCCCTGACTCTTTGTATACAAGCCCCTGAAATCTCATTGCTGTCTAATCACATTTTGCATGTTTTAGAGTGAGATTGTCAGTGTCAGACATGGCAATATAAATTGTTATGTAGCTTTCTATGCTTCTAATCACCCATTATTTAGTTGTTAAATTAAAAGCTTACAAGGTTATATTGTGAGTTTACAGTGTTAATTTGGCCAATGTAACTAGAAAATTGAAGGTCTTTCATTTTGTTCAAATGAGGTATCTTTGGGCCAGTGAACAATGGCTTATAAAAAGCAGTGTCTATCTTGGGTATTTGGAGAAGTTATTAAAAAAATAATCTGAATTCTATCCCAGTCCACAGCACATTACATGAAGGTGGCTCTGGCCTTCTCCCTTAGAAACTGAAATAAACGATCAATCTCTTGATGTTTTTAGCATACAAAGGAGAGATGCTGCTGTTCCAAGATATAATGGCCGGAATTTATCATTAACATGACTGGGGTAACAAGTTGGTAAGAAGATGGATGCAAGTGGATGTTTGGCACAGCAGGGGAAGGAGGGGATGTGAGGAAACCAGGGGCTGAGTTCCCTCATTCTCAGAGTGGATCTGCATCAACCGGGGCCTTGGCTAGTGACCTAAGGGTAATGATCTTTAAGGCACCATATGTCAGCTGAACATATCCATGGCATATCTTGCATCAGCCAGAACACAGCAGAGGTTCTGACCCTCAGTGTACACGATTTAATAGACTTGTTTGTATTGTCATGACTGCCAAAAGGGTTAGGAAAATCTGGACTTGTGCAATGTGTTATTGTTGGGGGAGAAATATAAAATGCAAGCAGATGCTTAGTATCTTATTTTTTTCTGCACTTATTAACAATCCCCAGATAGCTTGAGCAGTAAGGAATAATGAAAAGCAGCAGCAATGCTTACTGATCAAAGACCTCCAGAAACCGTGTTCAACACTCAGTCAGTAAAAGGCCTCTCTGCCCTACAAACGTGACTTGAGTCAAGAGACCAAATTTAAACTCAGTCAGTTGTCCCTGGCCTGGTTGCAATATTCACTGTCTGAATGGTGCCTTTTAAATCAGGTTAGAGACTTGCATATGCCTGGTTGCAGAACACAGTTAAAACATAGGCCAGATTTACAATGCAAACTTATATCAGTATAACTCTGCCATTCAATCCCAAGCAACAGAGTTATGCCAACCTAACCCTGGGAGTAGACATCATTATGTTGATGGAAGAGCTTCTCCCATCGACATAGCCACTACCTGTCAGGGAAGAGGATTAACTACACCAGTGGGAGAGTTGGCGTAGTGGTGATACAGTGCATCGCTCCAGTATCATACATGAAGACAAGCCCATACTTAGGAACTGCTTGAATCATATAATAATAGGATTACAGGTCAACCATATAATAACCAGGGACCCGCTAACTCAGTGTTGTTTGTAGCAGAGAGGGGCTCTTCATTTTCTGCTTCTCTCTGAAATGTTTCCCTACGTGCTATATATATCTACCATTCCTGTAACCCATTAAAATACTGTTGTAAGCAACTGGGTGGTCAGTCAGGGTCACGTTATGCAGATAATCAAAACTACTTTTTTTTGGCAGCCAGTGAATCTCACTTGCGACTCCAAATGGACCTTGTTTTTCATTGTTGTATTTCAAAGGAACTTCTGCCTTTGAAGTGAGACCCAAATACACATATGGCCTTCTTGCCACTGGTATGTGGATGTCTGTGAGCAATATCTTCAGGACACTGTTCCTCTGTGCCTCGTCCTCACGTTTGAGCTTCATTTTTAGTTTTCCTTTCCTTCACAGTTATCCTTCTATGTGGATGGACGTGTATGCCACAGCACTGCTTGTACTATTGCTTTCCCTTCCCTTATCGGATGTTAGACTGCGTACCTTGTGACAAGCTATTAATGACTTTCCTTCCTAAAGTAAATTAGCAGAACAATCTATTAATAAGGAATCTGTGACCTCTTTTTGCTTAAAAAATGTTGAGTTAGATGGGTTATTAGATTGATTTAACATGCAGAGGTGATTTTAAGAATTAAAATTATATTATGACTTTGAAATGTGGAGGTCTTCATGTGTTCTGGCCAGGTTACCTATTGCCAACATTTTCAGCAGGTAGGAACTTGTCAGTTTGGCTTTTTCTGTAATGGCTCAGTCAAATTAACAAAAATACAAGATACAAAGTGACAAGGTGTCATAAACACGCAGTTAAGGGTAGCATAAAATCCCTTCTTTACCTGTAAAGGGTTAAGAAGCTCAAATAACCTGGCTGGCACCTGACCAAAAAGACCAATAAGGGGAGAAGATACTTTCAAATCTGTGTGGGAAGGTTTTTTTTTTTTATGCTCTTTGTGTGTTCTCTCCAGGACAGGGAGGAACCAGGCAGGGAAAATACATCTCCTAAAGCCATACCTGAACGAAGCATCTAAGTTTACAAATTGTAAGTAATAGGAAGGAAATGCGTTAGATTATCTTTTGTTTTGGCTTGTGAATTTTCCCTAGGCTAAGAAGGAGGTTTATTCCTGGTTTGGTTTTTTTGGGGTTTTTTTTTTTGTAACTTTAAAGTTTTTCCTAGAAGGGAATTCTCTGTGCTTTGAATCTGATTACCCTGTGAAATTACCTTCCATCCTGATTTTACATAGGTGCTTCTTTTACTTTTTCTGTATAATAAAGTTCTGCTTTTAAGAACCTGATTGGGTTCTTAGTGTCCTAGAAACCCAAGGGTCTGGTCTGTGCTCACCTTGGGTACCTATTTGGTTGGTATATTATTCTCAAGCCTCCCCTGGAAAGGGTGCGAAAGGGCTTGGGGGGATATTTTGGGGAAACAGGAACTCCAAGTGGTCCTTTTCCTGAATCTTTGTCTAACTCACTTGGTGGTGACAGCAATACCATCCCAGGGCAAGGAATTTGTGCCTAGGGGAAGTTTTTAACCTAAGGTGGTAGAATATAAGCTTAGGAGGTCTTTCATGTGGGTTCGCACATCTGTACCTCAGAGTTCAGAGTGGGGAGGGAACCCTGACCCAAGGTTATTTACACAAATGAACCATATGTGCACTCAACAGATCTGTATAACTGTTTTTGAAGAGAAGCTGCATCACAGTTATACAGTAAGTAGGAGATATGACTTCACTATAGTGAAGCATTGAATTTATATAAGCTCCCTCAGAAATTCCTGAGATATCCATTCCTTGAAGAAAAAGGACATTTCTTTTTAGATCTTCTCTGCTCTGTCTGGCCTCTGACAGTGGCAGAGGTTTTGGCTCACATAGAGTTTCATGTGAACCTTTCTTTCCAGGTTTGCTTCACCTTGGTTGACACCCCTTGAATTCCAGACTTGAATGAACACAACACTCGCCTTTTCAAATCACTGCAGACTTTTGAAGACTTGCCTCAGTGTTTGCCCCAAATGGCTGCAAAGCTGTTACTCTGAATGTGAACCGATGCGATGCTGAGTCTACAGGCAGACAGAATCTAAGGATAGCTCTATAGGATAGAGGAGTCTCTTCCTGCCCTGCTTCCTCCCTCTCCCACTTGCCACAATGGAATGGAATGCCCTAAGGAAGCTAAATGGCTATGCTTCCATTGTACAGGGTGGAGTGAAGCTGGAGACAAGGTGGAGAGTTTGGTGTCATAAAAGGGGCAGCATGGGGGTGTGGCCCATAGCTCCTCCCTTATATTGATTCATAGGCTAGCCTAGCTGCTACGAAAGCCCATGAAAAGGTAGTAGCAGTGGAGTATCTATTTTACGTACTGCCATCAGATCTATTCCTTTTCCTAGGGCCTTTATACAAAGACAGTTTACTTGGGATTTGCTGTCAGGGTTCATCATGTGGTCCTAAGATTTGTGTCACCTCCCTCTGTTTGTCTCAAGGAAAGGCTGGCTCTGACACCATGTGATGATTTTAAAGTCCAAATTATTTAACTGTTCATCAGGGAAATAATTAACATGCTCCTCTGATGGGATTATGGGCAGATTTTTAGAATTGCAGGTGGAACACTGATTGCAAAGCCCCTTATGAAAAAATCCTATAGGGCTTAATTGGTGAAAAATCAGGCTTTATAGGCACTTGAAGGTATCCTATAGGATCTCTAAATCCTTATGAGATCTCATAGAGAGTTAGATCTTTTCAACAGGTTGTCTAGACCATACTAAAAAATCTGTAGCAATGACATCATTCCATATAAAGGGCTTCCTCTTAAATACCCACAAAGCTACCGTTTTGTCCTCCCTCAAACACCTACTGAAAATTCTTCTCTGCCACGATACCACAGAAAATTTGACAATAGTTCAGCTGCTGGAGAGCTACGACCACTGCTTATCATGCTGAGCAGAATCATTATCCTGTTTCATTCTGCTTCTCCAGTCTGTTTGTTGTATTGTCCTGTTGCCTCTTGTCTTATATTTAGACTGAAAACCCTTTGGGACAGGGCCCATCGCTGTAATATCTATACAGTGCCAAACACAATGGGGCAGTATCTCCTAGGTGAGTGGTTCTCAAAGCCAGTGCTCCACTTGTTCAGGGAAAGCCCCTGGCAGGCTGGGCCAGTTTGTTTACTTGCAGCATCTGCAGGTTCGGCCAATTGTGGCTCCCACTGGCCGCGGTTTGCCGCTGCAGGCCGATGGGGGCTGCAGGAAGCGATGGCCAGCACATCCCTCAGCCTGAGCCGCTTCCCGCAGCCCCCATTGACCTGGAGCGGTGAACTGCAGCCTGTGGGAGCTGCGATCAGCTGAACCTATGTCCGTGGCAGGTAAACAAACTGGCCCGGCCCACCGGGGACTTTCCCTGAACAAGCGGCGGACCAGCTTTGAGAACCACTGCCACAATACAGATAATAATAAATGCTATGGTATGGGTCAGAAAGAGTATATAAATCTAAAGTTTATAATGTCTTAAATTTGATAGAATGTTTTGATAAAGGGCCACTATAATTTTTTCCATGACCTGATCCCTGGAGATAAATGGCAGTACCATAAACACCCTGTTTTCCTGAATTGAAGCTAGATGTTGAGAGATTCCAGCCAGGAAAGAGTCAAGAAAACTCTGTAGCTAAATGTGGGAAATGGAAACTTGCTCTTAATAACCCCTAAATCAATAACCTATTTGTCAACACCTCCCGTTTTAATTCATGTCAGAAAGTAATGTGCATCCCTGAAGTGATACTTTCTGATGGATACATACAGACGTTGTCTGCCAGAGTTGTTCAGATGTTGCATTGGGAGATTGTATCTCAGTGATGTCTTGGCACAATGTGAAGGTAACTTATTTTTCTTCATTTCAGATACAAGGGTATTTTCATTTGTGGAGTGGGTGACTCTGTTTATGTGTTACAATGATGCAGGCACTTCAAAAACAGGAAATGCATTCTGCATTGGGTGGAATTTTCATTTTAATGGGAGGGGAACCAGCACAAGCCATAAACTTCATTGGCCAAAATATTACTGTATGGCTAACCATCTGAAATTCACTTTAAGTTCTCAAATTATCCATTTCTTATCTGTATCTGTAGAAGCCAAATATTTGATGTAAATGGATTCACATTCATAAATAATTTATTGCTCAGATTGTCTGACCTATGTTACCTGCTTTTTGTACGGGCTGAAGGGTATGGTTGTGTTTATTTTAAATAAAATGTGGTTTACAGGGTGCTTATGCATAGGGAAGCATGCTGTGGCTCACCGGCCTAGCAACATTCTGGAGAAGGCCACAGGGAGGGGTGTGAGCTCGGCATGTGGACTGGAGCACTATGAGCATATAATAAACAAACCCATATATGGGTTTGTTTAACTCTGATTGGTTAAAGGTTCATGTTATGTAAGTTGTTATATAACTTGTTATATAAGCACCATGTGCTATAAAGTAGCGAGGGAAGGGGCTCCTTGCTGGAAGGACTCTGCCTGATTCTTTGTACCAGGGGCTCTCTTTGTGCACATGTTGAATAAAGCTTTATTGAATTGAATTGCATTGGATCGAAGTCCCATGATTTCTGCCCAGCATCAGACTCACTGGGAACCACCAAATCCCAACAGTTTATTGTCCATTTGTCTGGAAATGCTCTTACCTGAACTGATAGGCACTTTCCAAGCTGAAAAATAAATATATAGCTTTAAAATTTAATTGTTCTAGATGTTCTGCCACATAGTCAACTAAAGGTACCAACATTTAAACTGGCATTAAGATAACACGGGGACAATAATGAAAATTTAAAGTGATCACATTTACTTTCAGCGCACGAAGATGTTGTCTATTCAGATAACAGCTGAAAATAAATGACAAAGAAGAACATTGTGAACAGGACAGTTGTCTTTGCTATTCATGCACTATCTAAATAACCAGTAAACTGTTTGTCATTTAAGAGTTACGTAAAGGTGAGAGATATGCCAAAGATAATACAATTCTGCACCATAATAATTTCAAAAGATGGAACAATACAGACTGTAGCAAAAATATCTTTTTGTATTTAATAAACTAGCCCAGTTCAGTATAAGCATTGTTATCTGAGTTAGGTGAGAATGTTAAAGATAACAGTCTCAATTCAATCTTGGTGCAAATTCATTGCATTAAATAGACTTAACACCAGAGATGGATTTGACTAGTACACTTAACAGGAGGAAAAGGAATACATTTTTGTGGTAGCATCTACCAGTACTGTCTGACTTGGGTGGGAAGCAATGTTCCAAGTTGGGGCTGGTTCCTTGATTTTTAGTAGACTTTTTTTCAGACTCACATAAAACAGAGGTGTCAAAGACATTTTTGTCGCCCTGTCCATCTCCTTGAAAATGCAGGTTTTCCACTACAGTACGTGTTTTTAAATTTTCCCTGTTCTTAAAGGTATCACTAGATGAGGCCCCTACCATGTCAGTTGGGAGATTGATCCATGACTTAACAGACCTCACAGCTAAGATGACACACTTCATGTCACTTACCCTCAACCCCCCAAAAAGAGAGAGAGTTAGAAATTTTGTCTAAATTGACATGTTCCCACAGAAAGTTTCAGTTTTGATTAAGTAGCATTTTCTGGTGGAAAATGTTCTGTCAGAAAATTTTTGACCAGCTCTAATTGCACCCTAGTGCATCTTTTCTATCCTAAGTACTATTTGTGACCTTATATTTTATGTCAAGGGTCAGTCCTAAAGTTTTAGCAACAAGGAGTTTCCAAGCATCACCAAAAAGGCTCTGTGACTGTACTAGAGCTTGTTTCTCCTGGATTACTGAGGCATGAAGGTGTGGTTCAGATTTGCCAGGAATTAAATACAGATAAAGAATTGCATTCCCTTTCTTCTACTTTCTTTTCAATATTTTTGGTTCCAATATTTTGCATGGGTATTTTCATTTGAGATTTGTGCGCTCCCCATATATTTTAAGAACATACTCTTCTAGTATTTTTTCCATGTAAATAGGACAAAGCATAAGAGCATCTTTATGAGCAGGGGTTGTTAGGTCACCTTTTACTAGGGTTGAGACCTTTATGGAGAGGAATTCTGGGAGATGTAGTTTGCCAGTTTCCCAGAGGCCTCAATGTGACTGTCCTGGGGATATATAAACAATTGCTTTAGGATCACAAGGAGAGGACCTCTGAATCATGGAAAGACCTGAGAGTAGGTTTCTCAACAGGAAGTGCTAGAAGACTAGGGCTGAAGAAACCTGTTCCCTGCCAAGAGAACTAAGGAAGCATTGAGTACAGAAAGAGGTTGGGGTGAGGGGAGAGAAACTGGGAGGAGGCATGACAGAGAGTGGAGCAAGAGGAAAAAAGGCAACATAACATGGTTTTGGGCTGGAGTCTGAGTGGTGTTGTTAATCCTTGTTTAGAGGCCTCAGGCTGGAGCTTCCTTTGAAGATGTGAGGAAACTCCCTCCTGGTCCCTGTGTGCTGAAAACATTTTGGACAAAAAAAAGAAAGGAAGTTCAGCCACTTATTTTCAGAGTTTTGGTTTTCCTACGAAAATGAGAACATTTTCAAGGAAAACAGACACTTTTCTGTGAAATATTTTCATTTTGTCAAAAATCCAATTTTCCATTAAAAGACTGATGGACAATTTTTCTCCTGCCTTAGTCTTTAATCTAATACTTGCTCACTCACTCCATGTGTGCTGGTAGTTGTGCATTCGTTAGGAACTGAACTCTGACCACCAATTTAGTTTGTATGTATTAGGCTGTGAAGGCGTACTTGTATTGTAGCTACTTTCATTCACAATAGAGCTGAAGCAGATTTACTCTGTGAACTGTTAAGAAGTGAAAGACTCTGTTGGAGTTTTTTAACAACTGGTTAGACGAACACCTGTCAGGAATGATGTAGGTATACTTAATCCTGCCTCAGAATGGGAGTATATACTGGATAACATTTTGAGGTCCTTTCCAGCCCTACATGTCTATGATATTCCATTACCACTTTCCTCAGTCATCCAGTCATCTATTTAATTCGAGGTAACCAGATGTTGCTTTGTGCCAGTAAATACATCATTTTTCTAGGGGTTATTTTTTGTGTGGGATATAAAATAAGTTTCTGGTATAGTAACCAGTAGAATGTTAAATATTACCCCAAACGTGCCTTAAGACTCATAGACACTGATCCACTACTGTGAAACTAATTCTAGTTCGCAGTTCTTAAACACTTTAATTCCATTGCCTGGGCTTGATTCAGCAGGGACTACTTCTGATTTTCCAACACAGAGGAGTCTGCATATTGATTTAAGGCAGTAGCACTTTCTCCCTCCACCACACACCTCCCTTTGGTTTAATCTCTCCTTCCTTCTCACAGATTTTTGACCCTGATTTGTTAAACCATCTATATTGTGATCAAATGGCACACAATGAATTTTTCAGCTTGCAGTCACACATCCGTTCTAGTTTGTGGTTGAGTGCACGTTTCCACAAAAGCTTTTGGGTTTTTTTTTAAATTTGTATGGTCTCCTTCCCATGATAAGCATTAAAAAGGCCCCGAGGCACAAATGCTCAGTGATCTTTATTCCTACTTCATTAAATTGGTGAAAGAAAATAGACACTATTTATTTTGAAAATGTAATTGAATTTCAGAAAAAAAAAATCTCATTATGCCAGGCGAGGGCCTGTACATAGACTCCTTTAATTTTTTCTAATGAGTTAAATAAATTGTCTAATACAAGATTGTTTCAGGTACAATAGACCAGAAAATACTCAGACAAGAAGTTTAGCAAGGCATAATTAGTAAGCTGTTAAAAGGACCCTCTTTGTGTAACAAGTCAGAATGAGTGCTTTAGTTTCAAATTAGTTTTTGGATATTAGGAGCTTAATGGCTATGGAATTTTAACAGTATCTCAGTCTTTAAATTTATATAAGCCATAGTAAGAATTTTAAAGGGCATACACAGGAAGCTGTAAGAAACATTAAAAATGAACTTCCTTCTAGCAGAAGAATTCATAAACTATCACTAAAAGAGAACATTTTGTAACGTGCAAAATATTCCCAAGAGCAGGTTGCATTCATTATACGCTCCATTAGTAAGCACAGTTGGTACAGTTAGACATTTCTGTGCCAGATCTAAGTTCAATGCTAGTAGAAGGTCATTGGAGAAGAAATTGTATTCCACATCACTATGACTTTATGATCTATTGCTCATTTTACCACTTGAATATTGGGAGAGAAATTTTATAATCCTAAAGTTATTTGGATTAGCTGCTTGGAGTGTTGTAATTTACAAAAAGTTTCTAAAGTACCTCATTTTTATTTTTATTTTTTGAGCTGAGAAGAATTTATCAAGCAAAAATACTGCATACTGTATATGTGCCAAAGTACCTTACAGGAGATTTGAATACCTCTGAACACAGCACTGCCAGAGACATATTGAACCGAGTATGCCCGTCTTAAACTAACAAACAAAACACAGAATTTTAACTTTTAAATGAAATATCCTAGACTGGACAAACCAGGCCTTTTAAAACTTTCTCTGTTCTGGTTGTCTGATCTCTCAGTGTTTATCTTAATGGGGTGCAGCCTTTATGCAGAGTAAATATTTTAGTGCAATGAATATGTAGCTGTTAGTGAATGTGATGTGGCCTCCGATAATAAAAGGACAAAACCAGAGGAATTTTGGCCCGGTGGGTAGGGCACTAGTCTGCAACTTGGGAGGCCAAGAGTCAATTCCTGTCTCTGCCACAGGCTTCCTGTGTGACCTTGGTTAAGTCACATTGCCTTTGTGCCTCAGACCCCCATATTACAGTTGGGGGGGGTAGTACTCCCCTATGTCCCGTAAGTGTTGAGTATAATAAATACATTAAAGACTGTGAGGTGCTCAGATACTAAGGTACTTGTATGGCCTGTGTTACCAAAGAGAGATACAAAACATGTAATTTTTTCACTGCAAGAAACTTGCACATCATCATAATATTAATCTCTCTAGCAACTAACTTCTCTGAAAACTCTATCCTCTAAATATCGGTCACTACTCGCACATGACACCCGTACTGAGCCAACATGGCTCCTAGGGCATCAAGCTCTGCTCACCATCCTTAACAGCAAAGGGCATGATAGTCACCAGCCCCTTTGCAGGTGTGCAAAGGAGGGAAGGCACAAGAAGCCTCTCGCCCTCTCTTTGCACACCCATGTAAGTGCTAGTCACAATTACAGTTCTCATGCCCTTGTGCGTGTGGGAAGATTGCTCTAGCCAGCAGCACTGCAGTGATTAGCCACCACACAACAAGTGGAGGGAGTAAGGTCATGGAATTAACTAAAGTTGGTGCAAAACAAAAACAAAAAACAAACCCACAACAACTAACTAACCCCTTCCCTTCCCCAAAATAAACAAAACGAAAACAGGAAAATAATTTTGAGGTTCTTTCTGTTTCACAGTGAGCAAATGGTCCCTTTTTACTTTTTTTTTTCCTGTTACAGGCCAACCTGTTTCAATAAGAAAACATGGCTTTTGGTACAGTAAAATGCATGTGATTGCAATAAAAAAGGTTTAAAATATTGTGAAAAACATTATCATAAATTTTTTTTATTAAAAGTTTCAATTTTTGGAGGGAAGACCATTTTTCAACAAACTTCTTGCACAGAAATTGTTACCAACTCTAATGGTAAACGCTCCTTCACACTAGCTAGAAAAGTTGGCCCTTTGCACTGTGGTGAATCACTTGCTGAACCCACACACTGTGTGGTTTGTGGATGCTCAGTACTGATCAGTCTCAGTCTACTTATTTAGGTGTCTAAATGTGGATTTAGTTGCTGGAATTTAGACACTCGTCTATGAAAAAGTTGGCTTTATTCACTGAAGCAAACCACTCCATGCATGAGGCAATAATACAGATTTTTCAAGATGAATGCACTCTTAAATATTTGTTGTTCCTAGGGCCCTAAACTCTCTATTGGGTTAACATCCTTCATTTGCAGAAAAAAAAAAGTATTTAGAGAAACAATACAGTTCCAGTACAAGGGAATCCATGAGTCTGGGTCTCAGTGACATACCATGACTGCAGGAGCACAGGAAAACATAGTGAATGTGCCATCCTTAGATTGGGTCTAACATTCCACTATTGGCTGCTGTGGTCATGGGGCCCTGCAGCTCCTCCTTCATCATCACCTGCTTGGACTCTAGCATTGGCATGACTAGCCTAGAGTAGTTTTTTGCAGGCAGGGCAGTGCAAGAACCACTATCGTGAGTGGCCATCATGATGTGAGAAGGCATGGGGAGGGAGCCTTAAGCCTAAGCATTTAGCATCTGACTGAAAATTTTGGCCTAGATGAAATGCTTGGAAATTCCATGCATTACCCCTGAGAAAAGTCAGGAAACCAACATAATTGATGGCTATTGCACGCTAGCAGTTGTTGACCAGTGGTGGTGGAGAAAGAGATTTCATGGAATTTAAGGCACTGTAAATGAACTCAAATTTCCATGTGAATCCACAGGAGTTGTTCCAAACCCCGAGGAACACTCCCGGTGGGATTTGTACAGCCTTGTTTTCTTCTATAGCATTACAAAGGCTTAATTTGCCATGCTACAGATTTATTCCTGAAGAACTCTCATCCAATATGCATGGAAAGATGTCAGCTTAATGAAACAAGTGCAGAGTTGATAGATACAGATTAGGTATTAATTAGCTGGACACCAGAATCATCACTGATCTCCAACCTTTCCTTAGGCTAAATGCCATCTCTGGCAGCTGGATTGCATTAAAAGAACTATCTGCTAAAACCCAGTGACTGGCATCTCTTCTTGAGTCTGCTCTTCGTAATATCTCTGCCCTTTTCTGATATATTTCACATCTAAAGATGAGGCAGCCTCCTGGAGAAACTCAATAATTTATCTCTAGGAAATGTGTGTGTAGCCTAGAAGGAATACATAAGTAACCATGTTCAGGTATGGTAAATCCAAGCCTCTACATAATTTAAAGTGAGGGGTCGCAGTAATGACGTGAGCTATGAGACAAAGCAATGGCTTTATTCCAAAGTTTCTTTTCATTGTCTACTTCAGTATTGCCAACCTGAGACATTCAAAAATCATGAGTCAGGCCTCCCAAAAGAATGAGAATAGTTTTTAAATAACATGTTTTTTAAGCCAATAAATTTGGGAATCTTTTTATTTGCCTTTTGGTGTAGAAGTATTTAGGATTCCAAGCTTTTTTCAGCAACCACAAGCACTACAGACTTGCTGATATCCACACGTAATAACCTAATTCTAGTGGCAACCACAAGCACTACAGACTTGCTGATATCCACATGTAATAACTTAATTCCAGTGGCTGGGGCTTTTGTAATAACAGCAAATATCATGAGGCTTATGATGAAATCATGAGTTGGCAATGCGGCTATTTTAATATAGTGAATAATGTAGATCTCTGTGATGGAGTAGCATGGTCAGCTACCATCACATCTCTCCGCTGACAAGTTACACCATCACCAAAAGAGTAATGAAGTAGCACGTATAGCCATGTCTATACTTCAGTATTAGAGGGCTCGATCCAATGCCTATATGGGAATGGGAATATTTCCATTGACGTCCAGAGGCACTGGATGAGGCCCAGAAATTGTAGCCTGAGTGTCCGCTCTATTACTAGTTTCATTTCAGTAGAACTCCTGTCATAAACAGATAGCTAAGGGTTAATGCCTCTTTTACCTGTAAAGGGTTAAGAAGTTACCTAGCCTAGCTGACACCTGACCAGAGGAACCAATGGGAGAACAAGATGTTTCAAAAGGAAGGAGGGAAGTTTTCCTTTGTTTAGAGTTTCAGTTTCAGCCGGAGTGAAAAGGATCAAGGAACCAGTCTCTTATCAGAGTAGTAAGTTTTGGAAAGGGATAAATAGGTTTATGTTTATTTTCTTTGTAACTTGTCTTGGTACCATTAAGGGAATTATCAAATTTGGGTATTCTTGTGTGTATTAAGATTTGTGCCCAGGGGAACTTCCTCTGTGTTTTGAATCTGTTGTCTGTGAGAGTAGCTGGTATGCTAATCTCTCCCAGAGGGTTTTCTTTTACCTTTCTTTTCTTCAGTTAAAAGCCTTTTTCTTAATACCTGATTGATTTTTTCCTTGTTTTTAGATCCAAGGGGGTTGGATCTGGATCCACCAGGAGTTGGTGGGAGAAAGGAGGGGGGATGGTTAAGATCCAAGGGGTTTGGATCTGTGTTCACCAGGAAATTGGTGAAGTCTCTCAAGACTACCCAGGGAAGAAAAGTAGTGCTTGTCAGTGGTGGCAGCGGTACCAGATCTAAGCTGGTAATTAAGCTTAGAAGTGTCCATGCAGGTCCCCACATCTGTACCTAAAGTTCAGAGTGGGGAAGGAACCTTGACAACTCCATGGACTTCAGTGGACTTACACTGGCATAAAACTGCTATGTAGGAGTAGAGAATGTGTACTGTGTATAGAATGCTAGAGAAGAGGGATTAAGAAATATGTAGGAATAAAATATCTGTCAACATAGTAGGGCTGAGCAAAAAGAAGCAACAAATCAGTGGGTTGTAACTCCTGGGAGGAGAGAAGCTCGTAAAAGGCAATCAAAGGGGCTGCAAGGCATTGACAATTTTATTACAAATCTAAAGCAAAGAAAATATCTTTCCCATCCCCCACCTCCCCTTACCCTTCAAGGTCAAGGATTGTCTGTTAACCTATTGAAACACTAACAGAAATAAATTATATAGCCTCAGCACTCTTAGCACTGATAGTTACATTTATTATAGAAGATTAAAAATAAGGGGCTCACATTTATTTTTGATTTCGAATAAAGGGATGCCAACCTGAAAAAGCTGAGAAATTCTGTACTAGATCTTACTTCAAATGTCTCAGAGGTGGCTCACTCTAAGACTTCTTGGCACAAAACCTGTAGACTTCATTCAGTCCTTACTCAGGCAAAACTCTGATTAACATCAACAGGAACTTTGACTGAAAACGGGCTGCAGAATTTTGCTCTTTATTATTTGTCAGAGTTCTCATGGCAACCTGAAACTTCCACTAACCTTTGTTTAATCCTTTATGTTCTTGCAAACCTAAATGAAGTAAGAAAGTTTGTTAAATACTGCCAGCATATCTTGCATATTAATATGCACGTTGAAATGGCCTTTTTAAAGCATCTGAATAGCATCTGGCACCAAATAATTTTTTCTGACGATGGCTATATGGCATTATCATCTGAATTATGCTCCTTCACCAGTTCAATTAGTTTAATTCAAACCTTGTTTGGCAAGATGTTTCTTTAAATCTGTCTGGAAAAGGCCTGGGTACAGTACTAGTTACATGTACACTTTATATTTTAGGAATTTTGTAAATAAGTTATGTGCTCTTAAAAAGTAGTCTTGCTTCATATTTAAATCTGGCCTAAATTTTAACTTGTTGTAATTCCAGCTGCACAAACAGAAGAAGCCTAGACTGTTGGCAGAATGGTACAAATCAAATAGTATTGATGCCAATCCTCAGGACAGAATCTCTCACTTCTCAACAGACGTCTGCCTACCTTAGAATCAGATGCTAGATTCTGACATGGACAAAGTACCACACTAACAACTCAGAACTTGCTTTACGTGTATGCAGGCTTCTAGGGTCTAGCTGAATGGGAGTCAATAGGGCCCGTTTACTCCCTGTCCGGAGCATGGTGATGGGGAATGGTGGGAGCTCCATCTATTGGACAAAGCAGGTGAGTCAGTATGCAGTGGGCAGTGATTTACTACTGGCCTTTATCAGCCGTGAACTGTTACCTCCTGAGAGCAAGGAGAGACCAGGGAAGGAATTGCAGGTTGAGGCTTCTCCTACAGTAACAGTGCTTCCTAGTGCTGCCCCTGGCATGGCGCAGTATTTATCCCTTGCTGGGATCCATGCTCTTGGTCACTATCTAACCTGTGTGATGCATTTAGAACATTTGTATTCAAGTGAAGAAACCAGTCCTTTGAAATCTGTCAAAATGAAACATAATCATTTCAAAAGGAATACCTTCACATCCACGCTACTATTATCTGCTTCAGGGACAAGTAGCCTACTGCATGACACAGCTAGGGGCTAGTTTTCACATTCATACAAAGGCTAGCAAAGTCTTTGAGACTTTCTCAGTCACATTACAGGAAGTTTTGACTGAGTAAAAACTGCAGGCGTGGGCCTACAATTACCATTGCTGTTGTCCTTCTTACAGAAGATAATTAAGCAACACAGGAAAATCTAACTGAAGGAGAGAGATATCAAGATATTCCATAACCTGAAGGAAAATGGCTGTAAACTCAACTTTATCTCAGCTATCATCTCCGCCCTGCTGTGCTCTTAAGTTTTGTGGCACAGACAGCCAAGGCAAGGGTTCCTATGGCCTGTCTTTCTGATCATTGTTAAAACATGACCAGTATGAGAAGGCTATTTCAAAAGGTTGGAGGATCTTCGATCACCTACTCTTCTAGGGTCTGATCCAGTGCACACTGAACTGAATGGAAATCTTTCTGTTGATTTAGTGGAGAATGGATTGGACTCAGAAGAAGCAGGTTGTTGCCATTTAAAGTGTCCTCCTCCTCTTCTGGTACAGCCAGCCATGCAGATTGCTCTGCAGTGCAGAGTTGGCTTAGCTGCTCAGAAACATAGAGCTGTATCATATCCCAGCCTCTGGCTGGCTGGACACAGGCATGGTGTTTTAATGGCAGTCAGGACTCCCAAAGAGTCTTCTCTGCTTTTATTCCTCTTGCTTTCCCTATCTGCTTATCTATTTTCATGGTCATGTTTTGCCATTTATTTGTTTGCACAAGCAAAATTAAATTTCCCTGTTTTCTCCTCCTCTTTTATTTCCCCTGGTTGTTTTACATGGTGGCATCTGTATAACGCTGTAATTTTAATTACATGTTTAGCATGCAAATTGATAAGATAAGCTTGGGAGAATGCAGTAAAAAGCCAAGACAAATTTAAACAAAAGTCCTGAGGTGTCTGTTAGAAGTTCTACAGTTTACAGCATAGAGCATCTCTTCCCCTCCTCAGGAATTATACATATTCACATACACACCTAAAAGTAAGAAAACAAATATAGAGGTATGGAGACAATAGTATGGGTTATTTAGTTCAGTTAGTGCCTACTACCATCTTAGAAACATATGGATTCAGATAAGAAGATACATCATTCAAAATTAGGGAGAAAAGTTTTTTTTTTCTAGCAACACTTTAGAATTTGAATTAATTAAACAACCTAGGTACCTTAAAATCTAGAACTACTAGTAAACTGCATACACAGTACACTACTATGCTATATGGTGTAGTTTGTATATATATTGCAGATAGTTTATTACTGCATAGGTCCATACGCATGGAAGGCTTTTCCAATGCCTAGGTGCATTTTAAGCACGTTGGTCTTTCTGCTATGTGGGGGTGCAATCTGTGTCTGATATCAGAATAGGTAGCTTCACTGTTGCCCAGAAACCACTTCTCGAATACAGTTGAGGGTGGAGCTCCACGTTGTTTTCTTCCAGTTCTGCAGCCTAATGGGCTCTGACAAATCTAAAATACTCTCTCTCCAACTCCGTTTCCATTGATGGGGAAATATCTGGGTCCAATTCTTGGATCCAGATTAGCTGTGTTCAGTGCAGGGCCTGAAATGAGACAAAGCTGGCTATGTACCAATGTTATGCCCCTGATATTAGACTGCTCTAATTTACCAGTATGGTTTCCAGTTAATAACAACCTCCAAAGGAATGCATATACTTGCTTGCCAGGAATTGCAGGAGTAAAGAACCACCCTACCCGCAACTTCCTTCTCTCTGCTCCTGCCCCCACACTGTGTTACAAAAGGAATAGTGTGCAGCTGGCAGAAATCCCCTGGTGGCTAGTTAGTCATTTTAAAACTCATTTACACCACTGGAGAAGCATAAAAGGATCAGAATAGGGGCCAGGATCTGGTTTTCTGAAGCAATGTGGCTGTTTTCCTAGCAGACCCAGTACCCATTCTGACTTTATTTTCAGATTGCTGGATAACTGCTTCTTTGTCTTCTCCTTTTAGTTTAGACTCATCTCTGGCTTTTCCCTGCATGTTCTTTCTCTGAGGGTCAGGCCAGAAGCCTCTGCAGCAATATGGGTTTTAACTGAATATTGTAGACATGCATCTCAGGAATGAGGCTCTCTTTTGGCTTGAACTGACCTGAAATGGGTTCTTGGCTTTCCTGGCTCTGATGCCGTCATATGACATTTCACTCTTCAAATAGGCTCGAGTGCTCAAAATGCAAGGATAGCTACAGAAATGAAGGCTTGGTCAGAGCTGATCTTCCACAAAAAGAGAGTGAGAAACAGCTTATTTTCTGGCAAGCTTTAAAGCAGGGAGTGAGTGGAGTCAGGCCATGACGTGTTGAATCAGGAGGATGATAACGAGGCCTAATTCACTTTATAAGCTGTGTAGCTTGGAGGCAGCAGAAGAGAGATTCTTTAATTGGCTGACCTAATCTTAGGATCAAATTCTCCATGGATAGTTAGGAGTGTGGCCTTAATGAAGAACTGCATGGTGTGCATAGGTGCTGGAGCTAGGGTTGCTAGGGGTGCTGCAGCACCCCCTGGCTTTAAGTGGTTTCCATCATATCCAGGGTTTGCTGTTTGGCTCAATGGCTCTCAGCACTCCTAATATACAAATTGTTCCAGCACCCCTGATGGTGTGCATGAAGTCTCTCAAGCTTTACATATAGTGATTAAAAGCAGAGATTATGCTAGCTCCATTGTCTAGAGCACTACTTTCCAAGCAAGCCCACAGATGTCTCAGAAATGATGTTTTCCAAGTGCTTGCTGTGGAAAATCTCACAGTAAAGCACAACTGTTCACCCAGTGAATTTCTTGCCTATCCCTGAAGGGGCTGGACTGCTTTATATCCACCTGCCTGCAATAAAATAGCAGCATCATGCATGTTCCATCAGTTCTTGCTCAATGTCAAACCCTTCATATATACTGCCCTAGAGATAACATTGGTCAGAAAGCTCCTATTGACCTCAGAGGACGTAGGTTCAGACTTTGTGTTATCATCTCCCTGCCCCGGCAGACAGAGATGCTGGAACAATTTGTATAGGGGGGTGCTGAGAGCCATAGAATCAAACCTGTGAACCCTATGTATGATGGAAACCACTTCAAGCCAGGGGGTGCAGCAGCACCCCTAGTTCCAGCACCTGTGCCACCGAATGTTCCTTACTGCCTGTTCCATCATGGTAGAGAATTCCACCAGCCTCTCTGAATCATAGACCTGGAACTTGAATATTGTTCTTAGTTTGGGGCCATGGATTAGATGTTCATAAAACAATTTATATTTCCTGAAATAATACAAAAAGAAATTTCACCCACAAATGAATTTGGTGACAGTTTTGCTAGCTTTTCTTTCCAACCAATCTTGGACATGCATGAAGATACAGAGTGCTGTATATTTCCTTTTTCCTTCCTGATTCAAAGTTCTTTCTGTTTGCATTTGCTACTTCAAATATCCGACGTTGGCACAGCAGAGAGTAATGGGCGTATCCTCCATCTAGCAGAAACAGAAAGTTGCCTTATTGGCTCAAGGATAATGGAGCGTTATGGTGGTAAACATCACTTGTATATTTGTACTTTATCTTACACTGAGGAAAAATCAACTCTTCCCAGTTTAATTGCTGTCCTTGTCTCTGATATGGCTTTTCTCCAAATTCTCTCTCTTAAGACCATGCAGATGCAATATAATTAGAGATGCGCAATAACAAGCAACAAAAATATAAATATCACAAGAGATGTATGGTTCAACAGTGCACCAAGAAGGTAAATGACATTTAAAGAGCTACAGTATACTCTGCACTTTTAAACCACTTTCCCTCCTGTTATCTCAGATAATTTTCTAAACATTAATTAGCTTAGATTCACAACACCCTGATGAGATAGGCAAGTATCGTACGTGGTGATTGTAGATTAAGAAACTGAGGCAAATAGAAGTCAAATGATTTTCTAAGGTTATCAAGGACATGTATGGCAGAATTTGGACATCATACCACACTGCTTCCTACATGTGCATTAGCCACAATATTATCTTTAAGAGAGAACAAGAAGCTATTCTTCCTCTAATGACCTAACTGTTGTGAAGCGATTTAAGGCCCATTAAAGTCAATGGAGGATCAGATGCTTAGTAAAGCTAGAAATTTAATGTAATAAAAATGTTTTGTATTGCTTTTTGTAGAAAAAAACATTGACAAATAGTTGTTTAACTGATACGCTAATTTTCTCAGGCCCTTCCAAACCTAAATTAATATTGAAAGCCACATAACCTCTGGATGAAACAGTATTATGCAAATGTTGTACCTAAAATAGCACTTAGATAAAAACTGGTACATTTATTTGTTTTAGATTTCACTAGATAATGTACAACATTACAGTGAAATAAAACAGACTCATTCAATACATTAACAGTCTACCTCTAAATTCCATACTGAAAGTCCAAATTAGTCACTTCCATAGCAAATCTAGTAAGTGATGTTACATTTGTACCAGTATGACTGTGTCCCCTGGTTTACAAATTGTTCTCCCTTTTTAAAAGCTGTTAAGTATGCAGAAGTTGCCTGAGCTATATGGACTTCCTCATTAGGCTGATGAACTTCAAAGCTTTTGGGGCACCTTCCAGGTTTGAAGGAAAGACACATCATGCATTTCAATTGATGTTGGGCATTAAAAGGGATACATTCAGAACATAATGTTCCAAATACTTCACCTCATCTTGACTACAAGGACACCTAAATCCTCTCATGGCAAGTCACTCTTTCTTTTTGCATTTGTTAAAGCTATAAACTTACTTTTTCCTCTAGAAAAGGCCCCTTTTGTGCCAAATTTGTCTTAAATATAAAATATTTTATATAGGTTCTTATACTGTACTCATTGCTGTAGTACAGGGATCGGCAACCTTTGGCACATGTCCCATCAGGGAAATCTGATGGCAGGCCGGGCTGGTTTGTTTATCTGCAGCGTCCACAGGTTTGGTCCATCGCAGCTCTCACTGGCCATGGTTCACCATTCCAAGCCAATGGGGGCTGTGGGAAGCGGCGTGGGCCAAGGGATGTGCTGGCTGTCACTTCCTACAGCCCCCACTGACCTGGAATGGTGAACTGCAGCCAGTGAGAGCAGCAATTGGCTGAACCTGTGGACGCTGCAGGTAAGCAAACCGTCCCGACCAGCCAGTGGATTTCCCTGACGAGACGTGTGCCGAAGGTCACTGATCCCTGCTGTTGTATCTGAGCATCCTCCAAAAGTGCATTGTAATAGGATGGTTTGCCTCTTTAAGGGCCAGAGGCCTGGGTCCAGTCTACCCTAGTTACTAAGGAAGCACTCCTGAACAGGGACCTGAAGATTCCCTATAGAGCAGGGGTCGGCAATCTTTCAGAAGTGGTGTGCCGAGTCTTCATTTATTCACTCTAATTTAAGGTTTCACGTGCCAGTCATACATTTTAACGTTTTTAGAAGGTGTCTTTCTATACGTCTATAATATATAACTAAACTATTGTTGAATGTAAATTAAATATGATTTTTAAAATGTTTAAGAAGCTTCATTTAAAATTAAATTAAAATGCAGAACCAGGACCCAGGCAGTTGAGTGCCACTGAAAATCAGCTCACGTGCCACCTTTGGCCCACGTGCCATAGGTTGCCTACCCTTGCTATAGGGAGTAGTTGGAAGTGGATGGAAGTGAGAGAGCCTGAGAGAGTTTCAGGAACAGCAGAGAAAAGAAAGAGCTGACTGTCAGAGATAGAAAGCCTAGCATTAGCCTATGAGGAAATACGCTAATGGCAGAGACAAAGACCAGCAGGGTACCTGCCTAATGTTCTTTGCATTTTGGTTTGTTATTTTTGGAAAATACAGTCCTGCTGGAGCAGCTTGTAAGATTGACCTGTATGGAGTTTAGTTGGGGAGCCCTGAAAAAGGGGGAGACTGATGGCAGGGAGCCTACAGAGAAACCTTGGGCCATGAAGGGGTGCTCTGGAGGAGACTATGCTTTGACATGCATTCATGTGACTAGCATCTGTTACCGGTTGTCCTGAGGGGGAGAGGTGTGTACAGTGGAGTACCTTGATTTGCAGGGCTTTTTTATGCATGTATGTTAGAGAAGGTAGGCCAGAGAAATATGCCTTGCACTTGGAGTGGAGAGTGAGGAGGTTTGTGATGGTCCTGGGTTCCTGGGGGCATTCATACGACATCTCAGACTGGCCCCTCGAGAAAGTTCTGTCTCCTGCACAGACGTGGAAACTACACAGGTTAACCTCGGATCTAACTCTGGCTATATCTGACTGTGCTCACATACTTAATAATCTTTGCTCAATCTCCAATTTTCTCTTCTCTGAGATCTTTCTCAGTAGTTTAGACATGTCAGCAACAGACCTTCCAAGCCACCCTAGATATATTTAAGCAAGTGATTGGATGGATGCCTGTTTTTATTATGCATGACCGCTAAAAGACATTTCTTAGGAAGCCTCTTATTTTCCATTTTAATAAGTCTCAGCCAGAAGACAGATTCTCTTATTGATTTTAGTATTAAGAGAATATACTGCAGTTTCAGCTTGGAGGCTTGAGGCAGGGGAAGATCCTGGCAAGCGTTAGTATTCCTTGGACAAAGTTGTTCTGAATGGGCTCTAAAGTACTGTTGCTGGCATGTCTCCAGATCTAAGCACTACAAAGGACTGACGCTCATTTTTACTGCTGAACTCTTATGGTCAGCTTCTGTGGCCAGCTTCTACTGCCTTTCTTGAGTGAAGATCTGAAGGTTTGACTTAGCCCTTAGGTTTGAAATGTATCGATTCCTCCCACACCTTAGCGTCCCCATCACAGAAGGGTCTGTACTTTTTTCTCAGCATTTCTAAATGATTTTTCAATGAAATATTTTTTATAAGTAACAGATAAATGGCCAAACTAACCTGCTGTGCACTGCAAGGGATGTAGCAGATGTGTTCTCTCTGGCAAGGAAGAAATCTTGCTAACCAGGCCTGGAGTCTATGGGCTGAGCTGGAGTTATAGGGTGCCTAGGGTTTGAGATTCATTCTTCTGCCTCCATAAGTAGAAATGGCACATACCACAGAGACTGTGTTGCGTGGGGCTGGACATTCTTCCTGTTGGGCAGATTCCAGTGACTCCTGGTGCATGGACCCACACATTCATGGTTCCTCCCTCCTAACCCTGTATTCCATGGTAGGGGAGTTCTTGGAACCTATTTTTGTTATATATATCCTGTAGTTGGATTTATGTTGGAAAGTAGAAGAGTATTTGTTTAAAGAGAAGGAAGATAAAAGATGGGGGACATATTCTGATGGAAATTCCAGGTATATAATACGCGAGGGGGGAAACATGCCTCAGAGCTTTTATGAATCTAATAATTTGTTGTAATGCATTTTCCCTGGACTTTCCACCTGTAAGAGAGAAATTGCTTATTCCAAAGTCAACAGTGCAACATGGCATTTGCATTGCATTTCATTACTTTGGGTTACATGCTAACATACGGTGTGATGTGACTGGACAGAACTTAACCTCTGTGATAGGGAATCCTGACTTTGAGTACTGAAAAGCTAACATGAATTGATATATAAAGGGCATTTTTCCCAGCAGGTGGAAGCAGGCTTTCTTTTTTTTCCCCAAGTAGGGAGAAATAAAAATGTGTTTAATAAATATTCTTGACTGCTTACAATTCTGGCAGTGAAGAGCGTAGGCCACTGTCCCTCAGGTACAATAATCTGCTTCCTGGGAACCCACAGATATGTTAAAAACTTGAGTATTTTTGCAACCAAATAATACAAAATATTGCAGACAATATGCCATGTTGTGTGGTTAAATCACATTTTGTGTGATGTGACATGATTTTATACGGATCAATGGGATATCAACATTGCATAATAATATGTAAGCAGTTTCACAAAGGGGAAAAATTGTGCTCCATTCCAGTTTCAGCTGTTTTAGTCATAAGAATTATGATGTATATAAACCATTGCAGGAGTGGTTGACCCAGATATGTTAAGGGCAGGGCGGAGAGGGGATGAGATGGAGAAACGTTTAGGGAAGCAAACCATAGCATAGAAGGAGGAATAGCTGCTTGTCCCAGCCATGGACTAGGGCTCGCTTATGCCAGGTCCTGTACAAACACAAAACAAAAAGATGGTCCTCACGCCAAAGAGCTTAAAACTAGGTCATGATTCTGGATGCTGCTGTGGGCAGGACCAGAACCTTCGAAATTAAGGCTGGAATTTTGAAAAGTACCTAAGGGAGTTGGGCAAACCCTAAATATCAATGATTGGCATGGAAAAGACAAGTTGGTGCCTCCAAACAGCATACATGATATCAGTGTCAGCTTCTCTTTAGTCTTTCTTAGAGGCTTTAATGTGCATATAAGTATTTGGCCGGCAATTGTGGATACAGACCAAATAGGAAGCAATATTTCAAATCAAGCTCCCTGGCATTCAGTGGATAGAGTAAATGATTTCTGTAGCTGCATTTTGCCTGTTGTCTGCACACAAAAAAAGGCTGAGTTCCAGCTTCCATTCTAGCCTCTCACTTTCAGTCCCTCATAACTTCCTCAAGTCAAGCAAATTCCTTTTTCAGCTCTCTAATTTAGCATAACAAGAGCAAATGGTTGGAAACATTCAAATTGTGAATAAGGCTTTAAATGTTTAAAAGTGAGGGTAAGTGACCACTGGAATAATTGACCAGAGGAAAGGAGACATCACTCAAAATCTTTAAATCAAGATTGACTGTCTTTCTAAAGGAGATATTCCAGTTCAACTATAAGTTATTGAGCATGATGCAGGAATTGTTGGGTAAAATTCTATTGCCTGTGTTAGCTGGCTAGATTGTCAGGCTCAACGGGTAGTGATCAATGGCTCCATGTATAGTTGGCAGTCGGTTTCAAGTGGAGTGCCCCAAGGGTCGGACCTGGGGCCGGTTTTGTTCAATATCTTCATTAATGATCTGGAGGATGGCGTGGACTGCACTCTCAGCAAGTTTGCAGATGACACTAAATGTGGAGGAGTGGTAGATATGCTGGAGGGTAGGGACAGGATACAGAGGGACCTAGACAAATTAGAGAACTGGGCAAAAAGAAACCTGATGAGGTTCAACAAGGACAAATGCAGAGTCCTGCACTTGGGATGGAAGAATCCCATTCACTGTTACAGACTAGGGACCAAATGGCTAGGAAGCAGTTCTGCAGAAAAGGACTTAGGGGTTACAGTGGACGAGAAGCTGGATATGAGTCAACAGTGTGCCCTTGTTGCCAAGAAGGTTAACAGCATTTTGGGCTGTATAAGTAGATCAAGGGATGTGATCATTTCCCTCTATTCGACATTGGTGAGGACTCATCTGGAGTACTGAGTCCAGTTTTGGGCCCCACACTGCAAGAAGGATGTGTAAAAATTGGAAACAGTCCAGCAGAGGGCAACAAAAATGATTAGGGGGCTGGAGCACATGACTTATGAGGAGAGGCTGAGGGAACTGGGATTGTTTAGTCTGCAGAAGAGAAGAATGAGGGGGGATTTGATAGCTGCTTTCAACTATCTGAAAGGGGGTTCCAAAGAGGATGAATCTAGACTGTTCTCAGTGGTACCTGATGACAGAATAAGGATTAATGGTCTCAAGTTGCAGTGGGGAAGGTTTTGGTTGGATATTAGGAAAAACTTTTTCACTCAGAGAGTGGTGAAGCACTGGAATGGGTTACCTAGGGAGGTGGTGGAATCTCCTTCCTTAGAGGTTTTTAAGGTCAGGCTTGACAAAGCCCTGGCAGGGATGATTTAGTTGGGAATTGGTCCTGCTTTGAGCAGGGGGTTGGACTAGATGACCTCCTGAGGTCCCTTCCAACCCTGATATTCTATGATTCTATGATTCTATGTATGTGACTAGATGATCACAATTGTTCTTTTTGGTCTTAGAGCTGGTGCTTCTATTATATTTCCCACCCTTAGTCTCAGCTGAGAGGTGTGTGTTTTGTGGTTTTTAATTTAAATTGGGCAAAACTGCTTCAACAGTTCTTGCATGGTTTGCTAGGAAGAGTGCAATGATTTCTGGGATTTGTAGTTCCTGTGGGAGTCATAAGCCATGAACGGTCCAATGAACTGCTTTGGCTGCCCCATATCTAAATATTCCATTGGGTTAGCTAATTGTTGTTGGAAGTCCCTTCAACCCCACTGCATTGAAACAAAGCCTAACCTGGTAACCCAAGGCCCCAAAGTGACATAGTGGTGGACACTCAGTTCACACTTCAGTTAAGATCCTGGGAGTCGAGTATTGTGCAGCTCCATGTGTGGACATTTATGCACATAAGTGAAAAAAATTGCATATAACCATAAACTACAGCTTTTAAAACCTTGTGTGGCATTAGTGCTGGGGAAGGGTGTTGGTTGGACAGCCCTGGTAAATGGCATCCCCTATTTAATTATAGGGAAGCAGTAGGACCAAGCTTCCCACTCACACTACACTGCCTCAACTGGAAGGAAGATCTTTGGCAGAGGAAATAAAAACTAAGTGAAAGTTGTATGACAGCATCTTCACTACTGATGTCTTCCTAGTTTAAGGTGTGAGGGAAATGACCTGAGAAGGGAACAGAGAGTCTATCATTGAAATGTTCAGAATGATGCAGTTAATAGGCTTTGTGTATGTTACTCCCACATGCAACTTTGCAAAAATTACTCCCTCATCTCTGGCTTTCCTGATTCTCTTCTTGCTTACGCTGGTGTAACTCAAGACTGTCTCTATGATTGCCAGTAGAATGATACTAGTGTAACAGAGTGAAGAATCAGGTCCTAAGTGTTCGTTTTGTTCAGCAGCTGGTCAGTAAACTAACCTGGCATCTATTTGAATAGAATCTTTGAAATATTTCAGACTATGATCTTTTTATTCCCTTATTTCTGGCAAGGGCTGATTTTAGGTCATGAGTGCGGGAATCACAAATAGAAATGATACAGGCAAAGTCAATTGAGCAGCAATACTGTCATTTCATGGAATAGTTTTCAGTATTAACAACAGAATGGAATTCATTACATTGCTTACCTTTGGAAACCATCCTTTCTGTTTTCCCTTCCTCCTGGGCAGCTACTTTATGACTCAATAGCCTGGAGTATAAAGATATGAAAAGGTAATCCTATAACAGTTGGGATTCACCTGCCCTATGGAGGGGGAAAAAATCATTCAGCTCAGTGAGAAGCCCAAACACTATAATTAAGATAACACTTCATTTAACAAGTGAATATGGGCTGGACCAACTGTCATTCTTGAGCTACTATTTTTTTCTTCCATCATTCATTTTAAATCGCCTTTACAGCCAAATACCGTTGCTCATTTACTCTGTGGTAGAACACCGCTGATGCTGATCTATGAATCAATCGAACAGGGATGATATATTAGCAGCAGTGTAGCTGGTACCTTCTTTACACCCGAGGACTAACTACCAGTGGAAGTCTGATTATCAACTATGATCATGACATTGACTCCACAGTGGAGACCATTTCATGTACTGTGTGCTGGGTAATACCATGAAAGGACTCCATGCCTGTAAAAATAAACTGGGCCTTATTAAGAAAACTATTTACAGAGATGCTGCAACTGCAGCTCGTATTCTAGCCATATGTACACAAACTGACTTCCTGGTATCTCCTTCAAACTCTTTCCTCCTGCAACCTATGCTCCTCCCTCCTTGACTTCCCCTTCCTATCTGTAGTTGAGGGAGGAGGGTTCTTTTGAGAAGCAGCTCTTTGGGGTTTGTAATCAGGCAGATACTAAAGGTAAGGTGAAGTGTTTGGAATTATAAAGAGAGCTTTTCCTCCTGTGATCTGAACATTACAAATACAGTTTCTGTGGAACCGATCCTGCTTTCTGTGCCCTGCTGGTGGGAGACTGACTGTTTAGTCTAACAAGACAGTAAGAGATGGGCAGCAAAAACTGCTGAGGTTATTTCCAATTTTACATTGTAAACAATAGAGAGTTAATCATTGTTCTACTCACATTCTTTTTTCAAAGTACGTCTTCAAGGTAAAGGCACAAGATTAGTCACCAAAAGGATTGAGACTGGATCCTCAAAGGTATTTAGGGGCCTAACTTCCATGCATCCGGGTTCCTGGCTTTGCCAGAGATTTGTTCTACCACCTTGGACAAGTCACTGAAGATAAAATCCTGGTTCCATTGAAGCCAATGGAAAATGTCCTATTCACTTCAATGGAGTCAAGAGGCTATCTCCATATGCATCTGTTTTCTCATCTGTAAAATGCTCGTAGCATATAACGAACTCCCAGATTGTTGAGAAGCTTGATTCTGTAATGTTAGAAGACACCATCAATGTTGGAAACACAAATTATTTTGTTATGTTTAGGCTTTGAGTAATGTATTAGATCCTATGACCAAACCAGAAGAATTAGCCATAAGCTCTGGATTCTCCAAAGCACTTAGGCCTGATTCACAAAACCCTAAGAATTCATTTCAACCGCAGGAGTGGGAGAGCTGGAGTTTACCTCCAAAGTACAGAAATGAAATCCAGACCGACTTGCGCAGAATGCTACTCACATCCAATGTAATGCGTGTAGGTAATTCACTGACATATTACAGCTAGATTCTGAGCTTTGGGTGTATGCAGATATCCCACACCTGAAATAAAAATGTAATAGAACTTTATTCAACTGATCCAAAGCTCACTGAAGTTAATAGAAAGTCTCCCAATGACTCCACTAGGTATTGCATCAGACCTCAAATTACCAAATATGACTGGCCAAGTATTATCTCAGCTACTTTCCTTATGTTATACCTCTTTCCCTTCCCTTTGTCTCTTTCTGTTTAGCAAAATCTATCACATCATGGGTGCTACTGAAAACAATTTAACAATAATAATTATTTTAGATGTGATTATCTCTGCTAATTTGGACCTTACATTTTTTGAAGGCAAAACAAATTCCCAGCCCTAACTGAACACTAACACAGATCATGCAGTTTGGAATAATTTGCTAGAACATATTATTGTGAATTTGATATAAGAGCTAATTGATTTAACTATGGTATTGCATATGTTTTCTTTCAGGAAATACAAACTAAGATATCAATGCAAATTGCTTTCCTATTTTTATGATGATTGCTGCCTAGGCTGAATGCGGGAGTTATGTTTGCATATATATCTTATAAATATCATATGCCTGTCAGGATATCTGTTTGATTTAGCGCCTAGCAGTCAGACAAATTAATATCAAAGGAGGAAATTAAGGGAGAAAACCTCAGGAAAAAAATTATACTGTACAGATAAGAGTTCTGGAGGGAACATGGGGGAAGCTGTTTATTAGGGAATATCCTCTATTTGACTCCCTCCGGGTTAGAATGGTTTATTCTTCCCAAGGCTAAGCACCGGATCAAAGGGAATTCTGACCCTACTGGACTCAGGAAAGAGGAGAGGGGAATGTGTTATCAGCAGATGGAAGCTGACACACAAATTGACAGAGATAGGTTTAATGTCATAGGGCGTGCCTGCATTATAGTGTCCCCTGCTGGCTGAGCATGACACTGCAGATGCTCCTTGCCTTAGGTTGCCTTAGTTTTCTGTCTCTCCCAGAGATTTACATGACTAAGATCCCTGGCTGGGCCATTCCCAGGGTTCAACTCCCCTTCTAGGTTAACAAATTTCACACAAAAATTCTTGGTCCCCCTCTGGGCTCAGTTCCCAGCCCCTGTGGGGTACAGTTAAGTTGCTTTGGGATAATCCTGGCTCCCAGACTTTCCACAGTGGGAGCCGCAATAGACTGAACCTGTGGACATGGCAGGTAAACAAACCAGCCCGGCCTGGTCCGCCAGGGGCTTTCCTTGAACAAGCAGCGGCCCAAGTTTGAGAACCAATAGTTTAAGGCACAGTTTGCCCAGTAGTTGGGTCACTGTTTTCATCACTATGAATCATAGACAAGGAGCCCTTTAAAAAACAAAAAGTCTACATTTTGTAAGCAACATAAAACTGTCTTCTATTTTCAATGTCATTAACTATTCCTTTTTCTTTTTTTAGAGGAAGCCTAGTGTGGGTGCATAACACAGTTTCATGGGGAAAAAAACACTTTTCTTTTATTTAAACGGAAGAGTTCAAGGTGCAGAAAGGAAGATGTATCATTATGGTTACATCCTTTCCAGCTGAATGACTATCCATCCAAATTATGCACCTCTAGAACGCATACTTTGAATTTTCTCTGTAATGGTTGTGGAGACGTTGTGAGTCATTACTTTGATATTAAGATTTGTTAGAAATAAAAAGTTAAGGCAAAATGTTATATTGTGTATATATGAATCATACTATTCTCACTAATGGATACTGTGGAAGGATGGCTTAAAGGATGTGACTGTGGAACTATATCTTTATGGAACAATTCTTATATGCCAGTGTCCATTCATGGCATATATTTAGAAATTTAAAATTACTCAAAGACTAACCTGTTAAATCCTTATTATTTCTTTATACTGGGTCACTGGATTGCAGGATTCATTTTACTGATGTTAAAGAAGCCAGGGACAAATATATTCTTGTGCAAAATGTATTTACAATCTTTTGGCAGGAATCACATATTGCCAATATATAACTTGGCATGATTGCAATCTATAAGAGGTAAACACTGTGCAATGTTTCACACATTGCCCTCATGAATATTCATTCTATGACTTCTGCAGTTGGTCTAGAATTGTTGATTCCTCCCACCCCACACACTTCTTTTGATATATTCCTAATAAAATATCCTCTTCACTGGCACTATTTGCCTGGGAGCTGTTAGAAAAAAATATTGTGGATGGAAAGACTTGTTGCCTTAATGTCTTTTCAAATTTTCCTCTGTGGAATCCTGATTCAAAGTGTCATTTCCTTTCAGGCTAAACACTTCGAGCTGCATGATCTATGGAAAGGAGTCCACAATCTAGCCTGGTGGTTCTGAGGCCACGGGCTCTCCCATCTACATAATTAAACCACTCTCAACGAGTGCCAGCAGCTATGTAAGCAGGAGACGGAGAGTGTCTCTGGCTGACATAGCACTGTCCACACCGGCACTGCTCTTGGTGTAACTTATGGTCATTCAGATGGGTGTTTTTTCACACCCTCTCAGCGACATAAGTTCTACCGACAAAAGCTAATGTAGATATCTCAACTCTGTGTGTGTACATGTGCTGTTCTTTAGAACATCTCCCAGCCTGAGGCGGGAGCCCTGCCACTCACCGGTAACAGCTCATTTTGAAGCCTGTTCTTCCCTCCACTGTGAACAGTGAACAGGAACAACAATGAGTAAAATCAGGTAGAAATGGCCTGACGAGTAAAGGGGGAAGGGATGCAGCTCAGTAACATGTCTGTTCCACTTCTCCCCAGCTCCGATTCAGCAAGCTATTTAATGTGCTTAACTTCAGTGGCTCAGATGCTTATACTCAAGTACTTGACTGATTCCCTGTGATCCCAAGGAAGTCCCTCCATGGCAGTCCTATGCAGCTGGGCTCTGCTATATTTTGCTGGAAGTCAAGGGAGCATGATGAGACAGAACCAGGGAGTACATTGCCCTCCAAAGCTGAACATTATCTGCCTGGGAGGTAATGTTGTGTTTGCTGTCAAAGAAGGGTCTGAGAGCCGATGCTACCACAGCTCCATATGGGAGAGGGAGCCTGAGCCCTGTGGAGGGGCCGTCACCCTATGCAGAGACACCAGGATTTCTGGGATTTCAGCTCTTTTCCTCCATGGATCCTCGGGTCTCCCAGTTTTGGAAATACCAAAACCCATCCTTCCATGAGGAAATGTTAGGCAGAAATTGTGCATAGTGAACCTCATGGTTTCCTTGAGTTTTCTTACCCTCCTCTGCGGGTTTTAACACGGCCTGATAAAATATAGGTTTTCATACATATTGGCAAGGAGCAAATTGGAGCAGTGAATCTTCCTGTCAAATGACTGAAATGTAGAGTAACAATTTCTGTAACTCTCATGCGTGTCTTATGGGCTTCATTCTTCAGGGTGCCAAGCATACTTGTAAAGTGCTGCGGGATCCCTCAGTTCCACTGACTTCAATGGGAGTTGGAAGCACTCTGCACTTCACAGTAGTGGTCTGCACTTTCCAGGTTTGGGCCTCAAGGTTTTACTGAAGGGATGAACTGTAATTCAACAATAAGCTGTTTTAATTAATTCTACATATTCTCTACTGTATATTAATTGTTTTCTAAAACATGTTTCCACAATGTTTCAGTATTTTCTACAAAAGATGCTTTATGAATGCTGTCAAAATCATCATAAAAACAATATTGAAGACAAACCTATGAGATAAAAATGCCCGTTTTGTGTACATACAGTTTGATGTGCAAATAGTTGTTTGCACACACACACGGGGTAATTATGCATCTACTTACTAGATTTTATATTCTGTTGGATGTACATCTGTTAACTCTCTGCACATGCAAAACAAAGGGGCTTTGGAAGTTTGTCTCCAGGTACTTTCCACAAATTGTCCAAATTAGATAATTTGGTCATTACAGCTTCTAATTTTAGAATCCCTACATTGGTTCCTGACTTTGGAGAACGTCTAAGGAGCGTTAAACAAGGGAGCAACTCCAGCATGCTGTAGCGTATAACAATCATACTGTCCTTTCTTTTCACAAAAAAGGATGGTGGACCAGCGTCTTCATACACAGCAAATGACTGCCTAACTATATGACAACCTTTTTCCACATCTCCCCAATGTCAGGGCCTGAAGCCATGTTTTCCTTAAAGACAAGTGTCATAAACAGATAGCTAAGGGTTAATGTCTCTTTCACCTAAAAAAAAAAGTATCCTGAAACACCTGACCAGAGGACCAATCAGGAAACCAGACTTTTTTCAACTCTGGGTGGAGGGAAGTTTGTGTCTGAGTTCTTTGTCTTCTGCCTGAATCTCTCTCAGCTAGAGAAGGATTTTTCTATTTCCTGCTTTCTAATCTTCTGTTTCCAAGTTGTGAGTACAAAAATGGTTTGTTGTTTTGTATTTACATGTCTATAGTTGCTGGAGTGCTTTAAATTGTATCCTTTTTGAATAAGGCTGTTTATTCATATTTCTTTTAAGCAATTGACCCTGTATTTGTCACCTTAATACAGAGAGACCATTTGTATGTATTTTTCTTTCTTTTTTATATAAAGCTTTCTTTTAAGACCTGTTGGAGTTTTTTCTTTAGTGAGGAACTCCAGGGAATTGAGTCTGCAGCTCACCAGGGAATTGGTGGGAGGAAGAAGTCAGGGGAGACCTGTGTGTGTTAGATGTACTAGCCTGACTTTGCATTCCCTCTGGGTGAAGAGGGAAGTGCTTTTGTTTCCAGGACTGGAATTAGAGAGGGTGGACTCCCTCTGCTTAGATTCACGGAGGTTGCTTCTGTGTATCTCTCCAGGAGCTCCTGGAGGGGGGAAGGGAAAAGATTTATTTCCCTTTGTTGTGAGACTCAAGGGATTTGGGTCTTGGGGTCCCCAGGGAAGGTTTTTGGGGGGACCAGAGTGCCCCAAAACACTCTAATTTTTTGGGTGGTGGCAGCAGTACCAAGTCCAAGCTGGTAACTAAGCTTGGAGGTTTTCATGCTAACCCCCATATTTTGGACGCTAAAGTCCAAATCTGGGACTAGGTTATTGACAACAAGAGCTTAAGTTTTTTTTCATATCTCCTTGTCAGAGGTTTGACAGGTCTTTCCCCATTCGCATCTATTATCTATGTCACATCACTTTTGATCGGTGGATGTGATTGAGAAGTAGTGTGTTCCCTCTGCTTTCCACATTCTTCACTACCGCTTCATTTGTTTGCCTGTTGATAGGACTGATGCTCTGACCATGTGCAAACAACATTTATAGTTGTATATAGTTCTTGATTGTTTTGTCTCTTTGGTGAATTTCCCAAACCCTCTTTCCTTTATATTGCTCTTGTTTTCTGAGCTGCCCTGTCTGTCTTGTTAAGACTTATTCCCACCTCTGTGCTGAGATTGTTTGGATTTGATCGCTTCTGTTTCTGGCTGTTCGCTAAATTTTTGGAGAAAATTCCAATATGAGTTTTGCTCTTTCTGGATTAAACAGTCTACTGATTATGACTGAATGACTTAATATACCATTTTATGCTGTCCTCCACTACTCCCAGAGCTCCTTTGATAGTATTTTCAGCTTGATATTTTTGATTTGTTGCTATTAAAAATAGATTATTGTTGTTACCTTGTATTTTACTAAGTAGAATTTAGTTTGCACTCTACAGGTAATTTGTGAAGTTCACCATCACTTTTAAGGATGACTCAGAAGTACAAATATGTAGCTCTGTTTTTTTGATCTGCTTAACTTCCCATTCATATGTATGTGGTGAATTATTCTCTGTCCTTATGCACGTGCAATTAAACAATGTTTATCCAATCACCAGGCTGGTGTTGGTGAACAAATCCTTAGAAATTCTCTCAAATGGGTATTTTTAACTGTTGATGTGATAGCCAGTTAGAAACTGCTTTCAAAGCATACAGCAGCTCCTGTCAACTGTTGTTTGATCAGCCTCACTCAGAGTAGGTTTCTTGCTGTCTTGGCCTGTGCTTGATCTGATTAAAAGGTTTACCTGTATCAGGAAACAGTCAAATTGCTTTGGCACTGCAGGAGCTTTTTATTCTGTGTTTGTACTGCACCCAGCACAATGGAATCCTGGTCCGTGATGAGAGCTCATAGTTGTTACTGCAATACAGATAATAGTAAATTTAAGAAAGGGCTCTAAATGTAATTTTTGTAACAAAGTCTTTGAATCCCAGCAATGGAGAGAATTCTCCTGGATTCTAAATTGCAGCTTCTTAATTTCCTCTTAAGATCAATGGAATGAACTAACAAAGCTGAGTGAATAAACAGCACCATAGCAGATACAATTCACTATTCACAAAAACAAGGTATTGCATATTGGAAGGAATTGTTTGAACCATTCGTACATGTCACTGAGTTCTAAATTTACTCTAACAATGCAGGAAAGACCTGGATGTCACTGAGGCCTACGTAGTGGAAAGCAAAAAGGGACAAAAATGTTATGGTGCATAAGGAATGGGAGAGAAAATAATAATGAAAATGTTATAATACTGTTATATAAATCAGTGGTTCACTATTACCTGGAACACTGTGTTCAGCTCTGGTTACCCCATCTCAAAAAAAGATTTAGCAGAAGTAGTTTGGATACTATAGACAAAATATATTCTCTTCTGAGAATATTCATTGTTCTGAGAGTTATGCATGTATACAGTCAATGTTTAGCATAGTTTTAATAAAGTTACTGTGAATAACTTCTATTCATTCCAATTTAATTCTTAGGCCAGATAATTAATTATCCATATTTCTGGATATTTTGAGGAATGTGACTTAAGCATGTATGGTTTCAGAGTAGCAGCCGTGTTAGTCTGTATCCGCAAAAAGAGCAGGAGTATTTGTGGCACCTTAGAGACTAACAAATTTATTTCAGCATGAGCTTTTGTGAGAATGTTCCATTCTATGCATCTGAAGAAGTGAGCTGTAGCTCACGAAAGCTCATGCTGAAATAAATTTGTTAGTCTCTAAGGTGCCACAAGTACTCCTGTTCTTTTTTTAAGGATGTATGATGCCAGATAGATAATATCAACTGCCAGTAGTGAGATATATTTGCTATTAGCCTTTGAGAGGGCTGGTCCATAGTACAGTGGTGAGGGACGCTAATGTCATGTTGACCAAATAGTGAGTAAGTCCAAGTTCATGATAATAGATGACACATTATAACAAGATACCGTGAGCCAGATGAGTTCAGCTGTGGAGATTAGGGCTGCCTGACATTTTTCTCTCAAAACTATTTTTGATGGAAAATTGGATTTTTGACAAAACAGGATTTATCATTAAAAATATCTGCTTCCTGCTGAATTTTATTTTTTCAATGAAAGATTTTGGCCAGAGACTGAGAGAAAACATTAAACTTTGCAACTTTTACCCAAAACTCAAACTTCCATGGAAAATGTTGATGAAAACTTTTTTGTTGTTTGTTTTTGTTTATATCAAAAATGTCTGTTAAGGAAAAAACACTGTGGTGCAGCTCAAGTGGAGATGTTCCACCTGTAGCCCTTCAAGAATGAGTGTGGTAAAAAATAAAATTTCTGACTGAGACCTCTTCAAAGTCCTCTGAGACTGCTCTTCATATTACACTAGCACTCAGATGCGGGTAGAGCTCTGGAAATGTATATGCAGGATAACTAATAATAATAAGCAAACAAATATATTCTGCTTGAATATCAGCTTGGTCAGGTAATCACATTTCACAGGAGAGAGACCTTCCACATTGAGTTGGCGTACATATCAGTAGAGCCTATGATTTGGTGTTTGCCCTGAAAACGGCCATTTCACTTGAGATCATCACTTGAGTTGCTTGTTAGATGGGGAGGCCATTGTTTGGTGGTCGCCACATTGGTGGCATTGGACATGCTAAAGTAGGAGGACTATGTGAAGGTTGCCATCTTCTCAACAAATATATCAACAAATAATAATTAAACAAAAATCATTCATGTCTATTCACACTAGGTTTGGCTTTTTTTTTAAGCTAAGAATCTTTATTCTAAGGCTTCATATCAAGGGAATTTTTACTTCCAAGTTATCTGAAACACAGAACAGTAACTTCTAATGGAATTGTTAGCTGAACCGTAACAATAGCATAATAAGTGAGATGGTGTAATAATGTCTGTATCTGTTGTACATCCTCTTTGATTTATTTCACTTTTGATCTTTACAATCTGCTGGAGTGAAGCAGTATTATTCTCAGCTTCCTGCTGAGATGTTTAAATTAACCAATATACCAAAACAAAAAATACACTTTCAGCCTGCAGTCAGAAAATATATTCTTAGATGATCCATGCAGAAGGGACATAGCCCTTGCTATCACCTATGCAGATACAGGGTGAGTTTCACCCACAGAGACCAAAACAAGACCACAGCTCCAAATAAAACAAAAAACTCTTATTTAAAGATCAAAATGATTATATCCTCATACTGTCGTTGTTCTGTAACTTTCCTTGTACTTCATTTAACAAAAAGTCACGTGCTCCAAACATGAGTTCTAAGGTGGTATTTTTGTCACCTTAATACAGAGAGACCATTTGTATGTATTTTTCCTTTCTTTTTATATAAAGCTTTCTTTTAAGACCTGTTGGAGTTTTTTCTTTACTTCAGGGAAATTGAGTCTGTACTCACCAGGGAATTGGTGGGAGGAAGAAATCAGGGGGCGATCTGTGTGTTGGATTTGCTAGCCTGATTTTGCATTCCCTCTGGGGGAATAGGAAAGTGCTTTTGGTTTCCAGGACTGGGAACAGAGAGGGGGAGTCACTCTGTTTAGTTTCACAGAGCTTGTGTCTGTGTATCTCTCCAGGAGCACCTGGAGGGGGGAAGGGAAAAAGGATTATTTCCCTTTGTTGTAAGACTCAAGGGATTTGGGTCTTGGGGTCCCCAGGGAAGGTTTTTCAGGGGGACCAGAGTGCCCCAAAACACTCTAATTTTTTGGGTGGTGGCAGCAAGTACCAGGTCCAAGCTGGTAGCTAAGCTTGGAGGTTTTCATGCTAACCCCCATATTTTGGACGCTAAGGTCCAAATCTGGGACTAAGGTTATGACATAAGGTGGGGGAAATAATAATACCAAAGGCTTCTGGGATCAAAAATCAATTGGTATAGATTTAAATTAAAAGTATTTGTCAATCCAGTGTGAGTCAGGGTTGGGTTTGAGCCTCCTCAGTGTTGAGCACCCTCAAATCTCAGTGAGGGGTCAGTATCTTGCCAGGCTGGGTACTGCATCAAGCATTTATCTTAGAAAAAGAGAAGTACAAGTATTGGCAGGGGATAGCAAATTATCAGCAGGCCCGTCTCTGTTCCAAAGTGAAATAAAAAGGCAAAGAGATTAAAATGAATGCTCTGGGCGTGCTTTAATTTCATATTTGTGGGGTTTTCACAAAGTTTTTAACTCACAAAAAATGTTACTGAGTGACAGTCATTAGCTACCCTCATTGAAGCCATTACTCAAAAAGAATATATATTGTGATGTGATGGTGTGGAGGGAGGAATGTTCAAAGTTCTGAGTACCACATGGGATTTCAGCACAAATTGTTATAATGTGCAAATGTCTTTCTAGGCTTTATCTTCAAAATGGGGTTTTCTGTTTTTGTGAGTTAAATGTTTCCAGGCAACTTTATTGTTGGTAGAAAAGTGAGTACTTACTCTTCGAACTATACACCGCTTCTAATGCCCTTATTCATGTTGAGCACCATACTCCATACGTTTTCCCCATTTATTTAGTAGGAAAACTCATGGAGTAAGGTCTTCTGATGGTGGGCAGAAATTTAGTAGTAAAAGAGCAATTACTTAGATTTTCAGTCACAGAAATTGAATTGCTGCAGAAAGGAAGGTTAAGCCTTGACCCATCAGAAAGATACCTCTTAATGAGCAAAAACTCTGTTCCTCATACTTCCTATACTGATCTTTTCCTTATTATACAGTGGTATAATAACAATATTTAGCTTCAAGGCTCTAGAATAGGTAGTCAGAGATCACATACAGAAACCTGCATATACAAAGACATACGAAAGGCTAGTATTCAACTGACCCACTTTCTTCGCCCTCAGTGCTGATGGGGACCAGAGCCAGCAGAGAAGTGCTTAGAAGCTGGGCTCTTCCTGGTAGAAGCTCTGACCATGGAGGAGAAAACTTCATCTCCTGCAGTGGAATGGTAGATGTTGAGGGGGGCACAGGAGTGTATCTCCATAAGGGTTTATCCTCAGAGATCTCCTCCATTCGATCCTCCAGATCACAAGGGTTTTACCACAGAGAGGATGATCCGGCCCTCGATAAGGGGAGCATTGATCAGGTTTCATCCCCCGTTGCCCACTCCCACAGGAGACAATAACTTGGCCTTGTAGCCCAGCATTTCTAAGGTTGGTTGGTTTAACAGGATTCCATTAGTATCTGCCAACAGAGTAATTTGAGTCATTAGGGGATCAAAGCCTGTAGAATATTTTCATCATATCTTTTCCTTTTAGCTGCCTGAACATGGAACTCTACTTTATTTCCCATAAAGCAAGTTATACATGTCTTATCAGATTTCCCTTGTCTCCTTTTCAGTAGGTTCCTATTGAGGCCCCTGCTGAAAAATGCATTTCATTTAGATTTCTTTTTTTTTTAAAGCTAAAGAGTAAAGGCCCTTAATGTGGATTTATTTGCAGAGTTTATAGACTTACATCATCACCACTTACTTTAATCACATAAATTATCCATTCCTGGTTTCATATATCAATACAGAAAGTATTTTAAGGTGTTAATATTTTATATTCTGAAGAACTGTGCCTCATCAAACAGACAATGAGATAAGGAAACAAATTTGTGCTTTGGAGCTGTACCCTGGAGATTAGCTGAAGCCCACCATTTGAAATGAGCTGCATACACTTGTAATGTCGCGCTTATATTTGCTCTTATACATCGTTAACAGACTGAGAATATCAGTTATGTAAGTATCTCTACATTTCTGCAAAAGACCATAAGAGCTCAACTGTTTTTGCACCATGCTACTCTTTTAGGAAGATAAGAGTTGTAAAACTTGATTAGCCACATTTCAGCCCAGATATGAGAGTTTTTATTTCCTTGTGGCATTCTTTATCATGGAAGGCTGTAAGATCATTTATGAGAAGCAAGGCTTCCAGTTAGGATATGAACATGCAAATAGAGTTCCTATCAATTTAAATAGGAGCAGTGAATTCATGAAATCCAGTCCCCAGGGACACTTAGAGCGGATAGATGTGTGTGCAGTTTGTTTTAAAGCACTTTAGAGTGCTTATTAAAATTACAATAAAAGAGATAAACTGCTGATCTGTCTTGCAATGGGGGAGTGTGTTCTGATTTCTAGTAAGTCCAGCTGTCTGAGAGACTATTTAAAATGATAACTTAAATGTTTCCATGTAAGTAGAGCATGAATAAGGGTTAAGACAATGTTCCTGTAGTATCTAGTGTCCAACCTTTTTTCTCTTTTCCCTATTCAGGCACAGTTCCTCAAATTCCAATGAATAGGTGAAGGTCCTCACCTGATATGAATTGTTATAGCTCCATTGACTGCACAGCTATGGTGATTTACAACAGGAGAGGCTCTACCTCATGGGACCAGACCTTTCATGTAGGCCCAGAATTTAATACCCATCCCATATTAGGTCAGATCCCAAACCCATTGAAATCAGTGGAAGAACTCTCATTGATTTCAATAGACTTTGGATCAGGGCCAGTGAGTAGCATTTAGTCCCACTGAAATCAGTGGATTTATTTGCAGAATAAGGAAATAGGCAATGTGAGTAGGCGTACTGGATTCTAATCCTTAGTTAGTGATGATGATAATGACAAGTATTAGTATTATGTGAGGGGCATTAAATAATTCATTAAAAAAAAACAGTTGACCATCTGACTATTGAGGATCAAGTTATTACTCAATTTGAAAAAAGTCTGAGTCCTTCTTTGCTGAGTATATACCTGCTTCAAAAACAGATTCAATAGAGGCAGTGCACGGGATATTAATAGCACATTTATTTAGAAGTAACTGTGTGGAAAAAATCATATCGGAAGAATATTTGGTACAAAATGAAGCAATAATGTATCCTTATGTCTATGCATAAATGAGGCTTTGTCTTAGTAAATTAGAGACCAGAAAGGAAAACTCTTCACAAAGTACTTCCTAACCTGGAAGGGCTGCCCTCTCTAGTGGGAAAATAACTGTTCATTTTCCATTGTTGTTCATTTCTGAAGATTGTGGCAAATGTCAGGCACTCTTTTTGATGTGGTCCATTATGCATTTGTGATTAAACTGAATCATGATCACGTCTACTGCAGTTTAGGACCTTTACAAACCAAGGGTCTTGGCTGTGAAAAGCCAGTAAATGAATCCATGCATGGAGCTCAGAAACATTAGAATGAAAGCTAGGAATACAGATATCAAGAATGTAGGGTGTTTTTCTCTTAGTTTTAAAAGCCAGATTCTGCCACCTTTCCTCGAGTTGAACTACATGCACAGACCCATTGTAAGAGAAGTCACATCGGAATGGTAGCATTTTGCACTGATGGAAAGGACTATACAAAGCACAGCGCATGGAGAAGTAGAAGCAAGAGGAGAGGTTAGGTTTTAGGTGAGATTATGTATGACCTTGAAAACTAAGATAAGAAGTTTGAATTTCAGATGATAAAAATGAAGAGGATTCAAAGGAAGTGGGTGATGTGGTCAGAAGCAAGATACAGAAAAACAGGATTTGAATATCCTAGGGAGTAGACTGTCTTCTCTTCAAAGGCCTACACCCCACAGTTGCTTCTTATGTCTTTGCTGTCTCTTTCCATTTATTCTCTTGCCCTTTAGAGACATCCAAGCTGCAAAACTAAGCCCACCCTTTACATTCTCCTGCTGTGCAGCCTGCTGCACTAGGGAAGGGGATAGTAGGGCATGCTTGTGGGGTTTTGCAATAATTGGTTTGGGGAAAAGTGTCTGTGAAGACAAAAATTAAAGTTATTTAGCAAGGAAATAAAGAAGTCAGCCTAGCTCTGAGAAGACTTTCCCCAAAAGTACTCAGCAATAAGATCCTGATTCAGCAAAAATATCTTTCCCCTACCGGGGGAAATTGCACAGATTGGTTTGACCTGGCTGAACCCTGTATAAAGTGACTACCCTGACACAGGGAGAGAGGTTACAATCACACTTGATCCAAGGGCAGACCTGGAGCTGTGGCCAAGAGAGACAGACCTTGTAGCAAGGGCCTGAAGTACTTTCCAGGGTCTCCATGTGGAAGATAGGTGACACCTGGTAAGCTGGGCATGTGTATAAACTATTGTTTTCTTATGGTATGCTCTCTCTGTAATGACTTTGTTCTGGTAACAGTACTTTGCTGTATGAAAGTGGACTGGTCATTGGTTAGCCCTGTCATTGACCCTGAGAGTACAGGAATGCAGGCATTGAACTAAAATCAGACCTATGGAGATAATCACAGTGAATTGGAGGGCAGTCTGCAGCCTAAATCCCTAGTCTGGAAGATGAGGATTGCAACATTGGGCCCTGAGATAGATGACAGCTAGATGGCTGAGACCTAAGTGGGGTGCTCTCAAAGGGGTCAGAGGTGCAGTTATCTGACCACCTGGATTATGTTCTCACCAGATTTAGTGATTTCTCAGTCACTGAAGACCTTAGAATTAGAAATGGAAAACAGCTGTTAGATCATCTAATGCATCCTTTTGCCAGTGTAGGTTTGTTCCCTGAACTACAGTGTATTTTCTAGCCCTTCATCCTCTTATGCAACGGATCATGACAGTGAAAGATGCCCTGATACTTACTGGTGCCTTATCTATTAGAGAATTACTGGGTTGAAATTACTCATCAGTGATGGTGGATTGTACTATTAAACAGAGGCTTTGTATTATAATGAACATTAATTATTCATAGCGTTGTGTGAGGTTTCATAGAGTAAATCTCTGAAATCATATCCCATAATGTAATTGAACAGTTTCAAATGCCTTCAATAGTTCTGTTTGAAAGAGCTCATTAATTCCTTATTTATAGAATAAGTGGCTTGTTTTAGGTTGTAAAAACAGAAGCTACCTGCAATGGGAGAGAGAGCAGTTTTGTCTCTTAACTTTTGTTTTCAAACAATGTAATATACTCTCTCCAAATTCCCTGTGGTATTTAAAAGTGCACACTAAGGAGAATATATTATAATCCTTAAAGGCAAGAGTTTCAGTAATGGCTGTGCATGCATACAAAAGGGTAAGTGCACACTGGTATATAATTAAGGATTGATTTTTTCCAAACCCCTATGTGGGCTGAGTCAGAATGAATGGATGACAGATAAAATGTGTGTGTACCACTTTGTGTGCCTATATTGCCCCTTTTGACTTGAGCTGTTAGCTGGCTGCTCCCCTAGGAGGAGAAATTGATGGAGTCAGGTATCTTTTTAATGCAGTCCTGTATTTTTATGCAGAATGTATGTGCAGTCCTGTTTCCCTGAACATAGCAGGAATCAAACAGCAGGGGACAGTTGTTCTCCATTCCAAGCCTCTTTCCAGACAGCACTTTACCCAAAAGCTCACTCACAGTTTTTCTGAGGGTCACACCACAGCTAGTGTTCTTTCTGTGTCTTGGCATCTTTCCTGCCTCCTCTGTCTGTTTTGGTGATTGTTTCAGGAACTTCTGTTCCTCCTCCCCCTCCCCCACACAAATTAATTCCCCAACCCAGCATTTTCATTCAGCCCACAGTCAGTCTAGAGCTGGTTGGAAATTTTCCAAAAAAATTTTTTTATTGGAAAATATTGATTTGTTGAAATTGAAACCATTTGTGAAAAAGGGTTGGTTTTGACAAATGTGTCTATTCAACATTTTTTTTGATATTTTGACATTTTCAAAATGAAAAGTTTTATTTTCAGATTGGAAATGACCTTTCATTTAAAAAAAATAAATGGTTGAAATCAAAATGATTCACTTCAAAATTGTTGAAACAAAGCATTTTGATCAACTTAATTTTTTTTTCCAAATAACTGGTTTGTGAAAATGTTTGAGATTTTGAATTTTCATCTTGATTTGGGATGGAATTTTTTTTAATTATTTATTTTAAGTCTCTGCTCTCTGCCCACATAGCTCAGTTTACTGAATGGCCTTGCATGTAGCCTGTGGTTTGGTTGGAGGCTCCAATTATTTCAGCTGTCTCTAAACAATATGATATTTAATTGTTCACTCATTTATCCTGAATGGAGGACCACCTGCTTCCAGGTTTCTCCCACCCTGCTGCATACATGTTTTAGACTCAGGAATTCAGTGCTAAGGACTTCCCCTGTATGAGTGCACATTCCCAAAGCATGTGTATCAGCAGTTTTAGGTGATTGGGTGAATGCAATGATATCCACCCTGGCTATCCTAGCAGGTGACAAAATCCAGGTGATATGCATCTTCGGAGGAGGCTGATTGATTAATGCTGCATTGTTATCAGTTCAAAAATGAATAGCTGGCTTTGTTAGAGCAGGAAAAGATCTCTATGCACTCTATGAATCAACCTGACCATCTCATTTCCCTGTTGAAGCCAACACAATAAATGTACGCTGTATCCACCTACCTTATCTCCTTTCTGCATGTTCTTCCTGGATTTCTGTTTTGGTCTAAACAGAGGAGTCATTAGATCCACCTGGAAGCCTATCCCTAGAGGGAGAAGGAGGAAAGTCTCTTCCAAACTCAAATTGCTTATTAAGCCAATCAAGCCTTTAAATGTCACCTTTGAACTTTGCCCTAAATGTCTCCATTTGGACTTGAGTATACTTTATTTATTGCTTTCAACAGGCTGTGTATACTATACTAGAGAGAATGGTAGATGGCTTTTTAAAATATAGATTACATTAAGAAAAAGTTCTAATGGTTAAGTTACTTAGACAAAAGGCCTTGATTTTGTGCTGTATTTGATTCTTTTTCTATTGTTTTAATCCACAAATTACCGAAATAATTATTCCCTAGGCCTTCAGAAATAAGTATATTTTAAGCTCAACCTGTTTACATGGATTTTTAGCTACGAACTCTCCCACTAAATATAAAGAGTACAAAATGGAAAACTATGGCAGCAAAAGCAAAACATAGTTTTATTGAAAGCCACTTATGGCAAGGATCCTAGTATATAAGCTGTAGTTTTAACCAGCTTCTCCTGCCCACTCCAGGTAGTGATAACCCACTGAAGGATATCTAGGGATACAGCAGACTTGGTGCTAGCTGTTATGGGCATCATCTAATCAAAGCAGACCTCAAACTAATAAATCCTATAATTGCATTGGTGACTTGTCTGAATAAGGACAGGCTGTGTACTGTGTGGGCGAACGCAGGAAAATTATTGGCTACTCAACCAGACAGAGATGTAAAACATACAGAATAAAAAATTCCGTGAATTTAGAATTCAGCTCCATGCTGTTTATAACTGTTATAAGAAACTCCCAGTCCACCTGGTAGAAATTACTCTGCAGCAACATGGATTTGATTTTCAATTATTTATTCAGCCTCTTTGATTGTTGAATTCTTTACTGACGCAATTTGACTTTATCTATTTGAATTTTCTTGACTCCAACTATCTTTTAAAGTAAATAGATTTTTCACACCCTAATTTATTAGCTTCCTTGTCTCAGGCCTTATTTTAGATTTCAGTTTTGCCTTGTTTCCTTTACGAGACATTTCCCCTAAAACAAAGCCCACTTCATCATAATGCTGTGAACTAGGATTTGCTGCAGATCACATTATTGTGCGCAAATCGCAGACTATATTTAGAGATTGTTGCATCATAACACAATATTAGTTCCATCTGATGACTGAACTGTCAGAGGAGCCAAACGCAGGGAATTTCATTATGACCATTTTTACTGTCATGTTTAAATAACAGTTTAGCTTGGTTCCTTCACTGAAAAGGTCTCAAACTGAAATGAACCAAAACTATATTAGCCTTTTGGAACTATGGCAACTAAATGAAAAAGTAAAGTCTTGTCTTTATTTCATTATATAGTTGGGCAGACTGCCCTACTCTCTGTGAGTGTGGGCTGCGGCAGGACAGGGCGCCTGCGCAAACAGGGAGCCAATCAAAGAAGGGCTTATTGTGAGCCAGTCAGGGCCTGGCTCAGCCCTATAAGAAGGCTGCCCAGGAAGAGAGCAGTCAGTCTATTCCAGGCCTCTGGTGGGAGACTAGCACCGTGGACAGCGCAGTGCTGGCCAGGCTCCGGGAGGCTAGGGAGCTCTAGCCCAGAGCCTGCAGGCTGCCGGCCCAAAGGGAAGGGCCTAGCGGGTGGTTCTGGGTACATGTTGTCAGGCCCCCTTCCTTGCCTCCGTGAACACAACGGCAAAAAATTGTTTCTCGCCTTTTTTCCTGGGTTACCCGTGCAGACAACATACCACGGCAAACATGGAGCCCACTCAGCTCACTGTCACCATATGTCTCCTGGGTTCTGCTGACAGATGTGGTACTGCAGTGCTACACAGCAGCATTCCCTTGCCTTGCCTTGTGGATGGCAGATGGTACAATACACCTGTCATCCATTGTCGTCATCCCGTGAGTACTCCTGGCCAACCTCTGTTAGGTTGGTTGGGGGCACCTGGACAAAAATGGGAATGACTCCAGGTCATTCTCTTCTTTAAGTTTCGTCTCATGGAGATTCAGTCCTGCCTGGAATATCATGCGAGCTGGAGGCTTCTGCCTCAGCCTTCTCTCCCAGTCGGCAGCACCGCGCGGTTGCACCTACCCTAGCCTGCCCCTTGCTCCCATGGCTCATGAAGCCTGGACAGTAGTAAGGAGCAGATCAACTGTAGGGTGAGCAAGTGCAGAACGGTGGTAGAATGTGCCTTTGGATGTTTAAAAGCTCGCAGGCTGACTCGGTTAGACCTCAGTGAAACCATATTCCCATCGTTATTACTGCTTGCTGGGTGCACCACAATATCTGTGAGAGTAAGGGGGAGACGTTTATGACAGGGTGGGTGGTTGAGGCAAATCGCCTGGTGGCTAATTACGCGCAGCCAGACACCAGGGTCGGGAAGAGCACAGCAGGGCGCACTGTGTATCAGAGAAGTTTTAAAACCAGTTTCATGATTGGCCAGGCTATGGTGTGAAAGTTCTGTTTGTTTCTCCTTGATGAAAACCCTCTCCCTTGCTTCCCTGTACTTCCCTGTAAGCCAACTGCCCTCCCCTCCCCCCTTTGAGCTCCACTTGCAGAGAAAATAAAGTAGTCGTTTCAAATTAATACATTCTTTATTAATTTGTCACACAAATGGGGGGATAACTGCCAAGGTAGCCCAGCAGAGGTGTTTGGAGAAGGGAAGCACAAGGATGGGGTAGTTGTAGGGGCACTCTTCCATGCCCTTGGAGATTATTACGGCATTTCATCTTTTGAAACAGAGTTTGGATAGCAGGGATTCATCTCCCCACACAGTGATCAGATCCAGTACCTCCCGTTCAGTCCATGCTGGAGCTCTTTTTCGATTCTGGGACTCCATGATCACCTGTGCTGATGAGCTCTGCATGGTCACCTGTGCTGATCAGCTCGCTACGCTGGCCAAACAGGAAATGAAATTCAAAAGTTCACGGGGCTTTTCCTGTCTACCTGGCCAGTGCAACTGAGTTGAGAGTGCTGTCCATAGCGGTCACAATGGAGCACTCTGGGATAGCTCCCGGAGGCCAGTACTGTTGAATTGCATCCATATTACCCCAAATTCAATCCAGCAGGGTCAATTTCAGTGCTAATCTCCTCAGGGAGGAGTACTGAAATCAATTTTAAGAGCCCTTTAAGTCAACAAAAAAGGCTTTGTCGTGTGGACAGGTGCAGGTTAAATTGATCTAATGCTGCGAAATTTGACCTAACTCGTAGTGTAGACCAGGGCCTAGTCACTTTTGAAAATAGGACTTAGTCAATTAAATGCTTTTGAATATTTTAGCCAGAGTACTTAAATCCCATGGGCTCCTCTGAAAAAAATCTGATCCTATAAATACATAACAGATGAAGATGTGTCTGTTGTAATACAAAATAGACAAGTAGACCATTTTCTGCTATAGCTATTGTGTCTTCAAAACGTTGGGACAGAAAATGGCAGACTTTTTTTTATATTTCTGTAACTTACTAAAGCAAATCAGTTTTTAAAAGAATGTTCTACATTTGAGAAATAAGCTTTACAAAATGCTGAAACAATTATGACATTCCAGTGATAATATGAAGGCATAGTCTGGCATCTGGTGACATAAAGACTACAATGTTTTGACAGACATCATAATTTGACAGTCATAATAAACACACCAACCATCAGACCATAAATGGTATAGCTGATGAAAGGCATACACAATAATTTTGTTAGAGGCCATCTATTCTATAGAAAAGCTGTTTTAGAAATAGTATTTTATAGGTTTGTGATGGGGCAGACCCTATGCAGGCAAGGCGCGGGTTAATGAAAGATGGTAGATGCAATTGGCCCCACCTTGTACACCTGGAGCAGATGTCAAGTATGAAGAATGGAATTAAAAGGAGACCTCGCCCAGTTCAGGCTGACTAGGAAGGGAAACATAGCTCTGCTTCTCCTGACATGAGAAAAGCCTGGTAGCAACATAGAGACTGAAGTAGCTTGCTGGTTGGCCAAGCCTCCTAAAAGAAGGACAAGAAATAGCCTGCGAAACCCACTAAGTGTGTGTCTGCACAGCAATTAAAAAAAACTCCATGGTTGGCCTGGGTCAGGCGACTTATGCTCAGACTCCAGGCTGAGAAATTGCTGTGTAGATGTTTGGTCTTGGGCTGAAGCCAGAGATCTGGGACCCTGTGAGAAGGGATGGTTGTTTTAAGTTGTGTTTTTCCCCTAATTTTTGGGACTATAATGCCTCAAAAGGTGTGGGACTGAATTGTGCCTTGGCCACGTGATTAAAACACCATTATATCAGATTGTGTTAGAGACAGTGGTCAACCAGCAGAGACTCTGTGACCCAATGAGTCATACACTAGTGAGCCATAAAGGGGAACTGCAGAGAAAAACCCAGTCATAATGCGCATATCTGATTTTCACAGCATGCTGAGTCCAGCCCTGCAGGCTTGAAGAGGCTGTGAGAAATTGAAAATAGAGATGGTTGAAATTTTTTCACAAATAATATATTTGCTGGAAAGTGCTGTTTCAAATTTGGATCAAATTAGCAATTAATTTGGTCTGGAAAAAATATATATATATTTTTTAAAGTTAAAACACTTTCTTTCAAGTCCCTGATTCAGAGCAGCAATTTGAATCTGGGTCTCTCACATTGCAGGTGAGCATACTGTGATGGGGCATACTCCCACCCACTGGCCCGGAGATGGCTGAATTAGGCCAAGTGGGCCTAATCGGCCAATGAGGCTGTAAAGGGGGAAGACTTAAACTGGAGAAAACTAATTAGAAGGAGGTTCAGCTGTGAGGGAACAGGCGGGGCTTCAACAAAGCCAGGAGGCTAGCAACAGTGGAAAACAGTAGAGAGGAAGCTTGCAGTTCTTCCCCTCAGGTAAGTGAGAAGAAGCCCTGTAGGAAGGAGTCCAGGGGTGAGAGCAGGAAGGTGGTGGAGACGCACACCTCTTCACCACGAATTCCTGGACTGGAACCCAGAGTAGACGGTGGGCCTAGGTTCCCCTACCAACCACTACAGAGTGGTACTGTTTGGGGCAGTGATCAGGAAGATTGCCTGAGTTCCTGTTGCAGTGACAGGATCAGGGCAGTGGCCATGAAGGCTGCCTGATGCCACATGGACAGATGAGAGTTTGAAAGACTACTCCAGAAGGGGAACCCACTTAGTGGCCTGGCTGGAGGGCTGAGTCACAGAGATGCGACAGAGGGGCTGCAGACAAAGAGGGCGACCTGAGCACAACAGCAGGAAGGGATGTGGACCACACAGAGCTAATCCCCAGAATGGCCGGAAAGAGGCACCACCTGTGTTGAGTACCCTGATTACTGAGCTATTGCTGTTCTGGGGTCAAGCTCCTTCTTCTCCCTTGCCCTCTAGAAAGCAACTTTGGGGAGAAACAGAGACCTTTCAATGTGTCATGGGAATTATTATTATTATTATTTATTATTTTTTAAATCTCAATTTTTTGGGAGGTGAGAGACTGTTTCCTACCCGGTTGTACATATATGAGATTGGCAGCATAAGGATAGCAAGAAGGAGTGGAAAAGGGTGATGCTGAATACACAAAGAAATGCAAGACTACCATCCTGTTCTCTCTTGTCTCCCTAAAGCAAAACAAGCATAGCCACTGTACTGTGTGTGGGTTTTTTATAGCAATATTTATTTTAGGGTTTTGTACTGCTGCCCATCACCATAGTATCTGAGTGCCTCCACATCTGAAATGATTATCCAGATTTTGTAATTCCTATTAAGTTTTCATCAGAATGCGGTAGGAAATTATTCTAAGCAACAGAAGGGGTAAAAAGTGGATTATTTTCCAATGAAAATAGCACCTGCTGCTCATGGATTGTGTGCTTGGGGTTGAAGGAAAGCTATTATTTTACATGATACTACACATTACAGGGTAATGGTGTTTACCTGAAGGCTGGTTTGGCTAGGCACATAAGGTTAAGAGGTTTTGAAAAGGCAGCAGACAGACAGAGGGTGAAGGATGCTGGTCCCATGCACTATGAATGGGCTGCAAATGATTCCACACCCAGGGGAAGGCATTGTTGTATCAAAAATGTTGATTATAATTGCTAGTGTATGCCACAAATGACTAAAAAGCTACTCGAAAGGTGGCTTTCTAGATGCATAAGAGCTTGTCTACAACAAACAGTTGCATTGTACGCTGAAGTGTCAATTTGAACTCCTATAGTTAAAGCAGTGCAAACCCCAGTGTGGATACTCCTGTTTGTCTTAGTTTAATATGACTAGGAATAGGCTTGTTTTTGGTTTATTTAAATTTTATACTGTAATAAGAACACCCAAAGAGGCTTTGCATCATTCTAACTACATCTGGTTACACTGGTGAAACCTTCTGGCTGAAGAATTGAATGTTCTTTCTCCGTGTGCTACCGCTTCTTAAAATGCATGGATTTGATTAAAAAACCCACAAACATTACTAGTGTGGTATATACATAAAACTCATCTGTAAAACTCCATGTACTTGTTGCATCGGTGTGTGCATGCATGCAGAATGGTTGTCAGTTTTTTGGACTGTGCATTGTGGGCTCAATTCTTTTTTTTTTTTTTTAAGAATGGGTGTGGGGTTGTGCCACTGGTTTAAGAGGATGCAGCCTGATAAAAATTACACACGGTTGCTGAATCTTAGCTCATTTTGTCAGATCTATGGATTAAAAGAAATGGAAAGATTAAACTTGATTCAGCTCTTTGTTAGCTGCTCACAATTCCAATTTCTAGAAGACTCACGTAATTGGTATTGAGATAGTCCGTTCAATTGTTTGAAGTGTCCATCAATAACTAGATTTCCTATGTATCAAAATGTATGCAAGTGGTATTTAGTCTGATTTTTTTTTTCATCATCAACCGCAAAATAGCTGTAGCGTTATAAGGAGTAAAGTGTGCTTTGAGACTATCAGTTTGTCTTCATTTGAATATTATTTTCATTGTAACTTGGTAGCAAAAGTCTTTCTAGCTTGTGAAGTGACTGTGATGCTGGGATTATAATGGCAGTTTGCAATGTTTTTCAACACAGGTGAGACAGGAATTGAAGTACTAAACAATGGTCTGGAATGCGCTCATAGGGGGCAGGCTGGACATTGAGAGTTGTTTCGTAGCTGGGGCATAATCCTCTGGTAGCCTGTCTAGGAGTCAGTAGAACAAATTGTATAGCCCTTGTAAGGGTGGCGGTTCTGAGCCCCTGGTGGTGATGGGAAACACAGGTGCAAAAGGCCTCTGAAAATCAGTCTTATAGGGCCAAAACCAGCAAGCTACTCACTGTGCTTGCCATTGAAATCAATAATTTGTAGACTCTCTCAGGAACATGAAGGTGCTCAACATCTTGCAGATGAGGTCCTCAGCTGGTTCAAAGTTCCATAGCTTTATGGACTTCTAATGAGCTATGCTGATCTACCCCAGCTGACAATCTTGTCCATAATGTCTGTCCTATTCTTCTCCATTGTTCCTGCATTACCGAGCTCCAAGTCCTGCTTTTGGAATAGCCTGAGTCTGAAGGGAAAAGTATAAAATCAAATGTGACTTACCTATCGTAGGTGGAATGTAACATTTTTCCTTGGGAATATGAGCAATTAATATGTATTTGCATGTCCAATGCCCAGCTTCTACTGAATTTGGAAAGATACTTTACTGCCTTGCCCAGGAAAAAAGATCAGAATATGTCAAACAATATATTAAATGTGGCATGATGTAATTTCCTTTTATGCTGGTATCTCTTTTCTCAGTACTCTGTATACTCCATGTTAAGGTGATTGTTCCTAAAGGCTGTGTTATAATGCAGGAACAAATAAAGCTCAATGTCACTCTCACAAATTTGGATTTTGACCCAAAGGCTTGCCTGATTTTTCTGTGATCGGATCTAACTAGTCTGGAATTCATGTTGAAAGTTTCAGTGGACTTTCCCGTCTGCAGCTGTATATCTTTGCCCAGTATCTGTGTGCTTATCTGTCAGTGTGTTATTTCATTGCATCTTTGTACATCAAAGAGCCAGCCAGAAGCTTAAATAATCATAGTTGGAACACGTTTCTTTCAGTAGTAAATACACATAGTACAAATGTGTCATTTACAAGGCTTTTTCTATTTCTTTGAAAGTACTGATGGAACCACCAAAAAAGGGATATGGTAATTTTGTGCCCGCGTTCACTTGTGGGCACCATTTAACTATATATAATGTTGTAAAGCACTTTCCATTCATTGAACTCATGTCACTTTACAAAGGTGGTTAAGTATAAGTTATCAGCAGGGGAAGGCTGAGGTATAAGGAGTGACTTGCTTGAATTCACACAGTGAGTCAGCAGCAGAGATGAATCCAGGTTTCCTGACTCCTAGTCTGTTGCCTTAGAGGAATTCATTGATAACAATGCCATAAAGGTTAAACTAGGCTCCTGGAAAGGGAGACAGAGCTCCCTTTGGCTAGATCATTTTTGCTCCCCATTGTCAGATTTCTGGGATTGAATGCTGCTCCTGTTCCCATGGCTTCTTTTCGAATCTGAATTCTCCTTGCTGAAAGTTACAGCTGGCAGGCTGCAGGCAGGGAGCCAATGGCAGCACAGCTCTTGAGTGAGTTGTGGTGGCATTGAGGAACACTCAATGGCCTGAAATCCAAAGGATTTTCCTGTGGACCTGAGATCATATATTCAGTTACATGGGCATACCTCCTGTCCTGACCACACTGTGGTTTGGATGTTTTAGGCAGTCAGGAGGGTTTAACTTATGGAGCTTCTCAAGCAACTTTTCTCCTCCAAGAGTTTCTGCAGAAGTGGTTGCTCGAAATCTGAGCTGCCCATGCATTTAAACTGTGGTTATCAATGAATTCCTCCTTCCCTACCAGTATCTTGCTTTCCTCTGTCTTCTCTTAATGCCACCCCTCATTCACCCCATCCTTGATTCCATAGCATTCATTCACATAAAGAAAGGGACAACATTGGGAAGAGGAGAGAGGCTGCTTAACTCTGTTGCTGGTTTTTAAATCCGTATCACGGACAGCCATAAAATTCTTCCATGTTTCACTGCAGCAAACTGTGGCTTCTGCATACAAACTACCTCAAACGGCCATTGCCATTTGTGCATGTTGTGAGCATAAGCTGCAGGTTGGAGAAGGAATGACTTTACAGTCCTGAAACACCTTGTGGAGTGTAGGGTTTGCATTTCAAATTCTCCCTGGGAATGGAGGGCATCCCTGAGCCAGTGAACACCATGACATTATCAGCATTTACTGCAAATGAGATCTGAGTGTGGGTACCTCATAATAATTCAGATTTCCTGTTTGTTCCTCTCTCAATTGTCAGACATGTCTACAGTGCAAAGCCCAGGATCCCAGGACCTCACAGATGCAGAGCTCTGAGTCAAGCAGGGACCCAGGATTGAAGCCAAACTGCTTTTGCAGTGTAGATGCAGCCACAACACTGGACTCATGCTCTGGGAGTCTGCCAAAAGTACCCCTCAGTCCCACAAGCTGACTTTCTTTATCCTCTGGACAGTACAGTTCTCCCAGGCTGCACCATGAACAAAAGGCAAGAGCGGCCACATTTTGGGAGAGGGCTAGGAAGTCTGGGATACGGGTGGTTGGCCTTGGGCCTGCATAATGCAGCATAGACACTGGAGCCTTAGGTCAGGACCTTGGGTCCAACAATTCTTAACCTGGGGTTACAAATGAGTGTAGACACTCAAGCCCTAGGTTAACAACTCCAGGGTCTATTAACTCAAATTCTACTAACTTTGGGCTGACATTGCAGTGTAGACAAACCCAGTGAGGCTCACTGAAAGAACAAGTTCTGAAAGCTAAAACGTAGAGGAGAGTTCAAGTTGCAACTCAGAAAATACTGCTGCCCGTTTGAAACTTTTCAATGTCATGGTCTAGAGTAGATTACATCCTTACAACAACCAAAAATGCTCTGCAGAAACTATATTCACTTCAGGTTTTTGCCTAGGAGTCTTAAAGGGAGGGATCTGCAGAGATAATATACAGGACTGGGGAAGCGAGGAATGAAAATGCATTTGTTATAAAATTCATGGCTATCCTGTTTCTCTTTTGTAATAGAAAGAGACCCAATACTATCACATACACAGTATACTTGTACAGTGTATTGCATACAAAAGATCCTGTGTTTCATTAGCACGTAAACTGAGGACTGTGCACTTCCTTCGATCATCACACAACTCCCGTTGCAGGCATATTAGGGCACTTGTATTTCAATTTTTAGCATTATATGTGTGATACAGGAACACTGTGTCCATTTTGTTCATGGTCCATAAGGGAGGGGGAAAAAACAGGTTTCAGTGTTTCACACTTAACAAGTTTTGGGAATGTCTCAGATGTGCTGAAATATGGGAACACGAAGTTGGCTTTTATTAACTGGATGGTGTAAATTTTGTTTAGGATCAGCCAAATTATTTAGCTTTGGGAAAGTTCTGACAGTAGGTTCCCAAAAGGGCTAAACTGTCAGGAAAAAGCAAAATCTTCCTCATGTCCCTCTTTGAATCTGCTGGTGTATAATTGTGAACATCTTAAAAAGCTCCTATTAATTTGCTATGGTACATAGCACACAGAAGTACCCTTAGCCTGGCAATCTCTGATATGCAGAACTATTTAGCAATATTGGAAAAAGTCTGCTTGGTAAAAGGCATTAACAAAATAAATTGTAAAAGCTTGGCACACAGATTGATATGACTGCCAGTGTCAAAACAAAAACTTTGCAAGCCAAACATTTTGTCCAGTGCTAAGCAGATACTATCACAGCAGACTGAATGAGCATTCATACCGGGACACCATCTGTTCAGAATGGTTTTTGAAGAATAACAGATAAAAATGCACTGAGGATATAAAAGTGTAAGTATGCAGCATCAAAAGAAACAGTGCATGTATGGATAGCTAACTACTATATAGCCAAACAGGCCAGACATTAAACAGTGGGACTGAGGAGGTCCGTGTAGAGAGGATAGAGCAGGCACGTGAGAATATACATGGAAAAATGAAATACGGTATTGAGGAAGAAAAAGGAACATGTTGAATGCATGCAGTGGTGTTGTAGCTGAATTGGTCCCAGGGTACTGGTGGGAGAGACAAGCTTTTGAGCTACACAGGGCCACTTCACCTTGAATGGTCCCTTAGAAAACTTATGCTCAAGTATCTTGTATCGAGCTGTGACATTGAATACCTTTCCCAGACCTGAAGAAGAGCCCTGCAGAGCTCGAAAGCTTGTCTCTCTCACCAACAGAAGTTGGTCCAATAAGAGATATTACCTCACACAGCTTGTCTCTCTAGACATGGAATGGTCATTTGAGCACCTGTCTTTCTTTATGAAGAAGGGTGATAGGCAGAAAGATGGAAGAACATTCTTTTCCCTCTAAGGAGGCTTTACTCTAGGTGGCCATTGGCAGAGAAACGTGTAACCCACTGGTGAGTGAGTGGTATAGGACTCCTGTACCCAAGCCGCAGAAGACATGAGTTTGTTACAGTCCTAGCTAATAAGCCAAGGTTCTTCAGATGGGAGCTGTGACAGCTCATGCTTTTTGGCTCTGGAGGTTGCCAGTTCAATCCCTGCTGTTTCAGCCATCACATAAGTATGGGTTCATCCAGGATTGAATTGCTATGGGCTTCCAATACTTGATATGAGATTCTTTTGATCAGAGGAAGTATGTAACCCACTGGTGTGCACATTACAGGTCATCCTCTCTGCCTGATCGGAGGATTTCAGTCTCTTACAGTTGGACACCCTTGGCTCATTAGCGCTGTTCTTTTCTGTAAGCCAGTGGCTCTCAATCTTTCCAAACTACTGTACCCCTTTCAGGAGTCTGATTTGTCTTGCATACCTCCCCCGCCCCCCAAGTTTCACCTCACTTAAAAACTACTTGCTTACAAAATCAGAGCTAAAGTACAAAAGTGTCACAGCCCCCTAGTACTGAAAAAGTGCCGACTTTCTCATTTTGAACATATAATCATACAATAAATCAGCTGGAATATAAATATTGTACTTACATTTCAGTGTACAGTACACAGAGCAGTATCAACAAGTCAGTGTATGGAATTTTAGTTTGCACTGACTTTGCTAGTGCTTTTTATGTAGCCGATTTGTAAAACTAGGCAAATATCTAGATGAGCTGATGTACCCCCGATGACCTTTGTGTACCCCTGGTTGAGAATCTTTGCTGTATGGGTTCTTATTCTGCACTCATCACTGTAACATCTGAGTTTCTCAAGCTATCGCAGCACATGATTTTAGCTCTGGAGCCCCCCGGTTCAATTTCTGATGGTGCCACAGATCTGGCGGCTATCACAAAGGAACAGAACTTACCCACTCATCATATAGAGCTGGATTCTGACCTGACTTGCATCCATCAGTGCAATTTACCCTTGATTTACCCCAGAGTAAATAAGATAAGAATCAAGCCTATGTATTTTCTATAGTTTCTTTCAGCTGATTTGTTCTCCCTGTCCCATGTATAATACAGGAACTGAATGTGTGATCCATTTTGCTCACCACAAAAATAAACAATCCAGGAATTTCATGATTAATACAAAGAATGCAACAGCTTCCTCCCCTTATGCATGCCAAATTCTGTCTGTTTCTAACCTCTTGATGTCACTAACCTTGTTCTCTTCTTCAGTTCCAAAAATTAATATCTTAAAGTTTTGCCAGGAGCTTCAATTAAGGAATTGAAATTAACTTCTCTTAATTGCAGAGTCGTTGAGAAATAAAACACTAGAAGTAACATAAAACAGCGCTCACGTTTTATGTATATAGCTTATTACATTTTTATGTTCCTGTTGAATAGAGAAATGGACAGGTTACAACTAGTACCACAGATTTTAATTATTTGTGGAAATACACCTTTTGTCAAGGGAAGATTTTTTTTTTTTGGGAAAATGCAAAAATACTCTTCTATTAGGATTTTGCCATATAGTGACTGGGGCAATAAGGTTGTAGTGGTTTACATGAGAACAAAATTCTGTCCATAGGATGAAAACTACTGGTTTAATTATGCAGACTTGAAACACTGGATAACTATAGAAACCACGGCACTATTCATCCCTGATGATGCACTGAAGTCCGTATTGCACCTCTTTGTGTTAGTAAGGCCCAGGGCATTGCAGACACTAGAGTACACTAGGAATTAGTGTCACCCTGTGGTTACAGGTTCTTTAGCTTCCTATAGTATGAACCATGAATGACTATTGAAAACTTGGGCAATGCTCCAGCATGCGTCATAAGTAACTCTTCCAGCTTTGAGCCCCAAGCTTCAAAATGTGGTGGTCTAAGAATAAGGGCTATCCACAATTGTCAGCCAATTCTTCTATCTGTATTATATTTCTTAAATATGTATTGTTTTGAGATGATTTCTGCTGAGCCACAGAGAAGTTTTACTGTGTTCTAATCCTTGACCAGACCTCTTTGTCTCTTCTGAATGGCTATATTGTCTAGTTTCTGTCCTACAAGTCACCATGCTCAGTATTATGGAAAGGATACCTATTTTCCCAATGGTCTCTAAACTTTCACTTTCTGACTCCAAATTAATGTACTGAAGTGCAGAGTCGTACCCACATGGAATACCGATATCCTGGTTTACCAAGACACACTCTTGCGACAGAGGGCTGGGGGAAAGTACAAATACAACTGTTCTCCAGAGATTTAGGTAACAGATGAAAAAAAATTAATAGCTTTCTAAATGAGGTTTTTAAAAATCTAATTCTCATAAAGTCATACCTCCTTGAACTGCTTATGCTGATGTGAGTTTGCTGTAATGTACCACATCTAATAGTGTCTCAGAAACCAGCATCTACCTTACATAGAACCATAAGTATATTGTAAGTTCAGAGACCTCATCTTTTTATACGTCTATAAAGCACCAAGCATCCCTCAAATGTTACAAATAATAATAGTAGCTAACATTAGTCAAAAGATTTAGCTTGGCCGTAAAGGCAATGCCAAAATCATTCATGTCTGTTGCTGCATCCACGGCATCCATAATTGAAATGTATAGATTAGATACCACAGTCAGTTTTCCAAAACTAAATCCAATCTTGGAAACAGAATGAAGATGAATCATTCATGTAGTCCCACCTGAAATGTACAGCAGGCAAACTGACTGTGCATGTTAATGCCATTATCAGAGGCGATTCTTAAAGGACAGCCCTTCTTTTAGACTTCATGGAATGAAAAGTTCAACATGGAATCATTAGCGAGCCCAGGCATCATAATAACACATAGCTTAAAGAATAGCCATGGAGTAAGATTGATCTATTGTATACATATCCATGAACCTCCCTTTATACAGATGCTCAATTATTTTTCAGCTGAGGTACATGAGTTAAAGCACGCAGGTCAATACAAATCCCAGGTTCTTGGATGTGTATTAAATCCTAAGGCGCTGTAGAGGATAATTAGAGAATTGCAATTGATTATAGTTAATGAGACATGGTTTGATAGTTTTTAAAAATATTGTACTAGAATTCTGTAAAATCTCAGGCATTTGGGGGGATAAAATATGTTTTATTTATCACCGCTCACATGAAAGAGCCAGAGACCCCATTCCTAATTTATAGAACATAGCTGAATCTTAATTAAAGTAAAATAAAAATGTTTTTATGAAGATCTAATTTGGGGTAATGCTTGTTTGCACTTTTCTGAGACTAACAGTGGAGTTGGTAACAGTGCTTTTGAACTTATTCATTTGAATATGTGTGTGCTGAAAGGCGGAATAGCAAGTTGAAAAAATAATTACTCTTTCTTTCATAATCAAAACAAGATAAGCACTCTAGTAAAGTTTGCAGAACTCTGTATTCAGTTATTAAATTAACAATGCCCATTGGGAGGATTTTAAAACAAGACTTTATGTTGCATGATAGCCCAAGGCCCATACACTAGTTACTGTTTTCATAACAGGTGATCACTTGTGTAAAACAAGGTACCCTGTATCTCAGCCAGAGAGCTCTGCACACATGCAGATTTACTCAAAGCTGCCTAATAGGAACTAGGCATCCAAATCTCTTCAAGAGACTGGGAATCCCATGTCCAAGCCTTAGGTGGCTTTGAAAACCTCAGCCCTATATTTTCATGCTCAAGCTTCCACTTAAAGGACAAGATTGTTTGTTGTGTTGTAGCCAGCACAGCTGAGGAGAGGGGCAAACATGGCTTAATGTCCTTTTCTGTCTCCAGACCTTCAGGACAGGCTGAGGGTTTGGTTCCTCTGAGACTGCTCTAAATTGAGTCTAACTCAAATGACGCTCCCCTCCCCATGCTGATCTTTGCCATTCCACTCCTAGACAGCAATGTGGGGTGCATGCCAAAGACCTATCACACTGGCAATATGCCAGCTGGGGATTACTCTTGCAGTACACCCCAGACACTTAAACCTTGTGGCAAGTAAGCATGTGGTTCAAATTTTAAGATAGGTCTCAGACAAAATACTCAGACTTCAATTTTATCAACATAACAGGGACTTTTGCCGGAGTGGGCAGGGGAGGTTTAGTAGTCTGCAATGTGCAGGAGGTCTGACTAGATCGTGATGTTCCCTTCTGGCCTTAAAGCCCGTGGGGCTCTGAACAGCCCATCACTGGGTTCAGCTGAAAAATGCAAATGTTAACCTAAAGTAGTTGTTGTTGTTTTTGTTTTTTAAATGTATTTCTCTTCAAATAAGTGGAATGAACTGTAATTAAAATTAAAGCCTTTGTTTTTACTCAGACTCTGCAATTACTGTTTGAGAGAGAGGATATGGCTTTTGGGGACATTTTCTTGCATTTTGTTTTTTCTTGGTGCAGCTGTGAATCATTGAGCTCCTGGTTTAAAGACGTTTAATTAGAATCTCCTTTTGGATGTTTAAAGGGATATCTTCCTTCCAGTCACTTATGTATTTTGCTGTTCCTAGGCAGGTCTTGGGTGTCTTTTTTGGAAATGTTAGAAGTACATTAGAGACGTCGGGGATAAGGGTTGTGATTTACTTGCTGCATCTGCAGGCGACACTTCACATTTCTGAGACTTGCTTTACCACACCGGCAGTAATTTAATTGGAGCCGTGCTTGGCCTGTTGTTAATCAGTGCTTGCGTAGTCAGGCGAGTCATAGATGTTAGGGTGATGCTTTAGAGGCATGTTTGGAGGAATCATTATATCCACATTTAGTTCCAACGCCAACACTGTCAGAGCCTACTAGTGTGAATTATTCTTCACTACCAGTCTTCGGAGACCCTTTCTGTCAATAGCATCCCCCAGCTCCACTGAAATAATAACTCCCCTATGGTTAAGTAGTGCCTTTGAATCTCAAGGATCCCAGCATATTTTGCAAACTTTGAACCACGTCCTGCTGTCCAAAACTACCCTTGCAATAATCTGTGTAATTACTATAGGCTCTCTACCAATGTGTGATGAGATCATATCCCAGACTGGTATGGATACAAGTCTGGGCCAAGTTACGTCTGGAGTTACACTTGTTCAACCCCACTGATATTAAACCAGAGCAGAATTTGACCAACATGTTTCAACAGTTGCTGCAGATTAAATACTTAAACAATCATTGACATGAGTAAGTATTGTGTCAGTAACCAGTATGTAAGGGGAAATCCCATATTGTCTGAATGTTAAAGATTTTGTAAGGAGCTGAAGGGCATTAGGAGTCTAACTTTAATTCAATTACAATGGTATTTGGAGGCCTACATCCCTTGAAATGCTTGAAAATCTGTTTCAGCACCAAATCCAACTCCTATTAATGTCAACAGGAAAGTTTCTATAGACTTCTCTGGAACTGGATTTATAATAATTGGAGATATACCTATCTCCTAGAGCTGGAAGGGACTTTGAAAGGTCATCAAGTCAAGTCAATCCAGTTCAGTCCCCTGCCTTCACTAGCAGGACAAGTACTGATTTTTTGCCCCAGATCCCTAAGTGGCCCTCTCAAGGACTGAACTCACAACCTTGGGTTTAGCAGGCCAGTACTCAAACCACTGAGCTATCCTTTCCCCTCATTCATATCTGGCCAAGAAATATTTTTTGGTTCAGAGAAAACTGTCTATGAAAATGAGTTGATTTTTTTCTTCCCATATAGAAAACCTAAACAACTGACACATTTTGGGCAAAAACTGAATTTTTCCAGTTTTTGGACCTAAAGATGAGTGTTGGTTGCTGGAAAAACATTGCTTTTTTGGTTTTCAGATTTCCAATGGAAAAACCAGGCAAATTCGTTTTGATGAAAAAGCCACCTCGCCCCTGAAGTTTTGTTTTTTTGTTTTGTTTTTTTGAATGAAAAATTTCAACCAGCTCTAGTTGGCCAAAGTCCTGATTCTTTCACTCCAAACTGCAGATACGATTTCTGATCCTATAAGAAATAATAAAAATTATTAAACAAAATATCCATCGGTTCTATTTTTTTCACAGCATACAACCAACATACGAGCAGCATATGCTTAACTTGTTCAGAGCAGTAGCAGTTACAATTTTAGTCATGCTGTATATGTTTCTCTCTTTCTTTTCCCAACTTTTTTGCATGATGTGTAGAATTAAGTTCTGTTACAAAATATCAACACATGTGCCTTTAATTCAATTTCCCATCTCAGTATTCCTTTGTAAGGACACACGAGACATTTGTTTTACCTATTTAATGTAGACACACTAAAAATGCCCATATTTTCTTTATACAGTATGTAGTGAACACCGTGTTTCTTCTGCATATAAAACTAAGCAATATGCTGACTCTGAGCCACTTTGTTTAAAGAAATAAGAGCCCTAGAATTCATCAGTGTTTCATTTTTATGAACGTTTTGCTTTATTAAATCAATGCTGGAACACCTGTTTGTTTTTCTAACCATAGTCATAACAGATTTGTGGTTTTCTGAGGAGGAGGATTCCAATTTAGTTGTGACAGCCTATAGACAAATAAATGGTTCTGTTTCCCTATCTCTGCTCAGGCTAATGTACAATGCGTGTTCTCAGTACTAAGACATTCAATTTTAGCACTCCTAAGTTCGAAATAGATTTTTAGTATGTGGCTTCAGGGTAAAGGAATGCTTGCCATGAACTAGTAACCCCCTGGAATATAATCATTATCAGTAAATCATTTTTCTAAAGATACAATTATTACTGGGACATGAACCAGCAGACAGGTGTTGAGAGATTATAAAAAACACCATTGCACTGAAGAGATACTCCTATGAAATGATCTCCATGGAATTGTATTCCTAGAATGAAAGCAAATTCGCCGAGGTCCAGAAATGCTAGTAAAAATGTGATATCAAGTCCCCTTTAGAAGAAAAGAGAACAAAAACCACATCCAAGATTCATGAATGGTGCATTGATTGAGAGTCACTGCATCTTTCTGGGTTTTTTTGGTCATATTTTTTCAAGGCCTCTCAGTTCACTATATTATAAAATATATGTGATTTCTGACTTTTAAAAAAAATTTTTTTGGCTTAGGTGAATGGAAATACAAAGCTGGATAGGCAATGATTGGCGGCTGGAGCACACTTTCTGTCAGGAGCCTAGCTTCATGAATTCTCAACAGTCAGTAAGGTAATGAGTTGGTGCACTATTAGTATTCTCTGCTGGCTTGTAAATGTTTCATATTGTGTGTATTTCCAAAAATTCTTTATGAATCATCAAGAAAAACACAGGCTAGTTGGAAAATAGAGAAACAATATAGTGTTATAAAACTGCATACCAAAGAAAAGAACCTGGGCATAAATCACTCAGAGTTTGAAGAACTGTATGTAGGTCTTTAATTCAATACGTGATTCTGTACTCTAATGCTGTCAAAACTAGATATGTTTGAAGTGTTAGAGTACCATTAAAAGCAACTAAATATTGAAGCCCTAAAATTGACACCTCTCAAAATACGTTCATCGGAAATTTTCTAATATTCTAAGTGTTTTTCTAATGATTCACAAGGAAAACTGGACTGATAGCTATATTTCAATCATTTGTACTTATGGATACTGAATACATCTAGCGAAGACCTTGCCTGGCATGAGTGTGTTTCTGCCAATTCTTCTTTGATGTAAATTGCTGATTTGTTTAAGAGATATTATTACTAGCCAAATAAGTAAGGTGTCATGTTGGAAGGTGTAAGTAAGAAGTACACAAATATGTAATGATAGATAAATACCCCTCTTTCTGGGAAGACCCAGGAACAGAGTGACATAGGATGACATGACATAGAAACTGCAAGATGAGCAGGAAAAATGCAGAAGTTGGGTAATTTGTTCATATGTAATGTCAGGGTTACACAAAAACATCAGTGGGTCATGTGACTGGAGAAAACATGAGTAATGGGGAATATGAAAATGTATAACTCTTGGCCAACTGGTTTATAAGATGTTTGGAAAATGGGAAGATGCCATCAGGGAAAACTCATGCAGTGACCTTATCTGACATCTATTGAAATCAGTGGAAATATTCTCATTGCAAGCAATGGGTGTCTGGATCTGGGCCTCATGACAGAATATGGAAGGAAATCGACAACAAAACTTCGATGCCTACTTTCAGCTACTTAAAGAGCTTCAGGAAACTATCAGTGGATGGAGTCTGTAAAAGTGGCTTGTTGTCTTTCAGTAAGAGCAGGATTTAGAAATGAATTCTCTAATTTGGATCATTTATAGATAATCTGTGTCTGAATACATTTCTAATACATTAATCCAGTGAGCATATCTTTGTCAGTTATGGAAACAACTTCCTCTAAGTGGAAAGATAAGCAAGACAGAAAACAGTGGAAAAGGAAGTAAAAGAGGAATCAAAATGGATAATTCTGAATACAGCTGTGTGGGGAAAAATTCTCATTGCTGGTCAGATTTTCATTCTAAAAAGTTTTCAAAGCAACACCTTTGTTATTTGGTTTTGCCTGTGAATAGATCATTTACATTGGCATAATGGAGCAATTTTACCTTCAAAGAAGTTATTTTTACAGTGAAAAAATCAAATTTAAAATTGAGGCATATTCATGGAAATTGCCAATTGTCACACAAATCCGTCCAGCCAGGGACTTGACTAGACCACAACTCATCTCTTGCCTGGAATGTAACATCAAAAATGCTGAAAGTGAAGAGCTCTAAGTTTATTGAAAAATATCTGAGTGAATTCAGATTTTCAAATAACAATGACATCTTTTTCTGGAACTTCATCACACTTGGAAGCTACAATGAAAGGAGTGCACACAAATATTAACGATTTTGGACCCGGGGAAATTTGCAGAAGCCCAAATTGACAAAGATCTCCTTATGAATACAAAGAAAGCAATTCATGGTCCTGGTGCCCTCTACCCTAGTGTCTTTTGCTAAAGAGGAAAATAAGTACGTCAGTAGAATACAACTGCAATTACTACTTCATGACAAGCCTGCTTAGGAGACACATTTAATCAAGCACACATTGAAGATTAATGTCAAGGTATGACACCAAGGTGTGACACCAATTGAAATATCCAGAAATTGATGTCAAAGTCAGAACAAAAGGATGGTGCAGGAAAATAAGGAATTTGATTGAGAAGGAAGAAGACTAGCGAAGAATATATAAACAAAGGGCTTGGATCTTTTAAATTCTGATAAATAAACTAGGATGGTATTTTGATGAGTCAGATGAATAATGATGCCTTTAAAATGAGGGGTATCACAAACATGTTTGTCGGGTCAAGCATAACACTTATAGAGCAAAAATTAGATGGATATCTTAAAAATCAATAATAAGAAAAATAAGCAAGTCTCTTTTAATTGCAGTACTTTTACCAAACTCTTAGAATAAGAAAATAAATATAACGTGGGTACATGAAGGCCAATGTAAACAATAAACATCCTTTGATTCATCGCTTCATGCCCAAACAATAGAGACAATTGTAAAGCAAAGTATCATGCTAAGTATAAATGCTCTCAGTGCTGTTGTGCATGTGTTCTGACCATTTTCCTCTGAGATTCAGGGATCTCTAGTGTAAGGCAGAAGACATTTAACAGTAAATAGCAACACACAACAGTTCATGAAGGAAAAGGAATAATATTGTCATTTCTTCTGGGTAATGTACAGGAGCGACTTTAGGTGAGCAGACTGTGTTTTCTCATTGGAATTTGGCCAGGACAACGATTACATTGGCCTTTCAGCGTAGAAAGACTCTTGTTGAATTGAACATGTCTGGGGGGAAAAAACTTCTATAAATTGCTTGCAAAGTAACATGAACAAGGCAGACGAAAATGGTTGCAAACTGGTTTGGTTCCACTAAGGGTATGTCTACACTATCCGCCGGATTGGTGGGCAGTGATTGATCCAGCAGGGATTGATTTATCGCACCTAGTCCATGCACGATAAATCAACCCCTGAGCCCTCTCCCATCGACTCCTGTACTCCACTCATGAGAGGCACAAGCAGAGTCGACAGGGGAGCAGCAGCAGTTGACTCACTGCAGTGAGGACACCACGGTAAGTCGATCTAAGTATGGCAACTTCAGCTACGTTATTCGTGTAGCTGAAGTTGCATAACTTAGATTGATTTTCCCCCCATTTCTTCACCAGTGTAGACCAGGGCTGAGACACTGATCCCTCCAAAACCAAACATTGAAGGCTCGAACCTACTTTTGAATTCTCCATACTTTTAAAAATAAATGGTTCTCCCTGTATCTTCTGATTGACAGAGCAGGAACACTGACAATATTTGCAGAAGCCCTGTTGCCAAAGCTACCAAGACACAATGAAAACAAAGTCTGCCTAATCCCCAGGTGGCTGTTTGCATTTGAGGAGGATAGAAAACTAATCAGTTCACTTGGTAGAACAATGGCTGCCTTTTTATGTACACAAATGTATGAGAGGGCAGGAAAGCTCTGAGCCATCTCAAGGCCATAGCTCGTTCAATTAACATTCTCAAATATTTGAGATCTCCAATATGTATTGTGATGTAGCCACATCAAGGCCTCTCCAGGTTCTGAACAAACTCACTGATCTAGGCAAATAATCTGGATTGGAAGAGTTAATTATCCTAAAATTGGGGGTGAGGGAATAAAACTGACACAGTGGAAAATTCGCTGCTTCCCACTTCTAACCAGTGAATAACAGAAGAGCTATTGTCCGTAACTAAATATCTCAGCTTGAATTATAAACCAGACAGAACTATACTGTGAGCTTGGAAGAAACTAAAATTGTCCTTATTGGGTTGAAGTCAGAGATTCACAGGGTCCCCAGGCATGTTAGCTCTGAAGTCTAGGATAAATTCTAAATTGGTTAATTTACATTCTGCCCTCTGTACCTCAACTGGATGCAACACTCTTTGTGCAGGGTTGCTGTGAACTGTTGCGTGACCATCACATTCCATCCTCAAGGCTGTGTTTCTCTGGTGAGTAGGTGACAAATGCTGACCATGGAGAAGTGCCTGTGGCTCCCAGTGACTTCAGTGGAAGCTGCAGGTGTGATCTGAAACCAGAATACATCTCATAACTTGTTAAGCATTTTCAGATTGTTTGGGATTAGAGGAACTATAAAAGAAAATGTTGGGTCCTTGGGTGTTCATCAAGATAGCTTTGTCATATTTATTTTTCCTCTCTTTTTAAAGTGCGCTTTTCCTCTTTTAAATATAGAAACAACCCTACACAAAGAGCTGAAAGGCTAGATTTTTACTTCGGGAACATCCTTGTGAAAAGGGTGGGGTGTAAGTAGCATTATCCCAAGAGAAGCCCTGAAAAATATTGTGACTTGGAGAAATGCATCTGAGGGTATGTCTACACTGCAAAACAAGACCCACAGCTGACTCAGACCTGCGGGGCTATACAATTACAGTGTAGATGTTTGGGCTCAGGCTGGAGCCGGGGCTCTGAGGCACTGCGACTGGTAGGGTCTCACAGCCTGGGCTCCACTCCAAGCCCAATTGTCTATACTGTTGTTTTTAGCCATGCAACCCAACCAGCTGACCCAGGCTCTGAAACTCAGTGCCATGGTGGTGGTGTTTGTTTTGTTTTTATCACAATGTACTATAGACCTACCTTGAGATACCATTCCTCCCCTGCTTTGTCCTGGCTTCACTGGGGAAAGGGGAAACAATTTGCTGATGGCCTCTACCAATAGCAAATTACTACAACAACCTTTTTCCACAGGGCCAGGTCAGCTGTCCTGGCCAGCAAATAGTGGAGTAGCGACAAGGCTCACTCCATCCAGTCCCTGCCTCTTCTCACCCTCTGGAACAGATGTAAGCAGGTGGTGCATGCATTACTCCAATATGCATTATTTGAAGGTCTGGATAGCCAGGACAGGGTACGATAGGAGATCTTACTCCCTTGCATAAGCATGTAGTTCAAGTCATGATCTACCCCCTATGTGGCATAAGACACTATCATGCTTATTGCTTATAGTCATATTACAACCCAAGATGATTTAATAACAAATTGTATAAGAACAATGTCTATGTGAAAGTAAGAATTTTAAGGACCTTTAATCCTTTTGCTTCTGCATTCCCTTGAAGTGCCAGCCTTCCAGGAAAATCTTCCTCATGGCTGTAGGTCTATTGGAGTGTGGACTGATCTTTCAGTAGGAGTTAAAGAACTTCCACCATCTGATACACTGAAAGCTGAAGTGCCCAAAGCACTAGAAAATAAGACACTGGAAACAAACTTGCCTTGGCTGACTTCTTTAGATCTTCCCCACATCCAATATGACTGATTCTGTTAAATGCTCAAGGTGAGATAAGCACCTGGTACAGGGGACAGCACCTGCTGTGTTATCTGTCCCATAAAAGTTACATTATTTAGCAGTCAAGTAGTTGAACACAACAGGCTGGAGCTATTAAAAATATATCCTGATGTGTATGAGTCAGATCTTTTCTAAATTTAATCCAGCATTGTAAATGTTCCTAATCTGTCACAATTATAGAAACAGCAGGTCTGAATAATTTTGCATGGCTTTATCGTCTCCAGTACTCTTGCTCAAAAAGGCTGTGTCTACTATAGAGGACTTTGGAAGTCTCACCATCATGGCATCTCACTAACAGGCCTGTAACACACATCACATGCACACACAAAAGTTCCCCTGACAACGCACAGTATTAAAAACACTGTATGGATTGGAGTTGCTTCCACCTAAGATAAGTACTTAGTTCTCCATGGTGTCAGTGACTGAACAGCAGTTGCTGGCTTACTCCATGGCAAATAGACTCTGCTACTACTGTCCCAAAATGCACCAGTCACTGCTTATGTGGCCTTTCTGTACTCCACTGCCAGGGGTTCAGTTAGGAGCACTACAATATTCTAGCGGAGGCAGAGCTGTAGTATCTTGTTTGTTTCTTGTTCTTGTACTGGTGTGCGTAGTACATAAAGGTGTTAGTTCAGAACCTATAAGATAAGCTGGGCAAATAACTGATGAGGGGTGTTTTGTTTTATTTTTGCTGGTAGATCCAAAAAATAGAGGGGAAATCATTTCAGGTCAATCCAAAATTGCAACATTTTGTATTTTTGGTGATTTCAAAACAAGGAAAAAAATTCAGACTAAATGTTTTGTTAGACCTGAAATGAAATGTTTCATTGAATTTGTAGAATTTTATTCTGTGTTTGAATAAAAGCAAAGGACATTTGAAAACAAAGGGCTAAATTCACGGATAGGAGGTGGTGCAACTCTCACACACAATAACATAGCAGTTAAGGCACTCACCTCTGGGAGACCCAGGTTCAAGCCCTTGGTCTGGAGCAGAGACTTCAATCAATCTGTGTATTCTGGGGTGGAGCTCTTTCAGTTTCTCCTGTTGAAGATATTCTACTTTGTATAAATATTTAAATTTCCCTTTATTCTGGCCCAATGAAGGGTGACTCTCTAGCCTGGGGGTTAGAGTCCTCATATGGGAGGGAGACACCTGTATTTCAGTCCTTGCTACAATGAATATTGTGGAACAATTTCAACAGGAGAGACTGAACGATACTCATCCTAGAATCTGGTAGCTAAGGCCCTCAGCTTGGGATGGGGGAGACCTGAGATGAAGTGTCTTCTTCAGAATAGGGATGTGATTTTCCCATGTGAGTTCCCTAATCAGTGAGCTGTTAGATATAAGACCACCACCTCCTCCTTCTCACTGGTTTTGTGAATAGTGCCTAAGTCCCCTGTGAAGCTAGCTTGAGAAACTGAAGTGGTTCATTTGACCATTTCTCTCTTGCTTTTTTCTGAATGAAATAATTCACAGAATTGACTTGTATTCATGAAAAGTTTTGTCTACCTGAATCTGCATTTTTTTTTTTTTTGGTGACAAGTTTTTCAGCTTAATTTTGCCCAGCTCTAATCAATTGTTCTTTTAGTTTGTCTGTTTTTGCAAACATATGAGCATGTTAATGTAAAGCCTTAGCTTAATTTGTTTTTACATATGTTTAACATGTTACAATAGAGCAAATCAGATTTTCACTATCTTTCAGACACAATGGCGTAAACCAGTGGTTCTCAAACTTATTTCTTCACATGTCCCTTTCTTTGTGTCTGTAGTAGTTTATGCCCTCCCCCCTCCCCAACATGTACATATACAGATTTAAAAAATGCAACTCTCACAAAATATTATAAACAATAAGGCAGTGACTCAAACAGAGCCAACGATCCATTGTAATAAGAGAAAAAGCACAACTGTGATTGTGGTTGATGCTGACAATGAAACGTGTACCCTGCGTCACAGCAAATGGATTAACGCACAGATGGCAACAACTTTATGTAATGTTATGCAATCTTAACAGAAATCCATCAAAATGCACAGCATCATCTGAGGACCTGGAGGAATCAGCTTTGCTAGTTATTCATTGTTGTGGGTAAAGTGTGCACAGTGAGTTGTGTGGGGTTCCCCCTCCTTCAGCTTCTCATGCCCCCTGAGAACCTCTGACATAAACAATACTGAGTCAAAAACTAACTGAACAGCCAGATGTGTATGCATAGTGGGGCAGCTGCCCAACTCCCTGAGAATTTAGGCTGCAGCAGGCCAGTGGGCCTGCACAGACAAATGGCCAATAAGAAAAGGGCTTTGTGGGAGCCAATCAGGGCCAGACTGGAGATAGCCAATCAGGGCCAGGCTCAGTCCTATAAAAAGGCTGCTCAGGGAGAAGAGAGGGAGTCTGTCCTAGGCCTTTGAGAGGGGAAGGTCCGTCTCGTGAGCTGAGAGACTAGCACCAGGGACGGTGCAGTGCTGGGCAGGCCTGGGGGAGCAGAAGGGAACTCCAGCCTGGTGTCTGCCAGGTGGCAGGCCCTGAGGGGAAGGGCCTGGCTGGTGTAAGGGGCCAAAGGGGAAGCAGCCCAGGGACGTGGATAGACAGAAGGAGAGAAAGAGGGCAGGACGGCTGCCACTAGAAGGTCCCTGGGTTGGGACCCAGAGCAGTGGGCGGGCCTGGGTCCTCCCCCTTCCTCTTTGCCTTACACCCGGCTGATGGGAGTGATTGTCTAGGGCTGCACCAACCCCCTGCCAAGAGGGGTGTGACTTTGGAGGTGCAGTTGCCCACATTGCCTAGGGTGCAGAGAGACAGCTGATTGATGCCCCCCCCCAGAAGGGAGTGAGGATGGACTAAGGGGCACTGCTGGAGGGCAGTGGCTCGAAGAGGACACCTCTGGTTGGGAGCAACATGGGTCCACATGCTGACCAAAGACAAGACAACGGACGGGACACCACCAGGAGGAGGTACTCCACTGGACTGTGCTAATTCCCGAAGTCACCAGTGGGAGATGCTGTGGTGGTGAGTCCCAACACTGTTACAGTGTATATATGTCTGTGTGTGTGTGTGTGTGTATAACACGCTGTGCTCTAATACTATTTTGGAACTAGCATTCTAATGAGTAAGAGCTAGTTACACATTTTCTCAAGTTTTTCTTTTCTAAGTACACTCAGTAGCTCCTCTTATTCAGTCATTAGTGGAGGTAGCATTAAGATGGTTTATTGATTAAATAGAAATGAGTTTTGAAAATGAAAAATGTTCATGACCCAAAAATAATTAAAAATGTTGCAGTTTTTATCACTCTGGTACTTATGAGGAAAATAATCAGAGACAACTTCTGATTTTCACCTTCATGGTGAAAATCAGTTTTATCATAGGGAAACAGCTGTTTTCCTAAAATATTGTTCACCTAGTCAGAAAACCATGGACATAGGATATCTCCAATCCCTAGCCAGGGAAATCTATCAGCACAAAATTCATACCAATGAGACCTATAGACTGCTCTCATGATTTCCTCTTAGCATTTGTGAATTAACTAGGAACACTTTCAAAATCTGTGTCAAACTTAAATTAAACCAGTCATTCTCAACCTTTTTACCATTGTGGGCCACACATATAGCTCTCTGTTATGTGGACTGCATCCATACAATATTATATGCATAAATATATACACACAACCTGTATGGCACTGAGGATGTCACCTGGGCCACAGCTGTGTGATGATTGGGCTGCCAGTGGCCCATGGGTTGAGAACCGCTGGAGTAGACCATTGGTTTTGAGGGAGAAAGCAGCATTATCATTCACAAATATAATTTCATTTTGTCCTGTAATTTTCAAGGCTTTACATAGTGTTCATTTCAACATACACATTTCTCATCCTCCTTTCACTGGAATGTGAGGTACTCATACTAGTTTTAGCATAAGGTTTTCTGCAGGCGGTTAGAACCTTTTCTTTGAAGATGACCTATAGAAAAAGGGATTGTTTATGAAGTGTATGTGTGATTTTATTTTACAGTATTTGCAGCATGTTATGTTGCAAATACTATAAGATTATGTGTGTTAGGAAGGGGTAGTTTGGAAAAGGCATGCTGGAGGGCTGACACCCTAGGGAGTATAACATTAAGGTTGTGGTGTATGGTAGACAGTAGTTATGATAATAGTAAGGTGTGCGCCTATGGGTGGAAGATCAGAGTATATACTCTTGGTTGGCTTAATTTTTCATTTCCTTGCTTTTTTGTGGTTTTGTGTCAAATATGGTTTACCATGTAGCAACCTTAACTGTTTCACAACAAGGGGTATATATGTGAAGGTGTTCTATAATTTAGCTAACAATTGATCATCAAGTGCAGTACAACAAGTATTAGGTGTACATGAGATGCAATATTCTTGAGCTTGATCATCAAGTGTAGGTAAGGTATTTTCTCTAGCTCTATGGACCTCATTTTCTTTTCACGAACACTATAGAAATAACAGAACAGAAACTCAGAATTACACTAAGTTAAAATCTAGGGTGAGAGGAGAATCAATCCTATGTTAATTAGAAAACAAACTATTCATTTGTAGATTTTTAACTCATAAACAATTACATTGAAGCTTTCTGTTGACATAAGAAAAAGGAGCTAAATTTGTTTGTTTGTATCTGCATTCAACTGAATTGAATATACATCCATTATGTGAGCAGAAGTTCGGTTTGGAATGGGTCATTCGGGGAGGGGAAGCTTGGTGGAGCAGAAGTTCAATGACTGTTGTTAAATGGATTTATGCTCTGTGATAGATTTTCCCATTTAACAATGTCATAGGCAAAGGTTTATTGCCCCAAAGTAACTTTAGTCTACACTAATTTACCTGATCATCTGTGTTCTGCCCGCATAAGGGAAAGTATCTTAGTATAATAGCTAATCATGAATTTGATCATATCATTTATAACTTTTGAAGACGTTTGACTGAATCAGTTTTCCATCTGTAAATCTCAGTCAGATTCTCAGATGGTGTAAACAGTTGTTCCACTGACTTCACTTGAGTGTCGTTGATTTCCACCATTTGAGGCTGCGAACTAATATTTATACTGTTGATGTTGTTTTCATTATCATTGATTTTTTTTCTTCAGTTGGTGTGCTGGGTGTCCCCTAACTCTACATGATTTATGTTGAGTGAACGACTGGCTGGTACATGGATGGCTTAAGTACTTATAAAAGTTAAGGAAAAATACCTGAGCAGAGAAACGTAGTATGTGCACAGCATATGGGCTAGACCACCACTGTGCCAAACTTACGCTCAACATTGTTGAGGAGACCAAGGGCTAGAGGTGGCTTTAGGCTACTGTAGGCTCTGTCTACAGAAGCTTCCCGCTACCAATGGCTCTGCAGGTGGTGAACTTGGACTACTGCCTGCAATGAGAAACCATGATCTTCTTAATGTAACTTTGTCTTCCTTTTCTTCTTCATCTACATGTTGCATCTTGTCATAACTCCCCTTGTAGTTTTAGTTCTAGCTTAACCTTATTTTATGTAACAGGTAACGCAAGGAAACTACAGGCCTACATCCTGTCAGACATTGGCTTAAGCAAGTTAGTATAAGTGACGCGTAGACCTATGACCTTTAGCATAGATAAAGTGGCCCAATGGTCACCTTGGATTTTGAGGAACTTGGAATAGCTTGCTTAAGAGAAAAGTTGGTATAAAATGAAACTAGGCAACTTCAGGAATACTGAACTAATAACAAGCTTGGATATTTTAAAATAGGATTGTTGGCAGACATCAAATCACAAATTTGCTTTGGCAATATGATGATATATCAATAGGGATTAATATGATAGTCTATCAGGGAAAGACACCCCAGTATTATGAAGGTGAGGATGCTGGATATGAACAGAGAAGGCTGAGTGTATAAATATTCATGGTGGATCCCAGTCACTATATAAGCGAGACCCACATGAAGAAAGGAGCTTCTCCTCCATTCTTCAATATTGTACTGCTATAATCTATCATCTAGTTTCAAGGACTGGGGATCTAGACCAATGGACCCATTCGGCATGTCAGAAACAAGGACTTTTCCACAAAGGATTCTTCCTGGAGTTTGTGTTTTCACCATTTTCCTGGACCCCCCTCTTGGGTTATTTCCCATTGTGCCGAAGAAACAATCATTCCTAGCAAACAGTAGGGCTATTTCTGCTTGTGTATTCTCTAAGACTGATATTAATCACTAGGGTTGGTTGGAAAACTGAATTGTCATCCATTGTGAAATTCTGATATTTCAACACTTGTTTTAATTCCAAAAGAGGATAAAAAGGCAAAATATCAAATTTTTGAGGAATGAAAAATTCCAAAACAATTAGATTTGGAATGTCAAAAGAATAAATGTCAATTTTCAGTTGAAACATTTCTATTGTGAAGTATAGATTCAAAATGTTTTGTTTAGAATTTTATCATAACAATTGGAAAATATCCTCAAAATTGCCATTTTTTTTGTGGGGATTGGGGAAGTCAATTTTGACAAACCGTGATGTTTTACTGGGAAAAAAATCACTTGAGAAGTTTTGATCAACTCTATTAGTCACCGTGGTACCTGCTGCTTGGAAAACTTAGAGAAAATCAATGTGGTGTCATGCACGTGGATCTTACTCTTCCTGTAGTGCAAATCTATCAGCTATGTAATGAGCACACACCACTTATCCTGCTGGGCTTTGCTGATAACTCTTGTAATTGACTTGCCTGATTATGTTAGATAACTCATCATTTGCTGTTAGCTGGCATATCAAAAGTTAGCGTTCCTGTGATTTCATGCCATTAAACTTTCATGATGTGACCTAATTAGAGAGAGTTACCTGAATACTGCCCTCATTTGCAGTTCTGATAAGGTGACTGTCAGATAAAATAAGTGAATGGGTGCAATTAAAAAGAAAAAAGAGATGAGGGGGAACTTAATATCCTCAAGAAGCAAGATACTACTTTGCTTCTATTGATCTTCATAATGAGTGAGGGCATACGTGAGGTTATGGAGACATTATAAGAGCAGATACTTAAAATTTACAAGTAAGTTACAGCCTAACTGAACTGTGCTTTTTAGTTTTAACTGCAGTGTTTATCCGCCTGGATTAGTTCACCAATCACATCCAGGATATTGAATTTATTGGCTTTTTTTTATAGCTCCTATCATCACAGTACACATACAAGGCCTGACCCTCAGCTGGAATAAAATCAGTGACGTCAGTAGATCTACAGCAGCTGACATTTGGACTATAGAGTCTGATCTTGTGAGGTGATGAAAGTTTCATGTACCATGGGCTGGGTGTGAAAGGACTTCATGTTTGTAAAACTAAACTTGTTCTTAATTAAAAGAACTGTTTACAGAGGTGCTGCAACTTCAGCTAGTATTCCAGCCATGTGTATACAGACTAAATTCCTAGTGCCCCCTCCAAACTTGTCCTTATTGCAAACTGTGCTGTTGCTCTCAATATATGGAAAACCTGTTGAAGGCAACTGAAGTTGTGTGTACAAATGCACCACCTGCCCCTTCAAAAGGTATGGAGGGATAACTTCAACAGCTGCAATACATTTAAAGTAATCCAAAAGAGGATGGAAATAACCATCTAAACAAAGTTGTTAGGATATATTTGACTTTTTTTCCCCCTACTAAACAACTTTGTCTCATGTATTTCATTGTATAATTCTGTCTAAGGCACTTCAGTATACATTCTTTCCATCCGCATAGAAGTCGGGAAACAGAAATATAATAAAGGAATCTGCAAAGATCTTACAATGAATCTGTCATAACTTTATATCTAGAATTTGAACAATTATGTGAAGTACTTAACATTTTAAAAAGTGGATGGAGTCAGGATTTTGCTCCGGAGTATTTTTTTTCTTTTATGCATCTGTGTTGATGTTTGATTTGAAATGACTGTCAAAATGTAAATGCACAAATGGACCAGGTGACATTACTCCAGTGTGTTAGGTACTGAACAAACTTAGTCAGACAGTAAACTTTTCAAGATAGGGATTATCTAAATAGACAGGTGACATGATTTACTCAAGGTGACTGACTCAGGATTAGAACGCTAGTCTCCAGATTTATAGTTCAGTGTGCTAGTCACAAGACATCACTGTTTCCCTTGTCCGTGTCTGTTGGGCAAACAATCATTCCCCAAACATTTGTGCATGCAAAATACCGTTATCATGAATGTTTGTGAACAACAAATATAAAGGAGCACTCAGACTAGTTCAAAAAATCAGCCATTTAGAATTTGAATGAATGTGCAAAAAACAGTATTTTTTGCTGGCTCTGGCCATCCCTGTTTAAATATTTGTACTCTATGCAAGACAGTTTACAAAGAGAGAAAAGGAATACACAGGGTTGTCTTCTCTACTGCCTTGCACCTTCTGGAGTCATTTATACCAATGCAAAATGACTGTAAAATACTACCAGCTCGGAGTTTTTTTGCACCTATTTGCATGGATGCCAGGTAGTGGACAGTCATTCTCCACACTGAGGACCTTTAGTGTCTGGGAGGTCTCCTCTCGACCCATTCAGTAGGAATAAGGGTAATTCGCAGGGAGAGATGGAATCTGGAATTATATAAGGGAGCTCATTTTTGAAGATGCACAAGATGTGAGTTGCTTGCTCTTTTATGTTTTGACAATATATTATATATTCAGTATTGTTGAGTTCCTACTGGCACAAGGAAAAATGAACTTACACAGCAGGATTTGTCCCAGCCAACTCTTAATGCCTGCATCAGCCAGAGTTCGAAGCTGGAAATACAGCCTCGGACCCTAATATTGAGATCACGTCTATCTGGCCTTTTGACTTTTCGTGCCCTTGGTTTACATCCTATGCTCGGGAGAATCAGGTGCCAGCTGCCACTTCAGTTTCAGATCGCTCATCAGATAACTTCTTCTAATCACTAGCTTTAAATGTAATTAATGGAGCGCTGTGAGCCAAACAGTCAGGAAACTGTTCTCCTTGCCATCTCAGTAACTGCAAGGTCTTTTGCCTGCCTTGGGACACAATGTCAGTTTCTTCCTTCCCATGTGTGTGGGACTCCCTGCCTTGTTGTACTTCATATCATCAAAGGGTGTGTGTGTGTGTGGTGAGAATCCAACAACATTGACTGGTTAGACTGAGGCATTGGGAGCCAAGAAACATGGATTCTAATCCTGAATTTGCAATTAATTGACTGTCTTGCCATTTTTTAAGTCACTTAATATCTCTGGCTGCTGCAGAAATACCAAAAATGGTTGCTGTATGGGGCGAGCACAGCAAGAAGAGTAGTATTTTGTGAGGGACTCATTTCCTGGGATCTTAACCTAAATTAAATGTCAGGGTTACTACAAAAAAAAAGTTAAAAAAATAATAAAGGTTCCTGCCTGAAAACTGCACCATATGGCTGTGTCCAGGTGCATATCATCAATAATAGCACATTTTAAATAAGTTTTTGGTTAGAGACTGTACCTCATGCATCTTTGGGATGCTAAGGGTTAAAGTGGGTTTTCTTAATAACAGGTGACATAAGAGCTTATTTTGTCATAATGCTCTAAAGTCTTGGAAAATCATCTTTGTGATGGTACTACCATATGCATATGCACTGCATATGTTAGGAAATGAGTTGCCATCTGGAAAGAAGGTCTTTATCACATACAAATAGACTGTAGCACAGTCAGAGCACTTTTGACAAGACATTCAAATGAGCAAGATCTATAAACACAAGCTTAATTACTGCCAAAGCTTACCTTGGATGAAGAGAGATCTGAGTGGTCTCTCTCTGTAGATCCAGTGCACCTTTCTATAGTCGCCATCCTTACAGATTGAAATGTGGCTTTAAATATGTCAACTACATGATTTTTTTATGTAGTGTCAGATTCTGCATTTTTGCTCATATTGAGTGGCACCTGACTCCATGGAAAGCCCCATTGATTTCAACTTGACTATTGGCAGAATATGGTTATACTCCTTATGAGTAAGTGTGGCACACTTATCCTAAATTAGAGCTGATGGAAAATCATTTGGTAAATTTTTTTCAATCAGCAAATGTAATTTCATTGAAATCTAAACATTTTATAGAAATATGTATGTCTCAATGAACTCTTCAGTAAAATAAAGTCAATGATTCATTTAGACTGTTTATTTTCTAAATGTTGAAACTTTTTTATTTTGACTTTAAGATTACATTATATTTACATATTAAATATATCATTTTGCTGTGATAAGGTAAAAAGTTCTATTTTGATAATGTCAGGACATTTTTCCATTATCAAAATGGAACAATTTGATATTGAAATGAAACATTTTGAGTTCCAAATCTTTTTTTTTTTTTTTTTTGAATTTTAATTCCTTGGAAAATTTTGAAATTTTGTTTTTATTCCAATTTAGAATAAAAAATTCCACTTTTCCCACCCATCTCAATCCTAAATACTCATGCAGAATTTAGATCCTTTGGTTTCAGTATAAGGATCAAATGAAGGCAATGTTCACACTGCTATATGGTTAAAAAAATCTGTTACCCTATCATTCTCTTAACTACACTGCTCTCCGCTCCTTTCATATCCTTCACTTTCTTTTGCCTGGATCTCCTAATTAGAGAAGCTATTTTTTTTCTTCTTTTCAAATAGCTTCTGCTGGTGACCGCTGACCTTCCTGGACGACAGCAGCGTGTCTACAATACATGAGAACTCTTCTGTTGCAGACTGTAGCAGTATATTCCTTGCTGTTTTTTTATTTAAAGGTACAGGTGCAGTTCAGTCAGGCTGTGCACTGTTAATGGACTATTATGTTTCATCTAAAATGAATGCACTCCTGAGGGGTCAAGAATACACACAACCAGTTTCTGCCCTCAGTTACATCCTTTAAATGAATGGGATGGATGCATACAACTGAGGGCAAACTACAATGCCTTAGGATTCTTTGGAATGAAAGGTGCTCTGTATATATTATCACAGGGTCTGCACAGGTTCCCTCTCTCTCATCCCCGTTCTCTGTGCTTAGGCTGGTCAAAGAAAAGAGTCCCAATGCCTCTTTCAGGTGTTTCACCCGTGTCTCTTTATTTACAGTGCTTAGTGCAATCTCAGTTCGCCCAGCACCCACACTGACCCTTCCCTGGGTCTTCTCGCCCTTGAGGCTTCCTGCAGCCAGTAGAGACAGCTGCTGTCCCCCTCTCTTCTCCCCCTGGCTAGCCTAGCCTGTCTAAGCCTTTCCCTGGGCTTATATCTCCTCCCAGTCACCAGCCCAGCTGGTTCCACTTGACTCAGCTGATTCCCCTGAACCTGCCCTCATTAGGACCTGCAGCTGAGCTCCTTGCTGAGTGTCTGGGTTCTTGCACCCAGCTGCTTTTCCAGGAGGCGGGGGCGGCTATCGCTTTAGCAGGGCATCCAAGGGCCCTACCACAATTATCCTGTCTGTCAGTAAGTGCTGTCCGAGGGACCATGAGTGACTAAAGTGACTCCAAAACCAGAGACAGAAAATCAAACAATTTAGTACATAAATCTTTGGTTTGAAGGTTTTCAGTTTTGTTTATGAAAACCTGAACTTTTGAAGAAAGATTAAAAGGAAAAATATTTAATTTTTAATTGCTTTTTTCACAGGAACAAGAAACATTTTCTCCCTCCAGCTCTAATTAGAACCTTTATTGCATTCTCCTGGTCTTTATAAGAACAGATGGATGGATTACCCCCTTTTGCAGGGAGAGGCTAAGGAAATCTATTCCTCTATATAGTTCTGTTAACTGGCAGGGTTTTCTGCCTCCCTTGCAAAAACCCTGAGGCTTGAGGATGAATCTTGCAGGTTTCTGCAGCAGGACGTCATTGTGATAGTTCTCAAGGTGTCTGGGATTCTGAGTAACCTTTTCTCCTTCCTACCTCCAGCCTTAAGATAGAGCGGGAATTGCTTGTGCTTAACAGCACCCTGACACCTCCAGCCTCTAACCACCCAAACAGTCTCCTCTGGGCCTGCAGGTTAACAATCGGAGCAGTCCCCAAGCTCCTTTGAAGCATTCCTCCTATAGCCCCTTATCTAGAGAACACCCAGAAATGTCAGGTCTGCTGTCCCCAAAGGGACAGGGCACACACCAGCTTGAATGATTCAGCTCCTTGTACAATTTCAAAGCACTGAGTTATATTTATAGTGAAAACAATCATGAGTTTATTATCAAATATTAAGATTTAAGAGACAGCAAGTAAGGATACTGGAAGCAGAAGGGTTGGCTTAACAGTGAAATCCTTGCTGATCTTAAACACAAAAAAGAAGCTTACAAGAAGTGGAAGATTGGGCAAATGACCAAGGAGAACTATAAAAATATTGCTCAGGCATGAAATCAGGAAGGCCAAATAACACTTGGAGTTGCAGCCAACAAGAGATGTTAAGTGTAACAAGAAGGGTTTCTTCAGGTATCTTAGCAACAAGAAGAAAGTCAATGAAAGTGTGGGCCCCTTACTAAATGACAGAGGCAACCTAGTGACAGAGGATGTGGAAGAAGCTAATGTACTCAATGCTTTTTTTGCCTCTCTCTTCACAAATAAGGTCAGGTCTCAGGCTGCTGCACTGGGCAACACAGCATGGGGACTCTGTGGAGAAAGTGGTTTGGGACTATTTAGAAAAGCTGGATGAGCACAAATCCATGGGGCCGGATGTGCTGCATCCATAGGTGCTAAAGGAGTTGACAGATGTGATTGCAGAGCCATTGGCCATTATCTTTGAAAACTCATGGCAATCGGGGGAGGTCCCGGATGACTGGAAAAAGGCTAATGTAGTGCCCATCTTTAAAAAAGGGGAGAAGGATCCAGGGAACTACAGGCCAGTCAGCTTCACCTCAGTCCCTGGAAAAATCATGGAGCAGGTCCTCAAGGAATCAATTCTGAAGCACTTAGAGGAGAGGAAGGTGATCAGAAACAGTCAGCATGGATTCACCAAGGGCAAATCATGCCTGACTAACCTAATTGCCTTCTATGAGGAGGTGCCTGGGCCTGTGGATGAGGGGAAAGCAGTGGATGTGTTATTCCTTGTCTTTAGCAAAGCTTTTGATAAGCTTTCCCACAGTATTCTTGCCAGCAAGTTAAAGAAGTATGGGCTGGATGAATGGACTATAAGGTGGATAGAAAGCTGGTTAGATTGTCGGGCTCAAGGAGTAGTGATGAATGGCTCCATGTCTAGTTGGCAGCCAGTATCAAGCAGCATGCCCAAAGGGTCGGTCCTGGGGCCAGTTTTGTTCAATATCTTCATTAATGATCTGGAGGATGGCGTGGACTGCACCCTCAGTGGGTTTGCTGATGACACTAAACTGGGAAGAGTGGTAAATATGCTGGAGGGTAGGAATAGGATACAGAGGGACTTAGACAAATTAGAGGATTGGGTCAAAAGAAACCTGATGAGGTTCAACAAGGACAAGTGCAGAGTCTTGCACTTAGGATGGAAGAATCCCATGCACTGCTACAGTGTAGGGACCGAATGACTAGGCAGCAGTACTGCAGAAAAGGTTTCGGTTGGATATTAAGAAAAATGTTTTCACTAGGAGGGTGGTGAAGCACTGGAACGGGTTACCTAGGGAGGTGGTGGCATCTCCTTCCTTACAGGTTTTTAAGGTTAGGCTTGACAAAGCCCTGGCTGGGATGATTTAGTTGGGAATTGGTCCTGCTTTGAGCAGGGGGTTGGACTAGATGACCTCCTCAAGTTCCTTCCAACCTTGATATTGTATGAGTCTATATATAAAACAAAATCGTAACGCAATTCCTAGAACTTGACTTTAACAGGCTAATCATCTGTCTAAAGAAGCTTCTGATCCCAAATGTCCTTTGCAGCACTTGCAACCAAGGTTGGTTGGGAGCTCGTTTTAATGAATGTAAATGCACTGTCTATGTACATCCTTGGTGCAGGATAAAGGGGCATCTGCTTGCCTTCTATTTGTACTCCCAAAGTTCATTGTCTCTGTACAGGGCCAGGCTAACCCCATGGGTTGTTTTTTACCCCCCTTTGTGTGCCTTTCCCGTTGACTCCATATGTAAATAGGGCTTCCAGTGTGTTGGCTCACAATGTTTAATCTACACGCCCGACAGAGGTACAGGTGAATCAACATCCTTTGTCAGACTCAAAATCTGTTGGCAGCTCTGCCTCAGACACAGACTTTAAAATATATTTTCAGTACATATTCGCAACTCTTTAAATATCATCCATGCATACATCTCACCAGGACTGAGGATCCGTGTGACATAAGCTTTTATTAGAGACCTCACATCATAGGCGCCAATTTCTCCTGGCACTGGTGAGTGCACATGCCCCTGGCCCCTCCTTAACACCACCCAGGCCCCACCCCCATTCAACCCCTTCCCCTAAGTTTCTGCCCCCTCCCTGCCCCATTGGACTCCCCCAAATCTCTGCCCCGACTCTTCCCCACCTACTCCCCTAAGCACGCCATAATCCCACTCCTCCCCTCTCCCTCCCACAGTGTGTTATGCAAGGACTGGGAGGAGAAGCAGGGACAGCGTGCTCAGGGGAGGAGGTGAAGGTGAGCTGGGGTGGGAGGGGCGAGGCAGGGAGCTTGGCTGCCGGTGGGTGTAGAGTAGCCACCAGTTTTTCCCCATTGGCACCTATGCCTCACAACCTAATTTATGGATAAATACCAAGAAAGTGGTTATGCTAGGTGTAGTGAGTTTGTCAGGCCTGTTAGGAGTAGATGTATAGAACTGTGAACCCTGTGCCAGCTGGTACCAATGGGCCTCACAGTAGCAATTGGGAGGCACTGGCCCTTGTCTCTGGCATCACAGTTCCAGCGGAACTACCTCTGGTGGCATTCCTTGTAGGGATCCCCTTAAAATGACATCTGCTTAATAAAACATAACCTGGTGTCCAGAGAAGGATGTATGCTTCCCTCTGGCACTACCCAATCGGCTGCCTGTCTCATGAAGCCTGGATGCCCTACTGGGATCAGAGGAGGACAGGGGGATGCCACAGGGACAACTTGCTCCCCAATTCCATGCAGGGGTGAAGTATTTCATGCAGTTGTTGGGGGTGCTATTCTCACTCAAGTGAGAAGGCCAGATCCTCAGCTTTTGTAACAGCACTGTTGCTTTCAGAGCTGATTTACACCAGCAGAGAATGTGGCCTAGCACCCACTTGGTTTGCTGCTGCTTAGTCTTGTCATAAACAGATAGCTAAGGGTTAATGTCTCTCTTACCTGTAAATGGTTACAAGCAGTGAATCTGGACCACCTGACCAGAGGACCAATCAGAAAACAAGATACTTTCAAATCTCGGTGGAGGGAAGTCTTTGTTTTGTGGTGTTTGTTTGTCTGTTCTCTCTGGGTTCTGAGAGTAACCAGACATACCTACAGGCTCTCTAATTTTCTTTTTGATTTGTTTTCTTTATTTGCAAATGTGTATTTTGCTGGAAGGATTTTAATTTGTATTTGTGCTGGGGGAAAGGCTTCTCTCTAGTGTCTATAAGCTGAAAGACCTGTAACCTTTACCATCTTAATTAGAGACAACTTTTACTTTTTTCTTTCTTTTATTAAAAGCTTTTCTTTTTTAAAACCTGATTGATTTTTTTCCCCCTTGTTGAGGCTCAAGAGAATTGAGTCTGTCATCACCAGGGAATTGGTGGGAGACAGGGAGAGAAAAGAGGAGGGGGGAAGGTGCATTTCCCTTTGTTTTAAAATTCAAGGAGCTTGAATCACAGTGATCTTCCAGGGTAACCCAGGGAGGGAAAGCCTGGGAGAAGCAATGGTGAGGGAAAGGGTTTACTTTCCTTGTGTAAGATCCAGGGGGTCTGGGTCTTGGGGGTCCTCTGGGAAGGTTTTGGAGGGACCAGAGTATACCAGGCACTGCAAGTCTTGGTTGGTGGCAGCACTACAAGATCTAAGCTGGTAATTAAGCTTAAGGGGATTCATGCTGGTACCCCATCTTTTGGATGCTAAGGTTCAGAGTGGGGGTTATACCATGACAAGTCTGAGTGCTCCACACACAAGTATTGCCTCCTTGGTGCCCTTCTTAATTCTTTTGGCAAATGTAACCTCTGTCTAGTCTCACTCTTCACAATATCTCATTCACCCCCAACTCCTGATTGTCCTTTAAACCCACTTGCTCAAAGACATTTCAGTTTTGTCTGCTGAGCCATACACAATGGTGAAAGGTAAATTAAAAGTATGGTCAGAAAAGAAAAGCTTTGTAGTCTAAAGAAAGAGGTATTTGAAATAATCTTACTACTTAGTGGTGTGAGGCCCAGCAATCCTATTGCCAGAAAGCAAGGAGATCAACTGATTGCCTTATGTCCTATGGCTCCTCCACTGTTACAGACCATGTTGATTTTGTCACTCAAAACAAAGACTGAATCAAACCTATACAGTAATCCCACCTGAATGTAAGCATTGGAGGGAAAGTTTATCATCTTGCTTTCACATTCAGAAAGAGTATTAATTCCCTGCCATCCTTGTAGTAACTTCTGCACAATTGCTACCCCTGGCTTTCTCTCTTCTACCCTGCATAGACTGCATGGGTTTCTTTCCCTGCCCACACTATGGTAATCTGTACAGTTTGGAGATATAATCTGCAATGAAAATACACATAGCAAATGTGCCAGCTATTCTAGAAATTAACAGTCCTTCACTGCAAAGATTATAGGGCACTTATTTTTTGAAAAGACAGAACACAATAAGCCGTATCTTAATAAAAAACAAACTGTACACAAACCTCTGTAAGCATTAAGTGACACATTTAAAAGGGAGTGGTGTCTCATGTTTTGAACCAAGAACTGGAAGAACCTTCTGTCATCTTTTCCTGGCTTTGCTACTGATTGTGATGCATGCAACACTGCACAAGTCACACAGGCCCAGATTTTCAAAGGTGCCTAATTCCCGTTGATTTCAGTGGAGTTAGGCAACCTTAGAGGATCTGAGCCTTAACTTTGCTGACTTGGTTTAGACATCTCTGATATGAGTATAATGATATCTGCTTCACAATGGGGTTGAGCCTGGGTTAATTAATATTTGCAGAGTAATGTGGGGCAAATCCTCTGGGCAGAAGACTTCCCTGGCAGTGGGACAGTGAGGGTATACTGTACAATGGCTGGAAAAAATTGAAGGGGAGTTTAAGTACTACTCCAGTCAATAGGGTCCACTGACTGCAGGGAGGATTCTTTGCTCAGTGTATCTACCCAGGGTCCAGTTGCATTGTCTTGATTGGGCCTTGTCATAAGGATATGGCATTTGAAATCCTTATGGGAAAGGAGAGTTTTATCAGAACCACTATTCTTTATTCAATGCTCATGAAACACTCCTGCTATTTTTAATGGAAAATTGTACTGAAATACACAGAAGACTATACCTTTAAGCTACTAATTAACCATTTGATTTAGAAACAAAATCTAACTGACTTTCTACAACAGAGCTTCCAGTTGGACTGAAAAAATATAGTGGAAATCAAACTGATGACCAAGCAGAGTGAGCTTTTATGGGAAAAAGATTAAGAATGGAATGAATGAATCTGAAGAAAAATGCTTTAGATACTTTAGGACTAATCCAAATCTCATTAAAGTTGATGAGTCTTTCCATTGACTTCAGTGGGATCTGATTTTCTTCTATGACAGGGTTACTGGCCTACTGGATGAGGAGTAGCTCTTGACTTGTACATCTGGATTTTAGCAAGGCTTTGACAGTCCCCTATGACGTTCTCATAAACTAGGGAAATGTGGTATAGATGAAATTACTATAAGGTGGGTCCATGACTGATTGATAACCATATTTAAAGAGTAGCTATCAATGGTTCACTGTCAAACTGGGTGGGTGTATCTAGTGAGGTCCTGCAAGGATGTTTCCTGGGTGCAATACTGGTCAATGTCTTCATTACTGACTTGGCTAATAGGATGGAGGGAGAGCTTATGAAATTTGTGGACACCAAGCTGTGAGGAGTTGCTATCACTTTGGAGGACAGAACTAGAACTCAAAAGACCTAGAGAATTGGTCTGAAATGAATCTCATCTTATTAAATAAAGACAAGTGCAAAGTACTACACTTAGGAAGGAAAAATCAAATGCACAAATACAAAATGAGGCATAATTGGCTCGGTAATGGTACTGCAGAAAAGGATCTGGGGGTTGTAATGGATCACCAATTGAACATGAACTGTTGTGAAAAAGATTATAGTAAATCTGAGGTGTATTAACAGGGCTGCTATACATAAAATATGGGGGAAATAATCAATGTTCCCTCTAATTTTTTCCATCTATGTGCAGAATAAATGTTGTATGTTAGGGGATGTGCACCATCAGTAGAAACAAAACCTAGATTTTTTTTTTTTAAGTTACCATACGGATAATTACTCCAGCCAGGACAAGTTAGGCATTTTAGAACTCACTACTGAAAGAATTAAATTTAAGCATAAGAGAAATAAAAACTGTGAAATGCATAGTCCAGTCAAGAAACTAAAATAAACCACTTTGAAAAGTATCAAGAAGAAACAACAATAATACAAGTATGTGTTGGGAGGTGAGAGACACAGACTGTGTGTGTGTGTGTGTGTGTGTGTGTGTGTGTGACGTTGCCCTTTTAAGTAGATCAGCACTCACCACCTTTGAAACCTTCTTGTTCAGATACAGCAGCAGTCACCAGCTAGCTCCCTCCATCCCACTCCTGAGCCCTGTCACATCCCCTCCCTCCAGCTTTGCTTAATTTGTAGCAAAGGAATTTAAGTTAAAAATTAGAAAAACTTGCTAACTTTGTGGACATTTAAGTATTGGAATAGATTACCAAGGAAGGTTGTGGAATCCCCATCACTGGACATTAAGAGCAGGTCAGACAAGCACTTGTTAGGGATGGTCTAACTGTACTTGGTCTTACCTCAGCACAGGGGGATGGAGTAGATGACCTCTCAAGCTCTCTTCCAACCCTGCATTTCTGTGACTTAGATCTGGCCCCTACTGCAGCTTTTTGAAGGATTCAAGACGCACAGAAATAATAATATAGGTTTAAATTCATAGTCTCATTCATGTCTAAACTGAAACCGCGATGTACACAACATTGTCTAATGTTACAGCAAGATTGTCTTTATTGCACTGTAAGAGCCTTGAGACAAGGAGAATGTCTTTATTTGTATGCTTTGCAGAGCCAAGTATGCTATCAAGACTTAACAAATAATCACTATACATTACATTAGATGTACTCAGACTTTACATCTGACTGGTAATGCATTTGCATTGCATGATGGGATGCTGTCCAAATAACCAAAAGGCCACAAGAATAAATATCATGAAGTTTGAAAATGTATATGTAATTTATCATGCATGTTTTATAGTATATTTCCTTCTTAGATTTCCAGGTGTTCATGTGAGATTGGAAGGAACTTTGACCTTTTTTTTTTTCATTTTCCCAAACGAGAAGATGATGATATGGTGTATTTTAGCTGGGTATGAATGAAGAGTTGGAAATTATTATAGCAGCTCATGACATCAGCAATAAATGCAGATGATAGTAAAGAACAATTTTAAAAAAAAACTCCTTTCAAGCATTTGAAATCCCCTGAGTGTCCTTAGCAAAAGACTGTAGCAGATATTTTTAAGCTCATTGTAACAGATTGCCTCTGTTACTAGCAGACTACTACATTTATTACCCAGCTTTGAAATTGAATTGCAGCATAACAATTCAAGCAGTACTGGAAAACACTTGGCAAATCACAGTTTGTACATGATGGTATTCTGGATGAGTTAACTGAAAATGGTCAACAGTACATTTGGACCGTTTTCAAGGTTGCATCAGTTCTAACACAACACATCAAGCCAACTTCACAAATGAATTAAAGGGTTAGCTCAAATGTACATGGGGTGGAAAAAATCCAGCACTAGGAGCTAAGAGTGTGCATCTGTAGAACTGTTAGAGAATTGCAGAACTGCTTCAGGATGATCTGGTGCAATCCAGGAGTTCCAAGAGTGAAGGGCAAACAGGCTTCAATTTTTTCAGAAAAAAGTTAGTAATGTTTTTGTCTATGCAACAATAAATCATCTCCGAATGTTTTTTAAAGTCAGACACATTTTTATTAGGCTGGGGTTAAGATCTAGGCTTGAAAAGCATATTTTGGCACCTTTTAGCCTTAGGACTAAGCTTATTAGCCAAGGTGAAAAAAGATTTGTGCTTTCACAGCCCCAAGCCGTGCCCCTGGACGTTTAAAGGAATACAACAAAGACAGTTGTGCTTTGTTTACTGCGTGCTGTATTTTTTGTAACCTGCATCTCCCTTGCTTTTTGCTGGACCTTCTTTTCCTTCCTGCCTTCATTCCACTTTTTCATCCCCCTTACCTATTTTATGTATTTGTATTACCATAGTAAGTTAGGAGCCCCAAATGAAACTAGGGTCCCCATTCTTCTAGGCTGTGCGTAAATACATAGCAAAGTCCACCCTATGCCTGTAAGGAGTTAATATAGAAACAAGACAGGCAGAAGGTAGGAGTATTGTCACTCCCCTTTGACAGACGTTGGGCCAGCTCTCCTGCTGGTATAAATCAGTATAGCTCCTTTGAGGTAGGATTTGGAACAATACCTGCCTTCACTTCTTGTGCCTTCTCTTCCCTCGTTTTTTCTTTCACTCTGCATATCACCTTTCCTTGTATTAAGGACTTTCCCTATTCCATATTTCTTCTGTCTTGCTTGACTTTCCTCCCTGCAATCTCTTTCAGTGCTTCTTTTACTTTACGTAATAATAACACTATGAGAGACCACATGGAGACTGAGTAAACAGAGTTATTTGGGACCCAACATATTCAAATATGTCAGGCCTAGCTACATGCATACTGCTAATGGGGCTGGATTCTGGTGGCTTCTAAAAAAATAGAACACAGTGGGCACCCTTACAGGCTCACAAACTATTTAAAAGGATACTACTCTATTCCTACACACTATGGTATCACACTTCTATTTTCTGACTTATGCTATCTGTCACCCAAGATTTGGAAACTTTACCAGGCATCTTCTAGCCAGAGGACGAATTTTGCATGGAGAAGAACAGAGTACAGCTGGAAAGGCTTATATTGAGAGCAAGATTTGGCCAATAGCATCTAACACTAACAAAAGGGGGTTGGCCACCTCTTCTCAGCAAGGACTAAGTAGCACTTTTATGAAGTCATTGAGGCTAGATGTCTTGAGACACTAAATACAAAGCCCCTGAAGAAGCAATCTTATATATCATATAAAGCTTGCTGCTGATAACAAGCTGGGAGGGGTAACAAGTGCTTTGGAGGTTAGGATTAAAATTTAAAATGATCTGGACAAACTGGAGAAATGGTCTGAGGTAAATAGGATGAAATTCAATAAGGACAAATGCAGCATACTTCACCTAGGAAGGAACAATCAGTTGCACACGTACAAAACTGGAAATGACTACCTAGGAAGGAGTACTGCAGAAAAATCTGGGGGTCATAGTGGATCGCAATCTAAATATGAGTTAACACTATTGCAAAAAAAAAAAGCAGTCTGGGAAGTATTAGGGGTGTTTTATGCCATACATGAGGAGTAATTCTTCTGCTGTACTCCGCGCTAATTAGGGCTCATCTGGAGTATTGTGTCGTTTTTGGTGCCACATTTCAGGAAAGATGTGGAGAAATTGGAGAAAGGCCAGAGAAGAGCAACAAAAATGATTAAAGGTCTAGAAAACATAACCTGTGAGGCAAGTTTAAAAAAAGTTGGGTTTGTTTAGTCTGGAGAAGAGAAGACTGAGAGGGGACATAACAGTTTTCAAGTGCATAAAATGTTGTCACAAGGAGAAGGAGGGGAAGTTATTCTTGTTAACCTCTGAGGATAGGAAAAGAAGCAATGGGCTTAAATTGCAGCAAGGACGGTTTGGTTTGGACTTTAGGAAAAACTTCCTAACTGTCAGGGTGGTTAAGCACTGGAATAAATTGCTCCTGGAGGAATTGCCCTCATTGGAGATTGTCTAACCTGATCTTAAAAATCTCCAATGATGGCAAACACCTGTCAGGGACAGTCTAGATAATACTTAGTCCTGTCACAAATGCAGGGGACTGAACTAGATGAACTCCCAAGGTCCCTTCCAATCCTACAATTCTATGATCATCAAGTGTAATGGTAAGGAGAAGGGACAATACAAAGAGCAAGGAACAGATGTATGATAAATAAACCTTATGGATTTAAGGACAGTTAATTTTGACAGATGGAGAGGAGGCAGAATCCTCCTTTCATCTCTCCAGTGCATTGAAGCAATCTACCCTGACTTCTACAATTGTTAAACCTTAAATTATCTACACATTTCAACAGTTTAATGATAATCCAGTAGTACTGGACTTCAGTTAACATGAAGTGGTTGAATGTTTTTTGTCTTCTGTAATTAGATAAAGGCAGATGTAACGGTATGAACTAAAATCCTGCAACTTTCTGCTAGTTCATATTTAACTTTTTATGATTACTGGGGTGTAGCTCATGTCCTTCTGAGATTGGTCATGGGAATACAGACCAGACCCAAACAAGCTTTGATCAAAGTAGTATCTCAAACTTTTCTCATTGCCTGTAATCTTGAAAATCATAATATTAGATAAATGAAATCTGTATTTTGGAGGACTTTCAGCAGTTTAGTATAGTGCCCTTGTTGAATTATGAGGCTATATCTGTTTCTGCTCCTTGGCAGCCCACCTGATGAAGTGCTATCCACTGATTTCAGTGGGACTATTCCCATGGTTAAAGTTTGGCATGCACTCAGGAACCTTGCTTAACTGAAGCCTCATTTGTAACAGTGATGTGGAGATCTAATTCTGCAAGGCTGCATCAGATTAACAGCTGGTAATTGGTATAACATAACCTACTTATTGGGAGCATGTGGCTAGCCACCAAAGCCATCGCTAACCTTTCCCAACAAGGAGAGGATGTAAATACATATTTGAACATACATCTTGCTCTATTAGCAACTACCATAAGTAATGTGAGGAGTGTCCTTTTTTGGCATGCCTATGGGAATGAAGTTTGTCTTCAATGAGTAAAGCATACCTGTTAAAGTACTTTGATGATCTTTGCTGTTCAATGTACAGTATTGCAGTATTTAGCAAAGGTGCACAATAGTAAAGAGTTTGCTTATTATTCAAGCTGGTCAGAAATTTTTCTAATTTGTCAAAACTGAAAGATTTAGCAGAGATGTTTGATTATTTTTTTTTTTTACCAACTCAAAGTTTCCACCCTGCCTGGTTTCCTTTCAGCTTGTCTGCCTTAGTCCTTGCCAGGGGCATCTTTACCCAGGGTCCATAGGTGCAATTGCAGCCATAGAAATCAGCAGGGCCGACTCCAGGGGTTTTGCTTCCCCAAGCAACCACAAAAAAGAATAAAAAAGTTGCGATCGCGATCTGTGGCAATTCAGGTCCTTCACTCTGAGCCGGAGTAAGGGACTCTCCGCCGAATTGCTGCTGAATACTTGAAAGTGACACCCCGCTCCGAAGTTGCCGCCCCAAGCACCTGCTTGATAAGCTGGTGCCTGGAGCTTGCCCTGGAAATCAGGCTAAATTCACCAAAGTGCACTTGCACACGTCCCCCATGTTAGGTTAGATCTGGCCACCCTCTGTCATGATGTAAAGAATTGCAAAATGTTCATTCTGTGACAGAATGCTGAGAACCAGCAGTGCCACTGCAAATCCAGTTAGTTCCCCCTGGAGAGGGCATGACTGAAAGAAGGAGGGCTAATTACTAGATCAGCATGGACTGGGGAGATCAAATGAGCTAATTAGCCTGTTGACCGCAAGAGTAGCAAAGGAGTACATAAAGGAAATGCAGAGGTAGGAGGAACAGAGAGAGCAGGGTAAAGGGAGATCTCTGCATTGAGAATTTCTTCCCTCTCATGACTGTATTGACACTGTAAATAGAATTGCTGCACAGGACTGGAAGAGGGTGGTCGTTAATAAAACACAAAGTACACAGTGGTCATTAGCGACGAGGTGTCAGAGCCATATAGAAGAGAAGACAGGAACAGAAGGCTGCTGCTGCCTGTCCTGTATTCCAAATTGGAATGAAAATAAATTTTGAAATATCTAAATCCTCTGAGACAGAATTGCCTTTCTCCCCACAGCTCCACTTATAATTCAAGTAATCATGATGATTACAAGTGCTGAGAGTCCCTTAGCATGCAAACTTCAAGATCTTACAAGGTTTATAGATGAGTTTTATTGCCCACTGTCATTAAGCATGCTTCTTGCATCGTTAAATGTTACATGAGATGGGAAGAAATTTTCATTTCTCTTCCACAGACATAACTGTTAGGGAAAACTGATCTCTTGGTATCCATATGTTCAGCCATACCTCTCATTCTGTCCCTGAGAATATAACGTAGGAATGGAAAGCTAGACTGAGAGAAGAAAATAAGTTAACTTCTACAATTATTTGAGTAGTCAGAGACGCTTACAAGGTTATGTCATAGTTATTTAGCCACAGGATAAAATACAGTTTTTGTAATCGTTCTAATAGCTTCTGTAATACTGTAGTCCAAATTCCAGCTCAGTTTTTTCTATTGATTTCCAAAAAGTTCAAGGAAAGTCAGTAGCGTTGGGTGTGTGTAACTGAAGTGAATTTAGCTCTGAATTTCTCTTTCCTGTTTGGAACTTGATATGTGGTTATGTCAAGTACTTATGCTGGAGTTCAAGTAGAGGATATCACTCAGAAAGAGACTGCACTTCCATACCTGTTTGCATTTGCAGTATCTGGATCCCTAACCTAACAGACAATGGGTACTTTTTGGCATGTGCGTATATACAGGTCTTACTCCTTTGAATAACAATGATTTACCATGCAGTGCGTTGTCACGCATTCCCTGCTGTCAGTAGCTATTCCTCCATGCTGAGATCTAGTTATTTATAGTTGCACCCATGATACTTTTAATTTTGAAGGGACAAGTTAAATAGATTCCTTTCAGCCAGGTGTAACATTTATTTCCATGACATCTAGGGTTGTGTATAGGGATCTGTGGTTTGGAAAACCAAGCATGCTTTTATTTGCTTATGAACCTAATTTCGTTAGGGATCTGACAAATCCCTTAATTTTGTAATCTTCAGATGCTGAATGCTACCTGTTTGTTTATCCGTAACCCAACAGGAGGAGAAAAATAATCAGTGGCATCATGACCTCATGCTAATTAGCAATAACTCTTGTTAATATACCTCAGGCTAAGCATAGCTACTTCATCAATATATAAGAAAAGCTCAAGCAATGGAAGTAACTGAGCTGACCACCAAGGACCTCTTATGTCTTTCATGTATCGGAAGCAACTACTCTGACTCTCTGAACAAATTCTGATGAAAAGAGCAAGCTAGATCAAATGCTCTGAGACACCTGCAGATAGATTTAGCTGAAGGCTGGCATGAATGGATGTGATAGCGGATGGATTTCTACATCAAGTAGTTGAAGCACCTACGAGAGGGGATGCCATTTTAGATTTGGTGTTGGTGAGCAGTGAGGACCTCATAGAAGAAATGGTGGTAGGGGACAACCTTGGTTCGAGTGATCATGAGCTGATTCAGTTCAAACTAGACGGAAGGATAAACAAATGTAGATCTGGGATTAGGGTTTTTGACTTCTCGAGGGCTAATCTTAAAGAGTTAAGGAAATTAGTTAGGGAAGTGGATTGGACGGAGGAATTAGTGGATTTAAATGTGGAGGAGGCCTGGAATTACTGTAAGTCACAGCTGCGGAGACTGTCGGAAGCCTGCATCCCGAGAAAGGGGAAAAAAACCATGGGCAGGAGTTGTAGGCCAAACTGGATGAGCAAGCAACTCAGAGAGGGGATTAGACAAAAGCAGAAAGCTTACAGGGAGTGGAAGGAAGGCAGGATCAGTAAGGAAAGCTACCTTGCTGAGGTCAGAACATGTAGGGATAAAGTGAGGAAGGCTAAAAGCCACATTGAACTGGAACTTGCAAAGGGAATCAAAACCAATAGTAAAAGGTTCTACAGCCACATAAATAAGAAGAAAACAAAGAAAGAAGAAGTGGGGCCGCTATACACTGAGGATGGAATGGAGGTCAAGGATAACCTAGGCATGGCCCAACATCTAAACAAGTACTTTGCCTCAGTTTTTAATAAGACTAGTGAGGAACCTTGCGATGATGGAGGGATGATAAACGGGAATGTGAATATGGAAGTGGATATTACCGCAACTGAGGTAGAGGCCGTACTTGAACAGCTCGATGGGACAAAGTCGGAGGGCCCGGACAATCTCCATCCGAGGATATTAAAGGAACTGGCGCGTGAAATTGCGAGCCCGTTAGCGAGAATTTTTAGGCAATCGATAAACTCGGGGGTTGTGCCATATGACTGGAGGATTGCTAATGTAGTTCCTATTTTTAAGAAAGGGAATAAGAGTGATCCGGGTAATTATAGGCCTGTTAGCTTGACGTCTGTAGTATGTAAGGTCTTGGAAAAAATGTTAAGGGAGAAAGTAGTTAAAGACATAGAGGTCAATGGTAATTGTGACGAATTGCAACACGGATTTACTAAAGGTAGATCGTGCCAAACCAATCTGATCTCCTTCTTTGAGAAGGTGACGGATTACTTAGATAAAGGAATGCGGTAGATATAATTTACCTAGATTTCAGTAAGGCGTTCGACACGGTTCCGCACAGGGAGCTGTTAGTTAAATTGGAAAAGATGAGAGTGACTATGAAAGTTGTAAGGTGGATAAGGAACTGGTTAAAGGGGAGACTCCAGAGGGTCGTATTGAAAGGTGAACTGTCAGGCTGGAAGGAGGTCACCAGTGGAGTCCCTCAAGGATCGGCTTTGGGACCGATCTTATTTAACCTTTTTATTACTGACCTTGGCACAAAGAGCGGGAATGTGCTAATAAAGTTTGCGGATGACACGAACCTGGGGGGTATTGCTAACACGGAGAAGGACAGGGATACTATTCAGGAAGATCTGAACCACCTTGTAAACTGGAGTAATAGAAATAGGATGAAATACAATAGTGAAAAGTGCAAGGTCATGCATTTAGGAATTAATAATAAGAATTTTGGATATACGTTGGGGGCGCATCAGTTGGAAGCGACGGAGGAGGAGAAGGACCTTGGGGTACTGGTTGATAGCAGGATGACTATGAGTCACCAATGTGATACGGCTGTTAAAAAAGCAAATGCGATTTTGGGTTGCATCAGGCGGGGTATTTCCTGCAAGGATAAGGATGTGTTAGTACCGTTATATAAGGCGTTGGTGAGACCCCATCTGGAATACTGTGTGCAGTTCTGGTGTCCCATGTTCAAGAAGGATGAATTCAAACTGGAACAGGTTCAGAGACGGGCTACAAGGATGATCCGAGGAATGGAAAAACTGCCTTATGAAAGGAGACTCAAAGAGCTTGGCTTGTTTAGCCTGGCCAAAAGAAGGCTGAGAGGGGATATGCTCGCTCTATATAAATATATCAAGGGGGTTAACGTTAGGGAGGGAGAGGAATTATTTAAGTTTAGTACTAATGTAGACACGAGGACGAATGGGTATAAACTGGATATTAGGAAGTTTAGACTTGAAATTAGACGAAGGTTTCTGACCATTAGGGGAGTGAAGTTCTGGAATAACCTTCCGAGGGAAGTAGTAGGGGCAAAAGACTTTCCTGGCTTTAAGACAAAGCTTGATAAGTATATGGAGGGGATGTTATGATAGGATCGTTAATTTGGGCAATTGATCTTGAATTACCACCAGACAGGTCTGCTCAATGGTCTGCGGGGAGATGTTGGATGCGATGGGTACTGAGTTGCTGCAGAGAATTCCTTCTTGGGTGCTAGCTGGTGACTCTTGCCCACATGCTCAGGGTTTAGCTGATTGCCATATTTGGGGTCGGGAAGGAATTTTCCTCCATGGCGGATTGGCAGGTGCCCTGGAGGTTTTTCGCCTTCCCCTGCAGCGTGGGGCACGGGTCACTTGCTGGTGGTTTCTCTGCAGCTTGAGGTCTTCAAACCATTTTTGAGGATTTCAATAACTCAGTCCTGGGATAGGGGTTGTTATAAAATTGGATGGGTGGGGTTCTGTGGCCTGCCTTGTGCAGGAGGTCAGACTAGATGATCAGATTGGTCCCTTCTGACCTATGAGTCTATGAAGGAAGGTCCAACTTCTTTGGCCATAGCCTCCACTCTGCTAGGTTTGCAGCCACACTGTGTGTAGCAATGGCTAGGGATGGCGACACATCCAGGTCAGCTGGACTCGTTGATTCACTGCTTTTCCTGCTGTATCCTTATTATTGTAGCACCTATGAGTCACGTACCAAGACACCATTGTGCCAGGTGCTGTGCAGACCAGAACAAAAAGACAGGCCCTGCCCCAAAGAGCTTACAATCTAAGTATAAGAACGGAGAAAATGGATGGACACAGAAGATCAAGGAAACAATGAGATACGTGAGACACAATATTGTCTAAGTGGACAAAGACAGACACATGGAGAGATCAAAGCTGCCTTCCCAGTTTGGAAGTGAACATTGCTCCACGCACATCCTGTGTTCTCTGACCTGTGCTGGGGCAATGAGGTGAAGTTACATCCAGAGGGAATGTAGGCTCTTCAGAGCTATGGCAGTATTGCTAATGGAAGTGGTTTCTCTCCACCTTAAATGCCACCTCCGCCCCTGACCATCCTGCGGACAGAACCAGAGACACCTGGGAGATAAAGCACAAGGAGCTGCAACCAGACTAGCCTGAGCCAAAGCCCCTCTTTCATGGCGTAGTACTGTTGTTCTTCCTGAGAACTTGGATGGAGACTCACCACTGGGATTCATCTTGCTATAAATATGATAATGGCGGGGGGGGGGGGGGAAGAGAAGAGAGGCAAGGTTGCAGCATGCTGTGGCTAGGTTTTCCTAGCACAACTGAGGAGGCCTAGGTTAGGAAGAGGCCAACCACAGCCCTGACACGCTGAAAAGGGAATGGGGCAGCAGACTCTTAAAGATTCTCCCTCAAAAACAGACATCTGGAGTAATTCAAACTGTTTGGGATAGGAGTTTAAAACCAAGTTTCTTGCCAAAAGCATCATTATATGCTGCCTTTAGGAACAGTCCCCCACCTCGTTATTTATTGCACACGTGGCCTGATTGTCAGAGGTGCTGAATGCCTATGGCTCCTTTTCAAGTGAATGGCAGCCATTAGTGCTTAGCACTCCGAACATCAGGCCAAGCAGATGGGATGTGTGTTATGATGGTGATGGGGTATGTATAGTGTGTATATATACAGTTTCGGTAATTTAAACTTTCTATTTTAATGAGATTTTTAATACACCAATTAAATATTTCATGTTTGGGAGGAGTTCAATATTTGATGAATCCAGATACTTAAATCTTGAATGAATTCATGTGCCAATAGACTGAGGATTTATCACATCCCTAAAGTTGCTCGTAAAAACAATTCCTGGTAAATGACTGGAATGTCTATCATTTTTAATTTGAGTGGTCAGTACTATTGTTTAATAATAGTGGCTTCAAGGGGAGTAAAGGAACCCAGTTGTTCACCGAGGATGTTTAACAGCCCCATAACCTAGCTAGATTGGGCCAAGATTTTCAAATGTGACCAGTCATTTTGGGAGCCTCTGTTTTTCAGTGCCCAACTTGACACATCTTAAAGGGGCCTAATTTCAGAAAGCACTGGGCACCCACACTCTGAAAAGTAGGCCACTAAGGATGTCTCAGATAAGCACACAGAAAGAGCGACCACTAAATCATTAGTCCCACATGACTGTTTGCCTTGGTCTTTTGATCTGTGACCAGACCCACAAGTGCAAGGAAATCTTGAGCTCTGTTTGCTTTCTGAAAGCCAGAATACCTTTAGAAAACCTCCACTGAGCCACACAAATGCCATCATCTGTCTGATACATGCTGGACACTCAGGAGGGTAACAATCTGTAAAATGGGTTTGTTTCCCTTTTCACAGTCCTAAGCTGGAGAAAAATGTTTGACACTATGTGTATTTTTTTTAAAAGCCCTTCTAATTTTTAAGCTATCTCTTTCCTTAATGAGAGAGACACTGTCATCCTGTTTAATATCCAGATTCAACTAAAATAAATGACTTATTTTGTCTTAGTCCAAGGCACAAGACAGTCAGGAAAAAAAGTAGTTTTTGAGTGTTATGAATGATTATTATTTGGGTCTGGTTGTGCCCATGATGTGCTAGGTTCTGTACAAACAAAGTGTTACTGTCTTTCCCTGAAGAACTTGCAATCCTTGATGATTATGCATGTCTGTTAATACACTATTTTTGATATTGAATGTTATCACATGTAGGCTATCCCTAATTCCCCATATCCTTGCCTTTGTTAATCGACTGTATTCTAGGCATCATGATCTCTGGAAGGATTTAACTGCAGTGAGGGAAGTGCTCTTGTAGATCAGCTCAAGGAGGGAGTTGTATGGAAGCAGTGTGGAGACAGACATTGAAAAAAATGGACAAACAGTGTGTGTAGGTGGAAAGGATATTGGAACTAGTGGCAGAATGGAGAAGATGGAGAGTCGTGCACACAGAGGGAGAATAAGTAGGGAGAGAGTGGGTAGTACCTTCAAAGTGAATTTTAGTGTGATATTCCTCAGGATGCAAGCTGGACATTTAAACTCCTGGGTCCCCTTAACTCTCCAGCTCAGGGTACCTTTTACATTGCTTTACTGGTGAACTACAAACCCCTCCGGGCTCTGCTCACACACAGCCACTACAGTCACACCCAGCTAAATACATGGATGCTCTCCCAACCACTGACGAACTACATACACGGCAATGTCTGCAAATTTCTGAGCCTCAGCCTTGCCCCCCGAAAATGTGTCTTGTGTGTTCAGCAGCCTGCTGGACCGTACAAGCTCATAAATAGCTAATCATTCCATCAAAAGGCAATGATTGTGTACATGAGCCCTCTAAGTAGAGATTTCTCAAACACTTCAATCAAACATACTGGTTTAGATAAAACAATGAAACAAGTTTATTAACCAGAGAAAAATAGATTGTAAGGGATTATAAGTAGTAAGGCATAGAGGTCAGAATTGATCAGACATAAAAAGATAAAATCACAATCTAATTCCTGGACTTTACCAAGCTAAATAAGATTGGAAAGCAAGAAGATGTCTCACGCAAAAATCTTTAACTGTTAATGAAAGCCTTCCAGTTAGGATCACTCCCCCTTGCCCCAGTTCAATGATGGTTCTTAGTCTGCTGCCATGAGTAGAGATGAGGGAGGAGAGGTAATTTTGTGAGTTGTGTGCTCTCCACTCTTAGGGCTAGTCTACACTGGCAGCAGTAAATATGGCATGTGTAGTCTCAGCAGAGCTCTCCCAGGGTTCTATAAAACCACCTCCACGAGGGGCATAGCTCCCAGTGCTGGTGCACTGTCTACACTGGTGCTTTATAGAACTGAAACTAGCTGCACTCGGGGTGGGAGTTGTTTTTTCACATCTCTGAGCAAGAAAGTTGCAGTGCTGTAAAGTGCCAGTGTAGACAAGCCCTTATACCCCAACCCCTTGTGTTGGAAAAATCCTGGCTGAGTGATAAGAGTTTGTGCTGGTGTAATTACCTCAGTGAGCCTAAGTCTGACCTGCAAGGTTGAATGAAAAAGAAGCTAGAAAACTTCCTGGTACGCTAAAAGCTACTCTTGTCTTGCCAGGAATAGCTGTGTTTTGACAATGCTTTCTACATAAAAGATGAACTGTAGGGAAGAATGGCTCTTTGAGATTTAAATGAACTTCCGTGGGGGAAGACTGGGTTTAATTGTGACTTTCTCATGTGTTCAGGTTTGTTCAACCATATTTAAAGGATGTTAACTGGATGCGTAAATTCTGGAAGTAAGTCAGAAGCTGCATATCTTTTCCATGCTGTTTGTAACAGTGATGCCACTAATGTATGTATTAAATTCAGCTTTTGGTTGGACAAGCTCCAAGAGTATTCAGAAGAACAATTAAAGGAAGGACTTGTATGAATAAGCTAGATCACTGTCAATGTTTCTATTATTACTTTCTGAAAGGTTTGCAATTACTTCATCTCCTCTTTTTAAGACACCTCTGTAAAGGTCATGACAACATTGTCTTGGGCAGGAATTTCATCTTAATAACAAATAATTCTTTGCCTGGAGAAAAAGGGAATTAATTATTCAATTAGAGATGAACAAATGGTAACAGGAAAGAAAAAAGATCAGAACCTGTCCAAACTGATTCCTTCTCATTACCTGGACATTACCTCAGTGCTTGCATCATCGTGTTTAATGTTGTATACTCTTTCTGTACAGCCCTTTAATAAGGCATTGATGAATTAGGGCTATCCATGGGAATTCCCACCTATTGTTTCATTGCGTGTACATGCACTCCACACAGATTTTCTCCTCAGGGGATGATAGCTATGAAGAACGCAGGATCTGGCCTTGATTTAGCCATGTAATGTTGCATTCTCTGTCACCTGTTCGTTTTTTATCCTCCCTGTGCAAGCTTCTCAAGTACTCCCTCTCGCATACATTTCGATCATCCAGTACCATTCCATGGTCCTACAGATTCTTGCCCATTTCTCAGTGACTTACACCATCTCTCCATATGACAACATTTAGTTTGATAGATAAAAATCACTTTTGATAATGTGTATTGATTACCTCTCATTTGCCCACCAATGAGAGTGACTACAATTGTCAGGATGTATTTACTATTTACAATATAGGTCTCTTTCATACTTTTTTTCCTTTTCAAAAGGGAAGGTGGCCTGATAATATGGAAAGGGTACATTACTGTCCTCTCTGTACAACACCACATAATAGAAATGGAAATAACCCACACCCAAAGCAATTAACTCTCCAATCATAGTACCAAAACCCAAATTTTGCTCTTATACCATTCATATCTAAACAATCAGGAGTTTTGTGTGCCTATCCAAGATCATAATTTGGCCTTTGAATCATCAGGATAATGTTGGCTAACTGATGGAGCTGGGGCATGGAACATTTTTACTGGTCCAGTGAAGATATTTGTTGAAACTGGGATTTTCATAATAGTCTAAAGGAGAGGTGCCAAAATCCCAATGTAAACACAATGGGATGAGAACCTCTAACTCCTTTGAAAATCCCAGACTTAGTTTGAAAAGTATAGATTGTTTTTGTTTATTAGCATTTTGAGTAAACCGAGGCCAAGTTAGCAGCCCCCAGCATGCAGGTCATTGGAACACTGGTGCTTCAATATATCACACACATTCAGCTTTTCCCTGCCCTTTCCACCAGCATCGCCACCTATGCTAACCCCGATGTCGAATACCAAGCATAAACATTTTTCCTTACGTTTGAATGTTTCTAACTGTTGAACTGTTTTATATTAGTGTGAGGTTACTGCATGACGTAAGACTTGAAAAATAGCTTTCCCGTAAACAAAGTTCTTATCTCTCTTAAATTTTCCAGAATTGATATTTTATTGAGTGTCTCACAAACATAGAATGGAAGAATTCTATCCTACAGTGGTAATAAAATATTTAATGTTACCAAGATATAGATTGTTTTCCGGTCATGAATGCCTCTGAAATATGATATACTAAAGATGTCATTTGTGCTGAAAGATAATTCTGACACTAGAATTTGTTAATTATATTCCTCCAGCTAGGCACAAGCTTAAAATGGTGAGATTCAGAAATTCTTTTAAATCTGTTCAGCAGTGTTTGCACAAAACAATTTGGTTTTTTTTTTAACCATAGCTAAGGCTTAGATTTTATCACGGATATTTTTAGTAAAAAGTCACGGACATGTCACGGGGGAAAAAAAGAAAAATTCACAGAAGCCCTGACTTGTCCATGACTTTTTACTAAAAGTATCCTTGACAAAATGGGGATCTTTGTGTCCCAACACCGCCTGAAGGACAGCTGTGCAGGGGCTAGGATCTGCTTGCAGCAGTTGGGGGCTGCGGGGTACCCCTGCCACCTGCAGCTCCGGGGGCCTGCAGCAGCTGGGAGCTCCAGGGTTCCCCCATAGCCAGGGTGCCTGGGAGCTTTGGGGTGCCCCCTACTGCCTGTGGGAGCTGGGAGCTGCACAGTACACCTGCTGCCTGAAGCTCCAGTGGCCCGCTGCAGCCGAGAGCTGTGGCGGTTCCGCCGCCATGGCCAGGAGCTGACCATCGCAGGCTGAAATAATGGATTCAGTGACTTCCGTGATCTCCCTGACTAAATCGTAGCCTTAACTATAACTGATGAAGAACACGAGCTGCTTGCCAAATAACTTGCAGGCATGCAGGACAAATTGCACCTTCCTTGCAGATCTTTTGAAATATCACTGTTCAACCTTATGTTGAAACATAAAGATGACAGATGGACTTTTTTAAATAAAAACTTACCATGACTACTCTAGCTTTCAGAGACCAAATGTTTTCTCCTGAGCTCCTATCTTGAAATACATGGGACACAGCCCTGTATGGTAGGTACTGAAGCAGTCAGTTGAAACAATGAAGAGGTCACCATATTAGACTCACTGACAAAATGTTACTTGACTGTATCCTCTGCTGGTACAACTTGACATATCTGTTTACTCCAGCTGATGATCTGGCCCACTGACTGAAAACATTTGCACAAAATCCAATTTCATCTCATAGCCATATGCCAGTATATGAGCTATTTAATGTGAAATTATGTAGCCATATACCTGCAGCTGTACCATCATATGTCTTGATATCCTTAGGTCTCCTAGACCAAGCAAGGTTAGGGCAACTCTGCATTTGAAGGGAGGACCTGTGAGGACCTACAGTAAATAATGGTGATCCAGAAGGTACCTCAGCAGCTTGCCATCTTTCGGTAAGGCCATCTTTGTGTTAAAACATAAAATCAAAGTACATCTTGACCAGATGTGGTGACTACAGATTTCATGGGGCTTTTTGACAGGAGATAGGGTATTAATCAATGCATTCTGATCAAGTTTCAGCTGCCAAAATCCCCCTGAAGTTTCAATTAGTTGCGTAGTATTGCCGTAAGCTTGTAAAAGTGACCTACAAGGACTGGATACACAACTAATTTATTTCTTCAGGATAAATTTCAGGTTATATCAGATGACAAAAGGTCAATGCCTTCTCTGCCTTGGGCTGCACTAGGTGCTGGAGAGGCCCTTGGTGTACCTTAGACAGTCCCAGGGGCTTGTCTAACTTAAGGCAATCTCTCCGAGCTGCCCAAGAGGGAACATTTGGAATTTCCAGAGCAGTGTGTGTAACACCAACAGACTCCAGTCATTGATGGCTGGGATCATACCTGAGACTTCCAGAGTTTAATGCATGAGCCTCTACTGCCTGAGCTAAAAGTCACACATCTGTTAGGCAAGGCTGCGGAAGATTTATCAACCTGTAGCTACTAGCTGATTTAGCTGCCACTAGAGGGGACAGAGTGCTACACCAAGCTAACATGAGTTACATGTGCTGCCTCCTTGCCCTACCATACCTTTAATGTCCCCATCATGCTTCCTGCATCTGGGCTCGCAAGGGAGGGATCTTGAAAGGAAGGCTTTCAGCTATCTGCCATGCTACTCCACCAGCGAGACACAGCCAGATATGTCATGTTTAGGTAGATTCCCATCACTCCCAGCCCTTTTATACAGCTTAGAGGGGACAGAGTAGAGGTGAGGATTGCACCCTAAACCTCTTATGAGCCCTGTGCCTGGGGGATTAATTTAATCTTTTCTGATTATGCTGAATCAAGAGATTTATTTTATATACTGGCAGTCCTCCACTTTACGACGTCCGAGTTATGACGAACAGCACTTATGACACTTCTGCTTTGACACCCTGATTCGATTTACGCCTACGAGTTTACGAAGCTCGGTCCCGCAATGGAGTAGATTGCCTTTCCAAGTTCTGACGTTCCAACTTACGACACAATTGCAAGGAACCAATTGTGTTAAGTCTGAGGACTGCCTGTACTGTACAGCATCTTTCATCCAATTATCTCGAAATTCATCCCCAATATTAATGAACGTAGCTGTGCCAAACTCCTGTGAGGTCAGTGTATTTTCTTTGTTCTTGAGGCCCATGCCTGTGCGGCTTCACTCTGAAGTCCAGAGTGGACTGACTGAGATAAATCCAGATTCAGCAGAGGAAAGGAACGTGCACTGGTCAGCATTCCTCCTAATCTACCATATTCTGTTCAGGTTCTGATCAGGCAGACTCGAAGGGCTGTGTTCTGCACCATTTACTCATGAGTAATTGACTTAAATGGAGGGCTACTTGTGTGAACAAGTGATACCCAGAAGGAGTAAGGGCTGCAGCACTGGATTCGATTAGCTAGCCTCCTTTATAGGGATGTGCCTTTCATAAGACCTTTTTCTTTTCTTCTTCTTTCTCTCCTGTCTCCATCTGCTGACAGAAGGATTTTTAGCTTCTGTTTTGGCTCCACAAGGGCTCGGAGAAAACAAGTTAAGAGGTAAGAAATTACCATTGATTTAACATCATGTTTGCTGGCTGCTTGGCATTTTGAGAAAGCACATGACATTATTCGAAGTTAATCAATTAGTAACAAGGTCTTCATAATCTGGTTACAGACAGGATATAAGACAATTTATTGAGAGAAAGGAGGATGGCTATAGATTGCTGTCATAAGATTTGCTGCACTGTTCTGGGCCACCACTGCATGTGCATTTGGAATTCATTTTATTGGAGTGTAATGAAGGTGGTATTGGCTATGCTCAATAAACCTTATTGCATGAAAGTGATCAACTGACCTGCCAAAAAATACATCAGGAGAACTTTGGAAAATATTTGAGTTTTTCTTTTCTCTCTTGCTATTATTCTAAATTACAGCCCAAGCCTCAATTACAGGAAACCATGCTACCACTCAGAAGTTGAAAAGCAAACCTTGGGACACCTCAGGCTCAGGCTCAGAAAGCTGTTATTGAAGGAGAACAAAGTGCTTACTGCTTGACTTCCCATTGCCTTGCACCTTCTTGGGTCATTTACACACACATGCACAGAGAGTATAAAATGCTACCAATCTGATAGTAATTTTCATGCACAAATGCAGCTGGCTCAAGGAGGTGCATGGAGAATCATTATACCTACAAGAATTTGCTGCCTCTTATATCTGAACTTCCTTTCTTTTTACTACAGTATGATCATCCTAGAATTGGAAGCGAGTCCCATAATTAGAAGGAAATATGGCACAATGATAAGCATGAGTCAGGTGGAGTTGGCAGAAATGAGGTGCATGGAGCAAAGAGTAAAAGAAAAGGAAGCTAATGAAAGGAGAGATGTAACCCTCACTTGGTTGTCAGAAGGTGAATGACAAAGCAAAGCATGCAAAGATAGTGTAACAAACTTGTGGGTTTTGGTTAACAGACCTTGAGAGGCAAATCTTTGAGTTCAGTGGTTCTCAATGCCAGTCCACTACTTGTTCAGGGAAAACCTCTGGCGGGCCAGGCCGGTTTGTTTACCTGCCGGCTCCGCAGGTTCGGCCGATCATGGCTCCCTCTGGCCGTGTTTTGCCGCTCCAGGCCAGTGGGGGCTGCGGGAAGGGAGGCCAGCACATCCCTCAGCCCACGCCACTTCCTGCAGCCCCCATTGGCCTGGAGCGGCGAACTGCAGCCAGTGGGAGCCGCGATTGGCCGAACCTGCGGATGCGGCAGGTAAAAGGGTACAACCAGATACCCACAGAACAAATAGGGAATATTTATATATGAGACTCATCCAAGTTTCATTTGGGCCTGCTCCTAGTTACCCTTTTCTGTCCAGGTCACAAAGTCCAGTTACAGCAGTCACATCAAAGCTCTGCATAGCTCTGGTCTGCTCTCCCTTTAAAACCCCGTTAGTGTTGTTTTTAATCAGCTGGCATGAAGTCAGCCAATCATAAGACAGCAAAAGCTAGTTCAAGGGTAGCCTCATTTGACCTTACTTCTCTCTTTTTTTTTATTTTTTTTCTTATTGATTTCTGAGGTCCAAGCAATCCAGGGAAGGGATCTGTGGCTGCCTCTCTTTGAGTCTTCCTCAGCAGGTATGTAACAACACTGATTGATTGATTATGAATTAGCTCTTTATTCTATGTAAAAATACTCACTCTAGGTGAACAATCCCTATTCCAATCAGTGGGTATTGTGTGCAATGGCACTATACAAATCTAAGTTAAAAACCTGTTGTAAAAAGTTTCTTGATTGCACTAAAGGCCTGCTCTGTTCCTGCCCCACTGAAGCCAGTGGCAAACTATCCATTCCAAAGGAAGCAGAATCAGCCTCCAGAGGTAAATCAAATATCCTACATTCACAAAACCGTACTTTTTAATTTAGAAGTAATCAGATCCCTATTATACTCCATGTTACATAATATTTTCTCACCAAGAATATGTAGATTGAGGTTTAATTACTAGAAGTAACAGATACTTAAACTGATCAATCACAGATTTATAACGCAGTTTATTATAATTGTGATCATGATGCACAATTAACTTGTTAAATCCACTGTGGGGAGATAAACTCACCAGCAATAGGCACAAGATAAAATTTGGATGGAGAGGTGTCTGGCATACATCCATAAAGCCACTAAACGTGTGCTACTGTTCTGGAGAAGACATTGGAAGCATTAATTTTACAGTAGAGAGCCCTACGTTTCTCTGTATAAGCCTCATTTAGATTTACTCAATATTTGCTTTCAGCTGCCACAGCTAGACCTTTTTTTCATTTAATTGGGGCTCCTATGAGACGTGCTGGGTCTATATCTTGAACTACCGCAGTTCACCCCAGTGAGTTCTGGTGGTGTTCCAGCGCTGAATGTAGTCTATGAATTTAAGTTGGTTTTCTGTCATTTTGTCCTGCTTCCTTGCATAGCTCTTGTGCCCTTATAAAATGTAAACATTTCAAGCAATTGCACAGCAGCCGTCTTAATGTTTTCCAAGCCATTTATATTTTACTGTTGAGGAGACAGTTTGGTATATGGTCTATTAAATACAAGAAACTGTAACTTTATGGAGATTTATTAGTAGGTTGAAAATATGTCTGAGACGTGCCCAACTTTAGATAGAGGTGGTGTGGAGGCATTTGCTGTTTTAACGTCAGCTGTAAACAAACCAGGAGGTTGTTGCTTCTAATTAGCAGAGACTGTTTCTCAGTCAACCCATTTGTAACTCATGGAAAACTTTGGCTTCTCAATGGCTTGTATTTTGAAGAGGTTTCTCTTTTTAAGGGGAGATTCCTTAGTTCCCTGTGCAGTTAAGTAATAGATACAAGTGACTTCTCTTCTCCCTTAAGTGGTGGGCTATTGCTGGTCACAGTGGTGTGCAAGGGGCAAAGGAAAGGACCTACCCCAGCTCAGGCTGCTCTCCCTCTCCACATAGGAAGGGAGGTGGGATGGATAGAGTTGTCTATTTTATTGTGAGTCTCTAGCAATATTTGGCTTTTTGTCTTAAAGCTTCAGCTCCTGGAATCATGTGATTACATGAGTCTCAGATTTCATTTATTTTAAAAAGTGAGGTTTTGGTGCTCATGGCTGCAGAGGGAGGTTTGAGACAATGAATCTTAAAGACTCAAAGAACAGAAGGCAAATAAAAAGAATCTCAAACTTTTACATTCTAAAAATCTCATGATCTGTGAGGGGGGAGATGGGGACTAACTAACATTACCAAGCTTTGAAAAGCGGTGAGAGAGTTCAGGTTTAGGCCCTTAGTGGTGGTGGAGGGTAGAGGAAGCAATTGCTACCGCTGGGGTCTTGTAGCACCTTGAAGATTGCTGTCCCTTCCCAGCATGGATTTACTAGCAGAATTACTCCATTGCTGTTGTGATTTAATGCATTTAAAGGTGTGGCTGCAGCTCGAGCGTGTATTCTAGTTTTATTCTAGCTAGCTCAGGTGCCAAAGCAGTGAAGCTGCAGCAGCCTGCCCTTCAGGGCAGGCGAGCTCTGTGACTAATTACCCAGGATTCTGGGGTGAGCTTGTACAGTCCATGCTGAAACACATGCTGCCAGGGATTCCCTGCTCCAAGACCTGAGCCAATCAAGTTAAAGCTAACTGTAGTAGTGATTGAAGTCTAGACATACCCACTGCTTCCTTGAACATGAGGGAAATACTGGAGTTCTAATCCAGTAGAAAGCACACTGCAAATTTTCCTATACTACGCTGCCTTTGGAACAGAATGCTTCTATGATATGGGTAAAGCACCAGTAGGGCCTGATCTGACTTCAAACTGTGACATGATGATTGAAATCTGTTTTGGGAGGTGAAAAGCATGTTTGCTAACCAAGTGTATGATTTACCTAAGTTAGATTCTTTCACAGGTTGCGGAATAACCTTTTTTTATGCAAAAGAGAGCTGGCCCTGAGTTATGCTGCCTGAAGATTTCAATTAATTCTAGAAGTGAGAAAATAAAATAGTGAGATCTTGGCCATAAAACTGCTTTGAGCAATTGACCTAAAATAAGAATGGTACTTAGTCCTATTGCAGTACTGTCTCTATTTTTTAGCAGCTGGATGAATGTTGAGGGGAATAGTTGCTGCTGTGGCAATTTTGATTGCTCTCAATAAACTGATTACTATATCCTGATGCCAATGTACTGAAAAGAGCAGACTTAAGGGTCTGGAATCTTCAAGCTACACACTCATCAAATTCATTACTGGGAAGCAAGGATATCTGAAGACTCAGAATAGGTCAAAAATAGTGTGAGGTTGGCAACGGATGTGGGAAAGAGAGAGGAATAACAGAAGCTGATAAGAAAAAAAAAAGGGGAGGAAGAGATTATAAGAGGGGACGCAAAATACAAAGTTGGATGAGGGAAGTGTAGGGGGAGAAATAGGCAGATGGAGAATAGGATGAGAAAGATGTAAGAAATAATGAAATGCAAAAAGTAGAGAGAATGAGCATTGCATGTGACCTGACATTCACCTACCACTGAAGCATCTGGTACTGGTGTTTTTAATGGAAAGAGGAATCAGGGCTAGTTTGAGTCCTGGTCTGCTCAAATACAGCAATTGCTGTGTGACTAGCATCTCAGAAACAATCTACAAACTTAAAGGATGCAGCTCATGAGGCTGAGCATAGAAATCAGGAGCACAGATGAGAAGAATAGGAGGTGGCTATCCAGAAGAAAGATGCTGATGGGAGAATGGGAAAAACAAAGGGGTGTGGCAACCCAAGACATGACTGTCAGAAAAAGAATAAGATAGAAAGTCATGTTAGTAGAAGGTTGCGGGTGTACAGTGACCACTGCTGTTGTGCTGACTAATATTGTCTAATCACTGTCTATCAGTCTGGATCCATCTGTTGTCTCTTCTTGGTACTTGAGTTGAGTCTTTGGTGCAGGGATTTTGTTCTATTTATACAGCGCCTAGCACAGAGAGATCCTGACTCATGCCTAGGGCTCAGAGGAGCTACAGTAATAAAATAATAACTTTAAGGAGAAAAATCCAGGAAGCAGAGCATTTAAGTTAATACCAAAACTAGATAAGAGAATTAAAATCAGGCATTGGTCTAGACCATGAAGGAATTAGGTAAGTGGAGATAAGGAGTAGGAATATAAAGTGGATTAACTGCTTTCTGGGCAAAATGTATAGGAGGATATCATAAGTTTGTCAAAAATAATACTTTGGTTTCATGGCAATTTCAGGAGAGAGCAGGCATTAGATGTCGGTGAGCATATAACACTTTGACTAGCTTACGCTGTTGCGCTAACACATTATTGATAGATGCTTTGCGATGCAACATCTTAGCCTTTAGTCTTTACTGGGATGTCCTATTCAAGGCTAGTTTTGACCATCTAATTCAGTGGAACTCAACCCACCTTAGCTTTAAGTGCTTGTTATGCTGCTCCAGGTTGCTACTAAAAGGGTGTATGTTGTGAGTGCTTTTATTCTAAGGAGGAGGATATTTTCCCCCTCTCATGCAGTCTTTGGCCAAGCATTGCTCCAGCTGTTAAAGATCATGTACCATTGCATGCTCACTGCTCGAACTCTTTTAAGTTGGTTTTCCCAGTGTGTAACCACGCCACTCAAATCCATAAAGCTCCGTTCTAAAACATTTAGTATTAACTATGATTTACAGCATATGCTGTAAAACTAACCTACCCTGACAGCTGTCCCATTTGGTGGTGGTGATTTTAGGTCACAGCTATGCCAAATTTAACCGATGTCACACAGAAATCCGTTAACTTTAATGAAGCCAACTCAGCATCCCTCAGTGACATTTCAATGAGGATGAATAAAAGTATCTTCAAATCCCCTGTGTAAGTTTGATTTTTAGTGCGTATAGTTACCTGAAAGAATCCTGCCTGGAAAATGAGTTTGTATACTTGGTAATGGGCCTGAATGACCTTGTAATCACTGGCCATTAGCTCTGCTGTCAGCTTAGTCTGAAATGCCCCAATGGATGTCAGTCACACTTAATTTGCTGCTGGTACTTTGGAGATTGGCGAATGCACTTGTGTAACTGTTTCCCATCAGCACTGATATTAGTGCAGCCTGCATTTCCCCTGTAGAATGCCACATATCATCAGTTACTACCATCTTTAAGGCTCCCGAACTGTGCCCTTTGATTGCACAGAATGAGCATCTTGCAACTCAAGTTCTGGTTAGTTACCTATTATTGTGTGTGTTAGCTCATTTGTATGTGCTCGTGATCTCTTGCAAAGGGAATGGGTAGATCAAGCAGAGTGTCCTTTCCTTGATTTAAAAAGCTGGCTGAGTAAGGCAGTACACTCAAAAGGAACAGAGATCAGTATGGGTCTGCAAACCAAACTAAAAACATCCCTATGCTGTATTTAAAAATGTCCATTCTGATTATAGCATGTGCCATAATGAACTCAGTTAGGTGAAAATCTGTAATACATGTGGTGTTAGCTAACTTATTACACTGGTCTACAATTTTTGAGAAGTCGTCTGCTTCAGATATAAAATGGGATATTTATTATGTATTTTGATGTGCTGAATTCAAATATGACAATTAAAACAACTGATTGGCTACTGTTTCTAAGATATTTAAGTTTTTACATTTTATGTCTATGTATATTGTGTAGATAGTAGAGTTTTAATCATAAATTGTAAACCTAGGTCTTTTCATGTGTTTATGGTTGCTTTACATGATAATATTTCACCTGTCCTGTTTATGTAACACTTTAAAAATCAGCAAAAGGGTTATATAAATAAAATGTATTATGAAATAAAAGGCAAACTATTATGTACATAGTTTAGTCCTATTCAGTGTCTACTCGGCGCTTCTTGGCTTGTCTCTTGTATTCATTAAATGGAGCATCTCTTGTCACTGTCCAGCAATAGTCTGCAAGCATTGATGGGCTCCATTTGCCCTGATAGCCTGCCAGGAAATTCCACTGCTGTAGTCTGGAGCCCAAAAGCTCTGCCTTACTCTTGGGTAGTTCCAAATCCCTGACAAGGTCATTCAGTTCACCTTGTGTTATGAAGTGTGATTCAGAGGAGGAGGATGGGAGAAAATGTGGGTCCTGTGACATTGATGGTTCAGGACCAGAAGTTTCATCCTCTTCCTCTTCCTCGTCTGACACAAGTGAGAATGATTCTGGTGCATCAGAAACCGGCAGTCCTTCTCCGTGGGGTACTGGGCGTATAGCTGATGGAATGTTTGGATAATGCACAGTCCACTTTTTCTTCTTTGACACACCTTTCCCAACTGGAGGCACCATGCAGAAGTAACAATTGCTTGTATGATCTGTTGGCTCTCTCCAAATCATTGGCACTACAAAAGGCATAGATTTCCTTTTCCTGTTCAAGCACTGGCCAAGATTTGTTGCACAAGTGTTGCAGCATACGTGTGGGGCCCACCTCTTGTCCTGATCTCCAATTTTGCAGCCAAAATAAAGGTGATAGGCTTTCTTAACCTAGTGGTTATACTGCGCTTTTGTGATGCAAAAGTCACTTCACCACAAACATAGCAGAAGTTACCTGCACTGTTCACACAAGTACAAGCCATCTCTGCTCACTTTGGCTAAACAGAAATGTGTCTCTTTGCAAAATCAAACACTAACAAATAAGAGAGCACGACACTGTATGATTTCTAGAGCTGATATAGGGCAATTTGTTCAGCAGAGTGATGTAAGCTTCATTATGATTGCATCATCCATGACTTCTACGAATAACATGATGCAATTCATATCATGTATGACGCAATACCAGCTTCAGATTGCATCATTCATTGTTTTGCCTAAAAAGCAAGTACTGTCCAAACCCAGTCATAGATTTATTCATAGATCCAGTCAAAGATGCATTTTAGTCATTTCTGGTTTAAATTGAGATCCCTTCCCTTTATAACTCACTTATCCTCCGCCATTCCCAAGTCAAGGGTCGTATATCCTGACCCAATAGCATATCTTGAAAACTAGAGCCAATCAACAATTTTAAGCATCATTTTCGCTCAGTGACCTAGAATTAGTAAAGTTGGACTACATTTATTTCAGAAGCATTTTGACTGTAGAGCAGTGTTATTGTAATGTATGTTGTCAGAAGGGAGGGACCAGAATGTGTACACTAGAACATGGGCACCCTTTTGAGGCATCCATGAAGTTCAGATTCAGTTTGAATTTTGACTTAGATGACTCAAATCTCTGTATTTTGCAGAAGAATTACAAACTGGAAGACTTGATAACCTCAGAGAAAGACAGTCATTAATATTGTTGTTGCAGGTGTCACCAGGTGATGCTGTTACACATAATCTTCCAGGTTGCATGTGAACAATTTTTTTCCTCTTGAAAAGGCATGCTGTGCTCAGTTTTGGCTTACGTATTGTTGCGTATAGTAGCTGTTTAAACAGAGAGGGACCGATGCAAGTAGGAGAGTTTGCTTTCTGTCTTGGGAGCTGATTAGGGTCCATTCTTGAAGTATAGTTGCTTTGTGGGAGCCAGGCCCTGGAGCTGGGCTGAGATTCCTGGAGAATTGTTCACCTGCATACTGTTGGACCATCTCATTTCAAGACTGGTGCATGTGTAAATCAACCAAGTTGCACATAGACTATTTCCAGACTTGGCACCACAGATTTCTCCTCCACTAGCAAGCCAAACTGCCGGAGATGTCTGCTAATGTTTTGCAGAGGGACGTCACTGGTGTCGGGACAGAGCATTGGTGCTGGAAGTAAGAGCAGCAATATTTTAGATATTAATTGGAAATGAATTATTTGTATTTAAATTCATATAAGGAAAGCCATGCAGATACAGAGAGATGGGACACAGACTAATAACAAATTAGAATGTAAAGTACTTCGTCAGTATCTAGTCCATATTTCTGATATAGAAGTGTTCCTGCACTTATGGATAAAGCAGGGTCCACATTTTGAGTGATCCCCTGGTATATGATGTTGGTGAGTATCATAGTGCAGGCTCAGCGAGTCTCCATATGTGGTGCTGTGGGTGAGCCCTGACTTAATTTCCCTTCAGTCAGGGTATAGACATGTTCAAGCAGGTCTTCCGGTATCTCAAAGTGCATCCTCTGGAGGGTCTTATTTATTAACAGTAAAGAAAATTCATTATCTCTATGTCTTAGCTGAGAGACAGTGTCAATCTCAGTTTATTCATCTGGCCTGAGTCTACTGCTTGCCTCTGCCCAGGCCTTTTATCAGCAGGTCCCCTTGACTCAGGTCCCTCTCCTGCAATCCAATCTCTTGCCTCTACCTGGGAAGAATCTGTCTCTGGAGCCAGAGATCCTTGAAGACCTGCCAACTACAGTTCTTCTTGAGGATGTCCCAGCGTTCCTGACAGATTCCTTCACTGGGACCAACCCTTCCGGTTAGCCTGTCAACTGTAGCGCTCCCCCTTGAGAGATCCTCTCACTAGCATGCTTTTTAGTCTCCCTCCCACACTGAACTCTCCTGATCAGTTCCACTGGGAACTCCCTATTCTAGGAACATATCTGCTCTCTCTAAGCATCTTCCTGAGAGTGCCTAGCCTAATTAGCCTCAGGTAAGTTTTTTTTTTTTAATTAGGTCTCAATTCTCATTTATGAATTAACCTTTAAGTAGTCACCTGAAGTAGTCGGTTACCCCCAGGTGAGTCTTCAGAAGGAAGTTTCAGGCCAGTTGGGCCCTGGTTTCCCCTAAAGGACCAGCTGCCCCATGACTGAGCTTGGGAATCCCTCTGCTTGTGGAATAATCAAACAGTTGTTGTGCTCAAAGGCTGCCCTCCAGCTCTATGTAGTGTTTGACAAGTTTGCCCAGATCCCTACTGTGATGGGTTCGGTCACAGAGGCCCCCTTGGGACACTCACCTGATGTCCTGAGACTACCTCTGAGCCCATTTTCTTTGCCAGCTTGGGACTTCCAGAACCCTGTCTTGTTGAGTGAGACACGCAAGCCTGCTGCAACACAGACCCAGGGTCTGAACCATCCCCCCAAAGCTGCAGACTTAACTGAAAACAGCTCAGCAAGTGCTCCTGTCTTCAGTAATTGGATCCAACTCCCAAATTAATCCATTTTACTCTGTATAAAGCTTATACAGTTAATTGTGGTTAATAAACAAAAGTGATTTTATTAAGAATAAAGTAGGATTTAAGTGGTTTCAAGTAATAACAGACAGAACAAAGTAATTTACCAAGCAAAATAAAACAAAACCTACAAGTCTAAGCCTAATACATTAAGAAACTGAATACAGGCAAGTCTTATCTTAGGCAGGGGTTCCGTTCCGCGGTTATCGTGTAAATCGAAAACTGCATATAATTGAAATTGTATCCCCAAGCTCTTTAAACCCCGCCCGCAGCTCCGGTGGCCGGGGGGGGGGAGGGCATTTAAAGGACGGTGGGGAGCCCAGTGGAGCCCTTTAAATGCCCCCCCTGGCCTGGCCACCGAAGCTGTGGGCAGGGTTTAAAGGGCTCCACCGGGCTTCCCACCACGGCAGAGAGCCCAATGGAGCCCTTTAAATGCCACCCCTTGGCCCGGCTGCCAGAGGTGTGGGTGGGGCTTAAAGGGCTTCGCTGGGCTTCCCGCCGTGGCGGTGGAGAGCCCGGAGGAGCCCTTTAAATCCAGCCTGCAGCTTTGGCAGCTGGGCTGGGGCTGGCATTTAAAGGGCCCGGAGCTCCATGGTGGCTGGAGCCTCAGGCCCTTTAGTTCAGCACAGGGGCTACCAGCCACCTCTGCAGCTGGGAGCCCCTTGGATGATTTAAAGGCCCTGGGACTGCCAGCCACAGCTGGTGCCCCAGGACCTTTAAATCTTGAGGTCAGGCGTGCCCCCCCCCCGCTTGAGGCCACATACCCCACTCCGGTCCTACCCGTAAAGTTGAAATTGCGCATGTCAAATACATGTAAGTTGCAAGAGACCTGTACAGATATATCTCACCCTTATAAGTTCCAATAAGCTCCTTTCACAGACTAGACTCCTTCCTAGTCTGGGCCTAATCCTTTCCCCAGCTCAAATGGTAATTTGAGGATTTCTCATGATTGGCAGCCACCTTTGTTCTATTCCACCTCCTTTTTGTATCTTTGGCAAAAGGCAGGAATCCTTTCTCTCTCTCTCTCTGGGTTTCCACCCATCCTTCTAAATGGAAAAGCACCAGGTTAAAGATGGATTTCAGTTTGGGTGACATGACCACATGTCACTGTAAGACCTCCTTCTTCATTACCTAATAGCTGGAAGACACATACATAGGAAGGTTTGCAGGTAAACAAACCCATTCACAGTTCATTGATTTTGAAGCACCCTTAATGGCTTCCACTTAACATGTTTACATCAGTGATACAAGTTTATATCTTATTTTCCTAATCCAGACATAGAAATAATACATGCAAAAAAGGAGGATGAACACACTCAGTAGATCATAAGCTGGGTAATGATACCTTACAAGAGACCTTTTACATAAAGCATATTCCAGTTACATTATATTCACACCATTAGCATATTTCCATAAAACACATGGAATGCAGTGTCACACCTAGCTATCATGTTAAAGTGGTAGGCATGGTGGAATTTCATGGGCTTCATTCTCTAATCTGTTCAGACAGAAAAGTCAGCATAGGAGAATTCCTGGCCTGGGTGATGTATAGTCAGTGGTCTAAGTTGAAGACAATGTGATCATGACTGCCTCTGTGGCTGGTCCTGGTAACCATACTGCCTTCTATCAACCAGCTAAAGCAGCTATCATTTAGCTTAAATGACAGAGGTTGAGTTCTGGGTACCGAATATCCTGCAATGTCTGTGTATGCACACACTGTTACAAAGCTTGTGCTGAAGCATTAATATTTCATATTTTAAAAGCATTTTTGGTATTTTGTGCACCCATTAAAGGGCTGATGTGCGACAAATCTGATTCAGCAGCTGTTACGTTCTGCATCTTCAATAACATGCACGCTGCAGGCTCATTGAAATAAATGAGTCTTCCTAATCATTTCAGTGGGAGGACACTCTCTGAATATAACATGGCACATAACCAAGATTCTAAATAAGCCATTGTGTTCAAGAAAGTAAAAGTTCTTCCTAAACCAGGTCAAAGTATATTACGCATTGTAGCATCAGCTGCTTTGAAGGGTGACTCCTGGTCCCACTGAAGTTGATGGAAGTTTTACTATAAACTTCAGTAGAGCCAGGATTTTACCTCGAGTGTCTTTCATGTAACTGATGTGCTGTTTTGTGAGTAGTCTCCCCCCATGATTTTCAGTCATGGCTCTCCTATTTATTTATGCTAAATAGCAAAACAACTCAAATCTGTAGATAAAATTGTGCATTATTTAAGTATTTTTTGACACAAACCAACAAAGGGCAAGGAAATACACAGGAAGGATCAGCTCATGATACTCTGATTTTTCTGAAAAAGGGCATTAGTCTTAATTTCCTGCTTTTTGTTGAGCTGCATCTCAAACAATATTTAAAGATAAGGTTTATATATTGGAATCTTCCAGAGTAATTCAAAGACGATGAAGGATTTGGACACCTAGGGACCCGATTCTCTGCTGTTTTGCCATTGAAGTCAAAGGAGTTAATGACTCTTGGTTTTTGTTTGGGCACGTTGCGTTAAAGAGAATTTTCGTATTTGGACCTTCTATTCCCCTAAGATTAGGGTGACCAGAATCAGTACACTTATTTTTCCGGGAGAGGGTGAGTATAGTTACATATATAAGTCAAAGCCCCTAATATTGGGATGACCCTCAGGACCTCTGGTCACCCTACTTAAGATTTGTATTCCTGCCTCTCCACAACTGAAAAAAAAAATTGTTCCGCAGTGTTCAGATTCTGGGTTTTAGTTCACATCTATGACATCCATGCATTACAAGATCTGCTAGCTTCAATAGGGCTTCATGCAGGCACAGCATTTTCTTCACACTGAAGGATTAGGACCTTAGTCTTTATTTCTCACACCAGCTTCCTTTTAGGAAAAAATAATTTGCCTTAACAGACCCTTTGAATTGAGATAAACAAATAAATCTGATATTAGCAAACAAATATAATTCTCATTGCAATCTTCCAGTTCTATTCAAAGGTATGTTGCTTCAGTCTCTTATTGCAATATGTTTCTAATTCACATTTAGAAATTAATGCTTTGGGTTCATAGCTTATTTGTCTGCAAGTATCATTATATGCAATTGTTCTGTGGCAATTTCTACTTGGAATTCAAATGGGATTTACTGTATATAAAAAGTCCTATAGCACTTATTGCTCTTTGCTAGATTCTTTGCTGCTTTTACTTATTGTTTGTGATTTTTGTTTGTGTGAAATGAATCCCCTATTTTAAAATACCAGATATTTTGGTTGCTTTCCTCTCTTTAACATGCTGGAACATTATCTCTCTGAGCCCTAAAAGCAAAGTGAATTTGACGGAGATACAAAGATGTTAAAATCTTTGTCCCTCATAGCTCTTCCTAAGGCAGCAAAGCAAACACTTCCTAAATGCTGTGAATAATCTGAAACGATGGTCAAAAGGGAAAATATCAGTTCAAGAAACTGAAACTTCAGAAAATTATTTTATTTCATTTTTTTGTCCAAATGTATCACATGGACATCAACAGAGGTTTTTAAAAATTAAATATCACTGTCTTTTAGCAAGAAAATGCCAAAAAAGTTTCCTTTAAATGAAATGCTTTATACAAGGAACCTGAATGAAGCTTCCCAAATGTTACCCTCTGAAATAGACCATTATGGCTCTGATTCAGCAAAGCACAAATGCATGTGCTTAAGTGCTTTGCTAAATTGGTCTGGTGTCTGCTCTATGGTACTAGTGAGCAGAAGGCATGTTGTAAAAGGTCAAAGCTGAAATGGGCCTGAATGAAAACCCTGGATCTAAACATTCTAGACCTCTGAGGGTTTAGGAATCCATTCTTTCTGAATTCTACATCTGATTATTTTTTTTTTGCCTCAAAATGGACAAAACCAAAATCCTGAAAACAAACACATTAATTTTGGGATGTTTGAAATCTGGAACCTATTTTTAATATTAATTCAAATAAGGTGAACATCCCATTTTGAATGTCATATTAAGTGTCTCAAGAGTATGAGTAAATACATAGACTATCATGGGGTATTTGCCCTAGATTTACCCTTCAAGGAGTAGTTTAGATTCTCAGAGTCCCTCTCTCAAATTCTATGTTTGCAGTGTTGTGGTAATGTTGGTCCTTGGATATTAGAGACGAGGTGAGTGAAATAAGGTCTCTTTATTTGTCCATCTTGTGTTCATGAAAGAAACTGTCAAATGACACAGACAGAGCTTTTCTTCAAATTCTAAAGCCTTAAAATAGTTCTAAAATATTTTGGAGGTTGACTGTCCCCTAAATCCTAACATCCATCATAAAATAACTTGATATGTTGTGGCCGCCCTCTCTACCTGGTGGGTTCAGAGTTGCCTACTGTTACAAATCCCATATTTAAAAAAAAAGAGGAATTTTTAGTCGGTTCCATTCTAGAACTTCACACAGAATTCTGTTTTGCTGTGTTCTTTAGTTACTTGAATGACTCACAGGCTGACAAAATTGATGCACACAGGACATACTTGATCTTTGTCAAAACTTTTTGTCCAGTAGAATAATTTCTACTGCATACATCCAAAATATATGAAATATAAAATCATGATGGATTTAGCCTTGTAACTGAATCCTGTGATCAGCATTTAGAGTTAGATTTTGTGTGTTAGCAGGAATATTTCATCAAGTTGAGATGTAAGGTGGAAAAGTTCAAAACAATTGAAAGTCATCTCCTTCATGAAAGGCAACATTAATTTAGTTGTAGTTTTCTCACTCATTGGGTTAGCTAGGGAAAGATCTGAAACAATTACAACTGGTTGTCTCTTGAAATTATAGTCTACGTCCTCTGCTGATTTGATTTGAATTGAGCTACAGCAATTTACAGCAGCTAAGGGTCTGGCCAGACTACCTACACTTTTTCCTGCTGAAAATTGAAGGATGAAAGGAGGTTTTTCCTCAAATCAAGGTGCAACAGTCTCTGGTTTTCAAAGGGATAAACTGAGGTTGAAATTTTGGATTCTCACTCCTTTGCTCTTTCGGCCAGCAGAGCACTCAGTTGGTGGCATAGGGTAGACAAAGTGGTTTTCTTGCTCAAATGACTTTTCCAGCTGACAAGCTTTTGAAGGTATTTAGCTGGAAAGTTGAAGGGGAGCAGAAGGCAATTAGAACAGACATAGGAATGTTATGTGGAGCTTTGTAGATGAGAACAAGAGGCTTGAAAGTGGTGCAAAAATATGAGGAAGGCATTGGAGGGACTTGAAGGGGTTGTTTAGGTTCTTGGTGGAAAGAAAGAAAGAAGGCTTTAGCCTCAACAGTTGGAATAACCCGGGAGGAAGAGCAAGTCTAATGAGACTGTGAGTGCCGTGACAGAGTTCTGTACGTGTATATATGTAAATATTAGAGCTGATAAAATATTTTTGATGAAACATTTCTGTTTCTTCAGGACTCAAATGCTTCACAAAACATCTGCCTTTTTCAGTGACAGTTTTATTAGGTAGGTTTCTCATGTCCAGGATGGACACTGGTCACAAAAAAGACTGTCTATAGCCCAGTGACACTAAGCTGGTATCCAAGTTCAGGTTTTTCTATCTTGGAGCAGAAGAAGAGGAGGCTGTGGAAACTGAGGTTTTTGCAAGAATTCAATATAAAGAGTCTCATGTGTGTATATATAAAGCGGGTATATAAAGACCTAGTGACATAAGAATAGCATTTGTTGTATTAAATTTGTAGATTCTGTAAAATTATGTACTGAAAATGGTTTTCTATATGCAGCTCTTGACAGGTGAAAGGTGGCCAAGACCTAGGGCAGTGTTTTCCAAACTTGGGATGCAGCTTGTGTAGGGGAAGCCCCTGGCCGGCCGGGCCTATTTGTTTACCTGCTGCGCCCACAGGTCCAGCTGATCGCGGTTCCCACTGGCCACGGTTCGCTACTCCAGGCCAATGGGAGCCGCAGGAAGCAGCATGGGCCGAGGGATGTGCTGACCACCGCTTCCCGCAGCTCCCATTGGCCTGGAGCAGCGAACCACGGCCAATGGGAGCCGCGATTGGCCGTGCCTGTGGATGTGGCAGGTAAACAAACCAGCCTGGGGCTTTCCCTAGTTTGAGAAACACTGTCATAGGGAATGGAGAGGAACAATTGTATTTTCAAGATGTAGGGAAAGGTGCAATGAAATTTAACAGGTGCCTATATATTGTGGGGACTGTAAGGAGAGAATATTAATTAAACATGCAGGCTGGACACACTTGTGAAGGAAAGGGGAGGGGAATGGATTTAGAGGAAATGTTGAGTTAATATTGGATTTGAAGAGGCTATGTGCTACCACAGGAGATCGTTAAATACTGCACAGATAATATAGAAACTATATCATTTAAATGTAGCCAGAATGTATTTTGTTCCTGAGGTAATTTTAAAAGTATATGGTAGAATGTTTGAGACATTGAGGTGCAGAAAGCCCTTAATTACAAAGATTTAAATAGTAATGCTGCTATATTTTACTTGTCTTTAAAACACACTAGAATTTAAAATGATGCTCTTTCCACCTGACATTTGTCAGTAAAAGTGTTTTAAACAGCTATCAAAACTTTGACTTGTTAGATGAATAAAACCATGTACAAAAAGGAGTAAAATATATTTAGAATGGTTGATATGACAATTCAGTTTATACTATGATTTTAATAAAAAAATCTTAAGCTTGTAAGTATTGACATTCTTTTTTCAATTTTAAATCTGCTTTAAAAAACATCTGTGTAATTCATCACTTCTGAAATTGAGGCAATCCTGCTTTACTGGATTACACACAGCTGAATATTTAAGCAGTAAATCTCAAGAAATCAGTCATTATCACCAGTTAAATGTGCCCTAGTTAAAAATTTGATGGGCTTCAATAAACAACTCAAACTGTGGTAAGAGATGAATTTTTAGGAAAGGGGTATTAAATTTGATATAGCAAATATGGTTTTACTAACGAGTCCAAATTTCTTGCAACTTCATCAAATAAGGATAAGTCAACAGGCTGAAAAAGTGTTAAAACAGCTGAAAAACATCACTACAATATGAACTATAACAATAGTAAAAAATGAACCAACTTTACCATAACAGAGTGGCAAAAAGACGTGTTCGAGAATATCACTTCGTTTTTTGTCTGTCTTCCATAGTCATGAACGGCTAGCTTCTATCTATGTGCCTTTTTGTGCTATCCTTGCCCAACGCTTTTGTTATCATTGTGCTGGTGAAGACAACTAATCCTCCCACCACAAAAAAGTTTATACATCTCAGAGCTGATCTTTAAGTAAATGAGATCAGTTACCTTCTGCTTTTAGTATATTGCACTGATTCACAAAATTGAATTTGCCTTACAATATCCCCACTAATGATGACTTTAAAAAAGCTACATAATGTGTGTTTGTGCTGCCTCCTATGCAACAGAGGAGGCCCTAGCATCTCCCAGGTGCTAGTGGACTTTCACACTGGGCATGACCAGTATTGCTCGTAATGTGAGGGGCGTTCAGCATAGAGTTCCAAAGTCAGAGAAATGTTCTTAATTGCTTGAAGATCACCTTTAGTTGTGGCACACCTTAGTGGAGTCTGACTCAACCACATAGCTTAAATTAGCTTCTGGTGTTGTTCCAGGTTCTCACTCAGGATTCTGCTTATAGGGAGACCCAAATACCTGTTTCCCAAAGTTAGATGGGTCTTGTATCTAAGCTTCTAAGTCAGGCCCATTTCTAGTTAATATTCCCATTAAACAAAAACTCTGATGCAGCCTTAGCTATGGGTTCACCACTGCTCCACCATATGAATTGTATGTTCCTTTAGTGCAAATTACTAGCCCCTGAATAAATTAAGGCATCTTTGCATCCAGACCATGCAAGGAAGAAATGAAACAATTTAGTACTCTGTAAAGTACACTTCTCTCGTCCTCCTGTTAAGCACAAAACCTCTTTCCAAAAACCAACCAATTGAATTTTGGATGGGGAAGAGAATGTTTTACTACAGAGGTAGGAATCCACCCAGAGGCAGCAATCAAAGAGCAGCATTAACTTGATCAGAAACAAATAAAGAGACTATGAGGCAACTTCCTTAAATTTTTCATTTTTTTGGAGGAAGAGTTAAGAAATTATTCATACTGCTAACATCAAGAGCAACAGCGCCCTTCCTGAGCCAAGGGTATTTGATAAAATAGTGAAGTTGTGTCTTCAGTACTTAAAGGTATTACCAACAAAGAATGGAGGTGAGTAGGAAGGGAAACTGAGCACACCTTCCTACTATACCTTGCATTTAATAATGCTGCCAGATGCTTCCCACGAAGTTCAGCACTTCTAGTTGTGCTGACCCTATGGAACTAGGAAGTGGGTGTTTCATCCCCAGCCTCTGCCCTGTGTGGCTTTTAGATGAGTCATTCAGTTTCTGTACTTCAGCACTTGTGAGTTAGAGATGAAAACATTGCTTACCTAGTCCGCTGAGTTTTGAAAAGCACTTTTTAGAGGTAAAGTGCTATACAAGGGCCTAGTATTTTTTATCATTAGAGATGGGGGGGGGCAAATGCAGAGTCTTAACCAGAATCCCTTTGAAAACTGGATAATGTATGAATCCTTGGAACAAAACCTGCCTTTACAGTGGCAACCAAAATAACATGAGATTTGTTCACTAAATGCATACTGTTTGGAGGGTGAAATCTTAAGAGGCTTGGTGGCAATGGCATACTTGAAACCAAACTCTACTGTGGCTCTGATTTGGCTGGCTACTCAAAAGACTAAAATGTATCTGGATCCAAACCTCAGCTCCTTCACCCCCCCCATGAAATTATTAATTAGTGTCACCAGACATTTTCCCTTGTTAAATACCAAAAAATAGGAGTTAAAATCCCCCCGCAATTGCTGATATAGGTGTTTAAATGAAACAAAGTGAGTACATACATAACAGAATTACCCTTTTTTCCATTGGTGAAATAAGACCATGATCCTGCAAATGTCTCTTCTGGGATGGATCTCTGTGCCTGTACAAAGTCTCTTGCAGAATGAGAGGCCTTAGTGCTGAAGTCAACGTCAGGTTGAACATTTTATACTATACCTGGAAATGGCAACAAACTCCACCTCCACCAATGGCATTGTTTCCAGAAAGGAGGAATGCTGAGTGACCTAACCAGACGGTTGAGTCACACAGAAGGTGATCTGATTCCTGGAATGGGAGTGGGGCTGTAGACCAGAAAGTGAGAGACGAGTGATGGTGTGCAACTGTGGGAAGGAGGGTCAGCCTGATGAGGAATCCTGAGGATGGCGAATAGAAGTGAGTGGAGGGAGGAGAGATCGGGAGCTGAACAAAATGGAGCAAATACTGCTCTAAAACTGGTTTCACTGGGTGAAAGCTTGGTACCATTGAAGTCAATGGCAAAACTCCCATTGTCTTCAAAGAGGTCAGGATTTCACCCATTAACTTGAACAAATTTATGTCAGGTTTGTTTTAGTCAATTTGAAATCAATGCCAGTAAATGCATTGATAGATACTATGAACATTTTAATAAAACTTCTTTGGGAGGATCTGAGTGACTCCTAAGTAACTTATTAAAGTCATGGTGATAAACTTCAATAAATCAACACTATCAGATATTCCATCTCAACCCAATTCTAGCTCTTCTATTTGACAATCCTCAGGGAGGAGGGGTAACTTCTTACAAAAAACAAAAGTTTCAATTGACCTCAGTATCCTTTTACATTTTTGAATCTGTCTTGATCACAATTCTCTATATCTCTAGTTGATGTTCTACAGAAGTGAAGGAAATGGGATGATAAAACAAAACAAATCCTGCCTCCCTCCTCCCCTTAAAAATCTCAGCATTTGCCTTGTGCTGGCTGGACTGTGGGCTATAGCAGATGGCACCCTGGGAGTCTAGATGTATTTCTCAAATTCCTTAAGGAAAGTTACAGAGAACCTTCCTTTGACAAAAACATAAGTAGACCTAGTTAATTGTTGGTTGGTTTTTCTATTTGTCTGGGTGCACAACAGTGGCAATTATTCCTGCATATACACACTTTGAATCTAAATAAAAAGCTCCCCATTAACTTAACTGGGTCTGGTGATATCTGTGGAAACAAACATTTCAGAAAGTAAAGATCTTTTATTATAAACACTCCAGTAATATACATATACATGAGATTTTATGTGACAAATTGTATAGTCAGAGCTCTCTCTCAGTATTGAGATGCCCCTGGAATATGCTTATTTTACATGCACAAAAATATGGGAAGAAAATTGCCTCTTATCTCTTGCCAGGGGCAAAGCAATAGCAACAGCAAACTACTTACTGGATGAAAGGAAAAACACCATGCTTATTGCAGAGCGTTATTCATGTTTATGCCTCATGTTGTGAAAGGCTCTTATCCACAATCTATAACTACATTTTAAACAAGTTAAAAAGCATAAAAAGATGTCGTGATATGTCAGATAAAGGCAGAAAAGTGAGCTAACAATTCACAGGTGTAGAACATCATATAATTAAAATAAATTTAATTTGACTCTTCAAGCAGTTGGTTTTGCTGAATAGTGAAATTAATGTACAGTAACACATAGCATGATATCTAAACCCTGCTCACGGCTGCAATGTTTTGGGTAGTCAGGTTTATACATCTCAGTTGTGTGTCAGTGGTTTCTCATTATGAAGTAATATAGGTGATGTGGCATCTGCTTTGGCTTTCAGAAAACGTTTAAAAATAGAGTACGCTTAAGGGCAGGAATTGGTGGTTTGAATGTCACCTAACTGGAGTTATCCATTTGAGCATAGTATAGAACTGCAGAAATGAGGCTATAGTTTACCTCATGAACCCCCAGTATAGCCAATTATCTGGTTTGGGGGGGAAACTCCTTTGGACTGAAACTTCTCATTCTTGTTCAAAGTCCAAACATTTGTTCATGGAGCTCTTATACAATATTTACTCGGCCATTTTGTATTTAGGAGTGTGTGTGTGAGTGTGAGAGACAGCCTATATCCATTTCCCCTTCCCCATCTCATGTTTTTTTAAAAATAACTCCTTTAAAATAACGTTTATATTTAGAATTCAAATTTTAGCTACTTATCACAGCAGAAAAGCAACTTTGTTAGGGGAAACCTAATTTTATAAGCAGAGCAATAACTTAATTTCACATGAAGTACATGTAATTTTCCTTAACAACTCAAATATGTGTCTAGTTAGATTAATGCATAGCTTGACTTTGCCCCCGACAGCTACATCCTGCCCTTCCTAATCATGTAATGCCATCCATCTACCTTGAAAATGGCATTTGAAAGTGGTTACCTTTCTCCTGAGTCCCCAGTCCCTCATATACAATTTTGCACACGCTGATGCACGTAGCTCTGCAACATGAGTAAGTTCACTTTAGAGTCTCCTAAATTATCCCCCATCCCTTGTGACAAGCACTTTAGGATGCTGTGAGCAGTTAAGTGCTCCTTAACGCATTCCCCATCACTAAGCTCCCACGGCCAAACCAACCAGCTGTTCCCAAATGAGAAATACTCTTCCAGTTCCTCCAATGGTGCAAGCCGATACAAATCAGTGGGTAACTAGTGTGGTGTCTCACTTTGAGGGGCCACCATGATCCCATATATGTTTCCCACTTTTGACAGAAAAACAAATCCAATTAGTGTTGGTGAAAATTGCCTTTTATTTCTGGAAAAACAGCAAGCGACTTTACACAAAGGCAAACTAGCTTCAAGAGCATTCTCACCATCAAACTGGTGGCTTTGCACCTACTACTCATTAGTCATGTAATCTTTTTTTATCTCCTTCCTCCTTGCTTGCTCATTCCATAAGCCTTGTGTGTATATTGCTTTGAGGTCTCTGAGAAACCTCATTAGCAGCTATGGGTGTGCCTGGGAAAACTTCATTTCTGGAGAGAGGCTATATTGTGGCACTAGAATATTGCCATGATTTTCTCTGAAAAGGGTCCCTTTTACAATTTTCTCAAAGTGGTCTTGTTTAATAGAAAAAAATGATTTCAGGCAAATTTCTTATTTCCAGATAAATGGTTGAAGTTTTTGCAGGTACCGTACAGTCTCTCAAATTATTTCCTGAGTGCACATGTGTTAACTGTCCTTAGCTTTAATGGCATGACAACTAAGCCCTTCTTTATATTAAAAAGGTTTGCTGTTATGTCTATACAGACAAAGTAAAAGCAGCATCATAGTGTAGATGCTCATACTAGTTCAGCAAGCAAGATAAGATATACTGGCAAAAGCACTTTTATGCCAATATAACTGAATCTACACTAGGGTTTTAGATGGTATAGAAATGTCACAAGAATCATGCCCCTAACCCACATTACTATGCCAACAAATGTTTCTAGTACGGAGATGTACTTGGTTCAAAGCTCTAGGATCTAATAATAAACTAACAGTTTAAATGTAGAATAAATTTCCATACCACTCTACCTAATGAGCTACAGCAACTCCCAACCATTTTAAACTTGCCTTTTTATGTTTAATTTCAATTTCAGACCTTAGTTCATGTTCATCAAAGGATTTGAAACTTCCATGAGAATCATGGTCTTGCTTTTATTTATTAACTTCATCAGCCTTGCTGGTATCAGCTGAGGTTCATCTGGAGAGTTTGGTTTCAAATTCACTTAAAACTCAAAGTGAAACTTAAGGGTCTCAACCCCACTCTTCAAAACTGAAAGCCACATTCACATGACCTGCAAAGCAAGACAGCTGAGTTTTACACTGCTTTCAAGTTGGGTGCCTTTCTGAGGCACAGATGACATTAAATCCTGGCTTTCATCATCTGCCTTTTTGCTTAACTGTTGTGAGAAATGTATCAAGTCATTCAGAAAGAGAAATATCAAGTTTGTTTCTTGTATGCTCACAGCAGCTTTTCCAGCTAGTGGGAAGAAAACAGACACTGAATGAAGCACTGAGTCCTAAAGGCTAACATGCATTGCCAGTCCAAAAGCCACTAAATCACAGCTAATTTAGTAAATCCCAAAATTTAATTTAGGTAGACATGCTAAATCCAAATGAATGTAAAGAATATTTAATTAATTTTTAAGTCTCTCTTTGTGAACCAGTAAATCGCTACACCTTTGCACTACTGCACAGCAGACATTTACAATGGTTGAATAATTAAATACAAATATCTCCAACCATTGCCATTTAATTTTATGGCAAAACACTTTAGAAGGTATCAAAAATATAATCCCAGAAAGAGGCCTCCAATATCGATGAGGAAGGATGATTTTTTTGGTGAAGGTGCTGGATTGGGATGTAAGAGGTCTGTCTGTCTCTGCTATATATTTTCTCTCTGACCTTGGGAAACTCTTGATCTCTGAACATAAGAATGGCCATACTGGGTCAAGCCAATGGTTCATCTAGCCCAGTATCCTGTCTTCTGAGAGTGGGCAGTGCCACGTACTTTGGAGGGAATTAACAGAACAGGGCATCGTCCACTCCCAGCTTCTGGTAATCTGTCAGTGGTCCCCACTAAAGGCTGTGTGAAATATTCTCTAAATCCTAGAGATGCTATCAAATGTTCTAGGGTTTACCCCTGAACTAGGGCAGGATCTCAAACCCAGCTATCCCTCCTCCTATGTGAATGTCCCAATCACCAGGGTAAACAGTGTGCTGGAGTAGGTCTGTCTGAAGCTGTTTCACTCTGTATAAAGAATTAAATATTACATAGAGTAGGGGCTGAAACCCAGCTGTCCCCCTCCTATGTGAGTGCCCTAACCCCAAGTCATTCTCATTCCCTGGCCTGATGACTATTCCAGCATTGTATATAAAGTGAAATGGCTTCATCAGGAAAGACTGAACAACTAACCCCAGAGTGGTTAGGGCACGAACCCAGGTCTCCCTCATCCCAGGCACAAGTTCCTGCTCCAGAGCATGGATTTGCACCTGCATTTTCCATATCCCAAGTGAGTGCCCAGCCACTGGGGTATTGTACTTTCTTTTGTCAAACTTTTACAAAATGGATTTTTTGTTTTCTGACCAGTCCTCCTGCACCAATATTGAAGTTTAAAAAAAAAAGTTGCCTGAAGTTGCCATTACTTACCTGATGCATCTTTAGAGTACAGACAGATTATCATGCCGTGGTACTGCCTCAATATTGCCATTTGCCAGTATACCTATATGGGTATGTCTACACTACATCTAGGGTCCATGAGTCTCCAGCCCAAGCCCACAGACTTAGTGTTAGCTGGACTGATGCTAGTAGGCTAAAAACAGCTGTGTAGAGATTGTGGCTCCGTCTGGTGCTCTGACTCTCAATCCTGGGGGGCAGGACTTGTGAGTCCCAGCAGCAGCGTGAGCCGCTCTAGCACAAGACTGTGGACCTGGGCTGGAAGGGTCACTCCCAGTTGCAGTGCAGACATATCCTTAGATGATACCTCAAAGGGAGAGGGGAAGCAAGAGACTTAAAAATTAAGGATTTCTGTAATACTATATTAGTTAGATACTGCAAACTTGTATACACTAAGCCACATGAACTTCCTAGAAAGCATTTACGTGCTTATGGCTAAGGGTACGTCTACACCACCCGCCAGATTGGCAGGTAGTGATCGATCGATCTATTGATTGTAGACATGATAAATCGATCCCCTATCGCTCTGCCATTGACTCCTGTACTCCACCACGTGAAAGGCAGAAGTGGAGTCAACAGGGGAGCGGTAGCAGTCGACTCTGTGCCGTGAGGATGTGAGATAAGTCGACCTAAGATATGTCAACTTGAGTTATGCTCTTATCATAGCTGAAGTTGCATATTTTAGGTCGATCTCCCCCTGCCCCTGCACCTCTCCCCAGTGTAGAACAGGCCTAACAATTGAGATCAAAGGAGCATCATAAAACAAACATGGTGGTTCTATTTAAAAGAATGAGCTGTAAACATAGAAAAATCCACGACTTTTTTTTATGGAATTTTTCTTTAGCATCTTAACAGAATTCAGATATGCTAAATGTCTGCCATTATTAAAGTCATTAAGTGGCCTACAGTATTTCAATGGTTGTGACTTTTTTGTTTCTTGGCCAGTGGCCAAGCAAATTAGCCATCTTCCCACTTTACAGCCATTACAATAATATCTTCATTTGATTTTTTTTTTCTTTCCACAAATCAGGCTGCTTAACTTGCAGTGCATCTCAAGTTCCAACTTTTTCAGGGAATAGAGGTTAAATCATTGGGTTTGCTCCTACTACCTTAGTGGGAGTTTGATGAGACTTGGGGTTTGAGCTTTTGGTTTTTTCACATCCTGTGATGCACTCTTTTTTTTTAAAAATCCCATTGAAATGAAGTCTGTCTACAGTGTAATAAAATGCTTGCGGCTGGCCCATGTCAGCTGACCCTGGCTTGGGCTGTGGGGCTACAAATTTTCAAGCAGGGAGGGTCTTAGGGCCCAAGCCCAAACCTCTGTGCTACAGCCTGAGCCTCGCAGGTGTGTTATTGCAGTACGGACATACCTACATTTTATATTTAACAGAATTGGAAAACAAGAGTGCACACTGCGCCTATCGAATCACAGACATCAGTATTAAATATGCAACTGCAAGCCTTGGTAGACTTGAGTGGAATGTGTGCTTCTACACACAGCTCCACTCATCCAGAAGGCCCAGCCCATGGCACTGGGAGCATCTGCATGAGCAGGAGAGAGGAATCCTCCCATTGTTGCCCAAGCTATAAAGCTTCGTGAGTGACAGGAGTAGCATCCATAGCTATAGGTCACTGTTTCTGTGGGGATTTATGAGTCAGAAGGATCTATGAAGTAGATCAGCTTTGATCCATATCTGCATGGAAGGAACCCCTTGCAGAGCTGGGCTTTGCATTCAGGGGTGTACTTTCCCTGTACTCTTTATCTCTCATGCACTCCTCTTCTTGCCCAGCACAGTAACTCATACTGCATTATTTCCCAGCTATCATGTGATCCATCTACTTTACTGTCTTACTGCTTCACCCTGGAGAAAGAATGAGATAAATGTTCTACTTGCCTAAAAAAAGTTACTGGAAAAAGTCACACCCTTGCATTTCATCATTAGCCTTTATAATGTGCCACCAGCTTCTGAAATGAGAGAGACACAGTAGCTCTTAGTTTTCCCACTAGTCTAATGAAAAAAGACATGCAGAATTCACTTGACTAATTATTTTTAGCCAGTAGCAAATGCAATGGCCTTGCTAGGTAAGGCTGAAAGAGACTGAAATAAATCTTATGTATATGGATGGCCTATATCGGCTTCAAAAAGCCCTTTGTTTTCTAGGAGCCTGCATCCCTAGGGCATTTTAAAAAAACACAACCTTTTAGAGATATTCTATTAACTATTCCCCCCCCCCAACACAGCACATTAAATATAAGCACTGACTAAATGAAAATTAAAAATGAATTGACTTTGGCATTACCCATAATTGTAAGACGGTACCAATTACGAGATCCTGCCCTGCCTTTTGGAATTGCTCATTCATCATAAGGGCCATACACTCTTTCTATTCCAAAGGCTTTCTCCTTTGAAAAGAGAATTCTCTAGGCAAGAATATTTTTTGACTTTTGCCAAATGTTTTGCTTTGTTCTTATTCTGAGGTTCGCTGCATCTGTTTTAGGCAAAATTGTATGTGTCTGTCCATCCATGCATCGCCTTCCTCCCTCGCACTCTTAAAGCTAAACTATATTAGTTAGAACAGTTTTTTCAAAACCCTACAGAGACCACATTCAAAAAATTTTTTCTTGTGTGATATGAAACAGTACCCCACTAACTTGAAATAATAGAGCTGGTTGGAACATATTTGATTTGTATTTTCATCAAACTGTGCTGTTTTGTCTAAAGCAAAATGTTTCAAGGAGATGTATCCTTTTCAGCAAGGCTTTCTGTGGGAAGGTTTCTAAAGTTTCTCTGGTTGATTCTGATGCGAGAGAGAGTGGAGGGAGGTGGTAGTGAGGGAATTGAAAACCCTGACTGTTTTGATTAAAAAAATGGGCAGTTCAACAATTCTGTTTTTGCAAAAACAGAATTTTATTTTAATCCATTCAATGTGGAACAAACACAAACTTTGAAATCCTTTCTTTTCCCCCTTCAAAAGTTTGTCATGAAACAGAATGGTCTTCTCTAATAAGACAGAGATGACGGAGTCTGACAATTGTAGGGTTTGTAACTAATGCCATATCAAGGGGATAGCTAAGAGAAAGACTACCTGTTTGAGGTCTTCAAACCAATTTAGAGGATTTCAATAACTCAGTCCTGGGTTAGGGGTTGTTATAAAATTGGATGGGTGGGGTTCTGTGGCCTGCCTTGTGCAGGAGGTCAGACTAGATGATCATATTGGTCCCTTCTGACCTATGAGTCTATGAGTGTGAGTCTTGCATTAGAAATGTTGGGAACTTGACTATTGTGTCAGAATGGTGGTTGGTCTAGTTCAATAGCTTGTCACAAAGAATGACTGGCAGTGGATGATTCAGAGGAGATGCAAGAAACCCTGTTGGGGAATAAGCAGCCCCCAATAGTTAGAGGTTGGCATGTTCTCTGAAACATGGCTTGGAGCAGGAAAGTCCCACTGTTTTGCCAGCTGGGGTGGAAATTTGTTTTGGTATTTTTCCCCCGGCTCCTTAAGCAGCTGAGCAAGAGGAGAGGAAAAACAACCCACAGCCAGCCAATTTGTGGAGATCAGCTCAGCTTAAACCAAAATAGCCAGCCAATCAGAGTGGAGCAAAAACTGTTGAGTGACACAGTGGGCTGGTGCTCCCTGGAAGAGGGTACTCTCAGGTCAACCACCCTGTCTGCTCCTAGAACTTGCCCTGGCTTGGATGCATGGGGCTAGAATTTTAACTTTAGGCACCTAAGGAAGTCACCAGAGGTAGGGCCCCTAACTTCCTTAGTAACATTTTCAAAACTAGAAATGAGCTATTGCTTTAATTAAAAAAGCAGTGAAAAGAAATGCCTATAGATATGTTTCTACTATATAGATCTATAGTCAGAGACTTCCAGAGAAATGCCATCAACAGAAAGGACTGACCTGAAAGTCCAGGTGTTGTAACTCATTTTATATGAAGTCACACAATGCAGTTGGTGTCCAGATCTGCCCCCAGCTCTGGGCCTGAAATGCCCTTTATGCAGTAGAACCATGATAGCATAGAGCAGGACTTGGAATCCCCCCACTTGTCAGCAATGCTTTCTAAGGGATCAAGTGTGGAGAGGGAGAGCTGTCAAAGGGCTGACTTATGTGGGAGGCCAGGTGGTTCCTGTTCTCCTTCACTGAACTGGGCTGAAAGGAGAGTCTGTTCTCCCATCACCTAAGAAAATTCCCTGTGGAAGCCTATTGATGTAGGAGATGAGGATTTGGTCGTTTGGCTTTGCTTGGCTTCACTGCATTTTTCTGAGAAAGAAAGTCTTATGGCTACATTATTGCCTTTGTAGAAATTTATAGGTGGCCTCCATTCTGAAGACTTTCCTGTGATGAGGAGGAAATTGGATTACGTGGTGGTAGTTTTTAGCCTGGAGATCTTTTTTTAAAGAAATAAGAGTTTGCTGCTGTATTTAGACAATCTCTGCTCACCAGATTCTCGGTTCAGTATATTGTGGTAGCCTTTCTCTTTGGTTTAAATCCAATAAAAAGGGTTTTATGGCAGTGAATTCCAGTGAGTATAGAACTATGCTGTTTGGCAAAAGATATGCTGTTTATTGAAAATAAATCCCAGGGCTAAAATGATAGGGATGCTGTAGATTAAAACTGAACTGCCTCAGGGGACTTGTAGAGAAGGGATCCAGGAAAAGACTGACCGCTTTTTGACAGGTATAGTTAAATGTGTCAGTGTTGGTACTGGATTTTCAGACCATTTTCTTAGTGGGTGCATAATGTACTTGAAATATAGAGGAAGAAATGGAGGTGGGGGAAGACCTCTTTCCTACACATGTGGAGCAGAGGGGAAAACAAACATGCTGGCTTGTGTAAACAGAAGATCAATATTGCTTGTGTCTAGTTTATGTACAGAAACTGTCTATTCCTAGCACTTGCAGATGTATTAAGCAATATTATGATGCATGTTTAGCTCAAATATTTGCATCCCACTCAGTATTATGTTAATTTCATAAGTAGTAGTGTGCAGTGTTACAGGCATTTACCCATGCTTCATTTATTTCATTTGGATACAGACCCTGGATGTGAATTGTGAGCAATAGGATGAATTTGAAATGAAGCACTGGTGCATTACACCAGCTGAACACACTTCTACTCAAACACGCAAATCTATTAACATCACTGTGAGCTATAAATGAGACATTCTTTCCCTTTATCGATGTGCCTGATTGTGTAGATTAACAAAGCGATTGACTCCTTCTCCCACTCCCCTGCAGCACCTCCCGATTATAAACACACTCATAAAAATGATCCTGTATGGATAATTCCATAAATAAAATTAGAATGGTCTATTATAAGGGCATGGTTCAGTGAAATTCCATGAAGTACATTTTTAGTGCTGCCTTGGAAGCACTATGTGTCATTTGGTAACTACTGTTTGCTCTGGTTTGATCATCTCATAGCCTCAGAACACTTATAGTGTTTGAGTGCTTTGAGATCTATTGATGGAAAGCACTGTATAAGAGCTACGTTTTATTAAAACTAGGAATGTGATATAACCAAAAGCTTCTGGCATTTTTGGTTCCAGATCTGACCAAGTGAAACCAAATGAATTAAAATAATTACCCAGACAGGTGAATAAATTGAATATATATAAATTAATAGATGAATCCATTATATAAATTGGAACTAATAGATTATGTATAAATTAAAATAAGTCATATAGTTAGGTGTGTTTTTGAAAGTACTTATGAGTACTTTTGAAAGTACTTATCTAAAAACGCATCCAGGTAAATATGTATTTGCGACATGACAGTTGGTCAGCCAAAGCACATATTGATACTTTAGCCAAGTGTTAGATCAAGTAAGTATTTCTGAACAATAATTCCTTGAGGGAGAGTTCTGCCGATTAAAAATGCAGTGTGTAAAATATATATTGCAGATAAAATTGAAAGCCAATTAAAATGAATTGCATTTTCTTGTAATAGGATGACAAAGCCCCACATTTAAAATCCTCTTGTTCTTTTATTTTATGAAAGGGTAAATAGGAGCATATGATGTTCTTTTCCTTCCCGTTGCTTTTTCCATATAACTATCATTTCCTCTCTAAAGTAAGCACTCCTACCCTCTTCAATCTGTCCTCAAACAGAGGTCTCGTGATGCCACTACATATTTTCATTGCCACTCTGGACCCTTCTGTTTCTGCCAGGGCCGGCTCTAACATTTTTGCCTCCTCAAGCAAAAAAAAAAAAGGGCCACCCAAGCCCCCACGAGTGTCACGCCGCCCAAGCCCTCCCCTGCTCCCCAGCACCCCCCGGCCGAACCAAAACAAACAAACAAACCTCAAGCGCACCTCATCCCAAGATGCTGCCCCAAGCACATGCTTGGTAGGCTGGTGTCTGGAGTCAGCTCTGGTTTCTGCTGTCTCCCAGGTGAGTGGCTGTCATTGGCTTGTATATAATACCTTTGTAATATCTTCAGTATTTTCTATGCTCTTTTTTTTTCTACATTCTAACACTTGCTTTCCTATTTGACTGACACTGTGCATTGAGCTGTCCACAGTGACACATAGATCTATTTACTGTGTCTCGGGTTCTACATTAACTTCAAATCAATGTCTGTAGTTCATATTATTCCTTATAGTGTACATTACCTTGCATTTGTCAACACTGAATTTCATCAACCCTCATGCCGCTCATTCACCCAGCTTTACAGTTTGAGCATTCCAATGGTTTAGAAAGGCACAATTTTCCTTTACACAGGCCATACTGACTTGTCCTTCTTTATCACCTAGATGTCTTATTGTTCCATTTTAAATGTTCATTTCAACCCTTGCCAATTCATAGTTCCCGGGATCAAACCTCATGCCTTCTTTATTTAAAGATAGGTACAACATGGGGGGATAGCTCAGTGGTTTGAGCTTTCTCCTGCTAAACCCAGGGTTGTGAGTCCCATCCTTGAGGAGGCAACTTAGAGATCTGGGGAAAAATCAGTACTTGGTCCTGCTAGTGAAGGCAGGGGGCTGGACTCAATGACCTTTCAGGATCCCTTCCAGTTCTAGGAGATAGGTATATCTCCATATTAAATAATAGGTAACTTCAAAGAGAGATTGCACATTTTGCTTTGTTACTGGCTCATCCACTTCTTTGTTCATGTGAAGAGGTTGTCTGAGATAGCAGAGTATCACACCTAACCGCTGAGGAGATGATTTCTAGTCTTATGTGCCATGTATTATGTTGTTTCAGAAGTCTACTGGATTCTATTCCAGTCATACTTCAGTTTGTTCCCAGACAACTTCTTGATACCTCAACCTTCAGAAATGCCTCATCTTTATAGTTTGAAAAGACTGAGTCTGAGGTAGTCCCCTCAAGTCTCCCAGCATCCTTCACGGTGAAAAGTGATGCATAGGAATCATTTAGCTGCTCTGCAATGAGCTTTTCTTCCTTAATTGCTCCCTTAACTCCCTGGTAGTCTAGCAGATCCTCTAGCACACTCTGCTCTTATTAGTAAAATATGTTGTCACCTAGGCCAGCAAAATCTTCAGTAATGACTTGGCTGGGGGGAGAAATTCTTTCTTTGCCATCCGGAGTAAGGATCTGATGGATCTGAGCAGTAAAACAAACATACCAAAAACCTCAAACCCAAGAAAACAAACAACCGCCCCCCAAATAAACACAAAACAACTCAGCTATTGGTCCACATGCCCAAATCCTCTGTTCGAATTCCTTCATGTGATGCTCACCCCCTTGACATCTCACATACTTTGATGATTTGTAATTAACTAGTGCACATAGAAGGCAGCTAAAGTAAGAGGTCAACTGACTAGAACCTCAATCCCACAATGGATTCAGTGTGGCCAGAGGGCACTGAGATCTTGGGACCAAGGTTTGGGTCTCCTATTTTAGGCTCAAATTTCCAGTAGACCTTTAGGGATTCACTTGAAAGGTTTTGGGTCCTGTCAGAATGCTTCATTTGATTCAACTGAAATACTCTGATCAGATTTCAACCTTTTTTAACATTTTAAAAATGATTTTAGTAAAGAAAAGAATTCTACCTTGAAAAGTCACTTCAAAATGACAATCAAAACGTTCAGCTCTGAAAATGCTGTTTCATTTTTTTAAAACAAATCTTAATTGAAATCAACACAGCTCTTCTAAAGGATCAGTGTACATGAAAACAGCCTTTTATATTTAAAAAAAAGTTTGAGCAAAAAATTTCTGACTAGCTCTACTCTGTACAGGTGACCTTTGACTCCAATAGGTTCTTTGCACAGTGCAGCGCTCATTAGAGCTGTATTCAAGTCAATGAAGATCTGCCTGCTAGAGTTACTAGGAGCTTCAGAACCCAAGACTAATAAGCCTGTGAGGATATTGAGGTTTTGTGATTAGTTGAACAGCACAGAGACCAGCTAATGCATTATGTGCCTCCATGATATCCTGTCCTGAACCAGATCTGGTGCATTACGAGTTGGAATGCCTGGAAAGGACAGGTGTATGATGCCATCTATCCATCATGTTTCAGGTCTTCTGGGGTCTTTTCCATTTTGCTTTCATTGGATCGAAGTCAAAGATGATTCTCGCAGGGAAGTTGGTAGACATTAGTAGTAAATGACCATACCACCTTAGAGAGCATTGGAAGATTGTTTGAGAACGTGGGACCTGTTTACTTAAAGAATGGATCTCTTCATTTGACTTAAATTCAAACCATTTGATGGTTTTTATCACTTGGAGAAGTTTCATCTGAATGTTGTCCGGTTTCTTTTCAATCTTGATAGTGAAGGGCCAAGTTTCAGTCCCATAAGTCAGCGTACTGACCACCAAAGCTTGGCATATCCTCAGTTAATCTCTACTTATCCAGGTTTTTGATATGTGAAAGATGTTCTGTATGAAGTGCATTGCAAATGATGCTTTTTGCAGTGTAGGCATCAAGTTCTTTCTCGATGTTGTGGATAACATGGGCGACAGAGTCGAATTAGGTGGAATCATTGACGAGCACTACTGGATGCTTGTCATCTAAGATGCTAGCGCCTGCAGCATGTTGGAAGTCACTGACTGGAAGAATTATTGTTTTGGCCCAATTAACTCTCAGGATGTCTTCTGCTGCTTAACTTCCCAGGGCTTTATGTGCCACAAACAGCTTGTCCATAGAGTGTTGCACTGGCTGTCTCAATCATACTGCCACGTCTCACCTGTAGGCAGCCTAACCACCTGTGCCAAATGCCCCATACAAGGTAGCTCAAACCTTCTCAGAATACGTAGAGCTCACCCAGGGTTCGCATATTTTCCTGTGACATCCAGGGCTAGGGTTGGATGGGCTAGCAACCCTCCATGCAAACAAAGTGCTATGAAAACCATAAATATGTTTTCCTCGGATCAACCTGATTCATTACCTATAAAATGAATCTCCATAAATAGGAGTCTTTTTTATGTATCGGAACATACTAACTTTGAATATGGAAGGCTTATCAGAGAAATGTCCAGGTTAAAGATCTCAATTGTTAGCCTCACAGAAACCCACCTTAAAGAGGGCAATGAGGAAAGAATAGGCAATTAACATCTTATGCGATCAGGTGCTTGGGATATGAGAAAGGCAAGATTGTGACTTCTCAGGTGTTTTCTCTGCAAATTTATCTGATCATTTCACCAAATTTCCAGTCTCCTGCTTAAGGCCTAGCTCCAGCACAAGCATGGGAGATGAACAATTATTCATTGCTATTCTCCAACCAGCGAAGCTTCTGATGAAGCCATGACAGACTCATACAATTAACACAGCCCTCTCCTTGGTGACTTTAATGCTACTATTGATAATGTGCATGGAGGATGGAAAAAGTTTGAACCTGTTACACCGGATAGCTGAAAGGACAATGGCACACATCTTTTGCAGTTGTGTGCTTTTTCTCATGGACTTGTCATTATGAACGCCTGGTTTCATAGGATGCAAATTATCCAGTTTACTTGGCAGAATGACTGGCCATATAAAGAAGATGATTAAGTTGTAATCTCTCATTGCTGGAAATTGTCCATCGGCAACTTCAGAAAGTATCAGTCGGCCAAGTTTGATAATAGCAACCACAAAATAATCTCTGAAAAATGTTTTGGACTAAAAAGCAGAGGCAAAGCAATGATTGGAGTGTTCAAGTTAACCAGAAAAAAACAAGTAAGTCTGGGATGTTAAACAGCTGCATTCTCATCTTCAGCCTTGTCCATGCCCTTTAGTGCCTCTCATTGCGCAGAAAGATGTCTTATTTGAGATCAAAAAAGTCTTAACTTTACTTAGTTTAGCTTATACATTTAATGATCTTCAAGTCTAGACAGCTGCTGTGTTTGGGCAGGGGAATTCCTTTTAGATGGTTCTTTTGCGTTGGGGAGGGCAGAAGAATGGAGGGTTTTCACGTGATTTTTTTTTAATTAAAACTGTTTTTTGTTTATATAGCCTATATTTGATATGTTGCTAAAATGAGGGCATTATGAGACAGCTGTTTAGTTTATTTTGCTTTTGACTCTCTGTAATTACAGAATGTTAACAGGGGTTCCTTTACATTTTAAAAAGTGTTACCTTTCTGATATGATTCTCTTCTCACTGCATCAGGTTAAATCCATCTGTCACACTGAAGATTTCCTTACATCAATCTATCTTCCCCACCTTGCTAGTATTTCTCCTTTCATTATCTCTTGTCTTTTAAACATCACTGGCTAGATTACTGTCTTTTGCTTCCCTCTGATAACAACATCTAATGATGACTTCAGGGGAGACAAATAACTAGCTTGGATATATCTTAATCCTCAACTTTATCACCTTTTGGTTTTTTTTTTTAATTTGCCAGACTAGCCTTAAAATTTTCTGTTATCGTGTTCTGCTATATAGATATCTGTAATGACATGTTTGGGAACAATTTTGCTCTCAGGAAAGTTATTGTGCAACTGATGTTAACAGCGCACACACAGGAAAAAAGGCAACTTGCATGTAATAAATCCTTTCTCATCACCACTTCTTATAGCCATAGGTCTACAGGTTATTTATGGACCTCTTCTGGAAAGTGTGCTTTTGGGAGGAAAAACAGTGCCTTATATTTGTTTTTTATTTATAGCGGAGATTTTGGACACTTGCTTGGGGTTCGTTCTGAAAATACCAGCAATGTGCTGCAGCGAGGGTTAGACTCCTAGCCATGGAGGCCATTTTGGAAAAGAAACATTTTTTCCCATTCATAAAGGCTACTGCACTAATGCCCCATTATGGGCCAGATCGTGCCACCCTAGCTCACGTTGGGTAGTTCCTTCCTTATACCCATTGATATCAACGGGATTACTTATTAAGTAAGATACTATCCAAAGAGAATAAGTAGTAGAGTCTGGGTCCAAGCCTTATATGTCCAGATCATGCCACACTTATTCTTTCTTTAGATAGGGGCTTACTGCCTGAGTCGTCCCGTTGGTTTAGATGGGACTGCTAATGGAGGTAAGTGTACCACTCAGCATAAGCAAGCGTGCAAAAATCAGACCCTTAATTTGTTCACCAGCCTGATGAGGAGTAGCAAATTTAAAATATCCAGTGATCTCTAGAAATTGTCCACCCTTCGGCCTAGAACTCTGAATGAATATTGAGTTCCTTTAATCTCACTGTATAGTTGAGCTGGTGGAATACTCTTCTGGGCCCACTATGTTCCTTTTTAAGTGCTTTTAAGAGCCAGATTGCACCTCAGTGTGAGTAAGAGATTCAATTACTCACAAAAATGGTCCCATTGAAGACACAACTCCTTAACTGAAGGTTGTCTGAGTCTTCTGATGGAAGGTGATGCACCTCTTGTCAGAATGTGTAACCTAGATTTCATATAACTTGTGTTATTGTTATGCAAAATGAAGAAAAGCATGGCATAAAAAGAGACTTATTTTTAGTCATATATTCTGCTCCTTCTCCTCCAACAATCAAGATGAGGAAAGGCAAAACCATCAAATGTGTCTTAAATTTTTCTCCTGTTTTTTGCATCTTTGTTGAAGAGCTGGGAGTCTATTGAAAAAATAGTTTCAAATACTAATAAATTCTAACTTTAAACTAAATTTCACATGTATACCCAGAGGACTCCCCTTGAGGTAAATTTCCACTGGCCACTGATGACTTTAAATGCTTTCTTGGAATTATGATTCACATGGCAATTTCACAACCTTTTCTTTTCCTGAAGTATTCAGACGGATTACATTTCTCAAATGTATTTGAAATTTGCTGAAAAACTTTTATCCATATTTCTTCTGCTTAGATAAAAGTTGTTAAACAGGCCTATCCTGAACAAATAGTAAACAGGGTCCACAAAACAGAAAGGGGATGAGATGGCCAGAAACAGAGATGTTTTCATTTAAACAAATAGGGGGGAGAGCATGGAGACTCCATGCTGCCTTCCTTATCCTTCAAAATAAAGTGTATTCAAGTAGTAATCATCAGAAGAATTCATTTCAAAGGTTCACTGGACTATAAAAGAAAGGGGCAGAGTCTCCAAGTTCTGTTGCACCTAAGCAGACAAAGGCACAAGCACCTTTGGGCCCTTAGCAAAGACTCTGACAGAGGAAAGGGTCAGCCATCATCTTTCTGGAAAAGTCCAGTCCCGGAGAGTACACAATCTAGAATTTAGACAACAGGCATCAAGTGAATACACAAATGGTAGGAGGAGGTGAAAAGACAAGGTAGCAATAGAGAGGTATGTTTGTGTAGGTTATTAGTCATAGTTGATTCAAGAGTCACAGGTGGTCTCCAAGGAGGTGGTGATGCATAAGTCAGGGCAAAAGTAGCTCTTAAGGATGGATTTAAGTAGTTGTTCCATTAAAGTCTTTGGGGTACTGCAATGAGTAAGAAAAACAGGAATTGACTCAAAATTAGTATTGATTCACAAAGCAGCCAGGCTGCCTTTTTATCACACAGTCCTTAGAGAGGAGAGTCCCATTTGTTTCAATAGGAGTTTCATGACAAGTCAACAGAAAGGTTTTTTCCTTTATTTTCTATACTTCTATAACGTGAAAAATAAATGCCTCTAAAGCACTATGTGGGATTGTAAAGTGAGAATGTAGATTTGGGACCTTAAATTGCACGGAAGAAACTGCTCCCCTTCCACCTCTGCAGATTGGCCAAGTGTGTTTGAGTATTGCTGGGTGTGACAGTAAAAGTAATCTGGCATAACTAAGTATTTTGGACCTCAAAGCCATACCTACCGCCTTCCCCACTGTCACACCCGGAACACATCCACAGCTGCCTCTGCTAACAGCATCAGTGCTAATCAATCAAACAAATCATTCTACTCAATCAGTAAATCTTGTGCCTTGCTTTGCAAATGCACACTTCATCTTGTTCCTGCCTAATTTTTCATCCTGAGAATTCCTCTCAGTCCACTAAATATTTTCTTTGCAATGAAAAGTACAATGTATGGTACTCTGGCCTTCCTTGCTGGGGCCAGAATAGAGGGTTGATTTCCCCATCCCTTTTCTACAGAGGCCAGGTGATGAGCTTGAGGACAGAGTTCTCTCCTTTTCTTCTGGGGTCAGAGGAGATAGATTGCTGATGGCTCAAAAGTGTTCTCAGCCTCCCTACTCAAACCTTGAGAACAGAGACCCCAAGCCCCAGTAGCCAACCTGAACCTGAGAAGGAGCCAGAATTTACCAATGTACATTGCCAAAAAGCCACAGTAATACATCAATGGTGCCCTATCAGCTCCCCACCCCGCTCCCAGTGCCTCCCACCCACCGGCAGTTCTGCCGATCAGTGCCTCCCTCTCCCTCCCCACATCTCCCAATCATCTGTTTCATGGCATGCAGGAGGCTCTGGGGAGGGGAGGAGTGAGGGCACAGCAGGCTTAGGGAAGGGTGTGGGAAGGGGTGGAGTTGGGGGCAGGGCCTGTGGCAGAGCCAGGGGTTGAGCAGTGAGCACCCTCCAGCATATTGGAAAGTTGGTGCCTGTAGCTCCAGCCCGAGAGTTGGTGCCCATACAAGGAGCCGCATATTAACTTCTGAAGAGCCGCATGTGGCTCCGGACCCACAAGTTAGCCACACCTGCCCTAAGCGTATTCTCCTCTCTTCCAATTCCCATGACCTAGAAGAGCAGGATGAAGTATGTTCAGGTTCCAAGATAGTATTACAAAAGTGTTTGTGCACTTCTAGCTGCAATCAGTTTTTGTACAAGGATTTTGTACCAGGGTAGAGCTGGGAGATCGTTTTAATAAACTTTCCATGAATATCTATTTTAACTTCTAAAAAACTCTCTGATTTTGCTGTAATCAAGTCTCCTTTGTGTCGCATTGTGTAGAAATTCTATTGCATACTTTTATGGCAGAAATGATCACGGTAACAGTGGAAAATTAAGCAGGTATCAGCTTATTTTGGGGAAGTGACTTGTGAGCTCATAAATGTAGCTGTTCACATCAGAAACCAGATTCTGAAGAGTTGTGACCATCCAAACCTGGAACAGAACCAAATTGCCTGTGTCCAGTCACAACCAACCTACGCTGTTCACACACTAAATATTCAAGGAATTGCTCACAAACCAATCTACAGGCCATGAATTATTTTCAGAGAGTGTGGTGAATAATTAATAAAAACTGTTCAATTAATGAGTGACCTGTTCAAAGGTATTTTGCTAAGGGAGATGATATTCATGGAATTAAATTATTTTTATGAATGATTTGCTTAGTTAGATAATTGGATCTCAAAACTGACCCAATAAACTTATCTTAAAAATATAAAGAATCTAGCATCTGGAAGCTTTTTGCATTTTTTGAGGGAGTAAGAGAAAGATAGCAATGAGGTTGTTGGAATACATGTGCCCTTTTTTTAAGGTTTCTTTGCCTAAGATTCAATATGCTGCTTTTGGACACTTGGTGCTTTTAAGTTTCTTTTCATCTGGCAACCCTGCTGATACGAGCTGCAGAAGGAACATTTGTTACTCAGTAGTTTTATGAACATGTGAAGAGCTTTCAGACACTTTCCATTTTATCTTTAATTTGCTGCCTTTTGATAATACATATTAGCGTTATATTTTGTAGAAGTATTTCCAACTGTTTAATGTTACCTTTTAAAACAAAATGGGTTAAGACAGATATGGGAGAATGTGAAATGAGACAAATACACAGGTGACCAATTAAGATATCTTTGGACAAAAGGATAAAACATTAACTCTTCTAATGCCATGTCTACATTTGATTGGACCTGTAAGAGTAGCTATGCTGGAGATGTGGAAAATGATGCTTGGTTTGTGAAAGGGCCTTTTGTAGTCTTGACCCATGGCAGAACACAAAGATCTGTCTCTTAGCAATAGGCACCAGTTTGGTGTATTTGTGCTGGGGACAGCATTTGACCAAAGGAAAAGGCACTTATTGAATATAGTGACTCTCCATCGAGAACAAACTCCGAGGAAGCAATAATCTCTTACAAAATTCACAACAGCTACCTAGATAAGTCAGCCTTCTGAAAAAAAAAAATGCCCATGAAAGTTGGCCTCAAACTCTCCAGGGGGCCAGTTATGGTGATTAGAGAACTCTGTTTACCAAGGCAGATGAGTCATCAGATCCAGTCCAAGAAAAGACAACTAGTTAGTGTAAGGGAACAGAAGCAAGTTCAGAAGTGGGCACCTTGTTTATGAAGCTCATTGAAGGGTTGAGATCTGAACAAAACTGTCTCCTTACTGAGTCCTAGATAGTTGGACAATCAGGGTTGTTAGTATGTGAAGTAACCTCTCAGGAACTGGGCTGATGGCTTTTCATGCATTAATAATTTCCCTTGAATTTTAGACAGATACTGTGTATAAAAGTTTCTCATTCATTATGTTTTCAGCGTTTGTCTCTTCATTGTTTATTATCACAATGCATCAATAGTGTGTATATATACATGGTAAGATCTAATTTTAAAATATTAGATCTTTCATGAAAGATTACCCATAATGAGGAGGAAATATGTCTTCCTGCTAGAGAAACTTTCTGTTGGCAGGAAGCAAGAAATGAAATCCTCACCAGAGACCTGTTACGGTTTATTATGGCATTAGCTAACTGCAATCAATGATGCAATTATATTTCAATTGTTTTGGAAAGTGAATCTTTTCCATTGACATCTGCCAGTTAGTTTTACCTATTGTTAATGAATTGCAACTCACAACTTCATTTCTTGTCAGAATCTGCTATTTATTTATTTTATTTTGGCAATACTGAATGGAACAAGTTGTAAGTAAATGGGTGATTTCTGTCTGTTTGTGATCTGGAAAACTGCAGATTGAATTATTTCATACAAAACTTTTTGAAGAGCTCTAGTCTCTTAACCCCACTGCAATTATGAGTCAATTCCCTGTGCAGATCAGTTGGGCTTCTTTTTAACTAGGCTGAAAAAGCATTTCAAGAATCATTTAAATGAAGTACTGTACATTAAAGCATATCTCTTTCCAAAGCAAACAGCTGAAAAAGAGGAACACAGCTAAAACAAGCTTTGTATATATTTCTTAATAATCTCCTCATTGCAATGAAAAGGAATTTCTTCTAGTGCCCACTTAAGGAACCAGATTTAAACAAATGTGAATGGTGATGTAAGTTCCTAAATGTTATATGCTTTCAGTTTTATAAACTTATACAAAAGTTTACAAAATGTATAAAAAATGTAAATTTTAAAAACGTACAAAAAAATCTTAACTTTAAATGAACAAAAAAGTACTGTGTTTTTTTTACAACCAAACCCTTCTGGACCGAACTGTGCCTCCAGTGGTAATGTATTGTAATTGTGTCTTTGAAGCATGACTCCTTAATTGCTCTTGGCGAATATCAGGCCGAACCAAAAGCAGATTACTAACTACCCCATTCCAGTTCATCTGTACTGTTTGGCACATTGGGGGTTGAGTCAGTTCTATCCACTCCATGCCTCTTTGCCAGTTTACTCAAGTACATATTGGCATAGGAACAAATGGATATAGATGGATGGCCATGAACAAATTCAGCTGGAAATTAGAAGAGTGGAGTGAAATTGTGGAACAGGCTCCCAATAAGAGTTGTGGGGGCAACAACTTAGTTTTAAAAGAGCTGGAAAAAAGTTAAGTAAAATTGTATGGTGGGATTGCTTGTGATGGGAATGGCAGGGCTCAACAGCCCTGGGGAATCACTTCCAGTTTATCTGCTTAAAGCTCATGCTTCAGAGTTTCAGCCAGCCTCCCACAGAGGGTCAGGAAGTGAGATTTCACCCAGTGTATTCTGGGAGAGTTTTTATCACTTTCCTCTGAAGCATCAGGGATGGTTATGAGTGGAGAGGGGAGGTTGGGCAGGGTGGGTCAGGATTCTGAGGTGGCGCTGAGCATTCTCTCTCTCTCTGAGATGCTTGGCTGGCTGGTTCTTGCTCAGGGTGTAACTGATCACCATATGTGGGGTCGAGAAGGAATTTTCCCCCAGGTCAGATTGGCAGTGACCTTGGGAGTCTTTCATCTTCATGTGCCGCATGTAGGTTGCAGGTCACTCTGCAGGATTATCTGGGCATATCTCATTTAATCTTTTCCTAGCCACTGCAGAGGGATTCAAATACTGATACATCTCGGACCTATCTCTTTGCTGTGGTACATAATAGTCTAGTCTCCTGTGGGCTGTAATACTTTGATCTTGTTTCCAAGAGGTCAGACTAGATCTAGTTGCCCCTTTTTGGCCTTAAATTTCTACTCGGGATGGGTATAGTTTTATGGGAATATGGGGGCTCTCAGGTATGCTAGGCTACAGTCTTCAACTGGCAATAACTTCACTAGGTGTGGAAGTGTGTAGTGGACTCATTTCTGCCTCCAGAATGCTGCAGCTCTTTCTGTGCCTCAGAAAGATGTTTTGCTAGGTTACCAAGCAAGCCCATCAGCTTGAACACGCTACCAGTGCTGCCGAGATTGTCGCCTGCGATAGTTGTGCATGAAATCTACACACAATATTGGAAAGGAGCAAAAGCTTCACAAGCCTTGCCCAAAAATAGGATTAGAAATGTGAATAGCCATCTCGGCAGCCTTGGATTTTAACAGGAGTATCTCTCAAAAGCATAAGAATATGTTGTGTTCTAGTAAAAGTTCCTTTGACCTACATATTAACATTACAGCTGTGTGGCTATGTAGGGCATTCCAGCAATATTTGCATTAGGGACAGTACTATGTAGTAACTCTGTCAATAGTCACTCTATAGGGAAAGCTATTTCTCTCAGCTAGTTAGATTTGACACCCTTTTGAATAGTTATGGGCAGGAAAGAGTTTAGCTGCCATAGCTTCGCTGCAGGGATTCAGTCAGCGTAAGGATAGCAGAGAGAACCAAGTGCATTAAAATAAATGAAAAGCAACATATACTGTAATTTATGATGCACTTCTTGTCCAATTATTCTGCATTTTGGTACACTTCTTCTGTGCTGTTACCTTCAGTTTTTTGGTTGCTACTGATGTAACTCCCTGATCTTAATTGTCTTAGTTAAGCAAGCTTTGTGTACCTGATGTTTGGAATCCCTTGGGCAGGACAAATATTTATTATTTCTAAACCATTGAAGGGCAGTTTAGTAATGACTACTGGAAAGTTTTCCTATTTGTCTTCCTTTCTGCAAAACTTTTTTTCTTATTTAAATTTATTTTAAATTATTGTAGCTAACCATGAACCAGCAACTTGTCTGTAGCATGTGGTGGATTGAAAATACTGAAAAATAATAAATCTACTTAATAAAATTTAAAGCAGTTGGGTTAATCTTAGATGAAACTTTATGGGGTTTGTGTAAGTAAATGGTCCCTTTCTCCACAGACTTCAGTAATTCACAGCTGGGTTTAAAGGAGCAACCCCTTGGCTGGATTTCTAGCCCTTCTGAAATCAATAGACTTTCTGCCACTGTGTTTGGTGGGACCAGGATTGCACCACTTGTATATTCATTCCTAGATACAAATGGGCAGGGGGGAAAGCTTCAGTGGGCAAAAAGGCAGACGCCCATCTGCTTAGCAACACAGGTCTCAATGAGTACATTACATTAGTGTTCCTGTCTCTGCATTGGCTTCTTACTGAGGATATAATACAGTTCAAGATCTCTGACCAGATATTGAAGCCACTTGTGGCATTAGGGTACTGAGAAATTGCTCCTTCCTCTTCACTTGTTAAGTCCCATGGCAGCTAGTTTTCACTGGAATTGTGAAACTGTGGAGTGATAGAGAGCCTCTAAGTATGTGAGAAAAAATGGCTACTGGAGTTAGTTCCATAACCTAGACCCAACTCCTGAAATTGATAAATGACCACATCCAAAACTAGAGCTGGAATTAAAAAAAAAATGCTGTGCCACTTGTGTCAAGGTTCCTTCTCCACTCTGAACTTTAGGGTACAGATGTGGAGACCTGCATAGACACTTCTAAGTTTAATTAGCAGCTGGGACAAAGTTCCTCCTCTACCTTGGTGGTTCCTGCACTTATTGGCGGATTTGCTCACCTCAGTGATCGTCCCCTCTGGTGGAACCCACAGTCTGGGTCAGCTCCTCCTGTGTCTGATCAGGAGTTGGGATGTTTGGGGGAGGGGGGAGAACCCGGGCCCACCCTCTACTCTGGTTTCCAGCCCAGGGCCCTGTGGATTGCAGCTGTCTATAGTGCCTCCTGTAACAGCTGCATGACAGCTACAGCTCCCTGGGCTACTTCCCCATGGCCTCCTCCAAACACCTTCTTTATTCTCACCACAGGACCTTCCTCCTGGTGTCTGATAATGCTTGTCCTCCTCAATCCTTCAGCAGTACACTCTCTCACTCTCAGCTCCTTACTCCCAGCTCCTCACACACATTCCTTCTCCTCTGGCTCTTCTCTGCCTGACTGGAGTGAGCTCCTTTTTAAACCCAGGTGCCTTGATTAGCCTGCCTTGATTGGCTGCAGGTTTCTAATTAAAGTAGCTATCTCCACTGCCTTCTAGAAAGATCTTAATTGGCCCCAGGTGCCTTGATTAACCTGGAGCAACTGCCATTTGGTTACCAGGGTAGTAGGGATTTGTTTAGCCTGGGGCTAACATACCTGTTTCTTAGTACTTTACTGTAGCCATCTGGCATTGCCCCATCACACAGCTTAGATCTGATATCGCTGCCACCACCTCCAAGCACTGCTTTTTTCCCTGAGTAGCCTTGAGGGACTTCACCAATTCCCTGGTGAACACAGATCCAACCCCCTTGGATCTGAAAACAAGGAAAAAATCAATCAGGTATTAAGAAAAAGGCTTTTAATTAAAGAAAAGAAAGGTAAAAGAAAACCCTCTGGGAGAGATTAGCATACCAGCTACTCTCACAGACAACAGATTCCAAACACAGAGGATGTTCCCCTGGGCAAAAACTTTAATACACACAAGAATACCCAAATTTGATAATTCCCTTAATAGTACCAAGACAAGTTCCAAAGAAAATAAACATAAACCTATTTATCGCTTTCTAAAACTTACTACTCTAATAAGAGGCTGGTTCCTTGATCTTTTTCACTCCGGCTGAAACTGAAACTCTCAACAAAGGAAAACTTCCCTCCTTCCTTTTGAAACATCTTGTTCCCCCATTGGTTCCTCTGGTCAGGTGTCAGCTAGACTAGGTAACTTATTAACCCTTTACAGGTAAAAGAGGTATTAACCCTTAACTATCTGTTTATGACAGCTTGAAACAAAAACTGATTTTTTTTTCATTTTGAAATAGACTTTTCAATTCACTTCAAAGTGAATCTTTGTTTTTAAAAGTCACTTTGCTGAAGGGGAACTACTCACATTTTTACTTTATTTTTCTTTGGGGAGGGTAAAAGTGGGGCAGTTTTAAAAATAAAACCAAAAATAGAATTTCACTCAGTCTTGGGGAGAGAGGGGAAATCAAAATTTTAGGAAATTTTGTCAAAATGAAAAACGTGATGAATGAACCTTTTTCCCTCCCTGAAAAGTTTTGCTGTCATTGAAAAACTCAATTTTTACTTTGACAAAATGTAAACCAGCTCTCTTCAGAACTAAATGTTATCTTTCACTTGGCTTTGCTTCGATAAGGTCTTTCTCACATATATATATATATATATATATGCATATGTACGCATATGTTCACCACCCCATCTCACCATGCTTTTACCTACAAGTGGGGGAAGAAAATAATGGTGTTTCTATTTTTAAATATTTGGGACATGCTTGGAAATAAAAGAAAATGACAATTTTTTTGTCATGCAACTCAGTAGTTTGAGCTTTTCATAGGCACCAAGAGAAGATCTGATGACTAAGAAGGAGCTATTTTTATGCAGTCACTTTTTAAAGTGGAACTGATCTTTAATGTACTAGTTAGTCTGGAAGCAAAATTCTGTTTGAAAAATGGCATTGGCATTCATTGTGCTCAGCCCGTGGGAAATACCTCCCTTTTAAATCTGGAAAATGAAAATAATGTCACTTTGTAAAATAATAATTGGAGAAATACCTATCTCCTAGAACTGAAAGGTCATAGAGTCCAGCCCCCTGTCTTTAGTAGCAGGACCAAGTAATGATTTTTGCCTCAGATCCCTAAGTGGCCCCCTCAAGAATTGAACTTCCAACCTTGGGTTTAGCAGGCCAATGCTCAAACCACTGAGCTATCCCTCCCTGTAAAGTAAAAAGACTTTCCCAAACAGTGTGGCTGATGTGAAGGGAAAGCAGGCAGGACTGAATGCTGTCCAGTGACAATAAGCATCCACGAAGTTAAGCACATTCTAACTCTAAACTATCTGTTGGATCTTGTATCTAACTGTGATGCTCTAAGTGCCTTTCCCAGGCCTGAGGAGGAGCTCTGTATATCTCAAAAGCTTGTCTCTTGCACCAACAGAAGTTGGTCCAGTAAAAGATATTACCTCACCCACCGTCTCTCTCTAATATCCTGGGACTGACACAACTACACCAACAACACTTCATATAACTCTAATACAGACAGAGAGAGAACAAGTGAGAGTAAGGATTCCTACTCAGCTACATTAGGGCTTTCTGGATCATTATACTTAGTGCTTGGAGGAGTCTAGGGGCTTGTTCTTCCCTTGAGTAAATGAATAGGAAACTAGGGTGACCTGATGTCCCAATTTTATAGGGACAGTCCCGATATTTGGGCTTGTTTTTGTATGGGCTCCTATTACTCCCCGCTCCATCCTCTGTCCCAATTTTTCACACTTGCTATCTGGTCACCCTATAGGAAACAGGCAGACCTATGTCTCCACACACCTCATGCAACAGCCAGAGTGTCCCATCTGGGGCTTGCATGGTCAGGCCTACTGGTTGTGGCTGCTGCCTGCCTCTGGGGTGTGGGTCAGAACCTGAGTAGTAGCCTGAGTTCAGGGCCAGGGTCCTAGTATCAATGTGAGTGGACAAAAACACTTCCTTGAACTCTTCCTGGGTTTAAATAAGGCATTTGGAGCCAACGGGGTAATACAGGAAACTGTTCATCCTTCCACGGTGGTATTTCCTGTGTGTTGATCTTCACAGGGTCTATGTGGTAATGAAAGCAGCCCTACCATGACTACTGGCTAGTGACGTAGAGGTTTTCAGGCATCCCACAGATGCAGGTTCTAGTTTCGTTCCCTCAGAAACTCACACAGAGGTGCACAATATGCTGTTGCCAAAATAAATAATAGTCTCCGTCTTCCCCCTCCCACCCAACATACAACAGAGCAGGGCAACCCTGGAAGGAATTGCAGTTCTGAGGGGTATCTGAGACATAATGCCTTCTAGTGAGCCCGCTGGATAGGTTGTGTTTACATGCTGCTCTTTGCTCAGAGCCACCCGGAGCTCAAACTAGTCTTAAATAAAGAGTATAAATACTATTTTAGAGATGGCAAAACAAAGAAGCACGGCCCATCTTGTGTGTTTGTTTTTTTCCTCTTGAGTCCCCTAAAAAGTCTTCAGTACTCCGAGAGCAGACAGGAGAGTCCCAAACAGCATTTCTTTTCTGAATATTCTTTGAACAGTGGAGGGGGAAGGTGAGAAAAGGCCTGTAACAGAGATTTAAGTGGTTGGGATTTGCTGTAAAACATCCAAGAGGCAAAGAAGGGACGAGGTTGGGAAACCTCAAAACGGAACTCCTAAGAACCGCTGGTTTTTCTTACCCCCTCTTCCATCTTCAAAAAATCACATAAGCTGCAGCGTTATGCTCCCAATGTGATGTTAGTGAGAGCAGGCAGGGATGGGGAGACTCTTGAGTGAAAATAAAAAGAGCATGTAGAGCCTCTTTTCCCCTTTGGCAGCTTATTTTGGTTTATTATATTCCTTTGACTGGAAGGAAAATTAGGGGGAAATGTAATTGGAAAGGAAAACAACAAAACAGAGGCTTGTCCAGAGCCACTTTGTAAGCTACCTGGAAAGTTTGATTGACAGGCCCTCAGTTGTGCTATTTCTGTTACATCTACAATATAATGACACTTCAGAACTGCTAGCAACTGAAAATGACCTAAAATAGCAGAATAATAATAGAGCTAAATGCTGACAGAATTTCACATTGACACTGAGAGCTCAAAAATCAATAAAATTGATCAAAGTGATTTGCTCCCTTTGAAACACAGGAGGGGGCTGTAGCAAACCTGGAACTCTTTTATTGTCCCAGTGACATGAAGGCATCCTCTATAAGCATCGATTGCAGTGAGTTTGCCACTTAAACCTGAACACTAATCAACACTCCCAGTACCAGAGAAACTGTCCCGTTTCTCCCATGTAGAAGCAAGTCTTTTAAGAATAAAATCTCAAAACAGATTGACAAGTAATTTGAACTGAAATTCTCAATTCGGAATTCAAGGTAGTAAAGCAATACCTGAAGAACTGGAAAAGAGATTTCAAGGGTGGCAGTCTAAAAGGCCAGAAATATCCACACAGGAGTTCAAAGAAAGGGGCCTACCCTACAATTGTTCTTAACATGCATGTTTTTCCCACTGATGATCCTTGAGAACTTGTGTAAAGAGTTGTAGAATTGCTAATATTCTGGTGTTACTGGAGAACTGACCAGCAAAGAGAAGTCTCGCCGACTAGTAATGAGTGCTGAAATAAAGCATTGTCAGTACTCATTACAAGATCTCAGTGTGACCATTTTATACTGTGCTCTCATTGTTTTAATGAGGTAGGAGGACGTAGGGGTCATTATGACAAATAAGTAATATGAACCACTGGAGATGATAAAACCCATATTGCAGATGGGATGAGACGGTAGCACAAGAAGCTCCTGATGTCCAAAAAATGTCTTTTTTAATAAACATAAAAGGTGACGTATTTGCCCTATTAAAGACAATGGCAGTAAAATTCCCTTTGACTTCTCTGGGGCCAGGATTTCACTAGATGGGACAGAAAACAACAAAAGGACACAATTCTCTCACATACATAATGCATCAAGTCCCATCTGTATCAATCTCAGTTTGACATGCACAAAACCCCTTTGCCCTGCAAGTTGGAACAGTCCTTCCCTTTCTCTAACACCTTTGTGCCCTGTGACAGCTGGGTTCACATTTTCAGAAAAGTCTATCCCAGTATGTTTTTCTGGTAGCCGGCCCTTTACAGCTTCAAGAGACAGATTGTAGCCCTAACACAGCCATTTTACATCTGACTGCTTCAGACTGCACCTCCATCCCTGTCAGCTATAAAGTGTCAGTTCCACTTTTGTTCTTTCCTGGGTTTCCTTTGAAATCATATTGCAGGTCCTGCTTATTGCACACTCTGCCTCTCAAACCAGGGTTGTTCTGGGAAAGCAGCTCTACATTTTGGCTGGAAGAAAGTGATATGTTTATAGCAGTGTTAGGTTTGTTTTTTGACAGCTATTTGAGAGCTGTTTAAAAGGTTTGTGTGCATTAGGTCACTGGCACATCTTGTATTCCACTATGGTGTCTTGACTAGTCTACTCTGGGGGCGAGGTCGATGTAAGATACGCAACTTCAGCTATGGGAATAGCATAGCTAAAGTCGATGTATCTTATTTCAACTTACTTCCCGTCCTCACTGCGCGAGATCGACAGCTGCGGCTCCTCCATCGACTCCGCTACCACCGCTTGCCCTGGTGGAGATCCGGAGTCAATGGGAGCATGTTTGAGGATTGATATATCACATCTAGACGAGACGTGATATATCGATCCCCAGTAGATAGATCGCTGCCTGCCAATCTGGCTGCTTCCTGGTAAATTGCCTGCTTTCACCTTTTGTTTTCATGGGGTGGAGCCTGTGATCCAGGCTTACCCTTAGACCCACACAAGATTGGGTTCCTTGGGCTCCCAGACACCTTTTATGGCAGGTCCCTATGGATGAGGCTACCTATGTCTTTATCTCTTCTGGATAACCTGGGTTAAGTTTTTTTAAACCAGACAGTGGACTTCTTAGTAAACCAAACTTTTATTTAAAGGTTGAAAGCATGGAGAAAAAATGGTTACGCTATATTAAATGTACTTTAAGATGACATTTCCCAAGTGTTACCTAGGCAGGTTCTTGGTTTCAGTTGCAGGAAGAGAAGCACACGCTTGCTTTTCTGTAGTAAAAAAGACCCCTCTGTGACCCTCCTGGGCCTAATTAACAGATTCAGATGCTGTTCTCCTTGCCTCCTGCTTTTGGTTCCCACCTCCCGCTTCCAGAGAGTTGGAGGTCAGTAGTAATTAATATGCCCACAGTGACCTTTGCATGTTGAAGTGGTATTTCCTGAAAAAGATTCTGGCTTCTACCCCCAGTCTTCTTGAGATATAATCTCTGGAGGCATAATCTGTTTTTACACCTATCTCCAGTGAGTCAAGCAGCACTCTCCTGTCTCAAGTCAGTCCTATCTCTTCTGAACTCTCATCAGGCAGAGTATTGGTATAGTTTTATGATGACTCTTATTCAGAGTCCTGATTGTTCCATTTCTGGAAATTGTCCACACACAGGCAGCTTATTTCTCCTCTGTAGGGGTTGGCTGTCAGCAATAGACTTGTGGCCTGGTTTTGCAAAGGACGCTTGAGACATAAAGATTATTAATTATTGCTTGGATGTGTAACAAATACATAGCTTTAATAAAGGAGTCTCCCCTATTTGTCACGAGGTTGGGATTTTTTGATCTAATGCTGGTGGAGGTGGATTACTGGACAAAGTGCAAGCAGGACAATCAAACTGTACTTAGGATGGCCCTGTAATTTGCCATGTGCCATGCTGGAGTCTCATGATAAATGCATTTGCACTGTAATTTCCTATACCTGCTGTGGGTGACAATACTAGGATATAATCCTGAAAAGTAGTTAGAGGATCCTTAATACAGATTGCAAGGGTTGCACAATAAAACAAGTTTCAGAGTAGCAGCCGTGTTAGTCTGTATCCGCAAAAAGAACAGGAGTACTTGTGGCACCTTAGAGACTAACACATTTATTTGAGCATAAGCTTTCGTGGGCTACAGCCCACTTCATCAGATGCATAGAATGGAACATACAGTAAGAAGATATATACACAAACAGGGAACATGAAAAGGTCGAAGTTGCCATACCAACTCTAAGAGGCTAATTAATTAAGATGAACTATTATCAGCAGGAGAAAAAAAAACTTTTGTAGCGATAATCAAGATAGCCCATTTCAGACAGTTGACAAAAAGATGTGAGGATACTTAACATAGGGAAATAGATTCAATTTGTGTAATGACCCAGCCACTCCCAGTCTCTATTGAAGCCAAAGTTAATGGTATCTAGTTTGCATATTAATTCAAGTTCAGCAGTTTCTCATTGGAGTCTATTTTTGAAGCTTTTCCATTGCAAAATTGCCGCCTTTAAGTCTGAGTGACCAGAGAAGTTGAAGTGTTCTTCTACTGGTTTTTGAGTGCTGTGATTCCTGATGTCAGATTTGTGTCCATTTATTCTTTTGCGTAGAGACTGTCTGGTTTGGCCAATGTACATGCAGAGGGGCATTGCTGACACATGGTGGCATATATCACATTAGTAGATTTTCAGGTGAACGAGCCCCTAATCTGAGCAAATTTCCAGAATAAAAGGTAACAGGCAAGAATGATTAATTTTTAACTAAAATATTTATAGAAATCTACAGCCAAGTTCCAAAGGTTTTTGAAGATCAAGAATGTCTCTTATCTACTTCTTTGGATTCAAGAATCAAAACTTCCTTTCTTATGAGCACCTGAGAAAAAGAATAAGTCAATAAGAAGAAATTCAGTTTATTTAGGAAGATACATGCCTGCAGGCTGCAATTCACCTGTATAGAGGCCTGGTAATCAGACACTCTGTGGGTCAAATAGAGATTATTTAAGTAAAATCCAGCTTCAGCATAAGGCCAAGACATGGGGCATTAGCACAGCTTCTGCTTTAGCCAGAATAGTGTCTTCATTTTTCCGTCCCCAGTCCTGGCTATAAGTGACACTAGATCAGTATACATATCTATCTAAGGTATTTAAATGGACCCCATTACCATGGTATCTGAACATCTTACCATTAAGGCTAAGATTTTGTCACAGATATTTTTAGTAAAAGTCACAGATGGGTCACGGGCAATAAAGAGAAATTAATGGAACCCCGTGAATATCCGTGATAAACTTCCACCTTTTCATGTTCTCTGTATGTATAAATATCACCTGACTGTGTGTTCCATTCTATGCATCCAAAGAAGTGAGCTGTAGCTCATGAAAGCTCATGCTGAAATAAATTTGTTAGTCTCTAAGGTGCTGCAAGTACTCCTGTTCTTTTTGCATGATAAACTGGGGAGCTCAGCTGCAGGGTCCCCACCACCTGCAGTGGCTGAGCAGCTGCAGGGGCCCACTCCGAGTTCTGGGAACCCCACCCCCTCCACAGGCAGTGGCTGGGAGCTGCGGGGTCCCTGCACCATAGGCAGCTGGGGAACCCCACAGCTCCTGGCTGGCAGCATTGGGGTGGGGATAGCTGCTGGCTGCCAGGGCTGAAGTCACTGAGGTCACAGGAAGTTTGTGGCAGAGCAAGGAAGTGAATCCTGGATACATTCTCATCACTGAACCATCCTTCTTCTCTAATACAGGAATATGGTTCTTGTAATGTCTCCTGCCCACTCTTCATAGCTGCCTTTAGCATCAGCGTTAGAGCTGATGCTGAAACCTTTTCCATGATGTGCAAACAAAATGAATTCTTTGCTTCAGTCTTCAAGGCTGAGGATGTTAGGGAGATTCCCAAACCTGAGCCATCCTTTGTAGTTGACAAATCTGAGGAATTGTCACAGATTGAAGTGTCATTAAGGGAGGTTTTGGAACTAATTGATAAACTTAACAGTAACAAGTCACTGGGACCAGATGCATTCACCCAAGAGTTCTGAAAGAACTCAAATGTGAAATTGAAGAACTATTAATTATGGTTTGTAACCTCTCCTTTAAATCAGCTTCTATACTCAATGACTGGAAGACAGCTAATATAATGCCAATATTTTAAAAGGGCTCTAGAGGTTATCCTGGCAATTACAGACCAGTAAGTCTAACGTCAGTACTGGGCACATTAGGTGAAGCAATGGTAAAGAACAAAATTGTCAGACACACAGAAGAACATACATTGTTGAGCAAAAGTCAACATTAATTAATAGGCAGCAGGCTTAAAACAAATAAAAGGAAGCTCATCTTCACACAGTGCACAGTCAACCTGTGGAACTCCTTGCCTGAGGAGGTTGTGAAGGCTAGGACTATAACAGGGTTTAAAAGAGAACTAGATAAATTCATGGAGGTTAATTCCATTAATGGCTATTAGCCAGGATGGGTAAGGAATGGTGTCCTTATCCTCTGTTTGTCAGGGTGGAGATGGATGGCAGAAGAGATCACTTGATCATTGCCTGTTAGGTTTACTCTCTCTGGGGTACCTGGCATTGGCCACTGAGGGCAGACAGGATACTGGGCTGGATGGACCTTTGGTCTGACCGAGTACAGCCATTCTTATGTTTTTATTGTGTGCCTTCTGCATGGCCCTTCAGAATGTCTTCAGGTGGCTTCTGTTGGCAGGGCAAACTTCATCCTATCTGTTTACATTCACATACCTATTGCTATTACACAAGCACAGAGCCCAAAGCTGCCTTCTTCCCTCAACTCCCATTGAGTTCACTTGGAGTTTAGTGTGTGTAAATAATTCAGGATCAGTCCCACATTACTGAGGATAGGAAACTACATATAAGAGTGAAATTTCAGTCACAGCTTCATGGAACATAGTCTATCTTTAAACATCTTTTGCTTATACCTCCCTCCCGCTGATGGAAGGCATGTTCTTCATGTGGCTTTGGGAGTTTAATTATTTTTAAATGTTTCTGTGATGGGATTCCCAGGATGCAACCTGGGATTAGGGGATCACTGTGCCCCCTTAACTCACTAATCTGGACTGTCTCTTACAATGCCTTACTAGTGACAAACAATAAATCCCTCCGGGAGTTGTTACCACATGTGGAGCCCCACACCCAGCTATATTGCACGAATGCTCCCAGAGCCACTCACGAATCACACAGAGAAAGGCATCAGTCAGATCCCCCCAGCTCCCAGCCTTGTACCTCAGGAATATACCATCTTGTACTGCTCACAACCCTATCCTGAGCAATGTAAGTGGACATAACCTGAGCAGATTTACCTTTATAACCTGAGCAGATTTACCAAGCACTTCAGTCAAACTCACTGGTAAGGATAAACATTAAAGTAAGTTTATTGATTACAAAGATTGATCTTAAGTGATTATAAGTGATAGGCAAAAAGGCAGAGTAGTTACCAAAAGAAAAGATAAGCACACAGTCTAAATTCTTATTAGACTAGGCAATATTTGGACCAAGTCATTTTTCTCACCCTGCTAGATACTGCAGGTTGGGTACAGTCTTTCTTATGCAGGCTCACTCTGTTAGCTTGGGGACCAGTCTCCTCAGCTCCAGTGTTCTTGTTGCCTTCAGCATAGATGGGGGAGGAGAAAGGACAAACCATGCTGCATCTGTCCTCTAAATTCAGGTAGTTGGAGAACACAAGCCCAGGCATATCTGGAGGGCATTGCTTAGACACCAGGCAAGGTTAAGCAATTCCCTTGGTGTGACCTTCTGCAGATGAGTTATTGAATTGTCACTCCCTTGCTGGACAATGTCTGATGGTTGTTCAACACCCACCCAGATGTTGGTTACTGCCTTTGTTGTTGTCTCTGGGGAGCTAATATCTGGGTGATTCCCAAACTCTCAGCATATTTTAGTGACAACCATACAACACAATCTCATAACTTCATATGCACTAATGATATGCATATTTAGATAGAACAATGAGTTTTAGCAGATTATAACCTTTCCCATGATACCTTACATGACGTGTTATATGAAATATAATAGTTATATTCAAATTATGAATATGGGGGAACAGAACACTCCCCCAAGGTATAGAGTGTCACAATTTCTGTTTGTTAAAAAAAACCCAAAAAACCTCAGTTTTTTCAGTTTCCTGACTGAAGCTGGGTTTAAGAGTTAACAGAAGTCTCTGCAACCATTTCAGAATACATTTAACATTTCACATGCTGAAGCTTTCACTCAAAACCATTGTTATTCAATTTGGTCTGGATTCAGATCAATTATTATTGATTTCTTACCATCAAAACAATGATCTGACAGTTTGAGTGACAGTTTACCAATAGAATAAACCTAGCATTTTTTTCCTCCACTACTACATATAGTGTATATTCTCCACATCCAGTCGCAACAGGGTATCCTATACGTTCCATCACAATACCTCTTTTATTCATCTTAAATTAGAGCAAAAACTTGGTGATGGTTTTCTTGATGGCAAAGATCTACAGGTGATGGTCAAAACATGGGTTTTTGGTTGAGTAAATCAGAAGATTTATGGTCTTAAGAACAAAAGAACTCCAGTAGTTTAACAATATAATTAAAGCACCTAACCATGCAATATCAAATTTCTCGGGAGTCCCAGTTCTATTAGCCCTTCTAATGCTTTGCCATCTTAATTAACACATTATGCATATTATGTGCATACTAAACATGTTTTGTAATGCACCTGTATATATGACACTTTAATTTCCTGGAAGGTGGGCTACTGCTGCTATCTGTAATAGGAACAGGGTGTTTGTTAATGTATAAACGCATTCTTATCTACGGATAGCAGGGTTACAAAGCAAGTCAACACTTCAATTCATTGTGCTTTATAACTTAGTTTAATGGTAATACACTGAATTTTACAGTTATTATGGAACATAGTAAGTCAGGATTAATTGATCACAAATAAATAACTGTACTAGACATCGATCTTTTCAACCATATGGCTGACAGAATTGATTGAAGCTTTGTGTGGAGACCTAAATATTGCCTCTTACAATGTATGCTTGCATTACTTCACTGATCATAATACGACTTTGCATGGGACTATAGCAGAAGTTTTTAAAATTAAAGGTGTGGGATCTTACAGAATATAACTGAATAATCAAACTCATTTTAGAGCAAACTTTTCTGAGCTCCTGAACCTAACTAGCCTCTAATAAAAATCTGATTAGGGTAGTGGTAGAAAATGTTGTGATATTTGGATCTGGTTTTACGTATCTCTCATCTATGTTGTAGATACATTAAGCAAACTATTTATCCCTCTCTCCAGTAGACTAGATTATGTGTAATCTGTACTGTATATCTGACTGTAACAGGCTATCAGAAATGTTTATTTTCCTGTAGTTGCAGATATTGATGATACTGGTAAAGGAATATGGGTACACCATCAGTTGGACAAGTGGTTATAGATTCGTCCATTATTTCCTTTGGGTCCTTGTAGATGAGTTCCGCCGGGGCTCGACCCTCCCTGAGGGGGAAGGGAGCCACACCGGCCTCGATGTCTTCCCTGCAATTACAGTCTGCTCTGGCCTTTCGGCAGGGCAGAGCCGTGGCAAAGTCAGCGGGGGCCCAGCCCTTGGTTCGGGCAGGGCACCAAACACAGTTTAAACAGATACAGGCCTCTCCGACTGGGAAGAGGGGGAATCTGCCACCCGGTTGCGGGTGGCAGGGGGAACACAGGCCCACCCACTCCTCTGCGTTCCAGCCCGGGGCCCTGGTAGCAGTTGTCACAGCTACTGGTGGTCAGTGGGGTCCTGACCGCAACACACTGACATGGGCAACGATAGCTCTGCAGCCTGACTGGAGTCAGCTGCCCCCGGGCTACTTCCTAATTCCCCCTCTATTCCTACCTGGTCCGGGGCCTCTGTTCCGGAGACGTCCAGGACCATCGGTTCCTCCCAATCCGGGCTGGGCGGCAGGTCCGGTAGGGTTTCAGGGAATTCAGGCCACACCTGGTCTGGGGGCTCCTCGGGGCCATAGTAGGGGCGAGGCAGTTCTGGCAGCTCCTGGTCTCGACCTCTGGCTTGGGTAGCCTCCTAGTCATGAGCGGCAGCGGGCACGTCTGCTCCTGCCGGTGGCCAAGCCACAACTGAAGGCTGGGGCCTGGCTTTTATTCTTCCGGGTCGCCACCTGACCCTTTGAGGGGTGGGACTTCCGCCCAGTGGCCCCGCCCCCGTGGATGACTGACGGGGCTCGATCCTCCCTGAGGGGGAGGGGAGCCACACCGCCTCACTACAGGCCTGCTTAACAGAATGATACCTAATTTGCACATGGAAATTGGATAAATACATGTGGCAATGGACAGTTGTGTAACTGTTTGCCTGCATTTGCATTTATCTCCTTTGTGTATGCACTTGTAGTAATTAGATGTGCAAATTAGTCTTTCAGTTACACAAATGTTATAAATGAAGTGCAACAGCACATGATATATTCTCTAAAGCAGATGCTTAGAGGAGTACCCAAATGTAAATATATGGTATTTGTGCCAGGATAACACAGCAATGAGACATCATTTGGGAGTGATACTGGGGAAGGAGAGGCAATTTTAATTTAATTGCAGGATTCATAATGGGAAAAAGCACCTTAATGTTGATTGGTTTTGACCTCCCATGTAAATTTGCTGTTTTCTGAAAAAGATACCTGCATGTGACCAGGTGAAGTTCGATGTGTGTTCTGTTATGTCTGTTGTTTTTCCCAATGGTGGTATTCATTTTAACCTTGAGCTCAATATTGAACAGTTCTATGTCCTAATAACATCGAGCAAATGTCTTACATTTATTTAATCTCTCAGGTCTTAAAGGCTCCCAGACTGCTTCAGGAGCTTACATATATAAACATATTTCTATCTACTTCATACATCTCTTGGCAGATGTTTACTAGTGTGAAGTGACAAGTTGAAGGTTGAGTTTGAAGAATAATACAATATCCATCTAAAACTGCAGGGGGAATTTTGGTAGAAATGATGTAATAATTGGCAAGAGCAAACGGGACAATTGTTCACTTAAAAAAGTGACTGTTCTGGCCAAAATGAGATTGATGGTCAGCCTAGGCTTGGTTCATCTGGTTAGGTAACAGACTTTTGAGCATAGTTTGGAATCTATGAAAATTCACGTCTAAGCTATGAAATAGTCTGACAAATATAGTTTTTTTTTAAATGATTAATATAGATTAAATTGAAGCAGAAAGGTGTCCACTGAAAAAAGAGATGAAGGCCAGACTCTGCCTTATTTGTCTGTTGAAGTGCACGAGAGGGAGGATGATGAGGTGATGTTAGTCCTGCCAGCAGCACCAGCCATTCCAAAGGGATAGTGGCTGAGTAGGATTGGGGAGGAGCCCTGGCTCAGCAGTCCCTCTGCGCTAGCTGGTGGTCCAAGGATGGCAGTGGTGCAAGCAGGACTGACTAAAACACAGGAGTGTTGTTTGTGTGTCTTCAAAAAAGCGGGGGGTTGATGTTTGGTTCTGTTGCAATGTGGAACAAAACTAAGATTTTTTTGGGGGGAAATTTCTGAGAGAGGAAGTGAGAGGGGAAAACAACCCTTTCAGAATAGTCAATAGTCCCATGGTTAATGCCTGAAGGAGACATTGGCTCAAATTCCTGCCCTGGCAATTCTGGAGTTGGGGGCTCATAGACTCATAGACTCATAGACTCATAGATCAGAAGGGACCAATCTGATCATCTAGTCTGACCTCCTGCACAAGGCAGGCCACAGAACCCCACCCATCCAATTTTATAACAACCCCTATCCCAGGACCGAGTTATTGAAATCCTCAAAAATGGTTTGAAGACCTCAAGCTGCAGGGAAACCACCAGCAAGTGACCCGTGCCCCAAGCTGCAGGGGAAGGCGAAAAACCTCCAGGGCACCTGCCAATCCGCCCTGGAGGAAAATTCCTTCCCGACCCCAAATATGGCGATCAGCTAAACCCTGAGCATGTGGGCAAGAGTCACCAGCTAGCACCCAAGAAGGAATTCTCTGCAGCAACTCAGTACCCATCGCATCAAACATCTCCCCGCAGACCATTGAGCAGACCTGTCTGGTGGTAATTCAAGATCAATTGCCCAAATTAACGATCCTATCATAACATCCCCTCCATATACTTATCAAGCTTTGTCTTAAAGCCAGGAAAGTCTTTTGCCCCTACTACTTCCCTCGGAAGGCTATTCCAGAACTTCACTCCCCTAATGGTCAGAAACCTTCGTCTAATTTCAAGTCTAAACTTCCTAATATCCAGTTTATACCCATTCGTCCTCGTGCCTACATTAGAACTAAACTTAAATAATTCCTCTCCCTCCCGAACGTTAACCCCCTTGATATATTTATATAGAGCGAGCATATCCCCCCTCAGCCTTCTTTTGGCCAGGCTAAACAAGCCAAGCTCTTTGAGTCTCCTTTCATAAGGCAGTTTTTCCATTCCTCGGATCATCCTCGTAGCCCGTCTCTGAACCTGTTCCAGTTTGAATTCATCCTTCTTGAACATGGGACACCAGAACTGCACACAGTATTCCAGATGGGGTCTCACCAACGCCTTATATAACGGTACTAACACCTCCTTATCCTTGCAGGAAATACCCCGCCTGATGCATCCCAAAATCGCATTTGCTTTTTTAACAGCCGTATCACATTGGCGACTTATAGTCATCCTGCTATCAACCAGTACCCCAAGGTCCTTCTCCTCCTCCGTCGCTTCCAACTGATGCGCCCCCAACGTATATCCAAAATTCTTATTATTAATTCCTAAATGCATGACCTTGCACTTTTCACTGTTGTATTTCATCCTATTTCTATTACTCCAGTTTACAAGGTGGTTCAGATCTTCCTGAATAGTATCCCTGTCCTTCTCCGTGTTAGCAATACCCCCCAGCTTCGTGTCATCCGCAAACTTTAGCAGCACATTCCCGCTCTTTGTGCCAAGGTCAGTAATAAAAAGGTTAAATAAGATCGGTCCCAAAACCGATCCTTGAGGGACTCCACTGGTGACCTCCTTCCAGCCCGACAGTTCACCTTTCAATACGACCCTCTGGAGTCTCCCCTTTAACCAGTTCCTTATCCACCTTACAACTTCATATTCACTCCCATCTTTTCCAATTTAACTAACAGCTCCCCGTGCGGAACCATGTCGAACGCCTTACTGAAATCTAGGTAAATTATATCTACCGCATTTCCTTTATCTAAGTAATCCGTCACCTTCTCAAAGAAGGAGATCAGATTGGTTTGGCACGATCTACCTTTAGTAAGTCCGTGTTGCAATTTGTCACAATTACCATTGACCTCTATGTCCTTAACTACTTTCTCCCTTAAAATTTTTTCCAAGACCTTACATACTACAGACGTCAAGCTAACAGGCCTATAATTACCCGGATCGCTCTTATTCCCTTTCTTAAAAATAGGAACCACATTAGCAATCCTCCAGTCATACGGCACAACCCCCGAGTTTATCGATTGCTTAAAAATTATCGCTAACGGGCTCGCAATTTCACGCGCCAGTTCCTTTAATATCCTCGGATGGAGATTGTCCGGGCCCTCCGACTTCGTCCCATCGAGCTGTTCAAGTACGGCCTCTACCTCAGTTGCGGTAATATCCACTTCCATATCCACATTCCCGTTTATCATCCCTCCATCATCGAAAGGTTCCTCACTAGTCTTATTAAAAACTGAGGCAAAGTACTTGTTTAGATGTTGGGCCATGCCTAGGTTATCCTTAACCTCCATTCCATCCTCAGTGTATAGCGGCCCCACTTCTTCTTTCTTTGTTTTCTTCTTATTTATGTGGCTGTAGAACCTTTTACTATTGGTTTTGATTCCCTTTGCAAGTTCCAGTTCAATGTGGCTTTTAGCCTTCCTCACTTTATCCCTACATGTTCTGACCTCAGCAAGGTAGCTTTCCTTACTGATCCTGCCTTCCTTCCACTCCCTGTAAGCTTTCTGCTTTTGTCTAATCCCCTCTCTGAGTTGTTTGCTCATCCAGTTTGGCCTACAACTCTTGCCTATGGTTTTTTTCCCCTTTCTCGGGATGCAGGCTTCCGACAGTCTCCGCAGCTGTGACTTGAAGTAATTCCAGGCCTCCTCCACATTTAAATCCACTAATTCCTCCATCCAATCCACTTCCCTAACTAATTTCCTTAACTCTTTAAAATTAGCCCTCGAGAAGTCAAAAACCCTAATCCCAGATCTACATTTGTTTATCCTTCCATCTAGTTTGAACTGAATCAGCTCATGATCACTCGAACCAAGGTTGTCCCCTACCACCATTTCTTCTACGAGGTCCTCACTGCTCACCAACGCCAAATCTAAAATGGCATCCCCTCTGGTAGGTGCTTCAACTACTTGATGAAGAAATCCATCCGCTATCACATCCAGAAAAATCTGACCCCTATTATTCTTGCAAGAACTCGTCCTCCAGTCTATATCCGGGAAGTTGAAGTCCCCCATAATCACACATTTCCCCTTTGTGTTTACTTCATTAAAGACATTAAAGAGGTCTCTACCCTTATCCTAATCCGATCCCGGCGGTCTGTAGCACACCCCAAGCACTAGTTGCTTTTTTACCCAGTGTGATTTTTGCCCAGACCGACTCTGTCTTATCCATTCCATCGCTTCTTATTTTGCTACATTTAATTTCATCATTGATGTACAAGGCTACTCCACCACCTTTGCCTTTCTTCCTGTCTTTTCTAAACAGCACATAGCCTTCAATACCCGTGCTCCAGTCATGAGTACTATTCCACCAGGTTTTGGTAATCCCTATAATATCCGGCTTCACTTCCTGCACTAGTAACTCCAGTTCCTCCATCTTGTTACCTAGGCTCCTCGCATTAGTGTACAGACCTTTTAATTTTCGGCGTTTGGCGTCAGTGACATTCTTTCCCCCGTCATGCACAAACTTTCTACCACCAGCATCACCCGTTACTCTGGTTTCTACTCCACTATTCCTCCTTGGATCAAATCTTGGGGCCGCAAGGGTATCCCTGCTCACTTTGTTTACTTCCCTCTCCAGGTTATATTCTGGCATGGAGATCTCCCGAACATCTCCCAACCATCTCCCCCAACTTCCTAGTTTAAAGCCCTCTTGATGAGGTCGGCGAGCCTCCATCCTAGAATTCTATTTCCCTCCTTGCTGAGATGAAGTCCATCCTGAGCGAACAGTCGTCTATCCGTAAATGCTTCCCAGTGACTGTACATCCCAAAGCCCTCCTTCTCCTTTCTCCTTTTGACCAGAATTTTTTCCTGGACCTGAGAAACATCCCCGACAAAAGTTTTTGTCAAAACCATTAAAAATTTCAGTTTCAGACAATGAACGTTCAAAAAAAAATTGAAACGTTCCCAACCAGCCCCACAGGAACTTGCAGCAACTGCTTTGTGTCCCCTTAGCTTGAGCCCTCCTGTGGCCCTCACTGTCTGTTTCAGAAGCCGCCGGAAGCCTGCCAGAGTGTATATGGAGCTAGGCCTTATATATATTTAGTGAACATGGTTATCTGCACCAACTGTGGCCATATGGCTCCTTCATGTTACATATGTTATGTAGAGTGCTAAACATGCAACAACTTCCAAAGAGGGGCGTGGAGGAGCTGCTCCTTAGTACACTCTCCCAACATCCCTGGAGACATTATATTCGCCTCACCATTATACAGGCAGAATTTCTGGGAGAAATAGGGTACCCTTCCACACCCTCTTTGCAGCTATGCACTAGCCCCGCCTCATTGCTGGATTCTTAATTCTTTCAGATACAAAGCCATCTGAAGACAGAGAGCCACAGTGGGAAGCAGGGGATGCCAAAGCAAACTTTTTTACTGTAAGCATTCTCAAAAATAGAAAACAGATGATAAATGCAAATATATGTAAGGCAGTGTTATTTTTAACCACCAGTGCCCATTACTGTGCTATGCATATAGACAGGAAATATACTTCATTCCCAAACATATGACCAAAAGCATGTACATCGCCTTGCTTCATTAGAGCTGGGTGAAACGGCTGGGCTTTATTTCATGAACATTTCTAAGTCAAGACTCTTTGTGAAAGAGGAATCTTTGCTAACAAATACACCTACCATTAGCTCTCATATTATTATTTATAATAACCAACAATACTTAACCAACGTTTATAATAACCAGCACTAAGTGCTTTACCAAGCTAGTTTCCTTTTGTTTTGTAAAATGTTATCAGCAATGCACAGTGGGCCAGGCAATATTAAGGAGAAAACAAACTGTTTTTCTTTTCCATACAATAGGAAGAGTACTGGTAGTTGGGTCTGAGGTATCAATCTCAGTTGATTCGTGTTCTAAAATAACTGAGGAGTGAAGCGATAAGCAGGAATAGACTCCTGAGCAAAGACAACTTGTGAGATAATAACCCAATTCTTACACTTGTTGCAGAGAGGCCAATAATGGATGGAATGGGATAAAGCTGGTTATTCCCTACAGGGATGAAGAATGTGTATGGAATTTGTTTGTCAGTATGCCCACCGCTCACTGCCTCACGTTATGAGAATGGGTCTCAAACATTTTGAAACTGAAATGAAGAGGGAAAAATAGAAACATTGAGCAAACCCCTCTGATGGAAGAAATGGGCTTTTTTACAGACTTTGGCATGACTGACACCTGTGAAATACTAGGTGAAATTAAAACTTGAATAATTTAGATGACATCCTCACTTTAAAAATCAAGTCATTCTGATTGCTTGTCTTGCTTTTTCTCCATACTTCAATTCCTGCATTATTTTACCAGCCAGCGCTTTTTTTACACAATCTTAGAATTAGAGATGGGGGGAAGATATTGGTTTAATAATTCCTGCCCCTTTTCTAATTGCTATACCACACTGCTTCAGCCATGCCCGGGGATAGTTTCTATTATTTCTGTTCCAACTTTCAGCTACCTTTACAATTTTGAAGTTAGTTTTGAGGCAGGACTTTTTAGAATGATTGATTGAGATAATGTCTGAAACTGACCCTTGACCTCAAATATCTCGAAATATCTACAGATCTGCTGACTGAGAGAATATATTTTTGGATCTTTCTGAGCCTGGAGTGACTGGAATGGGGAGACTCTTTGCTTGAATAAAGGTGACCTTATTAGACCCTATTTGGAGATGCCAGTGACTTTAGAAGATGAATACCCCATTCTGGTTTGCTTACAAGCTCCTATAAAGGACTCCAAGGGGGAGGAAGCAGCTAGGTCACCATCTTCAAAAAATGAAGACAAGAAAGCATCCTGGCTTCTTTCTTGTTGTTCTGCAAAGGCTGCTGCTGCAGTGGCCATTGGTTGCTGGCCTCTAACTGTGCCTGAGAGAGCCCCTGAATGTCTGCTTTAGAATTCCAGGGAATGATGTATTAAACAATGCTGGAGGCTTGTTGCCAGAAGGGGAGCCTGCTACTGGCTTTCATTTGTTTTTTTTTTTTTTCCTTTGTCACTGTTGGGACTATCAACAGCCCCCAAAGGTGGTAGGCTTCTCAGGACTGAGCTTGAGGGCTGAGTCACTGATGCCTAGACCTGTGCCAACAATGTCTAGGCATTGAGGATGCTGAGTGACTGCAAGGCCCTCTCACATCCCAAGGGGGTGCTGTGGGAGACCAAGCATTTTAGGCTTTAGTTCAGTTCATAAAAGATATGAAAATGGAAACATATGGTTTGGCTGTTTACTATCCACAAGTTGGGGGTCCCAAGCCTGAGCAAATAAGAATAAGTAAATAAGAAGCAACTCTGTGAGCTATACAGCAGTGACCTATAGAACAGTCCCCTTAGCTTTCCCATAGCTGGTGCCTCAGTTGGAACACTGCTGGTTTTTTACTTAAGTATTGATCATTTCTTCTAATAAGCAATGCAGATTCCAGAACCTTGGTGTAAGCTGGTCTACTTACAGGCTGGTCAATTCTGCATAATAAGTCTAAACTCCCTCACATTACTCTCAATGTCATTAGTGTCACTACCATTGCTTTCTGCTCCCGTGCCAGTAGTATCTCCCATGCTGTTACTGTGGTGGTTGCTGCCAAAGGTTCCATGCCACTGTGTTTTGAAAATTAGACAGCTGAGTATTTTGTTCCTGGAAATGATTTAATCGAGGGAAGGGGTGTTAATACATGAGCTCAGTGGTTAGACCAAGCAGGCCAAAGTAACCACTGGTGCCTGCATCCTAGGCATAAATAGAGAACATGTTGCTGCTTTTATAATTTTTTTTTTTGGTGATAGTACATATTTTGCCTCTTATTCCTGTATTCTAATGTGAGGTAGCTATGTGTTGGCCTGGAGCCAGTCCCACCTCTGGCTACCCTAATTCACTGTGTATATGTAGATGATGCTGCTACAAGTAATTTTGTGACGTTATAGGCGATCTGAAGCTTGAAGGGGTAATAGTGCATTTTCTTGTTGTTTGAATATGTGGTGCTACTACTGGTATGTTCAGAGTCCTTTGGCTTTGCCCCAGTGTCTGAGTTGTCTCTTGCAATTCTTTGCTTAAGGGAGAACAGAATGCAGCCTATGCAACATGCTGGAAGTCAGCTGGTACCACATATAATTCGGCTTTTTCTCCCCTTCTGCTCTTGTTCTTGCTGAAGTTGATGGCAAAACAAAACTCCTGTTAACTTGACTGGTCTCAGGATTTGGCCCATTCTCTCATGTCCTTCAGTAAACAGAGGCAGTAGTCTTGACTCCTGTGATGAAGCACTTGGTATTCCTGTGTAACCCTCTCTATCTCTAGCCGGCACATGCATCACGTTAATGACCTCTTATCCAGACAGGTTGACCTTGGGCCTTTCACTAAGTGGAGATCCTTGTGAGTGTGTCTAGGGCAGTGGTTCCCAAACTTGTTCTGCTTGTGCAGGGAAAGCCCCTGGCGGGCTGGGCCGGGCCGGGCCGGTTTGTTTATCTGCCGATCTGTTCAGCCGATCATGGCTCCCACTGGCCGCGGATCACTGCTTCAGGCCAATGGCAGCTGCTGGAAGCGGTTGCCAGTACGTCCCTTGGCCTGCACTGCTTCCAGCAGCTCCCATTGGCCTGGAGCAATTCTTAGTAAAGAATAAAATTGTCAGACACGCAGAAAAACATACATTGTTGGGCAAAAGTCAACATGGTTTCTCTAAAGGGAAATCGTGTCTTGCTAATCTATTAGAGTTCTTTGAAGGGGTCAACAAACATGTGGACAAGTGGACATAGTGAACTTAGATTTCCAGAAAGCCTTTGACAAGGTCCCTCACCAAAGGCTCTTACGTAAATTAAGCTGTCATAGTATAAAAGGGAAGGTCCTTTCATGGACTGAGAACTGGTTAAAAGACAGGGAACAAAGGGTAGGAATTAATGGTAAATTCTCAGAAGGGAGAGGGGTAACTAGTGGTGTTCCCCAAGGCTGACCAATCCTATTCAACTTATTCATAAATGATTTGGAGAGAGGGGTAAAAAGTGAGGCGGCAAAGTTTGCAGCTGATACTAAACTGCTCAAAATAGTTAAGACCAAAGCAGACTGAAGAACTTCAAACAGATCTCACAAAACTAAGTGATTGGGCAACAAAATGGCAAATGAAATTTAATGTGGATAAATGTAAATTTAATGCACATTGGAAAAAATAACCCCAACTATACATTCAATATGATGGGGGCTAATTTAGCTACAACAAATCAGGAAAAAGATCTTGGAGTCATTGTGGATAGTTCTCTGAAGATGTCCACGCAGTGTGCAGAGATGGTCAAAAAAGCAAACAGGATGTTAGGAATCATTAAAAAGGGGATAGAGAATAAGATGGAGAATATCTTATTGCCTTTATATAAATCCATGGTACACCCACATCTTGAATACTGCATACAGATGTGGTCTCCTCATCTCAAAAAATGGTATACTGGCACTAGAAAGGGTTCAGAGAAGGGCAACTAAAATGATTAGGGGTTTGGAGAGGATCCCATATGATGAGAGATTAAAGAGGCTAGGACTTTTCAGCTTAGAAAAGAGGCCTGAGGGGGGATATGATAGAGGTATATAAAATTGAGTTATTTGGAGAAAGTGGATAAGGAGAAGCTATATACTTATTCCCATAATACAAGAACTAGTGGTCACCAAATCAAATTAATAGGCAGCAGGTTTAAAACACATTCTTCTTCACACAGCGCACAGTCAACTTGTGAAACTTCTTACCTGAGGAGGTTGCGAAGGCTAAGACTATAACAGAGTTTAAAAGAGAACTGGATAAATTCATGGAGGTTAAGTCCATTAATAGCTATTAGCCACGATGGGTAAGGAATGGTGTCCCTAGACTGTTTGTTTGTCAGAAGGTGGAGATGGATGGCAGGAGAGAGATCACTTGATCATTACCTGTTAGGTTCGCTCCCTCTGTGGCACCTGGCATTGGCCACTAGTGGTAGACAAGATACTGGGGTAGATGGACCTTTCGGTCTGACCCAGTACGGCCGTTCTTATGTTCTTATGTAATAGCACTGGAAGTAGTGCAGAGGGAGCTCCTGCCCCACATGTCATGACTGGAGAGAAATTGCAGCTATCCAGGCAACCACATAGTTCAGAGTAGTTAACTCAGCCACCCAGCATGATGCTCACAGAGAAGTGTAGTGGCTTATATGTCACAGCCAGAGTGAGTGTGCCCATTAAACGTCAGGCTGCTAGTATTTCATACAATTTGGCCTGTACCTGCTGAATACCTGAATACTTTGCACAGCAAGCACATAATGGATTCATTGCCTACACATACATATGTATACAGTGTATGTACGGGCCAAACTCCATGGTGATGTAACTGATAGTGTAAGATACACCTTGGGTATAAGTGGGGCAGTAAAAAAGGTACCAAGGGGCGAAATACATAGCATAGAAGGCCCCAGTCTGACATTCAGTGGGCATGTGGTGGTTGTGATTTACTGCAGTGGGGTGGGGAGGCCAAAGGCATTGTTTAATGGGGGAAAAGCATCTTACAATAAAGGAGTGTAAATGTGGAAGGAAGCTCTTGTAGTTTCACTGGCATTGCTGTTAGTCATTGTCTAAACCCACAGTTTGTAAACTAAAACCCACTTTTAAATTGATTAAGTTATCTGGGTGCAAACCCTTCTGTAGACACCAGTGGATCACTTTGCCATCTGTTTTACCAAATTCTGAAGGAAGATGTTGGCTAGCCATAAAGAGATGATGTAATGGTGTATGCATTGAGGTTCTCACTGGTTTAACTTGATTTTTTAAAAACTGAGTTTAGATAAACCAATGTAACTTCAGTGCATAGACAAAGATTTCAACTGTGAGGGGGCTGTAAATTACACTTTTCTTAATATGATACCCACGTAGGACGCTACCATTAAGTGCCTAGATGTATAAGATGACAGTGATTTGATTGTTTGGGAGGATGCAATTGTTAGAGCATGAATCATATACATGATTTAAGAGCGTGCATGAAACTGTGTTTTCTTACGCACAGTAATGTTACTTCATGTTAACTTTTGTTGATTAGGAGATCCTATAAACTTTCAATGATAGACTTTCTTTCCTGAGAAAGCTATTTGCCTGCCCTTCACTGCTGCTTGGGACAAATAGGATGTGACGGCCGGTTTTTTCTCAATGAAAACAGCACAGGCTGAATCCTGCTCTCAGATGTATGTGCGTCTCTTCCACTGAAGTGAATGGGAATTGTATGTGAGCATATTCAGAAGCAAAACCTGACCCAGGATTTTTGCTGGCTTTGGATTTTGTCAATGGAGTGTTCCCATCCCTGTACTTTTTAGATCTCCTGATCAGATGATTATCTGTTAGAGATGATCATATTATTCTGACAAGCATCTGTAATTAAATTGCTTCCCTTTGTTGCAGACCTAGGCAATGATCTACATGCCGTCCCTGCAAGTTTTAAAACAAAAACTCTGTTTAAGCTGGTTAAGTTCTTCTTCACCTAGAATAAAAGTTAAATTTCTGTGGGCAAATATTGTGGCTAAATCCTTTGTCCTCATTCTGAATCCCAGCTCTGTTACATGCTCATATGTAAAGGTATAGTGTTAACATCAGTAAAATATTGCATCCAGAAGAAAATTTGCTCATTGTAGTTAGTGGATCATTTTGTCAAAACTTTCTGCAAACATTGTAAATCTAAACAATAGCTAAGAAACACACAGTTCTTCAAATAATGTATTCAAAGTGGGGGCTAACTGGATGGCTGCCCTCTAAGTAGATGAAAACAGTATCCCTCCAACCCACTTGTCTACTTCTACACAGTCTGTATTGCCATGGACAAGACAGAGAAGTCACATTCTGTGTCTGTTTAGCATTATTGACCATTTGGTGGACTGTATCTCCATGCTATGAATCATGATACTGTTTTTTCAGTCTCTTCTGCCCTCCCCAAGCTGTGCACAGGTTTATTTGCTTGCTTTTATGAATGGATTTTTTTTCTAGCGGCTTATAATTTGAAGTGGTATTTTTCTCATACTTCTTGATATTTTGGACATTGAAGAAGAAAATGCCTTTGCCAACCTATTCCTCTATCATGCTGGTTACAGAATTGTCCCCATTTCACTTTTTATTCAGGTTTGTGTATGCTAGTTTCTAGTATTAATTTGTGATAACTGATTCTATAGTTGGTAAGGCTCTGTCTGGGTGGTGAGCATTTGCTGTAATAAGGTAAAGATTTTACAAAGATAACCGTAGTATCCACCTCTTTACAGTTTTTAGGATACCCCCCTCTCCGGAGTAGAATATAGCCTTTTTAAGGTGTGAGTTGTTTGCGTGGTACCCTTTCTTGGATAGAATTATTTGTAGGATGGCTCTAGAGAATATTAGCATGTAGGTTAAGATCAGTGGGTGAAATCCTGGCCCTTTTGACTTCAACATGGTTAGGATTTCATCCAATTAAATTTTTAACTGGTGAGGGGGGCAGGGTCCTGTTTGCATCTAGTCATTTAACGAGGTAAATAAAAGCGTGTGTTTGTTTTTATATATAAATAAAATATATACACAAATAGCCACAGTCTGTCATACATATGGTAGAGATATTTACATATGTAAAAGTTAACTTAATTTTGTAGCTAAGTCCCTCTTACCAGCATAGTTTGGAGCCCTGATATATTTATTAAATGTTGCATATGATTCTAAGATGATGCTTCCCAGATTTGATTTGTACAGTATCTGCCTAAAATAGAAATGAGTGGGTTGGCATTTCTTGCAGAATGTAATATTTTTTTCCTCCAGTCCAACATTCCGGTACAGTCAACATTCAGATATTTCCCTTTTATTTTATTGTAGAAAAAACTGAAGCTGATCAAATACCTGTGGGAATACCTAACAACCGTGCTATGACATTAGTCTGAGAAGACCTGTCAAACATACAACCTAGATACATGCTGTCATAACTCCAGCTAAGCATGCCTGTTCCTTTGTTGTCTCCAGTGAGTGAAAATTCCTTCGCCCGGGCTGTGCAGTATTACAAAACTGTAATCAGTATATCACACTTAAGTCTCTACAGAGGACTGACTCTTTTGAATGGGGTCTTTTATCTTCTGTCAGGTTGACTTTGCTTATTTGATACAGGCATGAGGCATGTGCTAGTGGTCTGAACACAAGAATGGGAGCCAGAAATTCCCATGACTCTGGCACTTCCTCCCCTCTGTGGCCCTAAGTCACTTAGATCAAAATATTCATTTCCAGACCCTCAATTGTTTTTGGTGGGGGGAGGAGGGGATTCAACTTTTGATAGCTAGGGCCTGATTTTTTCTGGGGGGCTCGGCACCTGTACTCCCAATTAATTCCAACTGACTTCTGAAAATCACGTCCTTAAATTGGACACTCCAAGCCAGTGGACTCTCTGAAAATGTTTTGTCTGAATTTCAGTTTTTCTCTCTATAGAATAGTAAAAAATAGGGCAAGATAATTAGTTAATGCTGGTCAATCTCTTGGAACGCAAAAAGCACTGACTGTGATAAATCTTTCTGATGTAATGGGCCATGATAGAAGAGAATGGTGCTCTGTAAATGAATTATCAGCATCCTCACGAATCCACCAAGTAAATTTTCCCTATGGAGAATCCATTGTCTCCTTTCAGTCTAAGACTGGACACAGAGCAGGGTTCAGGTTGTCTTTTTTGGGCTCTGATCATTGTCTTTAATATATGTCTGTATGAAGTGGAGACACTTTGGACCATTTCCCTACAGAGTGGAAGATGAGTAGAAAGGGTGGGAATACTAGCAGATGTATCCTCAAATCTTGTGATCTAGAAAAGGTGTGTGTGTGTGAGAAGGGGCTTCTCTACCTTTCTAATAGGATCTGCCCATGCTGTTTGTTTCCTGTTCCTTTATACACACTACTTGGCTGGGGGGTCTGGCTAGATGGCAGAGCATCACTCATTGGCTCAGGCTGACAAATGGAGCCAGATGTTGCTCTTAGAGCTCCCTTGATTGCTAGAGAGAAAGCCATCCCTGCTGCTGAAATGTGGAAGAAGAAGTTCTCTATTCTGTGCCCTTCCAAAGTAGAGCTGTATAGCAGAAGCCAGGATCCAGCCCATAAATACGGAGGTTTATCTACTACTGAACTGAAGCAGAGTATCTTCCACCTGTAACAGCTGCAATAGCATCTTGCCTTTAACCTGACTGTGGAGCAAAGCCATTTCTGTGCAATCTTATATAACACACAGATGTCCCATTCACAGCATGTTTTGTGCATTAAACCAATTTGCGTGTTCTTATTTTTGTGCTACCATTGCATGCGTGCTCCCCACCAATCAAAAGCTTGCATTCTTGCTGTTAGGTACCGTGAGGCCCAAGAAAAGTCACAAATGAGCTATTGTTCCTCCTTGATTTGTTTCTGGTAAAATTAACAATCTCTTTTTGAATACTGGCCTCAAAAATATAATCAAAGCAAATGTTATAAATTAATTTGGGGGATTTTTCATATCTGGCAGTAGGGTGAGAATTAATTGAGAGTAATCACTTCAAGATCTTAACTGAACAATATGAGTTCACTAGAAATCCCTCTTCAGCACTACCATGTGTTCTGGCTGGGTAGTGCTACAGCAGTCTCCTGGCTGTTTGGGCAGCACTTTAGAGTAGGAGAGGCTAGGAAAAGTCTGCTAAATATATTCATAGCACTAGAAGTCCCAGAACTACTTTTGTAGCACTTTCAAAGTGCCTTTGAATCCCTGATTGTTGCAAAGGATTATACATTTTTTTTCTGTAGTCCTTTTATAGCACAAAACTGATAGAGGCAACAGCAACTGGGTAATGACTCCTTGGCTTATTCTCCTCACTGCAGCTTCAGCAGCTAATTGTTCTCTCTCTCACTGGTACACTGGTCTTCCACACTGAGTCTAAACACTAATATGGCTTTCAAGGCCCCTTGGAGCTGTGGTATCTCCTAGGATCACTTAGCCTGATGGGTTTTCTTATAACAGCAGCAGCAAAATTATGGTGATGATCAATGTTACATTTAATGGTCAGCTCATTGCAGTGCTAAAAAGGTGACAATAGGTACTAAAAATGTTACAAGAAATCCTATTAAATATCAAGCTGCTAGAAAGCTGCCTTATAAATTTAATGACGCAGTATTGTTTTTCTGTCTCACTCAGTGCAGTCTATGAAAGCTCTTATGGGCCTCTGCTACTGTTTCAAGCTGTTGATTTCATTCCATCAAAACTTCTCTTATCAACTGAGTCTTTTTAAGGCTGGAATCCTGCAGCTTAGCAAGCAACTCTAGTGACCTGGCTGTGTGTTGAATGAGGATTAAGGAGCTGGATAGCTAAACTCTATCACCTGGTCTTGCAATTGATTTGGTCTGCCAAACTGAATGCAAAAGTAGGGGCTAAGCTGAAGCCCTTTGGAGAAGTTCACCCTAGAAGCAGTTCTCTCTTCAGTATAAAATTTTGGTTACAGATATAGAATTGTTTCTAGGATGGAATAAATCTACGCTCTTAATGGAGGAGCCTTTACTTAACATTATTTAGCACTTTAGTTAACTACTTTCTGGCATGAAATCATTTCTTCCTCATTGAGGCATGGAGGAGAAGGTCTGTGACCAGACTAAAGAGGATGATGACTAGATCTGGTAAAAAAAATTTCTGTTGAAACTTTTTTTTGAGAGGCTTTTTGACAAAATGCCTCTTTAGGTGAAAACACTTTGATTTTTGTTAAACGTTTTGGGAGGTTTGTTGAAAAACAAACCATCTCAAAATGTTTATTTTTCACCAAGTCAAAACTGTTTGAAACCATATATATTCCATTTATGTTTGTCCAAAAACCTGTCTGTGGAATTTTGATGAACTTGCTCCCTGAGATAAATGAAACAAGAATGTGCTGCCACATATGATGTGTTGTGATGTGTTATGATGCTCCTTGTTTTGAAAAGAGCTGCTCAGAGTAATGAATGGAGAAATGTGACGTGTTTGGGGTTGGGGTGGGAAGTAATCAAAAGTTATTTCTCACATGTAACTGCTTTATAGCTGTCCTAGAGAATCTCATATTCTTAGGGCCACTTCACTATTTAAAAATTTGCACCTAATTTCCATTTTGAATTTATCAAGCTTAAGTTTCCAGCCCTTGCATCTTGTTATGCCTTTCTCTGCTAAATCAAAGAGCCTTTTGTTATCAGGAGCTTTCTTGTCGTAGTCGTACTTATAGATTGTGGTCAATTCACCCATTAACCTTCTCTTTGATAATGTAAATAGCTTAACTTCCTTCCTATAAAATTATTCATATTCTAGGCCAGCCTTTCCAAAAGCATTTCTCTTGATTTGTAGCTTTAACAATTTTTTCAGGGATGGGGTTGTTGTCTTACACAAGGCTATGCTAGAACTTTTAGAGAAGGCTAGCTCAAATGTTGATGCAGCAAGGACACCTCTTAGGGAAGCAACATCTGATGAGTATAACATGGACCTTGGAACCGGTAACTCTTGAGCTGTGGTGCCAGTTTTAAAAACTTGCTTGCTGCATGGCCTTAAGCAATTCTAGCGTCCCCATGTTCTTTCTTTCCTGCCTGCCTCATTGGATTGTTACATGGATTAAGCTGTTAAAGTCTGCACGGTGCTTTGAAGGTATTAAGTGGGCACTATGGAACTTCAGAGTTTTAGTAATATTTTTATCGTCATCATGGTTTTCCGAGTTTCAGTTAGGGAACTTGGAACACGAGTAAATAGTTCTGGCAGGTGCAGTGGGCTCCATGGCAGAGACGGATAGTCACTTCTCATTTTGTGCAGAAGCAACACATGAAAGATCTCAAAAGAATGTTTTCAACCGTGATGTTTGAGTTAACTCAATTATGGTTACTGCTGCATAATGCAGAGAGGAGATTAATGTAGAAACCGAGCCCCTGCCGTGCCAGGTGAGAGGGAGCATAATGTACCAATTATCAAATAAAGATGATGATCCCAATAGGATGAGGGATTTAGCTAATATGTGTAACAGAACATTTGTAATTGTTTATGCGGAGATTGGAATTTGGCTGTATTTTAAGTTTTGTTTCTATATTTAGATGGTTTGTTCAGCATTTGGGACATCAGTTCAGCATCTGTCATGCTCTACAATGCACAGCAGAAGCAAAACAAGCGAACAGTCTTGTAATTCACTGCCAGCATGCTCTGACGGCAGGATGTAGGAGGGGATGCCTATGTGATACTATTGGTGATATTATTTCATAGCAGATTCAGTTGACGAGTGAGGCTTTTAGTTTGTATTTATTTGGGATTTTTCTGTTTCAACCTATACACAGGTAAATAAGAGTGTCCATCCGTGGCTTTAGGGACTCTTTCTGGTATTTGAATATAAAACTATTATAAATTTCACCTTCAATCACATCCTTGAATGGCAATGGCCAGGCAAGGCAACACAAAATAAGCATCAACCTTTCTCCCACTCATCAACTTCATCATAAGATTCCTCTGGCCCTAAAACACTGGAGGACTTTTGCAGAATTGGCAAACTGAGGCTATCACAGATGAAGGAGAATCAGTGTGTTTCAAAGGGGAAGGGTCCTCCTAGAGAATGTGTTGTCAGCAGCTCCCATTTTTTTATACCAAAAGGCTTCAGCTTGAACATCTCTGCTGAACATATTTCCACCTGTATCTCAGGTAGGTATGTCACCGGCCATTTAGGATATTACACAAGTATTCCAGAAACAAAGACCCTGCCTGTATAGATTATAGTGCATGCTTGTGATGAGATGCCACGTACAAAAGGGGCTGTTGAATTCTGCATCAGCTTCAGTTTCCAAGTGGTCAAGGTATAGCCCCGTGAGAATGCTCCACAGTGAGATCACAATGAAATGGGAAGAAATCACAGGGGCTTCACTAAAAAAGAAATGGTTGTAACTTCCTGAAAGAAAGCTGATCTGGGTGCTGCTGCTACCTAATCATCTAATAGCAGCTGGGAGTCCAGCCAAACTCTTACATTAAGAATTCTAACTGCAAAAGGCAGACACGCATCCTCTATCAAAGGGGCAGCAATATTGCCCTCACCATATCTTCTGATTGCTTCCTCCATTCAACAAACACTACAGCGCACATCTTGTTAATCTTCCCAATTACCCCATATGGGCATTGGGAACAAGAAGAGTGACAAGCTGGAGTACTGCAGAACCCAAAGGGAAGAGAAACTTACCACCACCTCTGAAAATGATCAGCCAGCTAGTGCTTGAACTTTCAGGAAGCCAAAAGCTCTTAAGCAAAGTTGGCAATCATAGGATAAGAGGGAAGGTCCTGTCAGGACCAGTAACTTGTTAAAAGATAGGCAACAAAGGGTAGGAATAAATAGTCACTTTTCATAGTGGAGAGAGGTATATAGCAGGATCCCTCAAAGATCTTTACTGGGTTCAGTGTGGTGCAACATACATAAATGATCTGGAAAAAGGGGTAAAAAGTGAGGTGGCAAAATTTGCAGATGATAAAAAAGTAGGCAATCATAGGATAATGATGTTTATATTAACAGTTACCACTTAAAATAGCTCTCTGAAAACACCTCTGCAATAGCCAGCATCCCTAAAAAAAAAAAACTAAGAATGTTAGGAATTATTAGGAAAGGGATAGATAAGACAGAAAATATCATAATGCCAATATATAAATCCTTGGTATGCCCACAACTGGAATACTGCATGCAGTTCCAGTCACCTCATCTCAAAAAAGATGCATTAGAATTGGGAAAAAAAGGTACAGAGAAGGGCAACACATATGATTAGGGGTATGGAACAGCTTCCATATGAGGAGAAATTGAAAAGACTGGGACTGTTCATCTTGGAAAAGAGATAAGTAAGGGTGGGATATGATAGAGGTCTATAGAATCATGAGTAGTGTGGAGAAAGTGAATAGGGAAGTGCTATTTACCCTTTCACCTTATACACGAACCAGGAGTCACCAATGAAATTAATCGGCAGCAGGCTTAAAACAAACATAAGGAAAGTACTTCCCACCGTGCACAGACAACCCGTGGAACTTGTTGTTGGGAATGTTCTGAAGACTAGAAGTATAAATGGATTTAAAAAAAGAATTGGATAAATTCATGGATGATAGGTCCTTCAATGGCTATTAACCAAGATGGTCAGGGATGCAACCCCATGCTCTGAGAGTCCCTAAATCTCTGACTACAAGAATCTAGGAATGGACAACAGAGAATGGATCATTCAATAAATTTCTCTGTTTTGTTCAGTCCCTTTGAAGCATCTGGTACTAGTCACTGTCAGAAGACAGGCTCCTGGGCTAGTGAGACCGTTCTTCTGACCCCACATGGCCATTCTTATATTCTTAAAGGAGCCATCTGTAATAAGAGTTTGACACACAAGTGCCAGTCAGAGATCCATCTTTTATTCCTGGTCCTCGGTCATGTGATGTGCATCAGGGTTACAAAAGTTTGACCCCTGTCATATGAAGGGATTATTACTCTCCACAGATTCTAATGTTGGTTTATTTACTCCCACTGCCATCCTCAGACAACTCGTCAACATGACCCAGCCAGCTGATTGATTAAGCACAGAAGAGTTGATTACTAGATCTTTCTCTCTCTTTAAGTACACAGGCACGGTCCATTATAGAAGCAGCAATGGCCTTTGAGCAATGGATTAATGTGTCTTTCTCTCACTTCAAAAACGGATTTTGCGCTATTATTTCTTCATACCAAGATTATACCCTTTTAACTACAGGCGGGTGATGCTATGGTATAGCATCTCTTTCATCATCAACTTGGAATGAAAAAAGCCGTGCTAAAGAAAGCTTCAAGGACACCACGAAAAGAACAGACTATTCCATTTTAAAATTGCAGTGGGAAAAAGAAAGTGTGTGTGTGTGTGTGTGTGTTTTTTTTTCCCTCCCTTAAACACACAGCAGTTAGTACAGGAGAATGACTAGCCCAGCTGTCATGGGAGCCTCATGTACAAGTTCAGTTTTGAAAATGAATATATTATACTTTTTATAGCTATTGTCACCAACTATCAGGACAGAGCAACAGCTAGCACAGCTGGCAGGGGAGACCAATGTCAACGCACAAGTTGAGGACACATAAGAACAAAGGAACGGCCATACTGGGTCAGACCAAAGGTCCATCTAGCCCAGGATACTGCCAGCCAACAGTGGCCAATACTAGATGTCCCAGATGGAGTGAACCTAACAGGATATGATCAAGTGATCTCTCTCCTGCCATCCATCTCCATCCTCTGACAAACAGAGGCTAGGGACACCATTCCTTATCCATCCTGGCTAACATTCTGCTGTCTCAGACAACTGTCAGAGGTAACAACCAGAAGTGGACCTTGGTTGAAATCTTACCTCTCCAAGTGCACAGAACACCAACCATCTGCTTGGAACCCAGGAGGACAAAATGCACAGCTGGAGCACAAATGAATGGGGGAGAAGTATTCTGGGATGTGTTAAAATGGATCATGTTGATGCAACTGTCAACTAGGATGAGCAGCATGGTTTGGTGCCATGGTCCTCAGCTGATGGTCTGTGACCCCCTCAAGGAGGGTCATTTAAGACAATCAGGGAATGAGGGGGCTCACAAGGTTTTGAAAAGACTACTACATTCTAAAGCAAAGAAAATCTCTGTCCCACACCCGGCACCCATGTACTCTTCACAGTCAAGTATTCTCTCTATTGACTTCTTGAAAGGTGAAACTTACATAGGGCGATTGTTATCATTGACCCTTTTACTATAAAAAGAGTAAAAAAGGGTTATGAAATGTTTTGACTTTGAATAAGGGGTCACCAATGGAAAAGGTGGAGAAACAGTGGTCTAGTGGATAGGATACCCGAGTGAGTCAGGGAGACCTGGTTTTGCCACTGACCTATGTGTGACTTGGGTTATTCACTTCACTCCTCTGAGCATCTTTTTCATTTCCTACCCTTTGCCTTGTCTACTTAGATTGTCAGCTCTACATGGCAGGGACCGTCTGATACTATGTACAGCATCGAGCACAGTGAGGCCTTGATTTTTGCTGGAGAAAAAAAAGTAATAGCAGATAAGATGGGATTGAATGGCACAGACTATTAGTTTATTAAAATATAGCTTTAAAAAATCCTTTTTATCAGCTAACAGGACAAGTACATGATGGGCACAGATGGTCGCTAACAATGCACAACTTTGCGTTTGGTGGGAAAACCTACAAAATTACCAAAGATGAACAAACCCGATTTCTCTAGTCATGTCATGAATTCCTCTTAATCACAGATCTTCAAAAAGCAAATTATTACTTTTATCATAGATTTTTCTGACCTACAATTCACACTAGAAAGGCACCTCATTAAACTGTTCACCCTACCTGTACAGAGAACAGGAATATGATCAAAAACTTCCAGATCTGCTTCTCCCTCCTCTCCCCTTTAAGGAGAATAGTAACTTAAATTAACTTCCATTCTCAAAGTAGATTCTCCTGACTGTTATTTTTTTAGCATCTCTAAATAACACAGTGTCAGGAAAAGACTCCTCCATTCATTTCCCTTAGATATTGGTTATCTGTCCTTCATTTATTTTTGTCTGAGGAGATTTAGGATACCTGTGCAGAATACTTGGGGTAGCTACTAAAGCTGTGAAAAATACTTATCACTTTGCTTTGCAAGGCTTTGGGTGAATATTTTTACTTTGATTTCAATCCCTATAGTTCAACACCCAACCCAGACTTGCACTTTGAGTTATAGGTTTAAACAAACAAAGGCCCCAATCCTGCAATGTCAAACACATAAATGGACTTTGCCACCACCCGTATGCAGCACCAGGTCTAAATCTGTGACTCACAATGAAAACACTATATCTGGCTGAAAAATGGAATTTCTGTCCTGCAGGAAATTTAAACTTCAAAATTTTCTTTCCACATCCGAATGAAAAGTTGAAATTTTCTGCAAGATGGAAATTCTGAAAAACTTCAGTTTGGAAATGTTGAATCCTTTAGTAAATGCTGAAATTTTAGAATATAATACATAATATTAATCAGAACACATACAGTTAATACATTATTATAATATCAAATTCCAAATCAGAAGATAATTTTGAAATGAAATATTTTTACCTTTTCAAAATAAAAGAAGAAAGTCAGTCGAATTCATTTCCACTCTTTGCCAGTGCCGCTTGGGTGAAATGGATACATTCTCACAAAACACTAACATTTTGATGAAACTGCATTTTCCAATGGAAAAAACTGTTCCACCAGAAATGTTTGACTAGCTCTAGAAAATACTACATTACACTTGGTTTTATATTAGCAACTAGAAAATCTAGTTGTTTTTGCATGGTTTCCTAGAAAAACAGACCATGTTTGTCAAAATAATTTCAGGGTCATCTGAATAGCCGCTCACCTTATTAGACTTTATTGGAAGCTGGTTGGTGATATTGGTGCTTACATTTTTATTGCTCTAATTCTCAACAGGTTTTGGTTTTAACTACCAACATCTCTGAAGTTACCGTAGCCTTTCATTCAAGCTATTTTCCCCTTCATTTTAATCACTGCTTCTTCTCTTGCTGTAGCTGTACTGTTAGCACAATATCACTGCACCTGCTAAATGGTGTCCCTAATGCACAGCTAGTTAGCTTTCTCCCTTGGAGATAGCCTTGCCTCTCAAAAATGTTCTAGCTCAATGAATAAGAGTCCCAAGATTGCTCTCAAACCAGAGTCTTATATGTGCTAAGCCATTGGTTCTCAAACTGGGGCCGCTGCTTGTGTAGGGAAAGCCGCTGGCGAGCCAGGATGGTTTGTTTACCTGCCAGGTCTGCAGGTTTGGCGAATCACGGCTCCCACTGGCCACAGTTTGCTGCTCCAGGCCAATGGGGGCTGCGGGAAGTGACGGCCAGCACATCTCTCGGTCCACGCAGCTTCCTGCAGCCCCCATTGGGCTGGAGTGGTGAACCGCGGCCACTGGGAGTCATGGTCAGCCGGACCTGCGGACCTGGCAGGTAAACAAACCAGCCCAGCCTGCCAGGAGCTTTCCCTACAGAAGCAGTGGCCCCAGTTTGAGGACCACTGTGCTAAGCCATTTAACCAACATCCATCAAGTTAGCTTATCTTTTTCATAATTCTTGGTGTTCAAATAACTTTTTGCCCTCTAGTTGTCTCCCACTAAATTGACAATGATCCATCTGTAAAAATGGGTATGTAGCAGTAATAACGCATCAAAGTGCATTTTAAATTGCATGTGTGTACTCCAGCACAATGGGATCCTGATTATGGATGCTACTGCCATGTAAATAATAAGTGACAAGTAGCAATTGACGCATCGCTATCAAATGTCGTGGCAAAGAAAGACAAAACAAAACTTTACTTGCAGCCATCAGCTTTGTGTTCCTATTAAAGGTACACACCAGCTCAGATTTTCATTGTTTGGCATGTGCAAAAGTGTTTGTGCATGAATGCCTTGCCTGTGTGATTACTGCAGAGAATCAGGACCAAAACTTCTAGGTAAAGCCTGGTAAAGCTTTACATTGGGGGAAAAGTTCTGTCTGCCTGTATGTTGCTATGCTTAGCTAATTTATATGGACACTCTGTAGTTTTGCTCTTCCAGGTTTTAAAAAAAGTAAACAAAATATATGCATTGTGTAATAGTTTGTTTCCTGAACTTTCACTTCCCAGTACTAGTAAGTCTTTTAAATTGTATTGATTTTTTTCCCCTTTCTGTATCCTACTGCTGGTTTTAAAAAAGTGTAGCGTAGTTTAGGGAGAAGGAGCTAGAAGTTCTTGAGCTTCTCTTCATCCTTCTGCTTCCTGTCCTGTCTCCCCCATTTGAAAAACAAGGATGGATAATTGCCGTTGTAAGTTTATCGCCTTGGCTTTCTAAATTTAATCCCAAAACACTGAATTTTTCTGGGCTGTTTCAATCCCATGGATCAAGCCCTGTCGGCCAGTCACAGCCAGTATTCATGTATATCCACATATTTTAGCCTGAAGAGCTCCTCTGTATCATTAATCTTGAGCCTTCATGGCAGTAGACACTTCTAGATCATAAAATCATAGAAGATTAGGGTTGGAAGAGACCTCAGAAGGTCATCTAGTCCAACCCCCTGCTCAAAGCAGCATCAGTTCTCTTCTGATTCATACAACTTTATATTGACATAGAAAAGGATTTTTTGGATCAGCTTGCCCAGATTATATTTGTCTTTTTATTTAATATTTATTCTGTGGTCACACCTAAAACCTTCCACCAGGTATGGCCACGTTATGCTAGGTGCTGTGCAGATATATTCACAATGATAGTCCCTGCCAGAAACAGCTTAGAGTCTAAAAAACAAGCTGCAACAGGTGGACAAGATGAGCAAGAGGGTCATGGTGGAGTAGCAGTGAACTGTCCAGGGGCATGATGGGGTGGCCAGAATTAGAAGCAAAGGAATGGCTCCAGTGGGTGTTTCAACTCCCATAGGTTACAGCAGCCTCGAGATTACCCCATAGCATATTATTTCAAGATGAAGGGAGTGCAAAGGTGGCGTAATGCCATATTTGCTCTTCTTTCTCCTCAGGGCCTGCACTGATCGCAGATCTTCCAGGCCCTGGCCTATTGTTCTTTATTTTAAATTGAGCATCCTTTCTCCCTTCCCCCCCTCACCCTCCCACCTCCACTCAGTGTCCTCAAGACTATTGCTGAAAGTGGTTTTGCACTGAAAGTATGTAATTATCTGATTTATTAGAGTTATAAATCAACTGTATTCATTAATTCTACAGCAAACAGAAGGCTTGCATCATGAGAGCCATGGCAGCCTGCTAATTTTGAAATTATTGGAATTGATTTCTGTATTTTGCCATTTATTTTGGTCTCTCTTTGGTGCCCTTGATTTCAGTACAATAATGTAACGTGATTTTGTGAGCAGCACTGTTAACAGCTGATGTGTGTGTACGGGGGAAGCGGTAGACGGGGAGAGAGAGAGAGAGAGAACATATATATCTGGGAGAAATGGCTCATAGGGCAAAATCAGGAATGCTTTACATATAACATGTAGCTAAAGGCTGATTGTCATCTGTGCAGAGTAGCAAAAGGTGCTGAGTTCCCCAAGCATCTCTCTGTGCTACCAAAATCTCCAAAAGGGGTCGCTGCTGTGCACCATATACTAGATACGAGTTATGGGTAGACCAGTGGGATCAACAAGAATTGAACTATTGGGTCAAATTCTGGAGTAGGAGGGGCAGCAGGCTGCCTCTGTCCTTCCTCCCCAGCAATGATCCAATTGCATGGACACTCTGAGGGATTTACCCTCAGTCTCACAAAGATTTTGCCTATGTAGCCCTGGCTTTGGTCAGTTTTTCCTGTGTCCTGTGCTATGAGAATTCATATGCAGCACATCCGGTCACTTGATTATCTCTGCTTAGTTTTCAAGTCATCCGCTCTTGCCCATCATTTGTATTGATTATATAAAGAGCATCCTATCTTAATTCACAATAGATAAATGGAATTATTGCTAAGGGCAGTATAATACATTCAGTTGTTCTTCCAGCTTCTTCTTGACTGTCCTCTGGATGTCCTTCCACTTGCATTTATTATTTCTCATGCACTATTCCAATACATTAAACTCTTGAGAACCGAGGGTCAAATCTTGACCAAATCAGCTGGTGCGAACCAGCAGAGCTCCATCAACCCCCAGTTGTAAACCACTTTTTTTTTTGTTCCATTCCCTTCCCAGAGCTCCAGCGCCAGTCATGAATTGGTATTTTGTGGATGCTTTCACCAGCACTTTATGTTCTTGAAGTTTGCATTGGGATTTTTGCTAAGCAAAATCCTTGGTTGTATGAGCCACTAATGATGATCTTTTCTTCCTAATCCATATGGCAAATGAAGTTGAGGGGAATGGGGCCCTTTGAGCAGTATAACGTGGTCTGAAAATATGCTATCATGATTTAAAGACTTCAATTTACAGAAAATCCACATTTACACTAGTTTAAACCTGCAAGTGACCCATGTCACATGCTGAAGAGGAAGGCAAAAAACCCCAAGGTCTCTACCAATCTGACTTGGGGTGTGAGGGGGGGAGAAAACCTTCCTGACCCCAAATATGGTGATCAGTTGAACCTTGAGCATGTGAGCAAGGCACACCAGTCAGACAGCTGGGAAATAATTCTCTGTAGTAACTCAAAGCGCTCCCCATCTACTGTCCCATCACCAGCCATTGGAGATATTTGCTACTAGCAGTCGCAGATCGGCTACATGCCATTGTAGGCAGTCTCATCATACATCCTCTCTATAAACTTACCAAGTTCAGTCTTGAAGCCAGTTAGGTTTTTTTGCTCCAACTGATCCCCTTGGAAGGTTGTTCAAGAAATTCATTCCTCATTTAATTTCAAGCCTAAATTTGTTGCTGGCCAATTTCTCTTGTGTCCACATTGGTGCTTAACTTAAATACCTCCCCTCTCTCCCTGGTATTTATCCTTCTGATGTATTTATAGAGAGCAATTATCTCTCCCTGCAGCCTTCTTTTAGTTAAGCTAAACAAGCCAAGCTCGTTGAGTCTCATCTCATAAGGCAGGTTTTCCATTTCTCTGATCATCCTAGCAGTCCTCCTCTGCACCTGTTCCATGAATAATTCATGTGGGTGTCACATGGGCTCATCCATAAAAGAACTGGCACATTTCCACAGGATTCCCATATCATTTCTGCAGGTGAAAATGCTGAGTGGTGTTTTCCACAGTTTTTAACTAACACTTACTAGTGATTCAGTGTATGTCCTTTTATCTCCGTATACTTGCAGATTCCTCACTACGTCTCAGAAGGGTGATGTATTAGCGTACAAAAGGGATAGTCCTAAAATTTGCTTAACATGCAAAGCAGGATTAATGGCTGGACAAGCAATCTGAACCTAACTGAAAGTAAGTTTATTGTTCTCTGCTATCTTTTAAAGCTACAGTTTAAAATAAGATCTGGATGAAATAAACATAAGATACATAACTTTGCATTACTGAGTATGTGATGGTCAGTGTAAGAAAAGGCACCAAGAAATACTAAGTAATTGTGCAGCTCATCTGCAGCAGTGCGTCAGTGGATCCACTCTCTAGAGCGAAGGGACAGGTTCTCCTCTTACTGTAGTTAATGCACCTCCCTGAGATGTGGAAGCTAGGTCAATGGAAGAATCCCATAGTGTTATCTCCACTGCAGTTTAGGGCGGCTTAACTATGTCGCTCACGGGTGAGGATTTTTCACAGTCCTGAGCAATGTAACTGAGTTGACCTGACTTTTTAGTGTAGATCTGGAGTGTGCGTGTTATATGCTATGCTTGTGTGTCCACAAGGCTGGAGCTCTGAGAAAGGGTATGCTTAAGCCACTGGTGAGTCAGGGGGGTCAGCACTTAGTCTTACGTACTAGACTAGTGGTCCCCAAATTTTTTGCCTTGAGTCTCCTCTAACCCCTGTCTGCACCACCACCCCGCAGCCAAGAGGCTGGGAGCAGGGCTGTGACTTTGGAAGAGGAGGGACACAGCTGGGGCTGGCAGCCAGGGCCCTGGGTGTGGGGCTGGCAGCTGGGGCTGGGTCCAGGAGTGGAGCTAGGTGGCATTCCCTCCTTGCCCCATGGGGGCTGGCCCAGGTCTCCGCTGCACCCCGCCCCCAAACATTCCTCTGCCCCCGCCCCAGGGTGGCATGCCTCACAGTTTGGGGATCTCTTTGCTAGACCATGGGACCTCAGCTCTCAGAAGGAGATGCTAGACAGAGGAGTGTGTGTCTAAAAGTGGTGCCTGCACTCTGCTCAGACTCAGGAAGCTTAAAGCACACATGGCCCAGTGGGAGAAACTCAAACACAACCTGTTGTGGCAGCACAACTAGGGCTGTGTAACACCCACTCTGAAAACAGAGGCAAAGAGAGCCAACCATGCTCAGGGACAGAACGAAACATGGCCATTACCATCATTTACAGAGGGATGAAAGTTTTTCCATTAAAAATGCATAGAAGAAAGGAAGGTGGTTAATCATGAAATGTGCCAAACTTGCTGTTTTCAGATTTATAGTTGCCAGCGAAAACATCTCTCTCCTTTAATCATTTGAGAAAAAGGCTTTGCTGTCAAATACGTGAAATCATGCTCATGGCATGAACCAATTTAACAATCTGCCTCATGTCAATTTCTTCCAGCACGTTAAGGATGTTGAACCATTGCCGTTCCATTGTGGCTGGAGTATTTTAATTTGAGATAAAGCTAATTTGTAAATGTCCTGTTTCTGATGCAGACTTTAAACTTCACCATACTGTGAATAATCTAGGGTTACAAAGTCGACCATGATGCTGCCCGTTAATCCTACTCAAGATGGACATGCATTTGTTTTTGCCTTGTATTTTCTCTCCTAGTGAAAAGGGGCCTTATTTTTAAGTTACCATGCCCAAATTATTGCCTAATGACAGAAAAAAGACACCCTAACCCATGTTGCAAAATATCTAGGTGCTATGTTGAGATAGTTGGTTATGTCAGAGATATGATGTAAACAGAAAGTTTTCAATTTTGTAGTATACAACTGCAGAAAAAAACAAACACAAACAAAAGGAAAAATGTTGCAGTATGTTTAAGAGACGCATGACAGTAAACTTCCGCAATACTTGCTAAAAGGATGTTGGTAGACACCAGAATTATCCTTCAATGGTGAAATTCATTCAGGCGCAGAAGATACACAGAGGTTTAGGGTGGAGAGATGGTTAAATAGCTATTAAAGATCCTATTCCATGGAATTAAAAGGCAGTGTAACATACGTGGATTGAACAGATGTTTTCACACTCTGAATGTGGCTATATGAGCATGTCATGGTATAATTCCCCACTCTGAACCTTAGCGTCCAAAAGATGGGGTACCAGCATGAATTCCTCTAAGCTCAATTACCAGCTTAGTACTTGTAGCGCTGCCACCAACCAGGAATTCCAGTGCCTGATACACTCTGGTCCCCACCCCCCGGGGACCCCCAAGACCCAGTCCCTCTGGATCTTAACACAGGGAAAGTAAACCCTTTCCCTCACCATTGCCTCTCCCAGGCTTCCCCTCCCTGGGTTACCCTGGAAGATCACTGTGATTCAAACTCCTTGAATCGTAAAACAGAGAGGAAAATTCACCTTCCCCCCTCCTTCTCTCTCCCCCTCCCAGACTCTCACTGAGAGAGAAAGTAATCCTAACACAGAGAGAAAATTAACCTTTCTCTCCCCCCTCCCTCCTTTCTCCCCACCAATTCCCTGGTGGATCCAGACCCAGTCCCCTGGGGTCTCACCAGAATAAAAACCAATCAGGTTCTTAAACAAGAAAAGCTTTTAATTAAAGAGAGAAAAAACAGTAAAAATTATCTTTGTAAATTTAAGATGGAATATCTTACAGGGTCTTTCAGCTATAGACACTGGGAATACCCTCCCAGCCTAAGTATACAAGTACAAATTAAAATCCTTTCAGCAAAATACGAATTTGAACTCCTTCCAGCCAAATACACATTTGCAAATAAAGAAAACAAATATAAGCCTAACTCACCTGATCTACCTAGTACTTACTATTTTGAATCTATAAGAACTTGTATCAGGGAGATTGGAGAGAAACCTGGTTGCACGTCTGGTCCCTCTCAGAACCCAGAGAGAACAACCACCAAACACTAACAGCACACGCAAAAACTTCCCTCCCTCAAGATTTGAAAGTATCTTGTCCCCTGATTGGTCCTCTGGTCAGGTGACAGCCTGGCTCACTGATCTTGTTAACCCTTTACAGGCAAAAGAGATATGAAGTACTTCTGTTCTATTAACTCTTACTTATTTGTTTATGACAGAGCACTACCAGCTAGGGGAGCAATTCAACATACCTGTGCTAGCTTTCATCTGAACTAGCATGCTTAAAATAGTAGTGTAGCCCCAGTACAACAGGCTGTGGCAGTGGCAGTACGGATATAGCTGCCATGAGTACGTACCCAAGGAGTTCAGGTGTGTTTCCACTCAGGATGACTAGCACGACATTGCCATTGCCCAAGCTAATGTGGCTACACCATTGTTTTTAGCATGCTAGCTCCAAGAGAGCTAGCACCAGTATGTTTATGCAAGTTGTGAATCACACCTTTATCCTGTAGTGTAGACGTAGCTTATGAATATGCAAAAATGAGCAACATTTATAATGTTTTATAATAGATTTCTTTGAGCAACAAACACCCAGCAATGTGATACCACTCACAAAATGGCAATGGAAATAAAAATGCTGAATAATAATTAAATAATAAACAGATCATGTAGGGTCTACGTCATGGCAGGATCTTCAGGGAGAGAATGAGAGGGAATGATACAATACGGACTTATTATTATCCAAGTAATTTTACAAAGGCATTTAATAAATGAGTGCTGGTTAATTCTATTTAACCATTTCTCAAATAATTGTGTATGCTAATAGCACAGCATTTTCTATTCTAAATTGCTCACAGCTATCCATAACATTTGGCACTGGAACTAACACACAACAATGCACTAGGAAACATAATGGAAACATTTTGTTGGGTTCCAATTATGATGTGAACATTCCCTCTAATTTATTCCAGCCTTGAAAGTTAATATATGTATGCTGAACTTTGGCCAGCTCATTGTACCACTGGAATTGTAACTGAAAGGACCCAGCCTGACCATTCATTTTGCACAGCCATTTAAGATGTCATTCAAATAAATGACATTCCTCTTTTCACGGGGAAGGAAATAATGGTACAGAGAAGTGGTCATGGAACAGTATCAGTGGCTACCTATTAATTTACTTGTTTAAAGTTAATGACTACCCTGCACTATAGACAATAGAATTAATGCCATATTGATCTTTTAATTCTGGATTTGTGAAGAATCTAAACTAAAGCTTAGTCACTTCCATTAACATTAAGGTTTTCTAATACAGACAGGAACACTAGTGGGCAGGTCCTGAAGTCAGTGGGAGCTCTGCATACATAAACTGAACAGAATAATTTCTTAGAGGCCCATTCCTGACCCCACAGAAACATGATAGTATTTTTATTATTACTAGTCAGAGGAACAGGCTCAGCACCATCATATGAATAAAAAAATAAACCACACGATCTGTTGTCCAGAACTCAAACTGAATCCAAGCTTTTCACTGGGGTTCCACAAACAATAGTCATCTTTCAAAAGGAGGTTTCTATACCTGTACATTTCCTGGTTCTTGCTCTGACAGGAAGCACATGTTCTGAATTACCTCCAGCCAAACAGTGTATTTTGCAGTCTAGTCAAAATGAGGTACTGGAAATTACATTAAAAAAATGTAAATCTGAGGGCCCCTCCATTGCATGAATCCATATGAAAAATAAATCTTTTACATAGCCTGTGGCTCATCAAGATGCAAGTGGGAAAGTGATGTTGGAAACTGAATATGCGCATTTTCATTCTATGTGGTAGAGCAGCTATATATTTCCCAGAATTGAGTTTCTGTGCACCATTATATACTAATTAAATCTTAGGCTCAGATTTTGTGTTCAGTAATATGTGCCTACTATATGAGGAATTCATGGAGCATGCTATGGGTATGAATGAAGAGAAAGTAAATGACCAACTAGTGCTCACTGTATTGTCATAATAGATAGCTTATCTGTGGCCAGTGATGTTCAGGTGGTCAAACTTAGATGCTCAGGGTGGATCTTTCTGACCTTAAGTCTATGACCAAATACTTAGCATTTGTTTTCCTTTTAACTGTATATTTTACAGCAAAATACACATTTGAACAAGAGCAACAGAAAGGGCTTCTAATGACACAAAAGTAATATTCTCTAAGAATATGTGCATTGGTATGTGGAACAAAATAGTGTTACTGACAACTATGTAATATCTCTGATAGATTCAGAAATTAAAGTTTGTTGACCCACAGCCAATGTAGAATTGCCCCTTTCATGTATTGCCTAGTGCAGTTTTAAATGTCTCATGTAATCAGAATCCTGACACTTTCTTTGGCAGACTCTTTCAGAGTTTAATGTATTTCACCATTAGGGACAATTTCTTGATATTGAGCCTTCATTTTCTTTTGCTTACTTGCATGCTGCAGCTAGACCTCTTGGGACAACACTGAATAGCTCTTCCCTCTCCTGGGTGCTTGCATCCTTTTAATACTTGGGGGCAGTAATTATATTTCCCCTTTATGTATTGTTCAATAAAGATACACACTGGGCTGAATTTTCAGCAACTGTAGCTCCCACTGAAGCCAGCTGGAGTTGGGGATGCTCAGCAACTTTGGAAAACAGGCCTTAAAGTTGATATTTCAAATATGTGTGCCAGAAGTTACTTATCAAAATCCATAGTTAGACACCTTAAAAGGACAGAGAAGCAATAATATGCTATTTTTAATAGACACTATATGTGCACAATTTTTAAGTGCTTTCAGGTAGGAGGCCAGATCTTTGTTTTGTTTTTGTACAGCACCTAGCACCATGGGGTCCTGTTCCAAGACTGCGTCTCCTCGGCACTACTGCCATACAAATAATAATGCCACAGATACGGGATATTGTTTGTTAATAGACACGGAAGTAATAACAGCAGTCTCTACTCACACCCTGCCAACCCATTCTCAGCTACAGGTAATGTTCTGTAGGCACCACAAGTCTTTGAGGAAGTGACTTTGTAAGGAAGGATTTGATAAATGGTATTGGAGTGGGTGTATGGATTTTTTGGTGAGGCTATTCCATGAATCATAGAACAAAGTAAGAACATGCTTGGCGGAGAAACTAGCAAGTGGAGCTGGCATTGTTGCAGTGGGAGCAGTTGATGACTCGATAAATCAGTGGACCAGACGGGTAGCATGGGGCTAAACTGTAAAGGGCCTTTCAGGTTAGGACAAGGTGTTTGCATACGAGGCAAGGTAGAAGCAGAATCCAGCAGGTGGGACTTGTAGAAGGAGTTGACAGGATTTTGGAAACAGAGAGGAAGGACAGTCTAGTGGTTAGAGTGCTAACTGGTGACTCCAAAATCCCTACTCTGCCACTGATTGCCTGCGTGAGCTTGGGCAAGTCGCTTAGTTTCTCTGTGCCTCAGTTCCCTATCTGTAAAATGGGGACAATAACACTCCACACCTCCTAGGGACAGTGTGACGATGAAGACCTGTTACTTAGATACTCAGATACTATTGTAATGGAAACCATAGAAATACCTTAGATGTTCAGGAAGGTGATCTTAGCAACAGATCTCTCCCCCCAGTAGTTTGAATTTTCCTAGGTGAATCTCATTGTATTTGTTGTCCATATTTCTAACCTGACCAGGTCCTTTTGCACCCTCTCTCTCTCTCTCTCTCTGTCTCTCTCTCCTCTCAGTGGAGTTCAGAGAAAATGCCAATTTAATTAAATTTGCAAGGAATATTAATGTGCTATTTGCCCTTTCTGTCAGACCAATAATAAAAATGTTAAATGACCAAAATGTATTCTGGGGGAATCCCTCTCGATATTGCTGCTTCCTCGTTTTCACCAGCTTGAAACATGCTTATCATTGCCCTCTTTCTGTGTCCCTTCAGCTTGTTGACTGTCCATGTGCAGCATTCACAGTCTGAATTTATTTTTTCAAGTAAGAGCTTGTGAAATGCTGTATCAAACGCTTTCTAAAAGTCCAGAGTCCAGATACAAAACTGCACCCAGGGTCTACCTTCCCTCTGCCAGCTTTTCTAACGCAGTTAAAATAAAAAATCCTATTTACCTGATTTGATTTGATCTTCATCAGTTAAAGCTGTGGATTTGCCTCATATGGTATCGCTTTCCTTTCCATTGCTGTTTTCTTTTCCCTTTTGCAAAGGGAAACCTACTTCATGTGATAGTGTAAAGAGAAGAGAGCAGCTACGTTGCCATTTCTATAAGTGTCATTCCATGAGTGTGTTGTGGTTGCCTGGCATGTACATCTCCTCATTGTTAGTAGAACACAATATGGTGCCTGAAAGGGTCAGCAGAGGCAGATGCTCTGAGGAGAGAACGTAGCACGCTAGCTAGGGTGACCATATTTCCCAAAGGGAAAACGGGACACAGGGTGAGGCTAACCCAAGGCCCCCTTCGCTGCCCAAGCCGCTTGCCTGAACCCGACCTCCACGCCCCCAAGGCTGGCCTGAGCCACTCTCCCGAGCCCCCCTCCACATGGGGCTGGCCAAGCTGCTCTCCCAAGACACCCCTACATACCCCCACACTTGCATGCGGCTGGTGTTGCTACTCGCCTGCCCCCCACACCCATGCAAGGCTGGGGGCTGGTGTAGCTGCACATTTCTCTGCGCCCCACTTTTTTGACATTTGTCCCATTGGCTCTTCATCAGCTGGCAAGAGCAAACGGGACTAATGCCAACTTTTACGGCTGGGATAGGGCTTAGTAAAGGGACTGTCCCAGCTGAAATGGGACGTATGGTCACCCTAACCCTTAAAGAAACTTTCAAGAAAATTTACAGTCAAAACCTTCATAATCAGATAGGGTTTTAAGACACCAAATGGAGTCTTTTGATAGGGTTGCCAGCTTTCTAATGGCTGGTAACTGCCCCACCCCCCGAGACCCTTCTCTGCCTCTTTCCCCAAGGCCACGTTCCTGCTCCACCTCTTCCCTCCAGATTAAAAAATACTGACATCTGGGCTTGTCAAATGGCCAGAGACACAAGCCAAAACCCAGACTATCCAGGTGGCAGCCCTAGTCATTGATGCAGCAAGGAGAAGCAGGCAAGTGGAAGACAAAGCGGGTGTATAATTTTAAGCACTTGAATAGTCCCACGGACTGAGATTCTGTGTTGTACCTCTAAGACCCCGGAGGCCTGTCTAAGCAACAGCAGCCACACTGGACAGTCCTAGAGGTCACAGCACTGTCCAGAATCTCCATGGTGTTGCATGCTGTGTCTCTGACTCCATACACTGTGGCTTTGGCAGGGTCATTGGGAGGCAGCCTTAGAGCTGTCTTCCACAGTGCCTGCTCTGGGAAATTCTCCCACGGTTGATTCATGGGCCTTTAAGGCCTCTTTACACTGCTCCAAACCTTTTATGTGGCATAAAGGGGCCAGAGCATGGGTGAAGACCTCCCCCATTGACTAAAATGGGACTAATCACACAGAAGCATGGAATTCAATCCCTAAGGGACCATCAAATCATCTAGTCTGACCTTCTAGTCACAGGCTACCAGTCCCACCAATCTACTGACCCCAACAACCAAGGTTAGACCAGGGTATTAGAACTCTCAGACCACTAAGCTGTTGTGTGCAAAGGCAGAGAATAATAAGGACCAAGAGGCACCCATGCCTGAGGACCTGCAATGGTAGGGATTTGATTATGTGAGATAGATGCTTAACATTCTGCAGCTGCTTGTGTGCCTTGCTAAATCAGGGGGAGGTCCGTTACTTTGTGCATGTCTTGTCCCTAGTATTGTCATTTATGCTAGTGCAGATTGCAACGGTAAATCTAAATGGTAACATTTCACTCACTTGAGACCAACCAAATGATGAGACAAAGTGCCAGGCATCCTGTGGCTTTTGGCACTTCCTCCGGATGAAACAAGTGTTGTGAAATTATTTTTGGTCCAGATCTTGACATTGTTGCTTAGGAACATTTTTTGAAGTACATGTTAAAATACAGTACCTTTGTGCAGAGAGAGAATTCATCTACCGAGAACTATGTGTACAAGCTTTTTCCCCCAAATAAAGAGACATTTTGAATGTAGTCAGAGATCGTAGTATGTTTCCTAATTTTTGAATAGATGAACATTTTTAAAGTGCAAAAAGGAAAAGCATAGAGATACTGATGGATGAATAACTAGAGGAAGAAAGTTTATTTTTAGAAGGGAAGAGGGAAATAGCACACAGATTAGATCTGTATCTCTGTGATACACAAACATAGACTTATTCAATCATTTGAGGCTGATATTCCCCTTAGAGTGGGGCCCTCCCTGCCACTTATGCAGTTGTTGGGGGCAGCATATGTTGGTACAGGTGACCTTTCACTCCACTGGCTGGCACAGAGGGTGGCAATGGAGTGGATTGAATGTGCATTTGTGGCCAGGCCCAAGCAGCCTCTGCAAATGGCATGGAGCGTCTGCAGCCACTGTTCCAGCTCAAAGGCTTGAAGAAGCAGCTGCTGGGAATCGTGCTGAAGTCTCTTGGCTTTGCAAACACTTGGGCCATGAAGTAGTTAAATATTTTAAATAAATCTTTCAAAGAAAGTCAAGCAATGTGCCTGAGGCAATACTGGAGGTCAACATCGGCAGCATGAAATATGGCTGCTGCCACATTTACTCATGGATCAGACTTTAAGCTCAATCTGGACCATGGCGGAAATGCAGTTTTCTTTACAAGAAAGGAAATGCAGATGCAGATATGTCTTAATTTTTGTTTTGTTTTGATGAGATTTACTGATTCATCTGTAGTAGGTGCTGCAAACTATGGATACATTGGCAACCAAAGAATCATTTCTGCCTTAAATGAAACAAGCAAAAGGTACATTTTATACTGTGCTCTTAGTGTGCATTTCTGTTCTCCCACACACATGAGAGCTAATCTGATTTTACCTTTAATCAAATATAGCACAGTTTAAAAAATTACAGTTTTCTCAACAAGTCAGTGGAATTGGATTTTATAGCTAATACTTGAAAAACAAATCCCTAAATGGTTAGGAATTACACTGATTGTCCACGGTGCTGTACTTAAACATTCATTCAGTGTGTCTTGCAACTCAGTCAGAACAGTCATAACTGCCTTGCCAATGCACTATTTTTTGCCAGCAAAAAATTGAATTGACAAGAGCCTTGCAGCAGGCTGCTAGAGGCTGAGAGCACAGGTTCCACCCCATTGCCCAGGCCAGGTTGTGTCTCATACCAGCTCCTTTCCTGGAAGGTTCTTGTCAATATCGCTTTTTCCCTGGGCAATATTTTTTAAATTGAAATTTTCCCATTGAAAATTTCTAATTTTATGGAAAGGGCATTTTCCAGTGGAAAATTATTCTGGTGAAAGATTCTCAACCAACTCTAGTATAAACCCTCATGCTTCTGGGCATACGTTATTGATGGGAGGATAAGAAGAAACTTTCCCTGTGGGTGTTTATTACACAATTGTCCACTAAAGGATTTTTTCTTCTGAAGCACTTCCTCTGGAACGTCTGCTATTGACCACTTTCAGAGAGAGGATGCTGGACTACGTGACCCACTGGTCTGACGTAGTACGGACATACTTGAGAGTGGATTTTTGTTTCTCTTACTTGGCTAATAGCTCTGTACACCTGAAATGTGTTATCTTGCTTTTCTTGAGAGAGAATGTGGGATTTCCCAATTTGAGCAAAGAACAGGTGTTCCCAATGGGTGAATCACCTAATTTCAGTAAATTGCCTTTTTTCCAAAGTTGTACAGGGCAACTGTTTTATGGCTCTACAAGGAGACACCACCAAGTGTTACACATGGTGCAGAAAATGCATTATGATGCCAGTTGCTCCCAGACTGAGAAAAACACAACTTTTTTTAAAGTAATTTGATTATTTCCCAAACCAATGAATCATCAAGGAATTTCTTCGTGCATCCGAGCAGGGCTTATCCCTCACAGTAATTTAATACTGAAACATTAGCAGCAATTTTTACTATTTATGGTTTTGATCTGCTCTATGTAGGCAGTACTGCACTACAGGCCATGTGTATTACTAGATATAACTTCCTCTAAAGCAGCTACAATGAGCCATAGCTTGAAGCAAGGTACCACACTAGATATATCTTTGCCCTTGAAAGATAAGGCAAGGACAGTGTTATCAGCAAAATGTCACTCTTCTCTGCAATTTGCTTTATTGTTATACAGAAGGACAGGCCCCATCTGAATCAGGAGGCAGAGAGATCAAGCATCTCAGTAGATCTCAGCTTTTAAGATAAAGCACTGAGAGGACTGGTCTCTTTATGTAAAACCCATCCACATAAGGCTTTGTAAATCAATGCAAACACCTTAAATTAACACTCACACAAATTGGAAGTTACTTCTGACTGCGTTGCACAGGTATTATGTCATGAGAGGACATGGCTACATAAGTCCTTTAGAGCTGTGTTGCAAGGGAACTGGGAGAGGGAAGACCGTGCAGAAGCAAACAGCCTACTCCTGTACTCCTAGTCATAGCTTTCCAGCTCAACTCTGCTCTCAAGGACCTAACTCTGAGAAACTTTGTGTGGGAATCCTTTTAGTGTTTTGTCTCCTTCACAGGCTTCTCCTGGGCCCCAAAGCTGCATAATTAAAGTCAATGCATCTTTAGTCCTTCATCTCAATGGGAGCAGCACCAGCTGCACTTTTCCCCATGTTGCATTGCCTCTTCTCACCAAGAGTAATCTGACCAAAGACCTGGCCTATAGTGAAGTGGGGGCCATGAGGGACACAAACTGCAGTTCCTATGAGACCGCATTCTGGAATGAAATATTTCACCTTTCAGCCAAAATTGGAGGAAGGAAAAAGAGGAGTTGTGGAATGCAAAAAAAAAAATGTGAAAATTCATAGGACAGAATTCATAATTAAATGTAATGGTACATTCTTAAAGTCTAAGCTGTTTGATCACGGTGGTATTAAAAAAGGAGAAAATCTTTTTCTTTTCCCTTTAGTGTGAAAAAATTCGCGTGGCTCATCAAAACTTTCAGAGGCTCAGATAGTGTTAATCTACAAGCAGATTACTTCTAATCTAAATGGATTAATGATCACCCCTCACTCCTGGACTGATCAGTCATGCGGCAAACCATTTAGAAACAATTTGAATACATCTTTCGGTCAGGGGGTTCAGGCTGGCCTTTCTTACGGCAACAATTTCCAGCCAGAATGCTAGCAATCAACCAAAAGATCAGTATCATCTTCTAGTCCAGTGGTTCTCAAACTGGGGCCGCCGTTGTGTGGGGAAAGCCCCAGTTTGAGAACCACTGTTCTAGTCTTTGTATTTTTCAATCCATTTTAGCAAGGCAATATTTCAACAGTATATGGACTTATTTAAAATGTAAATGGTGGGGAATGACTAAGGACCTGACTGATCTAAAGCTATTGAAGGCAATGGAAAGACTTCTGTTGACTTCACTGGTCTTTGGATTAGGCCAACTCTGACCCTTCATGCTTCCATTGAAATTGAGGGAGTTTGACCATTGATTTCAATGAGAGCATGACTAGGCCCATTGTGACTTTCAGTAATATTCATAATTTCCCCTTAATGCATCAGTCAATACAATTACAATCAATAGTACAAAACATTTGCTATTTATTTGTTCTAAAACTGATATGAAACGTCTTTTTTATACTCAACTTCCCCTCCTCCCCCCTTTGATTGCAAATTTATATTATATAAATGCCATGTTGTTTGCTAGTGAAATTCAATACTTTTTTGTAACGCAAATGTGTATGATGTTAATAGGACAAGAAGGGAATGTTTTGTATGTTATTTTTTGTGTTTAATATATTTTCATGTTATCACTAATGTTATTTATTACACAGGATATTAAACAAATGTAACTATTTTGGATCTGAGCAAATAATTTAATAAAATAGAATCTTTCCCTCTGGCATCATTTCCAGCATTTCTGAAATGGCAACCATTGAGTTTACTGACCGGGCTGTCAAAAGGCTGTTTAATGTTACATGTAGTTGAATGGGAGACGTTACACATATGATCTTGAGGAAATTAAATAAAATGAATACCTGTAAGAGTTGCATAATCATTAATGTGTACAGATAGCTCATTTCCATGAATATTATACAATCTGCAGATCTCTAGAGATTTATCTAGGGTGGCTTGAATGTTCAATTTGCAGACAAATCGGATCAAATGAACATTTTGTGCTGAAGTCTTAAAGTAATTCTATTACCTATAAACCAGTACATAAAATGGTAATGTAAATACAGATGGCTAACAAAAAGCAAAGCAGTCACTTAGGCTTACCCTATAAATTTCTATTAAACTAATATAGATCTAATAATCAAGAGCATGAAAGTAATATCCTATGTCTTGTCAAACATACATGGAATGTAGATGATTTGAGTAAGAGTTTATAATATGTTCTGGGTCTGACATTTGGAATAATAATGTAAAGCTGAAGCACACTGGCTAATAATATCCTGTGATCATTTGGAGTATAGTACATTCAAGGGAAAATAAAATTGAAAATAAAAAGGTCTGACTTAAACATTACATTGAATTGTATGTGCCATATAGCTGGTCTGTTTTATCGCTTTAGATAAGTAAACTCATGCTTAAGCATCAGACACCAAAAGCTGGGCAGTTCCTCTGGGATTTATTCCACTATAACTTTGCTCCAAACTGTCCTTAATCCTACGGAAAACACACAGGTAGGGAACAGCATGCACAGTAACAGTTATAACAGTTCCCCCCAGGAAGAGGGATGGAGTTTCCTAAGGACCTTCTAGGAGCTGTGTTTCTCTGAGGCTTGGTAATTGGGAGCGCCTGCCAGATAACTTACTATGCATTGGCTTTATGGAATGACAGAGACCATTAAAATAGAATTTCCCATTGTCCTTTGCAGTCATGATGTCAGGGTAACTTTCAGATTTAATGGACTATTAATGAAGGAATATAATTTTAATTCCTATAATTGCAGATCAAAATGAAATTCCAAGCATGGCAATAAAGAGGTGTGGGCTTTGAGAAATTTCTCAGCAGCTACTTGAGCTCGGAGGAGGAGAGAATAAAAATAGTTAAAAAAAATAGAACTGCAGTTTGTAATGGGAAGCAGAACTTCTCATCTCAGCAGTCACTAGTTCAAATCAGTCCCAGTGTTTAATAACCAGTTATTACTAGATGATGGCTGTTCACTGAATGACCTAGTGGACAGAGTTCAGGTCTGTAACCCACGAATTCGTAAGGTTTAATTCTCTGCTAATCATTAACCTTGGGTTGCCTCACTTAATCACTCTTTGTCACAGTTTCCATCTGTGAAATGGGATAATATTGAAGTGATAAGGTTGTTGTGAACATTAATTTGTGGGTGTTTGTGCCAAATTCTGAAGATGTAAAGTGCTATTTGTTAGCACAGAGTTTGGTAGATATCACAATGAATGACACCCTTGTTGGCAAAGGATTGAAAGGGCACATAAGCCTGTAAAGCCAGTGAGCCCTCCTGAACAAGAATGAAAAATGGTAGCATGAGGCATCTTGTACTGCAAGGCCCAGTTCTGTGGGCAGAGATAAGGTTGTCCCTCAGGCACTTTTTGCAAGCAGTAAATTCCCTTAAGAATAAATGAAGAGAAAAATGCATTAAAATCACATTATCCAATCCTGCAAAAGACAAATTGTGTCCATTGTCTTACATATTTAACTCAATCTTTTATAAAGAACAAAGATCTAACCCCAAAGTATTTTGCAACTTCCATCCTGGAGTTGGTTAGTAGGCTGGTTCTCCAACCCCAGGCCCATCTTGAAATCTCTGAACAATTGGGAGACAGGATTATTGATCAGAAGCCTAGTACCTCCACAAAATTGTGGCCATTGCCTCTTCCTGAAATTCCTGTCAGCAGGCCCTACCCAGTGTGATGGAGTGTCTGAACGCTACACAGATGGGGAAAGGCCTAGCAAGGCTGAATGTGTGGAGATAGCCCCACGCCTGCCAATCATGCCTGGTAGGGAGGAGATCTTTTAAAAAAAGAGGAAGCTTCAGTCAATGGGGTTGGAAAGGACACCAGGGGGTGGAAAGGGCACTCAGAGGTGGAAAGGGCTGGAGTGGCTCCTGAAGCAGTAGAAGGAACTCCTATGCCACAGACTGGCTGTCCCCAACCCTATGAGGAGTGCAGAGATCTCCCAGGGTAAACCTGACAGGGAGACCGTGATTCGGCTGCCGGGTCCACTACATGGGCTCCCGTGAAGGATAAGGGGCTATTGTTGGCCTTTTCTCTTCTGAGTTGGCACCAGGAGAAGTTTATTCTGGGTCGCACTGGAATATTTGTTTCCATTCTGGTCACTGCCACCGCCTGGTAAAGAAATATATGATGACTCAAAGGGCAGAGCCAACTGCATGGACTAAGATGGAGAATGAGCCAGGTCCACTCAATGATGATAACTGCCATGTCAAAGGGGTTCATCCGTGTGGGAGAAATGCCCAAGGGGGCCTCATGTACAGGTAGGTTTGCAGTCATAAAGGGAGACTTACATTACAGCTGGTCATATGTGCAGCTATGTATGTTTCCAGTGAGACAGCTGTCTTCCCCCTCCTGCCCGTCCTCCCACTCTGGGACCCTGACATGGAGTTCAGTATGCCCTTTGAGCCTCCTTCTAAAATCCACACCTGTGGCCCCTAGATCCTAGGGCAGGCCTTCTGCTTCATTCTTTCCCTGTCCCAGAGTCACTGCTCTGCACTGTACCAGGTCTGCGAGAGTTACACTAGCATTCTGCTACCCATTACTCTGCATAGCAGAAGGTAGCCGGGGTACCGAGACATTTGTCACTTGGCAAGGAAAAGAATGAGCAGACATACAGATATGTACAGAACAATGACCGAGAAAGAGAATGCCAGCTAGGTGCTGTTGTTTTTCTTATCCACAATGCAAGACCCTGAAGCTGAGCCATGAAGTTAATGTCATTAAGTAAAGCAATAACAACCACAAAAAAAGCTCTCTATATAATTCACCTGTGGAATTCACTATAGAAAGGTAGTGAGATTCAGAAAAGGACTACACATGAATAACGTTAGTGTCTAATTGCACTACCTAAGACTCAGATCTCATCTTCATGATTTACTGCCCAAGCTAATCACTAGCTAAGGACTTGAAGGAATGTCCTTCATGGTATTATATTGTCTTATGTATTCCTCTGAGACATCCTGTGTTGGTCCCTATCAGAACAGGCTACCAGATCCATCCAAGCATGGCAATTCCTGCTGTCAGATATAAGTCACTGACTGCATCTTCCAGTTTGAAAAGATATAGATTTTATAATCAGCATTGGATCCCTTAGTAATGAAAGCACAGCTATGGAAAACACTGATGCACATGAGTAACTTCATACATGAGAAGTTCCACTAAGATCAATGATGCTATTCATGTGTGCCAAGTTACTCGTGTGTGCAGAAGGGGAATCTAGTGTAGATTGCGTTTGCTACAGGATAATCTTCAACCGTCAGCAGTAGTAACCCTGATTGTCTCCTCTAGGCCTCTAGCTACTAGAAGGCAAGATAAGCCTAAAACATTGCTAAGTAACAATATTCATTGTGACTGCTTCCTTTCCTTACATGAACTTACCCCTAAATGGCCTTGATTCTCAAAAGAATTCTCTCTCCATATGATTTCCAGAATACTATTCCAGAATATTTCAAAGTAGCTTGGGGCGGGAAAGCAATAATAGTTAAATTTGTGCAGCAACAAATGATCATAGAATACAACTTGACCTTGTCAAACCTCTCACCAAAATAATTTAAGGGATTCCAGTGGGACCATATATCCTTATAGCATTTTTTTTAAAGAGCAGAAGATCATTCTCACCCAAACCATTTTTTCACTGTAGATAAAATTATCTTGTTTGTATTATCATTTTCTCTGTATTTTCTCAGCCTTCTCAACTGATTGCTTTCAAAATGTGATGCTTCAAGATTTCTTTTGCTTCACAGTTTTCTGGGTTTCTGCATCAACTCTAGTTTGTGTGGTCTAGAAAATATATACCCTTCAGTGGTGTGTTTTCAGAATGGATGGTAGGGGTTGTTTTAGTGAAGGGATCCTCCCATGCAACTTTTTCACCCTTGGATGTCTGAAATACACAGGATATGTAGGAGCCATCCCAACAGTGGTCGGTCATTTTTCAAAGTTTCCTTGATTCATTTGTAAAGTCACTGGTGTGTGGATTGTACCAGCTCAGTGACGACAAAGACAGATGCAGAGAGTTCTGCCTGCTCGCACTTCTCTCTTAACCCTTCTGGCCCTGATGCATCGAAGCACTTAAACACATGCTTAACGTTAGCCTTCAGTGGGACTATTCTCTTGCTGAAGTGCTTTGCTGGATCAGGACCAACCAGCAGCATCTTGCAGGATTGAGCCTTAAAGCTTGGTTGTTGTTTGTATGAGTGAGTGCACGTGGGGCTGGGTGGGGAAGGAAGACCTGGAGGTTAGTGGGTATTTCTGACATTTATGAGTGCATATATATCAAGCAGAAAAATGTGTCTGTTTTTGTTTTGAAACTGAAGACTGAATTTACACAGCGCCTTTAAAATGGAGTTTCTTTACTAAAAATGGGCCAAATTCAGCCTTGTTGGTACATCATTCATTTCAATGGGTTTATATCTACTTACACCAGAACTGAGTTTGGCCCTAGAGGGCTCGTTTCAGCACAGAAATACAGCCACCTCTGGGATTTTGGGTGGCAGGCAGGTGCATAACTAGATGTTGATGTTGAAATCAATGGGAGTCTCTCCATTATCATCCTGGGAGTTGGTTAGGAGTCCCTAATGCATATGGCATACGCTACCTCAGTTGGTTACAGAAGGAGAAATTTGAACCAAGGATACCAGGGCTTTGAAGAGGTGCTAAAGGCTGGGGGAGTGGGGGTTAATGTCCAGTCTGAGCAGAAAGGCCTCCATTTAAATGGAAGACATCCACAACAGTGTAAATCAGGGGACTTTCATTGAATGTTATGCATCTGGAGTCTTCTTTATTCTCAGCTTTGACATTGTGAGGCAAGTTAACTTGAGAATCTATATTTTACGTAGGAAAACCCCCACCTATGTGCAGGATCACTAACATATTTGCAAATGATAGAGCCCCACAAAATAAAAAGCCAACGTTTACCACGTAAATGATTAGCAATGAATAATCCAACCATGCCCACTGGGGAATTACAGCTCTAGAAGCAAAGCAAGTTGCTTCAGTGATGCCTTTGGGCAGCAATTCCTTCCCCTTTCTCCCTGGCTGCTTGTTTGTTTGTTATATTTAATGCTGGGAAGCACCATTTACTCCTGCTCTGTCAGCTGTTGCATTTCTTCTTGCCGATGTCAACTGCCAGCCCAGGGGCAGCTGTTAACTTGTAATTACCCTGACTACCCTATAGGGGTACGATGCTTATTACAAAGCAAAGCATGCCATGGTTTACTGGTAGTTATCAATTGGTCACAGTCTGTCACCTGGAGAGACGCAAACAAATGACAGAACATTATCTGAGCGCTGTGGACAGCTGCATTAGAGCAGGAGGGAACTGAACCAGGAGAGCTATTTTCAGCTGTTGTCTCACCTACGGGCACACACAGTCATCTAATCTGTCTGTGCTTCAGCTGACTCATCTGTAAAATATGGATATTAATGCTTGCCAACGTCTTGTAAAATGAGTCAAGATCTTTGCGTGAAAGTTGGTTATATAAATGCAGCATATTGCTCCAAATCCTGAAGACTTTCTTAGGTTTTCCTTGATCTTTAATAAGATTAAATTCTGTCTTGACAGGGAGCTTTCAGTGGCAGTTAACAATTTAAATACCTGTGCGAATGTGGGCCTTGGTCAAGAAAATGTGCCATAAAGGAATATCCCACTTTAATCATCCTAATTCTGAAAGTGCTTTAAAGTTAAAAATTGGCAACTGTTCCATTTTAGTAGTGACCACACTATAGCATTTTATAAGCACTGTGTGTTTAAGCTCACAATCCCTTGTGACTAAGGAGGAAGGCATTGATCCCATTTAATAGATGAAAAAGTTTAAGAAACGTGCCCAGAATCATTCAGGGAACTAGGATTAAAACTCTGAATTGGAAATTCTGTGTTACTAGACCACAGCTTCCTAGGTAAATTAAAATGATGTTCCACAGCCTCTTTCCCCTTTTCTGCAAAATGAGGTAATTATATTTTCCCTGGATAAAATTGGGAAACATAGAATTTAAAATGTCTGAGGCTTTATTCCCTTTTAACAACAGAGAAGGGCTTGCTTGGTTGATGCTGTTGTTAGATCACTCCTAAGACTTAGAGTCCGGACAGCTGCATTCAAGTTTGCTGGCTTGCTGTGGGACCTTGAGCAAAGCACTCAAGATCTCTGAGCCTTTTTCACCATCTATAAAATGGGAGTAGGAACACTTACCTACTTAATAAAGGTGCTTTTAGACCTGATTGACTAATGCTTATGAAGTGCTGGGTTTTACATATGGCCTACACAAATATGGTGCACCAGTTCACACGTACATTTCTTAACACACAAAGTGTCTTTAAAAATGTTAACTTTTCACTAGTTTATTTATTGGGTTTTGCATCAGAAATGACACCTAGGCGCAGATTGGCTAAGGGTCTTTTGGTGGCCTAGGAAATAGGATTAGAGGAAATAGACGGGGAAGTTGGCGTAGACCTATTTGGCTGAGTAAGCACCAAAGGACTGTCCGGCTTGGCATCTTGAACAGCCAAGCACACAAAGGAGACTAATAGGTTAGAGAAGATGGCAGAAGCCAAGTAAGCCAGAAGTTTGAACTTTATGCTCAGTGGCTGGGATGCAAGTGAGGGACTTCAAAGGGGGAAAAAACAAGAAAGGGGAGGTTTAGCAGTGATGTTTGGGGCAGTATGAACACAGCGAGATTAGAGAGAAAAGACGTTACAGTGACTGAGATGGGAGATGATTAGATTTTGGACAAGTAATTTAGCAGTAGGCATTCAGAGGAAAGATCGGATAATGTCACTGGGCTCTAATAAGCTCCAAATTAGGCTCCTTTTCTGTACATTAATCTTTACCAATTTGGAAGAGGTCTCATAGTCTCCTAGAGGAAATATGAAGGATAATACAGTCTTGTACTCATCCTGCCAGCAACTCAAACTAGAAGGTCCGAGTAATAGATTCATCTTGTCCTTGTCCCTTTAGAGACATCTTGCATCTCAGAGGATGCAGTGAATGAGCAGCCCTTGTCCTTTGACATGCTCAGGGATTGCAGTTGTATCTTGCTGCTGCACAGAGGTGCACGGCAGGGTGCAGAGTGGGCTTCAGCCTCAAATATAGATTATTTAGGCTTGTCTCTTATGATCAAAGGGAAATGGGAAAAGATTAATTTCTAATATGTTTAAATTCTATCTGGGAGAGAGAAGAAATGACTTCAGCTGGAAATAGGTACATACTATGCCCTATTAAAGGCTTCTTGGATGACAAGCATATTGCATGCTTATACCTACAACAGCATTGGTATGAGTCTGTTCAGGCATGCCAAAATGTAGTATGTTAGAAAGACACAGTGGGTAAGTTCATATCTTTTATTGGACCAACTCCTGTTGGTGAAAGAGACAAGCTTTTGAGCTACACAGAACTTGTCTCTTTCACCAACAGAAGTTGGTCCAATAAAATATATGACCTCACCCACCTTGTCTCTCTAATATCCTGGAGCCAACATGGCTACACCACTTCAAAAAAAAAAAAAGCAGGATTGTGTCTCAATAGAGGTGCGTATGTAGATTATTTATAATGATATTACCTAATAAGCCAAATTTTGTCTTCCTTAATATTCATGCAGCTCCACTAAATGTAATGGGTGGGTGCTGCAGAGGGAAAATTTGATCCAATATTTAGATAGGAAAACCAGGTTGAAATGAAAGCTTCAGGTTTCCCGGGAGGGGTGGGAGGGGTGGGTGGAATGTAAGAAAGGATGTTGTGAACTATTTGAGACAGATTTTCACACTTAGAGATCTTGCACTGGAAAAGTGAATGCCATGCAGAATAGAGAAGATTAAGTGCCTTAATTGCTGGTTAAATAGAGCAAGAAGACTATCAATAGCAAAGGCAAATTCATACATTTTGGGAGATGAGTACAATATAAAGTTGACCCTTGGTAATGATAGTGTGTGTCATAGCCTAACTCTACAAGTATATTAGACCAGCTTTCTGGTCCAAAAAGTTATGATTCTAGTGGAGGTGCTGCAGTCCATTACAGAAGTCAATGAGAATTTTGCAAGCACGAGGAAGCTGGGTCAGGCCTGCTGTGAATAATTTACTGAGAATCCCAAAGAGAATAATGAAGGAGAGCTGCATAGTCTGACTCTATATGAGGGGTCGGCAACCTCTGGCACGTGACTCACCAGGGTAAGCCACGGCCAGCACATTCCTCAGCCCGTGGAGCTTCCCGCTGCCCACATTGGCCTGGGACGGCAAACAGTGGCCAGTGGGAGCCGTGGTCCGCCGAACCTGCCGATGCGGCAGGTAAACAAAGTGGCCCGGCCCTGGTGCTTACCCTGGCGAGCCGCGTGCCAGAGGTTGCCAACTCCTGTTCTATATTATGTCTTTCATGAAACCCGTCTTTAATCTGTGTATCCAGAGGAATTATAGCTCAATATTTTCTTTTTCTTTAGTTTATTTCAGCACATATTTTCCCCTTGTCAAGCAGATAACTTATTCTCCAGTATGAAGAGTCATATATTTCTTCCTGCAGTTACTATGGCAGTGCCCCTTTCATTTTCAAAACAGGGTTTAGACTGTTCGGAAGGACAGTAGATGTTCTCTTGCCTGACGGGAGCCAGATTACGCATGCATCAGCAGGATGCATTTGATGTGTGACCATCACAACAGAGGGTGAAGAAAACCATCTAAATTGAAAATCAGATTATAGTACCCAAAGCCAATCAATCCTTCTTTGCCATTTTGTGCTTGCCTCCATACATTACATTTGCATACATCTGTGGTACTGCAGAGGTCTGTCAGATACATGATTAGAGCTGTGGCTGGGCGAGCTGTGAAACAAATGTGTGTTGCCAGCAAAACTGGTGAAAAGAATATTTCAGTTGGTTTATATAGAATTAATAAAATATGACATGTCACCGGGACGGGATGGTACAAAACTAAGAGATCTGAAGAAACTTAACAATGAAATGGCTGAGTAGCTATCAAAAGCAGGAATCCTTTCTTTAAAATCAGTTACAGGACTGCAAATGGAGTAGCTACCTTTTAAAAGAGTCACTTGGGGTGATCCTAGGAATGACAGAGCAGTTAGCCTTACTTCAGCAGCAGATCAATAGATAGAACCAATAATTAAATAAATTAGGAAGTTTGTAATATTGCTTAGTGACTTCAGAACGAGGCAAATTTCACGGGAGAATATTTATATTGCAAATAATACCGCTAGTTCTTGTAAACTCTTTGGGACTGGAACTAGATCTGCTTCTATGTTTGTTGAGCACACTGTCAACATTTGGGTCCAGATCCTGCCCCTATGCATATAGGGAGAACTATCCACTTGGAAGGGAAGCTTAGGTACCTCCACGACATTGTCCATCCTCCCTCTTTGAACCCAGCAGATATCTCTCTTCTCAGTCTGGAATCTGTGCAGAGCGTGGGCTGGAGTCCGAACAGGATGCAGGGAGTAGTGGGTGGACTGGGAGAAGAAATTGGAATCCTATGGTCTGCTGTCTGGAACAACAGACTTTACCTCTAAGTCCCAGGGTATGTTATCTTTTCCACGTCAATCTGTTCTTCTCACTGCCACCCTAACAGAAAGACCTGAGTGCCATATCCAGGATGGAGAGGGGGAATACCCTGGTTGGAAAGATTCCAGTGCCAAGATTCTGGTATAGTGACCATGAATTACATTCATGCTTTTTTATTATTTTCTTACTTACTTAGTAAATTAATAGCTTGAGCTCCTAACACCTCAGAAATTAGGTATTATTAAAATGTAAAGAAAACATGAAAATCCACCTACTTTTGAGAGCCATTCTGAGTAAGCTAAAGAGTCATTCCCCTTGCAAATGTAATCACATAACAGCAATGCTAAAAATCTTGCTTGTTTATAATTTATTCAGATGGATTTTAGTGGTACTTAACCAGTAGCTGCAATTGATGACATGGGACCAGAATTCTTCTCGTCCTCAATATTGCACTTGTTCTACCGGTGACATTTTGTGTTAGATGCAGTTGAAACTCAAAAGGAGTTCAACTTTTGCATTTTAAGGGTTTTTCATGTCTTCCTACATACTATGATTTTTTATTTTAAAAAAATGAAAAGAGAGCAGTCAGTGAGCCACAGAGAACATAACAGGGGAGATTTATTGAACTTCTATAGTATATACACCAGTCATCAAAGTGGTCTCCAAAGTGATGCACAGTAATTTTATTCAAATCTTCTCTGAGGTCTCCAATGAAGGTGGAAATAGACCCATGGAGAGAATCCATCCTTCAAAGTTTAGAGTTCTGTAGCTCAAGCGAAAAGCCGTTAAATATCTGATGCCAGCTTTATAGCAGCCAAAGGTAGCAACTTGCTATTCGTTGGGGTCAGGTGAGCTGTAGAGAGGGCATATGGAGAGAAGAAATAGGTACCTAGTATCTTACCAAAATAATATTGTCTTTGACAAATATGCTCTGTGAAAAATAAATATTTCCTGAGCACTCCAATTAACTGTGATCACCCACCTCCCCCCTTTTAATTCAAATGTTGCTATCTTGCAAATTATCCAAGGGAAACCTAATTTAAAAATACTTTCACCATCTACATGGTCAAAGGTAACAGTTAAAATTAAACAAAATAAATTAGTAAAAGCAAGCCTGTGAGTCAAGGTTTCATCTCTTCTTGGTAGCACAAAATATACTGTGCATTTTGTTGTATAAAAGTCTTTTGCATCACTGCTACACCTGCAGTATTTCTTATAGATGGAGTGTCTGGATCTTGTATTTTCTTCATAAGCCTTACTTACGCGGTTTCCAATCAGTGAAACCAAGAGTTTAACAGTGTTCAAAAAAGGATTGTATATTTCTATGGATAATAAGGATACAATAGTACAAAGTCACACGAGGAAGGATTTTTAAAAAAACAATGGTTTTAGAAGGGATATAAATCCTCAAGCTTTGGGGCATACGTAAACCTCAAACTCTTTAGGGTTAGGAAGAAACTTTCTTGCCCATTTAATCCTGGTCATCATCAGAAACAGGATATTGGATTAGACTTGACCAGATTAGATGGACCAATAGTCTGATCCAATATGGCAATTCCTATATTTCTGTTTCTAAAATTCTTCTGCATGCAGAACTCTTATTGAGGTTGATGGGAGTTATACTCAAAGACAACTTGTAGGATTGGTTCAGAGGTATTTATTGTAAAGTTGCTGTCCTGACTTTTTGGTAAGTGAGATAGACAAGATGGGTGAAGTGATATCTTCTATCGGTCTAAATTTTGTTGGTCAAAGAGACATGTTTTTAAGCGCCTCAGAGCTCTCCTTCAGATCTTGTGGTTAACTAGCATTCTGTTAGCACCACCTAGGAAAATTAATCCAACATGTTTAGCAAATTTTCTAGCCTGGTTGTTACCTTGTGGTTTGCTAAAGTCTCTATCAGCTGCTGTGAATAGATTACATGCTCTTGTGCTTTGTGACATGAGACAATCCAATGTTTCCACCTGCGTCTAGTTCCATGACAGCAATATTATTCTCAGTGGTTTTCTTATGTCACCTGCTGTCCTCCTCTTTTCTGTCCTGCAAGTGCTATTCAGTCAAGGTTTTGTCTAGGGAATGTGGACTTTTTTGACATCCATATGACATGCCCAAGCCACTTCAAAATTCTTTCTCAGATCATTGTCTTTACAGTCTGTTTACTAGACCTATGTAACACATAAAAATTAGTTCCTTTATCCCACCAATGGACACCAAATATTCTCCACAAACATCTCTGATGGAATGTGTTGTTGTCTGTTTGGGGCATCTAGCATTTGCCAAGTTTCAGAAGCTGTGGATAGGTGCTTTTTTTGTAGTAAGAAAATGAAATAAATAAGAAAAAAATAGTGATAGAGAAAATAACTTCTTCCACAACAGTTTAATAATAATGATGAATATGTTTTATATTTCATTTATTTATTTTTTCAAATACTTATTTAATGTAAGAGAGTGACCGTTCTGCACCTTTAAGTGGGGTGAAGGGGGGATATTTGGCTGGCTGGACCCAGTGAAGGGGACAGTGCTTTATGGCTGGGAGGAGGGGAAATGAAAACTGCTGCAAAAGTGTCAGTGTGGTCACTGACTCATCCCTAGGAATGCAGGGTTTAAAAGGGGCAGCTCTGTGCCTGAAGCCTGAATAAACTTGTGGCCTGATTAAACCCATGTCAAATGTCTCCAGTCCTTTGAGTATAGCCAGACAAAAGATAAACCTTCCCTCTCCATTTTCAAGTCAGAATGGTGATTTTTATATCAATTTAATATTGCACTAAAATCAATTACATTTTCCTAATACTGGGAACATCCTTAGACACAGAATTCACTGATTGATGCACAAAATCTCATCAGTGTGGAATCTCTACCTGGACAGCTTCTCATTCTCTTCAATTGGTGTGGGATCAGGTCCTATATTAGAAAAACTCAAGATTATTTTATTGCAATTTCTGGATGTCCCTGCCTGCAGGTATATGGGATCTTGGGGAGCAATTACCACACAGCTGGGGTTCCAATTAATTTCGTTATTAAAGGGGAAAAAAAGGAAGTGGTGGGAATTTAATAATGAAATACGATGGGATGGGGTGTACAGGGTGTTTACAATAGACAACGATGGGGGGGGGTTCTTCTTATTGAATAGTGTAGGGATTTCTAATAGTGGGCTACAGCAAGTGGGGTTCACCACAATGGGATACAGTACAGTCAATAAGCAACTCTAGATACAGTGTGGAAATGCAAAGCGTACCCAAAAGAAATGCAAAATAAAATGGTAGCTTCTATATGAGTTAATAGCCAGATACACAATGTAACACAGTGGCATCAATGTAAATACAAAGTATATCAGAAAAGTGGAGGCAACCAACGGTGTGTTATAATTACAAGTAAAATGTGAGTTACAGTACAACAATACAATATCAATATAAAGGCTGGGTCAAGAAACAGGAGGCGGGGGGAGTGAGTGATTAGTGGTATGCAGACGAGCGGCCGGAAGCAGCGAGAGACTCTGAAGCCCTGCAGGGTAAGGACAACGGAGCAGTGTGATGGTGATCTTCGGTAGGGGAGGGGCAGCGGGGAAGTGTAAAGAAGGGCTAGAGAGAGGTTTAAGCAACAAGCGGACACCAAAAACAAAGGTAAAAAAAACAGCAAAGGGTTTGGGAAGTTTCACAGGGGGAGAAGCAGCAAGGGGTTTGGGAAGTTCGGAGGGTGATGCAGACGCAAGGGGGGAAGCAGCAAGGAGTTGGGAAGTTCGGAGAGAGTGCAGATGCGGGGGAAAAAGCAGCAAAGGGTTAGGGAAGTTATACAGGGGGAGAAGCAGCAAGCGGTTTGGGAAGTTCGGAGGGAGTGCAGACGCGGGGGAAAAGCAGCAAAGGGTTAAAACAGGGAGACACGGAGGAACACACAGAGGGGGAGATTGGAGCGGGGAAAAAACAGACATGGGAAAGTTCAGGGAGAGATCGGGACAGCAGGAAGGCGAATTTAAGCAGCAAAAAACCTTATCTATCTTAACCAACGACTAGGCAAAACAACAAATATCACAATTCTAAGCAAAGCTATAACAAGCAACTAGACGGAGCAACAAAACAGTAAACTATAACAAGGCAGTTGAAACTTACAAGCTCTACAATCTTAACAAACTATGACTTATTAAACTAAAAAAAACAAGACCTATGGTGCACCTTGTGCTATGGGGAGGTTACAGAGGGCAGAGTGGTATGTGTCCAGGACCCAGCTCCCAAGGAAGCCAAGGGATGGTGGCTACAGCGGTGGATACAGCTGAAAGCAGAGAGCCCCAAGGCAAAGCCCACAGGAGCAGAGCTTAGCAGCGGCACAAACTTATTTTTAGCGGCAAAGAGCCCTGGAGTTTGAGAGGTTTTAAGACACAGACCAAGGTTTAGCTTGAGTCTGTGTGCTGGGGAAACAGAGCCAGCAGCTAAAATAATAAAATAAAAGTATGGAAAGTTTTACAGAGGGATTCTTACCAGTCCCCAAGGCAGCAGCAAAGGCAGAAGCATCAGCAACATCAGAAGAAGCAAGGAGTGCTCGGTACAGTCTCAATAATCAGGAGATCTCTCAGGTAGCAATTCATTCTTCGTGGGGGGGGTCGTTCAAAAACCGGGGGTACGCTCAAGAATAAAACGAGAGCGGAGAATGGACCCCTCAGAACCCCTGGCTGATCAGACCAGGCAGCAATGCAGGAACCTTTCTGAGGTGTGTTTCAAAAATGTCTGGTTTTAAAGGCAAACTTGGGCAGTTTCCCACCAGTAATCCTGATAGGATCCCTCTGTCACGGGGGAGGGGGGGGGCACAGGGAAAAAACTGAAGGTAAGCCCAGAGACATGCCTGGACATAGTCCTGTGCAGTAGGTGACTCAAGAGCACATGAGGCCTATGACTCATGCCCAGGATCTTAAAAACACATTAGGTCTTGCAGCTCTGGACATTGCCTACCCTACACCAAGCCCAGGCTCAACGAGGTGATAACAGGACTAACCCTTTGAGCAGGGCAGTGGTCCCACTTAGCACGCAGCACAAGTGGCCATCCCTTTGAGAAGGGCAATGGCCCTGGTAAACAACTTAACAGCCAGGGAAGGGCGGCCATAGGAGAACAGAAAACAAAATGGAGTCTGGGGACAGCTGTAAGAAACAAAATGGAATAGGGGATAGCTGTAACAGACACTGGAGACTATATATAATATAAAACCATCATGTCTACTGATTTAAACTGGGCAAGGAAAACAAGGAATATTGGGGTTAAATCCTGGCCGCTGTGAAGTCCATAGCAAAACTTTCGTTGACTGCTTTGGGACCCGGAATTCATCCTGGCTTTTGTTTTGTTGTTTTTCTTGTATCTTATTTTAGGTTTGTCCTATTTCTTCTCAGACAATGACAAAATAAGATACATGTGCATTGCTATGCTCATGGAATTAGGTTTGCAAATTCTATTAAGAATAATTTGTTACCTTGACTAATGTTAATGTTCTTATTTCTGCCTTATTATTCTTCATTGCATTGTAAACAATACTAGGAGTTGCATACCTAATTGCACCTAATGAAAACTTAGCCTTTGGTGCAGACAGGTTGGTACATTTCCAATGGCCAAATGTTTAGAAGAAGGAAGAAGCCTTCGAAAGAAATGGTGAAATCTCATTTGAAGGCTCTGCAGAGATGAACTTTACCGGAAATAAAATTGTTGTTTGTCACTGTTTTTCTGTATTAGTCATTTTCACAATGACTTTTGGATAAAAGTTAAGTTGTGTAGCTTGCATATAGTAAATTAATCTGGTCTGTGAAAGACACGGAAAGGTGAACCACAGCCTGCATTTGAAAGACCTATAACTGGAAAGTCTATTCTGGAGTTGTAGTGCTTGGAACTTATTTGTAGTTAGCTTTCAAAGATCTTTTATATGAATGAACATTATTGCAATAAAACATGAAAGGAGAAAAAAGGCAGCAAGGGATTTAGTGTGAGGGGCACTAGCAAAACAAAGAGGACAGGATAGGAAACAAATGGGGACACATTATTTCTGCAAAACCAAAATTCCTCATGTTCTTGATGGTGTGGATAAAGACTGGAGAATCGGAACCCTGGAAGGCTTGTAGAATCTTTTTTATTACTACTAAAAAGATTTCAGGTACCAAAAGGACACACAAAGTACATCACATAGAACAGTGGTTCTCAACCAGGAGTCTGGGCCCCGCAAGTAGATTTCCAGGGATCTGCCAAGCAGGGCCAGCATTAGACTCAGTGGGACCACATGGGACTGAAGCCCTGGGCCCTGAGCCCTGCCATCTGGGGCTGAAGCTGAAGCCTGAGCAATGTAGGTTTGCAGGGGCCCCTGTGGCATGGGGCCCCAGGCAATTGCTCTGCTTGCTACTCCATAATGTCGACTCTGGCTGTTATATGTAAAAAAATAGCTATTGTGACACAGGTGGGCCATGGAGCTTTTATAGTGTGTTGGGTGGAGGGGCCGGGGGGAGAGGGGCTCAGAAGAAAATGGTCGAGAACCTGACATAGCAAATTTATCAGGCAGAAGCATGAGTTCTGTGTTTACAAATCCTTTTCAATATTGTTCTGTGATGATCTCTGTGGATTTGTAAGCAACGCTCATACTTTCTACCTTGGGCCCAATTCTGCTCATGTGAGTAAAGATTCATGACAGAAGGATTACTCATTTCAGTAGGCATTGCAGAATCAGCCCAAAGTAACTGCTTTTCTGACCTTGGTAACAGATTAGGATTGTGAAAATGGTTCCACCTCTTATTTTATTTATTTTTTCTGTGCCATGTCAGTGTATTGAATAGTTGTAGTCATTTATTGAAATACTAAGTGAGTGGTTGCTTGCAATACCATTGGCACCAGGAAAATGAATTGTTTCCAGTAAACTTGACACATCTGTAAAGCTATTTTGCACAACTGGCCTTGAAAATGGTCAATTAATCAATCTGTTGCATGTTACCCTTAGATTAAGTGGGTTATATGGACTAATTGTGTTCCAACTGACTATGTAACATTGATTTTTCTAAATGACCTGGCTTGCCACTTTTTTTGCCACCGTGTAATAGATTTTTAATGCATAAGGTACTTAATGTTTAGAATGTAATACAAAAATAAAAGGACTAAAAATAATAGATTTTGAAAGCTCATCAGACCATTTCTGTTCTTCTATATCACAGCATTTACAAACAATCAGGGCTTTTCAGATACTCTGAATAATGTCACTACAGTGCTCAAAGAGGCAGAAATAAGGACATTCACTTTTTCCAAGACAAATTAATTAATTAGAACTATGTAAAACTCTAACGGCACTTAGCTAAATCAGCTGGGGAAGTAATAGGGATATCAAAATTGATAATTGCCACCCTTCTCAAAGTTCTATTCATCTTCAGTAATTGCCTAGCAAGGGGAGGGGTGGATCTCAAATTAAAATTATTTAAACTGTTTTTAATGTATCCGACAGTCTTGTTGCTTTTCTTCCTTTTTCTCTCTCTCTTTTTTTTATGGCTTGCCCTTTCTTTACGGTGACTCTCTAGTGTGATTTCCTCTGCAGCAGTCCTTGGCAACGATGGAGGCTTGGAGTGGTGGAAGGTGCCTTGTCTTGGCTGTGAAATGATTGCTAATGGTGTGGTGATGTTTATGCTTGCTCTGAGGGACAGATAACTTCAAGATATCTCACGAACTGCCAAGGCAAGAGATTGAGGGCCTGGTTCTTGGTTCAGATCAAAAGCATCTCTATTGAAATCAGTGGCGTTATATCCATGTTTAATGCGTGTAAATGACCAGATAATCAGCCCTTCATCCTCTGCACCATTGGAAAGCTGAGGGATCCCAGACATCCCCTGACGTGTAGTTCTGATGGTTTATGAAGTATTAGACCATAATCACAAGATTCTGATTATACCATTTTACTAATATCCTGGCTTGTGACCCAGCAAGTCCTCTCCTATAACTAACTTAACTTAAGGCCAGATCCTGAACTCTTTACTCAAGCAAAACCTCCATTGATTTCAGTGGGAGTTTTGCCAAAGGGCAGCAGCTTAACATTGGGTTCATGGATCATAAATCCACAGGAAATGTCATAAAATCAGAACATTATTATTGAAATCTATTGATCCAGGGACATGAGTCATTTGGCATAATACTCAAAGTATTTATGATCATAGCTACCTTTATATTGCCATCTGACTCATCATGCTTTGTAGGGATAATATAGAATAGATAATGTTTCCAATTCCTCCAGAATTTAACATTTTGTCTTACAACTACATTGTCAGAACCTCTTGAAAGGATGCAAGATGTTATCTTAATTCATGCTGGAAGACCGGCAGTTGACACATCTTATGGCATCTTTAAAAAGACCAGTAATATTTTTAATTGCTTAATTCATCATAGCAGGATGAGCCATTGCTTTCAAGGACATCAGCTGTTATATTTTACTTTTTACAAAGTTCTGTAGGCCACTTCCGTCATCAAAGATGACAACTCACTGACTATACAGATAGCTCAGATGGCTTGATCATGCAACCATAAATCATAACAAGACTGCTATTAGCTGAAGATGACCAGGATCTAAAGCCAGCTAGATCAAACCTCACTGCTGTGTGAATGGACTGAGGTGATCAAGCTTACAGTACCAGTGCCACTTGTCAAAACTTGTTCTCCTGGTCCAACAAAACACAGTTGTGTCAGGTTAGTATAAAATAGGACTTTAAAATCTCACCAGAAAGCCTGAATGCTGAGAGATGAGTGACTTGCCCAAGGGGTCTCACTGAGACATGGCTAATTTGAGATTAGAACTAAGGATCCCAGACTACTGTCCTAACCAATAGACCTCATTGCCTCACACCAACAGGAAATATGTTGCTTGTATAGTCAAACAACCTGTCTCATCACATTAGCAAAATGACTTTAAAATGTTGACAGCGTGTAACCACTTTCGCTGCACATGCTAAAAAGAGATTTTAAATCAGTTAGCTGTTTTGTTTGTAAGCAGAGTGTGCCAGTTGTTTGTTAGTCAGGCCCCCTGAAAGTTGTTCACTTACCACAATTTCTGTAAGTAAAATATGAAGCTGTGAAATAGATGATACGATGCGTCAGCATGCTCATTTCATTCCCTGTATGTTAATGAACTCCCAGTCATTCTGCAACAGGTTGCTCAGCAATACGTTATGAATTGCATTCAGGCTGAACTGACACTTAATGAACCAACAGGCAGCTTTTACATTGGTTCATGGTTGTGTTGAAAGAGTAAATTGTATGTTTTTTATATGTGCAATGATATATGTATATATATTGGAATACCTGGCTACATCATTAGAGATATACAAATACTGCCTGCCAGAGTTGGATCATGATTTTTTTTTTAATTCATGGAGTGATCAAAGTGAGTCATGTCCCTTCCATAGGCTTTAGAACTATGATTATCGCACAAAAAGTCCCTCATTAGCAACTAAAAGTAATGAGCTGTGTTCCATACTGATACAGTATTTGTGTTTGAGCACAAGTATCTGTTACTGCATCATTTTCTAATAAAAATTAATTCAGAGCAGAAACAAGAAGGGAAAACACTTTTCAGGCTGTTGCATCTCCTATAGCAAATTGACTGCAGGGAGATCTTTTAACAAACAGTACTGCCTATTTTCTGATGGCATTTGGTTTGGGAGAACGCTACCCAATGCATTTCATATCGCAGGCATCTGACCATCTTACTAGAGATTATGTGTAATTGAAAGCAGCCTTTTAGCCTGCTTTAAAAGAAACCAGGCACTGCTCTTCTCTCCATTGTTTCATAAAAGTGTGGAATAACCTTTTAGAAAAATGTACAAGGAGAAAGATCATAGCAGTGGCCAGCTGCAGTTACAACTGGATAAACTATTTCCCAGAAACTCTAAATGGAAACATCAATTTGAAGGAAAGCTCTGAAATTATCCAGTTCTAAACTTGTGCAGTCAGTATATGCTCCTCACAGGAAAACTATTGCCTGAAGAGCTGCTTGTTTTACGCTAATTGTTGCAGAAAGTTGTGCAGATCAAACCAGAGTTGATCAAGCTATTTGCATTGAGGAATTTACTGACAGAAATTAGCTATTTTCTGATCAGGAATGAGCTGAGTGCGAACTTGGATTCTGTACAGATTTATTCATTGTACAATATTATTTGTCAGCCTCTAGATTGCTCACAGATATTCATCTCCACTGGTGTTTTGGAATTATAGTCTGTTCATGATAGTTACTACCGGCGGTCTCAACTTAAAGCCATAGATTGGATAAAAATGGATATTGAGTTACTGTCTCAACCTTAGAGGTTCACTTTGAGCTATATTAGCAGCACAGCATTGAGAAGCCTGAACAGTGGCAGTGCATGTCCTACAGATAAAAGCAAGATTTCAATCTCCATACCTTGGAATCTGACACCTCTCATGAGGGCTACAACTCGTTCTTGTTTAATTCAAAAAAAAAAAAAAGGGGAAAATAAATTTCTCTTTTCTTAACCTCAGAAGACCTAAGTTCAGCATTTTCTATTTCCTTGGCTATAATTATATTACTAGTGCCCTATCGTCAAATTAGGAGTGGGGGTATGTGGTAAACCCATGCTGTGGCCAAAAAATCCATTTACTTGCAATGTTAAATAAGACACCCCTGCATATTATGCACAAAAGTTCATACTATGATTCTTTCTTATGGTTTTTGTTCAGCAGTTAATATTTGTGTTTACATGATCATTGCTGGACATCAGATTTAACACAGAGAGTTCACAGTTCTCAGGATCTGAACAAAATTTTCTCTGAGCAACTTGTTCAGGCTCTCAGCAAACTCTGGTAGGCATTACTGCATCTGCTAATGCTTGGTTCATGTGTTGAAAGTTTTCTTTATAGTCATGAGGGCTGTACACAAGAGTCATAGAAAGGATCTTGGATTAAGTTTCAGTGCACTATTTTAAAATATGCTATTTTCAGGAAATAAACTTAAGTGAAGAGTTGGAGTAAAGGGAGAGGGGGAAGAGGAATGATCGAGAAGTAAAATGTCTGTGCAGTAAACTCTTTAGTACCAAATAATGGAGTATTTCCAAAAGTTTGAGAGTCTGAAATTAGTCCGTTTAAACATTCAGTTGTTTTTGCTGTTGGCTTAATAAATACTTGAATAATAGTTTCATGATCTGAGCCTGCAGAATTGTAAGAATTGCCCTCTCTTGGTTTGGAAAATCTCCACCAGTTAGCTTTCCTTGTAAATTCCTAGAACTCTTACAGGTAGGGAGCAAATTGCCCATTTGGATATGTGCCTGTGTAGCTCCAACCCACTCACTTTTAACTTAAAGCCAGATGCATCTGAGAACTTAGCCTTAGCTTTAAGTACAGGAGTAATAGAGAGGTTTCCACTATTGGTCATTGGTTCTATAGCACCTGATCCATATACTCATACTGCCAATTCGCATTTAGATTTACTAGCATACGTTCTTCACACATGTACATGCCTCTTCTCTTCATTGCTATTTTAAAAGCCTACAACCTTGGATCTCAAGTAGGATATGTCACATAAAAGGACATGCCATGCAGTGCCACTGGGCTGGCTTTAATTTTGCATCTACATCGACATTTTTTCAGCTTCCTCCAGTTTTATCTAGCTCAGTTGGAAGCCAGCAGCTCCAAGCTGCTGTCATTTGATTTAACCACTCATAAATCAGCCAACTCAAAATTTATTAATGAATTTTTATTTCTTTTCTATTTCAATCACTCCTAAGTATTTAATTTTTAATTTACTCAAATTGCCAAAACACTAGTGTTGGCACTATTTGTCCAAGGTTACTAGAAAAATAGGAGAGCCCAGGAAAACAATTTGGTAACTGTTGTTGAAATACTTACAAACTGTACTTCTCTGTATCTCTAGGTAGAGATAGATATAACACAGGAGAGGATTGATTTTCAGAGATGCTGCATGTTCATAGCTACATAGCTAGTAAATGTTTGGACTATATGGTGTAATGTTTTCAGCTGTCTAATAAACTTTAAAAATTGCATTACTGATAAACTGTTCTGGGATCAAAGGCAAAATATAAAGCTGGAAGCTCTTCTGTAGTAGTAGTTTGCCGCCCATTTTTCTCAGTTATCACATAGCTTAGCTGGAGAGCGGACATGCAGCAAGTCAGCATCTTGGTGTTGCTATAACACATTATATCTCTGGGCAACAAAATAGCAAGTGTTGACTCTTTATTATGGATGAAAATGGTAGGCCTAATTTTTGAAAGGTTACGCAAAGATCCCACTAAGTGTTGCAATATCAGGATGCACGACTTGTCAATGGGAGCTTGGTCTGAATAAAAGCTGCAGGATTGATCCCAGTTTGGTTCACTGACTGACAGTGACTGTACACTGATGTCCCAGGAGCTGATATTGTCTGTGTTGTACAGTGGCATAGCACCTATGGTTATTAAAACCCGGCTCTGGCACATGTCAGCTGACTCAGGCTTGCAGGGCTCAGACTTCAGGGCTGTATAACTGCAGTGTAGACATACTCTAAGAGCCCTAATGGATCCAAACACCATTGTGCTAGGTGCTGTACAAATATAGAAGAAAATGACAGCGGGTGACAGAGTGCTAGGTAAGAACATACATTGGGTCAGAATTGCTGTCTTTCAAGCATATTTAGAACAATTACAGTTACAAGCACTAACTATGTGAAACTCTGAGGGTTTTATATAGCTCTGACCTGAGAACAAGCAAAAAAAATTGGCATTCGTAATTTTTATTTCGACTCTTTCGGTTCATTTGAACTAGAAAATAGGTACAAGATTCCCATGATCTAAGTCCAGGTAAGTTTGCACTGGCAATCTATAAACCAAAGTGAAAGGGAGAAAATGGCTATACAATCCACCTACATGTTGGCTAAAATAGAAGAATTGGGTGGTGTTTTTTTGGCATGCTCAACCTTAGTATTCAGAGCTGTGGGGAGGTGCAACACTCATCTGGGATGTAATGGTGCTCATTTATTTACTGTGATGTGTGAGTGATGGATGGGTAGTAGATAGATGCGTAAGAGTGCTACATGACATAGTCTGCAAGGTCTACAGGCCTTCCACTATTTGGATCAGTGTTAAGTTCCATTCATTTCCTCTGTTCCCCTCAAGGGAGAGGGGAGTACAGTCAGATACAGTACGGGAGCTGATAACAGTAGGGCTCTCAAGGGAGTGGGCAGGGGTTGTTCTGGGACAGAGTTCCATGTGGATGTGGCCATTACCCCATGATATATGCAGAAGAAGACAGCCTCCTTCCATAAGGGGACATAGGCCTGGAAGGACACCTCCTGTGTCAGAATCCAGTTCTCCGCTATCTCGGCAACACTGTCTTATTTCTGTTCCTGAACTTACCATGAACTCGTAATTCTGGGCTGCTAGTACAAATGCAACCCAAAGTCAGTGGTGAGCAAATGCTGCTATCCCAGAAATATTGTGAGTTCAATCTCACCAAGTTCTCTGAGCAGGTTCTTCAACTGAAGGATAACGTACAGTCACCATCAAACACTTGCATTCAGTGCACCCACTGCCCATTCTTTTACATATATGCTCATTCATTTACATAAATTACTCATCCATGTATTACAGAAGGATCAAGACCATCTCTCTTCTCACTGGACCAATCAAGACCAGCTCCTTCAAAGTGCAGGGCATAATCCCTCGTTATGGGAGGGTTCTGATATTAAGCTGGTAACACTCTGTTTTAGCCAAAAGACGCAAAACTTTCCAAACACATTTTTTGCACCAACTACTATTTCATTCACTACTCTTTAAACCAACTCCTCATTTGTGAAGATCCAAGCCACATTAACTTTAACAGTGGAGTTACTGACCCCTGAAAATAGGATTTTGTACTGGAAATATTGATAGTGTATGTCCTTGACTAGTGAAGCATGATGCAGATGTGTCAATATAATTAATAGCAGGGTGCCCTGTATCTGTTAATGCTCCTTTTTCAGTGGGCCAATAAATATCACAAAGGGGGCAATTTGTCTCCCACAAAAGTTCAACAAGCACTAGGGCATATACAGTGTATATTTCACCTGGAAAATAGGTGAATTAAATAGTAAATTAGAGCCAATTAGCAGCTCCATTTTTAAATGCAGAAGTGATGAGTGATGTGCAGTTTTGGGCTGAGATAGAAGCTCCCTCAGCCACCCAGATCCACAGGAACATTTTTGCATGAACACCCTGAGTTTGGATTGTATATCTGATGGGAAGACAGCTACTGTTTGTCATACCATGGTGATTTTAAAGATGTTTTCCTGTTAGCATTCACTCATGCAAAATTAGAGCTAGGTAAATTTTTTCAGCTAAAATGTTTTGAGAAAAATACAAATTCAGTGACATTGAAACATTTTGTAAATTCACGTTGATTTTTGTTTCAGTCAAGGGGACAGGCGGGAACCTTAAAATCAAAATGTTTCATTTTGGTGTTTTCAAAACATTCTTTTGATTTTTTTGGTTCGGTGTGCCTTTTTTTTTTTCAAAAGCACTAAGGGCCCAAAAGCAAAACAAAACATTTCAAAGAAAGTGTTTCATTCTACCTAACAGTTTTTCTTGTTCACTTTTTGATGTCCTGAAAATCTTTTAAAAATTGGTTTTGGTTAGACCCCAAACCAATGGTTTTTTTCCAAATTTTTGGATTGCCAGCAAACCACAAAAATCCATTATTTGCCCTAATCTATGTAGGATCCTTCTCTGTACTTTAAGACATCATCACAGATGGTGGGCACAGTTGGTCAAGTACGGATGCCAAATATAGTAACATAGCTCTGGAGGGAGCCATCTGGCATGAGAGTGTAACAGAGCTAGAACTATGCACAAGTGATTTATAACTCTGTATATGCCCTGAGATCCAAGTGATTTCCCAGTGTATATAATGACTTCTGTCCCTTTGAAAGTCCATGATCCTACAAATTGTTTTTGTGCGAAATTTTGGGAAACAAAACCTTTCAAAATGTTCTGAGGAAAAATAATGGGCATCTTTTTTAATGAAAAAACAAAGAGATATTTTAATAAAAAGCAGGGTTGGGTTTTAAAAAATGGTTTTAAAAACCATAACACTAAAAATCTTTGATGGGAACAAAAAGTTTCCACAAAGAATTTCCTTTCCTTTAAAAAAAGCCATTTCTCACTGAAGAAGAATGCTGTTAAATTTTTCAACCACATCTATGCCCAACCAAATGATAGTCTTCATTCTTCTTTCTTGTGCTACTGTAAATCCAGAGTAATGCCTCTTAAAGCAATGGAATTTAAACTGACGTCAAACTGGAGTAAGACAAGGGAGAACCAGATTCATTTTGCTGAAATCTGGAGATCTGTGTAACTTTGCTCCTCCAGCATATTATGTTCCCGGCACCAGGGAACTCATAATCCAGTGATATTACTAACTGAACAAAACGTCTTTGCTTTGTCAAATAAGTGTTATTTTACTGATAGCTTATTTATTATTTCATGTTGTGGATGAATATATGCAATTTTAAGTATGAGATGGCAATAATTACTTTCATTACTTATATTTATGGAGCAGAAAATAATTATATCAATTTATACTAAGAATAGTTCTTAAATATTTGTATTAATAATTAATTACTCAGCAGGAACTAATTGCCTATCACAGTGGAAGGCAGCATGAGATACTGCTTTGAGCATAATGAATGGTGGGGTACTCCCATAAACACACGTTGAAATCATATACACCAGCTAATGAAAAACATGCATCACAAAAAAGAACAGTGTGGTAGAACTTTGAAATAGCTACTTTAAAATATTATGGTTATGACTTAAACCTGTGAAGGACAGAACTTCATAGTTAAAGATGTAGGGTCAGTTCCTGAATTGCTGTAAGTTGGTATAGATCCATTGAAATGAAGTGGCTATTCTGATTCATTCCAGCTGAAGATTTGGTCTGAAATTTGAATACCTATTGTATCCACAATGCAGTGCACTCAAGCTGCCTCTGTGCTACTGTAGCTGTTAAACATACTGGGCCAAATCCTCAGCTGGTGTAGCACCATTGCTCTTGTTGCGGTTACATTGAGGCCAGTCTACCCTAGGGGGGGAGTGTCGATGTAAGATACGCAACTTCAGCTACGGGAATACCATAGCTGAAGTCGAAGTATCTTATTCCGATTTACCTCCGGTTCTCACGGCCTGGGATCGATATCTGCGGCTCCCCTGTCGACTCCACTACCGCCACTCACTCCGGTGGAGTTCCGGAGTCAACGGGGAGCGCATTCAGTGATCGATATATCGCATCTAGATGAGATGCGATATATCGATCCCCGTTAAATCGATCGCTACCCGCCGATAGGGCGGGTAGTCTGGGCGTACTCTGATTTACCAATGTCTGAAGTGTGTTGTGCAGCTTTACAAAGGAAGATGAGTCTTAATCAATGACTAATGTCTAAAGGTTTCTGTTTTCTTCTATATGCTATTTATTTTCTCTCATCTTCTGTCCTTTGTCTGTTTTCTTGTATCCAGTCTGAAATCTAAACTGTGGGCTTTTTTGTCTAGCAATTGGGTTTTGATACTTACCCATACAATGCCTAGGTGCTCTGAATGGATTTCCTAGGTGTTTTCATAATCCAAATAAATAATAATTTGGTTTATTTTGGTTTATTGTTGGCATACAAAATTTATAACAGCCAGGTGAAAAGATAAAAGGTTCTTGTTAGACAAAGTTGAATGATGCTTACTGTGGGTAAAAATGCCCAAACTCTGTAGATGCTAAGGGCAAAATCTTGGCCTCTTTGAAGTCAATGGCAAAACTCCCATTGATTTCAGTGAGGTTAGGGTTTCACCTTACCAGTGTACTCTGGCCCATGACTCAGTTTTCTCATTTCTGGGTGTTAACTTACACAGCTCAGTGCTCCTACCAGATTCTAAGAGTATTAAGACAGTTCCACCTACATAAATGCTGTAGCCTGAAGTTCTAGAGGGTAACGAGATTTCTGTCCCCCATCTTTTGATGAAAAAAAAATGACCATAGACCCATTTTATCTTCATAAGCTGTTTACCCAGAATTCCAGAAGGGAAGGACCTCTGCCCCATCTGTTGGTGACTAAAGAGTGCTTCATTTGCGTAGGTTTTCTACCCAGAATTCTTCCAGCGTCACATTCAGAATCACCGTAACTGTACAAACTCAGAATTGACTGGGTAGTGGAATTGAAATGAGAGAGGAAAGAGGGTGAAAGGATTCTTATTTTGTGGCAAGGAGTGCACCTCTGTTGGCAAGGTTTTTGTGACCTATGTGCTACTGCTTCCCCTCCCCTGAGGATCCTGCAATACTGGGAGAACTCTTCAATGGGAGATGATGCAGATGACAGTAGCAAAGCCGAGTGAAATTCAGTGAGAATCCTCATACTCACCCACTAAATAAAGCTGAAATTACTATAGCTGAGTTAGTTGGTAGAGTCTCAGGATGAGACCAGGCACCACTTCTCAAAGTACTAGAGACAGGTCTGCCCACATGGGTCTTGCTACGTGCTGACACCAAATTATGAGTGGGGTTTAGTGGAGGGAGCAGAGGGAAGTGATGTCTTCAAAAGACATTTGCCTGTTGGATATTAACATTGCTGAGTGAGAAGTCTAGTTAATAGACTACTGCCAAAATTACCATGAGGGAGTGGTTGTCTATCGTTTGTCTAGTTATATTGTTGCTATTTTCCCAAGTTGATCCTTTCCCCCTAACAGTTTTTCTTGTTTCATACATGCTCACTGCTTGGGGGTGGGGAAGTATTTCCTAATAAGGGTGCACAAGGAAGGTATTTACTTATCTCTAAAATTTTGTATGGAAACTCAAACTGAAGGTTTTTAAGTAGGAGTTCCTTTTAAAATTATTTGACCCTTCCTTTGTTGCTGCCAATAACACATTGCAGAAGGGTTACATCTACATGGATTCTGTAAGCTTGAATTATTTTGTTAAAAATAATAATGTTTAAAATATTATTTTAGGTTTAAAATCTTGTATAAGCATATAAATAGTGTCCCTGTGAGTGTACATACACACACACACACCCTACAACATGGATATCCAATGTGAAATTGTTCTAGACCAACATCCATAAAGGTAGAGAATGATATTCAGTCCTGATTTCCCCAAGACCTTATACATGATGTTATCACTTACATCTGTGCGAAGTGGAGGTAAATTGGTAGCATTTTATATGCATTTTACACCGTGTTAATGATGACTTAAGTACAAAACAGTGAAGAATCAGTCCCAGTTGTGCACAAGTGGTTCTTATTGTTGTATAACCCATTTACTATTAATTAAATGTGCTTTTCTCTGGGGAAGTGTCCTGAGTGAAGACTGGGCATTTCAGATGGGAAAAATAACTTAAAACCTGCATTTCAAATCATTATTTAAAAAAAAAATCAATTTTGCATATCTGCCATTACATATGCCACTGACATTTTATACTGTGGATTTCTTTTTCATACAATACTATGCATGTTTTCGCCACTGTAACAGTTGTCAGTGTGATGAATTGGCTTTTTTTGTTTTCGTTGCTATAGTTTCTTTTGTAATAAAGCTTTGTTCAGAATGAATCAAATGATTCCTGTGGAAAATGTATTTCTGTAGGCAGGAGCGCCACCAGCTTTTTTGGCGCCCTAGGCGGCAGAAGGTCCTGCCCCCAAAATGCCACCCCCGACAGAAGGGGGTCTGTAGGTAGTGTTGTACAAAGGGATAGTTCTTAAACTATTGAATAATATCCCTCTACTCTAACGGCATCCAGCAACATGATAGGCCTGAACATTCCATCAGGTAAGAACAGGTTAATCAACTCTATTGCCTGGCCCTCCAGGGGCATTCCCTGAACAGGTGGTGGCCCTAGCTTGAGAACCACTGGACTACAGGTGTGTGATTTCTAACCTCTTGCAAATTAATTGGTCTATGTAGACCCTGCTGGTGCATAGTAGTGTGCTTTAACATAAGTAAACCCAGCTATCAGTGCTAGAATCAGGGGTTCAATAAATAACTTTTGTCCTGTCCTCATTGGCCCTGTCGGTACGAGGTGTGATCCAAAGCTTATTGAACTCAATGGGAAAGACTCTCTTTGACTTCAGTGGACTTCGAATCAGGCCTTAATGTCAGAATGCTTCTGATAAAGTCATTCTTCTCCAGCCTGCTGTGTTATGCCAATTATTTTGCACTGAAGGTCTCAGTCATATTCCCAGTATTGGAATGTTCCAAGTTCAAATGAGTTACGAGCTATTTACTCCATTGCAGTATTGTTAGTGGTGCAAGAGGTTAAAAGAACCAAACCACTAACTGACATACTATGCAAACTTAATCCTTTTGACAAATACATTCCTAAAATATTTTCTCTGTAGCAAAAAATCAAGAAATTATATATATAGCATTTGAAATAATGCCCTCTATTCTTCCTGCTGCACAGTATCTAGCTAGTCTGAGTTCCATAGTTCATCTGTGCATAACGATTTCACATCAGAATCTCTCACTGAAAACACTGATAAAATAGTCTTGCTCTCATGGGGTTTTTCCCTTTCACTCAGCCTTGTTTAATCTTGTGTAAAACTACATTTGCAGCTCCATGTTGACCTAATAAAGGCATGAGGGTAAACTTTTAATGTTGCATAATGTCATAAATTCTGACTGCAATTTCTCTCTCTCTATTCTTTTTTGGAGTGATGAGTTCTGTGAGCTGACTTATTTAGCTGTTCTGTCTGACAAAGTATCCGGAATTCAGCTGAAATCACTGCCTAGGATAACCCTACAAGCTTTGCAAGGGTGAAACTCCCATTGCAATCGAAGGTTTGCAGGATCATGCCCATAATCTCCCCTTTGCTCTGTATTTTCTGACAAGTGGCTGGAAAATATCTGGATTATCTCCTAACAACCTACATTGCTACAATAATGTGTATTGGCCTTAACTGCAGTGTGATCAATCTTCTGTCATTGTCTGCCTCAGATAACAGTATTCTTATTGTAATCAAAAGAAATAGGAATATAATAGCCTGCTCTGATTTTTATGAGGAAACTTGAATAATAACCATACCCTACCCATACTAAAAAAAGAAAAGAAACAAAAATCTTTTTTGGGAAAAGAGGAAATAAAATTTGGACAGACTGAGCAGTAGATCTCTGAACAATAAATAAGAATCCCAGATGTGCCTAATGATGTAAAGGTACATGGTAAATGATTAAAAAGAGCCCTAATTTCCAGTGGCCTGATGAGTTGACTGAGATGAAGCACATTTTCAAACTATGCATTTTTTTTTCTGATGCATGACTCCTGCTAAAGTCAGGAGATCCAAACAGCTAAAACGTGCAGAAATTTGTTTTAAAAGGTACACCATTGTGTCTCACACTGGGATGAAAAGAAGTCTTCAGGGAAACAATTGACTGTTACTGCTGTGCAAAGGAATAATCAGTATTATAGAGGCTTTAGTACTGGGACATTGTTCTTGTGTGTTGCTGCCAGAAGCATCTCTGATCACATCACCCCCTCTGCAGATTCTGCAACTGGCTCCCCGTTGTGCTGTGTATCAAATGCAAACTCCTTTACTTTCAAAGCCTGACCTTACTCAGCTTTTAACTTATCCCTCTAACCTTGGTCCAGATCTTTAGCAGTGTAAATTATTATAACTCCATTGGAGAAAAAATAATATAAGATGGAATCTTTCCGTGAGAACCATAAAGCAAGCTCCCTAGTTATATTAGAAAACATAATTCATAATGATAAGGGCCGTCTTCCCTCTTTTCTTGTTTGATAGACGTGGACAAGAATTTTCATGAGGGAACACTGTAATAAATGATCTTACAGTTAGTAACCACAAATCTCTCTCCATTTTTTCTCTTTCATTTATAACAAAATATTGACTGCATCTATGCAAGCATTCTTGGAATTGATGTAAATGAGAAAAACATGATATATTGGAGTGGGGTGGTGTTGCTGAAATGGCACTGGGAAATCAATAGACTGTGAAGGTATGACTAATTGTAAAAAGAAGAAAAAAAGAAAATGGCTGATGGCTGTACAAGAACCAGATACACAGTCTATTATTGAAATGCCAGGATGCAATAATAAACTGAAAATGACCAGAGTTATGGAGGGGTGAGGGATCTCTTGGTTTATCTTTACACCCATCCATAAAATCTATGTACCATTGTTGAGAATGAAAGATGTTGAAACCCAGGAACACCTTGATAGGAATTTCAGTTAGTACTGTTTTTGTGACGGTGCATCTAATTGTGCATTTCTTACTCCAACAAAATTCACAATGACATGAATCCTTGTGGTTTATGCTTGTCAACACAAGGAATACAGGATCATAGTTGACCATCATTCTTGACACTCCATTTTTGGAGGCAAGATTTTGATGTGGAAGAAGACACTACTGCAATTTTTGTTCTCTCGTTACTTCTGCATTTATACTAGTAAAAAAGGACAAAATACATTCTGGTGGGCTGAATCCATAGGATGAGTCTGTGCCTACACATGTTCTAATGTACTATAGAATCTAAATGTTCTGTAAAATTAAAACAAGACTCAAAACCCAACGTTTCTCTAGCCTCTTGGTTGCAAATCTAATGTTCAGCTATACATTGATATTCTATTGAAGATACATTGTAATAGACTAAAGGGATAGAGAAGTGTTAATTTCCCTTGTTCTCTTAATGGAATGTTAATTGTGAAGCTTAATTATCAAAAGCTGAAATTTAGACTTTATAGTCAAGAATTCTGACAACTTAATTGCTGCTGAAGAAATGTACCAGACATATCCAGCAAATTAGTTTGTGGCAGCTCAGAAAAAAAAAATAGGTTTCCTGACATTCCATTCATTTGAACAGAAATTCTATAGGAACCTATTTCTGCTATATTATAGTAGCAACAAAATGGATGTTAAGAAACTGAGCCTGCTGAAGTACTTGACTTCAGTTTTGAGTTTGCATCTGTGGAGCATACCAAAAATAACACAGAAAATATGACAAATTGGCAAAAGCTCAATGGAACTGAATGAAAAGGGGCATTTTTCAAATCAGATTTAACTCATTTTTCAGCATTCGGGTCCTAATCCCGCTCCCATGGAAATCAATGGAAAGAGTGCTATTGTGTTGACTTCAGTTGCATTTGATGGATAGCTAGAATGAGTATGTTACTTATAGTCCTACAAGATAATGGTATCTAGATTTGCTAATCTACACAAGTGACAGTTTTCTTTCTTCAAAATTCATATCTTCGTACAAGTGCCACTCTTGGGGGAGGGGGAGAACCTCAAGAGAGTTAACAGCAGATTGCCTTTAATTTTAAAACAGTTTATTCTCTTCATAAACATCCTTTTCTACATCATATGGCAGATTGGTAAAGGAAAATTCAAAATCATTGTTCAATTCGGTGTTACAGGAACCCCCTGACCGCAAAATAATCCCAACTAATAACTAGATTTTGTGGTTTCACAGCATTAAAATGAAGTGCTATTTTGGAATAACTGGCTGATTTAGTCCTTTCTGCCAAAGACACTACAATCTGGAGCTCACATTTCATAAGGACTCATATACCCTGCTAGTCACCATTCAGTCCAAACATTTGCAAACATTTTGATGACTAACAGCTAGATTATGCCATCGTATGCTTACATATAAAGTGGCAGATTTCTTTCACTCTCACTTTTTAAATAATTTATAACTCTGTATTTTGGTTCAATTAATTGACACAACATTTATTTTGGGAAAAAAATATTTTGAAATTGTTGCTCCACATCTTAAACTGTCAGTTTAAGCACAGGGGGATGACAGTTCAGGCATGTGGAGGCTTGTAAATTTGTGGCTAGCTGCACAGTATAGCCCAATCCTATGAATAGCCAATTGTAAGTCATCCAAATTTCAAAGGACAAACTGGCCTGAGGAGGTGTATACAAGTGATTAGAATTTCAAAGAGCTCAGAATAAACACCAGCTCTTTGATAGGATAATTTATGCAAGAAGTGGCAGGAAGAGCTGTCTGAGTTGTTCTTAGAAAGTTCACACGGAGCAGTATGAAGTGAAAGACTGAAAAGTAAGCTTTGGTAGTTGATATCTGGTCATATGAACTCTTTGTGAGGCCTTTTCCAAATTAAGGCACTGACCAAGAGTACATCATAAGAATTTTAGTATAGGCTATTCAGACTGTAAGGGCTGAGTGAGGGGGCAAACCATACAAAAATAGGAGTTCTGGAGCTTAGAAGATAAAGTGTGGTTGTTGCCATTTTTGACCAAATCAAAATTTACTACATTCTAAAACGTTAACCATATTAAAAGCCTAACTGGACAGGACAGGCAAAGACCACCCATTCATTTCTTATATGCTGATGTATGGAGTAGCACTTATTGGAGATAATTACACGGAGCTGATAGGCTAAGTCCCAGTTTCTGTCTTTCTGTCTAGTCCAATCTATTTTATCTAGTGTGTAAATGTTTATAAGGCCCTTATCCCCTTGGAGTCTGAGTGTGGAGACTTTGTCTCAAATAACTAAAGTGAAACGCTTCCTAGAACTGGTTGTAAAACTTTTCCCATCCTGAAAAAATGGAGATATCAAAAAATGTTCCCATCCCAAATCAGAACAATCAATCAATCAGTCAAAGTCCTGCATTTTCGCGAACCAACAATCTATGTTGTGTTGTTTGGATCAATTGAGTGTACCCCAATCCATGCCCCTGTGCATAGGTTCCTCTGTAGCTGCCATTTCAGCTTCTGAGTTTGCCCTCTATGGAACTTTGGCCCTTGTGTAGTCTCTTACCCCTGCCCTGGTTGGTTCTTAATGGCCTCTTCAGGTTGACCTGTGGAGAAATAAGGTAGAAACCCACATATCAGCAGGCAGGAATTTCAAAAACCTTCCTAAAAAAAGGAACCAGGAGTACTTGTGGCATCTTAGAGACTAACAAATTTATTTGGGCACAAGCTTTCGTGGGCTAACTAAGATGCCACAAGTACTCCTTGTTCTTTTTGCTGATACAGACTAACACAGATACCACTCTGAAACCAAAGACCTTCGTGCTTCCCACTATATAACCCTACTTTGCAATGTAAGTGGTATGAAAGGTCTTGGGTGGACCTACCAAACTTCATTCAGTTTTTTTCTGGCTTTTGGACTACATTGCACAGGAAGGCAATAGTCTCGCTGAACTTTAGACAGGGATGGTTAATTTTGTGCACAGTGATGATTTAGCAAGCTGAGAAATGAAATGCCATGCTTCTAGTCTTAAGAAGATCATCTCTTCCTTCTCTTCTCCTCTTCCTTTAGAATAACTTTAAAAACAAAGGACTTAATTTACACCCGTTGAAGTCAATGACAAAACTCCCATTGACATCAGTGGTGCAGAATCAGGTCCTATATGCATTGAAGAAGGTTTACGCCTTCCTTTACAGCTTCATGTGTTGAGTATTGCCAAAGTCAGCGTACTGGCCTTGTTGAATCAATGGTTTAATCCAGTATCCTGTCTTTTCCTGCAGAATGCCTTCAGGTGGCCACCAGGAAACTCAGGCTGAAAAATACTCACTTTCACCGGAACACATAGAAGTAAAATTTAAATACTAAATAGAGGATGATATTCATTTAAATATTGTACAAGAAATCCATCTAGCTCTGCAAAAATGTGTGTTAACTAATGATCAAAGTACAATAGATTTAACAATTTAAAACATCTTTGGAAGAACTATATTACCATATCAAAAGGGCACCTTTGCTCTTGTTGTTAGGTGCTACAAGTGGTGATGAAAGCATTACATCTATGTAACTAGTAATCCTCAAAGCAATTTAATATCAATGCAAAGGAAATACTCTTCTTCTATTGGAGAATAAGAATTTATACTCACAGGATCTGACTCAACCATACCTGTAGAAGAAGCTTCAGAAAATGTGTGCTTAGACTTAATTCCTTAGTGAATTCAACCCCTTGGAATGTATCCTAAGTGTAGTCCTTTATGTCTCAGAAGCCCTGGCAAGTAGTGGGGAGCATAGTAGGTGTCCTGTGGAGAGGAACAACTGGATCCTCAGCTGAATTTGTTGTCTCAGAACACATTGGCAGCAGCCACCATTCCGAACACCTGCCATGTATTTCACTACGTTCCTCCCATGACCTAAATTTGGACCTTTATGTGTACAGAGTGTGTGAATTTCACCATTAGCCAATATAAAACCAAGTTAAAATGTACATTAATTGCAAGAACAAAACCAAATTCCATTAAGCCAGTGTTAAGTTTGCACTTCTCAAATGGCTAAAATTCAAAAAATGCAAAACATTAAGATTCCAAGAGCAATGTTAACTCAGCTGCTGTGCCCATCTTGTCTATTTTAGAACATAGTGTAACACTAGACAACAGAACACTAAACTATCATTCCTGAACTTTCCTTTGAAGCACTTGGTACTGGGCACAGTTCAGATAGAACAATTGCCAAGTTGGACTGCCGGGCTGATCCGGTTTGGCATCTTCTAACATCTATGTTAGAACTTCTTCTCTTATTAAAATTTCCCTTGCTGAAAAGAGGGTAGGTTTGAGGCTGTATTCACCATGAGCATAAATCTATTGACTTGACTATGGCAATAGTGAATTTGACCTTTTATTTTTGTTTAGTTTATTTTCATTGCACTGTGTAAGAGAACTAATAGCATAAAATGCAAGCAGACCAGTGCAATCATATCAGTGAGGTTCTATAAGATATCAACCTTTAAATGCATTTATTGTCCACAGACATATTTATATCAGCAAGAGTCTTGAAATTCCACTATCTGCACAAATCGAACCTTATAGGTTTAATAGAATGAAATTTTGTCCGAATGAAATTCTTCATGTCAATTCACTAACTGATGAATAAATTTGGTCCTTGAGCCATGTGATTTTTAGGAAAGGACTTTTAAAAAATCTGAAAAAGTGAGCTTCAGCAAGTGTGTGTGCAGGGAATACAAATATAAACAGCAGAATGTTGATGCCTCTCTGCAGGAATGCACAGTAGTTTTAGAATGGAGACAGCATTCGTGCTGCAGTGCCTATATTTTCAAAGATCATTTGGCCTTTCTTTAATTATTAGACATTCTTGTCTTCTCCCCAGATTCTTTTCTTCTTGAATGCCATTTATTAGAGGGTTCACAGGCAGAGCAGAGCTGATTTTATATTTCATGGGAAGGGAGGATTGTATTCTCACACTGAAAGAGTTTTGTCTTTTCATAACAGCATTTGAATCCATCTGTGCAGTCCAACCATTTCTCCACAGGCAAAATCCATCAGCTCTGTAGAATAAGCATATGTGTCATGTGTTCGCTGACCTGCTGCAATCTTGAAATGAGATTTCTTAATTTTTAAATGTGGATCTAAAACACCGAGTTCAAATGGGGATCTAGACTAGAACTTCCCAAAAGTTCCAGAGTGTTTGGAACCATGGTTTCTGCTCCAGCTCTACATAACGTTTTTCTTTAATCTCTAAATATACATCCTATTCTGTAAGTGAAATCATTGTTAGAGCCTCTCTTCACTAAATAAATCCTTTATCTGCATGAGTGAATATATATTGAAAGAAGAAAACAAGGAAATATTTCCATCCGAGAAACCATATATAAAAAAGTGGGGAAAGATGGGGAAAGGCAGTCCCAGTTGTCAATCATTGACATCTGAACTGGACAATTATACCTCACATTTTGATGCTTTGTTTTGCTATGCAGGCATTTGCATGCCTATTTTATGGACCCAATCTTCCAAAATGATCACCATTGGCTCCCTATTAGGGATCGCCCCTAAATTTTCAAGCGCTGGTTGGATCATCTAGATGTGTCATTAATGTCCTCTGTGCAATCCCCTCACCAAGGACAAGCTTCCCCAGAGGAGTTGTACAGAGCTGCCCTCTCCTTGAAGATATATTTATCTACAAATAAATGATTCATCAGGCAAATTGTTCTGGATATCTGGGATTTGCTTAGGATGAGAAAATAAAGGCCATAGGAACAATGCTCAAGGAATGTCAAAAGTTACATCCCAGAGCCAGCACTAGCAGCAGTGAAGAAGAAGGAGAGGGACCTAAGCTTAGTATGGTGAATGCTTTGTAATCACGTGTACTATCAGTGGAACTGGTAATGAGCTTCAAAGCTGTTTTACAGAAGGAGGAACCATGAGCACTTCCTTTCAGAGCCATCAGACAATTAAAGGTTGATGCATTTATTTTGTAAAGGCCAGGAGCACAATTGCATGTCTAACTTGATCACACAACGATGTACAGAAATACTCAATTTCTGTACATGATACACATGCATTCTCAAATTAGGTGCACAGTAGATTGTTGGACCTTTTTTTATGAAAAAAAACCAAAAACCAAAAACCAAACCCTGGCAGTTTTGTGTGTTTGAAATTGTGCAGTGAAGAGCTGGTAAATTCTGGATAGTACAAGTGCTATTATCCTATCTTACAATTACAATTTGCCACTGAAGATTGTGATACAAGGGTAGGTGTGGTTATGGGGTTAGTATATAGATTGTACCCTGGCTAGTGAGTTTGTTAAGCAAACTTGAATGTCAATTAATGTGAAATCTTAGGATACATAAGGTTTTGTTTTCATTTATAGCTGGCTAAAAATTTAATACCTTTGATTTTTGTATAATTATCAGGCCCTCCTGCTTTTGCATCAGGAGTGATGGTTTAAGTATAATACAGTATCAGAAAAGCACTTAATATTGCTCAGTTGTCCAGTTAACGAGTAACAGAAAGTGGGTGTCTTGATCAGGCTGACTCCAAAAGCAGAAACTACTTTAGTGTATAATAAAATCCTTTTAATGAGCTACAGATCCACCTTAGTACTACTGGGCTGTTAGATGTGTAACGTTCTGACTGCTGATGTCAGATTTGTTATATTGTTGACTGACACATAAATCTTATTCCGTACAATTTAAGAGGCAGTTGCACAGTTCATTCAGTTTTTTTTATAGTCTCATCGATAAGAATAAAAAGCGCCATAACACGTATGCTAACAGCCCCATTACCACACAATGTGTGTTATTTTGCCACGTGCTGCATTAAAATATCTCCTTTCAGTGTTATCATTACATTTAATACTGCTGCTCATTTAATAAGACAATAAAACATGGAATTTCAAGGTTCAGTCATTGTTTCTGTACTATGAAACGCTACTTTATAATTGTATTTTAGACTATTGAGCGCAGAGGATGAATTGCAAACTCTGTTGTAATTAGTTCAGCAGTTAAAAACAGAGATATGAAATGAATGGTTACAATACAAGCTATTTCCCCTAGGGTTCTATATACTTTTTTCTTTATAGTGCTACAAAGAAAAGGAATTAACGGTTTGCTATTTTAATGGAGCTCAGGTAATCTGTATAACATCAGATTAATATTTTAAACTGTCTTGGTGATATCTAAGCTTTGTGTTCACTTGATTGTACTAGAAAAGGCAGTAAAGAATTTGTAGTTGAAAGAGTTGAATTATCAGGCTAAAATTGAACTACTACAAATGAATACAATATACCAACTGGAGTAAATACAGATATTTGACTAAAGCTTTTTTTCAAGCTTCATTGCAAATACATTTACACAGACCTTTTGTGGCTGTGGAGAAATACATGTTGCTTTTTTTTAGACATTTCTTCATACTTGTAACAATGAGCTGCTGTAGGGGTTGTATTGGTCATTTTCATAGTTAACTCATTAAAAACTTCCATTGTTCAAATTTAAATATAGCTGCTGCAAAATCTCTAGCCTGCTGCTCTAAAGTATTTGCAGACTCCAGGGAGTGGCTGCAGAATTTAGGTCGTCTTTGCCACAGAGTACTAATGTCCTATTTTATAATCAACTTTCTCTTAATTCCTGAACAATTTTGTAGCCTGCCACCATTTGGGCAAACTTGTTCTTCTGCTCTGCAATAACCTGGTCTGTAATAGTATCCAAAGACCAATGTGAACCCACTGTTGTAAACAACTTTTAGACACTTAATAACGTGAAGCTTCTAGATATGGTATAAAGATACTGCAATGGGATATGTACATATGCCTGAGGAAATCACTGAAGTGAATGGGGCTTCGTATGATCACTGGGGTCCACCTACACAAATCCCACTGCAAGATCAGGACCTACGTATTCAGAAAAAACTCCTTGTCCCATTGAATCATATGATAATTTGGTCTTTGAAGTCAATGGGAATAGTTTGATGAAAGCTTTGATGGGAAGCCTTACAGATATTTTGTGGTTAATCTACAAATGGGTGTTCTGAAAAGGGAATGAACAGCAGTTTCTAGATGCAGTAGAGTAAGAGGCATGCTACATATAGACAAAGGTATATAAGGGATTTATAAGAGGTAAAAAATAAAATGGACACAACTTTAGAGAAACCCACCCAGGTGCTCATTATGTAAAATACTTCCAGTTTTAGTATAATTCTTGTCAATATGTGTCACTGCAACTCATGGCAAAGGGCTTTGGCTGTGCTTGCAAAGGGATTATTGTCACATGGTTTCACCGTGTTCACATAATGCACTCAGTGTTAATGAGAGGAAGTAGACCTCTCAACCACATAGTTTACCTCATTGCACCACTGTGGCATTCACTGACCTCCAGGGATCCATAGTGTTTGGGAGTGGGTCCCCCAGTCCATCCCATTGTGGAAGGGTAATGTTCAATTGAATGATACAGAAGGAATTTGAGAAGCTCCTCATCCATTTTTCATTCCTGAAGTATCCTTCCATGAATTTATATCAGAAGATGGCAACCCAGCCCCAAATTATCATCCAGCAGGTAGCATTCAGTTCTGATGAATTCATGCTTCACCAGGTCCAGTAAAGAAAAGTAATTTGACCTTCACAATAAACTTCGAATTTAGCTAAGTATTGCTGAGCATATTAAAAGGCTTGAAAATTCATGGACCTAAATGTTTCTTCCCTTCTAGACAGTTGTGCAGAGAAATTTTTTGGAAAAATATTTTATTTTTCTAACAGAATTTGTTTTCTTTGCCTCTGAGCCATTTTTACTGCATATTCCTTATTTCTATAAATTAAGCATTTCATGAGAATTGGTCGTGCTTTCTCTCACCACTTCTGAGGTCTGTGACCCCTCTCCATAACTGGAAAAATAAGAATTGTGTCTGGCAGCTAAATCTTTAAGCAGATACTGAATAAATTCTACAAAGTCAGAGCCCTTAGCTTATTCTGAAATGCCAATTATTCTCTTGTTTGATCTTCTATGGCAATTTTCCAGATTGTCAACTTTTTCATGAAGATAAGATATTTCCTTTTCATATTATTCTTTTTCCTTCTTAACTCCTGAAATAGCATCTTCTGCATTACTAGTCCTTTCCTCCACAGCACTTGTTCTAACATATACTATATTTGTCAACTCTTACCATATTCTCTCTCCTTCTAGCCTTTTTATTACCACCAGGAATGATCCTCAGCACAAAAATCTAACTAACCCAAGATGTATCCTAAATTTTTAATGGAGTCACAACCTTGACAAGTTTCCCACTGTTAAATGTTGTGATTTCTGGTAGTCCTTCCTAGAGTGACCAGACAGCAAATGTGAAAAATCGGGGTGGGGGGTAATAGGAACCTATATAAGAAAAAGACCCAAAAATCAGGACTGTCCCTATAAAATCGGGGCATCTGGTCACCCTAGTCCTTTCGTTAGAGAGAAAAATTCCATCCAGGAAAGGTTCTGGACTGTCCTGTCACAGGACTGAAAAACAGTAGACAGATGATGCCTTATAGCAATAAGTATGGAAAGCCTGCTGAGAAGAAATATAAAAATTATAGTAACACAACATTGGAATTGTTAGCCCTGAAGTTGTCTACTAGGGGAAAATTCCAAAATTATTTCTTGTGGGGATTCTAGTTTACTGTTCTCATTAAAAGTCATCTATTATTTTATCTTCATACATCTTTGCACTGTTTTATTACAGCAGAAGAGAATAGCATAGCTATACATCTTTAGGAGAGGATAATAAGTATTATTCAGGTCATGAGGTGCCCACTGATGTTTTATTGAGAAAACCATTGAAAGAGATAGCTAATCCTTGGAGGAATGTTGTAGAGGTTAGTAGTATGTTATATTCTGTAGAGACTCAGACTGGTTGAAGCAATTGAGTTGTACTAAAAGCAAGATTTATGGTTTTTATGGCTAGGGAATAAGAGTGGATAGTTTTCAACATCCCCTAAGGATTCTGTGAAGGAGTTACATGAAACTTTATTAGCTCTAGTACAACCATGATTCTTTAAAGGTGCTAATGTTTTTTTACGTAGTTGAGTGGACTAATATCAATGAACTGTTTTTTAACTGGAAGGTAGAGAATCCCATTGAAGTCTATGGAAAGATGTCTGTTGACACCAGTGGACTTTGGGTAACTTCCTTTAATGATCAGGGTGGTGTGTAGCCACAAAACTATATCCAAGTAATATCTACCAAAAAGAGATCAAGCTTTAATGCATATACTTTTTAATTGTTAGTGTTTTACAGGGATATTTGCAAGTAAATACCCATGTAAACTATACAGATAATGATTCATGTATTTCTATTTCTGTAGATTACACTGGCTTGGACTTCATATATTTAGGCATGATTGAGATCTTTTATCTGATGGTAGGGTGGATATTTAAAGCACCTATTTAAAATTAGAAATCAGATATACATGAGCCATATATGAACATGATTTCATGCATACTTGGTACACTTTGATACCCACATTTATGCACAGGTATATGGGGTAGTATTTGAATGCATAACACAGCATATGGTTTAAGGATAGAACTCCTGTATTTTCAAAAGAAAACAGTAATCTTGATTTTTTTTATGCCCAGTTTGACACTTGAAATATTCTAATTGCTAGAGAGTAGTACTTAGAACCTCTAAAAGGACACCCAATGATTTAGGCATCAAAATTAGATGCTTTTGAAAATGTCACCTCACACCCATAGGTTAATATTTCCCCTTTTCCAGGAGGTGGTAGAGGTATCCTTCAAGTAGTTATCACTCAGTTTCATGTCTTCAAAATCTCACTCAGGTAAAGCAACAATTACAAAATTCAGTCAGTTCATATTTTAATTTCTGTTCTCCAATTTTCTAGTCCCATTAAATATACAACTCAATATTACATTTTAGGAAGTTAATTAATTAAACCCTGTTTTAGTCTTAGGGCTAAATGGCCTCCTCCCATGGAAACCAGTGGGTGACAAGTAAAATTCTATAAAAATTCTGAGCAGAACTTCTCATGCTGCTGCATGCTCCTGTCACTGGGGAGAGGTTTGTAACCTTGAATAAAGGTCAGGACTGCAAGGTGGAACTTTCCAATCTGTGGAACTCAAGGATCCTGGTGGCACTAAAGCTACCTCTCTCCTCCAGAAGGGGTTATTAAGTGTAGAGTTGGAGCAAATACTGATTGCAGCCATGTTAATGACTGCAGCTTTCTGTTTTGGAATTAGGGAACATAAGAACATAAGAATGGCCCTATTGAGTCAGACCAAAGGTCCATCTAGCCCAGTGTCCCAGAGCAAGCATGCAGCACAAAGTCAGTTCCTGGCCCTTCTCATGCACCCAGCAGGGTCATGACGCCAGCTGAAATCATGCAACCTGTCTTTTTTCTACTTTATTTACAGAGCAGAGCTTAAGTCAAGTACACTCCACTGGAAACCATAAGATAAATGTGAAATATTAACTGGTCTAGCTACCGTTCCCAGCTTCCTAAAGGCTTTGTTGAAGGATAAATATGCAAATACTGCTCTCAAGGATAACTTGTGTAGGAATAAATCCAAAGGCTCCCAGGGAAAATTCCTTGTCCCAATCTCTGTTTAGCAAAGGGAAACTTTCTGGAATTAGGGACTCCACAGCCTTGTGCAAGAAAACTTTTTTCAAGAGAGCTTTTCCCTTCCGACTGATGCAGTTGCTTGGTGAGCCAGATCACCTGCAGGAGCTGTCAAGTCATGATGACTTTTGCTTTCAATCTTTTTCAGTTTTTAAGACTGATAGTTGGTTTGACAGAGTATGGGTCAGGTTTTCATAACTGCTCAGCATCCACAGTTGGGGTCACATTTTTAAAAGAGCTCATCTCCCATTGGGGCATCTTCATTGTAGCTGGTTTCCAAAGGTGCTGAACCCCAGCAGTTCCAACGTAAGACCATAAGAATGGCCCTACTGGGTCCACCCAGCCCAGTATCCTGTCTGCCGACAGTGACCAATGCCAGGTGTCCCAGAGGGAATGAACCTAACAAGTAATGATCAAGCGATCTCTCTTCTGCCATCCATCTCCACCCTCTGACCAAAAAACTGAGAACAATGAAAAGTCTAAGGGGCTGAGCACTTGTGAAAATCTGATCACTTGATGTAGGGGATTAAATGGGACCTTGCTGGGTATGTAGCTTGTTGTAAATCTGACTAATGAGGTTTGGTTTGTTTGGGTTTCACTGGAGGCAACCTGAGGCAGAAGTCCTCATCCCACCCTTTAATCATTCAAAGTTGACATAGATATTAGTGGGACTTGAGTACAGAGTTGTGTGAATAGTGGATTTCTGTGTTCACAGGCAATTCCAATAATAATAATAATAATAATTAATTAAATTGTTTTGAGTCTAACAGAAAACATTTTTTGAAATTTTCAACAAATTGAACAATAAAAAAGCTCATTCTGGATCAAAGAAAACATTCATTTTGACAAAACCAAAATGTTTTGTTTAAGTTTCAAGCATTTTAAACACTTTTGATTGGGTTTTAAATAAAATTTAAGGATTGTTTTTTAAAGGAAAAAGCAGTTTTGCACTGAGATCGCTAAACTTTGCATTTTGAAAATATTGAAATAAAAGGTTTTCTTTTTTTTTCAAAATTTTCAGGACTGAAACAATTTTGTGAGATGACATGAAATTGCAGAACATTTGGTGTTGCCAAATCTGCATTTTTCGCTTAAAACAAGTTTCAACCAAAAATATCCTCCCTGCTTTAGTACAGAGTAAAAAGGGCAATTTGGAATTCAAAGAACTTTCTTAATGAGCATGTGCTCAGAAGTGCTTTAGTATTTTGCAACCCGTATGCAAAACAGCCCTGTTTAATTATGTTTTCTTCACTTGTTAAATGTTTTCATCCTAAACAAGTGTAACAAACAGCTTTTGACATCACAGAATTGCATTAAACAGAAATAAACTGTTTGATTGAAGGGTTATCACAAACAGCATATGTAATAAAAAAGTTCCAATTTCTGTTCTCTTGATTATGATTTATGATTTTCAAAGTACAAAGAGTAAGTACCCACCATTGGATATCAAAGAAAACCAGGGAAGTAGCAGAATATCAAGGAGACAGAAACAGCAAAAATACTTCTAAAGGGAATATAGTTTTAGACGTGTCTCTGATTATCTCCCCAGTCTCACCTGTGCATACATGAATGTGTGACTGCACTTAAAGGGAGCAAAAGTCTACTATACATGTAAAGCCTTGCATATTAAAAAGTCAATAATGTGAAGGCAAATAAATGTAATTTGCAATGACAGATCTGTGCGAATAACAATTTTTTCAGTTCACTGGTAATACTGAAAAATTGAGGCAGGGGGAAAGATACCATTTTGGGTCAAACAATAAAACTTTTTTTTTTTCAAAATTTTAGATGAATCACGAAGTAAGTAAATAAATAAAATTTTGACTTGAACAGAACATTTCATTTGACTTGAAATGCAGCTTTTCATTTTAATTTTGAGCATTTTGGATGGTTTTTATTTTTTTAAAACAATTTTTTTTGAAACAAAGTTATTTGAAAGTGAAAAATAAAAATATTCCATTTAAGATTTTTGGGGGGATGGAAATTACACGAACAAAACCAATGTATGTTTTCACAATGTTCTGAGGTCACCAAATCTGCACTTTTGCCAAAGTTTTTGGCAGAACAATTTTGCCCAGTTTTAACTGGCATTCGTGAAACACATCGGTCCCAATGAAATGGAATTCCGTGCATGCACAAGTTAAAATTACAAGGGCTGAAAATCAAACCCTTATTACACAATGCAGCACCAAACAGGGCCTGATCCAAAACCCATTAAAGTAAATGAAAATTTTCCCATTGACTTCATGCATTTTAGATCAACACTACAGTGATTTCTACTTTGATGGAAGCATAACTCACAGAATCACAAGTTAAATTGCATGCTAGGAAACTGACCAAAAATATTTTGATGTAAGGGCAACAAAGTCTGTAGATGAAAGAACTTTAAATAAATGGATTTACTCCATCTCCAGGAGAAAATTGATCTGTATAGTGCTAAATTACTTTATCAATTTTAAGTTGCCTTAGGAAAGAACATGCTAACTTTTATTTATTTACAGCATGGTAGTTTTTTTTCCCAAAGATAATTTCAATAAAGTAAGAATATTTTGTTTGATACAAATAATGAAAAATCATGAAAGTGTCATCCCTTGAGTTGAAAGCCTCAGGAAGTTTCTTTAGATTGAGATGAAGGTCTTGTGAGGTGGTTTTTGTTGTTGTTATTGCTCAAGAAAGTATTGTAATTCTTTCTGATCTTGATAATGACAAAGAAAAGGCACATTGTTAATCATTTTGTACTCCTCCTTCTGCTGTTACTGTGTACAATTAAAACAGTGGTTCTCAACCAAGGGTCCAGGGGGACCCTGGGGAGACTGCAAGCAGATTTCAGGGGGTCCACCAAGCAGGGCCAGGGTTAGACTCCCTGAAGCCCCTCTGCATGGGGCTGAAGCTTGGGTCCCTGAGCCCCGCCACTCGGGGATGAAGATGAAGCCTGAGCAATGTAGCTTCCCCAGGCAATTGCCCTGCTTGCTACTCCCTAATGTCAGTCCTGGCTTTTATGTGGAGAAAACCAGTTGTTGTGGCACAGGTGGGCCATGGAGTTTTTATAGCATGTTGGGGGCGGACTCAGAAAGAAAAAGGTTGAGAACTCCAGAATTAAAATACATGTTGTCCTACCCAGTGTTTTGAGATATAGCTCTATAGATGTGTCTTAAAACTTCATCTCTAACAGTTCTCACATTTATTATGGCAAAAAGTAGGAGAAATATAAATGTCATAATTTTATTGACATGTATTATCTGGGATAGTGAACCTATAGAAACTGTTAACGGCCAATGGAGCTACGCCTACCTAGGGGTGAGATAACTGAGGTGGACAAAAGGTGCCACTGAACTTAATGGACTCTTATCGCAAATGGAGCTTTTGTGCATAGGGAGGATGGCTGCCCATACTTGAATTTTCTGGCTATACCGAAAGAAGGACAGGAGACATTTGATATGGCTTTAATCAGGCCTCAACTTTATTGTTAGATGTCTGGGACTAGCAGACAGATAAAAGTGTACAGTGTGGGTAACCACTGTAGATGTTCATTCAATAATTACCAGGGGGGTTCCGCCAGCTCCCCATCTTTTTCCATCTAGGTCCACCAGCCAATTCACTGCTGTGACCTTACCATTCCCCTCTCCATAGAGGAGGGTTAAGGTGGGCTATAAGAAAGGGGGTTTGGCTCCCTGCCATACCAGTCATAGGAGCCCCAATCACACTCACATCTCCGTTCCGTTCCTTTAACCAATACCTCCTTTTTAAGTCCTTTCCCAAGCCATTTATCTAGTCATTGTATCCCTTCCCTATGGAGTACCTGTACTGGACACATGCCCTCACACTTACATAATAAATTGCGACATACAGCCTACCATTCTTCATGCCAAACGTCAACAAAGCCCTCCTCAAACCCGCTATGGGGAAGGCGAACCCCTCCCCCTCCACACACACATACTCCATTTAGGCTAATCTGCAGGTCACTGGAAAAATTTCCAGCCCACACAGCAAGTCTTGACCAAACCTGGTATTTCATCACCTAAAGGGGAGGGAGACAGGGTGCAGCCTCAGCTGGCTCCATGTGAAATGGGGGCTTCACAGCATGGGCTACCCCTTTTAAACTCTTCTGGTTCCCAGAGGATGTCAGCGATCACACTGACTCCTCCTCCTCTTTTGCAGCAGTTTCTGACCTCCCCCTGCTGCCCCAGCAGTAAAGCACTGTTCCCTTCATTCGGCCAGCTGGACAAAATCCACCCCGCTTCAAGGTGCGGTCATTCAGCCTTGGGTATATATATCAATAGTTAAGAGTACAACCCTTCCAGTGTGGACTCAGTTACTCCAGAAAAAATACTTGTTGTGGTATAGTGTATTCCCGTATGGGAAGGGGAATAAACTATACAGGTCTATAGCACCTCTATACCAGTCTAACTGTGTCCACATTAGGGGTTGTACTGGTATAACTTCATGGTTTACAAAAATATGACTCCCCTAATTGACATAGTTATACTAGTACAAAAAATGTATGTCGATCAGGCTTACAACTGAGCATCCTTTGTTCTGTAAAGCAGCCAGGCCCGTGTGATAAAGCTCAGAATAATTTCTTAATCCAAACTAAATTTTATGAACATGTGGATTGTTTATTTATTGTACACATATCCTGTTCCTTGCTTGCTCTCTTCCTGGTCAAGATCTATGAACTCCTTTAATTCGAACAGTGTACACAAACATGTACAATTCCAATTCACGTCAACAAGCATTTTGATAGCATCAGTGACATTCCTGTGTTCCATAGCAATGCATCCAAGATTTATATGCTCCTTATGATCTGTGGGTGGAACGCCTACTGATACCAGTGGGTGCAGCGAGTACCACGAAGGGCAGTAAACAGTTGGAAATATTGTGGCTTGTAATGTGATAGTTAATTAGAAACGAACACCACAGCAATTTGTTATATTAAAGCAGTGTGTGTTTCCATAGCCTGGTCTGTCTTCAAAGCTGATGTCAATCATTGTTTAATTAGATGACCAGTATAAGGAATGTCATGAAAGTTTGCATGCTGTGTTGCATAAGTCTGTGTGTCCTCACAGCTGGACAGGTCAGGGATCCTTCCAGGTTAATGAGAGAGAAGCAGTACCTCCACTCTACCATCCTTCAGATAGAACCCTGGTAAGGTTAAGTAAAGAGCATGGAGAAAATTTTCAGAACTAAGTATGAAATTTCACATGAACATAATAATTAGCTTTATTTATATGTTAGTTTTTCAGATGTGGAATGAAAATGCACAGAGAGGGTTCCATCTAAATATGGATGGAGGGTGGCAAATGGGCCACAAGGTGGTGTGCAAATGTAGTCATTAATAATATCAGGGTATTTGCACTGCTTCCTCTTCTAAGTACAGAGAGTATGTTAATTACTGAGGTGTACTACATGTAATATTTGTGATGGGGCCCAGTGTAATGTTGCCCCTCTGCCGAATAGTACTGGATGTTGAGGCCTTGCAGATTGGTTCCCTATTGGAGGAGAAATCAATGATGAAATCAGGGTCTGGGTTGTGCAGCCAGTTTGTTTTATGCTATACGCACCTGTTATTGAACAGAGGTGGGCACACATGGCATGCAGACACTCTCTTCGTTCACAGTTCTCAGCCAAATGCTAATGTCTAGTTCCCAGGGAACCAATCTGTCCCACAAATTGACTCTAGTTTGGTCTCCATCTTAATCTCTCTATCTTCCTTGTTCCTTGCTGCAGCTCCTCCTAACAACACCACAGTATTTCATCCAAGACTAAAAACTTGCTGTATGCTAAGAAAAAAAGAACTTGTGAGACTAGATGTACAAATCTGATAATCTCTGCTATAACAGTTTGATGAAAGACTGTCGGCTAGTGTCCAAAGGGAACAAGCAAAAGTACCATCACTTGGGACATTTAAAACTAGATGGGCACAGCAAAAGACAGCATACTTAACAAGAACTGACAAAATGATCTCCTGTGTCTCTCTATATAATTCCTTTGAGTCCATGATGATGCTGACTGATTGAAGAGAAGGATAGAGCAGGACCAGGCAAGGCAAACAAAAAGGGATAATCTTGTGCTGTTAAATGGTCTTTTTTGGTCAAGCAAATTAATTATGTCATCCCCGAGGAATAATTTAGGAACTCTGTATAACTATTGGGAATATTTTGCTTGAGAAGCAAGGGGTTAAGTTTTCAAGATTTCATTCTATTTCACTCATTTTCAGTCCTATTTTTCAGCCAGAATGTAATCACTTCCAAAATATAGGTTCTCTTCTGTGATATTTTTATGAAAATGGAAATCTGTATTGGTCTTTGTTCTTATGTGTCATCTTTCAAGCACTAAACTTTTGTCCTTATTCAGCCTGCATGCTATTCTCTCATGTGATCTTATGTAATGACTAGGTTGGTGACAATGCACAGTATGTTTCTCACTGTGCAACTGCTAGTTAAAAAAAGATTGAGATTCTTTTCTTTCCACACTTTGATTTTTTCATGTTCTTGCTTTTCCTCCCCAATCTATAAGAACAGCCTTAAAGATGTTTGCATTTTGAGGAGATGATTCTAATATTTGATCAAAATGGTAAATTTTGTGTTTGTGCTTATTGCCAAATCTCATGCTGTGAAAATGTGTGGTGAATTCTTTCTGTAGGACCAAATCCTATAGGCAAGTCCCACATGACGGTCAAGCAAATTTCTTTCTAAACATGCTTGAGTGAGACTCTTGCCAAAAAGGCACCATAAGTCTTAACAAGGGTTGTTGGCAATTTCTTGTCACGTAGTTCTAGCGCATCATTGGAGATAAAAAGGCAACTCAGTTGGGAATAGGTTGCAATGGTTAATGAACTGACAGAAATTTATATTACGTAATGGGTGCAAAGGTCTCTTTAGACATCTGTCTGTTAAGGATAAAGCATGTGGTTAAGGTACTGGATGAAGGCTTAGGAGTTCTGGGTTTGATTCTCTGCTCAGCCCCAGGTTTCCACACTTCATCTCTGTTTTCCATCTGTAAAATGGGAATACTTCTCCCTCTTTTCATTCTTTGTCTGTCATGTCTAGTTAGACTGTAAACTCTTTGGGGCAGGGAATGTCTCTGACTATGGGTATGCACAGTACCTGGTACAATAGAATCCCAGTCTCGGTGTCTCTGTGCTACTATAATAGTAATTTCATATAAGAGCAGGCACACATGTTTCAGGCCTTTGGCACATTTACAGAATTTTTTTTACTATATATCAGTTATTGAGATTTTATTTCTTTTCCTCTTCTTTTTTTGCCAAAACCTTTACCATCCTTGAAATGTATTGCTTCAATGGAATGCAGTAGGGAACGAGTTGTGATTCAGCGTAAGTATAAGAATCACAATGTCTGGCCCTGTGTAATTACTGACATGCAAAATGGAATCAGAAGCACATATGCTGATCTCCAAAATTCAGTGTGATTGTGTCAGCTGTAGTTCCCATATAGTACTATTTACTCCTTGAGTAATCCCACTGATGTCAATGGGAAGCTAATACGCAATGTGAACAAGCATATCAGAATCTTCCTTAAGTATTTCAGCAGTATCACTCCGTGTATAAGAAGAATTTTTAATAATCATTTATCATACTGAAATAATGCCTTGAAAAATACAGCCTTGACTGGGTAAAAGTGTAGAGGTGGGTGTGAGTGTGGGGGCTGTAAAGGCATTGTAACTCATTTAGTTAATTAATTTAACTTTAACTCTCTCTCTTTCTCTCTCTCTCTCTCACACACACACATACATACACACACACACACCCCTCTTCCTCTATATTTTACCTAATCAAGGCAGTATTTTTCAAGGCATTATTTTACTCTGGAATTATGATGCAGCTAGTCTTCCAATGCCTATACTCATGCAGGGACACTTCTCTTTATCACAGTGATTAATCAGGGAATAGTAGGGCCTCAAGGAGAAAGAGACCTTGGAGAAGCAAAAGGGGACTAAAACCAAGAGGAGAGAGAGAGAGAGAGAGAGAGAGAGAGAGAGAGAGAGATACTGTTGCATTGCTAAGATAACATATCTAAAGGTCTAACCAATAATGCTTTTTCAGTGGGAAAGTTTTATACTTGTTTTGTTATCACAAACATTCCTGTAATCATAAATAGCACCAAAAAAGTGTAATAAGCAGAACCAAAACAGGTAATCATACGTCATTATAGTAACAAGTTGCAAAAGCTAATGTGCTGCATTTTTTTTAGTCCATTATACACTCTGTTTCACTGATTTTAATATAGTTTAATATATAGAATTGTGTGTATGTGTTTGGGTGTGCGTGCGTGCACTTGAATCTGAAAGATCTTGAAAAGCGAAACATACTTAAGGGCCTGCCCCGACAAACTTTAGTCATGAGAGTAACTCTTCTTCGTTCAAAAGTTCCAGTGAGTTTAATGGGAATCCCCACATGAGCAAACATTAGAGGAGTAGGCCTTTACTTTGTAAAGCTGGTATTTGCAGTGAAGGCAAATCCTGTGATCTGTTTCGCAAATGCAGGGGGTCCCAGGTGAAGCAGAATCAGGGCAGTTCTCCTGTGTGAGAGAAGGAGAAATTTGAGAACACAAGCAAGGTATGTATAGCCCCTGTGCAGAGCAGAGTCCAGCCCAGCAAACATCCCTGGTGCTGTTTGGTGAATGGGCTCGTGACATAAGCTACGTGCTTCTCTTTGGTCTGTTTTGTACAGGCCTACCACAATGGGGCCCTGCTTCATGATCGGGGCTCCTAGGCACTACCTCAATTCACATAAATAATAATAAGAATGGGGCTAGTGGAGCCGTACTAGACCTGGTCAGAATTTTTGCATTGAAATGGATTTCTGATGAAAAATGCCGTTTTCATCAAAATTCAAACTGTGGAAAAATTGTCATTTTTTAATGAAATTTCATTTTAAATGTAAGCAGAGTCAGGATAAGCTCTACCCTGACATCTGGTGGAAAGAATTTCAGAGAGTGTATTTGCATAGGCACGCCTACCCTATCCCAGACTGCCGAGCTGTGGGACTGCTTGGTGACAAATGACTCACCCTCAGTTGGGTGGTACTTGCTAGACAAGGGAAATGGGTTCGAAAACCCAGTGAATTGAGAGAGGCTGGGGGCAGGTATCTGTGCCTGGTGGTGCAGTCTCCTTGTGGAGCCAGAAGCACCAGTTCTAGCCCCTTCTCTCTCCACTGTGGAATGTCAGAGTTGATTTTTTATTCCCTTAAGAATCTAAATACAGGTTACTGAGCTGACCTCACTTTGGGCTAATGGTGCACTAGCACTGGGGCTCCCCTACTATGAGCTGAAATCACTAAGAGCTGAAAATCACTAAAGAGCTGAAATTACTGAGCTGAGAGCACTGAGTACTGTGCTAACTAGTGGGGAGCCCAAAGCTATACTGTGGAACAGAGCCACTGGCGGAGTGGAGCAGTTTGTGGGGACGGCTGGAGCGGATCACGGGACAGCTGGTGGCAGCGGAGCGGCTGGCAGAGCGGAGTAGCTGTGAGACGGGTGGAGCGGCCCACAGAGTGAGCAGAGCCGAGCAGTTTGCAGGGACAACTGGAGCAGCTCACGGGACAGCTGGTGGAGCAGAGCAGCTGGTGGAGCGGAGCAGTTTGTAAGGACGGCTGGAGGAGCAGAGTGGAGCGGCTGGTAAAGCGGAGCAGTTCATGGAGAAAGTGGGAGCAGAACCCATGGAGAGGCAGGGCAGTTGGCCCCGGACCACGTAAGGTGCCCCTTTCTGCCCATGCTGGGGGGTGGACCTCTGCAGATAGACTCTCGAACTTTGGGGCTGCACTGACCCAGGACAGAGACTTTTGGGATTGTGGGACTTTTGGGACTGTGGGTGATTTGGGGGTTGCTGTACTCAAGAGCCCAGGAAAGAGGACACAGCCCAATTTCCTGGCGTGGGTCTTTGCTCACGGTTTGGTCTATGAACTTTAGTTGAGGTGTTTTTCCCAATTTAGTATTTGTTGTTTATCCCATGTATTAAACCTTTTCTGCTACACCGAAACTCTGTGCTTGCGAGAGGGGAAGCATTGCCTCTTTGAGGCGCCTAGGGGGGTGTGTAAGATTTTCCCAGGTCACTGGGTGGGGGCTCGAGCTGGTTTGGCATTGGGTTATTGAAACGGAACCCCTGGATACTGAACCCGGCCCTTGTTGCTGCCAACTCAGAGGGGCAGAAGGGTTACATAAAGAATGAAGCAAAGTGTTTCAATAATGCTGAAATGTCTCATTTTGACATTTTCAGAATGAAATATGCCAATGTTTAGTAATGACTTTTGAAACAAACTCATTAATTATATATTGAAAAAAACTTTTGAAAGGACAAAACTGGAACAAAATGTTTCAGTTTTTATCACAGTACAATATTCTGATTGACCAAAAAATGAATTTTGTTCCCTCAGAATTTCTCCCCACAAGAAGTTCTGAAATGTTTTGATTTTGTTCCATTTTGGAATGGGAAAAAAATTGAAATAAGAAGAATCTCTTGCAAAATGAAAAAATTGGTTTGCACCCACATCTAGTCTGTTGCTACAACGGCTGTGAAATCTACCCTATTCCTCTGGCTGAAGCAGCCTCCGCAGCGTGTATCTGCTGTCACTGTGTATCCTGATGTATAATATTCCTCTTTCCCCTCCCAGTGGAAAACCATGGCACCAGCACAGTTATTCTGTCTGTCTGCTGCTTATGAGATTTGGGTCAGAGAGAATATACTGAATATTCACTTTGCTAAATAAGCTGTGAGAGTGCTGAAATAAGAAGCAATTTATAGGAAAAGACTAATGTAGGTTTTCTCTAGATCTGACAGGATTGACTATCCTGGCCTCTTCTTGTCCTTTCTGTCTTTTTAAAAATTAACAAGTGTGCATGGAAATAGATGAAAGATTGTAGCAGGCAATACATTAGTTGCTTAGGTGCCTTTTTTCACTTTCATGTATGTATGTGGAGGGGAGAGGAAATGTTTTCACCTCTTAGCTCAGAGAGCCGAGTCTATACACATAGACTCGTTTAACTGTTCACCGGTTGAATAAGCAAAAGAGAGCTTCAGTTCCTATTTTAGGCTCCTGCCCAAATGCTATCATTCCAAAATATGGGCCTGTGGATGTAATCATTTGACTTCAACCAAAAAATGCAGCTGCAGGAATCAAAGTCAGATGCCTATCTGATAAATGATTTAACTAAGATGGACTAGAGATAAGTAGAGGAACTAATGGAGAAGTGAAATAGTTTATGGAAGAAGAGCAGCAGAGGTCAGAGGTGATGATCCAGACCATCTTTTTTGTTCTGTTTGTACAGCTGCTAGCACGATGGGATCTTAGTCCATGGCAATACTAAAATAACAATACTTAATAATTAAATAATGATATAATGGTCCCTTCTGGAAATAACATGGACAACATGGAAAGTGACTCAGAAATAAGTATGGAGGAGACTGTGAAGGCTGAAAATGTAACACTGAAGCTAAAAATGTCCACGGAAAGCAGATACCTTTCACAAAAAAATGTTATTGAGTTTAAGAACACAATTTTCCATCAAAACAGGTTTTCATGGACATTTGTCAGTCAGCCTTAATTCTTGCCTCCTCTTCTCTGGCCCCTTTCTTTGACCAGCCCAAATCACCTAGGTCAAAACCTATGCCAGGGTTTCTCAAACAGGGGTCGCCGCTTGTGTAGGGAAACCCCCTGGCGGGCCGGGCCAGTGTGTTTACCTGACCCATCCGCAGGTCCGGCTGATCACGGCTCGCACTGGCCGTGGATCACTGCTCCGGGCCAATGAGAGCTGCTGGAAGTGGCGTCCACTACATCCCTCGGCCCGTGCCACTTCCAGAAGCTCCCATTGGCCCGGAGCAGTGATCTGCTGCCAGTGGGAGCTGTGATCAGCCGGACCTGTGGACAGGGCAGGTAAACACATCAGCCTGGCCCGCCAGGCGCTTTCCCTACACAAGCGGCGACCCCTGTTTGAGAAACCCTGACCTATGCTAAAACAGACACCTCAAATTTCATCTGGAAATGTATGTGAAACTGGTGAAGATTCCACCAGTGTAATCTGCTTCTGGAATTAATAGTGCTCCTTACAATAGATACTAGTGCCCAGATTTTTAACACCTTGCAGATTTAGGAGCCTATTGACAGTAAATGAGATTACCTAAATCCCTTTTGAAAATGAGTTGTAGACTCCTAAATCAGTTAGGTGAAATGCTGAATGCAGCAATGCTCAAATATCTTCAGAGTTTTGGCCCAGGTCCCTAATCTACCAGTGGGAAAACTGAGCCCTGCAGAAACTAGTTTTACTTCATATATGTTTAGTCTTTTTCTCGGGGATCAGTAGGGAAGGAAGGGGAAGACGGGCTTAAATTAATTCTGTCTTTGCTTTTAAGTGTGTGTGTCTGAGGGAGGGATCTTTCAGGCTCTTCTTTTTCCATCAAGATTCTCTACTATTTTTGTAAGTCTGTCTTGCTATAGAGTATTTCATTTATTTTTATCGTGATATCATTGGCGTTAAAAAATATGCTGTTTTGATGGTGTTCCTGACCCTCTCTCTCTCTACCTCCAATCATACACACAACAGGGATCCTCTGGAGGCTAAAATTGGTAGAGTTTATTTTCTTTTTTTATTTGTTTGCGTATAAAAGTTTTATTGACAGACCTTCTCTTGACTAGAACTGCTTATACTTTCATGCCTCTCCGCAGCTTCAGCATCTTTGCGACAATGCAGTTTAAATTATTGGCCTTGACTGCTAAGCTGAATAAATACTTGGAAATGGCTGTCAGAAGAAAATGTCTTTGTCCTAATGTTAATGCATGAATTAAACAGTGTAGGTCAGAAAGTTATTTTTATTCAAGAAATGCTCATGTCACATGACACAGATGGTGCATGCTCCCACTTGACAGTTATGTGTGTTTTGTGTGTATTTACCCAATTTGAGCTAATTGTCTTGGTCATTGGTCCATTTAAAAGCTTGGTTTTCTATTAGATTAGTAGTGGGGAGGGATAGCTCAGTGATTTGAGCATTGGCCTGCTTAAACCCAGGGTTGTGAGTTCAATCCTTGAGGGGGCCATTTGGGGATTGGTCCTGCTTTGAGCAGGGGGTTGGACTAGATGATCTCCTGAGGTCCCTTCCAACCCTGATATTCTATGGCCTAGCCCATTAGCTCTAAGCTGGTAAATACACACATTCATACCCCCCCAGTGCATCCTCTCCCACACAGAGAATTGGAGGACTTGATCATGCACTTAAGGGGATCATTGACTTCAATGGACCAGTCTGGATCAGGTCTAGGAAACCATGCACAGGCACTGGGACATCTTGAAAGGCTGTGATTGCTTTCTCATTTTCAGTATTTGCACTTTGATTTCTCTGATCCATTTGGTTTCTGAGAGTTTGGCACAAATGCATCTAAAAGTAAACCAGCTCATCTTAAAACAGGAAAATATGTCCTCCTTTTCAATATTATCAATTTCATCCAGTTGCCTAATTTCACCAGAGTCACACCAGCCCAGAATGGGCAAGCCTGGGTATCACTGTATTCTTAAATTATGAGTATGCCAGACATAATACTGATTCTGATATAAAAGTTACTAAAAACTGTAAAAACCTCAAAGTTGGAAAAATATCTGTTCCACTGAAGATCAAGTTGAATATTCCTATGTCCTAATTATCCCATTTAAGTCAACTACTTGGATGGAGAAAGACTGGCTAGATCTGGCCCTTTGGCTGTTTATTTTTCTGGTTCTGAAAAGCTTGGTTCTTGGGACACTGGTCTGTTTGGGAGAAAAGAATAAATTCTCCTCCTGTCCCTCACGTTACCATCTTGCTGTGGTTAGATCTGAAAGCAAATACAAAGCAAAAAAAAAATCAATCCGAAGTGATGAATCCCCGAGACAGGTCACCAGTGGACACTGAGGCTTAGAGCTAAGGATCTAACAGTATGAGTCTCATCTAGTTGAATCAAAGGAACAACTCTAATAGTTCAAAGACGTATACATTTCTCTATGTGGCCCCCTTCCACCAGCATGGGACAATTAGCAATTCTGTGTTAGCATAATGACTTTGAAAACAAATAATTTAACTATTTAAACATGACACTTGCAGATTTTCAAATTAGGACCAGTTTTATTCTGTAGGTGAAACAATCAATTTTTTTGCCTGCCCAGCTGTGAATTCCAATTTCTCTGTTTGGCCTACAAAAGTTAATTAAATTATTCATAGCATCATAGAATTTAAGGCTGTTAAGGGCCATTATAATCATCTAGTCTGACCTCTCGCATGACATAGGCCAGATATTTTACCCAGTCGTTCCAGTCTCATTCTGAAATGCAGTATAGAGAGTTGTCCTAGTTTAGGTGGGAGAGATGTTTCCAGTGCTTGCAGGGCTTATGTGTCTGAATACTTGCTTTTATTTTTTTTGTTTTTGAAGAATGTAGCTGTTATTTGTGGGCTTTTTGTTAAATTACCTTTCATTTTTACACCGGATTATTTTGCCTTCCAGACATGTAGATTTGCCCACCCAAACCTTGTAATGTAATAAAAACTACTCAGGTTGTATGAGAAAAACTTGTTTGTATCTATTTCAACACTAAACTCCCCAAAGTCAGAAACGAGGTTGAAGCTACTTGGAAAATATGCTACTTTTAATGCTGCATTAAGTATGAACTATTGGTGGAATCACAGGAATGGAGTCTGCTGTTGACTGTGCTATTGACTCTGTGACTCTGGACAAATCACATCACCTTTCCACATCTCAGTTTCCAAAACAGAAGTAGTAATATGCGCAGAATCTGTTAATATCTTTGAGGTCCTTGGTTTGAAGGTGCAGTAGTAAAGGAAAGTGTGACTGGTGATTGAGGCTCTTCAGTGGCTATCTTCATTTTAGAAATATCATTAAGATGCTCTTTATGGAACAAAAATCTTCTTTTTGTTGAGCTGCTTGCCTTGTTTCGTGCAAAAATCAGCATTTTTGCAAACATAGATACTTAAAGCAAATATTATGAAAAGTAGTGATTTTGTGTGTGTGTGTGTGTGTGTTGGAAGCAGGGGAAAGATGTGATGCTTGAAGAGAAAGCCCAGCAGCAGTGGTTATGGCAGTGGTTCTCAAATTAACGCCGCCACTTGTTCAGGGAAAGCCCCTGGCGGGCCGGGCCGGGCCGGTTTGTTTACCTGCCACGTCAGCAGGTTTGGCCGATCGTGGCTCCCAGTGGCTGCGGTTCGCCACTCCAAGCCAATGAGGGCTGCAGGAAGGACGACCAGCATGTCCCTCGGCCCAAGTCACTTTCTGCAGCTGGAGCATTAGCATGGAGCAGTGAACCGCTGCCAGTGGGAGCCGTGATCGGCCGAACCTGCAGATGTGGCAGGTAAACAAACTGGCCCAGCCCACCGGGTTTTTCCCTGAACAAGCGGCAGCCCTAGTTTGAGAACCATTGATTTAGATGACTTCAGAATTTGGAAGGCTTTTGTAGCACTGGTACTGGAATTTAATATTCAGTCTTTTATCAGCGAGTCTGACTATAATTCACAAGAAGTTCAGAAAAAAGCTTCAATATCCATCAGCCACCAAGTGCTGTAATGGCAAACAAGCTTATAATTTTTCTATAAGTAAGTGCTGCTTGTCAGAGGCATATCAAAGGATACAGCTGTGAAATAAATACCATATTAAGTTAAAAAGGAACTGTGGAGACAAAGCACATTGCAAAGATCCGATAAATGGCATGGCTCAAGTATTTTAGAGGATAAAGATTAAGATAATGACAGTAATTATAATACATCTTAGTTTTATTAAGAGTTTTGAATGGCTAGCCAGCCTGTGCACAAGAAAAATATGGCAGAACTGATATTTTTTGCAGGTGAGTGTATCTTTTTTTTTCCAGAGATATTCCAGTAATGCACTTCTTCCCCTGTATTTTAATCTTATTTATTCTTATTTTTTTCTTCTCTTGCTCTTACATTAGACTGTCCAATATTCAGTTCAGTATCCTTACTGTTAAAACGTGTTCATTATTAGAGGGAAAGAAGGCAAGCCAAAATGGAGAAACAGATTAAAGAATATTAATCTAAGTTAGATGTATTCAAATCATCAGGGCTTCATCCTACGGTACTTAAAGAGCTGGGTGAAGCAATCTTGAAATCATTAGGAATTATCTTTGAGAACCTCACAGAAGATGGATGAGATCCCAGAGAACTGGAAGAAGGCAAACATAGTACCTATCTTTAAAAAGGAGAACAAAGAGGACCTGGAATTATAGACTTGTCAGTTTAACTTCAGTATCTGGAAAGATACTGCAATTAATTATTAAACAATCAGTTTGTAAGCACCTAGAGAATAATAGGGTGATAAGTAATAGCCAGCATGGATTTGTGAAGAACAAATCATACCAAGCCAACCTAATTTCCTTCTTTGACGAGCAGAGCGGCTTTAGGAAGTGCGGGGCCCGATTCGAATAGTTTTGACGGGGCCCCGGCAGGGATGACTCACCTAGTGATGCTCCGGGTCTTCGCTCCAGGTCTTCCGCAGTACTGAAGGACCCGCCATTGAAATGCCACCAAAGACCCGGAGCAAGTGAAAGACATGCCGGGTAAGTAAAAATTAAAAAGGCGCCTAAGTTAGGTGCAGGGCCTGATTCAGGGGAATCGGCCTAAAGCCGGCCCTGTTGACAAGAGGAAAGGAGCAAAACTGTATATGTGAGGTTTTTGACACGGTCCCAAATAACATTTTCAAAAGCAAACCAGGGAAATGTGGTCTAGATGAAATGATTATAAGATTGGTTGAAAGGCCATACTCAGAGAGCATACTCAGTGGTTTGCTATCAAACTGGAAAGATGTATCTAGTAGGGTCCTACAAGGGTCTGTTCTGGATCCAGTACGGATCAATATTTTCACTAATGATTTGAATAATGGAGTGGTGAGTATGCTTATAAAATTTATGGATGACAACAAGATGGGAAAGACTGCTAGCACTTTGGAGAATCCAAATCCTGGACAAATTGGAGAATTGGTGTGAAATCAAAAAGATGAAATTCAGTGAAGACAAGTGCAAGGTACTATGCTTAGGAAGGTGGGGAGGGGGGAATCAAATGCACGAATACAAAATGGGAAATAACTAGCTAAGCAGTAGTAATGCAGAAAAGGAGGCTATAATGGACCACAAATTAAATGAGTCAACAATGTGATGCAGTCATGAAAAAAAGGCGAATATAATTATGTGGTAGCTAACATGAAGTAAAACATAGGACAGGGGTCGGCAACTTCTGGCACACAGCTTGCCAGGGTAAGCACCCTGGCGGGCTGGGCCAATTTGTTTACCTGTCGCGGTTCGGCGGACCGTGGTTCCCACTGGCTGCGGTTCGCCATTCCAGGCCAATGCGGGAGGCAGAAAGTTGCAGCCAGCACATCCCTTGGCCTGCAGCACATCCTGCCACCCCCATTGGCCTGGGACGGCGAACCACGGCCAGTGGGAGCTGCGGTCTGCTGATCCCCAACGCGACAGGTAAACAAATTGGTTGCCGACCCCTGACATAGGAGGTAATTGGTATGAATGAGGCCTCAGCTGCAGTACTGTTTCCAGTTCTGTTTCCAGTTTAAGATGTGGACAAATTGGACAGAGTCCAGAGAAGAGCAACAAAAATGATAAAGCTGACCTCTGAGGAAAGATTATAAAAACTGGACAAATTTAGTCTTGAGGACAGAGGACTCAGGGGGGACTTAATAAGTCCTCAATATGTTCAAGGCGTTATAAATGTATATGTTATAAAGAAGATGGTTATCAATTGTTTGCCTAGTCTGCTGAAAGTAGGATAAGTGATGGGCTTAAACTGCAGCAAGGGAGATTTAGGTTAGATATTGGGAAAAACTTCCTAACTATAAAGATAGTTAAGCTCTGGAGTAAGTTTGCAAGGAAGGTTGTGGAATCCCCATCACTGGAGGTTTTTAAGAACAGGTTAGACAAACCTGTCAAGAGATGATCTAGGTTTACTTGGTCCTGCCTCAATGCAGGGGACTGGGCTGGATGATCTCTTAAGGTCCCTTCCAGTTATTCATTTCTGTGATTCTTTCATTATAGTTCACCAAAGTTTTTATATGAGGACACTTTAAATGTAACAGAATGAGGGCCTGGTGCTACAGACACTACCAAATGTTGTTGACAAAGAGCAGTCTCATTGCAGCCAATGAATCTACCCAGGGTAGTTAGAATTACCCTTCATGCTTTTAATTTTTACAGCTGACCTCAGTCTGGCCACTAATTTTGGGCATCTAAATGTATGTTTGCAGAACTTTGTTATTAAGGGGAAAACTCAAGTAATAAATCCTATAGTGATGTGCTCACATAGTCCTGCATTAATATTTCACTGGGCCTGAGTTTATTTTGACCAACAAAACTGATGTTTAGCTAGGTATATGGTGGTAGTTTTCCCAACTGTGACAATAGACCTAGGTATATAGATACATACCTGCAAGATTTAAAAGGCACCAAATTTTAGAAAAAAATGCTTAGATTTTAGAAATGTATTTTTAATATGGCACTCATCAGAATTTGAGTTTTGCTTGTTCTCTAGTTATAATAAATTTGAACTGATAGTAACTTGAGTTTAAAATCAAAATGTTTGCATTGTTCCTCTAAAAAGGAAGAGAAAAGCTAGTAATATACGATTTTGAATTTTTCCATGGAAATTTTCTGGGTGTGGTGGATTAAATGAAAATGCATTTTTCCAGTTTTTAAAACCTGTGGTAACATTTGTTGGTTTTCAATAAACTGAAGAACTCTTTGTTTGTTTTAGGATGGTTGTTTGCTGCAAAGCAGGAAATTTTAAAAAAAGCAAGCCATTTTTCATCAAAAGCATAATAAATTGCAACAGAAATATTTGTACCAATATGCAAGGCACTCTATACACAATTAATAAGAGATAGTCCTTGCTCAAAAGACAACCCAGGTGAAGGATGGGAGAGAGGAAACATTACTTCCCCAATTTTACAGAGGACTAAGACAGAGAGAAAATAAACAACCTGCCCAATGTCACAGAGGAAGTCTGAGGCATAGCTGGGAATTGAACCCAGATGTCATATGCCATCTATGAATCCCGGTGTCTTGAGTGCCAGCCTCCTAATATATCTTCCCTTTTTAATACTTTCTCTGTGGATGAATATATTTCAGCAACACTTCTTTACTTTCAACACTCTTACATTCAAGCATTCTCTGTTCCTAGTCCTGTTATTAAGCTGTATTGCAATAGACCCCAGTAGTCCCCGTCAGGGACCAGGGCTGCTATGTGCTGTGCAAACATAGAGGAAAAAGCCAGTCCCTGACCAGAGAAGCTGGTGATCTAATCACTGCCAGCAACATTTATTTTTCACTTCAGTTGTCATATGCCATCTAGAATCTAGAGTAGGAGCAAAACGCATTCAAGGGAGAGGAAGCAGCTGGACTGTACAGATGACCAGTGATAAGAAACAGGTGTCAATAGCTTGTTGTTTTTGTATTAAGACTTTCAGAGACACCATTTTAGGGCCTATTTCTTCTTCCAATGAAATCAATCAGAGTTTAGCAATTTATCCCACTGAGAGTGGGAGTGGGCCTTTTGCAGGCCTTTTATAATATGGCCATGCTGACAACTCCTACTAAGGCTTCATGTAAATCACCATTTATACCCACAGGGACCCAAACTAGATTATAGCTCTGTGCCTTTTCTGCACTGCATCTGTTATGACTATGGGCTACTATAGTAACAGAGCTTTGTGAAATCTATGAAACTGCATTTTCTTTGTACCATATACACTGTAGTTAAATCATGGGAACTCATGAAGATTTAAAACCAATGGACTGACTTGTTTGATGGATGCACGACACATTATGTTAGCACTTGGAAGACTTGCAAGAAACACAGGAGCTATTTTGGAAGTACACTTCAAGATACATTTTCAAAAAGACCTCATTCCAGCCTCAACTTCAGTCCATACAGCTTTCAGCATAGTCTTGTATTTTTTTAACTTTTTTTTTTTTGAAGCATTAACACCTGTGCTTGAAGGTGATGATGTAAATTCTGTTTGCCCAAATGGGTCTCTCTGGGAGTATATTCCATCACATATACATGCAGTTTATTAATCAAAACATGCATGCAGATGTGAGCTCACACAAGGCTATGTGAAAATAAAATTCTCTCTCTCTCCACTGAAAAGAGGGGTAAACAAAGATTACTAATTATAGGAAGCTTAGTTCTTTAAACCATGTTTCCAGAAAGCAAGTGTTATTTGTGGTCACATTCAGTTGCCTTCCTGATGTAAGACAGACAGTGTCCAAGACAAAAGGTGATCAGTTTTCATGTTCTTTTTTCTTAATTTATACACTGCTTCTGGAACACTTGCAGCAAGGGGGCATGGGTTGTAAGGACAATTTGAGTGCATTTGCTCAGGTTTTTCTTACAGCACAAAATGCAGTGTTGGGTATGTAGAGGGTTGTGCTTTATTTTGGAGGCAGAATTGTTGTCCTTGTGGGATGCATTCTGTGTCATTGACAGTGGTCCATGTAATTAAAAGTGGAATAGAATGTTCGAGTCTGTCTTTATCTTGGCATGTGCTTGATTGTAAAGATTTGGGTGGGATGTGCCCCAAAGCAACCTTAAGTAGTTTTAACAAAGTTTTGGAGGAATTATATATATATATATATATATAACTTCAGGTAGCAAAGTATGAAAAGAAACCTTGGATATGAATAAAAGAGTCACCTTTTCATGTGAATCTTTAGAAATCTACCTCAGAGTTATCTCTTTATAACATGAAAGATAAAAATGTTCACTTTTTTCTTCCGTTTTCTTTGAAAATAGAATTCAAATTATAGAGTTGTCTGAAAAAGTACATCAGAGCATCAGATTTTAACAAGCTTAAAATCTTAACTGAAAAGTGTGCATCTTGGTGCTTTATTTAATGTCTTTTTTAATATATAGCTACCATACAGTCACTATATTAGTCTATTCTGAATGTAGTTTATATTCCAAATACAATTAGTTTATTTCAGCAAAATACTGTGTGGATTCCCATTCATAAATTGTTAATTCTTAAAACGTACTGCAAACAAGTTTTCATCCTTCAGAGATTAACACACATTGCTACCCTAACACACAGTGTGTAATCTCATTGAAGTCAACTGGAAATACTGATGGGATGTAAGGTTAAGTACATGCGTAAATCTTTGCAAGATTGTAGCCTCAGTGCTGAATCTCGCTTGCTTTATTAATTCAAGTACTCCACCTATTTCCACAACACTTAGGGCAGGTCTACATTCCGCTTTAGTTGATCTAACTTATGTTGCTCAGGCATGTGAAAAAGACACCTCCCCACCCCCTGCGAGCGATGCAGGTTACAGTGACCGAAGCGCTGTCCACACTGGCTCTGTCAGTGGGAGACGCTCTCCTACCGACATAGCTTCTGCCCTCATGGAGGTGGAGTAATTATGCCAATGGAAATGTGTCTCTTCCGTCAGCATAGAGTGTTTTTAGCAGATATGCTACAGCGGCGCATCTGCACAGGTGCAGCTGAGACGATGTAGTGCTTCTAGAGTAGACTTTCTCTTAGACTGTGATCATGCAAAGACTTATAACAGCTCTTTATGGAATGGGGAAATGGTTTTCCCATCCAGCGAGATTTTTCAATATTTTTGAAATTATTTTCTGCCCCCAATCAGGACAATAAGTCTAAATCTCAACAGTTTTTGCAAACTGAAAATCCTTCCCCCAAAATTGTATTTGGCCTATTGAAATATTTTGTGTAAATCCTTTTGAAATGTTTTGTTCTCAGTTTTACCTTTTTAATTTTTTTTTTACCTTTTGCGGGGGTATAAATTAACTAAACTTCCAAAAGAAAAAGTTATTTTGAACTGAAAAACAAATCTCTTTAGAAAATGTACGAATATCCCCCTTTGTAACAAAAAAATAAAAAATTCAGGTATTTTTTAGTTGGGAGGTTTAGCAAAATTGACCCCGTGAAGAGGTTGGTTTCAATGAATTAGTGTTAGCTAATGAAAAAAAAATAATTGGAAAATTCCTAACCACTTCTACCCATATATATATGAATCTGTGGTTCCACTTAAGTCATAAAGTTAAGCATGTGTGCAAATCGTAGTAGGATCAGGGCTATAGAATATGTTTTTTACAAAGGAGAATGGCTCTTTCCAGAGTGTGTATATCTGAACATGGGGAAGGCACAAAGTCGGCTGTAAACCAAGCTGTTAATTCCCTGTCTGGCCATAATCTGATTAATTAGGTGTACTGGAAAATTTCTTCCAAGAATGCATTTGCAATATGCCTCTCCCAAGCAAAGAAATGAACAACTGTTCCAGGATTTTTAAATAAGATGAAAAGCCAAAAGGTATGTGTAAACACGAGTTTCAGATTGTCCTTTTTTTACTATGCGGACCTACCGCAGTCCAAATGGCATCAACAGCTGCAGAGGTTGAAAGACAGAGAGAGAACCGTTAATATGGGAATGACACCCCTGTATTATTAAACCTGCAGTGCTTGTATTTCCTAACTTTTCTATCTGTATTTACATCTGGTTTATTCAGTAAATGACTCCTGGGGAAAACTATACTTCAGTTTCTGCTCTGATTGTTTATTTTAATCTCCTTCATTGTAATATGATAAACATGTAGAGTCAATAACTAGCTAAAGTCTTAATCAATTATAGCTCTTGGGTGGCACAGTTTAAATAATAAACTATTCTATAAGCGTACCTTTTCAGAGGTGACTCTGGTGAAATGTATTGTTACTTCCTAATAGTGAAGAAGAGAGAGAAATTTGTATGTCCCTCCCCAAGTTGGTCAAATAATTAATTATGGCAAAGTTTACAATGCACTTTTAGCATAAATAGTTTTTATTTCATTATTTGACCACCTTCAGATCTATCACTTCTCCAAAAATAAATACTGTGGACCAAAATCCTTTTTTAGCTTTCCTTTAATTAAACATTTTATTTAGTTAAAGATGCAGCAGCCACTTTAACAGTAGCATAACTGTATATTTGAAATGTTGAAAACAAGTGTCACACTTTATATAAATAATCTGTAAAGGATCAATACATATTCTTAGTTATAAGCAAATATGAGGAGATGGTTATAAGCAAATCAGATTATTATAAGCAGCCTATTGATGTGCTGGACTGTATAACAGTCTAAAACGATTAATTAACTACATATGCAAAATATCCTGTTCTGCTCTGCTTCCCTGTGCTGTGACTTGCATTGCAGAGACCCATCCCACCACCTCTCCCTTATGTGCAAAGGTCAAATCCACTCCCTCCTGCCAACCCTTTCCCAGCTCCAATTCCCACTTTGGTTCCTTCCCAATAGTTTTCTCAGACTGCGACCCCTCCTGGTACTATTCCAGTGTTTCTCAAACTGGGGTTGCTGCTTGTGTAGGGAAAGTCCCTGGTGGGCCGAGCCAGTTTGTTTACCTGCCCCGTCTGCGGGTTCGGCCGATTGCGGCTCCCACTGGCCGCAGTTTGCCGCCTCAGGCTAATGGGGGCTGCTGGAAGCAGTGGCCAGTAAATCCTTCGGCCCACACCACTTCCAGCAGCTCCCGTTGGCCTGGAGCAGCGAACCGTGGCTAGTGGGAGCTGTGATTGGCCGGACCTGCGGACAGGGAAGGTAAACACACTGGCCTGGCCCAGCCTGCCACGGGCTTTCCCTACACAAGCGGCGACCCCACTCTGAGAAACGCTGTACTATTCTCTAGTTTCAGATTTAATATTAAGGGCCAGATTGTTCCTACCTTACTCCTGAAGTTAGTCCATTGAAATAAATGGTGCTATTCACTGACTATTCCATGGAGTTAAGGGTGTCAAAAGATGTCCCGCAAAGACCAGTTATTTAGAACTCGCTAAATACTGAAACTCTGGATGCTTCACACTCCTAATCACCATGGAGATGGAAGAGTCAAAGTTCAAGCTCAGCAAATTGCTTTGTCACTCGTCCCGAATTCGAAACTTGTCCTAATGACTTCTACACTGGGAGATCTGAAAGGGGGCATCTTGCTCCCAAACTCTTAGTCCCCGGTCCTTTATTCATGCCGTTTGGTTTTTTTAGAGTAAATTTTTCAAAAGTTCTTAAATCTCATTTCAAAAGTGGCTTAAGTACATAGAAGCATAAGTCTGATTGACTTTCAATGAGATTTAGGAATTGTCTACACTTGAAAGTTAATTTGTATTAGGGTAAAGTGAGAATTTAAAGCACAATAGCTATTCCATGATAACTCTCGGTGTGGAGACTCTTATTCCTGTTTATCCTAATCCATTTTGTATTGAAAAATGTGGTGAAAATTGTGTCTCCCATAATTTTCTAGTTACTTGCCAAAGAATCCCAGTTCAGAGAAAGTCAGTATGTTTTATAGCACTAACTAACACTGGCAGAACAGTTTATTAGAAAACTTTGTGTACAATGTATAGTAAATGTGACATCTCAAGAATTTACAGCGCCCACAATTCATGCGTTCACATAATTACCTGTATTTATCTGCATCAATAATGTAAATTTTAATAAATGAAGCTTTTAGTTTACATATATTTCTTCATGGTTTCATATAATTTCTGTTGATTTGCTTGTTTAAGATACAAAAATATTCTTTTCTATGCACATAATTTTGTATAATCTGGTAATTCTTAGCGCATTTTTTGTTTTAATTTGGCACATAATTTGATGCAGTCTAAATAAGAATAACAATTTATAGAAACTAAACCAAATACTTATTACAGCAATGACTTGTGTTAATGAATCAACAGATACAGTGCTGAGTTAAGACAGAAGACATTTCTAATGATGCATTTGGTGAAAAAGATGAAGGCTATGACAGCATTGATCAGTTCTTCTGTGATTGATGTATACAGAGTTTTGCAAAACCACTATTAAGCCCTGCATTTCTCACTGCAGCATAATAGGTAGATATGCATTCTTTTCTTTCAATTACTTTGTCTATCTAAGATGACAGAGATACATAAAATAGCAACTAAAGAAAGCCGTGTCTGTCGTTGGAAGCTGTGATAATTTTCTACGGAGAGAAATAGTATTTTACACAATTAATCAAAATTTGTATTTTGTTAATATAGAACAATTTTCAAAAATTAAAATGAACTTTAATTTTGTGTCTGCAAATGATAGCTTTTAAATGTCTGACTCTCTGTGCAAACCAGATACTTGGATGTCTACCTGCAGATAATTGTGAATGCACATTGTCAGTTAAAGTGATTACAGGCACAGAAGTAAACTGCCTGAAGGCCCTGCAGAAATTGGCCTCTTTATGTCTCTAACATTAATTGTATTGCAACAAATGTAGTACTCATGGAATTAGAAGGGTCTGTCTGATTAGCTAAAGGTGACTAGCTGGAATTGCAAAAGCCCCTTGTTAACAGAACATGCCTTTAAGTCTCATGAAGGAGAATCTCTGCTTTTGTTTCCAAAATAGTACACGTCTATCCACCCCTTTCTTGTGGAATCTTTACTCAAGCGAAACTCCCATTGTTATGCAAAACTACTGAAATGATTTATCTTCTCTAGTCCCACCATGTATCCCAAAGTGGAATCATGACTCTGCTCACTTTCTGTGCTGCAATGTTTAATGCAAGAGTTCTCTGTTTGGATGGGGCTGAAGAGCTTACTGCACCTTAGCAAAAATCTGGTGGTATCCCATTATAACTGTATTCATTGTAAAGTAGTTCGAGATATAGGTAATTTCTAAAACTACTTCCTCCTGTGCATATTTGTTCCCATTCATCCTCAGTTATGCCTGACACTCTATGGTTCACTTTGTCTCACTGAGCAATGTGTGTGAAGCAATATTTTGTATCAGTGATGACTGGCTCAGTATGTATTTATTGAAAACATGAGATTTTGACATTTCCAATTGGTAATAATGGAATTAATGAGCAAAACTATATAATCATGTAAAATTCTCTATTTCAAGAGAAAAGGTACTGTACTGCAGTTAAAGTTGTGAAATTCAGCTTACTGAGAATTACTCCTGGGGGAATTCTGCGCCACTGCACATGTGCAAAATTTATGTCCCTCACAGATTTCTTTGCTTCCTGCAGAAAAATGACTTTCTTATGGATAAGCAAAGGGAAGCCACAAGAACCGTCATGCGACCCTTCAGAGCAGTATGTTTTGGTGCCCAGGGCAGCTGGTAGAGAGGTATATCACCGTGTGGCAGGGGTTGGGACTGGGGAAGACCTGGTTGGTGGCTCCTACCATGTGCTGGGCTCAGCTGCTAGTCTCGGCTGAGCTGTGGAGGATGAGACCCCCTCTTCCCCTGCACGGCATCTGGGGCTGTTAGACACACCCCTAGATTTCTCCCCCAGCAGCAGGAAGCTTTGCAAATCCCCCCGCCCCGTGCTTCCTGCACCCATCTCTCCTCAGCTGCGGGGAGACAGATCACTGTACAGGGAACTGCTCCGCCTTCCTCCCAACCCCGTGCATACAGATCCCCTCATACCCAGACCCTCCTGCCGAACCTCACTCCCCCCCCGTGATGAAACCCCCCCACTCCCCTACACCCGGACCATCCCTATGAGCCACCCGCACCATACCAAGCATCACTTCTCCAGCATCTGAATCCCACCATTGAGAACCCCACACCCTCCACACTTTGATCCTGCCCTGCTGAGCCTGCCTGCCAACACCTGGTGCACCTGGCATGGAGGGGCAGGGCCCTGGGATGTTTTTAGGGCAGGCCTGGTCCTTGCACTTTGTTAGGGTTGGGTGCAGCCTCATCGCTGAGTCCGTGTCCTGGTGGGGAGCTGCACAGTGATCTTCCACCTTCGTGCAGTCAGTGGGCTGTCCCCCGTGCCCCCACACCTATGGTGGAACCTCCACATTTATTTGACAAATAAAATTTGCAGAATTTAAAATATTGTGCACAGATTTTTTTTTGCTCAGAATTTTTAATTTTTTTGTGCAGAATGCGCTCAGTAGTAGAGAATCAATGTTTAATTTAAAGACTTCTGTTTTTTAAAAATGGTATTGCTAATAAAACATATATGGCATAAAGCCTTTCATCCATTGTTAGAGCTAAGAGAGTTTTACCTGAATAAGGAATTCACGATAGTGTGCAGGTGCCATATGGATTGGAACCTGCAGAGAATAATGCTGCATAGTAAGGATAGGCAAGGTGGGTGAGATAATATCTTTGATTGGACCTACTTCTGTTACAGAGAGAGAGAGACAAGCTTTCAAGTTTACACAGAGGTTTTGAGAAGAAGAAGAACTCTGTGTAAGCTCGGAAGTTTGTCTCTCTCACCAACAGCAGTTGGTCCAATAAATGATATGACTTCACCCACCTTATGTCTAATATCCTGGGACTGACACTGCTACAACAACACTGAATATCATAATGACGATGTCAGATATTGTGTCTTAACTGGAGTTTCTCTGTTGCTGTTTAATGAACTCAGTATTGTCAGCACATTTTCACAAATGATGTTAGAAGTAGTAATTTATGTAGTTCCTTCTATGAGATACGTGTAACAATGGACACAGGAATCAGTGGATACAGATCCCTCTCCTGTAAAAGGCTATTATCAACCCATTTCAATTGAGTTTTAGCAAACACAGATATTTTTGTGGAAAGTGTCTGCTTTGATTTTTTTTTTTCTTGGAACACCAACATTTTTTCACCTGCAAACTTTTAGGTTTTGGCTGAAAACTAAAGAAAACAGAAACATTTCCAGGGTTGTTTTCTTCTAAAAAGCTTAAAATGTTCCATGGGAAGAAAACCCCATTTTCCGTCTGGCTCTAGCATTAACCATTTGCAACCCTGATCCATATTTATTGAGAGATTCCAAGACATGGATTAGGTCCCCTACCAGCACTCTTTATACAAGGACAAGCAGAGGCACTCTGTTATTTGCATATTCTGAAGGCACTTGTAACAGGAGGAAAAATCAGACACTTTTTTCAGTTGATGAAACTATTGTACAGGTAGTTTAGTTACAGCTTTGAAGTACCTTGCAGACTTCTGCTGTAATCCACAATTTTGAAACGCTGATGATTTAAGATTAGTGGCTTTTGTTTGTAATGTATTATGGAATACTGCAGTTGCTGAAATTAACTTTAAAAAGAGGAGGATTCCCTTCCCTTACTACCTAGTGGGATTTAAATGTACTTTGCCCATATTTGCCCAACAGATGTAAGACAACCTGGTTTTGTTTTTTTTCCAGCAGTCACCACTGTATTAGGAAAAACGAGGAGTACTTGTGGCACCTTAGAGACTAACAAACTTATTTGGGCAAAAGCTTTCATGGGCTAAAACCCACTTCACATCATGGAAACATAAATGCAGTGAGCCTGATTCTTCACTGCCTTGTACTGTTTGGAATCATTTATACCCATGCAAAGAAGGTTTATGAATGGCAGTGTGCTCTCCGGACTTCCTGTGCAGAGGTAAAAATAACTATGCAAGTTGCAAGGCACTGGGTGGTTGGTTCTATAATATAGGATCTTGGAGTATTGACTGCAAGCTTGACTTTTTGCTCTTGCTGTCTACTTTAATTTTGATCTAATTTTCCGGGTCTGATTTAGTGAGAATCTAGTGAAGATAACCTTTGCCATGCAAAACTTTTTATCACTCATTCCCTGTTTTACTCACATTTATCCTTTTCAAAATCTTGTTAAGTGAAGGTATATTGTGCTAGTCTGCTGGGGTGCTGTCATAACTTTAGTCCCAGATTTGGACCTTAGCGTCCAAAATATGGGGGTTAGCATGAAAACCTCCAAGCTTAGTTACCAGCTTGGAGTTGGTACTGCTGCCACCACCCAAAAAATTAGAGTGTTTTGGGGCACTCTGGTCCCCCTGAAAAACCTTCCCTGGGGACCCCAAGACCCAAATCCCTTGAGTCTCACAACAAAGGGAAATAATCCTTTTTCCCTTCCCCCCTCCAGGTGCTCCTGGAGAGATACACAGAAGCAACCTCCGTGAATCTAAACAGAGGGATTCCACCCCCTCTAATTCCAGTCCTGGAACAAAAAAACAACACTTCCCTCTGACTTCTTCCTCCCACCAATTCCCTGGTGAGTACAGACTCAATTTCCCTGAAATTTCCCAGTAAAGAAAACTTCAACAGGTCTTAAAAGAAAGCTTTGTATAAGAAAGAAAGAAAAATACATACAAATGGTCTCTCTGTGTTAAGGTGACAAATACAGGGTCAATTGCTTAAAATAATATTGAATAAACAGCCTTATTCAAAAAGAATACAAATCAAAGCACTCCAGCCACTATATTCATGTAAATACAAAAGAAACAAACTCTTTGGTACTCACAACTTGGAAACAGAAGATTAGAAAGCAGAAACTACTTCTCCAAAGCTCAGAGAAAGCAGGCAGACAGACAAAAGACTCAGACACAAACTTCCCTCCACCCAGAGTTGAAAAAATCCGGTTTCCTGATTGGTCCTCTGGTCAGGTGCTTCAGGTGAAAGAGACATTAACCCTTAGCTATCTGTTTATGACAGGTGCTGGAACAATTTGTATAGTGGGGGTGCTGAGAGACATTGAACCAAACTGTAAACCCTGTGTATGATGGAAACCACTTCAATCTAGGGGGTGCAGTAGTACCCCCCCACACCTCTGTTCCCACACCTATGCTAGTCTGATATATTGGTAACTATGCTCTACTTTCTCATGTTTCGTACAGTTTGCTTTGTAGCTCATCTACCATAGATAGAAGGTGGCACATCTCTCAGAAATGTAAAAAAATAGTTTACTGTTAAATGCTGTACTGACTTTTTCATGATAGAACAATAGGAGTGCACTGCTTAGTTGGTTCATGACTTCTCACTATACCTCTACTACTGTTCAGTCTCTCTAACTTCACCAGTGGATTTCAGATTCTCTAAGCTGCATTTGCAAAACGAAACTTCAGATTTTAGAGGAAAGATGGTTTTACGGTTAAGGCACCAGACTGGTGCTTAGCAGATCTAGTTTCAATTCCTGGTGTTGCCCTAACTCCCTTTGTGACTTTGATCATCTTGCATAGTTGCTCTGTGCCTCAGTTTCCCACCTGTAAAATAGTATAAATGCTACTACCTTTGTTTTTATTTTCTTGTCTATTTAAACTGTAGATTCTTTGAAGCAGGGACTGTCTCTTACTGAGTATGTACAGTGCCTAAAACAATTGGGCTATGATCTGAGTTGGGCATTGTAGGTGTCACTGTAATTCAAATAATAAATATAATTTCAAAAATGTTTCTCCAAACAAAGTAGAATCAGTTGGGGATATTACATTTGATCTTAATCCCATTGTCTTCTCTGATATCAACCTTTTCACTGCAGATTTCAAAAATATGGACACGATGGGTGGGAATTTTCAAAGGGGTCTAAGTCACTTAGATATATTTGAAACCTCCACCCTACATGTCTTGGCCTGTAATTCTTCCTCTGCCACAAATTATCCTTTCCTTTCTATTCATTCCAAAGTAACATCAGTTGGCTACTGCTGTGGGTGGCCGAATTCTGCTAGAAATTATTTCTGATATCAAAAGCATCAGCCCTTTTTCCTTTTTATATTTGTGCTGCCCGTCTTTAAATTCTCTCTTCAAGCAAGGTCTGAGTCACTTTCTCACTCCAGGGATCCCAGAAAGAAAGATTTTGTTTTAGCAATAGGCTGAGAATGGCATTTGCTGAGTGTGTGTTAGTTCTTGCTTGCTCATTTGGTTGCATCTGGTCTCTCTCTCTCTCTAATGGGTATGTATTTCTGTTATCCTATCTTACAGATACTCAGCCCCTGCTCTTTGACATATGCTGGCACTGTCTAATTTCTTCCTGTCCTGTGAGCAATCTCATTTAAGCCCTTGACTGTCTCAGCATGCTCAGCGTTTTTAGTTTGCTCAGGTTATGAGGACGAGCATTTTCTAGGGTACCACTGAAGTCCTTTTTCATTAGTAATCTTTCAGATGCTTTGGTTGGTGTGATAAGGCACATTCCCCACACTCGTCCTGAAGAGGTTAGTGTAGGCCAGAGGGGCCAAATAGTCTATTAGTCTGCAAGATGAGGGGAATTAAGGCTGAGAGGAAAACCTTAATTAGGGGTAGCTCACCTGTGCAGAACAGGTGGGGCTTATATGGAGTCAGGGAGCTGATTGCAGAGAGAGGCTGCAGGGAAATAATCTGCAGTCACTCCTCGGTGGAAGGAAGGTGAGTTTAGGGTTATAGAAATTAGTCTGCAGTTATTTCCTGGGGAGTGGGGGGGAGGAGTTCGGGCTGGGAAACACAGAGGTGGTGAACCAGAAGGAGAGGAAAACACAGCAAGGTTCAGGATGGTGCATAACTTGGCTGTTGATTAGAGGATCTCTGAGCTGGAATCTGGAGTAGAAGATGCCTCCAGATTCCCCTACCAGCCACTGGCATCATAGGGGCAGAGAATGAGAAGACTGCCTAAGAGTGCTGGTAAAGGAAGACTTTGATACCCTGGAAGTGACATGGCTGGAGGGCCATGTCATGAAGAGGGAGCACCCAGAGTTGCAGAGAGTTAGAGAGAGCGCGGCAGCAGGTCATGCAGTAAGTAGCAGAAGGGGGCCTCAGACCCAGAAAGAGCTAATCTCCCAAAACAGCCAGGAGGAGGCACCAGCTGCAGTGAATGGACCCTGTGACAGTTGGCATTAAACACCAGACACTTCAAAACCTTCATTGTTAATTTTACAGAGGCATGTCCCATTTTTAGAATGAGGGAAATTACTCACACTGCGAGTCTACTGCTTTAGTGCGGTTGATGTCCGTCTTGAGTTTAGTGCCACTGACTCTAAGGGTGAAATTATGATCCTATTGAAGTCTATGGGATTTGCCCTAGGTGTTTATCTCTTGTTTGTATCAAAAGTGTATCACTGATAGACTCCTCTTTGCCTTACTAATTAGTCCTTTTTTCCAGTAGTACCCACTAGATCTTTGGCACTTTCCAGACTGAAAGGAAGAGAAAGTCTGTGCCTTGAAGAATTCATGATCCAAAGAGAGACAAAGAGCAGGTATTGGGGAATGGATGGATGCCAAGTATAAGAGCAGGGATCGCGATGGTTGGTGGCCACATCATAGTAATATAAGGCTGTAGCAACACAAATGTAGGGAGGGTTAATAGAAAATGAAACTATTCTCAATCATTCCTCTACCTTGTCATTTCAAAATGCCATTTCATGTGAAATGTAGCTTCCCTCAAATTAGTAATATTTATTCAGTTCATTAGTGTCCAACAACAACTTCCCTTTGGCAATGCCAATAGAAACTATTGTCTGATACAGTGGGCAAACTTAATGAAGCACATCCATTCAAAGGATTCTACAAGTTCCAGTGCTATGCCTTAGCATTAGAGTGAGGAATATCGATTAGAATGGGGACATCCATTAGTCTTTTTGGGATAAACTATTCATCATAAAATCCTTTGGCAAAACATCATTGTCTTCCTCTCTGATGGAGAAGTGGATTGGCTTACTGCCTTCCTTTCCATTGTGTAATGGAGTGAGTGTATTTGAACTTCTCTTTCTCCAGCTTTTGTTATTCTGGTCAGTTAAATCTGAAACTCTTTTCTTTCCATCCCCAGCCTCTTGGCATTCTGACAAAATAGGAAGATTCTGGAGAGTTTTAATTAGTAATTTCCTTCAGGGCATGGTTGCTTCTGACACCAGGAAAATTATGAGTCTTGAGTTCTTAGCAAGAATAACTTTATTAACATACGTGACAAACATAACACAGTAGACTTAAACTAGCTGTATATAAATCAACCACATATAAGTCATAAATTGTACAGTGAAGAGAAATGTAATAAAGCTCTCTGGTTTAAGATGCAGCAAGGATATTTATTCATTTCACGTGTGCATAATGTCACAATAGAGGAAAGACAAAGAAAACTAGAACCATTAGCCTATTTATGTGGTGAATTGTTTATCACTTCTGGTTTCTCAGTAAAGACTGGATACCTTTCTAAAGATATGCTATGGCCCAAGCAGGAATTATAGACTTGATACAAGAATTGTTATGTCCCATTCTATGGACTGGGTTATGCAGGAAGTCCAACTAGATTATTATAATGGTCCCTTCTGGACTTCAAAATCTATGACCCTTTAAATCACCTCCAATACCTTAGTCTCGGGCACTTAAAAAATTATTAGTGCATTTAGCCTCCCAACACTTTGAGTTGAGTATTCACAGATGGGAATATACCACTGCAAATGCCATTCCACATATTTTGATCTTTACATAGGTAGCAAGCTGCATGGGGTAGACTGCCTCAACCGTGTAGCTTTCCTAGCTGTCTCTTTGGCTTATCTCTTCTGTAAATAACTGGTGATACTTTAGTATGCCTAAAGGTGATTTATAATTTCAAGCAATCCGCTAACTATTGGCCTAATTCTGTAGTGCATACTTACGATGGGCAGGACTTATTCATGTAAGTAGTTCCATTTGAGTGTGAGTAGTTCTACTGTGAATGTGTGAGGGCTACAGAATGGAGCCCTATGAGAATAATTAACATGATACTGCTTAGATAATGAAGTATGAAACAGCAATATAGAGTACCTGTTGTTTAACTGTGTGATATGTGATGCTAATTAACGGTACAGTAGTTGCCGTTGAAATGGCAGTATTTATTATGAGTAACCATGTAATAATAGTTGAGATGCCACAGATTCACTCTGCATAGTGCTTTGAACAGGAAATTACTGTTGTAATGGTGTGGAATATGTTGATAGATATGGTTTTTTAGCTAGTGACCACTGTATCAAGAAAAGGAGAATTAGTTGGATGTGAGGAATGTAGATATATGGTTGATTATTGGATATTAACATCATGCCAATAATAGACTAGACCTGACGTATTAAAAAGCCCACAGTTCATACAAAGAGCATAATGATAACTTATTACAGTGATCGTTCACACATTTGTTTTGAGCAGGAAGTTAAAATGTGTTGACGGACATGGATTTAGGTGCCATGAAACCCACCTTCTGTAAGGATTCCAAATGTATCTATGTGAACATGCATGTTACTGATTAGATAATATATAGTGCCATGGTTTTAGTTTAATCAAATCTTAGAATGTTTGCAACAAGCCAATCCCACAAGAATAAGTTGTTCCTTTGGCTAACTAGAGTAGCTAGAATATTAGACCTTTGTACCCAGAGATTTAAAAAAAAAAAAAGTATCATATTTCCTTCATGAGACTCTTCCATAATTTAACTATCTTTTCTGTATAACTGGAATACAATGGGCCTGATTTTCATTTAACTAAGGCTCCCTTACATTGCTTTGCCAGTGTAATGGAAACTTGGAGTGGGATTAAGATGCATTGACACACATTTTAAGGCCCTCTTACCTTACTAGAGTAGTGTGAAGGGGGTTAGTGTAAATGAGAATCAGGAACTTCACGTGTAAATGCAGTAATTGCTTGCCTCATGTTTATTATAAGCCAGTGATCAGTAGCTCTGCTCTTGCTTGTACATTGTTTGTGGTAATGGTTTAAGGGTCATTCACCCCAATGCAAAGTGAAATGTGCTACCAAACAAGAATGATAATGTGTTTCACTCACTTTGCACTGGGGTGAACGATGACACGAGGCACAGGACAATGAGAAATCTGGTTCATTGTGGTGATTTTTATAAGTGGGCATAAGGATTATACAGCTGGATCCACATCTAGAAAATATTTCACTCCTGATGCTACAGAGCTATGATTGAAAATGTCTGGCATAAAACTGAAATGTTTCCCAAATGAAAATGATGATGGGGGAGAATATACATAGTTGAATGGCCTGAATTCGCCAGTGCATCTGTTCAGAGGTCAGGCCCTCTAGATTTGGGGCGACTGACAAGTATCCTATCAAAGTTCCCTGATTCTGTTCTGTCCAGCCTTAGTACAAGCTAAAGCTGCAGAGGGACAACTTTAACTGCCGTCATTGGAGAATCAAGTATAGAAAAGCCCCTCAACACATGGGAAATCCTTCAGGGAGTTCCTGCAGCCATTTTGAGTTCACTTTGTGCTGCTTAGCAGTGCTGAGAACCTGGATCTGCCTTTATAGCATTTCAAGGTAAAGCTATAAGTATTTCTATATAACTTAAACATTGTGGGCCAGATTTCTACCATGTAGCCTCCCCTTGTGGGCACAATTATTTATGAATGAAATGCCTGTCATACAATATGTGGGCATAATCCATTACTTAGCCATCTGAATGACTGAACTGAATCAACATGTCATTTGGGGCACCAAAGTACACTTCCATTGGTGAGTATTAATTTATGGATGCAAAAAGGGAGATATTTGCAACCCTGTTTTCACTCAAACCATGTACGATTGAGGAAATCAATTAATTTCCAGCCATTTGGAGATGGTCTGTTCCTGCTTAAACTTGCACAGAGCCGATCACCTGAGTTCCTCTCTGAATTAACAGTCACTGAAGCTGTGGAATAACATTTCAGCTGGTAAAAGCACAAAATGATGTGAGGACAGCCATCGCTGCACTATGAGTCGGAGATGATTTTTTTTCTTTAAAAAAAATAAATGAAAATGGTGATTTTTCACTTTGCTTGATTCCAGGTGCTGGGTTTTAAGGGACCCCTTCCCCCAGTATCATGATAGACTCTGACCGTGTGGTCAATTCATGATTTTAAGGACCTGATTGAAAGTTTAGATGAAACAGTTTCAGAAATGCATTCTGGGAGCAGCACACATTCTACAGTAAGTGGTGTGTGAGTGAGGCGTTGTACAAGACCAGATGTTTCTGTACTATCTGTATCTTTTTATTTCCATTTATGCTGCTTCTGAATCTAGGAACCCTCCGTGTTCAGCACATTACTCTGCCTTAAGAAGTAGCTTTTTAAAACCAGAGTGAGTTTTACCAAGGTCAGTGGCATCACTAAACACCATATTTTCCTGCTACATCTCATTAATGCAGGGTACTAATATTCCACATTATATGAATCCTATTGGCTAGAAGAGCCTGGGAACAGTAAAAGTGCTATATCTTGCTTACATCTGTTTACTTAGTTAGCCTTCAGTCAAAGCTGTGCTAATGAGAAGAGCTTGGAGAGAGAGAGAAAGGTCTGCAGGATTCCAAGTGGGTTAGAATCTTCATTTGTTTTTAATCTGTTGCTTACTGCTTATGGGAAAATATAAAATTGAAATAGAGAATGATTTATAGATTTCTCTACAAACAAAGGTATGTGGTCCCACAGTAGGGATATATTACTCTATGTTCTACAGCATGATTTCAAACTTGTGTAGATCAGAAATCATTCTCTATACAATTCTGTCAGCTTTCAGAGTAATTTCTGTAAAACACGAACTACTTTTCATAAAACACAATTGGCTATTAAATTTTGTAGGACTTTGTGTCTCCCACAGGGGGCGGGGAGTTGGTCCTACATTTTGGAAACATTGTTATAGCCCATATTTTATCATCCGTGATGTTAGGAAGAACTGAAATCCCATTTTCTGCTTCAGGTTTCCCCCTCATCTTTATATTCTTCATTGTCTTTAACTCTTCACAAGGATTATTATTATTTTAAGGTAGAGTTGTAATTTATTTGTTCAGGGATTTTCCTTGAGTTTTCACAGCTGTAGTTGTCGCATATTGTTTCCCTTTCATCTGTAAATTTTAAGGTCAACCTCTCTACTAATTTCCAGGTTCCTATGAAAGCTTTGCAATTTGACCCAAGTATTATCTGTGTCAGTGTATCCTCTCTGCCAAAGAGAGGATAAACTGACACAGATTTCACAACTCAGCAATCAATCCCTTTATGAATGTGACGTTCATATCATGGAGGTAAATGCACCTAAGCTGCATAGGCAGGGAAGGACCAGGGCTAGTTAAAATAAGAGATCATAATGGCACTTCTGGAGAAAGGTGAAATTCAGTTGCTGTTAGAAATAATCATGGGGAGAAATAAGGCACAATCTAAGGCCCTAATCTTACGGTTCGTTGTTATGGGCACAATTATCTTTATTGGAGCTCCATGCAGCCTGAACACTCTACCTATGTGCAATCTATTGCAGAATCAGAACCCAATATATTGAGAAATGTGTGTGCTTAAGTGGACGCAAAGTCTGGGTTCTAATCCTTTTTCTCAAACTAATTCATTTGCACTGTGGTATCAATCATGGTGCTCAACCTCCCGGCCTCAATTTCCCCATGATACAAACTGGCAAAAAAATGGTTTTGTGCAGCATTTCTTGGAAGAACTAACATCAGTTTGCAGAGCCCTGAGTATTGGTGGATGTTTGTTAGGGTGACCAGACATCATGATATTATCAGGAATATCCCAACATTAGAGACTTTCTTATATAATCAACTATACCCCTCTCCCCACACCAAAATAAAGTATCCTGATTTTTCCTTCCTGTCGGCTCGCCATAGCTGTGTGTGTGTGCATGTTTTATAAGTGTACAAAAAAAGCAATTAAACTCCCAGTGATGTCAATGGGAATTTTGCATGAATGCTGGCAATGAGATTGGGTAAAATAGTAAAAAGGATGTAACATTCTCTGTGTTGCATTCAGGTCTTTGAAATGTCATTAATAGCGGCTTGGGGAACAAACAGAATCCTGAACTCACTTACAATTAGTCGGGAATATGATAGTAAACCATGTCACTTTAAAAAGCATTTGATATTTTTACAGTCCTTTGTACAGGGCTAGAATGATGCTGATTTTGATCTTAGGCGATGCCTATGAGCTCCGTTTTAATTATGTTAAAATTTGACTCATATTATTGTATTAAAGTTATAAAAAATAAGCACATAATTCCAGTTCACCTGTAAGGAAAGCCTTCCTGCACCAAGAGTGCTGCTTGCCAATCTATCTTGCCATATCTCTAGAGCATGTTGTTATAATCCAGGATCTGTCCGCTTGGTGCACTCAAGGGAAACTGGATGCCTTTCGACAGTTTTACTAACCTTTTAGCACAATAGCAAAGTAGATTGTAGCTGTCTTTATACATAAAGTATAACCATGTTACAAGTGTTTAAGCATGGGTAATTGTTTATCTCTCATCCACAAGCACACTGGTTTTTATGCTTGGAAGAATGCTTCCTCTGCTAGACATCAACTATGAACCTCTGAACATCCATCCAGCCTTCCTGGAAAAAATGTCTAAGTTTATACATTTATTCGTTTTTTAAAAAAACAGCTAATGTCTGATTGTTCAGAGCTCTCATTTATTACCTTACTGGAAAAGGGATTTAGAATGAAAATGGGTGATAATAACTTGATGAGAATCTTTTTCAGCTGCAAAAAGCCCTCTTATCCTTCTGCTTTAAATAATCATCATAAAATCAATAGGTGTATCACTCAGATTTCCTTTTTGCCTTTCCAGAAGGTGACTTTTCAAGTTCATCAGATCTAGACAAATGCTAAGACATGTTTGACTGCTTTCATTAGCTGCCTCCATTCCCTATTTGCTTGTATTTTTTATTAGCAAGCCCAGATACACCAACAGCATTCAGATTTCTGAATCCAAATAACATCCACCGTTTCTTAAAAAATCTGTACTAAACTTGTTTGACCTTTAAACAATCTATTTCTAGTTGTATCCACTTCTCCTACATATTTTCCCTTCTGTAACATGTTCTAATGGAATCATGTAGTTTTAAATGATTTCATTGGAACAAATCTCACCCTCAGATAAGTGCATACAGCTCCCTTGACTTCACTGGGAGTTGCATGTGTATCTGAGTGCAGAATATGGACTGATGAATGGGAACATAAGAACCACATGGAATATCTATAGGTTGTTTTTTTTCTTGCATGAGTTTCAGATGGATTCCTTACTCAGGAGTGACTGAGGACATGGGTGCCAGGTTTGTATAATTTTTGGTGGTGCCCAGAACAGGTCCAAGCAGAGCCATCCCATCCATAGGACAGACCTGGGCAACTGCCCCAGGCCCTGCACCTTGGGGGACCTCATACTTTGGGGGATGTGGCATCCAGGTGGGCCTGGGGAGATAGCGGGAGGCCTGGCGCTGGTAGCAGTGAGCAACCTGGCTCCAGCCCACCCCAGTCCACCCCGTCCCATTGGCGTCACTCAGGGGAAGGAGCGGAAGCCAGAAAGAGGTAGGATGGGATTTGGGGGGAAAGGGTGGAATGGGGGCGGGGTAGGGGCAGAAAGAGGCGGGGCGGGGACAAAGGCGGAGCAGGAGCAGGAGCAGGGTGGGACTGGGTCACTCGCTGCTGCTGGTGCTAGACCCCCCACAAACCCCTCAGGCTACCCTGGACCCCATATCCCCTTGAAGCACGGGGGGCCCCCAAAGCACAGGGCCTGAGATGGTTGCCTTGGTCCATCCTATGGACAGGAAGGCTATGAAAATATAAGCCCAAACATTGGTGGAGCCAGGCCCACATTTCTGAATATTCGTGGAGCATGGGCACTACTGGCCCATATAACTTGCCACCTATGACTGAGGATGGATTTTTATTAGTATTTATTTCTATGCCACTCATCACCACAGGATCAGAGCATCTTCTGAACAGGCAAGAAACCCCTGTGAGGTTAGGTAAGCATTAGAACTGGTCAAAACATTTCTGACAAAATGTGTTTTTTCACTGGAAAAATGCCATTTTTAAAAAAAATTGAATCTTTCTGCAAGAATGTGTAGATTTCAAATAAATTTGTTGCAGGGGGAAGGAGAAGGGGGATTCTGGCTCCTTCCCAGCTCTGGTAAGTGTTATTACCCACAGTTTAGAGAGGGGGAAACAGAGGCTTCAAGAAGTGAAGTGACTTGGCCAAAGTTATACAGCAACCTGTTGCAGACCCCACATTTCCTGACTCCCGGATATGTGTGTTAGCCCCATCACAACCATCCCTAGCCCTTCACCATCAAGATGAAACACTGGTAGGCCGAAAAATGGCTCTTGTGCAAAAAACTGAATGCTAAAATGATTGAATATGGGTGCTTTCCAAAATCCACTGCATTCTCTGTGGGAAACGATATTCCATTTGTATGGACTTTTTGATGCTTTAAGCTTGTTTTTATTTTTCAGCTTTTTAATGTTTCAGGAACCCATATTTAGGATTCTGCCATCATGTGTTTTGATTCTTGATCACACGGTGCTGTGAATAGGCTAACGGGATTCTTTCCATCCCACCCACCCAATTTGGTGCTGCATATTGATTGCAGGCCACTGGCTGAAGGATATTGGTTGAGATTAGATGATATTTAGGTCTCATTATTATTCATGGTTCTGCCAGCCAGCTTTATTTACAGCCCCGGCTGTACATTTATTTCCATATTTCTTTTGCATTGTTTTGGAGTGATTCTTCGATTGGAAATTTCCCAGGGCAGTAAGTCATTCAGTGGGACGAGCACTGAAATTGGTACACACTATTGTTAAAGCCAGAGCTCTCCCTCCCCCCATGATGTTACTAGTTTCATCATCTCCAACATTAGAAATGTATCCTGTAAAACTTATTGACATCAATGGAACTCTTTGGATGAGTCAAGATTGCTCCTATGAGTTAGGATTGGGACCTTCATTTTTATAAAGATCTTTGGTGAGGGAATAGGATCACTTTATTTGCCAAGTGTTGTGCACATTTACAGTGCTGAATAAATAATAATGAGATGAGAGAATACCATACAGTTAAATGTCAAAACCATGTATTTGCTAGACCAGTGGAATAATACTTTATGCTTCATTTTATCCATCTAGTAACTAGAAACCCATCTGTGACCCAAGAAAAATCCCAACATTTATGAACTGAAGATAACACCGTAAGCTAACCGTGAGAACTTGTTTTAGTCTCTTACATTTTAAATTAGTAATTATTATACATCATATTCAACGTGGAACAATCTGATAATTCACACTGTGTTCGGAGGAGAAGTTGGCTTCTTATGATACTAATATATCATAATACAATAAGATGAATTCTCAGCTCTGTCTTCCTGAGTACTCACTATATTATTTGCATTTTTCATTTTTGGCAGATGACACTGGAGATCGATGGAAATTCCTTGCCAAGTTTCACGGTTGTCTGCTTGTGAAAGATTGACACATTCTGTTTATACCCTACCTGTGACACATAACGTTCTGTTGTACATTTTTGGGCAAGGTAAGAGGACTATAAATTCAAACACCACTACCTAAGCAATAATCCAGGGTGGTGAAATTAGTCCTAAATCCTTTGAAATATAGATCTGTGAAACCAAACATTTCATAATTTTGCTTCTACATCTGGGAGTTTCTGCCCACAAAGTTAGTTTGAGGCCAGGTGTTAACTTTGAATAATTAGCACATTGGGCCACCTGTGAGATAATGTATTTTTCCACTCCATCAACAGTCCAGAATATTCACTTTTCTGTACATCTAATTACAAGTGCCATATTGTAGTGCGATATGTCACAAACATAATGTGACATGCCAGATTACTCCAGAGTCCTTCATATACTTGTGGGTTATATTTTGTCAGGTCAATAATTCTGATGCATATCAGAAAAACAGGTTGAGAGGTGTATTTTTTTGTTGTTTTTAAAGAAAAAACACATACCTATTTTGGCATTAGATTAATTTAATATGTCAATGTTCTTTTTTATCTCTGTATATGACTTGCTTCTGATAGACATAATAATAATGAATAGGGCTACGATTTTGTCACGGAGGTCATGGAATCTGTGACTCCCAGAGACCTGTGTGACTTGAGCCCCTGGTGTCTGGGAGCTGTAGGGTCCTCCTCACCCCTGGCGGCTGGGAACTGCGGGGGCCTGAGCTCCCAGACACTGAGGGTGGCAGGGATGCCCAGAGCTCCCTGGCAGCGGGAAGACCCTGAGCTCCCCTGCCGCAGGCAATGGGGCTCCCGGGAACTATCAGTTGCCACAGGCAGCAGGGGTGCCTGTAGCTCCCAACCACTGTGGGTGGTGGGGATATTCTGCAGCTCCAACCGCCACAGGCAATGGGGGCCCCAGGAGCTCCCAGCCACCGCAAACAGTGGGTGTGCTCCGTGGGCAACCAGTGTGCCATTACGGTCAGCAGGGGATGCCCCGGAGCATGGAGCCACCATGGGCAGAGCTCCAAGCCACCACGGGTGGCAGGGGTGCACTGAAGTTATGAGCCACCATGGGTGGCAGATTGCCCTGAGCTTGAAGCCACCAGCAGTATGGAGACCCTGCAGCTCCGAGTCAGTACCCCTGCAGCTCCCCATTTTGTCATGCATATTTTTAGTAAAAGTTACAGATAGATCATGGGCTTCTGTGAGATTTTATTTGTTGCCTGTGACCTGTCCGTGACTTTTACTAAAAATATGCAAAAATCTTAGTCTTAATCATGAACAAAGACCCACCCACCAAAGACAATCACTTATGTTATGTGGTGATGAAGGGTGGGGTTATGGAGAGAAAAAAATAATCCAGTCATATGTTTCTCCAAATTATCTGAACATCTCGAGCCTTCCAAACTTGTGGGAATGGAAATTTCAGAACAATCTTTCTTATAAGATTTCTGCTTCCAGAAGTGTCTGTCTCACACATTTCAAGGTCTGGTCCTATTCAGAACTAGAAGTGTAAACATTTCTCTCCCTCTCTCTTTCATGTGTTTCTTACTGTATTCTGAATCTTGAAATCTTTTGGCTTAACTTGAGTTCTAGAAATGGACCACGGTTGAGAGGAGATGTTTATATTAACTAGTTCAGGAGTCAGCAACCTCTGGCATGTGGCTCGTCAGGGTAAGCACCCTGGGGGGCCAGGCCAGTTTCTTTACCTGCCGCATCTGCAGGTTTGGTAGATTGTGGCTCCCACTGGCTGCAGTTCACTGCTCCAGGCCAATAGGGGCTGCGAGAAGCAGTGCGGGCCGAGGGATGTGCTGGCTGCGGCTCCCCGCCATCCCCATTGGCCTGGAGCGGCGAACCGCGGCCAGTGGGAGCCACGATCGGCCGAATCTGCAGACGCAGCAGGTAAACAAACCGGCCTGGCCTGCCAGGGTGCTTACTCTGGGAAGCCGCTTGCAGAGGTTGCTGACCCCTGACCTAGTTCATCAGTTCCTAGTTTTAAACATAATGTGGAGTCACGTAAGGAACGTATACATCAGGAAACACTACAGCACAAATACCCATTGTATTTCAGCCACCAAGATCTCTCTCATGGCCAAACTTCTTATGATTGTTTCACTTCTCTCCTCCCAGGTTGTGATTAGTTGACTTTGTGCAGATTCCTGGAAGTTAAAAAACCTTCCTGATGCAGGATCCGTAGCATGATAGAAAATAAGAGACTCTTCTGCTCCCTCTGTCACAATAATATCAACTATGAGATTGGTAACCAGGCTCAAATATGAGAACAGAATTCTGTTCCTTTCATTGTGTCATTTCTTTTTCTTACAGGCAGCTCCCAGAATGCACTCCCTGTCACATTTGTCAGATGGTATTATAATTATACTGATCACATTAGAGTTTTTATTCTATTTCCTTGCAGGTATACAGCAACCTTTCTCCTAAATTAATGTTCCGAAAGGGAAGAATGATGTCCCTTTTGTAAGCTGATAAATCTTTAGCTCTTTCATTTCAGCCAGCCATAATACCTGAACTTTTTTGTAACATATCAGTAATTAGCCTTCTAAATATTCAAGTCTCATCTTGGAAACCATATCCTTGATCAGTCTCTTGGTACGTGATCATACTCAAATATTTGATCCTCGGGACTTTGCCAGTGCTGGAAGGCTTAAAGGTTTCTTGAATGTTTCTTTTACATAATACATGCCAAATTATAGAACCATTTCAGCTTGTCCCATAGCGCTGTTGAATCTCTTCTTATTGAGCTGCTGATTCATGTAAACTTATGAAATATGGACTTGTTTCTTCTGGCTTCTTCCTCTAGTGTATTTTCCTTTTCACTTATCATTCTACTTCTTCTTGTTCTTTTTTTCGTCTTTCATGTTGAAGGTTCTAAAGATGTTGAATTTTCTGATGATGCCTGTTTGTGTGTGTATGTGTATTATAATGTTGCCATACTCCTATAACGGAGTTGCTTTGGTGCTTTTTTTTTTTTTTAATAGAAGCATGTTATAGAGTAAAATATTTATGATGGGGGGGAAAAAAACCCCAAAGCTGTGAATCTGATGCCCATGCAGGTGAGAAGTTTCATAGCACTTACTGGATTCATATATACAGTAGGCTGTTTTGTGGGCTCTCCCACACAGGAGGAATAGACAATACTGGGCTCTTCAAAATATCAGTCAGTATTGTATATTATCAGTCATCTGTTCTTTCTTCTGGAGGTGGTATTTATGGGAAACTTCCCCAGAAACACTGGCGACAGCAACAGCAAATTACATAGCCCTGTCCATCTAATTTGCATTTCTTTGATACTGCAAAGACTGTAGCTAAAGTAGCTGAGGAGTGCGGACAACTTTCTCTCATGATTTATCCTTGTTTCATTTCTCTCTGAAACTCTCTGTTCAGTATCAACAATATTTCTCTTCTGTTCTCTCTCTGACCAGTCTGAATCAGATCACAGAACTGTTCTTTTCCAACAGAGAGGGATCTAAAATTCTGTTTGTCTTTGGAGGAAACAATTCATTTAAAGTACTGAAATGCTGTTCTCCTCTGCCTGTTCTGAGCCCTTTAATTTATTTCAGTTTAAAATATACAAAAAGTTGCCTATCCCAAGCTCTGGCTCCAGACGTTCTGATAAAATATTAAAAAAGCAGTTCATGACAAAATCCAGACCTGCTGCAGAGGATAAAATTGCCCAAGATGCTCCCTTCATCTCATCCCAAACACCTAACCAACAAAGTGGGATATTTTAAAAAGGCTCTAGAGGTGATCCCGGCAATTACACACCGGTAAGTCTAACATCGGTACCGGGCAAATTAGTCGAAACAATAGTTAAGAATAAAATTGTCAGACACATAGAAAAACATAAACTGTTGAGCAATAGTCAACATGGTTTCTGTGAAGGGAAATTGTGTCTTACTAATCTATTAGAGTTCTTTGAAGGAGTCAACAAACATGTGGACAAGGGGGATCCAGTGGACATAGTGAACTTAGATTTCCAGAAAGCCTTTGACAAGGTCCCTCACCAAAGGCTCTTACGTAAATTAACCTGTCATGAGATAAAAGAGAAGGTCCTTTCATGGATTGAGAACTGGCTAAAAGGCAGGGAACAAAGGGTAGGAATTAATGGTAAATTCTCAAAATGGAGAGAGGTAACTAGTGGTGTTCCCCAAGGGTCAGTCCTAGGACCAATCCTATTCAACTTATTCATAAATGATCTGGAGAAAGGGATAAACAGTGAGGTGGCAAAGTTTGCAGATGATACTAAACTACTCAAGATAGTTAAGACCAAAGCAGATTGTGAAGAACTTCAATAAGATCTCACAAAAATAAGTGACTGGGCAACAAAATGGCAAATGAAATTTAATGTGGATAAATGTAAAGTGATGCACATTGGAAAAAATAGCTCCAGCTATACATACAATATGATAGGGGCTAATTTAGCTACAACGAGTTAGGAAAAAGATCTTGGCATCATCGTGGATAGTTCTCTGAAGATGTCCACGCAGTGTGCAGAGGCGATCAAAAAAGCAAACAAGATGTTAGGAATCATTAAAAAGGGGATAGAAAATAAGACTGAGAATATATTATTGCCCTTATATAAATCCATGGTATGCCCACATCTTGAATACTGTGTACAGATGTGGTCTCCTCACCTCAAAAAAGATATTCTAGCACTAGAAAAGGTTCAGAAAAGGGCAACTAAATGATTTGGGGTTTGGAGAGGGTCCCATATGAGGAAAGATTAAAGAGGCTAGGCCTCTTCAGCTTGGAAAAGAGGAGACTAAGGGGGGATATGATAGAGGTATATAAAATCATGAGTGATGTTGAGAAAGTGGGTAAGGAAAAGTTATTTATTTATTCCCATAATACAAGAACTAGGGGTCACCAAATGAAATTAATAGGTAGCAGGTTTAAAACAAATAAAAGGAAGTTCTTCTTCACACAGCGCACAGTCAACTTGTGGAACTCCTTACCTGCGGAGGTTGTGAAGGCTAGGACTATAACAATGTTTAAAAGGGAACTGGATAACTTCATGGTGGCTAAGTCCATAAATGGCTATTAGCCAGGATGGGTAAAGAATGGTGTCCCTAGCCTCTGTGCGTCAGAGGATGGAGATGGATGGCAGGAGAGAGATCACTTGATCGTTGCCTGTTGGGTTCACTCCCTCTGGGGCACCTGGCATTGGCCACTGTCGGTAGACAGATACTGGGCTAGATGGACCGTTGGTCTGACCCAGTACGGCCGTTCTTATGTTTTTGTGTTCTGATGACTTTTCAACATGTGGTGAAGGAACCCCAAAATGGTCTATTTAGGGCTAGGGGATTGAATTTTCAGTCAGTAGGCCCACATGGAGAACACCCTGTCAAAAGTTCCCTGCAAAAAATGGAAGTCTTCCTGGTCATAAGATGAGAGGGAAAACTGGACCACAAGTATGCTTCCCATACAAGAAGTGGATTGTGAGTTGCCAATAGACGTGGGCAAACATTTTTGGTTCAATAGTGTATTTGCTGAAAAATGCAATTTTGGAGCAACCAATACTATTGGTGAATTTTGGGTCAAATTCAGTTAGTTGAAAAATGTATAAAAATATTTGAAATGTTTTTACACTTTTTAAGTGAAATGTTTCAATTCATTTAAAAATTAACTGGTTTGTTTTTAAGTTTTTTTAAAGGATAAATATATCCCAAAATTAAAGTAAAATATCACCCCCAATTTTGTTTTCGGTCCAACAAAACATATTTTCTTTGACCGGAAACAATTTTTGTAGTCTTCATTTTACAGCAAGAATAACAACCAAAAAATTCTCCCACTCTCAACTTTTTTTATTTGTTATTTTATTTTTTGGTTTGGAAACCAAAAAAATCAGTTACTTGGTCAGCTCTAGTTGTGAGCTGTCTGTGAGCCGTCAACAGCATAGTTCTTTTTGGTGTTTGTGCTTAAAACCAGCCCTACCTCTGGCTTTCACTGTCTGAGAAATGTATGTGTGTGGTGGACAGAACCATCAAGCTACCAGTTCTCCAGTTCCTAGCAAGGAGGGTGTGTAATTTATAAAGAAGGAGGTGGTGCATGCAAGGTCACATTGAGTCCCAGACAAGCCCAGCGCAAACTAAGCTCTGAACGGAGACCAGGAACTTCCTGTTCTCTGCTTTCCACCAAAAGACAGATGGCACCTGTGTCTTTCTGGTGGAAGCAGGGCCAGCATTAGACTTGAGCGGGCCCCGGGCTGCAACTACAGAGTTGGCCGCCACCCCACCTCCCTTACCTGCTTACACATTGGATGGCTGGAGCTGAAGCCCTGGCCTCACTGGACAGGGCCCCTTGTGGCAAGGGTCCTGGGCAATCGCCTTTCTTGTTACCCCTAATGCCAGCTGTGAGTGGAAGCTCACAACACAAGGATGTATGTTTTGTTCTCAGTTACACTAGTGTAAATCAAAGTAGCACTTGGTATTTCCAATTTCGAGCACTCAAAAAATCATGAATGAGCATCTCTTCCCCCCCATGATGAGATTTAAAAAATAAAACATGTTGGATTTTTTTGTTTGTCCTCTGGTCTTTGAGTCTTTGGGGTGCATCTAGATCACCTTCTCCAGTTTTGCTCCATAATTGCAAGGGCTAGAATCTTGTTTGCTTTTTTTTTAAGTGAACCTGAGAGTCCTACATAATCCCATAATCCAGGAGCTTTAGGATAAACATCTAATATTGTCAGAGTTGGTGGTAATTTTACTGAAGGTTATTAAAACTTCTACCAGTTGACTGAAAAATACTATAGACAAGTAGCTAAGGAATGGCTAGAAATTTGTTAAACTCTGCCAGAAAGTGTGGATTAAAAAGAACAACCTGTGCAGTACTTCTCTGAAAAATGACTGTAAAAATGGCACCACCTTACTTAACAGATTGGCTTCTTATTTGTATTCCAAGCCAGATGTGTACTTTAGAGATAAAGTAAATTCTTATTGCAGAACCAACACAGCTCAGAGCCAGAGAAATGCTATTCTTCCCTCTGCATATTCAACACATTGTTTGCTAAATTCAAGTTAGTAACACCTGAAGGTAATGGTGCTTTCACAGGTGTCAATGAGGGTCTAATCTGAAGACAGTGGATGATCCTCAGTTGGTATAAATCAAGTATCTGCATTCATTCTTGTGGGGCTTTACTAGTTTACACCAGTTGAGCATCCAGCCATAAAACTCTAGCTACCTTTTAAAAAGAATTTAGGGCTTAAAAAACCAACAATTCTTATGTGCGAGCACATGCTGCAGGCTGAAGCTTTCCTATACGTACCAGCCAACTGACTCAACCAGGACCTAGAAGGATCACTTGTGTGTGGGAAGTCTTCATGCCCATCTATTCTGTTCAGCAGAGACATCAAATAAGAGCATCCACTGGTGCCAATTGTGGTGGTGCTGTTTGTGGACTAGACACTTGTCCACCAGAAAACTACCAGTTCATTTCACATTGATCACTAAACAGTGACTAGAAGACAGCGCCTGGTAACTACTGCAGAGGAGGCAAGTCTACAACTATAGATCCAACTATAGATACAACCGGAGGTGTAACAGAGGTGGGTTTACAGCCTGATCCAAATCAGAAGTGGCCTGTTTTCCTAGCTGGGTTTGAATGAGACCAAAAGCTTGCAAGAATATCTCTTCTTGTCTTGATTTTAATATCACCTAAACAATCATGTAAATTCAGATAAGTGCACTGTTCATTTTTCATTATTTGCCATTTGTTATTCATTCTTCTTATGTTTCAAAAATTTCTGGCATACACTGAGGAAGCAGAAACAATGCTGTGATTTAGATTACAACCACACACAGAGAATAAAGCTTAGTATATAGAAGAAGTGGACAATTCTCAAACTAACTATGGCCTGAACATATTTGACCAAACTATTTGACAAATACTTCTGAATAGCACATACATTAAAAGAAAAAGGTGTATTAGTTCTTGAATGATTCAGTAATCAAAAATAGGGTTAAATTAATAATATTTAATGAATTAGTTCTCTACTTATGAGAGAAGCACTCCATCATATCATCAGCTTTCAACTAACCAGTGCTTTCCCTAATTGATTTTTTTAATGCATTTGCTTCCTTTAAAAAAGAGTGAAATGTACTTCACATATCTATCATACTTTAGTTTATACATCTTTAATGGATCAAATTGTTCTCATTAAGGTCTGCAATTATCTGTGACAGTAATGTGAAGTAGATGTAAATAAAAACCCTTGTCTGCATGCGGTTCTCAATTATCTTTTTGTTTTTCAGGGCATACATTTTGGAAAGCTAAAAGAAATGTAATTACCAATGAATGCCTGTAGTAGGATGTGAGATTAGTTGAAGCCTTCATCAGAGACTCATACAAGAGTGTTTAGTTAGTTCTACATAGTTTTTACCTTTTTGAAATTACCTGCATACAGAAAGTGAATAGCCTAAAGGGTGGCAGCATATGTATGTACAATATTTGTGTACTAAATGCGAGTTGGTGAAGCATATTAATAGTGAAATTATAGTTATACAAAACAAACATAAAGAGAGAGTAAAATAAATAATTGTGCAATTGTGTTAGTACAGCACCTTGCATAATGGGGACCTGATTTTTTTGAGACCTTTAGGTATTACTCTAATACAAATAATAAATGATAAAAGTAATAATGTGTGGAACAGCTTACAATTTGATCCATCGTTAGATTGAACCAAGTGGGTGTTAGAATAATGGCTAAACCAATATCTAGAAACAGATACACACACCAAACCTCAATACCCAGGAGTGCAGAGTTGGAAGAATTGACATAGAGCCATTCATTCAAGCCTAATTTTCAGAAATTTTGGAAGTCTGTAGGAATGAAAACTGATTCAACCCCACTGAGGTCAAAGGGATTCCTTCCAGAGATTCCAATGGGCTTTAGAACCTGAGTGAAATCCTGACTGCATCGATAACAGTGGCAAGACTCTCATTATCTTCGTTGTGGCAGCATTTCACCCCAGGTTTCAAATATTATCTTATGAGAATGGTTAATGAGACACAATCTACTCTGATTTAACAACCAAGTTTTAAAAAAACTCATAGGCAAACTTTAAGTGTTTTTGTTGGTTTGTTGGGTTTGTCAAACTGGTGCTATGTAGCTGGCTTGACAGTGTGGTTGGGATGAAACCTAGAACCCCTTCAAAACCCTATTTGGTAACAACACAGTTTAAATTAGTCTCCTGAACCTTAGCTATAAAATGCAGTTGGGTTGCAAGGATATAGAAGTCTCCTAAAAGAAGATGGGTGACAGAGGGAATTGAGCAAAGTCTGGCTATGTGACATCCTAGCCTCAACAGTGTGATTATGTAGCATGTGTAAAGTGACTTCGGTAGAGCCACACTGATTTATACCAGCTGAGGATCTGGCCCATTGTCCAAAAAAGGATGAAGTGGAAGCAATTCAGGGCTCATTTGAGCACAATAACCATATTCTGTAGTGTCAAATAAGCCAGGAAATTTATATCTAAGACAGAACCTGTATTTATTCTCCTTGCTCTTTCATTTCCATGAAACCTATTCTATAGCCATATGGATCTGTTCAGGCAGGAGTCCTCCTGCATGACCTTAAAGTAGCTGAAGGGCATCAGATGTCCTATTTATACCACTGAGCTACACCTCAGTGGACAACCAGTAGATTATAAACCTATGACAAGCATAGTGGGCAATCTATCAGTCATGCACCGTCACCATAAACATAACCAAACCACATGATCTTAAGAAGCACAGTGCAAAGCCACCTGCATGGAAGGATTTCACAGCACAAATAACTATACAGAGACTCACACTGCAGTTGCTACTACATGAATAATTGGGTATGGTACTGTGTGTATATGAAACAATTATGTCATTATTTTGTACATGTACATAGACTATCATGGATAATGCTACAGTGGTACAACTGTAGCATATATCTTATTTGTCTATATGAAGCTGGGTGGATATTCATTGTTCCAGATTGTGCAAAAATGATTTGCAGTGCCTGTGGGGAAAATGACATCGTTGCCTGGCTCCTTTGTAAAAGTGAATTGTTTTGCAGTGTCCCCTCGTGTGTATGATTTTTTCAATAAATCAAAAGGCAGCCTGAAAAGGTGAGAAACTGCCACTTTGAAATGTTTTTTACTTCATTCTGGAGGAAATTCCTGATTTCCTGCAATATTACTTAGGATAAATTTTTTCCATTATCATGGCCTCCCTTTCCTTCCCACCAAAACAACAACTGCATCAGTGGTGACTGGCAGAATTTATAATCATCCATATTGGATGATACACCTCTACCTTGATATAACGCTGTCCTCGGGAGCCAAAAATCTTACCGTGTTATAGGTGAAACCATGTTATACGGAACTTGCTTTGATCCACCAGAGTGAGCAGTCCTGCTCTCCCCAGAGCACTGCTTTACCGTGTTGTATCCAAATTCATGTTATATCGGGTCACGTTATATCGGGGTAGAGGCGTATTTGTAAATTGTCAAAAACTTAGTATGTGCTCTATATTTTTGCAGTAGAAATTGGTAGTTATATAAAGTTTCTAGTGATACATAACGTTTGTCATTACTTTACCCACTCAAACACATTTACTATATGCTCAAGATGCTCCTAAGACCAACAAATGTGCATATAGGCAAATGTGCAAATGTAATACAGGGGCAAAGGTGGTGTTTCATCCCCTTGTGGTGGTCTGTGAACATAGAAGACAATAGCCTACTATTGCTGTCACGAGCTAAAGGAGTATCTCCACCTAAAGTGGTAGTGGCCTATTCTGCAGTTCTCAGTGACCTCATCAAACTCTGCTGATTGCCTAAGTAGGCGAGTAATTACCTAAGGGCAGGATGAATTAAACATTTTTAAACAAGGCACTGTCACATACCCAGCATTTGTACCTTTTGCTTCAACATATGCAAACCAAGTTTGAAGCATGAATTGTTTTATAAGAAGAACATGGGTTCATAAGATTACTGATTCATGTTGCAAAGGAGTTCTACTTTGCCATTTGATCTATGATGACAAGTGAAAATAATTTTTTTAAATAAAAAATGCATTCCAGATATATTCTTTCACTGGTCGGTGTAGACACAATACATTTCTCCTTCACATTTCTGCCTTTTCCTCCATTTCCTTTGTGAAGGTCAACAGTGCATCTGAGGTGGCATATTCTGCTGTTGTGTAGAGGATCTTTTCAATCTTTCCTTTATATAATAGTGTTACATTATTTTACAGTAGCATGTTAAATTTTTTTTAAAAATCAGGAATTCCTTTATTTTGTCTTTTACTGCTTTACCCTGAGTCCAAGGTATTCATTAGGAGCACAGTATGTCTTGCAGTTGACAATGTTACAGTTTTGCTGTTCACAGTGGAAAAATGGAATAAACACGCTTTCTGATGATCGTATGAGGTAATTGACCTATAAGTGCAATGTTCAGCTAAAATGAAATAACATGGAGGTTGTCCCAAAACCGAATAAAAAGCAGCTTTAGGGCTAGATAAGCAAAAAAATAACTAACTGCCAACCTAACTGCCACTTTAGGTGCCTAAATCCCAGAATCAGGCCCACTTGGATCAAAAGACCCCCATTCAGCTGCCACCAAACCCTGTAGGCTCTGAAAATTGTTTGGTGCTTAAATTTTTGCAATAAATTTCCTAGGTATCTATGTTCCTGCCTCTGCACACGTGCACTGCAACCCCATGGCAGGTGTCCAATGCCTAATCTCTAGATTAATACACAAAATGGGAGAAGACAGGTGTTCCTCCACCTAACTCACCTGTGGGCCAGATCTGTGGTAAGCGTGCTCAGAGCGCACCTTCTGAATTGGCCCCTTTCCATGAGCTTACACATGGCAGCAAAGACCTTCCTCATAACTTCTAGCCCATTGGTTAGGATGCTAATGTGGGATGTGGGGACCTCTGGTTCAAATTGCCCCTCTGCTTGAGGGGGAGAAGAGACTTGAACAAAGATCTGCCACAACTTAAGTGGGTTCTCTAACCACTAGGCTATGTCAGATTCTAATGTCACCCCCTCAGTCTCTACTGCTGAAGCTGTTCTGCTGAGGATAATATCCTAGGAGACTCATCTAAGATGTGACAGATCCCTGTTCAACTCCCTTCACTCCCTCTAGCAAAGGGCTGACTTGAACCAGCAATCTTCTATATCCCATTAACCAATGGGCTACAAGTTAGGAGGGCGGTCCTCTCCCTCCCCCTTCTTGCATAAAAAAGCAAAGGCACCAAACCTCAAGAGACGATTTGCAGCTGAGATTCCCAAGGCAGAGAGAGGCACCTATCTCTTAAGTCACACCTCAGTTTGGCATTCCCACAGTGTAGCTGTGGAAGAGCTGCCTAATGTGCTGGCTTTTGTGACTTTTATCTTTCCTCATTCATAGCATAGGAAGTTGAGGCACCAAACTCAGGCTTTGTGAATTCCAGTGATTTTTCTAGGCACCTAAAAGCAAGGTGTGACAATGCTGAGTGCTGCCTACAAACTTTTGTGAATCTAGTCCCTGGCAACTTCGGGAAATATTTCCAATCTTGCACGTCTGCTACTTCTTGTTTTATTTAGCATTTCAGTCTTGTAAATAACCACTGTGTCAGGTCACCTCAGAGGTAGGATATTGTTCCATTCTGTTGACAGTTGAGGATATTTGGGTCCATGCACATCACTAATTGCAAATGCCATATTGTGATACAACATGGTACTGGTACAATGTGACATGCCAAATTACTCTAGAGACTCTCAAATGCTCTACAGTTAAGCTTTGGCTTGATCAATAATTTAGCTACCTCAGAAAAACAGCTGCCCTATCTTGAAAACAGATGTTGATACTTCTTTGGCAACAATGATTATTTGTTTCTTTTCCTGTGGGTTGTTCTACTCCAGGTTCTTTTACTTTCTGATATTCATCAAAGGAAAGAATTTTGCTAGTAACTTGTTTATTATTTCAACTGTAATTGTACCTAACAATTTGAATCACCATAGTATTGTAGTAGGCACTGGACAAAAATCAAGATAAAAAGTGCCTGTCCCAGAGACTTTGTGGTAATTTTGAAGAAAATGAAACAAAACCAACCACCACCAAACCCCATTATTACTAGGGCTCGGTTATGGCAGTTATTCTTGTTTAGTTTTTGTACTTTAGCAGTGCCAAAAGAAGTCTCAATCAGGAACACAGTGCTATCATGCTAAGCATAACACAGACACATAGTCGACCTATTCCCTGCCCCAAAGATCTTACCATTAAATTGGAAACTAGATGTGTGAGCTCCTGAGGGCAGGGAGCGGCTTTTTCTTCTGTACAGATAAACACCGCGCCTAGCACAAGGGCATCCTGGACCGTGAGAGGGAATCCTGATAACACAAATAATAACAAGTGAGTGATCAATAACTCCCTTTCCTTGTTATAAGCTTTGGCTCTTTGTACCTATTATGTCTTCCTTGTACAAAGAGCATATGTGCTGTCTGAAAGCTTTTTTTATTTTGGATGAAGGGGATGGTGGGGGGATGAATACAATAAAAGCCTGCATGAAAGGGCACAGCAATCTGTACCATCTCTCAGGAGTAATGATCTCAAGTTGCAATAGGGGAAGTTTAGGTTGGATATTAGAAAAAACTTTTTCAGTAGGAGGGTGGTGAAGCACTGGAATGGGTTACCTAGGGAGGTGGTGGAATCTCCTTCCCTAGAGGTTTTTAAGATCAGGCTTGACAAAGCCCTGGCTGGGATGATTTCATTGGTGTTGGTCCTGCTTTGAGCAGGAGGTTGGACTAGACGACCTCCTGAGGTCCCTTCCAACCCTGATCTTCTATGATTTTATGATTGTCTAACATGCTTGCTGCATCTGCTCTACCTTCCCAAATAGCATCTGCCCCTCTAGATAAGCACACCCCCTAGAAATGCTTAACTTGCAATATAGACAAAACACAGTTTGAACAAGACGATGCACAAATAACTACATATACCACAATCACCAAAGAATGACAGTTTAAGAGGAAACTCCCTGTTCCATATGGAATATTTTTTTAAGGATGAGAAAATGGGCAGGAAAAATAGTAAAATCCCCTTTTTTTCTAAGCATACATTGTTATGGTTCTGATCCAAAGCCTGTTGATGTCAAAGCCTACCATGATTGCAATGAGGTTTGGAACAAGTGGTGTGAGAAGAGGTGTTTTTCCATTTGTTCCCATCATAGTCTTTTCATGCATCATTAGGGCGTGGGAGTTAGTGCATTGCTGTGGCATCACAAGAAAAGTTCCAACTAGCTCATCAGAATATGACTTTGGACTCCAATTATGTGGCTACAGCTGCACACAAATAATAGTTCTTATATGTTATTTCAATAAAAAATGGTTAAAATGTTTATTAAAATATATCAGTCATGCTACAATCATACCTTATCTTCTTATGCATTTGTAAAAGCTCCAAGTATATTTTTGTCCTACAGCTGTTATTTAAACAGTACAGTGTCTATTTCCATTGTGAAATAGACACTGTACATCCCAGTAAATGTCACCATCATTTATAATCTATCAAAAACCAATTTATTTGAATAGCTCTGTTCCTCTTCAACAGCTATAAGAGACTTTCACTGTATGGTTGTTACAGCTCCGGAAATAGTGGAGTTTTTCAAAGGCACAAATGCCATTTACAAGCTTAATTCTCATTATTTGCAATGGGAATTTAAGCACCCAACTGAAAATCTCTTCCTGTGGGTTTTTTCTTAATGAGTACCTAAAGAACAAAATAGCTGCTCTATAAATTCCAGAGTATGTATTTTCATGAAACTTCATACACTAGAACTGATGAATTCTGTTTATTACTTGGTACATTTGAGAATTGCTCCTAAATATAAGTTCTCCAGGATGATGTCTTTTCTGCATTGGACTGTGTTGTCAGGACACAGCGTGGATGAGAAGATCACAAAGCAAAAACTGATTTCTCTTAACTGAATCATTACCACGGTAGTTCTCTTAGTAGTTAAGGCAGCCCATGGAATTTATTCAAAGGGCTTCGGGTCATTTAACTGTACAACCTCAGGAAGCAAAGCCTTGGTATAATCAAAACGCTATAACAACAGAACGGCCTGATTTATCCAGGGTTCCAAAGAGGGTCACATAGACACTTGTTAAGTTCACGGTGCTCATTGGCAAAGCAGGATCCTACAGCACAAGGCAACCTCTCTTACAAAAAAGCCATGCTAGAATGTCGACTCTGTGCTTGGTTTCCACTGCTCTTGTTATCATAACTAAAAGTTCCTTTTATGAAAAATTTTTTCCAAGAGGTAAAAAGAAGGAAACAAATCTGACATTGTATGGGTTAGGGAAAAATATGGAAGAGATTTGCCTTTACCTAACACTTGATATCATCCTGGCAATGCAGATAATGGCATCACAGATATGAATATAGGCTGAGGGAAAAGCAAAGATATTACTACAGTGCTGAATCTTCTCTAGTTGAAATGAACAATGTGCATAAATAAGTAACAATGTTCAGAGGAGTGGACACTTCTAGAGAGAGAAAGCTGTTTGGGAAAGTGTTGGTATATTTCCTTTGCTCTCACAGCTTGTGTGAAAAAAGGGAAAACTGCTTGACGGAGAAATGTGCCATGTAGTGGTGATGAGCAACTACTGAAGGGAGACTGGTTAAGCTGAGAGTAGCTGTACGTAGTTAATATTGAAACTGTAGCAACTGAGAGTTGCCGGTGCACGTAAAGAGGAAGGGTTCTTTTAAAGACTTTTTCAAAAATGCCCCAAATAGGTTTTATTTCCGTACAGTGTTCATCACTTGCATAAGTCAGCGTGTGACACTAAGCCCATAGCCATGATCTGTGATTCTGTTGCCCCTTGTTAAACATTTCCCCTTTATGGTGCTTTGGGTAGATATCAGCTGAAGAGTGTTGATTTGGTGTCAGTCTTGGCCATCCAGTATGAATTGTTTTGTTCTATTCATTGCCTCCACAAAATATGCTCTTGGACAATTTAGGACATTAGGGGGCGGAAATCTATAAATCAGTAAAAATCCCCCTACTTTCAGGTATAATGTTTGTGGAAATAGACCCTCAGACAGTATATGTCTCTTGAAATATAACGTGGTGTTAATACACAGGTCAAGCTCTTAAATAGGTTACATGAGTAAATTACATGTGTATTCACCAGCCCCTTACACAGGATCTAAAGAGAGCTTTGAAATGCTCATATGTCATGCCCACAATGTCCTGTATGCACTTTTGAGAAAACGGCATCACAGAATATGCTCTTGGACAGTCCTGTATAGAGTATGGCACAAAGGTGTGTTATTCAAGAGGCCAGTATAAATGATCACAGTGGTCCTTTCTGGTTTTAGAATCTATGAATCTGCATAAGGACAAGGGTTACACATTTATTACGTGATCACAACTAGGTCAGTCAAAAGTTTTGACTTTTTTTAAAGTAGGACTGTCGGTTAATAGCAGTTAACTCAGGCGATTAACTCAAAAAATTAATTGTGATTGTTTAAAACTGCTATTAATCACGGTTTTAGTTGCATTATTAAGCAATAGAATACCAACTGAAATGTATTAAATATTTTTGGATATTTTTTCTACATTTTCAAATATATTGATTTCAGTTACAACACCGAATACAAAGTGTACAGTGCTCACTTTATATTAATATTTTTATTACAAATATTTGCACTGGACAAATGACAAAAGAAATTTTCAATTCACCTCATACAAGTACTGAAGTGCAATCTCTTTATTGCGAAAGTGCAGCTTACAAATGTAGATATTTTTGGTTACATAACTGTTTTGATTTTGGTTGCTTGCAAGTCCACTCAGTCCTGCTTCTTGTTCAGCCAATCGGTAAGACAAATAAGTTTTTTAAATTTATGGGGGTTACTACTACCCACTTCTTATTTACGCCACCTGAAAGTGAGAACAGGCATTTGCACAGCACTTTTATAGCTGGCATTGCAAGGTATTTACATTCCAGATATGCTAAATATTTGTGTGCTCCTTCATGCTTCGGCCACCATTCCGGAGGACATGCTTCCATGCTGATGACGCTCATTAAAAAAAGAATTTGTTAATTAAATTTGTGACTGAACTTCTTGGGGTAAATTATATGTCTCCTGCTCTGTTTTACACACATTCTGCCATATATTTCATGTTATAGCAGTCTCGGATGATGACCCAGCACATGTTTATTTTAAGATCATTTTCACAGCAGATTTGACAAAACACAAAGAAGGTACCAATGTGAAATTTCTAAAGATATAGCACTCAACCCAAGGTTTAAGAATCTGAAGTGTCTTCCAAAATCTGAGAGAAATGAGGAATGGAGCATGCTTTCAGAAGTCTTAAGAGAACAACACTCTGATGCAGAAACTACAGAACCCAAACTACCAAAAAAGAAAATCAATCTTCTGCTGGTAGTATCTGACTCATATAATGAAAATGAACATGCGTCGGGCCGCACTGCTTTGGATTGTTATCGAGCAGAACCCGTTATCAGCAGGGATGCATGTCCCCTGGAGTCATGGTTGAAGCATGAAGGGACATATGAATCTTTAGCACATCTGGCATGTATATATCTTGCGACACCGGTTACAACAATGCCATGCAAACCCCTGTTCTCACTTTCAGAAGAAGGACTTGTGCTGACCAGTGGGTTTTCCACTTCCAGTGGACAGAGGAAGCTCATCCAAATGTCTGTGGTCATGGCAGCTCAAATCCCAGAGGATCCCCCACTTATGGGAAAGCTGCCACCTTGACTGATGCCAGGGACCTTCCAGAGCTAAAAGAAGGCGTGTCTACAGCTTCTAGCTTCAAGGCCAGGTACTCGAGATAAGAACCTTACTTGACTCTTATCCTTTGTGTATCAGACACAGAGGGGAACATGTTTTATACACTAACCAGCAGGTAACAAATGTGCAAACGAAAACTGCTTTTATCGCCTAGATTGCATGGTTCCATGGCAAAAGGCCTGTAGATGTTTTGGAGAGTCTTATTAATTGAATGAAAACTGATTATGACCAACTGTAACTATCGTAGTCTATCTGAGATGTCATTAAATTGCTGCTGCTGATTGCTTTTTCAGAGTGGGAAAAACAGAAATATGTAATTTGTTATTGTTTCATGACACCCAAGCAAAACTTTTGCACAGTATTGCTGCTTCCTCAGATAATAAAACACAGCAGAGAGATTTGTAAGTAGAGGCCAAGTTTAGACATAAAGAGATGAAATAACCGCTTCCAAAGAAGACTGCCCCTCCTCAGGCCCAGTGACAGCAATTCCGGGTCCCCAGGCAGAACAGTCAATGGGCTGCTGCTGTGCATCGTGCAGGGCGGGCTGGAGGCAGGCCCCACACTGCTGCTCTCCCGGAGCTGGACCACGTGCAGTGGCTGGTGCACACACGCAGAAGCCGAGCCCCTGCGGACACTGTCCACCTGACATTTGGATGGTGCTGCGCCTGTGCTGGTTGGCGTCCAGCGAGCTGATGCCAGCTGCGCTGCTGGTGCCTAACGAGTTGCCGGCTGTGCGCTTCCGACACGGCCAGGGCTTCCACATGCCCGCTTGGCTGCCTTTGCTACCGCCAGAACCACTCCGCCTGGGCAATTTAAAATGGCCTGTGGCTTCCAGCTGCTGCCACGGTTGTGGTGGCCAGGACCCCCAGGCCCTTTTAAATCTCCCAGACCCCTGGGCAATTGCCCCCTTTATCTCCGCTATCGGTGGGCCTGGCCCTCCTCACTGCCAATTTAGAGGTTGGTAAAGAGATCTTTGAGGTGCAAAAGTTGAATAACTGCTCCCTCTGCAACCAAGCACTCTTCACTTTGCTATCTCTGCTTACTAATTTGCACATGGAGTCTGTAATGCAGTATTAAAATTATTAGCATCTCTTGCTCAGCGTACAGGATGAACAAACTTGATTCCTTTGATGTTCTGAAAATTCTCTCTCACAAAGTAACATTTAGTGACCTACTGATATACTAATCACCTCAAAGGCTCTTGTCTACCTAGACCTAATCAATGTGCAAGTGTCACCAGGGAAAGGTATTAAACTTCCTGGAAGAGAAGGTATTGGATATGAAACATTCATTCATCAGGGGAAAAAAAAAACTATCTGCAATTCATTCCTCCGTCCTCACTACAAGGCTTCTAGGCAGCCCATGCTTACTATAGCTACTGATGCTGTTGACCATAGTCTCCCCATGGGTGAAAGTCAGCATTCAGCACGGTGATGGCAGTGAATTCCAGTTCAGGGCACAGTGCCTGGAGGGAAGGTTTGCAGGGAGGAAAGGATAGACTATTCCAACACTCCCATTTGCTGCTGTCTACCACCAACACCTACAGAAAATCTTTGATGCTGTCTCCTGTTCTGTGACTATGTCAAGCCCTTGTCTACTCAAAAAAATTAAAATCATATCCATGGACAACCTCTATGCATGGTTACAGGTAACCAAGCCAGTCCCAAAATGTGTAATTCCATGTATAATAAATGCCATGAAATGTGTAAATGCAAAGGGAGAGGGTTTCTGTGTAATGTTGGTTCTATGACGTATCCTGCATCTAGCTACTCTGAGTCTAATCAACTCAACATAGTATTGCTGTAATCCAAATAAAGATACCTGAGTAACAAAGTCAGGAGTCGAACTGAGCTTTTGGGAAGTCAGGAAAACAAATGTCTCAAAAGTAATCCCAAGAGCATGCAGAAGCTCTTTATCAAAATATCAATCCTATGCAGGGAATCAAAATCTTTTGTGGTCACTCATCCCTTTGTTGAATTGGTATAACACTCTGGTTTATTGTGTATAATCACGTCTTTCTCGGCAATTATTACTCCTGCTTTTTCCACATAATTAACAGAGATTTATCTGAAGTGGTAGGGGCTTTGGGTAATGAAGGTCCTAGGGTTGAAGACAGAGATACATGTATGCAACCAGAATGCATTCCTCACATTTCTGGTCTCGTACACAATGTTCACTTTCATAAAGCGCACAAACATCCTGATTAAATAACAAAATAAAAGGGTTCAGAATATGCTGGAAAAGCCTCAGGGGAAACCAATAATTCCTGCAGTCTAAAGCAGGGTTTCTCAGACGGGTCGCCACTTGTGTAGGGAAAGCCCCTGGCGGGCTGGGCTGGTGTGTTTACCTGCCCTGTCCGCAGGTCTGGCCAATCGTGGCTCCCACTGGCCGCGGATTGCTGCTCCAGGCCAATGGAAGCCGCTGAAAGTGGCCTGGGCTGAGGGACGTACTGGCCGCCACTTCCAGCAGCTCCCATTGGCCCAGAGCAGTGAACCGCGGCCAGTGGGAGCTGCAATCGGCTGGACCTGCAGATGGGGCAGGTAAACACACTGGCCCAGCCCGCCAGGGGCTTTCCCTGAACAAGCAGCGACTCCTGTTTGAGAAATCCTGTTCTAAGGGATTGCAAGCAGCAGTGGAAATGAAAAAATTAAATAGCTTTTAAAATAAATTCAACAAATTAATCTTGCAAATGTCTTCTATATTAGTGCTTTCATGGCAGTCGAGCTTGTGTTTGCTTTGCTTTTTGCCAGTCCTGATGTTCCATATTAACCAATGAGCATAAACTTGCATGTGCAGCACTGATTATTAGACTACTTTTTCATAAACACAAACCCTGTAATTTCCCAAAATATTGGGTAGAATTTCATTTTATTCCTCTTCTGTAATTATGGGAATCTCACTTAATGTCAAGCAAACAGCACAGGAAAACTCTTAGCCTAATCTAAAATCTTAGTAGCTTCAAGAAAGGTGTTATGACAGTAAAATATTATTTTATCTGTAGAATAACCTATTACATCTTGAAGGATCCCAAAGGGCTTTCTAAGAGGTTGAAGGATATTTTTTGCGGGGGGAGAGGGGAAGGTGGAGGAGTGAAGGATGGATGGTCATCTGGTTTGAGGTAGGACCTCAAGGTACTCTTGGAGCCAGATTCTGATATTGTTACTCATGTTGAACTGCATCTTGCTACATAAAGTCCCATTAACAGACTACTTCTGGGGTAAGTATCAAAATATCATACTCCAAGTTTCTCATATTTGCACAAAACATAAACAGTACAGTATAGTCAATCACTTATATAGATCTCATTCATATTTGTGTGTGCATATATATGCATTTTTGTGTGTATGCCTGTATGTGAATATAAGTAATCATATGTGTGCATTAGGTTTGTCTCGTGCACCCAAATGATAACACAAGGCCCAACTACGCACTTAACTTGAAAATGGATATTCACATTCCTTACTAGTCTGTCATTGTGACTCTTTGTTATTTCACTGGCCTTATTTGCTCTAAGGGCTGTTTTTAGAACTGGTATGACTTCTGCTTCATAAGATACATTGGGCTGGGATCTAGGGAGGAATGAGTGAAGTTAGTTGATGGAGGCTTCTGTTTCTCAGTGGCTAGAACAGGGTTTCTCAAACGGGTCGACGCTTGTGTAGGGAAAGCCCCTGCCGGGCCGGGCCGGTGTGTTTATCTGCCCCATCCGCAAGTTCGACCGATCGCAGCTCCCACTGGCCACGGTTGGCTGCTCCAGGCCAATGGGAGCTGCTGGAAGTGATGGTATGTCCCTAGGCCCGCTCCACTTCCAGCAGCTCTCATTGGCCTGGAGCAGCGATCCACGGCCAGTGGGAGCCGCGATCGGCCGGACCTGAGGATGGGGCGGGTAAACACAGTGGCCCGGCCTGCCAGGGACTTTTCCTACACAAGTAGTGATCCCTGTTTGAGAAACTCTGCAGTAGTGTATGCTGTAAAGACTGGTTGTTGTTGTTTGTGGCTTTGTAGTTATAGTGATGTGTGTGTCAATTATAACAGAAGGGTCATCTAAAATTAAAACAATACCAATATTTAATGTCATTGTAACTGATGAGTGATTGTGATGTCAAATCCTGCGCCCTCATTCCCCGGGAAAGAGTGGGGGGAGAGAGGAAAGGGAGCATTAGTTTGGGTGACCAGCTACTGCTCTGTCCATCAGACCATGAACTGGTCTACTAAGGGGGCTTGGTCTGGGGGCTTAGAAGCAGTATGTTCAAAGGAGCAAAAAAAAAAATGCACTGCATTTTCTTCACGACGTGTCTGGAACCACTCAGCCTCCCTCACCTCAGTGTTTCCAGATAGTAAGAGTGGGATTTTGCCTATTAACTGCTGAAGAGTCATTATATTTAGCCTCTTTCTAGGACAAAAGTATTAACGAAATCCAAGCATGGATAAGGGTCTGTGAAAAAAGAGGCTTCAGGGCAGTCTCTTGTTCATTTTCCCCTCACATTGTGAAGATGTTTGCCTTAGTGGAAGGGTTATTTATTATTTGTATTACTATAGTGCCTAAGAGCTCTACTCATGGACCAAGACCTCATTGTGCTAGGTGCTGTACAAACACAGAACAAAAAGATGATCTCCACCATCAACACGACGATACCATACCAGGCAGGGAACTGTGGAAGTTTAAAATGGACCACTCGGAAGGAAAAGTAAATAAAATTAATAATTATACCGATTGAGCTCAAGAGCTTATTAGTATTAGACTTTGCAAATTGCCTGGATTTCTGCCAAATACGAATGAAGGGCAATGGAATTTGGCCTACAGAATTGCAGCAAAGGACTGTTGCTAAGTCAAGACTCAGTGGAGAAACAGATAATTTTGTATCGTGTGTCTCGTTGTCAGGATGATGGACACATTAGAAATATGATAGATAAAACTCTCCAGGATAATCCTGGGCCTTTTGAAAGCTAGTTTGTCTGAGGCCTTTAATCAGAATGTGAATCGCTTCTCTCTGTTAAACTGAGTGAACCCATTGGGAAGGTTTTGAAGTCCCCCTAATTAAGGAGGAGGCACTGAGCCTTCTGAGACGCTGAAATCAGGAACAGTAATTTCCGTGCTGTAATAGCTTCTTTTGTTGTTGTTTTCCATTCAGTAGATTGATTTTGGCCACTTCCCAGTGGAGGCAAACAATTTATGTAAAAGAAAATAGGAAATAAGTGTTTCCTGGTATTCCCCGCCCTCTGGCATATTGTCAAAAGCTTTCTGAATTTAAACCTACATTTTTTTAAGCTCCATGTTGAAGTAGCTATTTTTTTTTTAACCCAGGAAAAATAAGTATTATTCATTAAGACCGTAGCTACATCTTTTCTTATTGACAATGCAAAATGATTTCTCGATGTAAATATTGTATTCCCTTTTAAAAGTATGCTGGATTTAGATGCAGATAATAACTCAGAAATGGATAGAATGGATATAATTTTTAAAAAGCAACTTTCCTATACCTGAATTCTGACATATTTTTTTTTAAAAAACAAAACCCTTTATCTCCTGAATCTTTTTTTCTTTAATATAGGAGTCCCAAGAGGCCTCCATTAAGGTTAGGAGCCCATTGCACAGGTTGCTGTACATACAAGTAATGAGAGACAGATCCTGCCCCAGAGAATTTACAGTCTAAATAGAGAAGACAGACCAAGTGTGGGAGGGGAAAGAGAGAAGTGAAGTGATATGCCTTAGGTGTCGCAACATGTCTGCTTGCTTTAAATTCAATGCCTTATCCACTAGTCCCACCTGTCTTTCAGTTGACTCATTCCAAGAGACTTTAAAGACCGATTGTCAAATACATGAGCTATGTATATTGTCCGTAATGGGAGCAGTCATGTTTTGATGTGAAGTGAATTGAAATATTATCACTTTAAATCATCATTATTTTTGCTTTTCCTAACTTTTTACAAATTCTTTTAAAATATCATACTTAGGGTTTGGGCAGTGATTATGGAACCAATTCTGCAAACACCTGCGTACACTAATAACTTACTCATGTAATCAGTCCTATAGAGACTTCATGTCATAGCATCCCTTATCTTGGAATGGTAGTTCTCCTGCATGGATCACAACTGAGAATACCAAATTCAGGACAAACTGCTGAGAAATAGAGCAGATACACCCCAAAACTGGCCGTTATTCTCCCTTAAGATATACCAAACCAGGAACAAAAGTAAACTTCTATTTCACCACACTGGCTAACAAGTCAGAACAGCAGTTTCCTTAGGCATTCCGGTCCTTGTATTACCACCAAAAACACTAGACTTTAAGATGAGTGGTTCTTTACAACCAATTTCATCAAATAAAAGGTTCTTCTGATCCCAAAGGACCAGCCACACACCCAGGTCAATATATAACTCAGATCTTACGCAATAATCATGCTGTTTCCAATCCTTTAGTATCTAAAATCTAAAGGTTTATTTATAAAACGAAAGAAAGACGAGAGTTAAAATTGGTTAAAGGAATCAACTACATAAAACAACTACAAAATTTTTGACCAGGCTTGTAGCAGTGATGGAATAAACTGCTGGCTTGATAAGTCTCTGGTTGCTTCCAAGTCAGTGGAAGGTCCTCAGTCCTTTGGTTATAATGCTCCCATTAGTATAAGTCCATAGCCCAGAGGTTTGAGCAGGAAAGAGGCAAAATGGAGATGTTTCTAGCGCCTTTTATAGCTTCTGCCAGGTGGAGGAAAATCCATTGTTTCAAAAAAAGCCCTCAGCACAGGCTAGTGCAAAATTACAGGTAAAAGATGGAGATTGGAGTCACATGGGCAAGTCACATGTCTGTGCATGCCTCCGCTTAGTCACGGCAAATGTTGATAGGCGTCTTCCATAGTCCATTATGAGTTAAGTGTTCCTTGATGAGTCACTTCATTTGAATAGTTCCTTCACAATGTGCTGGCTAAACACCTTGTTGGTGCTGCCTGGAAGCAAACACCTTAGAAATACAGGTACATAATTAATATGCGTAACGTCAGCTACAAAAATGATTCATGCATATAGATAGCATAATCATATTCAGCTAATCATCACCCTTCCATAAACCTCCTACATGCCACATTTTGTACATGATTTGTTGCAATTATATAACAGTGGTAGCAACAATGGTCTACACGGTCATATTTTATCTGATGATGTCACACAGAAAACCAGACGGCTGTCAGATGGCAGTGATTTTTCAATCACTGTTGGCCTGGTATGGATTTGGATTAAAAACTAGAGGTAAAAGTCTCAGTAGCTCAAAACCTGAGTTGTGCTGACTTTCAGATGTGTACGGCCGTACAGTGAAGGTACGTAAAATCAAATAAAAATGGAAACATGAAGACTATATATATATATAATACATGAGTTTGACAAATAGAATATAAATCAATTGGAGCTGACATTATTTTATTCAGATTTGAAAACTATTGTAAAATAAATAAAGAAGTGACCTAAACCAATAACAGGATAGAAATTCTCTGCTAATTATCACAAAATCTTCTATACCAACTTTGACATAACAGTACTGTATATGGATTGTGCAGCACTTGCTTCAGTTAATGTATTAACTGGTGTGATGCCTCAATAAGATTAATGACCAAAAAAGGAAAGTTGAACAATCCTTTGTATTCACAGAAGAACAAAGACAGTTCTGCATATTAATTGCATATTAATTAGCTGTGAAAGCTAATAAGTAGAGGCAGTGCTTGCAGAAAGACCATCAATGATAGGTTCTTAAAGACTCTGGTTAGCCTATATTGGAAAGGTGCCCACATCTCTGCCTCAAATAAGATTTGATAATGAGGGCCTTGATCCCAAAGATCTTAAGGCTCCTCACTCCCATGGGGTTCTGGTTACTTTTGAAAATTTGGGCACTGAGCTCTTTTAAAAATCTGACCTATTAGTACCTAATAAGCAGGTCATGTGCCTTTGTCCCATGAATGTCAATGGGAGTCAGGCACCTAATCTGCTTCAACACTTGAAAATTTCACCATAAGTGCCTAAATCACTTTTGAAAATGAGACTTAGGCTCCTAAATCATTTATGTGCTTTGGAAATTTTTGCTGAAAATCCCATTGAACTGTGCAAGGATACTTTTACTTCGCTTAGATTTAAAATGACACAAAGAAGTCTATCCAAAATGTTTCTTCCTGTCATTACAAATGAACAAATTATTAAACAGTGAAATTCCAGCAGCATTCAAATATTAATTCCAACACAAACTCAGATGCCTATAGAAACTCACTCACATTGCATTTAGGATGTGGGGGGAGATCAAGCTCCTTGCACAATGTACGATTCATGGTGATTTGGACATTGGAGGGTGAGGGAAATTAAGACTTTGCCTCATCCGGAATTGTGGGCAGGTTTGGCAGATGGGCCAGGGATTTTGGCAGATGGGCCAGCGTGGTGAAAGGATTAAAAGTCAATGGGACTCAAGCTTATAAATGACTTAGGTGCTCTTGAAAACTCTGTACTAAATGTTTTTATGAGGATGAAACCATCCCTTTAGGACCTCTCATGTAGTATCTATTTAAAATTGTCAGAACATCTTATCAGCTCAAGATTTTTATTTCTTTCACTCCCATTTTCAGATGTTTTAGTTTGATGAATGAAAGGAAAATTGACCATTACAGTGTTAAGACTTGAAAGAGACAGAGAGAGATTTTTTAACGGTAATTATTACAAATAACTCTCAATACCTTATGTGATTTACTTTTAATAACATGAGAAACAGTTCTAGTCACCAAAATAAACTCATCAATGTCTCAGCTTCTGCTGAAGTCAGGAATTAGAGTCACCACACTCAGCATGTAGGAGGTAAAAATCTGTCATTCAATCTGGAAGCTGTAGGTATATGTTTCCTCTCTCCATATTGATCCACATTCTGTATTGTGACAGTGCTGCAACATGGACAATTTCCTGTGACAAGGACTGAGAAACAGTCAGTCTCATTTACAATCCCAGCAAGCACCGGAGCTCAGACTATAGCTTAACATGGCATCCTTGGCAAAAGAAAAGATGCTACCCTCTAGGTTGTGGTCCACCCATCTGCTTCTGTTCTTTTCTAGACTCTTCTTCATTCAGAGGACTTGTATTGAGGATTCACACCTATAGCAGAAAACTTTAGAGCCAAAAAAGGCCTTACAGAGAGAAGAGGATTGGCCGTCACACAGTAACCATGAAACTGGTTTGGTGATTAGTGATGGAAAGGGCCATAAAGCTGCATGCAGAAAACATTCAGTGTGACAAAAAATACATAAGCCAGGCAAAGTAATCACACTCTTTGTGCAGTAGGCACAAGGAAGATGGATATATAACTTTAGGCCCTGATCCTGCAATTGGCTCTGAGCCTACACAGAGATTGTGTAATCTAAGTCAATTGCAGGACTAGGATTTTAAATGGTTTGCCTTTAATCTGCGGTCCCTGGTGGCTGTTTTGGTGGTGTCGTAGTTTCACCACAAAGAAGTGCTTGGAGGAAAAATCCACCCAAACTTTTTGACATCTGTCTCAAAATCTTGAGGGTCACTTCCCCAGCCTTCTCTGACATTACTAGGTGTGAGGCAGGGGTAACTGGGGGAAATTCTATGGCCTGTGTGATACAGGAGGTCACAATATAAATGGTCTAATGTTGCTTCTGACCTTGGAGTCTGGGAGTGAAACCATTAACTGCAATAGGGCTCAGATTTTATTCTATAAATCTGTTCCCCTAGCCCTTTCCCAAGGACCCTTTTTGATGCTCCTTTGGTTTCAGCTGTACACTAGTGAGCTTTCTAACTGAACTGCTCCACTCCCATTGTCCTGTGTTCTCAGGGGGACATTGCAGATCCTACCTCCTGTCCTGCAATCTTCTTTGATTTCTGCTTCCTCCACTGGGTCTTGCTATATTCCCTTTTTATCCCTTTCCAGTGGTTCTTATGGCCTTCTCTAGTAAATTGAAGTGAAAGCTCAGAATTGGGCAGATGCTTTATAAATGCATCAAATCCGCCTCTGTGTTTGTAAAGTGTAGGGAATTGTGGGCTGTTTTTATCTTGAAAATAAATATCAGGATCTCACCTATCCCTCTTAAGGGCCTCCTATCCCTCTGCCACTTTGTTTGGATAGCGTGTATCTGGTGGTTGTAGCTGTTTCCCCAACATTAACGTGTAAATAAAATCTCACTGTCTCTCATCAAGTTCATACAGTGTTATTTTTTTATATCACTGTCGCACCTAGGAGCTCTAGTCATAGACCAGAACCCCATTGTGCTAGGCTCTCTACAAACACAGACCAAAAAGATGGTCTCTGCCCCAATCATCAGAACAATTACCTAATAATGTTTACCATCTATCTACAGAGTTCTTTGTCAAGAAAGTTTGGTATAAATTATCCCTCTAAAACACACACCAGAAATACATTGGAAAAGAGGACTTCCGAGAGTGCCGGCCTGTTGACAAATGGCCCCCGTATAGAGATTTAATTATGATGCAAATCCAATCAGATTACTGCCTGGGCTAACCCATCAGCTTTTGAGAAATGGGGCCACACAGGTGATCTGTCATTGTGGGAAGTTTAGGAAAATCTTTGAGTTGTTAAGGGCAATTGTTACTGTAATCTCTGACTGCCTGTTTACTCATCTGCAAACTATGTCTGCCAGAAGCGTGCTGTTTGTTCACTGGCTGTTATCTCAGATCTCCAGTGCTAGATATTTTTTTAAATAACTTACTTATTGGGTAAAAGTGCTTCAAAACAGCACAGAAGAATTCTATTACATTTCTGAGAGATGTTTCCCGTAGAGAAGTGAGTGAATGTGATGGCAGAATCTCCAGCCAGTAATTGGTAGGAGGCAGACTAAGAGAGAGGTTTGACAAACCACTGTTTCTGGAGGGTTTCACCTATTTTATCCACTGCATCCTTCTCAGATACAGAGGAAAGACTGCCCATTCTCCAAATTTACAGTAATTGAAGGTGAAAAAAGAGTAAGGAGGTTCCAGTAAAAGAGGTGTGATTAAAAAGACAGAGACCGGAAAATATGGGTTCCAGGGGGGAGGGGAAGTTTATGGAAAAAATGTGCAAAACTGAAATCTGGCAATTTCCCATCTTCTCTACACAGGGGCGGCTCCAGGCACCAGCACGCCAAGCGTGTGCTTGGGGCGGCAAGCCACTGGGGGCGCTCTGCCAGTCGCCACGAGGGCGGCAGGCAGGCTGCCTTCGGCGGCATGCCTGCGGAGGGTCCGTTGCTCCCACGGCTTCGGCAGACCTCCTGGGACCAGCTGCAGGACCAGCGACCCTCCGCAGGCATGCCGCCGAAGGCAGCCTGCCTGCCATGCTTGGGGTGGCAAAATGCCTAGAGCCGCCCCTGTCTCTACGAACCACATTCTGCCTTGAGCCAGGCACAGAACTCACCTTGAAATGAATCGGAGTGTTGCACATTTATCCATGGCACAATATGACAAGATGAAAACAGATATTTCTCATTATACGCAAAATTGATTCCACAGCTCTAGTGCATAATTACTACTGCCAAAATATCCATGCTTCACTGTCCCTCTTTTAAGGTTAGCGCTCAAAATAAGTTTTATTGCACTCTTTAAAGATACTGCATAGTTCTATCTCTCTGCTGCTTCAGTGGAAAGGAATTTAGATTGCAAAGTTTTGTTTTCTTTCTTTCTTTGATTTCTGTATGCATGCAATGCCACTGAGTGCTACTATGTTTGTGGAATGTATTTGGTAATAGTTTTCATTTCAGAAAAACCATTCATATTCTGGAAGGTCACAAACTGTTGGGAGGTACCGACTGGCAGTACTCTGATACCAGACAGCAAACTTTGCAGAACGGCATCTGAAAAACCTATTTAAACCTTCATGAGCTGCCTTGAATACAAATTGTGTCTCTAGAACTTGCCTTTAGCCTTAGTAGAAGGGTCTGCCAAATCATTTCCTGCTGCCTGTCCCTCACGCTGCATACACACCCCATCTTCAAATGTAACAGAGTCTAGTCCTCAAGGACCCACCCACTAGGCATAGAGCTGGCAGGAGTTAGTTTTATCAGAGCTAACAGGGTGTGCGTTTGTGACACTGCCAAAGTTAATGAACTAACTTTATGTAAAAAGTAGGTGGAAGGATCTTTGTGTCCTCATTGACCCGCCTATACTAGGAGAAACTATGCCCCGTTTCACATCACAGGTTCTTTGCATTGTGGCCAACATTTCTAATGTGTTTCAAGGGATAAACATCCAAATGAGATGGACTTTTGGGGCACCGGTACAGTGTTCTGTATGCCTTCCGCTGAATTATAGCTCCTCCCATGCTTTACAAACCTGATTAATCGTCACAATAAGCACCCCTGTGAACTGCATGTTGTTCCCATTTTACTGACAGGGAAACAAGACCTTGTCTACACATGCCCACGCTGGCAGCAGCATGTATGGTACGTGTAGCTCCATGCTTCAGTGAAAAGCAGGCTGCATCCGTGCAAGGCGGTATGTAGCTATATGTGGCAGTGAAAGTTTCCTGCAGCACGGTGGTTATGAGGAAAGGCTACACCAGCATGGCCTCTCCCCACCAGAGTCTTTTCCTGCTGCTGAAGACTTTCACTGCAGCAGGGGAAAGCTCCAGCCTAGGGGAGGCAGCGGGGCACTGTATGGCTGCAGATAGCAGGGTAGATGTGGGACGCAGGGTTTGGGAATGTGGAGAGCCGTGTAGGGTGTATGCCCAAGGGTTCTGGCATGTTGGGTACGGTAGTCACCTAAACCATGCCTTGCCTGCTACACTGCTGTTTGTACCTGTGCTAACTGTGCAGTGCTGCATGTGTACTCTACCCACCGCCGTTACGTGGAGATCTACCCTCAGACAGGTTAGCATCCAAGCCAGGATCAAAATCAGTCCTAGGCCTTCTCTACCAACCATTTTATTGAGCTGCTTCCACTTCAGGCAGGAGTTCACACTGAGAGCCTAGCAGTCACTGCTAGATTGTGACCCCAACTACTCCCCTGCCCGAGGAGTAAGAACTCCCACATCCTGGGCCCACACACATAGAGCCGAGCTAGGCTACTCATCTGCTTATTCCCTCCTCAGAGTAGGTGGGTGGGGTTAGCCTGGTTCTTCTCCTTTACTCACTGGTCAGAATAGCCAAGCCACTGGCAGGATGGAGTTCCAAGGAATTTCAGGCATAGTCCAGCAGTAAGTAACTCCCTGCCAGGAGCACACATGAAGCAGGGGGTGAATCGTGACACCCAGGGGAGTCATAGAAATACAGTGACTCCCCAGGCGGGGCAGTTCATGCACCAGCCCGTGATCAGGAGTTGCCTATATTCTTGTATTTATCTTGTGTTTTCCAGAAGATATAGCCTGAGCTGCAAAGTTTGGTTCCAAATGTCCCTGAAACTCGGCAACGTTCAGATCTGGGACGTGGGATCAGGTCTATTTTCTACTTGGGCGTAGGATATGTTCTAGTAGTCAAGGAAGAGTAAATATGTTGTTGGAGTGGGCCACAAGATATTTATAGTCCTGTCCTCTACCAGCAATTTCTTTTAAAGGTGGATTTGACTGAGCACTTTATTTGACCTCTGCATGTTTCTGATTTCCACAACCTGCTCTTTTTCTGCTGCTCACTGTGCAGGAAACTTTAAGTTGACAGGTAATTTGTTTTCAAACCGACACTGATTTTGCTCAACTGTTGCCAACACAAAAGAATTCTCTGCATCACTTTTCTCCAGCTAGGGCTGCAAGGACATTTGTACCTCCAAGGAAAGGCCACAGAAACTTTTACTGATGCTGCCCATGCTGTACCTGTTCTGTAATTAAAAACAGAGATTGACAATCCTGGAGCCTGATGTCTGTCACCTTCAAGCAGTAATTAAAATTAACTGAAAGGTGCGGGGGAAAGTTGGAGTTCACAAGTTTAAAATTCAGCTCTACAGTAATTGTGGAGCAGGGTTTTTTTTATATCAATGTCAATGTCTTGTATTTTCTTGACATTTTAAAAATTCTTACAGTATCATAAATGGTCATAATTTTTAGTCCATAGCTTTTGTGGGATCAGTTCTGCCCTGGATGCTTGTGTCAAACACTGGCCAGCATGCACCCAATCCATAGGCAATTTGTTCCAGTGCTTAACCACCCTGACAGGAACTTTTTCCTGGTGTCCAACCTAAACCTCCCTTCCTGCAATTTAAGACCACTGCTTCTTGTCCTATCCTCAGAGGTTAAGAAGAGCCTAGGTAACTGGATGATGGGCAAGGGATAGACAGATCTCTGACATCCACATGCAAATTCTTTTTCTCTTCAGTTTTGAAACCACCAACATATCACATCCAAAAATGTCTCCAAGTATCCTTTCAGCCAACTGGCTCAATCCTTGCCACCTTCTGTCAGCAAACTATGGAAATACAGGATATATCAGCTTCAAAAGGCATATGTCTGCTTTCCTAGCCAGACATAAGCTTCATAGGTGACAGCTGGTGCAAGAAAGGAGCAATTGGTTAATAGTACATGACTGCCGAAAGGAGAAATCAAAGGAACCAGTGAGACTCCCTGTTTTCCAGTTTAATTTTTTGATTCATTGCTTCAGGAGAGGGAGTCAATACCAATATGCTCATGAGTAGGGCTCCGTATCTGCCACGGAGGTCGCGGAAGTCACGGATTCTGTGACCTCCATGATTTCAGCAGGGACCAGTGTGGCTGACGTCAGGGCTGCCCAAGCAGCTCAGTCCAGGACCAGCTGCTCAGGTAGCCCCTGGGACAGCAACACCAGTCGCTGCTCCGATGGCCCTGGGCAGTGGTCTGCTCAGGCAGCAGTCCCTGGCCGGCCGGCTAAAACAGCCTTGGTCTGCTGACCTGGGCAGCTGAAGCCACTGCCCCCAGGCACCTCCTGAGCATCACCCTGCCCCAGGAACCCCTCCTTAGCAGCAGCCCCAGTGCCTCTCCCCCCAAAGATTTAATCACAGGTATTTTTAATACAAGTCATGGACAGGTCACGGGCCATGAATTCTTGTTATTGCCCATAACCTGTCCATGACTTTTACTAAAAATACCCGTAACTAAATCGTAGCCTTACTAATGAGCAGCACTAGGGAGAGTGGGTGCAGAGCCTAGCTTGGGAAATATCTTAGCTGCCTATGAACTCATTTAATATGAGATGAATAAAAATAATTAGAAATGTATATTTGCAATTTTTCTTAAATGTGCAGCCATGTTGATTGATTCACTCATCATGACAGAAAAGCTGCAGAGAGTCCTGTGGCACCTTATAGACTAGCAAACGTATTGGAGCATGAGCTTTTGTGCATCCGACGAAGTGAATGAAGCTCATGCTCCAATACGTTTGTTAGTCTATAAGGTGCCACAGAACTCTTTGCCGCTTTTACAGATCCACACTAACACGGCCACCCTTCTGATAAATGATAGAAAAGAATAGTAGTGATTTAATAACTTTAATTCAAAATGAATAAATTCCAAGCTATGAAATGAGATGGGTAAAGAAGGAAAATATCAAGAAAAGTCCACGTAGGGCAGCTGAATTTTCAGTTATTGAAGAGCTGCATCATCTCCAAGAGGAAAAATCATTCACAAGCCTTATGGAAGAAAATTCAAAACCATAAAAAGTCAACATTAGTTTAAACCGAGTTAATAGATGCTGCATGGCATAGCCTGATTTCTGTGCTAATGAAACGTGGAATAAAAAGGCATTCTGACAATATGGGTACTTTTTGTAGAAAATTTGCTTTGTTTTGTAAATTTTCTCACATGCTTGTTATACAACTCTCTAGCCTGAGCACTGTCTGATGCAAATGATTTTCAGGCTAAAAAGGCTGTTTCTGTGAACTAGAATACACATGTTCCTGGATGCACCGTGAGAGTCAGAATGCATTTATTTATCCCAATATTAACACCCATTTATATCATTAAGCTGAATGGACTGAAAAGGACAAAGCATAAGATACCTCCCAATTTTAAAAGCAGATACTTACCACCGTTCTTCTGTTAATGAAATATTTGCACAGCTGCTACAATGGGCATAGCAATATTAAAACCTGCTGTCACTTTGGGAAGAAGAGCCTAAGGGAGATCAACACATCTGGTCTAGGGGAAAAATAACTCTGTCACAACAATTATTTCACATCATTTACAGCAGCGTAGAATTAAGTGGGGAGGAGAGAAACCGAGAGATTTAACCTTTAAAAGGGTCTTAAATTCGTTAACACTTTATACCTGCTAATTTCCTACTGCCTGTAACGACTGACTGTTACACTTTGCTCCCATCTCAGTCTCTTTCTCCACCCCATTCTTTTGCTGGGGTGAGGCATTTAAAAGGACCAAGAGAATGGTTCAGCAACTGGAAAGCAAAACTGGTTCCCATCAAGAAAGGGAATTCTGTTAAAAATTTACTAAGCCATTCTGGAACCATGAGTGGCAGTGCCATGAAATATTGGGCATATTTACCTGCATTGGTCACCTTTATAGTGGTATTAACAGTCCAAGGAGTATCAGGAGGGCCACAGTAAATTTGAATTGTGTTCCCTATTTTTAGATCATGAATACGTAAAGGTGACTAATGCAGGTAACCATGCCTAGATTTTTTTATGGCACTGCTGCATGTGAAGGGGACTCGGTGTTGATCATGGATCTCCTTTACTTCTGCCACATGCAGTCATTTATACTAGTGCTAAGTGAGTAGCATTTTGCACTGGGGTCAGCGTTCACACGAGGGGCATGGACATGGTGAATTGGACCATATATCAGCAGGGTGCGCTTTCCACTTCCTGATCTGGGGCAGGGAGAGTTACTGAGAGTGATAATTCTGTGAAATTTTTTTTTCAGCCCCGTCTGTAATCCCAGTTTCTGGTCCCATCAGTGTGTCAGAGAACCAGGGGGAGGGGGCGGGGAAGGCTCTCCGTGCAGCCTTCAGGGTCCATAGGGAGGCCTGCTTGGGAGCAGCACCTGACCTTCTTAGAAAGCAACTTCACCCACTTAAAAAAATAATAAAAAAAACAGAGGAGGGAGAGCTGTTGAACTCATACCAGCAGGCAGGCCCAGAAAAGTGTACATGGCAGAAGGAGCCCAGCATCACAGTCATTAAGCTGGTACAGAAGAATGTCTCCGAATAGTGGAAAAGGAAGGATACTTACATACAGAATTTAGGTTCTGGTTTACAAAGGGGCATAAGGGAAGTAGGTGCCAAATCCCATGGAAATTCAGTGAGATTGAGGGCCAACTCCCTCACGCCCCCTTAGAAATGCCAGCCTAAAATCAGGCACAAAGAAGACTATCCAATTCCCATTGCTGGCAGAATAACTTGCAGGGGAACCAGGGGACAAAAGGAGAAAGCAAGGATCACTGGCAAGCTCGCTGAGGAATTCAGTGATAAAAATGAAATGAAGGGAAAGGAAACCGGAGAGTGGCAAAACGTCTTGCTATTGGTATCACTCCAGTTGACAAATTAGCCACATGAATGGGACCCTACCAAATTTGCAGCTATGAAAAATGCATCACAGATTGGGAAATCTGGTCTTCCCCTGTGAAATCTGGTCTTTTGTGTGCTTTTCCCCTGTATTATACAGATTTCCTGTGGGAGACCAGCATTTCTCAAATTGGGGGATCCTAACCCAAAAGGGAGTCATGGGGGGGTCACAATGTTACTGGGGTGGGGGATTGCGATATTGCCCATCCTTAATTCTGTGCTGCTTTCAGAGCTGGGTGGCCAGAGAGCGGCAGCTGGTGGCCAGGTGCCCAGCGCTGAAGGCGGCGCCCTGCCAGCAGCAGCACAGAAGTAAGGGCAGCAATATCAGACCATGCCACTCTTACTTCTGTGCTGCTGCCTTCTGAGCTGAAGGGCCTGAGAGTGGTGGCTGCTGACTGAGGGCCCCGCTCTGCTGGCAGTAGCACAGAAGTAATGATGGCAGTGCAATACCGTACCATACCATCCTTCCTTCTGCGCTGCTGCTGGTGACAGCTCTGCCTTCAGAGCTGGGCTTCCAGCCAGCAGCCACCACTCTCCAGCTGCCCAGGGCCAAAGTCAGTGCTGGTAGCTGCAGTAGTGCAGAACTAAGAGTAGCAATACCACAACTCCCCCTACAATAACCTTGTGACCCCCTGCCCCCACCAACTCCTTTTTGGGTCAGGATCCCTAGAATTATAACATCATGAAATTTCAGATTTAAAGAGCTGAAATCATGAAATTAATGATTTTTTAAATCCTATAACTGTGAAATTGACCAAAATGGACCGTGAAGTTGGTAGTGCCCTGTGCTTGAATAACAGGAACCAGTCGCATTGTTCTGAAGGCTGCACTGAACTTGGAAAAAGGTTGTGGCTTATCCACACAGCTCTTGGATTTATTTTGGTCATTTGTCATGGAGAGCGTCACCTAATGAACCTACATATCTGTAAGAACAAACATGGGTAGATGCACAGTAAGTCAGATTCTAATAGTTATACTAGGAAATATTGGATTGCTAAGGAAACAAAGGATTCTTGTTTATCCCATGGTATGTGCTACATAATAGCACTCAATAGCAGCTTAACTTTCTTCTTAAGTTTTTAGCCAATTAACCCAAGACTGCATCTGCAGTTCTGTAACTTGTGGAGGATAATAGCAGCATACATGGAGTTGGCTTGCAGAGGGTATTGCAAAAGAAGGCGCAATAGGCTGCCTTTTAAAGCAGTATCTGCTGTAATCCATATTATCATATGGCCATTGTCTGTAATCCTTTACTAACATTGTAGTGACAAGCACGCCATGGTGTTCATCACCATACTATTTCCCAGACATTGGCCATGTATTTATACTCCCTACCGACTTGTGAGGCAAGGAATTCTTTTGTCTCAGTTTCCCCATTTGTAAAATTGGAGATAACACAACTATTAGGCCAAAATCTTTAAACTTGGGTTGCTGCGGTTAGGTTCCTACATCTTGAAAAATCAGGGCACTGATTTTGGTGCCTAAATACGGATGGAAGAGCCTAACTTTAGGTACCTGAATTTGAACATTTTGGCGTAAGTGACTTGGCCAAGATCATGCAGTAAGCCAAAGCCCAGGGATAGCTTTCTGATTTCCTCAGTCCCACTAGGAATCATGCTGTTAATAAAATAAAATTAGTTCTTCCAAGGCTTGTCCTGCAAATCCAAGCTGTCGTTTGGTGACATTAGGGTGTGATACCACTCTTAGGCAATTGTGCAGGTGTTCAAATATAACCAAGAAAGTTCTGCTGGGCTCCTGGGTCTTGGCTCCTTATCACTGGGGTTTGAATGCACCCCCTGAGCTCTGCTAGAATCCTTAGATTGTATGTTATCTTGTTTGCAGGAGAAGGCAGCATATGAGTGATGAGTAGGTGGTAGCCACTCAGTTGTGGTTTCAAAATGAGCTGTTGATCACTGTACATTGTGCAGATGTTCAGAATTCAATCCTCTCTATCCTTTTCTAAGTGGTGAAATAGACAATGTGAACTTTTAAATCATTATCATTGGTTATCTGAGTTAACAGCTCACTGGAATGAATAGGGGCAGGTCATATCTCTCAGAGCTGCTGTTTCTGGCTTTCTGCAGGCATCACTATCAGTTACAATTACCTCAGATTTTGAAGGTTTTCTTCACAGCTACAAGGGATAGATACTCACTTTATTTTACATAAATGCAAAGCTCTGATGCTGAAGTACATAATGGCAGAGTGGGAGATGAGAGTATAGCATACCTCTGTATAAGACATGCTGACCACAAGACCTACCCTCCTCCCCCTCATAATCATTTCCCAACTAATTTTCTTTTAAAAGTGGCTATCCTAAATACTAGCCTCATTGTCATAACCTTAGTCCCAGATTTGGACCTTAGCGTCCAAAATATGGGGGTTAGCATGAAAACCTCCAAGCTTAGTTACCAGCTTGGACCTGGTACCTGCTGCCACCACCCAAAAAATTAGAGTGTTTTGGGGCACTCTGGTCCCTCTGAAAAACCTTCCCTGGGGACCCCAAGACCCAAATCCCTTGAGTCTCACAACAAAGGGAAATAATCCTTTTTCCCTTCCCCCCTCCAGGTGCTCCTGAAGAGATACACAGACACAAGCTCTGTGAAACTACACAGAGGGACTCCCCCTCTCTGTTTCCAATCCTGGAAACAAAAAGTACTTTCCTATTCCCCCAGAGGGAATGCAAAATCAGGCTAGCAAATCCAACACACAGATCTCCCCGATTTCTTCCTCCCACCAATTCCCTGGTGAGTACAGACTCAATTTCCCTGAAGTAAAGAAAAACTCCAACAGGTCTTAAAAGAAAGCTTTATATAAAAAGAAAGAAAAATACATACCAATGTTCTCTCTGTATTAAGATGATACAACACAGGGTAAATTGCTTAAAAGAATATTGAATAAACAGCCTTATTTAAAAAGAATACAAATTAAAGCACTCCAGCACTTATATTCATGCAAATACCAAAGAAAAGAAACCATAGAACTTACTATCTGATCTCTTTGTCCTTACACTTAGAAACAGAAGACTAGAAAGTAGAAAGTACTTCTCCAAAGCTCAGAGAAAGCAGGCAGGCAGACAAAAGACAAAAGACTTAGACACTCAATTCCCTCCACCCAAAGTTGAAAAAATTCGGTTTCCTGATTGGTCCTCTGGTCAGGTGCTTCAGGTGAAAGAGACATTAACCCTTAGCTATCTGTTTATGACACTCATAAAGATGATCATAATTACGAACAAAAATAATTTTCCAAGGAAGAGAGAATTCAGTGCTGCTAATGCATTCAGAACCTGGAGAAAAGATTCAACCGGCATGTTGACAATGGTCAGCACTGTGATGCTAATATGAGGTTTTAGAAGATTACACTGTAGTTGGACATAGTTTTCATGTTGAGTATGTTGACCCAAACACACCGTTTACAAGGTTCACTATACGGCAGATGGTTTCTGAACTTTAAATGAATTACATAGGCCAGCTGAGACAGTATGTATATTTTCTGTGCTATATTTTAGTTCTGGCAGATGTCTGCTTAGATTTTTTTTTCCTTTGGTGTCATTAGTTACAGTATAAATGAAAGCTCTTTCATAACTATTTTCTAGTTCTTGGTTCCTAAGGAGTCTTCTTTTAGACTGTGCACAATGAGAGATTCTCAGAATGTATATAATCTCTGTCCCCTCTCATTATTTGCCCTCCACTTCAATCTCCAGTTGGATTCTGACATCTACTAAACAATAAAAATGTCACTCGAATCACTAGGAGGTAAGTGGAGAATGGTTGGCTGGAGCATTCTTCAAGGGTATAGATGGTTATTATTTTTTTGTCAGAACAATCTTCCATGGGAAAAATTAGTTTTGCAGAAATCAGTTTTTCATAGGACATTCATGATGGAATAAAATTTTGCCAGAAAAGCTTCAATCTGAATCATTTAGAATTTTTCTCATTTTGTTTTGGTAATATTGAAACCTTTCATTTCAATAAGGTAAAAATGTTTCTTTTTTCACTTTTTGATTCATTTTTTACTTGTATAAAACATTATAATATTTAATTTAAATTCATTTTAATATTAATGTTAACAATTGTATAATTGTAATACATTTCATGATTTATTTTATTATATTTTGGCAGTACTGAAACAAAACAATTTTACCTTAAACATTTCAATTTTCCTAATTTTTATCTAAATTTCTGTTCTGTGAGAAATTTTGAAATGTTGACTCTTTATTCTGATTCAGAATGAAAATACATTTCAAAATGCTGAAATTCCCTAGGGAATGGAAAATCTGTTTTCTGACCAACTCTATTCAGAGGAAATCACTAACCAACTGTTGAATAATGTACGTCAGACTGGAACTATGGCGTACATTTTTAACAGTGAGGGTAACTAACTATTGGAACAGTTAACCAAGGGTCGTAGTGGATCCTCCATCTCTAATCATTTTTAAATCAAGATTGGATGTTTTTCTAAAAGATCTTGTCTAGGAATTATTTTGGGGAAGTTTGCGGCCTGTGTTATATAGGAGGTTAGACTAGATGGTAACAATGGTCCTTTCTGGCCTTGGAATCTGTCCTAGACTCCAGAAAGTTTCTTGGTGGGGGGAGGGGTTGAATTAAAAATGTCGGGCATTTTTGAAAATCTTCATCTAAAATCTCTGGGCCTAACTCTGGCAGGAAGTATATACAGAAACCTACTGAAGAACTCATGACCATGCAGAAAGGGGTGGGGATGGGGGTCCGAAGCTGGTCTCCTGGTTCCTCCTAAAACTACTCTTCATGAATGCCCTCCAGGGCCTGTGTGATGCGGTCTGTATGCTCATGCATATGATATCCAGCAATAGACAATACACACAACTTTGGAATTATTAGTGCTCTTGGTGAGAGTATGGAGGTGGTCGGGGAGACAGGAAGTAGTTGTGTGGGGGACTGATGCCAGACAGAGCACAACTGCATGTTAGTAGTGTGTTTACATCAGCCATCTGAACAAAATCCCATGTAAGTAGATCAGAGTTTTTCCCATTCTGCTTAATGTGCTTTGGATAAGCTGCAAAGGGGCAACTGTACATTTGTTTCACATCTGGGCCTATAATGTATACTTCTGATCATTGTTATTATTTTGAACAGAATAACTGTGTTTGTATTATTATACTGTTGCACATCAAGAAAAAAATCCAGTTTTTTGACTGTTTACCCAATGTTTTACTGCTGTTCACAGATTTGTTAACTGAATTAAATGATACTCTCCATAGGAGCCTAGAACCTGATTTATCCTGCAAATGGCATTTCTCTGAAACAAAGTCAGCTCTGAAAAGGAATCTATTTGTTCATTCTAACGCTTCAGAGAGGCTGCCTGTCAACTCAGCATAGCCAAGGTGCTGACACTGAAAGCCTTTAGAATTTGATTGAAAAGGGAAAGCCTTCCTTATTTCCAAAAATGGTTTGTACCACCTCTTAGAGGAGTAAAGGTGGGTGATCAATTTCATGAGAGTAAGAGAAGAGAGAAAAAGCAGGGTTCCAGGGGTGGTCCTACTCACCCTATAGTCTGATTTGCCATCTGTCCCCTCACCTGAAGTACTGAGACACCAGGTACTTCCTGCCTCTACTCTCACTCCCAGCATTAGACTTGTATCCACATTTGAGCTTCCACAGTAAATTATTCTGAGCACCACTGACACTGTAGCCAGTCTGTCGGAAAAGTGGAGGCCATCACAACTGCACATATCAAGTAGAACTGCTGCCTATGAAACCAAAAGCAGAAAAATGTAACATTTCAAAAGTGGAGGTTCATAAAATAATTGAATATCCACCAATTAACTTTTCTTCCACAAAATCTGATTTTCACCCTGTACTATTCTGTCATGGCTAGGGCTACAGCTGATTAATTTATTGAGGAGGGAAGTGAATTTGAAGTGGGTTCAGCAAACAACAACAAAACATATTTGGATGTTGACTTCTCCTATCTATCCCTGACAGAGATCTGGCTGTCCGAGTGTCTCTTAAATCCCATAGTTCTCAAAGGCCTTACTATTTACCCAGCCTGGTTTTTTAACAGTTATTCCTCAGCCTCTAACTCTATGTGAGAAAACCGATTAGGATCTTCCTACAGACTGACTAAAATTGAATTAAAGGAAAACACTTCTTATAAAGTCAAGTTTCTAGTCAGTCTATTCAATTTTCTGAAATAGAAATTAGAATTATAGGTTAGCTTCAAACACTTTTCAAAGAGACATGTAGAAACCTGTGTTGGATAATTAAATACCTGCTTACCGCAAACTGAGAGGTAGCCCTTCTTGCTTAATTGACTACATAACCTTAAATATCTGCATGTATCTCTGTCACAAACTCAGACTAGCATTAACACTCTAATCTAGCTCATTAATGAAGTTGATTAGCATTTATTTAATTAGAGAAGGTAAAAACCAATTTAAGCTTAATTGTTTGTGTTGAGAAATATTAGGAAGTGGAGGCTGACATGAATGACAGATAAGCAAATGATTAGTCCAGGGGATTGGGTCCCAAGGAGAAAGTTTTACAATAGAGTAAATAGCTGTAAATTATTTCTTGATAGAGAGCATGAAAATCTACAGAGTACCATCAATATCTATCGTGATCATGACCTGAAAAGAATATTCTCTCTCATGGAAAAAATTCACCCTTTTGCACTGTGGTAGCACAAAGCAACATTACAGGAAAAGCTTTGTTATCCTTCATGTTGGGGGGAACAAGGGGGTGCTGGTTAGTCAAAATTCTGATTAACTAAGAGTTATTCTTACCAATGGAGGGAAGGAGATTGGGTGTGGGAGGGGTCTCAGGACTGGGGGTTGGGGCACAGGAAGAGATGGTTGGAAGGAGGTTACTAGTGGAGTTCCTCAATGATCAGTTTTGGGACCAATCTTATTTAACCTTTTTATTACTGACCTTGGCACAAAAAGCGGGAATATGCTAATAAAGTTTGCGGATGACACAAAGCTGGGAGGTATTGCTAACACAGAGAAGGACCGGGATATCACACAGGAAGATCTGGATGACCTTGTAAACTGGAGTAATAGTAATAGTAATAGGATGAAATTTAATAGTGAAAAGTGCAAGGTCATGCATTTAGGGATTAATAATAAGCATTTTAGTTATAAATTGGGGACACATCAGTTGGAAGCAACAGAGGAGGAGTATTGGTTGATCACAGGATGACTATGAGCCACCAATGTGATATGGCCATTAAAAAAGCTAATGCGGTTTTAGGATGCATCAGGCGAGGTATTTCCAGCAAAGATAAGGAGGTGTTAGTATCTTTATACAAGGCACTGGTGAGACCTCATCTGGAATACTGTGTGCGGTTCTGGTCTCCCATGTTTAAGAAGGATGAATTCAAACTGGAACAGGTTCAGAGACGGGCTACAAGGATGATTCAAGGAATGGAAAACCTGTCTTATGAAAGGAAACTCAAAGAGCTTGGCTTGTTTAGCCTAACCAAAAGAAGGTTGAGGGGGGATATACTTGCTCTTTATAAATATATCAGAGGGATTAATATTAGGGAGGGAGAGGAATTATTTAAGCTTAGTACGAATGTAGACACAAGAACAAATGGGTATAAACTGGACACTAGGAAGTTTAGACTTGAAATTAGACTAAGGTTTCTAACCATTAGAGGAGTGAAGTTCTGGAACAGCCTTCCAAGGGGAGTAGTGGGGGCAAAAGACAAATCTGGGTTTAAGACTAAGCTTGATAAGTTTATGGAAGGGATGGTATGATGGGATAGCTTAATTTTGGCAATTGATCTTTGATTATCAGCAGGTAAGTATGCCCAGTGGTCTGTGATGGGATGTTAGATGGGATAGGATCTGAGTTACTGCAGAGAATTCTTTCCTGAGTGCTGGCTGGTGAGTCTTGCCCACATGCTCAGGGTTTAGCTGATCGCCATATTTGGGGTTGGGAGGGAATTTTCCTCTGGGGCAGATTGGCAGAGGTCCTGGAGGTTTTTCGCTTTCCTCTGAAACGTGGGGCATGGGTCACTTGCTGGTGGATTCTCTGCAGCTTAAGGTCTTCAAACCACAATTTGAAGACTTCAATAACTCAGACATAGGTTAGGGGTTTGTTATAGAAGTGGATGAGTAGGATTCTGTGGCCTGCTTTGTGCAGGAGGTCAGACTAGATGATCATATTGGTCCCTTCTGACCCAAAAGTCTATGAGTCTGAGAGATGCAGGGCGCTGGCTCTGAGCGGGAGTTTGGGTGTGGGAGGGGGTCTGAGGAAGGAGGTTAGGGTGCAGGAGGGGTTTTGGGGTGCTGATCTAGGTGGCACTGACCTCGGGTGGCTCCCCGCAAGCGGCGACACGTTCCTGCTGCTCCTAGGCAGAGATGTGGCCAGGCGACTCTGCAAGCTGACTCTGCCCGCAGGCGCCGCCCCCACGGTTCCCAGCCAATGGGAGCTGTGGAGCCAGTGCTTGGGGCAGAGGCAGTGCATGGAGTCCCGTGGCCATTCCTTCACCTAGAAGCAGCAGGGACAGGTCGCCACTTCTTGAGAGCCACACGGAGCCAGGTAGGGAGCTTGCCGGCCCTGTGCCAACTGGACTTTTCATGCCCTGGTCAGTGGTGCTGACCAGCGCTGCCAGGGTCCCTTTTCGACTAGGCATTCCGGTTGAAAACCGGACACCTGGCAACCCTATTGAAGATTTGTATTGGGAGATATCAGAAATGCCGATTTCTAGAGCTTTCTGGTTGGTAAAGTGCCAGATAACAGTTTTTACTGTAGTTGTTCTTAACTCTGAAAATAGGGCTTAATTCTGGTATCTGAAATCTCACCGTGTGGTACCTGTTGCCAAATTCTGACATTTTAAAAGTAAGTACTGCATAAGCATTTAGACTTGGACAGGAAAACTCCAGTTTATGAACTCATAACTAATGTTTATAACTATACATCCTATGTTCATAATAATGTCACTGGAAAAATCCTAGTTCATCTATATTTAGACCTATAACTTTCCATGCAATCAAAATCTATACTTTACAGAAAACTTTGCTGTCTTCACCAGTACTTGCAATACAAATATCATTTCATACACCACGAGTGGTACAGCTACACATGACTAAGCAGTGATAATCACAAATATGCAGCAGTTTGGATGGGAAGTCACCAGCAGAAAACACTCAGATACCCTCAAAACCAGAGGTAGGTTCTCATTAATGAACTGATGTAAGCATCTCTATTTGCAACTATTTTTTTTTAATGAGAAAAAAATTCACAAAGCTCCAACACTCTAAACATGCACATACATTTGTATCACTTAAAATAAGGTCACTTTTCTTCAGGGTGGAAAAATTTCCAGAACTCTAATAGTCTTTAAGAATAAATCCTCAAGGATCAGGTTATGCCCAACTGTCAATAAACTGCATTTCTATCTGTGCTCTCTTTGGTCCAGTCCTATCAACAACCTGTAGATTTTTTTTCACACTCCTCCATCCGTAGATAATCAAACAGCCTGAATAAAGTGCTCATGGTTTTGAACTAGTTATAAGCTTTGGCTTTTTGTACCTGTTATCTTTCTTGTACAAAGAGCATATGCACTGTCTGAAAGATGGCGGGGAAGAATACAGTAAAAGCTTGCATGAAAGGGCACAGCAATCTGTACCATCTCTCAGGAGTAATGGTCTCAAGTTGCAGTGGGGGAGGTTTAGGTTGGATATTAGGAAAAAAAATTTCACTAGGAGGGTGGTGAAGCACTGGAATGGGTTACCTAGGGAGATGGTGGAATCTCCATCTTTAGAGGTTTTTAAGGTCAGGCTTGAGGAAGCCCCATCTGGGATGATTTCGTTGGTGTTGGTCTTGCTTTGAGCAGGGGGTTGGACTAGATGATCTCCTGAGGTCCCTTCCAACCCTGATATTCTATGATTCATTAACTATGTGTAGTGACTATCACTCACTTGAACAGTGTCAGGTAGGTAACCTATGAGCCTGGAATCTGAAAACAGTTAGATTTTGTCTATTGGTTTGAGGGGGGTTCTTTTGTTTGTTTGTTTCTTGGGCAGTGGGTGGGGGTAGAATTGTGATTTTTCTCTAAAAAAAATGTCATTAGAATAAATTGATGAGATCATTACCTTCCAAGTAGTTGTCTAAACAGCCTGAGCTTGGATTCCAGAATGTTATTCATCACTGATGGTAAAGATTTACAATGCCTAGCAAGAGCTAAGGTCACATTGGAAACATAGTTTGGTATCTTTTTCTAGAGCTGAATAGAACTGACCCTGGTCATTTAAGAACTGTTCAACTCAGAGTGCAGAGTCACAAACTTCTTGTCATACTTATTCTTAGCTGTCTTACATTCTTATATCTGGAAGGATTAGGTTATGCTGGGCCTTGAGTCCTTTGAGAAAGCTTGTGGTTAAAGGGCCTTTACCCAGGTGAAATTAGCCTTCTTCAAACTCCTACTGACCAACCAGCTGTGGCACGAATGGCCATAACTAGAATCCATTTGAGTTCTGTTCAAACCCATGAAGATCAGTTCCATGGACCAAGGTTGAAGTTCCCTCACTCAATTGAAGGTTCACACCCATTCTGCTCATTTCCTAATAATTAGACTTGCAGAGGGTGTGGAGTCTTCTTCTTTTCCTAAAGTCTTCGGGGGTGGCTTCTCTGCCACTTTGCAGATTTCAGGGCACAGCTAGGAAGCCTTTCCCAACCAGGTCATCTGGGGCAGGTTAAGCTCAGGAAACAGTTCTGCTTCTGCTGCAGTATTTAACTCTCAACCAAAAAAATAGGTAGCACTCAACAATCTTTAGCACTGCTTACCTAGGGAAATCATCAGAGTTCCCTAGCAGTTTCAGCTTAGGGTGGCTCTCCTAATGCAGGGTTTGTTGGGAACCACCTGCGTGGTGATGCTGACTCATGAACCATTCTCAACAGGCCTCTGTTAGCATAACCTTGAACATCAAAATCTCCAGGATTCATGAAGCATTAGCATATAGGGAACTCCCTTGCAAGCCCACATATTGGTAGAAATCCAGAAAAGACCAACCATCTAAGGGTACAGGTGGTGCTCATTAGACTGACTTCCTATCTTTACCAATCAATGAAAAGTAAAAAGAAAAGAAACAAACAAAAACTCCAAAAAGATAATGTGAAAAAATACCTTAGAGTAAAAAAAAAAAAGTCGACATACCACCTGTCACGACTTGTAGGGGCTGCTATCTGTAGAGATCATTGATGCAATGAATTGAGCCATTACCACTTAGTGTTGATGGAGTATTTAGAGGTTCCACTATATAGTCCATGGATCAGCCAGACAGCCCTTAACAACTCTGTCATGTTAAGCCACTATCTTCAGGGGGGGTGGGACAGATTTGTCACTGTGCTTATTACTGACAGAAAATAAGGCGAGGAGGTTACAGCTCTGTCTCTGAGAGTGCATCTTCACAGGAAGATATGTGTGTTCTTAACTGAAGGTAACTAAGACAATGTAAAATGCTAGCAAAGAGAAGTTAGCAGCTCAGGTTAGACTATAGGGGATCCCAGGTCTACCTTGGCTTGCTAATGCTTATGAAAACTACAAACTGCCTTATCTTCACTATGATTCTACCTTGTGTTAATTACCACACATTAACTAACTTGAGTTAAGAATGTGTTTTTTCTTAGTGAAGAAACCTTGATGTCATGATTCTCTTGGTTCAAGTCTTAGCCTTAATTTTCTTTTAATGTTGTTGGGGTCTTTTTTGTTGTTGTTGGCTAATGTCAATTTATGTATTAAGGAGGTAACAAACCCTAACAAGGATTTGATTCCAATAGCCATTATGCAATGGAATGGCTTCAAAACCTCACTAAGGATCACTGACACCTTAATACACAACTTGACACGGCAGATAATCTAATCAAAAGAGTACATTAAATGGAAGTCAAGGCTGAAATTAAACCCATAAAATCTACAAATCCTGAGACAAGTTTGCTGCATCCTCTAGGTCTCCTGTCTTTATCTGCAACCCCATCTCCCACACTGGTGTATTCTGTGACCACCACGGTTGCACCATACTTGTGTTTGGCCATTTGTACATCAGCATGTCTGTTATAAAATCAAACACGGCGGGATAGGGAATAATACGTGCAAATATATTTTATATAAGATTGCAGAATAGTAATATTCCCTACCTTAACTATAGTACAGTATCAGATTGCACACACTTATTGACCTTCTGGGTAGGGTGAACTGACTCGAGCACGTCCATTCTGGTGCTCCAGACAATAGTTTGGCTGTGGATCACTACTGGGGGCAATTTGAGGTCTTTGTTAAAACTCTAAATCAGTGGTTCTGAACCTGGGGTGCATGCAGCCCCTGGGGGTGCCAGATGCCCTTTCTCAGGGTGCGAGACATGCCACATCTTTTAGAAGGTAAATCATCGAAAACACAAATTAAGCACAGGCACGTAAGTACAACTACTTTATTCATCAAACCTATGTATTTATTAACATTATATATTTTTAATGATTACTGTAATATAGAGACAAAAAATATATCTAGGTTTAAAGAACTGACCTACTTCAACAATTTTTGATAAGGGCTGCGAGAACATATTTTGATTTTTGATATGAGGAGCAAGAACATATTTTCAGAACCAAAGGGGTGCAGGCTGCAGTAAAGGTTAAGAACCGCTGCTCTAAATGGTCTATCACCCAAGTTTCTGAGGCATTCAGTATCATCATATGAAGGACTGTAATGAGTGTGATTGATGTATTTCTGCATTCAGTTGCCAGGACTGTATTTCTGGGGATAAAGCTTTTTCAGGAAAGGGTACTGCCATATACTAAACAGCAATCTCTTTGAGAGAAGAAACTATTTACCTGAAGTGTGTCAGGGTACATACCACAGCATGACAAAAATAACGGGCCTTATCTGCAGCTGGAATAAATCAGTATAGATGGAATGATGTAAGAGGAGAGATGCCATATATTATTTAAAATTAGGCAAACTGATTAGTTCTCAAGAACTTGACTGAGACCCTCTGTAGACTGTGTCATTTTTGCAAACCTCCAATTTAAAAATGGCCAATCTAGATATTTGGCAGATTGGTGACAAACTAAGACATCAAGCTGAGACCATAAGAAAAATCCTCTCAGTGACACCAGTGTAAATCTAAGTAAAAGCAATGCATACACTTCAGATTTACAGTAGAGTAGAAAGAAAGAAGCATTTGGCCTAGTGTGTTCCAATTTCCATGCTGGGAAAAAAAAATGTCATAAAAGTTATAAGCAACTGAAATGAGTCTCTTATTCACTGCCACAAAAGCTTCATTACTTCAGAGACAAAGTTGCTCAATAATATTTCCTGGTTTTCCAGAATGAAGAGTTCAGCAAAATTCAAACCTCTGAAAACCAGGAAATACTGGGTTACCGTACACACCAGTGCAACCTTAACTCTGCTGTTGTTTGAGCAATGTGACACTATCGTAACACTTGGATAATGGCAGTGAATATGACATCTATTTCTATCATGTCAGTACCACACATCAGTGTCCTGGTTATCAACAGCCCTTTCTGGATGCTCTGGAGTTTTTGTATCACATCATTTTTTCAGATACTTTTTAATTCACAGTACTTTGGCACTGGCGACTCGGGTGGCCATCTTGGAACTGTTGTGTTCTTTTAATGGAGTTGCAATGCTGTTACTTTTTGTATGTATTAGGCAGAAAATATCTACAAGAATTTACTGGTTAGAAAAGTGGCCACTATAAGCTGTTAACTGAATAATTTGTAATATCAGTAACTCTTCCTTCTGAAGTACTCAAAAGAATAAGTCCTTATTATATAGTCTAATACAGAAGAACTAGTCATGTCATTGTAAAAATACAGACTGACTCTGAACATTTCCAGCTTGGAGATTCTTGGTAATAGACTCAGTAAATGATCTGACCTTACAAGGCTGAGTGTCTACCTTGAAATTAAAGGGGGAAAAAATTCTAACATTTATTTAAGCAAAGAAAAAACAGCACTCTAATCTACAGGAAAACAGTTTGCAAAAGCCTTTCAGAACATACCGAATAGGAAAATGTCACATTATTAGCAAATCTTGATGTTTGAATTACAATCTGAATGGCACAGAAGGTGTGTGTGGGTGGAAGACTGAGCCAACTAGTTATGTTTGCTGTTGCTGTGACAACAGAATATGAGAAATCTCTGACAAAAAAACACCACCACAAAGGCAAGAAAAATGTTCTGGGTTCATTAACCCTAAACAAACATAAAACAAGGACCTAATTATGCCCCATAATTATTGTATTGGTAGTAAAATAAAGTCTGCTTCTGTTGTGTACGCAGGTACTAACACCAAATGGACAACTAAAATGTAATGCAATCATAGCATTTTCTTAAGTTAAATACGTTGTGAAAAACACCTCTGTGTGTATTTTATTTGAATTGTTGTTGCAAATGACTTTGAAATACCTTTGCATGAACATGGGTCTCAAGCAAAGCAGACTTAACATATGTGTGCCACTGTACTGCTAACCCTGGATTGTGCAAAGCTCTGGAGAGCGCCTTGTGAAAGTTATTACAGATAGGTATAGAAAGGTGTTTCTCCAGTAGTATTTGCTTATTGTCTCAGTTTGTCATTATTCAGCCACCTCTAACTAGATCATGACTTGTGGGACATTGATAGACATTGCTGCCAAATCTGCTGCTTCCAGGGAATCTATATCATGAGTCTCTGCTGAACTAAGGGCTGACTAAAATGCCAGAGTGATGTTTACTGCTTATGTTCCAGTGTTTTGTGAGGCGGCATGCAGCCCCCTTCTAGCTGGTTAAAGAGTTCTGTAGTTTACAGTAACTTCAGCCTGCTGGAGGGGACTCTGATGTTTCCACCTTCATCACAGCACTAGCTGGGATAAATCGCTGGCTCCATCTTGTTCTTATCTTATTTAATATCAAGCTCCCGTGCAAGTAGAATCCACTTTGAAATCTGGTTGTTATTTAGGTACCTAAATAGAAGCTGACAAATTTTCAAAAGCTGGTTCAGAACCAGTTTGCCCTACCAATTCATGACTATTATATGTAGTTTGCAGTCTGCAGTCAGGCAGCCTATCCAATTTAGCTATTTACCAGTTATCTCATCCTATTGGTCTAGACAGCTAGCTAGCTAGTTAATTTTATTTCTTCTACTTCATAATAACATATTAACAGCCATCCTGGGTAAGACCAAAAGTCCATCTAGCCCAGTATCCTGTCTTCTGACAGTGGCTAAGGCCAGGTACCCCCAGAGGGAATGAACAGAACAAGTATTCATCAAGTGATCCATTCCCATTCCCAGCTTCTGGCAAACAGGGGCTAGGGACAGAATCACTGCCCATCTTGGCTAATAGCCATTGTTGGATCCATGAATCTATCTAGTTTTTGTAACCCTTACTCTTCATAACATCCTCTGGCAAAGAGTCCCATAGGTTGACTGTGCGTTGTGCGAAGAAATACTTCCTTTTGTTTGCTTTAAACCTACTGCCTATTAATTTCATTTGGTGACCCATACTTCTTGTGTTATGAGAAGAAATAAATAACACTTCCTTATTTATTTTCTCAACACCAGTCATGATTTTATAGACCTCAATCATAACCCTGCTTAGTTGTCTCTTGTCCAAGATGAAAAGTCCCAGTCTTATTAATATTTCCCCATATGGAAGCTGTTCTATAGCCCTAATAATTCTTGTTGCCCTTTTCTGAACCTTTTCCAATTCCAGTATATCTTGTGTGAGATGAGGCAACCACATCTGCACACAGTATTCAAGATGTGGGTGTACTATGGATTTATATAAAGGCAATATGATATTTTCTGTCTTATTACCTATCTCTTTCTTAATGATTCCCAACATTCTCGTAGCTTTTTTGACTGCTGCTGCACATTGAGTGGATGTTTTCAGAGAACTATCCACAATGACTCCAAGATCTTTCTTGAGTGGTACCAGCTAATTTAGACCCCATCATTTTATATGTATAGTTGGGATATGTATAGTTCAGCTATGTATCCGTAAGCACACCTATCATCATAGCCTCTCAGTGCAGAATCACAAGCTACAACTGGACACAAAGAGCAGAAAAGGGCCACTATTTTCTTTAAATAAATCAGTTTGCTAAAGCCAGGTTAAGATGGGATCTGAAAGTTGCGAAGTGGGGAACAAAAGCAAGCAATTATTTCTATTTCAGATGAATTTGCTGATCAGGAAAAGTTTGGACTGTCAGGAGAGGGACAGTAATTGAATAGAAATATTTATACTTGCTACTTAAAATATGTACATTGTCCTGGAATCTGACGAAGCAAGCATATTTTAAAGTAGAAGCCAGTAACTTTAATTAGTCTCTAATTAGGCCCATGAGCTTCATCTGAGAGATTGCTTGATTTTTTTCTAAAAAAACCTAAACCAATAACAAAGATTTTTTTCTGAGCTCTCACAAAATCGTAATTACTATTTCAAACACCTCAAGTATATTTGCTAGGCCAATTAAATTCGTGTCCAGGAGTAGCTAGGTTAACATTCTGCCTTGCTCTATAATATAATGCCATTTCTTGCTGTATATCTTCAAAGTAGACTGCAACATAAGCCTCAGATCTTACAACTGTTTGTTATGATGTCTGGAGTGCTCACAATTGTGAGCACACTGCCATAAAACAGGGCAGACACTCCAAACTGCTGATGTGTTCTATAATTAGACTTCACCAACTCAGTAAGAAATGTGAACTTCTGGATCACTATACCATCTTACCAGACAGTCCCCTTAAACTCTCCGATCTGTCTTGCCATCCAGACAAACTGGACTTTGTGATAACGGTCACTTAAACCAAAAATCACATCACATCAGGTTGCTCCCAGTCTCAAGAGACTAGTCACATACCCCACATCGGTTGGTAGGTACCCCAGATGTTACATCAAAGACAATGCTGACAACCAATTTTATAATACAGTAAAGATTTATTAGCTAAGAAAAGGAAAGGAGAGTTGCTGAGAGTTTAAAGCAGGTAAAATGTATGTACACATGAATCACAGTTTTTAATTCCAAATAGTGAAAATGATGTAATAAACTGACAGTTTCCCAAAAGTCTTTTCAGGGTACCCAGATTGTGTCTGGGAATCTTCGCTTTGCATCTGGTACAGTTCTCTGTAAGAGTCCAGTCAGTCCAGAGAGAAAGGATCTTTCCTTGAATACATATTTGTAACTTCTTCAGACAGAAAACAAGCTGACAGTGTCTCTACCCTTATGGGCTTTTCCTCTGATGACAGTGAGTGAGGAATGCACTTTGAGTCTCTGACCTCTGGTTATCACACACAATGGCCATTTACTTTGAAATTAACACTTTCTCTGATAAAAGTACTCCGACAGCATTCCACAAGGCTTCTTGGATGGGTTATTTAGTTACAGGGGTATACACAATCCAAATGTTTGCTGCATCATAACAGGAAACTGATAAGAGAAAACAATGCAAATAGCGTCCATTTAGTTTTATAAAGTCTAAACACCAAATGCAGTCTTCTACCTTCAGCAATCACTTTGATCTATACTACTACACAAGTGAATTGGCCTGAATACACTCTGGCATGACCTGGTGTCATTGTGTAATTGTTATGGTCATTTCAGATCTCCCTACAAGTAATATTCTTCTATTATTACATGAGCAAACCTTAAAAGTAACAGCAGGAAGAAAAGACAAGAAAAAGAACAAAGAAACAAAAGAAAACTCAGCTACATCTGATGTCATTATATAGCTACTATATACTCAGCCAATTGGGATTTAAGAAACAACAGTTCTTCATTCATTCTGTCTACTGAATAATGCCTCACACACTATATTTCATCTTGCATTTATAAAGAATGAAATTCCCTGTTGTTTTTAACACTATATCCGGGCTTTTGCTATTTTGGAGGTTTAGATTAATTTCACTGGGCCACCTACTCAGTATTGTGTAGTGCCTTACTTCACTGATATCTGTGGAACTACCCTGAGTAAACACCACTCAAAAGGATGGCAGAATCTGGCCTTAAATATCTCTTCCTTGTAATGCTTGTGCAGTTACAAACACCCAGGTGGGTTGGAATAAGGTGGTACTACTTCCAAGAAATTCAGCCCAGTTACACAAACCTGCCAAGGAAACCTAGGCTAATAGTGACATCAGATCAGGTCAGGTTTCAAGCAAACCCTCTCCCTCCATGTGAGTGCCACCAGATTTGTGTTCTTGACCCCAGTCACACTAAACTGTTTTCAGATGAGTTTCAGTTTTCAGATCATCAGAACCAGAAACTCAAAGCAAGGCTACCTTCCCCTACACCAACAGGCTACAAATCAAACAACGGTGTCCGCCGGGGACCTGATCCATTGCTCAGTAAACTTGATTTTTGAAAGACTCTCATTAAGTCCAGGCATGCAGTGGAGGTAAACACAGCACTTTTTAAAGAAAGCTGCAGTAAAATGATCTCCTGCACAGCTTCAGGAGGCACTGTACATCAGTGGTTCTCAAAGCTGCTCTGCCGCTTGTTCAGGGAAAGCCCCTGGCGGGACGGGCTGGTTTGTTTACCTGCTGAATCTGCAGGTCCAGCTGATCGCAGCTCCCAGTGGCCAATGGGGGGCGGCAGGAAGCGGCGGCCAGTACATCCCTCAGCCCACACAGCTTCCTGGAGCTCCCATTGGCCTGGAGCGGCGAACCACGGCCACTTGGAACTGTGATCAGCCGAATCTGTGGATGCGACAGATAAACAAACTGGCCTGGCCCGCCAAGGGCTTTTCCTGAACAAGCGGTAGCCCTAGTTTGAGAACCACTGGACTAGAGAAGTTGTGAATCTCAAACTTTACTACCACTTTTGTTTCCTGGGAGACAGTTTTTTGCAAGGCTGGGTTAATAGATCATCCAGTAGCACCACTATTTATACCTTGAAGTTTGTGTCTTGGCAAAGCAGAAGGCATTTTTATTTTAATGCAAGGTTAGAAATTGCATGTTGTTGCAAAATGCCAATGAAATTGCAGAGGGCTCTAAAAGAATCATTTTATTTAATAACCACAATTTTTCCTTATTCCTGATATTAAGACAGCATTTCGTTGCTTGTTTGCTGAAAGTTAACAATTTTCCTCATGCAGATTTCCTCAGCAGCAGCCTGGATCTACTGAGCCCTGGCTCAGGCTAAGCAGGGAATGAGTGCATTGTGGTTGGAGACACAGGCATAAAAAAATATCATTGGGTTCTGGTGCTAAATTGTCATCGGTTGCTTATAACTTTAGCACAAAGCATTTGAATACTCCTCATCAAAGTGTAATATAATAGACTTGTCTAGTGCAAGTGATCATGTCTCCCACTAGTGGTTAGTCCCAGAAACTCTATTACCTACTGCTAGCTAAAAGCCCTAGGAAGTCAGTGAGAATCAAACCTGGGATCCTCAGCACAAACAGCACCGAGGCTAGATCCTCAACTAGTGTAAATTAACTTTAATAAAATGACACAGATTTACCTCCGCTGAGGAGCTGGCTTTTTTTGTGTATGTGATCATGATTTATTACATCATGTTTCAAGCATTATAGTCTAACTGTTTTTGAGTTGGGGACTTGAGGTGATGAGAAGCAGGGAAAGAGTTGCCATTGTGCCTTTTAAATGTTTATATATATAATATCACCCACACAGAACTCAAAAACATCTTTGGATATAGCTCAAAAGTCTGATTCTGATTCCATGCCAGTCTCACACAAGACTCAACCTCAGAAGTGATGACCATAGGTAGCCCTTGTATCTAAAATGCATTGCAATAAAACAGCTTACACATGTATATCATGTCATGGTTGCCTTGTGGCATGAATCATAGATCATTCTCAAGTATCTTCAACCATGTTTTAAATTACATCATTGGATGTCCCAGGCAAGGAGATAACCTAGCAAGCAGAAGTAGCAACAACAGTGCAACAGTCACTGTTAGCGATTTGTGTTTTCCAAACAAGTGGGTTAGCAAAATAAAGACAGATGGGCCTGGATTAACTCTCACTTCTTTCCATCAGTGCAGCCATTCAATATTTCACCTCTGTGTTCTCTCTAAATGGAATTTTATTGGTTTAATGGCTTTATAGCACACAGTCACATCCTTAGATAAGAAGTTGCAGCTTACTTATTAAATATTAAATAAACAAGTTGCATACATGAAAAGGAATGTCAGGAAATCTCACAAAACACAGGATAGTCCTACTCCTGTGTTACTTTGTCCATGTTGCATATTCTTTATTTATTATGCAGGGCTTAATAACAAACAAAAATGGAATTCATTAAAATCTACACATATACATTTAGTTAAAGCTGCAACAGGCACTTCTAATTTTTGAAATACTATAATTTTTGAATGCTTGATTTTGCAAGCATTTCATTAGCTCTGTCTTTTTTCCCTTTTAAATGCCCTCATCTTGTTGTAATAAACAGGTGGAAAGATGCTAATATATTAATTCAAAACAAACAACCATATTGTAAATACATCCCTGGGATGTTCCACTGTTTTGAAAAAAAAGATAGCTGGATTCTAAAATATTGATTAACTCTGCCATTTAGACTATTGACAGTCACAAAAATCATTTACTTAAACATTTGTTTGGCCTGTTTATACATTAAAGAGTGAAGAGAATTCCCTGTAGGCACTGAGGACAATTTAAGGGGAAGTAACATGCAGAGTGAGTAGGAATAAATGGGCTGGCAGTAGAAAAGTAGACTCAATGCCATTTCTTAATGAAAAAACTGTTCCAAAAATAATTCCATTTTTTAATATTTTTTAAATTTTTACTCTTGCTTATGCAGCCTGCTGTTGCGAGTAGTCACTTCCCCTCCTAGCATGCCCTGCTGTAAACTCCTACAATACCTTAAGTCCTGGGAGCTACAAAATCCCAGAACGCCTTGATTCTTGGCTGGACTGGGGAAAAGGCCACATGTGGTCGGTGTCTCCTCTAAGTGCCTTTTTTGCACTGCCTTCCTGAGAATTCATCCTTTTCACCATGATAAGTCTGAGACTTTCCATAAAAACTGCCATGGCAAAAAGATGTCTCCCCAGTCCATATGGCTGATGATGTTTCATGAGAAACAATGCAAGTGAAAGATAATGAAACAGACTTTATTTTTTAAAAGGTCTGAGCTATTTCACACAGCCAATAACTTGGAGGGAAAACAGAGCGAGAAAATGCTTAGAGAATCCCTCCAGTACTTTGAAATGAACAGCAGCTCATTATACTGGTAAGAATTCAGAATGGCAAGAACTATTTAAATAGGCTGAAATATGACTTAATCCCTCGGAAGCAGAGAAATTCAGAATTATGACTCAGTGTCCTTAAGTTACCTCATTCTGTCAGGGCAGCTATCTCCAAAGAGTTAGTGATCTCATCCTTTAGCCCTGTTAGCGTTGCCCCTTCCATGTCAATATCTCTTGAAAGACTCAGCATTTTTATCCACAGCACGTTCAACCCTGTCACCTTCATCTTCACCTCCTCATCACAGAACTGTTTTGTGTCAAGGAAGAATGGTCTTATGGCAAAGGGACTTGTGCGCAAAGCGGATGCTCTGAATTTAATTCCAGGTTGTGCCCTAGACTGCTCTTCCCATGTTACTTTGGACAATCACCTAGGGACAGATTTTAACTTTACACTGTACCCTAAGGAAGAGATAGTGTGTAGTTGCACTATCCTAGAAGCAGACCAGAGAACCCGATCTTACAAGGTACACACAGTTTGTCCCCTGCTCCCCATTTGATCTGGGATGAACTGAGTTACTTCATCTTTTTAATGACACAGCTTACATAGTGTAAGAATGGCTGTACTGTGTTAGACCACAGGTCCATGTAGCCCAGTATCCTGTCTTCAGACAGTAGCCAATGCCAGGTGCTTCAGAGTGAATGAACAGAACAGGTAATCCTTGCGTGATCCATCCCCTGTCACCCATTCCAAGCTTCTGTGTGCTACTCCCAGCTGTGAAATGGCCAGCTTGTCGGGATGGCTTCTGTATAGATAGGGCAGACACAAAGCTCCTGTCCCACCCCACCCCTGTCCATTACCTCCCCAGCCAGTTTTCACAGGATGTAGGATAAAGTGAATAGCCCCCAGCCATCCCCTGTGCAACCAGCTAGGACACTCTAGTACCCATTCTCTCTGTGCATCAGTTCCGGTACACTATGCCAGACTGGAACGACTTCCCCGGTGGTGATTTAAAGGGTCCTGCTGCCAGAGCTCTGGCGATACTTTAAAGGACTCAGGGCTCCCTGCAGTGGCCAGAGCCTCTGGTCCTTTATATCGCAGCCAGAGCCCCAGGCCTCCAGCAGCCTGTGTTGGGAGGGGATTTAAAGGGCCTGGGGCTCCCTGCAGTGACAGGAGCACTGGGTCCTTTAAATCCCCGCCCGAGTCCTGCCGCCTCAGAGTAGCGGTGGCAGGGCTTCTGTGATAATTTAAAGGGCCTGGAGCTCCACGGCTTTAATTCACCCCTGAGCCCCAGGGCTCCCAACAACCTCTGCAGCTGGTAGCCCTGGGGTGATTTAAAGGCCCTGGGACTCAGGGTTTTGTAAAAGTAAAACTTTAAATATTAGATAGCTAACCTTGAGAACAAATTGTGTTATTAGGATGATGAGGAATGGTGATCCCAGAGAGAGATGCTGTAAGTCTCTAGGAAATAAATGGTAAATGTGTTATGACATGTGAAAAGTAGCATAAATGTTGTAATCTTTGGAGACAAAACCAGATGTCCTGGTTTAGTCAAAGCTAAGCCCAAAAACCTTGTCTTCTGTGACCTTTTCTAAATCCAGAAAATTTCATTTCGAACTCCATGTGATTATGAAATAATAATTAGTGAAATATCAAAACCCAGTAGGTCAGGCAGATTGCCTGGCATATTCCAAAGTTTATGACTTGAGGAGTAACCTCAGGACTGACAGGTCACCTTTGGGAATGAGATGATGCCTTAGAACAGTGCACATTTTATGCTTTTAGCACCTGAGTGGGGAAACAGGAAGCTTCAAAGCACATTGCTGTTTTGTGTCCCCTGGCTACTGCTAATGTGCAATTTAGGAAGAGTGGGTCAGAATCCTTAATTTGATGTATATCATCATAGCTCCATTGACATCAAGGCGCTATCCCAATTTACAGCCACTGAGGTTCTGGCCCGGATTGTATGACCTGCTTGCTGTAAGGCGAGTGCTGGATTTTTTACCATATTAAGAACATAAGAACGGCCATACTGGGTCAGACCATAGGTCCATCTAGCTCAGTATCCTGTCTACCAACAGTGGCCAATGCCAGGTGTCCCAGAAAGAGTGAACCTAACAGGTAATGATCAAGTGATCTCTCTGCTGCCATCCATCTCCACCCTCTGACAAACAGAGGCTAGGGATACCATTCCTTACCCATCCTTGCTAATAGCCATTAGTGGACTTAACCTCCATGAGTTTATCTAGTTCTCTTTTAAACGCTGTTATAGTCCCAGCCTTCACAACCTCCTCAGGTAAGGAGGTCCACAGGTTGACTGTGCGCTGTGTGAAGAAGAACTTCCTTTTATTTGTTTTAAACCTGCTGTTTAAACCTGCTGCCCATTAATTTCATTTGGTGACCCCTAGTTCTTGTATTATGGGAATAAGTAAATAACTTCTCCTTATTTATTTTCTCCACACCACTTACGATTTTATATGCCTCTATCGTATCCCCCCTTACTTTCCTCTTTTCCAAGCTGAAAAGTCCTAGCCTCTTTAATCGCCTCTCATATGGGACCCGTTCCAAACCCCTAATCTTTTTAGTTGCCCTTCTCTGAACCTTTTCTAATGCCAGTGTATCTTTTTTGAGATGAGGAGACCACATCTGCACGCAGTACTGGAGATGTGGGCGTACCATGGATTTATATAAGGGCAATATATATACCCTTATATAAGGGTATATTACATAGACAAGTACTTTGTAGGTTGGAATCCCTGGGCTGAGCTACATTAGACATATTATAATGAGAAATAATGTGAGAGTTTAAAATAATTCATAGAATTTGAATAGAGTTTGAAAAGGGGAAAGTACAGTACATGGAAAAAATGCATAAAATATTTAATATAAATCCAAATTGAATAAATAATATTAATCTACTTTAGGCTAATGGTTCTCATCTGGTAAAACACCAGAGTCATCGCTGAACTGGTGAATGGCAACTAACGTGCACGATAAACCTTAACAAGCCTAATTATTTGGTGTTGAAATGAGGAAAAAATCCCTCCTTGTATAATGATAAATACCATCTATCTGCACTAAGAATAGAAGTCTAAATAAGTGACCTGATTTGCATTAATGCTAAGGACCAAACAGCTCCTGCTGAGGTCAACGTTGGGTGCCTGGCACTCCTGAAAAGCAGGTCATGTACTCTTTGATTTTTTGAAAATCTTAGCCTCTTTGCCTCAATGTAACTTTAGTGTTCTGAAGCTCTCAAACTAAGGAAATGGCAATAAGCAAGCTGACTGACATGGTAGCAGTACTATGTGTAAACTCCAGTTGGAAAGTAAAATCAAGTCCATTCCTCTTTAGGCTTCTCGAGACTGAGTGCATTGCAGAGATGACACATTTGATTTCTGTATGGAAGGAAGGAAGTGACTGTTGTAGCCAGTGGCAATCCCTGTTGGCTTGAGGTAACAGAAAAAATGGCAAATAGAATTCTTCACTAGAAAATGTTCAGGGAGTTAAAATAAGCGAGAGAAGAAAATGTCTTCCACAACAACAACAATAAAAGTCCTATCCCACACTCAGGTTTTGTCAACGTATTCCAGACAAATAGGAGAGCTTATCCTAAATGACTGATAGCACCAGTGGAAGATAAAAGAAAATAAAAGAAATTAATAAATAAATATTAAAGGATGAAAAATAATGTATTGTTGCTATCTCTTAAATCAGGCCCAGGAAAACTGCTGGGTGTTCAGTGCATCTGAAAATCATGCCTTTTACTTATGTGGCTACATATGAATATAGGAGTCTAATTAGTGGGGGTTTTCCCCTAGACTTGAGGCAGATTTAGAGGGATTTTGGGGTTTGTTGTTTACTCTAGGCAGTCAGCCTAAAAAACCCTGAGACTTTATCTGTAGTGCTAAGTCAATGCTTGGTCAACCCTTAAAGCAATGTGTTTTTTGACGCAGTGCTGAAGGAGAGATTTTGATTTTTAGGGTTGTTGTCTACCTAAGGTTGAGCTGCTATGATTAATCTGGTTATTTGATCTGAACCCAACAGATCTGGGGAGTGAAGTGACTCACATTCTCCAGAACAGTTCAAAGGAGAAGGCAAAGTAAGACTTTTCCCTGCTCAGAACACAATGGTTAGATGTAACAAACCAGCTCAAAGTCACTATTTGGAGTAATTATTTCTGCTGTCTTTTCTTGTCAATTGTGGAATAATTTGTTTGTACATTATTTCATTATTCAACCAAATTTAGTTACTGTCAAGTTTCTGGTCTTCTCTCCCTTGCAAATACCCATCAGGGAGCGGAGAGAAGGCATGATACTGTCAGAGCCCTCTTGAGCTTTGCCAGAATAATTTCACCGGGGGAATCAGTCTATACCACAGATAGAGCAGTGGGGAAACTGGAATTTCTACATTTCCTTTCATGTCAGATCAGAACAAAATGGTAGAATTATTAAATTTTCTGCTAATCTAATTTAAAAAAAATCCAATCAATCAAAACTTTTCATTTCATTTGATATTATAAAGATAAAATAAATTTCAAACAGAAGTCATTTTGAAATGAAAAATCAAAACATTCCAGTAAGTTGACCTGAACAAAATACTTTGTTTCAATTTCCCCCCACCCACCCTTATCAAAAAAAGTTGCCAGAATCAAGACATTCCCACTGAAAGTTTCTACTTCGATGAATCAGCATTTTCCAATGAAAAAATGTTCTGTCAGGAAATGTTTGATCAGCTGTAACCATGGCTTCTAGGGGTATTGCAGGAGGCACACAAAGGCCGTGTGTGTTTACGCTGACTCCAGGACCCATGCATTGCTTCCTGACAGCACCATTCCCTTGCCGCTGTACTGCCATGGCTTCCCTCACATGCTACAGGCACTACCTCATCCTCTCCCCCTAGCCTGCCTTCAGAGGGATTTCCACAGCACACAGCAATCCGTGAAGAGTTAGTGCATCAAGTTGTATTTACCCTCTACTGGCTTTTCTGCCAGCAGTAGGGTGACTAGACAACAAATGTGAAAAATCGGGACAGAGTGTGTGTGTGTGTGTGGGGGGGTAATAGGAGCCTATATAAGAAAAAGACCCAAAAATCGGGACTATCCCTATAAAATCGGGACATCTGCTCACCCTAGCCAGCAGGGCAAGGGGTGGGCAAGGCAATGCATGTTCCCTTGGCCGTACCTCAGCCTTCCCATTGCTGTTCTTATCATGCACGTTCTCCAGCTCTATGAAAGCGTGGAATGTGTTACACTTTATATGAAGGTTCTATTGATTAGTTCATAAGCCCTTTAATAGCCGATGAATGGGTGTGTTAATAAATGCTTAATAGATGGTTATAGAGTCCAGCAGGTCAATGGATTGCTTGTAGTCGTTGGTTATAGTTGTCCAGAACACCTTCTGCTGATGTGCTTAAACTATTCTATTACACACACTACCCTGGTCTGTAACATGCTTATGATAGCTATCAAACATGTATTAACCCTTTCTAAACCTTTAATAAATGGACCCTTAAAAATGTGACCATTAGCTCAATAGGGCTGTTTTTCTATCAAAGGCATAATTACCATCATCTGAGCACCTTACAATATTGAATCTATTGATCTTTACAACTCCCCTGCGAGGCAGGGCAGTGCTATTATCCCCATTTCGCAGGTGGGGATTTGAGGCACAGCAAGACTAAATAACTTGCCCAAAGTCACACAGGAAGTCTGTGGAGGAGCAGGGAAATAAACCTGGCTCTCCTGAATCTCTGGTTAGCAACCTAACACTTGGACCACCCTTCTTGCAGCCAACAGAATGTAATGGCATTTGAATGATATCTGTAGTGTGCAATAAAGAATATCCTTTCTGTACGTTTTATGAGTCATCCTTTGGAATTCTGTAGGGTGGCTTAAAAACCTATAGCGAGGTCATTCTTTTTCCTTGGAAGTAATTTTATAAGATGTTTCTATAGGTGAGGCAGAGACAGTGCAGGGAGGTGGCAACCTTCTACTCTCCTCCTATTTATCTGTTCCCCAAAACGACCACCCAGGGTGGCCCGTTCACATCTTATTCCAATGCGGCTCACGTTTGGGCTTTAGCTTGTTGGATCACCAAGCCCGCACATGTGAGCGCTGTGCGTCCCATCAAGAAGATTTTTACAAGCCCTGGTACAAATCAGCCGAGGGACTGAGCATGCCTCAGAGTGACAGGAGGAAATAAGCAATGTACTCAAAACCCCCAAGTAAGCTGCAGCTACATTGAAATGAACTTAATGGTTGCTTTTGGTATTGCTAGCACACACCCCAGGGAGAGCAGATGCTAAGGAGCTGCTTCCTGAGGTAGCATGTGCTCCTGCCTCTGCTATTGCTGCCGTGCAAGCAGCTGATTCTTCCTGCATCTTTCCCTGCCATTTTCTCTGCTTATTTTAAATGATAGGGAAAGATGTCAGTGAACCGGAGTTGGGGAGGGAGGTCTTTTATTGTTACCGTAGGACTTGTATTGCCAGGTTGAGTGACTAGTGGGGAGCCTTAGCTTTTATATGGTTGCGGCACCCAACACAGCTTAGCTAGCTGGGGAATTGGCTTTTACTGGAGTTGGAAGCGTTTTATGCCTGTACTAAATTTCTCTTCTCACCCTTTCCTCCCCTTTTGTTTTTTCTCTCACTTCTCTGTTTCATTTCCCTCTGCAACTCTGGCTGCACTAAAATATGAAACCGCAAAAGATCTCATTTTACTAACCTTCCCTGACCCCCACACACCCCGAAATAGAAATTAAAAAGGTAAATAAGAATTTTTAATCATTTATTGGGGGAGGGAGGGCATCCCTTGATTTGCAATATTGATATGTGTCAAGGTTCCTTCCCCACTCTGAACTTTAGGGTACAGATGTGGGGACCTGCATGGACACTTCTAAGCTTAATTACTAGCGTAGATCTGGTATCACTGCCACCACCCCCAAGCACTACTTTTTTCCCTGGGTAGTCTTGAGGGACTTCACCAATTCCCTGATGAACACAGATCCAAACCCCTTGGATCTCAAAACAAGGAGAAATTAACCATCCCCGCTCCTTTCTCCCACCAACTCTTGGTGGATCCAGATCCAACCCCCTTGGATCTAAAAAACAAGGAAAAATCAATCAGTTATTAAGAAAAAGGCTTTTCTAATTAAAGAAAAGAAAGGTAAAAGAAAACCTTCTGGGAGATTAGCATACCAGCTACTCTCACAGACAACAGATTCAAAACACAGAGGATGGTCCCCCGGGCACAAATTTAGTTACACAAAAAATACCCAAATACCCAATTTTGATAATTCCCTTAATGATGCCAAGACAAGTTACAAAGAAAATAAACATAAACCTATTTATCTCTTTCTAAAACTTACTACTCTGATAAGAGGCTGGTTCCTTGATCTTTTTCACTCTGACTGAAACTGAGACTCTAAACAAAGGAAAACTTCCCTCCTTCCTTTTGAAACATCTTGTTCCCCCATTGGTTCCTCTGGTCAGGTGTCGGCTAGGCTAGGTGAACTTCTTAACCCTTTACAGGTAAAAGAGACATTAACCCTTAACTATCTGTTTATGACAATATGTATTAACGATATTTAGGATCAAATCTTCCTAGGTACCTATATGGCTTTGATCACTATAGTATGGGACCAATTCAGTCATTAACGCATGTTTATCTTTATAACTCCTTTCTGTGGTAGGGAAGTATCAGCCCCTTTTTACAGATGGGAAACTGAGGTATAGGGCAGATTAAGTGACTTCCCCAAGTCGGACGTGAAGTCAGTGGCAGAGCAGGAAACTGGACCCAGGTCTCCTGAGTCCTAGACCCATGCCCTATCCATTAGATCACTCTTCTCTCCTGATCCCACCATTGGTTTCAGTGTGAGATGAGGATCAGACCACTGGCATCCCCCTGGCACTTTACATGTTGAAAGCATGGTGTAATGGTTACATAATTAATCTGTTTCGATTATTTCCTTTGTTTCTGTCTGAGGCTTTTCCACGTGATCTCTCCACTACTCCCCATTCTCCCACATGGAAGCATTAGTATTGCTGATCTCCAGGGTAGTCAGCCCCAGAATACATGTAGCAACAAGTGGGGAACACCCTTCAATCTTTCACCTGTTCCCTACACTGTTCACACTTTTCATTTCCACGCCTGGAAAAGGGATGCTTGTGAAAATGGCCTCTTGTCATGATAACATCTACACAATTAGATGGAGTCTTGCAGCCTGCCCAATCCAGCCAATCACTCAACTGTGTCCTGAGTCAGATTGATACATCTAGCAACCATGGGGCATCACAAGCCTCTCCCCACCCCATCCCATCCCTGCCACTCTCTGGGACTGTCCCAGCCCAGGCTGTTCCTCCTTCCATGGGAAGCTTGAATGAAAGCGATGCCACCCAATGGAAGGTGAGTGTGGCAACTCAGCCAGTCAATGGGAGCTGGAAGTTGCCAGCCTCTTCTGGGTTTAGAGTGGAAGGGAGCTGAAACTGCAGGGAAAAGATGAGTAAGTCTGGGGGGGGAGGGTCCTGACCCTGTGCCCCAGTTCCAGGAGGCCTATCCCCATACACCCAGGTCCCATAACTCCTCTAGAGTATCTGCCCTTGTGGGCCCTTCATGTCACTGCCCCCTCTGCCTCCCCACACCGGTGAGACTCATATCAGTACTCCTCTGGTTCCCGCCACCCTTTCTGGGGCTCTCAGCTTTCCTGACACCGAAGCCCCCTGGTGCCCTCCTGACGCTGCACCTCTCCTTGGGCTGCTGACCCATTATGGAGAGCCCAGGGAGACAGCAGGGGGCAGGAGCACCAAAATACAAGTTCACCCAGACTGCTGTTTTCCCTAAGGCCATCCCTGATTTTGTGATTAAGTGACCATTTATCACGTTCATAAGTGGCAAGATAAACTGGAGTGTATAAGGGGATTGTCACTTGACTCCATAAGACTATTGTATTATTATGAGAGTTCACTTTGGTGCTGGGTTGGGGTGACTGTCCTGAAGTAGGCACTTGTGATGGTGAGCTGCACCAGACAGCATGACAGTAAACATACTTGACCAGGGACCATCAAAACAACTAGCCTCCAGTGGAGGAGAGAAATGGAACAGCATTGACTGTCCCCGCATGGAAGAGGCAGGAGCTAGGGTGATGGATTTTTTTGCAGCAAGCGGTAAGATTTGAGGCATTTGTGCTCTGAGGAAAAGCTGTGGTGCTGGCAAGCATAGCTGTTGATACCAGACATAGTTTTAGGATATGGTTAGATCTCCTTCTGCTTATCCACTAGCACATTGGGGCATGGGGGGGAACATGTTGTGCATAGTCAAAGGAAATTGCAATTTCTTCCAAATGCCTCTACAGTCAACCTCCCTTTGCCTCCTGCAGCCACCAGTCAGGCATTACACCTCTAATGAGGATCTAGGTCTCAAGCCCAAATCTAGCCGAAAGGGTTTGTTTTCCTGTGCAACCGTATGATGAATTGTATGAACATTATATATATAGTTGCACCACTACAGCTGATAACCTTTCATTAACATTTCCACTGAAGTCAGCAGTTCAGTGGTATATTTTTACATTAATCAAGTAAATATATGCTAGGTCTTTCTGTACCATCTGCTGCACTAGTGTGAGTTGAGGAGTGGTTGGTGGGCTACGTGGGATCAAAATATACTCTCCTTGGAGAAGAAATATCTGGTCATTTGTGCTATAATGTAATAAAAATACTCTGAATAGCAAAGGAGACAAATCAGACAGTAATTTCAGCACAATTTGTGCATGTTCAGGTACAAAAGGACCTTCTGAGCTTTCCCCCTCAGACATAACCCTATTCTCTCAGGAGTAGCTACTCATGCCGACTACAGCTGGTAGGATTGTCCAAACAATTCCCGGTGCAGAATGGGATTCAAAGTTACAATGAAGTCAGAACAGACTTTCCAGTTTCCACACTGGAGGTATGGGTATAGACACACAGAAATTGCACTTATCAGTGCAAATCTCTGAAGCATTTCCAGCAGTGATGATTATTATAAGGCCAGACCCACTGAACTCTATTTAACCCCATTATAGTAATTGTAAAAACCTCTGCAAACACTGACCACAATCTCCCCTTGAGCAGGATGGAAAGCTTGACAATCACAGCTATATAGCATGCTGGGGAGGGGAGCTGGGGGCTTGGGGTGGGGACTACAACCAGGGTTTCCCCATCTCACTACCCTCCATACAACGAACTGAACCAATTCTTCTTCTAGGCCTAATATTCCCAGGTGGGAAGGAATGAAGGAATAGCTTTTATCTCCTTGTGCGATTAAACTAAACTATCTAAAATTTAGTTAGGAGCTACACTCTCTTCCTTCCATGCTGGGTGACCTGAATGTGTTCCTTCCCCATTGTTAAGTCTCTGGAAATCCTGTGAATATTATGGAATATATTACTGGTAAATTGCCAATAAGGATCTTATCCTCGTAAGAAGTTTTCAGTTTCAACAAGCCACTTAAAAAGGATTTTCCCTCTAGGCACTTTGTTAATCACTGAAATTGCTATAAATCCAATTTTATTGAGCAAATCTAATGCTTTATATTAAAGCTGGGTGGGTTTTTTTAATACATATTGTATATGCAGAAGTTAAAAATACAATAACAATGTTTAAATGAATTGTAACTCTCCAGAAAACAAAAACAATCAAATATAAATATTGCAATTTAAATTCAGAAGGTTTTTCAACCATATCAAACTTGGCTCCTGCTTCTGAAGGGAAATACAGAAGAACAGCATTATTCTGTTTGCATAGCTCTGATTGCAGACAGTAGTGTGAAAAGTGGCGCTAACAATAATTGCTGATATATTCAGAAAACAGCTTAGTAAGAACTCATTTGCAATGGGAGATTGCATATTTGACATCCTTTGAAACTTCAGTGCTGAGGTTACTTGTTTTTAAATTCTACATTTTTAGATATTAAGTAAAAAGGGGATCCATTTGTGATTAACCCCTTAGTGAGTCCAACTCTCCATAAACTCCCTGACAGACATATCAATGCAAACTGAGAAATACCCAGAATCTATCTGTGCTACTTATATGGCTCCATTATCATACTATCTGAATGCCTCATAATATCCTTTTGAGGTGGGCAGGGAAGTTCTATCTATGTTAAGATTTTATACTGCTACCTGTCACTGTAGTAGGTGAATTTGGAAGAGACGGGAGACTTTGCTTTGCTCTGGACTCATGCTCGCAAGGCTATGTGATGACTGGAGAAGCATATCAGCCACCACTGGACGTGGTGCGAGGAATACCAGGAGCTTGGAGTCCTGGCGCCACAGGTTTAGAATACAGATCACATTATCATCACTCCGAGAGCTAGAACCATGCTGGAGAGGACTCTGAAGGATGCTATCCACTGCCAATACATGGAACACCTGAAACGGAAGCTGGACCAGGGCAAGGCCTTCGAGGTGACATGCAAGTGGGACACCAGCAACCATTTTCTGCCTGGGGGCAGCTTCACCCAATTTGCCAACTGGAGGTTCAACCACAAGGCCCAGCTCAACTGCATCCCACTGAACAGAGTCGTCCATCATGGGAATCAGGACAAGTGCTGTAGGAAGTGCGGCTACACCAACGAGACACTACCCCACATCCTAAGTACTGAGTCATGCATGTACATGTGGCTTGCCCATGTGACTCCAAAACTCCATCTTGGAGCTGGACTTTGCACAGGAGAGAGGAGGGGGTCTCCATCCACTAGAGAAAGTCTATTTAAACCCCTGGGAGACCCCTCCATTTTGTCTTCAGCTGCCTAAAGAGATAGTCTCTTCACCCCCCAAGGATACCTGAAAGAGACTGGAACAAAGGACAGTAACTTCAGGGAGTGTGAGCGATTGCTGGATTCAGACTAGCCAGAGACTAGTCTGTAAAAGGAAGCTTATTGGAACAGGTGAGGTTTATATGTGTACTCAGTTTTATTACTGTATTAGGCTTAGATTTGCGTGTTTTATTTTATTTTACTTGGTAATTCACTTTGTTCTGTTTGTTACTACTTGGAACCAGTTAAATCCTACTTTTTGTGTTTAATAAAATCACTTTTTACTTATTAATTAACTCAGAGTATGTATTAGTACCTGGGGTGGGGAGTGGGGGCAAAAATAGCTGTGCATATCTCTCTATCAGTGTTATAAAGGGTGAACAATTTATGAGTTTACCCTGTATAAGCTTTATACAGGGTAAAATGGATTTATTTGGTAAAATGGATTTATTGGGAGTTGGGTACGTGAGTGTTAAAGACAGGGACACTTCTGTGGGCTGCTTTTGGTTAAGTCTGCAGCTTTGGGGCACGTGGTTCAAACCCTGGGTTTGTGTTGGAGCAGACTGGCATGTCTGGCTCATCAGGACAGGGTGCTGGATTCCCAGGCTGGCAGGGAAAACAGAGGCAGAAGTAGTCTTGGCACATCAGTTGGGAGTTCCCAAGGGGGGTTCTGTGATCCAACCCATCACAGTTTAATGGGAGTTAAGTGCCCAAAGACGTCTGAATATCCTTAGTCTCTCTCTGTGCCTCAGTTTCCCATCTGTAAAGTGAGAGTAATAGCTCTGCTCTACCTTATAAGAGGTGTAATGAGGATAAATACATTAAAGACAGTGCAGCACTCAGATACTACAATAACTTGTCTTTCTCACCACCAGAAATTGGCCTACTAAAAGATATTACCTCACGCATCTTGTTTCTCTAATAGTCTGGGACCAACATGGCTACAACAATGCTACATTTCTTTTAGACATTTTGTTCTATAATGCAAAGGTCCCGAGAAAATGGGCCTAACACAAAGAAACTAGGCCATAAGATTTCATGGATAGGAACTCCATGCTGGATCAAATCCAGAGGAAAACTGATTGCCTATCTTGTATGACAATGGCCAGTACCCCAGGCTTCAGAGGAAGGTACAAAAATATGCCACAGAAGGCAGATTTGGGTATTGACATCTTGAAGCAGGGTGGACCAATTACATAGAGTGAAAAAGTACCTCCTCTTATCAGCTTTGTGTTGGCCAACTTTTATTCCACCACTGATTGTCCCCAATTTTTCGTGTTACAAGACAGGTGGAACAGGAGCTCCCCAGCTACCATCTCTAGACCATTCATTATTTTATATACATGTTATCAGCTACCCTCTTATCTCCTATCAATGGTAAATAATCCTCCTCTGCACATGTGTTCTTCCCATCCCATGCCCCTAATCAGATGCATCTGAGAGCTTAATTTGGCCCACTACATAGGAGCCACCCTTTTTGCACCACTTAAACAGCATAAAATTGCTATAATGCAGCTGCCAATTCTCATCAGGGAATTCCCCCAGGCATAAGGAAACTTGCTGCTGGGTGGAACTGAGCCAGCTCTGGGTTTGTGTGCCTGCCTCTCCCTCCCACCCCCGCAGCATAAGGATATGTTGAGGTGGCATATCAGGGTCTGGGAAGGCTGTGAATGAGCTATGCTGTTTTACATTGATATGCCACCGGTAAAGTCTCTAGTCTATTGGGTTTTTACACCCTGACAAATACAATGTGGTAAAATACTAACCGTATAAAAAGTTGCCTCTGCATCTGTGCTCTCATATATTTTGAATGGAGTAGAAAGTCTGATCATGTAATTTCTAATAATATTTTGTCTCAACTGAGCAGAATCCGTAAGTGTCACACTCTGCAAGTCCCCGAAGGCTGTGCTGTTTAAGGCAAGTTCTGTTTTTATCAATAGCTCATTTGTGACATCTGATACAGAAGAAAGGAGCCTCGGGAGAAATAGATTTTAGCTAGGCCTGAGTTAGATTTTATAGGTCAGCTTTTCTATGTTAATTCAATACTAAATGATTGCTAAAAGAGTACTTAGTGAGGTTTAATTAGGAAGGGATGCATATCATTGTCATTTAATGGAGTCACATTTATATAGCTCTGGGATTGACCATGACACAAGGAAGTTTGCATGTCTGGTTCTCAGTTCTGAATCTGGCAATGGCCAGTAAATGTTCCACTTGGCTCTTGGGTTTCCTATGTGACCTATTCTAAGAGCTAGAGGACAGATGATCTCATTTAAAAAAAAAAATCTTTACAAGCGGGTCTGGCTGATCAGCAAAGACCAAGGAGTAAATAAGCATGGGAAACAAAGCTACCCTTACATGCCCCCGGAGGCCATTTCCTTAATATATTTGAGGTATATTGGTGGTGAAGGGGAGAGGGGTTAAGTGAAATATAAATGGTGTGTCCATAGACATGTAGCTGCCCCTCTGTGTTGGAGTGAAATTCACCGCAGCACCAAAAATGCATCTTTAATATGTCAAGATATTTTATATAGTTAGTATTGGAAACACTGACAGTAACTGAACATCTATTATTATATTAAATAAAAGGTGTTTAAATGGCAACAAACTCACTGGGTTTGTATAATACATTAAATGTATCTCTATCAACCCCCCAGATGTGCTCTGCTAAGAGAGGAATGATATTAAATTCTATAAAATAGCAGTTTCGTTAAATCTAAATTAAACACTAATCCACAATAATCTCTTAGTTTTTAAAGTGCCACTGGACTCCTTGTTGTTTTTGTGGCTGCAGACTAACACGGCTACCTGCAGATGCTAATCCACAATGTTACCACATTTTGTGCTGAATAGTGGTGTTTTAATGACTTAAAACTAGGTATAATGTGTTTATTGTAAATTTCTGCCCCGGTTGTTCGAGAACTTATGACTTTTATTTATTAAATCATATTCTGTTTCCTGTTGGTTTTTTGTGATAAGCAGAGAAGTCACAAGACTCAGCAAAGCACAAAAGGGAAAAGATCATGCAAAAGATTTAGAACAGTGGTTCTCAAACTGGGGCCACCGCTTGTGTAGGGAAAGCCTCTGGCAGGCCAGGCGGGTTTGTTTATCTGCCCTGTCCTCAGGTTCGGCAGATCACGGCTCCCACTGGCCGCAGTTCGCCGCTCCAGGCCAATGGAGGCTGCGGGAAGCAGTGCAGGCCAAGGGATGTGCTGGCTGCAGCTTCCTGCAGCCCCCATTGTCCTAGAGCAGCGAACTGCAGCCAGTGGGAGCCGTGATCGGCCGAACCTATAGACCCAGCAGGTGAACAAATCAGCCCAGTCCTCCAGGGGCTTTCCCTACACATGCAGCAGCCCCAGTTTGAGAACCACTGATTTAGAAAATTAATGACAAAATAAGGGAGAATAGAAAGTGTGTAACAGAGATGAGGTTATTAAGATAAAATGAGATCCCATTTACAAGAGGCATTTTCCATTGACAGTATCTGCCATCAAACTCCTCACAATTAAAATGCTGGACTTGTTCCATTGTTTGTATCCACCTCATTGTATTTTGTTTGGAAAATAAAGTGACTTCCCACAATAATGAAAAGGGAAGGTATTTCTTTTTTATTTTCCATTTTGTACAGGATGCTTTTTGAACAACTAACCTTTAACTAACGTGTTAATGCCACTTTCAACTGATGTGCCTATTTAAAATGAACAATGCAAGTGACAGAATATGGAAAACAATTAAGCTGAACTTGTCAAAATAAATAGAAGGGAAAGCATTTTCTTTTTAACCAGCAAAGACTATTAGAATCAAATGTTTTTCTTTCTTGAGCAGACTTCTTATTGTTTGTGTGTGGTTCTAAAAAGAAATATATAGCATTCTTTTCTACAACAAAAGTACTCAGCTGGGTGATCTAAGTATATGCCAGTTTGATGAAGATGACATTTTCCCCGCAGAAGTAACTCACATTATTTAACCCTTCGTTTCCTTAAGCCTGGTCTACCCTGGGGGGCGGGTGGGGTGGAGTGGGGTGGTCAATCTAAGTTACGCAACTTCAGCTACGTGAATAACGTAGCTGAAGTTGACATACTTAGATCGACTTACTGGGGTGTATTCACAACAGTGAGTCGACTGCTGCCGCTCCCACATTGACTCTGCCTGCACTGCTCGATGAGCTGGAGTACAGGAGTTGACGAGAGAGCACGCGGGGATCGATTTATCGTGTCTACACTAGACTAGACATGATAAATTGATCCCTGCTGGATTGATCGCTGCCCGCCAATCTGGTGGGTAGTGAAGACATACCCTTAGAGTGTCTATTGAAAGGGGCACTTACAGTTAGGGGATCTCCTGAAAAAGATGGCATACACTTGCTTTTGAAGCAGACAATATATAATAAAGTTAAGCCTACCTGACATTTTGAACACTGAAGGACATATCAGATGTTTCCTTATCTTTGTTCAGACAGACGGACAGTCCATGAAAATATATCAGAATAAAAAAGAACATAAGATAATATCTATTATGTAATCTAGGCAATTTGATTTATCTGACAATTAAATTTCAAAGGGGCAATTACTATCAGAAGCTATTGCAAAATATTTACACTATTGACAGGGATAACTTCTCATGAAGATACACATTTTAGTTGTCTGTTTCCTTTTTTAATATGGAGCAGAAATAATCTAACAATTCTTACATCTAATGGCTAGCTCAGAGAAATTGAGAATAAATTTGTGACATACATGACAATATCCTGGACATACCGTATTGAATTAAGTATTTTAGGATCTCATTGTATTAAAAAGGCAAATGTTTATGTACTACTGTGGGATTATATGTAATTTCTTTTAAGAGGTATGCAAATGCACCGACTCTGTTTATGCAAGCATTCAGCCTTTTGAATCATCACCGTAAAGGGGAGACCATTGTTTGGCTGAATAGCTGTTCAAAGTTTCTTTCAAGACCCAAACTGGACAACAGAGGGATTCACTGACTTGTGAGTGTGCTTATTCTGAGCTGAAGCTGTGGTTAACTTGTGATCACAAGAAAAACCCCTACTAATTACAAACTAGTTACCAACCAGAGCCCTTATTGGAGTGAGGAGATGATCTCTGGTAAGATTATTAGCATGAATGTAAACCAATGTGTGAGAGTCATGGCAATCTGAAAACTACTTCTTAGCCATTGTACTGAAGTATTTTAGTCTCAGTGGGTAGCTGGAATATGCTGATCGCCAGACCAGGAGCCAGAATGTATTGTGCTATTGAGGTTGTGTTATGAGAGGCTATGCTTTGCTCCCTCATTGCTTTTATTCAGCTCATCACAGGAATGTACCATGTGATGACACTGGGATTTCTTTTGGATAGCTTTACAGTGTTTGCTGGGTTTAGTTACTATTTTTAAAGCATATTTGCATAAGTAGGAAAGTTTATTTTGAGTTTATTGCATTCAAGGAATGGGAGAGACCAAAACAATTCTGTCTGGCATTTTGTCCATTCATCCATCATTGTCTCAAGTGTAATTGCACTTCCTGTAAGATAGTGTAGATCTGTTGAATCTTCACACCCGGGGAACAACTGTTTCTATAGATTTGAAATTAATCATCTGACTGAGCATCAATTTGACTGTTTTGTGAGATTTTTGCCTAGTGTCTTTGATTGTAAATTAGTAGAGTATGTGAAAAAGGAATCTTATGATGCAGCTAATTAAATTGAAAATAATATGTTTTCTAAAATAATCAGCCTGGAATTTAAGTTACTGAGTTAGCATTCTTTGAGAGTAGAAAGAACATTGGCATTGTGTATAGCATATTTGTATTTGCGGACCCAGCACATAGTCCTTTGACAATCTTTTCTAAGATCTTTAGGAAAATAATATTATTCATCAGTATTAATGGTAGTGCATAGGAATCCCAGTTAAGGGCCTTGTTGTGGTAGATGCTGTACAGAGAGAGAGTAAGAGAGACACATTCTGACCCAGAGATCTTAAAGTCTAAGATGCTTTAATTTCCAGCTATTGGGTGTTGTAACCCAGGGCCTGATCCTTATTTAATGAAAGTCAATGGCAACACGCTCATTGAAATTCAATAGCAGGACAGAAAGAAGAAGAACTTCTGGCAGTCTTAAGATATCAATTTAAGCATTTTGATTTTTACCTATTTCAAAATATCTTCCCAATCAAGTCCTATGTGTTGCATCCAGGAAAGTACTGAATATAGCCTTCATAAAGTGGGTTGTGGACTTAAAGTAAATGTATAACCTCTTTAGTTTTAAAGAAGAATCCCCCCCTGCAAGATTCTTTAAAATATAAACCCCAATGTGGGCAAAGAGGTGCAGTTATAATATAACTTATAATATTAGCTTTGTTTGTTTTTACTACCACTGATTCATTTGCAACAGGAAACAGCTGTTGATATATTTTACTGGTATTTGTCCATTTTGTATCTGATGCTCTTGAGGATGTAAGTTATGAAAAGTTATCACTTTAAAGAGAGAAAAATACATATTCCAGAGTTTTTCTGATGTACTGGCTTAGCTACATTCAAAGTCTGCATCTCTTACAGTGTTACATGTGATTTATCCACCCTGGAGTCAATAGGCTAGATCATCAGCTGACATGAGTCTTTGTCGCTCCACTAGAGACTATGCTTTTCACCCATCCCGGTTACCACCTACCCTACTTTGTATAGACAATAATATTTCTCAAAGATACTGCTTGTTTGAGAAATATTACCATCAAAACAACAATCATAAATAGATTAGTGCCCGTGGGTAACATTCTATGTTAAGCTGATTCAGTCCAACTTCAGTGTGGTTGTTACCAGTCTATCCAAGAACAGAATATGACCTATAACATTTTGTTCTCATGCTACGAACAATCTCATTGTTTCCTTCCAGAAATCATTCTGATACCTTGTTGTGAATAAATTAGACCTCTAATTTAGCACGCGCTCTTTAACCAACTCATGCGACACCAGTATCATCGGAGTTCTGACCAAATACATCATACATATTCACGATGCTTATCATGAATATTTAAGGCCATTTTGAACTGACAGCTTGTTAAGGAAGTATGATAATGCCTTTTTTGGAATGCCCATGATGTTTTCATAAGGAAAGTGAATTTGTTTGCCCGCCATAAAGTGTGATTATGTTTAGATTGCCCATTTTAGAAAATAACACTTTCTGCTTAAAACAGTAAGGAATTGCTATATAATTCTCTCTAACTATTTCTAATGGTTAATGAAGCCAACTAAAGTTACCTCAGTGCACTCTTCATCACCTCCATGGTAGATATTATTAACTGGGAAAGAAAATGCTCTGACTTAATACAATATAAATAGAATGTAACTCATGCAGTAAATGGAGGGAAGTAAATGCATTTGGATTAACAGGGTCTGACTGCAGGCACATGCTAAAGGAAGTAACATTAAAAACCCAGTAAATTTCATCCATTTCATCGATTCTGAATTACCCCTTAGAGAGATCTGATATTATTTTAAAGGCGCTTACTCTCAAATAGCACAGGTTTGCTCCGCTTAGACAAATGAAGATACCGTACACAGAAATCAGAGCCTCTAAGAAGTATATTTGTTTCAATGCCTGTTTAAATGAGTTGCCAAATACAGGGACAGCCTAGAAGTTACCATTTTAAAGAAGGAGAAAGGAAAGGAGTTCTCTGCAGGCCAACTTTACTTCAGCTTTTTTTTTTAATGATAATTTTGGTCATCAATAATGCACATTTAAAAAAAAACTTACGTACAATAGTGTAACTATTCCCAGAGACATCGATTTCAATTCACTAAGGAGATGTATCTAAGGAGATAGTAATTTACTATCTATTTCAATTAACTAGATATCTCTAGTATTACTCTGCAAGGACAGGGAAAGAGAAGGGCATCAAACTTTGCCAGTTGGGAGTAAAGGAGTTATAGAACAGTTCTGTTCACTCACATGATATCGAAGGTTTGGCCTCCAAGGGTCCCCTCTTCTTCTCAGCCTTCTTAGCCCAAGTGTCTTGGATAGAGAAGATCAGGTCCAAAACTTTATATATTTGATCCAATTTCCAAACTTTGCTTAAACTAAAGATGATGATTTACAATTCTCTTGGCTCTGGGAGATTTGGGCTGGGATTTTCAAAGGATCCTAATGGAGTTGGGAACCCAACTCTACTTGCATTTCAATGAAATATAGGGACCAAATTTCCTTAGGCTCCAATAAAGTCCCACCTGTAATTCAATACACTGTAGCTCAGCACAGGTCAGAATACATCACTAATATATGAGGTTCTGCAGTACTCTCAAACAAGAGTTTGTTATTTTTCTTGTGATCTGAAAGTATAGGGCTCAGCCCTTCATTCTTACCCCTACACTGTCCATGGAATGGTACTCTTGAGATAACATGAGACGACAAAAATTTTGATTCTGCAGAGCATGTGTGCAGAGTGCTGCACATGTGAACACAGTGATGGCTAAATACTGTTCTCCAACCCTTAAAGGAACTATCTGGGAACAGCTGAGCAAGGGACACCTAGTGTCTTTTCCTCCACCTAAAATTTCCACTGCGGGAAGTATCTGCTTATCTGTGAGCATTGTATACATTTGTGATTTTATATAAGCATAACAACAGCAAATAAAGGATCACAGAAACTGAGGTAAGTCACCAACATTGTGCACAGACATTCCAGACATGCAAACACCCACAGAAATGTGGAGCAAAGTCTGCTCTGCATTTCACCAGTGACAACCTGAAGTAACATTACCAAAGACGACAGGATTATTCCAAATTGCCATCAGTACAATGATATAATCTGGGTTGGTATCCATAAAAAGATGCTCTAGAATTTCTAAAGGGCCTTAGTTATAGGGAGAATATTTACATTAGCTTTTATGTTGGAAATAATGGCTTCAGTTTTCTAGCCAGGCCAAGTTGATCTTCTTGCCGGCCTCATGGGGTCTGAAGCAAAGTTGGATGTATGTTGCCTTTGTGCAAGCAGCCTTCCCCCGGGACACTGACTTCTGCTCGTACCAACCCCCAGTGGGCTGTTACATGAGCCAGGAATGGCTGGAGCACAGTGAGGACTCTGAACATGCTACATCCTGGTACATAGAATCATAGAACTGGAAGGGACCTTGAGAAGTCATCTAGTCCAGTCCCCTGCACTCATGGCCTGACTATTCCTAGACCATCCCTGACAGGTGTTTGTCTAACCTGTTCCTAAAAATCTCCAGTGATGGAGATTCCACACCCTCCCTAGGTAATTTATTACAGTGCTTAACCACCCTGACAGGAAGGTTTTTCTAATGTCCAATCTAAACCGCCCTTGTTGCAATTGAAGCCCATTGCTTCTTGTCCTATCCTTAGGAGTTAAGGAGAACAATTTTCTCCCTTGTAACAACATTTTATGTACTTGAAAATATTATCATGTCACCACTCAGTCTTCATTTCTCCAGACTAAACAAAGATTGGCACTATATTTGCCCTTTTCCAGTCCTCTGGAATCTCTCTCGTCTTCCATGACTTTTCAAAAATAATCGCTAATGGCTCAGATATCTCCTTGAATATTCTAGGATATATTTCATCAGCCCCTGGTGACCTGAAGATATCTAACTTGTCTAACTAATTTTTAACTTATTTTCCTATTTGAGCCTTAGATCCTACCTCGTTTTCACCAGAATTCACTGTGTTAGATGTCCAATCACTACTAACCTTTTTGGTGAAATCTGAAATAAAAAACTCATTTAGCACATCTGCCATTTCCACATTTTCTGTTTGTCCCTCCCCTCCCCCCACCTATTGAGTAATGGGCCTAGCCTGTCCTTTGTCTTCCTCTTGCTTCTAATGTATTTGTAGAATGTTCTTTTTGTTACCCTTTAGGTCTCTAGCTAGTTTAATTTCACTTTGTGCCTTGGCCTTTCTAATTTTGTCCCTACATACTTGTGTTATTTGTTTATATTCATCCCTTGACCTAGTTTCCACATTTTGTAGACATCTTTTTTGAATTTCTGATCATTGAGATCATCATTATGATCTTTCTCAGGACTGTGATGTAGGTACTATCCGGGGATACCCAAGATGACCAGTTGCAACGGCACTCCTTCCGTGAAGACCACTGGAGATGCACAAAGTGGTCTTTGAGCTGGGCTCAAAGAAGAATGTCAATGTTGCGTAGAAATTGGTAAAGGGCTATTCTTTAAAGAACCACAGAAGTAGAACTGGAGCAGTGAGAGGTCTGGTGAGTGAGTTTCATTGTTTAATTCTTAACCATAGCCTAATAAGTAGCTAGCAAAGTAAAGGAACAGACCTACAGGTTGAATTAAATTTAAATGACCAAGTATGTTGTGGTGAGGGGTTAGCATTAGTTATAAAACTGCCTCTTAAATTAAAATATAATTTACAAGATGATATTGTATGCTTTAAAAACATTTGCAGTTGCTTTTCTAGTTTTTTATAAAACTAGAAAATAATGCAACTCCTGTTGGAGATCATCCTCCATTCCCTGGATTTCCACCACTTCAAAGGGAGTTTTGAGTGGCAGGGCATGCAGGAGAGATCCCATCAAAAAATCAATCATTGATCAGATGCTGTTTTAATACTGTTCTATGCCTGAGCATAAAAACAGAAGGAGAAAATACAGTGCAACATTCAGGCTTTATTCCTTCCTCTACATATACTGTTCTGTCTCTTATGAAGCACTAGCTGAAAGCGGAGTTCCCTAAGTTCCTAGACATTGCCCTATACCTATGCATACGTACATGCTATACCACACCCTGTTAGGAATGTATCATCACAAATACTATAGCCTTGATCCTCCAGCTGGATCTGTGGAAGTGGTCCCTTGCACCTATGAAGATCCCTATAGATTTCAACGTGTGTCTGTCTGCCTGGATCAGATTGTAGCACAGAGACCAATATTTCTCCCCTTTGCCTTTGAAGAAGGTGTTAAACCTTGGTAGTAGCTTTGGGTGAATCATTGATAAGCTACTTATTCCATGAATTTTACCTTTGTCTCTGGTCAGGCTTAGGATAAAGCTTAGGATCTGATTCAGTATTTGGATACAGGTGAGTGGACCCTTATAATCCAACCATAGCTCAGTTGACAGCTCCACATAGACACAAGGGCTATGGAAGCTTTCATCCTCTGAGGTGTTGGTCTACCTCTCCTAGATGCTCCCATTTTCATTCCCACTGAAGTAGTCAGAGAAGGTGTATGGCTCACATGGCCACTTAGGACATTAATACTTATATGAGTGACTGAAGGCTAAATAAACACTAAAGTTAGTCAGGTAACAGAATTTTCATCCTATAGAAAGTTTTGACATTACAAATTAGTTTCTGTTCCACATCAGAAATGAAAATCAAAATGTAAAAAAAAAAAATTGCCAAACAAAAGATTCTGAAAAGTTTTGCATTGGAAATGTAAAAAAGAAAAATGCTGATTTTTTATCAGAATGATTTGACATGTCAAAATTATAATTTTTGTTTCTAAATGTGGACTCAAAACAAAAAAAAACATTGTTTTGGTTTTCTCTGTCAGAAAATTTAAAAAAAGGAATTGAATTTCTGTCAAAAATTTGTGTGTGTGAAAAGTTTAGATCAGCTGTAATAATTGCAAAGAAAGAAGCATATTATGCAAAAGAATACTGAATGTCACCTGTTTGCTCCTTGGTGCCAAACGCTGGATCTTCCAAAGTCCTTTTTTTCATGTTGGCTGGGTTTGCTTCCAGTTCCTGGGAAATGGAACAGAATGTTCCCAGAGGTTATTCAGAGCGAAAGAAATAATAACCTAAATTATGCAGTTGTTTGGATGTGTTTAACATCGGTTCCAATGATCTCTCCTGAAGAGAAGACTGTGTTGGTACTGTATCCCCAAACTTTTAGTAAGAGAGCTTCTCATTTCACATAATACCATTATCAAGTCCAAATTCTGGAAATGACATTGTAGCTCACAAAAATCGTGAGATCCTACTGAAAACTCCCCAACAGGATTATGTTTTCTGATTCTTGGTAGAGTTCTTCTTACAAGGGATAAAGCTCATACTCATACACTGAAATTCCTCACTAATAAATGTCACTCCTTCTTCTCCCTTGGAGGACATAAAATTGAGTTAGTATTCTAGCTGTATGAGAGACAAAGTGGGTAAGGTAATATCTTTTATTGGACCAATTTCTTTTGGTGAGAGAGACAAGATTTGAGTTTACATGGAGCTCTGCTTTCAAGCTATAAGCTCAAAAGCTTGTCTCTTTCTCACTAACAGAAGTTGGTCGATATTACCTCACCCACCTTGTCTCGCTAATATCCTGAGACAGACACAGCTACAACACTGCATATTCTAGCTGTAGTCACATTTAACTTTGATTCCTTTCTATTCAAAGGCAGATGCTGCAGCTATAATTACAGCACTTTACTTGCATTATACCTTTGAGTTTGCAGAGTATCTATTGCCAGACTTGGTGCGGTAGTGTAAAGGCAATAAATGTAATACAGACAATATGCACGTACTTAAGTGTTATTGATAATAAATATCTTGCACACAACACACAGCAGGATATGATTACAAGACAGAGTCTTGCAAAATAGACAATATTTGAAGTGTTTGTGGTCGACCCTTCCTTTATCATCACCAGGGACATTTTTGACACTATTACCAGCAGTACCACATGCTGGGAGACAACACATTTGGAACATTACCCTATAGCCAGCACCTGTCACGCCTTGTTTATCAGGAAGAAGTATGTAGTTTGCTTCCATCAGCTTGTGGCAACACAGGTTCTCACACATCCATCTTTTTCATCATTAAAGGAAATGACTCCTATACCCCCTCAAAGCTCAACAGGAATTTCATTGTAAATATTAGTTCCCTCTTGAGACTAGCACAAACACAGAGACAAAGAACAAATAATGAGACATTGAAGTAAAAGCGTTTCAGGGAGATGCTGTGCAAAACACTCTATTCATTTGCTACACACACAACACACACACAATTTATTTATTTATTTATTTATGAGAATTTATTTTCATAAATGATCAGGGAGTGGCAGCTGAAGGAAAGGACGCCTCTTTTTAGCTCTGGACCATATGTTGTGAAAGCATCTTCATCCCAACATAGACCTGTGGAAAGCTGTCTCATCTTGGGACGAACGAAGGTTTTCTGTCTCCTTGCATCAGTTCTGCCCTAGATGCTTTCTTAGCCAATACCATGTGGCACTTAATTTTGGATAAAAACAATGGAAGGCCTGGGATTTAGCCGCTAATCCAGCAAGATCTATTCCTACATTGAATTTTTAATCAAAGTGACTATGTAGTAGAGAAAAGACAAAGATTAAGTTAGTTATTTAAAGACTGTTGCAGAGTAATGGAACATGTTTATTCCTCGTCATTTTCTGTAGTGCAACATTTTGATTGATATAAAAGATTAAAACTTTTTTTTTAAATTGCCACAAACTTAGTATGTTGAGAACTTTTTCTAATTCAATATAATGATTTACAGTTAATATTTTGTGAGTTTGAAAAATGTTCTTATTTGACTGAAAGCTTTTAGGAAATGCTCTAAGCTCATTAACTTTATTCAGGAGAACACTTCTTCCCATGCCTTAGCCTTATAACCTAGATACATGCTCTTTCACGTACCTTCTTCATGTTTAAATGGGCAGTGATTATATGGGCTTTCATACAATTAAGGGGAGGAAGGCTTAATCCCAGAAGTTAAGCTTCGAGAGTCTCTTAAATGGCATTTTAAATATGGGCTAAAGCATATCACAAGGAGAGAAGAACAGCTAAATGCCGACTTGTACCTCTGAGAGCATTTTAGATTGTTTTATCAAAAGATGTTTGTCTCAGAGCAGTTTTCAGATTGTACCTCATGTCACAACTATCATAAATTATGCAGCACAATTTGGCACAATTATACTTTTGGAGATTTCTACATCATGCTGCTAACAACAAATCCAGCCATTTGTTCTCACTTGTGTGCTGAATCTGACCTCATGAGGCCAGTGTAAATGCAGAGTAATCTCACTGGACCCAACAGAGTTTCTCCAGATGGACAACAGTCTAGAGGAGGCCAGAATCTGGCCATAAGTATAAATAGGATGTAAGCTACTTGACTGAACTCAACACACTCTGTGACGTCTGAAATGTACAAATGCAAAGCTTGGCAACATTTTAACCTGACCCTAAACTTCCTGGCCTGTAATAAAATCCGCTGAAGACACATTGATGTGTGGGATGCAAAATGATGTGTGGGGCAGGCTGTGAGTGACCACTGTGTGAGGTTGTGAACATGGGGAAGGGTGTGGAAGCAGCCTGCCCTTCCCGCGGCTCACACACATGCTGCTGTGCTCCTGCACTGTGGGGTGCACAGTTTATAAAAGTTTTGGCAAAAAAGAGTGACGCTGAACTTATTAAAGGAGAGTCTTTGGGGAAAATCAAAAAATCAAATGCCTTTGGAGTTGCATTAGAGCCTCGGCAGGATCAGTGGAGTGGGCCTGTAATAGTGGGGCATTTTAAGAACAAAATACTAGTGTAGCCATGGGCTTACACTGTAGGTTGTCCTGATTCTGTAGTGGCTTAGTGAAACACACAATTAGTATCTGAGGCTTGGTCTACATGAGAGCTTACTTCGGTATAACTTATGTTACCCGGGTGTGAAGAATTCATACCTCCTGTGTGATGTAAGTTACACCAACCAAAGCACTGGTGTGGACAGCAGTGGGCAAACAGGAGAGCTCTCCCACCAACATCGCCGCCACCTCTCGCTGAGATGGAGTTGTTGTGCTGACAGGAGTGCTCTCTCCTGTCGACATGGTGCACCTGCACTGCTGTAGTGCTTCTAGTATAGATTCGCCTTTCGTCTCTCAGCCAAAAAGAGCCTAATTCTGCTATCAGGTCAGTTCCAGATTGTGTTACTTAGAGTGGGTCAGGAATTTTCCAGTGAAATGTTGTTGTTGTTTTTCAATGGAAAATGCAGTTTCCAGAAAATCAACATTTTTCAACTTTATGTCACAAAAATCTAAACAAAATATTTCAGTTTATTTACCCAAATCAAATTGCTTCATTTTGGCTCAGTTCAACATCAGTCTGTGTCCACCTCAGCTACTGCAGTGCCTCATTATAACATAACAATATAAAATATTGAGCATAAAGGTTAAATAAGAGTGAGAAGGTGAAGGTCAGATATGGCTAGTCCTCTCCATTGCCCTGCCTATAACTGACCCCAGGAATTAACTTATCTTAAATTATAAACATTGTGTATTTAATGTCTGGGGCCACAAAGGTGCAGTGTAAAAATGATATCAATTAAGAGGAGAAAATGCCTCGGAGGCAATGAGTTTCTTTGAATAAGATAGAGTAGTGGACCAGTTCTTGAGTTATGATTGACTTTCCCAGGAGCGCAGTCACTGCTGGGATTTGCCAAGAGTAGAACATCAAAATGTTACTGTGTCTAATGTGTTACTAGCTTGGCCTACAGTCACACCCACTGGTCCGACCTCACTCTCTGACTCAGTTAAACCCAATTACAGGAAATAGCTCCCGTGAGTGGAGCAGTGAGAGCAGAGAAGCTGCTTTTTGATTTGAAATTAGAGAGCAATTTTCATGTAATGATGCACATTTAGGTTTCCTAATTGTTGCTCCCATTTTCCAGTGGAGAGGCAAGACTCTCTATGGAGAGGCATGGTCAGCTGTGATTGAACTTGAATGTTTTTCTACAGAGCAAGCAAGCAGCTTGTCAGCAGGCTGTGGTGACCAGATGTCCCAATTTTATAGGGACAGTCTTGATATTGAGGCTTTTTTTTATATGGGCTCCTATTACCCCCTGCCCCCATCCCGATTTTTCACACTTGCTATCTGGTCACCCTACAGCAGGCTTTAGTTATGCCTAGAGGGTCTGATTCTCCTTTCACACTTGAGTAAGGCCATTGACTTTAGCAGAGATGCTCATGATTTGCAGAGATGTAAGTGAGGATAGACTGAGGCCTGACATGAACAAGTGAGAAAATCATGATTGTGAAGCTGAGATGCTTCTAGTAATTACACATTCATTAATCTTTCAGGGCAAAACTCACCATTGTGTAGGTAGCTAGTGCAAGGCATATGCACCATTGAAATGACACTTGGTCCCTGTGAAGGGATTCACATATATCTGGTGTGCAGGAGTGAGTTACATCCATTGTTAAAATGTGCATCTTTACATAACTGGGTTTTCTGTCTATTTAGGATTAGAATACTGAAATTGGCTGAACTAAATGTATTCTTCCTCCTTCTCTCTCGTATTTCCTCCCCCACAACCTGAGTCATGTTCATACAGAGGATAAAAGAGTGGGGTTTAGAGGTAAGAAGCAGGTTATGACACATCATCTTAAGCAAGATGTACTTGGCATGCATAGATGTGTAGGCAATTATTTTCTGTATAAACCTTTACTAGTATTCTGAAAAGCAACAGCAACAGAAAGAATTGTAGTTAAGAGAAGAGAAAGATTCTTTCATGTCTATCTTCCCAGTTTGGCAGTTACATATATAATCATCCAAATCACACTCACTTGCTTGAATGTCTCCACGTGGTATGTATCTTTTTTTTTTTAAGTCAGAACAATTTTCATACTAATTACACGTCAGAGTTATGCTACACATCTTAGTATCATCATATTTGTGAAAATCTGAATCATGCACTGTGTGACAGTGGAACAAAATCCAAAGCATTTAAGACATTAAAATAAGAGGCTGTGCATTCACTCAAGGGCAAAAATAAGTTTCTCATTCTGCTAGCCTACATTAATAACTATGGTTGGGTTCAGATCTGTGACTATATCTGAAATAGGTCTAGGCTAGAGCTGGTGGGGAAGTTTTTTGACCAAAAATTTTTTTCATTCAAAATAAAAACCAAAACAGTTCACAAAACAGCATCAGTTTCAACAAATCTCCCAACTTCAAAAACATATTGCAAAAAGTTTCAGAATTGTCCAAATGTTTTGCTTTGACATTTTTCATGAACAAATTCCAGGCTTCCAGTGTGAAATGACTTTTCAATCTGAAATTTTAGTTAATTAGACTGAAAAAAAAAGAGAATAAAAACAGGTCAAAATCAAAATGAAACTTTTCAAAAGACCAGAATGTTACATTTTGATCTGAATAATTGGCCTGTGCCAATTTTTTTATTTTGGGTTTTTTTGGTTCAAAATAGGAACTTTCTGTCCCAGCTTAGGATGGAGAAATTTTTCAACCCTCAAAAATATTCACAGGATGGGAAAACCATTCCCTGCCCAGCCTGAGTTCAGGGTACAGTTTGTGTTTCAGGTTAGAGGTTGAATCGGGGATTGACTAAGGGTTGAAACTAAGGTCAAATTAGAAAATTCCAAACTCTTGTGAGCAGCCTTGTGCTTTTTTTGGTCTTTATTTCTCTTTATAAGCTTTCCAATTTCTATTCATATTTGTTAAGTAAAAGAACAATAGATGCTAAGGAATATATGCTTAGTTCACTTTGATATCAGTTTCCTGAACCAGATGACCTCTTCATATGCTTCACCAGTTACTACTTGTGAAATAATTCATTTCATGCAATGGAAGGCTGGTGGACAATTTTGTGATTCACAGAGGAATGGAAAATGCGCCTTTTCCAGTCCCGTATCAGACCCAGCACCACAATTCTTGAGGCTAGAGAGTCAAACCCTAAAATTAAAATGTTTTTATGGCTTCAGTGTTCCAGTTTTGCTCCTTTTATGGATAATAATAGATTAGTACAGACAAACCATGTTTTTACAGAGCTCTCAGATACAACCTGAACTAGCATACAAATAGAGTTTCATAAAAACTTTTATTTTTATTATTTGTAATTGTTTCTATATTAATTTCAGGTACCAGGTACATAGCTGGCATAAAGAGTCACTTATTTCACCCAGGAAACACTACAGATTCTTGCCACTGAACTTGTATTTACAGATTTTGTAGGAAGTGCAAAAGAGCTAAATGCAATATGAATATACTAAAACAAATAACTGTATGTTCTTCTGGGACATACAGGACAGTGCTCCAAAGAAAGCATTCCCATTATTGAACTCTGTATCTCAATTTTCTGCTCTTAGACAAATACAATTTTCTTTTTATGGACAAACGATGAAAATGATTTGAAAGGAGAACATGTTTGTCCTCAGTGCTTTGGAGAAACTGTTCCAGAACAATTCATCTTTATGTTAATCTTACCCATAATATGCTGCCAAGGTTACCTCAGTCAGATCTTGGATATGCAATATGAGCGCAGATTGCATAACGCAAGTTAAAGCTGTTTGAAGGCATCTAATATTTTCTAGATTTTATGTTCACTTGGGAGAGGAGTCTATCTAGTACTTTTTTTTCATAAATTTTCATTCCATTTTGTACGCAACCTGTAAATACCCATGTGAAAAAGTGTCTTCTTTAAACAATGGGTAACTTTGATGAGTAATGCCAAATTAATGTCAACAGTGCAAAGTGGTTGGTCTATGTGACTTTCTCCTATACAATGATGTGTATGCGTTGTCAGTCATCTGAGAACTCAGCCTTTGATCATTTTAATTGTGCTAGGACTTTTTAGAGGGGAAAAAACGCTGTGGTTAAAAATCATTGGTAACCCTAAAAAAGTTACAATTCACATTTTTCCACACAATGAATCTATGTCAATAATTGGAGGCTTAAACTCAGCTGCTAATAACTGCCTTGAGTATTATATTCAAATTCCTGAAACAATTAAATGATAGAGCCATCTTATACTGTCTGTTTAAATAACTTTCCATGCAGATCTCCAATCTCACGGATAGGATGCAGAAAACAGATTTAAAAAACCAATTACCTCAGAAACTTCAAGCAATTAATCTATAAAACTAGTAGCTCACAAACAGTTGGCTTTTTAAAAGCATACTATCTAAGCAGTACTGAATTCACTAGATAATTGTTAAACTTTAAAAGACCTTTCTTCTTTCTTTTATGAAAACATGTAGTAGACTATATTGAAGACAGACTGAGCAAGCGAGAGCAAACAGGATTAAATGATTAATTCAGTGACATCATTTACTTTTGCAATGAAGTTAAATATTGAGGAAGAGGGTTTCTAAAGAGGGCTGTTAAAATTGCACATCCAAAGGCAAAATAATTAAGCAGAGCATCTATCAAGCAAGAGATAAAACTCCCCGATTGTCCGGGGGGAGGGACAATTTCTTAAAGCTGTCTAAAGGGTATGACATGATTCTTGCTCCCACCCCCATGTCACCACCAATGTCTGGGGAGGTGGAGTCATGGATTTATTTACTCCCCTTCCCTCTTTGAGAAAGTTGCTCCTAGGGGGAGTGATGCAGAAGCATCTGCTGCACTCCACTGAGCACAAGATCTATGATTCTGGCCAGCCCTTAAATGGATTTTGCAAAGGGAGGGAGTCCTTATTGCTCCCTCCCACCATATATGGCCATGTATGGGCTACCCCAGTCTAGCCCTACATGTTTGCATGAATATTTTATGTACCGACACTTTAGTGCATGGGAACTATAATCTGAATTTGCATCTGTACTATATTTACAGATGCATATTGAGTAGTTAAATGCCTAAATGCCAGTTTCTGGCATCCTTACTTATATAACCTAGTACAGGGGTATGCAAACTACGACCCGCAGGCTGGATCTGGCCCATGGGATTGTCCCCCATGGCACCATGGGCCCTGTGCCACTCTGAGAAGCGAACGACACCACCTCCCTGCGGCCACCGGGCGTGGGGGCAGAGGGCTCCATGTGTTGCCCTTGCCTCCAGGCACCGCCCACTGCATCTCCCATTGGCCGGGAACAGGGAACTGCAGCCAATGGGAGCTTTGGGGGAGGTACCTGGAGGCGCGGTGGGCAGAGTATTCGGAGCCCTCTGCCCCCCCTCCCCCAGGAGCCGTAGTGCTTCCTGGAACGGATGGGGCCGGGGACAGGGCAGGCATGCAGGGAGCCTGCCCTGGCCCCAGTGCACACTACTGCCACCCTGTAGCCCAAACCTCTCCTGCGCTCTGCACCCCCAACTCCCTGCCCTAAGCCCCCTGCCTGTACTTCACACCCCTCCTGCACGCCAACCCCCTTTCCTGAGCCTCCTCCCGCAGTCTGCACCCCTCCTGCACCCCTGCCCTGAACCCCCTCATACACTCCGCACCCCTGCTCTGCCCCAATCGCTTGCCCTGAGCTCCTTCCTGCACACCACACCCCATCCCACACCCCACACTCCCTCCTATACCCCAACCCCCTGCCCCAGCCCTGCATACAATTTCCCCACCCAGATGTGGCCCTCGGCCCAAAAAGTTTGCCCACCCCTGACCTAGTATCTTATTCCACGTGTACTCCTAAGGGGACTATTTGCTAAGGAAGGTATTACTCATCATGACTAAGGAGATCAGAAGCTGCCCCTCTGTATATGTCTACTTTGTATGCACACATGTGAGTTTTGCATGAAAAAAATAATTGGGTAGAAAAAAAATGGGTACACAAATTCCTATGTGCACAGTGGTAGAAACCAGGTTGAGATCCATTGGGAGCTTTCACCCTGAGATTTTTTGTGGAGGTTTTCAACTTATAGTAATTTCTGTAAAAGCAACAAAGAGTCCTGTGGCACCTTATAGACTAACAGATGTTTTGGAGCATGAGCTTTCGTGGGTGAATACCCACTTCTTCGGATGCATGTAGTAATTTCTGGTGATTTCTCAAACCAATACTATGACTTTATTCATGTCCCCTTGCTTCCCTGTTTGCTGACTGTGCAAATATTTATCTAGGCACTTTCAGGGTTACGTCACAGAGGTAAAAAAGTCAAATGACTATTTAGAACAATTGGCTCCAACTCCGTGTGTACTTAATACTGTGCTGTGTCTGGGACAACTATCCCACCGCTTGTACGATGTAATTCAGTAACATCAGAACTATTTAATTATATAGTTCAGCTTGCACATTTAGGGCCTGATTTTGCATTTTGAAATAACCCTGGGCCAAATGCCAGGTTCAGTCACACATAACTCTAGCTATACGCTGGTGAAACTCAGATCAAAATTTAACTTAGTGAAGCGAGTGTTATTTCAAAAACAGTCCCATCTGGATTACTCAAATGAGGAAGGGTGGCAGGATCAGGCCAGTATTATACCCAGTATTTTGATCTGTACTTTAAACTGCATGAGCCCGTATTTGTTCATGTCAGGTAGGGCCACCTTCAACTTTTCAGCAATTAGGCACTTAATAGTAGAGAAAAACAAAAGCTGGTTTCCCAATTCTTTTCATCACAGGGGATGTCTTCACTGCAATCATGAGGTCTGGCTACAGCTCATGCAGCCATTCCCCACCTAGCTTTAATTTCCCTAGCGCTGGAACTGGAGGAGAGAAGCTGCTGCAGCGCAGGCTATACAAGACCATCTGGAGCCCTGGGTACTCACTTGCAGGGCTAGCGTATGCTGAAGCATGCACTGCCCTATTTTCACTGCTCCAGTAGCTGAGCTGGAGAGATTAAAGCTACCTTGGTGGATGCCTGACAGAGCTGTAGAGACATCCCATGGTTGTAGGGTAGACATACCCTTAGTAATTCAGTGACTACTCCATTTGTGATTTCCAGTTGTCCTGGGGCTCACTGCTTCTAGCCAAAGGGAAGTCAGTGGAGTAGCACAAGGGACGGACTTGGCCCTGTGGGAAGAAATCTCCATCAGAATTATAAACAGGTGGGTGGGGATCCACCTTAGTTCTAAAAAGGAATGCACTCTTCCTAGGAAAAGCATATATCCCTCTGCTTCTGTGAACACCCTCCATTTTCCTTCCATCTAGAGCAGGTTCAGTGTCATAAAGCTGTGACTACAATAGAATATGATGTGGCTTAGGAAGTGAGAGCAACCTAATAAGCTGAAATATTTAAAGATGTTTTTTAAAATATTAATTATGCAGAGTCCAACACTTGTTTCCTTCAAATGCTGCATTACTGCTTTCTTTGTCAGGCATCAAAAAGCCCAGCATTCACTATGGCAACAGAAAAGACTTGAAATTAGGCAAGGAGATCTCAGAAACAGTATGATGACTCCTAAAAATAGAGTAAAAAGAAAGAAAAAGGCAGAGATTCTCTCTTGATCCACACACTTCTCAGCACAGGAATGGGGGTGCTGTCAGAGAGAGGACGATGATTCCTTCACCATTAAGCTGCCTTGTAATAAATTAGAGCAATTTATAGGCTGCTCTAACTTATGAAAACTGGCTATGGTACATTAGGGGATATATGTGAATTGTGAATTGACACAGTACAACTACACTCCACCCTACCCTCAGAATGTCTCCTTCACTGGTATGTAGCAGGGAGTGAAGCGGGGGTGCAGATGGCATAGGCTCTGGATTCTCCAACTTAATACCCTCAGAGAGCTCTCCTGCAGCTGGGGGAAGTCTTGGACAGAAAATTGTTGTCAGACTTAGGCCCATTGTACCACTCAGAAGGCAAAGAGGGGCGTGACACAAGTAGAGAATTGGTCACAAACTGTGTTAAAAGTATGTCCTTACTCTGCTGCAAAAATCTGATTCATATGTAAAAATGGCGCTATATGACACCGTAATCTTTGCTTTAGTAATGCTAGATTCTCTCAGCTGGTCAACGGCACAAGCATACAAGTGTACAAAATAGTAGAACCTGCCGAGGCAACTACTGTGAAGTTCACTGTAATTACTGCACAGATTTTAGAAATGATTTGGCAATAATTCACAGCAATAGTTCTGATTTATGAAACAATGACTCATATGCTAATATTTATTAATATTAATCATTGATAGGTCTCTTGGCTAAAAACTTTTACAAGAGTCATATTGACTCTGCATAGAAAGTAAAGACCCAACAATACTTTTCATAAGCCTTGTTATCCTTTGCCAAATCACTTGGAAGAGTTCCACCATTTGGGAACAAAGCCTTGTAAAAAATAACTTGCCAGATTTCTGCACCATTAAACCCAAGCCCTAAACGCCATCAAAATATTCTCTCCCTGGTCCACTGCTGCTGGAAATATCCTGCTTGAAGATAATTTGGCAGTTACACTATACAGAGACTGACACCCTTATCCATCCTGAATTCATGAGTAACCTCACTAATTTCACTCACTGGTGAGTCAGGGGGACTACTCATGGAGTAAGGCACTATTCAACATGTGTAAGGCCTTCAGAATCTGGCTCGGTAAGATTAATCACTGCCACATGGCCTGCCTCTGTAAGGACAAGGTACTGTGTCTGCAAACCTGCTTAAGAGAGATGTGATTAAAATCTTCAGAAATATTTAACCCTCAGTAACAGGGAATTTGACTGAAAATCTTTTCTCCTTTTAAGAATCAATTAAAACTACCAAGGCACAGGCTAAATTTGAACAGTCCTTTTGTGCTGCCTATACATACCCTTTTCAGTGTCTACACATTGTGTACCTACATTGTCTCTCTGGAGTGTAAGTATTTACAGTCAGTCAACTTGACAGATTTAGAGGGCCAGCTCCTCCACTGATATAAATTAGCATAGCTCCAGAGTAGAGTAACACCATTTTTCATCAGCTCAGGAGCTGAGTTGCCTCAGGATGTTATGTTACTGAGTGTTAGCTGGTGCAGCTTTAATGACAGGGGTCAGATGACTGGAGTAATAGCCAGAAGGCAACCAAAATGAAATTTTACCTGAAACTGCTTTATCATAGAATATCAGGGTTGGAAGGGACCTCAGGAGATCATCTAGTCTAACCCCCTGCTCAAAGCAGGACCAATCCCCTCAAGGATTGAGCTCACAACTCTGGGTTTAGCAGACCAATGCTCAAACCACTGAGCTATCCCTTCCCCCGATGGCTAATTACCTGTAATTATTCCCTTCTTTTGCTTCCACTGTATTTTAACTGTACTATCTAGAGCAGGATTTCTCAAATGGGTCACCGCTTGCGTAGGGAAAGCCCCTGGCAGGCCGGGCTGGTGTGTTTAACTTCCCCGTCCACAGGTCCGGCCGATCGCGGCTCCCACTGGCCGCGGGTCGCTGCTCCAGGCCAATGAGAGTTGCTGGAAGTGGCACGGGCCACGAGACTTACTGGCCACCACTTCCAGCAGCTCCCATTGGCCTGGAGCAGCAAACCATGGCCAGTGGGAGCTACTATCAGCCGGACCTGCGGACAGAGCAGATAAACACACTGTCCCAGCCCACCAGGGGTTTTCCCTAAACAAGTGGCAACCCCTATTTGAGAAACCTTGGTCTAACGTAATGCTGGCTTAGTGAAACATAGCTTCCACCAATTGTGACTCTTCTGATTACCCAGCATGTTCAGATACAAAAAGGAGATCTTAGCATCATGTTTGAACTATATGTAAACCAGTTTACAGATTATTGAGGGTGTCTAATATCATTTATCCCTGAGGCCAACAAGGAGTCAGCTGTTTTACTGGCATCCCAAACTTTGATGGAAGCGAAAAACATTTGTGCATCTTATTATTCAAGAGCTGCTTATCATCCCCAGAGGCAAATGGAATCATTCAGAGGAGCCTACTGATCTGTGCATATGTACAGTGCACTTGCAATAGTCTTTCCAGAGCAATGTTATTCTCAGTCTTTGGATCTAGAATATGCTGTATGTGTCCTAAAAGCTCCTAAGTGTTAAGGTATTCTAGAATTATTTTATTTAGTTATATGTTAAATTTTTCCAGTGCGTGCCATTACATTTACAATTATAATGTAATATTATCTGTCTGTATATGCATATTTACCTGGGAAATTACTCAGAATTAAACCTAGTTTTTGTAACACATATAAACATGATATGTGACATAATCCACAGGATACTGAATCTGGTTTTACAGACATCTTGATTTAGAGGAACCTTAGCCTGGAAGCCAAACTAATGCTTTGATTAGAGCTGGTCAAGAATTTCTCAACAATTTTTTTTTGGTCAGAAAATGCCAAATCATCAAAACCTAAACTTTTCACAGAAATGCATCTGTTTCAATGATGCTTTAGTCAGGAAAGGTTTCTTAGCTCCAGGATGGAATTTCAGGTCAAAAGCAGAGCAAGAGAAAGAAACTGGGATAACCCAGTGACCAGGGCACCTGGGATGTGGAAGAATCATTCTGAGTTAGGCTCAAATGCATGGTGAATGGCCTAGCTACTTAGGCAAAACTTTGAACAGTCTCAGTTATGGCTATGACTCCTCATGTCCCCCTAGTGTTTGAGGGAGGAGAAAGGCCATAACTTGGCCTCTTCTTTAATTTGTCTCCTTCTGTTATAGTTGCTGAGGGAGTCTTGCCTTTTTCCCTGTTCCCACTGCCATCACTATCCCCCAAAGCCCCACTTTAGAGCTACCTTTCCCCATAGCTAAAGGAGGCCCAGACATGTCCTGTTACACTGAGTTTCTAGAGTAACATCTAGAAAGGCAGTGGAGATGGGGAACCTCCCAATAAAAAACTCCCCATCATCTTATTTTTTGTACAGTGTGCCCTGCCTTCCATACACATCTTGATGACTTCACAACATGACCTCAGAGCCCAGCTAGAGCACTGGACTGGCCCAACTAAGTACCTCTCTGTAGCTTCTGGTTTGAATGCAATGGGGTCTTAATACAACCATGTGGATTTTATGCCTCCAATATTAACTGAATAATGTATCTGCTACTGACCAGGTTCACCAGTATTTGTTAAAGGTATATAGTTACATAAGCAAATAAACCTTGAAAACTTGAGGTCATAGCATGACGTCTGTTTTCAAGAGAATTCCTGAATGTAATCAGTTTTCATACTCAGTTTTAAGGCATTTTTGCCCAGCAGCATCCTCTGCTCTAGCTCACTCATAAGCGGCACAATAACTTCCCTCTAACTCTCAGGCAATGTCACTGCAGACTCACTGAAGGCTGGGTTGACTAAACAGTGGTCTAGTGCAGAACCAGAAAATAGCCACTCCCAGTTTAGGATAAAAAACAGAACCAAAAATCATTGGGAGTAGTTCAGATCTGGAAAGTCCCAAGGGATTTGGGGTTCCTGATCTGGGCTCACCCCAAACATCCAGGTTCAGCATTTTAGAAACAGCTAAAAGCATTTCCCCACAAAATGCCACCTCCATATTGTATTTGAAGGGTTCAAATAGGATTAGATATATGCAAGTAAGTCAGGTGTTTTGACTGCTTACCAACCTAGACAGAGCCTGAGGCTATGTTCAGTATGCAGGCAAAAAACTGACAGAAATCAGGGGTAAGTGATTAAATAAGAAGCAAAGGACTAGGCTCAAAATGGCGAATGCTGCCATCTTGCATTATGCTTAATTCCTACAGTTTTGGGCAGGTGGGGTGTTTTCAGTTATAAAAATGAATAAATAAATAAAGCAAGGATGCCAGTATAATTCCTCACTGTAGTATTTCCAGGAACAATCACACATCAATGAGAAAATGCTATAATGTTATATGCAGAGATCTGTCAGTGTTTTCTATAAGCCCTAGCTCTGGATATGATGTGCTAAGCCTATAGCAAATTGGTGAAGCAATGGGGTAAGTGTGGGTTTCTAGAGACAGCACCCTTACAGCTGTTTTCAGCTTTTTCCTCATGTTGCACTAGACAGATACCCTAAAGCTCAAAGTATAAAAGATTGTGATTGAAAAATACAATAACAAGTAACAACAGGAAGTGATAGGGTTATTATGAGGTGCAGTGTGTCTCTCTGAGGGCAAAAGAAAATTAAACTCAAACTTTTATGATGCCATACACCTTTTGTTTCTCTCCAGAAATGAAAATCAATGTATCAGGACAGATCGAAAATGTGGAACGTTTTCTTTTGCTGTTGCTTAAACTGTATTCAACTGGTGGCTGCCCTTCAGCTTGATCAGGACCTAATCACTGAGCAAGTGTCCATGCGTTAAGATATTACTGGGAAAGCCCAGAATGTATTATAGGAAGAGCATATACTTGTGACACATCTGTCTGCAGGAAGATGGTTTGAGACTCTAAAATGCCTAGGGGAGGCGAGGGTCTGTAATTAGTGCTGAATCTCTCTGGTAACCTGGAAAGGGCCATTCATTGTGTGTACAACCAGCAGCCAACTGGTGGCCACAGCTTGAAGGCAAATGGGTCCAACTGGCATTTCAGGGGGCAGGTGCACCTCATCTTCTTCCTGCAAATGTGTGTATGAATATAGTGGTCAGTACAAGGGCCAATTTGCTGGAAGGGAAGGCCAGGCCTTTTGAAGGAATGACTTATATTTTCAAAGAGGGTGAAGTTGGGCCTGTAGAAGGAAGAGCCTCTATTCCAGTTAGATTTAGTGAGCTTTGGGGATTGTTGCTAGGCTACTCAGATCAGAAAGTTGCTGTTGTTCTTTGAAAGGTGTTCTGGGAGAGTAGGGGCTTGACGTTGATGATGCTTATGCCCCAGGTGATAAAGGCAAGAATCCATTATTAACTGGTCGCTGATTGCATACTTGACCCCTGCCTGTCACTCCACTTTCCTTACCTTATAATTTCCCTGCTGGGTGTGCTTGGTTCTCCCAACTCCACACAGGCCAGGATACAGAGGAAATGGGCATTCTGGCAAATTAGGTATTAACCAACCCGTGCTAAAGAAAGTTGGATCCACAGTTCTGTCCAGTCATTGGTAATGGGGTTCAGGAAGACTTACTTTGACTTCAGTGGTCTAAGTGGGTTGGTCAGGCCCTGCATGATTAGGATTTAAGTAATGAATGTGACTGCTGCCTGCCCTCTTTCTCAGCTTTCAGGGTAGGTTGATTTAGTCTCCTGCCACTTGCAAAAAAAAGATGATGATCCCCACAGGCCTGTGAAATAGATGTGTATGCTTCTGTAACTTTACCAGGCCTATCTATCGCTAATCCTCATTTTAGAAAATCCTTTTCAATGTCCAAATCCAAAACTACATTCATCAGGAAATATCCCCGTGAGGAGGTAACAGGGAAGTGTCAGTGAATGCCAATGCTGACAAATGCTCATTCAGAAGCAGATCTCTTGCTTTGGCAGGGTAAATGAGGACTCAAAGTCAGTATTTCAAATCCCCACAGCACTTGTGCTCTTTTTAGAAATGTAGAGATTTACTGGACAATTGAACACTAGACAGTGGTTGAAATTCTCAGTTTTCTCCATGATTTACCACTGGAGAGATATGTAACAGCTTCCAAGCTGACCAAGGAGGGAAAAAATCTGCATTGTAGCCAGTGGTCCAGTTGTCTGTTTCCTATCACACATTAGTGCTATTCTTGCCTGAATGAAAGATAGACCTGAATTGCTGACTCATGGCAGATAAAATATATCACTAATAATTCCCACCCAATACTCCCAAAGAAAGAAAGAGAGCATTATGAGTTGAAAAGATGCCTATAAGATTAAAAAGAGAGGACAATGGCATTTATATGATCTTTAAAACTAAGTAATAATGAGAGATGAAAGACTTGAATTAATGAAACGAGGTGATTTTCTAAAGTATTTCACAGCACTCTTGTCTTAGAAGCATTGCTAAATAGATTAAGAAGGAGCATATTTCGCCCAAGGAGAATGTTTTTTTATTCTTATTTCCAACATCCATGTGTTTTGGCTGATTTTAATATATATTTAATCAAGAGGAGAAGATTGGGGGCTCCGTGGCACATAATAATAGAACACGATCATTAAACACCAGATATGGAAACTAACAAATACAAATGGTGCCATCCACCAGGAACAAGCTCTTTAATTAGAATATTTTTAATATTCTGAGGGGCTCACAGGAGTCTACTCTCAGACATGAGACATCAAAAATAAACTGTATATTCTCAAATAAAAATACAAGAAATGAATTGATGAAAAACTCACAATTTGAGATTAACTGGTAATAAAGCACTCAGATGCTGGTTTCTGAAGGGATTTTTATTTTCAAACAGTTTGAAATCACTGACAGCAGTAGAAACAATGGCATAATAGTGTAATTGGCATCCCTGACCTGATTTATGTATATTGCAAAAAGCTTTCCCCCACTCCTTTGAGAATGTCAATTTATCACTCACAGAATATGCCACCTCTTGATTGTAGGGTTCATGGTAAAACAGGCCTCCCAAAATTCCCTTGTCATTTGCTTTCAAGGTCTAAAGGTATTAAAAATACCTATTTAGCCTCGTTAATAAATGATCTGCATAGATATTGTAATGCTAAAAAATTTTTATTGTGGTGTGGAAATAAATGAACCAGTTTACCTGCATTGGAGGACATAATAATCAAATCTTTATTCATCTTTTACACTCTTAGATTGTTTATATTTTCTTCAGAAAAATTTAGAATGATCTCATTTAGCTCACTGTGTTTTCAGATGCATGAAATGTTACAATCGTGCATGCAATGCCCTGTAGTCGTATTTTAAACACATGCACTGTGTGCTGAAGGGGCCATTTAAAAAATACGTCTAGTGCTCATCTAAGCCTAGAAATTATACTGTAGCAAAATGAGACAGGTACAGTAAGAACAACCTTAATATCTTGCAAGAAAATTAATACTACTTCTGGCATCACTGGATACATCCTAGCCAAACTTTATCTTTAAAGAACATACTCACAATTGTGATAGAATTGGTTTCACAGAGTCTTGGTGGGATAATTCACACAACTGGAATATCACTATAGAAGGATGCAACTTGTTCAGAAAGGACAGGCAGGGAAAGTGTGCCTTGTATATCAAAGATAAATACACTTGCAGTGAAGTTAAGATAAGAAGTAAGAGGCAGATCTGTTGAAAGTTTCTGGGTAAGGATAAGAGGAGTAAAAAGCAAGGGTGATGTCATGATAAAGGTCTTCTATAGACCACCTAAACAGGCAAAAAGAAATGTGTGAGGCTTTTTTAAACAACTAACACAATCATTGAAAGCACAGGACATGGACGGCAGGGCACAGATTATCCAAAAAGTTTGTGGAATGCATTAGATACAACTTGTTACTGCAGAAGGTGGAGAAAGCGACTAAAAGAGAGGCTGTTCGAGATTTGATTCTGACAAATACGGAGGAACTGGTTGAAAATTTGAAGGGGGAAGGCAGCTTGGGTGAAAGTGATCATGAAATGATAGAGTTCGGGGTTTTAAGGAGTGATAGGAGGGAAAACAGCAGAATGAAGACCAAGGACTTAAAAAAGACATATTTAGCAAACTCAGGGAAAAGAGTTCAGGAGAGTAGGTAGTTTTTTAAGGAGAAATTATTAAGTTCATGAAAGCAAACTGTCCCAATGCATAGGAAAGATAGGAGGTATGTTATGTCAGGATGGTCTCTTACCCAGGAGATCTTCAACGACCTGAATCTCAAAAAAGAATTATACAAAAAGTAGAAACTAGGTCAGATTATGAAGGATGAATATAAAAAAAACCCCAACAACACAAGAATGTAAGGACAACATTAGAAAGTGTCTTTATTGAGTCCCTGATTTTTGGTGTCTAGCAGAGTTATGAATTTAAGGTCCCAGGCTCACCTTTTAAAGGTGTTGTGTAAGTTTCTTTTGAGGATGAGGACTGAGAGGTCAGTTATGGAGTGATCCTTTTGTGAAGAATGTTTGCCCATAGGTGACAGATTTCTGTATGTAAATATACACAGCAAATGTGGTTTAGAAGGGTTAGAGTGTATCTTGGACTGTGTTCCTATGCAGGAGAGGAAAAGGAAATAAGAACCTTCCTCTTATGCCATTTCACAGGCTACCTGACCCATGGGTCTGGGCACACTGGACCAGGTAGGTGGGTAGGACTGGAGAGGTTCAACCACTCCCAATGCAGCAGCCAGAATCTCTGAGTTTGCACAAGCCAGCTGTAAATGACCAACTCCTCACAGAGTAAGAGAGAAGTAGAGAGGGTTTTTGTGCTTCAGAGGCAAAGTTCCTTCCCAGAGATGAGCAGCTATGTATTGACCCATTCATAGGACTTGTATCTAAAGCCAAAATCTAGATCCTGTGCTGTAAGCATGAATTAACCTGAGAAGGTAGAGGTATGAAAAGGGTAGCTGTTAAGACCTTCCTAATTTTAAAATATATACTTTCCTCAGTGTGACATTCCCATTGCTGAACTGCAGAAGAACAATCTTTACCTCTGTTCAACAACATCTTTCTCCTTCCCAGAAATTGGCTACAGAGGTGACAAAATATACGGCTTTCGGAATACCAGCCTATACTAACAAACACAAAGGTTAATAGCATTTGGCCATTGTGAAATGTGATTTAATTTAGAAGACTATGGTCTGTGAATATTAACTACTAACAAATTAAATTATTCAGTGACAAATCACATCAAGTTTCTGCATAATATCAATAGATATTGTCATTATAATCATTCTTCAGAACAGTAGGATGCAGCCAAACGCCGTGCTAGTATTTTGAGTCAAGGTGTTGATTTGCAAATGAACAATTCATCCTGTGAACCAAAAGAGAAATAGCTCCAGGTTTGTGTCATATTGCTCTGATGTTAACTGCTGCTCTTCGATGTGACTTTGTCTAGCCTTTACGCCATCCGGAATAATAGAGGGGAAATTGCCCATTCTATTATTTTTGGTTGAATGAAACTATTGGCTTCCATTACCTATGTACAGAGTTCCCAGAGTTCCTATATATCCAAATATATAAATAAATTTTGTTAATGAAAAAAAACTACTTGTGTTTGTTTCCCAAATTTAAAATATACCACCTACCGATTCATAAAATTTTAGAAGCGTCTAGGCAATAACTTATACCATTTCTCATTTATACTTTTTTTTTAAAAAAATCACAACTGGCCAACTTGAAATCCCATTAAAATCAGTGGGAGCTATTCCATCAACTTCAATGGATTTTGGATTAACTCCTATATAAAAGCACTAATGACTACCATCAAAGACATGACATTCTGAAGATTATAGAACAAGATTAATATTTCTCAAGGGCTAGACTGATGATGCATGGTGCAGAGAGGTATGAAGGACTAAGGGGTCATAATGCGACCCCTCACTCTCTTGTGATGATGCACCTTACTGCTATTTCCTATGCCAGAGATACACACACCACAGAGTGTCTTTGTTCCCGCCTCACACAGGTGACGAGGAACGGGTTAGAAGAGGGTGGAGCCTTGTGGCACACAGACGATGAGTGTCAGCTGGCAAAGGGTGCAGTGTTCTGCAATACCAACTCTTTAACAGGCCTGACAGGCTCACTACATCTAGCACTCTCGTGGTATTTATCCATCAGTGATGTCATGTGAAGTCTCTAATACAAGCTTATGTCATACCGACCCTCATAATCATTGATAGATGTACGGATGGATGATATTTTAGAAGTTGTGCCTATGGACAGAAAATATGCTTTAAAATCTGTGTCCAAGGCAGACATAACAAACAGGTTTGGGATCAGACAAAGGATGCAGAGTAAGCATTGTAAGCCAACACAATGGAAACTCCATTTACATACGGAGTCAACAGCCTAGCTGTGTGCAAAGACAATTAACTTTGGGGAATATAAAGGAAAGGCAAAAAGACACAGTTATCTTGCCCCTGAGGAAGTAAACAGACAGCATATTTACACTCATGAAAACAGGATCTCAACCAGGCTTGGATGAACTGCTGAAAAGGACATTTGGGATGAGACGAGCTTCTTTAGACAGATGGTTAGCCTGCTGAAGTTATGTGTTACGATTTTGTTTTATATATAACCCTTTTGTTTCCATTAGCCTTACTCACTCTAATAAATCTTAACATTTGAAAATAAATATATGACTGTTTTCACTCTAAGTCTATCTCAGTGCTGTGATGTTGTATAGGAGCAGATCCTGAATTGAACCAAAGAAGCTGGTATGTGCACTGTTCCTTTAGGGACAGCTGACCTCATAATTGTGTGAGTGTTCAATGGATAAGGGGCTGAACACTACAGGGGAATGCTTCAAGAGTTGTGGGAACTGGGCTGCACCTATTGTTAACCTGCAAAGCAAAGTAAGGGCTGCTATATCCTAGAGAGATTGTTTGGGTGGCTAACACACTAAAGTCCTGGCTACATTGGCGCTTTACAGCACTGCAAATTTCTCGCTCAGGGGTGTGAAAACCCCCCCCCCGAGCGCAGCAAGTTACAGAGCTGCAAAGCGCCAGTGTAAACAGTGCACCAGCGCTGGGAGTGCGGCTCCCAGCACTGCAAGCTAATCCCCCCGGGGAGGTGAAGTACCTGCAGCGCTGGACGAGCTCTCTCCCAGCGCTGGTGCTGCGACCACACACGCACGTCAAAGCTCCGGCGTGAGCACTTTGGAGTTTCGAGTGTAGCCAAGCCCTAAAGGTGTCAGGGAGCTGATACACAGTTAAGAATAAGCCATTCTCCCTCTTGCTTGCTCATGGTCCCAGGCTCCCCGAGGACCATCACAAGCCTTGACTCCACCCCTTGAACACACACTGACACTCATATGTCCAGCAGAATCATTATGCTGCTGTGTAGAGCTGGCATAGTTTATTCCCCATAGACCGGAGAAGAGACGGATTCCTTGAGTCACAGCCTTCCTAAAGGCAGCGCACCAACAGTGCTCCTTACCATGGGCGGGATCACAAGTGGATGATCTGAAAGCCCAGTGTAACAAGGTAAACCTAAAGATTTCTAGTTCCGTTGTAATGAGCTACATAACATGTTATCTTACACTTATTATAATTTAATATGAAAAACAAAATCGCTGCCAACAATCTATGCATGTGCAATAAGAAACTATAGATGTCAGGGCTGAAAGAGGCATTCCGGTTCTTTCACAGAAATACATATTTAGTCATAGTTGGACTAACATCTACCCCCCTAAGAAAATCAGAATAGGTATTTGAAACAGCTCTAAATTCAATCCATCCTTTTGATGTAATTAAAAATAAAAGTATTCATTAGGCTCATTAAAATAATATGACAACATGCAAAGGACAAATATGCTTAATTTCCCCAAAATATACATTTTAAACTAATGACATGTTCATTGGAGACATCAGATTTTTGTTCCTTAATTATATAACAGATTATCTATCCTCTAACCATAATAAAGTAGCAGGCAGGAGTTCAGGTAAGTGGGAAGCCTAATGAGAGGAATAACAACATCTCAAGTTTTTCTTCCCTGTCGATTTTTATCATTTGTTAAGAAACCAATCCAGCTGATTCATTGTCAATCCATTTTCAGATATCATGCATTCCTTTGAGAATACAATATCAGCTTTAAGGAAGAAATGATGCCATCCAGAAGTCTATGGAACAGATTGCAGGATGATCTTGAATTCATTTTTCTTTTTTTGCAGGGTGGCGGGGGTAAACGTAAATTCATTGAAAAATGCATTTTGGGGGGCACTGAAACTATTCATGAAGTTGGTTTGAATTTGGTGAATAGTTTTGGTTAAAATAAAGTAACTCTGATCACTACATTTAGGAAATGTCAAGTGGTTCATTTAGAAAATGTTGAAAAGAACTGTTTTGACATTTCAGTTTGAAATGATATTTTTATTTTGAAATGTTGATTGAAATCAACATTCAAAACATTTCATTTACCCCCCCCCCAAAAAATTTTTCAGAGCGGGGAGGGATTTTTTGGTTCAGCCAATGCACTGAAAAAATCAATTATTTGCCAGTTCTATTCATATGTTTGGAAGTTCACAGATTCCAAGGCCAAGAAGAGACCATTGTGATTATCTAGTGTGATCTCCTGTATAACACAGGCCACAGAACAAACCCAAAATAATTCCTATATCATATCTTTTAGAAAAACATTTAGTCTTGATTTAAAAATTGTCCATGATGGAGAATCCCCCACGACCCTTATTAAATTGTTCCAATGGTTATTCGCTCTAACCATTAACAATTTACACCTTATTTATCTAGCTTCAACTTCCAGACATTGGATTGTGTTATACCTTTCTCTGCTAAACTGAAGAGCCCATTATTAAATATTTGATCCCCATGTATATACTTATAGACTGTAATCAAGTGACCCTTTAACTTCCCTTTGTTCAGCTAAATAGATTGAGCTCTTGAAATCTCTCTCCATAAAGTGTGTTTTCTAATCTTGTAACCATTCTGGTGGCTCTTTTCTGAACCCTATCCAGTTTATCAACGTCCTTCTTGAATTGTGGGCACCAGAACTGGACACAGTATTCCAACAGTGATGTTCATATCAACCAAATCTGTTTCAGAGTCACTGCTTCCCAGGATAGAGTCCCCCATCCTGGAAGTACAGCCTATATTCTTTGTTACATTTAGCCATGTTAAAAGGCATATTGTTTGCTTTTGACCAGTTTCAAAGCAACCCAGATTGCTCTTAATCAGTGACCTGTCCTTTTCATTATTTACCACTCCCCCAATTTTTTGTCATCTGCAAACTTGCTCAATGATGATTTTATGTTTTCTTCCAGGTAACTGATAAAAATGTTAACTAGCTTAGGGCCAAGAACAGATCCCTGCAGGAAGACTCTGGAAACACACGCTTGATGACAATTCCCCACTCATAATTACATTTTGAGACCTATCAGTTACACACTTATTAATAAATTAATACATACCATGTTAATTTGATATTCTGTTTTTTTAATCATAATGTTTTGCAGTGCCAAGTCAAATGCCTTACAGACGTCTAAGGATATTATGTTAACATGTTATCTTTATCAAACAAACTTGTGATTTCAAAAAAAAAGAAATCAAGTTAGCTCGATAGGATCTATTTCCCATAAAACCATGTTGATTTGCATTAATTACATTAACCTCCTTTAATTCTTTATTATTCAAACCCTGTATCATTATCCATTATCCTGACCAGGATTGATGTTAGGTTGACAGGCCTCTAATTACCTAGCACAACACTGGTTTTCTGCCAGTCTTGTAGAACTTCCCCAGTGCTCCAGGACTTAACTGAAAATCAACATGAATTTTTCAGCAAGCTCCTCAGACAACTCTTTCAAACTCTTGGATTCAAGTTACCTGGAACCACTGATTTAAAAATGTCTGACTTCAGTAGCTTCTTTTTAACATCCTCCAGAGAGATTAGTGGAATGGGAAGAGTGTACTCATCGTGATATGGTGATAATCTATCATCTGTTTGTCCCCAATTACAGAACAGAAATATTATAGGAACCTTCTACCATTTCTGCATTATTATTGATAATGCTACCGTTCCCACCTAGTAATGAACCAATACCATTGCAAGGATTCTTTTTGTTCTAATATATTTTAAAAGCTCCTTTTTATTGTCCTTAACTCTGCTGGTCATACATTTCTCCTTGTGTCCCTTGGCTTCCCTTATTAATTTTCTACAACTGTGGGCACCAGAACTGGACAATTTTCCCTTTCTCCCATAGATAGACATATGTAGATATAGGAGGGATGAGGAGAGAGAGGAGAGCTGCCTTCACTTCCTCTCTAAACCAGGTCATTTTTTTAACCAGCGCCATCTTCTTCCTCAGTTGTAGGATTTTGGCTCTTTGGCCATCTAGTTAGGTGTTCTTAAATGATTCCCAATTATCATTCACATTTTTTCTCATTAAATTCTTCCTCCCAGCTGATTTGGCTCACAATCATTAGATTGACTCCACTCACAACTACCCTCTTCACATACAGTTTGTTCCAGTTACCATAATTGTCAGATCAAGTGAGAATCTCAGAAACATCACAGAATAATAGAATTTAGAGCTGTGAAAGACATGTTAGGTTATCTTGGCCATCCCCCACTGCCAATACAGGATTACTCTACAACCTTGACTGCTTTGTGCAATCTTATCTTGAATGACTGAAGATTTTTTAAATTTTATTTTATTGTTCCCCTGGGCGATAGCTCCGCAGACCAATAGACCTCATATAATGATTTTCTCCTAAGAAGTCAGCTTACCTTTTCTTTTTGCTCAGGCTCTTGTGATTAACAACCACCTGGGACCACCTTAAAGAAGACTTTGCCCTCCTTGGTAGTCACACCCTTCAGATACTTTTCTGATCTGTTTGATCAAATTGAACATATTAAGGTATTTGAATCTTTCTCCCAGTCAGAAACAGAGCAATGTGAAAAGTCTGAAACAAAAATCACTTCTACTTTTCTCATCAGGTGTAAGGTCTACATCAAAGTCACATCATAACAATATGACACAATCCTGGAGCTATTTCCCTTCTGCTTCACATGATGAATTGCTCATTTGCAAATGAGCACCTAAAGCCAAAATACTAATCCTGACTTTGAATGCACGTTCAGAAAACTATCCTGGTTTTTGCTTTCACTGCAATCTTGAAAAACAAACCAGGTTTACTGAAAGGTTCAGGAAGTTTTTCAAGTATATGTGAGCACAGGTTATGGTTGTGCATAGAAATCTTGTAAAATTTGCAATTTGTTTAATATTCAGACAAAACAAGTTGAAACACAAATATTTCAAGTAAGTTTCCATGTTGAGATCTGGGAGTCACTCTAATACAAAATGAAGCAAAATTCAGGAACTGTAATGCCACCCACGTCAAAACCAAATTCCTGTGAATTGAAACCATCAAGATTTTCATAGCTTAAAATGTTGCTCTTTCTAGCCTTTTAATTCATTTTTGCTTTTCTTCCTTTAAATTCACTTAAAGAATTCAACAGCTTTCTGGTACCCATATCTGTACCTGGTATTGTTGATGTATCACCAGTACTATACTGTAACCCACTTAACGAGGAATCCTTGTGGCACCTTAGAGATTAACAAATGTGTTAGTCTCTAAGTTGCCACAATGACTCCTCGTTGTTTTTGCTGATAGAGACTAACAGGGCTACCCCTCTGAAACCTATAACTCACTCAGTTTGCTACTAGATCATATTGCAAGGTCAGTATTCTGTTTGTTGTCACCCCTCTCGCTTTTGGTATTATGGTTCTCAAAGCATCTGGAGTCCACTGGATAGCTTTCATCTCAACATTGAATTGCCCAAGGTTAAGGAGAGAGGTTTGTCTTACCCATTTGGTAACATTTAGGTCATTTAGTTACAACAGCAGCATCCCCAAAATGCCTGATAGACCAACTACGTGCCAGTTCACATGTGTCACACCACTGTCACTCCTTTCAGCCCATGAACAAGCAAGTTATCAACATTCATAAAAATCCTGGTTTCTTCACCCTTCATTTTATATACATGTAGCTCCAACGATTTGAAGCTGCCTAGCCTGGCTCCACTAGGAAACAGTACTGAGCCACAGCTTCAAGAAACGACAACGGACCAGATTTACAAAGGTATTTCAGTGCTTAAAAGATGCAGATAGGTGCTAGTGGGATTTGCAAAAGCATCTAAGAAGGGTGGGTACCGAACTCTCTAACCTCCTTATACACTTACTAGGCACTTATCTGCATCTTTAGGCAGGGCTGGATTAACCTTTTGTGGGCCTCGGCACCAAACATATTTGTGGGGCCCTATGTAGTCATTGTGGCCTCCAAGTGTGGGCCTGGTGTGGCAGTGCCAGTGGTGCCATTGTATACCCAGTACTAAATCTCAGAGACATTTTTCATTTTGATCACACACCTCTACATGACTATATGCATTGCCAGACACAGCTCCCTCAGCCCTCAGTTTTTCTCATTGAGCTGTGCCCATGTGGGTTTACCAGTATCCACAGTGAGTAGAACTTTAATAATGATCAGGGAAACTCCCCACAGATTTATCTCCTTCCTCATTCAGGCCTTCTATAGCCATGTCTCCAGTGCAACCCTAGTTCACCAGTCACAGTATGTGGTCCTAGTCTCAGCTCAAAGTTCCAAAGCCAACAGATATCTGATCAATTCTGACAGATCCCTCCCTCAGCACACATCCTGCCATTTGAGCAAAGTAAGAACTTAGCCCCTGGAAATCTGAAGACACCAGCCTTTCTCCCTACGCTCTCATCTACATGCTCGTCTACTACCTGGTCACCACTACCTCTCCCCATGCTTGTTTCCTTTCTACTTTGGACATGCTCCCCAACCAGATGGGGCTATTCTCCCACTGCACTCTTGACCTGCTTCCTCTTTCCCTGCTCCCCTTGACATTCCTTTCCTACTGGTGACCTCTGTTCCCAGAAGTTAATTCCAGTGTCTTTAGCTGCTCTATCTTAATGACCCCCAGTAGTCACAGAGCCACCTGCCGCTTCTCTGGCTATAGCCATGGAGCCAATTGCCAGAGGCCAGCCTTAGACAGTTGCAACTACTAGCCACAGGAGGGGTGGCAATTCCAAGGCTGAGCATGCTTGAACCTTGCAACGGCGGCACTAGGGACTCTAAATCCTCAGTGCTGGCCCTAGGCAGCTGCAGATTCTGCAGTTAGGCACTTCTGTCCTCTAGGCCATGGCTTTAAGTACCTGAGATTCCCATCACCTGCAGCAGAGGCCACCAATTCCCATGCACCCCTCAGCTAGCACATAGTCATGCAGAAAGTGCAGCCTGATTTTGGAGGCTGGGGTGCCTGGAGGTTCCCATCCCTCAGCAGCAGCTCTTCAACAAGCTCACATGTCCCCCCTCTGCTGTGGGACCAGGACACTGTGAAGACAGTGGAGTTACCCTGTGTATAACCAGTTTTGGCCAAAGCCTGTTGAAGTGAGTGGGAATCTTTTCATTATCTTTAATGGGCTGTGTATAGAAGCAAAGAACCTCATTCTAGACTCTAGGAGCAAACTGCATTCTATGCTGCACTGGTTTACTAGTGTAACAGGAAGGTCTCACATTACCTAGTGAATAAGCAACACCTCCTACAGCACCTAACACTTTCTGAGAGGCTTCCCACCCAATTACTAAATGTGAACCTGCTTCGCTTACAAGGGCTGAAAATATCAGGAAATATGGTCACAAAAGCAAGGCACTTCTGAATTCAGTAGGAATTTTGGATGTGCATAGAACACAGACAGGACTGGTTCCCGCATGGTAACTGCAGTAAAGTGGAACAATTTTCAGCTTGTGTGATTGGAAGATGTCTGGATCCATATTATAAGACTGTCCTACATAAATGAGGAAAAGTTGAGGTGTCTTTGTTATTCTTTTGTTCCACTCTTCATTTCTATGGGGAATTTGCCAATGCAATATTACTGTCTTCCTTTTAAACAAACAAAACTAAAGAAAAATGGTAATGGCTATTGAAAATAGCAATTCCAGTCCTAGTTAGCACTAGGGAGATGCCAGCATTTGTTGCTCAATTTTATCCTACTTTTTCTACAGCAAGTTACAGTGGATCAGCATATTTGATTTGGGAGAAATGAAGTAACAGCAGCCTAAATTGAGCTTGAGCACTCCTGAATTTTGAGGGTGTTCAGATCTGGAAGGCAGGTGCTAGATTCCCTTTCTGAATATTAGATAGATCTGGAAAGTAAAAGCCAATTTCTGCTTCCATGGTTCAGATGTGGAAATCTTCCTACGTGCCTGGTACTGTATCTAAAGCTGCCCAGGTCCTCTAGTAGAGCCTTCCCTCCCTTACTTATCATTTTAACTTCTGGTGGGATCCACATACCTCCCTTGCTAGGCTTCAGATAGAGAGAGGCACTGTCCATTTAGTGCACCCAATTCCTTCTTTGGGGCTTGCCAGGTGAGGTCACACCAGCATCCCTAATCCAGTCTGGGGAAGTCTTCTGAGGGTGATATCTGGGCCAAAGCCTTCTACTCCTTGGGCCTACTTGTTCCCTATTCACAGTGACACTCCTGTCTAGCAGCCAGCTTTCCATCCACAGCAAGCTGCAGCACATGGTGTCTCAGCTTCCCCACTCCCTCCCCCTCCCTTTCCTGTTGATAGCTGCCAAGGAAATGCTGGGAAATATACTTCCTTCCCTGCTCCAGGGCTGGCTCCATGGGTAGGGAGCTGGCTAAGGAACTACAGCTCCAAGGGCTACTTGGGCTCTCAGCTCCCATGCTGGATCCCTGCTGCTCCCTCTCAGAGCCTCCACTTCTGCAGTGCTGTGAGAGAGGAGGATGTGAGTGTTATGGGTCCCTTCTGAGCTTGGGCACGGAGCTATAGAGCCATTGGCACCATGGTAAATCTGGTATTATCTTTGGGTTCCTAATTACCTTTGTGAATCTAACCCAGAGTTCATCCTACTACTGTTTAAACAGTTTTGACATCACATTGACTACCTATCCAGTTATGTCACTCTAAAAGCACCAAGTCCAAAGCTGTTCACACCAATGTATTAGCAAGACAACAAAAAATATACCCTGTGAAGGCCCAGGAGCACTGGGGACTGAGATAGCTGCAGAGGTTTATGAAAGCTGTGGAAACTGACTGTTTCCTTGATCTGATTAGGATTTCCATTGCTTTACTGCCAATTCCTTTTCTCCCTCCTTCCCATTTCCATCTCTCCAGCAAATTTCACCCCTAATTCTTGCATTGGCAATCTCTTAGACATTCTCCATGGATGATCCTCTTGGCTCCTTCGAGCAATGTGTAGTCTAAAACTGTCTTCAGAGGCAGTGTGACGCCTATTGTGTCTATATCTTCATGAAAGCCAAAGGCATCATAAGAAAACACCAAGTTCATCCTGTTACCACTGCTCCCTGTATAACATGACCCCCTCAAGTGTTGCACCACTCAGACCAAAGGACTATATCCCTCCTATTCAGTGGCTAGTGCCATCTAGTGGAATTGAGGTGAACCATAGCAGTATCCTGACCATATTCAAGGAGAGGCCAGGCAGAGCTGGCAGAGCCCCATAATCATGAACAAATCCAGCATCTGTGTTTAGTTGTTGTATCTTGATGCAAGTAGCTAAATTTCTATTGCATCAATTTTGATATCCTACTTTTGTACAACTGATCAGTTCCACAATTTTGCATATGATGTTTAAACATAAACACTTTGGACAGGTCCTCAGCTGCTGCAAATTGTCATAGATCCATATAATAATTCCAATCCTTAGGTGAAATCCTGGATTTAGTCAAGTCAATGATAAAACTACCATTGACTTCAAATAACACCAGGTTTTCACCCAATAATCTTAAGGTTACATTTTGGGGCCTGTCAACTTTGAGAGTTTCCCTGTAAGCTACATCATGGCCATGGAAATGGGTAAAAACAGCTTCCAGCTCTCCATGGAAAGAAGTATTTATTCATCCATTCTCCTTAGATTTACACTGCTCATTAATGAAATGTCCAAGTCATTTATGGGCCAAGTAAGTCAATGCTTTCTGTGGGTATGACTACACTGCACACAGAACCCAGGCCCAAGGTTCGAGCCCAAGTCCCCTTTCCGTAAACACATAAATCAGTCTGACTAGGACACAGGTCCTAGAACCCTGCTCAGGGGGTGGGTCAGTGCCCAATTCCCATTGAGACTTGGATCTGAGCCCTATCATTTTGCAGTGTGGACACAGATTAAGCTGCAGACTTGAGCCAGAAAAGCTGTGTAGTGCAATATGGACAATTAGCACAGATATATAAACCTGTGTTTACACTGCGGATGCTCAAGCATGGGCTTGGAAACACAGTCCATTAGCATGGCTACCAGAAACCCATGCTTAGTGTGCAGTGTAGACGTTTCCCACATGATCATCTATAGCATGAAAATCTGAAAGACATTTACAAGTTTCCTTCAATTTACACCTGCTCTTTACCCCTCATGTGAAGAGCTCTGTTAGGTGTTAGAAAATGGGAACCAGTTCATTTTTCTACTTTTTAGCAATGACATACTGAAATCCTCAGAACGACTCTCGATTTCACGCAACATCACAAAGTCAATCTTCTGTTTTCACTTATAGCTCAAGTACTAGCCAGATTTGTTATAGTCAGGTGGCAATGATACTTTAGGGACTTTCCAGATACAGGATGGAGTATGCAGGGTCTCAAGTGCTACATAGTACTAAACATTCTTCTACATCAGTGGCTGCTTCCAGACTGAATCAGGAACTGCATGGAGAAAAGAGGCAAAGTATCTGAAAAGTATCATGGACAGAATGAATAATCATACATATAAGCATAGCTTTCAGATGGTTCTATCATCAGTCCTAGAGTTGCTACCCCACAATTTGAGGGAATCACATACCCAACCAATCTGGGATTGTTTCACCAGGAAGATTACTTAGAATGGCAACTTTGTTGTTGCAGAAACAATTGACATGGATTTACCTTCAGTCATGTCATTTTCATATTGGATAGGACCTGAAGAATCTTAGCCAGTGTTACTGCTGTTGATTCAGATCATGGATAAACCCACAGTTCAGACAGCAACGCTACAAAAGCTCTTGTTCTAACATCCGTTACTTTCCCTGCACTGTAAGTTTTACTGTATATATTTCTCACTTGGTTTTAATAGCCCTATATTTTATTTTGTATCATCTACATGTTCATTGTGCTTTGGACTTGTACAATATATTTACTCTTGCTGTTAATCTATACAAACTCTATTCGAAGTAAAAAAAAAAAAAAGTAAATTCCAACCAAGCATTTACTCTAAATTAAAACTATACTATTTTTGAGCTTTGGAACATTACTGTTAATTTTTTAATTCTTCATTTTCATGGGTCTATTCTACTTTCTGGTTGTACGTGGAGTCTGCAGCAGATATATCAAAGTATAGTTCAATGCTGTGAACTCATAAACTGCTCCAAAAATGCTAGATACTTTGCAAATCAGGCCCTAGTGGTCAAGGTGGGTATCTAGACATTGAAGCACCAAATACACTGGTCTACAGTTTTTGAGAAGTCCTCTGCTTCAGAGATAAAATATGATATTTATTATGTATTTTGATGTGCTGAATTCAAATATGACAATTAAAACAACTGATTGACTACTGTTTGTAAGATATTTAAGTTTTTACATTTTATGTCTATGTATATTGTGTAGATAGTAGAGTTTTAATCATAAATTGTAAACCTAGGTCTTTTCATGTGTTTATGGTTGCTTTACATGATAATATTTCACCTGTCCTATTTATGTAACACTTTAAAAATCAGCAAAAGGGTTATATAAATAAAATTTATTATGAAACAAAAGGCAAAAAACTATTATGTACATAGTTTAGTCCTATTCAGTGTCTACTCGGTGCTTCTTGGCTTGTCTCTTGTATTCATGATATGGAGCATCTCTTGTCACTGTCCAACTATAGTCTGCAAGCATTGATGGGCTCCATTTGCCCTGATAGCCTGCCGGGAGATTCCACTGCTGTAGTCTGGAGCCCAACAGCTCTGCCTTACTCTTGGGTAGTTCCAAATCCCTGACAAGGTCATTCAGTTCACCTTGTGTTAGGAGGTGTGGTTCAGAGGAGGAGGATGGGAGAAAATGTGGGTCCTGTGACATTGATGGTTCAGGACCAGAAGTTTCATCCTCTTCCTCTTCCTCGTCTGACACAAGTGAGAATGATTCTGGTGCATCAGAAACCGGCAGTCCTTCTCCGTGGGGTACTGGGCGTATAGCTGATGGAATGTTTGGATAATGCACAGTCCACTTTTTCTTCTTTGACACACCTTTCCCAGCTGGAGGCACCATGCAGAAGTAACAATTGCTGGTATGATCTGTTGGCTCTCTCCAAATCATTGGCACTGCAAAAGGCATAGATTTCCTTTTCCTGTTCAACCACTGGCGAAGATTTATTGCACAAGTCTTGCAGCATATGTGTGGGGCCCACCTTTTGTCCTGATCTCCAATTTTGCAGCCAAAATAAAGGTGATAGGCTTTCTTAACCATAGTGGTTATACTGCGCTTTTGTGATGCAAAAGTCACTTCACCACAAACATAGCAGAAGTTATCTGCACTGTTCACACAAGTACGAGGCATCTCTGCTCACTTTGGCTAAACAGAAATGTGTCCCTTTGCAAAATCAAACACTGACAAATAAGAGAACACAACACTGTATGATTTTTAGAGCTGATATAGGGCAATTTGTTCAGCAGAGTGATGTAAGCTTCGTTAGGATTGCATCATCCATGACTTCTAGGAATAACGATGCAATTCATATCATGTATGATGCAATACCAGCTTCAGATTGCATCATTCATTGTTTTGCCTCAAAAGCAAGTACTGTCCAAACCCAGTCATAGATTTATTCATAGATCCAGTTAAAGATGTATTTTAGTCATTTCCGGTTTAAATTGAGATCCCTTCCCTTTATAACTCACTTATCCTCTGCCATTCCCAAGTCAAGGGTCGTATATACTGACCCAATAGCATATCTTGAAAACTAGAGCCAATCAACAATGTTAAGCATCATTTTCGTTCTCAGTGACCCAGAATTAGTAAAGCTGGACTACATTTATTTCAGAAGCATTTTGGCTGTAGAACAGTGATATTAGTGGCCACTGTGCAAACTTTTGCCTTAATTTCTGATCTGTTGGTTTTTCCATCTCTAAACTGGGAATAATAAATTTTCATTTCATAGGGGAATCAAGCACGCTGATGCTGCAGAGATGAGCACCATAGAAAATCTCACTGCATGTTCAGTACAGGGTTTGGATGGTATGCAGCCAGTAAAGCACGTCAGCCACATATTGAATCAGGGAGATAAAAAATAAATATTGAATAGCTAGCTCATTTGGTGAGGATCATCCATCCTGTGCCTGAAGGAGGCAGGGGGCCTGCAGAAAAAATAGTAGGCAGGCATGTAATTAAAGGCTGTATCGTAATGCATATACACAAAAGGGCAACCTTAACTCTGCCATTTCCAAACTTTTGAGTGCTTGACTTTGCAACTGAAATGCTAGTCTTTTAAAGTTGTTTCTTACCTGAGCTATACATATTGTTGGTTCAGATTTGGGATTATTCATCTCAATAATGACCTGAATACACATATTACAGCACAGTACTAAATGGCTGCTCAAATAGCTGGATTTTTCACACTTCAAAGTGATGAAACAGATAGAGCATTTCCCTCCCAGCGAACACCAGATATATTATTCAGTCAACATGATCTTGCCTGCAGACTGAAAATCTTCTAGCCCTTGAGATTTTCTTTATTAAAAATTACTATATTCAGCATAAGTTTAAGGAAGACAGTGTGTCAATGCAAAGATACTGGCAAATTAAAACTGAGAAAGCATTAATGGTTAACTCTGTACCAAACAGGATGCTTAGTACCTACCAATATGTTTACTACTGATAAATAAAAACATGCAATCATCCATAAAAAGGGCAAGTCGTCCTTTATTCACTGTTTCCACCTAATGTAATCGACAAAAACGATACCAGGCACTCATAACTCCATTGCAATGTTTTTATTTTCCAGCATAAGTGACAATCCACAGGGGCCTTCACTGTTGCTTTAAAACACATATGGCTTGTCAGTAGAAGCAGGTGGCATGCATTTCATTACAAGCACAGTTCTACTTATCAAACACTTTTCCCTCAGCTGGGAATAATACTCAGTTCAATTTAGCCTGCCTACACCTGACCCAAATGGGCCTGGTGGTTTGAAATCCAGAGGGGTTTCAATACTTTAAAAAAAGCCCCACAACTGTCTGCATTTTTATTTTCTTTCTCACTGCTTAAATGACTGCTTCATGGAGCAGCTGGTACGGGAACCCACAAGAGGAGAGGCAACTCTAGATTTAATCCTGAGTGGAGCACAGGAGCTGGTCCAAGAGGTAACTATAGCAGACCACTTGGAAATAGTGACCATAATATAATAGTATTCAGCATCCCTGTGGTGGGAAGAACATCTCAACAGCCCAACACTGTGGCATTTAATTTCAAAAGGGGGAACTATACAAAAATGAGGGGGTTAGTTAAACAAAAGTTAAAAGGTACAGTGACTAAAGTGAAATCCCTGCAAGCTGCATGGGCGCTTTTTAAAGACACCATAATAGAGGCCCAACTTCAGTGCATACTCCAAATTAAGAAACACTATAAAAGAACTAAAACAGAGCCACTGTGGCTTAACAACCATGTAAAAGAAGCAGTGAGAGATAAAAAGACTTCCTTTAAAAAGTAGAAGTCAAATCCTAGTGAGGCAAATAGGAAGGAGCATAAACACTGCCAACTTAAGTGCAAGAGTGTAATAAGAAAAGCCAAACAGGAGTTTGAAGAACGGCTAGCCAAAAACTCCAAAGGTAATAACAAAATGTATTTTAAGTACAACAGAAGCAGGAAGCCTGCTAAACAACCAGTGGGGCCCCTTGACGATCGAAATACAAAAGGAGCGCTTAAAGACGATAAAGTCATTGTGGAGAAACTAAATGGATTCTTTGCTTCAGTCTCCTTGACTAAGGATGTTAGGGAGATTCCCAAACCTGAGCTGGCTTTTGTAGGTGACTAATCTGAGGAACTGTCACATTTTGAAGTATCACTAGAGGAGGCGTTGGAATTAATTGATAAACTCAACATTAACAAGTCACTGGAACCAAATGGCTTTCACCCAAGAGTTTTGAAAGAACTCAAATGTGAAGTTGTGGAACTATTAACTAAGGTTTGTAACCTGTCCTTTAAATTGGCTTCAGTACCCAATGACTGAAAGTTAGCTAATGTAACGCCAATATTTAAAAAGGGCTCTAGAGGTGATCCTGGCAATTACAGACTGGTAAGTCTAACATCGGTACCGGGCAAATTAGTCGAAACAGTAGTTAAGAATAAAATTGTCAGACACATAGAAAAACATAAACTGTTGAGCAATAGTCAACATGGTTTCTGTAAAGGGAAATCGTATCTTACTAATCTATTAGAGCTCTTTGAAGGGGTCAACAAACATGTGGACAAGGGGGATCCAGTGGACATAGTGTACTTAGATTTCCAGAAAGCCTTTGACAAGGTCCCTCACCAAAGGCTCTTACGTAAATTAAGCTGTCATGGGATAAAAGGGAAGACCTTTTCATGGATTGAGAACTGGTTAAAAAACAGGGAACAAAGCGTAGGAATTAATGGTAAATTCTCAAAATGGGGTAACTAGTGGTGTTCCCCAAGGGTCAGTCCTAGGACCAATCCTATTCAATGTATTCATAAATGATCTGGAGAAAGGAGTAAACAATGAAGTGGCAAAGTTTGCAGATGATGCTAAACTACTCAAGATAGAGTTAAGACCAAAGTAGATTGTGAAGAACTTCAAAATATCTCACAAAACTAAGTGATTGGGCAACAAAATGGCAAATGAAATTTAATGTAAAGTAATGCACATTGGGAAAAATAACCCAACTATACATACAATATGATGGGGGCTAATTTAGCTACAATGAGTCAGGAAAAAGATCTTGGAGTCATCATGGATAGTTTGCTGAAGATGTCCATGCAGTGTGCAGAGGCTGTCAAAAAAGCAAACAGGATGTTAGGAATCATTAAAAAGGGGATAAAGAATAAGACTGAGAATATATTATTGCCCTTATATAAATCCATGGTACGTCCACATCTCGAATACTGTGTACAGATGTGGTCTCCTCACCTCAAAAAAGATATTCTAGCACTAGAAAAGGTTCAGAAAAGGGCAACTAAAATGATTAGGGGTTTGGAGAGGGTCCCATATGAGGAAAGATTAAAGAGGCTAGGACTATTCTGCTTGGAGAAGAGGAGACTAAGGGGGGATATGATAGAGGTATATAAAATCATGAGTGATGTTGAGAAAGTGGGTAAGGAAAAGTTATTTACTTATTCCCATAATACAAGAACTAGAGGTCACCAAATGAAATTAATAGGCAGCAGGTTTAAAACAAATAAAAGGAAGTTCTTCACGCAGTGCACAGTCAACTTGTGGAACTCCTTGCCTGAGGAGGTTGTGAAGGCTAGGACTATAACAGGGTTTAAAAGAGAACTGGATAAATTCATGGTGGTTAAGTCCATAAATGGCTATTAGCCAGGATGGGTAAAGAATGGTGTCCCTAGCCTCTGTTCGTCAGAGGATGGAGATGGATGGCAGGAGAGAGATCACTTGATCATTGCCTGTTAGGTTCACTCCCTCTGGGGCACTTGGCATTGGCCACTGTCAGTAGACAGATACTGGGCTAGATGGACCTTTGGTCTGACCCAGTACGGCCGTTCTTATTATCTTATGTTCTTACTGATCATCTTCATCCTGATTGATTTATTTATATACCTTACTGGCCAATCTGCTAAGAATTAACTGCAAAGAGTTTGCAGATTATTAGTTTTTGTCTCAATGAAAGTGTTATTAGCAGCTCTGAAATGACTTGTCTATCACTGCCATTTCGCTGAGGACTACTGAGGCTGAAACTTGTGTGTTGAGATATACTTGAGATTGGCTTTTTTTTTTTATTTAAAAGGGAAAATTCAAATGGATGGAACATCCATTTCATTTTCTTCATTATTTTTGTTTGATCTCCCTAGTGTATTTTATTTCCCCTTGTTGCCGGTGGCAGTAAGACATATCAGGCTGAGTTTTCCTCAGTATCCCCATCTAGAGAGTGTTTAGTGACAGCACTCCCTCCAACCGGCTTTTTGCCATCTCGCACACCTTTGCTTAAAGAGAAGCTGGCAAACTGCTACACTGTAATTGACGCTAGCTCAGATCTTTTAGTCAGGGTGTTTTATTAGTGAGGCCAGGGTATTTCTCTTGTGGGAATGAATCTGACATCTAAATATTACTTAATCATACTTCATTTACCAAGAATCAAAATGAACCTTGTTTTCTGTGCTAGGGCTACATACAAACTGAAAAATTTTTAATGTAAGAGAAATATACACACTGATCGGTATTTTTTTTAAAAAGTCTTCAATAGTGTTTCAGGTCATGGTGAAGTGGACAAAAGCCAGGAAGTTACAAATTAGACTTTATGTATTGCATTTGAAAACTCTCGTGCTTTATGGTCCATACATTTTACTTTTGTAACCCAGCGTGATTTGCAATGTATTCTCACAATGCTCACTGTTATCTTACCTCTATTACTGGGTACCTCAGTAATTCCTTCTTGCTACTCATGACAAACCATAACTCTTGCTTAAACTGCCAGCATCTTGTCAGTCTGCTGTGTTTTATCTCCATTAGCAGCCATTTTACTGTTGCACTCTCTTCATTACCAGTCCAGTGCCATGAGGTGGAGAACATTTCCCCAGGATTCCCTCGACACCTCAGAGGATCATGATGTAGTGGTTGGATCTGTTCTGAAACCCACTGAATTAAAACAGAAAGGCTGCAAGTGACTTCCACGGGCTTTGGATTAAACCATTTGCAAATATTTCCCACACTACTGTTCTCTTCAAAGCAACATCTCGAACGTTGCTATAATTCCATTGCTTGGCATATTTCTTACCATGAACATGGGTAGACTTCTGCGAAGTTTTTGTTTAAACGTCTCTCTGTATATTTGACAAAATACCTATATATCTCACATAGATCAATAAACCAACAAAAGGTGTTTCTCTCCTATCATGCTAACAAACATCCATGCCACAATTTTCTCGTGCTCTCAGGAAGGGATTTTTTTATTCGTTGCATCACAGGTGAAGAATTGTTAGCTGCTTCCAAGATTCCTTCCTGTGCTCCCTGTATAGTAAAATAAACAGTTGTTCCTCCTTCCTCTTGTGGTTTTTCAAGCAAACACCATCTGTCACAGTGCTTAACTTGCCAAGAACTCCACTCCATCTCTGGACTTCAGCACCTGGTCCATTAGTCAACTCAAGCAACCTTAGTTCCAGTAAAAGTCTCTGGTTATTTCTCTCTGCCCTACTGCTCAAACATGTAATTTACTCCATCACCTTTCCTGACTTCTGAAGAAACAACTACATTCCAACCTGTTCTGACAACTTCCTCCTTTTTTTTGTCCTTCTATTAAAGTAGTTACATGGCTTACACTCTTCACCCTGACACCCTTCTAACTTCTATTGCCATTTCAGCCTTAATCCCTTGGTCATTGTCCTTCATTCTAGTCTCTTTGAATGTGCTGGTGAATAATGGAATTCTCATTGTGACATTGCAGTCTATATGGTTTTATAAAAATATGTTAATGAGTGAATATAATGTAACTGGAATATGCTTCATGCAAAAGGTCTCTTATAAGGTAGCATTACACATCTTATAATCTACTAAGTGTGATCATCCTATTTGTATAAATGTATCACTCTTGTATCTGAAACTAGAAATATGAAATATAGCTCTGAGGGCCTATTGTAATTATGCAAAGTGTGGGCCATTAATGGTGGTTTGGCATCTTAATGACGCCCATTAACCAGGACAATTGTCTGCAGATGGGTGTGTTTTACCTGCAAGTCTTCCTGTATACCTGTGTGCTGGCAAGTGGGCAATGAAGTCTTGCAGTGACATGTGATCATGTCACCTGAACTGGAATCCATCTTTAACCTGATATCTTTCCACTGAGAAGGTGGGGGTGGGAACCCAGAGGGGACAAAGGATTCCTGCCTTCTGCAAAAGATGTATAAAGGGGTGGAACAGAACAAAGGGAGAAAAGGAGCCATCATGAAGAATTCTCTAGCTACCACCTGAACTGGAACAAGAGCTGTACCAGAGGAAGTGTGTCCAGGCCTGGAAGGTGTCCAGTCTGAGAAAAAAAACTTACTGAAGCATCTCTAAGGGTGAGATTATCTGTATTCAGTTTGATTAGACATAGATTTGTTCATTTTATTTTATTTTATTTTATTTTGCTTGGCAACTTACTTTGTTCTATCTGTTACTACTTGGGACCAATTAAATCCTACTTTCTGTGCTTAATAAAATCACTTTTTACTTATTAAAAAACTCAGAGTATGTATTAATACCTGGGGGAGCAAACAACTGTGCATACCGGTGTTATAGAGGGTGAGCAATTTATGAGTTTACCCTGTATAAGCTTTATACAGGGTAAAACGGATTTATTTGGATTTAGACACCCATGCCACTTCCTGCAGCTCCCATTGGCCTGAAGCGGGGAACTGTGGCCAGTGGGAGCTGCAACTGGCCGAACCTGCAGATTCATCAAGTTGGGCATCTGAGTGTTAAAGACAGGAACACTTCTGTTAGCCGCTTTCAGGTAAACCTGCAGCTTTGGGGCAAGTAATTCAGACCATGGGTCTGTGTTGGAGCAAGACAGGGTGCTGGGGCCCTGAGCTGGCAGGAAGGGCAGGGGTAGAAGTAGTCTTGGCACATCAGATGGCACCTCCCAAGATAGTTTCTGTGATCCAACCGGTCACACTCATTACTTCCAATTAACCTGCAATACTCCAGGTTCCCTGCAACTTATCCTTCCTTTTGTTTTATCTAACCTAAGCACCTCAGAAAAGTCTTGACAATAAGACTAGTAATAATAATACACATGATTTGCGAGTCACCGTAAAGATGCATTAGTTACACTTTGTGTTAATATAGACAGAAATGGGCAGTTCTACCTGTTCAATGGTAGTTCTGCCCATTTCTGTATATATAAAACACAATATGTGACTATATACACATATATGGAAAGAGAGAGAGATTTTCAGTGGTAGTTCTGCCTGTTCTGTGTCAGAGCTGCAATTGGCCAACAAGTTCAGGACTACTGATTTTTTTTAAAGGAATCTTTCTGAGTTTCCATAGTCCTGGAAACACAATTCCGTGTTATCTACACCAGTGGTTCCCAAACTAGGGCCACTGCTTGTGCAGGGAAAGCCCCTGGCAGGCCGGGCTGGTTTGCTTACCTGCCGCGTCCACATGTTCGGCCGATCGCAGCTCCCAGTGGCTGTGGTTCACCGCTTCAGGCCAATGGGGGCAGTGGGAAGTGGTGGCCAGCAAGTCCCTCCGCCCATGCCACTTTCTGCAGCTCCCATTGGCCTGGAGCAGGTGAACTGGGGCTAGTGGGAGCCGCGATTGCCCGAACCTGCAGACGCATCAGCTAAACAAACTGGCCAGGCCCGCCAGGGGCTTTCCCTGAACAAGCAGCAGCCCAAGTTTGAGAACCACTGATCTACACCTTTCCTCTAGTTCATAGACTGATTTATTTTCAGTGTAATGGACCAACTTATGCTATTGCCAGCATTGTTATAGATACAAACTGGAGGGTTATTATGATTACCACTTGATCTATGAAGAGAAGGATTAGGGATCATAGCACTAATTCTTCATTTAGCACATGTGATAGCACTTGTCGTTTAGAATGTATTGTTTTAATATGCTAGAATTTTAAAATGTCTGAGACCCCATCACCTCTAAATTGTTAAAGGGGTTAGAAGAAGAATGGAATGATGTGTACTTTGAACATTTAGACTGATTATTAAGAGGCTATTATTTTAAAGTCATAAAGAGAATGAATGTTATTGAATATTGGCATTTCATTGCTGGAAATTGGGGAACATTTGGCATTTGAAAATGGTCCCATGGAATGTACTGGTAATAAAAACCATCATCCTAAAACAAAAACATCCCAATTAGGAAATAATGGATTTACACCCAGCTTCACATGGCTAACTATAGGGGAATTCATTTTGCATATATCAATGTATTGGACATACAATTTCATCTGAAAACGTTGCCAGGAATCGTAGTGTGACTAACTGCTGTCTGGGATGAATTTCTTCCTGAGTACCTCCATAGGATGCTTTCATTGGCCATCTAGCATAATCAGGAATTTGGACTCAGTGCCTCTAACCCAGATCCACTTTTCCCCATCACCATTTGTTCTTCCTCTGTCTCTCTCTCTCTCATAATATTACAGTAATACATTGGATACCATGCATGCAGAGCTCTCCCTTGTGTGAAGAGATGGGGTGGGGGTGGAACGGGGTGGGAAGAAACAGGGCAGAGGTGCAGCATTAGGGAAAGGGGTGGAGTGGGGGTGGGGCCTGGGTGGAGCCAGGGGAAGCACCCCCTGGCAGATTGGAAACTTGGCACCTATGTCTCAGGCCCCTCACCCCCTTTGGGACAGTCCTGTGTGCAGCTACAATCAAGTGAAGTGTTTATTTCCTGAGAAGGCACCAGTTTTAAGCCCAGGGAAATTCTAATTCAGCTGTTTTGAGGAAAGTCTAAGGAGAGCCGAGAGGCAATAGGCTCCAGCAATACAACTGCGCAAGGGACAGCATCACCAGCAGCTGAAGGAGAGCTATGTGATGACAGGGCTGCTAGAAACCACACAAGAGTCTAACAAAGGAAAGGGATGCCAGCTCCACGTTGACTCACAAAAAGGATGCAATACACCAGCCCTATGTGTACATTACTAGATCCCCCATCTGATTTAAATTGGCATAATTAATGGAGCTCTGTAGATTTACGCCAGCTGAGGATCTCGCCAAAGTTTCTTTAATAGAATCCCTTTTGGAATGAAGAAGAAGAAGATGATTTGAGTAAAAGGAGTGAATGGAGAATGTTTTACTACTGAAGCACTGATCATGTTTTAACATTCTGTACAAAGGTAGATTTGAATGTGTTACTTTAATTAAGTAGATTGTAAACTATTCAGGGCAGAAACCAGATTTTGGTTCTGTATTTGTACAGCACCTAGCACAATGAGGTCTGGTTTAGGATTGAGGCCCATAGCCACTACTGAAACAGAGAGAAAGAAGGAAAGAAAGAATAATAAAAACCACAATTCTCCAAGAAAAAATCTGCAGAGTGTAAATTGGGCCATTCTGTTACTGAGAGTTTATACCGTAGCTTATTCTTTTGTATACTATTTACTGATTAACTTGTTTTCTTCCTTTCTGTAGTTTGCATATTCGTCATTATTCATTTAGGGTGAAATTCATCCATGTGCAGACAGCCCACACAAGACCGATATACCATACTGCCCTCCAAATAGGATTTCTGTGGGAGTTGAGAAGGACATAGGCTTTATGCTGGCACACAGGCACATGCTTAGACAGATATCCTTTAATCACCATGTGCTGTGTATGACCATTTGAAACTATTCCATCATCTAGTCAAAAAATAGTAGGCAGCTTTTCCTGATATTTAGTCTGAGTTTTCTCTTACTTGAATTCAGCCTATTGCAGCTAGTCATACCCCTTTAAGCCTCTCTAATTAATTCCTCTCTATTCATGGAAGCACTGACCTTGTTTATACACAAACCGTGCACTGATTTATCTGTCTACACACTGTTTTGTGCACTGATTTAACTACACTGCTTTAGAAACCTATTTTGTCATTACATCAGTGCGCTCATCTCTGGACCCCCTCACTTCCCCCCCACCATCACAGTGTGGAAATTCTTCAGTCATTTTAAGAGAGTCTTAAAACACTTTAGCACAAATTGATCATAAACCTACTTCAGCTGAACTCATTTAACACACTCCTAAATTCTTACAGTGAAAACAATGTCCACCCAGAAAGGTGCACTGGTTTAACCAAATTATCATTTATTTGTATTGTCCAGTCATGGGTCAGGGAGCAAATGTGCTTGGAGCTGTACAAGTACAGAACAAACAGATGGTCCCTGCCACAAAGAGTTTACACAGTAAGACAATAAACAATAGGTGAATGCAAACACACACGCAGACAGGAGAAGCCTAAGGAAACAATGAGGCAATGTTTTTTACAGTATATTGGTTTAATATCACACCTTTAGTTAAACCAGTGCAATTTTGTGTATCAAGCAGGCCAAAGTCCACCCGACAAGGAATTTTCTTCCCTATAGAGCAAAAAAACTCCATGAGTTAGAAACTTAATGGGCCATTTATGGGCACAATTGTAACTGCACGTGCAAACAGCACACAATTGTTCATGCAATTCTGCATTGGCTTTAGGCACCTGACCTTTTAAAAAAATAAGACCTTCAGTGTGTATTTTGGCACAATGATTCAGTGTATTTTTCCATGGGAAAAAAAACAAGTTAAGGTGTCCTCAAAGAAGGCTTTAAATGGCTTTTTCAGAGTTCTCTAAGAATAGCAGACTCCTTTCTCAGAAGAATAACCTTCAAAGAATATGATCCTTTATTTTCTGAAAATCAGATACTCACTGCAGTTTTATTTATATTATTATATATCCCACCCAGCATGGTGCCATCTGTCATACCATATCTGGCTGGGAAAGTTCTGTTTAAAGACTGTCTAGAATTCCCCATAGGGAATTAGTTTACTTTTGCAAGCATAACACTTAAAACACAGCCAGAGAGACAAAGCTGTGTTTACTAGCAAACAAATGCAAACACAAAACAAAACACAAAAAACCCACACCAAGAAATGGAATAAAAAGAGGTCAGGATGCACCGAGGCCAATAGCTAGAATCTAATAAATGAAATTAAATGCAACAACCTACAATGAATAATCTATTGTCATGGAAAGACTCAATTTCAGACAGCAAATCTAGGCAAAAAATAAAATGACAGGTCCCTTTGGAAATATGCTTCATAGAAAATGATCCCTTGCAATTATAAATTTGTTCTCAGTGTAAAATAAAGTCTGTGTTTTATTGCAGCATTTTTGATATTATATTATTACTAATAATCATTTCCAAATACAATTCAAATTAAATGTCTCTCTGTGGCCAATAGTTTCAAAATTAATAATAACAAAACAAACATATGGTAATGACTAGTTACAACTCCTTTCTCCATTGGGATTCCTATCCAGAATTAACCTGCTCCCCCAAGATGCACATGGCAGAAAGCATACTTCATGGATTTCAGCTGGACCATGTTTTCATTTGAAGTATGGTAAAGTTCAGGATGTACATAATGTAAATACAATCAGTTTAGAATCTAAGCATGTGTATTTTGGGTGAAGGGATTTTCTTTTGTTTCTCTCTTTTTTTTTTTATAGGATACTCATAGACTCATAGACTCTAGGACTGGAAGGGACCTCGAGAGGTCATCGAGTCCAGTCCCCTGCCCTCATGGCAGGACCAAATACTGTCTAGACTATCCCTAATAGACATTTATCTAACCTACTCTTAAATATCTCCAGAGATGGAGATTCCACAACTTCCCTAGGCAATCTATTCCAGTGTTTAATTACCCTGACAGTTAGGAACTTTTTCCTAATGTCCAATCTAAATCTCCCTTGCTGCAGTTTAAGCCCATTGCTTCTTGTTCTATCATTGGAGGCTAAGGTGAACAAGTTTTCTCCCTCCTCCTGATGACACCCTTTTAGATACCTGAAAACTGCTGTCATGTCCCCTCTCAGTCTTCTCTTTTCCAAACTAAACAAACCCAATTCCTTCAGCCTTCCTTCATAGGTCATGTTCTCAAGACCTTTAATCATTCTTGTTGCTCTTCTCTGGACCCTCTCCAGTTTCTCCACATCTTTCTTGAAATGCGGTGCCCAGAACTGGACACAATACTCCAGTTGAGGCCTAACCAGCGCAGAGTAAATCGGAAGAATGACTTCTCGTGTCTTGTTTACAACACACCTGTTAATGCATCCCAGAATCATGTTTGCTTTTTTTGCAACAGTATCACACTGTTGACTCATATTAAGCTTGTGGTCCACTATGACCCCTAGATCTCTTTCTGCCATACTCCTTCCTAGACAGTCTCTTCCCATTCTGTATGTGTGAAACTGATTGTTCCTTCCTAAGTGGAGCACTTTGCATTTATCTTTATTGAACTTCATCCTGTTTACCTCAGACCATTTCTCTAATTTGTCCAGATCATTTTGAATTTTGACCCTGTCCTCCAAAGCAGTTGCAATCCCTCCCAGTTTGGTATCGTCCGCAAACTTAATAAGCGTACTTTCTATGCCAACATCTAAATCGTTGATGAAGATATTGAACAGAACCGGTCCCAAAACAGACCCCTGCGGAACCCCACTTGTTATACCTTTCCAGCAGGATTGGGAGCCATTAACAACTACTCTCTGAGTACGGTTATCCAGCCAGCTATGCACCCACCTTATAGTAGCCCCATCTAAATTGTACTTTCCTAGCTTATCTATAAGAATATCATGCGAGACTGTATCAAATGCCTTACTAAAGTCTAGGTATATCACATCCACCGCTTCTCCCTTATCCACAAGGCTCGTTATCCTATCAAAGAACGCTATCAGATTAGTTTGACACGATTTGTTCTTTACAAATCCATGCTGGCTATTCCCTATCACCTTACCACCTTCCAAGTGTTTGCAGATGATTTCTTTGATTACCTGCTCCATTATCTTCCCTGGCACAGAAGTTAAACTAACTGGCCTGTAGTTTCCTGGGTTGTTTTTATTTCCCTTTTTATAGATGGGCACTATATTTGCCCCCTTCCAGTCTTCTGGAATCTCCCCCGTCTCCCATGATTTCCCAAAGATAATAGCTAGAGGCTCAGATACCTCTTCTATTAACTCCTTGAGTATTCTAGGATGCATTTCATCAGGCCCTGGTGACTTGCAGGCATCTAACTTTTCTAAGTGATTTTTTACTTGCTCTTTCCTTATTTTCTCTTCTAAACCTACCCTCTTCCCGTAAGCATTCACTATACTAGACATTCCTTCAGACTTCTCAGTGAAGACCGAAACAAAGAAGTCATTAAGCATCTCTGCCACTTCCAAGTCTCCCGTTACTGTTTCCCCCTCCTCATTGAGCAGTGGGCCTACCCTGTCCTTAGTCTTCCTCTTGCTTCTAATGTACTGATACAAAGTCTTCTTGTTTCCCTTTATTCCCATAGCTAGTTTGAGTTCATTTTGTGCCTTTGCTTTTCTAATCTTGCCTCTGCATTCCTGTGTTATTTGCCTATATTCATCCTTCGTGATCTGACCTAGTTTCCATTTTTTATATGACGCCTTTTTATTTTGTAGGTCATGCAAGATCTCAAGGGTAAGCCAAGGTGGTCTTTTGCCACATTTTCTATCTTTCCTAACCATTGGAATAACTTGCTTTTGGGCCCTTAATAGCGTCCCTTTGAAAAACTGCCAACTTTCCTCAGTTGTTTTTCCCCTCAGTCTTAATTCCCATGGGACCTTGCCTATCAGCTCTCTGAGCTTACCAAAATCCGCCTTCCTGAAATCCATTGTCTCTATTCTGCTGTACTCCCTTCTACCCTTCCTTAGAATTGCAAATTCTATGATTTCATGATCACTTTCACCCAAGCTTCCTTCTACTTTCAAATTCTCAACAAGTTCCTCCCTATTTGTTAAAATCAAGTCTAGAACAGCTTCCCCACTAGTAGCTTTTTCAACTTTCTGAAATAAAAAGTTGTCTGCAATGCAGTCCAGGAACTTATTGGATAGTCTGTGCCCCACGGTGTTATTTTCCCAACATATATCTGGATAGTTGAAGTCCCCCATCACCACCAAAACTTGGGCTTTGGATGATTTTGTTAGCTGTTTGAAAAAAGCCTCATCCACCTCTTCCGCCTGATTAGGTGGCCTGTAGTAGACTCCCAGCACGACATCACCTGTGTTTTTTACCCCTTTTAGCCTAACCCAGAGACTCTCCACCCTTCCGTCTCCTATGTCAATCTCCACCTCAGTCCAAGTGTGTACATTTTTAATATATAAGGCAACACCTCCTCCCTTTTTCCCCTGTCTATCCTTCCTGAGCAAACTATACCCATCCACACCAACATTCCAGTCGTGTGTATTATCCCACCAAGTTTCAGTAATGCCAATAATGTCATAGTTGTATTTATTTATTAGCACTTCCAGTTCTTCCTGCTTATTACCCATACTTCTTGCATTTGTATAAAGGCATCTAAGATACTGGTTTAATCTTGCCTCCCAGTTTTGCCCTGACCCTCCTTCCTCTCTGCCATTATAGCCCGTGCTCCCTCCTGTTTCCAACCCATCTCCCAGGTCTTGTTCCCCACTTACCTGTGGGCTTTGCTCACCTGTCCCTGTCGAACCTAGTTTAAAGCCCTCTTTACTAGGTTAGCCAGTCTGTGCGCAAATAAGGCCTTTCCCCTCTTCGAAAGGTGAACGCCATCTGTTCCTAGCAGTCCTTCCTCAAATAGCATCCCGTGGTCGAGGAAGCCAGAGCCCTCCTGGCGACACCATCTTCGCAGCCAGGCATTCACCTCCACGATGCATCTGTCTCTGCCCGGACCCCTACCCTCAACAGGAAGAATCGAAGAGAATACCACCTGCGCTCCAAACTCCTTAACCCGTACTCCCAGAGCCCTGTAGTCACTCTTGATCTGCTCAGCATCACACCTCGCAGTATCATTTGTGCCCACATGGATGAGTAGCATGGGGTAGTAGTCAGAAGGCCGGATAATCCTCGACAATGCCTCTGTAACATCTCGGATACGGGCCCCTGGCAGGCAGCATACCTCCCGGGATGAACGGTCAGGGCGACAGATGGGTGTCTCCGTCCCCCTCAGCAGAGAGTCTCCAACCACCACTACCCTACGTTTCTTATCAGTGGTGGCAGCAGACCTCCCAGCCTTAGGGGTACGAGGCTTCACCCCCTTAACTGTTGGGGGTGATTTCTTCTCTCCTGTATCAAGAAGAGCATAATGGTTATCTTTTACCACAGCAGGAGGGTTCGCAGCAGCGGTGGAGCACTGCCTGCTGCTAGAAGTAACCAGCTGGCTGTGTCCACCCTGAGCCTCCTCCTCCACTGGTGTGTCAGATACACCCTGAGGCATCTCCTCCTCCACTGGAGTGTTGGTAGTCCTGTCAACTGACACAGCACCATCAGCTGTCTCCACATGGATACTGTCCAGGAATTGTTCATGGATATGGATGTTCCTCAGCCTAGCCACCTCCTCCTGTAGCTCTCCCACCTGCTGCCTGAGAGATTCCACCAGTAGGCACCTTTCACATTGGATGCCACCTCCAGCCTGGATATCAGTAAGTGGAAATTGCAAATTACAGTCTTTGCAAGCCCACACCAGAATCTGGGAAAAAGCATCCATGCTTTGGGACTCTGTCTGGCTACAGGAGCAGGTGGAGGAGACAGAAGCAGTGCTGGCACAGGTGTTGCGGGTCCTCCTCACCATTGTAAGCCTCCCTCTGTCAAACTCGCAAATTCCCGTCTACAGCTCCCTGTCCGCTCTGCTCTGCTGTAAACAGAAAGGTTTTCGATGTGTCTCAGTTTACAGGTTCAGGGGACCAATGGGTCACAGATGAGACCGACAAGGGACCCCCCCTCCCTTCCTACTCCCCTTCCAAACTCCCTTGCAAAACTCCCTGTTAGCAGCTCTTGTTCGCTAAGCTCCCTGGTTGCTTGTGCACAGCTTTATAAAGCCCTGGCCTGAGTGAATGCCCTGCCCACTGGTTAAGGCTCAGCCAATTACCAGAGGCTTCTAGCTTTCAAACCTTCCTAGTAGCTCCACCTCCAACTGCCAGCTACAGCACACGGTCCTTCAAACAAACAAACCAAACAGACTGACAAACACAAGCTCAGCACACAGCAAGTAACCCCCAAACACACACACAAACCCAAACCCTGCAGACAGTCACTTACCCCACAGATGCTGTATGTGCTCCTCCTTCACCTGGAGAACTCCCTTGCAAAACTCCCTGTTAGCAGCTCCTGTTCACTAAGCTCCCTGGGCGCTTGTACTTCTCTGTATAAAATAACTGTGACACTGTATTACACTAAAACAACCAACAGTGTATCAATCTTGTGTTACAATTCAGATCCTATGTATATTTTTCTTTTAAATATATTTGGAATCAGAAGAATTTTAGGAACTGAATTCACCATTTGCTTAGAGATTTTGCAATCTCTAAGCAAATAGTGCAAGAAGCAATGGTCTCAAGTTGCAGGGGGGGAGGTCTAGGTTGGATATTAGGAAACACTATTTCATTAGAAGGGTGGTGAAGCACTGGAATGAGTTACCTAGAGAGGTGGTGGAATCTCCATCCTTAGAGGTTTTTATAGCCCATCTTGACAAAGCCCTGGCTGGGATGAATTAGTTGGGTTTGGTCCTCCTTTGAGTAGGGGGTTGGACTAGACAACCTCCTGAGGTCTCTTCCAACCCTAATCTTCTATGAAATGTAAATAAAGCAGTTTTCTTGAAAAATGTCAGTGTGTAATTGTAGCAAGGAGTAGCTTCTCTTAAAGCTGGTTGCAATGTGTTGGTGTGTTTAGTTTGTCAGCACTATGTATAGGTTGATCCAGGCTGTAGTATGTCCTTTGTTGGAACAACTGATGAACTCAGAAATTATATGCACTGCAGAACTGAGGGAAATTGGAAAGTTTTTCTTTATTTGTGTAGATTCTTTGGTGATTTGTTTTATGCAATTTGGGACCCCATGCTTAAATTCCAACTTTCCAAAATGCTTAAGGTGCTGGAAAATGAGTCAGAGAGAAACATGACAACACAAAAAAGATATATTGAAAATCCATCAGTAAGTGAATTTATTAATGCTATATACATCAAATTGGTGGCTCAATAGACTAAATATCAAGTCTTGTCTACCTAAAAAACCTTAAATTTAACTAAAATAGTTTCTTTTTAATCTGGTCATTTATGAATTAAGATACATTGATATAGGCTAGTGTGCCAGCACAGGGGTTTGCACTGGTTTAACTAAATCGGTTTAGAAAACTATTTTTATTAACCTAGACTATTAGTCTCATTCATGCTTGTTTATTTTTACATGTTGTGAGAATGTGGGTTTTTAATTCCTCATACGATTCCACACAGAAAACTAAAGACATTCTCTTGGGCTATGGAAATGGAGTTCTGTGAAAAGGCTGTAAATTGACAGGGAACTATACAGTCAGTTTGTGTATTTGAACCAATATTTGAATGTATCTTGAGTTGTTATTGTGCTGTGATTAACATTTAATTCCCCTGCCTGGCAACATTTCATTAAGTTATCTAACCATGATTATGTACCACCCTGCAATGGTCTGGGACTCCCTGCCATGGCGCCTCCTGCTGGCTGTTCTGGAATTAGCTCAAGTCTTTCCACAGAGCACCCTCCTCGGCTGGCGTCTCGCTCAGCGTTACTCCTGTCTCCACCGCTCTGTGACCTGCGTCACTCCCTGTACTGCAATATTCTCTTCTAGGCATAGCCCTCTGGCTGTGCCCTGCTCCGCTGTCTTCCCTCCTTTCAGGGGAACTGGAAATCTATAATCTAGACACTTGCCTCGGTGGCCTGCTGCAGTCACCAGTCTAGTCCCTTGCTCCAGGGGAAAACTGCAATCTGTGTTGGCCACTTCCTCCAGGGCAAATGGGGGCAGCGCTAGCCCCTTATCTGCTCTTCCTCCAGGGCCTCAGTCTGGCAGTGGTCAGCCAGAAGCTCCTTCTGCTCTGCTACCCTGCCCAGCACTGCTCTAGCCATGGTGCTCCTAGGCAGCCGGTCCTTCTCCCTAGCAGGCCAGGGAGAGACTCCTGCTGCTCTATTGAGCAACCCTTTATATATGGCCCCTGCTGGCCCTGATGGGCCATTGCAACAAGTCACCTCCCAATTGGCTTGCTTAGTGATCCCTCCTCTAATTGGTGGGTTCTGCACAGGCTTCCTCTGTCCTGCTTTAACCCTGCCTCTTCCTGGTGTGGGGCAAGTGCCCCACTACAAACCCCATCTTGGCTCTGCCCAACATTCTGGGCAGCTGTTGCTGGTCTGACTTCCATCTCTTTCACAGGGGTACTATAATTATCCTGCCATGGGGTTGACTGTGTGGAGAGTTAGGTTGCAGAAAGCAGGGGAGTCAATCTAAAGTGCTGTAGAAGGCCATGCACTAAGTTGGTATATGGACCATGCTACCACGCTACATCCATATTGTGCTTTGACCTATTGCTGCAGGGTCCACATGACCAGTTAGTGCGAAGCATACCAGAGTGCTGTAGATTTACACCCCAGCTTGCTGTACGCTAACTTGCTATAGCTTGCTGTAGGCATGCCCATGGCCAGGCTTATTTGTTCATGGCTCCCTTCTTGGCTCATCCTCCTTGAGGTCACTGCTTCATCTGACACTACCGTTTGTAGCCTGCAGGCTTCTAGAAAGGTTTCTTGGGGTACTTGGTTTCATTCCTATTTCTTCATCTGCTTCGCTTTTTTTTGTAATCGATACAGTAATGAATGCTCCTCTACCATTAAACCTCTCCATTACGGTATCTCTGCAATGTTATAGTCTGTAGCCCCCATTTATTCCTCACATCATTTCCTTAACCTCCTTCTTTCTGTATTCAGCCTGCAATAGATGTTACTTCTAATCTGATAGTATTGACCCCTGTAGCCTTCATCCATACTAGCCTCTTGCTCCTCCATGAGTCCCTTCAAATCTTGAGCTTTAGAGGCTTAATTTACTGCCGATATCACTCAGATTCTGGGCCCCAGGTCCCAGAGTGATTCCAGCCAGCTTGGTAACAATTCAGAACTGTCAGGGGACCAGAGCTGGCATGTGTACCCCACAAAGTGGGCTAATCCCCACAACAACCATTTTGGCAGGAGCCCTGTGGGAGACAAGGGGTGGTACCATTATTCTATTTCCTCTAGATATTAATACCACTCCAGAGATTATACCCTTGCAGGTGACAGGGGTGGTCATTACCAATGCCCATGGGCATGAACGGGACCCAAGTTACTCAAAATGTTTATCTTACCAACTGGTAAGAAGAAAACCTCAGCAAAACTCCCCACCGCCATTCGTTTCCTCCAATCAAAAATTATGTGCATGAAGGTGATGTTCATTAAACATTATCTTGACCAGTCCTAGCTAAAACTCTTGTTCATGCATCCATCTCCTCTCATCTGAATTACTTTAATTGCTTCTGGTCTCCACATCCACTCCCTAGCTATCTGAACTTCAGTTTGTCCAAAAGGAAATCATCTTCCCATCCCTATTTGGAAATAGAACAAGTTGCAACTGCCTTCTAAATCTTTGCGGCTCCCAGTTCAGTTTAGAGTACAGTAGTGAGGTGCACGTATTGTGGAGCTGCTACAGAAGAGTTAAAGTACTATCCCAGTCTCCATTCAGTTTTCTCTTAATCACCAGTTTTAACTTACATGCAATTTACCACATAGTCTGCACCTTTTTCATCATCAAGAAGGCACACTGCATCTGTGCATGATAGACAGAAAACAATTGATCTAATCACATGCCATTCTAAAAAGGCCTCCTACATTGCACTTAACGATCACTGTCTTTCAGCTAGATGCTTTGCCTCTCCCAATATGGCTCCTATGGTTACAACAAAGATGGTGGCACCTGTTAGTAATTTGGGGTGTAGACAGAATACCTGCACATCTACTCAACAGTGGGCAACCCAGATCCCTCAAGAGGAGTTCGCTGAACTAGTTTGCCCCAAATCAGACAATATAAAACCGTGCTTCCTTTTAAGTCATAGTTTTGAAGCCACAGCAGCCTGTGTCAAAGGAAAATAAACAAGTGATGCAGCTGAAAATTAGTTGGAACTAGCTATTAACACATTGTGATGGCTAATGATCATTTATTTTTGCACAGCCATTTTATAATTTATTTCCCAAAGAACCTCAGTACAAAAGGATGACCTTTTTTTATGTTAGCAAGAGTTGAATTTTAACTAGCGTTATTTTCTCTGTGTAGCAGGATAGCTGATCTCTGGTCACATCTCTGATTTTTGCCACCATCCATCCCTTTTAGTGATTCAGTGTAATTTAATAAAGATAAGCAATATGAACATGTTTTGCCAGTTGATAAAACAAAACTAATGTCTTCTTTTCAGCATATCAACCATCACATTTACAACTAACATTCTTCATAGTCAAGCAGGAAGCTGTTCACCTTGTGCTAAGATTCACAGTTGCTGGCAGACGGAAAGCTTTTAAAATGTGAAGCACACCCACTGGGCAGTTCGGAATCCAGGGCCAAAAATTACCATTTCACTTGTTCATCCACTATATTTACAAACCTTTTATACAAAAGTCAATAGCGCTTATCTGAAAGTAATTCTGCAGCAGAGTGTTTCTAATGGATAGTAGGACCATTTACATGTTGCCCTAGACTTAAAAATAACTGATGCTTGATAATGGATGGTTACACTTATTTGGCAAACAAGCCAGTGCAAATAGAGAAAGGAATGTAGTGTGGGTGGTCACTATGTTTTACTGGATGGCTTACTTTACTTAAAGATGAATTCAGGTTCCACCATTCGTATCTATCACTGAGTTTTGCAGACTAAAAATGTTCCATATGTATCATTAAAACCAGGTATGAACATCTGAGATTACCAGCAATCACTAGAAGTTATAAAGTTTATTTCCCTTGCTTGACAAAGGCACGTTGCTTTACATGTATCATACATTCTCCTTCTGAGATTGCATAAAACTTACTTGAGTAATCTTCTTCGTACAAATTAAGGGAGATGGTTCTATGTGGCTGGATTCGTGTGCCCACAGAGCCTTAATAACTGCATTCCTTCTCATTGTAGGTTCAGGATATTTTTAACTGAACAGAGTAAAAGAAAAGCTTCTAAAGAATGTCTTTACTACTTAATTATAATTCATGATCAATATTAAATTAGCCTTAATTCACACTGGGCCTGATTGTGCCTTCGTTAATGATGCTGGATGATGCCATTGTGAATAGCCTGTTCAATCCAATGAGGCTATTTCTGAAGTGTGCCCCTGTATGGCGAAGGGGAAGCAGGGGGAATGTGTTAAGAAAGTAGGAGGTGGTTGGTAGTGAGTGTGGCACAATATGGCCCTTAATATTCAGTGAGACAAAAAACAAGAGTTGAATATTATGAATGATTATTTTTTCTACACACGGAACTCTGCTAATTAGCCCCTTCTTGTTAACTCAGAAAAGCCTACTAACTGTCAGGCAATCCAATACTATTTCTCATTGCTCCCTGTACATTTTTGCTTAGTTTTATAATATCAACATAGAAGATAAAAATGGAAAACTGAGAATCATTACCGGTGTCTGGTTTCTTTACACTGTAATGAGCTTGGGTTAACAATTTTTGAAAGAAACTATTTGCAAAAATACATACAGATGCATTCTTTACCCTTCTACACTATTACTCTATATTTCCTATGGTATATAACCAATGAAATGTTAACAAGAAAATAATTATTCATCAAATTCTGCAAATGCTTAATTTCTTCATAAATTAAGTCTAGCTTTTAAAGTTACTGTTTCAATGTTCTGGACTGTGACGGACATTAAGGGAAATATTGTCCATCTATCATGTGGCTAGATTTATATAAAGTGGTCTTACCATGGTCCCAGGAATTTCTCCTGTAGAGAACTCCGTCTCATCTGATAGGGACATGCAAAGGAATCTGCCAAAAGAAGGACCCCAAGAACTCTAAGAGGTTCATTTGCGTGCTCCAGTCAGATGAGAGGGATATTCCACAGTCCCTCAAATCCATGAAGCTTGGAGATATGTGTGGAATCCCATCCCCAGTACGATCAGCAGAAGTCATTTCCACTGGCTGCCTTCCCAGAGCTGATGTCCACTAGCTGCCTGCCCGGTAGCTGCACAGTAAGTGTCATGCTGTAAGAGGAGCCTCTAGCCTCAGTAGCTCCTACTTGCATATCCTTGCCAATATCTGTGGAGCTGGTCCCTGGCTCCAACCCTTCCCAGTCCCACCCTAAATTGTCTTAAAGCTTTTTCCCCACAAAGCTCAAGCAGAAGATCTTCAGTGAAGTCCCAGGGATTGGAGAAGAATGATGAGGAAGTGACACTCTCCCATGGACACTTTCCCTCACCTGTTCTGCTAAATTCAGTTTCTGATTGTTTCTTCTTTTTCTTCTTGTGCCTCTCCCCCACAATCATAGGTTTTTCCAGTGTTCGGAACATGATATGGCTTGATCTGTGGCCCTGGCAAAGTCTTTCATGGTGAACAGTTCTTCCAGGAGCTGGCAGACCAACCGATGTTCCATGATCTGTGTTTCACTGAAATCATATGCTTTTGGGTCATTGGAGTAGCATTACTTCTGCATATTGACTTTTGACCTGCAAACTTGTATTTGGATTTAAACATCTGCTGGTCAACCCATCCTTCTCCACACCTGTGGGAAGGTGTTCAGCAACATCAATGTGCATTTTGACGTCCTTGATGTATATTTCTAGCTGTGTGCACCACATTTCCAGTCATGTGGTCGTTGGCAATTTTTTAAAGCAGTTCTGTTGGAGCTAGGAAACTTTTCCCTGATTTCAGGTGGCTAACTGCAACAGTGTGGCCATCTAGTGGATGTCTGGTATCTTTGACCTGTGGTAATTGTTTCATTTTGCTTGTCACCAATCTCCTGATATCCGGTGAAGCAATTCCAGGAAGCACATACAGGCTGTTCACCTTTGTTGATTTTTGACATCGTGTAATATATTGGCAGATGTCATTCAGAACTGGGTCCAGCTTCTTTGCATGAGCTGATCCTTCCTACACCAGACAGGCATATTTGGCCCTCAAATAGCAAAGTGCAAATGCGGTGGCTCTTAGTGTTGCTCAGTTGACTCTCCATTTTGAATCTGCAAATTTCCTAAAGTATGGCATTCCAGGCACTAATTTTGCCTTTTATCTTCTCCAAGTGTGTCTGGAAGGAGAGAGTGCTGTTTAGTGTCACTCCAAGGTAGACAGGATTCCAGCACAAAACAAGTGATATTGCTTCCCATGTGATGTTGAGTTGTCTATTGGTCTCACAGTTCCAAATATGGAAGAGACTCACTTATGTTTAGTTTGGGTTGGCGTGCAATAAACAGAGAGCTCAGACAGAGCCAATGTCAGTGTAACTTTGATCTGGGTTAAATCCTTGGGTTAGGCAGTGACACATAGATCATCAGCACAGATAAATGCTGAGGTGCATCGGTTGGTCATGCCTATAGATGTTTAAAAGTATTGGCAAGAGTATGCCCCCTTGTGGCAGACTATTTGTCTGTTGCTGCCATTAGCTCCACTTCTCGCATAGTTTGCCATAAAAGTGTCAGTTCTCTAATAGAGATTGGATTACTCATATGAGGTGGTAATCTTTCAGCATGTTGTATATTTTAGTGAGGAGCCTTTGGTGATTCACCGTGTTGTATGCTACTGATAAGTTGATAAATACAGCAGTTGTTGCCATCATAGGCGCCAACTCCATGGGTACTCTGTGGCTGGAGCAACCACAGGGAAAAATTAGTGGGTGCTCTGCACCCACTGGCAGCCCAGCTCCCCTCACTTCCCGCCCCACTTCCTCCTCCTCCTCCTCCCCTGAGCGCACCACATCCCTGCCCTCCACCTACCTCTTAGTGCTTCCTGCCCAGCCACTGCCAAACAGCTGTTTGGCACCATTAGCACATTCTGGGAGCGGGGGAAAAGCAGGAATGTGGCGCGCTCAGGGGAAGAGGCAGGGTTGGTGTGAGGATTTGGGGAAGGAGTTGGAATATTGGCAGGGAGGGGGTGGAGTTGGGGCGGGGAAGGGGTGGGATGCAGCAGGGACTCATGGAAGGGGTGGAGTGGGGATGGGGATGGGCCTAGTCGGGGGGTTGAGCACCCATGGGAAAGAGGGGAATTCGGCACCTATGGTTGCCATATCCTTTTCAAAGCCATCTTTGATGTATTGAGTGATATTCAACAGTTGGTAGTGGATGACTTGCCTGGTCAGAATCCAGCTTGATCTGGGAATAGATTCTTTTCAACAAGTGGCAATAGGTTTAAAATGAGATGCTCGTACAGTTTGTACAGGTGGCATGATAGTGATATATGCCTGAAGTTCTTCGACTCTATTGCATGCTTCCCTAGCTTCAGGAGTGCCCCAGCACGTGCTCATTGCCAGATCTTGGGCATTTTATATGTGGCTGAGCATGAGTTAAACAACTGGAGGAACCAGTTCTTTGTTGCTAGTCCAAAGTATTTTCCTGACTACTAAAAGGGGGCTAAATGAATAAGGTGCATGAGAGTGAAACAAGGATTTCTCACGTCACTACCTCTAACTAAATTCAATTACTTTTTTTCTGTGGATGAATAGCATGAATGACTGTCTCATTTAGTTACAATAGGAGTGCTATTAAAACAGACTGCATGTAACAAAAACACCAAGCTGAAGTTCATTAGTATGAAGTACCAAAGTGGTAACATGCCATTTTATACCTCGTAAGGCATACTGGATTTCACTGCATTTTATGTTGCAGTCATAATATCACAGCAATGTAGGGCTGAAAGGGACCTCAAGAGATCACCAAATCCAGCTCCTCTGCACTGAGGCAGGACCAAGTAAACCTAGACCATCCTGAGATGTGCTTGTCCAACCTGTTCTTAAAAACCTCCAACAATGGGGATTCCACAACCTCCCTTGGAAGCCTATTCTAGAATGTAACTATCTCATGGTTAGAAAGCTTTTCCTAATATCTAACCTAAATATCCCTTGCTGCAGATTAACCCAAACTTCTCCTACCTTCAGTGGACCTGGAGAACAATTGATCACCATCCTCTTTGTAACAGCCCTTAACATATTTGAAGACTGTTATCAGGTTCCCGCTCGCTTTTCTTTGCTCAAGACTAAACATGCCCAGTTATTTTTAACCTTTCCTGATAGGTCAGGTTTTCTGAACTGCTTTATCATTTTTGTTGCTCTCCTCTAGCCGCTCTCCAATGTATGCACATCTTTTCTAAAGACACAATACTCCAGCTGAGGCATCACCAGTGTTGAGCAGGACAATTACCTCCCAAGTCTTACATATTTCCCAGAGGAAGAAAATTCAAGTGAGCACAGAATAGAAAATACTGCATTTGTATCTTGATCTTCCATTTGACGATGCAGGAAAAAGAGACCAGAAATTCCATGAATGCTCAGAGAGCACTGCAAGAGAGTTGAGATGTAATGACAATATCACCCTCATACTCCAAGTGCAAAAGAAATAGAGGGTTTGTGTCCTGCAACATGAAATTAACCACTCGACCAGCATCCTATGGGAGACAATAAAATACTAAGGGCTTTGTGGTGTATCTAATGGTGCAGTCTTTTTTCCACTCTTTTCAGTCTGTGTCATATGCCTTTTCTCCTATTCTTGCTTCCTATTTCTTTTCTCTTCTATTTTCTTTTATTGCATCGCATCATATTTCTTCCTTAGTACTTACTCTATCAATATCCTCTCTTCTTTCACTTTCCCTTCCTTTTATGGCAATAACGAAGTGGGCACTGGAAAAAAACTTCCAATGATCTTGACTGTAACCAATATAACTCCACATGTTGTTGGCAAATTGAATTCTCCTCATCAGGGCATGTGTCTAATTTCTAGGGGGTTTTCTCCCCCCCTGAAGTTAGCTTTAATTAATCAACACTTTTTAGGTGTTTCCTCTTATTTTGTAAGTTACATTTGCTGCATAAAACACTTTTTAGGTGTTTCCTCTTATTTTGTAAGTTACATTTGCTGCATAAATTCCAGTTACTGTAACAATCCTACTAAATTTTCTAACTCTTCCAAATATACAGAGAAGCAAAATCATAATGCCCTCATTCTGTCATATTTGCTGGAAATGTGTATTTGTGTATTAGGTGGTTTTACTCTGACTAGATAAAGTATAAAAAAATAGAGCTATGGTTCCCCATTATTCAGACAGCTTCATTCTATTAATACTTAAAAAGAAAAAGAAAAAATAAAGCTAATAGTGTCAAGAATGGAAGTTGTCTCAGATATATATTAATATTATTTTCCTTATCATCCTGCTTAAAAGATATTCTATTTTATTGGGCTAATAATACTTTTTATCCTTCTGTGCTAGTGGAATTTTTATAAGAAATGTAAAGTCTTTGAAACACAACTAAATAAATTGAAAATAATTGAATGACGGAGCTGACAAATGGCAAACTCCACATATCTGTGTTACTGCTAAACCATCCAGGACAAGATAGGCACTGCATATTCCACAGCAGTAGGTCAGCAATATATTAATTCCATGCCAAAAATACCAAAATGCAGCTCCTTGACCTTCAATGACAAAATATAATGCAGGGGGGTATGGCCACCAGTTTAGAAGCAAAAGACATTGGATAGATGAATGTTTTCCAGTACAGTATATCCTAACAGAAAAGCAACTGTACATTTTTTGAAAGACAGGCTTACTTGTATGTTGAGCGTTGTATGGGCAAATAAGTGGGTGAAAGCATTTAATAACAACAGGTTATTTAAGTAATAGGAGTACATTAGGGTTTTACACACATCTACTCTCACCCTGCCTTCTATAGGGTAAGATAAACAGAAAAGAAAGAGTTATTATTCCCTATTTGAAAGACTGATGCCTTTGGTACTTATCATTCACGCAGACACATGCATTCAGTTCCATTCAGATCTATGAGGATATGCTCACACAGCCTGCGGCAGCAAGCCCCCCAACCCAGATCAACAGACTTGGCCTTGTGCTACCATGCTGATAGCTGTGTAGCTTTGTGACTTGGGCTGGAGCGCAGGCTCTGAAGCCCACCCACCGCTCCTTAGGCTTCAGAGCCCAAGCCACAGCTTCACAGTGCTGTCTACACTGCTATTTTTAGTGTAGTCGTTCGAGCCCCTGAGTCTATCGACCTGAGCTGGGGAGGCTCACTGCCACAGGCCTTGGAGAGATATCTGGAGCAGTGCAACAGTCCCAGCTCTGTGTCTGTTTCTAATGGCTTCTTCCTCACACACACAGCTGAACCACAAACAACTTTTTGTGGCAGAGACGTGCTGGGAAGTGGCCAGAGAAGCATCGTTCCAGGAGTGGGGTCTGAAGAACTGATACCCTAGAGAGGCGTTAGTGTTTGTTAGACACTAGGGGCGACAGCTGCAGCCATTTCTCCCAGCAGTGATGCTTTGCTGGCCTGATGGTATGACAGGACGGGGATGGAGCCGTACTGTGGAGTCCCACCCCATGTAAAGTCTGCAGTGGTGGCCCCAGAACGGCTCTGCTGCTGTTGCTGTGTGGCTTGAGAAAGGATTCTGTCCTCTATCTACCTGCCTAGTCGGTGGGAGGCTTTGCCAAATCAGGTTCCTTGAGCCTGTTAGTGCTGGGGGAAGATTTTCACATATGATGCCCAGCACTGTGTATCTAAGGGCTCAATCCTGCTCCCATTGAAGTCAGTGGCAAAATTTCCATTGGCTCCAATGGTGCAACTGAGGTTTAAGTGGCTCATAAGCATGTCCTTGAGCTCGCTCCACTGGGTGAATTTCACCCTTTCTGAATAAAGTGAAAAGAACATGACAATGGGCTGATATGTTTAAAAGCCAGTTTGGTGCTAACGATTGAATATTTTTCTGTCTACCATGTAGTTTAAAATAGAAAGTGAATGATGTTAGATAAGAATGGAATAGTGATAATAAAGTCTTTCTTTTCAGTTCTCTAGCACCTCCATTTGGGGTCTCAGGATTATGTAATGTCTGCCAGGAGATGGAGTTTAATAAATTGTGTAACAACCACACTAGAAGTCAGGCCCCTTTCTGCGAAGAATAGAGTGATTTTTTATGATGAATGTGATTTGTATACAGTGCATTTAAAGAAATGTTTCAAGGTATTAACTTTCCATATTTAAGGTCACTGTCATGAGAAGGAAATGAATGGTTTGCATTTTTTTGTCCATTTACCAAATTCCCTTGCTATTGTTATTTAAAATTCCTGCAAGAACAGAAATCACCCCAGTTATTTTTCTTATAATCCTTCCTATCATGCCAGTAGAAAAGATCAGATTGTATTGTTTGTGGTGAACTGCCATATTTGGTCAATTTACCTCTGAATATGTCCTTCAGACAGAGCTTTGCAAAATGTATAAAACATAAATGGTTTATGTACCTGCAAAATGTAGCATGGAAACATGTAACACAGAACAAATGAGGGACTTGCCTCAAACTGTTGAAGGAAAAACACTTTATCTTTCTGTCTCCTTAATATAGAATAAAGGAGAGTTAGCTCAGTGGTTTGAGCATTGGCTTGCTAAACCTGGGCTTGTGAGTTCAATTCTTGAGGGGCCCACTTAGGGATCTGGGGCAAAATCAGTACTTGGCCCTGCTACTGAAAGCAGGGGGCTAGACATGATGACCCTTCAGGGTCCCTTCCAGCTTTATAAGCTAGGTATATCTCCATATATTATTATAGGAGTCTAATATATATATATATCTATATATATATCTATATATCTTTATTACTACTTCTAGTGTGTCAACTAATTAAAAAGAATTAAAAGAATTATCATTTACCCGCTACAGAAACTAATATCCCTGGCTTTCTGAACAGATAAAGTTTAATCATGTTGGGTCTATGCCTAAGATATTAAATTGCTGGTTTGGGAAAACACTTTTGTTACACATATTGTATTTCCAAACGGCTATTCCGTGTGGCTCCTTAAAGGTGTGAGTGAACAAGGCAGTTGCTCGGGGTCTCTCATCAAATCCTGTAGAGCAAGAGCAGAGGGGACCATGGAGAGCCATGTTGACCACAGTTCAATGGCTCCAGAGGTCCCAAATCCTTGAGAAGGGGTCTTGGCAGGCATGCGGACTCACAGGTGTGGATCTTCACCCACAGATTGGAAGAAGGGTGACAGAAAGTTGTTATAATCCAACAGCCTTTCCATGGGTTAGCAGAACCTCATTTCCCCATGGAAGGGTAAATTTCACTGAGAATGCAGTTGCAGTGCAGACTTACAAATCCCTGTTCATTGAGGTTTATAGAATCTAGGGTGATTGTGTATAGTCCCTTTCATAAATTTATAACTGAAATGAGAACAGATCTTTAACTACTGAGGCACAGGAAGGGAACTTTCATTTTAACTTACAAGTGCAGCCACAAATCTGGAATCTGTCAAAATACTAAAAGTCATTCATGCCTGGAAAACATTTAGACTAATAATAAAAAAGCCTCATTAGAAAAAACAACCACATACTATACTCTCTCATAACTCACTGAGAATAAAAATTAGCTGTTCATGCTTCGACTGCTAGGGTAAATTAGACAATCAAGAGTCTCTTACAAAGCCCTAACCAAAGCCTGAGAAGATAATGAATCATTAGTACCCCAAAACACATTTTTCCTTTTCTGGACTACTAACTTAGGGAAATTCATTGTTCAGGGCACTCCAGCAAGCATCTTCAACCGATTGTTTTTAAACCTTATTCCGTTTATAGAGGAGCTTGTTAAAAGTGTGGAGTGATTTCGCTGTGAACAATAGCGAAGTGAGTCCAACCTTTATAAGCACCACCTGATAAAATCATAAAACAATTGTTGGATAAGCATAATAATGTATACTTTGCCATGTGCAGTTGTTGCACATGGCTGGCATTGACTCAGTGATTGATATTATGGTATGCGTCACACAACTGCATCTTTCTCTAAGTGTCTGGGCATGAACTGGCAGTGTGGAAGCACTTTCAGTTCCTTTGTAATAGCAGACGACTTTCTCCCTGTATCATACAGCTCATTCAGCAAGTTGAAAATAGATGAGCTCTCTAGATCTTTCACTTTGCGCAAGACTGTACCAAGAGCCAACTTTAACAGCTGAAGAGCACATGGGTCTGTTGCTGCTACTGTGGCATACAGTGCCATTGAACTGTATCTGTCACATAAAATTATTGTGAAGGGGGCACTCTGGGTTTGTTCAGGGCCTGCAAAGCTCAGCCCAAGAATCCTAAGTTGCCTTCCACACTGATAGAGCAGGTGAGGGCCCTGTCCTAGTGATCTCTGAGGGGTTCAGAACCCTCATTAGAAAGGTGGCCCATATTGAGGAGAGTCTGAGCAGAGGGAGTAAAGCATATACTGGGCTTGGGAAAGTTATATCTGGGGACAGGTATTTTCAAGATGGATGTGAGTGTATGGAGGAAACTTGGGGCTCATGGGAGTAGGAATGGCCCTTTTTCACTGCTGACGATCTGTGGTGCCTGGGTTCCATTCTACCAGCCCCAAGTTCTCTGATTAGAAAAGGATTACATACAATTAAGGTTATTTCTATCTTCTTTCTGCCAACCACGATCTTGAAAAGAACAAAGGAAAAAAATCCCCAAACACACAGAAACAAGCTGGGGTGAAGGCATGTGGTGTAAATGCACAGCAAACTCAATGAGACAATATCTGCCATTTGGGTCTTCAAAGACATGGAAAGAGAATTCCTACTGCAGGGAAATATCTACTGCGTGGCTCTTGGTTCCGTGTCACTTGCAGGAGGAAGAGCTAGTGAGAAAGCAGAGCAGCCAGGGACAGAGGAAGGAAGGAAGGAAAGGAGAATCTCATGTCCTGTGGATCTCAACTTATTTGTGCACTTCCCCAAGAATTATGCAACAATTGCAGAAGAGGAACACACTCTGCTGCCAATGTCTTGCTCCCCTGACAGGCTTCTTCTCATCTCTCCGCCACAATGTGGTGGCAGCAGCAACTAAGGCCTGGTCTACACTGGGGGCGGGGGGGGGGGTTAAAATTGATCTAAGTTACGCAACTTCAGCTACATGAATAATGTAGCTGAAGTCGACATACTTAGATCAACTTACCACAGTGTCTTCACTGTGGTGAGTTGACAACTGATGCTCCCCCATTGACTCTGCCTGCGCATCTTGCTCCAGTCGAATACCAGAGCACTCGACAGTCGATTTATCACGTCTAGACTAGACAAGATAAATCAACTCCTGCTGGATTGATCACTGCCCATTGATCCCGCGGTAATGTAGAGAAGCCCTCAGGATACAAATTCCATCATAACTTAAGAGCTCCACCCTAATCACAGCTTTGGAGTTGAGGCTGTAGGGGTAGAGCGGGATCCTCAGTTGCCTGGATGAGCTGGCTTTATGGCCTCTTTATGCCTTTGGAGCAGCACAAAGGGACCCAGAATCTTGCCCATAATTGTTAGCACTATGTAAGATATAGGTAGATAGAATATGAGAAAAGCTTGCCACAAGCCCAGCTATGGTGAAATGATGCATCTCTCCATAATATACACATAACATCTCTCCAAGTCGTGCCAGGGCACTGAGTTGTAGTACTGCACAGCAGCGGCAATATTCATCCTTTACTTCTGAGGCTAAGGTCAAGTGTCTGCCACACACAGCTGCACCTGTGCCTTGGAGCCACAGAACTCATTTCGCAATCACACTGAATTCCGAAACCTGATCAATTTCTAGAACCAAAGCACACTGGATAGTTTGGAAGCTCTTTGAATTACACAATTTTAGAAATTGTTCTGCAGTTTGCTCCACCCCCGGGCTATGTGTCTGGAATTATCAGAGGCAGGTGGAACATTTTTAATAGAAAGGAGGGGGATCGGAGGGGAGGGAGAAAATCAGTAAGTATTACTTTCTAAGACCCTGATCCTGCAAAGACTTACTCCCACACTTTACACATTGAGAGCAGGCCTGTTAAAGACAGTAGGTTACTCAGAGTCCATAATGCTATATCCTCCGATCCCACAAAGGTTTAAGAGCATTCTCAAAGAACAAAGACCCAGCGCCACCAACCAAGCATGTGCACACAGACATAGAAAAAGTCAAAAAGTGACACAAAGAGTTTTGTCACTTGTAAAATCACCGTCTAAATACTACTAGCTGAAATGCATGTCTTTGAAGCACACCTTCAAACATGTATCTCTTGCACCTTCTCTGAGTGGCCGCTTTGTAAAGCTGTAATATTTGGGCTTGTCATAAACAGATAGCTAAGGGTTAATGTCTCTTTCACCTGAAAAAAAAAGTAACCTGAAGCACCTGACCAGAGGACCAATCAGGAAACAGGATTTTTTCAACTCTGGGTGGAGGGAAGTTTGTGTGTGAGTCCTTTGTTCTTGGTCTTCTGCCTGTATGCTCTCTCGGCTATGAGGGGATTTCTATTTCTTGCTTTCTAATCTTCTGTTTCCCAGTTGTAAGTACAAAGGATCAGCTAGTGATTTATTTGTTTTTTTTTGTATTTACGTGTCTATAGTTGCTGGAGTGCTTTGAATTGTATTCTTTTTGAATAAGGCTGTTTATTCAATATTCTTTTAAGCAATTGACCCTGTATTTGTCACCTTAATACAGAGAGACCATTTGTATGTATTTTTCTTTCTTTTTATATAAAGCTTTCTTTTAAGACCTGTTGGAGTTTTTCTTTAGTGGGGAACTCTAGGGAATTGAGTCTGCAGCTCACCAGGGAATTGGTGGGAGGAAGAAGTCAGGGGGAAATCTGTGTGTGTTAGATTTACTAGCCTGAATTTGCATTCCCTCTGGGTGAAGAGGGAAGTGCTTGTGTTTCCCGGCTGGAAATGGGGGAGGGTGGAATCCCTCTGCTTAGAGTCACGGAGGTTGCTTCTGTGTATCTCTCCAGGAACACCTGGAGGGGGGAAGGGAAAAGGTTTATTTCCCTTTGTTGTGAGACTCAAGGGATTTGGGTCTTGGGGTCCCCAGGGAAGGTTTTTGTGGGGACCAGAGTGCCCCAAAACACTCTAATTTTTTGGGTGGTGGCAGCTTTACCAGGTCCAAGCTGGTAACTAAGCTTGGAGGTTTTCTTGCTAACCCCCATATTTTGGACGCTAAGGTCCAAATCTGGGACTAGGTTATGATAGGCTAAGTAATCAACAGAACTTCTGCATCACAGAAGAAGAGGGAGGCTGGGAGGATAAGTGGACGCATGAGATCAGCTGCATTCACAGACTCTCTACAGGACACAAGGTATCATCCTGCTGCTTTTGGGAGAAGGGGTGGGAGGCACTGAAAAAGGACAATTGGGCAAAGAAAAAATGGCAATGGATATGTCTATACTACAAAGAAAGACCCATGGCAAGTCAGGGAGCCTGTAAAAGCAGCAAAGAATCCTGTGGCAACTTATAGACTAACAGATGTTTCGGAGCATGAGCTTTCATGGGTGAAAACCCACTTCGTTGGATGCATGTAGTGGAAATTTCCAGGGGCAGGTATATATATGCAAGCAAGAAGCAAGCTAGAGATAACAAGGTTAGTTAAATCAGGGAGGATGAGGCCCTGTTCTAGCAGCTGAGGTGTGAAAACCAAGGAAGGAGAAACTGGTTTTGTAGTTGGCAAGCCATTCACAGTCTTTGTTTAATCCTGTTTAATCCTCAGGGACAGAGTTTTGTATGTTGTAAAATCACATTATAAATACTACTAACTGAAATGTGTGTCTTTGAAGCACACCTTCAGCATAAGATGAACACACTATGAAAATCTGCCTTCCAGAAAGAAGGTACATATGTCTCTTTTTTGTATTACCCACTGCTTTGTCTTTAGACAATACATTTGACTAAGTTCAGTTATTTGATCTCTTGAACATTTTAAAGAATGAAATGTCAGTGTAGTCAAAAAACTGGCAACACCTTTTAGTCAGCATTATGACAATGTGTAGGGGCCAACCAATTACATGATGCTAGGCACTGTGCTAACATATGAAACAATTCGTGCTCCAAAGAGCTTACAATCTAAATAGACAGGGCAAAGGTCACTGACTAAATCAAGGGCATCATTTCCTGTAGCACTTACCTTTTCCCTAGAAATAGTCCAGCCAAATATGTACTCAGCTCAACCTGTGCTTATCTTGGAAAATGACAGGTTGAGGCACTCTTGCATTTGAGGTTGGTTAGGTAAAGCAAACCCTAAAATCTGCCTCATCCATTTAATAAAACAACCTTCCTTTAGGAACTCATCCCATTTGCCTTGCTCAGGGTGGAGGGTCTGAGGAAAAGTCTGTGGTGTGGTGGAGCTAGTTATCTTAAGAATTGTTGTGTTTGTGAGAGGGACTAAAAAAAAAACAGATAGAAGAGGAGGAATGAGAAGGGAAAGGGATAAATTAATAAGATAGAGGACCAAAGAAAGAAGTCAATGAATGCAGCCTCCTCTTAGTAAACAGATTTAAGAGACACAATATGCCACAATGATATGACACTGGAATTAACAAAGAGTCCAAATGGATTTAGGTACCCACCTTGCACAGGTGCCTTTGAAAATCCCACCATTAATGCATCTACACATGGGAGGAAATGCCTGGAGATTCAGCCATTTCTACATGAGGCTGTAAGACCTATATGGATCTTACTTACTTTCCTACAGTATTATATGAAGTAGCACCTTCCCCAAATGGAGGGGAAGGCATGTCTGTTTCCAGTTCAATGGTCCAAATATAAGTACAGTCAAACCTCACAATAATGCGCCCTGCTATAACACGAAATCGCATATAACGCAATCATGGGTTGGCTCCCCTTTAAGGCAGATACAACTTAGATAATGTTTTCACAGTACTGTACAATACCAGTGGTCCCCGACACCCTTGCAGGGGAGTGAAGCTGCAGCCCCGCGCCTGCCAGGGACAGAGAACTCCGAGGCTTCGGGCACTGGTGCTTTCTGTCCCCTGTAGGTGCGGGTCTGCTGCTTCTTTCCAGCTTCAAGAGGAGCCACAGCTCCCCACCTGCCGGGGATAGAGAACTCCGGGGCTGCAGGCGTCGGCACTCTCTGTCCCCTGCGGGGGGGCGCGCTCCTTTTGAAGCAGGAAAGAAGCAGCGGCCCCGCACCTGCAGGGGACAGAGAGCACCGGCGCCCGCAGTCTCGGAGTTCTCTGTCCCTGGCAGGCGGGGGGCCGCAGCTCCTCTCCCCTGCTGGGCACTAGGGGCACTAGGTGGTGCACATCAATGCACCGCTTTGGAGACCACTGACAAACTGAGTGGTTTGAAACCCCGCTATACCACAACCCCACATTTAGCACGATGGAAGCTTTTGGACCCCAAACGTCGTGTTATAGCGAGGTTTCACTATATCCCTCTCTTATTTTGAAGTATTTGTTTAATTTGTCAGGCAAATGAGTCTAACTACATATTGAAAAACGCAGTGGGTAACATAATGGACCAACTTGCAAGCTTACACAGAGCTCTTCTTCAGGTCGGGGAAAGGTATGCAGAGTCACAACTACACACAAAGTGGAACAGACTGTTGAGCATAAGGAGCTAACACATGTTGTATGAGACTATTCAAGGTTAACACTTCTGCAGTTGTGGGTAGTGGGTTAGTGTTGTAATGAGCCATAAACCCTGTGCCTTTAGTGAGTCCATGTTTTTTAGTGTCCAGCAAAAATGAATTCAAGTTCCCAGGATCATCTTTTGAAGATGGTGTGCAAGTTTCCTTTGAGGATAGGGAATAAGAGGTCAGATAACCCACTTTGCCTCTCGGATATCCTGGGACCAACACAGCCAAACCATGGAAAATCTAACTACACATAGACACAGATTGGAAGCAGACAAAGTTAAAATCAGTCGCTGAATGGCAAATAAAAAAGGAGGAAAGAAACATAACATCCATTGTCTGTGAATGTCTCTGTAGGCAGATAGTTCTTCAATTTTATCTGCCAAATAACCCTTCATTGTTATTGCAATAGTCTAATTTTCTTCCTGTTCTGCTCCAGACAGTGTAAAACACTGCCCCATTTGGCCTGGAGAGCTCCAATTCTCTGCTGAAAGCTAAACTGATCATATTATATTAGAGTTATCAAGCACAAGTCAAGCATTGATTCCAGTGGGGAAGCTCTGATTAAAAATTGATGGTGCAATAAGACCCACTTTATTCCAGGAGCAGAAATAGTCCAGAGCTCTCTCCATCATCAGGATGCACTTCAGGAGCCAGAGAGTAAAGATGACAGAACTCATCTGTTCTTTGAATCTTGCGGTCACCAGGGAGTCCCATCTAAGTGTCAGATCTGTAGGAATTTTCTGTTCATATATTTGGGACAAAGTATACTTTATCTTACACTAGAAGTGCCAGTTCTTTGAGCATTCCCATACTGAGTTCCACAGACTGGATTTTTCAGTTTGGCCTTTTTTTTTTTTTTTTTAAACATAGGTTTGACATGATTTTAAGGGTGATTTGGGGAAATAGACTCATAGACTCATAGGTCAGAAGGGACCAATATGATCATCTAGTCTGACCTCCTGCACAAGGCAGGCCACAGAACCCTACTCATTCACTTTTATACAACCCCTAATCCAGGACTGAGTTACTGAAATCCTCAAAACTGGTTTGAAGACCTCAAACTGCAGAGAATCCACCAGCAAGCGACCCATGCCCCACGCTGCAGAGGAAGGCGAAAAACCTCCAGGGCCCCTGCCAATCCGCCTTGGAGGAAAATTCCTTCCCGACCCCAAATATGGCGATCAGCTAAACCCTGAGCATGTGGGCAAGACTCACCAGCCAGCACCCAAGAAGGAATTCTCTGCAGTAACTCAGTTCCCATCCCATCCAACATCTCCCCGCAGACCAATGAGCAGATTTATCTGGTGATAATCCAAGATCAATTGCCCAAATTAAACTATCCTATCATAACATCCCCTCCATATACTTATCCAGCTTAGTCTTGAAGCCAGATAAGTCTTTTGCCCCCACTACTTCCCTCGGAAGGCTGTTCCAAAACTTCACTCCCCTAATGGTTAGAAACCTTCGTCTAATTTCAAGTCTAAACTTCCTAATATCCAGTTTGTACTCATTCGTCCTCGTGCCTACATTAGAACTAAACTTAAAGAATTCCTCTCCCTCCCTAACGTTAACCCCTCTGATATATTTATATAGAGCAAGCATATCCCCCCGTAGCCTTCTTCAGGCTAAACAAGCCAAGCTCTTTGAGTCTCCTTTCATAAGGCAGGTTTTCCGTTCCTCGGATCATCCTAGTAGCCCGTCTCTGGACCTGTTCCAGTTTGAATTCATCCTTCTTGAACATGGGACACCAGAACTGCACACAATATTCCAGATGGGGTCTCACCAGCCCCTTATATAACGGTACTAACACCTCCTTATCCTTGCTGGAAATACTTCGCCTAATGCATCCTAAAATCGCATTTGCTTTTTTAACAGCCATATCACATTGGCGGCTCATAGTCATCCTGCTATCGACCAATACCCCACCAATAAAACCACTTTCTATGACATATTGTGTGTTTGACTAAGTTATAAACGAGATCCTGCGTCGCTGTTAAACTATAGTCTCCAATCCTCCAAGGGAATTCTCCTGCATGCCTGCACCTAGCCGTCTCCATGTGCAGAGCTAGAGTGACATTCTTACTTCCTTTACTCCCCTCTCAGACATGCAGTCCAAGTAGCAAACTAGCCCTTACAATAAACACAAGGCCACATTTTTCCACCCTTACTCTTGCTAAGTAGTACTTGACTCCACAAGTGGTCTGATTTTCGTGGGGCTATTCAAAGCAAAATCCGACTCAACATGAGTAATAGTGGCAGAATACATTGTAGCACTGACTGTAAACTTACCGCTATTTCTACGGTGGCAAGAGTGGCAGCATCTTGCACTCTCAAGCAAAACAGCAGCCCAGACATTTAAAATATTGCAATCAGGCGGCTAGTCCTTATCTTAGAGGATTGACCTTTGGACTCCTGCTTGGTTCTAACACCATGCACCTCTTTTCTCTTGCTAGTTTCAACAGTTATCTTAGTGTTTGCCCCTGCAGAAGGGCCTCTCTTATATTTTGCCTTTCCTTCAGTAGCCTTGCCTGTCTCCACTGTGTAATAAATGAAATCAGGAGGATGTGGACAGCCTCTTAGTCCTCCCTCTGGCTGGGATATCTTGCATTCTTAAGAGTGCCATTTGCACCTTTTTCTTTGCTGCAATACTTGCCACTTAGGATGAGGTCCTTAGTCCCATGCTTTTTACCAAGCTATCAGATTTCCTATGAGATTAGCAAAGCCTAAAAAATGTGAAACAGATCATCAGAAGGCATAAATCAGACTAATTCCATTGAAGACATCCTATTATACTGCCTTGCAGCAGTTCAGAATCTGGCCCCGTGTTTTTTCAATATTTACGAGTTCATATTTTATGAATTGATACAATTTGCTAAGGACATTATTGACCTGAAATCTCAAACAATAGCGAACTGCCAGTAATGTTATTCTGAACTCTCACAGTGGTAGGAAATTAGTGATACTTAGCAGTCTCTGTGAAAAGTTTTGCTAATTTTGCAATGTTTAAAACTTTCTCCACTTTTTCTGGGGCTTTTTCACTATGCTAAACTCAGAGGATTAACACAGCTCTAGTCATGATACTCCGTGTTTACCAAGTGAATGTTGGTTAAAGGGAGAAAAGTGGACAACTTCAAACTTTCATTTCAATGCTACTTAGAGAACAAACATCTGTTGGCAGGGTAAGAGCCTAAAAAGGAAGAAAAGAAGCTTTCTGAGCATTGCGGAATAAATCAAAAGGTTTGAGTGAAAGTCTTTGAGTGTTAGCAAAACTACTTAATCTAGGATTTCAAGGGATGATCAAAACTATTTTCAATTATTCCTGACTTGCACTTCTTGTATTATTCCAGAATGAGCAAAGGATCTTTTCGCCCCCTAGCACTTTCCTTTATTTATAGGAAATAAAAAGAAAGAAGTTGATTTCAATGATCAGCATCTCAACGTGTGGGGAAGTATGACTTCAATTTTCCCTGAAGAAAATACTGAATAGGGCCAAAAAAAGGTCAGCCAGTCCTTCACTAATAAAAGGGGAGAAACATAAGATAGCACATTTGCTGAAATTGGACTTTTGTTACCTGTAGTGATATAGGAACACTATTTACTGTGAACAGAGCAAGTCTGATTCTATAAAATGGCATAAATAGCTGCATGATAACAAGGTTATACATTAGGTGCTAAAGACAACCCTATCACTGATCACAAAACAATAAGACAGTTGTAACTGAGCTTGGGAAAACATGATACTCTGAACACGACTTCACCCATGCCGCAAGCTGCGCTTAAATTCCGCAGTGTGTTTGTTTTGAATGCATCTTTACTGTTATAGGTGATGCTGACATTTGACTAAAGAATCAGACCCAAAAGTAGAGGGTGTGTGTTAAATACCTCATCTCTAAATGCAAATGACGAGCCCCAAATATACAACAAAAAGATATACCCTATCTCGCTAATTCACATTAATACTGCAAGGCCCTTTGAGAATTAATTACTTTTGTAAATAATGGCATGACAAAATGGCAATTTTACTGCTATGAACTACTCATTTGCACCTTAAAGAGGACTAGCTGCTGAGGATCCCAGGATTTCTATAGTCGATTTCAGAGGCTTAAAGATCCAAAAGCCTTTGTAAAACTTTCAGGTTTACAAATAATCGAAATACAAATGAATGATATTTTACTGCATTGCTAAGAATGTTGATAAGTCATTTAAATAAATATTTACGTAGAAGTGAGAGACTGGGAGTCAAAGTATAAATTGCAAGTAGGAAGTAAGCCAGATCTTGAGATGTTGTAAATTGGCAGGGGGACGAATGAAGTCAACTCAAGTGAAGCTAGACTGAGCTACACAATTTTACACCATCTGAGGATCTATTTCTCACACACACAGTTCTTTCTTGTAGCAAATGAGAGGGAAAGAGAGAGAAACTGTAAGCCCCTTCCTTGAAATAATTGTCATTGAAATACTTTTTTTTTACCAGCACTGCAAATACAGAGTTGGCTCTCTGACATTCCCAAGCAAGTAATCCACACTTGTTAATTTAAGGACTCAATCCTCTTCACATTAAAGTCAAGGGGTCTTTTACCCTTAACTCCCATGACAGCAGGATTAGGCACAAATGTCAAAACACTCATGCACTGGGCACTTACGAAAATATTATACAAACACAGAACAACTTCACCACAAACTGTTGTTTACTTAGTAAGTTCAATTTCCCTATTTGTTTTATCACTGTCCTAGAAATTAGGTGGACATGGGGTGGGAGGGATTAAAAACGCAAATCCATAGATAACGATAATATCCCAAATTAACTCTTTATGGAAAAATGTAAAATAGACATCAAAACAATCTCTAAATATTTTCAATACTTGATCAAGCTTTTTCAAAGAGCTTAGAGTGAGTGAGTGTTTGACTAAAGAATTGTAGTGTTTATATGAGCCTTTGTATTCTACACATTTCAGCTGGTACAGAACAGCTACTTACTGGGACACCTTGCAGTGTTAAAAATATCCTGTGGTGTAAAATGTATCATATGTATTTTATACAAACTGCCTCTAAATAGCTTCATCTTAGCTGGAAAGAAAAATGAATATAGCAGTCTCTAGCTCTTTGTGATCAGCAGAAAAATCACGTCATTTACACTACCTAACAATCTCACACACACGGGCCTAAAATCTCCTATTTCAGCTAGAGATAGGCCCAAATCAAAACCATGTACCAAGCACCCTGAAACTTTGGAGGGGCTTGGAATTGAACCTGGATTAGAACTGCATGGCTGGCCAATATTTTCATGGGCTTGATCCAAAGTCCATTGACATTACTGTAGGTGAAATCCTGGCCCCACAGAGCTGAATGGAAAGACGCCCATTAAATTCAGTGGATCTCCAAATCAGATCTTACATAAAGAGACCACCCAAATGCTCTAGATCCACTTAGCCACATATAATCTTCACCGCTGCATCTATTCAGGCATGTACACCTGCAAACTATTGATAGTGCAGAACTGCTGATCAATCAAGAGGTATTGCACAAGTTGTGTGTCTTCTTCAAATGTGACTAACGTCTGGCAAGGGATACTGATTGTCCGAAGATGGATTTTGGTTGGCCCTTTTCGATTACTTGACAGCAATGTACAAATCCCCAACAACATGCAGCTGGGACCTCAGCGCTAAAACACTCCCCTACCCCTCTATATTAATTGTATTCAGGGGATGAGGGAAAATGGGTAAGGGGGCTGGGATACAAAAATAAAGCACCCTTTGGGGCCAGGAGGAGAGGAAAGGTTATTTTGGATGGTGATGAGGAGGAAGTAAGGGGCCAAACTCTGCCCTCAAAGAGTCAAGCTGCCAAGCAAGAGCCTCTCTCACTCTGAGCTCCTCTTAACTCACTTTCCAGCATGACAATTGTGTTGTGCAGGCAACGTTCCTTATACAGAAGAAAATGAGTTGAGAACAACTGTTAGGCTATTTGTTGCTGAAAGGCCTCCATAGGACAGGGGTTCTCAAACTTTTCACTCAGGCAACCCACCTACAGCATTTTGTCTTTGTTTGCAATCCATCCAAGGTCAGAATTAATGTGGGGGAGGGACTAAAATCAGAGGCCAGCACCTTTCTCCTCCTTCTCGTCCCGGCAACCTGCAGCAGCACCCTCCACCCCAAAAACCCTAGTCCTGGCCCAGTGTATAGTAAAGGCCCCGGGGGGTGGAGGGGAAGAATGGGACAGCAAGCCCACCCCAGGCTCACCCAACAGTGACAGCTCCTCTCTCTGATCGCGATGGAGGGATGATCGGTCCAAACCTATGGGGCACTGGGATCCCGCACATCAAGTGGCAACACTCAGAATGGAAAGCTAAGCCCAGCCCCAAAGGACAGACGCCACCACTGTGGGGTAGAAAGGGCAGGCTCACTCTCCAACTCTCCCCCGAGGTCTCTCATCCACACTGGGCCTGCAACCAATCTAGTGTTTTCCTGTGACATGCAGCTGGGTCTTGTGACACACTGCTGTGACCCACCGTTTGGGAAACATTGCTTTAAGGCAAGAATGGGGAGGATCAGGGTCTAGTCTAGGGCACCTAAAACAGAGAGAGAAAGCAGAAAATATATTAGCATCCAAAAAAAGCTGCAAAAATTACTCTCTATTACTTTTCCTCATATTTTTTTCTCTCCTTCCAGCAGGAGCTACTTGTCTCCATGAAGAGATATCCACACAAACTCTTTTTAATCTTTAAAAAAGAATTAAATGTGAAATTAATACACCACATTCTAAAGTCGATATAAAAGACACATCAGGGTATGAATTAAGAGTGAATAGTGGATAAAAACATAAGGCCAAAGGCATCTGAAGTGTGCATCAATAAAAAAAAATAATAATAATACACTTTTCACCAGTAGATCAGGACTGCTGACACTTCAAATAGTGAACACTTACTATGAACTGTTCATGAGGATGACTCTGCAGACGAAAAATTATTCATAAACATTATTTGGTGAACAACAGAAAGCTAAGAAAATCATAAGCTGTCCATGAACCATGTGTAAACATTGCATTACAGAAAAAAAGGCTACATTAGTAAATGAGAATTATCCATTCAGCTCTAGCAAGTAGCTTACAAGTTAGAGTGTATGGTAAATATGATCTAGGAATACATAAAGAAAAAACTACACCACTAATTAAAGTGTAAGCTGTAGCATTAGGCATTTCCTCACTGTTACTCTCTATTCACATGTGCTGTGGTTCCGTGCAGATTGCTGTAAATTGAATATCGTAACTTTAAGGCTTAGATTTCTAAGCCACTTAAGAGAATTGAGTGTCCAAAGCCCTTTCAAAATACTAGCTTAAGTTTATTCTTTTCCTTTAAAAAATGTTCTCAAATAAATAGACATTGAAGCTGGCTGTTTTAGCATTCAATGCTAAAGCCCTTAGTTTCCTGCTAGCCTCATTTTCTAGCACCTTGGTAGTTCAGACAAACAGAGTCTATTTACAGCCTTTCCTAAAATCATATGCAAGAGTTGTTGGATTTTCTTTTGATTCACTAATGATCTTAATCAGCCCCTAAAAAACCATTAGAAAAGCAGAGAAAATTTGAAATACTTCAAACCCCTCCCACACCACCTTTCCCTCTGCTATTGTAAAGAGCCAAATCAACTGAATATTACAAGGTTCCTCTAGCTATTCACGAGTGTGTTTATGCTTAAAGTCAACACAAGTTTGAGTGGATGCAAAAGCTCAGCAGAACACAACAGTTAGATCTGATAAGAATGGCAAAGCTTTGCAGAGCTTGTCAGTTGAGAGCTTTGCTCAGTGGAGTGGATCAAAGAGTTTCTGAAACTCATCTGAGTTGTCCAAGGGTCAGTTTCCCTGGTGATGAAGAACTTGGCCACTTGTGAGGGAGAAAAAAGACAAGAGAGAGAATAGATTCCATTTGTCCTGAATTGTAAGAATGCAACCAAGAATCTTATTGGTCAGGTTTGTTTCTCTTTTACTGAAAGAGATAATGATCTTGAGCTCACATGCAAAATCTGCCCTTACAGAAAGGTGCTGGGAGCTTTAAGGATCAGAGAAACTGATAGAACTAAATAGGCAAGTAAACAGGCTACATCATCTGGTAACAAAAACATAGTGAGAATCTGGTCTCAGTGACTCTTGTCTAAATCTGGAGTAACTGCACTGAGTCTAGATTTACATTCATTGAAGCCGAGTTCAGTTGTTTGTTAGCTTGAAACATGCATGTGTGATTTTAAGCGATGCATTTTATAGCAGTAATACCAATATAGTTCAGTTTGGAGCCCAACTGAGCTTCTCTTGAACTCAATTAGAGTTTTAACATTAATTTCAACTGGAGCAGGAGCAGACGCAATCCAGATTTTATTTTATTTATTTTTAATTAATTAATTTATTTATTTGCATGAGTTTGAGCCACTGCAGGCAGTGCACTCTGATGAGGAGAAATACAAAGCTGGCTTAATGCACGTCCCAAATATCCTCATCAAACCTCCGAATTTCAGCTGATAAGTATGAATTCAACAAACTGAAAGACCCACAAAGCAACGTACGACGGGGTGAAATTAAAGGAAAATGCTAACAAAGTAGTCAAAAGTTTCTCTCTACATTGAGGGGAGATGGCTGAGGTCAAACAGTAAGCAAATTCTCCATCCCTCCCACACAGAACCCAGCAATTCTAAGGAAAAAAAAAAGGAATGGATCAAATTATAGGAGGCCAATGCTTATTAATGCCATTTTAAGATGCCTTCTCTGTGGCATAACAATGAGGTTTTCAGCACTTCTGGATGAACACTCTCTCCTGGAAAAGGCAGGGAAGGAGCTCGCTGTCCTCTGCAAGTGCTTACTTGAAGTACTATGGATACTGATGGGATTCACCCTCTACAGATGGTCAAACTACACTCTAGCACAGCCTATGGTGCTAGCTGTTTACACAGGGTGAATTTCAGCCACAGAACATTGTTTTATGTTACATGACTCAAATCGACATGGGCAGTCTTCAGAGCCTTTCATATTTAACATATTTGGGACAAAATCCATTAATATTGTTTTTCCCTCCTCCTTCCCCCTATGGAGTTCTGATATAGTTTCTTGACTGCCTGTTAATAGCCAGACTCTGATCATATTTCCACCAGAAATGAATAAAAGGTAACACCACTGATGTCACTCAGACTTAAAGCTAACAGAGTTACTCCGGATTTACACCTGCATAACTGAGGTCAGAACAGGGCCCAATACCAAAAAAAACATGCTATAATCTTGCTTCTGAATAACACTGGTGGGTTCTTTTCATTTATGGGTAGTGGAGAATTTACATATTCATCATTCATCGTCACAGTTCTCACAGATTCTTTTCTATTAACTTAAGATGCCCAACTAATGAACTGACATAAGCAGACTTATTAATGGAATGGAGGAAGCAAGAGAAACAATCTAGTTCATGCGAGCCACCTAAGTGGAGTGACACTCAAAATGGAAATCAAAACAATTTAAAAAAAAGTGTCTGACGTAATAACAGTGGTCTTGAGAGAAAACATTTTACAGTCTTATGGAAACAACAATCTCAAGAGAAGATAGCTACACCAGGTTCATATGCAATCACTGTACCAGTTCGAACAAAACCAGCGTTCCTCAAATGGACCCACTGCCTCCTACTTGGAGGCTAGTTAGCACCCAGCACTTCTGCACTGAAGAGAAAGGGGTATGGTGAGTGGAGAAGACACAGGAAAATGATGTTGCTGAAACAGAAGTCCATAGCCAGAGAGAAACCTACATTTGGCATTGCAGACATTTCCGAATAATTTTTGTACAATAGTTATTGCTACTGCTTGCGAAGACACAAGTTAATCATCTCAATTTCAAAACGGCATCGCCATCTTAGGCACATGATCTTTACTTTCAAGGTCCGCAAGTATATTACGGATTGGTCTTGTTTCCTAATGAGTATCATATTTAATTTATCACAGCTGGGGAGAAACATGTACTTCATATGCCCTTATGAAAAGCTGTTTTCAACTCAGGCCCTTAGAAGTAAATGGACTACAAGATCTATTACATAAGAGGTTAATTCATGGCATTTTAAAAAAGTATATTAATGAATAATTGGGAAATATTCTAACTAGGTTTATTCTTGGTAACAGTATTATGGTTATTAGACATCTACAGCCAAGTTGTAACAACAGTGCTATATTTGTGGACATGTACAGACATAGGGTAATAAACAAGAAAGTGATAAAAACCTTGCAAATCCCACACACTTCAATTACGTGAATGTATTTTAGGATGAATGACATTTTTCTAACCTCTAATTTCATCTATCCAGATACCAAACACTATGTAATGAAAACCATTACTGTACTCAAATGGGTGACTTTGTTCATAATCTCAACAACAAAATTAGACTTCATGATGTCTCATATTTCAAACATTACTAATATTCTTGAACTTCTCTGGTCTGTAATATGATTAAAAGCCAACCGCTTCTCCATAATTTCTTCCATTCAAAATGATCTACTCAGTGTATTCACAAACAGGTCAATCATCCACTTCCAAAAAGAAAAAAAAAATAACCCTCTCATTAATCCACCTCTCTTATTATCCAGGATTAAAAACAAAAACATAGTCAAAATGATTGGCCCCATGCCCAGAAAAAACGAGGCAATCGACAATCCAAAGACTTTATGATCCCCTTTCTAAAGAATCATTTTTCTACTTCTCCTACAGAATGTTTTGAAAAAAGAATTAAAAACACAAACAAACAAACAAAAACCCTGAGAAATGTCACATCTCCCAGAAAAGTTTATTTCTCTGTAATTTTTGAAAAATAGGAACTCTTCCATTATGTTAATTGACATTTGCCATCTGCTATAGTGGTAATATGCAAAATCACAAACTGTATCAGTGATTAGCCTGGAAGAGCCTAAAAAGTTTCATTAATGTTTCCAGTATCTCATTTCACTCATGAGCAGTTTAAAATTATGACATTTGTATTCTGATGCAAGGTCAACATTCTTTTTTGAAGTGTTTCATTTTTGCAATTTGAGTTATCTTGACACAAATGGTTACAACATAAAACTAAGAAAAAATGGCTTTCTTGTTTGTTTTTTATAAACTAAAAACAAAGAAAAAAGATTGACACATAATTCTCTGTAGATACAACAAAAAGAATTAATATTTATAAGTGCTCTTCATCCCGAAGTACCCAAATTCTACAAAGATCACTTCAGCCACCAACAAATGCAGCCACCTCAGGGGTGGAATAAGGCAGATGTTTAACAATGCACAGCAACAACAGGCAACAGTTTAGGGACGGAAACGAAGAATTCAATATCCAGTTGAAATTATAAGAGGGCATTAGGGAGGCATAATGTAATTACTATGGTTTAAGATTACTAATCTGCCAATACTTGTGCAAAACGTCCCTCAGCGAAGGCAGAGCAGTTCTTGAATTGGGTAGCACATGTTAAATCCACTGTGGATGCAAAAGCACTGCTCTGTTTTAGAAGCCTGCCAGCTAGCCTCTTCCAGCTGAAGACGATCACACAGTAGCAGGGGAAGGGAAATGCTACATGCAGCTCCCTATAGTGCTAAGGTCCACGTTAACCATGAAGATTAGGCAGCAGTATCCAAGAAAGACACACACTGCTGCTGTCAAAGGAGGCAGAAAGAGGGTGACCTTGACTGCATAGGCAGAATCGCTCTCTTCGGCGCTGATTTCAGCAACAGGGAAATAGGGCAGAGGAAGAGCTTGTTTGCGAGCAAAGGGGGACAGCAGAGAAGGATCAGTCTGAGGGGAGAGCTTGAATCAGTTCTGGGAAAGAGCTTGCAGAAGGTGATTAGGCAGCTTGGAAGGCAAAGAGAGTTGAGGCGGTGAAGAAAACTGGGAGGAGAATAGCATTTTCAGAGGGAAAGGAAACAGATAATCTGAAGGTTTCAGAAAGGCACAAGCAGCAGAGAGTGACATAGTGAGAGACAGCAAACCATGGCCCTTCTACTAATCGTTTCTTGTTGGGGAAAGAGGGGGGTTTACAATCTCAACCTCGAGCAATTACCCAAACTAGAAGCCGGCCAGAACGGGGGTACTAGCAGCCCTGCTCTGCTGAAAAGTGCCACGGACACCAGTGACTGTAGTTCTATCTCCCTATAAAACAAATGAGCATTTAAAAATAAGCAAGCAGGAAAGACAGGTGCGTCACACATGCAATAGAATTTCTTCTAGGAGATGCCTGCCTAAGAACCATAAGCCAAATTCTATCCTCAGTTACACCGTTCCTCATACCCATCCCCCCATGCACCGGGGTGTAAATCAGGGTAGCGTTCGGCCTCATTGGGTGTTTGTGGTGGGTCAACTTCTGGCAACCTTATTCAGATCTTACTTACCAGTAGCCCTATTGATTTAATGCTCTGTATTCAGAGAGACAAATGTGCAGCCATGAATTTGGAAAACAGGCAGTCCTTTTTTCTGCACTGCAAACAGCTATATCGTTTTAGTACCGTGCCACCCTCTATCACTCATCATCTTTAATCTGGGGGCCATTCTGTCATGCTTTATAAATATATCAGTTTACCAGGAAAATAAACTCTTTTCATCTTATTTCATACAGAGACAGTCTTCCACTGATTTGGTCACTCTTTTTTCCACAAGTGAGCTCTGGAAAGGAGTGCTCAACCAGAGAGATCTTTTCAGATTGCTGCTAACAATGAGGCTGATATCAAGGCAGGCATCATCTCCTCAGAGCAAGAAGCAGCGCCACTGCTGCATAGCCAAGGAGGCCTACAGATCTTCAACAGGACAGCAGCTGAGAGGCACAACTTGTTCTATTAGAAGCAGCCTTTTAACTGTTAAAGAAAAAGAAGTCTCTCAAACCTATGCAAGCTGTGAATAAAATTAAAGTTTAATAATATATAATAAACAAGATCCTAGAGTAAAAACTGCTTGGAAAAGTTTGCACTGATCAAAATGCATTTACTAAATAAAATACATTAATAAATCTAACAAAAAAATGTAAAGAAAAACAATACCTGAAAAATCTCTCTTTGCCATCAAGGCAAACCATGTGCAAAACTCAGGGAAGCAAAACAAATATCAAAATTGAACCATAAATAGCTACTAAAAGAATTCATAATCTGAGTGCTACCATGTTATTCTTAACCACTATAGAACAGAAAACCCAAATTTGCAGAAGACAAGGAAATTTAGCATTGGTTCTGCTCTGTTTGGGAGAGGGAGGAAGACTATTTACTAAAGTACTACAGGTACAGAACAGTGCCAGTCTTTGCAAACAGTACTAAAAGGGAATTTAGAAAGAGTTAATGCAGCAAAGCCCTTCACAAAACGGTCACTTTAAGTAATCCCTGCACCTGATTTTCCTAGTTTTCTCAGCAATAAATCCATTTAGTTGTATCCTGTGTCACAGATCTAAAACGACACTATTGGCAGCTCTCAAATAAGTATCTCACCCAAAGATCGATGCTATTCCAGGCAAATATTCCAACTTCAACTAATATGATAATACTTCTCCTTCTTGAAATGAGACCATTTTGAAGGCTGATTCTTCAGTGGTTCACTGTAGCACTTCAGTTTTAAACCTGATCTAATGAGCAGCAATAGAAGTTACGGCCTCTAAAGATAAACAATTGACATGTTAGCATTTTAATGTACTCATATGTCACATAACTCACTAGAAAACGGTTTGCAGAATGACCCATATATTTGACCCTATACATGCAAACCTTGTTCACTTCTTAAATATAAAGCTACTTCCTGCTGGCAAAAGTCCTGATTAAAATAATACAGATTGCAGTCATTTAAAACCAAATTCTATTGCTTAAAATTCCTCAAAGTTGCAGATAATATATCATTAGTTATAGTAAAGCTTTAAAAATCAGTCAGCAGAGTCCACTTCAATCTCTGCATGATAATAAAGGATTATTATGTGGAGCAACCTATTTATGAAAAGGAAACAGTGTGCTTCTTTCAGACTCCATCAATTGCTTTAATAAGGAATTGAAAAGCCTGGCCTACTTTATATGCAGATCACCATCCCAGTTGCATAAGGATTTACAATAGACAAAACAAAACTTTTTGTTGTAAATAAGGGCTGTTTGTTGAAATCACACAATGTTTGAATCTAAAAATTATTTACAGGCTACTAAGGCTCTATAAAGTTTGTATATCTCACTTGTTAATTAAAGTGTTTTCAATATTCTCCAGGAAGGAAAGAAATGTACATTTAAGAAGTTAAGGTAAAGATTCAAGTAACACAAGCCCAAGTCAAAGGCAGAACAGAAAACATATTGAGTACGTTTACTGATGTTCTTATGAAAACCCATATTGAGATTAAAAGGTAATTAATTGATAAAGCCCTCTAAAAATTTACACTACTGTACTTAGAAGGAGTTATAAGCTAGGTTAGGATTGTTGCACTGTTACTTTCTATTTAGATAGGGAAAACATGAAATAGTTCACAGTGCTGAAAGTTAGTATAATGTATCAATCAATCTCAAGCAGACTGAGGGGACCCAGGTTCTAATCCCACTTCTGAAATTTCTCTGAGAGTTTGTTTATTCATTTATATGTATGGCTGTGTGTTTAATGAGGTTGTGTGGCGGCCCCTGCTGGTGTGCATGCTTATTTTAAAAGTACTACACCTGGCAAGAAAACAAACTGGTAATTTCAAATAAGATGTTAGAAAAATAAACTCTGTTGTTAAATGTATAAAAATATCTAATTTAATGCAGAAATATATATTACAAGTAGAGTAATGTTTATTAAGTATGAAAATAATCTTAAACCACTGAACATTATTGGCTGTGTTAGAGCTGCAGTGTAATGAATTAAGAAGGGACATTAATTGTTCAGTTCACTATGATGTCATGTTAAATGTCTTTTATTAATGAACTGTTACTACCATCTGAGGCAGCTGATTACCTCTAGTCCATTGCTAAATCCTCTTGGTGGATTTCAATGAATCACTTAAACCAAACCCAAAGTGGGGAAAAAAACCCAAATAATTTCCAGTTGAATATTTAAAGTCCTAGAACTACATTCCCTTAAAGAAGGTCTGGCTTCCTATTAATCAAGCAAGATTGTTTGATTTAATGCAGCTGACATATAGATCTATTTTACATTTTTTTTTAATTTCAAAAATACAACACATTAAAATAGGTTCAATTTATCAAAGCTAAGAGCAACAATTAAGTAATAATGTACTTAAAGTGCAAAGGCACTTTAACACAAGAAAGTGATGCCCAGTAGCTATACTTGTAATTGAAACAGCAGTATTGTATATTATTATTTACAAAAAAGAGTTATAGTCCAGGAAAAAGATCTTTGGAGATCTTCTACATAATACATTACCTTTCCACTTTTAATTGAAGAAAAAAACAAAAAGGCCCCCTTCCTTCCATCTCAAAAAAAAAAGAATTATGCAAAAATCTATTGTTGAAACATTCATTTGCAGAGACAGTTTCTAAGGGGAGGAGGAAAAAAAGAAAGAAGTAGAAATAACTTAAAGATACTTTTGCAAAAGCAACACCATACCTCCAGCATAGTATAAGGGGGGTGAGTTTGCTTGTTTTCAGAATTTAAAAAGTGGAAATGTTGAGAATGTGACAAATCACATTGGTATTGAGTACTGAATCAATCAAATTTGACTTTTAAGACCCTTTTAAAATGCCTCCTCTTCCCCCTAATCCACCCTCACAGTTGACTAATTGCAGTTTGTTTTTCCAGAACTTCGAGGTAGTCTGGTTCCGTTTGTAGCTTTCCTTGCAGCAAAGGATGCTCGGGTTTAGACTGTTCTGCAAAATATTTCCTGGGAGTTCCATACAAAACAGTCTTATTTATCCTGTCCTGGTTTTGGCGTCTGGATTCATAGGAAGGAGCAAACTGCCTTTTGGGTAAGGTGCAAAAGTTATAATGAACAACCCCTCCACTGGGGAGTTCCTTGACCCTCTCTGCAATGTTTTGATACAGCAGCTCTGGTTCCCTTGGCGAGGACTGCTTTTCCAGCAATTCAGACGCACTGATTGTAAATGCAAGGCTGGCTGAGTCTTCCTTTTTGTGCTCAAGATTGCTATAGCTAAACTCATGGAGGTTCCTGTAGTACGCAACTGGATCCCCTTCCTTCTGCATGTAGATAGGGTTTTGGCACATCTGCCCGACAGGAGGGGGGATGTAGTTATAAACGTGACCCTCAGTTTTATCGTGGCTCTCCATGTTGTAAGACCCATACTGCAGCTGAAATGAACTTATGTCTAAGTTGTTTGCGCTGTTGGGCACGCTTGGCACTCCCTTTCGGCGTTTCAGAACAAAGACGAACAAGCCTGCCCCAAAACAGACAGACAAGATAAACACAACCAGCAAGCCTAAAATTAAGACAGAGAGTGGAACTTCGGTGTGTATTTCTGGATAGGAGCTGGGTGAGACACTAAGGGACTGTGGTGTGTCTGTGTTATGACTCATAGAGAAGAGAGTAGAATCTGACAGATTAGGGTTCTCTGGACAGATGGCCTCTTTGCTCAGGAATTTCAGATGTTCTCCTGAGTGCTTAGCTGGAGACTCACATATGACCTCATTGATAACTACAGGGGGACCTGACTGCTGATTGTTCTGCTCAGTGACATGCTCTATCCAGTTCCTGAGCCCCATTATGTCACATGTGCAATCCCAAGGATTTTCTTGGAGGTCTATCTGAATTAAAGCCGAGAGCTGGTCGAGGACTCCTCTCACAGGCAAGTGTGAGAAGTGGTTGTTCCTCAGATTGAGCCTCGTGAGGGAAGTACCACCAAACACATTATCAGGCAAAGACCTCAGCAAGTTGTTGTTCAGAAATAATAGATGAAGGTTACTCAGAGCATCTAAGGTGCGTGGCAGGATTTCCTTAATGACATTATACTCTAAGTAGAGATACTGCAAGCTCTGCAGTCCATTGAACATAGAAGGGTACAGAATTTCAAGATAATTGCCATTGAGATAAAGTCTGCGTAAACTGGTGAGGTTTATAAAGGCACCTTCCTGTATCACTGCGATCCGGTTGTTTCCTAAATGTAACAAATCCAGAGAGCTGTATTCAAGGAGATCCATTTTATAAACAACCTGTAGATAGTTACTTGTAAGGTAAAGTTTCTTTGGACTGGTGGGCTTGGGGTGGAGATCTGAGATGTTACTGATCTTTTTCTCTTGGCAGTTCACATTTAGACCATTGTCAGAGCTTTGTGAAGTGCAAACACAGCCACGTGGGCAGGTGATGGGCACAGGGGACTTGGTCTGGTAAACCATGATAGGTCCGAAAATTTGCCTGTCTTTTGACACCGTAACCCGAGGCGTTGGACGGTTCCTCATTTTGGGTGGCCGGCTGGCTTTCGGGGCTCTAGTGGGGCTGAGGGCAGGGTTGGCCGTTGGTGAGAGCCTCTGGATGTGCGTGTCTGAGTGGGAAGGGTGCTTTTCCCTCTGGTGAGAGTCACTGGAACTTTTCCGAGGGCAGAGGTCTTGTCGGCTGAGCTGGGTCACATCTTTCCCATGCAGCCGGAAGGGTGTCTCACAGACGATCTCCCCGACAAAGACGGTGATGGTGTCCAGCCAGGCTTTGAGGGGGAGCAGATCACAGGTGCAGTTCCAAGGGTTCTCCTCCAGCTGGATCTCCATGATCCCACCAATGTGCTCCAGGACGCCGGCGAATGGCAACATCTTCAGCCTGTTACCCCTCAGGTCCAGGTGGGTGAGCAGGACGAAGCGGAAGACATTGCTGGGCAGGGACAGCAGGAGGTTGTCGTTGAGGATGAGCACTTTCAGCTTGTTGAGCTGGCTGAAGGCCCCAGCTTCGATGACGCTGATGTAGTTGTAATCGGCCTGCAGGTATTCCAGGCTCTCCAGACCCAGGAAGGTGTCCTCCCGTAGCACTTCCAGCCTGTTATTGTTGAGGTGCAGCCTCTTGAGGGTCCGCAGGCCACTGAAGGCCCCGGTGCGGATCTCCTGCATGTCGTTGTTGCCCAGGTGCAGGGTCACGGCGTTGGAATAGTTGACAAACTCATTGGGGTGCAGGCGGGTGAGGGCGTTGCCGCTGAGGAAGAGCTGGTAGATCTTGGAGGGGGGCGGCTGCAGCAGGCTGACGGTGGTGAAGCCTTTATTTTCGCAGTTGATGTTCAGCACGTTTTCCTTCTCCTCGCAGGGGCAGCGACTCCGGCTGCAAATGTCTTTGGCGGGCTTGCGGCTCTCCGTCGTGGGCGAGATCCCAGCCACTGTCAACACACTGAGCAACCAGACCCCCTTCAGCATCTTTAGGCGCCGCGGGTCCCAGCTCCGGTAGCTACAGTCAAACCTGCAGGCAGGTGGGGAGGGGGAAGGAGAACCCCAATTAAGGAGGCCAGGAAAGGGGGGAGCAACAAGGCAGAGCAGGGCAAAAGCTCCCCCCCCCGTCCTTCCACTGGCCCCGGGGGACAGCTCGCCCTGCCTCGGCCCAGAGCGGTCCTGCTAAGCCCCCCAAGTCAGCTGGACCCTCCCGCCCAGACTGGCTCAGCGCCCCCCACTCAGTGGCCCCCCACTCGCGGCAGGGACCCCCCCCAGCAGCTCCCCCACTCCCAGGCGGCTGCTCCTGCCCCGACTCCGGCCGGGCGGACCCCCCAGCCCCGCTCCCCGCCGCGGTACTCACGCATCAGGAACGCACCCGGCTCCCCGCCCGCGCCCCGGGGAGAGCAGCCGCCCCGCGCCGCGCCCCGCTCCCGGCAGCAAGAGGCGGCGGCGCCCGCTCCGCAGGGAAGTTTCGCCCCGCGGGCCGGGCAGGGGCAGGCGCTGCCCCGGCTGCAGCCGGTGCGCCGAGCAGTTTGAATCCCGGGGCTTTTGCAGGCTGCCCTTGGACAGAGCCGGGGCTGACGTCACGCCCGGGGATGGGGCTGCCGGGGGAGGCACGTCCCCCCCCCCGCTGCCAGCCTCTTCTTTCGGGGACCCCAAGCCCGCTCCGCTGCAGGCTCGCTGAGCTCGCCGCCCGGCAGCGTGGCTCCCCAGCAGCCGGGGGAGGGAACGCAAAAGCCGGCTTCACCTGGATCCTGGCGGGGTTTGGCCCCGATCCCCCCCATCAACTCTCCCCCCTCCGTCCAAAGAGAAGAGGCGTCCAGCTGCTTCGGCTGCACACCAAAATCTGGCGGCTGGAGCAGAGGGTTCTGCAAAAAACCCGGAGCTGGCATCCGGATCCAGCACATTTTGGCCCCGATTAAAAAAAAAAAACAACCCCCCCCCCCAGCGCCTACCTCCGTATCCAATGCAGGCAGAGGTCCACAGCCGCCTAAGGGATCCAAACACGCACGCCTCCCCCTCCACGGGGGTTACCGTGAGTGGAAGAGGTGTTTCTAAATCCCTTACGTTGCTTGGACTAGTCAAGCAAGAGCTGACCAGGCTCAAACACCAATATAGTGTGATCGTTCACACCGCCTAGACTAGCGGTGCTGCCAAACTGCCCGTGGTACGGCATGAGCTTTGGCTGCATCTAGAAAGAACGAGATGTCAGAGCTGGGCTGTGGTGACTTCACTTAAGCACAATGCATTGGATACAATTTTATCTGATGTCGAAGGAGGGCTGAACTTGCTGTCTATTGTGAAGGTAAAACTTTGGGGGTCTATCTGGGGGGGGCGAAAAACGGACAAGATCATTCCTGATGATTGTTTTCCAGTGCTCCTGTGCCAAGATGTTGTATCACCAGAGTTTTAAAGCAGAGGATCTCTGTTTATGAAGTTAAATGTAGAGATTTTATGGCCAAAAATTTGCAGGACCTGGCAAGACCTAGTTGCAGCTATATGAGGTTGTGTTGCTATTTAACCAGGTTAGGTGAGAGCTCGGAGTTTAGGAAAAGCAACGTGTATTGTCTATTCTGATAGGGCCTTTGGGGCCAAAAAAAGGTAGGATCCATCAGACTTCCAGCGCTGGATGATGTCTCTAAGCTGATGCTGTGCAGGGATGCACTTGGTTTGCATTGCAATCTGAGCACCTGTACTTATTCTCTATTTAGTTATTTTTAAAAATGGGGAGTGAGGACCCGAAAAAAATGATCCTGGTGTTGGAGTCACATTTTTGCGGTGCTGCTACTCCAGCCCACCATGGGGTCTGAATTTTTGTATTCCCTAGGAGTTGTTACATCCCCCCCCCCCCACACACACACATATAATACAGTATGGGGCCAAAATTTGCCAAGCTCCATGTACTGGATCCAGAGTTTTGCAGCGGGGTGCATCGGCGTCCACAATTTTTTGCAGTAGTTTTTTTCTTGTTTTCTCTTTAGACAGAATTTGAGGGAAAAATTTGGCTGGATTCAGAAGAATCCATATGCTGGGTCCACGTTTTTGTTGTGCTCCTGCTCCAGATGATTTTTTTTTTTTTTTGCAGTAGGCGTCAGTCAGATTGTTGATACGAATTGGAGACTTTGGGGCTAAAGATATGCAGGACCCACTTTTTCCCTGGGGCAATCCTTTGGAGTGCCAGTGCCTGCACACACAAGCATTCACCACCCACTTCTGGCCTCCTTCCATGCACCACATCTACACACAACACTATAACATCCTTAACACTCTTTTGAGAAATGCACAACTCTTTCCAACAGACTGCAAAAGCAGAAGGCAACAGTAAGTCCACTGCATTTCTTTCTGATGGCTTTATGTATGCATGTGTATTCTTGTGCATGAACTATTTTGACATGTAGTGTGTACTAGTGTGAAAGTGTCCTGTCCTGGACTTGGTTTGTGGTACTGTATATGGTGTGCTTTCATATGTGTTCTGTAGAACTAAGGTGTATTTATGTCAGTTGTTAACGATGTCTGTGGAAGCGATATTCACTCACTGCACATCTCAGCAGTAATTGCCAGCTGTACGTGGGATGGAAGGAACAGCATGTCAGGGGATGGCAGGAGTAATAAGCACAGAGAAGATGCTGATGCCATTACACTACAAGTACATATGTACAATGATCACAGTAGTAGGAGAAGTAAAAGGGATTTTGAAAATACACAACTGATTTTATTTAGGAGCAAAGTTATGATTTTCTCAGTACACCATAAATGTTTTATAACTCCTTTACTTAGCAAGTACATGGTCAAAGCGTTTGCTTTTCTGACTGTTTTTCTCCCCATTGACTTTGTTTAATTAAATCCAGATCAATTCCAGGCATTGAGATTGTGTGGGAGCCTCAGTCTGATGGTGGCCTTCAACAAACTTCAATTTATGCTTATATTCTGGGTTGCCAAAGAGTCAACAGGCAGAGAAGCTGTAGTGGTTTAGGGAGATGCTGGTTTCTGCCCAGAAACGCTCTCTTTCCAGACAATTTTTGTTGTTCCCCTCCCTTTTATGGGATGGAGAATCTATCTTGGTAAGTGATTCCAATGCTTAATTACCTTCACTGTTACAAAATTGCACCTTATTTCAAGTTTAAATTGATCTACCTTCAGTTCGAAGCTATAGGATCTTTTTATATCTTTGTCTGCTACATTGACGTCGTATCCTCTGTTATCCAGTTTCTGTTCTCCATGTAGGTACTTTTCGAGTGTAGAAGGATAGGCGTGAAGTGAAGGACTTGCTTGATCCAAGCCTAGACAGCTTGAAATAGTGTGAGCGCACCTTATGCAGGTTAAATATGCTACAGCAGATGTAGGCTCTGCATGGTCTTAGAGCCTGCGTGATATCCCTTAGCTACTAAAAAGAATTGAATAAAACACAAAGGGACACAAAGTGTCAATACCCTTACAGAACTCCGCTAACCATTCTGTCCGCCTCTTCACGCATCTGGATATTGAAGAGCAGGTTTTCTAACTCTGTAGAAACATGGACTGGGGATACTTTCTTCAGTTGTAATATCAGATTTTCTGAAGAAGGAAAAGTTGGTGAGGGTCAAACACATTTCCATATACAGGTGGTAAAAATTTCTGGCAAAAATCTCATCATCCAGTAAAAGAGGAATGAAAAAAAGAGAGAGACCTTCTCTAAGGTCCTGTGGTGTGAGATGCAAGACGAGAATGGGAAATTTCTAGAGAGGTAGAAACTCAGTTTGAGTTTCTGTTAGGTGAGCAGTAGCTACCTTTACTCATCAGGTGGAAGGCATTACCTGAAAGCGAATGGTGCTGGAATGGCTAGGTGGTCTGTATGCATTTGTCAGGAACGGATACAGGAAATGCTTAACCGTCCTGTCAGTTAACAAGGGGTTAAGACTTGAGTAGTGAAATGATAACTGCAAAGCATTTGCATCCTCGCATTCTCCTTGTAGCTGAAGTTTTAACATCTATTTCAGTAGCTCTTGGTATTCCAGCCCATCTCTCCTTGAGCTACATAATCTGAGGACTGTAATAATCTCACGGTCACAAACCAATCCACTAAGTCTAAATGAGGGAAAGTGGCAATTTTTCACACTACTGTCCCCGAACAGTGCTAGTGCTTAAGGTCCTGAAGTAAGCTCACAGACTTCATTACCTCTCTGTGCGTGCTCCCAGAGTCATTGTTACTCTGCCTGTGTATGTTTTCCTAGATATGCGTGGGTGGGTGGATGGCTTGAGTCATTGTCACTCTGTGTGTGTGTGTGTGTGTGTGTGTGTGTGTGTGTGTGTGTGTGTGTGTGTTTGTCAAGTCATTGTTACACTGTGAGATATTTTTATTCTTTACTAACAGTGATTATTAAGAAAATAAACAGTTACTGCATTTAGAAGTAAACAGGCAATAATTGTGACATGCAGTACAAGGCTTTATCTCAGCCAGCAGCAATAAAAAGCATGTTATAAAGGCGAGGGAGAAAGAGGAGGTTCCTGCTGCACTGGCTTCCTTTGGGGAACGGAGGAAAAGGGATGGGAATGCAAGAGTCAATGTGAAGGGCACAGAGGGGAGAGAACTAGCAAACTCTGCCCACGACCTGCTGTGCCTTGATTTCTTTTCTTCCTCACAACTGATGCTCAGCAGCAAACCGGGGAGCGTGTGCACCTGAGAGAGGCAGAGATGCTGCCTCCAGCAAGGAGCCAACAAAGCGGCCACTAGACATCTCAGCTGAGGTGCTGGACAACTTACCACACAGCCCAGTGGCTACCTGCAATGTAGGCGGCTAGAGTTTGACCAATAGGCTGAAATGTTTAACCGGCAAGGCCATTGACTAGAATACATTTCTTAAGTCCCTGAGTGCATTTATTTAATTCAGTTGTCCTGCCCTCCCCAACACCCTAAAATCTCTGTGCTATATTGGGATTGTGTTTATTAAAATTTCATGACCATTTACTACAGGAGTAGGCAACCTATGGCACATGTGCTGAAGGCAGCACGCGAGCTGATTTTCAGTGGCACGCTGCCCAGGTCCTGGCCACCAGTCCGGGGCGCTCTGCTTTTTAATTTATTTTTAAATGAAGCTTCTTAAACATTTAAAAAACCCTTATTTACTTTACATACAACAATAGTTTAGTTATATACTATAGACTTATAGAAAGAGACCTTCTAAAAATGTTAAAATGTATTACTGGCACGCGAAACCTTAAAATCAGAGTGAATAAATGAAGACTCGGCACACCACTGCTGAAAGGTTGCTGACCCCTGATTTACTATATAAACAAAATAACTCAATGATACACTTTAAAACAAACCTGCCATCAACTCCTATTCCCAGCTCCAGGCTCCTGCAGGAACTGAAATCTTAACCAGGTTTCAGAGTAGCAGCTGTGTTAGTCTGTATCCGCAAAAAGAACAGGAGTACTTGTGGCACCTTAACAAATTTATTTCAGGAATTTACAGTGTTTTCATGGCTACTCTCTCCTTTCTAGACCTGAAGAGGTCACTCTCATCATCACCATTGTTTTGCATCATTTTTGTGGAATCCTGATTTTAAAAAAAAAAAAGTAATATTTTTTCTGAGTTATAACAACAAAATCTGATTCAGTGTGAAACTGGATATACAAGCACTTGCGGGGGGGTGGGGGAGGGAGGAGGGGCGGGGCGGGGAAATAACAACTCTCCAGTCTGCTAATACACTGGGTATATTGATACATTCTGTGCCATGTTATTACCAATGCATATTTCCTTAGCATGAGCCCAGTCCCTTCAATTTTTACTTTGAAAAAACTCCTCCATCCCCACCCTTTGATGTGAGGCCCAATTCAGTACAACATGTGCTTAAATGTATGCAAGTTCATATGTCCATCCACATTCAGCAAAACACTTAGGCCTGATCCAAAGACCATTGAAGTTAATGAAAAGAATCCAACAGACTTCAATGGGTTTTGGATTATTGCTTTAAACAAACGCTTAACTTGAAGTCTCATTGAGTTAAATAGGTTAAGTGTCTGCTTAACTGCTTTGCTAAATCCCTTAAATGGGAGTTTTAACCTAATAGGGACAGCAGGATTGGTTTTTCTAATGACAGATATTCCCATGATACACCATCAATGGATTTATTGTTCCTTTCATAGTGAGAAGGTAACTATTAAACAGCTAATGCAACTACTTGTTAATTTCTTTTAATAAGGTTCCTTATATGTGCAATCTGTGTAGAATATATTTTAAACATATTTTTAAATGTGAGTGTCCAGTTCTGCAGACACTTATGATGTGAGTATCTTTAATCACGCAAAGAGTCCCACTGAACACAATGATCTTCTTGCATGTTATGTACTTTGGTACCTCATTACCCATATTTGCATGCTTTACCTTAACATTTAAGATCAAATATGCAGTAGACTATGCAGGTACCGTTAATATTCATTGGTAAAAATCTGGCTGTGAGATATGTCTTTCTCTTGCTTTATTATACAGTAAACACCATAGTTAAATATGTTTTCTTATTATTTGTATGGCAGTAATGCTGAAAAAACCACAATCAGGAATCAAGTCCTAATGTCCCAATGGCATATATAGAATGGTATGTGAAACAAGAGGAAAGGGTGAAATTCACCCTGTACAGAGAGCCAGCCCAACAATTATACGCCACCAAAGTTCCCAATTAAGTCCTCAAAACACAGGTTAAGTGAGACTTCAGTGGACATTAGTCTTTGTACTGGTTTTCTGCACAGAGGTGAATTTCATCTGGAGTGACTAATTCATAGTAAATAATATATTCTGCTAAGTTAGCCTCTTTGTCTTGTTTTCTTGAATTTATTTAATTGAAATTACTCACCAGATAATTTCTATGAATAATCATGGCCTGTGGAGTTTTTTTCAGCACTTCACTGTGAGCATTTGTATTCAATATGCCAAATGTGAGTGCTGTCATTTAGTTCTCAGTACACACAAAGTGTTACTGCTTTTGCACCACAGTTAGTACAAAAATTACCCAGATTAAGGTTTCCAGCATGAGTACTTCGAACATGCAAATTCAGAATGTGCTTTCTGCAAATATAATTGACTATTCATTTACAATTCAATATGTCCATGTGCCGGGTGAGGATTACCACACACTAAGAGTCATTAATTCAAACCTTTATTTGAACCAAAAGCATGGTCTTGTGTTTGCAATTTGTATAAAAAGCAATAAATGACAGATGTATAGAAAAAATATTGATCAATCGCCTTTTCCTGGGACGTAGAATGGTCATGATGGATTTCTCCTACAAGTTTTTGACTATACATTTCCACTCTAGCATATTTATACCTTTCAACATTATCTGACCATCATAATTGGTACAATAACACCATATGCCATATAGGGATTTTCCTGCTTTTCCTAATTATAGGGACTTTTTGGCATTATATTTTGTGTATTAAGAGGGTATGATTAACTCCCTTATCTGTGTCCTCCAACACAGTAGAAAACATCACATTTATCCTACGTAGCTATAAGCATCATTTAAGCAAGTCCACATGTCAAGCAAAGACTAGGCCAAAGTCAATTAGTCTTAGCATAAGTCTTACCCTGGCCTGTAGAAACGATCCACGCTGATATTTCCAACACATTCAAATGTATTCCATTAAACTCACTCCCAACGATATTTGTAGAAAGCAAACAGAAAAAGGGGTGCAAAAGGCCAAAGCAAATTCAATATTGTTAACTTGAGCAAATATTTGCCGGGTTGTGGTTTTATTTATTTTAAAATATTTGCCCTTTCCTAAAACTACTACTGTGTTAGCAATCTCCTGCAATATCAAGTCACAGTGGGATGGGTTAAATAGGGAGCATCAAATTTTAGCTCTGCAATTTGTGAATGTTGTGGTTTCAAATCAGACTCTCATCATTATTTCTAAGGCTCTGTTTCTTCAAATACATGCCTGAAGTCAGTGGGATCATCCCTGTGTAAAATTATTTATGGACATAAAGGTGCAAGACTGAGGTCTTGGTGTTGCTAGTTTATGTGGAGCTTTTCGGTGTCAGTAACCGTAAAACACAGCGCTGATCAAGAGGCCACCTAGAATCAGTAGTAATGAGGAAGCTATGTGGAAAAGGCGAGCAATATTTCTCTGAAAAGGGGTGCAGTAACAGCTAAACAAGTAAAGAAATCAGTACCTTTCAGGAAGTGCTCATTTCTGTTCCAGTTTCCACTGGACAGAAAAGCCATCTCTAGGAACACATAAGGATTTTCCCCTTCTCCCAGCTGGAGAAAAATATTTTGTGCTGTCTTTCAGTTTAAGCTGCACCCTCCTTTAGGACAAACCCTGCTGCCGTTGAACAATATTAACCTAGCTAAAGAATACCCTACAATATTTCTCTTTATAGAAGTCAGGCTGCTGCAGATACAGAGTTTGACATCTGAGGATGTATAATTCAGAGTGGCAAAAGGAAAATGGATGAGGCACTTAAAGCTTATCAGAATGGCAGTTGCATTGATAGTGTGTGAAGAACTCAATGAAAAATGGTGAAAAAAATTCAAATATATGTATTTATATGAAAGTAGCACCCAGAGGCCCTGTTTAAATGACTCCCCATCCCTTCATATTTCATCTTCCCTTTCTACCTTTCAAGATTTCCCCCTCTGCAGATGGCTCACTGAAGGAGACTTTGATGTCATAAATGCAAGTTTATGACTTCACGATCAGGCAGCGAGAGAAGCCAGGATGAGAGAAGGAAAATAGAACATATTCATCTTTGGAAACCAGCAAGGGAAATCCAGAAAATTAGACAAAAAAAACCCTGAATATTATAAATTTCCCCAAAAATGTCTTTGCGTCCAAGCTACTATGCTGATTGACATCTGATCTTTCTAGCTATTCAAGTAGAAGCCAATTAGGATCAGATTTATCACTGGTGACATCAATAGAGTTTCACCAGGATGACCTGGGACCTTTATGCCTCTAGGGAGAAGAGAAATAGAAATCTCAAATGCAAGAGTCAGAGCACTTTATATGCTTCTTCATCCTTACCTACATTATAAAAGCTTCCTGTGTGCTTATATTAATTAGCTGTTTTACCAATGTAAACAATCTTTCTAAAATACATTTACATCAACGTGCTATGGGGCCTAATTTGCCACCCATATGCTCGTTGAATAATACCTTATTCTGTGAATAGTTTGAATGGGCTACTACACAGGAGTAGAAGTGGCAAAATTTGGCCCAAAGTTAACTTCAGGAACAATCTGATTGTAATTAACAAAAAATGTTTGGTGTTAATTTTGTTCATTTTGTTGTTGATTTTTGATATTAGTGTTATTTATTCTTGTACTGCAGGAACCCCTAGGAGCTTCAGTCATGGGCCAGGCCCCCATCATGCTGGGCATTATACAAACAGAACACAGAGATGGTGTCTGCCTCAAATAGTTTACAATGATGTGCTGAGAATTTGACCCTTTTTTCCCCTTTGGCTGGATCTTAAATGGAGAAAATGCGAGTTTGTTTTTATATTAAACAAAAAAAGTACAACTAGATTAACAACTTACATGTCAGGGTTTTACCTGATGCAGTTTGAGACAGCTGAGATGTTATCTCAACCATCCCTCTTGCAATGAGATTTATAATGGAAATGCTGACAAGACTCCTATGTTTGGAGATGGCACCATGCACTGCTTTAAAAACTTGTTATGAATGTTAATTGGTTATCTGAAGAGTTTTCTTTTTCCAGGTGTAGGCAGCCTAAGAGAAAGCCTCGGTAATACAATGTAACGAATGCGTGAAAACATAGGAGGCTTATGTGAGTATTAGAATGGCTGGCATTTCTGCAAACAGTGTTGCAGTTTTATTTTCAAAGTTTAATCAATAATAAGCTCTTTGATATTGCTATGTACTTGGAGAACAGCATTTCCTTAGGATGACAGCTAAGCAACTTTCCCACGGTTTTATATCTAAGTTTGGGTTTTAATCAGTCTGCTTGGGGGATTGTCATGAACTTCAGTTCTACACAAAATAAATAGAAGACAAGCCAGAAAATGGTCATGCAGTTAGGGTGGTAATTGTTCACCCATCCTGCTGGTGGTAGCCCACCATATTCTGGCTTTTGCAAATTGGAGCATTGGTGAAATTCACGGCTGTGTCACTTAATTCCCATTTACTGGAAGCCCTAATAGCTCATGTCAGAGAGGGCTTTGAGGGCTTAATTGGTGCATGGGCCTTATGCTTGCTCTCTGCGTAGGAGTGACTCTCACTCTGAGTGACAGCAGGCAAGGACAGCAGGCGACCTATAGGTCGGGCACCATGCTGCGGTACAGCCCCTCAGCCTATGGACTTCCTCAAAGCCTGAAAGAGTTACTGCTGCAAGGTACCTTCCTCCTGGGCTGTCACAGCAGGACCACTGGATCCACCTAATCACTGATTCCTTGCCTCTGCCTTCAGATCTTCCCTATGCCCCAGGCTTTTTCGGGCCCACCTGGATCCCCTCTCAGTGGCACCAGGGGGCACAGAGAATCATCTGAGCAGCCAGCCCATGTGGCACTCTCCCTGAGCACACACAGAGCTCACCTCAGAGGCTTTGTGGGCTCTCCGTGCAATGAGTGGATGTCACTCTTTCTGGGAACACCTTTTGTTGTTGTTGTTTGTTCAAAACTATACCAATTCGGAGAGCTGACCCTCTACAGAATTAACCTTTCGCAGATCACCACTACTGAAGAGCACATTTCTTGCCGTGCTGATAAGAAAGTGCTAGATAACAAAAAACAAAAATAGCTTTGTTCTCTACATTGCAAAAGTCTGCACAAAAGCTGGGCTGGCTCCACAAAATAGATCTCTAGGAGCCTGCTCAGTGTAGAAGACAAGATGATTTATTAAATCTGGCACTGTGAGGGCACACAATATCAGCTTGGAGATAACCTTCGGCAGGGAACTCTCTCACAAACAAAGCACAGTAACTTGTAGATGCTTGGAAGACAAGAAAGCAGAGGTATTTCAGGTAACTTGACCTGAAGGTAATGAATTGCCATTAACATTCATGCATTCCCACTGATGTCGATGGAAGTTCTGTGCATGGCACCATTGCAGGATATGGCCCTAAAGGCATAGGGTCTGGTTCTGCTCTCAGTTTCCAAAGTAGCTTCACTGAAGGCAATGGAATTACATCAATATACAATCAGTGTGAAAACAGGGGCTCCCCTTTGCTTGTGCTTAACTCTCTTTAATGCTAATAAGAGTAAAGAGAAGAGTGGATGAGACTACAAAGCTTTAGTTACTATAGTTGCTTTAACTTTCATCAAGAATATATTGTTGGAATTCCCAGTTGCTGTACTTCTAAGACATCACTTTAGGTTTTCATACAGCTGGGGGACAGACATCAGATTCAAAATAATCCACTCAGGATAGCAAAGGAAAACTTCAGTTTAGTTAAAAGAAACTAGGTTCCCTTACTAAAACGAGTAAATCACTGAGTCCCTGGGATACCTTTGCTCGTGCTGAATCATACCTGACACATTGATTAGTGCCAATAGGGCCACCTAGTGGAATAAGGTACTACTCAAATGTGAGCAGGGATGTCACAGCCTAACCCCCAGGTCTTGCTCCTTAATCAAAACTCCATTTAATGAGACCCATCGTTTGTAGCAAAAGTCATTCTCTGCTGCATTAAAATGCATTGGAAAAGCTGTAACCTAAGTTTTAAAGGTTAATTGGATCCCACAAAGAATTAACTGAGCTGTTTTCTCTCCTTTTTAAAGAGCCTTTATAGTTATTGTAATCTCTACTTTATTTCCTCACAGGGCAACTAACATACAGGATTTTTTTTGACATTTTAATGTTGTTGTTTTTTAACAAAATGGTTAACAAATAATGTACAGATTTAGATTTATCTATAATGTACATACTGTAGTTTCATTGCATGATGATTTATGCACCAGATCTTCATATACATGCATATGAGCTTGACTATTAATCTTTGCTTATGTTTAACTATGTGCTAACATTATTCACTACTCCAGTATTAAAGGAGAATTTCATTTTCAGATGTTTACCTCTTGTTTGGAAAATAATAGCCTAAGTCACTGCTATTCAACAACTATTGGGAGTGGGGGTGGAGGGGGGGTTTGAAGTTCTAGCCAACCAGGTTTTTCAAGCTCCCATTGCTCACCAACTGTGGAACTCTACTTTTGATTCAGGAATATAAATAATCTGCTTCATTTTCCACTGAGCTTGGAAACACTGAGCTGTTGGCTACATGAAAATATGATTTCTTGTATCCATGTATGGAAAGTAGACAAGTGACCCTGACTCCCTGTCAAGAGAAAAATCACTTACACACACCAGAGAGAGCTCTCAGAACCTGTCTAACCCTGCCAGCACAGCCAGATCACTTAATGGGAACATGCACTTGGTGATAATAGATTTAGATCACAGCTGATGACTGCCTTTTCAGGAGTCTGCCTTATGATTTCCCATTACACACCTTCCCAAATTTCTTCCATCGGCATAGGTCTGAGGATGCTGTTATCTGTTTTCGGTTGCTTACATGCAGCACACCCAGAGAAGAGAATAGCCTACAGATTGGGAAAATCATCTTTTTCCTTCTGCTTAAAGCTGAATTGATTGGTTTTTGGAGGGGGATAGATGGCAATTAAATTCCTAGTTCTCTCCACCCCACTCCCAATTTCCTCCCACATCTCTGTGTGTGTGCACTCCTGGGGGAGAGGAGTGGCCAGGGGGTATATGTACTGTTTCTATAAATCCATAGCGAGAACCCAGGCCCTAGGAATCTTGGGAAAGCTCTAGGCAGAGGCAAAGATAGAGTAACTTCAAGACTCATACTGTTTTCCTCATTCTAATATGGTTCCTTGTTCAGTGTCACATGAAAGCAACTTTCTGCAGATCCTTTGCTATTGTCATAGGGGAATTTTAATGGGAGCTGGACACCTGTTCCCTTTAGGTGCCTTTGTAAATCCCAGCCCGAGTAGTTTATTTTGTAATTAGTGAGATGTATGTTGTTATTTATCATTATCATTATGGTAACTCCCAAAGGTCCCAATCAAGTCAAAGAGAAAATTTGTCCTGAAATGTATAATAGATTTTAATGATGTTGAAAGACAAGATACAGAAGTTGTATGTCAGGGATAGCCTCATAATGAAGAACCTTTATAAAGAGAAAGCTACCACACTCTGTCTGGGTAACCAATACAATAGAAATGCTACACTCATAGTTCCATGCACACTGCTAATGTAAACCCGTCCTTGCTTAGCATCTATGGACTCCTGAAACTAGCATATTACCACAACCACTCCAACTCTGATCTGAATTAATGTCAAAAATAAAAAATTAGTTCACACGGCTCTTATGTTAACACTACGGAATTCACTGTGTAGTTTACAGTAACTGAATAAGGGAATAACCAAAGCAAAGGACTAGTGCTGGTGCGTGTGTGTGTGGTGGGATAGGGTGGGAGAAGATGAGAAGTCTTGATGTATAGAATCTGAACCTTTTCTCCTGCAATTTAAAGGAAACAACACGGTAACACAAGGGAAATACGTTGTTTGAAATTAGGGATGGTAGCAAGCAAGGGGAATAGAGGGAAATGAGTCCTAGGCCGTCTCCATATAAACTCCACTCTGTATTGATGCACATGCGTATTCAAATTCTTCTCTCCACACCCTTTGGCCTCTTCAGAAATAGACAACTGGTGCCAAAATGCTCTTTTTTAAAGGCTGTGTGTTCTGGGTCCTTTTTGAATAGCTAGTTAGAAATGCTGACGTCTTTACTGATGAGAGCCCTCTGGAATTAACAAGTCAGCACAGAAACATACAGTCGCTTAATATATGGAGACAAATCCTGCCCCAGCGGCTACCCTCTCTGAATGGAGAACTCTGCATCCGGCAGAATCAAATTCATTTCTGCCATGAAGGCAGGATGCGGGGCACATAGCCTTGTGGGAGGATCCCTCCCCAGTAAACATCAGCCCTTCTCAGGAATGAGAATCTGTCCTATTACAGCTAAGTGCAAGGATCTCCATTTTTTCTGGCATGTTAACAGAGCTGAGGAAATCTGTATTGCACCAGTCAGTACAACTCCTACAATGCAGTATTTTTCCCATTGCAAAAATCAGTGATTGTATTGCAATCCCCTCTACCGTCACTCAGGATATATTGCAAGTCAGTTCACTGGTGCATTCAAATATGGAAGGACAGTGGAATCTCAAAGAGGGGTGCATAGCCTTCTTTTGTCCACATGAGAGGAGGATCAAAAAGCTTCATTAGAATTTGTGTGCAAGCATCATAATAGTCTCCATTATGTTACATGTTCAGGGCTTTAACCTATGACCCCCATTACAGGGGCTGAATACAGACCTTGCTGTAGTAGGACACACTGGAGGGATTCTGGATGGCAAAGCCAGGATTCCTCATGGAGACTATGAGGAGAGACATGCAATACAGGCAGCTAATGCAACCCTTGTAAATGGAGCAGTGTGGAGAGAAGGTGTAATCTTTTAGGGAAGCTAATACTGCCAATGTCACAAGCTTGATGTAGTACTCAAGTATAGCACCATTCTGGACCCCTGCACAAGGAAGCAAGAGGGGTGGGATAATTCTCCTTAGAGTTTCTACCTTATTAGTTATCACTTGTATTGTGGCAATGCCTTGGAGCCCCCATCAAAAACCAGGGTGCCATTGTGCAAGATGCTGTACAAAAATATCCTTGCACACTTCTGCAGGCAAAGGCACAAAAGGTGCCTTCTAAATTTGATGAACTGGTGGCAGACATTGCAATCCTCCGGATGTTTTCAATCAGTAGTAAATTACATCACTGTATCAGTAAGAAGCTAGTTCTTTAATATCTCTCTGGCTGCTAGAGAACAGCTCGTTGATATTTGACTATGTTTTCTTACGGGTGGACTGGCTGCACAGATTTCAACTAAACCACACACTGAACGCTGCATACAGTATTCATTAGCAAAGGGATCAGCCTACATTGTTGTGTGGTGCATACTAACTAGTTGTTTCCATAGTTCTAGGACATGGGAATTGCCTCAACCTACTCCACTTATGCTGATGTTCCTCCCAGCTCAGCATTTCGAACCCAACATTCTGCATTGAACAGTTCCACTCTGCACATTCTCTATTGGCGCATTTGGCTACTCAGTGGCACACTCAGGATTTGCACGAGGTGGATTACATCAAGCACACTTATCTAAAAATGTAACTTCTGATTCAGAAGGACGCTAGTTATGAAATTCAAGTGATTTTGTACATTGAGCGGAAGTGGCAGACACACACACAAATTAGATATTCATTTGGGTACAAGTACTTTTTTCTGACTGCTACCTTGAGGTTTGGAGGGTGGGGAGGAGAGAGGTTAACTTCCCTTTCACTAACAGGATACTACAGACCTGCAGCTATACAATATCCCCCCCCACACACACACACACAAGCAAATGGGCAAGAATAAAAACTAACCCTCCCAAAAAAATATATCTCACATTACATCCCACACCCCTTCTCCCTTCTTCTGCCCGCCTTTTGCCTATAGTTCTTAGTCCTAATATAAATGCAGGTTATCCCTTAAGTAAGTTTATCTGGTAGAGGTCAAGGGTCAATCTTGACCAATAAATCAAAATAAAAGAGGTGAACCTGAGCCTTTACTAGGGAAAAGGTTGTAGTTAAGTCAGGATCCACTAACATGCATTAGTGAACCCTGACCCAACCTTGTACTCTTCTCTTGATATAGATAAACACTCTGTTTTCTACTTAAGTCTGAACATTGTCAGGGTCGGGAACCTGCCTCTCTCTAGCATATACTTGTAGACAAAATCAATTCTTTTATATTCTCTAGGAAGTAAGAGATGAGAGACTTCTTAGGGAACTTAACATGTCATAGGAAGTGGTGCCAGCAATCCAGAAGGGGATACACTTCCTTTTGACCCAGTGCTTAATGATATCCCAGCAGGGTGTTAGGGTGAATTGTGTTACTATATGTGCTGTATTTCAGATCAGACATAAAAGATCCCCTGGCTGCTTTTTCACAATAATGGTGGGTTAGTTCTGGTATCCTGGCAAAATTCCAATTAGGTAATTACATTCTGCCTCCTGAAAATTCCCCCTTCACCTTCTGTCCTAGAATATTTTATGATGTTGTTATGACCACTTTAAAAAGCTTACTTCATTTTACTCCAGAAATGGCTGTGTTCCAGTGGTCAGGGAAATGTCTCCTGTATGCATATGTCTAAATGCTCAAAAGATGTTCAATCATGTCTCCAGATTTAGATATCTAAAAGTTGACACCTACCTTTTTGGACACTTACTTTTGAGGGCCATGTTTTTGCATTCAAATGACTGAACCCTGGATGTGAAAACTGGGCCAAATCCTGCTCACTCCTTGAAGTCAAGGGGACTACTTGCATGAGTAAGGTTATGTCTACACTAGAGAGCTTACAGCGGCACGGCTGTACCAATGCAGCCGTGCCGCTGTAAGATCTCTCGTGTAGCTGCTCTGTGCTAAAGAGTGACTGTAGATATATCTGTGGGAGAAGCTTTCCCACTGACACAGCACTGTACACACCAATGCATTTGTCAGTGTAACTTACGTTGCTCAGAGGGGTGTTTTTTCAAACCCGAGTGACATAACGACATAAGTGGTAGTGTAGACATAACGTTAGGCAAGCAATTTCAGAAACCGTATTTGTTTGTGCACCCAGAGTGGCTTATCACGTGTTACCAAAAAAGAAACAAACACTCTTATGTGTGATAATTTTGAGACTTCTTCAGAAACTATGTCACATAGTTTACAATTGATTTGAGAGGAATTACAGAATTTATAATCTATAGGGAGACTAATCCAGAAGATGGAAGTAGCCTGCAATGTGGGAGACCTGGGGTCAAGTCCTGTGTTCTACCACACACTTCCTGTGTGACCTTGGGCAAGCCACTTAGTTGCCCCGTGACTCAGTTTTCCATCTCTAAAACCTTAAAGAGATGCAGTGGGATATTGTACACTGATATTTTTGATTACATTAAAGATGTGATACACTAAAGATTGTGATGATCTCCGCAACGGAGACCCTGTAAGTACCTAAGATATAGATTTATCAACAATCTTTGGAATTGGAAACGAATGAGTCTATGTACATAAGAATTGCTGCTATTATGATATACAAGTGACACAAAGTATTCACATTCTATAAAAAAAAAGCCAGAATGGGATTTCCTTTTCCATGCATAAATATATTGAGTAATGAATATGTAGAATGATCAAAAAAAATTGTGTTTGTGCCTTATGTGTTGAAGAAATTAATCGTGTTCATCCCTGGACAAATGTAATGCTGCAAATGTCAATGTCTGCAGGGTTTATCTGCCATATAAATGCCAAACAGACACATTTACACTTCTAAGGAGAAGAGCTAGCTTGTGCATTTGACTTTTCATGTTGCTTTCAACATTTGTTTGTGATTTCTCACCTAATTTCAGTTCGTGCACTCGGATCCTGATCAAAAGTCAATAGAGACCAGTGCAAAGATTTCTGTTGACTTTGGCCACTGACCGACAAATAATCAAATCTGTCCAAGTAACTGTTTTGTGCTCAGTAAAAAGTGGTACTGCATTATTTTCCCACGTTAACACACAAATCAAATGATGACGGACCCTTAATATAAGATTTCCTGTCCCTTTAATTAGTATTGTAGCATCCAAAAATAAACTACAGTACATAAAATGCACTAGTGAAGTCAGTACAAACTAAAATTTCATACTGATAATGACTTATGCTGCTCTATATACTATACACTGACATGTAAGTATTATATTTATATTCCAATTGATTTATTTTATAATTATATGGTAAAAATGAGAAAGTAACTAATTTTTCAGTAATAGTGGGCAGTGGCACTTTTGTATTTTTAGGTCTGACTTTGTAAGCAAGTAGTTTTTACGTGCGGCAAAACTTGGAATATGCAACACAAATCAGACTCTTGAAAGAGGTACAGTAGTTTGGAAAGGTTGAGAGCCACTGGTCTAGTCTGTTGAGTAGATGGCCTGCTTCATGACAAACTGTCCAAATGCAAAATAGACCGCATTTTTTATTTTCTTCTATGAAATAAAAATTAAAGCAAACAAGTCAACCACTCTAATCTCAAAATGTAACTTACATGAAGAAATACATGGTAGAGGGAATTTGTACAGTTCTAACTAAGACCATTTTGTCTAGTTTCATGTGGGTCAGCTTAAGCTCTGAATTTCCTATCATTTGTTTGTCAATATTTGTTATCTGAACATAACTTTTATGTATTTATTTAAGACTAAATTCCAACCTTCCCTGACAGCAGGGAGTTTTATGAGAAATAATTCTTTCTAAGATTGGGGGTAGCACTCCAGTGCATTTAAACCAACTTTATTATTTTTACTCTGGGTATTCAGCTATATACTAATTTGATGGAGCTGCTATGGGGATAGCCACTCAGCCAATGCAAATAAATAAATAAGTTGAGAACCTTTGCAGGTTTGAATCAGCACAGCTTTACATCAGTCAGTGGAGCTACTCTTATTTAAACCAGCTGAGGATCTGGACTGTATGATAAACCTAGACTCTCTGAAGCTGTAGACTGGATTCTGTGCAGGAAGATTTTATTTCTCGTGAAAGATTTTTATGAGTGTGTCTCTTTGTATTTAAAACTTATCTATAGTGCAATAAATGAAGATTAGAATGAAGCTGCGTCAGGATGTCTATTTAACTTCCCACTAGGATGATTACTGTGTGTAAAAAGGGGAAAGGGCCGGATGCTCAGCTGGCCTGGCTCTAATGAAAGCAAATAAGCTATGCCAATTTATGCCCGCTGAGGATCTGTGTAGAAAGTCTAAACTGTATAGGTTTAGCATGGAGACTGCAAAAGTGACTAATAAAATGTGCATTAAATTAGAAGCTGTGATGTAGTGTTGTGGAGCTAAGATTCTCATATGAACTTTGCAGTATGTGTATTAATAAAATAACAAACACCTAGTGGGCACAGCCTAAACACCAGTACTTGAGTAAAATAAAGTCTTCATAAACAACACATTCCATTAGCTCTCTCTTTTACAACTAATATACTTCCAGTTCATTAAGCTATTGCATGCAACAACTCCTACAAATGGATCCCATAATTCAAGTCTTTTCCAGAGTTGCACATTCTTTTAGTCTACAGACTACATTATCAGAACACATTTTAACAAAAAGCCTTCTGTTTAGTGGGGTTTAAGAAACGCTATATGAAATGCATGTGGTTTTTTTTTTTTGTCAGAGGTTATTTGTTTGCTTCACTGTTGCTTTTATTCTATTTGTACAATCTCTAAATTGTGGTTATTATGGAAAGTCCATGGTTATTCATCCTAAACCACTTCAGATTAATATCCTTATTTTGTCTCAGACTTTTCAGCGTGTGTGTGTTTGAAAGTATGATCTAATACTGTCAACTGTCCTTTCAGAAACAACCACAGAGACTTTTATAGAATCCAGTCATACTCATTTGAAGGGTAATAACTTCCGCTGGTGTGCAGTGGAAAAGCTACACAGTGAACAAAAGTGGCTGTATGTTGTATCCCTTAAGCCAAAAGATGCTCCAGGGCAGGGTCCAGCTGTTGGAGGGAGATGATGAATCTTTTTGGATGTGACAATCACAAAAATCCATCTTGGGGCCTGCATCGAGTCCCCATCACCCCCTGCCACTCTTGCATACAGCATATTCAGAGGGAGTACAGTTGAAAAAATACATAGAGAAAAATGAAGAGGGGGCAAACAGACATCTTGTGCTTACTCACAAAAGCAAACCTCTTCTAGGCTTGTATCAAGAAGTGTCCAAGCACAGCCTACAAGTTGTTGTCATGCAAGACCTTTCAAATAATTCCCAGCCTCTAGCCCACATACCTCTTCTGCATATACTCATGATTCATTAGGTGGGTAATTCTAGCCCCAGTGCAGCCCAGTGTGGTAGGATGCATCATTGAGGAGTCAGATTTCAGAGTAGGAGCCATTTTAGTCTCTAAGGTGCCACAAAAAGAACAGGATTACTTGCGGTACCTTAGAGACTAACAAATTTATTTGACCATAACCTTCCTGGGCTACAGCCCACTTCATCAGACGCATCATTGAGGAAGGCAGGGACAGCGCTAACAGCTCGCTGGAGAAACAAGGAGTGGGACCTGCCCTCTCTGGAGAAATTGCCTAGCCTGTAAGTTAGGAAAGAAGACTCCACCGCCTAGGGAATTGTAATTATGTGGAGAAAAGCAAGAGGTAGGGCTAGGAGTTCCTGGAGAGACCTTGCACAGGGAGGAACTGCAGTTTGGGGTGGAGGGCACCTGGAATGCAGACCAGAAGCTAAGAAAGTGACCTCCACACTCCAGAGAGTTGTGCTGGCTGTACAAAGCTGAAAATCATCAACTTTTCTTTGGGGACTGGCTGAAAGAACCTGGGTCTTGATTTCTCTGCTTTAGAGATGGGCAGAGGAAAGGTTTTGGGGGGCATATATGGACCTGAAAGTCACAGGTTGCTGTATCTTTTTTCAGGACTGGCAACCCCAAGCATTCCTAAATTATGAGTCAGTCCCCCTTAAAACATATGATTAGTTAAAAAATCATGAGATGGAAATAATGAAACCTCATACATTTGGGCTTCTTTTCATTTGCCTTTTAGTTTTAAGCCTTTAGGGGTCACATGTTCAAGCTTTGCTCTGCAAACAGGAGGACTGGAACCTTTTTTTTTTTTTTCAATGAAAACTGAGGATCTCACATAATCTCATAACTCCAGCAGCTAGGGCTTGAAGAGAAACATCAAATACGGTGGGACTCGCAAAGTTGGTGGCACTGCCTTTTTTGTCATATCTCACAAAGACAATTGGCTACACATGCATGTTTTGAAGAGGTGCAACTGAGGAGGGAGAAAAATGCCACCCTCACCAGAACACAAATTTCTAAGTGGATGGACTGAACTCATGGCCAAGTCTAACAACTGGTGATAAACCAACCTCACCATAGCCAAGCATGCTTGCTGCAAGCCAGCTCCAGTGGAGCCCAAATATATACAAATCAAGGGTCATAGTAACTCACAAGGTTCAGGTGGCTTGTCAGACCCCACTAGGCCATGAAATCCTTCTCTCCTCAGTGCTCTGTCCCTGAAGTACAGGGCCAATGACCTGCTATCCAGCTCTAGAATATTTGATGAATGGATGGACTATTCCAATTTTGTTTACCCAGTAAATTAAATCTACTTGTGCCTAGTGGGTATTACATGAGAATGTCTGCTGTAAACCATAGGAGAATATAGACATGGATCTCTCCTACCCTTTTCGGTCTCGTATCTTTCCCATCTACTGAGTCCAAACTTTCTTTTGTTCTTTGATGGTAATTAGCCAGTTAACCTTTCACAGAAGTGAAAACAGCAGATGCAAAACCTGCAGCCATTTCTCCACTGCTATTATAATCAATACCCACCCCCCCTCCACACACACACACCTTTCAAGATCTCTGAATACTACACATGCCTATCACAACATGTGGGGTACCTCATCAGTGCAGCAAATGCCCCAGCAACAGCTATGTGGCTAAAATTAGACAATCCCTACTATCTCACACAGATGATAAAACGCAAAAACACCCTGTCACTCATGGGTGAACCCTTTTCACAAAATGATCATGCCCTGTCGGACACCTCAGTGCTCATATTCAAAGAAAACTTGCACAATACCTTGAAAAGACGAGCTTGGGAGCTTAAATTCCTCTCTCTGCTAGACACCAAAAATCAGAGACTCAATAGAGACACTGTTTTTATGTTTCATCACAACAACGACTTACTTTCCTTTAGGTCTTATTAGGTCTGATTACAGGTATCACTGATACCCATCTTAGAGATGACTGTATACAATCAGATTTATCTGATATTGAGAAATTGAGTGCAATATGTTCAGTTCACTTATGTTTTTTAAACTTCTGCCACTATTTACTGTGATTTGAGCCTTTGATATTTAATTATCAGTATGCAACGTTCATACCTAACCCATGAAAAAATATTGCTGATCTGAAATCACAAGGAGGAGAAAAATGGATCAAGAGATCTACAATTAGTTGGGACTCTACCCTCCAAAAATCAGTAATTTATAGAAGTGATAAAGGGCCCCAGATTTCAAAACACTTACTCAAGTGATAAAGTTACTCACATGAGTAGACCTTTCCTATCAATGCCAATGTTTGTTGTAGTGAATTATTCCAACACCGTATTTGGCCCAGTGTCTCTTGACTCTCACAGTATGTTTTTAAAAGTTGCTATTATCTTTTAGCTCTGCTTTTTATCAGAGAAAGTTTTAATGAGAAAATTTAGCAGATGCATGTCTATTTTTCTACTAATTAGAGGAAGTGTTTTTCTTTTGCAATGGGTTTTCTTTATCTTGCACTACTCAACTACCATGTAGCATCCATGCAAGGTGTTACCTTCTTATCTGCTTCATTGGCACATACAGCATTTAGATTCTATAAAAGTAATTTAAATGGGCATTTAAGTGCTAATGCTTGTGTTTATAGTTTCAGGTTTGCAAAGTGCTACAACATAATGGTTGAGCATTTATATGTTGTCTCAGTTGCAAAGCAACTTATGGTCAAAACTGTTAAATTTGACAATGTATGCTTGAGGACTGTGTCACCTGCAGCAATATAAATGATGTGTTCTTGCTTACTGCTGCACCTAACTGCCCTCATTTTTGTGATCAGCGTTCATTCCTGATATGCTGGCTGCTTTTATACTAATAGCCCTAGCATAGTTAGATACAGTACTTACAACTGTCTTTTTCAACCGGGGAGTCAGGGCTAGTGCTGGGTAAGCGATGGTGCTTTGCTAGAGGGAATATGTGATCTATTTAATCAAAATGGCCCTTCATTGTGGGTGGAAGGCAGCCTCCTTTCTAACTCTCTTCACAGTGCTCATAGGGATGAAAACCATGGCCAGATTATGAAAAGGCAGAGCCATGGCTTGTTCTAATTGCACTGTGGTTCGAAATACTTTCCCCAGATCTTTTATGGGCAATGCGGATGTGTGTTTCTTGGATCTGCACTTATTCTCTGCACAGCTGTGGGTCCAGGACCATGGGGCAAAGATATCATGGGAAGCCTACAAATGTCCCAGCCACCAGAAGAACCTTTCACAACAGAACTAGCAGCAGATGTGAAGGGAGCACACCTCAGCCCCTCCCTACTTCTCCCTCCCTAGAACCAGGACATCCACTCTGGGACTTAACATTCTCCACACAAATGGCCAGGACCAGCCCAGAGGATGATTCAAAGTCAGCCTGTGAACAATCCACCATCTCAGGAGCAGTTTTCAGACCATCTGCCTCTTGACACTGCAACTGATATTTATGCTTGGACGTTTCACATTTTGAAGTACAAACTTCAGTCCAGTCATATGCCTCACCCTTCCACAGCAATCCCTTCCATCTTGCTTCAGTCATCCCTGCTCGCCTACTATCCCCCGCTCCATTCTTCTCAGTCTCTCCTTACTGACTGTCCTCATCCCATTTTTACCCTTTTACTTATCTGCCTCCCCACAAGCAAAGCACACTGAGTCCTAGCACTCAAAATACCATTTTTCTTGTTAAAAATAATACCCAGAACTGGCACAACAGTTGCCAACCTTTGCCATGACCCACCTACTGTTATCTTAGAGACCCCTACCGGATACCATGTCCAGTTCTGGTGTCCACTCTTCAGAAAGGATGTGGGTACATTGGGAAGGCTTCAGGAAAGAGCTGCCAGGTGATTCAAGGTCTACAAAACATGGCTTATAGCGAGACACTTAAGAAGCTCATTTAATTTAGTTTATTCAAGAGAAGAGTAAGAGGTGACTTGGTCATGGACTATGAATATTTTCGTGGAGAAGATGTTTCTGATTGTAAATGGATTTTTAGTTTAGCAGAAAAAGGCGTCACAAGATCCAATGAGTTCCAGCTGGAAGATGAAACTAGATAAACTCAGACTAAAAAAAAAACCAAAAAACACTTTATTTCTAAACAGTGAGGATAACTAACCGTCAGAACAACTTCCCTGAGAGTGTGATGGATCCTCGACTACTAGAAGCCTTTCCATTAAGACTGTATATCTTTCTCAAGTATATGCAGTAGCTCAGACAGAAGTTATGGGTCTGATGCAGGAATCAGTGGATGAGGTTTTCTGGCCTGCATTATGCAGGATGTTAGGCTAGATGATCAAATGGCCCTTCCTAGACATACAGTCTATAAATTGGTATCCCTTCCTCCCTTGACACAGTTTAATATCACAGGAACTAGGTCTTTCTACAGGCCTGGAAATACCTAGATACTTGGTTATTGTTGCAATCAAATAACAGTCTCATTGATGTTAATAGGAATTCTGAGCATGAGACAAAGGCAGAGTATACAAGAATTAAAAACCATGGACAGAAAACCCACCTTGTAAATTGCAAAGCAGAATTTTGCTTTGTCTTTCCAGATCTGTGCCTCTACATTACGAAAAATAAAGGGTTATATAAACTTGAAAAATAATGGCCTAAATCATGACTTCTAGGACCCATTGTCCTTTTAAATCTCATTTTTTTTCATTGCAATTGAACACGTTTTAGAATTATTCAATCACTCGTGATGGATATTGGCACTTAACTGTAAATAAAATAAAACAAAATACAAAAATCTGGACTGGATTTTACCAGCTCTCTACTTGTGCTTTATAGTTTTCTATGTAAAGCTGTAGTTTTATGTTTTTCAAGCATATTGTCTACTAAGGTATTGGGTTTTATTTTCTAGTTTAATTTGTTCTTTAGATTCTGTGGTCTTCAGTCAATTCACTACCTGATTGAATTATTATCCCAATAATGAGATGTTACATGATTAGTGTCAGTTACCTATCTGATCTTTTAAGTAGGTTAATTGGCAGCTCTGAATAATTATCAGCAATCTCACTTTGCTGACTGAGACTCTTGGAGAATAAATGAAGCACAAAGACACAGGGGTGAAGGGTGGAGGGAAACAATTCTAGATCTAAACTTGAAAGTAATTCAGTGTGAGAAAAGCAAACATTTTCACTAATAACTTTTACATAAAATGAAACAATTTTGAAGTATTTCAAGTGTCCCATCAAAATTTTGACTTTGTAAAATGTATATTTTTGCCCCGCAATACTGATCAAGAGTCTTTCTCAGCACAACAAGGAAACCATTGAGAGGTAGATAAATAGGTCCTACCCCTGTAATCAGATTTGCATTGTGGGATCATTGTGCTGTCAAAGTTCCACTGAAGTCAACAGGAATCATATAGGTATAAAAGTGTGCTGGAGTGATTCCTTCTGGTTTTTTGAACCTCAGAAGTTCATGTTTTCTCACTTTTCTCCACAACTATCAGGACTAAAAAGTTACCTTTTTTAACTGGAAACTGAGATTATCACGTATTCATATTTCTCCAGGAACTGGGTTTTAAGAAAAATAAATATCATGAGAACTGGCAACACTTAAATTATGTGTATAGGACAGTTTAGAAAAAAACTAAAGTTATGTTTCTGATTGGTTTTTACTACAAAGAGGAAGATTTGGAATGTGTGAAGGAATGGAGTAGACCATGGAGAAGCCAAGGAGAAAAAATATAGTAGACCCAATCCTGCAGTCTTTTCTCTATTAAATTTCTGAGGAATGAAGCTGAACATATGATGTGCTTGTTTCCCGTTAAAAATCAATTTCCCCCCTACATTCAGCGTTGCAGAGAGGTGGCTGTAAAAGAGCAAATAGCATCCGTCACATTCTGCCTCATGGTTTATCAACAAAGATATCGGTTCCAGAATTCTGCTTACTTAAGTGACAAAAAGGGCAACATCTTGCTTTCCTCAATGGATGCAAATAGCCTTAAACTCAGCAGAACCAGTGTAGATCTGTTGCACAGGGTGCGTGTCAGGGCTGGATCATGACTAGAACCAGAGTCAGACATCTGGAATTGGTGGCATGGGTCAATCTGGGGTCAGGAACCAGTGAGTCAGAGTCAGGAATCGAGGCCACGTCAGGAGCCAGGGCCGGGAATTAAGGCTGAGATCAGGAAGCAGAAGTTAGAAGCAGGAGACCAGTTAGCTGAGTTAGAAACTGGCTGTTGGAGCAAGGAGGTAAAACCAAGGTCAAGAACCAGAGATCAGGAGCAGGGCTTGTAACAGCAGCTAGCTGGGGTTCCATCACATTGCACCAACAAATTTCCTGTATCCTCCACAGGCTTAAGTAGTATGTCTTTATCAATCCAGAATTGGGAATGTCCTGTCAATCGGGTCCTCTGCGATGACACATTCCGTGGTGTGTATGGGTCCTTGAAGCTCATCATGACCTGCCGAGTATTTCTGCTACCACATCTGTTAAGTGGCAAAATGAAGATGGTTGCTGCTGGGTATTCTGCAAACCCAGGTTCCACTGCTCCTTTCAGTGGGGTACAGCTTGAAAAGACTCAATGCCAGGGGATACCAAGTGCTCCGTAGAAGGTCTGTGCCAAGGTAGAGGAGTTTTTTGAAGGGAAGGTGCAGACAGAAGGGACTTGGGATAGTAGCCAGCATGCCCCCAAGTAAATCTCACTAAGGATTTGGAGACACTTCTAGACCAGTCAGGAGCCATGAACATAGTAGCATAGGAATTGTCATGCTGGCTGAGATGACGTGTCCATTAAGTCAAATAGTATGTCTCTGAAAGGGGCCAAGACCTGATGCTTCAGAGGAAAATGAAACAAACCCTATAGCAGGCAATGATGCAGTAACGTGCTCCTAGGAAAAGTCCCTAACTAGGACATGTACTGTCATGCTGGTCTGAGAAGGCCCCAATGCACTACACAAATAACGTCTGCTGTAATTTCACATTATGGCTATTCAGTTTTAAAACAATGAGTCAGATCCCTCGGGTCTGGGTCAGTGGCCTCCCACCAAACGCTGCTCCCCTGTTCCACCCAGGAACACCCTCTGTATCAGGTGGGGAGAGAAAATGGTTTAGGGCCATATACGCATGTAAGCCACACACCTCCTGGGTATGGTGCTCTGCCCCATCTAGTGGCACTAAAAACACTGATTGACAGAGATTAATGAGTCTGCTCTACAGCCTTAGCTAAGGGCCACAGAGCTTTTAGCTCAGGTAGTAGAGGCTCATGCATTTAGCTACAGAGATCTCAGGTTCAGTCCCACCCACCGACAACCAGGTCTGTCAGCATTCCACACACACCTTCCCTCTCCTCCTCCCCCCATATGATGTAACAGCAGCTATGCAACAGATAGTATTTACTATGCAGCTTCAACTGTCTCAGGTTCATTCACGTCAGGAATGAACCTGAGAAGCCTAAGCCATGGCTAGAACCTCCATGCCATTCTCTGCCCTGAACTGCAGTACTTCTAGTTATCAGCTACCTGGAAATCTCAGGAACAGAAACCACTCATCATGCATTGGTTTTGTAATGCAGAGAAATGTCAAGTAGAAATTAGCTTGGTCCAGGTTAAATTCATGTTCACTTCTGACTTCAGACAAATTTTAACCTAGATCCCCAGAAGTAAGAGACTTGAGTAATCATTACTTCAGATATGCCCTATAATTTTGTTTGCAAGTCCTGGGTTTTTTATTTATTTATTTTACAAATTCACTCCCACATCCACACGCTCTAGCTATTGAAAGACAGGGGAGACGCATTTCTGTGGACAAAAGAAGAGTTCTTCACCTAGGGCCTGATCTGAAGCCCATAGAAGACAGTTTCAGTCTTTCGATTGACTTCAGTGGGCTTTGGATGGAGGCTTATATAACCCACCATAGGGCCCAATCCAGCAAAGCACTTAAGCGGGCGTTTAATTTTAAGCATCCGAGCAGTGCCATTGATTTCAACAGAACTACTCACATGCTTGCAAATTAAGCACACACTTAAATGCTTTGTGGGATCAAGGCCATATTGAGCAATACTGACCTCACTGCAGCTACACCTGAGATGAATCTGGCCCCTCACCTCCTACCCCTTTTTCTCCAGGGCACATACCTACACTTCCATCCAGTAAACGGTGTCATTTTCTGTTTCCTAAGCACTCCTTTTATTTGAAAACTTTATGACTTGTTTAATATCTTATAACCATGGGTTGAGTTCCTTAATCTTGATTTTCTCTCAACAGGGCTTTCTATTCCTACCCAAAGGAATTCACTTGTACTGTACAAAATTTAATCAAAGCTAAATTGTTGGAGCTTATTAAAGACTCTGCCATCTCTTTGTGCTACTTCATCTACCTTAAAAAAAAAGCTGTTGAAGATCTGATGCCAGGTGAAGCTGCTGTCTATACATGGCAAAGATAATAAGGTCTTTCAGCTCTCTGCTTGTAAAAATTTATACCGGTATGTGGTCCTGGTGACTAAAATTATAGGTATTTAGACTGTCAGACAGGGAAAAACTAATAGTAAAATAGCAAAGCGATGCTGTCGTGGTAATAGTTATTAGGTCTTTTATTTCTTAAAATAGCCTGGTTGTAGAAGGTTATTTTCTAGCAGGTATGTTAATAAGGGGTCTGCAGTATTTTGCAGCTCATTAATTGTTGATTACATAAGTGGTTTTGAATGAAGCCCCATTGGAAAGTCCTTCCACAGAGTCAAGCTGACAGGATTTCGCTTTCTTTTTTATTATAGTCAATAGCTTATTTGTAAAGAACATAATTGCTCTTTGTTCTCATGTTAGGCTTTCATTTTATGGAGCAGGCTAACATTTTAGATCAACAAAAGTATTTCTAACAAAAAAAAAAAGAAAAGAAAAGAAAAAAAAAAGAGCACCAGGCAAATCATTACAGGACTGACTGACTTTACAGCCCTTTTGATTGATTTAGCACCCATGGTCAACCAAAGATCTTTGGCTATTGACCCTGTAATTGCTGTCTGAGGTCTTTTTATTAAAATCTATATAGAAGTTGATATAACAGTATTATACTGTCTCTCTTTATTAGGAATTTGCCCATGAAGTGGTTGTACGAGCAAATACGTTGTACAGATGCCTCCTACATCTTTTCTTTTCTTCAACCAAAGCATGTAGTCATCTACCTAGTATATACAGCTCTTGTATTTGTATCTCTGTGTAAATTAACAACTGGTGGATTATACATGTTCTTTTCACTATGACCATTCCTAGTGACATGTTAATAATGGCAGTAGAATATGTGTCCTGGACAAACTGTTCTGCACTATAAATATGCACATACTGTATACGTTCACATGAAGAATAAAACTTACAGTGTGGAAACAACACCTGAAACCACATATGCTATGTGCAGTAACTACAACACTTTGCACTTACACAGAGCCTTCCATCCAAATAGCTCAATATTCTATTCAGGGATTTGATTATTTAAAACATACAAATGCCTCTGTAAGAGGAAAGTATTTTACACGTATTTTACAGCTGAGGAAACTGAGATGCAGAGAGGTTAAGTGAAGCCTGTGACAGAACTAGGGTTACAATCTCCCTATTCATACAGCCCATGTTTTAACCCATGTCTTATCAATCTTAATTAGACAGAGACAGCAGAACTTGGGGGTGGGGAGGGAAAGCTAGTGCACCCACAATGGCAATATTGGGCATGATCTATGTTTCTGCCCCCGCTCCACGATATCTCACAGATGCAAAAAATGAAACCTAGAGGTGGGGTTGAAGCAGCCACCATGACACACGAGATCAGTCCAGCTGCCGGAAGCAAGTAAGAACAGTTCTCCTCTTCCTGCCTTCCATTCATCCTGGGTCCCACTGGAGTCCCGCTCGGGGGGAGGAGCAGGAGCACATATACCAAATGCTTGGCTAGGGGACAGGGCACCAGCACCTGAGCCATAGGGCACACGGTGCCAGCTGCCAGGGGTGGGGGCAGCAGAGAGTGCTAGATACCAGCTGCGAAGGAACTACCATAGGAAGGACAGAAGGTATGGTGGGGATGCCCCTCCCCATCCTGGAGCCGGACACTCTCCTCCTCCCCTCCTACCGTATCTCAATATCTCCCCTCATTCCCTCTTCTATCCCTCTGCCCCACATTCACAGCAAGCTTTCTCCCTTCCAACCCCCTCCTGATATTAGATCTCACATGGGAAGTTTAATACCTAAATGACTTTTGAAAATGGAACTTAAGCTTCTAAGTCACTTAGATCAAGATTCAAAGAGACTTAGGCACCTAACTGCCACTTCAGGTGTGTAAATCCCAGAATCAGGCCCCACTGAGATTCACAAAATCTCTGCTCAGCTGCCGCCAAATGCCATAGGTGCCTAAACTTACTCAGCCTTAAAGTTTTTGCACTAAAAGTTTGCTAGGTGCCTATGTGCCTGCCTCTGAACAGATGGCAGGGACGAAGAGGAGGATAATGACTTCATGCCCATTGAAGCTCTTGCACTTTGGATAAATAAGCAGCATCATGAGGGGGAGGGAAGGGAGTAGATAGAGAGGGAGCACATACATGCAAGGATGAGAATGACATGACTCCACAGCCTGGTTGGAGCACTCACTCAGGATGTGGAAGACCCACGACCCAGTTCTTCTACTCCAGTGACTCTAATTATTTAGTCCAAAGTGGAATAGCTTCAACAGGAGAGATTGAGGGATTCCACCCATGAGAATAGCCCACAGTCCAGAGGCTAGACATGGCAGATCCCTGTTCAAATCCCTTCTTCCACTCAGGTGGGGTGTCTCCCGCTCCCCAGGCAAATATCCTAACCACTGGGCTAAAAGTTATGAGGGAAAGGCTCATCATTCCCCAACATCTTGCAAAAATGGCATAGCTGCTTACCACCAAGAAGGGGTTTGCAGCTGAGAATCTCAGGCAAGAATAGGTTCTGAACTCCCTGGGTCGGGGGAGACACCCCAATCCTTGCCATCTCCCACTGGCTAGCTTAAGCAGGGAGCCACTTAACAGGATCATTTTTGTGATTCCCATTCTTAGGTTCTCCCTCCATTCATTGGATAGGGAGCCTGAGCACCCAACACAGGCTTTGTAAATTTCAGTGACTTTCTAGGCACTTAAGAGTTAGGGGTCGTGGTGCTGAGCAGCACAACACCTACGTTTCTTTGAGAATCTAAACCCCAGGTGCTTTTTAAAATGGTACCTTTTTGTTCATTCACCCCTATGTGGAAATGACTTGATGGTAGTTTGATAATAGATATTTGATTACCTCTAGCTAACTTGTCTCCAGGGCATGATTTCACTTTACAGACTCAGATTTCTGGAATCTTAAAAAAGAATACCTTCAGAGATAAAAGGGTAAATTTCAGATGAAAAATAGTGGAACCTCAGCTAACCAAAGCACTTGGATCCAAAAAGATGACTATGCAAGAGAAGTGCCTCTCTCTCATCCAGCATTCCCTAATTTAAATGCCTGAGATTTCAGCAGGTGTTACAGTCTCAGTTGTCTATCTGTTGCAAGCTGTGAGTAGTGTATGGTGATGTAATATCTCAGTAAGAGATAGCTATTAATGCTTAAGAGCCGAGTAGGAGACAAGCAGCACAATGAATTTAATCAGTAACTCCTTTTGACTATGACTTTGGAGATCCTGTTTTCCCTCCCCTGACATGACCAAATTATTACTTTAACAAAATTGTTAGGAAGTGAAAGCTACACAGAGACACACATGGTATACTTAGATAAGGAGAGCTTATTTGACACATATGTTACAGTTTCACAATGTTAGTGTGTAATGACATTCATAAGAATAGGTTAGAAAATGAATCAGGCAATATTAATTTGATTATTTTTTGTTTTTTTTTAACTATTACTAATATCAGTTTACTGTTTGATGCTTCATGCAGATCACATCTGCGTCTTCATGGAAGGGATGTATACAAGGCTAGATCCAGGTATCCCATTTAGAATAATGATTCTCTAATAAACTTCACGAAACATTTCTTGGTAATTTTTTCAGAATCACAGAGTCCTAGAGGAAAGCAGGGTCTTTCTACAGGTACTGAAGATTATGCAATGGAATTCACCCTGCCAGGAGAAAAAAATCTCAGAATTTGTGTTAAGTTAACTATATCTTACAATGCAATGTGATAAAACATGTAATAGATGGTCCGTAGCCTACACAGGGACCCGATGACTATATCGAGATTAAGCGTGCTCGTAATGGTGATTCTAGAGGAGTAGCAGAGGTAAAAGCCAACTTGGAGTTTTATAAAACAGGTAACCAGAGAAGCATTAGGGTTAATATAGAACATAACCAGCTTTTTAAGCTTATGGTTAGGCTCCATTAGGCCCAATCCTGCTCCCACTGAAGACAATTGGAGTTTCAGCTTGGGAACAGGATCTGGCTCAGTATTTCAGACATGTAGTTCTGGGTCAAACTCTCTGAGGGTTAATGGTAAAACACCAAAGTCAATGGTGCTATAACTGTTTACACTGGCGAGACTATACATTTAAGTAAATGAAAATTCTTCAGAGTCTTGAAAGCCCTGCCAAACTGTAACACAGTTTCAGCTGTTTAAATGAAAATAATTCAAACTGTATCCTTTAATATTGTGGTTCCTAGACATGCTTCGCTGTGAACTATTCATCACAGAAACAACATATCAGAACTTGAATAATTGTTTTTAAAAGTAAAAAGTTTGATGAGTTCTGAGCTGAAGTCCAAGGTTAAAGGCTTGGATTTACATGACATTGAAACATTTTGCTACACATAGAGGGATAAAATGAACAACCAAGCCTACCAGTTGCTTGAGTACTCAAAATAAGCTTCTTTATGGCTCATTGAAGCCAATGGCAAAACCCCTATAGTGAAATCCTGGCCACACTGAAGTCAATGGAAGATTTTACCATGGACTTTAATGGGCCCAGCATTTCACTCCTATTGATATTGGTGGTGCAGGATCTGGCATAACAGGGCTAATGCAAACTCCACTGAAATCAATGTAAAATCTTCCATTTCATCAGTGGAGTTGGAGAAAGTTAATCAATCAGTAAACCAGACAGGCAGAATATGCACATCAGATGAAATTCACACCTCGTTTGCAGAGTCCGTGTGAGATGCTCCACTTGAGACTTTAAGTTATTGGGGAGCACTCATGTATGGGTGGCTCTGAATCCCTCCCTTGAAAGCCGCAGAAGGAGTCTCTGCACCAACGCAACACAGAAGGATGCATGGAGTCCATCACCCTCAACTGGAAATTCCTCTCTTATTGCACTTAATTTTCTCTTTCATCTCTTTTTGCCATTATATTCATCGTTCTCCACACATATTTTAAATTCTAAACTGGTACCTATTTGCTTCATTTCTGGAATAAAATGCAAGCAACACAAGTATCAAGAGAAATAACAGGAGTGTTGCCAATCAGAAGTGGCTCAATCCCTATTGGAGTTTGTGAAAAAAAAATAAAACCTGAAAAATAATTTCTCCAAAAGAAGAGGCTTCCCATTAAAAATGAAAGGTTTTGCGTCCAAAAACAAACAAACAAACAAACAAAACCCACACTTGTAATTGCATTTTCCAGTTTGTTGATGAAAAACAGAAAGCAATTTTTTGATATTTTATTTTTTATACATATTTTGGTTTAAAAAACAAAAAGATATTGCTCAAATTGATTTTTGAAAACCAAAAATTTAATCAAAAACTGAATTTCTGTCATTGGAAATGTTGCCCAAAAAAAAACACAATAAAAAAAAACACCACAAATACACCACACACTTTTTTCTTTAATTTTCCACAAAGAATATTCGTATTTTTCAACCAGCTCTATGCCTCATATGTACCAATGAACAAAGAATTCATTACCCGATTTCTGGAGAGTAGAAAAAAACCTAAGGTGCCATTTTTCCATGGATTGTTTTCTAGGTGTTGATTACAGATTGCTCTCGCCCCTTGCTCCACCGATATGGCCACCAGGTGCCCGTTATCTACCGGGTAATGAGCGTTGGAATAGGGCGGAGGTTCGATCACTGGATGCCCCGGGGGGGGGTGACGAGTGCCCAAGGGCAGTGACGGGGATAACGCAAGCAATCAGGCGTAGTGTTAAAAATTAAGGATTTATTAAATGAGTCACAGATAAGGATAAGGGATAACACAATTAGTTACAGCTTGGGCTTACAATATAATACTAGAACAAATAACACAAACACTACAATTACAAATAGAAGTTGGCCCTGGTATTTTTCTAAGTCCCAGTAATTATTCAGGTCGTCCCAGGGGTTAATAAAAGTGATATTGGTGCTGTTAGTACTCATAAATGCAGCAACTAATCTTAGTAGACACAAATTGCTAGGCTCAACTGGTCCCCCTTGCGTTCAAGGTTTCCTGGTCAACGGGTTTCCCCTAGCAGGAGCCTTGGGGCGGCTGGAACCAGTCTCTGCCTCTTATCTAACAACACAGATATACAGATATCCTTAACAACTAATTATACTTACACATACAAACCACAAAAGTTTCATTACGGCCGGCAAGCAGTCAGGCTCTGGGGAATGCGTGAGCCAGGAGAGAGCCAGGTTGATCAATCCTGGATACGGTTCGACGGGAATTCGAGTTCTCTCTCCCCCCGTCCCCGGGAGGGGGTCAGGAATATATAGCAAATTTTTCGTCATAATTTGTGATAAGCCAATTGTGGGGTCGCGAGTGGCTTATGCCCATACAAGGGAGGCAGTCGGGCCCCTACATCCTTACCCAGGAAGCAACCGTCGTGAGGGGAACTTCGTCCCTTCAGACCGGCTGACCACAAGGCTGCTTTTCCTGTTACAAGTTCTGCTTTCCGAGCAGCTACATGATCAGTGGCAGCTATGGGGGCTGGGGGAAAAATCCGTTGGGGGTGGAGGCCGGAGCACCAGCTATTGTACAGCACCTAGCACAGTGCGGCCCTGGAGCATGATTGGGACGCCTGCCTATTACAAATAATATTAATAAAAAGTCATATTGTGCAGCACCATTTCGAGCAATACAATTGGGACATTTAGGCTCTCAATTTTGGTTCATCAAAACACAGATTTTGAAATCTCATAGTAATAGCAATGATATCATTAGATTAGAAAAAAAATCAATGCAATCTGTTTTTTGTTTGCATTTAAATATGCCCTGGTGTTCACTGAAAATACAGAGCAGAGTCAACAGCTAACAAGCCAGGAAGCTGATGGACTGTCATTGTGTTTTACATCAATGCAGGCAATTTTGGTTGAAAAGAGCCCCATACATATTTTAAAAAGACAACGGCTAACAGAAGGAAATAGCTTTAAGCCTAACTAATATGCTTTCCCTGCTCATTCACTGCAGTCAGCTTGACAGATGGAGATCAAATTAATGGCACACATGATAACCTGAGACGCAAATATTCCAATTAAAATATTTCCCCAGAATTCATAAATCAATACTTTCCCAAACTCCCTCACTGCCAATTAAATAACTTTTTATGCTTCCTATTAAATACAGTGAGTGTAGGTTACTATGGTGATCAATAGGAGCACAGAAAAACCTCTGATTCATCATAATTGCCCCACGTTAGAAGAGAAAAAAAATGCCAAACATCTGAACTGTATCGTTCAGTTTCAAAACGGCTCTTTGAAACAACAGTTGCTGTCTGGAAATATAAATCTGTTTGATGAGGCCCATGTAACAGTGGATGAAGCCATCACTAAAATAAAAATGTTACAGCAGCCAATTTCTTCAGGTAGAAAGGGACTCTGCTAGGAAGCATCCCAAGGCTCCGCGGCGATTCCATTTCATAATCAGAATTCTCATATTATTAGTAGTTTTATGCTACATATTAAACACAAGACGCTATGTGAAAAGAATGATAAGGGTTACGGATAGACCAACCAAAACATGACGTGCCAAATTGTCACATGTGTACACCCTGTTTATGTACAACCCACCCCTTACAGACATACAGAGAGGCTCAAAGTGTCCGCTGTGATGTGCCTTTATGTTATAAAAGAGCAGTGTCTACTGCACTACAAGTTACTTTAGTGACTTTCACTAATATCACCTGCCTTAAAATAGCTCTTATTTCCTAGCCTTTAAATAATCAATGTTGCTCTGAATTTGACTTTTAGCCTGTCATCTTTTTCTAAAATGGTTTGCCTTTTGCCTTAAAATTTCTAGACAGAGCGTTCAAAAACTAAAAGATGTGGGAAATTTACGTAGACACTAAAATGGAACCTACTTAATGGAAATCCATGGGGATAAACAATTAACGTAACACCAGTTCCTCATCTCTGGCTCAGATGTTATTCTTCATTATGTCCCAAGTGACATGAACGCAAACATTACTGAGCAATCTACCTACCATGTAATAGTCACCTTAAAAACAGACATTTTAGGAGCCAGGTGATGGTGGATTTTATTTATGGTCTTTTTGATCTACGTGTCTGTCTAATACCTGCTGTGGCAACAATATAATCAAACGTTTATCCACAGAAACGTCCCTGTTCAGAGAAGGACCTAGTTGACATTTTGATAACTGTTGCTCGAAGGGATACTGAGTCTTCTCTAACTTACACAGCATTACTCCACTGGCTTCCTTATTACATAACCATACTAGAGTACCCAGCACAGATGCTTGTACATATGAATGTACATTTCAACATCTACATGGCGTGACACAAGAAACTTGGAACAAAGCAAACGAAGGCCCACAAAATTTGTGGAAGCAGCCATGCTCCAAGCTGGCAGCCTGCTAACAATAGCTTACTGGGACACTCAAAGCCCAGCCCCAGTATGAGGCTCCACTCTTGAGGTCTGACTGGCAGAGTCTCAGAGTGGCTAATTGGCTCGCTGGCCCTACTTAAGCCAGCATCAGGAACAGGAAGCTGTCTGAACAACTGCTCTAGACTGTGTGCCTGTGATGCCTACTCCTCTGGCTAGATTTCCTGGCATCCAGACTTGACTTGACCCCAGTGGTTCCTGACCTCCCGTTTGCTTCCAGCTTCTGATCCCCATGATGTGGGGACCTGGCCTGACTCTGGCTCCTAACTAGTGGTTCTGATCTCCAGATTGTCTCCTGCTTCTGACCTCCTAGTATTCTGACCCCATTGATTCTTGACTTCTATCTCGTGACTGTGAACTCAGGCTCAGACTACAAGGTTTGGTACCCATGATCCAATGTGACAGTGTGTGTGTAGATAAACAAGTCACTTATACTCTCTTTATCCTCGTTCTCCTTCTCTGAAATGGCTATTAGATTTCTCAGCCACATAGGTAGACTGTGAGGATACAGACATGAGTGCCTGTGAGGTACTCACACAGCATGGGAAGTAGAGTCATTAAAAATCTGGATCAATTCAGCAATATGTTCTGCTGCTGCTATTTTTAATTTTAGGTCAGAATTATGTTCTAAAGTCTAGAGGAAGGAAAATAATAAAGAGCAATCGTGAGCAGCAGTTGATGAGGCAACTTGATGTCCCAGTTGGAGACTTCAATCCGAGTCATTTCTTACCAGAAGAAAGTTTCAAAGAAATGTCTAAGGAACTGTTTTAGGTGGGGAAGCTGCCACTATTCTGACAGAACAAAATCTAACTGCTCCTATGACTTGAGATCTAGGGTAGAGTTACTTGAGAGGAAATAAAGGTGGATGAACTAAAAATTTTAAAGCAGTCCTGTTATCTTTTCCAGCATTCCAAGCCAAAGCACACACTGTCACAGGTCTAAGATGAAAACTTTTTAATAGGTTCCAAATTGTAACTTCAGCTGAAACAGTAAAAGACAGGCATAGATAACTGCAAAGCAAGCTGCTTAGTTAGTTCGGGACAGATCATGGTGTGCAGTCACCACTCAATGCTGGGGCTATCGTATGCCTCCATGGCACAATGCCTCCTGGAGCATGTGTGAAGGTTGGGCAGAGCAATCTGTGACAACCTTTTAGTGGTGTCGCATTACTCCTCTGAACACGTAGTCAGCCACTTCTTGTATTATTATTGTTATTAATAATTAGTGTTATCCTAATGCCTAGGAGTCTAGTCATGGACCAGGACCCCATTGTGTTAGGTACTGTGTAAACACAGAACAAAAAGAGCTCACAATGGAAGTATAGGACAAAAGACAACTTGTTCTCCAGAGGGACATATTTCTTACACATGCAGTATTTCATTTTCTCAGTGTGGCTATTTTACCATGAAAAAATAGTTTTTGCCTCCTATGTGCTAAATCGTGTGTAGGATTATCCTAAAGAGATACACACAATCTGAAAGGGAGACTGACCCAGAAAAAAAGATCACCAGCAGTCATTTAATTGGTATCTCAGATTCAAGAAACAAAGTCATATCTATTCCCTGACTCTTCTCTTAGAATCATAGAAGATAGGGGTTGGAAGAGACCTCAGGAGGTCATCTAGTCCAACCCCCTGCTCCAAGCAGGACCAACACCAGCTAAATCATCCCAGCCAGAGCTTTGTCAAATTGGGCCCTAAAAACTTCTAAGATTGGAGATTCTACTACTTCCCTAGGTAACCCATGCCAGTGCTTCACCACCCTCCTAGTGAAATAATGTTTCCTAATGTCCAACCTAGACCTCCCCCACTGCAATTTGAGACCATTCCTGGGCAGTTCTGTGCTAAACATATTCATAGCTAGCAAAAGAATAGATTCCCCCATTCCTCCCAGGATTCTTAAGTGCTGTTCAGTTGTTTGAGGCACTTCTGAGGCTAGTTCAACCCAGCATTCCGTATTAATGCTTTTTTGCTGCAAGCTTGTCCTTTTCCATAAAGGTTTTCCAGTATGACTGTTTTTATATATGCCAAACAAATCTTTCTAGAAGCTGAGATGGTTGAACAGCACAAGTCTCCGTAAAGTCCACTTTGGATTTCACTCTACAGTTCTGATCTACCTGTGTAGTGTTTTGATATTACAATGATGGGAATTGTAGGAAAGCCTCACAGTGCTTCAGCTCATTTTCACAGGATTGTGCTGCGTCCTTGTTTTGAAGGCTACATATACAGTATAGAATATAGGTAGTTAGATCCTAAAGGCCCCCAGAGGAAATTTCAGAAGTGCTTAAGCAAGTTAGGTGGTTACTTTCTGTTGATTTAATCTTTAAGAATCTAAATACCTTTGGAAAAAAATCTGTCGCGAAGTGCCTAAGTCACTTCTGAAAATAGGACTTATCTAATATTAGCAAAGAAACAAAAACAAACAAACGGATATTGTTGCATTTCACATTTCCTTGCCAAGCAATAATGTTGGAGAACAGATCTATTAAAAATCCCATAAAAATATTAAAAGTTTTATTTTACAGTAAGAATTTTATAATGTTTAAACAAAAATATGAAGAATTCATGTGCAAAAATTGTAGTCTTCAATTTAGTTCCAGTGTTAAACTGTAATTTATCACATCATTAGTTAGTCTTCACTATTAATTCATTAAGGGTGAATTTCACCCTAGATGAAATATTCAGCAATCGTTATGTTTTGTATTAAACTCCAATGAGTAGCTTCTTATTGATTTTTAATAACTGATCTTAAGAGGAAAAAAAAGAACAGGGAACGTTTTTTAAGAGTATCTTGTTTTATGGGGAACTGCATTTAATTAATTGGAAGCTCATTCATGACTCAGGTCCTACAGCACTTCCGATAGGATTACAAGGAACATTCCAATGAGTTCTCCATTGTGTTTGAAGTAGCAAGTAATTAGCTTTCAGTTGACTTCAGTTTTGAGAAAACTAATGCTAGTAGCAGGAAAGTCTGAGCTGTTATTTCTAGCCACTCTTATAAGCTTTGCAAAACCCCCAACCACCTCCAAAAAGGTGTTTCAGATCCTAAAACCTATTTCAAATCACTGATGAAGAGAGTGTCAGCTCTTTGGAACAATGACTGTCTTTTTGTTCTCTTGGTATAGTGCCTACGACAAAGGGTTAGGGGTCCATAACAGGGGCTCCTAGGCTCTATGTTAGTACAAATGATTATTATTTTATTTGATGTGATTCATCACAGTTTCTTAACCAATAGATCTAAATAAGACGTTTCAAGTGCAAACTGAGGGTTCAGTTGTGTATGCGCACAAGGCAATTAGAAGCCCCCTTATGCTCTTGCATAGGCCAGACCCTACATGGGTCGAGGGAAAAGCAGCCCCTGCTGGCTAGCTCCATTGTCTCTGGCAGAAGTGGGCAGGAATTGGATGGCACCTCGGTTCTACCCCCCAATGGATCAGCCCAAGACATGAAGCCATTACAGGGCAGGGAAGTAATCCACACCACCGAAATGGTTGGTCCAACTTACTCACCACCGAGAGCAAATGGAAAGCACCAAATTGTGACCCTTCCACTGCTGCTGGAGGTGTAACTTCCAGTTGGAGCAGACATACATGCACTAGTTTTGATGGAGTTACTGCTCTAAAATTAGCAGCCTGGCTGCAGTGATGCAGGCAGGGACACAGGCCAGCTGCCTGAGTGGAATCCTGTCTGGGACCTTGGGTAGCACTTGCCCATCGTGCTGCCGGTGCTGCTGCAGTTACATTGCTTGATAAAAGCTAGCACACATACGTCTACCCACGCTGGAAATTACAACTCCAACTCCACTGTAGACATACAGTCACAATATAGTTCCTGCCCAGCTCCTCGGGCAGCAGACTACAGACCGTAGAATAACAATCCATCCCCAGATAAAGGTCTTTGTTATTAATCATATTTTTGGTCCTCCTAAGTTATCCAAATTCCCCACAGAACCCTAATTTTCTCTGCCCTCTTTCTCTGCCAGCGGCAAAAGAACATACTGTTCTCATGTACAGACCAAAGGAGAGGTACATCTTGGGACAGGTGCTTCCACCTCTTTTGGGCTTAGCACGCAGCCACCACATGAATAGGAGATGAGGACTAGGATTCAGTACCAGGAGTCCTATGTGCCATCACTAGTAGTAACTATTAAAAGAATCCTGTCCCTCATCCCCCACCCTCTCCTTTCCCTTCTCAGTTCTAGCATATGGTATATTGTTTCAAGGCACTTCAGTTCTGGCAAAGCAATTCCATAGGCAAACCTCAGAGCAGTTGTAAGGGCCATGTCAGAGTATAATATTTCACATGCTTCTCTATATATCATCATTGTGAAATGCCAACTTCGCCAGAAAGGATTTAAAGGTGGTTGTTCTTGTAGTGTCCCGTCTGAGAAGAAAAATGTGCCAGGTGGAAAGGGAAAGGTTCAGAGAGGGGAGTTTCTAGTCCGCGATTTTTCACTCACAAATCAAATGCTTAGCATTTAATTTCACTTGATGGGGGAAATGTTCCAATGTTAGCACATTCTTTCCCTCTTGCATGAAAGGGCATTTTTAACAATGCCAACGTGCAAGCAAAGAGCACAGAACTTTGCCCTCGGCAGGCTGTGGTCCTTTTAAACACAAAGGTCAGGAGGGACTTTTTAAAATCAGAACAATGGACCATGAGTATACTTGTGAATGGACTTTCCATTTTGATGACTTATGCACATGCTCATTCCAAATACTGCAATGGTTGACCCTGCAGTCAGCATCCTACATGATTCTCCACATTTTAAAGCTCTCTGATTCAATAACATAACTTACGACAGGTTAATTTGTAAACTACAATCATAAAATATAAAAAAAAGTCTGACGCTCACATCCTCAAAATAGGCTCCTAATTACCACTGAAAAATCCATGGGAGTTCAGTGCCTAAATACCTTTCAGGACCTGGCCCTGAATGTCCCTGAGCTTGTGATTCAAAATGAAACTTAGGGCTAGGGTCTGAATTTTGTGGTTGGTCCCTTTTGCTATCATGGGCCAAGCTATGATCAGCTGTTGAAAACTGGTATCGCTCCATTAGGGCTATGCTGATTTACAGAAACTGAGGATCTGGCCCCAAGATGGTCTTAAATTTTAGAGGAGGGGCACTTTCAAACTCCAGATCCCCCTGTTGCACCTTTATCTCCATTAAACTTGCTTTCCTGGAGGACATTTCATTTCTTCCAAAGAGTAGATTTTCTTGCCAAACGTCTAATCATTTAGCAGTGTTTCATTATTACAAAATTGGAAAAAACTTGATGTGCAAAAAAATCCCCCAAAACCCAGCTGATTCATATTCCCAGGCTTTGAGCAACCCTTATCTTTTTGATAAGCAGAAGCAAGATTTATTTTTTAAATGAAAATATAATAAAGCTACCAGACATTTGGATCTGACTGTGTTACATTAATGAAAGCAAGTTCCTACTTCAGGCTCCTTTGGATCATCTAAATAATTTTAAAGGCAATAGGCTTTTTATTAATATGATGCATGTGGCTTATATAGTGTTATTAATATAGTGTCTCTGATCTCATGTATCTAAGAAGATCGTTCATAATTTCACCCTGTGTAGTAATATGTCCCCCCCGCCATCTGTTTTTATTTGTATTTGAGCCAGTATGAAGGATTTTTCTGTGTACAGGGAGGAATGCAGGCATTGCATGGCTTTATTAGATACTGAACTGCTGCAACCCCCATTCAAGATTTATGAACCAAATCACTATTTTACAGCAAATCCTTTAAGACACTGCCTTCTTCCAAACTCCCCAGAACTTTGTCTCCGTGTTGTGGTAGAAAAGTGGTTTTTGTTTAGTTTTTTTTTGTTGTTGTTTTTTTGGGGGGGGGCAGGGGGGAAGGAATAAGGAGTATATACAATTTGTCTCCCTGTAGCAGATCTCATCATTATCCTAAACAACACCTAAATAAAATTTCTCTTCTCTTCTCCCACACCAAGAGGGAAGATAATAACTCATCTTCTGCCACTCATCTCTCCTGACTTTTCTCATCAGGTGTGCAGATAGAATCAGGTTCACGCGATGGCTCTAATTCCATCTCCTATGTAAATGGGACTTCAAACAACTTTCCTGAAAGGACTACCTGGAATTACCAGGCACCCTATTCCTCCAACACCCACTGGGCAAGGGCTAGTTCCCTGTTTGAGGGAAGAAATGCAGGGTCTATACTCTAGTTTTTAACTGAGTGTCTGATTCAGCTACAAATATGCTGAGTAGTACATTTGCTCCACGACCCTGACCTTAGACCACCCTGCTTGCTCTTTGCATACTCTGATGGTGGAAAGGGGACTTAAACTAAAGAGACAGCTAAAACTTCTCTTGGTATCCGGAAATCCTCACTGGCCTTGAGCTAGAGAGGCTGACTCTACACTACATTGTACATTCCCAGCCACCCTCCACCAGAACACGGGGTGTGCCAGGGACAGGAATGGTGCATGCTAAGGCTGCTCTAAGGCAGCCTTGAGAATGCTCCAAGTTATGCCAGGAGACATCTCTTAAGGACCGGAGAACTGAAGCCAGTGGAGAATTGCAGAATAATGTTCTGCTCAGCAATAAGGATCCTGCATTAGGACTCATACCACTGAGGAGCACTGTACTCCAAAAGGACAATGTCCAGCCAGGAATCAGTTTAATCACAATCCTCAACATTTCATAATAGCAGGTAAAAAGTTACTTTGAACATTGAAAATCCAAGAGGCCAGTTTTCAGTGAGGGACATAGAGTTGTTACCGTACAACTTCAATCCATATTGAAAGAAGTTGCATGACTCAACCTAGTCAAGGTGCTGGAACCATTCCCCTAACTGTGGCTGTAACTCTTCTGATGGATGTTAAATAAAAATAATAATATATGGAGATATACCTATCTCATAGAACTGGAAGGGACCCCAAAAGGTCATTGATTCCAGCCCCCTGCCTTCACTGACAGGACCAAGTACTGATTTTGCCCCAGATGCCTAGGTGGCCTCCTCAAGAATTGAACTCACAACTCTGGCTTTATTAAGCCAATGCTCAAACCACTGAGCTATACCTCTAAATAAGTGCACTGTAAACTTTCAATAAAACAGAGTAAAACAAACTCTAAAACTGGTCAGATGATATGCTGAACAGAGCACTTGTGACCACATCAGTATCTCCATGGGTGATTATAACGCTAGCATGGATTGACCAGTGTGCCTGACTTGTTTTGCTGGGTTGGGTGTTTTATTGGGCTGATCCTTCATTCTACTTTTTTTCTGCTATTTGCCAGGAGACCGAAGAGGTATTTCCCCACTCACAGACAAACCTAAAAACTAAATAATTAATGCCATAATAAAAGCAGTTTTGTGATGTTTTTAATGTATTTTTAATGTTTAAATGCAGCTTGTGTGACTCACACAATGGATCAAATCCATCTCCAGTGTAACTTCACTGAAAGCTATGAGTTAGCCCCAGGTTTCAAACCTGGTGCTCAGTGTGAGGGGAATATGCTGAACAAATTGGGAGCCAGGGAATGGTCTCTCAAACTGGCAGTAAACTCATATAACAACCTCTTAATTTTAATGTTCTATGTAGACATGTGAACTGTACAAACTGCTCTAAATCACGACTCACTTAGTGCAGTGGGAGATGGAAAGTTAGGTTACAAAAAGAAACTTCACTTGACTAGATTTTACATGAAAAAGCACATCCATTTTCACATCTATTCTTCTGCCTATCCATCTAGCCCGTCACACTTCTGTTTCCCCTTTTAGTTACATTCAGTGAAAGAGAGGAGACAGAGAGAGAAGTAGGAAAGAACGAAGGGGAAGAAGAAAGAAGGAAATAACGTGAGAAACATTTTTTCTCTTCTTCCTCTAATGGAGGAAGCACCTGAAGAGAAGACGTTGCTGAGGTGCTCTAACGAGAGATGGTTTGTGCAGGTTGCCTGATGAAGTTGTGAGGCCCCAGGTTTCCATGAAAGATCAGAGTGAACTTCAGGCTGGCCAGCTGGCTGAGGAGCAGCGAAGGCAGAGCAGTTTTTTCCTCTCTTCTCAGTGCAAACCTTAGCAAGTAATATAACTGACTCTTAGCTCACTTTCTCATGTCAGTCTCCACTGGTGGGTTGTGAGGTCTGAGGGGAAATGGGTTCCTCAGCTCCCATACTGAGCTCTTCAGCCTTAAATCCCTGTTTTTCTCTCTGACACTACCCCAGATGTCCACACCATTCAGAGAGCCCCAACATTCTGGCTGAATGAGGAGGCTAAGAAATGGCCATTATTTGCACAGCCTGTCAGTTTCAAGATAGAGGGACTCCATGGGGCTGATTTTGACTGTTTTACACATTATGCAGCTATCTGTGGATATAAAAAAGTCTACCAGATCAGACTGGGAGGTAGTATTTAGACCAACTTTGCATGTCTCCACTGCAGCTGGGAGTGTGCCTCTCAGCCTGGGTAGACAGACTCATGCTAGATTGGCTCAAATTAGTGCTCCAAAAATAGCAGTGAGGATCTTGTGGTACTGCCACAGACGCAGACTAACCACCTGAGCTTGGCCCTCCTGTCACCCAAGGTTTTCAGAACCCAAAATAGTGGTAACTGTTTCACCCCAGGTGGTGTCAGGAATAAATCAGTGGGAACACAGCACTTCCAGCTGATGGAAAAATTGATACAAGTCAGTTTGTTCTTATCTAAAACTATGTATTAGCTAACAATGATCTATTTATTAGACTTAAGAACATACAGACATAAGCAATAGGTTTAGAACACATAATTACCTAGAATCTGAGATGGTGCTGAGTAATTAGCAGCAGGTCAGCAATGGCCGGTCACTTCCCCGCCAGGGAATGAGATGTCAGGAAAAAGTCTCTCAGGATAGCTTCAGAGAACTGCTCCAAAGTACACACTATTATCTAGTCTTTTTATAACTAATTTTTACAAAACACATAGCTCATAGTGACCCCAACTGTGTTATCACTTCTCCTAACTTTAATCAACTACTTATCAACAAAACATTTCCAAAAAGTCTTAGCCATAATAAGCGTCAATACCAAAAGGCACAGAAACTCAAGGTCTCCATCCACTTATTTTCTTTCAGTGTCAATTTATTCAGTCTCTCTCCTCCTTCTATTCTGATTAGCAAAAGCTGCAAGCCTACAGCTAGCATTTGACCTTAGTTCTGGAAGCCCTGCTTGTTTTAATTAACCCATAATTAGGTGGTCGTTTATTTTATTAATTCATGGTGACTGAATGCACACAATATGGTTGCAATTAGCTTGATCAAAATCTTGGGTACACACATGCCTCCATTGCAGGGCAATACTCCCAGCTTCAGTGTAATACAATGTACCTTAAGTGACCACACAATGTGCAAAGCAGTGGCGAATCAGACCTCAAATCTTTAGTCTTTCATGGACTGTAGTTGGGGTATATTCCAACAGAAGATAAGCCTGGGATGGGATTCTGAAACTGACAGGTCCAGGAAAAGCTTGATTTCATTTTTATTGGCTCATCCCTAGGAGAGGCAAGTAATTAGTTTGTCATCACTATAGAGGACATCATCATACTTGTATTTAACTTCTTTTCCATGGGACTATCTGGTCCCAAACAAGAGATTACTTGATGAGAAGTAGGTAACTAGGATTTGCTAGCCATTTCGCTCAAAGAGTGCCACAGATCCCTTCTGAGCTGGCACTGAATGAGTTAATAGCAACAGTTTCCACCTCTTTCCCTCAGAAGACTGCAATTTAATAAATGTGGCCTAGTGTGTATCTGTAGACATTTCTAATCTGTGGCTGGGGCTGAAGGTGGGGAAGAGGCATGCGGTTTCCTAGATGAGTGACATGTGACACTATATATTTTTTCCTTATGAATATTCCTGTTCATGTTGTGCCACTTGCTTCTATTTATTCTTTTAAAATACATATATTTGCAAATCCAAATAAACAATACACCCTGAGGGATGTTTCAGCCCTCTAGTCCCGTGTTTGGATGTTGGAGTATGGGGTTTAGAAGGAAAATTAGCATTGTACTTGCAGAGGCGGTGGTTTAATCTATTCTCTCCTTTGTGTAACAACAGTAGAGCCTAATTCTTTTCATCAGTAGTCTCAAAGCACTTTACAAAGGAGGTCAGTATTGTTATCACCACCTTATTTGAGGCACAGAGGGGTCAAGTGATTTGTCCATGGTCATACAGCAAGTCAGTAGCAGAGCTGGGACTAAAACTCACATCTCCTGAGTTCCAGAGCTGCACTCTGTCCAGTGAGCCACATAGCCTCTAGTGCCTAGGATCATGAAGGTAGCCAGGGAGTTGTGGCACCACTACATCCATCACTTAAAAGAGACAAACACAAAGTACTGCCGTCCTTGCACATTGGAGCGAGTCATTTGTGCACATTCTGAACATCAAGGGTTGCATATTCATTGCAAACCATTGTAACTAGTCTCTAACAGCATCCTGGCTGAGGGACATATTATAGGTTCCTCCTCTAATATCATTTAATTAGTCCTACTTTAAAAATCAGCAACCATGACAGTGCAAGAAACCAATAAAGGTTTACACTGAAACCACCCTTCAAATATTAAGTAGCCAAACAATGTGAATTTGCAGCAGGGAGAGGAGTTATTCCTTCCATAAATCTTGACACTTTGTGCAGTGAAAAGAGGTGTAACTGGAACTCACGATAATGCAATGAAAATTAGCAGAGAACTGAAGGAGTGTTTGTGAGGGATTTGTGAGCCTCACGAAGGTCTTGTTGACTTTGCAATGGTAGTTTTTCTTAAGCTCCCAAAGTCAGGGGCGGCTCCAGGCTCCAGCACAGGAGGTCCACGAAAGCTGTGGGACCAGCGGACCGTCCGCAGGCACGCCTGCTGGAAGTCCACCGAAACCGCCTGCTGCCCTCCTGGCGACCAGCAGAGCACCCCCTGCGGCATGCCGCCCTTCTTGGGGCAGAGAAATGTCTAGAGCCGCCCCTGCCCAAAGTTCTATTTTAGGGAAAAAACTCAGACCCTCCCCTATGGCCAAGGAGCATATAGCAAATCTCAGGAGGGGATGGGGACAAAGATGACTTCTTTCTCACCTTTCTACACTCCCTCTTCCAGGTGTGTTGGGCCAGTCCTGTGTTATCTGATAGAGTAGCCTGGAGGTTATCTTACGTTATACCAGCTGCTGCTGGTTCCAAGGATTTTCTCTGACTGGTAGGGAGTGCTACCCTTGTGACTAAGGCATTGGCATAGAATTCAGATGACGTGGGTTTTGTTCCCAGCTCTATCACTGACAGACTCTGTCATTTGTTTGATCTCTGTATGAATCAGTTCCTTATCTGAGAGACAGCATTAAGAATACTTCTCACCAGAGGAGCTGGTTCATGAATGCCTATCGGAGACTCAAGATACTGAGGTCATATGGCTGATATATGTATCTTGGTAGATGGATAGGGGATAAGTGTAGTGCACATCTCCTCTCCCTACTTTGAGAGCATGGAAAAGGGGTGGCATAGGAATCACTACGGAGGCCCTATGGTATCAGGATGAGGCAATCCTCATTTGTATGCCTACACAGGCTTCAAGAGCTGATTTGTGATATAAAGTTACCTCTGCACGGAGAAGATCTGGGCCCTACCATTTTTAATAGACCAGTTAGGTTAAGAGCAAAATATTAAAGCTGCATATTTCCAGTGTCCCTTGGTGTGGTTTTCTTATCGCCTTTCCAACTGTTCCACAGGGAAGCAGATTTGCTGAGCCAATCATCCTTTTTCTTTAACAAGTAGAGAAATTAAAAAGGGTAATTGTATCTCAGGGGCACCTTTATTGTCCAATTTCCTGACCAGCTTCTGCTGTCAAATATGACGAAGGGAAACAATCTAAAATGATCAGACACTATTCTATGTGCTATATGTAAGAGAATACTCAAACACAGACATCATTAAGTAAAATAATCTCACTATCAACATTCAAAAGTATAGCGTATGAAGACCTTATTACACAAAAAACTAAAGAGAGATGTTAGTGTATTTTAAGAAACGCTTTCGTTGTCAGACTTCGGCATGAGACATTCAAGCATTAGCGCTAACTCAATTATAATTAAACTGAATGTGATCAAAATTGGCAAATTCAATTTTCCCACATTTCATTATAATTTAGCTGTACAGTAAATTTAATTAAACTATTTTCCACAACCTCCTACAGGTATAGCCACTATCAAATACCATTTTACTTTTTGCTTAACAGGCTTATTTAGATGAAAAATCACACAATATATTGTTGTCCTAGATTACTGAAGAACTATCAACAGTGGATAAATGATTTACAATTAGATTAGGCCTTTGGCCTTTAAGTTTCTGCCTGATTGAACAAAACCCTGCTCCCATTTTAGGAGCCCTGAAGTGTAATCTGTGAGAAAACTTGTCCTGATACCTGCAAACCCTAACTTGTTTGATGTTATGGTAGGTTTGTGTAGAAGTGTTACGCAACTGAAGTTTTGTGCGTTTGAGTAAAATTCCTAGTGAGAATCTAATTCTAATGCAGCTTCACAAGTTATAGGTCTTTAGAGATTGCATTTTCAAAAAAATATTGGCCCAAACCAGCCAGCCTATGGGTTAGAAAAGACAAATTCTCTCCTCATATTTACAGTTTCAGGCTTTTAATCTAACTTTGTTATCAAGATAACTTGCTCTCTCCTACCGATCTGTCTGTGTCATTATTTAGGACTGCAAACATTTCATCCCGGCTAGCGAAGCTACATAATTATTTAGCCACACTGAACTCATCTCCTGCAGCTCATCAGAATTCACATCCATTCTTCGCTCAGCTGAGGACAATGGATCAAACGAGAATCACGCCTGCCATGTGCCAGGCCACAAATTGTTATCTTTTAGCAAAGATCAAGATTTGCAGTATTTAAATCCTGTAGATGCCCGCCAAGCATCGATCTCCTAGGGTAGTTGAAATTGTACTGATTCTACTCTCCTAGATGCTTTATTTGATTCCTTCTAAAATCGTCCAGTACAGTAATTTCTCAGTGCAAGAAAAAAGTGTAAGTCAGACAAATATAAACAACATGCACCCATGGACTCCAGTACACATATAAAAGTAGCAGAGCAACACACAAATACGTCTAGACTGCTGCTCTTCCATTGAGTCCCCCTTTTCTGCACAAATAGATGTTTTGTGCTCTTTCCAACGCAAATGGTTCATGGCGTTCCATTGCAGGTAATTCTGGAAATGACTGCAGAGCTGGTTCCTGCACTAGCTGAGCAATTCAATCAATAGCACATCTGGACATTATTGATATTCAAAACCATGGATGCCTGCGCAACAGAAGGCTTTTTGGAGATGGAGAGACCATGCTAATGAGCATTTCTGCTCTGTCCCCTAGGGAACTTCAAGGTGGACTCAAATGTGCTGTACATTTCAAACTTGGAATGGACAGCATGTGTCCTAGCCTCAAACTTTCAGCTACTTCTGTCAATCAATTCTTTACTCATATTAGCTAGTTCTGTACACACCAGTGACAATAATATTTTCAATGTTAATTTTTATGTAAGTACAGGAGTTAATTTTACATTGCATTCTCAACTTCTAAAATAGACAGGCGAATTTTGCAATCCATTAGCAAATTGATTTTTGGTAAAATGATGAGGATGATAAGAATGCAGCAGAATGCAACTGATAAGACATTCTTATTGCACTGGCAGTATTAAATTGTGCTACCATGATAGGTAACCCAAAAGGCAATATCATAATAATGCTTCCATTGCACTGTATCAGAGGGGTAGCTGTGTTAGTCTGGATCTGTAGAAAGCGACAAAGAGTACTGTGGCACCTTATAGACTAACAGACGTATTGGAGCATAAGTTTTTGTGGGTGAATACCCACTTCATCAGATGCATCTGACAAAGTGGGTATTCACCCATAAAAGCTTATGCTCCAATATGTCTGTTAGTCTATAAGGTGCCACACGACTCTTACCAGTGCAATGGAGCAACAAAATTATACATGGAAATCCCAAAGTATCACTGAATTATAATAAACAACAATGAAATTCACCCGTGTGCAGACAGACAGCACATGGTCTATGGACTTGTTAAGAGTCACCCAGCATAAAACTTAAAATGAGATATAAGTGGGGAAAGAGGCCCTAGGTAATTGAGAATTTTTTATCCCATTCATAAAATTCAGATATGCCATCAATTTGTTGATAGAGGTCCTTTAGCATAGAATACTGCAAGTCTGCAATTACAAGTCTCATGAGAATACATGAAGGGTATTGTGCCACAGTAGATGTCATGCTTTTACACAAGATAGCTGTGTATTAGCCAAAATGTAAAGGCAGGGTTGTGTGTTTTTAAAGAGATTCCCTCCCCCTTCCATCGAATCTGTGCTGCATAATCCAGTTCATTCATCAATTGTATTTAAATGTAGGCTTCTTAAGCCCAGTTTTTTTGTTGTACCCCAGACTGCTCTAGGTGAGCTATGCTTCTCACTTTTGAGGATATACAGATATGGCCCACTCACATTGGTCATATGCTTACTGCTATGAAATCGGGCTTTTTAAGAAAAAAGCCTCAGTATTCTCAAATGAACACACTGAAACATGGCTGCCCTGTATCTCATGAGAACTGTAAAACTAAACTGCTAGGGTAGAGCCCAGAATCCACATTAGATTAGGTTGGGTCTGAGCGTGAGTGCAGATATGAACACAAGTCCAAGTTCAGAGTGCACAAATCTAGGTGAAGTTGGTTGCACAGTCTTCTACCTGCTTCTTAAAGGTACCTTTCCCATTTTCTTTGGGTGTCCAAGGACAGGCTGGTGACCAGATGTCCACCCTTGTGAGGATCATGAGGCTGGGTGGTCATTTCTGCCCACCTCTGGTCTTCGGGCATTGCCATGTGACTATTCCAATAGGGGAGACGTTCTTTCATTGCTCTTGCTCCTCCTTGTCTTTATTAGGGTGCAGCTGGAATAGAGAAACCCTCCTAAGGCAGAGCAGAGGCTTCCAGATTTAGCACCATTCTCTAGGGCAGTACGGCAAGAATTCAATGGAATTCCCCAGCCATGAGAAAAAATGCAATCCCTATAGGATGGGACTTTCACAAAGTACTCAGTGTTGGAGAACAACATAGTGGCCTTTTGGATTTTACAGGGAGTTCCTTCCATGCATAAAGGACAACATGAGAGAAAGTACAAAGGCCTTGGTAGGAAAATTAGATGAGTGGGTTTCGTTCCCAGAATATGAATACTCGGGCTAAATATTATAAGGCAAATAGTTCAACTAATTTCTCAGCTATTTAAAATTCATCTAATTCGTTCTGTATCTGAGTGCATTTTTTCATTAGCCAACCACCTTTAAGAGTGCAGTAGATTTAAAGTCCCATCTGACTGCAAGATAGCACAATGTACAAATTGCAGGTCTGGCCGCAGCAAACTCTAATGTGAAATTCACCTCTGTGCAGAGGCCCAAAAAGGCCTATGTGACGTTTAAGTCCCTCTCAAACCCCAGTTTTAGGTCTTTAGTGGACAGTGCAAGCTGGCTGCATGGAGTGAATTTCACCCACTCTGATTTTTTTTATGTGAATAAAAGTACTTCTCATTTTAACACATTTAGATCATGCATGCTGTTCTCATTCATCATTAGTATCATGGACTCTTGAGAATGAACACTGGGGTAGCAAGCATCTCTTTGTGGCTATAGGCTGCAAGTGCCCAATCTATACAAATGAGATATTTTCCAGACAACAATTTATCTACCAATATTTCCTTTTTCCACTCTGCTGGCTTTATCAGACATGGCCTTTTAAACTCAAAGAGTGTTTCAGCAAAGCAGCTCACAGTTATAAGAACTGAATCAACCAGCTCAAGTGTTTTGAAGTCTTTTGCTTCTGTCCTTAAGGGCACTATCCCACCTGCCTTACTATTGTACCATATTGAATCTACATTGCTTCCTTTTAATCATGGATTCCAAACTATGCTGCATATATTGTGCCAGGCATCCTGGATTCCGGGCGACTGATTAAAAATCTGAGACAATACAACTGGATTAAGCCTGGAAGAAGGACATTTTCCCCCTCTTTGCCTTAGTAGCAATAATATTAATATCATACTCTCGCAATGCTTCATGGGATTCAAAGCGACTCAGTTGCTACACTAGCAACAGCAAACGGTGGATGCTCATGGTGATTTTAATCATTTGAATGTGTCATCCATCACTCTTGTTTGTAGAGGTAAAACTGACTCCCACTGTGCACTGTTAAAAAATGTACAATCAATTAAGCTAAAATATTGAAGGAAAAGATTTCATTAATATAGTGAATGAGTTTGTGCCCATATGGGTATTTAAGCCTCTTTCAGAATATACACTTTGATGAGCTGGTCATGTTTGATTTATTTTTAATTTCTTTGTATAGACCTTATTTCTGAAATGAAAAAAAGATTCCCATGGGTCATGGGTAATCCCACTATCCCTGCAAATTAAACAAGCCATTAGCAACTTTAACTTACACTTCTGCTGCACCTGTGTGGCTTGAAGGAGGACTTGTGTGAAGAGCCCAAAATATTGCACTTCTATCCTGTGCCTACTTTTTGGTTCCCCCTTCAGTAGGCCAGTACCCTCCATTCATCTTTAGCTATCTTCTGGTGGTGGTGAGAGAAGATGATGTCCAGACATTCCCCTCATCTTCTACCTATTTTGGGAATTGGCCTTCTTCTCTTTCCTGGCTTGTCTAGAGATGGTTATATAGTGGCTGGGGTAAGTAAATTATTGGGAAAGTAGTTGCATATGCCCCTATTGCCTTAGTTTGGGAATTACAAAACTCTAAGCACAGAAGCTGTTGTGACACCATAATCTGGTGCTCAGTGGGCCTGAGAACATACTGGTATTGGCTATCTTATATGAATAACAGCATGGCTGGCCTTTATCTTCAGATGGAAGCTGCTACAGGAGTTTCTACAATTGAAATATTTCTTGTTCCCCTTCCAAGAGAAGCTGAGAGGATGTTACAGGAAGCGGGATGGAGCACTGGAAATACAGGAAGAGAGGAGAGAGAAGATTGCCTCATTTGTCTCACTCAGTTTGGTGTTTAATAGAAAGGATAACATGTCTGATAAACTCAGAACAGACAGCTGCAAGGGAGGGGTAGGAATCAGTCCCAGAGGGTTAAAAGACCCTCCTCCTTATCAACTGGGAGGCAACTACAGGTCAATCAGGTTCAGCTGAGAAAGGGTTACTAAGGTAGCAATTAGAATCAGCTGAGGAGGAGCTACCTGAGGTTAATTAGGATCAGCTGATTCCAACTTAGGGCTGCCTGAGACCTTTTTAAACCCTTCCCTGGTAGGAAGGAGGGGGGAAGAGCAGAGAGAGAAGGAGCCCTGTTGCCAGGAGTGTAGGAGTAGCAAGACAGAGAGCCTCACCAGGAGGAGAGGCAGTACTCTCTCCCACAAGGGAGCAAAAATATTCTAAAGAGGACTGGTGGAGATACGGGGAGCAGACTCCCCTGTGACCCAAGGGGGATCGCATTACCAAAGCCTGTCTCATCAGAGCTAAAAGCAGCAGAGGCTGGGGAGACTGAGAAGGTGCCTTGCCACACATGACTATATTTTTAGTTTTAAAAAGACAGAAATAGCAAAAATAACATCTCTCTGTTTCTATCAGCTTTGGGATCTGCAAGGAGACTGCTCTGATAGGTATAACATTAATTGTCTTGATATGATCTGAGAATTAACCTGAGCTCTCAACTAATAAAATACTTGCACCTTTACAAATTTATGCACACACAGTGCAGTATTAAACAGTTCACTTCATTATGGTATATCAGAATAAATTAAATGTCTATTGAAGACATGTGTGCAATTAAACCCACAGCTGTCTTCAGCTACCTCCCAAAATTATCCACTGCAAATTACTCAGAGCAATTTTTTGTAAGATGTTCAGAAACAATAGATTACCTGAAAATGACTGTAGCTGAGGTTGGTCCAAATTCTGTCTCATCAGGTTTTGGCACAACTACAAAAGGATGAAATGAAACAGACTCCATCATAGAAAGGAGAAGTGAGAGAAAGGGAAAAGTGTTTGCTAATTATCCTGCATGATTTCTGTAAAGATCCTCCTGCTAGCACCAGCCATTGCTCTGCTTACTCGTGGTTTTAGGAAGTGCATTTTCATATAACAAATACTAGCTTTTCAGAAGGTGTTTTACTCCTTTCTCCTGACACCGCTGACATGTTTTTGTCTTTCTCACATTGACAGCCATGATGTTGCAAATATATTAAAAGTTATGACAACTTGGCACAAAAATGGCGATGGGAACATAAGGACAGGTGGCATTTCAGTTACATTTTAATGGCATTTTCTGTCATTTCAGCTTAGAAATGTGAATGAAAATTCTTGACCTAAAGCTCAGTTCTGATCTCACTTTCAATGGATTTCCACCAGTGTGACTCAGCTCATATTACTGAAATTAATGGAATAAACTGGCAGGTGCATTTCTGGGTAATGTTAGGTATGCTGGTAGGTATGATGCACATTAGCAGATACCATTAGACTTCCCAGTCATAGCAGCTGTTTCCCTATCCATGTGGAAATAAAGTTTTTGCATTAAATACATGAGAAGAATTAATGGAAAAATTTATATCACAGCAATTTGAGAATGACCTATGAAGTGAATTCTAGAGCTGGTCCAAAAAAATGTAGATGTAATAGTGTTCTATTGGAAAATGCAGTTTCATCAAAATGTACACATTTCATTTGAAGGTGTCAAATTTCGATGAAATTTTCGATAAGGTAAACACATTTTAGTTCAACTTTATTATTCTGATTCATTTTGTTCCCTTTTTTAATCATATTACTTATATAATAATTACCATTGAAATAAAAATCATACTCTGGTTTGCATCAATTTTATCTCTAACTCTGCAGATAGGCTGCCGTGTATTTCATAGCTAGAGACAACCTTGAAAATGTATGGATTCAGAATAAAAGTATGGAGATTTCAGCCTAAATATTTTAGTTTTCTATTTCTCATTGGAAAGTCAGAGTTTTCTGCAGGAAAAAAAAAACACTTTCCAACCAGCTGTAACGTCTATGCATAAGTAAGAGTCAGCTGAGAGGAGACAGTGAGCAAGACTTGGACCTGTTCCACCTACATCAACACACCGCCACATAGGTAAACGCTTAGTTCATTCTGTTTGTGGTACACGAAAGAACCCCCATTTCTTCTATTTTTCCATTCTTCATCCTATTATAATGAGTACCAAGAGTTATATAAATCGGAAGACTGTGTCAGGGTTACTGTATGAATAAATGACAGATCCCTTAAAAGTGACTCTGATTTCTCACGTGGATAAATGTTATATTCACAGGAAAGACTTTTTCTACATGCTCGCTAAGACTCTATGAAGAGTTTAATAGTATCAGATTTGTATTCAGGAGACAAGTAGTATTTCTTTAACCCAGCCACAGAACTCAGTTTCTGGGAATCCATCTCAGAGTTTTTAATTTTTTCCCCTTCCTCTAAACCCACCTTCCTCAACAAAAAACATAAAATGGAAATTGGCCACAAAAGATGGTGCCACAGATCAGGATAGCAGGATCCGCTGACATCTGCTGCAATGAAGGTGACTACCAGCTTATTATGGAGAACGAGGACACAAAGTGCTAGGGATGACACATTATCATCACTTAAGTCTAAGCAGGTCTCAAGAAAGCAGAAGGCACGTCACTATTCTGCTAGAGAATGGTGCCAGTACTCTGTCACATTACTAAGTCAAAGTTGAAGGAAAACAGTGGGAATTTATCAGAGTCAGACAGCAACGTGAGTAAATCACCAGGGAAGAGCTCCTACAGAAATAGTGGGTTATTGGCATTCCCTGTTCTTTGGAAATAGGAATACATGCCAAGAATTCACGCTTACTGCATAAAACTACCTGGACAAATTACTTTGGAACCCATAGTGGAGGAAATAAATTGCTTCTATATCTAAGTTGTCCCCAGAGTGGCACTGTCACAGAACAGTAACTTGAATGTTTCTCAATGCTCAATTTATGTTTATTTTCCACTCAACTGAGAATCTAAAGATAAAAACCACGATTTTCAATGGTTTCTTTCCATGACATGGGTAGTAACAAAATGAGGTTAAAGAGGAAATATTGCCCTTTAAAAGTCACTGATCCAATGGAGAAAATCTGATGTGGAATTGTGAAAAAGTTCAAGCAGTTCTGCTCAGACAGTGGCAGACTATGCCTTCACATGAATTCTGAAAAAGAGTCAGCATTTGGTATATAACTGTTTCAGTATGGCCAGGGATGTATTGTACCTTGTGTATTAAATAAATGACTATTAATTAGGATTACACTGTTCAAAATGTATTAAAAAAAAGAGTTGTTACACTATCTCTCATTACACAATTACAACCTCACAGTTTGCTGAATAATCTAATGTGCACAAATGGACAGATGTAGGCCTGCTAAAGAAAGTCAAAGGGAATTAGATACCTAACTCAGTTAGCTCTTATTTTAAAAACCCCAATGTGTCTATTTGCATTTTTAGGCACCTAAATATTAATGTGAATTTGGCCCAAACTTTAATTAGCACTTATCTGCCTGACACCAGCGAAACAGAAAATATTCAGTATACAGAATTTAACCATTTTACGGTACATTTATTGCCTTTTCACAAACTTTTCATAATCCTGAGAAGAATATTATGGCTTTAGACCAAAACTTTTCCAGAGATCAGGCATTCAGGGTTTTGTTTCAGACCAGTAGCAAGAAAGAGGTTGTTATTAGAGCTGGTTGGAAATTTTCCAACAGAATGTTTTACTACCAGAAAATGTTAATACGCTGAAATAAAAATGTTTTTTTAGAAATGCTGTGATTTCAATTAATTTTCCAACAGAACACTGGCAGGTTTTGAAAATTCCCTGCTAGGCAGGTTTCCATAGACCTGCTGGGTTTACTGCCAGCTCACTTGTCTGGCTCCTTAGCAGACCATCTGGCAGACTGCCTTGAAGTCAGGATCAGAGAATTTACAGGGTCAATTTCTCCAGGGCAACTACCATGTGGACAGCTCCAGGGCTGGGAATTCCAGGCTCCATGCCATGGAGCTGGGATCCCTTCTCCACAAAAAACCAGAACAAACCATAAATATCAGAACTTCCAGGATACTGGCTGCAGAGCCAGGAGCTGGGAAGCCTAGGGAGCCATGGCTGAGCCAGAAGCCTTGTGCTCCCAGACAGAATTGTGTTTAAAAGTTTTCTAATCTAAATGAAACATTAAATGATTTCCAAATGAAACTTTCAGAATTTCCTTTCTGCAGGAAATGACTAAATTTCATTTTTTCATTGTAAAACAAAACAGTGTTTTCAAAAATGTTGGAATACCTGACAAAACGGAAATTCTGGCTTTTGACAAGCTCTAATTTTCTATGAAAGTGTTCTCTATAAAATAGATATATCTGTATATATAGAGAGTTAATAGTAAAAGCTCCATATACTGAGTTAAAGAAGATAATATAACTTGTGCACATCAACATGGGTTTATGGAAAATGAATGCTGTCAAACTAACATGATTTAAAAAAATGATTACAAATTTGATTGATAAAGGTAATAGTGTTGATGTAATTTGCTTAATGATCTGTAAGGCATTTGACTTGCTACAGTATAACATTTTGTTTAAGCCACCAGAACAATACAGGATTAACATGGCACACATTCAATGGATTAAAAACTGGCTAATTGATAGATCTCAACAAGTAATTTGAAGTGTGGAAGCATCACCACATGGGTTTATTTTTAGTGGTTCTTGGACACTATGTTATTTAACATTTTATTAATGACCTGGAAGAGAACATAAAATCATCACTGATAAAGTTTGCAGATGACACAAAGTTTGGGAGAGTGGCAAATAATGAAGGAGACAGATCACTGACACAGAATGAACTGTAAAGCTTGATCAGTTAAGTGCAAGGAAACAATATGAATTTTAACATGGCTAAAAGTAAATACATATAGCAACAAAGAAGGGAACTCTGGTCTGGGAACTATTGGCTATGAAAAGAAGTTGGGGGTCTTGGTAGATAATCAGCAGAACATGGGTTACCAGTGCAAGGCTATGGCCAAAAGGGCTAATATAATCCTTGGATGCATGAACGCATCTCAAGTAGGAGGAGATGTTATTTTACATCTTTATTTGGCAATGGTGTGACTGCTGCTGGAATACTGTGAGCAGTTCTGATGTCCACAATTCAAGAAGGATGTTGATAAATTGGAGAAGGTTGAGAGAAGAACTACAAGAATGATTATTGGATAGGAAAAGATGTCTTATGTTGATTGAGCTCAAGTCTATTTAGCTTAACAAAGAGAAGGTTAAAGGGTCACCTTATCATAAGCTACAAATACCTACATGGGGAATGCAGACTTAATAATGGGCTCTATCTTATAGAGAAATGCATCACAAGATCCAAAGAAAGAAATTTGAAGCTAGACAAATTCAGACTGGAAATAAGTGAAGGTAGTTAACCATTAAAACAATTTACCAAGGGTCATGGTGGAGTCTCCATGACAGGCACTTTTTAAATCAAGACTGGATTTCATTTATTTATTTATTTATTTACGATATGTGTCTAGCTCAAGAGGAATTATTTTGCGGAAGTTCTATGTCCCGTGTTATACGGCTAGATGATCACAATGGACCCTTCTTGCCTTGGAATCTAAGCTGGCATATAAAAATATGTAGCATTGTTAGTAGATTTGATGAATTAGTAGATTTGATGAAGTTGTTATGCACTGCAAATAGCTCTTAGTATGCAGTTCTGAATATGTGGATCTGTAACTTCCACCTCAACCTCTAAAACAGCATTTGCTTAGAACACCCTGAACATTTTTTTAAGCTAGAGGATTGTTTCCAATAGTATTTACTTCTCCTTTGTTCCTTACAATGGCAGATTTATCTTCTATTATCACACAACCAATGGCTCGGAGGGTGAATCATTGTCTTTATAAAACCCGTGGAAGTTCCAAACAGTGCTGCACTGCCCATTCATCAGATATGGGAAGATACAACTATAATTTTAAGTTTCAAGAACTCCAGGCAGTTTTCGCTGTTGACACAGAAGCAGCTCTAGAGCAGACTTGCCCAGTATTCATCCGAAAAGATTTTCAGAGTTTATGAATGCTACAATTCTGTGCTGTTTTATCAGTGATGCGACTGAGTGTATTTCCCATCTTCCTAATGTTTTTCTTAATATTCTTGGTGTTCGATAGTTCTTCCTTGTGATTTGTTTGGCCAACAATACATGCCTTTGATGTATTAGAGTCATAGAGTTTCAGGGCAGAAGGGACCACCAGATCAGATAATCTGACCTCCTGTACAGCACAGGCCACCAACTCCACACAGCACTCAAACAAAACCCAATCTCTGAAATTAGACCAACGTATTACAGCTTACAGGAGACTAGATAATTAGGTTCCACAGGTGGGAACACAGGAGGCATCAAGATGCACCACTGCCCGAGGATCCTGCAATGGCAGGAAAATGATTAAGTGAGATATGTGGGTATATCTTGGCAAGGGACTTGCACTGTGCAGAGGAAGGTGAAAAAAACCTCAAGGTCACTGCCAATCTCAGTCTCACATATGGCAATCAGCTAGATCCTGAGCAAGAGCCAGACAGTCAAATAGCTGAGAAAGAGAATGCTCGGTACCACCTCAGAGCCCTGAGCCTCCCAGTCCAATGTCTCATCTTCAGCAGGGGCCAACCCTGATGCTTCAGAGGAATGTGATCAAGCCTACTCTCTGCCCAGAATACATTGGAGGGCGAGGGAACGCTTCCTGATCCCCTGCAGGTGACCAGCTGAAATCCTGAGCTGTTAGGAGCATAAGACGTACACCAGAAGGGAACCCCTTCCATCACAAGCAACCCCATCACAAAATCAGACTAATAAATTTGTCTTAAAACTAAGTTGTTTGCCCACTCAATACTATTGGGAGGCGGATCCAGAAGCTAACCCCTCTGATGGTTAGAAACCGTCTAATTTCAGCCTGAAATTGTTCATGGCTAGTTTACATCCACTTGCTCTTGTGCCAGCATTGTATTTTAGCTTAAATGGCTCTTCACCCTCCTTGGTATTTACCTCCCTGATGTATTTATAGAGAGCAATCAGATCCCCTTTCAACTTTTTTTGCTAGATTAAACAAGCCAAGCACTTCCAATCTCCTCTCATAAGATAGGCCCTCTGTTCCCTTGATCATCCTAGTAGCACCTCTTTGAACCTATTCCAGTTCAAATGCATTTTTCTTTAACAGGGGTGAATAGAATTACATACACAATATTCCAAGTCATGTCTTACCACTGCCTTGTACAATGGCAGTAATACCTCTCTCTCTGGAAATGCTTTACCTGATGTGATCCTAGGATGTATTTGCCTATTTCACAGCCTCATCACATCGGCAGTTCATAGTCATCCTATAAAGGACCGACTCACTGTGACTAAATGCACCCTACATCACGTATTCAAACCCTACACACTCCTAAGAATATTTGTACAAAATATACATCGTGAGGCATCAATTAACTCACTGGCCAATAGTATCACGGTGAAATGTATGTAGCGATATTGTGTGTCAAGTTATGCAGTTCCCCCTGTATAATGTTAAAGGAACATATTCAAACTCACGAAGCACCAGTTAACCCATAACTGGCGAAGCATGTCTTAAAGGGATGTGCGGTTACTTCAATTTCATATAAAGCCTCAGACAGCAAGAGAGAAAAGAAAGTGCAGGTGATGATACAGCCCCTCACTAGTCTACATAACACCCCAGAATGTCACACTCACACAGGTCTTTCTCCTCCTCCTGCAGCTTCCAACTGATGAGCCCCCATCTTCTGGTAGCAATTCTTCTTAGATCTTTAAGTGCATGACTATATAGAATTTCATCCCATTTCTGTCATACCAGTTTTGGATGGTATTTATCCAGACAATACCCCCCTGAGGTAGGGAATTATCCTCATTTTACAGGTGAGGAACTGAGGCACAGAGACTAAGCAACTTGCTGATGGTCTCACAGGAAGGGTATAGCAGAGCTGAGTTCTGAAGTCAGGTATCCTGAGACTCACGCTAGTGCACTAACTACTGGGCCATCCTTCCTCTCCTAGCTCTGCCATAAAGCCCCTACATAGTCATGGGCATCACGGACCAGGTCAGGGAGCCCTTTCTCAGCACCTACTCAGAAGTACTAACTCAGAAGACTAGCTCCGTTGACTTTACTCTGTGAGTAAATGACTTTACTCTGTGAGTAAATGATCCTCAATGTGAGTAAGAGCTCTTCAGTCTAGCCTATGATCTCTCTGGTCCTGATTCAAGATCCTGGTCCCAAGTATGGGCATATCCCCCAGATATTCTCTTGAGTCCCCAGAATTTTCTGCATATTGCAACTGAGACATAGAAAGTCTTGCACCTATCATATTGAAATAGGTTCCTCTTCATTCTCTGGTGCATTTGCTTCCTTTAAACTTTACAGCATATTAGCTTATCCATTATAGCATATAGCTCCTATTTATGCCACAGCATAGATCAGTCTCCTAAATATCACAGTTCATAATTATATTATTTTCTGCAATTCGGCATACTAGGATCTTCTCATGTAGCATATGAGAGAAACATTTATTTCATCCATATCGCAACCATTCACATTCCTGACTATATTGTAAAGTATAGGGTTCCTGGTTTTAGAGATCACCCCAGAGATGTTTCAGCATAATCCTCACTGATTCCCACAACCAGACCATGACAGTGTTCCCTATCCAAGGCGTATAAATGTTGATCAGCTAAAAAATAAAAGAAGTAATACTAATGGCTGACTTAAATCCACAAGAGCAAAGACATTTAAAGTCAAGTCTGGAAGTTTTCCATAAATGCATTTACCTGCGTAAGCCTTCCTCTTGCAGCACTGCAGATTTCAATGCAGTTTTCGGCGGTGATTGTGATGAGTTAAAGATAGAAAATGAGCTTTAGCTTTCCATTTCCATGCTTTTGTGAGTTTCATTACAGCCTTATTTTACCTTAATGTAACCTTGTCATTTAATTTTGTTTCCCCTTTTACGGTAATGGTTTTTACAATAGAGATACTACAATGTAATTAGAGATCTCCCTTAGAGTCAATCTGATTCCAGTGAAAGTTAACTGAGAAACCTTACCTATGCAGTAATAATGCTATTCTATTTGTTTTTCCACAGTTACACTTTTTGCATAGTGAGATCAAAGATCCTGTACTGACAACACTTACATTGACTAGCACATACTCAGGCAATCCCATTGGTGGCCCAGATAGCCATACTCAGCTTAATAAATGCTACCTGGGTGAGGGCTGCAGGATCTGGCCCAAAAATATTTTATCTTTGGCAGCCTTTCACAAATCGTATTTACCACCATTGTTTAAAGTGATCACAAGGGTTGGTCAGAGAACCAGGGATAAAAGGGTGTTGGCCCTGTGCAGAGCTCTGTTGCAGGTAAATCCTGCTTAGGGATGGTGCGTTTGTTAGTTCTCATTGCTTTCTGTAAAGTCTACAGTAGATAAATTTATGAAAAAGCACAAAACCAGACACATTTTGAGTATTGGAAATTTAGGGTTATCTTGCTATGGGCAAAAAGGTCTAATTTCCATTGCAACCTGACAAATAAATGCCCTGAGAGAGCTTAAGCTAGTGTGTTTCTGAACGAAGCTCTTCACCTCATTTGCCATTCCAAATTTTATCTGACAAAAAGGAAGTGGATTTGTCAAGGGTTCATCTTCATCCCTGTCTACACTATTGCAACAACTTTGGGCCTATTGAAGAAAATGGAAAAACTTCCATAGACTTCAGTGAACTTTTGATCTGGCCCTTTGGTTACAATGAGAAAGGTGAAGACAGCATGGCATCTGTGACATCCTTGTTAAGCAAGAGCTTGTGGAGTGGAGTATCAGAAGCATGGGGAATCTGGGATCTGAAAGTCTTCCGCCTGTGTATTCTCAGCCTGTGCATGATCTGAATCTCATGACCCCTTTCAGGTAATGCTTCTTCCTCTTAGGGAGAAGATGCAGCAGACCAACAGTACCCCAGGACTGCATCTGTTTTAGCACTCTATCTCCTGTGTCTTTGGCTTGAAAATCATCTAGCATGACCATTAATGTCCTCTCATTGTCAATACCAGGAATAACTGCTGTTAACATTGTTTGTAGAGCTGGTTGGAAAACAGGGAGGAAGGTTGGCTGTGGTGGGATATTTCAACTTTTCCTAAAAAAAAATTTTCAGTCAGCCTGAGTTGTGTGCTTCTTGAAGTGTAGAGGCGCAGAGAGTAAGAAGGAAGAGATCAAGAGCTCATCGTGCTGGTGGATCACCACAATGAGAAAAATTTGGTTTTGCTTTAAAAAGTAAGAGGATTGGCTGCTGTCTTTGATAGCTCTGGCATATCGGAAGAGAAAGAGGAAATGCAGCAGCAGCCACGACCGCTATTGTTGTATGTGTTGAACATTTATTTATTAAGATTTTTTGTTTTAATACAAGCCTCAACTCATATTGAGGTCCATTGTGCTAGATGTGTTACAGAAATGTGGTAGGACAGAGTCCCTGTCAAACAGCAAAGTCACTGTTTTTCATATACAAAAATCAAGCCAAGATAATTGATCATCTGCAGGTATTTAAAAGTTAGTTTTTCAACACACAGGATTAAATCGTGGTCTGACTGAATGCAATGGCAAAGCATCCATTGACTTCATTGACGCCAGAACTTAATCAGGTGTTGCATTTGTGTGTAAAACAAATAATAAAAATATGAATACATTTAAAACAGGAGGTTTGTACTTAATATTACTCCATAATTACTGCATGGATGCAGATCAAGTATTAAAGAGGTCAATTTGGTAATAATCACTCTAGATAAGAATGCAAAACACTTTTATCCCTATTTTCACATGCTTCCAACATTCCCAAAGAGTTACCTTTTATGATGAATATCTCTGTGCTTAGTCTCTATGTAAAGGTGACATTTTTGGAAAGTTTGAACAAAATCCCTTTGGCTCTGTTTCTGAGCCATAAGAGGATGTGACAAAATATGTTCTGGTGCTCATTAAAAGGACTGATTTTTACTGGTGAACAACGAAACATTACACTGTTCCTCATGATTACACAAATTAAAACACAGCAATGTCATGGAGTGGTCAAGATGCAGGATACTATGGTCAGATTTTGGAGCTAAAATGAAGCAGACTTGGTGAATATTTAGGAGAAGGAATTAGATGGAAGTGGTGATGGAAAGAACCACAGTAGTGACTAGATGTATGAATTAAAAATGATAGTTGCCAAGGTACAGTTCACATCTTAATTAAATTTTATAAAGCTGGTAGCACAATACCGAAACAGAGATAATTATTAATAAAAAATAGTGAAGCTAACATATATGATCCAAGACATAATTAGGCCAAAAGTCTTTTGTAATGGCAATGACCATAACATTTGAAAAGAAACTGGCAAGGAAAATGTCTATGAAACTAAAAGCACATCCTTTAAATGTTATTATAGATTAATTCAGAAGCGATTGCAGAGCCCTATATCTATCTAACCACCAGGTGATGAACTGTGTCATAAACATAAATCTAGGCAGATTATCTCTTTGAAAGTATATTTTTTCTAATCACCACATCCAGGCTGGAGAGGGTTCCCTGTCCGGGCCAGTAAATATTAACATCAATATGCGGTGCTGGAGAGTTAAAAAGTGCATAGCTACCAGCGAACCTGGGAATGCATTACCCTTCTGATCACAGGGATTTGGGTCTAAGGGATTTGATGGCTTGGTCAAATTAGAGAAGATTACACTGGGTACTGAACAATGCAGATGGGCAAATGTATTTAAAAATGTCATCTGTACTATCATCAATTCTTTCCCTGTACATGATTACAAATATTTTTTTCTTAAAAAGGGTCTACACTCCGTCTACTAGACAATACCTATAATCTAAGAGCCCATCTCTGCCACCATTACACATTGAGCAGAATCATACTCCACATTTAGTCATCCTGGGCCGGATTGGGCCCTGGCTCTAATTAGCCCTGGCTCTAATTAGCCCTGGAGGGGCATAATGGGAGAGCAAGGAATGGCCCCTTTTGTACAATGCATGTTAGGATGCTTGGATTGCAACTCTAGTTCTCAAGGGAGCACAGCCATTGCCCCAGAGATCCTCCTCACAGTAGAATGTGGTCAGAGAGTAGGCAGAGGGAGGGATTGGGATTAGGCAGAGCCATGTATCCCAAAGTAGTTGGCTGGAAGCAAGGGGATAGTATGCTATTCCTTTCTCCTCTGGGTGCAACAAGGGAGCCTCTGGTACAAACAGGCTGGATTTCCCCCACATAAAGCCACCCTAGCCAGCCCTTACCTCTCCACCATAGGCTCCAGCATATGGGACATTTTTTCCTTTCTAGGGGAGGAAAAACTGCCTAAGACAGTGCTTCTCAAAGTCGGGCCGCCGCTTGTTCAGGGAAAGCCCCTGGCGGGCCGGGCTGGTTTGTTTACCTGCCGCAGCCGCAGGTCTGGCCAATCGCAGCTCCCACTGGCCACAGTTTGCCGCTGCAAGCCAATGGGGGCTGCGGGAAGTGGCGCAGGCTGACAGACGTGCTGACGGCCCTTCTCGCAGCCCTCATTGGCCTGGAGCGGTGAACCGCAGCCAGTGCGAGCCACAATCGGCTGAACCTGTGGACACGGCAGGTAAACAAACCAGCCTGGCCCGCCAGAGGCTTTCCCTGAACAAGCAGCAGACTAGCTTTGAGAAGCACTGGTTTAGGACACTGTTGCAGTCCAGCAGTCTGACGGGCCCTTAGGGTCATAGCCTGCTGGGTATAGTTTAAAGCAACCCTGAAGCTGCTCTATATTGCATTGGCCCAAGGACTGCTGAACTGCAATTGGCTGCCTACTGTCATCTGATATTAGATACTACCTCTTCCTCTCTCTGTGTTCTCCTTCCTTTATTGCTGGGCTTGTTTTTCTTACTGTCACAGCTGAGGGTGCATGCCTCTACGACTAGCAGTTTATCAGTGCTGTGGTGTGGTCAGACAGAGATTGTAATCAGGGATGATGTTGCTCTCCCTTTTGCCTATGCTTGGTATGGGGACTGTAAGCCACATTACATTTACCCTTGGGTTGATTCAAATATTTCATATACTTTTCTATCCTAATTTTCAGAGTTCCATCCAAGAACATTGACTTTCCACATGTGAGGTAGAATACTTGTGCCTTTAGTCTGGATATACCAGAACCCTGTTTGGAATTTCTTAATACTATCCAAAATTCAGGATTGCCTTTTTAAAGTACAATTTTATGTGAATTTTTAACATACATTTTTGCAACCTCCTCCATTTTATTGTCTGAATGTATGGGGTAATGAACAAGCAGAGTACAAAGACTCAGCAGATAATTTTGTATTTAATCACGAATCTATTCATGTAGCACAACTTCTTATCCAATCATAAATTTAGAACTAATCAGAACTATGTCTGTCACTATATAATTAGATTGCTTAGTTGTCAAATAATAAAAAACCATTATTCTTATACAAACCACTGGTTTCCAAGGCAATTCTGGCTCTGAAGAGCTGGTACTTAAAGAAGTGTAATTTACTTTTAATGGCAGCAAAGAATCCTGATTTGTGTCCATTTATCCTTTTCCTTAGATACTGTCCAGTTTGGCCGATGTACATAGCAGAGAGGCATTGCTAGCATATGATGGCATATGAGACTCTGGAAAAATTCCACCACGATTTCAACAGCTTCCACCCCACCATCAACCTCCGTCTGGACCAATCTACACGGGAGGTCCACTTCCTAGACACCATGGTGCAAATAAGTGATGGTCACATTAACACCACCCTATACCAAAAACCTACCAACCACTATGCCTATCTTCATGCCTCCAGCTTCCATCCCGGGCACACCACACGATCCATTGTCTACAGCCAAGCACTGAGGTAAAACCGAATCTGCTCTAACCCCTCAGACAGAGACCAACACCTACAAGATCTCCACCAAGCATTCTCAAAACTACAATACCCGCACAAGGAAATAAGCAAACAGATCAACAGAGCCAGACGTGTACCCAGAAGCCTCCTACTGCAAGACAAACCCAAGAAAGAAACCAACAGGACTCCACTGGCCATCACATACAGTCCCCAGCTAAAACCCCTCCAACCCATCATCAGGGATCTACAACCCATCCTGGACAATGATCCCACACTTTCACAGGCCTTGGGTGGCAGGCCAGTCCTCGCCCACAGGCAACCTGCCAACCTGAAGCATATTCTCACCAGTAACTGCACACCGTACTATAGTAACTCTAGCTCAGGAACCAATCCATGCAACAAACCTCGATGCCAACTCTGCCCACATATCTACACCAGCGACACCATCACAGGACCTAACCAGATCAGCCACACCATCACTGATTCATTCACCTGCACGTCCACCGATGTAATATATGCCATCATATGCCAGCAATGCCCCTCTGCTATGTACATCGGCCAAACTGGACAGCCTCTACGGAAAAGGATAAATGGATACAAATCAGATATTAGGAATGGCAATATACAAAAACCTGTAGGAGAACGCTTCAACCTCCCTGGCCACACAATAGCAGATCTTAAGGTGGCCTTCCTGCAGCAAAAAAACTTCAGGACCAGACTTCAAAGACAAACTGCTGAGCTTCAGTTCATCTGCAAGTTTGACACCATCAGCTCAGGATTAAACAAAGACTGTGAATGGCTTGCCAACTACAAAACCAGTTTCTCCTTCCTTCGTTTTCACACCTCAACTTCAGGAACAGGGCCTCATCGTCCCTGATCGAACTAACCTCGTTATCTCTAGCTTGCTTCTTGCTTGCGTATACATACCTGCCCCTGGAAATTTCCACTACATGCATCCGACGAAGTGGGTATTCACCCATGAAAGCTCATGCTCCAAAACATCTGTTAGTCTATAAGGTGCCACAGGATTCTTTGCTGTTTTTACAGATCCAGACTAACACGGCTACCCCTCTGATACTTACTTTTAACGTTAGTTTAGAGAAAACTAAATGCGAGACTGGAGGATGTCAGAGAGGTAAGAACAGAAAAAAGAAGTAAACCAAAAATCAAGTGATACAATTTTTTTACATTGTCTCAGTTGTGAGCTGGACCAAAGACACAAAGAGATTTTATATATTATATATATAAATAAAGGGGAGTCTGCTAAGTTTGGATCTTAGAAGGAACACCATAAAAGATTAGTCTGGACTCTCATGTTATAGAGGTTCTAGCCAATGCCTATTAAAGTCAATGAATAGACTCCAATAGATATTTCCCCTCGCTTTCGCCAAGCCCATGGGAAAGCCTTTGAATCCTAGAATGATAAAAAGAAATAAAAAGGACCCTACAAGAAAAAGAAACGAGAAGAGGGACCTTGCAATGGGAATTACTGAGTGACTGCACTATTTGCTTTCAGAGAGGAGGTGGATGAACGGAAACTATTTGTTTATTCTTCTAGGACCTTATCCAAAGCCCATTGAAATCATTGGTGTCAGTGGGCTTCAGGTCAGGCTCTTTGAGAGCCGGATGAATAGAAGAAACATTCAAGCCCCACTGCTGTAAGTGGAAGCAGACCCCTGAGCCCAAGTAGAGCTCTACTGACTTTCTATTTGGAGGCTTCTCCATTCATTTGGTTGGGGATTTGCTCTTATTTGCTTGAATACTTTTATCTGGACGTGCTTGGGAGCGAGCAGCTGCACAGCCTAAAAGAAGCAGCCAGGTGTACAGACGACTGAGGTACCCCAAGCAGGTAACTCAGTAAGCTTGTAACTCTATGAAGCACAATCTTTTTTAACTCCTTGTCCTGGTAGTACCGCTCTGTAGTAGGAGACTGGGCTTCTCCTTCAAGCACAGTCTAGCCAGTTCTTTATTTTGCTAGTCATGCACAGAACGTAAAATTATTCTCTTCCGACTCTGCATGGGGATTCCCCAAGTATCATAGGTATCATGCAGAACATAATGATTACCAGACTGGAAAAGACTAGATACATCCAGCATAGTTGTCTGTCTTTGATAATGTCTGAAACCAAATGGTTCAGAAGAGTGTGAGAAACCCCAGTGATGTACTGCATTGTCCAATACCCTTCCTTAAAGACAATTTTTTCCTGATTCCAACTGGTGACCATCACCCTATGCCCAGAAGTATGAAGACTGGTAGCTCTTATTTTGATCGTAGCTAATATTACTGCTGATGCTATTCTTATATGCATGTCTAATCATTAAAAAAAAAACTCAAAGTCATATGCCACAGTAATGTCATGCAGTAGATCAATTACAAGTGCAAGAGTGGGAAAGTATTTCCTTCCATCCATTTTAAAAATGATATGCTGTCTTGTCATTGAGCTAGGGAAAAGGAGGGAACAGAACACTCAGCTAGCCTTCTCTATACCATTCACTTATCTCTGTTTTTACCTCTTGTCTTTTTACCTTTCGACATTCTGAACTAAATAACCTCAGTCATTTTACATTACTTTTGTATAGATTCTTCACAGTCCACTATTTCCAAAGCTTGTAATCAGTTTTGTTGCTCATTGACTGAACTTTTCTTTCTCGGCTGCTTTCCCCCACCCCCACGTCAAGAGAAATATGATCAGAACTGAATTCATTATTCAGATGGGAGGGTATCCCAGCTACTTGCATAACAGCATTATAACATTTATATTAATGTTCCTCTTTAACCTTCTTCATACAACCTAGTAGTGTTTCTACATTGTTGGATCACTGAAACACGCTGAGAAGTTGTCTTAACTGTTTGCAGTGATTCTATGGAAAACCATAGATTATTTTGTTTCAAACTACTATGCCACTGCTGCACCTCTAGTTCATTTTGTCTTGACCATTCCCAGTTCAGGCAGCTAAAAGCCAGATAAGGCTACAGATATGAGAGCAGAAAACATGTGGTTATTATGGAACGGTGGAACTGATGTGGGCTTTCAAGTGTAAAATCCATTTGCTTGATTGTTTTAGCATGCTCTTCTTTCCTGTAAGTGAGATAATAGGTAGACAATATTCCATTAGGGAGTTAAGCAAGTGGTGAATCTTTCTGCTTGTGCATATTGGCTACTCCAGCATGGAAAAGGAGTGGAATTCAGCACATACCAAGACTAGGCCTTTTCCTATTATCCTAGTCATCCATCATGGAAAGAAGAATTTAGGGAAAGATTGAAGGAATTAGATTGGTTGCCCAATGGCATGCGGACAATACCTAGCAGCTTTACAGAAGCTTATGTCTAATGCAGTAATTACCTGGTCTTTGTTGCTAAGGCTAGTCGGGAAGAGGGAGATGACAAACACTCCCAAAGCCTCCACACACAACCACCAGCGGCTATTAATGTGGCTTCAAAGAAAATAAACAAGGATTGTCCTTTTCTGGGAACAATTGTGCTAAAGCATCCCACTAACACTTGCTGCAGGCTTTTTTGGCCTAACAGGACATGCCTGTCACTGCCAAGATGTGAGGATGAAGCTGCAGACTTCCAGGGTGCCACTCAAGCATTGGATTCACAGATTCATCTAACATGGACAGATCAAGAAAGCTTTTGGTTTGCCTAGGAATAAGAGGTCACTGAAGGTGATAAGAAGAAAAAGAGGAGAACTCAGGTCACTGTATGCCAGGAACAGGTAATTCCCTAGTTATTGGACATTTATTTAATCATTTAAATTGGTGGTAAATAGCCGAATACATTCACCAACTAGCATTAAGTGAGGGGAGTGTGTGATCTACTTTATATTGTCTAACAAGCACGTTCATGCCTTCTCCCATACTGCCCCTTGCACGTGAAGGAACTCCGTGTAAACATCCACAAAGCCACCCCATTGTCCTCCTTCAAATCCCCCCTTAAAACGCTTCTTTGCCATGATGCTTTCAAAACAAGACTTGACAGCCGTTAGGCAGTTAGTGTGCCGAGACAATTGCCTATCATGCTGACCAATAAGGTTTCATCCTTTCCTTGTATTCCCCTGTCTGTCCCCCACTGGTGTCTCATCTACACTTAAATTGTAAGTTCTTTGGGGCAGAGACCATCATTTTTGGTCAATAGGGTCCTGGGTCATGACTGGACTCCTGGATGCTGCAGCAATACAGATAAATAAATAAAGCATTGTGCAATTTACTTCTTTAAGCAGACTGATTTGTTATACGCCTGGCACAAATACAAATGTTCAAACAAAATCAATAGCCAGATAACATGGCCACAGAGTCAACAGCTCCACACACTACATGTTGCTACATCCCTTGTCGGGTAACAGAATCTCCAGCCATTGACAATAAACCACCTACTAGCCTAAAAGGTCAGCAAACTTAGGCCCTGGCAACTCACAAGGAGAAAAAATTCTGAGCCAAGGGCATCATCCTGTACCAAGCGTGTCTTGCTATCTGATCTTGGAGTGCAGTGCTGAGGCAGATAGCCCTGCTGTGGTTAATTTCCACATTCTCACCTTTACTGTATGTAAAGGAATATCCTAAGGGTAGGATTACACTGCAAATAAAATCCTCCAGCCCTGAGTCTCACAGTCCGGGTCAATAGACTTGGGAAGATGGGGCTAAAAGTAGCAGTGTAGTGATATTGGCTCGGGTTGGAACCTGGGCTCTGAAATCCAGCGAGCGGGTAGTGTCTCAGAGCCTAGGCTCCAGCTCGAGCCAATACATCTCCTCTGCTACCTTTAGCCCTGCAGCCAGGCCCCTCAAGAGCCCAAGTCAGTTGATCCAGTCTCTGGGACTCAGCCCTGCAGATCTTCTGTTGCAGTGTAGACATGCCCTAAGAGTGCAGAAGGAGACAGGGCTATACTGAGTGTATTCACATTCTTTCTGAAGCCAAGGGCATGACATTTCTTGTGACTTTCTGAAAAAGGCTATACACCAAAATCCAGAGGACTGAAAGACTTAACAGACCCCTCAGGGATCCTTATAGCCCAAAAGTTAAGCTTTATTTTGAAATATATATGTGCCGATTGCCTAATGGAATAGACAGTCCAGGAGTAAAAACATCTTATATACATAAAATGAGCAGAGATTGCCAGCAGAAAATTGAAACCACAAACAGCTGTTAGTGTATAGTATTGATTCAGTTTCTCAAGGAAAGTGCAATTACTTTTTCCTCAGCCATTTCATACAATTTAAAAGCAAAAGTCTACTACTTATGTGATATATGAGTTACTTTAGGGTACATGATCATTTCTCAGCCATCTCATTAGCCAAACCAAAAGGTGTAATATTTACGTGTGTTCATGTCATAATGTGCTACAAGGTGATGGTGCTCATGTGACAAACTGAGGAGCCACATGATAAGTTATATTTGTCATGCACCAACGTACTTGCTTTCTGCTCATTAGTCCAGTTCTCTACTGCTTCAGATAGCCATTATCTTTTCAAACACCCTGCCAGACTAATGTTTCATTCTTTCAGCCCAAATTGTGGTAATTTCTCCTGAGTTATATTGATCTGAGGTGCAGGATGGGCTAATAATCGGATTCACAGGGTAGCTTGTATTACTAGATATGAAAGTCATGAAATCTAGCAGACAGCTACAGCTGTGCAAAATTCTTAACTGGAAGAGGTAAGGCATATCTTTGCCTCTAACCAGATGTTGGCTACACAGGGGAATCATGACTTACCAATGCTGCTTAGATCACAGCCTTTACTAGTTTCTATTATGTGCAGGTGGATTATGGTTGTTAACCAAAAAAACTGACCATTATGATTTGAAAGTGCCTGATGGTTTCAAGCAAGTACTGTCCTGTACAGCCCCAAAAGGATTATTTCACAATGACTAAAGGGTTAATGAGACAATGTTTCTTTACAGTGATGTCATGAAATGGTTTATTGATTTTTTTAACTGCAAATCAGCTCACTAAATTAGCAGCATGCAGACTAGAAATGATTGTAAGTGATCAATCAGTACAAAATGAGGTTAAAATTATTAGGAGGAGACTGGAAGGGCAGATAAATAGATCAATAGACAGAAATAAAGATAGACTGATCTGAAATTGAGACTTAGCCAAGAAAAGTAGGTCAACCTTCTCTCTTCTTCTTAATTACATACCCACTGGCTTTGCTCTGTTGGGGCTAGAAATTTGGAAGCTTATTTCTGCACAGTGTCATATTTTTTTTCCCCCAGATCTGGCTGATCATGCCAAATCTTAACACAGAACAACTAATGAAAACTAGGCACACTAAGATTTTGAGCCATCAAATTACATAATCAAAGTCAGTGCTTGGTGGCACCTTCTAGTAACTCCCCCAACACTGAAATATAGAGTTAATCTATATTAGAACAGTTGTACTAGTTTACTATATTTACAATAGACCACAAAGTTGGTGCATACCCTGAATGCAGATACAATTAAACAGGTTTAACCCTCATTTGTGCTAGACTGATTTAAGTGAGGGCTAGCTCAATTTAAGCATGTCTACATTAGGGGAATGCACTGGTTAAAGTAAATCTACTGTAAATTGATTTAGTGAAGCTTTTCTAATGTAGATTAGCCCCAAATTAAAAATAAATCAAAATGCCACTTTCACTTTCCCCACCCCATTTTAGGGTTTATTACCTTTAGATTGTCACAACATTGAATGGAGTATTGCATAACTGATAGTGAAAATCCTTCCTTTATTAGGAAGGCTTGAACTTGTCTTGGCTAGATTCAGAAAAGCTATCTTACAGATTCATTGCTTTAGCCAGGAATAGATTTTATTCATTTCAGAATGACACTAATAATCACCAGGTAGCATAGATTTCTATGTGAACTAGGGCAAGTCATTTCACCTCAGTCTTTCAGTTGTCCAGTCGGTAAATGGGGATGTTGATTATTAGCCTCTTTTGTAAAGTGTGTTGAGACAGCACTTTTCATCTGCAAATCTAACAGCTAGGTGTCAGGATTATTTCATTTCCTATTCATCCTACTGAAATTTTACCCTTGAGTGCTGGCTGCTAAAATATTATCAGTCATGTTATAAGTACATCAGCCTGTTTAATTTAGTGAAAGCTCTCCATTTTACCCCTTACTGCCAAAATTAAAGCCTGCCTCATGCATCCTGATGATGCTGAATCCAGGAGGAGAGTACTCATCCTTGTGGAGTAAAGACCATCTGACTCACACATTTCATGTTCAGTGAATACCAAAACTCTTCTGGTGTAACTGGGTGTAACGTTTGCCTCAGATGTCCAGAATGGAAGATAACAGTGTTACTCCTCTGCTCCAGCAAGGGGTGGGTGGGTGTGTCAGTTCCCCAATACTCACAGTCAACCACCAAAACAATCTGCTCCAAAGCTCTGCCAGTATTTACGTTGCAGGTAACACTTGGTGCCCCACAACTCCTGAGTTCCGCCAGAACCCGTCACTAGACACTCTCAGAAATTACCAGATTCTCTGTCTCCAAATACAGAGTGTACACACCAGCTTGTCTGATTCAGATAAGAATTCACACTTTGCTTAATATTACAAATAATATTGCTTAATATTATAAGTATGTTTTTATATGGGAGAGGGGCTCTCCCTTTTTGGCATCTCTATCACCCTCTTTGAACTCACCAGGAACGCCATTGTTTACTGTCTCATGCTCACTCAGATTGGAAACAGAAAAGCCCAGCACGTCTTAACATAATGACTTTCTCCCCTTGATGCTAATACATAACTCACATCTGCATTCATGGGTGTTTTATGCAGAGGTGTTGAGGGGAAGGACACCCTCAGGGAGTTCGAAGAGGCTCTAAAAGTCAGTGTTCAAAGTTCTCTTTTCCTTACATAAGAGACTGAAAAGTAAAACAAAAACTGGACGGAGTTCAGGATGCACAACCCACTTGACTTAGACAAGTCCCTCGGCTCCTGTTTACTGAGTGTTGTTCAATTCTATCTTTGAAAAATACAGCGCTCCATAAAATATGTCATATTTTCAATACCAAAGTGAAATGAGAAATCTGACAAAGGACACTTCTAAGCAAAGACTCAAAGTCATAATGTTTCTATACATTTTTATTAGTGTCTGAATATTTCACTGCTCCCCCCAAGATATAGCATTTTAAACCGCAGAGATATCCCTGAAAGTAGCTTTACTGTAAAGCACTGCAATTATATTATACAAAGAGTAGAAAGTACAAGACACAGAAGAGAGATTTTTTTCTTAGTTTTGAGCCAAAGCTGTTTGGGGGAAAGGGAAGGAGGGGAAGGAAAATAAATGTGTGGAAGTTAGCCTAAAACTAAAAAATCATGGTTGTTTTTTTTTTTGGTTTTTTATTAAATCAAATCAATTTTTATGCTGCATGAATTAAAATAGTATTATCAATGCCACTGGGTGGCTGAGCCTGTCTCTCGTTTGAAGGGAGAGTTATCTTACTAGTAGCAGAAATACACATGTACTGACTATTTTTCTAATAAATATTTACCTCAGTCATTCAGGGTTTGACTGCAGCTTTTTCCCAAGACTTGTATTTGGGATAAGCCATAGCTGGGCCATCCCAAGAGTATGAATGGGAAAGAACTGCACCCCTGAGAGGCACAACTGCCTGCAGTCCCTTGCTTTGGTGGAGGATGGTAAGAATTTGCTGCTGGCTTCTTACTCTCCATTAAATCCCTGTCTGAGTGTGCGGTCAAAGTCGTAGTCTCGTCCTAAGTATCAGAGCGCTTTCAGTCACAAACAAGTTGAATGATGTCATTGTGGGGAAACAGGAACACAAACTTAAAAGTGCCCAGGCAAATGGCAAAGACTGACAGACTCACTTGGGAAAGGAGGAGAAAGTACTACAATTAATAGATTGTTTGGAGGTTTGATTAGGCTACCTGGCTCAGCAAGTGATGCATAGGAAATCCAGATGAGAGGCAGTGTGCTTTAATGGATAGGGTATGGGACAGGCAGTTAGGAAACTTGGATACTTTTCCTGATTTTGCCACAGAGAAGCAATTCTTTTCAGTCCTCTCTACCTGTATTTACTCTCCCTTTTGCTTATGTATTTAGACTGTATTTATGACAGGGAAGCACAGTGAGGACCCACGTTCAGTTAGGGCATCCAGGTATCTACAGTAATACCTGTAATCCCCTTGAAGTTTAGAGAGCATGGCTCCTTTAAACCCTGGTCCTGAGGCAGAGGAAGTGCTGATGGGTCCAGGGGTGTGGAGCAAGGAGAGGAACAAGATGTGTGTGTCTGATCTCCAGACAAGAGGGCTACAGCGAGCAGGCCCTCACATAGCAAAGCAGCCGAGAACCAGCCCGAAGCCTGGGAGGGAGACAGCGGCTGACCGGGGCAGGACAGGAGCCAGGAGGAATCCCCCGAGAAGGACAAATTGGAACTGGCTCAGTATCTCTGCTACCCAGAGCTGTATGGGGCCATGAAAACCGGAGCTTGTGACCTTGCATTGGGAATAAGAGGGGAGGCTGTAGCTAGCTAACTGGGGAGGTTGTCGCTCTGTGTGGGTTTGCAGAGAGTGGCAGAAGAGGGCACTGGAGGGGTTTGTTGGGGAAAGTTTACAGGTGCCAAAGATGATCAGGAACACCCAAGACTCACTGCTGGACTGGAACTCTACCCAAGATTCATAAACTCAGAGTGTAGATGCATTGCTCAGTGTCTGCCCTAAAGTTTGTGGTCCTACTGAACCTGTGGGGCTTGGTGTTGGATGTGATGCTGTTTTATCGCTCCCTCTATTTTCCTACCTGTTGTTTTTCTCCATTCATCCCTCTGTAAATAAATATTTCCCTTTCCTATACTCATGGTGCTATTCCAGTGCGTGTGTTTACTCTAAAGGGTGTGGGGGTGCCCCTGGGATGGAAGGGGGTTTCCCTGCTGCATTCCTGTATAAGCCTTTTCTCAGCTGGAGCTGCCTGCAAAGCAGTCTCCATCTTGGCCATGAAGGTGACACAGTTACATGCCAATGACAGAATTGAGTGTTATTTGGTTTTGTGAAAGTAGAGGAACAGAATGAAGTGCCTTGTACTGGATACATTGTTGGAGAGGACGTACATTGTGCCAACAGCTGTTGGATACAGGGAAATAACAATGGTTAGAATAGCAGGGGGAGACATCAGCAGGAAGGATTACACAGTCAGATCTCTATGGACAGACTTGGACATGGACTTGTCAGTTCACCTGTCTGTATGAAGAACATGTGACATAACATGAAATTATTGATTCACTATCTCCATCTTCCAAAATAAATCAAAGCTATACAAGCTAAGATTCTGAAAATGATGACAAAATTGTACTGAAGAAAAATTGTGTTCACCAATGTGAACAATGCACAATGATTTTGAGGTAGGGACTCAATTCCTGAGGTACATCTCTAGAGAAGTCTGGTCGGAAATGAGTAAACACAGCACTTCATAGGATTGGGCCTCACGGAAGTACATTGACTGTCTGTCTATGGGCACTAGGATTGTGATCGGTAATAATTTCATTACACTGTGTAAAAAACCCAAACCTCATGTTGGGCTGATCCTACTAACGTCTGAGCAAGAACTTTACGATAACTACTAGGGGGCCAATCCAAAGCTCAGTGATACCCCAGAATGACTCCAGTTGACTTCAGAGGGAAATCAGATCCTGTTTATCATGTGGTTGCTTGCCACAATATACAATCTAAATTGCATTTGGGTTCATTTCTAAAGTGAGAAGCTTTAAATCTAATTAGTAAGAGACTAGAAATAGTACACATATATGTTTTAAAAAGTGAATATGTCCAAAATTTTCAAAAAAGCTGTTCTCCAAAGCTAGGCTCCTAAATCCATATTTAGGCACGGGTAGGATGTGGAAGAGCTTGGTTATGAATATTGATCTAAAATGTGATTTCTACGTTGGATGTCTGAAATGCTGTGGTAGACTGTCAGAAGGGAGAAGATAGTTTTAACACTTTCCCTGCAGGTAGATACAGTCAGAAAAGACCAGTGGTTGCAAGTCATTGATGCTGAATGGGTCTAAATGCTGAACAATGCTCCTAGATGGCCTGACTAGACAAACCAGGTGAGGCAGGAGGAAGACCCTGTAATAAAGACCATTGAACAATATTGTAATGGTCCTAGGCATACAGAAGAGAAGGTAGTGGCTTCCAGAAAAAGCAGATTCTTTGAAAAAGCAGGGAACAGACTAGGGGCACAGTCTTTGACAAACAAACTGATCAAGCTGGTTCTGAAGAGCTCCTTGGCGTCCTAAAAGAAAGTTACAACTGTAACTTACTAGGAAAGCCTACCTAGCTTTGCTTGAAGAGAAGCAAGACATTAGATGAGACTAAATGTGTGTAGGCTGTTGTTCTAAAAATCTCTTTTTCCCTAATGCTTTGCTAAATTAAAAAAAATGCTTAATTTTAAGAAGGTTATTGGTCACTGCATGACTGGTCCTGAGTTCCTGAAGAGAAGAAACGCAGAGCTCAGTAGGACCTTCAGGTATACATAGGATAACGTAGCCACACTCTGTACTGAGAGTGGATGAATCATGAGGTACCACCCTTAGACAGCAAAGGGGTCAGAGGCTCAAGACCTTTTGATAAGGTCATTTTCATAATTCCAAAATTAAATCTCAGAAATTTTGTTTTGCAGGGAAACTTTGAAATTTCAACTTTTCATTCCAATTTGGGACTAAAGAAAAAAAAATCAGAAAAGTTAGACATTCCCACACAATGGAATTTCTGAGTTGCAACAAGCTCCAGTACACATAGATCATGCCACCCTTCCCCAGAGTTAACAATCCAAATAGGGAAGACAGACAAATGAATTATTATCTTCCCTAATATAAGGGGATCTGAGTCACAAAAGGATTAAGTGATTTCTGAAGGTCACAAAGGAGTCTCCAGCAGAATCAAAGAATATCTCCTGGCTCCCAGCTCAGTGCCTTAGCCGTAAGGCCATCGTCTCTCTCTTGCACGTGTGTGCGCTCTCTCTCTCACACACATAACACCACTTTTGAAAAATCTTAGTCAATATTAGCATAAGTAGCAAAACCCTAGAAAACAACTCTCAGCATTCAGTCATGTTAGTCTCTCTAAGACAGAAAGAAAAGAAAAAAAGTTTAAGCACAAAACAGAGAAATATGCCATGAGAAGCAACTAACTGTCTACATGTTTGTTTCCCAAACATAAGTGGGCAGAAAATTGTGAAATGGAACCCAAAATGTATTTGATTCCTTACATGAGGTAAGTGAGACAATATGATGAAGTTATATTGTCATTTTTAGGTGACTACTTGCGCATAAATAAAGGATCCATACACATGATGATCCTCATCGTTCTGCTGATGGATTACAGAGCCAACAAGGACTTAGGGCTTAAAGACATGTTCAAAACACTCTCTTCTAGCTGTGAATAGATATGGGTAGAATTTTCAGTGCAAGGCAAGTATGTCCTTTCTGAGTTTGCTTTGTACTTCTCTCAGCATTCAACCTCTTGTCTAGGTGATTTGTAGTTTGCTCACCCACTTGGCTGAAACATGAGAGAATTCTAAATATGGGCTAAGATAAACAGTGGCTGCAAGGATATTTTCCAACAGCGAGCAATTTCTTTCCATGTGGCCTAAAGGGTACTAAGTTCTAAAAGAAAAAAGATCTTAAAATAGCAGAACCAAAAGGTCACAATACTTAACAGGCATATTATGTTCCTCAATATGTTTGGAAGTTTTTATGTGTTTAATTTACTGTACTATTTAAAGGGTTTTTTTCCCAAGTGTCCCCCCAGGAAACAGTTTATCACTTCAAACTTTCCCTGACCATAAAAAAAGTTACAAGAGACACTAATATCACGGCTAAACTTGCCATTAAGAGAGCAATATTAATGGAGTGATTAATTCCTAAATGAATGACAGATAAAAGTCCTATCTGCCTCAAGCTGGGCTATTCTAGGAAGATAGAACAGTTGTAATGGTAATTGAAAAACAAATATATGGAAATGCTCAAGAGAAAAAAAAACTTACTACCTTCAACCAAAAGGCTCTTTGAATCTAAAAGATCTCATTTTACACGGCACGTGATAATGAAACAAAAGTTACTCAAAGTTTGCCAAAGCAGTAAATAAACACGGGTGAAGCAAGCAAAAAGCAAAGGCATTTGAAATGCAGCAGGGTTTCTGTCCTTCCCTGGGCAATGTCCTAAATAAATGGTAACACTTGGCACTGACAGAGCACCTTCAACTGAAGTTTGAGCACAAGGTGCTTTACAAAAGGTAAGGGAAGCATAATTCTTCCCATGTTACACTTGAAGAGAAAGTGAGGCACAGAGGCCCATGTAGTAAGTAACTCACCTCAGTCACATCAGGAGCCAATGGGAGAGCCAGGACCAGCAGTCTGGTCTCAGGAGTCACAGTTCTCACCGCTAGACACTATTCTCTTTGACAGTTGGTATCTTCCTCTACTGGTGATCTAGAGACCACTCCAAAACCCACTGAAGTCAACATGAATCTCTCCATTGATTTCAATGGGCTTTATAGCAGCCACCTTCAGTTCCTTCTGCTCTGTTTTCTTTCCTTGCAACCTAACCTGCATTTCTCCACCATACTCTTCACTTCAAATCCTAATTGTTGGCTGTATTCCCCCTCCTCTGTTTAGTTTGCACTCCTCAACACTGACATTCCAGTTTTAAACAATCAGCCCACCCCAGTCTCTGCTGATCACAATCCCCACCTCTTTAATAGAAGGCCCAGTTTTTCTTGTTTCCCAAGTGTGTACTCTGCACTATTGCTTACTTGGGGCCGTGCCCTAAAGACACAGGCTGGAATTTTCAAAGGGGCCTAAGGATGTTAGTTAAGAGTCCAAATCCCACTGAATTTCAGAGGTGTGTTGAAAACTATTTCAAATTTAGGAGCCATCACTTTAAACTGTAAGGGGTTTCCTTGTCCAGCTTGATGGCAGGGGGCACTGTAGGGAAGGATGTGATCAGAGTCAGTGTATAAAGAGCCATCCCACAGTAAGGTGGGGTGATTTGTGCTTCTCTGTGATGTGTTGCAAAAATACTGCTAGGGAGTATGTTATGTTTTTAATCAAACTTCTGTAATCATGTCATGAACATAAGAGGAGCCTTTGAAAAATCTCAGTTACAATGTGATCCATTACTGTTAATGGACAAAATGTTTGAGAGGAGAAGATATTAAGGTGTGTCTTTTATGTACCAAAAATTGAGTAAATAGACAGTGCTTAACAACTACAAAGGCTATTCTCTGTTTGTTCCAAGTAGAACATTCCTATAATACAAGATAGTTGGATAAACTCCAACAATTAAACATACTTTGCTGTTTTTTCTCTCCTCAAGTTTGGGCTATGGCTTTCTGAGATTTCCTACTGACATCATTCCAAGGGCACGATAAAGGAGAACCATTTTTTGAGAATGGCACCAGAACTGATTCAGGAAGTAAATAAAGTATTCTAGTGCACGGCAGAAAGGAAACAGTTATTAGTAAGTGGAGATGAAATGAGAACAATGGTTTGATTGAGCCGTCTGTGTGGAAAAGGCCACATAACAAGGCTTTCATCAATACCACAATAAGTGTTTCATTTTTCTCAGCTATTGCCGTCTGTGGTCTTGTTGCACATTTCGCTAACATCCATCTGTGCAAAACTGTAGTTCCTACAGGTGCACACTGTAAGCAAACAAAATGAAGATCCAAACTTCCCTCTGGCACATTGTTGCAAAGGCTTCAGTGGGGAAATCTGTTCCTTTTAAAAGAAAAGCATTTTATGTGTGCTGGCCAGAAAAGCCCCTGCCTGCCTCTTGGCAAAGTAGTAAGAGATACATCTCAATAGCCCAATGTTACGCTTTAAGAAATCTTTTGAGAACTTAGTCTCTGTTTACTACTTTCACTATCAATGGTTACAGCAACTTCATTTTTTGTTCAGAAGCTTGAATCTCGGAACAGAGCAGAGGAACAGGGAGGAATCTGGTCTGTTAAATTAAGAGCTTTCTGCCTTTTGCAAAAAACATAAAACACAAACCCTCATTTCCCTATCAAGAGCTGTGTTTGGGAACTAATGCCACAGATCTCAGATCTGAATTGGTCTTTCATTGTGATAGAGATGTATTGAATCAGGCCCTCTCCAGGGTAAAAGACTGCGATCGACAATTGCCCCCAAAGCACTTTTCACCAATTGCAACACTTGGAGTTCATCTGCATGGCCTTATATGCTGGTGTAAGGTACATCATATTTATATGAATGTACATCAACATGCACTATACAAAAATGCCAGAGAGTCATACAGTATTACAGATTGTCAAAGGTTGTGCCGGAAGGTGGCCTTCTTGTGGTGAAGGCAGGTGTCTCACTTTCCTGGTACAGTACATTGTTCCCCAGGTATAAGCCCTCCAGCTGTACCTCTTAGAAAGTTCACTTCCTTCTAGAAGGGGGGAAGGGATATAAAACAATCCCTCAAGGTGTCAGGCTGTCTCCCTCATGGAAAAGAGGAGAAGTAGTTTTCAAATGCCACAGAAAGTTTAAGCTCTGGTCTGTCTGCATGACTAAAGGCCAAGAAGCTTTCCCTGAGGATTTCAACAAAAGATACAAACACATCGATCTTCTTTCCCACAGGACTTGGGGGGGCTCTCAATATGGCCACCAGAAAGCAGTCAATTACCCCAGTCTGGGAGCTCTCAAGCTCTATGTCTGCTTGTCTCAGAGCATCACCACAGAGCTGAGTTCCTGCCTTCCTGAGGGCCTGCCCCCAGGCTTGGCAAGCCACACAGGTGAGGTGGGTTGGGGCTGGTTGGGATGACAAGCGTTCTTTAACCCTCTTCTTGATTGGTGGGTGGGAATGGTTATCTGTCCCACTCCACAGATACAATCCACATAATGCCAAGGGTAGATGCTTGCGTAATTTGTCCTCATCCACATGGGAGAAATACCCAATATGCGCAGGCAAAATTGTATTTGCACATGGTCATTTAGGCATCTAGCCAGTCACATGTGTACACACAACCTTACAGCCACATTCACATAGGGAATTTTTCACTCAGAATTTAATACACAACTGATTGGGAATCTTGCTCTGAAATCAACCTTATAAATATTAAATATATGTAGTAAAAAAAATGAATCAGTCTGCTCTACAATCACAGAACTGTCTGTTCCAACATCTGGCATGGTACCAAATGCCTTTATTTTAACATTGTAATCCAGGCCCGTTCAATGCAGCAGGAGGAAATGTAGACTAGAACATTGGAGACAGACCAAAATAAGTTGTCACATTGTGGCCTGGATCCTATAAGTCCTCGCACAATAGGCACTGCAGCAGTGTGTGCAGAACGATTGTGCTCCATCGTTGTGTCTGGACATTCAAGGGTGCATGTATAGTACAGCACTAGATGTGGCTGTGGTTCGCTGCGCCAGGCCAATGGAGGCTGTGGGAAGCGGCGCGGGCTGAGGGATGTGCTGGCTGCTGCTTCCTGCCACTCCCATTGGCCTGGAGCGGCACACCACAGCCAGTGGGAGCCTCGATTGGTCGAACCTGCGGATGCGGCAGGTAAACAAACCAGGCCAGCCTGCCAGGAGCTTTCCCTGGCAAGCCGCATGCCAAAGGTTGCCGATCCCTGATTTAATTAGTCAGAGCTAACTTAGGACTTGTCTTCACTACCATGCTAAATTGGCAGTGCTGCATCAATTCAGCGATGCCAATTCTATATGTCTCATGAAGACACAATATGGTGATGAGAGAGCAGTTTCCTGATGTACTTACTCCATCTAAACAAAAGGAAGAAGCTATGTTGGCGGGAGAGCATCTCCCACTGACATAGCAGGATGTAGACACCACTTTAAGTCAATGTAAGTTACGTCCCTCAGGGGGATGTTTTTTTCATACCTCTACATGACATAACTCACATTGACTTAAGCGACAGTATAGACAAGCTTTTAGAAACAAAATACTATCTGAATTCTGCAACCAGAATAAGGAATTTCCTTTAAATTCATTACAGCTGAGCCCTGTCTCTTCTCTACTTCAGTCACACTTCAGTGCCCAGCAGCAAATACATGTTGAGCAGTGAGAGCATGACTTTATTCAAGACCTTCTGAGGGACTACTCCACAGAAGGAACTATGGTCTGAATATTTATAAAGGTGAGCTCCATGATACAGCAATGGGCCTTATCTACATTCTAGGAGCAGATTATTCATACACTTGGCAGGAATAAGCAACGTAGGAGACTGTAGCTGTCAGAATACCGATGCACAGTAACAAGGTTTTTGCAGTGCACATTAGAGATGGTTGGGAATTTTTTGACAAAACTTGTTGCAAATGAAACTTTTTTTAGGGGGAAGGGTTGATTTTAAAGAATTGTGCTACTGAAAACATTTGTAGGGAAAGTTTTTAAGCTGCTGAAATGTTTTGTGTCAACATTTTCCAAAAAAACAAATTTAGTTTTCCTATTCAAAGCAACTTTATGTTTCAAAATGCAAGCTAACTAAAGTAAAATGTCTTTTTAAAAAGACTGAAATCTAAATGTTTGGATTGGTCCAAATCATTTTTTTTTCAGTTCACTAAAATTCAAGATTTCACCTTTTCTTTCTGAATCAGGATTTTGTGTTGCTTTTAAATCCCTTTTTTTTTTTTTTTGTTTGGTGAGACAGTAACTGTTTCCCTCTCAGATCTAGCAGGTATGTGCCTATTTTAGGCTACCATTTGGCCCTGTCCCAAAACTTAGCCCAATACACATGAATTACAAATCTCCCTGAACCAGGAATGAAAATAAGAAAGAAATAGTCCATGTGATTGAAACTGGTTTCCTTTTTAGCCTAGTCTAACAGTAGGTTTATTGAATTTGCTGACTATTGGGGCTTTTTGCCAAGGCATACAGTTGTTTTCTTTTGTTATGGAGCATACAGGCCTGCACATACAGCATATATTAAAATGAATTAGTGTTATGTATGAGCTAGGTATTAATAATGGTAATAAATACTGGCATCGAATGATGAGAACCAGATTATGGGCTGGATAGTGTTTACTTTGCTGTTTGCCTTTCTATGAACTATGGTCCAGGATTCTGGTAACCTTCAAACACCTCTTTCCAAAACTGCATTGAATTTTAGATTGGCTCAATGCAAGCTACACTTGGGTGCCCAAATGAATTGCCTTTGAATCAGTTCTTAGTTCTCTGACAGGGCTGATGGTTGCAGAAAAGATGATAAGACACCATAAATAAACTGAAAGGAAGTGACAGATATGCTGCCACAAAATTTGATGCCATTATATTTGAAATGTGAAACCTCAAAAGGGAAAACTATTGAAGCAGCCAAGCGGAAGAAAAAGGAGTGTTCTGAAAAATTTGATCAGCAAGAAGTTGTGAGTATATAAGCAAACTCAAGAGTTACCAAAAAGTAGGAAAAGAAGGCTGGGACCAGTCATATCTCTGCTCTGCCGAATTAAGACCTGGAGAGTTTTGTGCAGGGCTGGCTCCAGGCATCAGCTCAGCAAGCAGGTGCTTGGGGCTGCCAAGCGGAAGGGGCAGCACGTTGGGCTCTTCAGCGGCGGGTCCCTCAGTCCCTCTCGGAGGGAAGGATCTGCCACCGAAGAAGAAAGCGAGGTGGTGGAGCTACCGCCGATCGTCGGTTTTTTGTTTTTTTTTCCTGCCGTTTGGAGTGGCAAAAACCCTGGAGCCGGCCCTGGTTTTGTGACTTGTAATAAACATACAGTTTAAGAATAAATAGACACAAATCAGACGTCAAGAATTATAACATTCAAAAACAGGTCGGAGAACACTTCAACCTCCCTGGTCACTCGATTACAGATCTCAAAGTCGCAATACTCCAACAAAAAAACTTCAAAAACAGACTCCAATGAGAAACTGCAGAATTGGAATTAATTTGCAAACTGGACACAATTAAATTAGGCTTGAATGAAGACTGGGAGTGGATGGGTCATTACACAAACACACAAGTAAAACCTATTTCCCCATGCTATTTCCCCCTACTGTTACTCACACCTTCCTGTCAACTGTTGGAAATGGACCATCCTGATTATCACTACAAACGTTTTTTTTTCTCCTTCTGACAATAGCCCATCTTAACTGATTACTCTTGTTATAGTTAGAATGGCAACACCCATTTTTTCATGTCCTGTGTATGTATATTTTCCTACTGTATTTTCCATTGTATGCACCCAATGAAGTGGGTTTTAGTCCACAAAAGCTTATGCTCAAATACATTTGTTAGGTCTCTAAAGTGCCACAAGTAGTCCTTGTTCTTTATTTTATTTTCTGCATTACTTTGAAGGTAAAATCACTGTCTTGGGCAACCCCTTTTAAATTATGGTTTTGAAATTACTGTTTTACGTGAAAGGGAATAAACCCTTGCACTCACAAAAGATCTAGCTAACAGAAATGAACCAAGATATAGACTAAGCAGGAAGAAGTATCCTCTTTAAGGCCACCAGATATAATGTGGACAAAGCACATGGTAATAATCAGAATACAAAACCTTAATCATAAAATTTATTTTCAGAAGGGTTATTTTGGGGCAATCCATTTGCCCAACAAAATTAACAAAATACATTAAATTGGGCAAAGCTAACAGTACATATGCAATTTTTGCATATTCTGATTTTTAGAGCTTAAATGTGAAAACAATGAACTGATATTTACACACAAGAGACAAACCCCTAAATCTATCACCTGTTCTTGTTTTAGATAAGTCCTCAATCAGGAAAAATCACCATAGATTTCCACGATCACTTTGCCGGAGTATCAACATCAAGTTCTAACATATGTGGGGGGGCGAGTTGGAACTTTTACATTTATAATTTAAAAGCCTACAGAGCATATTTATTTTCCCCATGTTATTTTCACATTTTATCCATAGTCTGTCAATAAAGAAAATTAACACAAAAAGCTTAAGTGAAAAATGTGGCAAATTTCCTTGCTTTTTGAACAAAAGTTGATTGCTCTTGAGACTGATGTAGTCAGGTTCTTTTCCAAGCAGCTAATATAGTCAGACAAATCATTGATTGTTTAGGCAAGGACAAAGATAAGGTGCACTCTAATAAGGAGTGTAGGACAAGGCTTCATATGGAAGACAGAAGAGAAGGAGGTCCTCTCAACGAGAAGTAACTGGTTAAAAGTTAGGAAACAAAGGAGAGGAATAAATGGTCAGTTTTCACAGTGAAATGACATAAATAGCAGGGTACTGTACGGAGTCCAATGCTATTCAACATATTCATAACTGATCTGGAAAAAGAGGTAAACGGTGGGCTGGCAAAGTTTGCAGACAATACAAAACTACTCAGGATAGTTAAGTCCAAAGCAGATTGTGAAGAGTCACAAAGGGATCTCACAAAACAGTGACTGGGCAAGAAAATAGCAGATGAAATTCAGTGTTGGTAAATGCAAAGTAATGCACATTGGAAAACATAATCCAAACTATACATACAAAATGATGGTCTAAATTAGCTACCGCAGAACCTCAGAGTTACAAATACCAGAGTTATGAACTGACATGTCAATCACACACCTCATTTGGAACTGGAAGTACACAATCAGGCAGCAGCAGAGGACCCCTTCCCCCCCCCCTCCCCCCCCCCCACACACACACACAGTATTGGGTTAAATGTAAACTACTAAAAATAAAAGGAAAGCAGCATTTTTCTTCTGCATAGTAAAGTTTCAAAGCTGTAATAAGTCAAAGAACTTTTGTAAACCTTAGAAAGAACCACCATAATGTTTTCTTCAGAGTTATGAACAACTTCCATTCCCGAGGTGTTTGTAACAGAGAAGGGCAACAAAAATACTTAAGGGTATGGAACAGCTTCAGTATTAGGAGAGATTTGAAAGACAGGGCCTGCTCTACTTGGAAAAGAGGTGACTCAGGGAGATATGATTGAGGTCTAAAAAATTATGAATGGTATGGAGAAAGTGCTTAGGCAGGGCCTGCTCCAGCTTTTTTGCCACCCCAAGCGATGAAGTGGAGAAAAAAAATAAAAGGTAAAGCTGATCAGTGGCACTTCAGTGGCAACTCAATTGTGCCGCTTCATTCTTTTGTGGCAATTTGACGGCGGGTCCTTCGCTCCCTCTCTTCCTCTTTAGCGGTACTTTTGTGGCAGCTCAAAGAGGAAGTGAGGGACTGAGGGACCTGCCGCCAAATCGCGGCCAAAGACCTGGACGTGTTGCCCCTTTCAGTTGGCCGCCTGAAGCATCTACCTCCTTCACTTGGACCTGGAGCCATCCCTGTACTGAGGGAAGTTTTATTTACCCCTTCAAAGAATGCACAAACCAGGGATCATCCAATTCATCGGCAGCAGGTTTAAAACTAACATAAGGAGGTAATTCTTCACACAATGCATAGTCAACCTGTGGAAATTGTTGCCAGGGATGCTGTCAAGATCAAAAGTGTAACTGGGTTGAAAAAAGAATTAGATAAGTTCATGGAGGATAGGTCTCCATCAATAGCTATAGCTAAAATGGTCAGGGATACAACACCTCTGACTGCATGAAGCTGGGACTGGATAATAAGGGATGGGTCACTCAATGAATTGCCCTATTTTGTTCATTCCTCTAAAGCATCTGGCACTGGCCACTGTTTGAAGACAGGATACTGGGCTAAATGGACCATTGCTCTCAACCAGTATGACTGTTCTTATGTTAAAAATATTTAAACATAACTTTTGGCTTTGAAATCTAAGAGATACCTGAACTCGGATGGGAGTGGCTGGTCAGACCTCCCTAATGGGGAAAAAGACCAGATTTATGTAAAGCCTGGATGGATTGTCTGCAGGGATAGAATTTAGGACCTCTAGATCTAAAAGCGTGAGACTCTTCTGATTGAACCAAAGAATTAGATCTACTAGCTCACAGGAAGTAACAAATTCCTATATAGCTATGCGATCCTGCCAGTAAAGAAGGACTAAGTCACACTTAGCCAGTGTATTTACATTTTCAAGGCTTGTAAATCCTCCCAAGTTATGAGGTCTGCTTAGTTTTGTTTTCTTGACAGGTGGAAAACAATGGAGGCAGGCACTCAGGGAGCTGATACTAATTATACGGATTTGTATTTAGATCTGAAAACCAGTGTCCCCAAATCTGAAACAAACATCCTGCATACAAACCACATTATAGGTGTTATAAAGTGGTTGGGAGAAGATATGACTTTATATGTATGGGGGCAGATGGGAGAGTGAAGGTAGATGGGGAAGAAGGGGAGATTTAAATTTTAAACTACCTATCTTGTATGGTTCAAGAGACTTGTAAACAGGGTGGTAGTGGAGGAGGAGTTTTAGATAACAATTAATTCAGGCAATTATCACATTTCAAACTGGTAGCTTGTGCATATGAACAGAAACGTTGACTAATTCTCCTCCACAGACAGCCTTGAGCACCTAGTTTCATTCAACTCGCCTGGCTGAGTCACTTATCAGAATCTTTACCTTGCCCTATGAACAGGAGTGAGACTGATTTGCCAATAATTTAGACAGATTCAGAAGTGCCAGCATCCTTTTTTCAGGGTATATCTTCCAAAGGCCGTTGTGTGCTTACAGATTATTGAGCCAGGGCAAGAGAAACTTCTTCCTTTATCCTTACTTCTTAATGGTATTTTTTTTCCAGCATTGAAATGATAACATTCTTCATTAAGGTTTTCTTACCATAGTGACCCTGGAAATATAACATGAGCTATATTACTCACTCCTTACTGAGAGCTTCAGTTGGTGTAATAAAACCTTTCACCAATAGTTATGAGCAGGATATTCTATCATGGTTGCAGCCATTCTTCTGTGATGTTTTTTCTCCTTTTCTCATTAGCCTTCAGACTAATGTTCCTGACTGTCAGCCTATGGAAGCAGGGGAAGGGGGAGGAATGTATAAAAGAACACACAGACAGAAGTGCAACCCATGTTAGAAGGTCACTTTGGTATCTTGTGATTGGAAGAAACGACATCTCAGCCCAGGCAACACAGCAGTGACTGTGCTCTGTGCAGTAGGTAATGTTGGTGAGATGACAGAAAGACACACAAGGAGAGAGATGCAGCTAGAAGAACTTGTCACTGTCACACCAGATTTATATATCCCATCCCTTTTTAAGGAACTTCATGATCTCATTAAGAGTTATATATTTAGTTTGACGAGTGATCTGATACTGAGGTGCTTGGGGTGATACCATAAAATCATTGTAGGGAAAAATATTATCCTCTAAAAATTGTAAATACAAAGTAATATTACACAGGCAAGCACCACAATTTTATCACAGGAAGGCCACTGTTATCAAGGTAAAACACAACTTTGCAAAAAGATTATTCTAAAACAATAAGACTTGGGAAAGTTGAAGCTCTGAGGTATGATAAAGATGACTTAGTATCATTAACAGGTGTGTTGTGAGCAAGACACGAGAAGTCATTCTTCTGCTCTACTCTGCGCTGGTTAGGCCTCAACTGGAGTATTGTGTCCAGTTCTGGGCACCGCATTTCAAGAAACATATGGAGAAATTGGAGAAGGTCCAGAGAAGAGCAACAAGAATGAGTAAAGGTCTTGAGAACATGACCTACGAAGGAAGGCTGAAAGAATTGGGTTTGTTTAGTTTGGAAAAGAGAAGACTGAGAGGACATGATAGCAATTTTCAGGTATCTAAAAGGGTATCATCAGAGGAGGGAGAAAACTTGTTCACCTTAGCCTCTAAGAATAGAACAAGAAGCAATGGGCTTAAACTGCAGCAAGGGAGGTTTAGGTTGGACATTAGGAAAAAGTTCCTAACTGTCAAGGTGGTTAAACACTAGAATAAATTGCCTAGGGATATTGTGGAATCTCCATCTCTGGAGATATTTAAGATTAGGTTAGATAAATGTCTATCAAGGATGGTCTAGATAGTATTTGGTTCTGTCCTAGAGTCTATGAATCTATGTCCTAATACACGTCTGTAAACTACCTGTGACTAAAGCTAATCCAATCATTGATTTTTTGGTTCCATAATCAAATTGAACAAATCCAAAAAATATTTTTTTTGAGATGACCTGAAATTGATATTTTTTCTCGGTTTCTCTCAAACAAAACAAATTTCTTTTGGATCTAACCAATTATCTCGGTCAACTCGAATGAAAACTTTTTTTTAATTTTGTTTAATTTTTTATGTGTTTTACCCTTTGGAAATTTTCCTAGACTTGTTTCTAAAAATGAAACATTGTTCTGAACAAAAAACCCAGAATGTTCCATTTTGAAAATGTTGACCCAAATTTGCAAAAATTGTTTCAGTTGATTTAAACTGAATTTTTCAGAAAATAAACTATTTGTCTGAAAAATTTTACCCGGCGCTATCAGTGAGAGAAGTTAGAGATGAAGTCAGGATTAGAATGTTTCATATACAGTAATGGCATACATTATTAAGAACCATGGGCATGTTAGAAAGCGCCAGTGAAGACAATAGAAAGCTTTCTATTGACTTCAATAGACATTGAATCACACCTTTAAAAACCAAGAGGGTTGACAAAGACAATCTGAAGATGCACTGAATGAAATGGGACACACAGTGATCCATAACTATATGCTACAGCTGGATGAAAAATATTTGATTTTCAATTAACAATATCTCAAATTCTCACAAAATTATTTGGCTATTTGTTTACCAGCTTGTCTAAAGTTTTTGACAATTTGAAATTTCAATAAAATATTTTTCTGTCCTCATCATAGCAAACTCCCTAGACATATGCATTTTATTTGACAAGCAACTTTATGTTTGATTGAAGTTTGGTATATTCACCTCCCGCCCCCTCATATCTGATTTTAAAAAAAAAAAGTCACATAAGCGACAGACTGTTTTTTGTAATTTTATTCTGAGTTGTCAGTGTGGAACACACACAATACATGTTTTGTTCTTTTGACAACTATTCATTTCAATGAGTGTATAGATATGTGGGACTGGGTAGACATGGAAGACTTAAGCAAGCAGTTTTTAAATCAGAACTGGATTTTAAAGGGTTTGATTGATATGACTGTCTCTTACATTACTGTTATATAAAATCTAATGCCACTCAATAGGGGGAAAAAAATCAATGAAATACGGTGTACATTTAAGCACATAACACATTGCCCAGGACAAAGGACTGAAGATGTGCTTCAGGTGCCAATCAGTAATATAACAATTTGTTTCTTTAATCCAATTTTTGGCCATTTTTTTCTAACATTGGCTTAATAAATACAATGCCCAAAGCTCTCTTTTTCTACAGTCATTTCAAAGTAGGGTAGATCAAAGTACATTATAGAACTTTTAGTGTGCAGAAGCATGGTCTACATAGACTCCTGGGGCGTATCTACACTGCAGCTGGGAATGTACCTTCCAGGCCAGGTAGTACATTGACAACACATACAAAATTTAGGAAGTGTTTCTCTATCATTTATGCAATCAGATGAGTTATACAACATTCACTGTGTGCGCACAGAGAGTACCATATAGCAGATATATTCATCCAGGAATTTATTCAGATTGTCTTTCTATTGAATAAAAGGAAATAATGCATGTCAAGCTTGAAATGTCAATTGTCTCTAGAAAATACCACTAAGTGTGCCTATTCCACCTGTGGTACATTATGCACTAACAGCTACACAACGGGAGGTGACAAGTGAGACAAGCTGTGGTTCCGCTGAGGACCTATGTCACAGAGGGTGTGCAAAGCTCAACTGACAGTGTAGCTGGGATTTTCAGAATTCAGTTAGAACAGGATTAAAAAAAATCCTACAATTAAGTAGTAAGCCTCCAGTTTGCTGTCAGAACAAGCCAGCATAAGTTCACGTACTCTGAGCTCCAACCCAGTCTTCAAAAAGGCTTTGAGCATCCCAAGTTTGAGTCTGGTTTACACAAATCGAATAAAGACTTTTTCCTTTGCTAATAATTTTTGCTTTTCCCTTAAGGAGAGTTGGACGATTTGTGCCAGTGAACCTAACCGTTCTGAACACCTGCCTTTTATACTGAGGATGGAAAAATTGCTCCAGTGACTCATGGCATGACAACAGACCCAGCCCTGCTACTGTGACAATCCCTGCACTTAAAGTATGCAGCTGCAACCTTTCTAGTGTTTAGAGAGAGTTAACTGAATGGTTCCTGAATGGTTCTATACACCCCATTTCTGAGGGATTCATGTATTCCTCCAAACTATTTAGCACTAGTCACTTTTAAAGGCAAGATACCCAAATGAGATGGACCATGGGCTTGTTCCATACTGGCCATCTGTATGCATCTGTCTCTGCTTTGCTTCTGAACAAAGTATGTCTATACAATTACAAAGTATTTTGCTTGATTTTTCTGTCAGTTTTCACAGGTCTGATGGACAACGGAAGCATCCCTCTCTGCATCATCTTCCAGTGACATAAAATATCACCACTGTGGCTTTGCTCCAACTTTCTTATTTCATAAATGAATGTGTTTTATTGAGTACTTAAGAAGAAAGAATGGGATGAGGGAGGACAGGCAGGGAAGAAGCCGGAGACACAATGATCTCCATTTGCTTGTCTTCTCTGCTTTTACCTATTTTCTTTTTTTTTTTAATCGTTGAGTGAATATGTTTGTTAGCACAGGTCTTCTCTCTATCCATTGCCATTTCCTTTTAAATAACTGCAGTCTCCTGACATATTGGAGCACCACTTTTGCATACATTATTTAAGGAGACAGAGTGCCAGCCCTGCAGATGCGACAAGGATTGCGACAGGAGCACACAAAGCTCCAACGGCAGCAGGAGTCTCACCCTCAATAACCAGTCACTGAGTATGGATGGTTGACATTTTTCATTAGGAAACTGAAGTGCTGTAGCCATGACTTCAAGGGAAAAGTTGATCCTTAGAGCCTATAAATGATAAGGGCGGGAAGGAGACACTCTTCTGTGGACAGTTGGATCCAAATTTAACTGTTAGCTCTCATTCAAGTCTCAGACTGGCACTTGGGGTTCACTTCACTGCATATGGAGCTGCTTGAAGAGGGAAAGGCAAAATGGACATTCTTCACTCTTCTCTCAAATGAATCATTTACACAGAACAAGCTTAGGGCTCAATTCCACAACCCTCACTCACATAGGAACATATCTCCGTCCTCAATTAGCTCCATTAAATAATTCTACAGTCCAGTATGGTTCATCTTACTCACCACTTACCAACAAAAGCCAACAGATGGAGAGATCCCAAAATTAAAATTGGTTCTAGGGATGGACCAGACACCAGATATATATACACCTCAAAATTCAACCTCAGAGCCAGAGCCAAAATTTGGAAATATCAACTTCCTCTCTGTAAAGGACAAAAAACCACCACCAAGTTTGAACACCCTCCCACCCCTGAACTTAGATAGGGAAAGGGTGTGTTTTGAAATCTGGCTTAGGCCCTTTTTTAGCTGTTGGTTTCTTCTCCCATAAACACAAATAAAATGTTCTTCACAAATTGCCATCTGGATGAACAAGCAGTTTCCATATTAAAAAAAATTAAGAAAAAATAAAAATGAGCAAATGTAATACTGAAAAAATATGAAGTATGCAATCATGCATGTTTTAAATATTCAGCAAATTCAGGCAGGCACTAGTCCTGGGGCTGGCTCATGGCTTGCACCTCACTAATTGCAAAGCTCCCATGGCCAGTTCAGCCCCTAGTATAGGCTAGCGCTGCCTTAAGGGCTACTTTACGTTTTCTACAACTGTTGTGGCCTCTTTGGGCTTTGCAGAAGCCAAGCAGCAGCCAGGCCTTTTCCTGCCTCTTTGCCTTGCTGCCTTCCATCTTCCAGCCTAGCACAGATACATCCCAAGCACCTACGGCACGTCCACACGTAACATTTAGTGTCCCATATCGCTGAGACATAATTTCTAGCATTTAAAGTATATTTGGGGTATGAAATGAAGCTAATTTTGTGCATGCCTACTCCATATATTTTACCTGCCTGTGCAATATGTTTGGTAAAGAAGCTTTCCCAAATCAAAATACCCTCAAAACAAAAATGAGAAAAGCAGAGACACAGATTTGTAAATATAAAATCATAAACCAGCATCTGAAATCAGTTGCTCAATATCTCAAGGTATATGAACTGTCATTTTGTAACACTTTTGATGCATTTTTCTATATCAGTGTCAATCTTTCTCTCCTTGCACATCTCCTCAGCAACACAGGCTACCACGGACCGTTCAAACCTGTCCTCTGTGCTCTACACTGGCTCCCCATAGAGTTTCTAACCCAGTTCAAGTATACCTCCTTCAGAGGAGTTTCAGAGCAGTTCCTGGCCTGGGCCCAGGAAATCTTAACCAATAAAAATAAATAAATAAATAAGCCTAAAACTGTGGGATGAGAACATGGTACACTCCTCTGATACAATGTAACTCTCTGCAGTAAGAGTCACATTTTTCTGTGCAGGAGACAGACTTTTCCTGGAAGCCTCTACAACTGTGGAATGAACTCCCCTAGACCTAAGGGAACCTCACCACCTTCCACTCATTGCTATGTATTTGTTAGAGAAGACAGATCAAAACAAGACACTCCACTGGGAATGAGAGAACACACAGCATGGATCAGATGTGTGGTTGTGTAGACACACCTGAGTTAGTTAAAGTCTAGCTAGCTCAGGAAACAGAGCAGTTAAGCAATAGCAACATGAGCGGTATAAGCTGCTCAGATCCCTGGGTAATTACTTTTGTGGCTAGCCCATCCTGAAGCCTGTGTGGCCAGGGCTTCACCACACCAGTACCTGAGCCAGTTATTCTAGATTAAAGCTAGCTCAGGTGAAATTATGAGTTGTGATCACAGTCCATGACATATCCTAGATGCTCTCAGAAGGACTTAAAGACTAGGAGGGGGTGATGGACAGTGTGTAGGAATAATCAGAATTTAGCAGGAATTAACCAGGTGAACCAAACAAAAGAAGAATGAATGGTGTTGACATTTAGGAGTCTATTCTCCATGCACTACAGGCAACTTGTATTCATATCAGTGAGTGACTAGAGTATAGATTTTCTTTTAGTAGAGAAGCAAGAGCCCTCAGGACATCACTTGCTACATCATCTGTCATACTTTTTTTTTAATTAAACCTTATTTTATTGAATAGTTGAGTATCTACCATCTAGCGCAGTTCTGAATCACATTATCATGTTTTCAATCTTTATTATTTCGCCCAAATGGCTACTTTACGTTGTAGGGCTCTTCTAAGGGCCATTTCTTTTATAGCTGAGAATAATGCTGTGAGAAAATTTGAAAACTACCTGTGCTAACCATAGGATTACTGATTCAGAGTGAGAATCTCATGGGAACACAGGGCTTTCCAGGCTCTTAAAAAAAAAAAAAACCCTCTCAGCTTCTGGATCAGTTTATGAAAATGTTTGGGGAGAGACGTTTATTGCTTTCTCTTTAAATTAGCCAATTTTTAATTTTTAAGTACTTACTAAAAGTCCAAACAAAATAAATCCTTTTGTAAATATAAAATAATTCTCTCTTTTTTTTCTTTCAGGTGATATGGGGATTCTTCTGGCTAGTAGATCACAAGGAACTTTAACAAAAAAATCTTGCTTATTACAACTTGAATGAGCAAGAGAGCTTTAAACCTTAAATCTCGTATTTTTATACAAGTTAGCCTGAATCTACAATTTATTTTACAATACATGTTTTACCAGTAGGAGCAACTGCTTGTAACAAATGAAGTCCCCAGTCAACTACTGGCATCTTTAAAATATAGCGCTTTGGTACAAATAAGGATCCTGGTAAATTAAGTATTCATGTTTTCAAGTTTCATTGATTTCAAACTACTTTCTTTGCCCAGAAACCTTGTCTGCCTTTCCCAGAAAAGCAAGTAAGACTAATAAATAATAGTTGGACTGAAAACCATCTCTCCTATCCTCCCCATGTCTGATCTTGAGATAATTAGATAACTTTAGGAACTATAATTGTTGTTACTGCGGGTTTTATACTATTGCTTTGCATGTGATTCTTGAATTGTGAAGCTATAAATTACTATATTTCTTTATGATATCCACCACTTCTTCCTGTCATCCTCTCCATCCTTTTCCTTCAGACTTGATCTGTTGTACTCTCTATCTACATAGAAATCTGGACTGTGCTTTACATGAGCAAACCCTCTTAGCCCACACCCCTTTTTTGTTTATGGGTATTACTTTGAACATGTCTGGAAGAGCATATTGAGTGGGGTCCCACAGGGATCAGTTCTTGGTCTGGTTCTGTTCAATAGCTTCATCAATGATTTAGATAATAGCATAGAAAGTACATTTATAAAGTTTGCAGATGATACCAAGCTGGGAGGGGTTGCAAGTGCTTTAGAGGATAGGATTAAAATTCAAAATGATCTGAACAAACTGGAGAAATGGTCTGAAGTAAACAGGACGAAATTCAATATGGAAAAATGTAAAGTGCTCCACTTAGGAAGGAGCAATGAATTGCACGCATACAAAATGGGAAATGACTGCCTTGGAAGGAGTACTGCAGAAAGAGATCTGGGAGTTATCATAGATCACAAGTTAAATATGAGTCAACATTGTTGCAAAAAAAGCAAACGTCATTCTGGGATGTATTAGCAGGACTGTTGTAAGAAAGACAAGAGAGGTAATTCTTCTGCTCTACTCCATGTTGATTAGGCCTCAACTGGAGTATTGTGTCAGGTTTTGGGTGCCACATTTCAGGAAAGATGTGGACAAATTGGAGAAAGTCCAGAGAAGAGCAACAAAAATGATTAAAGGTCTAGAAAACATAACCTATGAGGGAAGATTGAAAAAATTGGGTTTGCTTAGTCTGGAAAAGAGCAGACTGAGAGGGGACATAACAGTGCTCAAGTATATAAAAGGTTCTTACAAGGAGGAAGAAAAAATGTTCACCTTAACCTCTGAGGATAGGACAAGAAGCAATGGGCTTAAATTGTAACAAGGGAGGTTTAGGTTGGACATTAGGGAAAAGTTCTTAAGTATCAGGGTGCTTAAGCACTGGAATAAATTGGCTACGGAGGTTATGGAATCTCCATCATTGGAGATTTAAGAGCAGTTTAGACAAACACGTGTCAGGGTGGTCTAAATAATACTTAGTCCTTCCACGAGCGCAGGGGACTGAACTAGATGACCTCTCGAGGTCCCTTCCAGTCCTATGATTATATGATCAAATGAAAAGTCATTTCAAAATGTCCTGTTCCAAAAGGGGGAAAAATAGTTTTTCACCATTTTCTTTCAATACAAAATGTAACTGAAAAACAACAACTTTCCACAAAATGTTTTTTTTGACAAAACTGCATTTTCTGATGGAAAAACTGTTCTGTTGGGAAATTTCCAACCAGCTCTAGCAACATGGTCTCTTCCCTTCTAAAAAAAGTATTCAGAGCAATATCTCATCAGAGTGATTTGGTGCCAAATGGGACTTTTTGATTATTACATCAGCAAAGCTGAAGGCTGTATGTCATAATTAAATTTTCTCCACAGATTTATAAACTTCTCCTCCTGGTGCACCTAACAGATGCATTCATGGGTGCCATGAACAACTAACTTACTATGCAAACAGCAGCAACTTTTTGAGTTTTAATATCCTTGGAGGAAAGTGTAGTTTAATATTGCTATTAAACAGTTTCTGTAGAGTGACAAAGGTAAATTCTCCCTTTCTGATTCCATGCCAGTACATATTGTTCTCAGGATTTTGTGCATAACACTGTACTTCTTACATAAAATGTTCTATTTTTCAATGCAGAGCTCTGTCCAAGCTATAGTTACCCTAAAAAGAACCTTTGGTAACTATCATTGACTCAGTATTTGCAGTGGTCCCAATAGTAAATATAGATAAGTACCACAAATGCTGAGACAACCTTGGGTATTTATTTAAGGCAAAATCTGGAAGGGATTGAAAGATAACCCTCGGTGATAGCACCCAACCACTATTCCCAGCTTCCTAACTGGAATTATTAGCACACTCCCTTTGTTTTCCATCCCAAGCACCAGCTGTTTTTCTGTGAAACATTGTTTTCCAACACAGAACACTGTGTTGTCTGCTAGCTTAACTGACCTTTTTTTTCTACCCACTGCATGGATCAAAAGTTCTCCCTGATGAGTCTGTCACTCACAGCTCTTCCTTCTGCTGCACAGACAGCGTGGGCTGGACTCCTGCCATCAATTGCTCCTCCTGTGTGGCATCATCCTTCTGCCTTCTCCACATTGTCACTACCAAGGATGTTGCCATGCTGTGAAAGACCCAGCAGGTGGGAAATATCATGAGGAGAATAAGCTCATCTTTGCCTCTTCACATATGAAAGCATTTTAGGTGCATATTCTTCTCTGGCTCCTGCATAGAGTCTTTTGGAGTCTAAGCTGAATGGTGCAAAGCCTGATTTTACTTTTCATCTTGAGCTTATTATTATGAGATTATGCCAAATAGAAGAGGTGCTGAGCTGCTCAAAAACGTTTTTTTTCTAAAATAGGAATTAGGGCTGTCAATTAATCGCAGTTAACTCATGTGATTAACAAAATAAATAATGATTAATCACAGTTTTAATCAGACGGTTAAACAATAGAATACTAATTGAAATTTATTAAATATTTTTGAATGTTTTTCAACATTTTCAAATATATTTCAATTACAACACAATACAAAGTGTACTGTGCTCACTTTATATTATTATTACAAATATTTACACTGTAAAATGATAAAAAAAGTATTTTTCAATTAACCGCATACAAGTGCAGTAGTGCAATCTCTTTACTGTGAAAGCATGTTAGTTTGGATCTGTAAAAAGCGACAAAGAGTCCTGTGGCACCTTATAGACTAATAGATGAATCGGAGCCTAAGCTTTCATGGGTGAATCCCCACTTCATCAGATGCATGTAGTGGAAATTTCCAGAGGCAGGTATAAATATGCAGGCAAGAATCAGTCTAGAGAAAACGAAGTTAGTTCAGTCAGGGAGGACGAGGCCCTCTTCTAGTAGTTGAGATGTGAACCCCAAGGGAGGAGAAACTGCTTTTGTAGTTGGCTAGCCAGTCACAGTCTTTGTTTAATCCTGAGCTGATGGTGTCAAAATTTGACACTATAAAAGCAGTTCCTGTTAGTCTATAAGATGTTGCTTTTTAAGAGAAACAAGTTTGTTTACATTTACGTGAGATAATGCAGCTTGCTTCTTATTTACAATGTCACCTGAAAGTGAGAACAGGCGTTCACATGGCAATTTTGTAGCCGACATTGCAAGGTATTTATGTGCCAGATATGCTAAACATTCATTTGCCTCTTCATGCTTCAACCACCATTCCAGAGGACATGCTTCCATGCTGATGACGTTTGTTAAAAAAAATATGTTTAAATTTGTGACTGAACTGCTTGGAGGAGAATTGTATGTCTCCTGCTCCATGGTTTCACCCACATTCTGCCATATATTTTGTATTATGGTAGTCTTGGATGACAATCCAGCATATTTATTTTATTTAAGAACACTTTCACTGCAGATATGATAAAACACAGAGAACGTTCCAATATCAGATTTCTAAAGATAGCTACAGCACTCAACCCAAGGTTAAAGAATCCGAAGTGCCTTCCAAATTCTGAGAGATGAGGTATGGAGCATGCTTTCAGAAGTCTTAAAAGAGAAACACACTGATGCAGAAACTACAACATCTGAACCAGTAGGAAAAAAAAATCAACCTTCTGTTGGTGGCATCTGACTCAAATGATGAAAATGAACGTGTGTTGGTCCACACTGCTTTGGATTGTTATCAAGCAGAATCCATCATCAGCATGGATGCATGTCCTCTGGAATGGTGGTTGAAGCATGAAGGCACATATGAATCTTTAGCCCATCTGGCATGTAAATATCTTGGGATGCTGGCTACAATAATGCCATGTAAACATCATGCTACGTGGGACCTTTAGTCTGACCCAGTATGGCCATTCTCATGTCTTCCAGCAGGGCTGCTTGCCTGGCATGACATTGTTCCACGCAACAGCTTCTGTATTGGCTGTGTAAATACTGCAGGATAAGGGGTGAGGTGTTTGTAATGCTCACAACAACGGTGTACAGCTGAGCGGGGTCCAGGCTTATTGTGCAATGTCATCCACGCGGGTAACCCAGGCTTACAAAAAATGGCGTTAAAAAAGCTTGGTTTGTTTGTTATTGATTTCAGGGAGGTGGGAAGGTAAGTACATCATGTGAGGCTTATGCCATGTTTCCATGAGCACTTGTGCCAATTTTTTGGTCCCATAAGGCGCTGCAAGCCCAATCGAAAATTTCACTTGGCTACGTGCACTGTGGATAGCTATCCAGAATGCAGTGCTCTGTGCATCGATACAATCCCAGCTAGTGAGGATGCACTCCGCCAACACAATGAGCATAGTGTGGACATACAAGATCAACTTGCTTAAATAGGAGGCTCGATGTCAACTTACATAAAGTTGATTTAATTTTGTAGTGTAGACATGGACGGCAACTGTTTGGTTGTATTCTCTTATGATCCTGGTATGGCAAGGGTGAGCAGCATTACTTGGAGCCTCCATGGTCATACCAGCCGTATCCTTTCTGTAAGGCTGCTGCTGTGTTTGTAATTGGGATGATGGGGAGCACTTGAAAGAGCCTATTTAGGGATACATCACTGTGGGGGCACTGACACTGCCACAAAGGCAGGCTCAGAGGACTTCCAGAGAGTGGAAGAGCTGATGGGAAGAGTGTTTGGGACTTGACTCAGCACCTATTGAACTGAATATGCTATGGGAATCTGCACTGCTGCAGGCTTCCCCAGGAAGACAGCCTCTCCCAGCAGTGTATAAGAAAAAGCCTGGTATCCCTCCTGGATCCATGCTGAGCCATGTCATCATTCCTGAGAAAAATGCCAGCCCATGTCTGGCCAATGCTGTGTGCACCTCCTTCTTTTTCCAGCCTGCAAAACAGAAGCTAATGGTTGAAGAATGAAGCATTGCCTGCCTGCAATTCTTCAGCTGCTTTTGCGCGAGTGGGTACCTCATCACACCTGTGGCTAAGGGATCTTGGATAAGCTTTCAAGATAATCGAGCAGGGGCAGAGTTTGGCTACTGTCATTAATGCTGAGGATGCAACCAATATGGTTGGCTTTCAGAAAAGGTATGGGGGAAAAATAAAAAGCAAGTGCCATGTGAAAGTAATGTTAATTAAGTTTAGAAATCTTATTTCTACCTGGAGTTGTTTAGAAATCTAATCACCCTACAGAACAGCAATGACTGATTAATTCATAAGTAATTATTCCTATTAAAAGTAATTGTTTTAAAAATAAAACAAGTTGTGTGGAGGCTAAATAATTAGCACATAGCAATTGCCGTGTAAATTTGAAAACCCAGTAATACCCTTGTGACTTATAAATAACTTTATTCAAGAAATAGAAAAATGCATTACATTAGTGCAATGTTTCTCAAACTAGGGTTGCCGCCTGTGTAGGGAAAGCCCCTGGCAGGCCGAGACAGTTTGTTTACCTGCCCCGTCCGAAGGTCCAGCCAATCGCAGCTCTCACTGGCTGCAGTTCGCTGCTCCAGGCCAATGGGGGCTTCTGGAAGCGGTGGTCAGTAAGTCCCTCAGCCCACGCCACTTCCAGCAGCCCCCATTGGCCTGGAGCAGCGAACCGTGGCCAGTGGGAGCTGCCATTGGCCGGACCTGGAGACGGGACAGGTAAACAAACCAGCCCGGCCCACCAGGGGCTTTCCCTGAACAAGTGACAGCCCCAGTTTGAAAAACACTGTAGTAGCGTGTATTTTAGCTACTTCTTTCAGTTTGTGCAGAACTTTAGAGCTTGTATATAAATTTAGTTTTCCACTGATGCACCCTAATACTAAATACTTCAGGAAAGGCCATTCATAAACTTCTGCAAACACTCATCAGAGTTAAATCTTATTAGTTCTAACCCCCAAGCTTAATTGATGACACTGAAGATTACATCAGACATATGTCAACTCCAAGACATATTGGTTACTAAACCAAAGATGGGTTTCTATCACAGTAAGGTCTACACTTGCAAACAGCAAGGAAACACACAATATAATTGCACTTCAAAGTTAGATGAATATCAGGAAAGAAAGAACTGTAAACTTAGCTATTTGGCAGAAAATATGTGATAGGGTCAAAACTGAAAAGTGAATTGAAAGCATTACTTCAATCTATAACCTTGCCACCGATTCAGAGCAAGTATGAAGCGCATAAAAATGGGGGAAAAAAACATCTGATAACATATAATTTACACTGTGCTGTTGAAAGTTAATGCTTAAAATAGTATTCAATTTAAATGTTAAGCCACATAATAATTTGGCACATGATAAATCAAGATGGCTTTTAGAAAGCAGAGCGATGTTTGGGGTTTATACTAGTTGTTTATACTAGCTGAACATTTTACATCGTTTTAGTAACAAAGAAGCAACCTTGATCAGCAATAGACATACTGTTAGGGAAACCTACTGAATGGTGGGCTTCAAGAAGCAATTATTAAGTTACTGCTTTGCTGGTTCTCTAGGCAACTCCTTTACCTGTTTCTCCCCTTCATATTAATTATTATTGACATTTATTTGTATCATCATAGTACCTAGGAGCACCAGCTATGAATCAGGACCCCCTCTGTGCTAGGCATTTTATAAACCCAGGACAAAAAGACAGTCCCTGCTCCAGCGATTTTACAATCTGAGACAAGAGACTGTTGATGGATACAAAGATGGGGGAGTACAAGGGAACAGTGAGAAAATATTGGTCAGCATGACAGACTGTGGTCTCAGCACTCCAGCAGCCTAACTGGTCAAGTTTTTTTGTAGGCCTCACAGCAAAGGAGAGTTGTAAAGAGAGATCTGAAGGAAGATAATGAGCTTCGTGGAGCGTTTTTTGGTGGGGGGAGTGGGGAGGGCAGGCTTCAAACATGAAGGTGGCATGGGAGAAAACACGAACGGGCTTATTTGAAAATGTAAAAAGTGAGTTATGGAGACTGACATCCTGGGCTGATCGGATCCAGGAATCAACTTTTCGATAGCGGAAGAGAGATGGTAGGTAAAATGGGGATAGGTCATGAAGGACCTTGGAAATACAGATAAGTAGTTTACATTTGATGTGATGTAGAAATGGGCGGCGGTGCAGGGATGCAGTATTCTGCTGATATTAAGCAAAAGTAAAGACAGACAAACTAGGAGTGTATGTATGATAATGCCACACTGGACATCCACATCAAGCTACTACAAGGAAGATCTTGTGATCAGGGTGGAACTAGGAATCAAGGCATAGGAGCTCAGTTCCTGAGTGACACAGGGTTCTGAGGTGACTTTAGGAGTCATTTCATTCCTCTCTCTGTTTTCCATACATAAAGTAGAGATAACTATAGTCCTTACCTCACAGGGCTGAAGATCAAAGAGGATTTCTACAAGTTTATGAGATCCTCAGAGACTACATGAACAGTGACCATATAAATAACCTCTCTGTGCAAAGAGGCAGATACTCTATCTCATGATAATCTTTGCATAGAGGGGAATCCTATTGGTTCAGGGCTAGAATCCTGGATAAGATAAACAGATGTAGCTCAAGTGAAGCTCATGGAACTGCACTGATTTACATTAGCTGTGGATCTGCATCAAACTGGTAATTATAGGGGAAAATTAAATGTCACATATTAAAGAGCATGAGAAACATTTCAACAAATGTTCAGTTTGCAGTGGAGTTATGTGTTTGTCATATTCCTCACTGCAATTATGTAGGAGAATAGTTACCTATTCACTTTGACATATTACCGCCTACACAAGCCAAATACAGTGTGATGGATCTTTCAATTCTTCATAGAATCTCAGGGTTGGAAGGGACCTCAGGAGATCATCTAGTCCAACCCCCTACTCAAAGCAAGACAAATCCCCAGACAGTTTTTTTTTTGTTTTTTAAAAATGGCCCCCTTGAGAATTGAACTCACAACTCTGGGTTTAACAGGCCAATGATCAAACCACTGAGCTATCCCTCCCCCTTGAAAATGATTTGCCCACGGTTCCCAGCAGGTCAGTAGCAAGACTGGGAATAGACCCCAGGTCTCCTGATTCACAGTTCAGTGCTATATCCACTAGGCCACAGTGTCTCTCTAATCTACCTCAGAATGTTGCAATTAGATGGAATGACCACTTAGTTTTTTTGTTTAGGTCGCTACCAATTGTATTTTTTGCTTGTGGATGATGTAAAATCATAATACATGAAGTTTACTGTTGAATTCATAAGACTAATGTAGCTTTTTCATCTGTCTGTCTGTACATTTTATTAGGGATTTGAAGCTAGAATTTACTTTGGTAATGTTGACAGACTTTTTTGGCAGCAGACTGATAGATTTTTGTCATAATTTGTTTGTATTGCCATAAGAAAGGTCTAAATCCCTGACTAAAATTGTTAACACTGTGTACACATAAAACAAGAAACATCCCTTACCCCAAAGAATTTATAATCTGAATATTTGATAAGCTAAATATATGAGTAGCTTTTCATTATGCCTGTTAATTTTGCTAAATCAAATTAATGAAAGTATCCATCATTTTCATGGATAGTTTTGGACTAAAAACTCTCAGGTAGAACTGTAAAGTGAACAGAATAATTCTTTCCAGGAGAACCCAGTGACTCTTACTTGTCATTGATAATACAATTTCTATACATTTATTCATACTCCATATATTTCCATCTAATTAATTTAACTTTTCTGTTATATTCTCACCTCCCCCTCACCACACAACTCCAAAGGAACTGAGGATTGAAAATTGCTAGTTAACCTATTTAACATCAATTCTTAATCCCCAGGGATTCTGGTATACACATTCTGCTGCTACAGTGTAAGGTTCTACTCTATACACTAAAGATTGTACCCTTAAAGACTCAGTATTAGGGATAGTCAAACCTGTTTAGCCCCAAGTTGTTGCCATAATTTTCCGAAGTCCTGTTGTTTGGCTATACCCAAAGGAGGACAAGAGACATTTGATATGGATTTAATCAGGCCACAACTTTATTATTATATATCTGGGAGTACCCAGCAGATAAAAGTGGAAGTTAGAGATTCTATGAAACTTTTCAAAAAGCGTAGAGGGCGCTGGCCAAAAATCTCTTAATTACAAAGAAGTTCCAATGACATGCCGAGTGTGCAATTGACGAACTAATAGCAATTACATAGGCATTCCTCTATCAGAATATAATGGATTATTATAAATCACTTAGTGACACCTTGAATATGAAAATAACTATATGTATATATCTATAAAATATATAATTCTAGATTAGAATAAAAAAAAACAAAACAAGAAAACCCATACTTGAGATATAGATAAAGTCCTGGACCATTCATGTAAAGGAGAGCTTTATGATCGAGTTCAGAAGCAGATAAACTTATTCTAACTCCCATTCAATTATTAATGGTTAACTGCTGTTGTTCTTGTCATCTTGTCCTGTGATAATCATATCAGGCCATGAAGTTTGAGAATGAAATTGGCAACTCATACAGCATCCTTTGTAAGAACTTGATCTAAGATGTCCAATGCCCAAAGCTTCACTTCCCTTATAATATTATATTCCAAAGGCTAGGCAGGTGTTAAAGTCTGTGGAAGGGATTTATTTTGGTCCAATCTCTGTTGATTTTCATTCCTACAGAGTTCCATATCTGCAATCTCATGATAGTGGATGTTATTTTCCAAGGTGTTTTGATACCAACCAGGTATCATTTTTTGTCCATTTATATCAATGAATATTTCCCTTGATATAGGGTCAATATTGTCAACCTTTGCCATTCCAACCTGAGTTTCTGATCTTCCAGTTGTCGTCATCAGCTACTTCATTCCTGTTTACACCAATATCAGATTAATCCATTTTAAAAGTCAATTTATTGTCTCACTTTTAGATCCTCTGAATGAATTGCATTGTTGAAAGAGTACTGGTTTCTTTGAAAGGAATTGAGAATTGCTGCCTCAGAGTCAACAAACATCACAACATCACTTCTATTTCTGCTCTTAATTTCTTGCAGTGTAGTGAGAATAGCTTTCAGTTCAGTTATACAGTTTGAGTTGATATATCGTATATTGTGCTCTTTCTTGTATTCTCTTCATTAGGCCACTGGATAAAGACATCACAACCACCATTCTTGAAGGATTTGTCTGACAAACCGTCAGTGTATAAATTAATCTGTTTGCCTTGTGATTGATACTGTGTATCGCCTTTTTTGAATTTATCTTTTTGTGGCCCTATCCATGTGTTCCTTCAAGCAAGGTTCCAAAAGGGAGATACTTATTAAAGCAAATAGTTTCACGTGGAGGAATTACTGGGCATACAAACTTCTTCACACACACACACACACACACACACACACACACACCCTTCCTATCATCAAATGATTCCTTTTCTTCAGGAAACCTTACACACCTTTTGAAACAAGATGATCATTTCAGCCTTGATTTGATTTTCCAGTTTCTGAACAGACCTGAACAGTGGTGACATCAAGGTAAGGAAGTAAGGCAATTTTCATACCAAGATAGCCATTCTTTTCCACAATTCTCAAGAATCTGAACATCAGACTCTTGTTCACAAATTGCTGACCATGTGAACTGCAGATGATGGCACGTCAGTCTTAGCGAGAATACTGGGACTGGTTACAATCTGTGATCAGACAGGTAAGACCAATAATGGAGCAGTATGTTGTTCTCAGTGTCTATGTTGGTGCTATACAAGAAATAAAACTTTGACACAGTATTTAGTGCAGGGCTTGACTGCTTGAGAAAGGGATGTGGGGGAAGAGCTGGTGGAGCTCTGATGTTTATTATTCAGGAGACATAAATATGAAAGATTTGAAAGTGTATGAAATGAACGTGTGTACTGAGTTGGACCATATCTCTGTCAAGTTCAGAGGTGAGGAGTTAAGGTGTCAATACCTATCATCCTGAGGACAGCCCAACTGATAAAAAAGCATCTTGCAATAGGATAGGGAAAATTGCAGCCAAACAATTATCTGTGGAGATTTTATTGTCAAAAGTCAAGTTCAAGGGAACAGAATGATTGATTTGAATGGAACTCTGCTAGAAGACTTAACAGCAGAAAATGATTAAGTTGTCTTGAGTGATGGCACTATGACTTATAGTCATACTGGTACATGAAACCTGGAAGTTTGATTATAAATAATGGAAAAACAAATACTATTTCAATTATTGTTTTACATATACTTTGATAGCCCAACATGTAGAATGAATAGGGCAAAATTTTCAAAATTATGTGAGTATGTACAATGTAATAACACCAACTACATGTCCAAGCGGCTGATCCTGCTCCCATTGAAGTTAATGGCAGAACTCTCAATAACTTCAATGGAACAGTATCAGACCCTGTATGCCTGCACTGGCTGCATTTCCATTGCATGTACATCCATTTTTCTACAGGCGTCCCTTTACAGTAAAGAAACAACTGCATACTGTATCTAAATGAAATTGAAGAAATAACCAGAGGCAGCTGCCACTGATTTCAGCCAACAACTGCAATTTTCAGCATGTTATTACTAATACAATTGTGTATCTTGATGCATTTGCATGCATGGGTAGTAATGCATTGTTCAAAAGCTCTCAATGATGTTTTCCCTTCATTTCCTAGACATCAAATTAACAAACAGATCTGATTTTTAGGTCATTTTGAAAATGTTTTTATTACACATACTGAGAAAAATGAGAGCAGGGACTCTGCTGACACTGTACAGGAGGCAAAAATGTATTCATTCTTCATTGACAAAATGCAATCAAATTATGATTAATATATTTGAAAAGTTAATTAGGAATCTGGAGTGAGCTGAGGATTATACTCTTTTGAAAATATTTCTAGTTATTTGCATACAGAATGCCTAATGACAGCAGTGAGATTAATGGCTAGAATACTATCTAAAGAATGTTAAAATTTGGGTATTTTTTCTATTTATTACAGGATCTTCTGGTAAATGCAATTTTAATGAACCTTGAAGAACTGCTCCTTATTTTGTTTGTGTGAACTGGTCCACTAAATGTTTCAGTATGGTTGACTATGATCCATAAATTTCTGCTTTAGGTTGGATGCCTTCAATTGCTATGAACAAACAGCAATTGCTATGAATAAAATAAATAATATATTCTGTACATGATTCACATGCACAGAACATATTATTGTATTAGTTGACTTGCTGATCAGCAAAGTGGGCCTGACTTTAGGAAGTACTGAGCATCCAGGACTCCAGCTGACATTCATGGGAGCCAAGACTGTTCATTGTCTGTGGTGTTTCAAAATGGGCCCCTGGGAGGTAAATTATCAGAAAAACAGACACTTTGGAAAATGCTGTGTCATAAACAGATAGCTAAGGGTTAATGTCTCTTTCACCTGAAGCACCTGACCAGAGGACCAATCAGGAAACCGGATTTTTTTCAACTTTGGGTGGAGGGAATTTTGTGTCTGAGGTCTTTTTCTGTCTGCCTGCTTTCTCTGAGCTTTGGAGAAGTAGTTTCTACTTTCTAGTCTTCTGTTTCTAAGTGTAAGGACAAAGAGATCAGATAGTAAGTTATATGGTTTCTTTTCTTTGGTATTTGCATGAATATAAGTGCTGGAGTGCTTTGATTTGTATTCTTTTTGAATAAGGCTGTTTATTCAATATTCTTTTAAGCAATCGACCCTGTATTTTGTCACCTTAATACAGAGAGACCATTTGTATGTATTTTTTCTTTCTGTTTTATATAAAGCTTTCTTTTAAGACCTGTTGACGTTTTCTTTACTGGGAAATTTCAGGGAAATTGAGTCTGTACTCACCAGGGAATTGGTGGGAGGAAGAAATCAGGGGGGAGATCTGTGTGTGGTGGATTTGCTAGCCTGATTTTGCATTCCCTCTGGGTGAAGAGGAAAGTGCTTTTTGTTTCCAGGACTGGGAACGGAGAGGGGGAGTCACTCTGTTTGGATTCACAGAGCTTGTGTCTGTGTATCTCTCCAGGAGCCCCTGGAGGGGGGAAGGGAAAAAGGATTATTTCCCTTTGTTGTGAGACTCAAGGGATTTGGGTCTTGGGGTCCCCAGGGAAGGTTTTTCAGGGGGACCAGAGTGCCCCAAAACACTCTAATTTTTTGGGTGGTGGCAGCAAGTACCAGGTCCAAGCTGGTAACTAAGCTTGGAGGTTTTCATGCTAACCCCCATATTTTGGACGCTAAGGTCCAAATCTGGGACTAAGGTTATGATATGCTGGACCAAATATCTTCACCTCCCTATCATTCTAATGTGGCTTTCATAACTAACATGGTTTTCCATGTACGTTCCATGGTTAGACTCATTGGTCATCTGTGTTTATAAAAATGCAGAGCATCTGCGGTGCTATTTTATTACTGCTTCTTGAAAGATTTTGTATTATGATTCTGTGCTCCAAAGGCTTCAGAAAGTTTTGGAATTCACATTAGTAAATAGTGTCACATAGAAAACACATGATATAATAGCTCAATGTTACTTGGGTTTAGTATGCCACTCTGACGTCATCATTCTTTGCTGTTTCAGTCTATAGCCTAGTTCCCGTCTTTGAGGTAGGAACTGGAGAATTACAGAACTCAAAAGACCTCATTCATAGATACTCTGCACCATCTCTGGAGTGTCAGATATGAGAAAACTAAAGTGCTAAGCTAATTTTGGAGTTCTGACATTTAATTCACCAGAAGGAAGTGAATGTGAACTCCTAATGAGAAAAACATTTGCAGGGTATTCCTCTGGAAAAAACAAAACAAACAAGCAAACAAAAACCCAAATCACACATTTTACTACAAAGGTATTTGACTCTTTTGGTATTTCAAACCTTTTTGTAATTGTTTATGTATTTCCAAAATAGCAGTCTTGAAATCCCAAAGCAGAAGTATCTAAAATACGTGTTTCTCTGAAAATCTGGGTTAATAACAAAAAGTGTTTCCATTTCAAATGTAGTGCTTGCACTACTTGCCCTACAACACACATTTTCCCAGTCGTGAAGAAAAGGTGTAGACATGTGGAAGAAGTTGATTTGAGGAGTCTGTTATGCAGAGAAAAACATATACAAAATATTATAAGAAAAAATGTTATATTTTAAATGAGCAAGATTCTAACCAGCTAATTTGAAATCTGAATCCTAATCTTTCAGCTGCATTCAAATCATTATGAGTCCAGTGTGACTATGCACATGCATAAGTAATTAGCAGGAGTGGCTTTTTAATTTTAGGTTTTCCTTTTATTAATTGCTTAAAAACAAGGTTGACAAACATTTTATGAAATCTCCTATGCATCTTCTGCATGAATGCATTTTTCTCTCCTTCTCAAAAACAAATTATATTGTAAGTCTCCACCAACCAATACATTTCTACATTTTCAGAAAAAGCATTCTCATGAAGAACAAAGCTAATGAGTTTTCTCTTTAAAAGGTAACTGAAGTATCCAGTATTTGCATTTTAATACCTAACAGACAGATGGGTTTTTACCCAGCTTCATAAAGCAGCAGAGTAAATTAAATATTCAAAATTTGAATTAAGTAAATGTTTTCTAGACACTTCCTAATGCTTATATTTTCCTTCTGTTTACCTTTTTCGTTTGATGAAAAGAAAAAAAGAGGCCTTTAACTACAAATAGGACTATAATGGATGCCACCATTCAGAAGCGATTTCACATACCTGCTCAGAAAGCCATCGGAATAGAATACTCTGAGCTGAAGAAGAAGAGCTCATCCACACAGAGGTCATTGTTAAACATTCAGGGTACGTCTACACTGCAATAAAAAATGCAGCCATGGTCAGCTGGAGCAAACTTTTCAGTGGTAACACCCAGTCTCAACCTGAAATGGCGATAAGCCAACAAACCCATGGCACCTCTTAATGCTGTGTCTCGGTGCCTATATCTCTTTGGCAGCAGGCAAAATTTCTTAATCTGAATATACTATAGCTACAGAGAGCAGGTCAGCCATCAGCTGAGATACTGAAAGGCCATGACTAGGAGCAGTGAGCAGAGATTTAGGGTACGTCCAGACTAACCCCCGTATCAGTGGGTAGAGAGAGATTTTTCGGGGATCGATATATCGTGTCTCATATAGACGCGATATATCGATCCCCAAACGTGCTCCCGTCGACTCCGGAACTCCACCGGAGCGAGCGGCAGTAGCGGAGTTGACATGGGGAGCTGCAGACGTCAATCCCATATGGTGAGGACGGGACGTAAGTCAGAATAAGATACTTCAACTTCAGCTACGGGAATACCGTAGCTGAAGTCGAAGTATCTTACATCGACACCCACCCCTAGTGTAGACCAGGCCTAAGAGAAGGAAAATTCGGTCAGAATATCAGGAAATATTTCTTAAGACCATAGTATATTGAACTTGTAATCACAGTCATCTGCTAGGAGAAATTAGGGCAGCTTTATCAGTTGAGTCATTTTATACCTGGGCTGAACAAAAAGAACTGTGAATGTTCTATAGGGGAGTAACCCTGCATTGGATAGAAGTACTGTAATAGTGACACACCTATTATTTCTATTATTCTAAGATGGACTGAAATAATCTATGGTCATTCAATGATCCCTTGTGTTTTCATCATCAATGCTTCTCCAGCATGCAACCTACAATTAATTATTTGATGTCAACTGTGCATTTGTGGCTGTGAATATTTAGGGTGGAGGCTGTGGTGTCCCCAGGTGGACTTACATGGTGATCAAATACTAAACAGTCATCCTGCCTATGATATGGTCGCTTGCAGATATTATGATGCTTCATCGAACTCTTCACCTGACCAGAGCACTTCTTACAGTAAATTGTATGCCCTGGTCTATTCTTTATCCTTCCCAATCCATAATGAGCTTTTGTAAAAACAGATAAACCCCAGGAACAAAGGGATGTTTTAAAAAGGTCTTTAGACACTAAGGATGCTTTTGAAAATTCCACTAGGTCCCTATCTGCATCCTTAGGGCCTAAATATCATTAAAGTATGTCCCAAAATACCCTTCCTAGCCTATTAGGGTTCTGTAACACAATTACTCTTTCCAAATCAGGTATGTGCATAGCACAGAACTAAAGCAGCAGATTTCAAACAACTAACAAGTAATTCCAAAGCTATCTGCACTTCTACTCAGAAATCAATATCTTATGTCCAAACGCTGGTCACATTCTAATCCCATTGTTCCTAATGAGACCATGATCTGACCTACAGTGTTAAATCAATAGACAATTGCTTATGCATATTTCCTTTTTAATATGTTCTCTGGAAACTTTTCTATTTATCCTTTTTCTTTTTATATGCATGCTTCTAAACCCCTCTAAATTCTTTCTACTTAATAGGACAAAATGTTGGGCGGAAAGAAAACCAGAATAAGAAAAATGTTTTAAACAAAAACCACTCTACATTCATACAAATCTATAAATTCTTTATTCATGTAAACAGCTGCAATATCTTCAGGATGTTTTCCATTGTGCCTATTTGCATATACAGATAAGGCATTCAGTTACTGTTTCACATAAAGATTTTTTTTATCTATCCAATTAGAGAGAGTAAAGGGTTACTTATCTAGCTTGCTATATTTGCCTTGAGGACACTTCAGAAATAGTGTGCTTTTTTTCTGTAAGCAGCATGAAACAGAAAAAGTAAATACAATAAGCCTCTGAATCTGTGTTTGCATCACACATACCTATAATGTCTCATTTCACACCTGTTTCTTTTGCTGTTTCAACAAATTGTTATTTGTTCAAAGTTTTTGTTTGTTAACTTACCTCAAGCACCATGAACCCGTGAGTGGCATTTATATTTTGTATCATTTAAAAAAAAAAACCTGTAAAACTTCCATCAAAGTGTGATCAGAGATAGGTCAGCACTGAGACCATTTCAAGGTCAATCTCCTGAGCAATTTAATTTCTGGACAGAACTAGTAGTTTGATTTTGTTGCATTTACATCATTTAAAAAAAATAAAATGAACTTTACCTTTTAATCTCAGCTTTGCTATCTTTAAAACAGAGACAATCTTTAAAATCATAGGTTACTGTGAGTCCTAAGCAAAGTTTTTAAAGTACATTCTGAATGCAAAGATTTTAAACAAGTCAGTGGCTGAAGAACTGAAATATTGTGTTTGTGGTTCTTACCCCTCATGAGTTCATGATTTCTCACAACTCCTTCTCCTAAGAGGCGTTATCTCAACATTTATTTGATTTCATTTAAGTTTTGTGGACTTGAAAAAAGGCAAATTTTCTTTTTGTCCAACTTTAATACAGTGTAAATGTGGGCCAGGTCCTCAGATAGTGTAAATTGGTGAAGCACCATTGGAGTCCACACCAATGAAAGATCATGATGCAGAAATTTCCAATTTGTGAAAAAATGTTCAGCACAAATACTCGCATAATTTCAAAACACATAACACTAAATACATCCCAATACATCTTTTAATTAGCTAGCATGTGCTTGTACCATGTGCACACATGCGCACACACACACACCTTTGAAAATTCCAGTTTAAGGAAGGCTGGCACCCAAATTCAGGGCTGGCACCCCAAGCAAAAAAAAATGCCGCCCTGAATTTGGGTGCTGCCGCCAAACCAAAAAAACAAAAAAAGACAGAGTGCTGCCCTTTGAAAAGTGCCGCCCCACATGCTTTGAACACTGGTGCCTAGAGCCTGCCCAAATTCCATATTGTATGTGTGTTTTGTGTGTATACAAAACCACACACAGGTACATTGTATATTCAGATTAAATGTTTTAATTTATACATAAGAATTTGTAATGTATTTGAACAAGCATACAATGCAGATCTAAAGATGTTTTTTGCTGTTTTTTTTTAAGTTGCGCAATGTGTCGAGGTCTTAGATAACATGCTCATGTATCTATGTTAGAATATCCCATACTACACAGCATAAAATTTAATGAACCTTAGCATGGATTTGTTATAGGAACTGTTTTGCCAGGTTAATGGGGCTTTGCTACAAAAGCCAGTTATTCCAGGCTACAATTATATCCTATTCTAAACAGCTGTAAGAGTTGCACAAAAAATTCTGACTGTTTGTAATCACTGTCTAGGAAGTGGGTGATGGTAATAAGACAAGTGTCATTGATAAAATAAGGCACAGAGAAAGGAAAAGAGAATGAAAATATAGATGCAGCTGGTCCAACTGGCATATCATTTGTTGCTAGGAGGAGGGTACCTTTACTATGATAAAAAACGCTCCTATAGCGAGATGTAGATGGGAGATAAGATTTCAATGGGAATTTTAGCAAAACAACTCAGAATAGCAGATTTTCAAACTGATCTTCTAGTTTCAGGCGTGGTAAGGCTTCCCTCCCCCTAAACTTTTATTTTGTTGTTCCTTATTATGTGATTCTTCCAGGAGGGTAGAATTCCTCTTCCTACAGTCATTTGAAGAAAACGTATTTTGTTTTATCAACACATCCTCTCATTAAAAAAAATAAAAATAAAGGAGAAATGAAGAATATTACCTCTCTAGAGAAGGTAGTTTAAATTCACTGAAAATACACTCAATTACTCAGCTATTACACAACAATGAAACCTATAAGTTTTCAGAACCGCAGTAAACGAGAAGACTTTTAAGCCATATTCTTCTCCGGTGAGATGTCCAGGTAAAGAGATTTCATTTAAAGGAACACTGAAAAAAAATCACACCTCAGTTTCAGTGTTTGTTACTTACTGTGGTTCCAGGTAACCCCTAAGTTTACTAAAAGGTACAGTGATTAGAGAATACAATATTTCACTCCCATCAGAGTGATAACACTTTGTGTATAGACACTTTCAGTAGTTCCAAAGCATAACTCGGTAGTCAGTCACTTCCCCCTGTTTGTGGTGGTCTTTTGAAACAGTAATGGGGAGAGAGGAAACTTTTTGGAAAAACAGGATAATATGACTATAAATCCACAACATGGCAGATGTAATACATGATACTACTCTGGACTCTAACTGACTAGATTTCAAATTGATGATGTCCCTTTTAAGTTAGACATTTTTATGTTCCTAAGCTGAATACAATTTCCATAACGTGTTGATGGATCAACAGAGTACAGTACAATACAATAATATGCAGTACTTAACAGGTGACATGCTAGCCCACATTGAAATCAATACAAGTTTTGCCAGCGACGTTAACAAAGCTAGGATGTCACCTAGGAGGTTTTAATGGAATATAATATAGAATACAAGACAAGTAATTTTAAAAATCCATGTAAACCAATGAGTTAAAAACGGTAATGCAATGACTGTGTAAGCAGAGCAGTCAATGTAGCATATACTCAAATGGTTCACACAGCCTCCGTAAGAGATTTCGCAAACAGAGTGAAGGCTGCTAACACCATGAAGTTATTCCCTAACTTCTTCATAAAGACAGTGGTTGTTTCCCAGCTCCTGTAACTGTACCAATATTGTTACTTCAGGCTTTTGTGACTAGAACTGGCCAGGAATTTTTTCCATGAAATATGTCAGAAAATGCCAGTTCACCTAAACCAAAACTGTTTGCAGGAACAAACTGGGGTCAATGAAAGTTTTGTCCGGAAAGGTTTTTCAGGTCCAGTATGGAATTTCTGGTCAAAGTCAGAGAGAGAGTACTGTCCAAATATCCACTTGACTAGTCTAATGGTTAGGGAACTCATCTGGGGTGTGGGAGATCTGGATTCAAGTGCCAGCTCTGGAGGAGGGACTTGAACCCAGCTTTCCCATGTTCTAGATGAGTGCCCTAACAACTGGGCTAGGTCAGTCTCTCTCTCATTTTTCACTGAACCACTTTGAAAGGTCTTAGTTTCATTGCAACACTGAATGAGGTAAAAAAAATCAAAGCTGTAAAAATATTCATGAGATTGGAAAACCCAGCTCTACTCTCGGCTCACTCTTTGTACCCTGAGAAGCCTCAGGGTTAGGTCCTACTGCTCTCCCCCTTCCATTCAGTTGTGTGGGCTCCATCTAACCCACAACAGAACTGGAGGAGAAACAAACACCAATCTGCTGTCCAGGCAACATTGCAAGTGAGAGCTTGCACAGCACAGTGGGGCATGGAAGGTATTCGCTAAATTTATTTATGCTGCCCCTAATATAGAAAGTTTATAAATCACTGTCAGGGTTCCCTCCGTACTCTAGGGTACAGATGTGGGGACCTGCATGAAAGACCTCCAAAGCTTATATTCCATCAACTTGGGGTAAAAACTTCCAAGTCAGAAATTTCTTTCCTTGTCCTTGGACAGTATTGTTGCCACCACCAAGTGATTTAAACAAAAATTCAAGGAGGGGCCACTTGGAGCCCTATCCCCCCAAAACATCCCCCCAAACCCTTTCACCCCCTTTCCTGGGTAGGCTTGAGAATAATATACCAAACACTTGGTTACAACGTGAGCACAGATCAAATCCCTTGGTTTTTAGGGCACTGAAAATCAATCAAGTTCTTACAAGAAGAACTTTATTATACAGAAAAAAGTAGAAGAAACACCTCTGCAAAATCAGGATGGAAGGTTACTTTACAGAGTAATAAAAAGATTTAAAAACACAGACGATTCTCCTCTAGGCCCAGCTTCAAAGTTACAAAAACAGGAATAAAACTCCCTCTTAGCACAGGAAAAATTCACAAGCTAAAACAAAAAATTACCTAATGCATTTCCTTGCCTTACTTACAATTTTTGTAATCTTAGATGAATTATTTTAGGTATGTTTTCAGGAGATGTTGTTCCTGCCTGGTCTCTCTCTCCATCCAGAGAGGGAACAAACAAAGAAACTGGATTTGAAAGTATCTTCTTTTCTTATTGGTTCTTTTGGTCAGGTGCCAACCAGATTATTTGAGCTTCTTAAACCCCTCACTACATCTGACCAGGAGGGATTTTATGCTACTTCCCTTAATATTTACAACAATCACCTCTTCCCTCATTCCCTCTGTAGCAGGGTGCTTACCTTGCTCCTGCCCTGAAGAGGTTAAAAACAGCCCTGGGAGGGGGCTGTGGCTGGAGAAAGCAGCTTTTAGGCCAGGCTGATTGGGGGAAAGTGGCTGCAGCTGAGGCCATGCCTCAAACTGAGTAACAGGGCCTTATAAGCAGTCAGGGAAGCCAGGAGCAGTCTCTCTCTGTTTGTAGAGGGAGATGGGCCTGACTGCAGGGATCTAGACACACGGTACCTGAGTGAAGCAGGGCTGGGGAAAGGCAGAGGAGCTGGGGAGCTCCAGCCTGGAAAGCCTCAGGCTGTGGCCTAGCATTGGGCCAAGGGGTACTGAGGGTTGCAGAGGGCAGCCCAGGGGTAGGCCAATGCAGCAGGTCCAAACTCAACCTTGCCAGTGATGAGTGACTGATACTGCAGTCTGCCCCAGGGCATTGGGCTAGACAATGACTGGCAGTAGCTGTATACTGAGGCAAGGTGGGGATAGAGGGTGGGGGTTCCCTGGGGAGGGGTGACCCTGAGAGAAAGGGGTTACTGCCAGGGGGCAGCACCCCAGGTAAAAGGGCACCGGGTCCAGGGAGAGACACGGGGGCCAGAGGACAGGCAGATCACTGGCCTGCAGAGGGTGCTCTGTAGCTGAATTGAGCTAATTTCCAGGAGTCACCAGCAGGAGGCGCCGCAGAGGTGAGTCCACTCGTCTACATCCTCCAGCTACACAACTATAGTATAACCCATAGCTCTCTTGTCTTTCCCCTTCCAAATACATTGAGTGAGCACAGCAATACGTGTAAAGTCAGTGCCTGGGCCAATTCATCTTTCCTTTCTGTAGCGCATAGGTTGTCCAAATTTTCCCTCACCTCTAAATCTAACATACAGCTACTGGGGAAACAATACAAAATCCTGATTTACACAGAGGACTATTTAAGGACATCACCCAAAGGTTCTAAAATGGGATTAAAGACTTATCCAAATTCAAATTGTTCATTACCTTCTTTGTGTCAACCCTTTACATGGGGAGAGGTTTTAGATAGTGTATTTATGTCTATTTTACCATGAAAGAAAACGAATTATTTTCAGAGAGATGTCAAACCAGAAAGATCTCTCAAACAATTATTTTCAGATGACTACTGCTCCCAGAGCCAATTTCAAAGACTACAATTACCCTTGACTACAAATAAAAAAAAGTTAAGTCCATGCCATATTACAGGATGATCCAAATTGCTTCTTAAAAGAACATCTTCCTTCCCTTAGCTTTACAGGAGCATTAGCAATGTTCCAACCCCTGTTGTTGAAAGCTATTTTACATCGGTTTTAAAAAAGAGAGAGACAGAACACATATGCTCCTGTGTATTGTAAGTAGGAACACCTTCAACATTCCATTTGTAGAAAACTGATGTTCCAAAGCAACCATCACCATAAGAATACTCACTATTACCACCACCAAAACTACCCCCTTCACACACAGAATATCAGGAGGAACAACCCATAGCCCTAATTTTTATCCACAACATCCTCTACACGCAAAGAAAGACCTAGATTTACTATTGACCTGAAGTCACATGCCCCACTGCAGTGTGGATGTAAAATGCTGCCATTCTGAATAGGTATTCTTACTCCCTTTACACTTGTGCAGATGACAACACAAGTGCAGGAGGCAATTGAAAACCATGCCCAAAGATGGCAAGATTGTGATTCTGGTTGTCTCCTGCACAATGCTCTGAGTCATGCTGAATAGCACAGAAAATATACTCTGGTTCAGTTATGCTGAAGATATGCAAACTTTTAAGCCAAGACTCTACTATTGTAATGTAATATGAACATATACAAGCATTATTATTCCCTGGACCAATACAGAAGGTTACATTTTCACTGCTGCTGGGTGACAATCAGAATATGCACTTGAATAAACAATTGTGTTCATGTTAACTGAGTTTGTGCCCGTTGTATGTTTGGTTTCCACGAATGTTCTAGCGAAGTTCACTAGCAGAAATGTTCATGGAAACAGCAATTTCATAAGTCAATACAGGTTTTACTGTAACTGGTGCAACATTAGGAAATTAAATAAATTCAGGCCTGTTCCAAGGGCAGAGTTTGGCCTGCCTATGATGAAGTATTCCACTCCACATGATCACTGAATGGGAGAACATGTTGGATTCAAGTGGATAGGAAGATAAGGCTGGAAGTCATGATGCTGTAAAGCAACCTGGAGATGCCAAGCTGGGGACCATGCAGGTGTGATTCTGTCTACTTGCAACACCAAGAGAAGCAGGGCAGCAGGGTATGATACAGAGATGCTGCCTCTGGGTACATGGGTCACTGCAAGGAAGTGCTAGATTTGTGTCTTTTCCCAGGTTCAGTAAATTCTATCTGGAGTCCTGGTATGCACACGTAGTGTGAACCTTAAAAATTGATAGGAAAAGTCCATTGGCTTGTGGTCATCTGGGGTATGGTACAATCAGGTGTCTCATATCAGTCATATCCCTCATAAAAGGTGGTTTATGGTGCCAAGGATCAATGAGGGGTTATCAGAGCTTAAGGAACATCAGGGCAACTGAAATAACCTTTCATGCCCTCTCTCAACCAGCCAACCATGGTCATTTACCTCACGACATATCTGTCTTTATTCACCTTGAACAGTTACTCTCAGTTTGTATTACCTCTGAAATGCTGCATAAAACTTACTCCACACTATCTTTTGTGTTCTAAATTAACAAGAAAAAAGAAAGTTGTTTATTTTGTAAGTTAAAAAAAGAATTTTCTATGCTGTACTCAGTGATTTCCATTATTCCATTTGATCAGTCAAGATCCATTGTTTGGTGGCAGTGGCTTTACTAAAGGGCTCCAAGATGCCAGCAGGATTCCACTCATAATGGAAGTTGCATGGAACCCTGGAGTTTCATTTAGAAAAGTTCCGCTAACACAGGTGACAAGAGCAAAAATAAGATTAAACAGTAGCTTAACTCTCCCCACTTCCCAACAGCTCCACTCCAAGTATTTTTATACTCATCTAAATTAATAGTGTGGAAAAAACAGGTTTTTACTTCTTTTTCCTGCACGATTTGTTTTCAAACCACATTTATCATGAAGCAGAACTAACATCATAAACAGTGATTTATTTTTTAAAGGGGGTTGTAGGGGGAGTTCTCTTGTCTCCTTAACTGTATTTCCCCTGCCTGTGTGTTCAATTATTTTCAAGTGAGGGAACTCATTTGTTCCTCCCCTACATTATTATTGGCTACGTACAATCTATTCACAGTTTTGAAACCTTTGCAAAAATCAGACCACAGCACGGACACCTTTCCAGTGGTTTTCCCATTACCTACAAATCTCCACTGGATGTTTCCAGTGTGATTGTTTAATTACAGTGAACACTAACACACCAGCCTGGGAATTGCTCCTCTTCTATACACCAGAAACAGCTTGTATGTAGAAAGCTGCTACCGAAGTGCCAATTGTTTTTTGTTTTTTTTTCAAACATAAATGAACATGACTATATAAAAAGATTCTAATAATAAATAAATAAAATGTAAAATTTTACATGCATGGGGATGTCGTTAAATCAGAAGAGCTAGAAGGTGCCTACTAAGTACCACCACTATAAATATCATGCCTACAAATTTACAATTGTTTTACAAATGTCATTACATTCATGAAAAAAAGTAAGTCTATATTATATAGCCAGCTAGAAGGTGAATATGATTGTAGAAACAATATGATTACACGTATCCCTGCCTCCAATATAACAAGAATTGGGAACTATTATATGATTACACTCCAAATGCATTTATTAGTGTCCAATATCCCACAAACATCAATTCTGCATACGCATATATGAGAGAAAACAAGTTTCTTATAGTTTCTCATTTTCAACTGTTTTGCCTCTAGCACATAAGAAAACTGACTGATAGGAGAGTCAAAGCAGATTTTTGTCACTAGCTTATGGAGGTGAGCTATTGGTTACTTATTCTTTTTTTTTTTTGGCTCGCTACGTTTGTACCAAAAGAGAATAAGAGAGACAAAGCTAATAAATCTGGATGGAGAAGTTATTCCTCAGTTTGGAGGAGAAATACTGAGGTATCCTGCCTTATGATTTTTAAAAAGTAATTTCCAGTAATACATTAAACTGAAACTTAATTATAAAACAAATACATCTTTGCTAATGTGAAGGCTAGCTGTTACAAACCTCAATAGATATACTGAATACTAAAAAGCCTTGACTCTGGGCTTGGTTCTTCTTTTCCTTATACTTGAAAATTGTAGATGGCACTTAAAGGGATAAAGAAATAATGAAAAATACTTTTTAAACACTTTGGATTAAACTCAGGAGTAGGACAGCAGTTTTTGTGGAAGCCACTTGCCATAAGCCAGGATCAGATCTTGATCATTATCTAAAGTTCCCAAGTGCCATCTGGATTTAGGTTAGATTTTTATTTGGCTTCCTTGACTACTGACATAATATATTACCTATTACAGCATCTTATAAGTGAACTCAAGCAGCTGTATTCCAAAGGGGGGGGGATATTTTACCCTGGAAAAAATCTGCTTTTTAAAATGTATATTTTTAATTTTACTAGAGCTGGTTGGAAAACGGGTACTCTGTCCCCACAGAAACTTAAATGAAAAAAAAATGTTGACAATTTCCACTGACAATTCAGAGATTTTTTTAAAAAAATCCTAAAATTTTTGGTTTCTAGGTTTTCAATCTTTTGACAGAATCCAAATTTTCTGTGAAAAGCAGACACTTTCTGTGAAAATTTTCATTTAGCACAAACAAAACAAACAAACCACTATTTCCCATCAGAAGACATTTAATGAACAGTTATCATCCATTCTTATATTTTCACATTATTTTTTATACAAAATGTTAGTAAGAATACTGCATCCATTAGTCTTGCACAGAGAACCACACAGTAAGACCAACAGAATCTGAACAGGAAGTCACCAATGCACTACAGTGACTAGACCAATGGACGGGCATGGATCATTGTTCATGTTGCAGTACCTTTGTCAGTACCCAGCCCAGGATGGAAGCTAATGATCCAACCAGTGGACCAAATTCGGTTCTGAATCCTGGTCACATGCCACCTGAGGCATGTTTTGCATACGCTAAGATGACAACAATGACTAGACCAACCAGTCATGAACCTTGGCATATTCATTTCTATTTTGGGGTTTAAACCAATGCTCTGTTGACTCAAGAAACCAGCTGATCTGAAGTGCCACACATGTCAAAAGATGCAATTGCTGAGAGAAGCAGACAATCATCACACCGACTGGTAGAGTTAACTGATTTCTTCCTGCCAACGCATGGTAGGTGCACTCAATTTCCTGGGTGCACCCCATGAAAATTTGACCCATAATTTGCTCATTTTGACAGCAATTGCTGTTAAAAAGGTTATGTGGAAAATATGTCAACTCTGCATAGATTCCTAAAAATATTATCTTGGACATGTTAAGCAAATTACTGTACTCTTGAATTAATTATTCTATCATAATTTGGGGGGGCTCTACCTCAGCCATCTCCAGTAAATCACTGATGAAATCAGTGCTCACATGTCATTTAAAAAGTTGCTTTATCTGTTCAGAATAGTCTTGGTTAGCATTTAAGATGACTGCATGCATGGGACAAAACCCATCACCTGATATGGCCAAATGCAGGAGAATATTATCTATATTTGCATGTGCCAATGTTGTCCAGCCAGCTTTGCATTTTAAAAGCTGTCTGGGAGAACTAGTGTTGTTATACTACAATTATAATTCATTTGGCTAACTGAGAGACTGACAACTGGTGAAACTAAACATGCTGCTAATTAAATCGTGTGCTGGGAGGAAGGTCTGGGTAATATTTTCATCAGTTAGCCATGGTCCTCTCATCCTAAGAAGGAACACCATTCAGCATATTCTGTTTCCACAAAGAGGGAGAGAATGCCATAAAATCTTTACAGTTATAATATTCTAGAACAGTTGGCATGTCATACCAGCTTCTTGTCACTAACTGTGTCTTGTTTCTTTGCTGGAGAAGCATACCTATCCCAATATTTACACCAGTGTTTCTCAAACTGGGATCATCACTTGTGCAGGGAAAGCCACTGGTGGGCGGGGCAGATTTGTTTACCTGCCGCATCCGCAGGTCCAGCCGATCGCAGCTCCCGCTGGCTGGGGTTCGCTGCTCCAGGCCAATGGGAGCTGCTGGAGCAAGCAGCCAGTAAGTCCCTCAGCCCGCTCCACTTCCAGCAGCTCCCATTGGCCTGCAGCGGCAAACCGCGACCAGTGGGAGCTGTGATTGGCCGAACCTGCGGACGTGGCAGGTAAACAAACCGGCCTGGCCCACCAGGGGCTTTTCCTGCCCAAGCGGCGGCCCCAGTTTGAGCAACACTGATTTACATTAAATTGTCCTCTAAACTGTGCTGGTGTAAATCAGGAGAAAATTCATTGACTTCAGTGGAGTTACCCTAGATGTACATGGGTGAAAATAATGAGGAGAATCTTTGTCCATGTGCTGTAAGCTGCTGCCAATGAAACTCAGACTCTACATGAATGCAAGGAAGGGAAGTTCATCTCTATTTAGGTTTTATACTTCCTAGTCTTTATGAATTGATTTCACTCACTGGTTTGATGGGCCTGGATTGTTCTGAACTACAGTTCTAATTCAGACCCACATCTTGTATGCAAGGACAGCTGATAAACTCACTCATTTAAGTCTGTAAAGTGTTCGGGTGTTAGAGATATCATTGAACTAAAATATTTAAACCTCCAGGAAACATGTAATACAGCCTGTCAAAATGCTAATCACTTAAACAACTGAAATTACATCCACTGTTAATTGACAGAAGAGAAATTCCAATATCTTTCTAGCTCTCCTATTCAAACCACTATATTTTATAAAAATAAAACTAGCTTGTCTTTTTAAAAAAGCCATAGCTTAGGTATAGCTGGAATAAGAAAAAATTGTTACAGATGCTCTGGGAAAGCAAGCATTAGTCTCTCTCTCACAAGTTCTTTCCCACATGATTATGTACTTGAAGCACTTAATTCCAGTCAAGACAGAAATCAATAAATGATGCTTCTAGTGTCCTTTGTTTAAGAACAATCTTTGCCCTTCCTTGCATGAATCAGATGTCTCTGCAATGGGGCTATAGACTCTTGTTTAGAATTTCTCCCCATGTGCTGAATAGGATTTGACCTTTTGTATCCATTTATTACATCAGTGTGCCCACAACTGCTGCTGTTCAAGGGAAAGAGAACAGTTATTATAGTACTGGTTCCCTCCAAGCCTTCCCTCTTTCTTTCTCCTCTTCTCTCTCCCTCACACACACACAGAGTAGCAGAGCACTATGGTTTGGTAGACATGATTTGTTAGAATTTGACCTCACGGTGGGTTTGCCTTAAGGAGAGGTTTGTCCTCTGTGGCTGGAATAGATTCCTGTGGAGGCTCTTGCTTGTATTTTTATGGGACACATTTTAGAGATGCACTGAGGTGTCTAGCCTGAGAGAGGTGGAACATATAAATGAATCGTGTTACCCATTGGTAAGTGTTGCATGTCCCTCAGAGTGCACAGTCTACAGAGGATGAGAGTTTGTTATAGGTCCCAACTAGAAACATTTATTCTTTAGCTCAAGTTGCAAAGACTTACGCTTTTAGCTATAAAAGTCCCTGGTTCAATTCCCAAGGTGTGAGCCAAGATAGTAACCAACACATAAACTGGGGCTCATCTGGGATTTGAACTGCCATGGGCCTCAGAAGCTTGGGATAAACTTCTTTTCTTTAGAGGAAGTGTGTAAACTCACTGCTAAGTATGTGATGTATCAACCCCCATGCCTGTACCAGAGAAGCTCTGAATCTTTTATAGCTCTCCCCCACTCCCCACATACAAAGCTTGATGCGTTAACTCAAGCTAGGCTGTAAAGCCTCATGCCTTCAGCTCTGGAGATCCCCAGCTAAATCCTGTGTGTTGGCCAAAATGGAGGCAGTCATAAGGGATTAAATCAAGGAAAGCTCTGTGTGGAGAGAGAGAGAGAGAAAGTGAACCATCAGCTAAATCACCTTGTGCAAGTCATAGAAAAAAACAATGACTATAGAATCTACTGATCAGCCAACAAGAAGTGTATGTTGCTCTCTCCCTCTTAGATCGGGACATGGATATTTCAAAATTTGAAGTCCATATAATAGCCAAATATTATGTTAGTTTGTGGAATAGAGGTAAAGAAACCATTTAAAATATGCCAAAATTCTCTTTTCCTGATTATCTCCCACTGTCTCTGACTATCATAATAATCTCTGATTCTCTCCTCAGAGAATCAAAGCCCAGTGCCTAAAGCAGTCATTGGAACAGAAACTATACCATCGAAAGGTATTCTGTCCCTTAACCCCAAACCTGAAAACGTGTGTGCAACTGATTTCAGTGAGATTATTCACATGCCTTGGTGTTTGCAGAATTAGGGCCTATGTCTATAAAATGCCCAGCATACTTTTGGCTGCTATATAATATGTGACTTAGGTAACCAGTTAGGCAGCTCAAAGAGTAAATTCCAGATATTCAATACTTAAACACATCTTTGCAGAGAACAATTCTCATCCAGATAAAATCATTCATCATACAATTCCAAACAAAAAAATTCATAAACATCATGTTACTTTTTGGGGACAATTTGTAAACCGAAAAACAGTCTGTTCAGTGTGAATAATTTGAGCAGCTTTGCTCAAAACATATCATAAAATAAATAAAATTTACCAGGATGAAGACTAACCAAAAACAGGTTTTCTAACTCAAAGTAGACTTCCACTAGACTCATAACACCTCTTTTGCAGTAGAAAATGCTAATTTGATTAAATAGTTTTCTATACTGACCCTCAAGTGCCCTGAAAAAAAAACAATCTGAACAGAAGTTGGTCTGAACCCTTCATCCCCCTCACAACTGTTTGCTGGAATCAGGATTGTGGTGAAGAGAGCTTAGAAAAAGTGTAGCTTGACTGCTTCTCTATTATGCAACATTGACAGCAAAAGCTCCCTGTATTTTGATGAGCAAGGCAAATTAATAAGATCTGAATAGAGAATAGATAGCTGTGGTTAACCTAACTGGCCACTGGCTGTCATTGTTGTTCCAGAAGGGGAAAAAAAGAGTCAGCAGGAAAATACTGAAATTAGAAAAATGAATTGAGAGTGCAGCTAGATTCTTATCTTTGGTGCAATTTATGGCAAGTCAGTCAAATATTAAGAGCTTTTTCATATATAAATAACAGGGGCACTTATGAGATTCTGCCCTTGTTACACCCACTATATTCATTGAAAATTGTATAGCTGTAACTAAGGGCTGAATTTAACCCTTAATTTACATGCACAATCATATTAAATGCTTGTGTAAGTTAAACGCAAAATTGTGTGCAATTTAGGCCTGAAATACTTTGCCCAGCATGGACAAATAGCTGTGAGATCAACCCCTTCCATCCCATCTTGTCTCTGCAAAAATCTACCTTCCTCATTCTGCTGGCCCAATATTTCTATCCCCTTTTTGGGGCAAAATCTGTACCAGCTAGGAGCTCCACTCCACCTGCCCGTTTGTTCTGCCCTCCATCGAGAACCCCATCTGCACCATTCTTGGCTACAAAGCTTCTTTCTCATCCTCCCCTGCTTACTGGCCTGACCCCTTGATCTCTCTCCTCACTCCAATATGCATCTTGTCCTGGTGGCCAGTTGTAGTGCGATGAGAGAATTGTTGGGTATGTGCTTACACTACAAGCCAGAAAACTGCATCAATACTTTAGAGGCAAGAGTTGAAATCCTGGCCACCACAGTCAACAGGTATTTTGCAACTGACTTCAGTGGAGCCAGGATTTCACTGAAGAGGTGGTGTGCACCAGCACAAACCTGCAGAAAAAAATGCCTGGATGACAGCTGCCATCTTGGCTGACACACCAGTGACATCTGGATTAAAATCATGAGCTGCTTCAGTGCCATGGGTGGGGCTATAATAGACTCACTACCTCTGTGGATTGGTCAACCCCACACCACTAATTTACACTTGGGCGCAGGCTCAGTTAAAACCATCACCCCATCACCACTGGGAGTTGCATATATTTGAGGTCAGGAACTAGCCGTAAGTAATTGTTTTTTCTCCCCTCTACCATGCAACTCTATACAAGAATTATGCAAACCAGTTCTCTCCAGGGACAGTTATTTTTTACAGCAGTAAATTCTTATACCTTGTTCATTAGGATCACACATTTACCATATGTCTATGCAGAGGAGTCCTGCTGTTAATTGCATTGGGCCAAACGACACGTTTAAAGTGGAAAAAATATCAGAGTACGTTATTTCATGTCTCTCTAATGATGACGTCTATAAAAAGCAGTCCCATATGCAAAATTATCTGTATCATGCACTGTGTTAGGAAGACGGCTCACTCCACTCCACAACGTTATCATTTCAAATAGGAAAGTATGGCTGAATTTCCCAAATTACATTTTAGATGAAGGATGTCTCATAGTAGTGAGTTCGCTCTTGACAAATGAGGCCAGGTGTTCATTAGTGCAATGTTCTCCCTACTGTGAGAGAAATGCGAAATGATGGAGTCTAACTAATGTGAAATTATTCAGCAATGTATAAAAACCTTAAATAGGAGCCTGTGACTGTGGTTAAAAAAAATACTTTTCTTAGATACACTTTTTTGACTTAAAAATATTTAATGACATATGGAAATACTTCCTCTCTTTCAAAATGTCTAGTTTACTTAACATTCATTTATTCAATTCCTTAAGGATTTGTTCTGCTCTGACTTGTTCAGATCTAGGAATCTAAGGTAGTGCTATGCACCTGGGCAATATTTTGGGTGAAATCTTCGCCCCAGTAAAGTGAATGGGAGTTTTGCAATTGACTTTAGTGAGGCCAGGATTTCACCCTTTGTCTCCACACTGACGTATGTTCTCAATCTCATTGGATGAGGCATTAGCCATGGAGCTTTGATGAAAATCAATAACAGCAGAAATCTAGTCCAATCAAATCTGATATTATGCCTCAAATTATGCTATATGCTTGTCTTTGCACTGTTATAGTGCTCTCTATATTTCTGGTGTTTCATCCTGTACATTATTTCCTCTCTTCCCTTATCAGTGACATATTAAGATTCTTTCCTTTTACAGTAATTACTTCCTATTTGAACAGGGATGATATAATATTTGTACAGTGTTTTGAAAATGTAGATGGCCAAATCCTGGTCTTGGTGCAGTCAATAGGAAGACTCCCGCTGCCTTTACTTGAATGGATATCATTACAGTTACTATACGTAATTTCTAGAATATAGCGGTATCTATGAGTGCATGTTAGCTTCAGTGCAGTCAAATTACAATAGTGACCATATGAGACTTGCTCCAACACACTGTCAGACTCTTGAGTTTACCACCATGCATAGAGAGAATCACGTGTAGGTTAGTGAGCCTTAACTATACTCTTTGACATGGAATAAGAGAACTTCCCACGTACACTGACCCTGTGTGAGGTGCAATTTCCAACAGCACTCAGCCTATGATCTCCGGTTGGTACCGTAAGGATGGCACGCATGCCTAAGGTTTTGTATAAATGCTATGGTGTAACTCCATTGTCTTCAGCAAAGTGACGTATGAATTTGGGCCCATGGTGTAACAATACTGTGCCTCCCCTGAACATCTAATCCTAATTGACCTGTGTGGTAGTCCAATCCTTTAACTCATATCCTGGTTCCTTTCTCAAGCTAGAAAAGCAGGCATACCTTTTCCCACAGAGCCAAGACTGCAAAAAAATGGTAAAAGATATCCCAATCATCACGCAGCAATTAAGAAACAAGAGCAACATATTCACATCAAATGTAAAACAAAAATGTCTCCCATGTGTCAGAGAGAGAGGCAAAGAGAGTTTGATCATTTAGAAGGAGAAATAGGCACCTGTGTCAACGAGGCGCCAACCATGTAGAAGAAAGAGAATCTTCAAAGGAGATGAACTTGCCCAAGGACTTGTTATAACAGCCAAGTGTTGTATCAAACCCACAAGGGCATGAACAGAGGAATGTTGGGGAAAGGGCCTTGAAACTCTACTTCGGGCTTCGGTGACTGTTGGAAGCTACTTCCCAAGTCAACCCTCACCCATCAGCCTATCCTCTCCTGACATCCTGATCTCCCCACTCCCGTCTCTGTATCAAAATCAATCTCTTCAGCCTCATTTTAAGGCTTCCTACAGCTCCGCCCTAGCCAACATACTATCTCTCCCTGGGCTTTGCCCACCCTTCACCTTTCTGGTCTTTTTGTTCTTGCTCCCACTCATACCCTATGCCTAGAACAACATCCCTCTTCCTCTCTGTCAAGAGCCCTCACTTTTCCTTCACTGTGTTTTCCCCCTTTGGACAGTATTTCTGTGCTGTCTTCTGGGACCTCATCCCCACATACAGATATTGTTATCAGTTTATTATCTGCAATGGATAATCTGCAATGGATTATTTGTTGAGGAACCCCAGTCACGGACTAGTGCTGGGCAAACATAGAACAAAAGAGAGAGAGTCCCAACCCCAAAGACATATCCGATTGTATATAGTCTGTGCGACATACAGTGCAACTGACATCAATGTACTTGTTTTAAATAGAGCTGGCTAAAAAAAGAGTATATTTCGTAAGACATTTAAGAAATAAAACAATTTTTGGTGTTTTGATAAAAATTCAAAATGTGTATTTCCCAAAAATGTTATTTAATTTCTGTATGTGCAGATGTAGTGTGTGTAGGGTGGGGGCTTTAAAATTTCTTTATTTAATTCTGGTGGAAAAAGCATTTTCTGTGACGTCTTCCAATACACTCCAATACTGGAGAGCTGTGATTAGATGCTTTGGTAACCAGAAGAGTTCTGCAACTCTCAAACGTCACTCTACTAGCAATAGGATGATTGTCTTTAACCACACGCTGTGCAATACATAGAGATATCTGATCAAGAACATGCACTACGGGGTATGCACGTGTATTCGCAGCTAAAATATCTATTCAAGTGACTGGCACATTAGGGTTTAGAGTGTAACAAGTTTTGTGGGCTGCCCTTGAGCTAGGTATTTGCTGGAGGAACTTGTTTTAAGACGAGTTATCAAGCGATGACTAACTCCCCATAAGTAGAAGTATGAAGGCCAGAAGCATAAATACGCAGAATACATAACTGCATGGGGCTCCTTGTGAATGCTTGCTACCATAAACTCTGCATTTCCCTAAAAACCTGAATGAAATTTGACAAATTTCTGTTATTTTGTCAAACAGAAAGCTGCAGTTTTGGAGGAAACAAGTTCTTGTGCTGTACTCATAACAAAGGATAGACAGTATGGATGTGACTCTTGCTGAAAATATAGCCTGATTTCTGATGCAGTTGGGTACCTGCCAACTAATTAGTGTTCTAACAGTGATACCGAACAAAGATCCTATTCAGGTCAAGCAAGACTATCAGATGCTTGCTCTGAATTCAGCTGCTCAAATTTCATCAAGCTGCTGCTCAGTCAACCTACAAAGCAAGGATAAAATATGGGCACACAGTTCAGTAGCTGCACAAAAGACCTGTATCCACACTGGCTGCCCCCAAAAGATGTTGAGAAAAAAAGAGGGGTAATGCTCAGTGTTCGGCACCTAAAGTAATGTCTTCAGAATATGTCATTTCACTCATGGCATACTGGGTATTCAGAAAGCAGAGAGAAAAATCTATTAAGCGGGACTGCGGTATCGTACCACAGTGCAACTCGGAAGTCCATTGATTGAAATCTCTGGTGTAAAATAAATGCAAGTGAGAGGAGAATCCAGTTCCTGTGACATCAATATATTAACATCTCAAATAAAGCCCAATGCACTAAATCACTTCCCATCAAGGAGACTACTCTCATACTTAGAGCTGAGCATGTAGGATGGGGTTTTCAAAAGTGTCTGAATTGCAATAGGATTTGGATGCCTAATTTCCCCAGGCTCCTTTGAAAACCCCAACCGTATTTAAGTGCTTTGCTGGATCAGGGCCTAGGAGAGCAATAGCCACAACCTCATAAATTTGTTTTAATAGCTATTCCCAGAGTTTAAAAAAATAGGTACACAATGATCAGCTCAATAAACTTAGGAACTGTTAGCTCAAGTGCTGCAGCTACTCTCAGCTGCCATAGTACTGTATTACACAATGAGAGGCATCTCTCAGGCAGTTAAGACCCAAACTATTCAGAGCTTTGTAGACTAGAAAACTTTGACAGGGCCCCAGAATTGAAATAGACACATTAGCATCCTCATGATTTGGTAAATGGATACTGTTCTGGCTCCTTGAGCCCTGCCTCAGCTCCCTGATCACATTTCCTTTCATACATAGCTAGACGGAGAAAAAAATCACAAGAAGCAATTAAACGGTGGAGCTCCTTGCCATAGGAAGTCAGAGGCCAAGAAGTTAACAAGATTCAAAAAAGGGAATGACATTTATTTTAATATTAAGAATTAATGATAATTTTTGGCAGGGATATTAAATCTGCCGCTTCAGGGCTAAAGTCAATCTAATTAGCAGAGATCTGGTTTGGTTTTACATGGGATGCAGATTATTCCCAAACTGCCTTACAGCTTCCTCTGAAGCATCTGATACTCCCCATAGTTAAAGACAAGATAGTGGACTACATGGACTTCTGGTCTGATCCATATGGAATTCCTACATTCCTATTTCAATTTCTGGACTTGGGTTAAGGGTAGAGAATGAAAATGGGACTTTATTTTCTACCCTATCAACACCTAGGCTCGGCCAATATGTCACTTCTTTTCTCTAGTAGTCCTGGACTTTCCGCAACTTCAATTTCTGTTCTTTTAGAAAAAGCTAACATAAGAAATAGCATTTGTGCGCAAAGTAAGAGTTACATTTACAGATAGAACTTTTTAAATTGATTTTATTGCATTATGATAGTTACTTACTGCTTTAATACAAAAGATCAAGTATGGTCACAACTCATCTGGAACATGAAATAAATTTAAAAAAAAACAAACAACCTTTAATCAAAAAATTTGCCAGATTGATATATTTGACGAATATGACCTCTAAATCTTTCACAATGTAAAATTGATATGCACTTGGAGGAATAATTGATTTTGAGCATTTCTTATACTTTCTTAGTAAGAAGTAATAAAACATTCCATTTCATTTCTACTAGACAATCAGCGGTCTAGAGTTTCCTAAACCAAACAAACAGCTCTCTTGTAATAAAAAAATTACGTGTGTGCTTATGACAATATTTTTTTAAATGATCATTTTACATTTTTACTAGCTTTTTACATATATTTAAATTCTTATATACTTCATAATATATAAGCTAGGCCTGTTGGAAGCAGCAGTGCAATAAATATTGTCATATAGTATGCCAATGTAGCATTTATTGACTTAAAAAATAAAAATAAATGGTGGTTTTCAGGTGGAATGTTCAAAAGTTTAAATAAACATAGAATATGAATGTAACACAACATAATGCCTTGATTGTCCAACTAGTTTCATTATGCAAAGTATGTGCTTCAGTCTCACTGAAGTAGATACGACTTAAGCATGTTCTTAAATATTTTGTGAAAATGATGCCAAAATAGAACAATCTTATTTAGATAGATCATTATCCCTGTATGTGTGTTAAAGAGACAATTACATGGATTGCATACTTTGTGCCTAGTTAGAGTTCTTAACTTTAGCAAACATCGGAGAATATATTTGTCATGATAAGGTAGAGAGTACTTTTATGTATCCAACAAAGACGCTTCAGATTTTGTTCTTTAGTTACAAAGATTCTGGAAGCCTCCAAAAGCAAGGGTAAATGGTCTTGGTGGACTATTCTGTAGACTGTATTGTAGGAAGGTGAAGACAACTCATTCATTCTTTCCATAAATTAAATGGAGAGTGAGAGAGAAGATTAATCGATTTGTTCTAATGAGAAATTTTCTTGTTCCTTCAAGTTACTAATTCCTCATGCATGTATGGCAGAACAAAATGAAAGTCAGTATCATTAAAAAGTGCACAAATTCCAATTTATAAAAAATAAGCAGTATGGCTAACAAGATGAATGTGTACAAGGTACATATCAACATATATGTATATATCTTTTCAAGTACTTCTAAATGTGAAAAAACTGCACCAGCAAAGAAAGACAAGCATCTCACAATTTATTAGAGCCTATAGAAACTCTGGGAAATCCCAATATTTTAAAATTTGTTTTTGCTTTGAATCAAAACAAAAAGCTGAAATTTTGAAATTCCCCACTAAATGAAAATTCTGGAAAACTTTAATTGGGAACTATCAAAACATTGTGTTGATATCAATATAACATAATAAATTAAAATTAATTATATACAAGTAACCAAAATGATATGATTGAAATGACATGTTTCACTATCAAAATGAAACAAGACAGACAACTATTTGTTTTGATGAAGTTTTTGATGGGAAAAGTCAAAATTGGCACACATACAATAAGTTTGATTTTGGCAAAACTGTATTTTCCAACAGAAAACTTGGAAAATTTTCAGCGAGATTATTATACTATACGTAAATCTCTGCAAGAAGACTATTATCGATAACAGTGACCATCTAATTAACATTAGCTAATGTTAGTAAAGCTCATTGAACATATAAACTATACATAAATGCTGGTTATTAATTAGCATTAACCATTATTATAAGTCCCCTCCCATTTCTCTTCCATGCAGGGAAAATCTAGTGAGCAATAAATCAAAAGAAATTATTTCCTGACTGACATTTTGAGTAAGTTCCAAAAAGGTAAATTAAGATATCATTAACCAGTGAAGATGAATACAGCAGCAATGAAAGAAGATCGGACAGATCCATTTGTTTTCATGATACAGGAAGAATTTTTGTTAGAAAAAAGTTAGCACTACATTAAAAGGAAGCTTGACTTGAATGAAAATTCAGGTTTCTAAAATATCAGTTTATTGTTTAGCTTTTTTTGTTTTGTTTTTATCAATAAAAATTTCATAGTTTAGGAAAATAAGTTTTAAGTAGGTTTTGGATTTTAACAATTAAAATTTTTACTGTTCTGGAAAACTCTGGGGGAGAGTCAGACAATGATTAATGACTGTAGATGCTGAGATTCAAATAATTAAAACTTTATAACCCATAACACAAAAGTAAATATTCTTAAATAAAACTAATAAATTCTCAGTACATTTCTTACTTTATCTGTAAATTTGATTGCTAGACATTTATCAGTTCGTATACGTAAGGTAAAAATTTACACTTACCAATAAAAATCTGATCCTTGCTAGCCTTATAAAGGAAGTGTCTTTCCATTTTAATGGTTTGTTAGGCTCACACCCAGATTGGCAGATAATAGTGTTACTGAGTGAAAACTGTTTATGGTGCAATGTATATTAAGGGTGCTGCTTTGGGAAATACAAATTCCCAGCATTCCATATTAATTATGAAGCTCTCACTTTCTGTGCAGAAGACAAGACAGAGGAGGCTTTACTCAGTAATTATTTATGTATCATCTCAAAATACTGAGGCATTAAACTGCACCATCACAGGGATAATGACTAGCACTTTAGAGTGGGTGAAGGAGTAAGGACTTGAGAGGTCCAATTATTAAAGCTGGGGATGGGAAACAGGCCTCTAAAACCATTATCTTCTCAAACTAGCCGGTTCTCATCTCCTCTGACCAGAATATCTTTTTATTAATCTGAAAATAGCTTTGTACTGAACTCTTGTATGTCAGAGTAAAGGGCCAAAAACTGTTCTCAGTTTTTCCTCTTCATATATGTACATATTTATTTCTAAAGGGAAGTCTGTCACTGTCATAATACAATACCGCTAAGTTGCCAGTGATAAGTACGAATATTAGCCAAGCATGAACAGTGCTAATGTTAATGTAGTGTCCCCTATCAACCTGGTTATCTCCTTTAGTGCCAATTTCCTTATGGGTTTTGATGGGCAGACCTGGGTTCTTTTGAATCATGCCACCCACTCAGCAGGGTGTCACTTTTTATTTCCCATATGAATTTATTTGGTGGTGCCTCCACCTCTCCTGGCAGGGTCATGAGGGCAGCTTTGGAGGAAAATTCTAATCACAAGGTAACCCCCCTTTACTTGCCAGACAGTTCAAGAATTCCAGGAAATAATGAACAGTAATTATATAAACAGGAGATAAATATAACAGTGTAAAAAACACTGTTCTCAGGATCATGTGGCCCATGCAGATAATATCTGTGAATTTCCCCAGACACGTGCCCTGATATACCAAAAGTAAAATTAGTGTCCCATTGGTACGCATACTTTGTTGGGGCCATACTTTGTTGATGACCTGTGACCATGATATCGTCTGTGCAGCAGTTAGCAATGTAGCTGACTGGGATCAGTACAGCCCAAAAGACTCACGAGTGGGATCAGGTGGCAAGTCCCTCTGCAGATTTCATAAGCAGCAGGTAATAATAGCCCCAAAAGCTGGCTTGAGGACACAGTTCAGGGAGTAAGGGGTCTCCCAAACTATCTCCCTGAGTAGCTTACATTTAGAGATAGCTGTGGACTCCTGTCACTGCAGAGGGGCTGATGATCGCTGCTGGCAGGTATCCTCTCCATGCAGGAATCAGGCTGCTTCTGATGCCAAGATTTCCTCTCACCCCAAAGGGGTGCAAGGCTCAAGGTGCAGATTACACAACTATACTCAAATCCAAATTAGTCTCTCACCCCTGCGCTCAGCCACAATCACAGTAGGAAGCAGCCCTAAACTAGCACCCAGCGCAGTGAGGCCATGTGGTGACTGAGCTCATCTAGGGAACTGCTGGGCTAACTGTCTGGCTTGGGGGAAGTTTTCCCCAACAAAGCTCTCTAAACTGTCGCCTTGGAGAGGGAAAGGGACAATCTGAGGGATATTGCTTTCAGGTCCCCAGAGGCCAGTTCTCAGAAGGAACCCTACATGCAGCTCAGCCCCTCACACCACCAGTCCTGCCCTTTCGCTGGCTGGCTCCAGACATCTCCAAAATATCTTTTCCCCTGTCCTGAGCTCCCAGGGAAGGGCCTCTCACTCCCTATTGATTGCCAAGCAAGAGCAGACTGAGGGCTTGTCTACATTGGCACTTGACAGCACGGCAACTTGCTCGGGGATGTGAAAAAACATCCCCCGAGCGCTGCAAGTTTCAGTGCTGTAAAGTGCCAGTATAGACAGCACTTTAACGTTGCTAGTGAAGACATGCCCTCAGTCTGCCCTTGGCTTGCCCTCCCAATCAGGGACAGCATGCCTCTCCCGGCTCTAACAGCACACAGAGCCCCAGGAAGCTATGTAATCCCCCGGGAGGTTGCATTCATATTTTCAGGAGACATCAATTGTCCTGTCAATGTAACTTGTCCAAGGCAAATAGAATCATTTCTTCCCCTGTAAGTATAGTGGTTTTGGGGAGAGAAATGTATATATTTTATAAAGTTCACTGATTTTCTTGTCTTAGAGCCTTGAAACAGCCACTTACTTTGGTCTGGAAAACTAGCCAAGTCTTGAGAGCTCCTGACACTGACCTTGAAAGAGACAGTTGTTAAAACTCCCCTTTTCTTCTATATATACGTTACATTATCACAACAGAAGTTAAATGATCATTTCCTTAATGGAAAAAGGATATCCTTAATTGATTTATTAAGATTTAGAAAGATGGAAAATGTTAAACCCGTAAAAATGTAATAATGCCATTTCCAAATGTGATTAACCATTTACAATTCTTCTATGGCCAGATTTAAAAGGCAGAGATAATATGAGTTTTGGATGAGCTCTGGTGACTACGAAAATATACGTAATACCTGAGGGATGATGTGAACCAATTTATTCAAATTAAGACTCTAATGATTGATTGTTGCACTTTTATACACTTAACTTTTAAGTCAGATTTGAATGATATACGGGATCTGGTTGAATAATGACTCTTTTGTCAAGAGGAGCAGACCCATTAGCATTTTTAGGCCTTGATTCAGCAAAGCACGTCAGCATTTGCTTCACTGTGAACATTGTACTTGAGTCCTATTGACTTCAATCAGACCTGAATGGACTTGATGCCCTTTTGACGTCCCTTCCAGCCCAAACATTTCTATGAGTCTATAACTCCTCAGAGCTTTGCTTTAAACTCAATCTGCATTTGAGGATTAACTTCTTGTACATTACTGAATGCTTTAAGAATGGATGGGAATGCATACACAATACAGTATAATTTATAGATTTTTTCCAATCCTACGCATTTGGAGGTTCACCATTTCATACTACCATTGGTTTGCAGTTGTTGGTACCTATTGTACCAGTCCATACGTTAAAGAAACAGAGTTTGAATTAGCTACTAGGCATGTGTTAAGTGGACCATAAATTGCTGAATGAAATGAATACTATTCAGTAAGCAATTCAGAAATTTTAAAGCATCATTTGGAAAATTTGTCCAGTGAATATCCATTTAGCCTCATCCCTTAGTCTGTTTTTGACACCAGTAGTGGGAAGCGTAGAATTTTGCAGTCTTCTTGACACCACTCAGAGGGACCAGGGAAAAATCAAATTCTTGTAAGGGGAGTGTGATGGGGTGCTAACCCCACGCTTATTGTGAAAGGAGTAATACAGGTTGAGAGGCCACTTAACCTGACTGCTTACACTTGGAGGGTGAGCCAGGCCCAGACAGACTTACCCCAGGCAGGGAGAGCTGTTCCTCCTTGTCCCTGCATAATGAGTTGGGTAAGTCCAGCTGGAAGGGCAAGGGCCATCTCTTTGGGAAGCAACAAGAGGAGAAGAGGAGACTGGCTACTCCCAGAGTGAGCTGGAAGCTTTCTTGGAGGCAGGAACACTGGCAGAGCAGCACCTGAGTCAAGTGAGGGGAGGAATGTGGCAGCCCCTGGACAGTGGTGTTCTTGGAAGCACACAAGTCTAAGATGATGCATGAGGAAAAGACTATCATGGTTCACCTGTGAGGAAGAAGTGGCCTGAAGGTTTGGTTGTGTTAATGTTTCTGTTAGACTTTGGTGAAAGGACCCGTGTTCCTGGAAGGGGCTGGACTCTGTAAAGTACTGTGCCTGGAGGGCCAGGTCACTTCTATGGCCCTAGTAGGCCAAGAAAGGTGGGGGGAAACTGAGCCAAAAAGGTGCTATAATGCCACATCCAGCCAGAAGAGGCATTGGGGTGGCAATTTTGCTACAAGGCAGCTTACAGATCAATGATAAATCTAGGGATATGTCCTAACATTTCCCCAGTTTCTCCTATTTGCAAATACAGATATAGCATATAAATCTGCATTCACTGATTTTTAAGGCCAGAAGGGGCCATTAGATCATATAGTCTCACCTCCAGCCTGAGGCATTATGATCTAAATGATACATGTCCACATTTGGGAAACAAAACGTGATGCTGCAGGGTGCTGAGTGACTCCTGTGAGTTGCTGAGTGCCCTCAAGACCTATTGGCATAGCACACCTCACAAGAGATACTTAGCAGCTTTCCTGGTTGGGCCTTAATTTTCCATCCTTTTAGATGGAATTTAGTTCAAGTTCAACTCCATTTATGTTTCCTGATTAATTATATATGCTGTCTATGAGACAATGACTTTAAGAGCATTCATGTTTAGCAGACTGTTTCCAGGAATACTTTACACAGCAAATATAATACCCTACCCATTTATAATTTATTGGTTTGATGTTTTTATAGATCTTTTATAACAAGATAGCTTACACAGCAAATGAACTCTTAATATTACAGATGTAATAGTGCTTTAATACACAGCAATTGGAAACATTACATTGGCTGGCCATTTAAAGCTTTGATCTAAACTTAAGAATGGATAACTTGGTTTGTTGGAAATTCCAAAAAAACAGAAAAAATGGGTTCAGATTGATTTTTTGGGGTCAAAGCATCAAAAATAATTGTTTTGGGTCAAACAAAAATCTTTCATCATGTTTTCTTTTAAATGCTCAAAGTTTTCTAATTTTTTTTTTAGGGAAATAGATAAAATAGATGGAAATTTCAAAATGAATAATCATTTCAAACCAAAAAAGTCAAAACATTTCATTTAAAAAATGTCAAAACACTAACTTTCAGAATTCTCTCCCACCTCCAACACAAGCAAGTTGGCAAAACCAACAAGTTCACAAAACATTTTGAAGTTACTGAAATCTGCATTTTTTTTGCCAAAATAAAGATTTAGTCAAAACATTTTGCTCAGCTCTACGTTGATCAGTCTGGATAGCAGGCTATGCAGAAGTCAGTAGGAATTGTGCTTGGTTAGGGTCAGAACCAGTTCCCACTGAAGTATATGTGGGAATGGGCGAAAACAAGACATATGTTCTGGTAAGGCTGGCAAGATATGAGCAGTGCTTATTTAAGGGAGAATTGGTGTTAGATGCCTTCAAATGTCTTTATGATCTGCAAAATAATTGGGAACTGGGTGAGGACAAGTATTTAAAGTCTTTAATTACTGGAGCAGAATCTCTAGAATTTTGTAAAGTAGTAGGCTATAAAAGCTAGTAGTATCATGAGTTTGGAACAGAGTGAAGATATAAGCCGCAAACCTGTTCCCCAGAGATTGGTGAGATATGAGTCAGTTTGTGATAGTTTTTGTTTAGTAACTCAGCTCAGTTTATTTGAACCCTCAGCCATAGATAACAGGTGGTCTATAGCACAATGTCTCCTCTTCCTGGGAACTTGGAGGTTTGGGTTTTTTTAATGGAAAAAAACAGCTAGGCATGCTCAAAGCCCTGTAGGATTAGGAAAGTCATGTCAGAGGGTGTATTGTAAGGACTGACCAGGACCACCAATCTACGTGGCAAGTTATGCCATAAAAGCTAGTGAAAATTAATGTTACTGGAAAACAACTAGAAAGTGAAGCTTTGTATCTAACACAATACGATATTTCAAATACAGTCAGAGTGGTTACTGCCCGGTGTCCTTTAAAATGTAGCAACACTAATAAGGAACTGAAGTTCTAAGCCTGACACACAGGGGACTTAATTTATCCCCACGGATGCATGAGGTGCGCACTCACTCTTTTCACTAGGGCAGCAAAGTCATTCACCCAGGGTGGGAGGGAGCACTTTAAATGATCTATAGAAGCCCCACCAGGGAAAGCTCTCTGAGATGTGACACACCTGTGCCTCTCCTGAACCTTTCTCTTAACCTTGAGCTCTGTCCTGCCCCTCCCACTTTCTGGGTTTATGGCAGCTGTCTCCAAGTCCCGAAGTGAAGTGGGGTATACAAACCTGAGTGACCATTTCCCCAGCTCCATGTTGATTTGCAGATCTTGTAGGTCTGTAACCTATGTCCCACTCCTGAATTGAATCAGGGTCACTGTGTTAATTTTGCTCCAGAAACATTAGCACTGACAGTGGATAAGATAATGGCAGATCTTAATTTGACAAGTTGCATTTTAAAACTAGGTCACACTGCCTATAATTAAATCAATCCAAAAATTTCTCTATGAGATCAGACAAGCGTTTCTGACAATCTGTCATGAGCAGTGAGAGATGTTTTAATTTCCACCCAAGTAGAGATTAGAAAATTTCATTAACACCATACTACTGAGGGCCAAACTCTGGTCTCAGTCATATCAGTGTAAATCTAGCATAACCTCACTGGTTTCAGTGCCTTTACTCTGGATTTATACCAGTATAACTGAGAGAAGGATATGGTCCAGTAAATGGTGCAGGGTGGATAGGCGTATGTGAAATTAACCAATTCTCTGTTAGAAAATTCACTGATGGGACTAGAGTCTCCACACACATCAGTTTTATGCAGGTGTAACACCATTGACTAATGGAGTTGCACTGGTGTGAAATCAGTAGTAAGGGAGATTTTTTCTCTCACATTTCAATAACTAACAGATGTTCTAATATCACCTAGGGGACTCATGAGTTCAAAAAGAGCAAGGACACCCATGGTATTTAAATGGCTGAAGTGTTAATCTGAGCTGGATCGTTTCCAAAGTGAAAGGCTTTGGTTCAGTGTCATATTCTCGTTTTACTTCTTGCACCCTCTTTAAAATAAAAAGAAACAATTTAACTCTTCTCTCTCAAGAAGTAGTTTCATGTAATCAGATGTGTATAGAAATATACCATTTTATTATGTTCTCTTTATTACATCCTATAGCAGGGGTCGGCAACCTCTGGCATGCGGCTCACCAGGGTAAGCATCCTGGTGGGCCGGGCCAGTTTGTTTACCTGCCACGTCAGCAGGTTTGGCTGATTGTGGCTCCCACTGGCCATGGTTTGTCGCTCCACGCCAATGGGGGCGATGGGAAGCCATGGCCAGCACATCCCAGTGGGAGCTGCAATTGGCTGAACCTGCGGATGTGGCAGGTAAACAAACTGGTGCTTACCTTGGGGAGCCGCAGGCCAGAGGTTGCTGACCCTTATCCTATTGTTGTCAGTCATCCTGGCATCACAGGTCTCCCCTCTCCATCACAACTGGCTTCCACTTCATGCCATACTAGGTTTCTGTCAAACCATATTCTGTCAAATACAGCTTCACATTTTTATCATGAGATTTATGGTCTTAACTTTTTACCACTTTTTTTAGCCTCCTCTCTTGTAGTGTGCCATAAGTTCAGCTTCATGCTATACCCACCTATGGCCTACTTTTCCCTTCTTGAATTTCCTGCTGGTTCTTTCTCCACTCTACCCAGGTATCTTTCATACTAACTAATGCTGTCCTCAGGCTTCTGAGACACTCACTTTGCATGATAACATATTGCCTATATCCATGCACATTTTAAGATATATATATCTTAATGTTAATATTGTGTTAGAACTTCTTTGAATCAAAATACAATATCAATTTAGCAAAAAACCACCCTCTTTTGCTTTACCCAGAGCTGCCTTTCAAATCATTATTTTATGCAGGTTATTCAACATATTTACTAGTTTATTCCCAATCCTACACTAGTCCCGCACTATGATTTGTGTATTGGAAACATAGGAACCTTGGAACACTGGAAGTGATGTATGGATCAGACCCCTGGTCTTTCTAGTCCAGCCTCTTGGCTGTGACATTGGTTGGCACCAGATGTTTCAGAGGAAGGTGAACAGAGAATCTTCTCCTAACTTCAACTAGCTATTGATTGATGGGTTTAAGCTCTGAAGCCTCAGGTTTTATATCCCTTCCAAAACTTACTTTGTACTATTATAATTTAGGAAATTCCTTGTTAGCTATTAAACATAAGGATTTCTCTTGCATCACTCCTATTAAATCGTATTCACCACTCACTCCTACAGCCATGACAGGAGTTCATATAAGTCATCTTCTTGCGAACTCCTGGAGTTAGATGTGGATGTCCAGAAGCTCATAACATCAAGCTTGCTAGAATCATATTGTCATCATAACTGAAAACACACACACTATCATTCTAGTTTCCTGTTTTCATCACTTTGACACAGCTCGTCACCTTAGTTCATGCTGAATGGGACCTTACTCAGTAAATAGTCCCATTAAAAGGAATATGATTGAATTAAAAGCAATAGAAAGGTGACAAGGTCTGGCCTTATATTCTTAGCCTGGTGTCAGAAACATCACCGCATACCTTGAATAGTCAGAATTGTTGTCCAACATAAAATCTTCTACAACAGAGATGAGTTAAGAACCACATCTGTTTTCTGTGCTATTCTCTTATGGTTTTTTAATTTTGAAGATGAGATCTCATGTGAAAGCTTAAAAATAGGGATCTTATCCTGCACATTCCTCCAGTTTAAAGTTGATTTAGCTCACTACAAGCTTCTTGATTTGCCTGATGCATATTTTATTAATAAATCAGAGTTTATGAAATTTAGCCACCTTGTAGTCCATGACTATTCTTAAAGATAACCTCATTTGAGAGTGAACAATATTTTGGGTGCTAGGATATTATAGCAAAACATTAAACTTTGCATCACAAACAAAATAATAAAACCCAATTCTGTCAATGTAATGAAAACAGCTAAATTAACATTTATGAAGCCAGTATACCAGCTATGAACATAAGATCCAATATTATTACTGGTACTTTGCAACCACAGTAGCATTTCACACTTTCAAGAGGCATCAGAAGAGGTTAAAATCAAAGCAAACTATGTTATAATAGGTTTTTGTCCATTGAATGAAGAGATTAACTAGTCTTCATGAAATGAGCCTGCTTGTAGGAACTGATTTCCCACCCATTACTAGAGTATTCATTTAAAAAGTAAAGGATTTTGCCTAGATAGCATAGCACATATTGAAATGGTTAAAATTATATTGGGACAAATCCTGCAGTCCTCTGGGAAAAAAAACAGTATATAATTAAAAACTATTATAAAACAGACAGGCAAGGGCCCTGAATTAAGATCACCTGGCAACTTTAGGCAAATCTTAAGATTGCAAAGTCAACATTCAGAAGTTAATATCTTTTTAAGATAGCTTCTTTTGGTAGGCAATTGTATATCATTCTGCCAAATAGCAAAGCATATGATAAATCCACCACATATGAGAGTGTTTCTTTACATTACAGCCTCTCCAGGCATTTGTGGGCAGCTACATTTTTAGTTAACCATAAACCATAAAGTTACAAATTTCCTAGCAAACAACTCAGAATACAGGAAGCTGAAAACATATTGTTTGCAAAACTGCCATATGCCAAGTCTAACTAATTTCTTTCAACAAGTGGCTAAGCAGTTGGGCCAACTTTAAGACATGAAAGCCAAATTTTAGGTGGAACAAAGACAGCAGTTAAAAAGAAAATAAAGTTAGCACAGCAAGTGTGGAGGAAAATAGTCTATCATTACTAAACAGATTCATGTTTTGACTGGCATGTGACATATACAATCCTTTGTAACTGAAGTATTTTATGCAAACATTCATGACCATTTTGCTTTCCTTTCATGTGAAATGTTATGGTATCCACTATTACAACTGTTAAAATAATAAAGTGCCTCATTATAAAAAAAGCCTCACCATTATGATTAGACACAACTCCCCCTCCCCCCGGCCCCAAACTCTTAACTTCTCCCCTCTGTATTGTAAGTTTATAAGGAAAAACCATGCTCTTGGTTAATATAATTAGGCAGAATACTAGCTAGCATTTTGGATTACTATATGCTGTATATTTATAGTGAACACATGCATTGTGTTGTTTTGATGAGCATTGAGATTTATTGTCCTTCAATATAAACATCAGCCTTGGTTTTGCTTCAGTCAATATCTACCTTTCAAGTCAATATATCCCAATATTCATGTCAACAAAATGGAGGATTGGTTTAATAAGTAATGGGAGCAAAGAACAAAATGATTAAAATGAAAACAAGGATCAGATAACAAAGAGGTATTTTTACCCTTTTCTATTTACTTTGCTGAAATGGTACAATTAAGATTTTGTTGAGTTGTGAAAGTCTAAATCTGCCCGTCATATTGTCCAGCAGCACAACACATTTTCTGATGCCTTCCTTTCTACCCCAAAGTGAATTGCATCCCTTTACTACAAGATAGATAGGTAAGACAAGTAGTAATGAATAATATCCATTAGTACTCACAGTGCTATTCATCTTCAACCTACTTGCAAACATTAATTAATTTTTCAATACCCCTGTGAAACAAGTTGTTACTATATCCATGAGGATGCATGACATGGTGAAGTGACACACTGGAGCTGAGAAATTACAAAGTAGGACTGGACAGGAGACAGTTTTCCCAGCCTGTGAGAAGTTGATATGTCAAAGTTTTTTCCCCATACCAAATCGGGATGAAGAGTTCTCAAATGGGTTCGCAACCTGCACATTTCAATTCTGCTCCATTGAAACATTTTGCTTGGAAGAATTTGAAACATTTCATTTTGATTTCAACCTCCCTTTTTTAAAGCTTTAAGTATAAAATTAGCAAAGAATCCTGTGGCACCTTATAGACTAACAGACGTTTTGGAGCATGAGCTTTCGTGGGTGAATACCCACTTCCTCAGATGCATGTCATCTGAGGAAGTGGGTATTCACCCACGAAAGCTCATGCTCCAAAACGTCTGTTAGTCTATAAGGTGCCACAAGGATTCTTTGATGCTTTTACAGATCCAGACTAACACGGTTACCCCTCTGATACTTGAAGTATAAAATTGTTACTTTTCAAGAAGAAAAGGAATTTCAAACCAAATCTTTTCATTTATAACATGGAATATTTCAAGAGTTTTAAAATGTTTAACTTTTTCTTGAGTCAAGAAATTTGTCAGAACCAACCCTTTCCTGCAAAACAATTTTGGTTTTTCTGAATTGGCATTTTTAAAAAAAACAACTTGAGAACTCTACTCGATTCCTAGTCCTGTCCAATACAGAAGAGTTTAGTACTAAGGTGCTCACCTTTGTGACAGTCCACAGGTTAAACAAACAGCTGGGTTATTAGTCAATAAGCTTAGCGTGTAAATCAAAGAGAACAGGTTGTGCCCTTACTCTTGTACAATATATAGTGGACATTTTTAATTCTTATTAAATTCCAATAATCTAAAAGTCAATATTTCATAAGAAGATGCTACTACATTGACATCAATGGATTTGCAGCTACTTACACCAAAAATTAATTTGCCCCATAGCATTATGCCTCACAGGTAACACTGACAAAGTGTTTTACACAAATGATTTATTGCTTAGTGTGGAATATTGCATTTCTTTCTGGAATAAATGTTAAGACAGCATAATGTGACATGATTGTGCCTTTGCCATATCAGAAGAGTGATGATACCAATGACTTTGAAGAGAAATATAAATATTCACATCTTTAATGCCATTCCTATCCGAAACTTATTTAGCTTTAGCTCAACAACTTCAAGGGAGCAGAGGAGGCAAAATTATGAGTTTCAGAGCTGTTCTGAACATAATTCCAGTAGAGTTTAACATTTATTTGGGAGCCTTGCCAGCCTTTCCCTGCAGAGTAGATCTGCCTACATTGGCTGCTCAAAAAGCCATGGATCCAGTTTGCATAATGTCCAATTTGCATGTTTTGCATACTTGCAGATAAATGGCAAATTACTGGTAAAAAAAGGTGTCAATTTATTTGGGGTAGACTGCAGGCCTCTTGCCCCGTGCCAACTTCACGGGCCACTGCTCCCGTCTGTGTGAATCTGAGACATTCCCTCTGTCTGCATTTCCCATCACTCACTCACTCCATTCCCCTATGTGCTCTCCAGTGTCTTGTCCCTTTTTATATCTCCTACAACTGCCACAGCCTCTGTGCCCTCACTCCAGCTTTTCTTCCATCCTTCACCAACAGCCTGTCATCTCACCAGTTAACTCCTTCCAACCTCACTCTCTGAATAGGGAGAGGCTGCTTCCAGTGGCCATAGGAGACTGCCATGTGGGCTGAGTGAACAGTTCTACACCCCTCACAAAAAGAAATACACCTCAGTCTGGGCTGATGGCCACAGAATCCCCAGAGAACTACAGAGATAAGCAAAACTCCACAGATTCAGCCAAAAGCCAGGCATCAGATTCAGAAGAGGGACTGAAGGACCGAAACGTCTCCCAGAGCCTTCTGAGTGGAGCACTAGACAATGTATAAAATATCAAATAAGGAAAACAATCTGCTTAGCCAATAGAAACCCACTAGCATGGATTGTTGTGGTCACACTACATCTCTCATCATAGGGCAGGACTATCTTCCTATTTGCTTTCAGGTTTAAACTAGGCTTTTGGTTCTGTAACGCACTATGATTTGGCACCTACCTACCCCAGAAGCCCCATCTCTCCTCCTGGACTAGGACATAATGTCTGAGTTCAGGTAGGATCTTTGGCTGTGGATCTTTCCCTCTTTGGAGGTCATGTCCAAAGCGTAGCCAAGACCCATCTTGGTGAAAGTTTCTTGGTTATGGACAATTGCATCTTCATTTATGACTAGAGGGGGAACTGCTTGTACCATCCATTGGAAACAGTTTTAGGGTGAAGATACATTTTATCTATGTAATGCACCCAGATGCTACAGAAGCAAAACAAATACATCAATACATTCCCTGCTGCCCATATATTTGGTATTAAAGATATAGTTTAGTCATATGGATCATCCTGGCTTTATTCACTGTCAATATCATTTGAAAGTGAAAAGTAAAATTTTGAAGGGAAAAATAGGATGGAAATAGATTTCTGGAAGTTTAGGAAAGTGAAATAAAATGATGAAAATGGGTTATTTTAAATGAGTGAGTGCAGCTCAGGATTACAAGAAAGTTAGTTATTCACACAATTACAGCAGGAAAGGTTAATATTTGATGATGCTTCTTCTGCCTGTGGAATGTACAAAGTAGTTGAAGTTTGGGGAGGAAAAAAGAAGCTAAAGCTGCTGTCACTTTGCTCTCTTCATCTCTCACTTTTCCTCCTCCTACTCTACTCTCTTCTGCTGTACGAGGAGCAGATTATTGTTAAAGCTGTGTATTTGGGTTCCTACGAGAGCCTGCATAATTCTGAATATCTTGGAATTTGGGTAACCTCAAGACAAGCCAAATCTCTATTTTTTGTTTGTTCATTTGCTTTAATTGGCCTCAAAACAAGGTTCTGGCTATGCCCCATGATTCTTGGTAACCATTTTTTCCCTAGGTTTAGCTTCATTTTCAGCCATTCTTGCTTTTTCATTTATGAATATAATGATTATGACTTTTGATTCATAATTATATATGGTAGTGTTGTTTGTCATAATATATGGAGATATACCTATCTCACAGAACTGGAAGGGACCCCAAAGGGTCATTGAGTCCAGCCCCCTGCCTTCACTAGCAGGACCAAGTGCTGATTTTGCCCCAGATCCCTAAGTGGCCCCCTAAATGACTGAACTCACAATCCTGGATTTAGCAGGTTGATACTCAAACCACTGAGCTATCCCCCAGTTTCTCTTTCTGTTCTGTGACTTACTGCATTGCCAACAATGACCTACTTCAAGAGATTCTGTTCATGTACAGTATAGCTTGTTCTGATGAGCTGTTTTCCAGTCATAAAGTGCTTCTCATATATTTTATTCTATTTCCATTGCCCTGTGATAATTATGTTCACATTGTGTGTGTGTCTGTGTGTGTATACACACGTGTACACATGGGAAAACTGTGCCTGTAGAGTGTGTGTATACACACCAACCAAACACTGGGGGACGGGGGAGATGTGTGTGCACATGTGCAGGTGGAAGGATACAAAATAGTCCCAGTAAAAAAACCTCTAAAACAAGTTACATGCACAGCTCATCCATATCACAAGCATGTAAATAAAATCGTGGTGTGGTAACAAGGTTTATATCAAATTTGGCAAAACACGGCCACTGGGAGCTGTGTGCAGCTGTACCTGTGGACTCTCAGGTAAACAAAGCATCTTACAGCCCGCCAGGGGCTTACCCTGAACAAGCCGTGAACCAAGTTTGGGAACCCCGGTGTACATATCCATCTTCCCGAGAGGCAGTAGCTAGGTTGATGGAAGAATTCTTCTATTGACCTAGCACTGTCTAACAAGGGACTTAGGGTGACTTAACTACACCACTCTGCTCCAGGGTGTGGATTTTTCACAACCCTAAGTGGCGTAGTTAAGATAACCTATTTTTTTAGTTTAGGCCAGGCCTCACTCTCTTTGCTTATAAACATAAATAAACAATGCCCTTACCGAACTAGTGTTGGCTGGGAAGGCAAAGATCAGTAATGAAATGTTAAATTCAGTACACTGATGTCAGGAACTCTCAAGCATAATTTATTGAACTCACAATTGCAATCATCCAATCTAATGTAATTTCACTGAATGCATGAGCGGCATAATTTTGTTGGTGAAAAGAAGTGGAGAAATTGAAGCTTGATATTCATTAGTGACTTCTTCACTGGAATCATATAAACATGAACATTTGGTTAGCTACAGAAAGCCAGGAAACAAAATTAAACCAATATACTATCTAATCTGGTAGCATTAAATGATGAGATATTTATAACTATTTAGGTAGTGTGGCAAGGCACCTTCTCGGTCTCCCCAGCCTCTGCTGCTTCTAGACTTGGTGAGACAGGCTTGGGTAATATAGTCCCTCTTGGTGGCACAGGGGAAGTCCGTTGCTTCTCTCCACCAGTCTTTTTAGCTTATTTTTCTCCCTTATGGGAATGCAGCCTCCCCTCCTGGTGAGGCTCACTGTCTTGCTACCTCTAACCTATTGGCAGCCAGACTCCTCCTCTCTCTTCTCTCTCCCCTTCTTCCCCCAGGGAAGGGTTTAAAAAGGTCCCAGGCAGCCTTTAGTTGGAATCAGCTGATCCTAATTAACCTTAGGTAACTCCCTCTCATCTGATTCTAACTGATACTCTGGTAACTCCTTCTCAGCTGAACCTGACTGACCTGTAGTTACCCCCCAGTTGATAGGGAGGAGGGCCTTTCAACCCTCTGAGACTGATTTCTACCCCCCTCCTTGCAGCTGTCTGTCCTGAGTTTATCAGAGTAGTCTTTTGAACAACAACAACAACAACAAAAGTTAAATTCCTTATCTTTTAGATTCATGTGAACTAAGGAAAGGACCATAAAGTGAAAACACTTTCTGATCTCTGAGTCATTGAACAGCCAGGTGAGATTGACAGTTATTACTATACTTGTTTTAAAGCTAAACTAAGACAGAGGGATGTCAGGTGATTTGCTTAAGGTCACATAGTGAATCAGTTGCAAACTTGACTCCTAATCTTCTCTTGCTACTGAACCAGACAATACCATCTTGTTGTTGGTTGTTTTTAAATTTATCAGCAAATATTGTTAATTTAAATGCACAATCACTACACAAGCACCGCATCTCTTAGAAACACTGAAGAAGAATTGCACCCAGGCTTACATTTTAAGCACATTCAGCAAAAATTGGAAGGTTACAAAATATCCTCAAGTTTTGATGATTTTTTTTAAATTGATAATTTAATCACTTGAACTGCTGTGTTAGTGAAACTCCAGCTGCTGATAATGAGAGTTGATGTAATGAGCTGTCAGAGTTTTGCAGTAAAGACAAAAAGCTCAGGAACTATGCTACATATTCTTGAGCATCAACAACTAGCAACTTATTATGTACATCTGCACAGACTGAGAGCATTCCTGGAGTAGACGGCAAAGCTGGAGTAGAGGGCAAAGTTATGTACTGGAATATACAGGAAGAAATTGTATGATCTGCACTTCCCGTAAGCTAGTCAGCGATCAGTGACAGCACTTTTCACTGTGTATGATTTTCTCCTCCATGCACAGGAGTAGGCCCGGATATTAATTCAAACACAGGGTGAGCCCCAAAGTGCGTTGCTTCAGAACCACAGTCTATAACCCCTGAATTCTTGGGAAACAATATGCATCCTCACTTTAGGTAGCAGGTGAATTTCCTTTTGAAAAAAAAATGCACTGTTGGTCCTCTTAAACCTTGAGGTTCCATGGAGAAAAGAAGAATGGCATGAGCTAACCACCCTAACTATGCAGCTAATGAAAATATAGCACTGCAACTCAGCCAGTCATGATGCTGAACAACTGATCCTTATACGGAAGGCAGATGTGTCACTTTCCTAAGCCTATGCAGCAGAAAATTTGCAGGTCCTTTCTGCTAAATAAGACTCACTCAGTATATCTGATAAATATGGACTACTAACATCTTTCTTTCTTTAACGTACACATAGTCACACTCAAGAATGCATATTTTCACAATACAAATCATAGCATTCCTATGAAGTTTCAAACCAGCCCACAAGAGTGTTGTTGTTGTTTTTTTAAACCTGCCACTTCTGGGCTGTGTGCATTTGTTGCCATGATACAGAGTTAACACAAAGCTGTTTCTTTAAATGTAGAATGGATGAGAGTTCTGAAACTGGCAGCTCTATTTTTATTCTCCACAGGATGCAGCAGCACCAAAGATTTTGACACTGTGCCAGTTCAGTTGGCATCTGACAACGACAAAACACTACTTTGTTTATTGGCACATTGATATAAACTTGTCTACTAAATCAAGTTTTCCCAGAGCAAATGACTTTATTCCTTAGCTGGAAAGGACCCCAAATAACAGAAATCTTTGTCTCCTTATTCATTTTCCCACAAGGTTTAGTTCACTCATGCAATGTCATTATGTCTCCATTGGTTAGTGCCTTTTACTAATTCCCTCCTGTTATAGGGTGCACCATGCATCAGGTGCCTCCTCTTGGTCACGCTGGGGATTAACTCCTGAAATAGATACCCCCTTACATGGTTTGCAAACCATCACTCCACTCTGGTCTGCAGCTCCCCTTGCTCCAGGGCCCACAGAGTCTCCTTGGTGACTTAGCTCTCTGGCAAGGCCACTCAGGGTTCCCCCCCTTCCAGGGTTCAGTCCATCAGCAGTCCTACTCCTAGGCAGTCCTCAAGTCTAGACCTAGTGGCTGTAAATGAGAAACCATGTCTGCCCTCTTCTCCAGGTTCTAGCCAGGGACCCTTAACCCAGAAGCTCTGGGCTGCCTCTCTCTGCCCTCACTGCTTTTTCCTTGGACTGCTTCCTATACTCTGGCCTCTTCTCTCTCTGGGAGTAGCAGCTCCCAGGGAGTAACTTCAGACTCTCTTACTACAAACTCCCAAGCACTCCTTCCTCTTCCCAGAGAGAGGCTGCTGCCCATGTTCCTACAGCCTTTCCCAGCAGCCCCTGCCTATACCAGGCTACTTAGCTTTATACAGGCCCCACCTGTTCCTGCTCTGGTGAGCTTCTATCTAACTAGCTGTCTCCAGCCAAAAGCTCCCCTGTTTGCAGTGTAATTAGCTGATTGGGCCCACCTGGCCCAATTCTGTCCTGGCAGGGCTAGTGTGGGGATCTCACCCCATTGCATCACTCAACACATTTGGCATTGAATTGCTTGATGTTATTAACACTTCTGTACGTAGACAGCTTTGCAAACTATATTCATTACTTTTTATTTTAATTTGGTTTATTTTAAGTTATTAAAAATTATGAACTCACTGATCTGGTCCTTATTATGCTAATCTGTAGGGTTTGTTACATAGTGTTTTCTCTAAAAAAACAACAAGGAGTCTGGTGGCACCTTAAAGACAAACAGATATATTTGGGCATAAGCTTTCGTGGGTAAAAAACCTCACTTCTGCAGATGCTTTTCTCTGCCTATGCTACAAAAAGTCATTCAATTACAATACTAGTCCCTAACGGCTTGTCACTTATCATAGTAATGCCAGGAATTTTATCATGCTGAAAGGTCTCTGTGTGTCTTTATTTACACTGCCTGTTTAGGATCGAATTTATATATTTTTCTATCTTTTTAAAAAATACATTTATTGCTCAAATTCTGGAGTATCTGAATAACCAAATTTCACACAAACATTCCTATTTGCAATCTTGTAATTCAAAGAGCATTATTCAAGAGCCCTGAATACACATGTAGATGGCTCAGAAGGATATAGTCTTGTTGTTTGCAGGTCTTATAAAATAGGACTTTAAAATAAAAAAAGTAGAAATGTACAACCTCCTCCAGCAGTAGGAGCTGGAAGATCACGATTAGCTTGCATTTTTAATAGCCTGATGTTCCTCCTTGAACCTCCTACTCTGAGTGCTTAAACTTTATTATAAAACCTCAAGGACTTTTCTAAAAACTAGGCTACAGAATATTTACACAAGAAGAAAAGACATTTAACTATTTCATTGCCATATTCCATCACACCCATCAGGTTGCAAATAAAGGCCTGATCTTGAAATGGGCATCTCATCAGCACTGTGATGTTTCCCACCATTGGGAATGATGGTGAGGAATTCCCAGCGAGCCTCTTACAGGGGCAGGTTCTTATCCAAGAGCCTGGAGACCAGCCAGCTGGAGAATTATAAAGTAGAAAAGTGCGCTGTTTGCTGGCATGCTCTTCCTTGGATTCTGCTCTATCAATTAGTAAAGTCATTACATTTTATCTCCCTAGTATTAGTTAGGTGATATAGGGAAATGGCCAGCTGATTAAGCGTCTTCCATGGAAAAGCCTAGCCAAAAGATTTAACTGTAGAGAAAAGACCATCACAAGAGGAATACTTCCTCAAACACTTCAGCTTAATATCAAAATGAGTATTTCTCTATAAACTGCTGACCATTACCCGAATATGAGACCAAGCCTATTCAGCCTTTGGCTCCATTGCCATGCTGCAAGAGACATTTATAAGCCAAGTAACTTTCATTTACAATTTGATATGTGATATAAAGGGCATGGGAGGAGAGCTAATTAGCATGGTGACTTTCCAGAGGAAGTCATCTTTAGACAATAAAAATAGAGAATATAAGCTACACTGTGTATACTGGGAAAGAAAAAAAATTGCACTGTTGACTCAATTATTAAACATGGGACACCTAACAGAAATGCTGAAATTACACTTTTGGATGCCAGGATGGGCAAATAATTCGATCTCCTTTTTAATCCAGAAACAATGCACCATGAGTGGGACAAACAAATTGAGGGTAAATACTCCCAAGGGTTCAGATTTGACCTCCCATTGTTTGCATATGTGATTTGTGCCTACACCTCTAGCTACCTAATTTGCAGTACCTAGTTTTACACTGACAAGGTGGGTGAGGTAATATATTTTATTGGACTAACTTCTGGTGGTGAGAGAGACAAGCTTTCAAATCACACAGGACCTGAAGAACAGTTCTGTGTGGCTTCAAAGGTTGTCTTTATCACCAATAGAAATTGGTTCAATGAAATATATTATCTCACCCTCTGTGTCTTTCTAAAATCCGGGATTGGTGACAACCACACCACATACAACAATGGCAGATTTGCATTGACATTTAACTTGAAAATTATTCAAGTGCCAGTCAAAACCTGCAGCAGTGAAGTGGCCCTTTTGAAAGTTTGCAGAGTCCTGTGACTTCAAATTCTTGTGAATTTCACCCATTCTAAGTAATTGGTCTCTACAATAGTCAGGCTGAATTAAAGAAATAAATGCCTACGTTGGCATCCATGTTACATATTAATTTTAAAAGACAACTTAATGTGCTAAGGAATCCTCCAGATAAAATATTAATTTTGAGCCTTGTAAGATATCCCCAGCTTCATAAGCCATTTGCAAATATGTTGTGCTTTTTCAATAAAAGCTTCAAATTGCACAAATTCTAGGGCCCCGAGGAAGGCTATTAATTAATACTAAGGTTATTGCTGAATATGTAAAGCTAATTCTGTCTTTTTAACATAATTTTTGGTTACTTCTATAGGGATGTGCTGAGCCCCAGGAATGAAGGAGATTCATAGAATTCAAGGTCAGAAGGGGACCATTGTGATAATCTAATCTGAACTCCTGTATGAACACAGGCCATATGACTTCCTGTAACGAGGCGATGTGGCTCCTCTCCTCCACAGGGACGGTCAAGCCCCGTCAGATGCCGGAAGGGGTGGGGCCACGGGGCACTAGACCCACCCCTCAGAGGGTCAGGAGGGGATCCGGAAGTATAAAAGCCGACCGGCGGCGCTCAGTTGAGGCCCAGCCGCCGTCGGGAGCAGACCTGCCAGAGGGTGCTCATGACTGGGAGGCTGCTGAGGCCCAGGGTAGTTGCCTGGACTGGCCGGAGCTTCCCCGCGCCCACTACGAGGAGGGACTGCCGGAGCCGCCCCGTCCCTGCTGTTACCCCGAGGAACCCCCGGAGCAGGCCTGGCCGGACTTCCCAGAGGTACTGCCGGATCTGCCGCCCAGCCCCAGCCGGGAGGGGCCCATGCTACTGGACTTCCCAGGGGCTGATGCCAATGACCAGGTAGGCCCAGAGGGGGAGATTGGAAGTGGCCCGGGGGCAGCCGACCCCAGTCAGGCTGCAAGTGTACTGGAACCCATGTCAGTGTGTTGCGGCCGGGATCCCCACTGACAGCAGCGAGTCTTGGCCGCTGCTAGGGCCCCGGGCTGGAACGCAGTGGAGTGGGAGGGCCTGCGTTCCCCCTGCCACCCTTCCAAGGGTGGCAGACTCCCCCTCTCCCCGGCCTGAGGAGGCCTCATTATAGACTTACTGTTTGAACTGCTGCTCAGCCCCTGCTGAAGGAGCTGAGCCCTGAGCTGCTTGGTGCCCCACCCGACCCAAGGGCTGGGCCCCCTTAAACTGTGCCACTGCTCGGTCCTGCACCAAAGGACCTGAGCAGCCTAAACTGTTGTGTGCTCAGCCCTGAGCCAAGAGGGCCTGAGCCTCTATAACTGTGTGTTTGGTGCCCCGCCCGACCCAAGGGCTGGGCCCCTTTAAACTGTACCACTGCTCGGTCCTGCATCAAGGGGCTCGAGCAGCCTGAGCCTCGGGCGAGGAGGCCCTCAGCCCTGGAACTGAGGGCCTGAGACCCTGAGCTGACTTTCTGTTTACTCCGCCCTGTAGCAGAAGGCCGGAGTTCCAAGCGACTGTGCAGCGTCGCTCAGCCCTGACAAAAAGGGCAGACTCGGACAGCGTGTAGTGAGGCCGATGTGGCTCCCTTCCTCCTCAGGGAGGGTTGAGCCCCGGCTAGGCACCTTTACACTTCCCAAAAATAATTCCCAGAGCAGATTTTTTAGAAAAAAAAAATCTTAAATTTAAAAATGGTCAGTGATGGAGAATCTACCATGACCCATGGCAAGTTGTTCCAATGGTTAATGGCTCAATGTTAAAAATTTGCCTTATTCCCAGTCTGAATTTAGTGACCTGTGATAGAGATGACGAGGGAAGGTGATGCCATGTCACAAATCAGAGCATCTGCACCTGTGACCTCTTCATCAACAACACCAGGATGGCATTTCTGGGAATTACACCTATGACCTCCCTGCCAACCGATAGACTGCCTAAGCGGGCCTGCTTTGCTTCTCTCCTCAGTGTAATTGCCAGGAGTTTTAAGTTACCACACAGCCATGGGTGGCAGGTATACTAGGCCAAGGTAGGCTTTGACTTGCCTAGCTCAGCCACTGCCGCGGGACTCCTCTTGCGGGCTTGGTGGGGGAAATGTTTACTTTTTATTATGCCTCATGCAGGTTCCGGGGTGGTTGAGGCAGCAGTATGTGCTATTCAGCTTCCTGGGCTCATGAACTCAGGATGCTGAGTAACACCTACCACCTCTTCAGCCTCACTGGAAACTGCATGGGGCATAGCAAAAGCTCAGGTTCTTCTTCTGGAAGAGAAGAGCTTTTGAATTTTCATGGGGTGGCTTGAGATCTGTGGAGGGGAGGCACAGCGACGAGGGTCAGGCCAGTACAGGGCTGCTCCGGCCACGGAGTGGGGGAAGGGGACTCAGGCTGTGTGGGGAACAGAGGGTCTCAGGGCTCCAGCTGCAGAAGGGGGGCAGACGGGCTGCAGCCACAGAGGGGGTCAGAAGATCTCGAGGCTCTGGCCATGGAGGGGGGAGGGGGGCTTGGGCTGTGAGGGGACCGGGAATTTCAGGGCAGGGCTGTGGTCATGGAGGGTGGCTAGGGTGGCTCGGGATTCTGGCCCTGGGAGGGTCGGGACAGGGGGCCTCAGGGGCAGAGGCAGGCTTGAAGGGCTGGAGCCAGAGGCTAGCCTCCCTGAAGTGGGGCTCCTTATGCTGCCCATGCACACAGCTCTTTCTCAGGGAGCATTTTTCCTCTTAAGGTGAGAGCATTACAGAGAAAAAAAACACCTTAAAAACAAAACAAAAAACCCCCTACATGCCTGCTAATTAGCTTACCAGCGATCATTTTATTCTATTATCTATGTCACTGGAAATGCTGTTTACCTTTAAAAACATCTTGAACGACAGCTGAAAAGTGACATTGTGGAAAAATCCCTATGGAATTTAAAAGAGAATGATAACATTACAGAATCTTTAAATCAAACTAACATTCAGCAGCAGGCATATAAAATTCTCATTTACATTCTATATGGTGTTAGAATATTTTCTATACCATCCTTTTCGCTTCCTGCCTGTTACATTCTATTGGACTTTTGCACAAGGGCAATCTTCGGAAGCTCCCCACTTTACTGACTCCTGGAAATTTGCTATTTGCATAACAAGGCAAGTATATTTGCACAATGAGCCATGGCCCTGAGGATAGAGGTAGATTTTCCCAGTCCTGGTTTTGAACATGCGAAGTTCTAACGTAACATTTGACAATTAAGTCTGCATTTCTGCTGCTTCTCAAAAGGACTGTCCAATGTAACTACAGGGTAGATTTCAACCCAGCTTTATAAATAGATCTGAATATTCCATGCACTCCAGAAAAATAGAAATTCTTTGCCAGTTAAGTCATTTTAACCATTCCCATAATATAGTGTTTGCTTTCTGTTGAAGTTTTATATTTATGTCATATTACATTATTAAGTGAAGTTCTAGTACTATCTCCAGATGTCTTTGCATCATGAATGGCTAGATTTTACTAGCCATTTTCACATTCATTGTTGCCTTCTTCTGGCCTTTATTCAGTAAGATATTTATGCGCATGGCTAACTTGAAGCACATGAGTAGACCAATTGAATGGGACAACTCACATGCTTAAAGTTAATAACATGCTGAAGTACCTTGCTGAATTGGGATCTCTGAGTATTCTCATTGAGAAAAGAAGACTATTCATGTAGTCAAAGCTAGTTAACATGAGTAGGAGTGGTTGAATCCAGCCCTAGGACTGCCATTTCAAGCATTTGTATTTGATGCATAGTTTTTCCTCTGCTGCATGCCAATTGTGTAAGAAATTACTCACTCAAAAAGCCCCACAAGCTTCAGTGAATCTACTCAAGTGACCATCTTTTCACCAATATGAATATAGGAAATAAGAAGGAAAAAGGCAACAGTTGAAATTCTGGCCCATTGAAGTCAATGATTAACTCCCACTGATTTCAGCAGAGCCAAGATTTCACCCAATGTGTTACACAGAATATAAATATTAGCATATACCCCAAGCATTAAAAAATCCTGAGTTATGCTGCATAAACAATTAAGACAGAAGATCAGCTTAAAGGTCACAAGTTAAAAAAAATTGGGGGCTTTTTATTTACCATCTGGTTTCTTAGTCTTTGGGGAGTTAGAATCTTACTTTTTCAAAGAAATGATAACTGAGGCTCTCACTATCACTTGACTGTGGGAATTAGGGCTTTTGAAAGAGCACCAAGCACTTGAATATTGTGAGAGATTTGGAGCTGGCAATGCTGTTTTTGCATTACAGAAGCCTAGGTACTTCAGCGCAGGGGGGAAAGCGGTTTATTTCTGCAACAGTATTTGTTTCAGAAACCAATGTTTGCTTGATAGATTTTTCCATGCAATGAGAACCACCACAACCAAGTCAAGAAATGAAGAAGTGATTCATACTAATAAAAGTAAATCCAACATTATGATACTGAATCACTATCAATGTGTAATATTGTGGCAGAAGCAAAACCCATTAAAGATGCATAATAACCACGATATATATTTGCCTGTATCCTTTCTATATATCTTTTTTGTTTTTAATTGCCACAGTCTGAACAAGTAACAATAAACATTTTTCCTCTAATAAACTAGTATGTCATTACTGTGACATCAAATAATCTGTAAATATATAAAACTGCCCCAGGAAGAATGCCAGAGGAAATTTTTCAGTTGGATTTTAATGTATTTCATTTTTTTGCTTAGCATCAGCAGATTTTTCCATTTTACTTTTAAAATTTATTTTAACTTTAGACACCCACAAGAAAGACTTGAACCATTGCAGTCAGTCATGCCTATGTCCTGAGATTATGTATTTTTGTAGCAATCCAGAGATGCAGCTGTAAACTTTTAGTTGTTTTTTGTTTGTTTGTTTGTTGTGGACTCTCACACAGATCCTGTTTGGATGTTCTGCAGTAATGAAAATGAACAGTGAACGGCTGTGCTGGCAGTCCTTCAAATGTAAATAAGCTAGTTGATGGCATGGCCCACCTGATATCTAGCATGAACAGATTGTGGCAGGTGACCAAAAGAAAGGAAAGGGGCACAGAGGACAGAGAAGGAACCAGCTTAATTAAAGAAACCAAACTATGTCTTATAAGAAAATATGTTGATGTGCCTGAAAGAAATATGAAGTTTGCTCCAGGAAAATCTCTTCTGTGCTAAAATACATTAGTCTCACATACTAGAATCGTGCATCCTTTTATGTAAATAACTACTTTGCTCTAAAATGTGCTGATTTAGCTTAAACTAAATAAAAAAATAGCCACAAGCATTAAGATCCTCTCATATATAGGATTATATTTAGATAGGGTTATGGGAGCACATTTGACCCATCATTTTTCCTTGTTAACATCATGCTCAGCAGTGTAGACTAGTGAGAATGGCCGTAATTGCAAACTATTTAAATATTCTATGCAGATCTATTTTTAAACATTCATATTTCAATCAATGGTGCAGAAGGAAGCTAGAGTCGAAACACTCTATTCCAACTGAATTTGCATATTTGTGGCAGTAGTCTGATTCAAACCAATTAGACCACACAGTTATCTATGAAAAACATATGGCTGATGATAAAGCCCACTTATGTTTAAAATCTACAGGACTGCATCTGCATAGCAAGAAAAAAAAATAGTTGGAGGATGTTATTCTCCCAGGCCTAGGCAAACTGATGAGAGAAACTCCTTGGACCAGATCCTCAGCCAGTAAAGTCATACTGAACTGCTCTGCTGAACTGGGATGGGATTACTCGTATGTTTAAAATCAAGCATGTGTATAAGTGTTTCCTGAATCAGGGCCTTAATTTCTCTGCGCCTTAGTCTCTCATCTGTAAAATGGGGATAATACTTCCTTTTCCCACTCATTATCATCAGTCTATTTAGACTATTCAGGCATTTTCAGGATAGGGAGTGTCCAATACTTTGTGTTTGTACAGCGCCTAGCACAATGGGGCCCTGATCTTGCTTGTGATATTTAGGCTCCATCTGACACAAACAATAGTGCCTGGGGTGAATATTTTTCAAATTCACATTTTCAACTTAATATGTTTTTTAAGCAACATAGAACCTATCTCCTCTTAAATTCCTTGTTCTGCAGTGCAATCTATTAGCATAGATCAGTGGCTTTCAAACTTTGTACTCTTTCAAAATATTGTAGTCTACCATGTACCCTATCAGAGATAGGATGATAATATATATATGATTAGATCGCCAAGTCTTAATAAAATGTGTTGTCCATCTTTGCAGGTTTTTTCTCACATACCCTAGGAGTATATGTACCCCTGTTTGAAAACCATTGGTAGATCCTTACAGCTATGTGGAGTCCCACTGCAATCTATGAAACCGCTGAAGGAGTCCACGTTAATGCACAGCAATGTAGGAGTGGAGAGTTTATTTGTAATGAAAGTGGGAAGAGAGTAATTCCCGGAAATGCCATCCTGGTGTTGTTGATGAAGTGTTGAGAAAAACAAAATACATGACCCCTTTGGGTAGCTAAAGGATTTAGCTAGACAAATATCTGGCTTGCTGTACATCAGTAATCAATCAAGCAGCATCATGCTCAAGTTCTATACACAGTGCCTGGAATATTCATATTCCAAGCATTTATCCCCTTCCCATTAATATGTTCAGAGCTGTTCAGTTTCTCTTTGTTTGGTTCTTTTACTCTGAATGAGGCATTCACATGATTTGTAGGGTGACATCATTTGCAAACAATGACATTAACTGGCCAGAATCAATATAAATAAAAGAATCAAATCATCCATTTGAAATTCTAGTTCAGCACCATGTAAAGCTACAACATGTGGTATTTTTTCTCCGCCCACACATTCCTCAGTGAATGTCATTTCACAGTGGATAAATTATTCCTCAACTACTGAATCATGGACAGCTAGGGGACCTGACCATGGGTCAAAACAATACAATATTTCTTTAAAATAAATCCCACTATCAAAATTATCCACAGCTACTCTATCACAGTCGAAGAGGGACATCAGATAGCACATGATTCTCTCATTGGTATTCAGCAAGCGACTCAGCTGAACGTTGTCCTAGCTGAACCCTGAACTAGTATTGGTCCCTCCGAGATTTTTTTTCTTAGATTGTACACAGCCCATTCCATGGCAAGCATAGCAGCAAAACTACATTTAAAACTTATTAGCACATTTTAAAAAATGTGGTTGTTTTAAAACTCAGAATGCTGGAGTCTATTAGTTGCAAAATTTCAGTTCATGCTTCAAAACAAGGTCTCTCATGGCTGTTAATGTAAAAGGAAAGTCAAATAAACCCGCAAACCTGCCAACCCTTAAAAACTAACAGTGAGCTGAGACCAAAATATCCCGTTACTTGAATATTTATTTTAGACGCTTAGCTCAAAATACTTGCTGAAAATACCCAGCTGAGCAAAAGAAGTTTTGGCTTGCAGATAAAAATGCCGCACTGCTGGCATTCTTTTTTACTGATGAATGAACCTTGAAAGACTTGGAGGAATGGGGTCTGATACCGAAACCACTACTCACATGAGTAATTCAAGTTCCATGGTTCTTCCAGAATAAATAAGAGTTACAGGATCAGACTCTTGGTTTGGACAAGCAACCAAAAGCTTTAGGCTTTGGTTTTAGTAAGGTACTTAAGCAGCACATTGACTTCAGGGAATTGCCCACATGCTTAATAGGCACCTGCCGAAGTCCCTGGCTGAACTGGGTCCTGTAAGTCTATCCAGTGCTATCCAAAGCTCATGGCTCTGAAACATGGGATATTCTGCAAGAACAACCTTATTCATAGTGTTTCCAAACTTGTAGTTCCAACCCTGATTGAAAATATATTATTTGTACGGCTGTCGATTATTCACAGTTAACTCACAAGATTAACTCAAAACAATTAATCGTGATTAATCACAGTTTGAATCATACTGTTAAACAATAGACTATCAATTGAAATTTATTACATATTTTGTATGTTTTTCTACATTTTCATATGTATTGTATTCTGTGTTGTAAATGAAATCAAAGTGTATATTATTTTTAATACAAATATTTTCACTGTAAAAAGTGAATAAGGAAAAGTTATTTACTTGTTCCCATAATGTAAGAACTAGGGGCCACCAAATGAAATTAATGGGCAGCAGGTTTAAAACAAAAGAAATTTTTTCTTCACACAGCACAAAGTCAACCTGTGGAACTCCTTGCCTGAGGAGGTTGTGAAGGCTAAGACTATAACAGGGTTTAAAAGAGAACTAGATAAATTCATGGAGGTTAAGTCCATTAATGGCTATTAGCCAGGATGGGTAAGGAATGGTGTCCCTAGCCTCTGTTTGTCAGAGGCTGGAGATGGATGGTAGGAAAGAGATCACTTGATCATTACTTGCTAGGTTAACTCCCTCTGGGGCACCTGGCATTGGTCACTGTCGGTAGACAGGATACTGGGCTAGATGGACCTTTGGTCTGACTGAGTATGGCCATTCTTATGATAAACAAAAGAAATAGTATTTTTTAGTTCACCTCATACAAATACTGTAGTGCAATCTCTTTGTCACAGAAGTGCAACTTGGGAGCCTACAAATCCACTTCTAGTTCAGGCAATCGTTAAGACAAACAAGTTTGTTTACATCTACAATTAAAATGTTTTAAAATTATTAAAATGAAATGAATATTTTAATCTATCAGATTATCAAGTCATGAAAATTTGAGATTTTGACTTTCATCTTGGATAGGAATTTTTTTTGAAATTTCAAATTCTCCCTTGATGGGAAGACAGTTCTCCACTCGTCTCTACCTAGAATGACTGTTCCATTCACAACACTTGAATGAAAACCCTATCTTCCCTTTTATTTCCCTCTTCCAAAGAAGCTTGAGAAACTGATGATTTACAGGAGGCAGAGACAGGAACAATGTTTTTATTATCATTTAATTACGCTGCCTCCATTGTATTCTTCTACTAACCCAACCATGTGAAACAACTGCCATGTAGTGTGTCATGTAGCTAGACCTATGCCTGTTTGAAGAACAGGTGTTTCTGCTTCTATTTCACAGCAGCCCGGTTTTTAAAGGATGGGGAAGCAGTCATCCATCAGACGGCATGAACACATAACCTTCGCTCTTAGCTATTTATCTAAGAGATTGAGGATAGTTTCGAAACTTGGTGTATTCCAATGAACCACTCTTACATTGGCTCCAAGCTAAGGGGACAGTCATTTGGCCCAGTAATCCTGTGAGGTGATGAATGGTTATGGGATGCATTATTTGGCCTATTCTTTCATCAGGACAGAATGTGGCAAACCCATGTATGGATGCAGGGCAGGAAAATGCAGGGAGAAGCAGCACACAAAGTTTTTGTCCTCTTTCATGGTTCTTCCAACTCATTTTATGCTATAGTACAATTACTACCCCTGAACTCTGGTATCATCACTCAAACCACACTTTCTTCCTGGATGAACTCCTATGTGCTAATCTGAGTTAAGTACCTAAATTTAGGCATGCACCTAAGGATCTTGAAGAATCAGAGCCAAAGTCAAGAATGGCTTCACCTCTATGTCCGAAAAGGAACTATTGCAGGAAGAAATTGTTTATAATTTAGAAAAAAAATATTTCTCCAAACCTTCCACTGATGTAACATTCCAAATTTAAGAGCTAAAAATCACCTATGTGCATTGCTTCTCTATAGAGTCTTACTGATTTTCTGTCCTCCTCATTTCTCTGACTTTACCATCCCTGTTCGTGTCTAGTGGCAGATGGCTTTAACACATTTGGAGCCTATACCATGAGGTAACACCTATACGGTTATTGGGATCCCCTATGTTCAAGGATAGCATAGGTTGTTGAAGAAGAAGCTGGTAGAAAACTTCTTAACTATAATAAGGGCTAAGCAAGAGTTTTTATTAGTTCAGCTGAGGCTGTGCACAGAACAACTTAATAATTATGATAAATATTTAATCAAGCATAATAATTTATACATAAAATAATTTTAAATATGTATGCAATAACACTAAGAGGCACCAGCTTAGTAAATTGGTTGAATATATATAGTACTCCCAAATCGTAAGAGCGAAGACTTTAATTATACTTTCATAATTTGTTAATAAGAAAATTCTGCAGAGAAACTGAGGGGAAAAATGGTTAGGAATATCACATTTGCTATAGAATACTAGAAAGAAATTTGTCTTTCTGATGTCATAAACCTTAGAGGGACAGTACTCATATGCATATTTTGTTTGTGTGTGTGCATGTGTGCGCATTAGCGTGCTCAGCAAAGGTGAACTTATTGGAAACGAATATATATTAAGGCCATATACTGTCCTTGCTCTCTAGAATTCCCAGAGGTCAATAGAAATTAGAATGAGAGTCATATATGGCTCAAATTGCTGCTGACTGTTGAACTGGAAGGATTTACTTCCATATTGTTAACCTCTGCTTTCAAGGGTTTATTTCCTGGCAATAAAAATTCGCTCCAGGCTGAGACTTTGAAACGTAGCATATACGATCTCAGATTAAAAAATTAACTCTTTAAAATGTTAAGTGAATGCAAGAGAAAAATAAAGTCAAAACAACCAGTCTTATATAGCTGACTACTTTTATGAATAGAAGCCAACAATGGCTTGAATTTTGCTTTTAAAACACAGGTAACAGGTAACTACAACATTCATCTTGCAATATTATACATTTGATAATGAGTGGCCTTGGGTATACACATGCTAATAAAGCACTCTTTGTCCTCTCCCAAGGTCCTTGGGCACAGTAATATACAATAAAAACCATTCTAAAACACAATAAAATGCTATCATAAAAATAAGTTCCTAAAACTTCAAACAAGCAGAAGAAATTGACAGATGACAGCATCAGAGAGAAAGGTAATAAATGTGATGCCAGCAGCAGTCCAACAGCACATTTGGACAATAGGTTTGTGCAGCATGTAAAAGTGGGAAGGGGAGGGACTGGGAAAGATGCTGGGAGCTAGGTTAGATTATGACTACACTGAGTTGAAATCCACCAAATAGTTGGCAACCAACCCCACCAAAGTAAAAATAGAAAGAAATATACACAACTGAAAGCTGGTAGTATGTTTCATGTACACAGGCCAAGTTAAAATCATCTGTCCTTTCCCTTTTTGGATCATTTTATAATGTGTCCTGAGAGCACCATGCACTCCTAGAGTTTCCCTTCTTTATACCTTCCAGTGGCTTCCTACCTTCCAGTGGTACCTTCTAGCTAGCAGATAGCCATTCTTTTCTGTGTCTACTGCTGTTTCCTGATTCACTGCTGGGGATTTTCTCAAAGTATGAAGTCCAGAACCCAAGAATCCTACCTCAATTAGCCCCTGGCTAACTGACATTTTGCAACTAATAGACTCCAGCATTCTGAGTTTTAAAACAACCACATTTTTTAAAATGTGCTAATAAGTTTTAAATGTAGTTTTGCTGCTATGCTTGCCATGGAATGGACTATGTACAATCTTAGAAAAAAATCTTGGAGGGACCAATACTAGTTCAGGGTTCAACTAAGACAACGTTCAGCTGAGTCGCTTGCTGAATACCAATGAGAGAATCATGTGCTATCTGATGTCCCTCTTCGACTGTGATAGAGTAGCTGTGGATAATTTTGATAGTGGGATTTATTTTAAAGAAATATTGCATTGTTTTGTCCCATGGTCAGGTCCCCTAGCTGTCCATGATTCAGTAGTTGAGGAATAATTTATCTACTGTGAAATGACATTCACTGAGGAATGTGTGGGTGGAGAAAAAATACCATATGTTGTAGCTTTACATGGTGCTGAACTAGAATTTCAAATGGATGATTTGATTCTTTTATTTATATTGATTCTGGCCAGTTAATGTCATTGTTTGCAAATGTTTAAGTCTTCTGCAATTTGTAACAAGCAGAGTGAGAGACACTCTGCCCACCTACTATATTTGATGAAATGATGGCAATTGCTGCATGACAATGAAATCTTACAGACGACCAAATGATTATTTCAAAATATAGTATAATTGATTTCAGCTAATTAGCATGTACATAAAAGAAAAAATGCAGAAATTTTAAAATAAAATACCGCACATGTAGAATAACTAATAACCATTAGAACTTTTCATACTATTCACCATCAGGGATCAGTAAAGCCTGGGAAGAAGGTAGAAATAGATTTAGCTTTCTTGGAGGCCAGTCAAAAACTGTGGGATGAACTCCTTCAAGAACTAACCAGACCACCTTCTGCTCTGACTGCAAGGTGTATTTCTTAGACCTTGCCTTCTGTAATGCATATGTAGCAACATGTGTGCACTATACACATGCATGCACACACACTTATTTTCAAACCAAGACACTCCATTGGATATACTTCTCCCCCTAGAGAGAAGATGAAAGAACAAATATGTGACCGATGCTAGCCATTTTGTTTGATGTGCTATTGGAAGATGCTTGTATACTATGGTGATGAGCGCAGTATAAGAACGAGGGCAGGCCAGAAAATATTTGTTTTCAAGAAATTTTGAGGTTTTGGAATTTGTTTTCATTCTGATGCAGAATAAAATCAAGGCCTTTCAAAATTTCTCATGAGGAGAAAGAGAGATCCACCCCTGAACAGCCCAGCGGGCAGAACAGAAATATGAGTGCCCTAAGCATTGGGTTATTCTGGGGTGGGCCTCTCTCTATCTGACCAGAAATTCCATCCTGGACCTGAGGAAATTTTTTGTTTTCTGTAGCCCTATGTCCTCCCTGCACCACTGTGTGCCTCAAACTGTATGGCCTGTGTCCACGGTTCTATGCAAATTATATGAAAATTAGCTCATTAAATGTTTTTCAGCGAATGTCTCACATGGAGCAGCACGTAACGTGGGCAGCTAGAAGAGTGGATTTCCACACTGGGTGGAGAGACATGGGCCATCATTACTAACAAATGTAGCATGACATGTTGACCCCCATGCACAAAATACCTGCAGATGTTAACAGAAGTTGCCTTTTTCATTCCATGCTGCATCTGCAGTTCCCCGCTCTCCCCCATAATTTGAAATGCATAATGACATTCCATGCCTTATGTTTCTCTTGATTGCATGCTTGGCTACAGACTCTTTCAGATTCCCATAAAGCTGCTCCCCCCATTTTTATGTAGACTAGAGTCCCATATTAATTTCACTTGTAATTCCTCAAGTAGGCAAGGGGTAAGTTTGAGGAAAAAAAATTATCAAGTGCCTTGCCAGATATGCTTGTCAATTTCCCCTGATTTCTGTATCATTAGCAGCTGAGAACCTTGTGTAGGGAGGGGATGGAATTCAGTGCGAGGAGACGGTAAACCAGTGCTCATAGCTGATAGTGTGTCATTTCGATTATTAATGTTCTGTTCCCCCTTTTAATTTTTGTTCCACTCCTAGAAGCAGCACTTGCGGAAGGGGCTGGGAACATGTCATCCATTCTCAGGTCAGGAAAGGGACTGATGACTGCCCAACTCTCTCCCTTAAGAAGATACTTTTAAGACATTAAGAAGGTTACAGCACATCCAGCCTGCTTATCTCCCTCCATTCCTCTCAGGCACACAGCTCTCCTCCATCAAAATACATAACTGAGCCTTTTTATTCAGGCTAGTGAATGGAACGTAACCTACAGCTTCTGCTAATAGCTGGAGAGTTAGGCTATGTCTTCACTACCAGCTGTATTGGCGGGTAGCGATCGATTTCTCAGGGATCTATATATCGTGTCTCATCTAGACACGATATATCGATCCCTGAACGAGCTCCTGTCGACTCCAGAACTCCACCAACGCAAACGACGGTAGCGGAGTCGACAGGGGGAGCTGTGAGGATCTGAGAGACTTTGAGCTATTGACGTAGCTGAAGTTGCGTATCTTAGATCAATTTTCCCCCTCTAGTGTAGACCAGCCCTTACTGTGCTTCCACATTATCTTCTTCTGACAAGCAAGGCATGTCTGCCAGGCAAAGTGCTTTTGAAATGAAGTGATTATTATTTTTTATATTTACAGCAGTAATAGACACTGCTCTTCAGATATGTCTGAGGTGTCAGCTGCAGCAAAGGAAGGAAAGGGAGCTTAACGTCAGCCCTCACGGGAAATCTTGCAATAGGGATGCAAACTGGAGACAAGTTACAATGGAGTTGGTGAGCAATTTTTAGACACTTGGGCTGTTACTCTAAATAAAGATTAAAATTAGGGGTGGACCTCCAAAGGCTTGGAAGTTCATTCCATTTAAGCAGCTAGAAGTACAGATCTTTGTCCAAATCTAAAGGCCCGCAAAAGGCCTTCCCATGTAACACAGCAGTCCCCAGCTGTGTTGTCTTGTTCAGTGGCCTATCAGATGGGTTTTCATCCTCAACAGAAGAAATTGTGGGATTCTCCTACACATGACAGCACTGAATGTCTTAAGGATCCATAGCTTATTCTCTGCCTTCCCCACCAATGTTAATCTCTTTCCTAGGGGCTATCATCTGCACTGCCCCCAGGAAGGAATCTGCGGATTGAATGTATTGTGAATGGCACTGACCTGCATTGGAGTGGGTCAGTGGCTTTGGCCTTATTGCTGGTGGCAGACAGTAGAAGCAGGTAAGCTGACTAACTGTTGGGGGTGCCTAGCAGTGCATTTGTGGGGTCTCTAGTGTCTGTGGTGGTAGAAATGGCTATTCATAAACCATTTCTTCTATATACGTGCACATAGGCTGCTCTGGAATGATTGGTCAGCCAAGCTAGGCCAATAGGTCCTCTTCCCAATGGCCTCAGCTAGCTTGTGCCTGCAAGAAAGCAAGAACATATGTGCTGACTGCAGCTTTGTGCATCACGATCAGTGATCAGGGAACAATAAAACTGATGCAACATATTCTGGTTCTGCAGAATACCACTGAGTTATTTTTTTATTATAAAACATCATAACTTAGCAAAATTGCCCTGAAAGCAATAGCACATGGTATTTAGCCTCCACTGTGCAACCTACAATAACAATCAACATATTTTTGTTAGAAATGTGCTCACCACATTGGTTATTAAAAATGCAGTAATAACATCCACCATGATAACTTCAACTTTTATTGGAAAGTGTGCAGCCTGATAGAGAATGTGCTTGCTTGGCTGAACAGCATCTTCTCAAAGTTTATTAGATCCTGACATAGCTCATGTTTACATTCCAGAGGGTGTTAATAACAATAGGAAGTACCTACTGGATGCTCTGAGTCTGGTGATTGCAATTCCCCACTGTCAGGCATTTTCCTCTACATTTTTAATTGCAGTTGTTCATTTTTCTTTCGTGCGGTATTTCTGTTGATGGATGTATTGCTACAGTGATTACCAAAATGACTCATATCTGGGCAAGACAGATTCCCCAAGCAAGACCATAACTACATGCTCATCAGAGCCAAGTATAGGGGCAGTACTGTGGCTAGATGTGAAGCATTTCCAGTAGAAGGCATTTTTTTACATGGAACAGTTAGTTTTAAATATGGCCCATCAGTTACTGTGGATCGGGAAGCAAGAGGTTATTATCCATTTCATTCCACTGGCCTTGATGTATAGAAATCTATTCTTCTCTGGATAATTATATTTGCAGGAATAGTCAGAGCAACTAAAGCAGCACAATATTTAGAGACAGAGGTAGAATACAGACCCAGAACCTCAGCTGATGTAAACTATCATAGCTTGTGTGTGTAAATTAGGGCTGTCAAGCAATTTTAAAAATATATTGTGATTAATTGTGTGATTAAAGAGATTAATGGTGTGATTAATCGCAGTATTAATAATAGAATACCATTATTTAAATATTTTTGGATGTTTTCTACATTTTCAAATATACTGATTTCAATTACAACACAGCATACAAAGTGTACAGCGCTCACTTTATATTTATTTTTTATTACAAGTATTTTCACTGTAAAAAAAATAGTATCTTTCAATTCACCTAATACAAGTTCTGTAGTACAATCTCTTTATCATGAAAGTTGAACTTACAAATATGCCTCTACCCCTATATAATGCTATCCTCCAGAGCCAAAAAATCTTATCTCATTATAGGTGAAACCACGTTATATCAAACCTGCTTTGATCCTCTGGAGTGTGCAGCCCTGCCCTCCTGGAGCACTGCTTTACCATGTTATATCCAAATTCATGGTCTTGGGTCATGTTATATTGGGATACAGGTATATAGAATTATGTACAAAAAAATCTGCTTTCAAAAATAAACAATGTAAAATTTTAGTGCCTGCAAGTCCACTCAGTCCTACTTCTTGTTCAGCCAATCAGTCACATGGCTCTAATTATGTATAATAGAATTTTGAACTTAGTCCTCGCTATCAGTCTCACTGCATGTGAAAAATAAAATATAGAACATACAAATAACTGATCGGGACATAACAATTGAAAATCTACAAAAAGTTAAGCTAGGAGGAACACTTCTATAATATAGGCAGTTGATGCACAATCCAGAGGATTTTTATTGTTATTATTATTTGCACAGGAGATTTTTTTTTATTCTTTTATGAATAAAAACTGAGGAAAAATCATAGTATGTTCACAGTAAATTTAAAAAAAAGTGTGTATGGGGTAGGATGGTTAAATTTGACTGTCAGGAAGGCAGTGGAAAAATTCTATATTGCTGCCTTAACAAAGTTTTCTCCAAATTCTGCGGTTGGGTAGTTTTGTCCTATTACAAAGGAATCAGACGGCCAGGCCTATAAATCACTTTGATTCAGAGGAGGCCCAGGGCCATCTGAGTAAAGGCCCTGAAGCATATTCCTTCAAGGCAACATGGCTCCATTGTCACTCTACTGGCAGCTTTCCTCCCTTTAATGAGAGTGCCTCAGCACAGGCTTTATCATCCTTTACACAGATTTGTCTTGTTAATATATTTATCCCATTACTACCCATGAGAGTGCACGGGAGCCCAACTTGAAGTGGGACAAATGCATACTCTCATGCCTAGCCCCTTTCCTGGTATCTTCCCATCCATTGTCTATGGAGGGCTGCTTAGTAAAAGCAATTATTCACAGCTATATTGACTTGACTTCAGTAGTATTCACATGGCTAAGGATCACTAAAGGTAGTATGAGGTGGAGATATGACATTCCCCACATCTATAGCTACAAGGAAGCGGATACTATATGCCAAGGAGAGTGAGCCTCAAATTAGTTACATGGAGAATGAGTGTGAAGGATCATGCAAATACAGGTTAAAATAAGCATAGGATTTACCTCTAAATTATCAATGTAAAGGGATTTAGCTGCACAAATCCCATCATTGACTGTGGAAGAATGCATGACTAAATCCCCTGCATGCAAGAGTGCCAATATTTTTGTCTTTTATCACACTTGCATATGTGACATTTTTGAAGGCTATAAAGTAAGAATATTAAAAAATAACTACTGTACAATGTGATGCTTCCTGGGGTGCTCTGGGTTGGCAAGCACTTCATGACCCCCTGCCCTAGCATGGAGTAGTGTTGCCTGATAGCAGCTGTAACTCAACTCCCAGAAACCAACAGCCTCTCCTTCCACCCCAACCGTACATACATCTCACAATGCTTATGATGAGCAGTATGATAAGCTTTCATCTGATACCTCACATGACATTTTTATCAATAATACCATGACAGCAATGGATTAGGTGTAATGAGTTTGTCAGGCCTGAAAGGAGTTGCTGACAGAGTAGTGAATAATGGGCCACTGTGCCATAATGCATTCCAGACATATAGCTGATGGCGATTTAAAAAAAAAAAAAAAAGTTGAAGTTGCTTTGAGTGTGAAATCATAAACCATGGGGTTATTTCAAGGTTTCCAACTTTAAACCCGTTGTCTTATATCTGGCTTGGTTTCATCCCAAATGTCTTGAGACTTTTATGTAGCTTTCAATCAAGTTAGGAAAGCTAATAAAAAGTCACATGCTGGAAAATGTTGAAATCATAATAAAACGTAGACTTTTTTTTAAACAGATGAGTCAAACCTCCAGAAGTTCAAATCCTGTTAGCAATGTTGTACCTTTCATGCTGGCTGGCTTCCCCCTCAGTGTCCTCCTGAGGCACCACAACACCTCATGCATGTTGTGCCTGAAATCTACCAGTTCAGGGAAAACAAGAGTTCCTAAGGTCATTGATAAATCTAGATCTCCTGGGTCACAGCATGGATTCTGCTTTTCTTTGAAAAACAGGGAATCAAACCAGTAGCAACTGCTTTTCCTTGAACAACAGGGAATCAAACCAGTAGCAACTGAAGTATACCAAGATGGTTGTGGGAAAAATGGCATGAGTTTGGGTCTGTTGTACTATATAACAATGCACCAGGCTGAGATCCTCATCCAGCAGACACACATGCGCTAAAGTGAAATCCATGTCTAAATTTTCATAGGATTGGAGCCTAAAGCAACACATTTATTTTTGTTAATATCCACTATTAAATTATAGTTCTGTTGACTTTTTTCCTACAGCAATGCTTGGTCTTTATCTTAGAGTGTTTTTAATTAATATTACATTCTTACCTGAAAAGCTGAAAAATATAGTTTCATTCTTCTTTTCCTTGCCATGTACACATTATTATTCACCCTAATAATACATTTGATGTTGTTTGCTACAGTATCAGAAATATTAACCTTGTTAAGAGAAAGGATATTGATGCTGTTAGAATGGATTCACGTGATGTATCTGTGACTGGTCGGGTCACAGAAACCCCTTTGGGACTGCCACCTAGTGTACCTAGCCTACTTCTGAGCCTGTTTTCCCTGCCAGCTTGGGACTTGTTTAAACCAGACACGCTTGCCTGCTGCACACACAGGTCCAAGTCTGAACCATGTTCCCTACAAGGTGCAGGCTTAACTGAAAACTTCTTAAGAAGTTCTCCTGTCTCCAGCACTCAGGTACCCAGCTCCCAGTGGGGTCCAACCCCCAAATTAATCCATTTTACCCTGTATAAAGCTTATACATAGTAAACTCATATAAATTGTTCACTCTCTATAACACTGATAGAAAGAGATGCACAACTGTTTGCCACCCCACCCCCCAGGCATTAATACTTACTCTGGGTTTATTAATAAGTAAAAAGTGATTTTATTAAATACAAAAAGTAGGATTTAAGTGGTTCCAAGGAATAAACAGACAGAACAAAGTAAATTACCTAACAAAGTAAAATAAAATACACAAGTCTAAGCCTCATACAGTAAGAAACTAAATGTAGTTAAATATCACCCTCAGGAACTTCTAATAAGCTTCTTTGACAGACTAGCCTCCTTCTAGTCTGGGTCCAGCAATCACTGGCACTGCTGTGGTTACTGTTCTTTGTTCCAGTTTCTTTCAGGCTTCCTTTGAGGTGGAGAGGTTCTCTCTTGAGCCAACTGAACACAAAATGGAGGGGTTGCCCAGGGGTTTATGTAGCCTCCCTCTTGTGGGTGGAAAACCCTCTCTCCCCCTGTGTAGAATTACCGCTACAAGATGGAGTTTTGGAGTCACATCAGCAAGTCACATGTCCCTGCCTGACTCATTTCTTTACAGGTCAATGCCATGTTATCCTGAACCTTCCCAGGAAAGCTCAGATGTGGATTGGCATCTATCAAGGTCCATTGTTGGCCAAGTACTCCCAATTACTTGAATAACCCCTTCACACTAAATTGACCAAATCTGCTTTAGGTGCTTTCTAAAGCAAACACTTTAAATACAAGCATAGAGCCAACACTCATAACTTCAGATATAAAAATGATACATGCATACGAATAGGATGAATACATGCAGTAGAACATAACTTTTGCAAAGATATGTTACATGGCATATCTAGCACAAAACATATCAGTTATGTCATTTACATTCATAAGCATATTTCTGTAAAGCATTAGGGGGTGCAACGTCACAGTATCACAGAAAGAAATGGAACTGATTGAAAAGAGGCAAATAAATTTTAATTGCACAGATTTGGTGGAATTGCTGGTCTTCATATCCCTGAAAGAGAGGGGCACTCTAATTCAGAATCATACTATCATATTTTCCCATATTTCAGCAGAAGGAGGAATACTATTCTCTAACCCAGGGCTTAGTAAACTCCTTTATCCTCATGCTGAGTTGCATCTTACAGCTATGTAGTCCTACCTTCTAGTCTTTTTAACAAAAGTTCCTTGAAAGATCTGGGAAGGAAGATATGCAGTATTTATCTGAATAGACTGCAATATGTGAATGGCTTCTTTGTTAGATAAAAACTAACCTTAGCTAGTTTAGTTCAGAATGTGAAGTTTAAACAAATGTGACCTTTCACCAGGGAGTCAGATCTTTTGAGATTTTAGGGGGGAGTTGAACAATGAGGAGGAAATTCTGATTCCCTCCTCCCCCCCCACACAAACCTTGTAGTACGATTTTCAGTACAATGATTCTGAATAACTCTAAACTTTCCCAATAGTATTTGACTACACTATAGCTTTCTTATTTTTTTCTATAGAAAAAAAATAAAGGAAGCATGGATATAAATGGTTTTAGCTAATTGACATCAATTAAACCGCAAATGATTGGTAGCTAACACAATCTATTACTGATTTTTTTTTTTTTTTTTTTTTTTTTTTTTTTTTTTTTAACACACACACACTCTCTCTCTCCATTTGCATGCGCGTAAGTATAATCTTTCTCTCAGTTTAAATATTGCTCAGAGCAGCAGTGCCTTTTTTTCCCCAATCTCACCTGGTAACACACACTGTTGTGATTTGTCATATTTGGTTATGCCACATTACTTTATGT